>NC_072479.1:5168333-8096666 GCF_027574615.1 Eptesicus fuscus | reverse complement strand
ATGAGTAAGCCAACAGAGACTACAATAATAATAACATGTCAATAAAGCAGATAAAGAAGATCAATTTTTAACAAGTGGTAAAAAGAAAGGAGAGAGAAAAACTAAAGCAGGGATAGGAGAAGAGAAACAGGATGAAAAAGGAAGAAGTGAGGAAGAAAAGGGTGGAAAAGAAGAAAAAGCAAGATAAAGTCAAATAATGATTAAAAAATAAAAATAGAATGAAGAAAAATAATCCAAAAAAATAAAAGGTTAAAAAAATTTAAAATAAAATAAAATAAATATGTTTTTTCTTTCTTAAGTAAAAGATTTTTAAAAAGTGAAATGTCGTTCGCTTCAGCTGAGTTTTAATGTCCCAATGGGGTTGGTTTAAGACCCCTCTCAACCGTCTGTCTGCCACTTCTCAGTTTCCTGTTAAGTAGTCAGCACCATGTTGAAGTTCCCAGCAATTCACCGCTCCTCTATGTCTGTATCCACAGTCTTAATTTCAGGCAGGTGGGACCAATATGCCCATTTTGTTTGCTTTCAGTCATATTTACACAAATGCCTATTTCTGACATGAGCTTTAGGTTGGGGTGTTGCTGTATTAGTTTCTGGGACCAAACGGCCTCTCAACCCAGTCCCTGATGGCTCCCTGGGGCTATTCAGATTCTTTATTTCCACTGCACAGCTCAAGGGTGGGTGTGGCTGCACTAGTTGCCCATGGGTAACGTGACCAGACCTCCCGCTTTTGGCGGGACAGTCCCGATTTTTAACAATTTGTCCCGCGTCCCGCGGCGTTTTAAAAAAGTCCCAATTTTTGGAAAGAATGCATGACAAGCTAGGGAACGGCGGGAGAACGGGAAGGGAATATACGGTTTTCGGCGGCCATGCGGCTATTTAGCCAGGATATGAGTTTTATATTATTTTTGTTCATTTTATAATGTTAAACTTTAATAATAACAAATAATTGTTGAGAACTGATTATCGAGAACTGCTTATCAAAGTTCGCATTGTTGATCAGTTGTTAGAATTCGACCACCATTGTTTGGACTTAATGAACAATGGCATTTTTTGGGATTGGCAACGACGAAAACGTTTTGTAACTGTCTCTCAGACGATACACATCGTACTGCGTGCTAGTAAGCTAGTTAAACAAGTGACGTCATTACAAATCAGCTATTCAGATAATTTGGGTAAGTAATTTATTTATTTATTTCATAAAAACATAAATTTTCTTGAATTTAGCAGACAGTACTCATATTATTTATATTTTATAGTGGTGGCAAAAAGTCTAGCGCCAGCCTTGAAAGTGACACTTACGACTTACGTTACGGCAAATTCAGAGGAAAAATAATACAAGTTAGTATTGTTATTATTTAGAAAGAAATATAGGATTAAAATAATTTTTAAAATATAGTTACTTTATAACAATCAAATTAATTTAATTTATAAACTAACAATAAAATATGTTCATGTAATTATGTACCTACTTACTGTGTTTTTAAGCAATATGTATATAATAATTTATAATATAATTTTAAATTATTATTTTTAGATTTTTAACATAATGAGTAAGAAAAGAGGATGCAAATTCAACGATGATCTAAGAAGTGAATTTCCTTTTATTAAAAAAACCAAAAGTGATTACAATATAGACCAAATTTTTAATCAAGAACCCCCACCCCACCCCACCCCACCCCTGGGCCGAAACCGGTTTGGCTCAGTGGTTAGAGCATCGGCCTGCGGACTCAAGGGTCCCAGGTTCGATTCCGGTCAAGGGCATGTACCTTGGTTGCAGGCACATCCCCAGTAGGGGGTGTGCAAGAGGCAGCTGATTGATGTTTCTCTCTCATCGATGTTTCCAACTCTCTATCCCTCTCTCTTCCTCTCTGTAAAAAATCAATAAAATATATATTTTTTTAAAAAAGAACCCCCCCCCCCCCAGTCAATGGTGTCCCGCTTTACCAATGTTAAAATCTGGTCACCTTACCCATGGGTGCTTGGAGGTGCTGGCTCTTCAGGAGAAAAATGGCTGATTTGGGTTGGAGGGTCCAGAATGTCCCAGTCCCAGATTCCTGGTCACCTCTCCCTGTCCTGCTCCTCTCCACAGCCTCTCCCCAGCCTCCACAAAACTGTACCTCAACCTGCATTGCAGCTTCAGTGAGTGTTTGTAATTGAAAGATCCTATGAACTGGGTTTAGTGAGTAAACGCAAGGAAAATATAAAGGCAAAGCAGACATGCCACTGCGTGTTTCTCCCCCCACTCCCTGGTACTGCATGGCTAGGGCAGTTCTTCAGGCTGCTTTTCTGGGCACAGACTCTTGGGGCTGTGGACTTAAATCTAGATTCCCCAGCTGCCAGCAACCCTGTGGATCCCCTTCCACAATCAAGTGTTATGCATGTCCCCAAGGGACGCGGACTTGGTGCAGAACAAGTTCCTTCTGACCCTCTCATCTTGGTAGACGGGTGTCTCTCTCTCCAGCCCAGGTCCCTGATCCTACTGTTCTCCAGGCATCCTCTGTCCTTTCTGGCCACAGATTGTCTCACCAGCTGTGTTTAATTTGCCAATTCCAGGTGGATGTTATTCTATTTAGTTGTTTCTTCTATCTGCTCCGTTAGAAGGCACAGGACACATCTGCTTATTCAGCCACCATTTTGTCTCTTCCTGCCCTCCTATTTTAATTGTCTTTTCTTTTTTGTTCTCTAGGTGAGTGCCACCCTATCTTTTAATTTACACATCCAATATTTGGATTCCCCTAATCTGCTGTGTATTCCTCCCACTGTGTTTTTTATTAGTGCTGTGTCATTCTTCATAGTTACTTTCTATTTTCTCATGCTGTTGAGCATCTTCAACATCATTATTCTGAACTCTAGGTCTGATAAATTTCTTATCTCCATTTTATTTAGCTCTCCTTCTGGAGAATTCTCTTGTTTTTCCATTTGAGACTTGTTTTTTTGTCTCCCTATTTTGGCTGCCTGTTGGGTTTGTGTCTATGTATTTACTAGTAGGTAGATCTGGTACACCTCCCAATCTCTAGTGAAGGACAGTGTCAGAAGCTGTTTCTGATTGGCCTTGCATACCCTGTTTGGAGCTATCAGCAATCCACAGCTTGTGGCTCCCTCTGCTGGGGTGGGGTGGTGTGCCTTTGGAAGGACCAAGATGTGCATCAAGGTCTGCTTTTCCTATCCCTGGGCCCCAAATTAGATCAGGGAGACTCAAAGCCTCTGCCTGAAGTCTGATTGTATTCAGTCTTGATTAGCCTCAGGCTATTGACCAAGGGAGGGGCAAGTGGTTTTCCAACATGGTGGGGCAAATTAATTGCTTCTACCTAAAGGCGGATTGTTATCCTGTCTCCTAATGGGCCTCAGAAACTCCATAGGCTGGGGCAATGGCTTTTCTGATAGGATGGGGTAACTGCCTTCCCCCAGGGCAAAAACTGCTTGGATAGCAAAGGTCTGCTGGAGAAATATGTCCTCTGCAGCATGAGGGAATGGCTCAGCACAGGAAACTGGGGTATCTGCCTTCTGAGGTCACATAGCTTCAGTCCACTCTGTCCTCCCTCTGCCAGAGCCTTAGGTGAGTGGCTACACATGAAATTTCATGCATTTCCTTGAAGAAGGTGCCTGCATTTCCAGCCATCTCTCCCTGGCAGACAGCAACCCTGTTATGTGAGCACCTTTCTCAGTTCTTGTGCTCTGGTACAGGGAGTCCAGCTTGGGGTTTAGATCCCGGAGTTCTCAGTGGAGACCCCTCACAGCTGAGATATCCCTCTAAACTTCAGCTGTTGTCTATGGGAGCCTGCTGGCCTATCACACCTCCTTACTTCCTACCAGTCTCTATGTGGTCTCCACTTTCCTCCTTGGTCATCAGCTTTCTCTCCAACTAGTCTTCTGTTGGTTATTCAGGATTGTTTTTCTGTATTTTAGTTGTAATTCCAGTTTGGTTCTGGGAGCATGTCAGTGTAGCATCCACTTACTCTACCATCATTTTGGAATTACCTTATTAATCGATTTTTATCATTATTCATCTATTTTCCAATAAACAAACCTCAGAAGACTCAGAAAAGAGCTAGAGAAAAAGCAGGTTTCCTGTCTGCAATGCTTAGAGCCTGCCATGTGCATCAGGGAATGGCAGAACACACAAGCTGGATGTCCAGCAAATCACAGCACACTGCTACACACAGTCCAGTTTACAGGGGAGTGTGTCTGGTAAGTCTTAAAGTTTCAGATACATCAGAAGCAGGACTTTCAACTTTATCTATATATATACAAGCCTAAGTGACCGAACGACTGGAATGACCGGTCACTATGATGCACACTGACCACCAGGGGGCAGACGCTCAGTGCAAGAGCTGCCCCCTGGTGGTCAGTGAGCTTCCACAGCAGGAGCACCACTCAGCTGAGACCCATCCGGGCAGCGCACCAGCCCTCTGGCAGCCACTCACTCCCTCATTAGTCCTGCAGGTCCAATCTCTAGAGAACGGGCCAGGCACTGATGGACCAGCACCGCTGCCACGATCCTGACAGTGCCGAGGCCTCCTGGATGTTGGCCTCGGGTATTACAACTGTTTCCCCTCCCCAGATGTTCTGCAAGGAAGAAACAATAGAAAAGCAGCTGCCAGGTGGCTCCCGACAACCAGCGCAAATGTCAGCAGGACGGATCCAGATCCCGGGCTGGCAAGAGCATCCCACCACCTTCCCAGAGGGCCGATCACATCCCAGAACCCCCCTCCCCACCCCCGCCTTGGGACCCCACCCGTGCACAAATTCGTGCACCGGGCCTCTAGTATAATAATAAAACCTAGCAACAGAACAATAGGTGTCTACTAAATAAACTTCACTGGAAGAGCCTGCCTGTCTTCCCTGAGGCAGGCCTATAGACAGATTCCATGTCTAGGCTGAAAGGATGAGTAGAATTGCTTCCTCCTCCTCATGCTCTGCTCTGTGGACACTGCACTTTCCTGAAAGGATTTTAGCCCACATACAAACAGGCTGGCTCCTCTGCGCAAACTGGTCAACTTGTCTGCCACAGAGCTAGTGAGTTTCATTGTTTCAAAGTGCTTTGTGTTTGATTTTAAAACACCCTGACACTCGGTGTGGTTTTAATTAACTTCTTTGAATTCAGTTGTTTTCAACTCAAAAGCTTTCTTGGATAAAAATTAGCATTATCAGCTTGTGTCAGTGTGTGATTTAAACCTGTGGCTTTTCCTTTGCCATCACTGGCTGCCAAAAGATAGGAAATGCCATTTTATCAAAGTCCTGGGTTTTCCTTGTATTTTTGTAATAGATATTAGCTGAGATGATTTTCTATGAATTTGGCTCAGACCAAATATGGTGAGGGAAAAAGAAATAACTTTGGCTTTCAAAACTAACTATGGTTGCATTCAGACACCTGTGTTCAAGACTGCATCTTTTTTACCATGTTCAGCTAGCACTATGATATAGGATTTTAAAAACATGAGTTCTTGCCCCAGTCAGGTGGCTCAATTGGTCACAGTGTCATCCCATACATCCAAAAGGTTTCAGGTTCTATTCCAAGTCAGGGCACATACCTAGGTTACAGGTTAGGTCCCAGTATGAGAGGCAACCGATCTCTCTCTCTCTCTCTCTCTCAAATAAATGAACATATCCTTGGGTGAGGATTAAAATATAATCTGTACTAATAAAAGCCTAGGTGGACCTCGTGCCCTTGCACAATGCCCTCACATCATTACAAGATGGCCGCCCCAATGTTGTCACAAGATGGCTGCCCCCACATTGCCACAAGATGGCTGCCACAAGATGGCCAGCAGGGGAGGGCAGTTGGGGGCTACCAGGCCTTCAGGGGAGGGCAGTTGGGGGTTATCAGGCCTTCAGGGGAGGGCAGTTGGGGGCAATCGGGCTGGCAGGGGAGGGCAGTTGGTGGCGATCAGGCCGGCAGGGGAGCAGTTAGGTGTCAATCAGGCTGGCAGGGGAGCAGTTAGGGGGCGATCAGGCTGGTAGGCAGAAGCAGTTAGGGGCAATCAGGCGAGTGGTTAGGAGCCAGCAGTCCTGGATTGTGAGAGGGATGTCTGACTGCCAGTTTAGGACATCCCCCAAGGGGTCCCAGATTGGAGAGGGTGCAGGCTAGGCTGAGGGACACCCCCCCCCCCCCCCCAGTGCATGAATTTCATGCACCTGGCCTCTAGTAAGTAAGTAAATAAATAAATAAATAATCAAAACACTATTTCTTCAGTGCCTAAGTGTCAGGTTCTACCTGTTGTCTTTGTCAATGAGCCAGATACAGGGTAGTCATATAATTTATTGTTCATGTGAGGACCCTCTTGAGAGTAGAAGAGGGTGTTAACTGGATGGGATGCCACACAAGTGGGTGTAAACCAGGACATCCCAGCAGACAGGAGATAGAACTCTTCTGTACTGTGGACCATCACAGAATTCTTTTGAAGGCCCCATGTGTGCTAGAAATGTTGCTAAATTTTACCTGCTGATTGCTCTCATAAATTTAAGTGTATTTTCTCCCTGGAATAATCCATTAGTTCCTTCCTGGTCCATTTGATTTCAGCAACTCACTATTTCAGGACCCCAGGACCCTTCCACCACAAAGTCCTTTTTCTGCTTACAATGTTCCTGTTCATTCCCCCCATTTCCATCCATAGATATCCTAATGATTGTTCAACACCTAACTCAATTGTGTCTCTTCTGCAAAGAAGAAGTAGGTCAGGAAGTTTTTGTCATCTAAGCTCCTACAGGGCTGTATTTGTGTCCTATTTGAGCACTTGCCTGCTTCTATTTCATTACACTTTTATGTGTAGTATCATGTTCACTGCTAAACTGAGAGAGGAGACCGAACACAGCCTGGGCTCCAAAGTAGTCATTGGACGTGAGCCCCTCGTTTTAGCTACTTCTCACGCCTTATTTTAATTCTGGACTTTTGGGCATATTGTTTTCTAAACTGTGATAAGAAATAAACATACAAGAATATTGAAATCATTTCTATATTTGACATTTTCAAGGAACAGTCCACACTGTTGCTAGATTTGAATGCTGGCATCTCCATATAAGAGCTGTGGAATCTTGTGCAAGTTACTTAACCTCTCTGTGCCTATAAAAGAGGGATAATAATAGTCCCTACTGCCCAGGATTGTTATGAGGAAAGAGTCTTCACAGAACAGAGCATGGACATATGAAATATCAGTATCTTGGCCTTTGTTATTGTTCAGGCTGCATTTCCTATTTCTTGAGCATTTATTTACATTTTTGAATTGCATTATAACTAAAAGAAAACCCAGAGCTATCAGCTCATGTCATGTAGTGAGGCCGATTGTCTACCTACCCATCAGGCACACCAGTGCTATCCACTGGAGAACGATTGCTTTGATCCAGTGGACACTTGGCAGGACAGAATGATGAACGGAGGTTGGCCACTGCAACACAGTGAAAAGTCACTGGAAACATGAAGAGCTGACCAGGCCACCCCATTGGTGTCTGCACATCTGTGTCCCCATCTGTAGAACAGGAACAAGAATAGTATTTATTTCATGGGGTGGAAGCAAAGATTTAATGAGATAATATATGTGAAGCATTGAGCATGGTGTCCAGTGGATGCAAGTACTCAGTATAGCTCTGGTGTGTTCCTCGAATCCATTTGGGAACATGGGTGATTGTTGTTAGAAGAAGTGCACTGGTTGTCCTGCAGAAGGTGCCCTCCTATTCCCTTCAACTGTGGGGAAATTCGTGTTTAGTGCCACTAGGGGAAACTCAACAACAACCTGAGAATGTATGGTCCCTCTTTTATTAGAAGCACTGGTGAGAAGAGCGTCTTTCCCCTCTCTGAGCACTGGGAAGGATGGCTAACACTACCAGCTGGAAGAGTGGTCAGGCTCAGACAACATGACTGTGACCACTAGCAACAGAAGTAGTATCAAATTAAGGCCATTAAGATCCAGGCTGGATCCACACAAGAAATCTTTGTTTTTCACCAAGGAAAGCACATGACCTCCTGGAGACTTTGCCAGGAGAGAAGAGGTGAGAGCACACATGGTCCTTCCAGGTGGGAACTCAGAGCCATGGGTTTGTTTGCACATAGTCATTGCATCCTGTGTTCCTGAGTGATTCACTCTGACTCTGTAGGCCTGGAACACCAGGGGTCACACACAGTACAGGATCACAGTCCTGGGGGAAGAAGTTTGCTCACTTCCAGGTGTACCTGCACCTAATGTGTTCGTCTTGTTCCAGGAATCCCCAAGGAAGGGAATTCCACCAGCTTTTCTTGCCATCTGTTATGTTTATCCTCATTCACGCCATTCCTTCTTCATCATGGCTCATGGAAAGCTAAGGTGGTCTGCATTCTCCTTCAGCAAGCTCTCTCAGAAAGCCCAAATGGCACGGTTGTCCTCAGTTAATTTTCACTTTGATCTTAACCTCACTTGGACTCTGGATATTAAAGTAGAAATAATGCTTTGTGACCTTTAACCAGAGCACTGCTACTTCCCCACCCTCTCCCCTGTGGTTTGGTGAACCACACAGTCTTGTTCTGCAACATCCTTTTTCTGGACTTCTCTTTCCCAGCAGGGAGATGACTAATGCTAAAAGCCATGTATGACACGAAGGTTTACCAGGCACACCAAGTGCTCATTTGAGATGTACTTTCAAATAGTAATATCTGTGCTTGGAACCCAAGGTTAAATTTAGTTAAATAAAAAAGTCCCAACTTTGCCCCACCCCTCTTCAGTGCTGTTCCCTTACCTCCCTGAGGATGCAGTGAGGAGGAGTTCAGACGTGAGCACGATGGTGCTTCTCAGAGGCATCAGGCAGAGTGTCACCAAGTGTGGCGACTGGAGGACCTTCTGAGGACAGCATACTGTGGAGTGAGCTCCCAATGCACTCCTCATTGACAGAAGCTGTCACCACTTTTGCTCTGGAGAAAGTGAATTTCAATGGCAGCCTAGGGAGGGGCTGCAGTGGGGGTGGGGATGTCATGAGGAGAACTTTCTTTAATGTTCTCCAGGTATTTCAAAATAGGCTTTACTCTGTGCTGCTATTCCACCCTGACGTTTGGGTGGCAGCTCAGACTTTGAGGTTGTCACTACTCCCTGGTTGTGGCTTGGAGGAAGCCAAGGAACTGAAGGAACTCAAGGGTTGGTTTCACTTGTGTGGGAACAGTGTTCACAGCTTCCAAACACTGTCACAGCTAAGCCCAGTCACTATCCTGACCTGCAAAGAGGAAGAAACTTGGTCAGAACACATTAAAGACTGAAGGGGGCCAGAGTAATTGAGAGGCGCAGAGAGAGAGGGGCTGGGTGTTTGCACAAATTCAGAGTGAAGTGAGACACTGTGGGATGGGATGGACATAGACAGGGAGGACACTTCCGTACAGTGTGCTGTGGGCTATGTCCAGAGAACTCCTAGGGGTTTGGGGAACAGGAGTAAAAGATTAGAGTTATTTTGAAATTCCTTTTGTTGGCAGGACTGTTTGTCGAGCTAATCCAGGAAGGTCCAGGCTCTATAAAGCCACACATGTGAGTGGGTGACAGGCCACTCATCTCCACAGGACAGCCTGGGAAGGGTTTCCACATGGGCACTGAAGGACAAGAGCCCTGCAAGAAAGGTCAAAGGCTAAGGGGCCATTGGGATTTGGGTTTATTGAACAGGCAAGGGTGAAAGTGGCAGTGGTGAGGGTGGGAGTGGTGTTAGTTTACGTGTAGATGTGTTTGCTATTAACTTCATGTTCTTCTGCTGGGGAAGCTGGAGTCCTGGGCCTGACTGCTGGGCTGGGTACCTTCCCTGTATCCTTGGGTTGTCTCAGTTATTGGCACTGGAAAGGAGGAGAATGCTAAGGTTTAATGTCCTTTTTATGGCCAATTTTGGTTGCTGGAACCTTCCTCTTAGAAAAGATACTGATTCGTGACTGAATGATCTCTACCCACATAGAAAAACCATCTTCCTCAGAGGGTCTGGGTTGGTTTCTCTTTAAAGCAATATGTGGCTTCCAAAGGCCCTTCATAAGATGGCTGAGAAAAATCAGAGCAAAAACATTAATGTTTTTCTCTCTGTCTCTTTCTTCTCACAGATGAGTTTGAAATTCTTGCTTTGAGCCATATGGTGTGGATATTCCAGAAGGAAATTCCTAGTATATAGTGCTCTCTGTTTCTACTCAACTGCTTTTCACTTTGTCAAGTGGACCCTTGAAGCAGCCTTCTTACCTCAGATTCTGACATGAATAATTGTTTAATTGCCTCTAAGTCTATACAAGATAAAAAAAAAACAGGCTTCAAATTTGTATAATTCTCTTAACCAAACAATAGTGAAACCACCCAGGGCAGGTTTCAAAGAAAGGAAAGAATTTATTACATATGTTAAACATTTTTTTTTAAGTCCTTTGCTCTGTAGTATTTTGTTAAATTGGATAATGCATATGAAGCACTGTGTAAATCATGTAACAATAAAGTAAGATTTTGTAACAATTACTGATTTGATTTTCTATATAAAAAGCCGAAGCTCAGAGAAGGGGGAGTTGCAGCTCCAAATCACAGCAGTTAAGCTGACACAGGTGGCCTGTCTCCTTACTCTGCCCACTCTCTCCTCTGTACCAGGCACTCCCCCTACGGAGGACAAAGACCACCTTGGATCCACCGGCTTCCGAGCGGGGTGGTCTGACGTGGGCCCCCAGGTGTGTTTCCTGATCTGAGCTCCCAGGCACTGACCTTGCTGTCTCCCCTTACAGGCTCAGGCGGAGATTTGCCTTTTTCCTGGTTTAGCTGCTGCCAATCACTCTTCAACAGAGCCCTTGCCTTCAAGCTGGGATAGAGGAGTTGCTACTTTCCCTAAATTTTAAAAAATATAGGTTTCTTTTTTTCTAATCCTCACCAGAGGATATTTTTATATTGATTTGTGTGTGTGTGTGAGAGAGAGAGGGAGAGAGAGAAAAGAGAGAGAGAGAGAGAGAGAGAGAGAGAGAGAGAGAGAGAGAGAGAAACATGGATGTGGGAGAGAAACATCAACTGATTGCCTCCAGTAACCTGCAACCTAGGTATGTGCCTGACTGGGAATCGAGCCCACAACCTTTTTGGTGTACTGGATGATGCTCCAAACAACTGAGCCACCCAGGCAGTGCTGCTTTTTCTTTAAAAAATAAAACAACAAAAACTGTCTCTGAAATAAGATTACCAACCCATTTCTAGATTTTTAAAAAGCTATTAGCAAATCCCCATGTTAGGTAGGATGTTGTCTTCAGCTTCATATGTGAAGGAGATGGCTTAGGGCATTTCTGAGTGGGGCTGAAGCACCCACCATTCTCCCACCCTGCGCCAAGATGGAGCCTACGATGGGAAGAAGCAGGCTACAGGGCCAACAAATCAACACCAGGAACCCTGGGAAGGTATTACTGGACAGGGACTGGGCCTAGTGCAGTTCTGCCTCAATCCAGCCACTAGGTAGCATGTGGGCTCTTGACTTTGTGCAGGAAAGATTTCATAACATGAGCCCAGGTGATTTTGAGAGTATGTTTATTATAGCTGTGGACAGTGATAGGAAGGAAGGGCTTAGGATAGAAGAAGCAACAGAGGAGAGCCAAGATGGGGCTGCTGTTAGCTCACTGGTCAGAGAAAAAGGGGCCTTAGAGACAGGATCAAAGGGTAAACTCAGAACAAGCTGCTGCTGACCACTGCTTCCCTGGTTATGAGCCTCATGGGGTCCCTTAGAATTTAGGAGAGAGCAGAGATACAAGGTGTGAGTGTGCTCTAGTGAGAGTGCATTGTGAGTAGAGTATGTTTGTTAAAGCTGGGGACATGAAACAAGGAAGGGCTTAAGTTATAAGAAGCAACAGGAGAGCCTAAGCTGGGCTGCTTTGGCTCACTGAGAAGTCAGAGAAAAAGGGGGCCTTGGAGACAGTGTCAGGGGGTTAACCCGGGACGAGCTGCCACTGCCTGCTGTTCCCCTGGTTGCAACTTGCAAGTTGCAAGTCTTATGGGAACCCTTAAAGTTTAGAAGAAAGAGATACAAGGCATGGTGTACTCTAGCAAGAGTGCACCCATAGATCCTATGTCTTGAAGCTTTTTATCATTTTTGAGGGGAGGATCCTAGGGGAGGTCTTGGGGAGGGTCTTAGCAGAATATTCATTAGTTTTCCAGGTGTGTCCTTCAATATGTTGATTCATCAAAATGTGCACACAGGGGAGTTAGGGTTATTATCTGGTTAGTTTTATTTTCAAATAATGTTGTCTAGGTGGGACTAACAGTGATGGGCAACCTTTTGAGCTTGGTGTGTCAAACTTTGCCAAAAAACTGAGCATAACTTGGGTAGTGTGTCACTTTGAGGAAAAAACTAACTCCAAGACTCTAGTGGCAAATGTTTCATCCTCAGGAGCAGCAAATGTTTCATCCTCGGCATGCGGCCGCGTGTCATCAGAAATGGCTACGCGTGTCAGTGCTGACACTTGTGTCATAGGTTCGCCATCACTGGACTAGGACCTGACAGAGGCCAGTCCGCCCCCATGACAGTATGAAATATGTAAACCATTTTTTCTTAAGTATTCTTGGTTAGGGAAGACAAAATCTTGTGGTTCATTTGCAGGCTGTAAATTGCTCAAATTATTTGGCCTTGTTTAATTATTTTGTCTCAGTTTCCCTTATTCCACTTGTCAAGGAATTTCCCCTGCTTCTTATTATCCTTCCACAGGGGCAGTACTGGGGAACCTGAGAGAAGGAGCTGGATGCTTTGAAGAGAGGGTTTCATGGGCATCAAAGGACACCATCAGAGTAAAAAGGCAACCCAAGAAGTGAGATTGCAAATCACATATCTGATAAAGGTCTAATATCCAGATTATACAAAGAATTCTTATAATTAGAAAACAATTCAAAAACAAACAACCCAGTAAAAATTGGGCAAAGAACTTGAATAGATACTTCTTCAGAGAAGATATACAAATGGCCAACTTGTACAGGAAAAGGTGTTCAACATCACTAGTCATTAGTGAAATGCAAATCAAAACTACAATGAAATGCTACTTCACACCCATTTAGGTGGCTGTTGTAAGAAAAACAGAAATCTCTCGAGAAATGAGAGAATAGCAAGTGTTGGTGAGAATGTGGAGAAACTGGTACTCTTATTCACTGCTGGTGGGAATATAAAATGGTGCAGCCACTGTGGAAAGCAGTATGGCAGTTTCTCAAAAAATTAAACAGAATTACCTTGGTGGAGTCCCCTCTGTTGTGGTATCCAGAGTCCCTTTAGTGTTTCCTCGGGGTCCTCACCTTGACTCTGGCAGGACTTGGGCCAGTCCTCTGCGTATCTGAGGTCCCACTCCCTATACCAAAGCCACCAAGTCTGAGACCCGGATGCAGAAATCGCCTGTTGTTGTCATCCTGCCCTGGGTGGGATGATTCTGTTCTAGGGTCCAGGGTCCCTCCCTCCTCCCTCATGTTCCTCACCTTGAGCCCTGGCAGGTCCTGGGATCCTCCCTCTGTTGACCCAAGGCCTGACTCCTCAGATCAAGGCCTCACTGCCCTGAGTCCTCTGCAGGAAATCAGTGTACATCACATCCAGTACCAAGTGCAGCAATTCCAAAGCCTGGTGGCAGGGGCTGAGATGGATTCCATAGGGTCCTTCAGCCCTGCCTCTGATCCATACTTTGACAGGGCCTGGGCCTCCTGTCCTCTATGAACCTGAGTTTGCAATCCTCAGACCAAGGGTCTGACTACCCGAGTTCCCTGAGGAGGTGGGGCGGGGGGAGGTGCAGTTTTCAACATACAAACAGGAAGCCCAACTTTGGGAATTTAAATTCCTGCCTCATTCACCTTATACTGTTAAACCCCAAATCTAGATACTATACCTACTATGATCACCCCCAAGATTTTAAACAAAGCTAAGATAACCAGTTGAGCAACTCTATTCATTAAAGACAGCCTAAAGGCAATGATTTCAACCTTGGAAACAGAATGCTGGGGAGAGCCACATGGACAGTGGAAAAAGGGGGGTGAGATGGAAAATTTCTCTGGTAGTAGGCAAGAAGTGAATGGTTTTCAAGGTGCATAAGAGCAACCTGTAGTAGGGAAGCAGGATGATTCACATCTCCACAGAGACCGTCACATTACCTCGAAAAGATTTTAGGTAAATCTATGAAAACTAGCTAATGGTGAAGGATGAGAAAGAACAATGAACCACTGAAATGGGTGGCCTAGGGAAACGTTTGGAGGAAGCATCATCTCCCTACCATGTGACCCATTGGAATTGAACATGGGGTCAATAGGTTTGAGAAGTGCTAAAGAAATGCCCCCTTTCTCTTACCAAAGCATCTTGGCCTCCTCACCCCTCCCCATGGAAGTGTCAGGATGGTGCTTTATGATTTCTAAGTTTCTCTCCCAGAGCTACCATTAGCTGGAGGAGAAGCTTCCTGATTAATTAAAGCCTAGGGGGTGTGGCCCCTCATTGTCCTAGAGAAAAGCATATGTCCAGGAGGCCTGGGATAGGGCCCTAAGAAATTTTGACGTGGTGAAGATGACCAGGAAACCACAAACTCCTAGCACAGTTATGTAACAACCAACCCCATTCACCAAAATAAGGAAAAAGAGAAAGAAGCCCTGTTAACCCAGGTCCAGTGTCCAGGATGAAAGGACCACACCCAAACTTCTCCTCCTCTTCTTTAGTGGCATATCCCCAAGACTCCCTGGTCTTGCCTTGCAGATTTCATCCTCTACCCATACTTTTTCTCATGAAGACTTTATTCCCTTTCATCCCAGCCATTTCCCCACAAACCAATGTCCTTCTGCACTCACTCTGTTGTCCTTCCAGGTACTAAAGACATCCATGGGGGTGAAAAGATGTCTTTAAAGGAGTTCAAGGAAAGGAGCCTTTCCAAAAATTCCTACCCTTCAAGAAAACCTACGAAAGCTATAAAGCCAACAAGATGTGGCCATTATCACAGACCAAATGAGGAACAGAATAAAAATGATCCAGAAAAAGACCAAGACAATGTAGAAAAATTCACCGCCTCAAGTGATAACTTGGGCAGCCAGTAACTTCAGGGCAAGGCCAAAGACCTCAGAACTATATATAAAGTCTGGCCCCCGAGAAATGCTGACAGTGTGGAAGCCAAATTTTACACCTACAAGGATACACCAATAGTGATGATTAAAATAAAATTGATAAGTGGTTCACTTCCAGTGTAAGCATAATTTGCAGACAATTTTTATTAAATGATAACATCTATACGAATAAAAGAGTAATATGTTAATTAGACCAGGAGACCTTCCGGAGACCTTCCAGACATCCTTCTAGACAAAGCCATGGTGGCGGGGTCAAGGCAGAGGCGGTTAGAGGCGATCAGGCCAGCAGGGGAGAGCAGTTGGGGGCAATCAGGCCATCAGGCGAAGGTGGTTAGGGGTGATCAGGCCGGCAGGCAGAATGGTTAGGGGCGATCAAGCAGGCAGGCAAGCGGTTAGGAGCCAGTGGTCTTGGATTGTGAGAGGGATGTCTGACTGTGGGATCGGGCCTAAACCGGCAGTCAGACATCCCCTGAGGGGTCCCAAATTAGAGAGAGTGCAGGCTGGGCTGAGGGACCCCCCCCCCCCCATGCACGAATTTTGTGCACCGGGCCTCTAGTTAATAAATAATAATACAAGAATGAACTCTGTGTTTCATGTACTTAGAACTGTAAACCCACTTTTGTCCACCCCTATATTTGCATACCAACGTTTATTATTCACAACAGACAAAAGGTAGAAACCACCCAAATGTCCATTGATGATGAATGAATAAACAAAATGTGATGCACACATACAATGGAATACTATTCAGCCTTAAAAAGGAAGGAAATCTGACACATCTTACAACAAGGATGAGCCTTGAAAACATGCTAAGTGAAATAAGCCAGATGCAAAAAGTCAAATACTATATGATTCCACTTATATAGCATATCTAGAGTGGTCAAATTTATAGAGACAGAAAGTAGAATGATGGTTTCCAGGGGTTGGGGTGGAAGGAGGAATGGGGAGTTAGTGTTTATGGAGACAGAGTTTCAGTCTGAGAAGATAGAAAATTTCCGGACATGGATGGTGGTGATTGTTGCACATCACTGTGAATGTACTTAATGCCACTGAACTATACACATTAAAATGATTAAGATAGTAATTTTATTATGTGTATTTTACCACGATGAACAAAATTCAAATATTTTAAATGGTTAAAATGGAAATTTTGTTATATATATTTTACTGCAATTTAAGAAAAGCTAAAGGGAAAGAGAGAACTTCAAAGGAAACAGAGTATTGGGAGGAGAGAGGAAGGCAATGAGGTGCTCTTCAGAATAAAAGCCCCTTGGAGGAGATGAAGCCCCTCCCTCCCCTCTGCAGTGAGCAAGGCCCCCTTAGCACCCCTCTCCACTGGGTGCTTAGCCGGGGGAGGATGAAGGAGGAGGTAGCTGGTCCCTTCTCCATGATCATCTAGCTTAAGTTATCTCTCATGTCCCATTGCCAATGGCAGCAGACAGGACAGCTGATACCCACTGGGGCTGGTCAGGGTGACTCCCCTGATTCACTTTGACCTTCAGAGGGGAAGTAAAGACACACCCTTTGGCTACCATCTTGAAAAATTAAGTCTTCAAATGAAATCTTATTCAGAAATTTGAGATGTAAAATAGATAAAGTGAAGCACTTCGGTTGAAGCAGGAGTGCAGACTCCATAGATCTACTTTACTTCTGTCTCACAAGGCTTGGCAGGAGGCTGCAAGGATCAGCCAAGGGTCTGCGGAGCAGAGAGTGAAAACCACTGACCAACGTTTGCACCCTGACTTGGTGTCAGGAGCACAGTAGCCTTGATAGTTGGCACCAAAATCCCAATGGCCTGTTCTCTCCAGCAGTGACAGGCTGTTTTATTTCCATTTTGAAACTTGGGTCCTCTTTTGGACCTTCCATGAAATCCTATGTTTTGTCCTGAGAGACAGCATCTCAGTCCATTTGCAGAGAGTTGACATGTTCCAAGCTCAATAAATTATTATGCCATTGCTGGATCTGTTCATTAAGCTCCTCTACTTTCTTAAGGTCTCTCAAATATTTCAAATATGCGGTGAATATAGTGGCTGTAAATTCCCACCTGTGGATGGTGTTCTTTATAATTCCTTTGGGGACATCTCCTGGCCGTAGATACACCTCAGAGGCATGAGGCATACAAGGTGATGAAGCTCATTTGTCTCAAGCCCATGCAATGGGGGATGGTTGAGTACAGGATTGTTACAAACTTCTATGTGCTGTTCTGTGTAAGGCTTTCTTTAGGGCCTTTGAGATACCTTCAGTGAATAGTTTTTTTCTTTCCAAACTTTTAAGGATTTGGACTCTTTTCCTTTGGTATCTCCCTCTATTAAGCTGGCTGAGGGGTGGCCCAGCTTTCTCCAGATAAATTATTCAGAGGAGAAAGGCATTTTAGCTCTTTAAAGAAATGAGAAACCATCATACCTGCTTTCAATGGGAAAATTTTTTTTTAAATCCTTGAAAGTATCTATCACCACATGGGCAGACCCTTACTTTTTTTCTAATAATTTTATAAATGTCAAAATTCACTTAAACTATATGCCCATTATTTAGAGTAACATAGTGGATTATATCAATGATTTTGTTAATTATCTTACTCGTCAGAACCCTGTTTATATATCTATAACCTTTATCAATATCATAGAATGTCTGTTGATGTCTCTAATTTTTCCAAAATTTGAGACTTTTTAGAAGTTCATCTGGGATCATAAAATGGATTTCAGGCAGTGTTATTGGTTGACTCTTTGCTTCAGATTCAGCTAATCGGGGGACAGTTTGTTGGTTTCATATTCATCATCCATTACCCTCCATCCTCATCCTCTATGCAACAGCCAACCACTTTCTACTAGGGGTTTAAGGTTCCTTGGTGGCTGATTTCACTCCCATCTTCAAGGGTGGAGCATGTGATCTAGGCTAAGCCTATCCGTGCTTTTTATTCCTCTGGACACAGACATTGGTTGCAGAGTGGGTATGTGACGCAAGGAGGCCCAATCGGAATGAATCTTCAGATTTTCCTTGGAAAGGTTGGGCAGGGATGCTGCCTCTTCTCTTCCAGACTAGAATGAGGAAATAGCTGCTGGAAGCCAGAGGGAACCTTAAGGGGAGTAAGCTTTAGAATGTGACACTGAAAAGGGCAAAGTGAAGAGCTAGAAAGAAATTGGATTCTTGGTGACATTGTTGAGCTACTGAATCAAGCTTTGCCTCAAGTGAGCATTACCTCTAGCACTGTTGGTTACTTGACCTAACAAAATCCCTAATGGTTTAAGCCATTTTTAGTAAAGCTCTCTGTTACTTGTATTCTAACTGATAGAGTTTATTGATGATACATTAGTATACAACTTAACAGTTTACAAATCACAGTATCCAGCTTCATTTTTACAACAGGGATATTCAGAAATATAGTTCAACAACATAAATGGATCTTGCGAATATTATGCTAAACAAAACAAGTCAGACAGAAAAAGTTAAAAGCCTATGTTTTCACTCAGATGTGGGATATAAAACTGAAACAACAAATGGAAAAAAAAAAAACCCTCATAGACACAAGCAGCAGAATGATAGTTACCAGAGGAAGGGCAGAGGGGGTCAAATATTTGGTGATGGGAGAAAATTTGATCTTGGGTGGTAGGCACACAATACAATATACAGAAGATGTATCATAGAATTGTACACTTGAGATCTAGATAATCCTACTAACCCATGTCATGCCAATAAATTTAATTTGAAACAAAAGAAATACAAAATACAAAAAACAAAAGAAGATAGAGACCATGAAGGCATTGCCCTAGATTAAACATAGTTAAGTAGAATAGTTATGTGAGGACAGAAGGTATGGACATGTTTTAAAGTTCTCTTCTCAGGGCTTTTTACATTATTTATCAACCAGCTGTAATAAATATTTGTTAAACAAATAAATAAATCAAAGAATAGAGGTGGGATGGTAAAAAGAGTGCTAAGATCTTTTTCGTTTTGTTTTTTTAATAAATCTTTATTGTTCAGATTATTACAATTGTTTCTTCTTTTTTCCCCCCATATCTCCCCACCACCCGGTTCCCACCCCCCCATACCCTAACCCACCCCCCATTGTCCTTATCCATAGGTGTAAAGAGTGCTAAGTTTTGTGTTATTTTTTTTTTGTTTTAATCTTTATTGTTGGAAGTATTACATCTGTGCCTTTTTTCCTCTCATTGAGCTCATCTAGCCACTCTCACCCTCCACCCCAGGCCTTCACCCTAGTGTCTGTGTCCATGGGTTATGCATACATGCATACAAGTTCTTTGGTTGATCTCTTCCCCCCGCACCACCCTCCCCTACGTTTCCTCTGTGGTTCAACAGACTGTTCCATGCTTCCATGTCTCTAGATGTATTTTGTTCAATAGTTTGTTTTGTTTATTAGATTCCACATATGAGTGAGATTATGTGACACTTGTCTTTCTCTAACTGGCTTGTTTAGCTTAGAATAATACTCTCCAGGTCTATCCATGCTCTTGAAAATGGCAAGAGTTATTTCTTTTTTACAGCTGTACCTTTACCTGGTATAAATGTACCACAGCTTTTTTATACACTCATCTACTGATGGGCACTTGGGCCATTTCTTGATCTTAGTTATATAAATTATGCTGCTATGAACATAGGGGTGCATACATTTTTCTCTGATTGGTGTTTTGGGTTTCTTAGGATATTCTTAGATGTGGGATCACTGGGTCAAATGACAATTTCATATTTAATTTTTTGAGGAAACCCCATACTGTTTTCCACAGTGGTTGCACCAGTCTGCATTCCCACCAGCAGTGTACTAGGGTTCCCTATCCTCCACATCCTTACCAGCATTTGTCATTTGACTTATTGATGATAGCCATTCTGACAGATGTGAGGTGATATCTCATTGTCATTTTAATTTGCATCTCTGATGATTAGTGAATGAGCACTTTTTCTTGGCCTTCTTTATTTCATTTAGGTCCTTTGCCTATTTTTTTTAAATTGGGTTGTTGGTCTTCCTTTTGTTAAGTGGTATTAGTTCCCTGTATATTTTGGAAATTAACCCCTTATTAGATGTATCATTGGCAAATACGTTCTCCCATGCAGTGGGCTCTCTTTTCATTTTGTTGATGGTTTCTTTTGCTGTGCTGAAGCTTTCTATTTTGATGTAGTCCCATTTGTTTATTTTCTCATTGGTTTCCTTTGCCCTAGGAGATGTATCGGTAAATATATTACTATTAGAGGCCTGGTGCATGAATTCATGCATGGGTGGGGTCTGGCCAGCCAGCACCAATCAGGGTGATCAGGCTGGTCCAGCCAGAGGGAGGGGACATGGGAGGTTGGCTGGCTGGCCCCTCCTCTGATGGGGGGATATCGGGGGTGGGGCAGGCCGAAGGGAGGGACTGCAGGCAGTTGGTCAGAGGCCCCCCCCAATTTGGGTGGGGGGGCTGATCAAAGGCAGGGCCGGCTGGGGGGAGGGGCCACAGACAGTTGGTCAGATGGCCCCACCCTCAATACGGGGGAGGGGGTTTGGAGGTGGGGCTGGCCAGGGGGAGGGGCCACAGGCAGTTGACTGGCCAGCCCTCCTGCCCCCCTTCAAACTCCCAGTCAAGTGGACAATTTGCATATTAGGCTTTTATTATATAGGATGAGAGGTGTCTGAGATTTTGTTGCCTATGGGTTCTTCGAAGATTTTTATGGTTTCATGTCTCACATTTAAGTCTTTTATCCATTTTGAGTTTCTTCTTGTGCATGGTATAAGTTAGTGGTCTAGTTTCATTTTTTTGCATGATTCCCAAAATCATTTATTGAAGAGACTGTCCTTACTCTATTGTATGCTCTTCTCTTTCTGAGAGTTCACTATTGGTGTATAAAAATGCCATACTTCTGGGTGTTAATTTTGTATACTGCTACATTGCTGAATTCATTTATTAAATCTAGTAATTTTTTATGGAGTCTTTAGGGTGTTTTATGTACAATATCTTGTCATTTGTGAATAATGATAGTTTTACTTCCTCCTTTCCAATTTGAATGCCTTTTATTTTTCTTCTTGTCTGATGGTTATGGCTAGGACTGCCAGTACAATATTGAACAAGAGTGGTGAAAATGGGCAACCCTGTCTTGTTTATATTCTGAGGGAAAATGTTTTTAGCTTTAGCCCATTGAGTATAACATTGGCTGTATGTTTCTCATAAATGGCTTTTATTATGTTGAGGTATGATCCCCCTATTACAACTTTGCTGAGAGTTTTTATCAAAAATGGGTGTTGGATTTTGTTGAATACTTTTTCTGCATCAATTGATATCATCATGTGATTATTTTCTTGCAATATGTTTATGTGATGTATTACATTTATTTATTTGCGAATATTGTACCAGCCTTGTATCCCCAGAATAAATCCCACTTGATCATGGTGTATGATCTATTTAATGTATTGCTGGATCTGATTTGCTAACATTTTGTTGAGGATTTTAGCATCTATGTTCATCAGGGAAATTGGCCTGTAATTCTTTCTTTGTGGTGTTTTTATCTGGTTTTGGAATTAGGGTAGTGCAGTCCTCATAGAAAGATCTTGGAAGTGTTCTTTTCTCTTGAATGAATTTTTTGGAATAGTTTGAGGAAGTTAGGTGTTAGTTCTCTTTTGAATGTTTGGTAAAACTCCTATGTGAAGCCGTCCATTCCAGGGCTTTTTTCCAGGAGACTTTTGATTACTGCTCTATTTCATCAGTTGTTATTGGCTTATTCAGGGTTTCTGATTTTTTCTGATTCAGTTTTGGAAGATTGTATTTTTCAGGAATATGTCCATTTCATCAATGTTGTTGAGTTTGTTGGAATAAAGTTGTTCATAGTATTTTTTTATGATCCTTTGTATTTCTGGGGTCAGTTGTTATTCACTTCTTTCATTTCTGATTTTGTTTACTTGGGTCCTCTCTTTGTTTCTTGATGAGTCTAGCTAGAGGGCCATCAATATTTTTTATCTTTTCAAAGAACCAGCTCTTGGTTTTATTGATCTTTTTGTTGTTTTTTCAGTCTCTATGTCATTTATTTCTGCTCTTATCTTTATTATTTCCTTCCTTCTACTTACTCTGGGCTTTTCTTGTTGTTCTCTTTATATTTCTTTAAGTTGTAGGGTTAGATAACTTATGAAAAGTTTTTCTTGTTTTTTTTTTTTTTGAGGCCTGTAGTGCTATGAACTTCCCTCTCAGGACTGCTTTCACTATGTCCTAAAGATTTTGGTTTGTTGTATGTTCATTTTCATTTGTTTCCAGGATGTTTGTTATTGCTTCTTTGATCTCTTTGGTAACCCACTAATTGTTTAATTGTATGCTATTTAGCCTGCATGTGTTTGAATGTTTTTGAGTGTTTTTATTGTAGCTGATTTCTAGTTTCATGCCATTGTGATCTGAGAAGATGCTTGATATTATTTCAATCTTCATGCCATTGTGATCTGAGAAGATGCTTGATATTATTTCAATCTTCTTGTAGAGACTGAGTTTTTGTCCTAACATGTAGTCTATCTTTGAAAATGTTCCATGTGCACTTGAGAAGAATTTATATTCTGTAGCTTTGGGGTGAAATGTTCTGAAGATGTCAATTAATTCCATCTGATCTAGTGAGTCATTTAGGATTAATGTTTCTTTGCTGATTTTTTGTCTAGAGGATTTATCCAGTGTTGTCAGTGGGGTGTTAAAGTCCCCTACTGTATTGTATTGCTGTTGACCTCTCCCTTGATATCCTCCAGAAGTTTTTATATATTTGGATGCTCCTATTTTGGGGTCATATGTGTTTAGCAGTGTTATATCCTCTTGTTTTATTGATCCTTTTAGTATTATGAAGTGGCCTTCAATGTCTCTTGTTATGGCCTTCACTTTGAATTCTATTTTTTCAGATATGAATATTGCTACCCAGTTTTTTGTTTTTCCAGCAACCTGCTTGAACCTCTAACTGATCCACCAATCCACCACATGTGTCTGTCTCCACAGGCTTGGTTGCAAGCAGGAGGGGCCAATCTGCTCTCTAAAGTGGGTTTATTATCAGCATGGGGTCCAAGGCTGGGTCAGAACACTTCCCCTGGTTCCTCAGGCTCTACATCTGCCTGCCCTTGCCTGTAGCCAGCTGTCAGTCTTAATCACTCATATGTCTGTTTCTGAAAGGGCTTTAGGTGGGGAAGGTGCTGTTTGGCTTTCAGAGAATCTGGTGGGTGTGTTTCCCTTTCCCAGAGCTATTCCTCAGTGAGTAGCCCAAAATATTACTCTGCCCTTGGCTAGACAGAGATCCTTGTATGGAGACCAATGAGATTGGCTGGGAACCTGGACATTTATCAGTTCTCCTGTGTGTGGAAAATATCAGTTTGGTTCCCAGGATAGTGCGGTGGATGGCCCCTCCCTTAATCTAGTCACTGAGGGCTCTTTGAGCCTGGCCTCTGTTTTTGTTTCCTCTGCAAAGCTAAAAATGCAGGGTGTGGCATGCAAGGCACCTGAGGGTGGGGCAGGCTGAATTACCTAGGGCAGGTGTTTTTTTTTCTTTTCCTGCCCTCTGGCTGCTGGGAGTGGCTAGCTCCTCTCAGGAAAAATGGCTGTTTTCGATTTGGGGGCCTATGACCAAATGTTCCTGCTGCTGTTCCACCAAGTCTCTCTGCAATGCTTCCCACCCCAGCCTCTCCCCAGGTACCTCGAGTCCAAGTCTCCCTCCCCTTACACCAAAGCCTCAGGTGGGTAGTTGCAAATGGAAACTCCTGGGCTCTGGATTTAGAGAAGAAAAAGAAAACAAAACAAAAAAATCAAATCTGTGGCTTTCTCTCCAAACAGCTCCAGTCCATGAGCTCCAGGCTCCATTGCAGCCAGCAGCCCTGCTGCCTTCCACGCTGGATGCTATGGGGGCTGCAGGTCTTGGCTCTGGTGCTCGGGGCGATGAAGTCCAGCTTGGGGTCCAGGCCTCTATCATCTGAGGGAACCGACTCTCCTGTAGTCAGGAGTTTCCTCCTCTCTCAGACTGCTGGCCTGCCATGCCCGGGAGCTGGGTCTGCTTCTCTCAAAACCTCACCCTTCGTACATGTCTCCAGGTGTTTTCTGTCCTTCCTTGATATAAGTCTTCTCCTCAACCAGACCTCAGTTGGTAATTCCAGGTGAATGTTCTTCAGTTTAGTTGTATTTCCAGTCTAACCCTGGGATAAGGTACACGACAGGTCTGGCTTATTGGGCTGCCATTTTCTGCTCCCTCTCTATACTCTTACCTGTTTCCACTCTTGCAGTTCAAGGCAATCTATGTCAAAAAAATTAGTTGAACAGCCCTGGCTAGTGTGATTCAGTTGGTTGATGGTTGTCCCATGCACCAAAAGGTTGCCAGTTCAATTCCTGGTCAGGACACATACCCAGGTTGTGGCTTCAATTCCTGGTCAGGGTTCATATAGGAGCCAACTGATAGATGTTTCTCTCTCTGTAAGTTGTGTTTTAATTATTCATTCCTTTTCCAACAGATATTTACCAAATGCCTATTATGTATCAGACATGAGACTAAGCATTTAACATTTAAATTAAATGATGTTGGTACCAGCATCTCCAGTGGGAAAAAAAAAAGAAAAAAAATTGGTATTTTTAATATTTTTCACTCTTTTTAAAAAATATATTTTTATTGATTTCAGAGAGGAAGGGAGAGGGAGAGAGAGAGAGGAACATCAATGATGAGAGAGAATCATTGATCAGCTGCCTCCTGCACACCTCCCACTGGGCATGAGCCCTGACTGGGAATGGAACCAAGACCTTCCTGGTTCACAGGTCCATGCTAAACCACAGAGCCATGCCAGCTGGTCTTTGCATTCTTTTAAAAGTTTCAAACTGTTAAGAGGTTATTTATATTTAAAGTCCTTCAATAATTTGCTTGAGAGGATCCTGTTTATAAAACCACCTTTCTACTACATGTGTCCATGGTTTCCACCTCATATGCCTTGAGAATGGACAATTCTTGGATAGAAAGACATGTAAGTGGTTGTATGTTGTAAGTGCTTGGTGCAGTCTGAATACCTCACAAACACTGAATTACAGTCTTTTCAATGTCTAAATCTCTTTTGGACGTATGTTAAGATGTACACTCATTGAAATCTCTGGAGAACCAATAAGATTGGTTTTTACCATTGTATTTTAGTATATATCATAGTAGATAAAAAATCCATATTTAACAGGGGAAGGAATTATATAGATTTGAGACTGAGATTTTAGAATGACAAGAAAGCAAAAGGAAGATCAACCTGTGGAATAAGGCATTGACCGCAATGTCAGGGAAACAGCCTGGAATGTAATTCCCCTGTGGGTGAGATGGACCACTGAAAGAAGACACAACTAACACATTTAACTCCTTATCCTATCTAATAAAAGAGTAATATGCAAATTAACCATCGCTCCATCACAAAGATGGTGGTGCCCATAGCCACAAGATGGCGGCGCCCAGTCCTCTCAGCCCTGTCGGAGTCCCCCAGTCCCAGGAGGGTGGCTGCTGAGAGCGGGCAGCATGAGTGGCCTAGCAGATTGCTTGCCTCGTTGCCACGGTGTTCTTCTGAGCCCAGCCGCGGATGGGCCTCTGGGCCATGGAGAGCCTCTGGACAGCAGGTGTGGAGCAGCCAGGGCCCACTGAGAGCTACTGGCACACGGACTCATGCGCAGGGCTACTAGTACCTAATAGAACCTCAAAAAATTAAATTCATAGAATCAATGGATGAACATTGTTTCAAGATTTAAAAACTCAATAAGGTTCTCTTTCTTCTTGTCCTTTCCTGCCTGAGATCAGAGAAAAGAGAGGAATTAATCTTGGTTGCAGTTTGGAACTCAAGTCTGGGAAATTCGGTCCCGAATAGTGGAAATAGCAAAAGCTCTGAAATGAGAGGGAGAAGGGTTTAAATCCTGCCTTTGGCAATTTAGGCAAGTTACTTAATCCTCCTGAGATTTCTTTCCTCACCTGGAAAACAGTGACAATATTTACCTTAATGAGGTGTTGTGGCAATTAGATACTAGTACATTTGCATAAAGTACTTGGCATATACCAGGCATGTGGGAAATGGCTGCTGTTATTTTGTACTTTTTTATTGTTTAAAGTATTACAAATAGTAGTACATATGTCTCCTTTTTTTCCCAATTGACCTTCCCCCAGCCTTCCCTACCTCCTGGCACATGCCCTCACCTCACTCCCAGTGTCTTGCATCCATTGGTTATGCTTATATGCATGCATATAAGTCCTTCAGTTGATCTCTTACCTGCCTCCCCCCAACCCTCCCCAGTCTTCCTGCTGTAGTTTGACAGCCTGTTTAATGCTTCTCTGCCTCTGTATCTATTTTTGTTCATCAGTTTATAATGGTTTTTATTATCCATAAATGAGTGAGATCATGTGGTATTTTTCTTTCACTGACTGGCTTATTTCACTTAGCATAATGCTCTCCAGTTTCACCCATGCTGTTGCAAATGGTAAGAATTCCTTCTTTTTATAGCAGTGTAGTATTCCATTGTGTAGATGTACCACAGTTTTCTAATCCACTCATGCTGATGGGCACTTAGGCTGTTTCCAAATATTAGCTATGTTAAATTGTGCTGCTATGAACATAGGGGTGCATATATCCTTTCTGATTAGTGTTTCTGTTTTCTTGGGATATATTCCTAGAAGTGGTATTACTGGGCCAAATGGCAGTTCCATTTTTAATTTTTTGAGGAAATGCCATACTGTTCTCCACAGTGGCTGCACCAGTCTGCATTCCCAACAGCAGTGAAGGAGGGTTCCTTTTTCTCTGAATCCTCTCCAGCATTTGTTGTTTGTTGATTTGTTGATGATAGCCATTCTGACAGGTGTGAGGTGGTACCTCATTGTTGTTTTGATTTGCATCTCTCTGATGATTAGTGACTTTGAGCATGTTTTCATATGTCTCTTGGCTTTCTGTATGTCCTCTTTTGAAAAGTGTCTCTTTAGGTCCTTTGCCCATTTTTTGATTGGGTTGTTTATCTTCCTTTTGTTAAATTGTATGAGTTCCCTGTAAATGTTGGAGATTAAATCTTTATCGGAGATAACATTGGAAAATACGTTCTCCCATGCAGTGGGCTTTCTTGTTGTTTTGCTGATGGTTTCTTTTGCTGTGCAGAAGCTTTTGTATTTTGATGTAGTCCCATTTGTTTATTTTCTCCTGGAAGTACTAGCCATTGTGATCAGACAAGAAGAAGAAATAAAAGGCGTCCAAATAGGAAAAGAAGAAGTAAAACTGTCCTTATTTGCAGATGACATGATATTGTACATAGAAAACCCCAAAGACTCCATCAAAAAACTACTAGACTAAATAAATGAATTTGGCAATGTAGCAGGATACAATATTAACACCCAGAAGTCTATGGCTTTTCTATACACCAATAATGAACCCACAGAAAGAGAAAATAAAAAAGCAATCTCATTTACCATTGCAACAAAAAAATTAAGATACCTAGGAATAAACTTAACCAAGGAGATAAAGGACCTGTACTCAGAAAATTTCAGAACGCTAAAAAAAGAGATAGAGGAAGACATGAACAAACGGAAGAATATACCATGTTCATGGATTGGTAGAATCAACATCATTAAAATGTCAATACTACCCAAAGCAATCTATAAATTCAATGCAATCCCCATTAAAATACCAATAGCATACTTCAAAGACCTAGAACAAATTCTACAAAAATCCATCTGCAATAAAAAAGACCCCAAATAGCTGCAGCGATTTTGAGAAAGAAGAACAATGTTGGAGGGATCACAATACCAGATATCAAGCTATACTACAAAGCCATTGTTCTCAAAACTGCCTGGTACTGGCACAAGAACAGACATATAAACCAGTGAAACAGAACAGAAAACCCAGAAATTGACACAAGCCATTATGCTCAATTAACTTTTGACAAAGAAGGCAAGAGCATACAATGGAGTCAAGATAGTCTCTTCAATAAATGGTGTTGGGAAAACTGGAAAGATACTCACACACACAAAAAATGAAACTAGACCACAACTTACACCATACACAAAAATAAACTCAAAATGAATAAAGGACTTAAACATAAGATGGGAAGCCATAAAAATCTTAGAAGAAGCCATAGGCAGCAAAATAGCAGACATTTGTCGTAGCAATATATTTAACGATACCACTCCTAGGGCAATGGAGACTAAGTAGAAAATAAACAAATTGGACTACATCAACATCTTGTACTTTTTATATAAACTGGGGCAACTTGGACTCATTAAAAATATGTTGTCACTTATTTCTTGCTTTTCTTAACGGGAAAAAATATGTGTTTTCAGAAAGTGTCCAATAGCACAGAAAGGAAAGAGCAAATTAAGAACACAGTACTTTCCAGAGAATTAAAATTTCTTACTCAAAGTTCAGTCTTGGCTGTGAAATGAGGGGGACACTGCTCTCTTATATTGCTTATTGCTAATTTTACTAATATTCATCTGAAAGAAGGAGGGAGGCCTCAGTTCACATCCTTGAATAGCATTCAAAATGTCTCATGTTTCTGATAATGTCTTGCAGAACCCTGAGCAATCTAACAATAGAGATGGATGACTGGATTTTTCAGCAGGTTCTGGGTATTCTTTCAGAAACTTTAAAAACAGTTTCTTAACTGTTCACTCATAAACATGGTGCTGTCCCTCCTAGGGTAATGTCTCTCATCCTTGAAGCTGAGTCCATGCCAGTGTCAGCTGTTCATGGCACGATTTATTTCTGTTAAGGACAAAAGCAGAAGCAGAATGGTGGATGGCTGTTGGCTCTCATCATTGCCCCTTCTGTCCACTCTGGGGAAGGCGGCCAAGTGGCAGCACAGACTGGCTATGGATGCCAGCGTGGGCAGAGCCCAGAACACTGAAGGAAATGGGGTGGCCTGGCCGATCACTTATGATCTATTCTTTATATGCACTATTCTGAATAGAGAAAATAACAAGATGAAAGTTTGCCAATATTGTGCAATGGAAGTGGGAGTTTGCATAACACTGATAAACTTGGCAGGAGATTTATGGAGAATCAGAAGCAACTTAGGAGATGCAAGTGTTTCAGCAGAAAAACATGATAATTAATTACTCATTTTAAAAGTAATAGAACTTATTTTTGATTTTTTTGGGACAGTATGTAAAGTAAATTCTGAAACATTCTAAAGGTATACAAGTGTCATTGACTTAATTAAACCATGCCTTTATCCCAAACAATGTCAAATGCCTCCCTGTACCTGGATTAGGAAAACTTAGTGAGTTAATTGGTCATTAAGAATCAGGGAAATTTTTTTGAGGAGAACATTAATGTTCAAAGAAATTGACCAACTTGGATAATTATAAATTTCTAGAATCACTGAGCCTAAAGAAGAAACCATATATTTTTAAATTCAAGTTGTAAAATGAGTGTGACATAAATTCAATTTTAAAATGTAAACAAAGGGGAGCCAAGATGGCGGCGGAGGTGAACGGCTGATCTGTTGCCTCGCATGGCAGTTTCGGAAATACAACTAAAAGATGGACTGGTGAGCGCGGCGACTCCTGCTCGCGTCTCCCCAGACTGGGTGGCTGCTCCTCTCAGTCAGCACCGCAGCCGGGGCCATGGGCTCGTGGGCGCCTTGGCAGGTGCTGTGGCAGCAACCACGGACTTGGCGCAGTGGCTCTCGGTGAAGGAAGAGACCATCTTTCTGCAGGAGGGGCCCATCTGCATCACCGACCTGGCCGAGCTGCCCAGGGAGATCCTCGGGGCCCTGGAGGCCGCCGACACCGACTTGGAGGATTCTTAGGATTTCCCATCTTACATTCAAGTCCTTTAGCCATTTTGACAGAGGAGAACCAAGAAGGCGGCAAAGTTAAACAAATGAACTGCGCCGCGCACAGCAATTTCAAAAATACAACTGGAGGACAGAGCGTCTGCCACCCAGATCCACAGGAGAGCTGGCTGAATGGTGGATTTACAGCTAAGAGGGAAGAGGAAAGAGCGAACTCGGAGGGGATGAAGTGCGGAGGCGCGTGGGTCGGGCTGGTGGCGGGGGAAGGGTCGTGCAGCTTTTTTTCCAACCCTAGGGGAGATTAGCTCCCCATCAACCTGAAATCCAGCTTCTGGGGACGCGCGGGAGACCCAGACGCCTATGGGGAGAGGCTGGACTCTTGGCCTTCGTGTCGGAGAGTGGGAGTAACTTCCTTGCAGAGGTGCGCCCAGCAATCAGTGTTTGCTGCGCTGGAGTGCGGAACGAGGGGGCTTAGAAACGTGGAAAGCAGAAAAAGCAGACTTGCAGCCATTTCGGTTCGCCACGCCATGGCCTGGTGGCGCCCTGAGACCCCGCCCCACCCTGAGACCCGCCCCGCCCTGGGACCCGCCCCGATGGTTTTGCAGACCCGCCCCGCAAGTCTTGCAGGCCCACCTGGGCTCCAAGCAGCGGCTTTTGGATGTGGGTGGCCTGCCCTGTGGCAGCTTGACCAGATAAACTGCGGTTCTAGTCAGACTGCTCCAGGGTCGCTCAGACAGGAGGAGGAAACTGCAGTTTTTGCTGTAATCCCTGCTGAGTGGCCTCAGGAAGTAGCTGACCTACACTCCATTAGAGACCCAGAAACGAGGGCATCTAGTGGTCGGTGTGAGATGACACCAGATTTCAACCACTCACATACGGGACACATTCAAGAGGCAGACTCAGTGAGCACCAAAGCCTTGCTGCACCAAGACCCAGCCCATAAACGTGTCTCCTGCATAGCAACTCTTCCTTTATAGACAAAGAGGGTCCTCACGGCCAATTGGCCTGGAGGACAATTCCTCCCAGTGACACCGACAACAATCAAGACTTAACTATACAAAGGAGGACCAAGATGGAGGCATAGGGCGGAAGCCTGATTGTTACCTTCCACAACAATTTTGAGACTACGATGGGAGAGCAGAGCAGACACCATCTAGAACCACCGGAGGGCTGGCTGAGCAGATGCTCTACAACTAGAATAAAAGAGAGGGGTACGCGGGATGATGCTGATGCCGGTGACCCAAAGACCACACTTTAAGAACTACGGCTCAGGCGACACAATGGCGGCCTGGAACGTGCTTGGCGCAGTTCCCCCGGCGGTCTCCGGCTGAGGGGACGGCTCCACTCGCTGCCGAGCACGGACAGACGAGCCCCTGGGAGACATGGGGTGGGAGACTCCGTGCTTGCTGACCTCCGAGTCCTTCAAGAATCTCAACGCCCTGGAAGCGGCCAGGTGCGCACACTCGGCGACTGGCCACCGCTGCAGACCCAAGGGCCGACGCAGCGACACCGGACCAGCCCGCCGCCACGCACCGGGCACACCGGAGCTTCGCCGAGCCCGCCGCCCAACGAGTTCTGCGGCAGCCGCCCTGGAGCTCTGAGAAAATGGCCGAAGGAATTGCTGAGAGGGAATTGACCAACAGGAATTGGGATCAAGAAGACGAAACCCAGCTGGGACCTGGGTCCGGGTGAGGCCGCGCCCCTGGGTCTGGGTGAGGCTGGGAACTGGGTCAGGGTGAGGCTGGGTTCCGGGTCCGGGCGAGGCCACATGCCCCTGGATCTGGGTAAGGCCGCACGCTCCTGGGTCCGGGTGAGGCTGGGTCCAGGGCCCGGGTGGGGTCGCCCCCCTGGGTCCGGGTGAGGCTATGCGCCCCTAGGTCCGGGTGAGGCTGGATCCTGGGTCCGGGTGGGGCTGTGCGCCCCTGAACCCGGGTGAGGCCATGCGACCCTGGGTCTGGGAGAGGCCACGCACCCCGGGGTCCGGGTGAGGCCACGTGCCCCTGGGTCCAGGTGAGGCCACTCACCCCTGGGTCTGGGTGAAGCTGGATCCCGGGTCCGCGTGAGGCCATGTGCCCCTGGATCCGGGTGAGGCTGGGTCCCGGGTCTGGGTGAGGCCGTGCGCACCTAGGTCCGGGTGAGGCCATGCGCCCCTGGGTCTGGGAGAGGCCACACGCTCCTGGGTCTGGGTGAGGCCACGCTCCTCTGGGTCCGGGTGAAGCCAGATCCCAGGTCTGGGTGAGGCCGTGTGCCCCTGGATCTGGGTGAGGCTGGGTCCCGGGCCTGGGTGAGGCCGTGTGCCCCTGGGTCTGGGAGAGGCCACGTGCCCCTTGGTCTGGGTGAAGCTGAATCCTGGATCCGGGCGAGGCTGTGTACCCCTGGATTAGGGTGAGGCTGGGTCCCAGGTCCGGGTGAGGCCGTGCGCCCCTGGATCCGGGTGAGGCCATGCGACCCTGGGTCTAGGAGAGGCCACGTGCCCCTGGGTCCGGGTGAGGCCACGCGCCCCTGGGTCCGGGTAAAGCTGGATCCCGGGTCTGGGTGAGGCTGTGTGCCCCTGGATCCGGGTAAGGCTGGGTCCCGGGTCCGGGTGAGGCCATGCGCCCCTGGGTCTGGGAGAGGCCACGCGCCCCTGGGTCCGGGTGAGGCCTCGCGCCCCTGGGTCTGGGTGAAGCTGCATCCCGGGTCCAGGTGAGGCCGTGTGCCCCTGGATCCGGGTGAGGCTGGGTCCCAGGTCCGGGTGAGGCCGCGCGCACCTGGGTCCAGGTGAGGCCACGTGCCCCCTGGGTCTGGGTGAGGCCACGTGCCCCTGAGTCCGGGTGAAGCCGTGCCCCTGGGTCCGGCTGAGACCAAACCAGAGGGAGTCGGACCTGCATTACCACCATTTGTCCATCATCCAGAGCTGAGGGGTCAGTGCCAACATGTACACATAAGGAACTGGTGGACATTGAAATTGGGTCTCAAAAGAACTGTTGGTCCAGAAAGAAACTCACTACAGACTGATTCATTTGCCTGTCAGCATAACTATTATTGCTCGTCTCACATTCAGTTCTTATAAGTATATCTCTAATGACACATGATCTCGCTCATCTAGGGGAAATGATGAACAACATAGACTGATGAACAAGAACAGAACTAGAAACAAGGAGGCGTCGATCGGACTATCAGACCTCAGAGGGAGGATAGGGGAGGGTGGGGGGAGGGGGGAGAGATCAACCAAAGGACTTGTGTGCATGCATATGAGCCCAACCAATGGTTAAGTTCAACAGGGGGTTGGGGCATCCGAGGGGAGGGGTGTGGGATGGGAATGGGGGGATGAGGACAAATATGTGACACCTTAATCAATAAAGAAATTTTAAAAAAATGTAAACAAAGTTTTAAATATTTTGGTAGAAAATTAAAAAGAAAATTATTATAATTTGAAGGGTAGCAGTAGAAAAAATCTTTATAACTATGAATCTCAGGACAAAGGTCATAATAAAAATATTGCTAGGTTTGAGTATTTAATATACACTCATTCACACATCCATGCAAAACTTCTGAATGGTGAAAAAACATAGTCTGATATGCTTTGGTATTTAACTAAACTAACAGGCAAATAATAAACTTTAAATAAAAGTTAACAACTTTAATATATAAAGAGCTCTGGCAAACCAATAAGGAAAACAATAATCCATATGTTAACATGGATATAAACAGCAAATTCACAGTAGAAAAATAAAAATGGCCAAAAACATAAGCAAAATTTTTAACCCTTTTGGTAACAAAAATAAATAAAGATTAAAACAATAAAATTCACTTACCTGGAGGGAAAAAATGGAATAGAATGAACATATTCAAGAGGGCAAGGATTTACAGAAATAAGCACTTTTATGCTGTGTTGTCTGGAATTTAAATTAGTACAACTTTTAGGAGAGCAGTTTGGCGTTATGTATCCACATCCTTAAAGAAAGAGCCTTACATAGGTTCCAGTTTCTAGGTGTGAATTCTAAGCAAATAATTGGACAAGTTGCCAGAGGTCCAAGTGCATAAACATAAATGGCAGTATTTTTTCAATAATAGTGAAAAATGAGGAACAACTTAAAATACTGACAATATGGTATCATATAAATGATAATTTACACATTAAAAGAAAGGCTACCAAATACCATGAACAGTTTGATGTAATTTTATTTAAGAAAATGCATATGTATTAAGGAGTGTACACACACAAAACAGTGCCAGTCACTGTTCTGGTGCTTTACATATAGTTCATTTAATCTTCACTACAGCCCTGTGAAGTGGGTATTATAAAAAGCAAACAAACCTCTATTTCACAAATGAGAAAACTGAGGCAGGAAAGTAAAGTCCCACAGCTAGTAATGGCACAGCCAGGATTCACATCCAGGTCCTGTGGTTCTAAAGTCCCTAGTCTTCACTCCTAACTGTCCACACTGGGTAAAAACATGATTTCCAAGTTCACTTTATACCAAGAGAGAAAGGCAATCAATGACCAGCCTTCAGTGTTCAGCCTGTTAACTCTAGTTAATAATTTAAAAATCAAATCAGCCCTGGACGGGTGGCTCAGTTGGTTGGAGCATCATCTCATATACCAAATGGTTGCAGGTTCAATTCCCAGTCATGGCACATATCTAGGTTGTGGGTTTGATCCCTGGTCAGGATGCATACAGGGAGGCAACTGATGGATGTTTCTCACATCGATGTTACTCTGTCTCTCTCTCAAATCAATCTATAATAATAAAAGGGTAATGTCTAATTAGTCCAGATGTCTTCTCGACGTCATTCTGGACGTCCTTCCTGACAAAGCCGGGGCCGGAGGGAAGCCAGACTGGGTCCCGAGTGCCTGCGGGCAGCCCGGAGGAGGGAAGCCCGAGTCCCAGGTGCAGGAGGGAAGCCAGTGCCAGCAGCCAGGGGAAGGAAAGCCTACTCTTGCACCAATTTTTGTGCACTGGGACTCTAGTCTTATATAATAAAAGCCTAATATGCTAAGTGTCTGACCGTTCGTTCGACTGTTCGACCAGTCACTATGACATGCACTGACCACCAGGGGGCAGACGCTTTGGCCAGTAGCTTAGCTTGCTGCTGGGGTCTGGCCAATTGGGACTGAGCAAGATGGGTGGACACACCCTGGAGCCCTCCCGCGGTCCCTCCCCAGCCCCTATCATGCACTGGTGGAGTCCCTCAGCCTAGCCTGCTCCCTCTCGCAATCTAGGACCCCTTAGGGTTGTCAGAGAGCCGGTTTTGGCCTGATCCTTGCAGGCCAGGCCGAGGAACCCCACCTGTGCACTAATCCATGCATCGGGCCTCTAGTAAAATATAAAAATAAAAAAATAATGTATTTTGTTGTTTTTGCACTGAATACATATCACTCAGTAGTAAAGAACTGCAAGTTTTTCAAATTTTCTGAGCTCTCACACATGGTGAGGAAATATTAATTTTCCCCCTAGTTCTGCTGCTTTGGTAATTTATAGGCTAAAGTAAGATTTAAAAACCAGCTCAGCTTCCCAAACCCCGCCTCTGCTAAGCCCTTGACTATAATGCCTCATACTGACACAAAATGTGTTTTTCTTTTAAAAATTTCCTTTATTTCTGAACATTCTGTGCCTCTCTCTCTCTCTCTCTCTTTTCTTTTAAAAGGATTACTGGGCTGGGCCCAGCATTCCTAAGACCTGACGTTGGACCAGGGTCCTGCCTCTCCCCAGTGCTGTCAGCCCCTGTTGCCAAGAGCCATCTTTTTTCTCCTCTGTGTTTTCTCACAATCCCAGAGGATGTTGGTGAGAGGAAAATTCTCATTTTTCTCCTGACTCAAATCATTTTGGCTCTTGAGATTGTTACAAATACCAAGGTGCTTAGTGATAGATAGTACAGTGCTTCCTGGTATTATATTTTTTAAAAAGAGAAGACTTTTTCTAAATCTGCATCAGCTTTCTCTACTCGAGGTGGCCTGGGTCGATTCTTCAGCAACAGTAGTGATGCTGAGGGTGCTGATGGCGGAGGCAGTTTTCTGGGGTTGGTTCTGTGCCCTGTCCTGTGCAAAGGACCTTGCAATGATATTTTATTAACCATTCCTAACAGGAATGGGAGGCAGGTAAGAGCACCGCATCTCTTGCAGGGCACCGTGGGTCAGGGTCTTGTGTATGGTCAGAGCTCGGAAGAGGGAGAATCAGGATCTTAACCCTGGTCTGTCTGCTTCAAAGTCTATGCCTGACCACTCTGGTCAGGGTCTAAAACCAGAGGTTCCTATTGACTATGTGGAGACTGAGGGTCCAGTTCTCCCTCCCTCACCCACACTAGAAAGCACCAGGGCTCAGGGATTAACCAATGTTTGTGGAATGAATAAATGACTGGGGGAAGGGAATGCACAAACCGAGTCACCACCAACTTGCCAAAGAGTGTGAAAATGGCCCTTAAGTTAATTTACTCTTTATTTGAGAAAGGGACTTTGGGGACTGAGGATGTGGGGTTTGGGGGTGCTTTTATTCTCTTGTAGTTTGAAGTCTCTTTAATGGGGCCCTTGAGGGATTAAGGAGTTGTGTTGCCTAGAGAAGAGGGAATGACATAGGAGATGAACAACTGACTCTACTAGATCCCAGTCTGGACATGGGAGCAGGAACTGGCAAATTTTCTCTGTACAGGGCCAGACAATAAATATTTTAGGCTGAGGGCTCAACAGTTTCTGTTGCAACTCCTGACCTTGCTGTCATAACCATATGTCAACAAATTAGTGTGGCTGTTTTTCAATAAATTTTATTTACAAACACTGAATTTTGAATTTCATATAATTTATACATATTTAATCCTCACCCAAGGATATATTATTGATTTTAGAGAGAGGGGAAGGAGAGAGCGAGAGAGGAAGAGAGAGAAGGAGAGAGAAACATCTATGTGAAAGACAAACATCAATTGGTTGCCTCCCAATGCCCCTGATTGGGGATCAAACTTGCAACATTTTGGTGCACAGGCTGACACTTCAACCAACTGAGCCAGCAGTCCAGAGCCATATAATTTTTACATATAAAATACTGGAGGCCTGGTGCATGGGTCCCTTGGCCTGGCCTGTGCCCTTTCGCAATCTGGGATCCCTTGGGGGATGTTGGACTGCCGGTTTTGACCTGGTCCCCGCAGGCCAGGCCAAGGGACCCCCACAGTGCACGAATCTGTGCACCAGGCCTCTAGTATGTATATAAGATCTTTGGTTAATCTCTTCCTGCCCTCCCCTCGCCCCCTTCCCTCTGATATTCATCAGTGTGTTCCATGTTTCCATGCCTGTGCATTGAGCATCTGTCCCCTGGTGGTCAGTGCGCATCATAGCTACTGGTTGAACAGTCTAATAGTCGAACAGTTGTTTAGGCTTTTATATATATGGATTACTTTTCTTTTGATTTTTCCAACTGTTTAAAATATTCTTAATCACCGGTGTACAGGTACAGAAATGGGCAGCAGATTGGACTTGGCCTGTGGGCTATAATTTGCCCACCCTTCTGTGGAGTCCAGGCCAATGGGAGGGGTGGACCTTTCCATCCAGGAGGTCAGTTTAGCTGCTGAAAATGAAAATGACAAGTGCTATTCCATTGTACCATCTGTGTAACTTTGGGCAAGTTACTGGAGCTCTGTGTGCCTCTATTTCTCCTTCCATAGCATGGGAATATGAGTCATCCTCAGTTTGGAAGATTAAGTGACATGATCCATTGAAAGCAGAACGGTATCTGGCACAGAGAAGTCCTCACTAAATATCAGCCATTATCACTATGGTGACTGTTGTGGCTGATGCTATACCAGGGAGGATATGAAATCCCAATGCTGGTTGGCACTTTTGTTTCTTCCAGGGGCAGCAGTGACTTTAGAGGGTGTTATGGGGTTTGCTGAGCCCATGTGTTGGCCTCACAATCTGCTAATTTTAGAGTATTAAGTGTTTAGAGGTGGAGGGGTTCTAAGAAGCCTTCTAGTACAACCTGGGTACAAGGTAGAAATCTTATCTGCAGCTACCATTATACCAACCCCATTATAAGTTCTAGTAATGTCCTTGGTTGCCTCCTGTACCTAACCAGCACTTCTGTTCTTGGGCTTCAAGACCCTCCATCCTGGCTGCACTCTTGCCCACCTCCTTCCTTCTCTCTGTTTTCCTCCATCTCTTCCTTCAACACTTGCAGCTGGCTTGATTTGAGGACTTCAGCATCCTTGTGCCCCAAGCACCTAGCCATGCAAGCACCCAGTCAGCGTTTGTAGAACTGAGTTGCAACTCTGTGCCCACACTTGGTTCTCGTCAACAGACTCGCTCCTCTCCCACCGTTTGTGCTTTCTCTAGACTCTCTCCATGTGCCAGATGCTCCTGGCTGCTGCAAAGCCCTAACCCCATTCCCCTCAGTGCCCACAGCCCTCCTTGCCCCACCAGCAATCAAAGAGAATAACCAAAGTGTTGAAGAACAGAAGAGGACTGGCCGGGGTGTGCTTCTATGTGAATTCTGGCCCAAGAGGGAGTGTTTGCTTGGGCAGACAGGAAGCAGTGAACTCAGAGAATAACATAGCCAGAACCCAGGGAGTTAAGCACACAGGGAAGAGAGTCAAGTTTTCCATTCTCGTTCAGCCATGACTACGGTTGTCAGGAATCAGTGCAATTTGAGCTGATTGCATGGGAGAGTCTCTTCAAGAGCTGGGTTTTATTTTGCCATATGTTCTTAGCTTTCATAGGACTTCAAAAGATATGAGTGCAGAAAAAATGATTTTCAGCACGTTCAGTATGTTTTTATTCATTTACTTAACAAACACTCAATAGTACACATTATGTAAGGTGCCATTCTAAAAACGTCATATATAACCATGACTGAGGCTGCCTTTCATTCATTTATTCATGCGCTCAATAAAAATAAATTGGATACCGTCTGTGAGACCACATTGTGCTAGGAATAAAACAACATAAGATACAGGTTTTTAAATTTCTCTCATGGATTTAGTGGGAGAGACAAACACGTAAATCAATAACAACAACTAAGGACATACACAGCAGATGCCATTTGTCACTCAACCCCGAGGAGGTGATGTTTAAATTTCATTTTGAAAGGTGAGTGAGGATCTTGAACAGTGAAGAGCGAGCAGTGTAGCAAGAACAGCATTGAAGGAGAGTCAGCCTGCACCTTCAGGGAGCTGCAAGCCATAGTCCACAAGCAGCCCAGAGCAAAGCCCTCCCTCAGTCTGCTCTGCCGGCCATAGAAAGTACCACAGACTGGAGGCCTTAAATAACAGACATTTATTTTCTCACAGCCTGGAGGCTGGAAGTCCAAGATCAAGGTGGTGTCAGTTTAGGTTTCTCCTGAGTCCTCTCTCTGGTTTATCAATGGCTGCCTTCTCACCGTGTCTCCACTTGGTCACCCTTCCATGCAAATGTGCCTGGTGTCTCTTTCTCTACTTTTAGCTACACCACTCAGGTTGGATTAGGGCCCCACCCTACCAGCCTCATTTTAATGTAATCTTGCCTTTAAGGCCCTATCTCCAAATTCAGTCACATTCTGTGGTACTGGAGGTTAAGATTTCAACATATGAATTTGGAGGTATACACAATTCAGCCATAAGCCATGAGAAGGAGGATTAAGGGGGCGGGGTGAGGCTGGTATGATGGCTACTGAGATAATCCAAGGGAAAAGTGATGGAAGGATGAGCAAACATCAGCAGTGGAGGTGAGAAGAAACAGAGAGATTTCTGAGATTTGTAGGACCATCTGCAGGGGGGATGCCAGCTGGCTGGGGTGGAGGATGTGGGAGGAGGGAGGAAGTGAGAATGCAGGAGATAACGTCAATGTTCTGGAATGAGCAAGGAGACAGAACACAGAGATGGAGCACCTATGGAGGTGGAGAAAGGTGCCAGTGGACATTCCTGGGGAGAGCTCAGCAGGGAGGTTTAGGAATCAGAAAGGAGGAAGAGATTCAGGAATCATCAGCTTATCCAGTATCGTTAGAGCCAAGAATTTGGACAAAGTCACCTGTGGAAAGGGAAGGTGACTTTGTCCAAATTCTTGGCTCTAACTCTGGGACTCAGAAAGGGTGGAAGACCAGGAGAAGACAAAAAACTATGCCAGATAATGTTAGCATTTACCACTACAGAATCTCCTGGTGTAGGCATAAAGCAGACACTTAAGTAGTGCTGTGGAGCAGATGCGAGTGAATGACCACTGGAGCCCAGACCAAATTAAAATTTAGGGAGCCTTTATTAGCCGGGTGGCCGGACGACCCGGCGACTGCTCTGCCATTCTCCACGCAGGGAGACCAGAGAGCAGCAGCGACCCTTTGTGTAGGACCGCTTTTAAGCACATTAACCACATCCGGTTTTTGCAGAACAAGTAACCCAAGACAAAACAGTTTTTCCCAAGCAACGTCAGGATCATGCCAATGACGACCATGTTATTCACAGGGTCATCCTGTTCTTCAGAAAGCTGACTGTGTTCTGTGAAAGAAGGCCTACATGCTGGGAAGGGGCCATGAGACCATATCTCAAGGCCTGGCCTGGTGTCAGCACTGACAATTCTATCTGGGGCATAGTCCACGGCCTCAGTAGTGCTCAAAAATTCCCATTCTCCAACAAGTAGCACCGACTGTGAATAGGCAGGGCGAGTCCTTTGCAGCAGCTCATTAAATTCCATATTTATGCACAAGGGAACTGAAGCCCACAGGCATGGTGTGCTCAAGGTCTCAGGCTGGATGTGAACTCAAACCCAGGTGATAAGGCACCGAAGTCTGAGCTCTTCACCACATTGCTTTTCTGCCTCACTCTATCTTGCATCAACCTTAGAGACGAGAAGAGATTTAAGAAATTTGCTCAAGATGATATGGTCAGGGTCAGGTTTTAAAGTAAAACCTTTGCACTTTCCACTATGTAACGTCTTCACAGGCTAAGCGGGAAGAGAATTGCAGGGACAAGTGTCCTCTAGCGAGATTAGGACAGAAAGCATACATTAGATTTGGCCACTGGGCTGTAAAGTCTTGAAGAGTGAATGGTAGCAGGGGAGAATCTAGATGATTCTTTCAGGGAGTCTGGCTATCCAGAGAAGAAAAGAGATGGGAAAGTGTAAAAAAGAGAAGTGGGATGTAAAAATGTTTAAAAAATATTTTTTTTTTTTGTTTAAGAGGAAGAACCCTGTAGCCATTTGTACACCGAGGAAATCTAAGAAGGAGGAAAGTTGTTTTTCAGTCTGCTGTGGGTTTGATTCATTTGAATCAGGGTCTCTGAGTCTGTGGACCTTCAAAGCTGAGCCTGTAGCTCGTGATGTCACCGAAGTACAGTCACCTCAGAGGGGGCACCTGGGGATGGCAAGGCCATCACTATGTCTTCTTTAACTGCAGACATAGCCACAGACTCACCGATGGGCTACTGCTCTGTGGTAAATGGTCTCTAAGTCTGAATGGTAACATCATAGCTAAACTGCTAGCAAATAGCAATGAGGTACCATACCCATAATACCAGAAGTTTAAAACTATGAGAATTCACTGCTGATGACAAGACTGCTACAATTCTTTTGGAAGACAATGGTACACATTTCAAGAACCTCACACATTGTCATATCACTTGTCTTAATAATGTCACATCTGAGAGTTTGGGTGCAGAAACAAATGAAAGTGTGAAGATATTTACTGCAGCATTGTTTATAAAATAGAAAATCAATCAAATAAATGTCTAGTATACCCACATGTAAATAAATGTCTAGTATACCCACTTGATTGATAGAAAATAATATGGTGGCTTAAAATATGACAACTTTTGAAACATGGTATTCATACAGTGTTAAGTGAGAAAAGCAGAATAAAAATTCTACAATATCATCACAACTATGTAACCATATAAAAAAGACTAAAATATCTTCACTAGCAGTGATTTTGTTTACCTAGCTCATACTTTGATAATGAAAATATAGTAAACAGAAAAAGATTGCTATAGCTCTCAACTGATTAGCAACCGTCAAATATAACCAATACTATTTTTTCCTATTCACTTTTCATATCATTCTCTGGCATTTTGGTAGAGCACAAGTTATCCATAAAGAAATGCAGGGGTTTTCCTGAAAATGCATCAAGTGAAACCTCTGCATCACCCATTAGGAAAGCATTTTCAAAATGTTTTTATTCTGCTCAACATCATTTTACTGTAAAACACACACACACACACACACACACCACATTCATTTGGAAAATGCAGAAAATTGTAAAATCAGAGAACTATGGAGAAGCAAAGAAAAATCTCACTTAATTCTATATTCAGATAATTTTTTTTTTTTTTTTTTTTTTTTTTTTAATTTCTTTATTGATTAAGGTGTCACATATTTGTCCTCATCCCCCCATTCCCATCCCACCCCTCTCCCCACGCATGCCCCAATCCCCTGTTGAACTTAACCGTTGGATAGGCTTATATGCATGCATACAGGTCCTTTGGTTGAACTCTCCCCCTCCCCCCACCCTCCCCCTACCCTCCCCTATCCTCCCTCTGAGGCCCGATAGTCCGATCGATGCCTCCTTGCTTCTGGTTCTGTTCTTGTTCCTCAGTCTATGTTGTTCATCATTTCCCCTAGATGAGCGAGATCATATGTCACTAGATATATACTAATAAGAACTGAATGTGAGACGAGCAATAATAGTTATGCTGACAGGCAAATGAATCAATCTGTAGCGAGCTTCCCCCTGGACCAACAGTTCTTTTGAGACCCAATTTCAATGTCCAGTAGTTCCTTATGTGTACATGTCAGCACTGACCCCTCAGCTCTGGATGGTGGACAAATGGTGGTAATGGAGGTCCGACTCCCTCTGGTTTGGTCTCGGCCGAACCCAGGGGCACGGCGTCACCCAGACTAAGGGGCACGTGGCCTCACCCCTACCCAAGGGGCGCGTGGTCTCACCCGGGCCTGGGACCCAGCCTCACCCGGGTGGATCCAGGGGCGCACGGCCTCACCCGGACCCAGGATCTGGCTTCACCCGTACCCAGGGACGATTGGCCTCTCCCAGACCCAGGGGCACGTGGCCTCACCCGGGCCTAGGTGCATGAGGCCTCATCCGGATCCAGGGACACATGGTCACACCCAGACCCAGGGACGCTTGGCCTCTCCCAGACCCAGGGCCACTTGGGCTCACCCGGGCCTAGGTGTACGAGGCCTCATCCGGATCCAGGGACACATGGTCTCACCCGGACCCAGGGACGCTTGGCCTCTCCCAGACCCAGGGCCACTTGGGCTCACCCGGGCCTAGGTGCACGAGGCCTCATCCGGATCCAGGGACACATGGTCGCACCCGGACCCAGGGACGCTTGGCCTCTCCCAGACCCAGGGCCACTTGGGCTCACCCGGGCCTAGGTGCACGCGGCCTCACCCGGATCCAGGGACACATGGTCTCACCCGGACCCAGGGATGCTTGGCCTCTCCCAGACCCAGGGCCACTTGGGCTCACCCGGGCCTAGGTGCACGAGGCCTCACCCGGATCCAGGGACACATGGTCTCACCCGGACCGAGGGACGCTTGGCCTCTCCCAGACCCAGGGCCACTTGGGCTCACCCGGGCCTAGGTGCACGAGGCCTCATCCGGATCCAGGGACAGATGGTCGCACCCGGACCCAGGGACGCTTGGCCTCTCCCAGACCCAGGGCCACTTGGGCTCACCCGGGCCTAGGTGCACGCGGCCTCACCCGGATCCAGGGACACATGGTCTCACCCGGACCCAGGGATGCTTGGCCTCTCTTAGACCCAGGGCCACTTGGGCTCACCCGGGCCTAGGTGCACGAGGCCTCACCCGGATCCAGGGACACATGGTTGCACCCGGACCCAGGGACGCTTGGCCTCTCCCAGACCCAGGGCCACTTGGGCTCACCCGGGCCTAGGTGCACGAGGCCTCATCCGGATCCAGGGACACATGGTCGCACCCGGACCCAGGGACGCTTGGCCTCTCCCAGACCCAGGGCCACTTGGGCTCACCCGGGCCTAGGTGCACGCGGCCTCACCCGGATCCAGGGACACATGATCTCACCCGGACCCAGGGATGCTTGGCCTCTCCCAGACCCAGGGCCACTTGGGCTCACCCGGGCCTAGGTGCACGAGGCCTCACCCGGATCCAGGGACACATGGTCTCACCCGGACCGAGGGACGCTTGGCCTCTCCCAGACCCAGGGCCACTTGGGCTCACCCGGGCCTAGGTGCACGAGGCCTCACCCGGATCCTGGGACACATGGTCTCACCCGGACCCAGGGACGCTTGGCCTCTCCCAGACCCAGGGCCACTTGGGCTCACCCGGGCCTAGGTGCACGAGGCCTCACCCGGATCCAGGGACACATGGTCTCACCCGGATCCAGGGACGCGTGGCCTCTCCCAGACCCAGGGCCACTTGGGCTCACCCGGGCCTAGGTGCACGAGGCCTCACCCGGATCCTGGGACACATGGTTGCACCCGGACCCAGGGATGCTTGGCCTCTCCCAGACCCAGGGCCACTTGGGCTCACCCGGGCCTAGGTGCACGAGGCCTCATCCGGATCCAGGGACGCATGGTCTCACCCGGACCCAGGGACGCTTGGCCTCTCCCAGACCCAGGGGCACGTGGCCTCACCCGGGCCTAGGTGCACGAGGCCTCATCCGGCTTCAGGGACACATGGTCGCACCCGGACCCAGGGACTCTTGGCCTCTCCCAGACCCAGGGCCACTTGGGCTCACCCGGGTCTAGGTGCACGCGGCCTCACCCGGATCCAGGGACACATGGTCTCACCCGGACCCAGGGACGCTTGGCCTCTCAGACCCCGGGGCACGTGACCTCACCCATGCCTAGGTGCACGAGGTCTCACCCGGATCCAGGGACACACGGTCTCACCCGGACCCAGGGACGCCTGGCCTCCCCCAGACCCAGGGGCACGTGGCCTCACCCGGGCCTAGGCGCACGAGGCCTCACCCGGATCCAGGGACACACGGTCTCACCCGGACCCAGGGACGCCTGGCCTCCCCCAGACCCAGGGGCACGTGGCCTCACCCGGGCCTAGGCGCACGAGGCCTCACCCGGATCCAGGGACACACGGTCTCACCCGGACCCAGGGACGCCTGGCCTCCCCCAGACCCAGGGGCACGCGGCCCCACCCGGGCCTAGGTGCACGAGGCCCCACCCGGATCCAGGGACACATGGTCTCGCCCGGACCTAGGGGTGCGTGGCCTCTCTCAGACCCAGGGGCACGTGGCCTCACCTGGACCTAGGTGCACGAAGCCACCCGGACCCAGGGGCGCGTTACCTCTCTCAGACCCCTGGTCGCGTGGTCTCACCCGGATCCAGGGGCTCACGGCCTCACCCGTACTCGGGACCCAGCCTTACCCGGATCCAGGGGCCCACGGCCTCACCCGGACCCAGGGTTCAGATTCGCCCGGACCCAGGGGCACATGGCCTCACCCGAACCCGGAATCCAGCTTCACCTGGACCCAGGGGCGCGTGGCCTCACCCAAACCCAGGGGCGTGAGGCCTCACCTAGACCCAGAGGCGTGTGACCACATCTGAGCCCAGAGGCTCGCAGGCTCGCCTGGACTCGGGTCTCAGCGGGGTTTCGTCTTCTTGATCCCAATTCCTGTTGGTCAATTCCCTCTCAGCAATTCCTTCGGTCATTTTCTCAGAGCTCCAGGGCGGCTGCCGCAGAACTCGTTGGGCGGCGGGCTCGGCAAGGCTCCGGTGTGCCCGGTGCCCGGCGGTGGGCTGGTCCGGTGTCGCTGCGTCGGCCCTTGGGTCTGCAACGGTGGCCAGTCGCTGAGCGTGCGCACCTGGCCACTTCGGGGCATTGAGATTCTTGAAGGACTCGGAGGTCAGCAAGCACGGAGTCTCCCACCCCATGTCTCCCAGGGGCTCGTCTGTCCGTGCTCGGCAGCGAGTGGAGCCGTCCCCTCAGCCGGAGACCGCCGGGGGAACTGCGCCGAGCACGTTCCTGGCCACCATTGTGTCGCCTGAGCCATAGTTCTTAAAGTGTGGACTTTGGGTCACCGGCATCAGCATCATCCTGCGTACCCCTCTCTTTTATTCTAGTTGTAGAGCATCTGCTATGCCAGCCCCCCGGTCTTTCTGGCTGGTGTCTGCTCTGCTCTCCCGTCGTAGTCTCAATATTGTTGTGGTAGGCAACGATCAGGCTGCCGCCCTATGTCTCCATCTTGGTCCTCCTTTGTACAGTTAAGTCTTGAATGTTGTTGGTGTCACTGGGAGGAATTGTCCTCCAGGCCAATTGGCCGTGAGGACCCTCTTTGTCCATATAGGAAGAGTTGCTGTGCAGGAGACATGTTTGTGGGCTGGGTCTTGATGCAGCAATGCCTTGGCGCTCACTGAGTCTGCCTCTAGAATGCCTCCCTTATGCAAGTGATTGAAATCTGGTGTCATCTCCCACCAACCACTAGATGCCCTCGTTTCTGGGTCTCCAATGCAGTGTGGGTCAGCCACTACCTGAGGCACTCAGCAGGAAAAAGCTTCTGCTCAGCTTGGCTGGGGCGGAGCTACAGGGTGGAGCCTACAACCTTGGCTTCCTGTCAGCCCCGCCCTATGAGGCTCCTGTGTCTGTGTCCCTCTGTATTCCTTGCAAACACCTCTGAGAGAAACGCGCCCTGGAGTTTCGCCCACTGCCAAACAGTCCAGTCCCTCCCCTAATGAATCTGGACTCCCAGATTCTCGCCTGGAACTGGGTTTCAGTGCAGTTGGAACTGGGTCTCAGCGCAGTCTGGCGTCCCTGTCTCCTTCCCAGCAGGGCCACCCAGTGGCGCAGGCAAAAGTCCGTCCTCTGCGCACCTTCCAGTGCGCGCGTCTGGAGCCGCTGCTTCTCTGTGCCTCCGCCACCACAGCCCAAATTCATTCCCCCAGCGTGCGCCTGGCTTCCCAGGGTTTCGCCCGGAACTGGGGTTCAGTGCAGTCGGAACTGGGGTTCAGCACGGTCCTGAGCTTATGTCTCCTTCCCGCTAGGGCAGTTCAGTGGCGCAGGCAACAGTCCGTCCTTTGCGCCCCTTCCCGTGCGCGCCTCTGGAGCTCTGCCTTCCCCCGCTCCTCTGTGCCTGCGCCCCACAGCCCAGATTCATTCCCCCAGCCTGCGCCTGGCTTCCCAGGGTTTCGCCCGGAACTGGCGCTCAGTGCAGTCGGAGCCGGGGCTTAGCGCACTCCGGAGCCTTTATCTCCTTCCTGCCAGTGAACGCCGGCCAGGCCGTCAGCCGCCCCTTCCTCTCCGGCTCCATCCTCCCCGCAGGCGCGCGTGCTCGTGTCTCCGCCAGTTTCTCCATACCTCAGGCTTTTACGGCTCCCCCGATTGTCCCCGTGGCCTTCTCCTTCCCCCCAGCTGTGGGCATTTCAGTCCGCCAGCTCTCCTGTGGTTCTGGACGATGTCCGTTCTGACCTCTAGTTGTGCCTTTGAAATTGTTGTGCCCGGCTGCAGGTTAGGTGTTTCACCTATGCCGCCATCTTGGTTTCCCCTATATTCAGATAATTAATGTTGTATTTTACAATAACAGGAACAGATTTTGATGGGAGGGACTGCTATGATTGTGTTAAACTAATATACCTAATTCTGACATAAAACTGATGTTACATTTCATTCCTCAACAAAGCCAAATCATCCATTGACAGTGCAGGTTTAAGGGCAATCAACAATATTGAGCTCGGTCTGTGTGGGGCTGGGTTGGGCTCCACAGTAGATCTGCCCTCAATGACCTTATTAAGAAGGCAACTTTGTAGCCATTGTTGAGAGTGTATTCCATCAGTGGATCAGAGACTTGCTGTATGAAAAATATGACTAGGCTTCAGCAGTAAGTCTGGATATGGTGCCAGAAGATGAGCTGTGCTGATCCCTTCATTCTTCCTCATTGCAGAAGCACAGGGCCATCTTGTAAACCACTGGCCCTGGAACATAGCAGGTGCTCAATAAACATTTATGCAAGTAAACTAGAGGCTGGGGTTCAAATTCCTACCCTATCACTTCTCTGACTTCACCCTCATAGAAGCTAATGACTTTCAAATCTCAATCATTGATCCTGTCTTCCCTCCAACACTGCAGACCCAGCTAACTAGCTGCCTCATGGACTTTTCCACTTGGATGTTCCATTACCATCTGTCTAGGTCCCCAAGTGAAAGACCAAATATCGCTTTCCACTCCTTTGTTTCACTCTTCTCTCTTCTATATATTTGCTTGGCAAATCCTGCTGACTCTAGTTAAAACATATCCCAAATTCGTCCTGTCATTTCCATCCCCACAGGTGCTGTGTGAACCAGTTCAAACCCTCAATATATCTTATGTGGATCATGCCTCCAGCCTTCCTGCTTCAAAACATCATCTATGTGGCCATAACCAAAGGTATCTATCTAAACTCAAGTATAATTGTTCAAAACATTAAAAAAACTCCCCACTTCCTTCCTTCAAAACATTCAAAACCTTCCCATTGCTTTAGAATCCAAATTCTTAGACAGCTCAGAAGGCCTCTCATAGTCTGGCTCCAACTTCCTTTTCTGGTCTCATGTCATCTCTCACCTCAAATAGGCCTGGTATGCTTTAGCCATCTAAAATTCCCCACTCTTCCTCAAATGGAGCACACCTTCTCTCTTCACATAGAATGGTCTAGAATCTTCTCTCCCAGTTTCTTGTTGATGGTGCTCCTTCACCTGGGAGCTCCTTCCCTGTTCAGAGCCCAGCCCATTTGTCACATCCTCTGAGACGCCTTTCTGGGGCCTCCCAGGTAGTAGCCACCACTGTCTTGACCTTACTTTCCAAGCACTGAGTTTGTACCTCTCTTATATCACTCATCTCGACCAGGTTCTTTGTTTTGTTGTTGTTGGTACTTTCAGAGTTTAAGATGGTGCCGATGCGTAGCAGTGAGCATGTCAATGTTTGGGCGAAGAACAACCACCTGTGTAGGGTGTGCGGGGTCTCAGGCATGGTACACACCTCTCCCGGTGAAAGCAGCCTCAGCCCTCCTCACACCCATCCTCTGTGCAGTGGTCAGGCTTCACTTCACCAATGAATCCTCTCGGGTGCTGGTTTCACAGGCAGATTCCCCCTTCTTCTCCGTAAAAGATTGATCGATTGTGATAAATGCATGCTGAGTGATTTAGATTTGTTCAGAGAAGCCCGATGTTGGGGATTGAACCTGAGGCTGAGGGACCCAGGTTGGAAGGACTGGTGAATGGAGCTCATTGATATTCTGGGGTTTAAGTGAGATATGTTAGGACTCTTCATTGGACTTGATTAAGTCTCTAAATGGGTCCATGATGGGCATACACAAAGACTAATGAAAGCTAGTCTCTAAGTTGTACTCAACTTTTAGGATCTAGCTTAGAGCTCTAAATTATAGGACTTGGGGAATCTGCTGCTCAGCTCCTCAGAACTGGGTGGGATTCTCCTCCCATAAAACCAGAGACCTCCCCAGCAATGCTTTCCATTCAGTGCGTTGTGGTGGCTGGAATGCTTGTCCCCCCACTGGATTGTAAGTTGGGCAAGGTCAGGACTTGTGTTTATTTTCCAGTCTTCTCAGAATTTAGTTGGTTATCTGGCTCCTAGTAGATGTTTCGGAAATACTAGCAGTTGTAATGAAACCAAATAGTCCTTTCATACCCCAGGAGATCAAGCCCTTCGGTGTGTCTGCAGAATGAGCACTCAACTTTCTATAGACTGACTGAAAAAAAAAAAAAAACTTTTTGGGGACTTGCGGGGGCTGTCAGGTGGGAGGCCTGCTGGTCCCCTCCATCCCCACTACTGGGCCGGCACCTGCGGCCAGTGGTCCCGCGCAGAGAAGCTATGGGACGAAACGCACAGGGGGTTCACAGAGGCTTCATGAAAAAGGGACGTGACGATCTGTGGACTCTGTACCAGGAGCGGGATGCAGGGTAACGATCCGTGTGAGGAAACAGGTCGGGGAGCAGGCGAAGGGTGCGCCTCCTCCACTTGCACGCTCGGGTGCGGTGTCCTGGGCCTGGGTGGGTGCTGGCCCTCCCCGCCCACCAGCGGCGGACCCGGCTCCAGGGCCCCGGTCCCCACCCCGCCGCCGGGGTCCTCCCCGCCCCCGGTGAGGAGTTGCGGGCCCGGGGCCGGCGCCCGGGAGGCGGGTGAGTAAGCGTTGGCTGCGGGCCGGCGGCGGGGCGGGAGCGCGCCGAGCTGAGCGGAGCGCCCCGGGGCCGGAGGCCGGGGTCGCGCCCGCGGCTGGCCGGGCGGGGCGGGCGGCGCCGGGTGGATAAAAAGGCCGCGCGGCGCCGGCGCCTTCTCCTCTCCGCTCCGGGCTGCAGCGCTCCTGACGGGCGGGCGGGCGGGCGGCACCGGAGCGGGCGGACTGGGACCTCCGGGGCGGCGGGATGGCGGCGGCGGCGACGTGTGCGCCCCCGGCCAGGCCCAGCCTGACATCCATCTCGTCGGGGGAGCTGCGCAGCTTGTGGACGTGCGACTGCGAGCTGGCGCTGCTGCCCGTGGCCCAGCTGCTGCGCCTGCTGCCCGGCGCCCTCCAGCTGCGCGGGGACCAGCTCGCGGTGCCCGGGTCCGGGGAGCCGGCTGCCACCAGCGGGGGCTTCAACGTCTTCGCCGACGGTCTCGTGCGCATGGACGGGCAGCTCTGCCGCCTCGGCCGCTACATCAAGAGGTGGGTGCGCCTCCCCCCGCTCCGCCCCCCGCCTCGGGGTCCCCGGGAGTCCCGCTGTCCTCCGCTTCTTGGTGCCGTCGCCGGGGCCTCCAGCTCTCCCGCCCGGGCTATTCTGCCCGCGCCCAGACTTTTGCAGCTGCGCTGGAAGCCGCCCGGGGGAGCACCCAGCTGGCCAGTGATTTTCCCTTTCTGGCTCCTTAACGGGGTCAGATGAGCTCAAACTGGGCACACCCTTCGGGGATGTTTCAGAGGAGAGACTCACATCCTGACGTTAGATTGGTGGGAGCGGGGAGAGAACGCTCAATTTTGTGCACTACGAGCTTTATCCGGTGAGAAAGCCCAGTGGAGAGTCGCATAAAAGTTAAAAGTGTCCCATCTTTTAGTGTTTCAAGTGAATTAATAAATAAACAAACCACAGCCGAGAAGAGAACAAAGTCCCATAAAGTCTAACCCAGGATGCTCTGTGGGCAAACGTAAGTGCTGTGTGCAAGTGTGCATGTGTCATATTTTTCTGAGAATTGACTGCCTGTAATCATGCAAGAGCAGTCTAGAGCTTGGTTCATAGATGAGTAAGCCCGCCAGCTATGACAAAGCCTTTGCTACCGAGAAAGACAGCAGCACTGTGCCACCCCGTGGGTGAGATGCAGCCAAGAAGAGGCAAGCAAGAAGAGACATTTAAAATGCCTTCTTCAAGCTGCTGGGAAAACCTTGCTTTTCCACACAGAGAGGAGGGCTTCGAATGCCTGAAAAACCACTCCTCAGCAAGAATTTCTCCCTTTCTTAGTGAAGAGAAAATTCCAACCCATAAGCAGGGGCCTGGGAGGAACTGAATTAGAAATCAGATTTGCAGAGATTTAAAAAGAAGTTAAGCATTGCATTTGAGAACGATATGAAAAATAAAAATGCCCAGAATTAGTTGAAGATATAGGTTAGGCTTCTGACAGAGGCAGCTCTCCCAGTCTTAGCAAACGGTGCTGCAAATTTTTAAATGATTTTGTAGTCTGGTTATTAAACGCTTGCTTCAAACATCTCCTACATAAAAGAATATAAAACAGCAGTGGGACCCTGGCAGTTTAGAGTCCAGAATAAATAATGACCAGGCAACACAGACCAGGGTGCAAACCAGTCAGAAATACAAGATTTTTGTCATCTAAGCAATTGTGTGAGGGTTTTGGACGGTGGGAAAGAGCAAGGAGGACCTGAAAATAATTCAGATACTGGAAGGAACCATCTGCTTCCTCTCAGGAACATCCTATGGCAGGGAAAGTAGGCTTTTGTAACTGGGTGTGGTGTCCTGAAGGATGACTGGGAAGGAAACTAGTGTGAATGGAGAGAGCCTTCCAGAAAGAGAGGGAAGACTGAGTTGTAGGCCGCAGTGGGAGGTTTGCCCTCATGGATCACGAGGTGGATGCGTAGTCAGAATTCAGACTTCCAAAGTTGCTGCTCCTCAGCTTGGCCAAATTTACCCAGTTGTCATACAACTTCCTCTCTCAAAATATTGCTCCAAAGCAGTGATTTATTCCCTCCCTCCCTCCTTCCCCTCCTTTCTTTCTCACTTCTTGCTTCAGTAAGTTTTGGCCAGTTTTACTGAAGTCACATTTGCACGATTTGCTTTTTACCAGTCAGTTCTGGCAGACTGCTAAAGGTCACACATCGCCTGGGTACCAGCCAGTGTGTGTACTTGAGTGTTCCTAGCCGCTGTGCCCAGGTCAGTATTATTTCCAGGGGGGCGGTGAACATCACTCTTGGCTAACAGGAGTAGCACTCTATGTGGGACTTCGCCAAGGTTGGGCAGTTGGAGAGGATGGCCAGTTTCTCTTTGCCTGGTCTGTCATCTTCAGAGTTGGCTGTACCCCCACACACACTTCCCACTTTCCATGACTTGTTGATGGTGCTCTTTCACCGGTGACTTTTTCATCTTTGCAGTCACCATATTCCTGCCATAGGTATGATGACCCCCACCCAAGAGCAGCCGAGAAGGTGTGTGGGGGGGGGGGGAAGGAGGAGACACGAGAAAGCAAAGCAATCATTCTTAATCACTTTGGACTGTAGACTTGGGGGAATCAATCACATGTAGACCTTCTCCCCAGAAACATAGAGACACATCCAATGTTGCTGACCATTTGGGTAGCTTATGAGATAGTTGAATTCAGGTTAGGAATCCTTGCTCTGCTAATTATTTTTTTCCATTGCACAAATGTTGTTGGTTTGGGATAAGCCCACAGTGTAAGCAGGATTTTTTTTCCGGGGCCTCAGAAGTGTGTACTGTGGCTTTCACTAGGTCCTTTCCTGAGGAAACCGAAAGGTTCAGAGCTCCTGACCCTGACATTCCTATGGTTCACTCGCTCAACTTACTGTGGTTTGTTTTCTGATACTTTAACACTTTTCGACATACATACCTGCTACATAAGCCCAAGGCAACCTAGGGTGATGGGAAGGTTTCTTGATGGCTCTCAGGGCTTTAAAGCTTCTGAGGACCTGCTTTAAAAATATTTGTCCTACTTTGTGGGATTTATGGCAAGATCTTTACTATTATTTTTTTCCGTCAAGCTCTGGATTTCTGTTGTACTACAAACAAAACCTGCTCAAGATACAAGGTATAAATCATCATTAACTATCATACACACACCTTTTTTCCTGTAATGCAGCCTCCGAGTAAAGTGTAATGGCAAACGCTGGGCAAAGAGGAGCTATAATCCCTGCTTTTCAGTGTTTCCCTAGAATGAGAGAGGCTGCTTGGGTAATAAAATAAGCCCGACAATAATAACAGGGGTCACTAATGTTTGCTTGAGCACCAGGAATGGGGCACAATGTTTCACAGCTGTTATTTCACAGAAGTTTATGAAGTTGGCACTGTTGTGTCCCCTTTGTGCAGTTGAGAAATTAGGATTGGGAGGGTCAAGTTCTGCACCTAAATAGGATCCTGGGAAGCATGCAGTCAAGGCTCCTATGCAGCCTTGTCTAACTATGAGCCCGTGTGTTCGGCACACCGCCCCGACCCGAAATCTTCCTGCATTTCTGTAGATAGCAGCTTTCTCGTAAGTTTCCTGAATCTACAAAAAAATAACTGAAATTACATCAGCCAGTACTCATCTTGTATAATCAACCTAAAAGCAAAAGTAAGTCCAGTGGTTGTAAAGAAGCAGTAAAAGCAGAGGTGACCTGCTCCTGCCTGTGTTCAACCGGCTGTTAGATGGTGACAGTCACACTCACCTGGAGGGCAGCCACCAGAGGCAGAGGGTGAGGGGTTGGAAGAGGAGACTCACGGAGTTCAAGTGAGGACCCTACGGCAGAGCTGGAACATAGTCAGGTTTGTACTGGGGAAGCCTCACCCCCACCCCACCGTGGCAGTGCTTGGGCTCCCTCTGCCTGCCCAGGCCCACCTCTCAGAAGTGACCTTGACGGAGGCCAGGACGTGTGGAAGCAGTGACAGCTCCACACACAGAGGGCAGCATGGTTACTCTTGTTGCGGCTGAACTCAGCGGGCGCCCATCCTGCCCTCTTGGCTGGTCTTCAGCTTTGGTTCCCATGTCTGAGTCTTGGCTTTGGTATTTGCCCAGTTCAGCAGCCCCTTCACAGGGCACCGAGTGATCCTGACGAAGTAATTTTCATTGTGGGCTGAGCTGTGGTTTCTATGAGTACAGTCTCAAGTGCGTGTGATGGGCAGGAGAGCCAGCACCAGATGGCCTTGGTCGGCATCCGGGTTCTGTACTCACTGCCTCAGTGACTTGGGAAAGCTACTTCATCTCCATGACTCAGTTTCCTCAGCTGTAAAATAAGAATGATAATTCCTCACTCTTACAGGGTTGCTGTTCAGAGTGAAAATTCATAAAGTACTTAAAATAACTATCAGCACATATTGATTACTTGACAAACATTAGCTTTTATATTATTATTAAGCAGCCCCCAACGCCAAGTGCTTCACACACATTATTTAATCTTTTAGCCACTTCAAGGATTTCCTTTTTTAAAAAATATATTTTTATTGATTTTAGAGAGGGAGAGGGATAGAGAGATAGAAACATCAATGATGAGAGAGAATCATTGATCGGCTGCCTCCTGCATACTCCCCCACTGGGGATCGAGCCTGCAACCCAGGCATGTGCCCTTGGCCGAAATCGAACCTGGGACCCTCAGTCCTCAGGCCGACGCTCTATCCACTGAACCAAACAAGCTAGGGCACGAATTTCCTTTTGTCAGCTAGATTTTACAGGTGAGGATATGGATCTTGTCAAAGTTAAAAGTCACAGAGACAGAAATCAATTCCAAATCAGATGATTGAAAAGCCTCAAGCCTTTGCTGCCTTCTCTCCTGCCTTCCTTCCTCAGGAGCCTTGTTCTGGGCTTTCAGACACACTCTGGTTTACTTCTTGCTTTCAGCTCACCTGATGCTTGCCACATGCTTACCTAGAGGCATGGAGGAAGCCACCCCATTGTCCCCAAGGCCTGGCTAAGCCATGACTCCTCCTGGGATCCCCATCTTCCTCCTGCTTTGCTCACCCATCCACGGAATGCTGGGCCCAACAGAAGGATAACTTTTCTAGTGTGTGTCTCAGCTCAGTAAATGGTTCTGACCCCAGGACTCTCCCACTTTGCTCTTATTTAAGTAATTGGGACATAACCCTGTGGAGAGAGTGGACACTGAATGTTGAGAAATGAGCATTCCTTCAGTATTTGTGTGTTTGAACGATTAGTCTGTAAACCTCTGAGTGGGAGGGACCATGTCTTAGACCAGTGTTTCCCAGACTTTAAGTAAGCATGCTGGTCTCCTGGAGACTGTGTGGATGTACGTTCTGATTGAATAAACCTGGAGAGGGGCCTGGGAATCTGCAGTTTCACATGCTCCCACATGATGCCAGTGCTGCTGGTTCAAGGGCCACACTTTAAGCAGCAAGGTCTTAGACAGTTATTGTTTCATATTGAAATGGTGCATCATCTTATCTGTCTCCTCAGTGGACTATATGCTCCTTGAAAGCAGGACCATTTCTCATGTGTCCCCAGTGCCCAGCACATCATTGGTGCAAATGTTTATTGCATATATGAATGAATGAATGAATGAATGAATGAATGAATCGTTCTGTGCACTATCACAGTGTTTCGCTGCACGGTGTATCAATAGTTGATGAATGAATGAATGACCATGTGTATCCTCGATTTGTGGCAAAGACAACATAGTGATAAATCTAAAATTTTTTGCTTAATTTTACTACAGTAGGGACAGAAGAAGACTGGGAGGAAGTGAAAGAGAATTTTGGTTAGGTTCTGTAGAAAGCTATCATGTTAACACTAGAACCACAGGAAGGCCATCCTGCATACTCCGTAGGGCAGAAGGTTCCTGTAAGCTTTTGCTAGTGTAACATTAAAGGATTATGAACTCTTAAGCAATTTCTGGGCTTTCTACACAAGAACTGTTCTGACATGTGTTTCTCTTTTTCTCTGCCCCTCTCTCCATATATATATACATATGCATATACATATACATACACATACACATATATATATAGATATATATATATATATATATATATATATATATATATCTTACCTAATAATAGACAAACATGTAAATTGACCATACCTCCGCTATGCCCACAGCCAATCAGGAATGAGTATGCAAATTAACCCAACAAAGATGGCAGGTTACTTTGCATATGCAGGCACGAGCATCCGGGAGGGGTGGGTTGCCTGCTATGAGGGGGACGGGGAGTGGTGGAGGGAGCTACAGGAGCAGTGCTCCAGCTGTGAGCGAGGACTTGCAGGCTCCCGTGTGGCCGGGAGCAAAGCCAGGGGAAGGAAGGCCTATTCTTGCATGAATATCGTGCAACGGGCCTCTAGTATATATATATCAGAGAGGAAGGGAGAGAGATAGAAACATCAGTGATGAGAGAGAATCATTGATAGCTGCCTCCTGCACGCCCCCTACTGGGAATCAAGCCCGCAACCCAGGCATGTGCCCTTGACCAGAATCAAACCTGGGACTCTTTAGTCCACAGGCCAGTGCTCTATCTACTGAGCCAAACCAGTTAGGGCTCCATATATTTTTTTTTTATTGATTTTTTTACAGAGAGGAAGGGAGAGGGATAGAGAGTTAGAAACATTGATGAGAGAGAAACATCGATCAGCTGCCTCCTGCACCCACCCCCCCCCCACTGGGGATATGCCCGCAATCAAGGTACGTGCCCTTGACCGGAATCGAACCTGGGACCTTTCAGTCCGCAGGCCGACGCTCTATCCACTGAGCCAAACCGGTTAGGGCAGGGCTCCATATTTTTTTAATGAACACACACACACTCAAATGGAAGCTAAAGGTTTGAATTTTCATTCATCTTTGAGCAGTAAATCGTCAGAGCCAAGGGAACTTTGGAGCAGCTTTTCAGATCATGCTACAGATGATGTGAAACCTGAAGGGACTTCAGAAAAAGGGAGGGGTCTTAGAAGGTGGGCAATCTTTCAGCCAGGCCTGATTCACTAGAAGCAAAAATAGTGTTTTTTTCTGATCCCACCTTTCAAATATTGCCTTCATTAAGCTGTTCTCTTTAGCCTTCCAAACAGAAAAGCTGAGGACAGAAATTGGAGCAATGAAGGAGAAACTCTTGCTCATTTTCCCCCCAGATGCTCAGATTGTCCTCCTTTTCTGGAAACTCAAAGGAATCCAGCCCTAGTTGGGTGTCAGAAGCTTACAGAACTTCACTCACCCTGTGGCCAGCAGAGTTGGCCAGGATTACAGATACTAATCATTTTGTTGAGCATCTACTATGGACCCAAGTATAGTACATATCTCAACACTACTTGCACTGCATTGAATTGACAAACAGAAGGTAATACTGTTGTATCCCTTTACAGATGAAAGCACAGGGTCAGGCCAGTTAAGTAACTCACTTAAGGTCACAGTGGGTTGTGGCTGTGGGACTGAGTTCATGCAGTCAGTCAGTTAGGGCATGAATTGGATCTTTTCATTTCAAATCACATTGTTCTGCCTTTCAATCTTTGGATTGGAGGCAGGTGTAAAAAATTTCAGCCTAGAAAAAAGCATTTTGGGGCCAGGGTAAAAGCAACAATGAATACTGCATTATCATACCCATTCCATCCCCTTATTACTCCCCAGGTCCCCCACCCCTTCTCCATTCCCACCCTCGTCTTCCCTACTCCTGCCCTCCTCACAAACACCCCTGCACCCCTTTCCTCCCTTATAGAGGCTCCCTCAGGGGTCAGGTTTAAATGCTCTCAAAATCAGGTCTGACAAGCCCAGAAAAAAAGATAGTGATATATTTCTAAGAAACCAAGCTGTGAAACAGACAGCGGAAGCTGTGTTTTTTCTGACTCAGGGGTAGATATTCTCCCACATGCTCTTGACCCATGCCTAGGCTAGGGTCCTCTAAGTGCGTTGTGGGATATGGGTGAAGGGAGCTCCCTGCCTGGAGCTCTCCAGGGCTGTGATTTTCAGGTCAGACACTGAAGGACAAGCTGGAAATAAACTCTCGAGTTGTCTCTGCCTTTGACTAGTGTCGAAAGCAGACATGCTACTGCCGTGTTGCAAAAGCAGCTCACACTGTTGCCAGGCTGGCTGTCCACCGGTGCACGTGTCCCTGCAGCTGGGCCATCAGTGGAACCAGCTCCATGATGAAGAGGGACTGTGGCAGTGCATCCTCCAGCCTGCTCGACTGGATGCCATTCAGATGGCCTAGGTCCACATGGCACCTGAGCTTGGGTTTGATTAGAAAATTAGCCATCTTCTTGAAGGAAGTTAATTTACACTTGGATCTGCCTTTTTCTAGGGTAGAGACCTAGAAAGACAGCTTGGAAAATATGTAGAGTGGGAGAGAAAGCTGACATACTGGATGATAGAGAAGGAAGGGAAAATTGTAGACCCACTAGTCATACGAGATGTCTGCCTTGGGGAAGACCGCTAATTCCACTCATTGAGTGTAATTTGTTTTCAATCCAGACAGACATAGAGCTCTGAGAGCTTCAAATGAACTCTTATAGCCCTGAATGTAGATGTTTCTGGTCATGATCTGAGAGCCAAGCGTTGGTGTCAGGCCACCCTGACAAACTGGGTTGCAAGTTTATCTCAGCTGACCGACCAGGTGAGAGAGGGAGCTTTATCTATGTGTTATAAAACATGGTTGCCTCTGCAATGACACATTTTAGGGGACTTCTCTCAAAGGGACTAGGGATGTGGCAGGCACCTGTCCAGACATCCCTTTCCCAACTTAGATGGGCAGGTATATTACATTTGCAGTTATCTCTGCTTTTTTCATAGGTATGTGGAACTGACCAACTACTGTGATTATAAGGACTACAGGGAGACTATACTGAGCAAACCGATGCTGTTCTTTATTAATGTACAGACCAGAAAAGACATCTCAAAAGGTTGGTATCTAACTTTGGTTTGGTTCTGCCTTGGGGCTGTGGACTGTGGCATGCTGATGTCAGAAATTGGGTAGGGAGAAAGCAGGGTGTTGTCGGCTTGTGACAAGGTTGGAGCCAGAAGCCCGGTGTTTCAGGCCATCTGAAGCACAGCACGAGCCTGCAGATCAAACCTCTGCATAAGCCTGGGGCAGTAGCCATCTGTCTGAGTTTTCTTTCATACTTTCTGTCAAGGCAGGAAGTGTTTTTACATTCTGAGGCTGCAGGGGTTGCAAAAATGACTGAAATGATGAAGATGAGGGTATGTAATACTGTCTGCCACATATGAGACACTTAGGTGTTCCAGGCCTGCTCTAGCGTCAGTTGGCACAACAGCCCCACAGGGCTTTTCATTTGAACGGGAACATTTTTGGACATGAAAGGAGGTACTATTAATAATTCTGCTGGGACTAACTCCGGCAAATTAGGATGCATGGTCATCCTACTTGAGGTACTTGTACTACCCCCATTTTATAGATGACAAAACTAAGATAAAGAAAATACATACCTGTAGATGCTTTTATGTCTCATGCTATGATATTTGAATTTCAGTTTTAGAAATGTCTCTTTATGGTTTCTTCCAAGAAATCATACTGGCTGTTAACAGCCATATTAACACAAATTCCAAAATGAAAAATATCTCAATTTCCCTTTCTTCCTCCTGCCAGTGAGGGGAAATCATGGGGGAAATCATGGACATAATGATAGAAATAGAATTTTTGAAATTTATTGCAAAACAACATTCTTAATGTCATTCCAAGGTAACAAGAAAGGATCTACAAGTTCCAAAGAAACTTCTTTAAACATTCAGTCTCATCCAGATTCCTGGAGCTATTCTCTGCTCATTTCAATCCAGAGTCATTCAGGTTTTCTGCTCACTTCCTGATTCAAAGGCAGGATGTTCTGGCAGGAAGGGCCAGAACACAGTAACTAGCAACACTTGTAGAGCATCTGAGCCCTGATGTTATTTGGCTTGATGATGGCCATGAATCCAGAAAGTTCTCTAGGGATATAAATCACAGATGTATTAAGTACACCTCCTGGTCTATCTCTCAGAAGGAATCGTAAGAATAAGAGATCTATCTATTCTAACATTTTAATGAAAGTGCAGGGTGTGGGACAGGGAGGTACTTGTGGGTGGCCTACAAAAGGTACACAGTTGTATAACTATTGTGGAAGGAGGTATAGAAACCCAGTGCTGGTTCACATAAGGAAAGCCATGATATGAAGAGAGAGTCTATGCTACAAAAGCTTAAGGAAGACGGTGAAGTTTAAATTGTGAAAATCGTGATTAAGATAACAGGATGTCCAGCCCGGCTGCTATATCGTAAACTGTACTTTTGCTCAAATTAGAAAAAGCCCCCATTAGCTCAAGACAATTTACTAATTCTTCCCATAATTTTTCATAATAAATACACAAATAAGTTTGTGATTGTGAATAGTCTCCTTCAGATTGTGCAGTGCACAACCTATGCAATCAATGTAGGAGTGTGCTGGAAGCAGTGAAGTATGCCGGCCCTGAGGACGCACCAAGGTCCTGGTTTGCTTTGTGTGTAACAGTTAATTTAAGGTATAAAATAGCTTGCTTGTTTTACTTGTTTTGTTATGTCTGATCTCAAAGAGCATATATCTAAAATGCCCAAAAATAATTTAGGAGAAAGACAGGGGTAGAAAAATTAAGATGAATAAGGTCAGTGCAAAGATTAGTTCAAAATGTGTTCCTCAAGGATGTAACATGTGCTATTGGTGAGCCACAGTTTTAGTGCTGAAAGCCAAGGAAAAATGTTGAGTTCTCAGAATTACCTAATGGCTGGCCCATGGCGTTTAAACAGAGGCCGGCAATCTCTGTTATGTGTCTCCCTAGAAAAAGCACTTCAGTAATTCTGGGGGCTGAAAAGTTAAGGCGTTGTTGGTTAATAGTATTTCAAATTTCTTAATGAGTAGACAATCTTCCTTTAGCTTAGATTATATAGAATGGGATAGAATTGGATTTAAGAGATTACAAAAACAAAAAATAATAACAATAACAACAAAAGCAAGACAAAAACAATAACAAAACCTCAACTGCGGGGGGGTTTTCTCCAGCATCTGGAAGGGTTCAGGAATCTGGAGAAGGCACTGCATGTAAATTAATAAAGACACTAGAAATATAATATAAATTTGTAATCCATGGGGGAGCCAGAGGAAGCTTAGCTGTAGTAGGTAAATTCCCTCTATCTCCGGACCTAGGGCTCTTTTTATTCCCACATTTTGCCCTATAGCAAGGTAGATATACATATCAAAGGTAAGGTTTAGTATACAGTAGGTATTGTCAGTTTTGGGGGAACTGCCTTTGGTTGTTCAGATGTTTGGCCAGCAGGAGGCAATAACATGTAGATTGAAATGCCCTCAGCTGTCTGGTAACAGGCAATAATATATGCAGATCTTCAGGTTTGGGGAAATTCTTTTGGCTATTCCAGTAGGCAATAATATGTATTCAGCCCTTGCTGAAGGCTCAAGGTCCACCAACATTTTGATGAACTTCTTGCATTTATGACCTGCTGGAATTAGCCTCTAGCACTCAACTGTACTAGGACACAGACATGGTGTAATTTAAGCAATGGGAGGGACTTCTTCCCACTGGGGATTGTTAGGGCACAGAAGAGAGTCCATCTCAAATTGCCTTGATTCATAACACCCTAGACCAGCCCTTTGGCAGAATGAAAGTCCCTGGGGAAGAAGGGTTTAGGGGGAGGGGGAGATATGGGGCAGCCTTCTTCCCTGGACTTGGCTGATGTTTTGTTTTGCAAATGACAGCGTGTTGGCACAGTCAGGTCGCTGTTTAAATATCCAGCAAGGCAGTGACAGGAACACTAGCCATCCCATGTTTCTCACTGCAGCTTGCTGTGCTGCATGCTTCCGTGGAGGCTCAGTTCTCATTTCTGATAATGATGATTTCCCAGACAGAAGTGACAAAGTGCAGCACGGTGGGGGGTGTCTGCTTCCTTCTCGTCTGCAAAATTCTCTGAATGTTTCTAGAAATTTGGTGAGGTTTTGCAGTGAGCGGGGCTAGAAATGAATAAAATCTGCAAGTAAGTTGGGAATCACTGCTTTGTCCAACACTAAGAAGTATGTTATGTCACACATGCACACTTCTTGTTTTGAATTCTGCTTCCAAATTTCTAGAAAGAACATATGCCTTCCTTGTGAACACAAGGCACCCTAAGATAAGAAGACAGATAGAGCAAGGGATGGACATGGTCATTTCCTCAGTGATTGGAGAAAGCTACCGGCTCCAGGTGAGTGTTAGCCTGTCTGAATCCAGGACGGCCGCCACATAGAGAGGGATTCGAGCACTTCATATAGGGCTGAGTCCCTAGAGCTCAGCTATGACTTAGCTGAGTCCAGACATAGATGTTTTCTATTGCTTCATAATCACTACCAATCAAATGAGCAGAGTTTGTAGCAACTTATTGGAAATGGGGTAATAATGAATGTCAGTTTGACCAAGCACTTCAAGGTCTGTAGATGTAATATGATTCAAATACATATGTTTGTTTTGAAAAAGTTAAGGCAATGGTTGAATCAGGAGGTCAATGTTTGATTCCCAGTCAGGGCACATGCCCAGGTTGCTGGCTTGATCCCCAGTAGGGGGCATGCAGGAGGCAGCCAATCAATGGTTCTCTCTTATCAGTGATGTTTCTATCTCCCTCTCCCTTCCTCTCTGAAATAATTTTTTAAAAGTTAAGGCAACTGTTTAAAAGTATCTGCCAGAATGAAAGAAAAATAAGAGGTGTGACATTTTGGACATTTGGGCAGTTGTTAGTAACATAGAATTCTAGGATATAAAATTATCATTATATGCATGAAATTTATCAAATGTTTCTCTCTCTTTCAGTTTGATTTTCAAGAAGCAGTAAAGAATTATTTCCCTCCAGGAAATGAGGTGGTTAATGGAGAAAATTTGAGCTTTGCCTATGAATTCAAAGCTGATGCATTATTTGATTTCTTCTATTGGTTTGGGCTCAGCAATTCCACTGTAAAGGTGAATGGAAAAGTTCTGAATTTGTCAAGTACAAGACCAGAAAAGAAGGAGACAATTAAATTATTTCTGGAAAAAATGAGTGAACCATTAATTCGAAGGAGCAGTTTCTCTGACCGAAAATTCAGTGTAACTTCTAGAGGTATGTTTAAAATTCTCATAGTTAAATAAAAGGGTAGAATAGTATAATGGGAGTGGAGAGTCAATACCTGGAAAAGATAAGGCATCTAGATAAAGGGAAAATATAATATATCACATTATTCAGAAAGTAAGAAGTGAGACATGTTTACTACCAAAAAGAAATATAGTATTAGGCTCCTTAAAGTTTTCTGACATAGTAGTTATATTGTGCAGCACACCCAGAAAATAATTTTAAAATATATTATTAATTTAAATACATATTAATGCTCATTGAATATTGTTAACATTTATTTAAATATTATGAAAGAATGATGCTTTCCTGGTGTGCATATTCTAGCAACAGATATGAACAAAGGTGTCAGCTGGAGGAGGAGTCTACATGGTCAGTAGCTATCAATTTTACTTCAATTAAAATAATTGGCCCTGGCTCATTTGACTGGAGCATTGTCCATCCATATAACAAAAGGTTTCGGGTTCAATTCCAGTCAAGGCACATACCGAGGTTATAGGTTCCACATACATGAGGCAACTGGTTGATGTTTCTCTCTCATATCGATGTTTCTCTCTCTTCCCCTCCTCCCTCTCTAAAATCAATAAACATATCCTTGGGTGAGGATTAAAAAAATTTGAAGGGTTCTCCAGAGTTTGTGAGATCCCAGTGAACAAATGACGTATTATATGTGGTACGTTCTGGATTTTGATATCTGGTGCCTCTTCCCTAGGAGTTGAGGAGACTCGTCAGACTGGTGTGGCTGAGCAGATGACACCGGTCACACCTCTCAGTCTGTTCTCTTTGTCCTGTGCTAGTTGGGCTGTAAAGCAACTTCCTTGAATCAGGACTTTTGCTGCTAATTCCAACAAACAACCAAAAACAAAACAAAACAAAAAAACTAACTCCACCAGTCTCTATGAACCTATAGTTTTCAAAAAGTTTGAATGTGAAATACAGGTCTTCATTAATTGTATTTAATACAGTTGCTTTCTTCCAATGTTTTAGCAAAAATGCTTACTCTAGCTATTTCTTATCTTGGAAGTAGCCCATCTGTCTCTGTTTCTCTGTCTCTCCTTCTGCTTCCTCCTCCCCTCATTCCCTGTTTTCCCTCCCGCCCCCAGTATCTGTCTCTCCCTCCTCCTTCTCTCCTCCTCTCTCTCCTTCCCTAACCCCCTCTCCCTCTCTCTTCTCCTTCTGCCCATCTCTCTCCCACTCCCCTCTTTTCCTCCTTCCTCCCCCTTTTTCTCCCTCCCTCCACGTTGCTTTAGCTTTTTCTGTCTCGGTGTTTCTTGCAAAGATGCCTCTGTACTCTGCTCCTTTGCAGGTGCGTGTGCATGTGTGTGTGTGCGTGTGTGTGTGTATGTGTGTGGTGTGTGTGTGTGTGTGTGTGTGTGTGTGTGTGTGTGTGTGTGTTGGGGAGTGTTACCCTGATCTTTTTTGGGGAAAGGTGAGCTTGCCTGGTTGTGGCAGTCCCAGATGCCTGGTTCTTCTTGTGACACCCCTCCAGCCTTACCCACTACCATAGCAGCCCGGGTAGGGTTTTCCTGTTTCACTGTTGCTCACCCTCTGTCATGTAGGTTGTGCAGGGTGTCCACTGCCATCCTGGGCACAACAGGGGTATGTGACGTTGGGTGGTGCTTCCTTAAAATTCACTCTGAGCCATCCTTGGAGCCACTTCCACTCCAGAGCCAGGGGGAAGGGTTCTTCAGGGCCGACCAGCAAGGTCATGATCATGGCAGAGGGCAGAGCCAAGATGCACCAGTGGCCCAACCTTTGTCCTAGGCTGTCCCAACTTTGGGCCTTTTGACATCAAGTGAGAAAAGGCTCATGCAACTCACTGCAAAGCTACTCGGGCCCATGGTAAAGCAAATGACAACCCAGGTCCTACTGCTAAACAAAATGTAACCCATTTCTATTGCGCTTTTGAGATTTCTGAGGAAGCCAGGATCCTCTCTTCAGTGTTGAAATGGTTCCTTGTGTGTTGTGAGAGTCCTGAAGGCACTGTGTGTTTGCTTCTGTTTTCCAGCGATGGCAATAATGTCTGCTTTACTTCTTTCAGGTTCAGTAGATGACGTTTTTAACTGCAGTCTGTCACCCAGATCATCTTTGACGGAGCCTCTTTTGGCAGAATTACCGTTTCCAAGTGTTCTGGAATCTGAAGAGACACCTAACCAATTTCTCTGATTGGACTGAACATGGTCTAGTTCCTCCTACACTCCAGGCCAACTGAAGGTTGAGGGGAGGAGGGAAGATGTGGGAGGCAGGCCTTCCACCCTCTGGTCCACCCCTCTGCTCCTCCAAGCAAGTGCTCCTCTCACATTTCCCTGGGTGCTGCCTTGCCCTGGCAGGCTCCATATAGCTGACTTCAGGATGGGAGGGCACTGCCCTCATGGCTGGGTATCCCCTCCTGAACACTTGTCCAAAGAGGCAGAGGGACCGGCGGGGTCCTGCCACCCTGAGTGCTTTGTGTAGGACCTTGGCGCCCAGAGGGTTTCTTTGGCAGTCTCTGTAGGACCAGTCTGACTTGGGCATTGACCATGATGCTTCATAAATCACGGTTTGGCCCTCTGCTTGGGACACCCTTGTCTGAACCCGAACCTAGCCAGCACAGCATTGGTTGTTCTATTCTTTTGCAAACTTGGCTGGGCACCTTTCACTGGAAGGCAAGTGTGTTTCTCATCCTGCCTTTAGGAGAACCATTCTAGGTAAAGTTTGCTGGCGATTAGCCAGGTTGGCAGGATGGCAGCCCTGCCACCTGCTGCCTAAAATTTGAACTCCCTTGGCCTCCCTCTTAACAAAGCAACCCGTGTAGAAAGAGGCCAGGTGATGTGCAACAAAACAATGACAGGGGAAGGATCATGATTCCATGAGTGTCCTCTTTCTACACAAATGATATGAAAGCACATTATGTCAGTTGGGTATTTTTTTTTTTTTACTTTTTTATTGAATTTATGAGGGTGACATTGGTTAATAAAATGATATAGGTTTCAGGTGTACAATTCTAATATACATCATCTGTATATTGTATTGTGTGTTTACCACTCTCCAAGTCAAGTTTCCTTCCATCACCATTTATCCCCCTTACACCAGTAGGGTATTTTAAATAAGCCTTTAGCAATCCTAACACTAAAAGCAAAATAAAAGAAAGCTACAACATTACCACAATACATTGTTACATCAATCCATTTCTCACCTATAGCTACAATGGAATTCTTCAAAAAAGAAAAAAAATCCTATCTATATATAAAAGCTAATTGAGTAAATCACTCCATATGCTTATAATGAGAAAGGCTTATGAATCCCAAGTATACTTTTTCTATCCTTGAAAAAAAAGTCCTTGTATTTCAATAGCATTACCAATTGTCTTTTTTTATATTTGAAATGTTATGTACTATCTTTGTGCAATTAAAACTTTCTTATAATTCAACATATAATTGATTAAATTTGTGACCGTGTGTGTGTGTGTGTGTGTGTGAGAGAGAGAGAGAGAGAGAGAGAGTCTTGAGAGAGAGAGAGAGAGGGAGAGAGAGAGAGAGAGAGGTCTTTTCATTTGCTTTGTATATTTTCCTGGTATCTTATTAAATGACAAGGAGAATTGTGGTTTTCACAGCCACACTCCAGAGCCTTTTGAAGAGCTGGGCTATGCAGTATTTTGAGAAAAGAAACAAAATTTGATATGATCTTAGTAATAGAAGAGGATAAACAGTTGTTATTCAACTCAGTGCCAAATGAGTATTAACAATAAAATGAGTTTTATGCTAGGACAAACAAACCTTGGGTAAATATCAAATATTAAATGCTTTCCAAAGAAAATAAAAACTCCTCACAAAAATTGACAAAGAAGATTTTTTGAGAGTAGCTGAGTTAAGAAAACCCATCAGTAATCACTCCAGGAACGAACTAAAGGTCTAGACGTTTTCATTTATAAAAAACCAAAAATTTGTCAACTGTGAACCAAATGCATTCAGTCATTCAATATTCACTCAGCAAAATTTTATTGACTGCCTGTAAGGAAACATATATTGTGCTAATGTATTCTATTAGCAAATGTCACAGAGAAGTGATATTGGGCAATCTTTAAAATCGGATCTTCCTGGGTAAAAGTGGCCTCAATCTGGGTGTAAAATGGCCAAATTCAGCTATTTTAACAGTTTAAGATCAATGAAAATATACAGGACAACAGTGACCTAAGCAATTCATCTATTTCATTCATTCATTCATTCATTCATTTATTCATTCAACACATATGATTGAGCACCTACTACGTGCAGTTCACTGAGGTAGATGCTGGCATATAAAGGTACCTAAAGCATGGCCTGAGCTTCCAAGGAGCTTCCAGTCTTGTAAGAGAAGACAGGTGTATAAGCTATTAAGAATAATAAAATGAGTGCTATGAGAGAAGTTCAAAATGGCAAGCATCTACGATGCTTATGATCCAGTTTTGGAGATAAAATTGATGATGTATAACTAAAATTTAGTTTTAAAACAAATCTACAAGGGTTGATTTATCAAAATGTCTGATTTAGCTAAGCTCTCAGTGAAAGATTCACCTTGGAGGCTATTAATTTATTCCAACAAGAATGCAAATCTGAACATTATTTACAGAATGAGGGAGTGTTCTTCTCATTACCTTAGGGTGAAAGTTTGATTTTTGGCTGAAGGATAATATTGCCCAATGTGATTATCTACTTTAATCATCAGCTCAATTGTCTTTTTACTGTTTCAAATGCTCTATCTTCAAAGAGCAAAGTTATATTCCTCCTTAAGAAATTCAAGCCCTAGCTGGTTTGGCTCAATGTTTAGAGCCTTGGCCTGAAGGGCCCCAGTTCGAGTCCTGTCAAGGGCACATGCCTGGGTTGTGGGCTAGATCCCCAATAGGGGGCGTACAGGAGGCAGCCGATCAATAATTCTCTCTCATCATTGATGTTTCTACTTTTCTCTCCCACTCCTTCCTTTCTAAAATCAATAAAAATATATTAAAAAAAGAAATTCAAAAGAATGCACATCTATTTCTAAAGGGAGTCTATAAAGAATTTTAAAAATGCTACAAGTAATGGCAATGTCATTAGAATAAATTATTACTTTTGCAGAAGAGTGCATTCATTTAGATGGATAAATGTTGATTTAAAATGAGTGTTCACACTTGATATTCACCACTTGTATAAACTTTTTTTAAAAAATTGAATTTATTGGGGTGACACTAGTTCACAAAACCATACAGGTTTCAGGTGCACAACTCAATCAAACATCTGCACACTGCATCGTGTACCCATTGCCCCAAGCAAAGTCTCCTTCAGTCCCCATTTCCACCCCCTTTACCCACCTCCCTTTCCCTCTGGCTATCACCATAATACCATTGTCTGTGTCCATATGCTATGTACATACATATTTTTTGCTAATCCATTCACTTTCTTCGTTCAGTTACCCTCTCCCCACTCCCCTCTGACAGCTGTCAGTCTGTTCCATGTACCCATGCCTCTGTTTCTATTTTGTCAGTTTATTTTGTTTCATTAGATTCACATATAAGTGAGACCATGTGGTATTTGTCTTTCTCTGACTGACATACTTCACTTAGCATAACAATCTCTGTGTTTATCCATGCTGTGGCAAAAGGTAATATTTCCCTTTTTATGGTTATACTAGAGGCCCAGTGCATGGTCTCCCAATCCGGGACCCCTCGGGGGATGTCAGACTGTAAGTTTTGACCCAATCCCCACAGGCCAGGCTGAGGGACCCCATGCACAAGGCCTCTAGTATGCATATAAGATCTTTGGTTAATCTCTTCCCATTGGCACTGACCAATCAGTAAAAACCACAAACTTGAAAGACCACACCTGGACCAGGCCTGCAGGGGAGGGCAGTTGAGGGGGACCAGGCTGGCAAGAGAGGGCAGTTAGAGGTGATCATGAGACTAAGGACACACAGACTCAGATTCATCAGTCTGTTCCATGTTTCCATGCCTGTGTGCTGAGCATCTGCCCCCTGGTGGTCAGTGTGCAACATAGCTACCTGTCTAATGGTTGCTTAGGCTTTTATATATATAGACTAGAGGCCTGGTGCAGAAATTCGTGCACGGGTCGGGTCCCTAGGCCTGGCCAGTAATCAAAGCATGAGCATTTGGCATGGAAGGGCAGGTCCCAGCTGACCTCTTGGACCTGGACAGCACCTGGGCCCCGTGTTCCCCCCTCCGCCTGAGTCACGACGCCCCACGAGGAGATGTGGTGAGCGTGGCCAGACAGCACAGGCTGGGGCACAGCGTGGGCCTCTGGGCAGCCCAGTGGCACTGTATGGAAGCCAGGTGGGCAGCACGCTCTCTCCTGGCTGGCCTCGCAGACCGGCTCCTGCACGAACCCACAGGGAGCCCAACTGGGCCTTGCAGTCCCAGCAGCTGCAGCCCGGCTCACCCAGAAGAGGCCACACAGGTGCAGGGTGGGCTCCTCACAGGTGCCCAGCACCTGAGAGCAGACACCCCACATTCTCACCACACCTCCATCCCTGTCACCCCCAACCCCAGGGAGCTTGCAAGAGGTCACAGCGCATCGCTGATGCTCACCATGTTCTGCACCAACCCCTGGTGGTCAGCTCACATCATAGTGAGTGATCGAACTCCCGGTCAAGGGGACAATTTGCATATTAGGCTTTTATTATATACTAGAGGCCTGGTGCACAAAATTTATGCACTGGGTGGAAGGGGGGGTCCCTCAGCCTGGCCTGCACCCTCTTGCAGTCCAGGACCCCTCAGGGGATGTCCACCTAAGCCAACAGTTGGAAATCCCTCTTGCAGTCCGGGACCCCTTGCTCATTACCACCCACCTTCTCACTGCACCTTAGCACTCAGCTCACTGCTCCTTAGTGCTGCCATGGAAACAGGAGAGGCTCCCACCACTACCACTGCACTCACCAGCCATGAGCTCTATCTTTCTGTGCACTTGTCTGGGGCCAACTGCTCTCTTCCTTCTCACTTAGGGTGAGCAGCATGTGAGGGCAGAGCATGCTGTCATGGAACGCAGAGGGCTGCCCAGAGCTGAGGGGAGTGGCCGGGCCCACGGGGTGAGAGGTGGACACAGAGGACTCTATCTCACCCAATTGTGGGGCGGGCTGGCTGGCCTTCATCTGCCTGACCCCACCCAGGGAGGGACCGAGCAGGGTGTCCGCCTCTCCATTCTCCATCCTTCTATCTGTGACACCTGTCACCCTTGCCAGGCCTCCCCCAAAGTGAGTTCAGCTCAATCTCTGAATGTAAAAGGGCACGGGGAGTGGGGGCCTCCACTCCAGTGCCCCCTGATTCCCAGTGACAGGACCTGGTCGACAGGACCTGATCTCAGGACGGTGGCCACAGCTGCAGAACATAGATCTGTTTCAAGATAAGTTGGGAATGCAGACTTTCGTATAAGCCCCTATTCCAAAAGGTGGCAGTTCATTCACATTGTGGCAAAGACACCTTCAAGAGTAACATAAGTGGGTAAAGTCAGGGCCAAACCGGGCCATTTCCTCACCCAATCTCTCTGAGGTGCATGGACAGAACCAAGTCTCAGCTCTTCGCAGGACACTTCTGGGTTTTTTTAAGCCTAAAGAACAGTAGTCTGTCTCCATTCTTGTTCTTTGGGATTTTTTCATCATCGGATAAAAGGATACGTACATTGGGGCAATCCTCTCGAGATACAATATTCCAGTTGCACCCATGTGATGATGACAGCACCCCTCAGAGGGAGGGAGCCGACAGATGGGGAGCAGGGAATTCTGAAAACCAAAGCGATGACAGAGATGCTAAGCCTTTCCTTCACGCATCTGACACCCTCCTCAGGCGGCCTGCAGGCCGGGCGTCTGCTGGACCTTTACCACTTGGTGTCCTGGCAGGCAGCCCGGGCCCTGCTAGGCGGTGTGCAGGGCCGCCTGGGCCCGGGGGGAGTCGCCCCAGCCACTCCTGGTCCAGCTCCTGCACATGGGCGCTGGTCTCCGGGGGCCACACCGGGATGGCAGTGTAGATGCCTTCCATCTGCCACAGCAGTGCCCTGTCTGCATGCCCGTCGTCCGCCTGGGCCCGGCCCCCGCCGCTTAGGCATCCCCGGCGCAGGCCAGGACCTCCACGAAGTGGCAGGGAACTTGCCCCTCTACAGCGTCAGGACCACTTCCGGATGTTCCGAAAGCCGGAAGCAGCCTCACAGCGTAGCAGAGCCTCTCCGTCCCTTTCAAGGGTGACCTCCTGGCAGTCTTTGTTCCTCGGAGTGCGGTAGGTGAGCACCCCCATGTCCTCATTGAACAGCTCCTTGGCCATGTGCCTGAAGATGTGTGCCAGGGACCGTCAGAGCTGGCCCCTCGTGGAGCCTCACCTCCTCCTCCTTCATGTCTCCAAACAGTGTCCACGGCGGCATCATTGGAGGCGAGGTCACTTTGCTCCATTATCTGGATAATTTCACCTGAGGTTCACATGCAGTCAGCACCCTGGGAACTATGGAAAGCTGTGGGAACATCTTCTCAAAGGGCCTCCAATTTCTTGACATAACACGGGGCCACAATGACGTGGAAAATCTTGTCTGGGCACAGGTTCTGCCGTCTGGTGAAGTAATCCTTCACCAGAGAGCCCATGATCTGCTGGGGAGACTTAGCCGTGCAGAGGTGGGGGTGATGGGGTGACCCAGCACACGCTCTGCATATCGGACCCAGCCGGGGCAGGCGGAGGTCAGCATGGGTAGCCGGGGCTCTTCCTCACGGTGCTGGCAGTACCGACGCACAAATTCCTTCTGACTCCCCAGGATGCTGAAGTCCACAGCTATCTTCATGTCAAAGACAGTGCACCCCAAGGCTTTTGAGAAAGCTGCAGAGCCTTCTGGATGCATCAGTGACACTGAGGCTGAATTTAGCAGCAAAATACGGCAGAGGCTAAGGACACAGGGACACTGCTAGCACCTTGTGCTGTGAGGTATCACATCTCTTATTAAGGTTCAGACACGGAAGAAGTCCTTGGTGTTCTGCTGAGAAACTTGGACTCCTTCCTCTGAGGTCACACAACTGTCACACACCAGGCAGTCACTCAGAAACATCTTGGCATCGGCCAACGTATGGAATTTTCCCTTCTCTCCGTTCTCCTGAGCCGGACTCTGGACGTTGACTGCGGCATTCTCTTGGTCATCGGTTTTTGTTTTTTTACTACATTCCTTCGGTGTGCAGTGATCGGACTTCATCTGGAGCGGGACAGGAGGGGGCTAGAGTGACCTGGAGGAAGCACAGGGAGAGCAGTCAGTCACCACTGGTCGCCCCTGGCGCTGCTGGTGGTATCCTTTCTTCCTTGTGGAGTGTCTAGGGAGGGGAAGCGGCCGCAGTGCCTGAGGCTGAGTTCCAGGAGGCTGGCAGTGCTGTCGGGATCGTGCTGGAGGCGCTGGTCCGTTGGTGCCTGGCCTGTCCTCTGGAGATTGAACCTACAGGACTACTAAAGAAGCCAGTCCCCAGTTCTGCCCCGCCTCTGCCACCGATTGATTGGAGTCTGAGGGCCGAGAGGAGGGACCAAGAGGCCTGCCTTCCAGCTATTGCCAGTCCCCGCACCACTCATTCCCTGTTAACCATCCCTTGATCAATGGGAGCCTGCGGGCGGGGGGAGGGACCAAACGGTCTGCCTTCCACCCGCTCACCAGTCGCTACTGCCACGGATTCATTGGAGCCTGAAGGACCCCGGTTCCCCCATTAGCCATTCCCTGATCAATGGAGCCTGAGGGCTGGGGGATGGACTGGTCATCTGTTCGGTCGTTATGGAACCTGGGTTTTTATATATTAGGACTAGAAGCCGGATGCATGAAATTCGTGCAAGGGGCTTGGCCCTTGCAGCCCTGGCTGCCTCAGCTGGCCCTTGCAGCCCTGGCCATCCCTCACAGTCCCTCGCAGCCCCAGCTTTGTCTGGAAGGTCATCCAGATGGTTGTTCTGCTGTTCAGTCTAATTAGCGTATTATCTCTTTATTATATAGGTTATACATACTAGAGGCCCAGTGCATGAAATTCATGCACGGGTAGGGTCCGTAGGTCTGGCCAGTGATCAGGGCCGATTGGGGCCTTCTGGCTGCCAGCCGGGGTCTTCGCCTTCCTTTGTTCGGTACCACCCCCTGGTGGTCAGCACATGTCATAGTGAGCAATCGAACTCCCGGTCTCCCAGTCAAACTCCCAAGGGGACACTTTGCACATTAGCCTTTTATATATATAGATAAAGAGTATTCCATTGTGTAAATGTATCATAGCTTTTTTATCCACTCATCTATTGATGGATATTTAGGTTGTTTCCAGATCTTAGCTATTGTAAATAATGCTGTTATGAATATAAGGGTGCATATATTCTTTTGAGTTAGTGTTTCTTGGGATATATTCCCAGAACTAGGATCATTGGGTCAAAAAGTAGTTCATTTTTAATTTTTTAAGGATCCTCCATATTGTTTTCCATAGTTGTTGCTCCAGTCTACATTCCAACCAGCAGTGTACTGGGGTTCCCTTTTCTCCTCCTCCTTGCCAGCACTTATTGTTTGTTGATTTATTGATGGTAGCCATGCTGGCAGGTGTGAGGTGATAGCTCATTGTGTTTTTAATTTGAATCTTTCTGAAGATTAATGATGTTGAGCATCCTATATAATAAAGAGGTAATATGCAAATTGACCATCACTCTGACACACAAGATGGCTGTCCCATGTGGTCAAAGATGGCTGCCCCCATGTGGACACAAGATGGCCACCACAAGATGGCCAGCCGGGGAGGGCAGTTAGGGGTGACTGGGCTAGCAGAGGAGAGCAGTTAGGGGTGACCAGGCCTGCAGGGGAGGACAGTTGGGGGGGACCAGGCCTGCAAGGGAGGGCAGTTGGGGAGGGGGGCCAGGCTGGCAAGGGAGGGCAGTTAGGGGTGACTGGGCCAGCAGGGGAGGACAGTTAGGGGTGACCAGGGCGGCAGGGAAGGGCAGTTAGGGACAATTGGGCCAGCAGGAGAGCAGTTAGGCATTGATCAGGCTGGCAGGGGAGTGGTTAGAGGGTGATCAGGCTGGCAGGCAAAAGCAGTTAGGAGCAATCAGGCAGGCAGGCAGGTGAGTGGTTGGAAGTCAGCAGTCCTGGATTGTGAGAGGGATGTCTGACTGCCCATTTACGGGGCCTAAACGGAGTGGGATCAGGCCTAAACGGGCAGTCAGACATCCCTCAAGGGATCCCAGATTGGAGAGGGTTCAGGCTGGGCTGAGGGACACCTCCCCTCCCCCATGCACGAATTTCGTGCACTGTGCCTCTAGTTTTTTTATATGTCTATTGGCCAAAGATTTTACAGAGTAATGCATTGGTAATTACCCAGTGGCTTACCTGGCCAGCTTACTTCTTAAGAGTTCAGAAATGAGAAAAATACAAGAATCTAAAGTAACAGGATGGTTCAGGAGAGGTGACATTTATACAAGATTGACAAGAATTTGATAGAATCAATAGTCTATACTTGCTGTTATGGCTTTATTTGGATAAAATGTAAGTTTAGTGAATGGCTAGTTAAAAGCATAGTTTAGACTTTTCCCCACTACATTGGATTGTCCCAATAAAATAGAGAGTATTATAGAATTTTCTGAATTTTTAAATAAAAAGTTAGCAGTCATTCTTGGACTCCTTCACCATAACCTGTGCTAGTGGCATGTAAGAACTAGATGACTCAGGAATATCTGAGTCTGAAATGGTTAATATTATGGGTCCAATTGGCTAGACCATAGTGGTCAAACATTATTCTGGATGTTTCTATGAGGGTGCTTTTGGATGAGATTAACATTTAAATCTGTGGACTTTGAGTGAAGTAGATTGCTCTCCATAATGTAAGTAGGCCTCTCCCATCAGCTGAAGGCCTGAATAAACAAAAGAATGACCTCCATTGAGCAAGAGTGAATTCGGACAGATAGCCTTTGGACTTGAGCTTCAACATCAGCTCTGCCCTGAGCCTATAGCCTGAGACCCACTCTGCGGACATTGGACTTGCAGACTCCACAGCTATGTGAGCCAATTTCTTAAAATCTCTCTCTCTCTCTTTCTCAGTTCTATTTCTCTAGAAAGCCCTGAATAATACAGAGTTCATTACAAAATTTCAGAAAATGTTTTATGAGTTAATCAGCTAAAACAAAGGAGAAAAGGTAATATACTATTTTTATATGAAGACAGTCGAGTAAAAGCATTGTGTACTGCATAGTAACAGAAAGTCTTTTGTGCAAACATAATGACCAAGCCAGAGAAACTTCACTTGGAACATTCATATCCAGAGTATGTGGACATCACTGTAGATTGTCTGTGACCTCTTCTCTTGCTTGTGAAAAAAGAGGCCAGGATTTATTTAAAGTTCTGACCTGACTCCTTCACTCTTTTGCTTAACCCACTCCAGTAACTTCTCCTCACATTCAGGGAAGTCCAAGCCTCTCAGCAGGGCCTGTAGGGCCTTCTGCTCCAGCTGTCTTTCAGCTTTCTCCTCACTCTTTACAATCTGGCAATGCCAAGCCACTCAGGGGCTCTGGCGTACTTGGGCTGTTCCATGCCTTCCGGGGCCCTGTACAACCTTGTAGCACTGAGACAGGCCAGTAAGCCATGCCAGTAAGTGGAATAGGGAGATGGAGTCAGATAGCTGAACAAGCTGGTTGATCAATTTACAGCCAGATACAGAAGGTCACTTCCTTAGAGGAAACATTTAGGCCTCAGTTATATTTCAGTTCCAGGCCCAGAAAAGCAGCAAAACCAGGTGGGCAATCCCAGGACTAGCTGCAAACTAATGAGTGACCCCCACTACCCTGGCACTGACCAATCAGTAAAGACCACAACCTTGAAAGATCACACCTGGAAAACTGATAAAAATTCGGCTAAAACTCTCCCCTGAGCCCTCTCCTAAGGTTCCCACCTGTAAGAGAGAGATAAAACCCTCAAGACAAAGAACCTAGCAGGACTCAGCATGTGCTCTCCCTTTCCCCCCACAGGCATGCATCTCCTAAACTCTAAGGGTCCCCATGAGACTTGAAACCAGGGGAGCAATGGGCAGCAGCAGCTTGTCCCAGGCTTACACCCTCAACCTGTCTCCAAGGCCCCCTTTTCTCTGACTTCATGGTGAGCTAAAGCAGCCCAGCCTGGGCTCTCCTGCTGCTTCTTCTATGCTAAGCCCTCCCTTGATTCACTGTCCCCAGCCTTAATAAACATGCCCTCATAGTCACCTCGACTCAGGTTGTGAAATCTTCCCTATATGAATTCAAGAACCTGCACACTACAAGACAGCCCTGGGCAGACCCACTAGGGCCAGGTCCCCTTTTTGGTAACAGTGACCTCTCCCTCTTCCCCTGGCTGCCTCCCAAGCATCTGGGAGAACTCAGCTAAGACATTTCCTCTTCTAGAACAACCTCCCCAAGCTCCCATAATACCCAGGGTGTTGCCCTTAATGTCATATGCAGCTCATTCTAGTGCATAGTCGGTGTTTATGGACAGAAAGAAAAAAATGAAAAAAACAAAAACACAACCTACTTTATCATTGAAAGGGGTTGCTTCAAGCAATCCAAATTCAAAAGCAGGAGGCCTCCTGCCCTGTGCTGTAGTGCTTACAATAAAATATACCTGTCCCCAAAATCCATTTTAAAGCAGAAATAAATGATAAAAAGAATGAAGATCACAATAGCAGTAAGACAGAGGAATAAGACCTTAGGTTGGTGTGGCTTTACAACTTATAAATTACTAGAGGCCCACTGCACAAAATTCGTGCAGGGGAGGGGGCAGTCCCTCAGCCCAGCTTACACCCTCTCGCAATCCGGGATCACTGGCTCCTAACGGCTCGCCTGCCTGCCTGCCTGATTGCCCCTAACCACTCTGCCTGCTTGGCTCATCACAGCTAATCATTTGCCTGCCTGCCTGATCGCCCTTAACCACTCTGCCTGCCTGCCTGCCTGCCTGATCACCCCTAATTACTTGCCTGCCTTCCTGATCACCCCTAACTGCCTCTGCCTCACCCCCCGCTGCCGCAGCTTCGTCCAGAAGGACATCTGGAATGATGTCTGGAAGGTCGTTCAGCTGTCCAGTCTAATTAGCATATTACGCTTTTATTATTATAGATAAGAAATATTACTGATGATTACCTTTATTCTAAGAAAATTCAAATGGGAGCAGATCACCTAGAGATGGAAATAATGGCTGATGAGGCATTGTGCCTCTCTTTTGGGAAAGTGACAGTATCTTCAATTATTTAAGGGGTATTTGTGTGACCCTGCTATTGTTCCTGGAAGTTTAATATAGGGTAAAGGGTGAGAATAAATGCCGAATAGGCAAAGGGTAGGCTTTGTCTGTTGGCTCAGAGCTCCATCTATGCCCTCCTGTGCTTTCCTGTAGTTCAGGGGAAACTGCGTTTCCTAGATGCCCCTGGCAGCTAGCTTCTCACTGCGGAGCATGGACGCAGCGGAGAAGCTCCACTCTCTGCTCCTCACTGGGCTCAGCAGGGGCAGGGGCAGGGGCAGGGGCAGGGGCAGGGACAGGGGCAGAGGCAGGGACAGGGGCAGAGGCAGGGACAGGGCAGGGACAGGGGCAGAGGCAGGGACAGGGGCAGGGGCAGGGACAGGGGCAGGGGCAGGGGCAGGGGCAGGGACAGGGGCAGGGGCTGGAGCAGGGACAGGGACAGGGGCAGGGGCAGTTGCAGAGCAGGGGCAGGGACAGGGGCAGGGACAGGGGCAGCTGCAGAGCAGGGGCAGGGGCAGGGACAGGGGCAGAGGCAGGGACAGGGGCAGAGGCAGGGACAGGGGCAGAGGCAGGGACAGGGCAGGGACAGGGGCAGAGGCAGGGACAGGGGCAGAGGCAGGGACAGGGGCAGAGGCAGGGACAAGGGCAGGGACAGGGGCAGGGGCAGGGACAGGGGCAGGGGCAGCTGCAGAGCAGGGGCAGGGGCAGGGGCAGGGGCAGGGGCAGGGGCAGGGGCAGGGACAGGGGCAGGGGCAGCTGCAGAGCAGGGGCAGGGGCAGGGGCAGGGACAGGGGCAGGGGCAGGGGCAGGGACAGGGACCGGGGCAGGGGCAGCTGCAGAGCAGGGGCAGGGACAGGGACAGGGGCAGGGGCAGCTGCAGAGCAGGGGCAGGGGCAGGGGCAGGGGCAGGGGCAGGGGCAGGGGCAGGGTAGGGGCAGGGACAGGGGCAGGGACAGGGGCAGGGGCAGGGGCAGGGGCAGGGGCAGTGCAGTCCGCAGGCTGCTGTCTTCCGTGCAGCACCGTTCCAATGGCAGCAGCAAGTTCTCAGCAGCCTCAGCAGGTCATGGTCTGGCTCCCTCATCCATGAGAGTGAGAATGGCTTCTTGTAGCTATTAATCTCTAACTTCACTTTTTTTTTTCTCTTCTAGCCTTTCCTTTCCAACCCTTTGGTAACCTGTCCCCAATATTAAATTCTATCTGTTTGAAATACCTAGTGGGGCTCTATTTCTCCACTGATGCAGGTGAACCCAGAGCCCAGCCTATGCAAAGAATACTATGAATGGGGAGGAGGAGGAGATCATTGATAGGCCAGAAAAAAAAAAAAGAAGAAATCATATAATAGGACGTCAGGGACAACATGCTATGATTTATTTTTTTGTTTGTTAATCCTCCCTAGAGAATATTTTTCCATTGATTTTGAGAGAGAGAGAGAGAGAGAGAGAGAGAGAGAGAGAGAAAGACATCGATGTGAGAGAGACACATAAATTGGTTGTCTCCTGCATATGCCCTGAACAGGGCTGAGGATCGAACCTGCAACCCAGGTTTGTGCCCTTGAACCTGAGATCCTTCAGTGGGCAGGTGGATGCTCTAACCACTGAGCAACACTGGCCAGGGCCATGTTATGATTTCTGATGTTAGCAGTTGCAGGTGGTGATAAGGGTCAGAGTACAGCCTTGGAAATAGTGGCTGAGATGAAGTGAAAGTGTAGCTTCACTGTAATTGATGATTTTTTAACTGGGATGTGATGGTGCTACTTGGTTCACTCAAGTGACTGTCAAAATAAGGAACAATAATTCCAGGATATGAGATAGGGAGAAGGATGAGGGCATGTCAGACTGTGCCGCAGAGGCTCGGAGCAGGTGCTGTGTGTGTGTGTGTGTGTGTCCACTGGGGGCCTGCCCCCAGCTGCGCCGTGGAGGCTCAGAGCAGGTGCCCCTGTGTGTTGTTCTCTCAGGCTCAGGGCCACGCCCGGCCCCTCCTCCTGAGCTGGTCATGACTGTTATGGCGTCCTGACCTAATTTGCATATTTCTCTATTTCATATATATATATATATAGTGAGAAGTATTATTCATTTTACAGCCTGGTGAGGTAGGTGCTAATAAACTCATTTTACAGACAGAGAAACTGGGGCTCAGAGAAATCTCTGCTTTACCCCAAGGGCCCCCAGAGAGGAAATACAAGGAGTTCTCCATTCAGTGTGAACCCCACCACTTTACAGGTTACCCAGTAGGAGACAAATAAGACAAGTAAGATATTAATAAGAATTCACTTTTTAAATTCTATATACTCACTGCTCTATTTTAAGAAATACATTTCTCTTAAATTAAGCAATGGTAATTAGCTCTCCAATTCCAGACCTTGTTACTTTCTTAATTTAGATGCCACTACTAAGTCCTAACTTAGATTCATTCCTTTTAATAACATCGACAGAAGTCTATGCCTTCTAATGTGTTCCACCATTCATTGCTATAAAATTCGAGAGCCTAAAATATGTTCTATTCCATTATATGGATAAGACTCAACTCTCAGAACACGCCGGTTTTGAACATTTTAAAGAAATTCCCTGCATATCTACTTGGAATCCTTACTTTGATGCCTATTCTGTGTCCTTTGGCAACTCCCTTTGTTCCCCTAAGGTCCTGCATTAGAACAACCCTTTAAGGATGAGGAAAGGTGTGAATCCGTGGACCACTGGTGGTCTGTGAGGTCCGGAAGGTTGGCGACCGCGGGTGTAAATTACTTTCTAAACGTGCTGCCGGCAGTCTCACCTAATGTCTCCTCTTTACATCCAAGGGGGAAACATCTGTGTCCTCACCCGGAGGCATTCAATATTACTAAGCACCTACTATGTGTCAAACCATCAGCTAGTTGCCAAGAATATAAAGACAAAAACCTTCCACATTCTGGGAAAACTCTAACACATACGGGGTGAGGCAGTTTCCGCTGCAGCGGTAGAAGAATTACGAAACACGATGGATCCGCCCTACGGAGAGAAAGATCACAAGCTCGCCTGCTGGCTCCTGTTCCCAAGGACACTTTTCACTCTCCTGTCCTCTCCCAATTCCTGTGCGGGATGATCTGCCTGGGAGCGTGACATTGTCTCAGGAACTCTGGTTCTGGTTCTACCTGCACGAGATTCCCTGTGACTTTGTCTCCTGGCTCGGTTCCTACTTATTGCAAACATCTGTGACAATTTTGCCCTCTTTTGCTTAAACTGAAAGTTATGAATAAATGAAACTTTGCCATTGAAAACCTGACAATGCCTCTCTCTTCTATCTACTCCCCTTTTGTTCCTCTCCTCAAATACACAAGGCAGTGTTTAAGAAAGCTATATGAATTCATTAAATCAAGATACCCATATTATTGGAAGCACATCTTCTTGCTTTCCACACCCGGTTCCCAGCCTCTGCACTGCTTTCCTGGGCATGAGCATCACAGAACTGACCCGCGTCTCCATGGCGACGCGTCACAAAGCATCCAAGCGCCGGCAGCAAGCATGGAACGAGGGCCCTGACGACTCCCTGTTGAGGCAGGAATGGCGACCCTGACGACTGCCTGTTGAGGCAGGAATGGCACAGCCTGGGCCGGAGGTCCCCTACCCCTCTCAATGTGGCCGCAAGATTCGGCCTGGTAAGACTGTGGACCCTGCCAGCCTGCGCGGTAGGGAGGGATCTTTCCTGGAGATGGGATACACTAAGACTGCTTTGGTCTTTAAGGGTGTCTGTCTCTCCCTCATGGGTGGGACTCAATTTAAGGAGAGGCTGGGAGGGAAAATGAGAGGGTGTTCATGACATTGCCACTATCCAACCCATCAGCATTCTTTCTGCCAATCCCTTCCTAAAATGCTCAGCATAGCCCCATGAAATGCTTGGCTGGGGGATGGGGCAGGGAAAAAAAGGAACTAGTGCTTTTCCAGGGGGGGAAACCCAAAGGCAAGGCAGGAAGAGAGGTTGGGAAGCTCTGAAGACAGCAGACCCAGCAGGAGTCCCTATTCCCTGAGAAACAGTACAGAGAGTGGGGAGGTGCCGAATGCAGGACACAGCCCCCAAGGGGATCCACAGAGGCAGGAGTCACCCTCCCCTCTTTCCCCTCCCCGCTTCCACACACAGGTGGTTGTAGCAGAGGCTGAGAACTATGGCCTTCAGCTGTTGCTTGTAACCTTTGCTAATTGTTCTTTCAGAGTGATTTTGCATTTAACAGATGTAGTGCTTTTAAAACTAATTTTGCATGCAAATACGGCAAATTTACTAACTCAGCTTTTTGCATCAGTGGAGGGAGAGCCACTCTAGCTGTGATGCTGGTGGCACGAATTACTGTGTAGTCAGTTCCATTCTGGCCCTATGGCAATAACACCCCCTTGCAGCTTTCTAACTGGGTAATCGTAGTTCCAAGGTGGCTACAGAGCAATTGGCATTGTTCAACTGCAAATTCCCTAGAATAGTAGTTCCATGAGAATGAATGAAATCTGTTTTCCATTCCATTCAATCTCTTTTTAAATTGAGGATAGAAAATGAAAATAATTAAGAACAAAAATATGTGAGATACCCAGTTTCTATATGGTGGCAGGGCAAAGAGCAGGCACCCTGTCTAGGTTTCTTTCACTGTCTTCTCTTCCCTTCTTGTTGGGAAATGTTGGCATCCTCCAGATATACCCTTCTCAGTTTCCTTCCTCTGTGAGTGGCCATCCCTACCACAGGGCTTCAAGTCCACAGGCTTTCTAGTCTTGACTCTAACTGGGATGTTCCTTTTCAAACTAAAATATTCAGCTATCTACCAGATCCATTTGGAAGTCATGAAGGGTCTCAAACTCAGCATGCACAAAATTATTCTCCTGTCCTCCTAGACTTTGTGAGCTTGTTAAGAGGGTCCCAACTGCTCAGGACAGAGGCCAGCTTTTTGACACCTTGATTTGATCACCAGGCCTCATTCGTTCTGCTCCAAAGTTCCCTTCCCCTGGGTGAGTTTCCTCTTCACATTCAGACTGGGATCTCTCATAGCCACTTGTGCTACTCCATTTTCCCTTACAGAAGTGGCCCCCTTCAAAAGGTGGGCCTGATGTGTCACTGCCAGCTTTGTCCCCAGGTAGCCTGAGGTTGAGGATGCCTGCTATGGGCTAACTACTATTGAGCTATTACTATAGATTGATCTCTTAAGAATTGTGTTACTTCCAAAGACAGCCATAAATTACCACAAACTGATGACTTATCAACAAAAGAAATGTATTCTCTCACATTCTGGAGGCCCAAAAGCCCAAAATTAAGGTGTTGGAGAACTGTTCTTCCTCTGGTGTCTCTAGGGGAGAAGCCGTCCTTGCCTCTTCCAGCCTCTGGTGGCTGTCAGCATTTTTTTGGAGGTTCCACTCAAATGATGACTTCTTTGAAGAGCAGCACCTTCTCACAATTTCTTCCCACTTATTTGTCCATGCTTAAAATTCTCTTAACTTAGGATATTTCATTCTGCTGTTGGGATAAAATGCTTTAAAGCATAAAACGATTCTCACGAAAGCAGGAGTATCAAAGAATAAGGTCATTTCTCATAGAGTGGGATCTGAGCATGGATACCAGGAGTCTGTGTGAGCAGACATATCAAGTGTGACGTGTAGGGGTAAGGCTTTAGTTGGTTGGGGAAGCCTCTAGGTGGAAATGAAACTCAACCTGTATGAAGGCAGCAGGTAAATAGTCACATGAGATCCATTTGGATGTTATGGGTCCCGCTGCCCGGCTGGATCCATGGGCCTGTTCAATTAAACACAAGCCCTGGTTGGGAGAGATGGGGTGGTGAACAATAAGAAGTACACAGGTGTCAAAAATGAAATGTTTGGTCAGGGCTCTGTAAGCTCGGCAGTGGCATACAGATTTTAAGGATATTTGAAAATTTAAGAGGTATTTGAGAAAGAGCCTTGTCAGCCATTGTATTTAGGCTGAATGAGTGGGAGCAAACACACACTATGAAGTGGCTATAGTATTCTAAAGGTGAGATGATAGACCCCAGACAGTAGTTTATTCAAACATTAAAGGCCACATTTCAACCCAGTTTCTCCTGAAATGTAAAAAGCAACAGGTAACTGGCCAAATATGAAGAATTAGAGGACTGAATTAAATCTATATATATAAAAGCCCAGCAACCTGAATGGCGTAACGACCAGAATGACTGGTTGACCAGTTGCTATGATGTGCACTGACCACCAGGGGGCATACGCTCAACGCAGGAGCTGCCCCCTGGTGGTCAGTGTGTGTCCACAGTGGGAGCAGCCACTTAGAGGGCGAGTCCACAGCTGCTTAGCTGACTGTGATGAGCTGAGCGGCGCTCCCACAGTGGGCCGATCCCCGCAGGCCACGCTCCCCCACCAGTGCACGAATCTGTGCACTGGGCCTCTAGTTTAAAATATACTTTCCCAGGAAATTTGGTGGTGCTTTGTTGACAATGGGCAGGTAGGGCGGATAAATTCTGTTGTTGCTAGTGTCTGCTGAATGGTGAATTCTCAGTCCTCATCTTCCTGGACTCAGCCAACAGCACTTGCATACATGACCCCTTCCTCCTGTGAATACTTTCTTCCTTTGGGGTTCAGGACATTACATGCTCCTGGTTTTCCTCTTACCTCGCTGACCTCTTCTCAGTGTCCTTTCCTGGCTGCTCCTCCTCTCCATGTTGGCATGCCACAGGCTTCATCTCCTCTAATTATGCTTTCTTCTTTGTTGATCTCACCCACTCTCAGAGTTTTAAACATCTGTATCACAGAATCTTGCACAGTCATTACAAAAAATGAATTAGAGTTACACCGGCCGAGTTTGAAGAGTTTCCCATATTACACTGTTATATGACAGAGAAAAGGACACTTTGTGGGAATATGAGCCCACTTTTTAAACTTTTTTATTGAATTTATTGGGGTGACATTAGTTAATTATATAGATTTCAGAAGCCCATTTTTACAAACATTGGTGAAAACTAAAACCTCATACGTCAATGAATTTATACATGTATATGTAAACCAGTATATGATTATATCAGCAGGTATAAAAGTCTGTAAAGAAACAGCCATGGGCTACCTAGGAAGAGGGACAGGGAGGCAGGTGATGACAAGCAGGGAGAAGAAGGAATAAGGAGAAGGTTCCACACTGAAACCTGAAATAGAAACTCTGAGCCCCTTTGTGCATAATCATTTCATGTGTTTATAGCTTTGTCTAATGTGATGTATGAAAAGTTGGTCAGTAAATCAGAAATAGTGAGCATTTTAAGATGATAGAATTTCAAATAAACTTTCTGCTTTATATTTTCACGTATTGCTTAAAGGTTTTAAAAAAAGCATGTATGAATTCTCAAGAAAAACAATAGACTTATTTTTATTTAGGGAGAAAATTCAGATAATTAAATTGAGCTTTGTCTCTTAGTAGAGGCCACAAATTGGCTTTTATTCCTTTAGACTAAAAATTACCATCCAAAATGTTTTGTCTTGCAAAATTACTTTAATTATAAAATTGGTCTGACCCATTTAAAAGTGTTTTATTTTACCTTTGGCAGGTAATACCCACTGGGACTCCTATACTACCACGATGAAGACTGCATTTACACCTAAGACAGGAGCAATGCCTGCTTTAATTCGGTACATCCCTACTTGAGTCACACTTTAATTTGTTCATTTATATTCTATTAGGGGCCCAGTGCATGAATTTGTGTACCTTGAAAGGAACTGTGGGCCACGAGGCTGCAGTAGGCACAGGGATGGGTCTTGGCCCATCCTCCATGCCCCCGCCGGCCCCTCCCGCCATCTGCCAGCAGCCCCGCTTCCACCGCTTCTGCTCCAGCGCTGGCCCTGCTTGCATCTGCATCCGCTGAAGGCTGTAGGTTTGTCACAGAGCGATTGGGGCTGGTGCCAGCAGCAGGTGCAAGTGGGGCCGGCGCCATCAGCCGGTGCGAGTGGCAGCTGCTGCCCCGATCGCCCCTCAGGAGGACGGGGAGGTGGAGAAGCCCTCCAGGGTGATCGGGGCCGGCAGCCACTGCTTGCACCCACTGATAGCACCAAGCGATTGGGACTGGCGCTGGGCACTGGCAGCAGGTGTGGGCAGTGGCTCCAGTGCCAGCTGCAGGTGTAAGTGGGGCCATCGCCGGCAGCGGGTGTGATAGGCAGCTGCCAGCCCCGATCTCCCCTCAGGAGCAAGAGGAGGTAGAGAAGCCCTGAGGAGCGATAGGGGCCGGCAGCCGCCTCTCACACCCACTGGCAGCGCCGGGTGATCAGGGTCAGCACCGGGCACTGGCAGTAGGTGCTGGCAGCAGGTGCGAGTGCCGGCCAGGACCACGGCACACAGGAGCAAAGAATTTTCAGTAACTACCAGAGGCTCACCCTGATGACAGAGACCGGTGCCCCACCTTGTTCTGGTGTCTCCCCGCTCACCTACTCCACCACCCCACCAGGGCCAACACTCACCATGTTCCACGCATGTCTCCTGGTGGTCAGCGCACGTCATAGTGACAGGTTGTTCTGGTTGTTCCGCCGTTCTGTCTATTTGCATGTTAGCCTTTTATTATATAGGATTATTCAGAATTCAAAACAAATAGCAAGACTAACCAGAGAGAGCTTATGAAAAGTGCACTCAGGTAGGACCTACTGCATGCACAGTTCTCCAAGCACCAGAGAGCGAGAGTCCTCCTTTAAACAGTATCCAAAAAAACTCTTGCAGAAAAACTAAGAAAACGTACCCATAGGTTCTTCAAGTTACTGTGTGTCATAGCTTACAATAGAGTCATAAGTGTTCTAATAGAATTGTGCTGCCTAAACACTGAGAATGAATTGAATCTATTACCTGAGTCATAGTGGGCAGGCAATGACAACTGAATGAATGGATGAATAACTAATTGTTAGCATTTCTATCAACACTAGTGCCATAGTCCCCTTACTCTTACCTGCACTCTTCCACTTTTTGCTTCCTAAAGCAATGTTGGCTGGCAACTTCTTCAATTGCACCTGAATGGTGAGTGGGGTAATTTCCAACTTCACTGCTGCCTTTCTGAGCTCTCTGGTGGATGAGTGAGAGTGGTACTAGAAAAGCTCTGGCATCTTTCATGGCATCAGTGGCAGGTGGGAAATTAACAAGGGAACCCTTGACTTGCCTGTGTTTACTCTGTGAATTGTTTTCAATAAAGAGGATCTTTTCACCTTAAAAGTTCAAATTATCGAGAAGTCAGATGGAGTATTGGCAAAACCATGGCTGTGGAGTCAGGCAGAAATGGATTCTAACCTCAGCTCCCTGCTCTAACTTGTATCATCTCCACTACCCGAGGCAAGTAACAAGCTGTCTGGTCTGTGGCTCAGTGTTGTGGTTGGTGGTGGTTCTGAGAACAGAATGACAGAATGAAAGCACTGGCACAGTGACTAGAGCGAAGAGTTCCTCGGGGCTCCAAGACTTGACTTCTGAGTTATTGGCTGTCCCACTGAGTCCCATTATGTCCCTTCCATTATGTCCCTTCACTCGGAGATTTATCCTCTGACGGTAAGGATTCTGCCAGCTCCCAGATAGTAACTGTTGTCTAAAGAAAAAACACTTGGGATGAAAGCCAAAAACAAATGGGTACTAATGCAGTCTAGGTCAGTGGGCCTCACTCAAACTGAAATGTTTAAGTTTTCATCATAAACTTAAATAGTTACAAACGATAAAATGTCAAGCCCATCCTAAATATTGACATTAAAAAATAAAACTGTTAACTCATTTCTTTGAATATAACCAGGGGGTAATCTAAACACTTTAGCAGATTGATATGCACTATATGTTCCTTTTTTTATATGATCCTTTTAAACAATGCGCAAACAAGCTCTTCTTTCATAGATAATTGATTTCATTAATTTTCCTTCTTGAACTTTTATTCCCACTCTACTTCCTCCATAGAATTTTACCCTGCTGTAATATATTTTGGTTTAAAATCAATTTATTGATCACTTCATTATACTTCCTGGCAACTATCTATAATAATAATAGAGGAATATGCAAATTGTCCAGGACACCATCACAGTAACAGTAATGACCAAACAGCAGCAGGCTGTGTGGGGTAACCAGGCCAGCAGCGGGGGGGGGGGCAGTTGGGGGCGACCAGGCTGCCAGGGGGGGCAGTAAGGGGTGACCAGGCCAGTGAGGGGGGGCAGTTTGGGGCGACCAGGCTGCCAGGGGAGTCAGTAAGGGGTGACCAGGCCAGTGAGGGGGGGGGCAGTAAGGGGTGACCAGGCTGATGGGGGTAAGTTAGGGGTGACCAGGCTAGCAGAGGGGAGCAGTTGAAGGTGACCAGGCCACAGGGGGGCCAGTAAGGGGAAACCAGGCCAGCCGCTGGGGGTGGGGGGGGGCCAGTTACGGGCGACCAGTCAGGTAGGCAGGTGAGTAGTTAGGAGCCAGCAGTCCCAGATTGTAGAGCATGCAGGCTGGGCTGAGAGGAACCCCCCCCATGCATGGATTTCATGCACCGGACCTCTAGTTTTAGTATATTAATTGAAATTAATTTTTAAACATGTTGTGTTACCCTAACTTTTGAGTCATCACAATTATTTTTAGTACACACTTGCTGAAAGTAATACATACATTACAAATGTTAATAATTACTAAATACAAAAATAAATTTAAAAAATTTTAAAATATAAAAGTAAGTACATCTTAATGAAATAAAGGGGGCTATTTTGTTTTCAATTAGTTTATATATATATAGTTTTGAGTGCTACTACTTTTGGAGTGAGATTGCATTCAGCATTAATTTTTTACTGCTTCTTTGAAAAATTTTTTTAAATTTGTAGATGCTAGTGTTGAGAAAACTTGTTCACATAAGTAGATACAAATAGAAGGCATCTTTAGTGTCATTTACACTCTAAACTCTCAGTTATATTTTTAATGATTGATTGACTAATACCATGAGTGGTACTCATTCAATTTTATTGAAAGCAAATAATTAGGTGGTTTGTCATCTAGTTATTGAGTTAATCCCTTTCTCATTTTCTGAGAAGTGTACTGAGAAGGCATGTCTTAACAAATGATTATAAATTACACGTTACTCTTTTACTTGGAGGAAACCTGTTTACTATTATATACTCAAAAAGACGTAGAGCCCTGGCCAAAGCTCGCTGGTTAGAGTGTCAGCCCTCAGACTAAAGGGTAATGGGTTTGATTCCTGATCAAGGGTTCATACATTGGTTGCAGGCTTTATCCCTGGCCCTGGTCAGGGTGCATGTGGGAAACAACCAATTGATGTGTCTCTCTCACATCGATGTTTCTCTCTCTTTCTCTTCTCCCCTTCTCCTACCCTTCACTCACTCTTAAAAAAAAAAAATCAATGCAAAAAATATCCTTGGGTAAGGATTAACCCTTTGCACTCACTAGCTTTTTTCTCGATTCCTTTATTCTACTCGGGATTTAATTTTTTAAATACCCCAGATTTTACAAAGCACGGCAGTAGAATAAAAAACTGGAGTTTCTTTTCATACAAACTTATTTATTTGGATTTTTTTATATTTTAAATTATTGATACATTCAAAGAGTAATTTTAATCTCTATGCTAACCGTGTCGAGTCACACTCAACATCCAAGTGCAAAAGGTTAAAGAAAAAAAAAGAACTTAGAAAATTGGAACATTAATTTCAATAAATGTTTTCCAATACAATCTTTTTTTAAATAAAGAGCTTTTATCATCACATACTTAAAATATATTTTAATCAAAATCTTGGAGCTGAAGATTAATTCATACAATTTTCAGCATGTTTACTTTGTTGGTAAAATCAGTCCTTGTTGTCAAACCAAAAAGAAAAATTAGTTTACTTATAGTCAAAAGAAAATCTGACTCTATTTTCTGTTCAAATAAATGTATATATATTATTTGAGGAATATTTTGAAAACTACTGATAAATTATAGAATGCATATTTTAGGATTATTATTGAAAGTAGACAAGGAAGTGTAAAAAGATACAGGTGTAATATTGTTAATTAGAGGCCTGGTGCACGAATTTGTGCACAGGTGGGGTCCCTCAGGGTGGCTAGCAGGGATTGGCCTCAGATCACGCCCCCAGGATCACAACCCCAGCTCATACCCCCAGCCTCACAGCCCCGAGCCCCACCTGGCACCCCGCATGACCTGGCACTGCCCCTTCACCTGTTCCACCATCCCGATCACACAGTGCCTGGGAGCCAGGCAGTGACCCTGCCCCCTGCCAACACCACTGGTCTCCATCTGTGGGGCAATTGGTGGAGCGATCGGGCCCCCACTCACACCTGCCTTGGCCTGGCAATGCCTGCTCACCTGTTGCACCATCCCACCAAGATCCACTCTCATCAGGGCCCATCGGGGCTGGCAGTGCCTCCACTGCCACCCACTGCCAGCACCGCATTGCCAATGCCCACCATGTTCCACCCTGCCCCCTGGTGGTCAGCGCATGTCATAGCAAGTGATAGAACTCCCAGTTGAACTCCTGGTCAAACAATTTGCATATTAGGCTTTTATATATGTTGATTATATCCAAGTAATAAAAATAATGCAATGAAATATGTAAGTTGTCTATGAAGTGATAAGTATAATTAAAAAAATGTTCCTTATTAAATATGTTCTCAAGTATCTAGAACTTTGGTGCTTAACATTTGGGAATAATTAAATAATAATAATATATAGAAATCAGAAATAATTTCACTGAATTCTTTAGACACCAACTCAAAAATTTATTATGCATTTTAAAAAGATAAAGTTGTATGAGGTAAAAATTTATTGGTTTGGCAAGTTAGCATATATTGTTAATATTTTACAACATAAAATAAAATGAAGATTAGCTGCATTGGGGTAAATATTTCATAATATGATTGAGTTTAAAAATATAATTTAAATACCCTATTGAATGATGAACACAAAATCTGAAGAAAAATATTACAAGATTTTTAGGTGCCAGTTTTATCCAATGAATCTTTAAAAACTTAGTAGCTTTGGGAAAGAGTCCAGTTACATTTAATTATTTTATTTATTTATCTTATTAAATATATTTTTATTGATATCAGAGAGGAAGGAAGAGGGAGAGAGAGATATTAGTAGAAAAATCAATGATTGGCTGCCTCCTGCCCCCTACTGGGGATTGAGCCCGTAACCTGGGCATGTGCCCTTGTCTGGAATTGAACCTCGGACCCTTCAGTCCGTAGGCTGACGCTCTATCCTCCGAGCCAAACCGGCTAGGGCAAGTCCAGTTACATTTAAAAGAATCAGCATCACCATCATCTCCTGCTTCATCTACTCAGGAATCTTTTCTTTCCAGTGAGGACATATCCTAGAGATTTTTTAAAGCTAAAAAAAAAAAAAAAATGCTTTAAATATGTGGGGAAAGGAGAAATTTTAAGCATTCTACATTCTCTGCTCTCTTCCCAGAGGCTTCTCCCTGAAGAGGAATGAACATTTTATAATTTTTAGATGAAAAACTAGACATTACTCTGAATGATGCCACTACATGTACCTAAATTCAGCACATCCTGCACAGGCTTTAATACCTGGTGATAGCCTCACCCATCACTCTCTCAAAAATAAGCGTAGGAGCGGAAGACAGATCGGTCAACATGGGGAGTGCTCCGAGTCTCCTGCTGGGCCAGGTGTCTGAGGGTTCATGACCCAGGGGCTGGCAGGCCTGGGATCTACCAGCCTCGAGCCAGACCCCGGTTCTGGCTGGGAACCAGAGGAGTGGGAGCTGCAGGAGGTGGAGAGGTACCTGTTCCTTCCTGGGCCCTCAGCTGAAGCAGGACCTTGCGCCAGGTGCTCAGGCCATGGCCCTCGGCGGTGGGCATCCCGCCACCGCATTCGCAGCGGCCCTTGCTTCTTCCCTTACCAGAGGCACAGGGGCCGGTGTTCAGCTCCTTTGTGATGCGGGATTTGGGGACTGGGACACTCGGTGTTTTCCTGGGCAGGATGGCTTCCCGGGCTCCTTGCCCATTGGAGTCGAAGAATGAAACCACCGAGGGAAGATGGTACAGCAAAGGTGGAAATTTATTGAAGAACAAGCACAGGCTCCCACATGGGGAGGGGGAAAGAGTCCCACTAAGTCCCTCCTCCCAAGGTTTATAAAGGCTGCAAGTCCCTGTGTCCTGACACCCGCTCTGATTGGTCAATATTCCCTTTGATTTGGTCACTATAGCAACTCCTGAATTCAAGTCTCAGGTAAGGTTCCCTCCTTCCTCTCCCTTATTGTTCTTCCATTTTCTCTGCGCTTTTCTTCCTCCCTCTTTGAATGAGGGGCTGCCTTCCCTTTATTTTGTAAATGTGTGTCCTTTGCTACTCCCAGCTCCCTTGTCTTATGGAAATGTAACTTCTGCTGGCTCCGGGCTCCCTTGTCTTACGGAAAAGTACCCTTGTGTAATTCTGTAGCCCTGTGTTTTTTTTCCATAGACCCCTTAATTTTTAAAATTTCCTAAACCTGCCTATTTCCCCCTAAAATTCTTTTCATTTGGAAACACGGGTCTCTTCACTAGTACCGTATTTCATCGCCCGTTTAAAGAGTTCACCTTGCTCGGGGCTGGCTGTTGTAGGTGTAGGCGTTAGATTTCCAGGGCAGTGAAAAAGAGACGAGGGCTGAGTCTCCTTGCTTTAGCCCAAGATGCTTCAACCACCCATGTTGCTTCCATGCATGGCTTCTGCCATTGGTTCTCTCCCCCAGTGCCCTGAAATGACAGAAAAAAGCCATCCCTTTCCAGAACATTCAGAGGCAAATGGAGCCACGAGGGGCCCCGCCCAGGACTCTGACGCAGGAAGCCATGGAGCAGATCTGGTATTTACCTGAAGAATTTCCAGGGTCCTGGTCAGTTCCCAGAATGGCTGAAGTCTTTGATGTTAGTACTGATGTGATCAGAAGGGCTTTAGAAAAGCAAGTTTGTACCCACATAGGAGCAGAAACTGAAGCAGGATCAAAACGTTCTTAATAAAGCTGAGCTTGCCCACTCCCTCCACCAGCTTCCAGGCCCTAGAGATACCTGGAAGCTGCTTTCTTCAGGCCACCCTGTGTCAGGAGATGAAGCCTCATCCCAAGGTCAAGTTCATAGCACAGCTTTGAAGGTGATAGAACTGAATACTCAGAATAAAAACACACCAAGGAGACAGAAGGGAAGGAATAACGGAGTCCAGAGCCCGGAGAAGGAAAGCTTTGTGCCTGTTGCTGCAAGCCCAAGGTCATCAGAGAGAGCTGTAGAAGTACTCCACCAGTGATTGCGAGGGCACCAGAGGCACTGAGAGTGATGAATTGCCAAGTGCAAAGAAGCTGGAAGAGTTGAAGGCAAAAGAACTGGGTGACCAGAACTTTAGCAGCAAGGTAGTGCAGAGGCGGCGAGCGTTCTTTGATGACAATGGGAACTTCCTGTACAGAATTTGAACTGGAGATGTCATGTAAAACATAGCTGAGCCAGTATATTTGAGCTGTCTGGATTTCTGTGTATGGATTATCCACCTTGGAAATGATGAGCCTGAAAATGGAAATAGCTGCTTGGATTTCAATCTGACAAGAGACAGTGAACTTCACAGGGCAGATGTGTATGGAGGCATCATGAATAACTGGCTAGGTATAGCCTAGCTTCTGGAGCATGGCTCCTGGTCTGACCCATGTGGATATTCAGTACTCACCTTTTGTGCATGGCTTCTGCCATTGGTTCTCTCCCCCAGTGCCCTGAAAGGACAGGCTTAGGCTTTCTATGTGTCGAAACCAGCCCGTGTCACATGTGTTAGGAGTTTCTTGTACTTGCAATATGTGTTTGGGAGGAATTGAAAAGTTTTCCTTCTGACATCCTTTACTTCTTGATTAATGTACACTAACAGTTCTGGAGCTGCTTAGTCAGTTGGTTGTATTCATTATGTGCAAAATAAAGCAAAATGTAGCAAAAAAATAAAATAAAATAAGCATAGAACCTAGGCAAGTGTGTAGATTTGGATGATAAGGGGGCTGCCTTGAAATCTAGGACAAAGTTTCCCTCCACTGGGCACCTCTATGATTGGAGGCTTATCTTACCCAGGTGAGGTGTAATGCACCTTTGTAAGGCCCTATGGTGGAGTGGGGTAGGGAGAAAAGGCTGTGGGAAAGAAAGGACCCAGAGCTATGCAGGCTTGCTCTCAGGCAGGTAGGTGTCTGTTAGGAGAGTACACTTAGAAATGGAGATCTGAGCATCAGTCCCTTTAACGCTACTTGTGCTCTGTTCCCTTTGGAGAATCTCTGTGTATCTGTGATCACTTCCATTTGATTTAGGCCACACATCTGGATGACAAAATAGTCCACCATCCATCTGTATCCCACTTTCTAGGTGTTTGGTTTCTTACGGACATAATATGAATCTAACCTAGCCTTGTTTTTGAAAAATAGTCAATGTGAAATATTTCAGATATATACAACAAATCAGCTATCGCCCATCTTCAATAATCAAGAACACATGGATACTTTTTATGTGCACCCTCCACCCAGCCTTTCCCCTGGGTAATGTTGAAGCAAACTCTAGACAGCATATATCATTTCACTTCTAAATAATTCTTATGTATCTCATAATTTTAAAAATATGTAACAATACTATTATCTCACCTGAAATTTTTTAATATCAAATACTAGTATAGCCAATCAGCAAACAAGTTTCCCCAATTGTGTCAGAATTTAATAAAAAATAGTTGGCTTGAAATTGAATCCAAATATGATCTACATTTTCCATTTGGTTATTATATCTGTTTATCATTTAATCTACAGATTTCCCCTATTTTTCCCCCTGAAAATTTATTTGTTGAAGAAATGAATTATTTTTCTGCATTTTTCTGATTTCATTCACATCGAGTTTTAAAATATTACTTGTTTCATGTATTTTCTGTCACCTGACATTCCAAAAACTTCATCAGACTCAGGTTGAATATTTTGTCAAAAATATGTAATGGGTAGTATTGTATATGTCCGTCCAGCACATCACACCTCGTGGTTCCTCTTTTTGAGCTATGAATGAATATTGCTGGTCACCACCTGAGTGCATTATTTAACCAGGGACTTGCAAACCAGTGATATCCTAACTCTTACATTTCTTCCTTTTCCTAACTGGAATACATCTATAGAGAGAAACTTTTCTTCGCTGACTATTTGGTGACACAGAAGTACAGTTTTTACAGGAGGGTACTCAGCTCTGTAAAAAATAAATTAAAATTAATGAATTTCCAATTGTTCTTTTAAAATCTCATTTTAGTCCTCTCATAGATTCATCCTAAGATGAAGGATTGGTTCTCTTCAGGGAATCTGGAAATTAAATGATTTCTGGTCCTTAGTTTATTTTTATTTTTTATTTTTTTTACTTTGCCATCTTTTTAAAAATGAAGTCTATTGGGGTGACATTGGTCAACATGAACATATAGGTTTCAGGTGTGGGTTTCTATGTTATAAGACCTGTATACTGTTCCATGGGCTCACCACCCAAAGTCAAATCTTCTCCTGTCACCTTATATTAGGATCTCCTCTATCCCACCCCCTTCCCTCTGGCAACCACCACACTGCTGTTTGTGTTCATGAGTTTCAGTTTTATGTCCCACATATGAGTGAAATCATATGGTTCTTAGCTTTTTCTGACTGGCTTATTTCACTTAGCATAATGTTCTCAAGGTTCATCCATGTTGTTGCAAATGGTGTTATTTCATCCTTTCTTATAACTGAGCAGTATTCCGTTGTGTATATGTACCACCTCTTCTTTATCCAGTCCTCTATCGCAGGACACTTTGGTTGTTTCCATGTCTTGGTCACTGTGAATAATGCTGCAATGAACATGGGGTGCATATATCTTTGTGAATACATGATTTCAAGGTTTTCGGTTATATACCCAGGAGAGGGATTGCTGGGTCGTATGGTACCTCTATTCTCAATTTTTTGAGGAATCACAAGACTGCTTTCCATAGTGGTTGTACCAGTCTACATTCCCACCAGCAGTGGATGAGGGTTCCCCTTTTTTCCACATCCTCTCCAACACTTGTTATTGCTTATCTTGTTGATAATAGCCATTCTAACAGGTGTTAGGTGGTATCTCATTGTAGTTTTTATTTACATTTCCCTAGTTGCCAGTGAGGTTGAACATCTTTTCATATGTCTATTGGCTGTTCGTATGTCTTCTTTAGAGAGGTGTATTTTCAGGTTCTCTACCCACTTTTTGATTGGGTTGTTTGTTTGGTGTTAAGTTTTATGAGTTCTTTATATATTTTGGAAATTAAACCTTTGTTGGAGATACTGTTTGCAAATATCATCTTCCAGCTGGCTGGCTGTCTATTTGTTTTGTTGTTAGTTTCTTTTTTTTTTTTTTTTTTTGAGATCATATAGTTTATTCTAATCTTGCAGATGAGGATACAGACAGATGTTATGGGAATTTTTCAAAGGCATAGAGTCAAGTAGTAGCAGAGCCAAGGTTACAACTTGCATCTTCCTTTTTATTTATTCTTTAGTTTAAAGTATTACATGTAGTATTACATATGTCTCCTTTTTCTCCCATTGACCTCTTCCTGGTCACACACACAAACCCCAGCACATGCCCTCACCCCCCTAGTGTCTGTGTTCATTGGTTATGTTTATATGCATGCATGCAAGTCCTTTGGTTGATCTATAACCCACACCTCTCCTCTCCCCTGCCTTCCCTATGAAGTTTGACAGTCTATTTGATGCTTCTCTGTCTCTGGATCTATTTTTGTTCATCAGTTTATGCTGCTCCTTATATTTCACAAATAAGTGAGATCATGTGATATTTATATTTCTCTGACTGTCTTATTATGCTTAGCATAATGCTCTCTTTGTCCATCCACGCAGTTGTGAATGGTAAGAGTTCTTTCTTTTTTGCAGTAGCATATTATTCCGTTGTATAGATGTATGACAGTTTTTTAATGCATTTTACGTTTAAGAGTTTTATCCATTTTGAGTTTATTTTTTAAAATTTTTTTCCAGTTCCATGAGATTTTTTTCTCATTTTATTTATTTTTATTTTTTTAAATTTCTTTATTGATTAAGGTATTACATATTTGTTCTCAACCCCCATTACCTTCCCAACCCCCCCCGCCCCCCACTCATGCCCCTACACCCCTGTTGTCTGTGACTACTGGTTAGGCTTATATGACTGCATACAAGTCCTTTGGTTGATCTCTCCCCACTATCCCCACCCTCCCCTACCTTCCCTCTGAGGTTTGACAGTCTGATTGATGCTTCCTTGTCTCCAGATCTGTTTTTGTTCATCAGTTTATGTTGTTCATTATTTCCCATAGATGAGTGAGATCATGTGATATTTATCTTTCTCTGACTGACTTATTTCACTTAGCATAATGCTCTCCAGTTCCATCCATGTTGTTACAAATGGTAGGAATTCCTTCTTTTTTAGCGCAGCATAGTATTCCATTGTATAGATGTACCACAGTTTTTTAATCCACTTATCTGCTGATGGGCACTTAAGCTGTTTCCAGATCTTAGCTATGGTAAATTGTGCTGCTATGAACATAAGGGTGCATATATCCTTTCTGATTGATGTTTCTAGCTTCTTGGAATATATTCCTAGAAGTGGGATCACGGTGTCAAATGGGAATTCCATTTTTAGTTTTTTGAGGAAACTCCATACTGTTCTCCACAGTGGCTGCACCAATCTGCATTCCCACCAGCAGTGTATGAGGGTTCCTTTTTCTCCGCATCCTCGCCAGCACGTGTCGTTTGTTGATTTGTTGATGATAGCCATTCTGACAGGTGTGAGATGGTACCAAATTGTCATTTTGATTTGCATCTCTCAGATAGTTAGTGACTTTGAGCATGTTTTCATATGTCTCTTGGCCTTCATTCTGTCTTCTTTCAAAAAGTTTCTATTTAGGTCCATTTCCCATTTTTTGATTGGATTGTTTATCTTCCTTTTGTTGAGCTGTATGAGTTCCCTGTAAAAGTTGGAGATTAAACCCTTATCGGTGATAACATTGGCAAATATGTTCTCCCATGTAGTGGGCTTTCTTGTTATTTTCTTGATGGTTTCTTTTGCTATGCAGAAGCTTTTTATTTTGATGTTGTCCTATTTGTTTATTTTCTCTTTATTTACCATTGCCTTAGGAGCAGTATCAGTGAAGAAGTTCCTTCGGCATATGTCTGAGATTTTGCTGCCTGTGGATTGCTCTAGTATTTTTATGGTTTCCCGTCTTATGTTTAAGTCCTGTATCCATTTTGAGTTTATTTTTGTGTATGGCGTAAGTTGGTGATCAAGCTTCATTTTTTTGCATGTATCTGTCCAATTTTCCCAATACCATTTATTGAAGAGACTGTCTTGACTCCATTGTATGTTCATGCCTCCTTTGTCGAATATTAATTGGGCATAGTGGTTTGGGTCGATTTCTGGTTTCTCTATTCTATTCCATTGATCTATATGTCTCTTCTTGTGCCAGTATCAGGCTGTTTTGAGAACAGTGGCTTTGTAATACAACTTGATATCTGGTATTGAGATCCCACCTACTTTGTTCTTCTTTCTCAGGATTGTTGCAGCTATTCGGGGTCTTTTTTTTTTATTACAGATGAATTTTTGGAGAGTTCATTCTAGGTCTGTGAAATATGCCATTGGTATTTTAAAGGGGATTGCATTGAACATATAGATTGCTTTGGGTAGTATGGACGTTTTGATGATGTTGATTCTACCAATCCATGAACATGGTATGTTCTTTCATCTGTTTATGTTTTCCTGTATCTCTTTTTTTAGTGTCCTGTAGTTTTTTGCACATAGGTCTTTTACCTCCTTAGTTAAATTTATTCATAGGTATCTTAATTTTTTTGGTGCAATGATAAATGGGATTGCTTTTTTAGTCTCTCTTTCTGTTAATTCACTATTGGTGTAAAGAAATGCCATAGATTTCTTGGCATTAATTTTGTATTCTGCTACCTTACCGAATTCATTTATTAAGTCTAATAATTTTTTGATGGAGTCTTTAGGGTTTTCTATCTACAGTATCATGTCATCTGTGAATAAGGACAGTTTTACTTCCTCTTTTCCGATTTGGATGCCTTTTATTTCTTCTTCTTTTCTGATAGCAATGGCTAGTACTTCCAGTACTATGTTGAACAGGAGTGGTGAGAGTGGGCATCCCTGTCTTGTTCCTCTTCTTAGGGAAAATGATTTTAGTTTTTGCCCATTGAGTATTATGTTGGCTGTGAGTTTGTCATATATGGCTTTTATTATGTTGAGGTATGATCCTTCTGTTCCCACCTTGCTGAGAGTTTTTATCAAAAATGGGTGTTAGATTTTGTCAAATGCTTTTTCTGTGTCAATTGATATGACTATATGATTTTTCTCCTTCAATTTGTTTATGTGGTGTATCACATTTATTGATTTGCGGATATTGTACCATCCTTGCATCCCTGGAATAAATTCTGCTTGGTCATGGTGTATGATCTTTCTGATGTACTGCTGGATCTGATTTGCTAGAATTTTGTTGAGGATTTTGGCATCTATGTTCATGAGGGATATTGGCCTATAATTCTCTTTCTTTGTGTTGTCTTTATCTGGTTTTGGTATTAGGGTGATGCTGGCTTCATAGAATGAGCTTGAAGTGTTCCTTCCTCTTGAATTTTTTGGAATAGTCTGAGGAGGATAGGTTTTAGTTCTTCCTTGAATGTTTGGTATAACTCTCCTGTGAAGCCGTTTGGCCACGGACTTTTGTTTGCTGGATCTTTGGAGAATTTGTTCTAGGTCTTTGAAGTATGCCATTGGTATTTTAATGGGGATTGCATTAAATCTATAGATTGCTCTGGGTAGTATGGACATTTTAATGATGTTGATTCTACCAAGCCATGAACATGGTATATTCTTCCATCCTATCTAATAAAAGAGTAATATGCAAATTGACTGTCACTCCAAAATACAAGACGGCCACCCCCATGTGGTCAAAGATGGCTTCCCCCATGTGGACACAAGATGGCCACCACAAAATGGACAGCAGGGGAGGGCAGTTGTGGGCGAGCAGGCCAGCAGGGTAGGGCAGTTGGGGGGGACCCAGACCTGGAAGAGAGGGCAGTTGGGGGTGATTAGGCCTGTAGGGGAGGGCAGTTGGGGGGGACCAGGCTTGCAGTGGAGGGCTGTTGGGGGGGGACCAGGCCTGCAGGGGAGGGCAATTGGGGGGGACCAGGCCTGTAAGGGAGGACAGTTGGGAGGGGACCCAGGCCTGCAGGAGAGAACAGTTGGGGGTGATCTGGCCAGCAGGGGAGGGCAGTTAGTGGTGACCAGGCTGGCAGAGGAGGGCAGTTGGGGGCAACCAGGCCTGCAGGGGAGGGAATTTGAGGGGGACCCAGGCCTGCAGGGGAGGTCAGTTGGGAGGGACCAGGCCTGCAGGGGAGGACAGTTGGGGGCAACCAGGCCTGCAGAGGAGGGCAGTTGGGGGGGGGGGACCACGCCTGCAGGGGAGGGCAGTTAGGGGCAACCGGGATAGCAGGGGAGGACAGTTGGGGGTGACCAGGTCAGCAGGGGAGGACAGTCAGGGGTGACTAGGCCTGCAGGGAAGGGCAGTTGGGGGTGACCAGGCCTGCAGGGGAGGACAGTTAGGAGTGACCAGGCCTGCAGGGGAGGGCAGTTAGGGGCGTCCAGGCTGGCAAGGGAGGGCAGTTAGGGGTGACCAGGCTGGCAGGGGAGGGCAGTTAGGGGCAATGGGGCCAGCAGGGGAGCAGTTAGGCATCGATCAGGCTGGCAGGGGAGTGGCTAGGGGGTGATCAGGCTGGCAGGCAGACACAGTCAGGGGCAATCAGGTAGGCAGGCAGGCGAGTAGTTGGGAGCCAGCAGTCCTGGATTGTGAGAGGGATGTCCGACTGCCCGTTTACGCCTGATCCCTGTGCGATCTGGCATAAACAGGCAGTTGGACATCCCTTGAGGGGTCCTAGATTGGAGAGGGTGCAGGCTGGGCTGAAGGATACCCCCCCCCACCCCATGCATGAATTTTGTGCACTGGGCCTATAGTTTGTTTGTGTCTTCCTCTATCTCTTTTTTTCAATGTCCTGTAGTTTTCTGAGTACAGGTCTTTTACCTTCTTAGTTAAGTTTATACCTATCTTGTTCCTGTTCTTAGGGGAAATGGTTTTAGATTTTGCTCATTGAGTATGATGTTGGCTGTAGGTTTGTCATATAAGGCTTTTATTAGGATGAGGTATCATCCCTCTATTCACACTTTTCTCAGAGTTTTTATCAAGAAAGGGTGGTGGATTTTGTCAAATGCTTTTTCTGAATCAATTAATATGATTATGTGATTTTTATCTTTCAATTTGTTTGTGATGTATCACATTTATTGTTTGTGGACATTGTACCATCCTGGCATCCCTGGAATAAATCCCACTTGGTCATGGGGTATGATCTTTCTAATGTAATGCTGGATCTGATTTGCTATGATTTTGTTGAGGATTTTAGCATCTGTGTTCATCAGGGATATTGGCCTGTAATTCTGTTTTGTTTTTGTTTGTTTGTTTGTTTGTTTGTTTTTGCAGTGTCTTTATCTGGTTTTGGGATTAGGGTAATACTAGCTTCATAGAAAGAGTGTGAAAGTGTTCCTTCCTCTTGAAATGTTTGGAATAGTCTGAGGAGGATAGGTTTTAGTTCTTCTTTGAATATTTGGTAAAAGTCCCCTGTGAAGCCTTCTGGCCCAGTGCTTTTGTTTGCTGGAAGTTTTTTATTAGTGCTTCGATTTCCTCCATAGTTATCAGTCTATTCAGATTTTTTTATTCTTCCTGATTGAATTTTGGGAGGTAGTATTTTTCTAGAATTATGTCCATTTCTTCTAGGTTGACTAGTCTGTTTGAATAGAGTTGTTCATAGTATTTTTTTTTACAATCGTTTGTATTTCTGTGGGGTCTGTTGTTATTTCACCTCTTTCATTTCTGATTTTGTTTATTTGAGTCCTCTCTCTTTGACACTCGGTGAGCCTGCCTAGAGGTTCATCAATCTTGTTTTTCTTTTCAAAGAACCAGCTCTTGGTTTTATTGATCTTTTGTATTGGTTTTTTTATTGTTGTTGTTTGTTGGTTTTTTTTTTTGGTCTCTATGTCATGTATTTCCACTCTAATCTTTATTATTTCCTTCCTTCTGCTCACTCTGGGCTTTTCTTGTTGCTCTCTTTCTAATTCTTTTAAGTTGTAGAATTAGATAATTTATTACCAGTTTTTCTTATTGTTTGAGGTAGGTCTGTAATGCTATGAACTTCTCTCTCAGGACTGCATTCACTGAGTCCATTACATTGTGGATTATTGTGATTTCATTTTCATTTAGTTCCAGGATGTTTTTTATTTCTTCTTAGATCTCTTTGGTAACCCAATCACCTAAATATATAAAAGTCCAGTGACTGGAATGGTGGAATGACCAGAATGACTGGAATGTACGGTAGCTATGACATGCACTGTGGCAGCCAACCGGCCTGACCCAGGCCCTGATTGCCTCCCCCTCCAGCTGGCCCTGCCCCTGATTGGTCCCTCAACCCTGATTGGGGGTGGAGCTGGCCAGCCAATTGCCTGTAGCCCCTCCCCCTGGCCACCTGGCCCAATGGGCCCCCATTGGGGCTGGATGGCTGGACCCCACCAATGCACAAATTCATGCACCAGGCCACTAGTTGTTTAATAACATGCTAGTTAGCCTCCAAGTGTTTGAATTTTTTTATTGTTTTTATTGTCATTTATTTCTAATATTATGCCATTGTGATCTGAAAACATGCTTGATATGATTTCTATCTTCTTGAATTTGGAGAGACTTTGCCTGTGTCCCAATATATGGTCTATCTTTGAAAATGCTGCATGGCACATGAGAGGAATGTATGTTCTGTAGCTTTGGGGTGAAATGTTCTGAAGATGTCGATTAAGTCCATCTGATCTGAGGGAATAATTTAGGATTGATGTTATTTTGCTGATTTTTTATCCAGAGGATTTATCCATTGCTGTCAATGGGGTATTAAAGTCCCCTACTATGATTGTATTGCTGTTGATCTCTCCCTTGTTATCTTCCAGAAGTTTTTTTTTTTTTTTTTTTAATGTATTTGGGTGTTCCTGCATTGGGTGCATAAATGTTTACCAGAGTTATATCCTCTTGTATTGATCCCTTTAGTATTATGAAGTGGCCTTCCTTGTCTCTTGTTATGGCCTTCACTTTGAGGTCTATTTTATCAGATATAAGCATTGCTACCTTAGCTTTTTATATTTCATTTTAAATTGCCTGAAAAACACTTTTCCATCCCTTCACTTTCAGTCTGTGTTCTGAGGTGGGTCTCTTGTAGACAGCATATATTTGGGTCAAGTTTTTGTATCCATTCAGCCACTCTATGTCTTTTGATTGGAGCATTTAGTCCATTTACATTTAAGGTTATTATTGATAGGTACTTGTTTGTAGCCATTTTTATTCTTTATGCCCATGTTCTTTCTTCCCTTTCTGTTTCTTCTTTTTACAATAGTCCCTTTAGCATTTCTTGCATTGCTGGCTTGGTAGTGATAAACTCCCTTAGACTTCTTTTGTCGGAGAAGCTCCTGATTTCCCCTCCAATTTTGAATGATAAGCTTGCTGGATAGAATATTCTTGGATTCAGCCCCTTGCTTTACATCACTTTGTATATTTCATTCCATTCCCTTCTGGCCTGATGTGTGTCTGTTGAGAAATAAGTTGATAATCTAATGGGAGATCCTTTGTAGGTATCTCTCTGTCTCTCTCTCATAGCCTTTAAGATTCTCTCTTTGTCATTAACATTTGCCATTGTAATTACAACATATCTTGGTGTGGGTTTTTGGGGGGTTCATCTTGTTTGGGACTGTCTATGCTTGTGTGACTTTTTTATTCCTCATATCAGGGAAGTTTTCTGTCATTATTTCTTCAAATAAGTTTCCTAACCCTTGCTCCTCTTCTTGTCCTTCTGGCACCCCTATTATATGTATGTTACTTTGTTTTTTCATGTTGTCCCAAAGCTTCCTTAGGTTCTCCTCCTGCTTTCTATTTTTTTTCTCCAATAGCTGTTCAGATTGGGTATGTTTCTTTATTCTGTCTTCTAATTCACTAATTCAGTCTTCTGCTTTTTCTAGTCTACTGTTGAAACCTTTTATTGTGTTTTTTATTGTAGCTGTATCATTTTTTATTTCCTCTTGATTCTTATGTAAGTTGTTGATTTTCTCATCCATCCAGTTTATGAACAGTATGACCATTACTTTTGTTTTTTTCTGATATATTGCATGCCTCTGTTTCATTCTCTGGTGATTCCCCCTTTTTCTTTGTGGGTTGTTTCTTTGCCTCCCTATTTTTGCTCTCACTGAAGAGTCCAGGTGCCGAGTCATGTGGGACCTGTGGCTGAAGTGGAGGCCTGGGCAGAAGGGTCACACACCACAACAGTCACTGGAGGGCCCAGGCGTCGGGATGCACGGAACCTATAACCATAGAAGTGGGTCAGCAGGAGCGTTGCGCACCTTGAGAGTCACCAGAGAGTCCAGGAGCTGGGACATGGGGGGCCGCTGGCCAAAGCATCCAGTTGGCAGGAGGGTTGCACACCCTGAGTGTCAGTGGAGAGCCCAGTCATCAGGACATGCAGCACCTGTGTCTGCAGCGGCAGGAGGGTTGTGTACCCTGAGATTCACCAGAGTGCCCATGCACTGGAACATGTGGGGCATGTGGTGGCAGCAGCAGGTTGACAGGTCGGTTGCGCACCCTGAGAGTCATCAGAATGCTTGGGCACTGGGATGTGTGGGGCTTGTGGCAGCAGTGGTGCGCCGGCAGGAGGATCGCACCCTCTAGTACTCAGAGAAGCCTGCAGCCAGGGAGGCTGGTGTCTCGGTGGGTCTGAAACTGAGGTAGCAAGTCTTTAGCCAGAGTGGCTGTAGGGTCCCAGGTGGTGTCTAAGGCCAGTCTGGGTGTTGTTGAGGCTGGGCTCCTAGTCACAGCAGCTCTCCCCTTCAAGATGGCATGGTTTCTATGTGTTTTTTTAAATCCATTTTAAAAATGCTTTGTAATTTTCAGTGTATAGGTCTTTCATGTTCTTTGTTAGGTTTATTTCTAGGCATTTTATTCTTTTGATTGCAATTGCAAAAGGATATTTTTTCATTTCTTTTACTGAAGTTTTATTGTTAGTATACAAGAAGGCAATGGATTTTTGCATATTGATTTTTGTATCTTGCAACAGGACTGTATTTATTTATTGTTTACAATAGTTTTTGGTGGAATCTTTAGGGCTTTCTATATACAGAATCATGTCACCTGCAAAAAGTGATATTTTTGCTTCTTCCTCTTTTATTTGTGTGCATTTTATTTCTTTCCCTTACCTTATTGTTCTGGGTAGGATTTCCATCACTGTGTTGAATAAGAGTGGTGAGAGTGGTCATCTTGTCTTGTTCCTGTTCTTAGAGAAAAACCTTTCATTTTTCTGCCATTAGCTGAGGATTTATTATAAATGGCCTTTATTATGTTGAGATACTTTCCTTCAATTCATATTTTATTGAGTTTTTTAAATCATAAATGGATGTTGTATCATATCAAATGCTTTTTCTGTATCTATTGTTAAGATCATATGATTTTTATACTTTTGTTAATGTGGTGTATTACATTGATTGATTTGTGCATGTTGAATCATCCTTGTTCCCCTGGAATGAATCCCATTTGATTGCAATGTGTTATTATTATTTTTTATGTTCTTTTGTACTCAATTTGCTAGTATTTTGTTTAGGAATTTTGCAACTGTATTTATCAGAGATACTGGTCTGTAGTTTCTTTCTTTGTGTTATCTTTGCCAGGTTTTGATTTCAGGGTTATGTTGACCTCATAGAATCTGTTAAGAAGTATTGCCTCTTCTTCAATTTTTTGGATGAATTTGAGAAGAATAGGTTTTAAATTTTTTGAATGTTTGGTAGAATTCACTGGTGAAGCCACCTCATCCAGGACTTTGGTTTTTTGAGAAGTTTCTGATGGTTGTTTCAATTGCCTCACTACTGCATGGTCTATTTAGAGTTTCCAATTCTTCATTATTTAGACTAGGAAGTTTATATAATTCTAGGAACTTATCCATTTCTCCTAGGTTATGATCCTTTGTTTATCTGAGATATCTGTGGTCATTTATCCTCTTTCATTTCTGTTTTTGTTTATATGGGTCTTTTCCCTCTTTTTCCTTATTGAGTCTAGCCAGGGGTTTGTCAATTTTATTAATCTTTTCAAAGAACCAGCTCTTTGCTTAATTAATTTTTATAGTCTTCTTGTTCTCTATTTCATTCAGTACTCCTCTAATTTTTATTATTTCCATTCTTCTGCTGTCTTTGGGTTTCTTTTGTTGTTCTTTCTCTAGTTCTTTAAGATGTGATGTTTGTTTGTGTGTTTGTTTGTTTGTGTGTGTGTGTGTTTACTTGGGGGTTCTCTTGTTTCTTGAGATAGGCCTATAATGATATAAACTTTCCTTTTATTACTGCTTTTGCTGCATCACAGATGCTTTGATATGTTGTATTGTCATTGCCATTTGTCTCTACATCTTTTTATCTCATTTATTTCTTACTGGACCCAGTCATTTTTTAGTAGTATTTTGTTTAATCTTCATGTATTTGTACCTCCTTTATGCAGTTGATTTCTAATTTCAAGGCATTGTGGTCAGAGAATATGCCTGGTATAATTTCAATCTTCTTACATTTTTTGATCCTAGTTTTATGACCCAACTTACGATCTATCCTTGAGAATGTTCCATGTGCAATGAAGAAGAATGTATAATCTGATGTTCTTGGAGGAAAGGTTCTATAAACGTCAATTGTGTTCATTTGGTCTAGTGTTTCATTTATGGCCGATATTTCTTTATTGATTTTCTGTTTGGTTGATCTGTCTAGAGCTGTCAATGGAGTATTAAGGTCCCCAACTATGATTGTGTTTTGATCTGTTTCTCCCTTTAATTCTGTGAGTAGCTGTTTTATATATTTCAGTGCTCCTTGGTTGGGTGCATATATATTAACTAGTGTTATGTTTTCTTGATGTAGTATTCTCTTTATCATTATAAAGTGTCCATCTTTGTCTCACGCTATCTTTGTTATCCTGAAATCTATTTTGTTAGATATAAGTATTGCTACCCCTGCTTTTCTGTGGATGCTATTTGCTTGGAGAGTCATTTTCCACCCTTTTACTTTAAATCTACCTTTGTCTTTGCAGCTTAGATGTGTCTCTTATAGGCAGAATATGGTTGGGTTTTGGTTTTTGGTCCACTTTGCTACTCTATATCTCTTTATTAGTGAATTCAGACCATTTACATTTAGAGTAATTATTGATGTATGAGGATTTTCTATAGCTATTTTTTCTCTTGTTTTCTGTTAGCTCTGTGCCTCCATTGATTCTTTTCCTTTGTGTTTCAGTCTGTTGTTTTTGTTTGGTAGTATTTCATACTTATTTCCTCTTTTTAAAAAAAAGCTATGTGTCATGGTTTGGGGATTTTTTGTATGGTTGTCATTAGGTTTGTAAAAAATAAACTTGCATCTATACCATAGCTTTTTTACCTATGAGTGCATCTGATCTTTATCTTCCTTTGCCAGTTCAGATCTTTACCTCCTCCCCTTTTATGTTTTTGTTGTCACAAATTATCCCTGCGTATGCTGTAAGTTTTTTGGTGCTCTTACTTGTAGTGTTGTGACCTTATGTTCTTTATTTCAGGAGGATAACTTCCTTGAGTATTTTTGCAGTGGAGGTTTTCTGGTTATTAAATCCCTCAGCTGCTATATGTCTGGGAACATTTTTATTTCTCCTTCATATTTAAAGGATAATTTTACTGGATATATTATTCATGGCAAATAATTTCTCTCTTTCAGATGTTTGAATATTTGGTTCCACTCTTTTCTGGCTTGTGCAGTTTCTGCTGAGATGTCAGATGAAATTCTAATGAGTTTTCCTTCTTTTCCTTAGCTGATTTGATAATTTTTTCTTTGTCATTAATTTTTGACAGCTTTAATACGAAGTGTCTTGAAGAGGGCCTTTTGGGTTGAAGTAACCCAAAAAGGCTCTATTCTGTTTGCTTCTTAAATTCAAGTACCTAATTCTTTCCATAGGTTTGGGAAGTTCTCATTCACTATTTGTTTGAATAGACTCTCTGTTCCATGCTCTCTCTCCACCTCCTCTGCAATGGCTATAATTCTAGTATTGATTTTTTTAGATGGAGTCAGATAGTTCTCATTTCTAGATTACTATCTTCAATATCACTAATTCTTTCCTCCATCTGGTTAGCTCTGTTTTCTTTGCTCAATGGTTTACTCTTAATCTCCTTAATTTCATGCTACATCTCCAGGATTTCTGATTGGTTCTTTTTTAAAGTTTTAATATTTTTGGTAAAGTTCTCATTTTGTCCATTGATTTGTTTTCTGAGTGCTTTGAAATGCCTGTCTGTATTTTCTTGCATAATGTTAAGTATTTTCAGAACTGCAATTTGCTGTCCTTTGCCTATGCATTTATCTCTGAAGAGTTCTTTCTACTATTTCTAGTAAATGGCACTGAATTGCAATATTTTTTTACCTCTCTTATCTCCCAGTCCTGAACCTCTGTGGCTTCTATAAGACAGTACAGCTGTACTGCTTGGGGATGGGGTTTGTTTTTCCCTCACTCTAATGGCGACCCCTGACCTTCATGGGATCCTACCCCAAGTTCTCCTCCTGGGAATCAGTCACAGGGGGAAATAGCCATTTTACTGTAATAGCTCTTGGTTTACAGATAACATGCTCCTGGACACAACTACAAGGGCAACAGGAGTCAAGTTTTTGGAGTCCAAGCAGTGGCAGGGCTCTGTGGTTCCATTTCTTTGTCTGAAACACCACCTCTGTCCTGATAGTGGAGAGGTGCACAGCAGAACCCCATTCTCTGTCAGACATCTGCTGATTCAGTCATTGTTTGCTCCTTCTATGCTTGCCCTGCTGGGCTGTCCCTCTGCAGCTCTCTGTTCCTCCTGGCCAAAGGAAGATCCTGCTACTGCCAGATTTCTCCCCTCTCCTGGCCAGCTGAGCCATTAGGCTGCAGGGTTGCATCTGTGGGCTGTCTGTGCTTTCCTCCCTTCTTGTCTCCCCATTTATTTCCAGTTGCCCACCTTTAGATGTCTCAATGCATGGGTCTCTCAGTAGTGTGTCTGTGTTGAGAAGGGATTTCTTTGAATTATAGTTGGTTAACTTGTTGAAATTTCAGGAGGAGAGGGCAAGGTTCTTTCTCACACCACCATTTCTCTGACGTCCAATAATTACTTTTTACTTTTGGCACTGAGTCTTAAAAAAAGATGTAACAACTAAAATCATTTGACGTGTGCTATTGTGAGACTTTGTATTTAATCCCTTACTCTAATTTACACTATCTTTTCTTGTAGTCAAAAAAGTATCCGAAGATTAGGATATACATATTCACTTAGCGATCCTCTTCACAATCGGACACAATACAACGATGAGTACATTTGGAAGTTACATTCTACAGAAGATTTTATCAAAGCTAGGACTCCAAGAGAGATTGGGAGTCACAATTCTCACTCCAGTCAAGTAAGATAATAACTACATATCTATTTAATTTAATACTGTATCAATAATCCAATACTGAGAGTTTGAATATATCACAAAGATCCTTCATCATCTACAGTTATGGTCTTTCTTAAACTATTTTATCCACCTTTTTACATTTATTTCTAACTACTTCTTCCCTATCCCTTCATTTTAAAATGAAAAAATTAAAATGAAATTTACATAGAGAAATTATAAGGGAAAGAAGGGGATGGAGAGGGAACTTGAAAATTAAAAGAGACTTGAAAGACAAATTTGACAGGGGACAGTGAGTATTCCTTATATTTTGAGGGATTTCAGTGTAAAGGCAAACTGAGAAATATTTTAGTAACTAGAGGAGAAATAGGATGAAGAGAGTTTTCTTTTTAATATAGGAGAAATAAAGGCAGGCTTGGGTACTGATGATAACCCCCCAGGAGAGAGGGAGGAATGGAAGTTGCAAGAGAGAGGTGAGAATTGTTGGGTAATGTGCTGGAGTAGACTAAATGCAGGCTTTAGGGTACGAGGTGGGGTCAGGTCCTGCTTGGGTGACCCAGCAACTCTGTCAACACAGATGTAGTAGCTGGCAGGTGATGTGGGATGCTGTGTAAGTTCTCTTTGTTGGCTTCAATTTTCTCAGGGAAATAGGAAGCAAGAAGGAAGAGAGAGAAGATAGAAAGAGGTAGGGGAAGTTATAAGTTTTATAATCATAAATCTCTTTGGAGACAAATAGGAGAGAAGACTTGGGGCTCCCAAGGCAAAACAGCAGCTGTCTTACCTGTGGCCAGAGCTAAAATTCATGGGTCTTCTCTTCCTTTGCTCTTCTCTGAATATTTCTAGTTGGAGGCACAGTTCTTTGGATTTTGCAATGATATATTTTTCATTAGCATAAAAGTTAAGGAAGTGATAAAGTACCTGTGTAAACTGATAGCTTTGTAAACTGGTACTTCCTGTGGACAGGCACAGAACCTGCATGGTGCACACAATGGGACATCTAGCTGAACCTGGGAAGACTTAAAAGAATATGTACACACATGCATGCACACACGAACCACTTGGTGAAACCATGTGGATTTTCTTGAAAATTGTGTTTTTATTCATAGAACTTCTTTCACTGGACACTACCTCCATGTCACTCAACACCAGTGAAGAGCTACCTCCCTTGGAAAGTTGCTGCTTCGATGGATGAGGTCAGGAAGGCTGTATCAAATCAGTTTACTTCCCATACTAGTAGAGATTTTGTGGACAAAATTGTGTTTTTATTGATAGGACTTCTTTCACTGGACACTACCTCCACTTCACTCAACATCAGTGAAGAGTTACTTCCCTTGGAAAATCGCTGCTTCCATGGACAAGGTCAGGAAGGCTGTATCTAATCAGTTTATTTCCCATACTAGGAGAGACTTTGTGGACAGAGCTGAAGGTAAGTGTACCCATTTCTCTTCTTTACTGCTAATGCACTAGGGACTGGAGTCCCACTTGTCTCTTTAGTCAAGTAACTCACAGGATAGACATGGGAAAACTGCAATTTACCAACAGAAACAGTCAAGTATAAAATGCAACATGTTGTGAGAAGTGCAGGATGCTGTAGGTATGAGCAATGGGACATCTAACTGGACCTGGGGAGAGAGTCCAGGAAAGGCTTCTTGGGATGAAGGACAAAGACAAGTGAGCTAGGTGAAGATGAAGGTGTTAAGTTAAACATCCTATTTCCAATTCTGAACTGCTTATTTGCTATTCTTTAAAATTAGAACTTTTATTAAACCAGTTCATGAATATACTTAAAGATAGTTCCCTACAAGCTCATAATGAATAGCAGCAGTTTCTTTACCCACCCCTCCATGCCCAGTCCTACTACACATGGATAATCATTTTCAGTCATTTCAACTGTTTTTTCTTATGTCATCCTCTGTATTTTAAAATACTGTGCTCATACTGCTATTTTTTGGTCCATCAATTTTAAACATTATTATTTACTTTTCTGTATGGCAGTTGGGGATTTGTCTCTCCTATAACTCTTCCTCACTCTTCCTCCATCCATCCTCTCAAAATAATTATATTATAAAATTTTGGTTAATTAAAATGTTAGGTGTTATATTATGATTATGATACGATATATTATAATATGTAAATATTTACTACTGAGCCAGGTGTTATTTTATGATTATGTTTCTTTTTACTTTTTTTCTACAAGAATTAATAACCTTTTTTTTTCATTTGTTTAGTTTTCTATGCGCCTGTCACTAATTTTTTTCAAATACTTTGTCACACACTTACCAAGATTTCCCCCAAATATAGTTCCAGACATTGTATCAGTTTGATATTTTACTGGAGAGCTGATATCTTCCATGTCCTCTAATCTAGAAGAATTGCTCTGTAAATTTGCCGCCCAACTGTGTCCTGGTACTTTTTCATTATTCGGGCATTTCTTTGGTCTCTTCCTGCCCTGAATCTCATTTCCTGAGTCCACATATTCCCCCTCCCTCATTTTGTTAAAACACATCTTCTAGTAGCTTACTATTACAGCGGGTGTAGGAGGAACAATATGAAAATGTATTTTTTTCTTTCATTATATTTGTTGATAGTTTGTCTGAGTATAGAATTCTAAGATGATAATCATTTTCCCTCAAGCCCCTCAAATGACTTCTAGCCCCCATGTCTGTTACGTAACAGACATGTCATTTTGATTCCTGATTCTTTCATATATTTTCCTGGAAGTTTTTATGATCTTCTCTTTATTCCGGATACCGTAAAATTTAACATTATCATGCATTAGTGAGAATCTCATTTATTATGTTGGACAATCAGAGATTTTTTAATCTAGAGACTTATGACCTTTGATTTTAGAAATTGTTCCCATATACTTTTCCCCTATTTTTCTCCCATTTCTTTTCTCTGTTCTCTTCTTGGACTCCTATGAGTTGGTTTGATCCTTCAATTTTCTTACATTTCCTCTCCTAGTATCTTTCTCTTTGTATTTTTATCATGTTTAATTAAAATGTTTTTTACTTTTTAATCCAATTCTTTATGTTTTAAATTTCCAAGCTCTCTTTCTTCTCCTCTCTGATTATTTTCTAAAAATAATATGCTGTTCTTGTTTTGTGATGCAGCAATTCTCATAAATTTTAGGATATTTATGATATACTTTTAGTGCTTTTATCTGTTCTTTGCTTAATCTCTATTTTTCTCTGTGTCTTAATGGTCTAGTGAAAATCTAGGGGCTTTTTTGTTCACATTTACAAGGGAGTGAAGGTAGATTTACTATGATGCTAATAAAACTGAAGTCTCACTTTTGTGGACTTTTTTTTTCTTAAAGTGTATTTACTTAAAATATTAACCTACAGGGTTCACAAAATCTACAAGGGAGGTACTCAAATATGATTGGAAACTACATACAGAGATGAGGCTTGTTGGTTGGTGCTTGACTTAGGTGGTGAGCTCTCTTTTTTGTTGGGAAACCCCTACATGCCAATATTTGTAGATCAGTCAGTTTTTCCAGAAAGGTAAACATTGGTTATTGGTATTCTAAGAGCAGTACTGGGGGAGGGGCTGAGAGCTTCCTGCTTGCTGTGCATACTCTTCCTGAGTCCCTCCTTTTTCTCTGGTCCAGAATCTCCCTACACCCTTCTCCTGTTACTGGTATACTGGAAACGAGAACTTCTTTGGTTCAAGTTTGCACTAAATAAATCTCTGGTTAAGAAGGAGATAAAATCAAAATATCTCCATATTGCAGATAAACATTAAGGGTCATGGAATAACATCTGAAATGCCAGAATTCTTTAAAAAAAAAAGTCATTGAGCTTCCCATCAAAGTTGTCCTTTCAGTATGCGCAAATTACCATGTGTTCTTGTGTAAATAAATGCTAAAGACCTGTCAAGACACACTCCTAAATCTCTTAATTCTATTTGCTTCTCTCTCTCCCCATAGCCACTGCCTTAGTTCAGGCTACCAATATTTCTCCCTTGAATGACCTCTAATCCAACACACTTTTCTGGTTTTGTCTCCTCTAGTTCATTGTCCATCCTATAGCCAAAGTGAGTATAAATTATATCACTTTCTAGTTTAACATCCTTCAATGACTCCCCATTGTCATCAGGGTCCTGTGCAATCTGGTCCTTGCCCACTGCTCCAGCATTTCCCCTCACCAGTCCCCACACTATGCGACTGCTTTCCATCCTCCAGACTCACCAAGCCCCCTGTAGCCTCACACCTCACACACACTGCTGCTTCTCTCTGAACTGCCTCTCCCTTTCTTCTTTTAGCTCATGTCCATTCATCATTTAGGTCTAAATGCAAGCTGATTTTTCTCCCAGGAGTCTTCTCTCATCCCCCAAGTTTGGATCAATGGCCCTCCCATATGTTTTTATAGTTCCTCTTCTGCAGCATTTATCATATAGTATTATAATTATCTCTTTTTTTTGTATCTGTTTCTCTAATGCAATAATTTAAGTTTTGGAAGCTCAGGGATCACATATTACCTGAATGTACTCATAATTGAATTATGGTGAATGAGTGAGAAGCACTAAAAAGTACTTTTTTCCTCAAAAAATTCAGGCTTGGAGAACTCTGGTTAGATGACTTAGAATAGCAAATAAAAGCAACAGAATTGGTTCTCACTTGGCTATAGATTATGTGCTAAGGGTCCTAGTGGTTTTAAGTGGTCCCTGCTGTGGGTTCACTTTTGGATTGGACCTTTCAACAGATGCCACACCTAATCTTAAAGGAGCCAGTTTCTCTCTTTGGGCTCTAAGTGATGTAGTATTTGTCACCATTATCAAATGGAAAAGAAACCAGTGGGACCTGAGCTCCTAGGAGAGGGATGATTCTGGCCTTGGAGGGGTGGTTAGCTTTGGGCCAGGTTGTCTTGTCTGTCAATACTTCAGTACCACTATAGGGAATTCAGGTGTTGGTTGGGCCCCTTTGTATCAGGAACTTCTCTCCTTAATAATGCTGAAGAAAATCATTTATAAAGGCAATGAAAGCATTCTTTGAGAATTAATAACTGAGAATTATTGTATGCATTTATTATATAGGCAGTCACTAGTGTGTGCTTCAGATTAATTGCTAATCGATAGCAATTATGTTCTAATTTTTCTTTTGTTCACTCATTAACTTAGTAAATATTCAATGAGGTCTATTACTGTGAAAAGTACTAAGGATCAATAAAGAATATAACTTAATCTTTTTCTTCAAAGAAACTCTGGGTAAGTCTCGGCCCCAATTATTGTATTTTCTGGGTCTTCATCTTCAATTGCTCTACTTCTATGTTGGTCCATTCTGGTCCACATAGACTAAGCCCTCCAGAACCTGGTTCCTAACTTATCTCTCCTGCTTCCCCCTCAGCTACTTTTCCCTGCCCTGCATACCTTCCACTCCCAGCCGACAGACTACATTTTATGAACACACTGTGCACTTTTTGCTTCAGTGTTGGTCCTTTGTCAAAGCACTCCTTTTATTATGTCTGCCTTTTAATTCTCATCTTCCTTCCCTTTCCATAATAGAGCTCATTACACTCTCTCTGGGCTTCTGTAGCACCTATTCAATGCTCTGAATCCGTGATTCTTAATCATATGAGAAGATTCTTCACAATATACTCTTAAGTGCCTGGTTCCCACTGCTAAAGATTCTCGATGTCTGGGATGAGGTTCAGCAGATACAATTTGGAAAAATCATCCCAATTATTTCTGGTGCATGATCTCCATGTGATAATTATTGTTCTAAGTGTTATGCTTGCAAGACATCACATTCCACATGTGTTTGTACTGTATCTATCTTTCTAATCATACTTATTTGAGGTTATCTTAAGGTAGAACATTGGCTTAATTATCTCTAACCTTGGCACAGAGCACATATAGGAACTAAACACATTTGCTTTTGAGTAGGAACATCAAGTATTTCAACAGGAATTTGTTTTCCTCCTATGAAGCTCTTAGTAATTTATAAAATCCAAGTTATAGATGGTGTTTACTAGGAACAGTGCCAGATGATTTTCTAAAATATTTTAAGGATCTCTGATTTTGAGCTCTAGAGTTTCCTCCTCTCTATAACCTTGTATTCTCCTAAGGCAACTTATAGGTTCATTATGAGGGTCATTGAGTACCCACATCCTCTCTTCCTGAGTCATATAAATTAAAAGCATGCTGATCTGTACAGAGATAATTTTTAAAAAAATCAATAATAAAATGCTCCTGGGTGCCAGTAGATGACATCACATATTGTATGATGTACAATGTACATTTGAATGTATTTTGAAAAGACCTATTGAAAAACCTCAGAGAGAAGACAGGGGGGAGGGGTTAGAGATCAACCAAAGGACTTGTATGCATGCATATTAGCATAACCAATGGACACAGACACTGGGGTGGTGGGGGCTTGTCCTGGGGGATGGGAGTGGTGGGGGTGTGTGTCAAATGAGGGGGTGGGGAGGAGACATAAAAAAGAAAAACTAATTGGGAACAAGAATTGACTTTAGTTTCAATAGTAATTGGCACTCTTTGGACAATGCTTATGACATCCATGGTTTTAACATCTTTTTCCTGAATAAAGTTGGGAGTGTGTACTTCTGAACTAACATTTTGTAGCAAGAATTAAAGGTGAACTCATCTAAGTGAGATGGTTATGACCATCTCCTCTAGAATCTGGTCGAGTGCTTATGGAACCTAGCATTCAATTAGTGCTTAATAAATATTTAATGATTATAGATAATGATTATAAAATATTTGTTAGCAGAGTTATTTCAAAGAAATAATAGTGGTATTGTCCACTAACAACAATGATTGTTACCTAAGCCTCCATCAGTAAGGGATAAGCTTTGAGTGGTTCTTTCCAGGTAATGGGGACGATATGCAATGCTCCATCTAGGGCTGCCAGGTGCAGCAAATGAAAATACAAGATGTCCAGTTAAATTTGAATGATATAAAGTAGATAAATACCAAGTACTTATCTAATGTTACACTAAAAATTATACATTATTTGAAATTCAAATTTAACTGGCATCCTATGTTTTATATGGCAATCCTAGCCCTATCTAAAACACCTCTCCCTGCTCCCTAGCCTTGCCCCAAGGACAAGGCAGGCCTGCTGGAGTGAGGAATGCCTTTTGAGAACAAAGAGCACTCCTAAACAACAAAACTTGTATTCATTAGAAACTGCTTCTAATCACTTGAGCATATACTTCCTGTGCCTGATAAAGCAGAACATAATTTCTTGGTTGAAATTGACCATACCACTAAATATAAAAAGAGTGAGGTTTAGTGTGATAAAGTGGAAGCTACTGCCAGAGGCTAAATGGAATGAAAATATGACGCTATTTAGAAATAACTAACTAGGAGTAATCATTGCCTTTCGTTTCCAACCCCACCCCAGCTCAGAAGATTAAGCAAAGTTCTCAGATGTTTCTGGAATGGAAAAAGTTACTTTCCCACCCCACAGACACTGAATTTCGACGCAATTACCAAGTTCCAGCTAAAATTCCTGAGTTTCAGGATTTTACTTTCAAATATGGATGCTACTCAAGCCTACCAGTTGCTTCTCAGGGTCTAGGTAAGTGCACCTGTAGCTTTTATTTATTTTATTTTTCACATGTAGCTTTTAAAAATTTTTTACTTTCTTCTCATCTGCTTTCACTTTTGTTGTTGTTGTTGTTAATACTCACCCAAGGACATTTTTCCATTAATTTTTAGAGAGAGAGTGGAAGGGAGGGGGAGAGACACAGAGAGAGAAACATTGATGTGAGAGAGACACATTGATTGATTGCCTCCCTCATGCACTCTGGGGCCTGGGATCGAGCCTGCAACCGAGGTTCATACCCTTGACCATAATCAAATCCATGACCCTTCAGTCTGTGAGCCGATGCTCTATCCACTGAGCCAAACCAACTAGGGCTCACCTGTAGTTTTCAAGAAACTTTAGGGCAACCCACTTTGGGTCCCCTCCCTACTAGGGGGAGTCCATCTATCACTAAATTTTGCTTCTGCTAACAAAAAAAGAAAAACAAACAAAAATTAAGCAACTTCATAGATGTTATTCTCTTGCTTAAAGATTCCTCTTAATCTTAATAAGAGTCTCAGAGAATGCCAGTAATCCCTGCATGGAATTAGAACTATGCCTCCATAGTACCTTGCCTCAAATTCAGGAAATGAGTAAGTCTCAAAGAGAAATGACTGCTTATTCCAAGAGATGAGTGCATCCTCAGCCTGGGAGGGACAGGTGTTGGGATTGGGGGACACCCTCCTCCATTATAATATGAAAGGAAGGATTCAGTTTCTATAAATTTATAGGAAAGGAGATTAGGTGGGAATCAAATTGTTTGGTCAATTATTCACTGAAAGTTTATCCACAAGGCACACCCTTCAAGCGTCTTCATATTTAAGAGGTGTGTGTGTATGTGACTGAGATTTCTATTCCTTTTAATAGAAAAAGTTCCGTGACCCAGCCACCTCCACGCTGTTGGTTGAGAATTGGGTGTCATTTTGAGATAGTGATTGATTCCTGGCATAAAATTGGGACCAAGGAGTACTTTACACAGAAATCACAGAACAGACGCTCAGCATCTAGGGTTAGAAGGTAGCCGGGAAGTGACTTGTTCTAGATTCTCACTTCCTATGTGAGTCATTGCTAAACCATACTTGCCAAGGGGTGATATCATCCCTGCTCAGACTCTTCAGAGGAGTACTCATTCCCAAGGAGTTCCTTCATTCTTAGATATTTTAACTGTTTGAAAGCTCTGAACAGTTAGAATCTTTCTTGCTCAACTTCTAGCAAATTTTTCTTCTTCCCACAGAGTATAAATCTATTGTTCTATGAAAAACTTAATACATGGCTTCTAAGTCTCCTGCACTAGAAGCATTTTCAGACCCTAAAAATACTTCTCAGATGTGGTGTCCAGTCCCCTCACCTACCCAGTCCCTCCATCTGGCCAATGGTTCATTTCAAGGAGGCAACTTGGAACTGAAGCAGTACTTAAGGTGTTCTCCTGGTTTACAAAGATTGGACAAATTGTGGACAGATTCTCACATCATCTTAATTGCTTTCATTTATTTATTTATTTTTTGGTAACTCCATGACTACTAGAACTTACATTCAATAAGCAATGTTCAGAATCAAATGTAAGTGGCCTGCACCTCACACCTTCATTAGTCTGAATGTGCAATGAGTGCTGACTGTAGATGCCATCCTTGTTCCAAACTGCTCCTCCTATGGCACCTGGCGGAGGCCTCTCTATGGGTGAGTACCAGTCTGCCCAGGAGATGGCATGAAAGGGAAACAAAGCAGGAGGTGAATGCTATCATCCTAACATGCTGACCTGCAGAAAAGTTGATTCCAGGGAAAACTTCTTTTCTGAAATTAGTGGTCAAACTCAACCTTCTGGTCATCATCTCCAGCTCCTCCCACTCCCACAGCAACAGTGCTAAGTCCCAGCCACTCTGCCTGCCCTAGTCGCTCACACAATGGCTCCCATTCCAGCACCATTAAGTAGACATCAGGTTGGACTCAGGGCTGTCGGGGTGTGCTCAGCCAATAAGGGAAGAGTGCCTTGCTTCGTGACAACCTCTGTCTTTCCTTCCCTGGTGTCTCCCTAGTTCCTTCCGTACTATGCAGCCACATGAAGAATCAGGACCGCACAAAGAAGCAGACCATCTACCAGAGTGACTACGGGAAAGCCTACCTGGATTTCTTAATGATCTTGAACTCATTTACTCCCTCTCAAATAACTGAGTACCTGCAAAGTGTCTCCAGCAAAGGTAAGATGAGGTCTTGAGTTACTTGTTCATGAATTTACAGGTCATAAATCATTGTTTTACACCAAATAGAAATTATTCCAACTTCCAGACACTGTAGTTAAATGGTCACAAGAAAAAAATATTGCCTCAAAAAATCCATAGTTTTTGTGCACACCTAACCCATAGAAAATAAATTTTCCTTAAAAGAGGCCCCAGTAACTATATTTCCACTTATTAAAAAGAAAACAGAACTTTTCATTCATTTCTGACCTTACTTGCCTGTGGCTGAATTGTTCCAGTGTGACTTTTGCTTATAGTTAATGGTTTTCTCCAGTGGTTGTGTGTACTGTCTCATAGATTTATTTTATTTTGTGTAATCTTTATTTCCTGTTTGGTAGTACTTTTCTGTGACAGGCATTTTAGAGTACATGAGTATTTTCACATGTCATATCCTCAAAGAGAGAAAGTGCCATTCCAAGTACCTTGTTGACCCACTCCACGTAACAGGGACTTATCCCAGGTTGGGGCCTAGTGACAGGAATCTACTCGGAAACATCTCAGGGCAACTGGCCAGTCCGAACATGGAAAGTGTGAACTCAGAGAATAGGAATTGGAGGGGTGGAAATGACACTCATTGACAGCTGCCTCTCAGCACCCAATGCTAGTGTTAATGCCCTATGACTCCTCATCTTTAAGCACATGACCAATGCAGACATGTATATTTATTTAAAGTGTATACATATACCACTAAACTAATGTGTTATGTATATTATAAATCAGAAAAAAATGTGGAAGGAGAAAATAAGAGCAAATATAATAGAGGTTCTAGTATTTCTCCTTGCACCCAGTGGACCATCTCGTTCACCCTACCTGTGTTCTAGGCTATGTGGTGGTCACTGCCTTGTTCCATGCCCTGTGGTCAGGCTTGAACTCAGAAGAACCTCTTCCAGCTGCTCAGTAACCTTCCACCTTCTCTTGGGTCCCCAATTTCTGTCAGCAGCCATGATCAGAAGAGCTTTTTCTGAAATCCTTGATGAAACTCTTTTATCTGTGGATCTGCTGCCCCACACCAGACTGAAACCCTGCTGGAGGCAAGACTAAAAAGGGGATGTGTGTGAATGTGCTTGTGTGTGTGTGCTTAGTTATATGGTTGTTGTTGTTTGTTTGTTTGTTTGTTGTTGTTGTTTGTGTGTGTGTGTGTGTGTGTGTGTGTGTGTGTGTGTGTGTGTGTTTGGGGGCAGGAGAACATCCCCCGCCTCACAGTCTAAGGGCTGATGCCCAAAAGGCCCTTAAAAGAGTTTGAGTGTTGGGTCTCAAAAAGGTACCAGCAGCAGATGTCCTGCCTCACTCTAAGGCAGAAGCAAAAGTCTGTATTTCCCATCGGGAACTTCATTCCTGTTAACAGATGCCTCTGGGCCAGTCTGACACTCAGAAAGACATCGAGGGGCTCCTTGAAAGAAAGAGTCCACTGCTCAAATCTTCCCAGGAGGCAGAGCAGATGTGTGCAGTGGGCCAAGCCTGCTCTTTGAGCCTTTCGCCAGTTTTGGTTCAGATGTATAAAACCATCATCTGCATTTTATCAGGGTTCCGCTAACCTATAGAAGCCACCATCTGTTTGACCCTGTAGATAGAGTATCTCTGTCTTCCAGAAGCAGATGCTCCCATCTGCCCAGAACTTGGGACACAGATGGAGCTGTCCCTTCTCTGCCCACATGGAAACCATGCAGGCTGCAAGTCCCCTCTCTTCTTGTCTGTGTATCATTTGCAATCAGAGCCTCAGCCATGTGTCCTGAGTGTGACTAAAAACTCCTTAGAGTGCTTTGGCAGTCTCTGCTCCACTTGGATCAGCCTCTGCTCCACTTCCTTGGGTAAACTGATCCTTCACAGAAACACTGTCCCCAGTTGAGCTTTTCTCCCTGGACAGTTGAGACATGACAAGGTAGCTTTGGGGCCAGTCTAGGTATTGGTTTCTTCTTAGCTGGCCTGCTTCCCTAGTTCCCTTGAGACAACACAGAGGGCAGGCACCCCAATGCTCAGGCCCTGCAGCCTTGCCATTTTGCACTGACTTGAGTCATGTAAGATTTGCTTCCACTGGGTTCTAGTTTTTCTTTCTTAGCTTTGCTTTGGAGTGGCCTACACATCAATGCCAGCTGTGCCAGAGGCTGACAAGCAAGTAGGAGGCTCCCTTTGAGTTCTGAAGCCAAAACCTCTTGTCATGTCCACTGTCTGGGATGACACTAATACTTTTCAGCTGGCAAATACCTCAGCAGAGCTCATTTGTGTCAGAGCTGACCAGGTATGCAAGAGAATGCAAACTGGGCAGGTATTTTAGGCTGATTTATCACCACAGCTTAAGTTATTTTATGGGATTATACCTCTTAGCACAGGAGCCCATTCAGGTATAGTTTGAAGGAGAGAGGAGAAGGGGAAGGATCAGCATAATGGCCTAAGGCAGGGGCTGGGGAGGTGGCGGGGTGACGGGGGACTGAGAAAACTCCAGGAGGACACAAAATAAAGCCTGAGAAGAAGGAAGGAGGGGCAGCTGATGGTGAACTTTTTGTTCCTGCTAATTCCGTGTGTAGCTCTTTGGTATTGAGTTTCTGTATTTACAACTTGAGGAAATTGAACTAGATGTCTGTAGTGGCCATTCTGTTTTCAAAATGGGTTTAATCTTCAAGTGATTCAAACATCATGAGCAGCTTACCCTTTGGGCCTCTGTTATATATTGGTAAAGACAGTCATCTCCCCACTTACTCACCCTTGAAAGACAAAATTATCTGAAATCTGCTTTTCAGAATTTTCAGCTAAGATTCTCCCCCCAACTCCCATCTGTTCCTCCAATTAAAAGTTCTATGAATATGGCTATTCAAAGGGTTTTTCTTCCTAAGGTGTATTCAGTATTGTTAAAAATGCATTTATTTACTCATTCAATCAGCATCATTAATTGAATACCTATAACGCTCACTTGTTACAAAGATACATAAAAAATAAACCCTCCTTCTTAGGGGGAGACAATGCATAGTTATTATGGCTTGTCAATCAAATACTCTGTAGGTCCAGTAGAAGCCTGTGAGGGGTACTCTCAACCCATTGGGCTGACAGTGGTTAGGGAAGGCTGCTCAGAGGAGGCCTCCTTTGTGTGACAAGGATGAATTGGGTGACAAGGAGAAGCAGGGCCATTCCTAAGAAGATGGAACAGCATAATCAAAATCTTGGGGTCTAAATCGGCATCTATGCATAATAAATATGGATAGCATTTGGATTACAACTGGCAGCCTTTTTGAACCATTTTAAATTGACATTAAGTTTGACACAATCTCATCCTTTTTATTAATTTATGCCAAACTTGATTCATCTTATATGCTTATCTTTGGTATCAAAGATATTATTTTTTGTTTCTCTTAAAATCAACTCTTTGATAAAAGATTAAAAAATAGAGACATTTTAGGCTGAAAATTAGGACTGACAGTAGCCAATATTGGCACCATGGAGCAATACATTGCTAGTAGTTGTACAATAGTACATTTACTCTGGAAACAGATCTGGAAGTTTCTCATAAAGTTCAACATATACCTACTCTATGACCCCGAAATTCCACTTCTACATACTTACCCCCCCAAAAAAAAAACAAAAAACAAAACAAAATCAAGGCCCACAAAAAGACTTTTACAAACATGTTTAGAACCATTGTATTCTTAATAGTCCCAAACTGGATACACACTGAATCTCCATCATCAACAAACTGTGATATACTCGCATAATGAAGTACTACTAGCTGATAAAGAATGTATTATTGATATATTCAACAGAAGGTATGAACCTCAAAAGCAGTGTACTGAGCAAAAGAAGCCAGACACCAAATAATATATTTTATATGATTTAATTTATTCTAACGTCTACAACAGGCAAAACCTATCTATGAGGAAGGAGATCCTAGAACCTTAACTATCTTGGGGTTGGAGGTATTGACTGGGAAGGAGAATGATGGGTTTTTTGGGGGCAGTGGACATGATCTACCCTATGATATGGGTGTGGGTTACACATATGCAGGTGTCAAGCCATTGAATTGCACTGGAAGATTAGTACATTACACTTTTCATAAAGTATAAATTTTCATAAAGTGTGAGATTTCAATTTAAAAAAATGTTGGGGTCCAAAGGTCTGGATAAGGTAGTGGTGGTTCAAAATTAAATGTGAGATCACAAAAACAACTAAATGCAAGCCTAATTGGAGAGAAAACAGGAACATGTGCACACACAAACACACATCTGATCTATAGACCTCACTGGCTTTGAAACATTGACCGTGATAACATGTGATCACCTGCATTATTCCTTTCTTTTGGTTCGTCTGGTTTGGGCTGCACAGGTGACAATTGTTAGGCCTGAGCAAAGTTTTACAGCTCCACTCTGTACTATTTAAAAATATGTAATTAGGATTAGGAACCACAGATATTCAGGCCAGGCAAGATTCTTTGTTTTCCAGACAGGGGAATTGAAGGGCCTTCCCATAGTCAAAAAAAGTAAAGCCTACTAACATTGGTGGAAAGAAAAACAGCCCTGGCTTCAAAGGAACTTTTGGAATAATGGTCTCTGTTATTTATCATCACTATGTACTACTATGAACCCAGTGATTAAAGGGTAAAGCTATAGTATTTATTGAATATCTTTATGGACCAGGCACTGTCTAGGTGCCTCACACACAGCATTCCTAACCATTCCCACACCTGTGCAAGGTAACTACTATTACCTGTATTCAAAGATAAGAAAATAAAAAAGGAGGTCAAATGACTTGCTAATACTTGCCAGTGCAGACCTGAAACCTACATCTGTTTCATTCCCAAACCCATGCTCTTTCCATAAAAACTTGCTAATCCCTTGAATATTATTTGCTCTATTTAATCAGTAATCATACAATTGTGCCTTTTTAGCCATTACACATAATATTCTTTGATTACTTTGGTTTCATCAAATTTTGTACATAGAGTACTATTATGAGATATTTGCCTCTCTCCTAGAATTTCTCTATTTAGCACTTAAATAGTTAAATGGAAATTTTCATCCTATTTTTCTTCATAATTTCAGACAGAAAAATTCTTGATCGCTTTATTCGCTCTTACTATGACATTGACAAAGGGATGGAATGAAAAAGGAAAACAGTCCAAGTGAAGAAAATCTGAAAATCAATGAAAGGGCCTATGGGGCCATTTTATAAAAAATCAAGGAGAAACAATATCCAAATTGTTCCAAATATGATATTCATGACTTTGTGTAATTTTGTTTTCTTTCAAGGCTATAAATCCCTACCCCATACCCCAACAAATCTCTTAACTGTATCTAGTAGGTTTTAATGTAAAGTGTTTTCAGACTCAGCCAGTTTGGCAGTCAATAGAGCACCCGCCCTCAGACTGAAGGGCTGAGGTTCCATTCCAGTCGAGGGCCCTAGGTTGCAGGCTTGACCCTCCGCAGGGCCCCTGTGCGAGGCAACTAGTCGATGTGAGTGTGTCTCTCACATGGATGTTCTCTGTCTCTCCTCCTCCCTCCCGTTCTCTCTAAAAATATCCTTGGTTGAAGCTTAACAAAATAAAATAAAATAAAGTGTTTTCCTATTCTCTATTGGGTACTTAATTTGTGATTTTAATTTAGACTTCCTCTTTGAAACAGGAATTATGTGGAAGAGGTTTCTTAATTTTCTAATAATTACAGGATTAAAAAATACTTTTAATATTGATTTTGTATTTGAAAGTACAAAAAACCTGCTTTGGGAAATTTAGCAAAGTTTTCTCTTATGCCAAGTACATAGTTAATTTGTATATTATATAAATACTAGTAGCCCGTTTGCACGAAGATTCGTGCAATAGACCTTCATTCACCTGGCTGCCTGCACCAGTTTTCTGCCAGCACCGGGGACCCAGGCCTTGGCTGTGGCCACCGCCTTCTGCCTTCTTTCAGGGTCTGGGCTTGGCCCTGGGCGGTGGCCTTGGGCTCGGCTGCACCCAGCGTCCCTGCGACCGATCGCAGGAGCCGACCCCCAGTGGTCGGCTCCTGCTACCGGCGCAGGCTCCACGCTGGCCCCAAGGCCGGGAAAGCCTCAGGCGGCTTTCCCGGCCTTGGGCTCCGCCACACCCCAAAGTCCCTGCAACGGTTTCCTGGTGGGCGGTTGATGGGCGTGGCTTGGTTGGTGGGCGTGGCTTGGGCGTAGCGAAGGTGCGGTCAATTTGCATATTTGTCTATTATAAGGTAAGATAAGAAAAGAAAAAATGTATAGTTTATTGTATTTTTCAAACCCCTTGTATCTGTTCTTTAATGATATACTTGAACTTTCAAGTTCTGAAAGAATGTTCTGAAAAACATTCCACAGTAAAAATATTTTCATCAATATCTGCTTATATTTCTGGGATTTTGCAATATTGTTCATCTATTAATGTTTATGACTTATACACAACTTGTTCATTGATTAACTTTTTCTCATTACATTTTTCCTCTTTCACCTTGTTAATGCTTTTGTCCTTGAGTTACATTTTAGTTGATATTAATGCTGACTTTATATTTTTCCCTTTGTATTTGCTTAGTATATGTTTGCTTTGCCTTAATTTCCAATCTTGCTTTGAAACTGTCTCTGTGTATTCCTAGAAATAACTTATGTCTGGGTTTTATATTATAACTAATATCAGAGTCTATGTCTTTCAAGTCTTTCAATCTATATATATATATAATCCTAATATGCAAATAGACCGCATGGCTAAACAACTGAACTAAACAACCGGTCGCTATGATGTGTGCTGACCACCAGCGGGTGTGCACGGAACATGGCAGGCATCAGCAGCAGAGAGCAGAACATGGCAGGGGATGGTGGAGCAGGTGAGTGGGGAGCCAGACAAAGACAGGGTGCCAGTCGCTGTCGTCAGGGTGAGCCTCTGGCGGTTACTGAAAATTCTTTGCTCCTGTGTGCTGCGGTTCCGCCTAGTGCATGTACCTGCTGCTGGCACTGGCCCCACTTGCGCCCTCTACCGGTGCCCGGCGCCGGGCCTGACTGCTCGATGCCATCAGTGGATGCAAGCGGCAGCTGCTGGCCCAAATCACCCCTCAGGGCTTCTCCACATCCCCCTGCTCCTGAGGGGCGATTGAGGCCAGCAGCCACTACTTGCACCCACTGCTGGTGCCAGCCCCAATCGCTCTGTGCCATCAGTGGGTGCGAGCAAGGCCAGTGCCTTAGCACGTGGGAGCAGCACTGGTGGGATGGGGCTGCTGCTAGACAGGGGACTGGGCGGGGGGAGGGGGGCGTGGTGGGAGGGGCCAGGCGGGGGCACAGAGGATGGGCCGAGACCTGCCCCTGGGCCCACTGCAGCCTCGTGGCCCACAGTTCCTTTCAAGGTGCACGAATTTGTGCACTGGGCCCCTAGTGGGAGAATAAGTCTTTAAACTTGTTGTATTTTGTTTAAAAATGCTTTCATGAATGAGTAGAAAAATAACATTACTTTTAACTGAAGATGACAATAATTTGTAATAAATAAATACACCACAATGGATCATATACAATTGACCTTTGAACAATGTGGGGGTTTAGGGTCACCAACTGCCCACACAGGTGAAAATTTGCATAGAACTTAAGGCAGCTCACTGCATATGTGGATTCTCAACCACCAGCTGACCCTTGAATAGGTTGAACTGTGAGGATCAATTGAAAAAATCCACATATAAGTTGACGTACAAAGTCCAAACCCACATTGCTCAAGAGTCAACTGTGTGGTTGACTGTTAATTATACAGTAAACCCTCGATTTTTCAGACCTTGATTTAATAGGCTTTGGACTTCAGATTTAATGGACAAAATTACTGGTCTGTATGTCATATTTGAAAATTAAGACCCTGTTAATTTTAAAATGCTTTTAACCAACATTTGCTTATAATTAATTAACAGGTTATTTTTTTGTTATTCACTTATTTTTAACAAATTTTAGCAAATGGGCCATATGTTGGAAAAAACACTGTAGTCATTTCACCGACATAAGTAAATATTACATATCTACAACTATAGTCTACATATTTAAATCCAAGAGTCACCACTTGTAAACACTGTTCAGCGAATGATTAGCACGTGGTCACACCACAGCACCTGTGGTAATTGCTTCTGTTGTTGCATAGTGTGACTTTCCGCAGCAGTTTTAATGCATGCCAGCTGATGCCATGTCCCAGCTTTAGTTTGTGTACTTTAGTTTACTCATGGTGATTGGAGAATGTACACATTTACTAGATCTATTCAGTATAAATTTAAAATTACAGTAGTACACATAGAAAACTTTGTGAAATTAAATTTTTCATCCATACTTAATTTTAATTACACAAATGTGTCTACATAAGTAAAAGCAGGTAAGCTAACTGATTTGTCAATTTTTTAACATATGCATTTGGAAAACCTACTTTACCATGTAACATACTTTCAGCATTGACAGACACGCCCTCACCCGAATTAGTCCATTATGTTGAGGGGTGACTGTATGCTGAAAACCTCTCTGTACAGGAGGTGCTTAAATCAGAGCAATGCTTCTCAGCCTTGGCTACACATGAGAAGGGCCTGGAGAGATCTTTAAATCCTGATGACATGAGAAATTCTGGGGATGGAGACCAGCCGCAGTCTGTCCTAAAATTCCCCAGGTAATGTCAGTGTGCAGCAGAGAAAGACCCACTGACCTAGAGGAATGACCTAATTGGCAAACGTACCTGCTAGGGTTAAGCTAGTAGTTCAGTCAAGGTCTAAGAGGGAAATAGCACTTATCCACCCCACTTGTTTCACATGATGGGGCTTAAATATAGGGGCTACGTCTGAGGGTGAGGTTTGCAGAAGCAGCAGGTGGAAGAAAGCTGGCACTGTCTGTAAGCCTGAATGGACACTGTGACTGAAGTTCAGTATGGAGGAGCTGCTGTCCCCTGAGAGCTGTAGTAACGAAGGAAATAGGCACAGCCAGAGAGACATGAAATAGGGAGAGAGGGGGAAGGAATACTCCACTCTCACTTTCTCCTTCCCTCTGATATAATATGACCTGCAATGGCTCCCATAACCAAGCCCAATGGATGCCCACCAGAAACTACCACGGGAGATGCAGCCCAAAGGGTCAGCCTCCAACAGCACAGAGCTGTCTAGAGAAGGTGTTAAAAGGGATTTGTAGGTAAAAAAAATACAACCAACAAAAGAGCCAGACTTTCTGAACCAAAAACAATAGAGTGTGTGCCAAGTAATGAATACAATTTCTAAATGTAATTTTATAAAACACTTTAAAAACATAAAATTATTTATGAATTTAAAATTTCATAAATTATTTAATAAAAATAATCATATTTTATGAAATTGGGATTGTTCTAGAAAATCCAAGGTGTAGGATTATGACAAATTAAACTTTATTCTTCATTCAACATTCATTTAAAAATACTTTTTAAAGGTCTTTTTGTGTCAGACACTGTGCTGTATTAGATAGAGAAATCAAAGACATGGGATCTATTCTTAAAGATTGGAGATACTAATGGAAAATAAAGACAAGGTAGCAAGTGTGATCTTTTATCATCCCAGAGCAGTATGCCTTACTTTAGGGATGGAAACCAGCAGCAGTCTGTCCTGCTAACTCCAAGCACATGGTGCTCACGTCAGCTGAAACCTCACTATGCCCTGTCCACATCTCTTCTCTGGCCACAGTCAGGGTTCAATCCCAGAATTTCCCCAGTGGAGATGTGGTAGAGCTCTCTTTCCTTTGTGGCCATGAGGCTATAAGAAGACACATCCAGAGGTGCCTATAGTCTTTCTTCCAGCTTCCTGGGGACAACCAATGCAAGAGAATGGAGACATGAGAGAGGACCCAGGAAAGAGAGGATCCTGATGAGACTGGCGTGTGTCCCTGAGGCCAGCTCCACCCCTGCCACATGAAACAATTCATTTCTCCATTTGATTAAAACTGGATTGAGCTTCAGCCACTTGGAATCAATAGCATTCTAATACAGGAAAATAATGTCGTCTAACTCTGAAGAGCAATATAATAGAGCCATGCGTAGGGTGCTAGGGAATTTCTGAGTGGCTTGCCTAACCCAGCCTGAAGGGTCAGACAATGTTGCTGGAACAGTGTAGTCTCCTGATCTTTACTAGAGGTAATGGCACTATAATTATGCTATTTTCAAAAGCAAGAGTCTCAAATTCAAATGCCTAAGGGGCCTGGCAGAAAACCTAAATGAGGGAAGTGGGCCAGGTGGGAGACCATAGGGTGTGGTGAGGCCTATGGTGAACTGGAGATCGTCTGGCATATCTAAAAGGGGCTGCTGAAGCTCTCTCTAGTCAACAGTTGCCCTATCAGACTGTAAGTTAAGTAGAATTTTTAGGAAAATCCAGAAATGCTTTTGTTTAATTTATATACAATAAAACTCACTCTTTCGGTGTACAGAGCTATAACTTTTGACAAATGCCTGAAGTACTATATCCAACAGCATAATCATGATACAGAAAAGTAACACCCCTAGTTTTCATCCTTTTGTTTTGATTTTTCTAGAATGTCCTAAAAAGGGAATCATACAATATGTAACCTTATGTGTCTGGCTTCTCTCATTTAGCAAAATGAATTTTAGATGATTTTTGTTGTTGTGTAATCTATAGTAATTTGTTCCTTTTTATTGCTGAGTATGGATGTACCACAGTTTATTCACTGGTTGAAGGACTTTGTTCACTGGCACTAGCCTCATTTCTAGGCTATGGGAATTCAGCAGGAAAGAAGAGAAATTTCTGTTCCAAAGGGAGAAAACTGATAACTAATAAACAAATGTATGCTATAATGACAGCTATAAGAATACAAAGAAAAATGTACATGTATTACAAATATGTATTTAATCCTAATATATAAAGAGCCAGGTGCCATCATGACCGAACAAACGACTGGTCACCATGAAGTGCATGGAGCACCTCTCAGTCTCCCTCCTCCCCCTAGCCCCTCTAGCCACTCACCCATGGGGCGGGGTGGGGAGGTGGCAGGTGGGACTGGGACTGTTGAGTGGCAGCAGCAGTGGCAGGCTGCTTCATGGGGTGGCAGCAAGTTCTGCGGAGCAGTCGCAGGGCAGGGGGAGCTTCGTGGAGCAGTCACTGGGCGGCAGCAAGTTTCGCAGAGCAGTGGCGGGGTGGAGGGAGTTTCACGGAGCAGTTGTGGGGTGGGGGGAGCCTCATGGAGCAGTGGTGGGGTGGGGGGAGCTTCATGGAGCAGTGGCAGGGTGGGGGGAGTTTCATGGAGCAGTTGTGGGGTGGGGGGAGCCTCATGGAGCAGTGGTGGGGTGGGGGGAGTTTCGCAGAGCATCCAGTGGCGAGCTTTGCCTGGCAGCAGCAAGCTTTGTGGAGCAGTCAAGGGGTGGGGGGAGCCTCGCGGAGCAGTTGCGGGGGGTGGGGAGGATTTCACGAAGCAGTCAAAGGGTGGGGGGAGACTCGTGGAGCAGTTGCGGGGTGGGAGAAATTTCACAGAGCAGTTGAGGGGCGAGGCGAGCCTTGCGGAGCAGTCACAAGACGGGGGGAGTTTCTCGGAGCAGTGGTGGGATGAGAGGAGCCTCATGGAGCAGTGGCGGGGACTGGCTGGCCAGGGGGAGGGGCCGCGGGAGGTTGGCTATGGGAGCGCACTGATCATCAGGGGGAAGCTCCTGCATTGGGCATTTCCCCCTGGTGGTCAGTGTGTGTCATAGCAACTGGTCGACTGGTCATTCCAGTCATCTGGTCCTTCGGTCGTAATGGTCGCTTAGGCTTTAAATATATAGATACTAATCCAATATTGAATTAAGAAGTATGAAGAGAAATACAGGGACTAAGGATAGTGAAGTGTGAGGGGTCACTCTTTTAGGCAGGGTGGGCAAGGAGATGGAAGATAGTATCGAGCTAATTCGTGACCGAAGTAAGGGAGCAGGGAAGAATCTTGTGGGTACCAGGAGGAAGAGCCTTCCACATAGAGTAGACAAGGGCAGAAGGCCTGTATGCTCCAAAACAAAGTCACCATGTTCCCAGAGAAGTGAGAGCAACAGAGTAGAGGTGAGGATGGGCAGGTAGAAGGACAGGTCACAGGAACTTCTGAGTCCATGGTTTTACTTTGAATAAGATGAGAAGCATGGCTGCATTTTGAATAGAGGATTGACATTATCTAACTTCTGTTTTTAAAAGATCACTTGACATAGAATGTATTGTAGGGGGGCGGAAATTAAAACAGGAAGACTAATTGGGACACTATTTCCCTAGTCCTGGTGAGAGCTGAGGGATATGCTGTATTTTGTTTTCCATCATCAACACTGATGGCTGTGATGTTGGAAAGATGGGGGATAATAGTCAGTTACTGCAGCATGCCACGCACCTACAAAACCCTGGTGGCATGGGGCAATGAGCACCTCTTATCCATGCCTCTGCAGCTTGGCTGAAGGGGCTCATCTAGGCTGGGTGTTGCTCTTGGTCAACTGGATTTGATGAGAGTGACTCTGCTCCACATTCTGGGTCCCAGCTGAAGGGCAGCAGCTACCCAAGGGAAGTTTTTCTCACAGTAATGATAAAAGTACCTGAGAGCCAGTGGGGACACGTGAAGCCTCTTAAAGCCTAGGCTCAGAACTGGCACACTGCCACTTTGGCTAGTTAGTCAAAGCACAATATCAAGCAAGGGCAGCACATCGTCAAGGTTAGCACATCATGCCTTGTATGGGAGGATCTACGGAGTTATAGGGCAAGGAGCATGGATTCAGGGAGGGGTGATAATTGGGGCAATACTTCAATCTGCTTGAGTGTACACTACCCATCAAAGAAAACAGAAGAGAAAGCTTAGCCTCAGCTTGAACTGATCAAGTCCAGGGTTCCTGTCTGCTTTTCACTGTTATTCAAAGTATACTTAATGGTCCCTTTAGAAGGGACTCCCCACTGTAAGTTCCATCATTCCCTGATCCATCCCATTTGTTATCTGTTCAGTTATGCCCAGACTACTTCCCAGGCTGGTGCCCTGAATATGTATTTCTCTAGTACGGTTGTTAGGAGAAACATTTCATTTCCCATCTGCTGACAGTTTGCTGTCTCTCTAAAATTGGGGTGGGGAGCGGGGGAGAGGAGAAAGAGAGACTCATACTCCAGTGGTTGTAAAGGATAATGAGTAATTTATTCAGAGCTATAAACAAATCAGGCTATCATCTTCTAGACAGAATCAATAATATAATTTTAAGCCCACACACATTTGCAAATGCTAACACTCCAGCACAGTTGGGTTGCCATGGGCAACCAGGGCATGCAGCTCATGGTCTGAAACCAGCCTGGTGAGCAAGTTCTGCAGACTGACTCTAAGGGAGCAGAGGATGCTAGTGTTGGCTGAGATCTGGCTGCCACACTAACGTACCCTGCAGTGATGGTTCGGATTAGTTTGGGTATGCACTGTTCAGCTTTTTAAAACCCCTATTTGCACAGGACTTCTATGATATTCCTTTTGTGTTTATGTCTAAGCAGGCTGGGGGCTGGAGTTGGGAGGCAAGGAAAGGAGCTATGTGGACTAGAGCAGGTGACAAGAAACTCCACTCTTAGCTGCTGGTGGCCACAGCAAAGAAGGGTGGTGCTCAGGTCAGAGATGAGGATCAGGCTGGTTGGTAAACAGGAAAAGTGGGCTCAATGGGTCTTCACCCAAAGAGGGCTTGATAAGATATTGGGGGCTGATGGTTGTTTGCTGGGAAAACAAGAGGAAGAAACAGGAAGTTGTTAAGGGAAGGAGAAGGTGGTCTGAGCAAATACAAACACTGGGACTGGGGTAAGGACAGGCAGGTTCCACTAAAATGGCTGGGGAAGAGGGGTGGTGGTGGGCAGGGTGAAGCACAGGAAGGGCCCATGGTGATTCCATTCAAATTTGTCCATACAAACCTAAATTCACTGTGAAAGGAGCCTGTCTCAGCTCTGGCTGCCATCACAAAATGCTATGGACTGAAGGCTTAAACAACAAACATTATTTCTCACAGCTCTGGAGGCTGGAAGCCCAAGCATCAGGGTGCCAGCATGAGGGGTTCTTGCTGAGGGCTCCCTTCCTGGTTAATAGTGACAACTTTTCCTTGTATCCTCACGTTATGGAAAGGGAGATAATTTCTCTCTTGTCTCTTCTTATAAGGACACTAATCCCATTCACAAAGGTTCCACCCTCATGACCCAATCACCTCCCAAAGGTCCCATCTCCAAATAGCATCACATTGGGGATTAGGGCTTCCACATATAAATTGGGGGTGGGGACACAAACTATGAATTATGAAATGTTCCTGGTGAGAGAGCTATGATAGTCCGAAGAATCATGAAAACATTTAGTGAGGAAGGAGGCGATGTTTGATGACACTATAATGTAACCTGTCTGCCCTTGCTGGTCCCAGTCCTGACCAGACACAGAAAAGGGCAAGCTGGTAAAGAGACCCAGGTGACATGCTACACCTGGCACATGCCTGGACTTGTGACTGAGGCTTCTACCTCAATTTACACACCTGCTGCACTACCTGGGGTGTGAGCACTGTGAGCAGAAGGTCTCAGGTGGGATTAGACTGTGTGTTCCTATTTGGGAAGGAGATCTGGATCAAGAGGGTTTGTGTGAGTTGGGGTTGGACCTGTCAGGAAAGTCTTTTTTTTGTGTGTGTTTTTATTTATTTATTTATTTATTTTGTGAGACCATTTAAGTTCTACTCTCCTACAAATTTCAATTATATAGCACAATGTCATCAACTACAGTCACATGTTATACCTTAGATCCTCAGACCTTATTCACCTTACAACGGAAAGTTGTACCCTTTTATCACACCTCCTTATTCCACACCCACCCCTGGCAACCACCACTCTACTTTCTGTTTCTGAGTTTGATTTATTTTTATTTTTATATTCCACATATATGTGACACCATATACTATTTGTCTTTCTCTGTCTGACTTATTTCCCTGAGTGGAATGCCCTCCAGGTTCATTCATGTTGTTACAAATGGCAGGATTTCCTTCCTTTTTAAGGCTGAATAATATCCTATTTTACATATACCACATTTTCTTTATCCATTCATCCATCAGCAGATACAGGTTACTTGACTATTGTGAATGCTGCTATTAATGGGAAAGGGGTGATGCAGCGATCTCTTTAAGATAATAATTTTGTTTCCCTTGCATATATACCAAGAAATGGGATTGCTGGATTTTTTAATTTCTCGAGGAACCTCCATACTGTGTTCCATAGTGGCTATACCAATCTGCATTCCTACCAACAGGGTTCCCTTTTCTCCACATGCTCACCAACATTTATCTCTTCTCTTTTTGATGATAGACATCCTAACAGATGTGAGGTGAGGAGACTAAAGTGCATCAGGGGAACCATACAAAGCCCCTAGGTCCGTGGTCGGCAAACTGCGGCTCGCGAGCCACATGTGGCTCTTTGGCCCCTTGAGTGTGGCTCTTCCACAAAACACCACAGCCTGGGTGAGTCTATTTTGAAGAAGTGGCGTTAGAAGAAGTTTAAGTTTAAAAAATTTGGCTCTCAAAAGAAATTTCAATCATTGTACTGTTGATATTTGGCTCTGTTGACTAATGAGTTTGCCGACCACTGCCCTAGGTGATCACCTAACAACCTCACTTTATAGAGAGGAAATTTAAGTTAAATGATAAGCCCAAGGTCAGACAATCAGAGAGTGGCAGGTATGCACCGACAGTGGGGCAATGGAGAGTCCCTGGGCTTCAGCAGAGGGTGGCATGAGAAAGAGGGCTTTAGAAAAGGAAGTCTTGGGTCAAGAAGATTAGGGAGACCCAGAAACCATGAGGTTGGGGTCACAAACCAGAAGATAACAGGAGGATTGATGAGTTGGTGACTGAGCAGATAAAGGGGAGGGAGGGTGAGGAGAAGGAAAATAATAAATAAATTTCTGAGTTTGGGAATCTTGTCAAATGGTGGTTCCATTTCCAGGAAAGTGGGGACTAGAAAGAATAAAAAGGGCTTGGGGCTCTGAGACTGGGCTATTGGTTAAGGCAGGTGGAAGTGGGGCTGGAGGGGCTTTTGGCATGCTGGGGTCCAGAAGCCAGCAAGACAACCATGAGGGCAGACCCTGCAGCCACTGAAGGCTGCCCTGGATCTTTAGGAACAGAGAGATCCCCCTATCTCCACCTCCCAAACTGCATGTGAGGGTGAGAACCAGAGTTTGCTTCTTGCTTTAGGCTCCCTGGTTCTCAAATCCTCTGGTTTTATGTTTCCCCAAACCTACCCCCTGTTCTGATCCTTTTAAATAAATCTGTGTGCACAGTCTCCTCTGCATTACTAACCTTGACCATCACTCCCTGTGCAGGTGGTTTTCAGTGACACCAATATTTCTGATAACAAGACACTCTCTACAAAAGCCTTTCATGAGTAGTGTTACTCTACAGTTTCCTGTTTTTATACTGTCTTGTGGAGGAGTGTCTTCATTTTCTTAAGGATAAAATCCAACCTCCTAAGTATGACACACACATTTCTTCAAGATCTGACCTTATGCCTCCTAGGCTGGCACCAAAATTCCCCTTCTGCTTACCTGCTTGCAGCTCCACAATGATTCCCAACATCCAGCTCATTTCTGCCTCACCATTGTTTTCCATGCTCTGCCTTTTCCTGGAAGGCACTGCCCATCTTATCTGCCTAGAAAACTAATATTCTTCCAATGGCTTCTCCCTTGGGAAATGCCACTGCTTCCCATCCTCTCCAGCCAGAGTTAAGTGCTTCTTCTCTGTGTTGTTACCGGGCTCTAATGAACACCTTTCAACGTGGCACTTTTCAGTATTAAAAGTATTGGCTCATGTGTCTGTCCTCTGCTTTGATTTTATAGTCCCAGCATCTAGCCCAATGTCTGGTATAAAACATGCTCTTAATAAATGCAGATCAAAGAAAGAGAATGAAGAAATAGCTTTGCAATGCTCTGCCACTATGCACACCCCCATTCTGAAGGGTCACTGCTTCCGGAACACAGAGTCTGACTCAGGAGAAAACCGTCCTCCTCAGACTAGTTGCAGGGTTGCGGGTATTGATTCTGCTAAAATGGATAAAAAGTAGTGTTTAGAACTGTCAACTGATGGTCATTGGTGCCAATTCAACACTAACAGGCATTCCCAATTTGAGGAGTGGAGTAGAAGGAAACCTAATTTAGTGCAAACAGCTCAACTGTGATTCAGCATAGCTGTGAAAAGAGCACAGCCATGGAACAGCTCAGTAGTGCAGCAGCAGGGCTGTGAAAACGGGCAGTGACGCTGCCCTGAGGGCCAAGTGGTGCTGCTCACTCTGGTGAGGTATCTTCAGTGTTTCAGCTCAGCCAGGGAGTCTCAGTCTTCTATTTTTTGGCTGAGAGGGAAAGTTTGCTATCTGAAGCGGGGAGGGGAAAGGGGGGGCTTATACAGACAAAAGTCCTCATCCCTTGTTCCTGATTGGTCTGTCCTCATGCAAACACATGTGGTTTGATCCAAAAAGCACTGTCCTGATTAGTCAAAATGGAGCCACTCTGATTGGTTGGAGCTGCTCAGCTCTGATTGGATGCTGAAAGTCTCAGTCCTATTGGTTGAAATAGGATTCCAGAAACTCCTTTATAAGGGCTGGCTCAAATGGCAGAATCACAGTGCAGACATGCAGTTCAGTGCCACTGGATGCAGAGGCAAGCAGTTTGTGCAGAGGCTTCTCTGTGAAGTGCATTTTGCATGAGAGGCCCCTGTGAAGAAATGGCTGCTTTTTTTATTTGAGCCTAGTTAGCCACCAGGAGCCCTTCTTAGTAGTGTAGTCTTTCCCCCACCCCCCAGCCCCTCCTCTCCTCAGCATTCACAGAACCCAAATAGAACCTAGAGAGTTCTAAGCCCACACTCTCATTTTAGGGACAAGGGCACATGACTGGATAGTGGGACAGCCACTGGATATAAAAGTGACTTAAAGTTCACTGGTCTTTCCCACACAAACTTTCTTCTTGTTGCAAATGAGTGGGCCAATTCTTGTGTATAAAAAGCATTTTTTGTTTACAAAATACATGTTCATTATAGAATAGTATATGTTAATTGTATAGATTCATTGTAAAAAATATATAGAATAGAACAAAAAATAAAATAAAATAAAATAGAAACCATGTGTGGATCCTCCACCAGTGACAATTTGTTCTTTCAACCTAGATCTTTTGGGTCACAAGGAACAGAAGTCTCCTTGAGGTAGCATAAGCCAAGGAGCTTTGTGGTGGGGACTCATGTGTAATCTCATGGAAATCCTAGGATAGGAGCTATCTGTGACCTGGACCTTAATGAGCTAAAGCAGGGAATGGCTATGGATGCAAAGGATAACTAAGATCCAAGGAACAATCGGTCAAAACATCTATTTTGAGGTCCCACTGTTCACATAATTCAGCTCATACAATGCTTCTTTCTGTCCTATTGCCATTCCCTGAACACTTTTCAAAAATCCTAGTTTAAACAGAGAGAGACTGGGCCTGGCCCAACTCATCTTTTCAATAGTTCTAGGGTTGATGGATATCTCATACTTCACCCAACCAGCTATGGGCAGGAGGGCCAGGGCACGTGATCAGCATCTTACAGTATAGGGCCAGGCCAGGCTGGCCTTAATAATAATAATACCAATAAAAGACTAATAATAGTTCACATGCATGGAGCACCTACTGTGTACCTTGCACTGCTCTGAAGACTTGACATACATTATAATATAGGGTATACACCAGCTCTCCTCCCCTCCCTTCACCTTACCCCAGAAAAACCTGGGTTGACTGTTGTGTAGGGAGTTCTATTAGAGGGGCCTTTCCTCCAGGATAGACTCTATGGTCTTTTGGTGACATGAAGTTTAGGGCACCAAGAGTAAGAGACTCTTCAAAGAGTTTCAGTCTCTGTAGACATGCAGCATCTAGGATGCTCTAAAAAGGGGGTGCTCTTAATCACCAATGATCCATGACACCTGCTGAGGCCCCAAGGTCTGCCTTATAGCCTATAGCAGAGCTTGAGTGGGATAGCTGCTCTATCTTTTGTTTCTTTCTCAGGGCCAAAATTATGGGCCCAATAAAATTAAATGAGATTACAAACTTCTTTTGCCTTATTTGGCAACCAAAGTTTCTCTCTAATCTCTATATTTAAAAAGATCCAATAAGCAAGAACTTTAAACCAAGGAAGGTTAGCCAGGGACTACCAAGTGTTACTCTGAGCACAGATGAAAAAGAGCAGATACTTTAGAAAAAAGCCTAAAATCTATTATTGCCTCTGTTTCTTTAAAATGGAAATACTTACATGGAAAACCAAACAATGTCAGGCACCTTTAGGAGATTTTCCTGAGCAGTCCCCATTACAAGATTGTAAAATTATTAGCAATAAGGATTATCATGACAGATTTGCTTTGTTGCTGGCTTTAATTACAATCTTAACTGGATTTTATACTAATAGCTTACTGCTTACTTGTTATGTTGTCTATTCAGAATGAGGATATTTAAGAAACTAGTAGTTCTGGGGATACATTGGACCTTGTTTGTTTGTGTTTTTTTCTCTCATTCTTTTATGTTGAAAGAAATCCTAGGACAGGAGCTATGTCTCCTTTTTCCCCCATTGACCTCTCCCAGCCTGTCCCCACCCCCTAGCAAAGGCCTCATCCCCCTATTGTCTGTGTCCATTGGTTAGGCTTATATGCATGCATACAAGTCCTTTGGCTGATCTCTTACTGCCCCACTCCCAACCCTCCCCTGCCTTCCCTCTGAGGTTTGACGGTCTGTTCGTTGCTTCTATGTCTCTGGATCTATTTTTTTCATCTGTTTATGTTGTTCATTATATTCCACATATAAGTGAAATCATTATCTTTCTCCAACTGGCTTATTTAACTTAGCATAATGCTCTCCAGGTCCATCCATGCTGTTGCAAATGGTAAGAGTTCTTTCTTTTTTTACAGCAGTGTAGTATTCCATTGTGTAAATATAACACGGTTTTTTAATCCACTCATCTGCTGGTGGGCACTTAGGCTGTTTCCAAATCTTAGCTATTATAAATTGCGCTGCTATGAACATAGGGGTGCATGTATCCTTTCTGACTGTTGTTTCTGATTTCTTGGGATATATTCCTAGAAGTGGAATCACTGGGTCAAATGGGAGTTACATTTTTAATTTTTTGAGGAAACTCCATACTGTTTTCCACAAAGGCTGCACTAGTCTGCATGCCCACCAGCAGTGTATGAGGGTTCCTTTTTCTCCACATCCTCACCAGCACTTGTTGTTTGTTGATTTGTTGATGATAGCCAATCTGACAGGTGTGAGATGGTACCTCATTGGTGTTTTAATTTGCATCTCTTGGATGATTAGTGACTATGAGCATATTTTCATATGTCTCTCCACCTTCTGTACATTTCTTTTGAAAAGTGTCTGGGTCATTTGCCCATTTTTTGATTGGATTGTTTATCTTCCTTTTGTTAAGTTGTATGAGTTCTCTATAAATGTTGGAGATTAAACCCCTATCGGATATAACATTGGCAAATATGTTCTCCCATGTAGTGGGCTTTCTTGTTGTTTTGTTGATGGTTTCTTTTGCTGTGCAAAAGCTTTTTATTTTAATGTAATCCCATTTGTTTATTTTCTCCTTAGTTTTCATTGTCCTAGGAGATGTATTTGCAAACATATTGCTATGAGAGATGTCTGAGATTTTGCTGCCTATGGATTCTTCTAAGATTTTTATGGTTTCCCGTATTATGTTTAAGTCTTTTATCCATTTTGAGTTTATTTTTGTGTATGGTGTAAGTTGGTGGTCTAGTTTCATTTTTTTGCATGTATTGTCCAATTTCCCCAAAACCATTTATTGAAGAGACTGTCTTGACTCCATTGTATGCTCTTGCCTCCTTTGTCAAATATTAATTGAGTGTAATGGCTTTGTTCGATTTCTGGGGTCTCTGTACTATTCCATTGATCTATATGCCTGTTCTAGGCTTAAGCAGAGTGGAAAGGCTCAGCTCATTGCCTTCCATCTTGGTCAATTCAGGCAGAGATTCTGCCTCCATACCCCCCAAAGTCCTTTCCTACTTTTGGCACCACCCCCTGAGAGGGTGGCTGCTTAGGCTGCTCTGAAGGGAATTGTAAGTGGGTCTGTAGCAATGGGCATGGGAAGCAGTGAGACCCAGTCTCCCTACAAATACCACTGATGGAACTTTGTATCAGGGTGGCATCTGGGCAGCATCCTAGACACAGTGGCGATTTTGAGGGAGCTGCTTAGCCACTCCATCTGAGTGGAGGACCTGGCCCAGGAGATGATGATGATAAGGACGCCACATCACCAGGCACACACCTGGATTGGAGCTTGGGGGTGAGGGGAGAGAAGGGAAAAGGGAGACAGGGGAGCAGCTTAGGGGAGGGGGCCGTGACAAGCCAGACTGCAGCCTGCGTAGGCAATGGGTCTCTCAGGCAGGGCTTTGGGACTAGATCACAGTCCCCTGAGGCCCATGGCCAGGAGGTCAGCTAACCCCTCCTCCGTGACCCAGCTTAAAAGCTGGATGTGTTGTGGCTTCCTCCCAGGTAACATTCCATTCTCATGTTTGATGCTCCTTAAAACATCCCTTTCCCTGTACACTTTTCCACAACCCAGAGCATCCCCCAAACCCACCGTGAATATCTTTCTCTCTCTTATTTCCATGCTTATCAACACTTTATGTCCAACTCTTTTCCAATGTCATTCATTGCTTTCCAAGGTCACAATTGCCTCCTTGGATAAATCAGATTAATGCTAATATATTAAGGATATGAAGAAATTTCAATTAATCCATTTTATTTTATTTCAATTCCACAAACCTTAGAGAAAAATCAAACTTAAACTATAGCCCTTTCAAGACTATTACTAGCAGCTAGCACAGATTTTTCTCAAAGGAAATGTTTTAGGTGTCACATGATGAGATTTTTTAAATGTTGATAATAGTATATTTATTTTAATGTGCACTAAAAATCTAACAAGCACATTAAATACATGATTTCATGATTATTATTGTTTAGAATAGACTACAGAAGGTAATATGTAAATAAGCAAGTTTATTTAAGTAAAAATATTAAGTAAAGAGCATAGAAATGGCAAAAATCGATGCAGGTGATAGATTCATGATTAATTTTTAGGAAACAGAAGCTTGGTAAGAGAGGAAGAGGTGTATCCAAAAGACACATACTCCTAATAGGGAGATAGGGAGGGGACAGACATTAGTTAATATTTCAGAATAAGCATGAGTAAAGTGTAATGAAACTTCTGTTTTCTGTTCATTGAGTCATGATATAAAAAGGCTGCAGTCCCTTTGCAGGCTAATAGCTGGAAAAGTTATAGTTGGTAAGCAAGGAGGTGCCCTCAGGAGATAGACTAGAAAGGGGATATAGGACATGGGTGTAGGGCCCTGGCATCTCCTGGTCAGGCAGGGCTCTGATGGCAGGCAGTTAGGAGAGAAGGTGTGAGGAAACCACAGGAGGTCCTTGATAACAACTGGTGGCATGCCTATTCTTCCAACTCCATGAAGTTTCAATCAACTGGTTTCAGGAACAGGAAGAATTAGTTCCATTTCTAATGTAGAAAGAACCAGGCTTCCAGTCTCAAAACTCACTAGTTATATGACCTGAAGCAAGTTACTTGTATTCTCTGGGCCTCAGTTTCCCACTGTAACGGAAACGAGATGACTATGTGGGTTCTAAGATCTTTTCCAGCTCAGTCCTTTTTTGTCCCTTTCCCCATTGTCTTGCTTGTGGCACAACATACTGCTTACGTTCTCACTTCTCCTTCCAAGGCTTATGGCAGACAAGTCCATCTCACAAGAGTGAATATTGTCTCAGAATCCTTCTCAACACAGTATTCAACCACTGCATTGACCAGTGACACAGGCAAGGTCAGCTTTGCCATATTTATTTGGTAAGGCTTAAAAAGCATTTTTCTCTTTTTAAAACCACGAGGGGGCCATAGAATTTACCCAAGAAGCTGGAAAAGCATAAATGTTTTCATTGTAGATTAATTTAGAGAAGCAAGCAGGGAAATGTTTGGGCTACTCCTTGCAACAAATGTGGATCTTTTTAAAAGCTTACATAAGCAGTAAAGGATCCCTATGGTGAGAAGTCTTTAATATTTTCTAAGGGAAGGGAGAGGATTTGACTCATTAAGCATCACCATTATTTTTAACCATTAAAAAAAAATACCAACAAATAAGAATCCTTCAAGTACAAGGAATTTAAGGTTAACTTTTACGGGGACAAGCAACTTGGGTTGAAACACTTTACTCTGATTGCTATACTTTTCAGAGGGGAAGAGACAAGAGTGATAATGGACATTAGAAGTGTCGAAGCCCACACCCCTCCACAGTCTCTGCTCTGTTACCTTGGGAGCTGGCACTGGTCAGGGATCCCAGACAGAAAGTAGAGTGACCTGGTGAGCAGCACAGATAATTTGTGTTTGGATTCTGGTTCTAGCACTTAGTTGTGGGAAGCTGAGCAAGTTAACTGGCCTCCCTATGCCTCAGTTTCCTAATCTGTAAAATGGGCACCATAATAGTATCTCCCGTACAGAATTATTGGAAAGATTATTAGAAACATGCAGATAAAGTACTCAGAGACTGGCTCATAAGCGCAATAAAAGTTGAATGCTGGTGGCAGTGATGTCTAAGGTTGTATTCAGTATTTTAAAGTTGAAGCCACATTTTTTATCTTTCTCTCCTAACATGACTAAGGAGACAATCTTTCTTAATGCCTCAGCTTAGTTTGAAAGTTCCTAGTAGAGTCACCAAGGCCTCTTTTCGTTCTCTTCTCTTAGTTATGCCATGATCTTTTCTTACACAAGTATTTTCATAATCTAGATTTACTGGAGAACTCCCTATAGCAGCCTCCTTTTCCTTTTTTAGGATCTTAAGACCACAGGATCATATCTATTTTCTGAAGCTATAGAGATAGCACTTATGGAACAGATTTTCAAAGGGATAGTTTATTTGATTAATTAGTCAATTCCTTTGCCATAGACATGAAATTACCCCTAAACCATCCTGACTGAAGAGACTCTTACAGAGAGAAGCAAAAAGATGTTGAGTTATAACAAAAGGAGAGCTTATTGCAACCAGTGGGCAAATGAACCCTTATGGGAAACCCACTCTAATCATAAACCCACATGCTTTGGAGAGACTACCATGTAAGGACAAACAGAATCATATCTCCATGAATTCCCTCTCATATAGGATATTGGAGAATTATCCAGGTAGGTTTCTATGAAATTGCATTAGAATAAAACCAAATGCATTGCTGGGCAGTAGATAATATCTTTAGAAATTGACTCCACTATTATGGACTGAATTATTTATGGTTGTCACTATAGCTATGACAGTTTAGAAATAAAAGAGTCAGACTTCTCTCTCTGTTTTTGTTTGTAGGAAAATAAGTCATTCAAGCTTTTAGTAATACAATGTGACTTGCTATCAATGGCAGTTAAAAATTTTCGAGCCCTGCCAAACACAGGAGTTCCAAGAAGGGACATATGTTTTCTCTGCTTTGTGTTCCAAATTTTTCTTAAAAACATGCAATCGTGTGAAAGCCTGATCTGTATTTTCAATGAAAAGCAAAATAATGGCTCTATTTTGTAACTATGCTTTTCCAAAATGAATTTATATGACTGCCTTTTGAAAAGAAGTTGGCTAGGGAATAGAAAATGGAAGCTAAATAGGCAGCAGTGCGTGCACCTCCTCCTAGGGCCAGGCCAGAAAAGCAACTAAATCAGAGAACATTCACCCTGAATTAACAAATTAGACACAGCTGAGGAGACAATTTTCAATAAGGAAGAGCAGAGGACACCTAGAGAATGACGCTTGCCAGCCATAACCCGTGTGGAACCACCACCGTGCCTGGGCAGTGAGTGGTGCAGTACCTCCTGGCAGGCTCCCAGACGTCTGCAGGGAGCACATGCTGCCAGAGTGAGCTCCAGCACCAGGCCTCCTCACCAGCCCACTGGGACCCAGCGTCCTAGGATCCAGCTCCAAGACCTCACAGTGAGATGAAGCCAGGGGGAACCCTGTGCCCCACCCCCACCCTGGACCCCAGAACCATGCTGCTAGCCTCACCTGGAGTCACCCGGTGCCCACTCCACCCCAAGCCCCGGGACCTGCTGCTGGGGTGACCCAGAGCAACCCAGAGCATGCCCCACTCTGGGCCACAGGAGAGTGCGGACTATGTGACCCAGAGAAATCTGTGCAACCCAGAGCAACTAGTGCCCACTCCACTCCACCCCCCTTGACAACCCTGCTGGGGTGACCTGGAGCAACCCATGCCTGCTTCACCCAGGCCTGGGAGGGGTGACCGAAAGCAACCCAGCACATGCCTCACTCAGGGCCACAGGGGAGCTCTGACTGTGACCCAGAGCAACCTGCAATGTGCTGGGACAATCTGGAGCAACCCAATGCATACCTTACTCCAGGCAACGGGAGAGCGTGAACTCAGTGACCCAGGGCAACCTGCTCCAGCTCCACATTGAAGAGGGGCAAACTGGAGCAACACAGCACACATCTCACTTTGGGCAACAAGAAAGCAAGGACTGTGCAACCCAGTGCAACCCACGCCCATTCCACCCTGAGCCCAGGGACATGTTGCTGGGGCAACCTAGACTAACCCACTGTGCGCCCCACTCAGGCCACAGGGAGCTCTGACTGTGTGACCCAGAGCAACACACATCCACTTCTCCCTAGCCCCTAGGATAGTCCTGCAGGGGCTACCTGGAGCAACCCAGCACACACCTCAATCTGGGCCACAGGAGAGAGCTGCCAGGGTGACCTGGAGCAAGCCAGTGTGTGCAGCCAGTGGTGCCACCCTGCTACAGGTGCTGGGGCTGCACAGCACTTGCATGCCAGAGGGCTCTGAGTCCTCACAGGGAGTTGCACACCAGAGGAACTGTACATGTGCTACCACCCCAAGCATCTGAAGCAGACAACTGAGGGGCCAGATCAGTGAGAGAAGGGATACAACTCATAGCAGAGATAATAAAGGGGTGAGACTGAAGGCAGACCCACCTTCTGAGCTAATGATTTCTGGGCCATTGCCCTGAAAGGGTCTTCAACCTCTCAAACCCCAAGCAGGGTACCCAGGGCCAGAAAGAGACAGCAAAAAATGCATAATTTAAAAAAAAAAAAAAACCCCAAGGAAAGAAAAGGAGGCATTTTCAGAGAAGAAACTATATGAAATGGAGGCATGCAATATGTCAGAAAAATAATTCAGAGTAAGGGTCATACAGTTCATAAACCAGATGGATGAAAGTCAACAACTTATGTAAGAATCAAGAGAAATAAAAAATGATATAGCTACAATAAAAAAAAACCACAATGAAAGGTTTCAACAGTAGACTAGAAGATGTGGAGAACTGAATTAGTGAGTTAGAAAATAGGGCAAAAAACACATCCAATCTGAACAGTAATTGAAGAAAAAAATTAGAAGGAAGGAAGAGAGCCTTAAGGAGATTTGGGACAACATGAAATAAAGTAATTTACATATAATATGGGTGCTATAAGAACAAGAAGAGGAACAAGAATTAGAAAACCTATTTGAAGAAATGACAGAAAACTCCCCTGATATAGAGAAGAAAATATCACACAAGCACAGAGAGTCCCAAACAAGATGAACCGAAAAAGAACCACACCCAGATGTGTCATAATTACAATCTCAAACATTAATGACAAAGAGAGAATCTTATAGGGTGCAAGAAAGAGACAGAGAATTACCTACAAGGGATCTCCCATTAGATTATTAAATGATTTCTTAACAGAAACACATCAGGCCAGAAGGGAAGGGAATGAAGTAAACAAAGTGATGCAAAGTAAGGGAATGAATCCAAGAATATTCTATCCAGCAAGCCTATCATTCAAAATTGAAGGGGTGATCAGGAGGTTCACAGACAAAAGAAGGCTAAGGGAGTTTATCACTACCAAGCCAGCAATGCAAGAAATGCTAAAGAGACTTGTAAAAAGAAGAAATACAAAGGGAAGAAGGAACACAGACATGAAGAATAGAAATGGTGACAAACAAGTACCTATCAATAATAACCTTAAACATAAATGGACTAAATATTCCAATCAAAAGACATAGAGTGGCTGAATGTATAAGAAAAAATGACCCATATATATACTCTCTACAAGAGAGTCATCTCAGAACAAGGGACTCACTAAAAGTGAAGGGATGGAAAAATATTTTTCAGGCAAATGGAAATGAAAAAAAGAAAAAGCTGGGGTAGCAATATTTATATCTGACAAAATAGACCTCAAAGTGAAGGCCATAACAAGAGATAAGGAAGGCCACTTCATAATACAAGAGGATATAATTCTGGTAAACATATATGCACCCAATGCAGGAGCACCCAAATACTTAAAAAACTTCTGGAAGATATCAAGGGAGAAATAGACAGCAATACAATCATAGTAGGGGATTTTAATACCCCATTGACAGCAATGGATAAATCCTCTAGACAAAAAATAAGCAAAGAAACAGCAATCCTAAATGACTCACTATCAGATGGACTTAATCAATATCTTCAGAACATTTCACCCCAAAGCTACAGAATATATATTCTTCTCAAGTGTACATGGGACATTCTCAAAGATAGACCACATATTGGGACATAGGCAAAGTTTCTTCAAATTCAAGAAGATAGAAATCATATTAAGCATCGTCTCTGATCACAATGGCATAAAATTAGAAATAAACTACAATAAAAACAATAAAAAATCAAACACCTGGAGGCTAAATAGCATGCTATTAAACAATGATTGGGTTACCAAAGAGATCAAAGAATAAATAAAAAGCATCATGGCAACAAAGGACAATGAAAACACAACAATCCAAAATCTATGGGACACAGTGAAAGCAGTCTTGAGAGGGAAGTTCATAGCTCTGCAGTCCTATCTCAAAAAACCAGAAACAATGGTAATAAATTACCTAACCCTACCACTCAAAGAGTTAGCAAAAGAGCAACAAGAAAAGCCCAGTAAAGCAGAAGGAAGGAAATAATAAAGATCAGAGTGGAGATAAACGACATAGAGACCAAAAAAAAAAAAAAAAAATACAAAAGATCAACAAAACCAAGAGCTGGTTTTTTGAAAGAATAAACAGGATTGATGAACCTCTAGCCAGGCTTACCAAGAAGCAAAGAGAGAGGACCCAAATAAACAGAATCAGAAATGAAATAACAACCGATCCCACAGAAATACAAATGATTATGAAAATATACTATGAACAACTCTATTCCAAAAAAATGGACAACCTAGATGAAATGGACATATTCCTAGAAAAATACAAGCTCCCAAAACTTAATCAAGAAGAATCAAAAAACCTAAATAGGCCAATAACTACCAAAGAAATTGAAGCAGCAATCAAAAATCTTCCAGCTAACAAAAGCCCTGGTCCAGACAGCTTTACAGGGGAGTTCTACCAAGCATTCAAAGAATAAGTAAAACTTTCCTCCTCAGACTATTCCAAAAAATTCAATAGGAAGGCACACTTCCAAGCTCTTTCTATGAAGCCAGAATTACCCTAATCCCAAAACCAGATAAAGACACCACAAAAAAAGAGATCTACAGGCCAATATCCTTGATGAACATAGATGCTAAAATCCTCAACAAAATTCTAGCAAATCAGATTCAGCATTACATTAGAAAGATCATACACCATGACCAAGTGGGATTTATTCCGGGGATGCAAGGATAGTACAATATCTGTAAATCAATAAATGTGATACATCACATAAACAAATTGAGAGACAAAAATCACATAATCATATCAATCAATGCAAAAAAAGCATGTGACAAAATCCGATACTCTTTTTTTATTGCTTTTTTACAGAGAGGAAGGGAGAGGAAGGGATAGAGAGTTAGAAACATCGATGAGAGAGAAACATCGATCAGCTGCCTCCTGCACTCCTCCTACTGGGGATGTGCCTGCAACCAAGGTACATGCTTGACCAGAATCGAACCTGAGACCTTTCAGTCCGCAGGCAGATGTTCTATCCACTGAGCCAAACCAGCTAGGTCCCAATACCGTTTCTTGATAAAAACACTCACCAAAGTGGGAATAGAGGGATCATACCTCAACATAATAAAAGCCATATATGACAAACCTGCAGCAATATCATACTCAATGGGCAAAAACTAAACTCGTTTCCCCTAAGAACAGGAACAAGACAGGGATACCAACTTTCACCACTCCTGTTCGATATAGTACTGGAAGTGCTAGCCATAGTGATCAGACAAGAGGAAGAAATAAAAGGCATCCAAATTAGAAAAGAAGAAGTAAAACTGTCCTTATTCACAGATAACATGATATTGTACATAGGAAACCCCAAAGATTCCATCAAAAAACTACTATACCTAATAAATACATTTGGCAATGTAGCAGGATACAAAATTAACACCCAGAAATCTATGGCCTTTTTATACACCAGTAATGAACTCATAGAAAGAGAAGCAAAACAAAACAAAAAAATCAATCCCAATTACCATTGCACCAAAAAAAATTAAGATACCTAGGTATAAACTTAACTCGGGATGTAAAAGATCTATACTCTGAAAACTATAGGACATTGAAAAAAGAGATAGAGGAAGGACATACCATGTTCATGCTTGGTAGAATCAACATCATTAAAATGTTCATACTACTCAAAGCAATCTACAGATTCAATGCAATCCCCATTAAAATACCAATGGCATATTTCAAAGATCTAGAACAAACTCTCCAAAAATTCATCTGGAATAAAAAAAGACCCTGAATAGCCACAGCAATCCTGAGAAAGAAGAACAAAGTTGGAGGAATCACAATACCAGATATCAAGCTATATTACCAATTCACGGTTCTCAAAACTGCCTGGTACTGGCACAAAAACAGACATATAGACCAATGGAAAAGAATAGGGAACCCAGACATTGACCCAAGCCATTATGCTCAATTAATATTTGACAAAGGAGGCAAGAGCATACAATGAAGTCAAGAGAGTCTCTTTAATAAATGGTACTGGGAAATTTGGTCAGATACATGCAAAAAAATGAATCTAGTTCACCAACTTATGCCATACACAAAAACAAACTCAAAATGGCTAAAGGACTTAAATATAAGATGGAAAACCATAAAAATCCTACAAGACTCCATAGGCAGCAAAATAGCAGACATATATCATAGCAATATCTTTACAGACACAGCTCCTATGGTAATGGAGACTAAGGAGAAAATAAACAAATGGGACTACATCAAAATAAAAAGCTTCTCCACAGCAAAAGAAACCATCAACAAAACAAGAAAGCCCACTGCATGGGAGAACATATTTGCCAATGTTATTTCCAATAAGGGTTTAATCTCCAAAATTTACAGAGAACTCATACAACTTAACAAAAGGAAGATAAATGATCCAATCAAAAAATGGGCAAAGGATCTAAATAGACACTTTTCTAAAGAGGACATACAGAAGGCCCAGAGACATGTGAAAACATGCTCAAAGTCACTAATCATCCAAGAGATGCAAATCAAAACATCAATGAGATACCATCTCACACCTGTCAGAATGGCTATTATCAACAAATAACAAGTGCTGGTGAGGATGTGGAGAAAAAGGAACCCTCCTGCACTGCTGGTGGGAATGCAGACTGGTATAGCCACTGTGGAAGACAGTATGAAGTTTCCTCAGAAAGTTAAAAATGAAGCTCCCATTTGACCCAGTAATCCCACTTCTAGGAATATATCCCAAGAAACCAGAAACACCAATCAGAAAGGATATATGCACTCCTATGTTCATAGCAGCACAATTTACAATAGCTAAGATTTGGAAACAGCCTAAGTGCCCATCAGCAGATGAGTGAATTAAAAAACTGTGGTACATCTACACAATGGAATACTACACTGCTATAAAAAAGAAGGAACTTTTTCCATTTGCAACAGCATGGATGGAACTGGAAAGCATCATGATAAGCAAAATAAGCCAGTTGGAGAAAGATAAATATCACATGATCTCACTCATATGTGGAATATAATGATCAACATAATTTTATGAACAAGAATTGATCCAGAGACAAATTGGGGGAGGGGGAGCAGTTAGAGAGCAACCAAAGGACTTGTATGCATGCATATTAGCATAGCCAATGGGCATAGACACTGGGGCTGTGGGGGCTTGCCCAGGATGGGCATGGCTGGGGAGGGGGGTCAATTGGGGGAAAAGAAGACATATGTAAAACTTTAGACAATAATAAAAAAATTATAAAAAAGTCTCCCTTCCATCTGTATCATACTAAACAAAGAACTTATGTTGGGAAGAAGGAAGCATGTTTTAAATGGATACATTATTAGATGTTTTACAGTGTCCTAGACCTCCTTAACTAAAGCTAATTACCTTTATTTTTAGAATGTCTGCATGCCTAGTTACATATACATTCTCTCATCCTCTCATATTTATTCAATACATATTTTACTGGGACAATATTTATTTAATAGGTACTAAGACTTTGTTTTAGCTCTTGGTGGCATACAAAGTTGGTCAAGACATGGTCTCTTCCCTTGGGAGGTCAGTGACACCATAGAATGAAGCCTGGATGCTATGGGAGATGTAGACCAGAGCAAGGGGTCAGGAAGCTCTCCTAGAGGAGATGAACCTTGGGCTGAGATTTGAGGAACACAGAAAATCACTCCATAAAGGAAGGACAGAGAGGCAAGGCCTTCCAGAGGGAATAGCATTTGCAGAAGCACAGAGGCAAGAGCCAGCATGATGCCTGTAACACACCCGAGGAAACAAGTGAAGGAGAGATTATTTGGGGTAGTTTGCAGTAAATAAATTGTATCTAGTACATCACTGAGGAAGCACGAAACCATTTCTTTCTTCACTTATTTATCAGACAGTTACTGATTTTTGACTGTGTCCACACTGTCTTAGGAACTTCATATATTTTATTTCTTCGGTCTCCAGAATATCAGAACAGTCCTTTTCAGAAAGCATTCTGAGTCCTATTTCATAGCTGCAAAGACAGAGGGCTAAAGAATCTGAATAACTTACTTCAAGCCCCTCGGCTACTAAGGAACAGATTTGGATTCAAACTCTGGCCTGGTACTAATGCTCAATATAGCAGGTAGAATTGAGTTCACCTGCAAAGTGACAGAAAACTAAACCACCAAGGCTCAATTGAGACAGAAGTTTTTTATCCCTCATGTAAACATTCAGGACTTCAAGGGCTTCATGAAATCGTCAGAACCAGAGTTAGCTTCTACTTAGTGGGTCTCCCACCTTTAACATATGGACTTGTCCTTGTGGCTCAACTTAGCTGCTCAGACTCCAGCCAACATGTCCTCATTCCAGGCAGCAGGAAGGGAGAAGTAGCAAGAAAAGTTTCACTTCTTCCTTATAAGGACAACTCCTGGAAACTGCCCATGGCATTTTCAACTTTTTAGTCAGAAATTAATCAGGTGCCTAGCTGCAAAGGAGACAGGTAAATGTGGCCTTTATTCTGAGGCAGCATGTATCCAGTTAAGAAGAACAGTTAAGAGGGACATCTAACACCCATGCCCTTTCCATTATCATATGGTTTCACATGCTAGTACCTGCTAATAACCAGGAAGTATTTCCTTTGCTCTTTCTAAGAAATTTTTCCTTAGTTAAAATCCAATGCCCAAAAGGGGAGAAGGTGCTGACATGCAGGAAAAGCACAATGTATAGGGTATTTCAGATATGGGTGACACTGAGAGGAATGGGGCTCAGTCCCTTAGCACACGAAGCCCTGTGGTTTCCTTGGGAAACTGAGGTGGGGCCTATTATCCTAGAACACTCTCCTCCTGTTTTGTTTTTTGTATTTTTGTTTGTTTGTTTGTTTGTTTTTGCTGGAGTCATCTCTCTCTCGAGCTTGATTTTCTGTATATTCCCGGAATTTAGCACCCTGCTGGGCACATACAAGTGCCCAGTAAACGCTGCTGAGTGAACGAATGACTTTAAGGCAATACAGCCATCATGGACTCAAAGGAGTCTGTCCCAACATTCCTAAAAATAATTAGATGCTCCTCCTTTTCCCCTGAGAGTTGGTCTGCAATTCCCCATAACACAGAATTTATCACTTTGCTCTATGTGGCTGGTTGCTATCTGTGAGCCCACTAGACAGTGAATGCCATGAAGGCAAGTAATGTGTCTTTCATTTCTGAAGCCTCAGCATCTGCACAGGGCATGGCATACCATTGGTGCTCAATCTGTTTTGCCTCAGCAAGTGATTCAATAAATGAAAGAAGTATTCCAATGTCTCCCAGTGCCCCATGTAATTATACTGAGAAGGCAGTGCACCCTCTCAGCTCTGGAATGGAGGAAGGAAGCTGAGCCTCTCTGGGCAGAACCACAGTGCAGCAAGACCAGCGAGAGCCCATCTGATGGCCCTGCCCAAGGGTCTGTGTCCACCATGACTCACAATAGTATATGTCCTTTGCTTGATGCCACCTTGCCTGGCCTCCAAGGTGCTCAGGTGTGCTCACAGCTCTCCCAGGCTCTGCTTCATGCTGACAGGGCTGGTCTGGGTGGGTAGCCTGAACTCAGGCAGTATTGCTCTCATATTGAGATTGTCTGTTTTCTGTTCCATCTCTGGTCCTAGACTCTTCTTGAGGCCATTCCTCTGGGGGTTTAGGTTCATTTAGACATTCATTACAAAAATATTTGTTACATATTATGGTGTTGTTTATTTGCCATGATGAAGTCTGTACTGTTAGCCATACCCAAGAATGTGAGGTGTCTCCATTTGAGCATGCCCTTGAGGAACCTGGGGTTGCACTTAGTTCCACAGCCACGGTTTTTCCTCAGGATCCCTATGCTGGCACTGGGTATTGACTTGCCAAGAGGAAATGTCCTGGTGTCTTGGACACCAGGCATCATCTTACTCTCTCCATTTTTCTGTCATTACTGCACAAAGGCAACACCACTGGAACTTGTAAGAGAAAAGCCAACATGTCACTCCCCCAAATAGACATATAACCTGGCAGTCTCTTTTGAAGATGCCTTCTACATACATTACTGAAACTATAGAACCTTGGAGTATGAAAGGACCTTAGTGGTCACTTGGTATATAACTTCTTTTTTAAAAATATATTTTATTGATTTTTTATAGAGAGGAAGGGAGAAGGATAGAGAGTTAGAAACATCGATGGGAGAGAAACATTGATCAGCTGCCTCCCGCACACCTCCTACCGGGGATGTGTCCACAACCAAGGTACATGTCCTTGACCGGAATCGAACCTGGGACCCTTCAGTCTGCAGGCCAACGCTCTATCCATTGAGCCAAACTGGTTAGGGCAGTATATAACTTCTTCAATGCTCAAATTTTCTTCTCTGCTAAGCTGTGAGCCAGCATGCTTGAATACATTCAGCTAACAAAAACTCATTATCTTATAAGGCAGCCTATTTCAAGGTTGGAGAGTTCTGACCTTACAGAATTTTTTCCCTTTATGAGTTGAAATTGTTCTTTCTTGACATTCTACTCATTAGCCCAAATTTATTCTTTTGAGCCACTGTATTTGGGACCTATTGCATCATAACAAATTACCACAAACTTTGTAGCTTAAAACATTATACATTTATTATCTCACAGTTGTTTTTTGTTTTGTTTTGTGTGTTTTTTTTTTAAGTTAGGAATCCAGGCATAGCTTAGCTAGACTCTCTGCTTCATGAGTTTGCTTCAAATGCTAAGTATGGCTGGGTTCTCATCTGAAAGTTTGACTGGAGAAGGACCCACTTCTGAGTGCATGTGGTTGTTGTCAGGATTCAATTCCTTGCAGGTTGTTGGACTAAGGACTCAGCTCCTTGCTGGCTGTTGGCCAGAGGCTTCCCTCAATTCCTTGCCATGTGGGCCTCTCTATAGGGAAGATCACAAAAATGGCAGCTGACTTCATCAGAGCCAACCAAGGAGATAGCCTGCTAGCAAAACAGAAGCTACGATCTCATATAACCTAATCATAGATGTGACATACTCTTAATGTTGATCACAAGCAACCTACTCAAGGCTATGAATACCAAGAGGCAGGGATCACTGCGTCCATCTTATAGTCAGTCTGCCTGCTACAGCCACACAGAAGAACTCCACTCTCTCCCCCACAAAATAATCCTTCTAATACTTAAAAATAATGTTCATGACTTGCTCATCTTTTTGTCTTGGGCTACACCCAAGTGAGCATTCTCACCTGTGCCGGGCCAGCACAGCCAAGGGTTCGGTGAGCCTGAGGAGGGGCGGCGAAGGATTTAGAAAAGACAGAGAAAGAGAATAAGCTGGGTCTAGGTGAATCTCCTGTGCCTGGCTGAGGCCACAGAGAGGGATCCAGCCAGCAAGCTGAGCCTTTATTTTATAGCCAGAGGTAAACAAGGTAGTGGTCACCATAGTTACAATGTTCTTGTGAGTTTCACTTGTTTTGGCAGCACTTGCTGCACCTCTCATAGCCCATTAGCTACCCAGGAAGGATCTAGGGGGCATCATAAGGTCAAGCTTAATTATGCTCAGAGGGCTGTGCCCTCTAAGCTGGGACTTGTTTGTGGCTTTGCCAACAAGTCAGTCTGAGGCTTAACCCTATAACCGCTCCCTACACTCACCATCACAACCATTTTCCTCAGAACTTGCTTTGTTGTTTATCTCAAAGTGGGGCCCCTAAACACAGTCCAGTCTTTTGGCTAGAACTGCCTGGGATGCAGCAGACCTCCCCGAGCACAAGCATGGAGACACATGCAGCTCCTCCTGCTAATTAGGGCTTCCTTTCAAAAAATAGAAGTTCTAGCTACCCCAGTCTCCACTGGGAAATAATTTTGGTACCAGAGTGCTAAATTCCAATTAATTATCCTACTAATGTTTTGGAGCATACATTCCAAAGATCTTTGAGTACTATGCATTTTTAATATGAAATTCACAAGTTGAAAACATGAAGATTTCCTTCCTTTTGTATCCCCTCCCACAACAACCTTGTGAATAGTTGAATCCTGTGAAGTATATAGGCAAATTTATTTTTTTCATCTCTAGAGTACTGAACAAATAGAACAACTTTTCATAAAAATAGACTATAAAGCTGTGGGCAGAATTCAGTGGGTAAGTTGGGTTGTTTTGTGAATCAAATTTGAAATTAGTAAGGAAAACATATAAAATGTTTGGTTCTTTCTGGAGTATGCCTTGCCCTTGGAATCTTTGCCAACTTGAGGTTGAATCAAGGGAACATGCATGTTCACAGTTTTCAAATTCTTGTAATGTCAAGTGGTACTTGAAATAGTTTAACTAGGGGTTTCAGTAGCTAAGGCGAGTTTCAACAACTGTATCTTAAAGCCAGAGGATGAAGGGTACATCTACCCAAAAGAAATAATGAAACACCAGTGAGCAATAAATCAGTTAACATATGTAAGTGTTTAGAACAGGGATAGTCACAGACTAAATTCTCAACAAATATTATTGTCATCATTAATATTACCCTATTTGGGTTGTATAATAGTGAAGAGCCAACACACCCGCTTTTAACATTCTCTGCTATTGTGTCTGCCAGTGACCTTCTGTGGTTCCAGGATGGACTATGTTCTAAGATGACAAGTTGAGCAGCAGACACCTCTATTCAGCCCCTAGGCCAGTTCCCCAACCAAATCAAATACCAGTGTTTTTAGTGTCATATGACTTAAAAAGGAACAGTCAAGATTCCAGAGAAGAGTAGGGAACGTGCTAGTGAACTGGGGCTTTGGGATGAATTGGAAGAAAACAGAGATGGTCCCAGGCCCTACAGCACCCCTACCCCTTCCCTCTGACCACAGTCTTTTCCCTATGGTATCCTGCTGAGATTCTACATGAGGCATATATCCTGGTGGGTAGGGACTGTTCTGTCAGACCAATGGGACTCAAGTCTCTGGCCAGCCACTCACTAGTTGTTTGATATTAGGCAAATTATTTAACTTGTCTAAGCTTGACTTTCCCAATTTGTAAAATGAGGAGAGTAGTGCCTATCTCATAGAATTAGTGTGAAAATTGAGATGAAGGTTAACATTCCTTGGAACATATGTATTCTCTGTCACCACCATTATCATCATCACTACCACCATCACCATCATCATCTTTGTTTTTAGGGAAAGAGACTAGAAAGAGAAGAAGCCCATTTACTGGGTAGTTGATGCCTAGCCCCATATGAACTGGCACACCCAGTTATTAGGCCCAGGTTTTTGGCAGCCAAGTTCATATTAATGAACAGATTCATTTAATAATTACGTCATGAACAAGAAAGGTCTTATCAGTGCACAATGGGAAAGAGAATTTTTGAAACCAGAAAGACAATAGCTGTCTAATGAATTTCCCTCTATTCTCCAGGATGGCTTCTGCACATATCTGCAGCTAGATTATTCAGAGCAAGCTGATACTTTGGCCCAACAAAAAGACATTTCCTTCCAGCTGCCTGCTGTGCTGCATGGATTGTCATATGGGGGTCCCATGTTGGGCATTCTCTCTATGCCTGTCGATACCTTAATCACCATCAGAGAAGTTGGAGGGATTTATTTTTGATCACTGCAGCTGAAGTTGAAAAGAAAAAAGAGGGTTTTTGTATGTGATTTTTATTTAATAAGGATGCCGGATTTTATTTGCTATTTTAAACTGCTCCTCAAGTGTCATGATTACAGAAATTGTGTCCTTGAATATATTCATGTTAGACTTTGCTAGTCTATGGAATGCAAATAAAACATTATCTCTATATGTAGAACAAGATAATTTTTCATTCTGCTTCTAAAATCAGATGATGAATTACATGTGATTTCACCATGTAATTTATCATATGTCTTAATGAATGACAAATGGAAAATAATTTTCCATTTTTCCCCCCTGTTAATGGTTATTGCAGTTTTGGTAGCTATGCTCTTAGCTCTTCATTATTACACAACCCAAATTGGGTTTCTCTCAAGACAACTAATTGAATCTGGTCAGAAATTCAGAAGGCAAAAGAGCATTCTGGAAGTACACTTAGCATGGTAATAACAATGCCTGACCCAGTCCAGAATAAATTCTGTCTTCAAAGTCAGTCTGTTTTAATCTCATTCAACAAATACTTGAGCCCCTGACATAGCCCTGGCTCTCTGCTGGGTGCTGGAGACACAGAATTCATCTCAGGAAACTTACCATCTACACTACAAGTTGCAGCCATCCTAAATCCCCCAGGCTGTGAAATAAGCCCTCCCTAGAGAGAGGGAATAAAGCTGGTTCTTTAACCTTGAAGGAAAAAGTCAACTAAAGAAAACTCTGGAATGTTAAATAAGCATGGTTAAATAAACAAGAATGGCTTGAAACAACTGCAATTGTCTTATCCTTAAAACAGCTCATTTTTGGCCCATGCGGGTTTAGCTCAGTGGATAGAATGTTGGCTGGGTCCCAGGTTCGATTCTGATCAAGGGCACACACCTGGGTTGCAAACTTCATCCCTGGCCCTGGTTGGGGCATGTGTGGGAGGTAACCAATAGATGTCTTTCTCATATTGATGTTCCACTCTCTGTGCCTCTCCCCTTCCCTTCCATTCTCTCTAAAAATAAATGGAAAAATATCCTCGGGTGAGAGGATTCACAACAAAAAGAGGGCACATTTTTATTCATTTCCATCTTTCAACCCTTTAGGACAGGTCCATCAGTCAGAAGCTCAGGTAAGTGATGGATGTCATTGGCATGCCACAGTATAACAAACTGGTCATAGGGACCAGGTGAGTGCCTGCAACCTGGAATTGAAGACTTTGTGTTGTGAAATTGATTTCCATATGCAAGTTTACACACACACCCATACACACACACACATTTGTAGTATAAGAATAAAGTCATGAAGCCCTTTGAAAAAATGCTAGAGTTCATATATCAATAAAAGCTACTCTGTAAAGTTGTTGTTTTGTTTGACCTATTGCAGTGATGTTGTCACTGCTTCAAACACAGACATAGGTCCTCTTCTGAGGTACTTCCAGAGTGAAGGATGGGCCAGATGAGAAAAAAAAAATTAGTCTTGTGACCTTTTAACATACTTTATTTTAGGTTCAAAGTAATATTCCTATATTATTATCCACCAATATTCAATCCAAAGTGCTTTGGACTGATTAAAAAAATAAAATCTACAGTGCAAATATGATTATGCCCACCGTTGAAGAGCATTGGAAATATGGATCTCAGGCTAGGAAGGAAGACCCTGGAGGTTTTGATCAAGGGCAACAGAATGAAAATGAACACATGGCAAACTGGCACTGCTTGTTAACTTCGGTGATGGACAGGGCAAAGGTTTGTGGCCTGGTGGGAAGAAAATTTGGAAATTTTCAAATCAAAGCTGAAGCAAAAGCAAGTGCACCACTGGGGTGGGAAGGTAGGGGCAGGTTGAACTGTGATCTAAGGGGTCCAAGCTGCAGAGTTAGGCTGTTCAGCACTAGGCTCAGTGGGTGTGGCCAGATGAAGGGGTGGAGCTTGAAGGGGATTCCCACAGCCCTGCTTATTGGAGCTTTCCTTTTAAAATTTATTTTTATTTACATTAGTTGTTATACAATCATATTGATATTAATTTCAAGTGTACAATATAGCGGCTCAACATTTTTATACCTTACAATGTAATGACCCACTAATTCTAGTAGTAATCTGTCACCAAGTAAACTTATCACAATATTATTGACTATATTCTCCTCCCCTTTTTCACCCATACCCCAGCCCCTCCCTTTTGGTAGCCACCCTTTAGTCTCTATTTCTATGAGTCTTTTGTTTTTGTTTTGTTTGTTTTGTTTTAGATTCCACATATAAGTAAAATCATATGGTATTTATCTTTCTCTACCTGCCTTATTTTATTTAGCATAATACCCTCTAAGATCCATCCATGTTATTGCAAATGGCAAGATTTCATTCTTTTTTATGGCTGAGTAATATTCACATGTACCACATCTTCTTTCTTCATCCATCTATTGATGAACACTTAGGTTGTTCCATATCTTGACTATATATATATATATATATATATATATATATATATATATATATATAAAAGCCTAAGCAACCAGCTGATCAGCTGACCGGCTGGTAGCTATGACAGCACACTGACTACCAGGAGGCAGACACTCAATGCAGGAGCAGAAGCCACAGTCATGGAAACATGGAATAGACTGATGACTCTCAGAGGGAAGTGGGGAGGGGGGAGGATGGGAAGAGATTAACCAAAGATCTTATATGCATACTAGAGGCCCAGTGCACGGATTCATGTACCAGTGGAGTCCCTCAGCCTGGCCTGCGGGGATCGGGCTAAAACCGTCCCGGTGCACAAATCCAGCTCTCTGACATCCCCCAAGGGGTCCTGGATTGTGAGAGGGCTCAGGCCAGGCCAAGGGACACCCCCCCTCCCCCGCAACCGGGCCTCTAGTTGCAAATAATGCTGCAATGAACATAGGATCCATATATCTGTTCAAATTAGTGGTTTTATTTTCTTTGGATAAATACCCAGAAGTGAAATTGCTGGGTCACATGGTAGTTCTATTTTTAGAATTTGGAGGAAACTTCATACTGTTTTCCATAGTGGTTGCACCAATCTGAATTCCTACCAACAGTGCACAAGGGTTCTCGTTTCTCCACATCCTGACCAACAGTCATTGTTTGTTAATTTTTTTGGTAATAAACATTCTAACAGGTGTGAGTTAATATCTGTTGTGGCTCTGATTTGCATTTCCCTGATGATTAGTGATATTGAGCATCCTTTCATATGTCTGTATGTCTTCTTTGGAGAAGTGTCTTTTCATGTCATCTGTGGGGCTTCCCCTTGACTTCTCCTCAGCTCGGACCTAAGGGTTTGCTTCTCTCCTACTGGTCTCCTTTAGCAGCGCCTGGTTCCCTAGTCTTCAACCACTTTAACAAAACCAGTTAAACATACTTCAGTCACCCAGGCTATTAAACACATTAATGTAAATTTTAATAATTAAAATGTATTTATTAATTTATATGTATATTTATGTAATTAATATTAACTATTAAAAAGGCAAGAAATTTGGATTTATAAATTCAACATGGTTTGATTTTAAAAACTATGCTCATTAATTATCATGCCTTTTACACACATAGAAGTTCAGAGATTGAACAGTCAGTCACTTATAGAGACACTCTAATGACAAATCAGAATATGAGACAAGACATATGACAAGCTGTGTGGCAGGTGGAAAGGAAGTAGAAAGAAATATATTAAAAACCAGAGGCCCGGTGCACGAAATTTGTGCACAGGGGAGGGGGGGTTGTCCCTCAGCCCAGCCTGTACCCTCTCCAATCTTGGACCCCCTGAGGGATGTCCAACTGCCCATCCCACTGGGGACATCCACCCTCCAGTGGATGTCCCACTGGGATTGGGCCTAAATGGGCAGTCAGACAGCCCTCTCACAATCCAGGACTGCTGGCTCCCAACTGCTCGCCTGCCTGCCTTCCTGATTGCCCCTAACCGCTTCTGCCTGCCAGCCTGATCACCCCCTAACCACTCCCCTGCCAGCCTGATTGATGTCTAACTGCTCCCCTGCCAGCCTGTTTGCCCCCAACTTCCCTCCTCTGCCGGCCTGGTCATCCCTAACTGCCCTACCCTGCAGGCTTGATCGCCACCAACTGCCCTCCCTTGATGGCCATCTTGTGTCCACATGGGGGCAGGATCTTTGACCACATGGGGCAGCCACCTTGTGTGTTGGAGTGATGGTCAATCTGCATATTACTCTTTTATTAGATAGGATAGAGGCCTGGTGCACAGGTGGGGGCCAGATGGTTTGCCCTGAAGGGTGTCCCAGATCAGGGTGGGGGTTCTCTTGGGGCATGGGGCAGCCTGGGCAAGGGGCTTGTGGTGGTTTGCAGTCCAGTCATGCCCCCAGGTGACCCAAGCAGAGGCCCTGGTATCTGGGATTTATTTATCTCCTACAATTGAAACTTTGTAGCCTGGAGCAGAGCCAAGCCTTCTGCTCACTCTGTGGCGGCAGCCATTTCTGTTGGGATTTATTTATCTTCTATAATTGAAACTTTGTAGCCTTAAGCGGAGGCCTGGGCCGGCCAGGGTGTGCAGAAAGCTTGGCTTCCTCCATTGCCGGGGAAATCCAAGCCTCCCTCCTGCTCTCTCTCTGTGGCTGCAGCTATCTTGGTTGGGTTAATTTGCATACTCTGCTGGAGGACTGTCCCAAGAGACTAGGAGTACTTTTCTGACATGAAGACTGTTGTTCCCTTTCAATCATTCACTTTTTGTTGTTTATCTTCCAGACACACCTAACAGAAAACTAAATTGAAACAGTGTTTATATATAGCCTATTAGAACCCCCACAGACTGGGCATGTGTGTATATGGGGGGAAGAATGGGATGGGATGTTCCCATGTCACCCTACAACTTCATTAGGAATTGCTGGCTTGGTTTCTTATTAGTTCCTAGCTAAGCATAAACTTTGCATTTTATCTCCATTTCACCTCACCACACACTTACACCCAGACCTAATCACTTAGAGCAATATTAGCATCAACATGGTATTTACCCTAATATCCTGGGAGGGTGAGGTTCTAGCAAGCACAATGATGGCTTATTAAAGGGACTGAATGCTCCAGGGAACACTCTTCATGGCATCTGTGTGCCTTTGTGGGAGAACATTGTAAACTAATTGCCATGTTTAGAGCTCACTCTGCCATTACCTTTAAGATACAATTTCCTATACAATACAACTTTCACGTGACTATAGATATACTCTGAGGTATGCCTCAGCCTTTAAATTTTTAGACATAAAAATAAAACAGGAAGGCAAGAGAAATATTTTTGATGAGTGATGAATATATCTGCCTAGAAGAGCTCTTGGATCCTAAAAGACACTTAATAGCTATGTTTTTATTAAAAAAATAAATAAATGCATAAAAATCAATATTTTTTTTATCCCAGCCTGATCTACTGCTAACTTGTCCGCTAACCTAGGGCAAGAGATATCCCTCTTTGAACATAAAATAAACTAATAACACAGAAAATAAATTGTTTTTACAAAGGGCTATGATCTCAACCTACCCCAGAGTATTTTTTTTGGAAGAAAACTTAAATTTTTAGAGCCTTCTGTTAAAACAATATATTAGTAAGAGACCAAATGGAGACTGGCTTTACTTCCTAAATTAGAGACTTTTTTGTTCTGTTATATATATATTTTGTATATATATACACAAAATGAAATCTAAAATATAGATTTAGAAAACATACTTTCTCATAATGTTTGCACCCTAGTGGGGGAGGTAGATGAGCCAACCAACCTTTATCACATGAGACATAAGTGTACTGGCTGCAAAGGGACCCAGGGAGAGGTTCCACCCCTGCAGACAAAGGGTCGGACAGGAAAGCCTGTCCTGCATACTATATGTTCTGTCCTACTTCCCAGACTATTTTGAATGGTCAGGCCAACAGTCCTTCATCTTTGTGATTTACTTTTGTCACCTTACTGTCCTCTCCATGCCAGGCACACTTTAACTTTCTTCGCTTCTCAATCCAGGTTAAACTCCATCCCTCGCTACAGTGCTGGGAAAGATTTCTGTTTTATGCATCTAGTTCCAATCAGCAGTTGCTCATAAATTTGGGTCAATAAGGAATGTCATCCATGAGACATCCCTAGTTACCCTATCACCTGCGGGGTATCTGGGACCTTATAGGAGTGGATGTAATTTTCCACTTCAGTGTAGCACAGGCACATGCATAACACCTCCAGGTTGTGGCTACATCTATAACAAAGGTGGAAGGAGGACCAACCCAACTGTAGGGATACTGCAGTTAACATTTATCATGCTTTGATGAAGGAAGAAGGAAGAGGCAAGGCCTCAAGTTCCTTTTAGTCTAACACCCGTCCTCCACACTCTGCCACCTGAGGACACTCTGAAACTCTTGGCTGTTGCCATCATAGACTTTACTCCCTTTAATATCCATTTCTTACTCATCCTTTCCTGCAAGGCCTGGCATATAAAACAAGCTGACCAAATGTTTGCTCATTGGAACTGAGGCCTTCTGTATGAAGGAATGTTTGTAGAGGAGACTCTGACAGGCAAAGGCAGAAGAGCTGTGGAGATGCCCAAGTAAGCTAAGAGGTAAAGCAGGGGGCCCTTCTGAGATCCCCTCTTCTATCCTAGTTCTTTGTTATTATGACAGATTTAGTGTATGTACAGTAAAGTTCCATTTCTTTTTCTAAGACCAAATAAAAGTAAAATATTAAAATAAAATCCAGCCCGGCCTATGTGGTTCAGTGGTTGAGCTTTGACCTAGGAGGTCACATTTGTATTCCTGGTCAGGGCACATGCTCAAGTTGTGGGCTTGGTCTCCAGTAGGGGGCGTGCAGGAGGCAGCCGATCATTGATTCTCTCTCAACATTGATGTTTCTGTCTCTCTTTCCCTCTCTTTTCCTCTCTGAAAATAATAAATAAATAAAAATATTGAAAAATAAATAAAATAAAATCCACACAGAATTAAGATAGAAGATACAGTCCTCAGCAGGGCATGGATGACCCTCATTAGCAAATCTGTCTTTCTTTCCTGGACCTCTTTTTCTCTTTCATGCAAAGATGTCCTTCATTTCAAAGCATGTCAGTTTCTCCAAAGAATTCAGTTTTATCTCCCATTCCTCCCTTCCCCAACTTCTGCTCATCTGGCTCTCCTAGACTGGCATGTCCTTTCTGGCCTTGGACCTACCACACCTACCTGTCCTCCAGCTCAAAGGTCACTTGCTACCCCAGATGAATTTTCCATGCTCCATGTATACAGATATCCACTTAGGTACCAGATCCTGTCCTTTTTCACCTTCTCAGGGACATCTCTCTTACAACTCTTCCTTCTTTGTTCATCAACCTTTTAAAGGGAATTTTAGGGACAAAATAGGCAGGTTTAGGGGGTTTTAGAAATAAAGAGGGTCCATGGGGAGGACTGCAAAAGTAAAGGCTTGTAGCTGCCAAAAGGCATACGTTCACAGAGGGGAAAAAAAGGGTGCCACAGGATAAGGAGATAGGAAGACATCCATTCACAGAAGATAGGAAAAAGCCACAGGGTGTGGGGAGAAAGAGGAAACAAACTTTCACAGGGGATAGAGAAATGCTGACAAATGGGAGAAAGAGGAAAACAGATTTTCACAGGAGACAGAGAATTCTACCACTGAAGGGGGAGAAAAAGAGGGAGGCACCATGTGGGGTTTGAGCTTTGAAGTTGATACAGTGACCAATCAGAAGGGAATACCAAGAGTCAAAGAACTGTAGCCTTTATAAGCCTTAGAAAAAGGGGTTTAGTGGGTCACCCCCTTGGGACCCCCTCCCAACGTGGGAGTTTATACTTGCTTCCAATAAATTTCCACCCTTTTCATCTACCACCTTTTGTCCGTGACTCCATTCTTTGAATCCATCTGAACAAGAACCCGGGAAAGAAACCACCCTTGCATCCTGCTCCGGAAAATCCACCCGATCCACTTGACTTTCTGGACACCACACTTGATTATCCATCTGTTTTACTGGTACTCCTGTTCAATCTCCTTTCCTGGTATCCTCCCTCCCCATTCATCCTGACCTTTTACCCTTGGAGCACCCCTAGTTTCCATCCTCTGTCCTCTATCTATATTCATTCTCTTTAGTAATCTGCTTCAGTTTCTTGGCTTTAAATACCACCAATATGCTGATGACTCCCAAATTTACTAGTATGTCTCCAGGACAGATATTTCTCTCAAATTCTAGATACAACTACCTACTCATGTCTCCACCTTGAAATCCAGTAGACATATGCAAACACCAGAGCATGGGACTTTGGATGGCCCTCAACAACCTGCACTCTGTCCCCTACAGCCCTCTTCTCAGACATTGTGTTCCAGTTGATGGGTGGCCTTCTTTTCCCTGAATGTGTGAAACAGGTTTCCCCCCAGAAGCCCATCACAGCACCTCCATGCCCACTCAGCAGTCACTTCTGATGCAAAAATCCTGTCAGTCCCCAAGACCAACTCAGATATCACAGTGCCTTTACCATTCTTCAGAATCACAGTTATTTTTCTCTCTTCTGGACTCCCACAGTGCTTTATTTATTTCTCTGTTCTAGGCATTAGTACCCTCTGTCTTGTGCTATGGTCAGCTATGTTCATTCACTCAACAAATACTAGAAGGACCACTACAAGCCAAACATTGTTCCGAGTACAAGGAATCATTCAATGTACAAAATAAATAAGATTTTCTAACCTTAAGGCGTATTTGTCATAGTAGGAGAGATTGCCAATAAATAATAAATATTATAAACATACTAGTACAAATTATATAATATGTTAAAAGGTATAAGTGCTATGGCAAAAAGAGAAATTAATGACAAGGATGTATGTCTGTGTTGGTGGGAATGGGGGGAAGGGCTATTGGTTATAGTACTAAGTAAGGATGTTAGGATAGGTCTCACTGAGAAGGTGATATTCAAACTACATGGAAGCCAAACACTAATTCAAAAGAATATATGGGAGAAACCAAGATGGCGGCATAGGTGAAACACCTAACCTGCAGCCGGGCACAACAATTTCAAAGGCACAACTAGAGGTCAGAACGGACATCGTCCAGAACCACAGGAGAGCTGGCGGACTGAAATGCCCACAGCTGGGGGGAAGGAGAGGGCCACGGGGACAATCGGGGGAGCCGTAAAAGCCTGAGGTATGGAGAAACTGGCGGAGACACGAGCGCGCGCGCCTGCGGGGAGGATGGAGCCGGAGAGGAGGGGGCGGCTGACGGGCCTGGCCGGCGTTCACTGGCAGGAAGGAGATAAAGGCTCCGGAGTGCGCTAAGCGCCGGCTCCGACTGCACTGAGCGCCAGTTCCGGGCGAAACCCTGGGAAGCCAGGCGCAGGCTGGGGGAATGAATCTGGGCTGTGGGGCGCAGGCACAGAGGAGCGGGGGAAGGCAGAGCTCCAGAGGCGCGCACGGGAAGGGGCGCAAAGGACTGGACTGTTGCCTGCGCCACTGAACTGCCCTAGCGGGAAGGAGACATAAGCTCAGGACCGTGCTGAACCCCAGTTCCGACTGCACTGAACCCCAGTTCCGGGCGAAACCCTGGGAAGCCAGGCGCACGCTGGGGGAATGAATTTGGGCTGTGGTGGCTGAGGCACAGAGAAGCGGCGGCTCCAGACGCGCGCACTGGATGGTGCGCAGAGGACGGACTTTTGCCTGCGCCACTGGGTGGCCCTGCTGGGAAGGAGACAGGGACGCCAGACTGCGCTGAGACCCAGTTCCAACTGCACTGAAACCCAGTTCTAGGCGAGAATCTGGGAGTCCAGATTCATTAGGGGATGGACTGGACTGTTAGGCAGTGGGCGAAACTCCAGGGCGCGTTTCTCTCAGAGGTGTTTGCAAGGAATACAGAGGGACACAGACACAGGAGCCTCATAGGGCGGGGCTGACAGGAAGCCAAGGTTGTAGGCTCCACCCTGTAGCTCCGCCCCAGCCAAGCTGAGCAGAAGCTTTTTCCTGCTGAGTGCCTCAGGTAGTGGCTGACCCACACTGCATTGGAGACCCAGAAACGAGGGCATCTAGTGGTTGGTGGGAGATGACACCAGATTTCAATCACTTGCATAAGGGAGGCATTCTAGAGGCAGACTCAGTGAGCGCCAAGGCATTGCTGCATCAAGACCCGGCCCACAAACATGTCTCCTGCACAGCAACTCTTCCTATATGGACAAAGAGGGTCCTCACGGCCAATTGGCCTGGAGGACAATTCCTCCCAGTGACACCAACAACAATCAAGACTTAACTGTACAAAGGAGGACCAAGATGGAGACATAGGGCGGCAGCCTGATCGTTGCCTACCACAACAATATTGAGACTACGACGGGAGAGCAGAGCAGACACCAGCCAGAAAGACCGGGGGGCTGGCTGAGCAGATGCTCTACAACTAGAATAAAAGAGAGGGGTACGCAGGATGATGCTGATGCCGGTGACCCAAAGTCCACACTTTAAGAACTATGGCTCAGGCGACACAATGGTGGCCTGGAACGTGCTCGGCGCAGTTCCCCCGGCGGTCTCCGGCTGAGGGGACGGCTCCACTCGCTGCCGAGCACGAACAGACGAGCCCCTGGGAGACATGGGGTGGGAGACTCCGTGCTTGCTGACCTCCGAGTCCTTCAAGAATCTCAATGCCCCGAAGTGGCCAGGTGCGCACGCTCAGCGACTGGCCACCGTTGCAGACCCAAGGGCCGACGCAGCAACACCGGACCAGCCCACCGCCGGGCACCGGGCACACCGGAGCCTTGCCGAGCCCGCCGCCCAACGAGTTCTGCGGCAGCCGCCCTGGAGCTCTGAGAAAATGACCGAAGGAATTGCTGAGAGGGAATTGACCAACAGGAATTGGGATCAAGAAGACGAAACCCCGCTGAGACCCGAGTCCAGGCGAGCCTGCGAGCCTCTGGGATCAGATGTGGTCACACGCCTCTGGGTCTAGGTGAGGCCTCACGCCCCTGGGTTTGGGTGAGGCCACACGCCCCTGGGTCCAGGTGAAGCTGGATTCCGGGTTCGGGTGAGGCCATGTGCCCCTGGGTCTGGGCGAATCTGAACCCTGGGTCCGGGTGAGGCCGTGGGCCCCTGGATCCGGGTAAGGCTGGGTCTCGAGTACGGGTGAGGCCGTGAGCCCCTGGATCCGGGTGAGACCACGCGACCAGGGGTCTGAGAGAGGTAACGCGTCCCTGGGTCCGGGTGGCTTCATGCACCTAGGTCCAGGTGAGGCCACGTGCCCCTGGGTCTGAGAGAGGCCACGCACCCCTAGGTCCGGGTGAGACCATGTGTCCCTGGATTCGGGTGGGGCCTCGTGCACCTAGGCCCGGGTGGGGCCGCGTGCCCCTGGGTCTGGGGGAGGCCAGACGTCCCTGGGTCCGGGTGAGACCGTGTGTCCCTGGATCCGGGTGAGACCTCGTGCACCTAGGCATGGGTGAGGTCACGTGCCCCGGGGTCTGAGAGGCCAAGCGTCCCTGGGTCCGGGTGAGACCATGTGTCCCTGGATCCGGGTGAGGCCGCGTGCACCTAGACCCGGGTGAGCCCAAGTGGCCCTGGGTCTGGGAGAGGCCAAGCGTCCCTGGGTCCGGGTGCGACCATGTGTCCCTGGAGCCGGGTGAGGCCTCGTGCACTTAGGCCCGGGTGAGCCCAAGTGGCCCTGGGTCTGGGAGAGGCCAAGCATCCCTGGGTCCGGGTGAGACCATGTGTCCCTGGATCCGGGTGAGGCCTCGTGCACCTAGGCCCTGGTGAGGCCACGTGCCCCTGGGTCTGGGAGAGGCCAAGCGTCCCTGGGTACGGGTGAAGCCAGATCCTGGGTCCGGGTGAGGCCGTGCGCCCCTGGATCCATCCGGGTGAGGCTGGGTCCCAGGCCCGGGTGAGACCACGCGCCCCTTGGGTATGGGTGAGGCCACGTGCCCCTTAGTCCGGGTGACGCCGTGCCCCTGGGTTCGGCCGAGGCCAAACCAGAGGGAGTCGGACCTCCATTACCACCATTTGTCCACCATCCAGAGCTGAGGGGTCAGTGCTGACATGTACACATAAGAAACTACTGGACATTGAAATTGGGTCTCAAAAGAACTGTTGGTCCAGGGGGAAGCTCGCTACAGATTGATTCATTTGCCTGTCAGCATAACTATTATTGCTCGTCTCACATTCAGTTCTTATTAGTATATATCTAGTGACATATGATCTCGCTCATCTAGGGGAAAATGATGAACAACATAGACTGAGGAACAAGAACAGAACCAGAAGCAAGGAGGCATCGATCGGACCATCGGGCCTCAGAGGGAGGATAGGAGAGGGTGGGGGGAGGGGGAGAGTTCAACCAAAGGACCTGTATGCATGCATATAAGCCTATCCAACGGTTAAGTTCAACAGGGGATTGGGGCATGCGTGGAGAGAGGGGTGGGATGGGAATGGGGGGATGAGGACAAATATGTGACACCTTAATCAATAAAGAAATTAAAAATAAAAAAATAAAAAATAATAATAAAACAAAAGAATATATGCAGCCTTATTTTCATTGCAGCATTATTTATAATAGCCAAGATATGGAGGTGGTATTCCATGTGGTCATCAATAGACTAGTGGATAAAAAAGTTGTGGTACATATATATAATGAAATATGACTTCACCATAAAATTAATGACATCTTACTTTTTGAGACAACATGGATAGATCTAGGGTATAAAGTGAAATAAGTAAGTCAGAGAAAGACAAATACCATGTGATTTCACTTATATGTGTAATCTAAAGAGAAAAATAAGTGAAGAAAATAGAAACAGACTCATAAATATAGAGAACAAACTGAGGATTGCCAGAGGGGAGTGGGGTTGGGAGCTGGGTGAAAAAGGTGAAGGGATTAAGAACTGCAGATTGGTAGTCACAAAACAGTTACAGGGATGTAAAGTACAGCATAAAAATACAGACAACAATAATGTAATAACTATGAATAGTGCCAGGTGGGTACTTGAAATATCAGGATGAACACTTTGTCTATGATTGTCTAACCACTATACTGTACACCTGAAACTAATCCTACCTAATAAAAGAGTAATATGCAAATTGACCCTAACTCTGCTAAACCCACAAGCCACACCCACCAGCCAATCAGGAGCAGATATACAAATAAACCCAACCAAGATGGCTACAGCCACAGAGAGCAGGAAGGAGGCTTGGGTTTCCCTGGCAATGGAGGAAGTCAAGCTTTCTGCCTGCCCTTGCCAGCCTAAGCCTCCATTCAAGGCTACAAAGTTTCAATTATAGATATACATAAATTCCAACAGAAATGGCTGCCACCACAGAGCAAGCAGGAGGCTTGGCTCCGCTCCAGGCTACAAAGTTTCAATTGTAGAAGATACATAAATCCCAGATACCAGGGCCTCCGCTTGGGTCGCCAGGGGGTGTGGCCAGCCTGCAAACCACCACAGGCCCCTCGCCCAGGCCACCCCACGTCCCAAGGGAACCTCCACCCTGATCCGGGATACCCTTCAGGGCAAACCATCTGGCCCCCACCCGTGCACCAGGCCTCTATCCTATCTAATAAAAGAGTAATATGCAGATTGACCATCACTCCAACACACAAGATGGCTGCCCCCATGTGGTCAAAGATCTTGCCCCCATGTGGACACAAGATGGCCAGCACAAGATGGCCAGCAGGGGAGGGAATTTGGGAGGCACCAGGCCTGCAAAGGAGGGCAGTTGGGAGCAATCAAGCCCACAGGGGAGGGCAGTTAAGGATGACCAGGCTGGCAGAGGAGGGAAGTTGGGGGCGACCGGGCCTGCAGGGAAGGGCAGTTGGGTGGGACCCAGGCCTGCAGGAGAGAGCAGCTGGGGGGGACCAGGCCTGCAGGGGAGGGCAGTTAGGGGCAAACACGCTGGCAGGGGAGCAGTTAGGCATCAATCAAGCTGGCAGGCAGAAGCAGTTAGGGGCAATCAAGAAGGCAGGCAGGCGAGCAGTTGGGAGCCAGCAGTCCTGGATTGGAGAGGGTGCAGGCTGGCCTGAGGGACACCCCCACCCCCACCATGCACGAATTTCGTGCACGGGGCCTCTAGTTTATATTATAAAGATGTAATATGCAAATTAGGCCAGGACTCCGTAAAGGGTCACGACCAGACAGGAGGAGGTTGCGCGCGCAGGTGAGGCCCAGAGCGAGACGAGACAGAGGCAGGGTGGCCTAGCCAAGCCAGCAGTGGTGGCTCGGGCAGCCCCAGAGCAGACACAGGCAGGGGGGCCAGAGGACACTCTGAGTCAGGCGCAGGTCCTGGCCCCCCGTGGTGCCAGTCTAGCCTCCAGCAGCGCCGAACGGGCCTGACTCCCACAGCAGCCAGTGCTGCGTGAGTCAGGCACAGGTCCTGGCCCCTCGTGGCGCCGTCCGGCCTAACTCCTGCAGACAGTGCTGCACAAGTCAAGTGCGGATCCCGGCCCCTCTCAGGGTGCTTCCTCACACAAATTTCAATTGTGTGCTGGGCCTCTAGTACAAAATAATATTGAATATAAACTATAATTTAAAAATACAATTTTTAAAAATGAAGACCTGAAGGAAGCATGGGAGTGAGCCAAGGAAGCCACAGGTAAACCTGGGAGAGAGCAGCCCAGACAGAAGCACAGCTGGAGCCAAGGCCTAAGGCGGAACATGACCCCTTGCCCTGGATATGCAGCGGGACTCTGCAGCCTGTCCCTGGCCCTCTGCCATGTGCCCTGACACCATCACTTGCCAGGCTTCACAACTTCACTATCAAGTCCTTTCCCTCTTTTGAGTCTTCATTGTTTCAAAATCCGTGACGTTTTATCATTTGTCTTTTCTTGACTTTTGCAATAGTATCTTTGGTTCTCCTACTCTAATGGCTCCTCTTTCTCCCTCTTTCTCTTCTCCCCTCTCACATTCTACCCTTGGCCTTCTCCTTCTAAGAATTTAGCCATGATCTAAAATCTACTTCTTGATCCCCTCTAAATACTAGATTCATCTCCATGCAGATATTCTACAAGCATTTTTAAGCTTGAAGTATCAAAATACAACTGCACTATTCCCAAATTCAGAAGTGTTTCTTGTGTTTTCTGTCTTGATTACAACCTCCATTTCATCCTTTAAATTGAAAACCACATTCTCTTTATTTGCTTCCTCTCTTCCTTACCTTATACTAGTACATCCAATCACTGACCAATCCTTGTCTCCTCTTGTGTCTTTAATCACTGCCCAGCGAGGGACCCTACAATTTCTTACATGTTCCAATTGGTTGGCTCACTGCCTCAGTCTCTCCTCTTTACAACTTGGCCCACAAACTCCAGTCAGTATTGATTATACGGTGTTCACAATCTTGAACAAATCTCAATGGTATCTAGTCCCTGTCCCAGTGGGTCAAGACCTTTTTGGACACTAATGCTTGTCACATGATCTGCACTCTCTTTCAGATTCATTGATGTACAAAAGTGATCAGCATCACCATTATTGTCTGTTTTTCATCCAAATTAACATTGGGACATTGTCTGGCTCTCTCAAGACATTGTTTATCCCATAACGGCAATCCTATGATGCCCCAGACAAGCCTTCACACATAAGGGATCCCAGCTTCCTTCCGATGCCTATAGTCAGTCTAGTTCAGGTCAAGCATGCACCAAGTGAAAGTGGCCTGCATTCTTTCCTTAGCTTGGATATGAGTTGGGAGAATTGATGAGCCTCTTCTGGAAGGCTGGTGTCTAGAGGAGGTGAATCTAACCGTCAATAACTAGAGACACATTCAATGTGATCCACTAGCTGACTGGGTCTCTTTCTTTTGCCACTTAAGAGAAAGCACTAATTGGCCCCTTATGGGCAGTTGTCATTGGTCTCAGTCTCCCCATCATCTCTCCCAAATGGGGCTCATTGATTCTCTCCATTTTGAAGGGGAAAATAAGATTTGTTCTATGCTTGATTCTGCTGCATCCCTGAGAGAAAAAAAAATGGAGATGGTAAGATCACTAGGATTTAGGATATTAAAACTTATAAGCAATTGACTCACTTATCATAATGCTTTGCAATTTAGAAAAGTTCAAAGAAACAAAATCTGGAGGCAATCCAAATACAGCTGGCTACTCTGTATTTTCCAGGGGCAAATGCTGAGCCTTCCTTGAATCTGTGGCCCATCCTGGCACTGTATGAATGATCCAGGTTAGTGGATGTGACAAAATGCTCTCTTGAGTCCCCCAGCCACAGCTCGTTAGACAAAACTCCTCTTAGTGACCCCCAGCTCTCGAATGAGATGAGAACCGGTACTTCCTTTACTGAGATTAAAACACACAGATTAGCTACAGCAATTTCTGAAGAAGGAAGGAAATTACCAGTCTTAACTTGGGCCTCTTTGCATCTTAAAAAGAAATGAAAGATACTTTCATTGAACAATTCGATTGTTCTTGCTCATGTCTATTACCCAATGTTACTGTAGCACCACAAAATATCTCAGATGCCCTGAATCCCAAGAATATGGTCTCCTGCCAGAGCTGCAGGGGATATGAATAATTCCTGTGCTCTGATACTCAGGATGGATGTGTTTCTGGGATTTTTTTTTTTTTTTTTTTGGCAGAAATTCCATTGGACTCCATGTCTTGTGGAGAAGTCAGTGATTTCATGCTCTGAGGACACTTTCAGGGTAAGCAACAGCAGAGCAGAGCTCCCATGTAAGACAACTTTTCTTATTTTTGTTGTAAGAAAAATATGCCAATATCCAGGGGCAAAGACAAGACAGAGATGGAACCACAGCATGTTTCTCTTATTTTAATGTACATAGAATAAGCAGAAAGCGTGACTCTCAGCCCATAACTTTGGAACTGCAAGAAATATAACTTCCTTTATTTTCCAAAATTTAAGTCCAGTTCTATTTTGAGCTCCTAGCACCCTCTATAAGGTCAGTCACCTCAGAGGTGCCCTCAAGGACATTGTGCCACAGTTTGGGGGCCACTGGTAGGAAGCCGGTGTCAAGGCCCCTTCAGGCCCAGTGGCACCATCTGCCTGCTGCTCCACCCAGCCACTTCTGTCATGTCTCCTGGGGAACCAGTGCCCCCTAGCAGCCTTTCTGGGAAGCTGCCCTGCAAACTCACTTCTGGTACCCTCATCCCTCTCTTCCTCCTTCCTCTGGTTCTTCTCCTCTTCCCACTTTTCCCCAGCCTCGGAACATTGCCTTTCAGTTCCAGTTCTGGGGAATCCTCTTGCTTTTATGCTTCCTCCACACCACTCTCTCCCTACTAGGCCCTCCCACTCACTCAGCTCCAGGATACTAGACTCATTGCTCTTCTCTGAAGACCCCAAGCACACCTTTGCATTCACCATTATCTCTTCCAGGAGTGTCCCTTCCTTCTGAAATCCACGTAGCTCACCACAGTGTCACCTACTCAGGGAGGTCTTTCTGACCACTCCACATGAAAATATGCTCTCCACATTACCCCATCCCCAGACCCAGAATTCTGTGTTGCCTTTATCTGCTTTATTCATCTCCATATACATATGATATATTTATTGGGTTATTTATTTATTATCCACCTCCCCATTAGAGTGGAAGCATAATTATATCACATCAGCCTAGAGCAACAGTGCTAGGTACATGGTATATTCAATAAATATATGAGGAACAAAGGAATGAATGGGTTTGTGGAACATCTAGACTGTTATAGGCACTGTGCTAGACACCAGAATTAATTCCACCAGAAGGCAGAACTGAGAGTGGGCAAGGTGACCGCCCTGAGTTTGGTTGGGTGACAATTGAGGCTTATGAATCAAGGGACCACAGCAATGAGGAGTGTGGAGTGGGAGCACTGGGACTGAGAGGCATCCCCGTGGCTTCCAGGACATTAGATGAGGTTGGTCACGATGATGTAGCACTGTCTTCTAAGTTGATCACAGAGAACATAATAAAATGACTTTCTAAGTAAGTCCTTTTCACAAATATGTACTGGGCATGGTTTAGTGTGTTGGGGACATGCAGTGAAAGAAACATGTAAATGATTTTCCCAGGGAACTTCCATTCTAGTGGAAGGAGACAAGTAATATCCAAAGCCAGGAGGAGCTAAGGAGAACAAACACAGCACAGGAGAGACAAGAAAGCATGAGGGTGGAGGACAGGGTGCGCACACTAGGTACTGAAGAAGGGACTTAGAGGAGAGTCACAGTGAGCCACAAATGTTCCAGGCCATGCCAGAGGCTCTGCAGGGATCAAGACCTAGAAGTGTGGGAAGGCATTAACAACAAAGATCAATGTCACTTACTATGGGCCCAGAACTGTTCTGGGCACTGGGCATACATTAGTTAATAAATAGGCAAGAACCCCTGTCTTAGGAGAGCCTGGCTTCTAGACAATCAACAATCAATGTAATATGTGATTACATAGGATTTTAGAAGGTGTTAAGGGCTAAAATAGAAGAAGGAGTAGGCAAGGGCACTGGAAATTCAAGGTATTCAGTGTGTGCTTGTTGGGGGAAGTCAGAGACATCAGCGTGAAGAGATGGAATTAGTCATAAGGCTGATGGATGCACTGCCGTTGGCACATCTGGAGGTATCAAGGGTTGAGTCCTGGCACTCAGTGTCAAGTGCAGCCACTAGACACTATTATCTAATAAGCAGACCAAGTGGATGGGCCTGGGTGCAGGTGAGTATAAATATGTGTGGGATCTAGTAGAGGGTCTGTTTTGAGGGGTTTTGCTTTTTTGGTGACTTAGGAAGCAAGATCTTCATCTGAGAATGGGAACTGGGAAGAGGTGTTAGCTATTTTTAGAGGAAGAAGTGTGAAATGGTCTCAATGTGAAATTGGAAGGTAGGTCAAGGAAAAGAAAAACTAGTAGAATACATGGGGTATTTTTCATTGATATTAATTCACTTAGAATTATAAGAAGGTAAGTGTTGGGGAGAATGACAGTGTACAAGGAGCTAATTTCTACTCTTTAAATCTTTTATAGAAATATGATGTATAGAGAAACTTTTTTAGTCCAAATAGGACTTTTTAATAACGTAGCAAAAAGCCTCAGACCTTTATTCCTCTACTTATTTAGGGAAAAAGTAAGTCCTCATATTACAACATACTTAAAAATAAATTCCAGATAAAGATCTAAATGGTTTAAAGTAGACACTAGAAGAAAATATAAGAGGAAATCTTAATAATAATGAAGGTGATAAAAGTCTTCTGCAAAATGGAACTTTAAAAGCAGAAGTCAAGAAAAAGTGCACAAACAGGTTTGACAGAAAAACTTGAAGAATATTTCTTTTTTTTTAGACCTTGTTAATATTTATTCTATCCTTTCATGTAAAAAATAATTCTCTTTAACAGAAAAGGCAAAATCAAATAGCAATTGGTAAGTTCTACTTTGTCTACAATTTCCATCCATATTTCATGATAAGATTTCATTTGTGACAACCATTGCCAGTACTTGAACTTCTTTCTCTAACTAGATTTTGCAGAGTTTGGTGTGTCTTATTGAAGACTATTTCTGTGCAATAAAAGATTAAAGTGTAAGAACTTCCAGGATAGGTATGAAGGTACTTACTTGTGTTTTTATTTATTAATAACTACATTATCTAAAAGATGATTGGAGGACACTGACAGCAATGAACATAGACTAGAATAAAAGGTCATACACACACACACACACACACACACACACACACACACACACACGAGTGAGACTGAAGGCCCAAAATATGGGAAGATAAAGTCAATAAAAATATATTCCACTAGAGGCCCAGTGCACGAATTCATGCACAGGTGGGGTCCCTCTGGGTGGCCTGCAGGGATCAGGCCAAAATCTGTAGTCCAACACTGCCTGCAGCTCCTACCTGCCACTCCCGCTCATTCTGGCCCCAGGGGCTGGTGCCCAATCAGTCCCGATCGGGAGAGCTCAAGCTGCCACAGCAGCGCTCACCAGCCATGAGCCCCGAGTCTGGTGCCCTCCCAAAGGGAGTGGCCTGTGGGATTGGGCTGAAACCAGCTTCTCTGACATCCCCCAAGGGGTCCCGGATTGTGAGAGGGCACAGGCTAGGCTGAGGGACCCCACCCAGTGCATGATCAGGCTGGGGAGGGACCACAGGAGAGCTCCAGGGTGTGTCCAGCCCATCTCACTCAGTCCTGATTGGCCAGACCCCAGCAGCAAGCTAACCTACCAGTCGGAGCATCTGTCCCTGGTGTATGTCATAGCGACTGGTTGACCAGTCAACTGTCTGCCCCCTGGTGGTCAGTGCACGTCATAGTGAGCAGTTGAGCTGCCTTAGCATATCATTAGCATATTACACTTTGATTGGTTGTTCGGTTGTTCTGCCGTTCAGTCTATTTACATATTACCCTTTTATTATATAGGATAATACCCTAAACAATTTGTAGAAATGAACAACATATTTCTCTTTGAGCTTCCTAGAAGCCAGAAGAAAGTAGTAAATACTATCTATTTGTGGCTTCATAGTGTGTATAAGATAATAAATAAGGCATCTAAGACCTACAGATTTCTGATAGTGACACAAGAAAGAATGTCTCTATTACATCTCTTCTATCTTTGGAAATAAAAGAGCAATAAATAAATCTAACACAAATTGATGAATTATTTTCCCAATTTAATGTAGTCCCTTGATGTCAAACACACCTTAGAGTAGTAATGTTGGTATTTCCCGTATATGGGCTGGGCCTCCACCTCTTGAATTCCCTCAGCCCTTTCACCACTGGTTTTGACAAGAAATCCAGCTATATCAAGCATTTTGTGATTTTTGTAGACATCGCTGAAGATTTGAGGGGCCACTGGGAAAGATTAAACTTCAGGGTCTTATCAATTATTGCCCATCTGCCATTCTGTCCTATTCTTCCCAGCCTCTTGGTCCCTTCTCACTGCCTCCTCCTCCTTTCCTGCCCATGCACACGTGTGCCAGTCCTCTTCCATCCGGCAGCCATTTCCTTCCCTCTGCTGCTAGAACCAGCCAGCACATCAGACCTTGGAGCCAGCCATCTACCCAAAGCATTTCCCCATAAAAAATGGGGCCTCTCTCTGAAAAGGGTATCCTCCCTCTCCATGTCATACACTCGAATTGGGAAGCCAATAACCCCTCCCCACTTCCTCTAACTCCTATATGATGGGAGAGACCCTTGGCCAGCTCAGGGATGTCCCTGTCACTCCTTCCAGGCTAGCCATGTGGTTCAGAGTCTACTTCACAAAGGGTTGATCAGTGGATCTTCTTACAGTTCTCTTTCCGCTACCACACTGGCTTTATAAATAAGTTTCTCATTTTCATTATGAACCTGCACAGTGGAAATAGACATTTAGATGAAGAGAATTTGAAATCACTTCTGATCTGGGCAAAGTAAACAAGTGCCCATTTCTAAGACTGTTCTACAAATAGAACATAAAGGGCATTGTCGGATTCCACACACCCCTCCAGACAACCCCAGGGCTTATTTTTCTTGATGCCTACAGTTTCTCCCTCCTCCTGCTGCTCCTCCTCCTCCTTCTCTTCCTCCTCCTTTTACATTCTTTGCTTTAGTTATGAGGATTCTGACAAGTGCCTGAATTTCTATGGAGATGATCAGGTAGGTGTAGAGGACAGAAGGAGAGAAATGGGCACAGATTCAAGGACAAGAAGACCATCTGACATCTTTTTAGATAGAAGCAAGTTTTTGGCGAGGGAGGGAAATCTGTGTGTCAAAGCTGAGAGGAAATAAGAGGGAAACAGAAGAGGAAATACAGCATTATGTCCAATAAAATACTAAGAGACAACACATATGGAGTTACACTCATGAGCCTGGGGCTGTGCTCAGCGCTCTCCATTTGTTAGTAATCCTCCAACATCATTAGGAGGTGATGTTATTATTGCCATTTATGAGGGTGGGTAAACCGAGGCATCGAGCTGTCACACAATTTCTCCAACTTTACAAGCTGCGAAGAGGTGACAGAGCTGGATGTGAACCCAGGCAGTTTGATCTGAGTCTGAATTGAACCACTATGCTTTATTGACTTTCAAGTAAAACAAAAGGGTTATTCTGGGTAAATCCCTGAGGAAATGGGGGCTGGGGACGATGGAATCACTCAAAAAGCATTGGAGTCGGAGCACAGGGGGAATGGCATAGTGGTAGTGCCTCCCATTTATCAGAGCCAGGAGGGAGGAATCTGTGTTTCATTTCACAATTAGAAATAAGGCTTAAATGTACATCCCCATGGGAGAAGCCAAAGAGTGAGGTAAACACAACTGAAGTTGAATGGTTTGAGAGACTAGAATCTTTTTGAAGAACAGGTTTGAACAGAGCATGGAAAGGCACCAGGTTCTTGAATCAAGGACACTGCTGACCTTGAAATGCCATTGGTCCCAAGTCCTAATTTTGTTCAGGGGTTGCCTTTCTCTATACTTTCATTACAGCCTTTTAATGCAGATTTTTAAAAAAGAGGAGCAGTGGAGAGAGTGGATGGGCACTGTTATAGAGATCTACAGCACAGCGCCCTGGGGACAGTGGGCTCTGATCTGGGCACTACCCTACTCTAGGGGGTGCCAGTCACACTGACAATGACAATGAAAACAGGATTGGTGTCCCTGGGTTTGTGTTATGCAGCTTCTAGTCCATTTCATCAATGGACACTGGCAAAAGGATGGGATGGAAGAGGGAACCTCCTCCCTCTGCCCTGCCTGCGGTCAGTCTTGCCCTTGAGGTCACCAGCCCGGGACAGCTGGAAAATCAGGCCCCTGGCTTTCCCTCTCTATCTCGTTGCAGTCCTGGGTGCCTTCAGCCTGGTGACTATGGCAGCAGTCCAGCAGGAGCCAGGGAGGTGAAGCCAGGGCCTATGTGGGTGACACTGCCTTGTTCATTATCATGCAAGTTCATTGGCAAAAAAATGCAAATGATTCATTTCACTTCATCCTCTGATGGACTGTGCTGGTAGCAGTAACTGGCTGCTCCCTGCACCTACCTGTCGCTGTTGAGGTGTCTCTGCTCACTTTGTGCAAAAGGCCCACCACCCTTCTGATATATACAGTATATATATATATACATACCTATACACATCAACCAGCATTAAAGCCACCTCCTGGAAAAATGATCATCCACTGCCCCCTAGTGGACCAGATGCAAAGAGCCAAGATACTGTCTAAGCAAATCAGACCTGCGTTTTATTTCAGGAATAGTTTGCGTGATCTGTTGTTTTAATCTTTCTAGTAGCTGTGGTTCTTAATGAGCGACAGTTAATAAATAAATCATGGGTGACTCTTTGTGGAGCTGTATGTGAATTGTAAAAAGTCACAACATTTTCAAGCAGTATGTGAGCCCTCATTTGATGCTCATTTTAAAAATCAAATTATCTTTAAGTTGGAAAAAGGCATTAAAGAGCTCATGCTATTATCTAGAAAAGCCATGAGTTGCACCTGAGAGGGAAGCAAGTTTATTTCTAAGGCAGAAGCACTGGCTCTGCCTGTCTTATCACCTGATGTCACCTAGTCATCCTTGGCAGCTTTCAAGGGCTTCACAATTTGCATTCTTCCTGATGGTCACATATCCTTGTAGTCAGGTGCCTGTCACACTCAGCATAAGGGAAGCTACATTTGTGATATGCTGACACCGGTGAGGGGGGCTTGGTGCATCATTGTCACACTACAAAGGCTGTCTTGATGAGTCATTATCTTTGGACTTCTTTAGTTGAATTTGGCCCAGGATTATTCACTTAAAGATCATTTGATATTTGTCAATGTTGTTTACTATACTAAGAAACATATTTCTTAAGAAAGTTAATAATCTACTTTTATACCCTTTCTGAGCTAATTACTCATTTCAAGGACTTGAACAGATTGTAGCTATCTCAGAGTTCAGTCACTTTATTGCTCTGACCTTTTAGCATATCAATTAGTAGAATATTCTAGATACTAGAATAATTCACTTTTCATTGCCTGGGCTCTTGCCATAAAAACCTTCATTGATGAAGTCTAGACTGACCATGCCTGAAGGCATCTCCTGAGTTATGGATTTGCTTCTGATCTGTGCATCTAGATTCTATAACGATGCTGATTATGTACCATTCCTGTAGAGAACTGAAAAATAATAGTCCCTCATTATTTTCTATAATTTGTGGTTCAGATGAGGAAACAAGGTTAGATGGTCACAAAAGAAGTGATATCTGGGTGAAGTTGGCAGGGGTAATGCTATATTCCCATCTAGGACAGCCCTGTTTATTTAATTTATTTATTTCAGGCTGACTAGAGGATAAACACAGTGTTATGACAGGAAACCTCCAAGAGAGAACAATGTTGGTGCAAAAGCTTTGGTGTATGACACAGAGCAGGACTCAAATTTTTCCGTCCTGTGTAGCTCAGAAACCACAGTCAGTGAAGTGCTTCAAAATTCTTCCTAAGCCAACTGTAGTTTTCCCCCAGAACGTCACAGGAAGTGCTGCTGGTGATTCAGCAGGTTAAACTTTTCCTCCCAAATCAGAAATAAGCAGAGGCTGCAGTCGAGTGTGGTTCTGGAGGTTGGGGTGGGTGGGAGGGTCAGGCTTGTTTACTAAGTGGTCAGAATGTTCCAGCCGTGACACTTGAATGGCTGTTAAAGGACACAGTGAACTCTCCTTGATGGAAATTTTCAATGCAATAATAAAAATTAAATAGGTGAGGGGTATAACTTACCAGAGAGAAATAGGTCAGTACAGCTGCTGTCCTGTGGGTCCCCATTCCAGCCCATTGAAGTCCTGTGACTGCCTATTTTATTAAAGTTGGGCAAGATGCCCATTGAATGTCTCCATTTTTACCTGACCTGGTTTAAATCATTCAGTGAACATATGTCACAGACTCAGAGGCCCAAGAACCCAGTGGTCATCTGGTCTACCCCTGGCTGCCTCAGCCAGTATCTTTTCAATATCACTCTAAAGAGGTACTTGAACCAGATTGCATTAAGTACTAAAGGCAGGGGGGGAAAGAAGGCAGAGTGGGATAATGGGGAAAAGCTAAGAATATTCTTTCATCTACTTTAGGAATTTTACAACCTAACTAGAAAAATCAAGACCAAACACAGGTAAAATGATTTAGAGGTGCACATGAAGAAAGTACATAGAACACAACCAATATTTCTGCTTTCTAATCTTACATTGGTGCCTCTTCCTATTAAGATCACCTGCTTTCATGCATCTGGTTGGTGGGTGCAGTGAGACCCTGTTCCCAGCTGGCCATTGTTCAGCTGAGAAACTGGCTTTCCCCAAAGCCTCATGCATGCCATGCTGGGGCCTCTCCAGCTGATCTGTGGCCAGGCTGCCTTGCTGGTGATACTGAGCTTGTTTTATGCCAGGGTATCAAAGCTGCTGCTATTGCTGCTGCTGCTGCAGGGCTATAACCTGGCCTTTTATGTTTCCGTCTAGACAGAACATGATTGAATAAAGGACTCATCCAAGCCCTGTGTCGCACTGGCCATCTGGAAAGTGGCCAACCACTCTTTAGCAAATTGCCCTGTTTAAATGCAGCTGCTGTGTCTCAGCATTTGTGCTACCAAGACAAATTGCACCACCCCTCTTCCTTCATTTATCTAGGCTGCTCCTCTTAATCTGCTTGGGAACTTAAAAATACTGTTAATGTATGACAAGGCACTTGACCTGCCTGCTTCACCAGCAGAGGGGGAGCATTTGTCTTGTGCTGGTTCATCCTTCCCTCAAAAGCAAGGGCACCTTGCGTGTCCTGTCTTAATGAAAGCTGCCTTTATTAAGCATCCCATTAAGCACCACTGTGCCCAGCTATCCAGCTCTGTAAATATTACCCTTTAGAAATGCATTGAGAGGCCCTATGTGTGCTGTTGGCCTGGGAACACGTGCTGGCCGTGGCCGTCAGGTGGTAACCTCAGACCTACAGTTTCTGTGGATAGAAGGATGTTGTTTGACAGGTTGGTGCCTCTCTCCATTGGGAAAGATGGAGTACAATCATTATCAGATAACTAGGGGCCCAGTGCACAAATTCGTGCACCTTGAAATAAACTGTGGGCTGCAAAGCTGCAGTGGGGACAGGGGCGGGTCTCGGCCTATCCTCCATGCCCATGCCCAGCCCCTCCCACCACGCCCCCGGTCCCCTGTCTGCCGGAAACCCCGCTCCTGCCATTGTCACTCCCACATGCTGACAGTGCTGGCCCCACTTGCACCCACTGACAGCACAGGGCTATTGAGGCTGGCACCAGCAGCAGGTGCAAGCAGAGCCAGCACCATCAGTGGGTGGAGAAGCCCTCAGGGGCAATCGGGGCTGGCAGCCACTGGTTGCACCCACTGATGGCACTGAGTGATCAGGACTAGGGCCGGGCACCAGCAGCGGGTGCAAGTGGCAGCTCCAGTGCTGGCTGCAGGTGCAAGTGGGGCTGTAGCTGGTAGCAGGTCCAAGAGGTGGCTGTTGGCCTTTATCACCCCTCAGGAGCAGGGGGAGGTGGAGAAACCCTGAGGGGCAATCAGGGTCGGTGCTGGGCGCTGGCAGCAGGTGCTAGCACCAGGCGGGACTGTGACGTGTGGGAGCAAAGAATTTTCAGTAACCACCAGAGGCTTTTCCCAATGACAGCAACTGGTGCCCCACCTTGGTGTGGCGCCCCCGCTCACCTGCTCCACCATCCCACCTTGGCCGATGCCCGCCATGTTCCTTGCTCTGTTGCCTGCTATCGACGCCCACCATGTTCCACGTGTGCCCCCTGGTGGTCAGTGCACATGATAGTGACCAGTTGTTTGGTTGTTCTGCTATTCAGTCTATTGCATATTAGGGTTTTATATATATAGATGTCAACAAAGCCCCTGAGATTATTTGAATGAGTTGGAAGCAAAATGATGTCAGACTAGTAATGAGCTCTCAGGTTTTTACCTTGGTTTTCTTTTTTTTCTTTTTTTCTTTTTTGAAGGAAATGGAAAAAGATCACTGAGGTTAAACAGTTTATTCAGGATGTCACTTTGGCCTGGTACTAATTACAGTAGTTCCCCCTTATCTGATGTGTCTCTTTCTATAGTTTCAGTTACCTGCAGTCAATGGTAGTCTGAAAATATTAAGTGGAAAATTCCAGAAATAAACAACCCATAATTTTAAATTGCATGCCATTCTGAGTAACGTGATGAAATCTCGAACTGTCCTGCATGTCCACACTATAGACACTCACTGCCCTTTGGTCACATAGTAGCCATCTTAGTTATCAGATTGCAGCGCTTGTGTTCACGTAACCTTTATTTTACTTAATAATAACCCCAAAGTGCAGGCACAATGATGCTGACAATTCAGAAGCCAGAAAGTGCTTCCCTTAAATGAAAAAGTGAGTACAGTATAATGAGATTCTTTGAGAGGTCACATTCACATAACTTTTATAACAGTTGATTGATATAATTATTCTATTTTGTTGTTAGTTATTATCATTAATCTCTTAATGTGCCTAATTTATAAATTAAACTTTATCATATGTACATATAGGAAAAAACGTTTTATATATGTACGAGAGGACTGTTGCATGAAGAGATTCGTGCAATAGGCCTTCCTTCCCTTGGCTTCTAGCACCGGTTTTCCTCTGGCACCCAGGACCCAGGCCTTCGCTCTGCCGGAGTCTGCCATTTTCGTCTTTGCTGCAGACTCCGGAGTCTGCAGTCTTGTCTTTGCTGTAGCACTCCACTCCTGTAGATCCCTTCTCCCGCCCCCCTCCCCCGGCCTCCCTCTCATAGCAGGCGTCCTGCCCTACCTGGCCACTTCATGCCTGGAGCAGCTGGGCGGCCTCCATCTTTGGCCTTCTAATTTGCATACTCACTCTGATTGGCTGTGGGCGTAACGGAGGTACGGTCAATTTACATGTTTTTCTATTATTAGGTAAGATATATATAGGGTTTGGTACTATCTGCGGTTTCAGGCATCCACTGGGGGTCTTGGAGTGTATCTCTTGTGGATAAAGGGGGGGGGGTGCTGTTATTATCTGTTATTTATCAGGCAACTGATGTGATCAATGGTTTCATCAACTGCTTAACTCAGTTGGGGTCTCAGTATCATACAGTCTGGAAGCCAGAAGCCAAAACAAGTGAGTGCTTATCAAATATCTTGTGCTCAGCTCTAAACTAGATCCACTGGAAAAGAAACAAAATAGTATAATAAATGGTCTTCACTATTAAATCCTTTTGGTGACAAAAATAAACAAATACAGGGGTATTTAGCACAGTACAGCTATGAGGCCTGTGGGCTTTGGACTCAGAGTTCCTGGGTTCAAATCCCAGGTGCAATTTTGGGCAAATTTACCTTCTGACTGTTGTTTTTTTCATCAACAAAATTGGGGGCATTTTTATCTCTTGGAATCATTTTTAGGAGAGGTTGACTGAATCCTTGTACACTGTAAGAATTCAGCAAACCTTACTAATGGTAGTTAAACGGTGCATGATCTTGACAATAAATACTAGAGGAATTCTGGAATGGATTAGCCGAATTCTGAAGGGAATATGAAGTCTGGGTAGGGGAAGGGAATCTGATGAAGGGAACCATGTAAGAAAGAGATAGAAAAGGGACCAGAGGAAGAAGTGGGGCACCTGGGTGTTCCAGAGGGAAGATCTCCTCTTTTCGGGCATGGGGTGGAAATGTTGAATGAATGAGGGGTCATGTTGATGGAGAACCTTGAAAATCAAGCTAAAGGGTTTTACCCTAATCTAGTTGGTAACAGGGAACCATTGTTACTGCTTTGGCAGGTAAGTTGCAGAGTGAGAGCCATGGGTTAAGAAGTTAACTGGAGAAATTCTAAGCTGGGAGGCAGCATGCAAAGCCAGGCCACTATTCCAGGCCCCATGGATGAGGGGATAGCTGGAGGAGGCCCCAGGAAGATGGTATGGAATAAAGCTGGTGTTTCCTTCCCCACAAACAGACCTGATGCCAAGTAAACACTAGGTGGAGGGAGAGGAAGGACCAGAAGCTGGTTTTGTGGACTCCCTTTTCATGCCAGGACTGCTCAACCACTCCCATTTTAGTTTGCTCCAGGCAAGGTCTTTAGCAGGCCCTGGATGCTCATGATGCCACTCAGAAGGAAAGCTGCATCCTATCCAATGGGCTAATAGGTTCAGTGTCATGGATGTTTAGAGTTGACTTTAGAATAGTTCTCCAAGTGCAGAGGTCCTGTGAGAAGCTGCAAGTCCCCATTTGGGGTTCAGGGTAGAGGCGTGGATGTAATGATGTTGGCTTGGGGAAGACAACTCAGCTCTGTAATCCTCAAGGAGCATTTGAGAGCAAAAGAAGACAGCAGAGGGTGAAACCCCAACCTTAGAGGCACAAGGAAGGAGCTGAGAGGGGCAGGGAGCCAGCAGAAGCCGAGGGCAAAGGGACAAGCTCCAGGAGGAACTAGTGGATGAGTCACTAAATGTGTGGGGAGCTGGAGGAAAATATGTGACAGAAAATTCCATTCAATTTATTAGAAATGGAACTAGTGGTAAGAAAAATGTCAGTGGGAACCAAAGAGACAATCCTGATGGCAGGGCAGTAGGAGGGAGTACGGAGTAGGACAGTGACATACTCACTAGGAGGAGAGACATGGGGAGAGGGGAACAACGTACCATGAAGTTTTGAAATAACACAAGTTTCTAAATGAAACTGCATGAGAAAGTGACAGAACTCAATACACTGATGTAATTTTCCTTAATAGATTATACACTGAAAAATAATAAGACACATGACACAGAAGTTTGCATTTATGTCATACTAAGGTTAAAAAAATAGAACAACTGAGATTCCTTTTGAATCAGACTGAACAAGAAAATGACATCACTCCAGTGAAGGCCGCATCCCTTGAACTCAGCTAAGATCACAGCTCGTTCCAGAGCTCAGCCACCTGAGCTCAGAGACCACAGGAACTTTAGCATGTTCAGCGCTTAGACCACTTATGACTTCTGTTACCTTGGGCATGTCATTCAACCTCTTTCAGTCTCAGTTTCTCCATCTGTAAAATGGAAGTAATAAAATTGCCCACCCAAAGGATTATGCACAGCTTTGGTGAGATGATGCACACAAAGCAGCTAAGGCACAGCCTGGCTCTTATTGAAGGAGACCATCTTCAGTCACGTAGGTCCCCGAAACAGACCAGCAGCATTGATCTCACAGGAGATTATGCCAGGGTTCTCCTCCATGTCAAATGCTGTTCCAAGTGAAGGTCACTGTGAGAAATGTCCCTGAGTGACCCAGGTCCTCCAAGAACACAGTCGCGGGTGCCGGGGAGCTTCCCCTATAACCTCCGTCTGGGCTTGGACAGTGCAGTTTCACCACACTCATATCTCATTCAAGGTTGTGGCCACTCCCTGGCTGAATATGCAAACCCATCTGTTTAGGGAGAAACAGAGAAGCCTGGAGACTTATCCACTCCCCTTTAAATGGAAAAAGACTGCTGTTGTTTCTGCCAAGTGAGGGGTCATGGAGGAGGACTGTATGGGGTCACACCTGGAAGTGCCATGAGTCACTTCTCCCCTCTTTCCAGAAGTCAGTCTCATAGCCACCTGCATTACAAAATGCACAGAGAGGGACACGGGTCTGGTGATGACCAGCCAGTCTTTGCCATGTGGCCTGAAAAGTAAGCTACCAAGGAAATAGTACACCCTATGTCTCCTATGATATTTCTGCTGGTGACACGAAATCCCCATTGTCACCAGGAATTCTCTCCTCCTGTCACCTCACCCTTTTGCCCCTTCTTCCCATGCCTTTTGCCACCGTCCATCCTGCTGGACCCATCTCTTCACAGGCTCTAAGAGTGGACCATCTTCAGATTTCACCTTCTTCTGTACTTTGGGTATGAAATTATAAACTTCACGCTTGGAATGTGTCCTTCCCTCCATCCTGGCTTTCCAAATTCCTCTCCCACCTTCAGCACTTGAATCAAATCCCCTCTCTTCCATAGAGTTTCCCTGACCACCGCACGCAGCCCTCCTTCTGTAAGGCTCACTATATGCCCCTCACCCCGGGCTTTTCCCAGTCATCACCTCATTGTGAGGTGTCTTAGATCTGCCTCATGTCTTAGTGCACTGGACGTACTAGAGAGGGTAGCACCTGGCATTTAGTAGGTGCTCAATGCATTATTACTGGTCAGAGAGATTGAGGTCAAGTGACATGCCAACCTGAATCTCAGGTCCAGGTCCAAGTGTTTCCGGTGACTTGACTGTAGTCAGACACGTACCTCTGCCTCAGTGTCCTCATTCAGAACCGGAAGACAATAATGCCTGCATCACCTCTCTTCCCAGAGTGGGTTGGAGGTGCGAGTTCAGGTGTGTGCATAAAGACAGAAGATTAAGTCACCAGGCTCGTCTGACTGTAAGGCAACACAAGAGGTAGTCCTGGGATGGACTCAGGTGGTGTCCCAGCATCTGCCAGGGACCAGACAAAACCCTCCATTGTATCATAGACAACAAGATGAAGGAAGGAGTGACCACCTGTGGTGCTTCTTGGAGACTGGAGATGTTCTGAAGTAAATAGGAAGAGATAAGTCAGGAATTAACATCCCTGGCTTCTGGCTTGGAAGTTAGTGAAAGAATATGGGTTTTTTTTTCTGACAAAAGAAATAGCCTGTTAACTCTTCGTTGCTGCAACTCGGAGTTCCACTTAGAATGACATTTAACTCCACTAAAGATAAGCCCAGGGACCTCTAGGTAAACAAACCGTTCACCTTCCTTCTGGAAGGTTTTAGTTTTGCCTGGGATCTCTGGGGTCAGCCTGCAATGTCACTCAACCTATGAAGAGGGGACCTGCTGAGTCCCTGTGCTAACCAGGCATCTCTGGGATCCGGGGCCATGAAGGAGCTCTGCGGCTTCACTTCCCCCATTTGTCAACCTGGGCACAGGTGCCAGCCACATCCTGGAGGTGCTGAAAGGCCTTCATTGTTGGCAGTCTTCAACACTACCTAGTTAGCATGAAGACTGCCTTGCCCACAGGCCATACGATCCACAGACACTCTCACATAGAAATTCGTCACCTGCCAAGGTCTCCACCACAACCTCACAGAAACATCCCCCAGGCACACCTGTACACAGACATACACAGCCACCTTAGCTTCAATTTGTTATTTTAGGCAATCTTCTAGCTACAGTCTTGAAAATCAAAGTCCTTTTATTGTTGTATAAAAACAACTGGGCCCTGGCTGGTATGGCTCAGTTGGCTGAGTGTTGTCTTGTGCACTAAAGGGTCGCTGGTTCAATTCCCAATCAGGGCACGTACCCAATTTGTGGGTTGCAACCAATCAATGTTTCTCTCTCTCTCTCTCTCTCTCTCTCTCTCTCTCTCTCTCTCTCTCTCTCTCTCTCTCTCTCCCTCCCTCCCTCTCCTTCCCTCCCTCCTTCCCTCCCTCCTTCTCTAAAATAAATAAAAAACATATTTAAAAAATAAAAATATAAAAACAACTGGGACAATGGTATAACACTCTCTGGTCATGGGGGGATAGGCTGGCTCATCAGGAAGCCAGGAAGGGGATAAACATCTTCTCACCCGGCCCTTGGAGAATATTGAGTGTAGCTCAAAGACTGGGTGTGGCTTCTGGGCATGATGGGCTCATTTGTCTTCCAATGGCCTTGTCAGGGGACCCCATCTGTTATGACCCCATTCATACAGGAGGAGTCATCCTCTCAGAGAGCTTTTCCTCTTCCAATCCCTACAGCTGGTTTTTCTTGCAATATATAAATATACATAGAGAGAGGTAATGCTCAAAAAAAATCTTCAAATTCTCTTAGAGCACTGGCCGGTGTTGCTTAGTTGTTTGGGCATCGTCCCACGCACAAAAAGGTTGCCAGTTCAGTTCCTGTTCTGGGCACATGCCCAGATTGCGGGCTTGATCTCCAGTAGGGGACACTCAGGAGGCCTAAGTTTCTCTTTCACACAATGTTTTTCCCTCTCCCTTTCTCTCTTTCTTAAAAAAATCAATAAAACATCTTTTTAAAAATTATCTTAGAAAATAGGTGCTTCCATAGAGGAATAGAGTATGGTGGCTGTTAGAAGGAGGAGAAGAGTAATAAGGAGGTAAAAAAGAAAACCAGAAGACAGATAAAGGGATGAAAATGAAAGAAATAGCCCAGACCAGCTGGTGGCCATCTGGGAGCTCTGAACAAAGGAAAGAGAAAGTTGTCGATTTTCTATCAGTGGGTGCAGTTCATCATGAGAAGAATTGGCTGTGTGCAGGAATAGGAGAGAAGCCAGAGTATTGCAAGCCATTTAAAAAAAAATGGTTTCTCTAAGGATTGGGTCACAGTGAGTGTGCTCCTGTCTGAGGTAAACTAGTTATAGACATCATTTTAGGGAAAGTTAGGAGGCATCTGAGGATGAAATGAAATACAGACCTCATCTCTGGATATCAATGGAGAAATGAGGAAGATATGTGGTTGTTTCTTATACAGAGGTTTTCTTAAAGCCTCAATTAAAAAAAAAAAAAAGGCCAATGACTATAGGATACACAATAAATTGTTATAATCAGTAATTTTGATTTTGGTAAAAATTTGAAGTAAAGTGTATGTGTTTGCATAGGGGCTGCATATAGAAGTGAAAGAAATAAATCATAAAATCAATAAGTTCTCCATAATATATAAAGTATACATCCACTCACTTGTCCCACAGAAAACTGAAGGGTAGCATGTCTGAATCTAAATTAATTATGTCTTTGCCAACACCACAAATTATCATCTTTTTTCTCCCTCCTGACTCTGTGAAGGACACCTCTCTTCCTAGTTACTTAGGTCAGGTCAGTCATCCCAGCCACATAGTTCCCACACCCAAATCATTGGTCACCATGTCCTGACCATCCGATCTCCTTAATCATGCTAACATGCACCCCCTGTTCTCTCCACATGGCCACTTCCCGCACTCAATTTGTACCATCATCATGGCACAAACTCCTAACTGCGCTCCCACCCCAACATCAAATCTCTGCACATCAGTCTCCATATTTTCATTGGGTAGTTTTTGTAAAAAATTAAATATAATTTCCCACTCACTCAACAGACATTTATTGAGCATCTACTACTTGCTGGTCTTTGTCCTGGATGCCTGGGATACATAAGTGAACAAAACAAAGACATCTACCCTTGTAAAATTTGTAAAATTAGAGATTAATGGGAGGAGAAAGAAAAGAAACATAACAAGTTATATAATACTAGTGGCCCAGTGCACAGATTTGTGCACATTGAAAGGAAATTAATTAGGAGAAATATTTTAATATCGCTATTCGCCCTTTCTCTGTAATAGAAGTGTCAATCAAATTCATGATTGACAATGACAGATTAAAACACACACATGTTATTGGCACCAGCAAGAGCTTTATATGTCTCACGCATGCACAAGACAGCTTAGTCATATATATATGTGTGTGTGTGTGTATTAGAGAGAGAGAGAGAGAGAGAGAGAGAGAGAGAGAGAGAATAAACTTGCTTAATTAGACCTGCTTTCTGATTTAGCTAAACTTTTTTCAGCCCAGTGAAGCACCCCAACTTCTCTTTCAGGTAATTGTCAGCAACACAGCAGTAAATATCAACATGAAGCAGATTATTATTATAGATCATGCAGGGAGAACAAAGGGTAAAATATTTAACTGCAGCAGTGTTTGACTATATTCTGCACAGTGAGAAAACCTGAAGTCATTTTCAAGGTCCACCATTTCTTACTTCTTTTCAGTCGGGTCAAGTTTCTAAACTTTCTAAATCTCTGTTTTCCAGCTTATGAAAAGAAAATAGGATTCTACCAAGTTTCCTATATACCTACTCCAGGACTTCTGTGAGGATCAAATGAGATGAGGCACAAGAAAATGCTTCACAGACATTTGGTTAAAGTGTAAAATGTTTGCACCTGGCTATAAAGCAAATTGTGTTCCTGGGCTGGGCTGTGGGCCTCAAGGAAGCTAGTGGCTAGGGAGAGGAAGCCGGGCATTGCTACATGACGTCATTATCCAGAGTCCACAGCCACTGTTTCCGGGCTGGGCTGGGCTGTGATCTGCATTTTGCACCATGGGGTCTCAGCAGCATTGGCTGTGATTTGGTGGGCTATTGCTCCAGGGTGGTGGTGGGGCCTGTGTCCTACTTGGGGGAAACCGAGTGTTGCTTTGTGTGTGCCAGGTCCATGGTGCCATTTCTCTATAAATGGCCAGTACGTGCCACAGCAGCTCCTGCATTGAGCGTCTGCCCCCTGGTGGTCAGTGTGCATCATAACGACCAGTCAGACAGACAGCATATTAGCCTTTTATATATATAGATATTAGAAGGTGATCAATGCCGTGGAAAAGAGGAAAAACAAAGCAGGGCATGGAGAATTAAGAATATCAAGTGTGTGTGTGTGTGTGTGTGTGTGTGTGTGTGTGTGTGTGTGTGTGTGTGTATGGTTTTAAATAGGGTGACCATCTTCATAAGTTATATAAATTACTAATTCCTATGCTGTATACCTGAAAATAATATAATGTTGTATGTCAACTGTAATTTAAAATTTCAAAAAAAAATTTAATTGGGAAAAAGATTGGATATTAAGATAAAAAATAAAATAAAATAAAATAAAATAAAATAAAATAAAATAAAATAAAATAAAATAAAATATAAATAAAATAAAATAAAATAAAATAAAATAAAAAAATAAAATAAAATAAAATAAATAGGGTTGCCATGATAGGCCTCATTGAGAGGTTGGCATTTGCTCTAAGGTGAGGGAGTAAGCCACATGGGATAAAAGCATTTCTTACAGACAGAAGTGCCCTAAGGTGGATGTAGCTGGTGTATTCATGGAATAGGGAGCAGGCCAACATGGCCACAGAAGAAGAGGTGCAGGGTGATTGGGGAAGGCATGGGGTCAAAGAGCCAGGTTACATGGGGCCTTGTAGTGGGTGGAGCCACTGCAGGGTTCTAAGCTGTGAGTGACACTCTGACTTCCGTACTGAATGATTGCTCAAGTGGTGATGGTGACTCAGACCAGAGATATTGATGTCTTGCCCTGCTCAAAACCCTTCAGTGAATCCCTTTAGTTTTCAGATAAAATCTAAATTCTTTTGCTTGACCCACAAAACACTTCAGGATTGAGGCCCTGCTTCTTTTTCCAGATTCATCTCTTCCTGGCACTTTCACACCCTCAGGCTCCCCATGTTCTGAAGCAGGTGGGCTTCTAACAAGCATCCCCTTTGTTCAGGCCCTGTGGTCTGTGTAGGTGGCTTCCCTGCCTAATACAGCACCCTCCGGGGCCTTCACTAGGCATCTGCTTGGGAAAGCCTTTCTTTCCCCTTTGAAAGAAAGTCCATGCATCCTTCAATGATTGGGATTATAGACCTGAGACAGAATCTTCTGCCCACAACATGTCTCTCTCACTAAATTGGGAACTCTTGGGGGATAGGATAGAGCTTTTATTTCTGATTTCCTGTAGATATTGGGTGTATAGATGCTGGATCTTTCTTCAAATCATGAAGTTAAGGGATTTTATCTTTTGATAACATTTATCTTTTGATAAATTACTAATTCCTATGCTGTATACCTGAAAATAATATAATGTTGTATGTCAACTGTAATTTAAAATTTCAAAAAAAAAAATTTAATTGGGAAAAAGATTGGATATTAAGATAAAAAATAAAATAAAATAAAATAAAATAAATAAAATAAAATAAAATAAATAGGGTTGCCATGATAGGCCTCATTGAGAGGTTGGCATTTGCTCTAAGGTGAGGGAGTAAGCCACATGGGATAAAAGCATTTCTTACAGACAGAAGTGCCCTAAGGTGGATGTAGCTGGTGTATTCATGGAATAGGGAGCAGGCCAACATGGCCACAGAAGAAGAGGTGCAGGGTGATTGGCTGAAAAAAATGCTGAAAAAATAACTATAAGACATTGATGTCTCCATTGTTGAGGAGATGGCTGAGGGAACGTGCTCAAATCATTACTGTGAGACAAGTGCACATCCACTGCACATGATGGCTGTGCTGTTGGAAAGTTGAATGTGCTGTTGGAGAGGAATTTTGATAAATGACATCCTATTTGCCCATTGACCAAATATTATTTCACACATGCTTTATTTTATTTTTTAGATCTTTTTGTCGATTTTTAGAGAGGGAGGAATGGAGTGGGAGAGAGATAGAAACATGGATTTGAGAGAGAATCATTGGATGGCTGCCTCCCTTATGTGACCCAACCGGGGATCCAGCTTGCAACCCAGGCATACGCCCTGACCGGGAATGGAATCAGCAACCAACTGAGCCACACCAGCCAGGGCCACATGCTTTATTTTCTTGATATGCTGTTTAATTAGCAACAGCTCAAAGTATAACTCTGAGTTCTTTATTAGTCATCTTTCCCTCCATGTCTCTGCTAGACACATCATTCAACTGAAAAGGATTGATTACTATTTGGCAAAATGCTGAGGAGAATCCTTTCAGAAAATGAGGACCCTTTGGGCAATACATAGTCATCTCCTTTTGTGGTGTCCTCGTCCTATTTGGATTTTATGGTCTTCTCTTCTTATCTTGAGGAAGGCTGGAACACATTGACTCTGTTAGGAACTGCATTTCTTCTCCACTTCCTATTGTTTCAAGGAGGCATAGAAGGCTATTCCCTGACAAGGACGAGACACTGACCTCTCATCACCTGTGACCTTTTAGTGACAGAACCAGAAACAAACTCTCCTCTGAAGTGTCACTTCTTCACCAAGGCCATTCCTCCACAAAAGTTCATTTTCCATACAGTAGCCTGTATGGAAAATGAACAAAAGCACATTGGACTTGAACATACGCAAAGCCTGAAATCAGTATAATGTAATCAAAGGTCTGAGAGATTGCGTGAAACCTTGTTTACCTATGACGACCAGTATAAGGCAAACCCTCTACTCCGCATCCTGAGAAGCAGAAATTCCAGACTGGCTTGACCCTGCAGGAAAAGGGAGTCCCTGTCTCACAAGGCTGCCTCTAAAAATGGAGATTATTCCCAAATATGAGAAAGCAACCCCTTACATGACTCCAAATAAGCTTCCCACACTTCCAGGAAACAGAATAGGTTGAACACACACATCCACTTTTACTCCCTCCTAAATCAAACTTGCCTAAACAACAGGAAAGGAATTTTTTCTGGGAAGGCACAAACCCACAAAGATGGGGCGAATGAGAGGAAAAAGCAGCAGCAAAATTGGGACATTGAAAAGAAGATAAACATATGGTAAGTGACTTAGGAAACTCCCCAAAATGAATCTTAAAAGCTGAGAGCTTCCTCCCCACTTCCACCCCGCTGCCCTAATCTCTGATATTGCTGACAGCAGTACTTTCCCCTTCTGAGCAGGAAATAACAATAAAATGCTATTATTATTTTTGGAGGAACAACATATACTTATTAAATAAGAAGATGCCATTACAGAGGAAAATTTAGAGAATAAAATAGTTCTTGGAAATTAAAATTGTGATAAAAATTTTTAACTCAGTTGAATGGCCTTATGGGGCACTGTGGGAAGCACCCTTGCCTCTGGGCTGTACACTGCTGGATGAGAAATAAGAACACACATACCAAGGGTATCAGTCACATGCTAGACTTTCCTGGAGCACAAAGAGGGGGTCATCCAATGGTCTGGTCCAAACAGACAGGCTCCCTTGGAAGACTGAAGAGGCCTCTGAGAATGGGAAGCATTAGATGAGCAAAGGAGAGAAAGGAGGGAATTCCTGACTCTGGGGATAGTCTGAGAAAAGGCTCCAGTTGCAATGAGCAGGATGCGGGAGGGGCATTTCTTAGAACTTTTTGAGATGTTTGGGTTTTTCTCCTTAGAACTTGGAAGAAATTGCCCAAAGTTGAGAAATTGCCAAACATTAGCCTTAATCCATGCTGTGACCTCTCCAATTATAAACTATGTCCACTGGAAAGTGCATGGAGACTGGGTTACTCAGGGAACAACAGCAACAAAAATGTTTAAGTAAAAGTAAATTGGAATTTGTCAGCCTGCCCTCTCTCTCAAAGGCATCACCCAAGCAATCCTATATAATAAAGAGGCAATATGCAAATTGACTGTCACGCCCTCACAAGATGGCTGCCTATGACCAGGCCGGCAGGGGGTTAGTGAGGGATGACCAAAAGACTGAACAAGCAAGCTGCGTGGGGCAACCAGGTGAGCAGGGGAGTTAGTGAGGGCTGACCAAATGACTGAACAGCAGGCTGTGTGGGGCGACCAGGCTGGCAGGGGGTTATTGAGGGACGACCAAACGAGTGAACAAGCAGGCTGTGTGGGGCAACCAGGCTGGCAGGAGCGGCAGTAAGAGGCGACCAGGCCAGCAGGGGGGGTAATTAGGGGTGACCAGGCTAGTGGGGGGGTGCAGTTGGAGGCGACCAGGCTGACGGGGGGGGCAGTTAGGGGCGATTAGGCTGGCAGGGGGGACAATGAGGGACAACTAGGCCAGTGGGGGGGGGGCCAGTTCTGGACGACCAGACTGGCAGGGGGGGAGTTAGGGATGACCAGGCTGGTGGGGGGCAGTTGGGGGCAACCAGGCTGCCAGGGGGGCAGTAAGGGGTGACCAGGCTGGTGGGGGGGCAGTTAGGGGCAACCAGGAAGGCAGGCAGGTGAGTGATTAGGAGCCAGCAGCCCAGGATTGTGAGAGGGATGTCCAACCCCCGAGGGGTCCTGGATTGGAGAGGGTGCAGGCTGGGCTGAGGGGACCCCCCCCCATGTATGAATTTCATGCACCAGGCTTCTAGTCAGATAATAACAGTATATATTCATTAATGAGTCACCATTGGTCATAAGCTAATTTTATTAACCTACCTGAAAACAAATAACAATAAACATAACATCAGATACCAAGAATGGCACTCTCTAGAAACTAGTGAATTAATCAACTTGAATTTCCTAGCATGCTTGTTTGGGGAATGTCCACCCTTTGAGTCTGAAGATAGGATACATGTCTCCCTTCCTCTGGTAGGAGTGAGAGCCAGCTCATGTGACCATGACCCAGTGTCCTAGGACCAATAAGGTGACTATGGAAATAAGAGTTGTTTCCCTGGGGTTTATACTGGCTCTGAGAAGTTCAATTAGTGTGTCCAGGGAGAATAAAACAGCAAGACATTGTCCTTTATATTAAGACAGCCCAGTACCAATGCAAAATGGACATGCCATCCCATGGAGCAGGAGGGAGAGCAGGGGTCTTTCAGGATTGATGGGGACCCTCCATTGAAAAGCATAGATATCTCTTATCTTGACAGAATTTCTTATCTCTTTCTAAACACATCAGGCTTAAACTAGATAAAGGAGATATTTAATAGAAAGCACTTATGCAGGAAAAGAAAGGTAAAAAATATTATTGGGAAGACAACCAAACTTATTTGCTGAGTGAAAAGAAAAATTAAAAGGGAAGAAAATTTGGACAGAGAAAATCGCGTTTGTCTAAAAGGTTAAGACCAACAAAGTTTCAAATACAAAGAGTAGAAAATAAAACACCAATCCTGCAGTGGGAAGGAAATGTGAATTAAGAAAACTAGATATAAAAAATAATAACAACTGGACTGAAGTAGCTCATGTAAAATCACCATGTACATGATGTGTTTTCAAAGGTGACAGGAACAGGGTTCTTTTTTTTGAGGTACACTTGACATATCATAAAATTCACCCATTTGAAGTGTACAGTTAATTATTGTTGATAAGTTTCCTGAGTTGATATTATTACTACAATCCATTGTGAGAACATTTCTGTCACCGCAATTAGATCCCTCGTCACTATCTACAGTTAATCCCCACTCCAGCCTCCAGTCCCAGGCAACCACTAATCTACTTTGTGTCTCTACAGTCTTGCCTTTTCTGCCCATTTCCTGTGACTGGAATCCTACAATCTGTGGCCTTTTGTGCCTGGCTTCTTCCATGCAGCAGAAAGAAGCCGAGTTTTTTGTAGAGTGTGGATACTGTGTGCCACTGAATGACCAGCCTCAGACTCAGCTGTCCCAAACAGCCCACCTTCTCTGAGGCCCTCTTCAGGCCCCTGTACCCAAGACTGGTTGTGGCCCTCAGTCAGGTCCTGCCCAAAAGCCCTGGTTCCACAGTCCTGACACACCTATTTGAAAGTCCGGCTCTTGATTTTCAAAGGTGAGATGAGAGTCTTACCCTTCCTAGAATGACAGTCAGCAGAGCTTCCAATTTAACTGTGATCTATAGTGAAGGCAAAGCTGCTTTCTCTGTGAAATCCCAGCAGCTATGCAGGCAGCAATTCAGTTTTCTCCGAAATATCTAAAATAGGCAGTAGAAACATCAGCACAGTCTCAGACAGGATATCCAGGAATTACACGTGCTGGTGTTGGCCTTGGACAAGCATAAAGGGATGAGAACCCACACACACTCGGAATCCTGCTAGGACACCTACACACAAGTGTATTGTTTTTTTCTTTAAACATATCTATCTTCAGAGCAGGTGGTTTCTTTCTCCCTCTTGAAATGTGTCGAAAAAATGCTCTATATTGTATCTAATGAAAGAGTAATATGCAAATTAACCATCACTCCGCGACAAAAATGGCGGCACCCATAGACACAAGATGGTGGCGCCCAGTCCTCTCAGGCCCAGGGAGGGCTGCCGCTGAGAGCAGGCAGCATGAGGCCCCGGCTGTTGGCCTGGGAGGCAGCACACACCCCCAGAGCAATCAGTTCCCAGCCGTGACCTGGGCCATAGGCCTGGAAGGTGCCTTCGCAACCCTGGCACAATCAGCTCCCAGCTGTAACCTGGGCCATAGGCCTGGAAGGTGCCTTCGCAACCCTGGCACAATCAGCTCCCAGCCTCGACCCAGGCCATAGGCCTGGGAAGCACCTTCGCACCCCCGGCGCAATCAACTCCCAGCCATGAGCTGGGCCGTAGGCCTGGGAGGCGCCTTCACACCCCCAGCGCTATCAGCTCCCAGCCGAGACCCGGGAGGTAGGCCTGGGAGGCACCTTCGCAACCCCGGCACGATCAGCTCCCAGCTGTAACCTGGGCCATAGGCCTGGAAGGCGGCGGCCGTCCCCCTCCTCCCCTGCCCCCCGTGAGATCCACTCCCAGGCCCGATCTGGGCCATAGGCCTGGGAGGTGGCGCACACCCCCTCATGATCCGCTCCCAGCTGTGACCCTAGCCGTGGCCTGGGCAGCGGCCACGCCATCCTCCCCCCTATCCCTCCCACCCCCCTACCCCCTCACCGCTGTGCACGATCTGCTCCTAGCCTCCTTGGCCTGGGCTGTGGGCCTGGGAGGCCCCCGCAACTGCCTATTCCCTCCCTCCCCCCGCCCCAGCGATCAGCTCCTATCCACAGCCAGGGGGTGTAGGCCTGGGAGGCAGCTGTGCCCCCAAGAGCTATCCCTTCACTGACGCAGTCTCGGGTGTCAGCCTCCAAAGAGCCTGCGCCCCCATGGAGCGATCCCCCCACACACACCTATAGCCTTGGAATTTCCCTTGCCCCCAGCAGAGTGCTTAGAGAGAGAAAAGGAATAAAAGGAGAAAAGAAAGAAAGGACAAAAGATGAAACATCAAGAAAAAGAAAGAGAAGGAAAAAAGGAAGAAACAACCACATGATATCACCTTTCCAAGGTCTCATGAAATTCCTGTTTAACGAGTTTATTTTATGACACTTTTAGTTTGGGTTTACATTTTTACTGGTTTGTCAAGACCATGGCAGGTACACTGTCCAATATGTTAAAGAAAAAACCCTATCTAATAAAGAGGGAATATGCAGGGGAGGGCATTTGGGGGTGACTGGACTGTCAGGGGAGGGCAGTTGGGGACTATCGGGCCGGAAGAGTTAGGCGTCAATCAGGCTGGCAGAGGAGTGGTTAGGAGGTGATCAGGCTGGCAGGCAGAAGTGGTTAGGGGCAATCAGGCAGGCAGGCGAGCAGTTGGGAGCCAGCAGTCCTGGATTGTGAAAGGGATGTCTGACTGCCTGTTTATGGGATCAGGCCTAAACAGGCAGTCGGACATACCCTGAGGGGTCCCAGATTGGAGAGGGTGCAGGTTGGGCTGAGGGACACCCCCCCCCCAGTGCACGAATTTTGTACACCGGGCCTCTAGTGTTGTTATAATGTCTTACTTGACCTGGTATCTGAACTTCATATTAATTAGCATTTTCTCTCTCTCTCTCTTTTAAATTTCTAGCTGAACTACTAAGATTCCATCAAAGCCTACATTTGAAGCTCCAACCAGAGGTCCACTGCTCTAGTAATAGGGACCACTTTCACACCTCTCAGATTTGCCACGTTCTTTTTGTGTGTCAGATTCTCAGATGTCTCCCATCTTTATGATTTCTGCATTGCAACAGGCATTGCACACTCTGCTGACAACAGCTCATGCTGCTCAACATGTGACATCCTCCACTGTTGCTGAGGAGGCAGAGTGAGGGAGGGCACCCATCACAGAGAGTGCTTTGCATGTACTGGGAGCTCTATCAGTATTTGTTGAGTTGTAAAGTAAGAGCAAAATCCACTTAAAGCAATTTCAGGTGTTATCATTTGAGCACCCCTAATATGCTACATGATATTAAATAGCCAGTAATATCAATATAAGACAACTAGAAGCCCGATGCACGAAATTTGTGCAAGGGGCTCAGCTCTTGCAGCCCGTCGCAGCCCCTCATAGCCTCAGCTGATCCTTGCAGCCCTGGCTTCATCCAGAAGGTCCTCCAGATGGTTGTCTGGAATGTAGTCTGGACAGTCGTTCTGCAGTTCGGTCTAATTAGCATATTAGCTCTTTATTATAGAACTAGAACTAGAGGCTCAGGAGAACATTGCATACACTGTGCTAAGCTCCTACAATATAGAACTAGAGGCCCAGTGCATGAAAGTTCATGCACTGGAGGGGGGGTCCCTCAGCCCTGCCTGCCTCCTCTCACAGTCTGGGAGCCCTCAGGGGTGGGAGGTGACCTGGTGATCAGGGGAAGGCAACACCCTCATCACACCTCTGCTGTTGCCACTGCCAGCAGCACAAGCCTTGGCCAGCCCTGGTTACCTGTGCCTCAGGCTGGCCCTGGGAGGCTGGGCAGCTGCCATTGGCAGCTTGCCTGCCACCTCAGACGAGCCCTGAGTAGCTGGGAAGTCGCTATCAGCGGCTTGCCTGTGCCTTGGGCCAGCCCTGGGCAGCTGGGGTGCTGAGAGGACTGGGGGACTCTGGAGGCAGGCGTGCGGAGCAGCCGTGCCTGCGCCTGCCACCCTGGTGGGGCTGAGGGGACTGGGCGCCGCCATCTTGTGGCTGTGGGTGCCACCATCTTTAGGGGTATGGCAGCAATTAGCATATTCCCTCTTTATTGGCTGTGGGCGCCACCATCGTTGTGAGGGCATGATGGTCAACTAGCATATTCCCTCTTTATTAGATAGTATGGTCTTGGGGGCTTTGTGTGAAGTGGGACTTGGAAGTCTTTAAGAATTCAAAAGGCATGCAGGATTTAGTAACAGTTTTCTGTTGGTGGCAGCAGGAAGACCCAGAACCAGAGACATTTAGATTTTTCTGGAAGCTGGACTTTTATCAAGTAAATTCAGAGATGGGCCAAGGGAGAGCCCAAATTTCAATCCATCCCTCATCATACAGCCCCTAGTGCACCAACAGTCTGGACATAGACTTGACCAGGCTGGGCTTGGATCTTTGGAGCAGGGTGTGTGGCAGAGTATGTCTGTGCTAGTCACGTGGGAGTCATTTTGTGTGGACCAGACTGAGCAGTTACTAGTACATCCCAGAACTGGCTGATCTTCAAGAGGCTGTGTTGGCCCCAGATTTGAACCAGGAATCCAATCCCTTTACAATGGGACACTCCCTGGGTGCAACCTCTGCCTGGCCCTGGCGCAGTCTCAGGAGAACATTGCATGCACTGTGCTAAGCTCCTACCATGTAGTCTTTTATGTAATCTCCAAAACAACCTCATGATTGGATCCCATTATTAGTCCTATTTTACAGATCAATAAGCTAAACTAAAGCAGAGAATTTTTCAGATACAGATATTGTTCAGGGCTTTTTTTTTTTTTTTTTCTTTCCTGTATTGAATGAAACCCAACTCAAACTGACTTAAGCAAAAAGAAGAATTTTTGGATAGCTTATTTAACTTGAGAAGGGCAGGAAAGCTGCTCCATCTTGGAAACAGGGACTCAAATGCTCTAATTCTGTTTCTCTCCCCTCTGATTCCCTTTGGATGTCAGTTCCCTCTGATAACAACGCGCCCCTGCCTCCCAGGGCTTTGCTGCCAAGAGAGACTGGCCGATGCTCGTGGTCACCAGTACAACCACCCCGGGAAGGCTCTCATTGAACCAGTTTGGCCCATCTTTGGGACAATCATAATCACACTGATGCATGAGGGCAGGGGCAATAAGACCCTGGCAGAGCCCATGTGAACCAGGTAATTGGCGTTTGGGAAGATGTGCTTTCCAGAAGTGGGGCAGGGATAGCAGGTCTACAAAAGAGTGAAGAGTGACTATTGCACTGAGTGAAGCAACTCGGAGAAGGCAGTCTGGGGACTCGATCCCAGGTCAGTATGTCTCCAAAGCCTGTGGTTTCAATCCTTGAATCTGCAACAATTACATCACCTGAGAGTGTGGTGGAAGTGCAGAGAGCATCTCAGGGCCCCTCAGAACTGAGGAAGCAGAGTCCACCTTTGAAGAAGGGCTGTGGGGGCCGGTGTACGTCAGATCTGAGAAGCATTCTCTAAGCCCAAGAATGTAATTTTTTCTCTTTTCTCTATTATTCTAATATGTTTTATAATTTTTTCTAATAATTTGCCCCTTGAAGATCTTTTTCTTAATTCTTCACAATTAATTTATTAAGCTTTATACTTATTTTGTGAAGCTCTTGAGAGTATGTTGAAAAGCTCCATCCAATTACTCAACATCACTGACATCATATTTAATTTTCAAGTTGTGACTAAGGATGGTTTCTTATATGTTTGGCACTTACTAATGTATGAAGAACTTTCACATTCAGCAGTGGCTCTTGGTCTTGGCTACCCACAGAATCATGTGGGGAACTTCATAAAACCTGGTTACTGAGGGCTTTCCTTCAGGATTCTGACTTAATTGGTCTGAGATAAAGCCTGGGCATAGGGACTTTTAAAAACTCCCAGTGACTCTAATAAAATTAAAAGCCACAGGTCAAAGTGGTGTACCCCATGCACCTGCATTTTTTAGACACTTCACAGTGACTAGTTTGCAGCCCAGGTTGAGAACCACTGACATGTGTTATATTTATTATTTGGTAGCCAGGTGAGATATGAATCATGTGCACTCCCATTTGACAGGTGAGGACGTGTAAACCCAGAGAAATTGCCCATCAGGTCAGTTAATTGGAAAAGGATGAATTGAGACTCAACTCCAGTTTCTCTGACCCCAGTGCCAGTTTCTACCTGCCACTCCCTAGACCCCAGTCAATAAAGCCCTAACCTTCAAACCCTGCAACTTGTTCTGGAACAGCCTCCATTCAAAGAAAGATTCTGACCCTGAAGCAGAATAAATCTCTGTGGTAAAAAAAGAAATGCTGTCATTCACCTTAGGGTAGTGAGGAAGTTGTAGCCAGTACAAGCTGCCTTCCATTGTCCTTGTGATCGCCAGGTGGGTTTCCTGTCTACCTGGGCTGAGAAAAAAAGTCAGTGAAGAGCCTGGATAGACACTCTGCTCCACTGCCTTGCCTGGCTCCTGGACAGGGAGACCGGGAAGCTGGGAAGGCAGGAGTTATGTTTACCACCGAGAGGATAGTCATGACTTTCATGTCACCCTACATGAGAGTATCTCCAGGTATTCATTTGTTCTTGGCTTTTCTAATTGTCCCTCACCTTCTCTCTATCCTCCCCCCAGCTCCATCCCTGACCCCACCCCTGAATATTAAGAGCCTGGTTTGAACTCACCAAGCAGTGCATTTGTAATGAATAAAATATTTAACACCATTTTATGGGACTCGGAAGCCAGTCACCCACACAATGACGACAGCCATTTATTTAATCTATGATGCCTTTCTGCCTATCCCTGCCTGTGGGTATTTCTGAAGCTTTTAGAAAGGCTGAAATCCTAGTTTTGTCCTCTTTTACTTTAGCATCTTGTTCCAGTTGCCACAGAGCATCATGGAAGATCAGTAAGGAGTCATCTGTCTGTGAAACACCCCTGGCTGCTTTGTTGACAGGAGTCTTCCCTGAGGCCCCGCCACCTTGGATTTATAGTCTTCCAGCTCCCATGATCCTTCCAGGAGAGCTTCCTTTATACATTTCATATTTGCTGACATTTAAATCACCAGAGTGTTAGAAAAAGATGTGCATGGCTGAGAAGTTTCTTGGAAATTTTCATTAGACTTTCTATGGTTTTCTAGAACAATAATGAGTATGAATTTTAAGAAACTGAAACTCAGCTTTCAGAAACTGAATAGGTCAAAATTCAGTGTATTTGGGGGCAGAACAAAAGCAATGAACCCAGATTGAGAACCTCTCCATTCTAGCCTGGGCTCTGCCTCTAATAAAGCTAAGACTTCAGGCCTTATTTTCCTCTGCTGCTCAATAAGAGCATTACATATGAGCTCTAGGAGTCCATCCAGCTCAGATTCACAGATGCCTCACTCTACTGTAAGTCTCCTGTCCATCCCTCCCTTTTCTCACATTACGGAAAGCATGGGCACTAGAATTGCTTACAGTTTGAAACCACTGTTAGGTGTCTCTAGAGATCTAAGCAACTCTTATTGAAAGAAACACCTGCCTACATGCACACCCATCAGTGTCATTGCAGTCTCTCTGAATTGGGTATTTAAGACATGCCAGACATGATGATAAGTTGACAATGTTGAGACTCAGCAATTGGAGTGGAAGTCCTAGAGACAGTTGCATCACACCCTTGATGATCCCCCTGACCCCACCAGGACCATTGCTGTCAGTTCCCAAGTTTACATCTCCAGCCTCTCCCTGTACTTCAGTCTGATATTTCCAACTGCCTGGGACTCTAAAAATCATCATCACTGGGCTATCTAATGGACATCAAAATTAAATCCAAACCTGAATCTCTCTCTTTTCCTTCATACCATCTTCTCCATTTCAGTTGTCCTAAGCCATCCTCCAGTTGCTCCAGATTTTGCTCAGGCCAAAATCTTGTATTCACCCTTGGCATCTCCATCTCACAGTGCACATCCAACCCATTGGCTCTACCTTCATAATACACCAAGAATCTGGCCTCTTCTCCCAGCCTCACTGCTACCATCTAGTGAACACCACTGCCTTCTCTTCCCTGGCTTATGGCAAGAACCTAATTGCTCTCCCCACCTCCATCCTGTCCTGATAGTTCCTTCTCCACACAGCAGGAAGAGAGAGCCTGTAAAACTAGAAGTTAGATCTGTCCAACTCCGCCACTGGGTTCCCATCTCACTCAGAGTTAAAGCCAAAGTTGTCCAGGGCCTGTGCGTCAACCCAACCCTGTATCTATGGCCTGATCTCCTACTGTTCTCACTGCCCCATGCTGTTCTAGCCCAGCAATCTCCTTGACTATAATTAGGATCTTTTCACTGGTTCTTCCTCTGTTTGGATGGTTCTCTCTGCAAATGCCTATGTCAATCACCTTTTCACCTCCTTGCAGTCTTGGCTCAAAGTCATTTCTCAGTGAGGCCCTTCTTATCCACTTTATTATATATTGGGACAGCCAGCCCCTGCCCCTGACATTTCCAATTCTTTTCTTGTTTAAAATGATACATCTAATCATTTCTAATGTGCTTTATAATTTATTTTCTATGTTTGTTGTTTATGATGGTCTGTCTTCCATCATCAGAAGGCAAGTCCCACAAAGGGAGGGGCTTTTGTCTGTTTAGTTCACAGTTATGTCTCAAGTCCTTATTAGAGTAGCACATTGCATGTAATAGGTGCTCAATAAATACTTACTGAAATAATTTATTTGTGAAGTCAGAATTCATAACAAATTCATCTCTCTCCCAAAGCAGCGCTCTGAAACAGACACCTGGAAAACTGGGGTTCTGTAGTGGAAAGCTCTTCAAGGGCCTTTCTTCTCTTGTGGCCTTCTTCTTCCATCTCCCAACCACCCCCCAATGTGTCCCCAGTGTCCTATGCCCACATCACTTCTTAAGTTGGGTAGTATGTATGTGCACACACACACACACTCACACTTTTCCACTATGTGATATAGCACAAGCATCCCCACCCCCAAATGGCCACTAGAAAGTCATACCCTGTCAAAAAACAAGGAAGATAGTTCCCCGCATTCCACAACTCCTTTTGAATTAGTTCTGGTCTCCATTTCTGGTAAGAGCCCTCCCATACCCCCTTAGGGATCCTCCTGGACTTCAAAACTCAGCTTACGGCAGCCATATATTCTGAAATAAGCTCACCACAGGCAAGAGGGAAAACCATCACAGAAAAAAACAACAATTGCAACAAGGGCTCTGAAGTGTAGGGACTGCTTTCAACTCATTTGTAACTTAAGGTGATGGAAGGCAGGGATCTTGGGCTTTGTGTTGGCTGCTGATGAACATGAAAGGGGAATATATCTTGACCAAGGCTGGGCCTTGAATTTCTCCCTTCCTGCAAAACCAATCAGGGTTCCACTTGGTGACCTCCCTCCATCCTCCAGAAATCGATGGAAAGGAGGAATAAGCTCTAGAGAAGGATGGGAAGGAGAGGCCCCAAGATCCAACTCTGAACAGGAAGGGTGAAAGTCTGAGTTTTGGGGGAACACACCTACTGACCCAATGGATGCTCTGAGCCCATGACTGTGGATGTGGCCCCCGGGGAAGCCCTGATCTTAGAAGCCCTAATGAACAATCAGAATTCAGCCACCAGCACCCAGCACCCAGAAGTCTTATCTACTAGTTAGTGTGCTGGGGATCTGAACCCACCTTGAATCTGCTCTAGGTTTCCATGGTGATTGCTTAAACTTTTCATCATCTCTCCTTCAGATGTTGGGGGAGAGCAATGCTCACTGGTTTCCATGACAACAGTTAAACATGGATCTCTGTCTGGCTCTGTTGGAAAAGCACTGCTAGAGATTATGCAAATGAACTGGCTACTCTCCCTTTACTTAAAAATAAAGCAGCACATCTAGTTAGAAGTCTCAGCTCTCTGCTGGAAATGAGAAGGCTCTGAGGAGAGTGCTGCTTTGTTTTGACACCTCAGGTGCTCACCCAGATACACAGGATCACTCTGCTGTCTTAAGTAATTATCTTCCCTGCCCCCTGCCCTAGCAGGTGGAAGAGCTGCAAGTTTCGGCTGTTTACCTGCTTGCTGCACAGGAAAGCGGGGAGGGAAGGACAGAGGCACAATGACTAGATGACCACCCTGCCCTACCCAGCCCTTCACCACAGTGGGAGGAAGCCATGGAGAATAGAGATGTTGCCTCAACTCACTTTCAATATACTGACCAAGGGTGGCCCAGGACTCAGATTACAGTCCCAAACAATGTGGAAATCACAGGCCCCAATTGTTTAGAAATGACTGGGCTTCTCTACTGAAATCCATGGACTGGAGACTCCACAGAAGAGCCCAGGAGAAGCTAAAAGATGAGCGCCATCCTCCCTTCCTGACACTGCCCTGTCCTCCAGCACAGCAACATGCCCCTAAAACAAAGCTTCAAGAGGCAGCAGTGGGCCAAGCAGCCACCAAGTGACTTAATATGGGTACCAGAATTTAAAATTCTGGAAGTTTCCAATGAAAATAGAGGTGTCCTATTTCTCTAAAAAATCAGCAGGTCTGCGTCAGAGTCCTGCTTCACCAGGGTGGGCAGTGCAGCTGCCATCCTGCACACTTCGGGCGATGAAGTGTGCCCTTGCTTTGGTTGAACTTTTGTGAAAAGCAGATTCTTCTCCCTGATTCCCAGAAAACCATTGAACTTTTAACTTGTGGTGGCAGACACAGACTCAGACAAAACCAGTTATCCCTCAACTAGTTGCTGGAGTCACAAAGGATGAAAGAAAATTCTTATTTGGTGGGAAGGGGGAAGGGGAGGCTTAAGATTAAATATTCTTGCACCTTCTACTTCTAGAGTCAGCCACCTTGGACGAGGCTGAGGTCAGAGGTCAGGGTGAGCTGGACGGGGTGAATGGGACATGCACTGGTGAGTACACTGGGGATTTCCTTCATGATCTTCTAAGGAGACTGATGTCTAAATCCTACAGGAAGGCCCTTGATTGCTTCTGCACAGTGCTCCTATTTTAATTCTATTGTTCTGTAGATTCAAAAGCCAAAAAGTCATTTGACTAAAAATATCTGTACAAATAAGTATAGGACAAAATTGGCTGCTTGGTTGATGAAACTGAATGGTTAAGTCAATGAGCTCAATTTAGGAGTCGGACAGTTCCAGGTTTGAGGCTTGGCAGCACCATTTTCCTGATGTCAAGTTGCGTAATCTCTCCAGGTGTAAGTTTTCTTACCTGTAGGATGGAGGTCAGTGTGCTGTGGGGGTCAAAGCAGATCCTGTATAGAAGGACCCTGGCACGTAATGGCTGGCCCTTGGTAGAGATTTAATAAGTTCATTTCCTGAGAATGAGATGACTTCTTTATGATTCCTTCTACCCTGGGTGATCCTTCTGGCCTCTTTCCAGAGAAGGAGGGAGACAAAAATCTTACTTTCCTTATAAACATTGTTTTCACTCTTCATACTATCTGTGCTTGAACAGCTGAGGTTGAAAGGGGAAGGAAACATAATCAATGCTGTAAGTGAACCTGAGACCTTTACAATTCAGTCACTTGTCAGAAATTGATTGATCATATAAAGAAACTGTGTTTTGTTTTTCAGTAAATATTTTAGGGTACACTATGGGAACAACAAATGTCAAGCTAAAGATAAAAAAGATAAGAAATGTGAGAAAATATGTCAAGGCAAGAACAGGACAAGCATTACTTGCTTGGTCCCAAAAGTGAGCAGAATGTGAACAAAAGGTGTTTTCCATCTACATAGAAATCAAGGCATTTTCATTCTGTAAGAGAAAGAACTTGCTGCTGACAGGTAGAGTGGATCCAATCATTAGGATTTGGAATCCTTACCTGCCTGGGTAAGTTTATTTCTTTGTCCAACCAACAGGGCCACTGATCTAGTAATGCACACAAGAGCAGGACTGGGGGTCACCAACTTCCTGTGGAATAATTTAAGAACCCCTGTCCAAAGTTGATGTGCCATCTACACAGCCTTGGGAAACTTGTTTATTGCCATAAAGGTTTATTCCTTGGGATTAATAAGCAATTAATTTAAAAGTAAATATCCTGAAGGACAAAGAGACTGTGTGGAGTCACCACTCACTCACATTTTCCTTAATCAGATTGCTACCTTCTCAACAGTGAACTATAGTCAGTTGCACAGAAACTGAAACTCCCAGGAGTTAAATCACTTTATGACAAGTCATCAGTGTACTTTCCGTGTACCTAGCTCAGCCAGGCCTAGGTTTACACTCACTTGTGCACTAATTCTGTTACAGAATTTACCATGTGACCAAAAAATACGCAGGAGAACCAGGAAAAAAACACACATTTATTTCCAGATGTTTCACATGTACCGATACAGGACTCAGGCGAGGCTGTTTCTCGCCAAATCCTGAGCAAGCCAATGTGGAGGAAGCTTTCCCTTTATACCCTTTTGGTTTCTTTGTCTCCCAAATATGGGATGGGACTTCCAGACCTTTTGCGGTCTTTGCAAAAAGCCCCATGTGCTTGGATAGGAGCAGTGAGACCACATCTCAAGGCCTGGCCTGGCGCCAGCACTGATAACTCCGTCTGGGGGGTGTGTATTGTTCATGGTTTATGGCCTCTCTAAAATGGGAGTAGTACTTAGGTAAACAGGTCTTGCAGGACCTGATAATTAAAGAAGGGGCAGTGACCAGACTATAGGCTAACAAGAATGTGCATTAGGTTACTGGCACAGATTAAGATTGCTAGCCCCCGGGAAAATGTCTCATTTTCCCCATCAATTCAAATGAGTTAGCCCCATCTGAATGAATGACTCTACCACCCTGAAGGCATAGCAGAATTGACAAAAGGAAAGAAATTGTTGTGAAAAGCCTGGAAGTAAGGTAGCAGAGGAGCAAACTGTCCAAACAGGTGGCAAACTGTCACTGTCACACCCTCCATGTGTCATCATTGTGCCCCCTAGAGTCAGGCCCCACCTTCCAATGGGAGCATCTCCAGAGCAAGAGCTCAGTAACACTTTCTTGATAATAACAATAACTATCACTTTATCCAGCATGTACTTTGTACCTGGCACTGCACAACACATACATCATCTCTAATCCTCACATCATCCCCACTTACAAATGAAGAAACTGAAGTTCCCAGGAGTTAAATTACTTTTTTAAAGTAAGGCAGAATCAGGGTTCAAATGCAGGTCTGGCTTCTTCTAAAAGCCAATATAATTTTCAATGATAAGAATTGAATATAGAGGAGAGCGGGAGATGGGAGTTGCCTTCTCATGCACTGATAGTAAGGATTTCAGTGTAAGAACAAGTCACCCAGAGTGTGCCAGCATTCCTTTCAGGGCCTTTGCACCAGGCATCAGTGGAGGACCCTTGAATGACCCAGGCTCCTCTCAGTAGGAACAGGCAGAAGCAAAAGCCATGCTGCCTCTGGGACTGATCCCGCCCCTGTCACTTGCTAGCCCCTGGATCCTGAGCAAGAGCTTCAGCCTCAGATTTCTCATTCAAAAGATGATAAGCAGAGTGCAGACTCCTAGAACCATAATCAAGGTTACAAATGAGATTGTTCCACACAATGGCAGGTGCCCAATAAGGAGAAAGAAAATAATCTTCTACTCATTTCTATCACCTTAGGCTCCAATTTGTCTGATGATTGAGAACAATTTACTTTTTTTCAGTGACTTGGTTATAAAAAGACAATGTGCTCACCTCAGTCCTTCCTCCTTTCCCCCATCTCCTGGTCCCTGCCCACTACACACTCAGCCTGAGCCCCTGGGCATACTGTGATCCCTCAGAGCCCCTTAAAATAAACTTATAGTAGAAAGACACCCCCCCATCTGAATGTTGCATAAAGTGACGACTTTCATGAGATCCACTCCAGCCCACCCTGAACTCCCCCTCATTTATTCCTCTTATAGAGACATTGTCAGCAGTGGAGAAGCAAGGCCAGGTTTCACCTCATGCCAAGTTGTGTTGTTATAACTCGGTGTTATTTCCTTCAGTCCCTTTCATCACACAAGATGCTTGTCTCATTGCAGAGACATACATAGCCTTCCTCCAGGCTGAATAGACTGTCAGATCCCAACCAAGTTTAGTCTTGCATTTTTATTTAGAAACTAGAGGCCTGGTGCATGAAATTCATGCATGGGGGGGGTGTCCTTCAGCCCGGCCTGCACCCTCTCACAAACCAGGCCTGCTGGCTCCTAACTGCTGGCCTGCATGCCTGCCTGCCTGATTGCCCCTAACCATTCTGCCTCACCGCCCCTAACCACTCTCCTGACTGCCTTATCACCCCTAACCACTCGCCTGCCTGCCTTATTGCCCCTAACTGCCTCTGCCTTGGCCCCTGCTGCCAAGGCTTCACCCAGAAGGACATCCGGAATGACATCCAGAAGGTCGTTTGGCTGTCTGGTCTAATTAGCATATTATGCTTTTATTATTATAGACTAGAGGCCCATGCATGAAATTCATGCACGGAGGGAGGTTCCTCAGCCTGGCCTGCATGCTCTCCAATTTGGACCCCCTTGGGGGATGTCAGACATCCCTCTCGCAATCTGGGATGACGGGCTCCTAACCTCTCTGCCTGCCTGCCTGCCTGATCACCCCTAACTGCCCTCCCCTGCTGGCCTGATCTCTCCCCTAACTTCTCTCTCCTGCTGGCCTGATCGTCCCTAACTGCCTCTGCTGCCTGATTGCCCCTAACTGCCTCTGCCTGCCTGATTGCCCCTAACTGCCCTCCTCTGCCGGCCTAATCTTGCCCCCAACTGCCCTCCCCTGCAGGCCTGATCTTTCCCCCAACTGCCCTCACATGCCAGCCTGATCTTGCCCCCAACTGCCCTCTCCTGCCAGTCTGATCTTGCCCCCAACTCCCTCCCTTGCCTGATTGCCTCTAACTGCCTCTGCCTTGACCCCCACCACCTTGGCTTTGTCCTGAAGGAAGTCGGACGTCTGGAAGATGGCCAGTCAACCCAGTCTAATTAGCATATTACCCTTTTATTAGTATAGATAGATTATATAGGATAGGATTGCTTAAATGAGCGGGGGGGGGGGGGGGGGGCTTTTTCAGCAGGAGGAGATGCTCTTGACAGACAAAAACACATAATCCCTATGTGTAGATTAATAGCCAGCCATATGCACTATACTGCCAAACCGGTCATTAAAAAATTAAATCATTTTCTTACACCTTACACCAAACAGCTGTTGCCCTTAAAACCCCTTTTCAGCCCCCACCTTAGGTTCTGCCTTCTCAGTTCACCCAGAGTAGGTTCTGATTGGTAGGTTTCTATGCCAGTTAGCATCAAATGCTCCACCTCCTAGGCAGCCATTGGCTCCTCACAGTTCACCCAGATTTGGTTCTTATTGGTCGATTTCTATGCCAGTCAGTGTCAAAAGCTCCACCCCCTAGACAGCCATTGGCTCCTTGCAATTCACCCAGATTTGGTTCAGTTTGGTCAGTTTCTATGCCAGTCAGCATCACTGGGCCTATCTCTGGGCCTGATCATAGAGGCGGGTCTGATCAGCAGGCACCCCAGGCTGCTGGCAAGCGGGCTGAACTGCTGACCTCTGGGAGAGAGAGAGAGAGGCTTGGCTGCTGGCGAGGCCCGTAGAGAGAAGCAGGGTCTTATCACCCTGCAGGGTCTGATCACCCTGCTCCTCTCTCTGGGCCTTGCCAGCAGCCACTGCTGCTGCTGATCAGCCCCACCTCTTTCTCTTTCCCAGAGGTCAGCAGTTCAGCCTGCTCGCCTGCTGTGTGTGCAGCCTGGTGTTCAGTCAAGCCTTGGTCGTTTTGGATATTATGACCCTGGCTCTTTATATATATAGATAGCAGATACAACTGCTTAGTGCTCATCTGTTCTTTTTCTTTTCTAGAAAACCAACAGGTATGCTGAAAAGCCACATGTCTTCAGTGATCTACATCCAGGCATCTGCTGAAGACAACAAAATGTTCACCATATCTACCAGCAACACCATTAAGGTCTTTGCTCTTTTACATTTGGACACTTCATTCTGTGTGGTTTTTCAGACAGATGTGCTCCTTTCATGGTCCTTTTTCCTTCTCTGCAGCTTCAGGGGCTTCTGCTCAGCAGATGCTAAAATGGTGTTTACATTTGTGAGCTTACTTTGGAAAGGGAGGACATGTGGACAGTTGACAGGTGCCTCTTAGAGAATCTGGTGTACTGTGTTGGGACAAATAAACCTTACAAGCTTTAGCTCACTGCTTGCATACTGTCCAGAGGTTCCCTGTGAGAGTGTGTGTTGAGGAGGGAGAAAGGAGCAGGAGACAGATCAGGGACATAAGGGAGGCAGCAGCCCTTGCCATTAGCATTTATCATCTCATTTTGCGATTCACATAAGGTAAATGGTCCCTTTCTGAAATGTTGTCCGTAAGGCTTAGGATCTAAACATCTCCTACCCCAGTGGAGTGTAGCAATATCACCATCTTCATTTTTGCCTAACACCTCTCTTTGCAACTAAGGTCCTGTCCTCCTTTAAAATTTGGTTAGCCTGTGATCTTCATAACATACAATTTTTTATATAAAAAGAGATATCTCACTGATTTGTTTCATTCATCACCTCAGAGCTTTTCCAATAAATATGACAAGTTTTCACAATTCATCCAACTTCTTTCCCAGGATGTCACAGGACCAGAGGGTAAAAGTTCAAAGCAGTTTGAATCAAAGACATGCTAGAGGTGAGTATCACTGTTTTGTGTCAGCTCACTTATGTAATAAATGATTGATAGCTGTGATGGACTAAAGTATATACCCTCAAAATTCATACATTGAAGTCCTAACTCCAGTACCATAGAATGTGACTATATTTGGAGAAAGGGTCTTTAAGGGTCAGAAGTCATATTGGTGGGCCCATATCCAGTATTATTGGTGTCTTATAAGAGGAGGAGATCAGGACACATAGACTAAGGACATGTGAGGACATAGCAAGAAGGTAGTCATCAGGACTCCAAGAAACTAAATCTATCCACATCTTGATTTTGGACTTCAATCCTCTACCTCACACCATATACAAAACTTCACTCAGAAGGGATTATAGACCTAAATGTTAGAAGAGCTACAACTATAAAACTTTTTAGGAGAATCATAGGAGTAAATCTTCATGACCTTGGGTTAGGCAATGTGTTCTTTTTTTTATTGTCTAAAGTTTTACATATGTCTCCTTTTTCCCCAATTGACCCTCTCCCCACCCCCAGCCATTCCCACTCCGGGCAAGTTTCCACCACCCAGTGTCTGTGTCCATTGGTTATGCTAATATGCATGCATACAAGTCCTTTGGTGGCCCTCTAACACCCCCTCCCCTGCCATTTGTCTCTGGATCTATTCATGTTCATCAAATTATGTTGATCATTATATCCCACATATGAGTGAGATCATGTGATATTTATCTTTCTACGACTGGGTGGTTTCGCTTAGCATAATGCTATCCGGTTCCATCCATGCTGCTGCAAATGATAAAAGTTCCTTCTTTTTCATAGCGGCATAGTATTCCATCGTGTACCTAACTGTACCACAGTTTTTTAATCTACTCATCTGCTGATGGGCACTTAGGCTGTTTCCAAATCTTAGCTATTGTAAATTGTCCTGCTATGAACATAGGAGTGCATATATTCTTTCTGATTGGTGTTTCTGGTTTCTTGGAATATAGCTCTAGAAGTGGAATTACGGGGTCAAATAGGAGTTCCATTTTTAACTTTTTGAGGAAACTCCATACTGTCTTCCACAGTGGCTTAACCAGTCTGCATTCCTACCAGCAGTGCAGGAGGGTTCCTTTTTCTCCACATCCTCGCCAGCACTTGTCGTTTGTTGATTTGTTGATGATAGCCATTCTGACAGGTGTGAGATGGTATCTCATTGTTTTGATTTGCATCTCTCAGATGATTAATGACTTTGAGCATGTTTTCATATGTCTCTGTGCCTTCTGTATGTCCTCTTTAGAAAAGTGTCTATTTAGATCTTTTGCCCATTTTTGATTGGATCATTTATCTTCCTTTTGTTAAGTTGTATGAGTTCTCTGTAAATTTTGGAGATTAAACCCTTATCTGAAATATCATTGGCAAATATGTTCTCCCATGCAGTGGGCTTTCCTGTTGTTTTGTTGATGGTTCTTTTTTTATGTTTGGAAGCTTTTTATTTTTATGTAGTCCAGTTTGTTTATTTTCTCCTTAGTCTCAATTGCTCTAGGAGCTGTGTCTATAAAGATATTGCTATGACATATGTCTGCTATTTTATTGCCTTTGGAATCTTGTAGGACTTTTATGGTTTCCTGTATTATATTTAAGTCCTTTAGCAATTTTGAGTTTGTTTTTGTGTATGGTGTAAGGTGGTGATCTAGTTTCATTTTTTTGCATGTATCTGACCAAATTTCCCAGCACCATTTATTGAAGAGACTGTCTTGACTCTATTGTATGTTCTTGCATCCTTTGTCAAATATTAATTGAGCATACTGGCTTGAGTTGATTTCTGGGATCTCTGTTCTGTTGCATTGGTCTATATGTCCATTCTTGTGCCAGTTTCAGGCAGTTTTGAGAACCATGGCTTGGTGATATAGCTTGATATCTGGTATTGTGATTCCTCCAACTTTGTTCTTCTTTCTCAGGATTGCTGTGGCTATTCAGGGTCTTTTTTATTCCAGATGAAATTTTGGAGAGTTTGTTCTAGATCTTTGAAATATGCCATTGGTATTTTAATGGGGATTGCATTGAATTTGTAGATTGCTTTAGGTAGTATGGACATTTTAATGATGTTGACTCTACCAATCCATGAACATGGTATGTTCTTCCATATGTTTATTTCTTCCTCTATCCCTTTTTTCAATGTCCTGTAGTTTTCAGAGTATAGGTCTTTAACCTCCTTAGTTAAGTTTATACCTAGGTATCTTAATTTTTTTTGTACAATGGTAAATGGGATTTTTTTTCGTTTCTCTTTCTGTGAGTTCATTACTCGTGTATCAAAAGGCCATAGATTTCTGGGTGTTAATTTTGTATCCTGCTACATTGCCAAATTCATTTATTAGGTTGAGTAGTTTTTTGATGGAGTCTTTGGGGTTTTCTATGTATAGTATCATGTCATCTGTGAATAAGGACAGTTTTACTTCTTTTCCACATTGGATGCCTTTTAATTCTTCATCTTGTCTGATCACTATGGCTAACACTTTCAGTACTATATCGAAGAGGAGTGGTGAAAGTTGGCATCCCTGATTTGTTCCCATTCTTAGGGTAAATGAGTTTAGTTTTTGCCCATTGAGTATGATGTTGGCTGTAGGTTTATCAGATAAGGCTTTTATTATGTTGAGGTATGATCCTTCTATTCCCACTTTGCTGAGAGTTTTTATCAAGAAAGGGTGTTGGATTTTGTCAGATGCTTTTTCTGCATAGATTGATATTATTATGTGATTTTTGTCTCTCAGTTTATTTATGTGATGTATCACATTTATTGATTTGCAGATATTGTACCATCCTTGCATCCCTGGAATAAATACCACTTGGTCATGGTGTTTGATCTTAATAATGTAATGCTGAATCTGATTTGCTAGAATTCTGTTGAGGATTTTAGCATCTATGTTCATCAAGGATATTGGCCTGTGGTTCTCTTTTTTTGTGGTGTCTTTACCTGATTTTGGGATTATGGTAATGCTGGCTTCATAGAAAGAGCTTGGAAGTGTTCCTTCCTCTTGAATTTTTTGGAATAGTCTGAGGAAGATAGGTTTTAGTTCTTCTTTGAATGTTTGGTGAACTCCCCTGTAAAGCTGTCCAGACCCAGGCTTTTGTTTGCTGGTTGATTGTTGATCATTGTTTCAATTTCTTCAATAGTTATTGGCCTACTCAGGTCTTTTGATTCTTCCTGATTGAGCTTTGGGAGCTTGTATTTTCCTAAGAATACATCCATTTTGTCTAGGTTGTCCATTTTTTGGAATAGAGTTTTTAATAGTATTTTTTCATAATCATTTGTATTTCTGTGGGATCAGTTGTTACTTCACCTCTTTCATTTCTGATTTTGTTTATTTGGGTCATCTCTCTTTGCTTCTTGGTGAGCATGGCTAGAGTTTCATCAATGTTGTTTATCCTTTCAAAGAACCAGCTCTTAGTTTTGTTGATCTTATGTATTGGGTTTTTTTGTTTGTTTGTTTTGTTTTGTTTTTTTGGTCTCTCTGTTGTTTATTTCTGCTCTCATATTTATTATTTCCTTCCTTCTGCTTACATTGGGCTTTTCTTGTTGTTCTCTTGCTAACTCTTTGAGTTGTAGGGTTAGATAATTTATTACCATTTTTTTTCTTGTTTTTTTGACATAGGCCTGTAGAGCTATGAACTTCCCTCTCAATACTGCTTTCACTGTGTCTTATAGATTTGGTATTGTTGTGTTTTCATTGTCATTTGTTGCCATGATGCTTTTTATTTCTTCTTTGATCTCTTTGGTAACCCAATCATTGTTTAATAGCATGCTATTTAGCCTCCAGGTGTTTGATTTTTTTATTGTTTTTATTTTAGTTGATTTCTAATTTTATGCCATTGTAATCTGAGAAGATGCTTGATATGATATCTATCTTCTTTAATTTGAAGAGGCTTTGCCTGTGTCCCAATATGTGATCTATCTTTGAAAATGACCCATGTGCACTTCAGAAGAATGTATATTCTGTCTTTGGGGTGAAATGTTTTGAATATGTCAATTCTATCTGTTCTAGTGAGTAATTTAGGATTGATGTTTCTTTGCTGATGTTTTGTTTAGAGAAATTTTCCAGTGGTGTTAGTGGGGTATTAATGTTCCCAACTATGACTGCATTGCTGTCCATCTCTCCCTTGATATCCTCCAAAAGTTTTTTTTTTTGTTTTTTTTTATGTATTTGGGTGCTCCTGCATTGGGTGCATATATATTTATCAGAGTTATATCTTTTGTTGAATTGCTCCCTTTAGTATTATGAGGTGGCCTTCCTTATCTCTTGTTATGGCCTTCACTTTGAGGTCTAATTTGTCAGATATAAATATTGCTACCCCAGCTTTTCTTTCATTTCCTTTCGCTTGAAAAACCTTTTTCAATCCCTTCACTATCAGTCTGTGTGAGTCCTTTGTTCTCAGGTGAGTCTCCTTAGACAGCAGATATATGGGTCATGTTTTCTTATCCACTCAGCTACCCCATGTCTTTTGATTGGGGTATTTAATCCATTTATATTTAAAGTTATTATTGATAGGTGCTTGTTTGTCGCCATTTTTATTCTTTATGCCGGTGTTCCTTCTTCCCTTCCTATTTCTTCTTTTTACAGCAGACCCTTTAGCATTTCTTACATTGCTGGTTTGGTGGTAATAAACTCCCTTAGTCCTTTTTTTTTTTTTTTTTTTTGGTCTGTGAAGCTTATTTCACCCTCTACTTTGATTGATAGCCTTTCTGGGTACAGTATTCTTGGATTCAGACCCTTGCTTTGCATGACTTTGTATATTTCATTCCATTCCCTTCTGGCCAGATGTGCTTCTTTTGAGAAATCAGCTGATAATCTGATGGGAGATCCCTTGTAGGTAAATTTCTGTCTCTCTCTGGCAGCCTTTAAGATTCTTTTTTTTTTTATATATATTTTATTGATTTTTTTACAGAGAGGAAGGGAGAGGGATAGAAAGTTAGAAACATCGATGAGAGAGAAACATTGATCAGCTGCCTCCTGCACACCCCCCACTGGGGATGTGCCCACAACCAAGGTACATGCCCTTGACCGGAATCGAACACGGGACCCTTCAGTCCGCAGGCCGACGCTCTATCCACTGAGCCAAACCGGTTTCGGCAGCCTTTAAGATTCTTGCTTTGACATTGGTGTTTGCCAATTTAATTATAATGTGTCTTGGTATTGGTTTTTTGTGGTTCATCTTGTTTGGGACTCTGAGCTTCTTGGACTTGTGTGAGTTTTTTCTTCCCAATATCAGGGAAGTTTTCTGTCATTATTTCTTCAAACAGGTTTTCTATTCCTTGGTCAGTTTCCTCTCCTTCTGGCACCCCTATTATGAAGATGTTGTTTCATTTTGTGTTGTTCCTAAGTTCCCTTTGGCTCTCTTCCTGTTTTTTAAGTTTTTTTTTCTAGATGCTGCTCTGCTTGGGTATTTTCCTACCTTGTCTTCTAGCTCTCTGATGCAGTCCTCAGCTTCTTCTTGATGCTTTCTATTGAGTTCTTTATTGCAGCAATGTCATTTTTCATTTCTTTTTGGTTCTTCATTTTCTCTTGGTTCTTACACATATTGTTGAATTTATCTTTCATCCTTTTCCTTATGACCATTGCTCTGAATTCTTTCTCTGACATATTGCTTGCCTCCATTTCATTTACTTCCTTTTCTGGTGATTCTTCCTTTTCTTTTGTATTTGGGCTGTTTCTTTGTCTCCCCATGATCGCTCTTCTTGGGGTGTCTGGTAATGTAGCTCTCTCTCTTCTGTGTTGACTTAAAGGCACAAAATAGATCTTGAGGAGACACAACATACGGGGCACCAAACACAAATGTATTGACAATACTAATAACCACAAATAAAAGTGAACACCAGAAAAAAGAGAATTAGGGGAGAGAAAAGAGTGCAAAAATGATATTGATAAAAGGAAAAATGTATGAGAAAAGTAAGAGAACAAAAAAGAAGGGGTAAAATATATGTATATGGGGAGAAAACTCCAAAAAAACAACAACTAATCCAAAAAATGCAAACAACAAACACCCAGAAATGAATGCAAACAACAAACAACAACTAATTCAAAAAATGCAAACAACAAACACCCAGATGAATCTGAGGAGGCAGAGCTTATTTCCAGAAAGTAAGGTCAAGGAATTGAATGAATGGGGAAATAGCCACAATTCAGTATAGAGGATTTAGAAAGAGAATGAGTATATAAGAAGAAAAGTAAAAAACAAAATACAAAAAAAGGAAAATACAAAATACAAAAAGAAAAATATATATATTAAAAATATATATATGAAAGAAAATTATATATATATACATATATATGTATACACACACACACACACACATACATATATGTATATATATATATATATATATATATATATATATTTCCCCTTTCTTTAATCTATCTATCTATGGATTCATTTATTATTGGGAAAGGAGAATAGAGAGTAGATTGGTGATTGGAATTAATTAAGCTATTAGTAGAAGAAGAGAACAAGCAAGGAGAGAAAAAACAGAAGCAAAAAGAAAAGAAAACCAGACTAGCAAACAATCAAACAAACAACAACAACAAGACAGAAAGAAAGAAAAAGAAAAAAAGGAAGAAAAATATTTGGACAGTGAAGAAAGAGAAGAGAGAAGTGTGCATGGATTTGGAGTAGGGGAAAGGAAATTAGATATATGATTAAGATCAATTTTTAATAGAGAGTAAAAAGAAAGGATAGAGCAAAACTAAAGCAGGAACAGGGTAAGAGAAACAGGACAAAAAGGGAAAAGTGAGGAAGAGAGTGTTGGCATAAAGGAAAAATTGAGATAGAGTAATATACACTGAGTGGCCAGAATATTATGATATCTGAATGCATAATAATCTGGCCACTCAGTGTACATCCTATATAATCCTATATAATAAAAGGCTAATATGTAAATTGTCCCCTCGACCAGGAGTTCAACCAGCTGGCAGGCTGGCCCACCGCCCATGTCCCCTCTCCCTGGCCAGGCTGGACGGACCCCACACATGCATGAATTCATGCACCGGGCCTTTAAAATATATATATATATATATATATATATATATATATATATATATATACTGTGGCCAGATTTTTATGTGTTCAGAGGTCATAATAATCTGGCCACTCAGTTTAATGCTACAAGGAAAATAAAAATTGAATGTAGAACACTAATTTGAAAATAAAATAAAATAAATAAAAAATAACGTAAATTTTTTAAAAAGGTAAAATAATAGTATTAATACTAATAGTTAAAAATAAAAAACAAGGCAAAATCATGTGAAAGAGAAAAATTAGTTTCTTAAGTAAAAGATAAAAAAATAAAAATGTGAAGCAGTGAAGGTCGTTCCCTTCCTCCACTGTTCTGCTTGGCACGTCTGTTTCCTTGCAGGTAGTCAGCACAGTATTGAAGTTCCCTGTGATCCACTGCTCCTCTGTGTCATAAGCAACAACCTTGTTTTCAAGCAGGTGGGATCTCTCTGTTCTCTTTGGTTCTCAGTGTGCCTTTAGTTGTATTTACACACAAGAGTCTATTTCTGATACAGCCCCTGGGTGGCAGTGTTTCTGTCTTAATATCCGGAGCTAAAAGGCCTCTCTACCCTGACTCTGCACGTGTCTCTGAGCGTGTCTCTGTGTGCGACTCTGCGTGTTACTCTGCGTTCGACTCTGCACATGTCTTCCCCCCCTGTCTCGGTGCAGCTTGTACAGAACTTCAGGCTACCTTTCTAGGTCCAGCCCAGCTGTGGGTTAATATCTAGAGTCTCCTTTTGCCAGCAGCCCTGTGGACCCCCTTCCACATTCAAGGCCTACACTAACCCCAACGGCTGCTGATTTTTTTGGGGGGAGGCAGTCATCCTCTGAGGCTCTAGTTCCTGCTGCACGTGTTTCTCCCTCCAGCCTGGATCCCAAATCTCCCCTTTCTCTAGACAATATCTGACCTTTCCATCCACAGATTGCCAGTTGTGTTTAATTCACCAGTTCTTTGATTCACCTGTTCCTTCTGCTCTGTGAGAAGGCACAGGGCCCATCCGCAAATTCACTCTGCTTTGTCTCCCCCTGAGCAGACCTCCCAGGTGCCCGTGGTCAGGGAGGTTGGAGTTCTGGCATTCGTGGATTCACAGGTGAGGTAACTGGTCCCTGGGCATTGTAGTTGTAAGGTTCCGGGAGGTATCTGAGATCTCCCCAGTTGAAGGTAAGGCTGGGGTTCCAATCACAGTCAGTCTCCTGATCATAGCCATCTCCCCTTCAAGATGACGCATCCTCTGAGGCAGAGCCAGCCACTCCGGGAGAGATTTCAGCTGCAGTAGAGGCTGCCTGGTCAGCTGGGGGCGGGGAGGCGGCATCTGGCAGTCCCCAACAGCCCCTTGGAATATAGCTGTCCTGTCCCTCACTCACAAATACTGACACTCCCTGCACATCCACACACTCTCCTTTCATTTTCTCACTCTCACACTATCTTGCAGCCTGCTATCCCATCGGCAGCCATCTTGGATCTCACCCAATCATATAGGCTTTAAAAAAAAATCTGCTTTGCGGGAATCTCATGATCGAGCTGTAATTAGCAGCTCAGGGCAAAGAAGCTGAGCCATCTAGTTTCCATCATGTTTTCCTACAGATACCTGTAGACCTGGGCAAATTTCTCACATTCTTGAGGTTTCCAAAAACTCTTGGGGTTATTTTCTTGCCACCTCTCAGGAAAGCAACCTTTGTTCCTTACCTGGAAAGACTGCCATGACCCACTGACCAAGCAAGGTACCAGGCTATTTCTTTAAGGCACTCACATTGGCTTCAAAGTCAGTCTTCATTCCTTAAAGCTTTCTGGTGACAACCAGAGTCCAGGCATGTCTCTTTCAGACATGATATTCCAGTCAAAGTCTTGGTTGATAAAACCACAATTGGAAACTGGTCTTATTGAATTCATGCAAAGAAATGTTTTGCCAAGACTCACTTATTAAGAATTGCAAAATTCTGGAGGGATCAGGTGGAGAGAAAAATACATAATTTACTAAATTGCTTTAAGAAAAGAAACAAGTTTCCTTAAGTCTATAAAACAAAAGGATTAAAAATCAGCAATACTTTCAACAAAAGTTACAAAAACTGTATAATTATTTTCAGTTCATCCAGTTCCATAAGCAATTTTTTGTTTCTCTTAATTGTTCCTGCCAGTACTTCTATAAATTCAGATACTCTATAGAGTTCTAATAATTTTCATTCAGTTCTGAACATGTCAGAGTCCTTTCCATGGATCCCTCAGAAGATGTAACATTTTTCCAAATGCATTATAACAAAACAGTGACTGTCTCTAAATGACAAGAAGAATTTTAAATGACATGGTTATGGATTTTATTATAATGCAAATGACATGTAATTGTGTCCTTTCTGCAAAACACAATATTCCACAATATTATAACTAATAATAATTAGTTATAAATGAAAGCATATCAGAATCTATTTTAATAACATGTATATATAAATAGAATGTAATTATTATTTCTTTATTTGACAAAGCTTAACTAATTAAGTACCTGATTAACATAACATAATATATAACCATTTCAATAATTTATAGAATTTTTGCTTCCTGGTCAAAAACAGGAGAGAATTTTTCCCTTTTAACAGACTAAAAAAGACTAAACAAATTCTGCATTAGCTTACTTTAGAATCATTTATCTAATTAAATTTATTATTTAGATTACCTATAATTCTTTCAAGATTTCTCTTCATAACCCTTTCATAACTTTCACAAAGCTTTCTACAATGTTTATAAACCTTTCTATGCCTCATGCCTTCTATTACACCAAATCTATAATTTCTTTCCAATTAGTTGGAATTTTTAATCTCTAGAAACCTTAGAATTTAAGTGATATGTAAGTAATTAACATTCCTCAGATTAGCAATACATTCACATTTTAAGAGATATTTCAAATAAAATACAATATTTGTTAACAGAGTCAAATCTATCCTCTAGATTCTCTGTAATAAAAATACAAAAATAAACAAACTCAGGTTAATTAATATTTTAGCATCTTATTATTTCAAAATACCTAGATATTTAATAATTTTTATTATTTAATCCAGCAAACTCCAAAGTTTTAAGTTACCAAAGACTTTGGAAAATTATATTTAGACATAAAATTATCACTGAAAAGCTTTATCATAAACCCTTTCATTTTAGTTACATCTGTTTATTACATCTTAACAACTTTGACATTTTAAAGCCGATTATTATTACCCATGGAATTTTCTTGGCAAATTTTGTAACAGGGATAACTCACTGGCCTTCAGTGGCTTTAATGTGAAAGTACTATTTTATTTTATTTTTCTTTACAAAAATTGCTATTTCTGCAGCCTACAGATCTGATTCCTACAGGTGGAAGCTGAGGTGGAAAAAGACTTGGAGGGGTTAGAAGGTTTTATTTCCTACATTTTCCTTTCTGAGTAGACTGTAACAACATGAAATCTCAAATATAAGAAGAGATCTTAAAAACACAAACAGTAACCCCTACAGTAAATAAATGAGTACTCTCAAAAGTATGGATGGGGACATTAGCCTTAGAATCTTATTTCACACTAACCCAACATAGCAAAATGACCTTTGGTTCTGAGTGGCATAAAGCCCACATACAGCAGAGTCAGAGGATTCCATATGTTCATAAACCAGTGAAGAGCAAACTAAGTCCCCAAAAGATAGAAAGCAAGCAAAACACATCAATAACTGAAATTACATTACAGACACACAGATAAGAACTTTCACTAGCTAAGAGTTTCTGGCAGCTGACACCCTGAGAGGGAACACAGGATGAGTCCCCGAGATTAAGAATTCATTCCTGCAATTTCTGCCAGGTGTTCAGTCTTACCACAAATAGCTGGCCCCTCAAAGTGGGACATGCCCCATCTTTAAACAAGTTAAACCAAACAAAAAAGAGGCACAAAACATCAACAGAAACACTCTTATATACATTATTTACAGGTGTGCACAAACCACGGATAAAAGCCTCACACTGTGCTCCTTGTCTGTCCTGTCACCACAGAATGCCCTGCATAAAAAATAAACCACCAAAGTAGAGCAATGTCTCCTGTCCCTGGTTTGGGACTGCCCATCCCCTTCCAGAACCTCAGCATTCTCCCCAATGGACTACACAGGGGAATGTCTTCCGTAGGCCTAGACTTTTTGTTTCTTATTCTCAGAAAGTCCCCTGTGACTATATGCTCAATCCCTCATATTGGAGATTTCTTGAACTCCCCAAGATCCTCTTTATCCCACTCTGGCCGCTTCCCTCTCAGGAGAACAGAATTGCAGATCAGAACTCCACACACACTTTATGTCCAAGACACATCCCAGTTACATACACTTGACCTCCAAGGATACCAATCACCAAGGAAGTACTTAAAGTCCAATTTCCCACTTTGGCCCATGCATGAGATGTGTCTGCTTGCTACGTGTGTACCTGTTTTTTCTGTCCCCCTTGTGTCATTTTTGCCATTTTCTGAAGAAAAACAATCTTGGGCCTATTCTATGGAGTTTGCAAAGAGGTCTCAGGCAAAGAGACCACCCAAAATCAGGTAGAACACATCTCTCCTTCAACCAGAGCCACCCTCTCCATGTACACAGAAGTCCCAAATGCACCCCCAAATTGTGAGAAATGCTCACCTGTCCAAATTCAAATAATGAGCTCAGAGTCAGAAGTATGGCGAAAACGAGACTTTTAATACACTCTTGAGAGGGGGTGTCTGCCCAGTTGTACAAGCACTCCTGGGGCAGCAAACACAGCCCACTTATTCAGTCCCTCCTCTGGTTCCTCATTGGCTGAGCACATAGGTCACCTGTTTCCTCATATGTCGCCTAGGTCTTGCTGCCTCCCATTGGACCATTTTAAAAAATTGGGCTGAGGCCTTCTCTAATTGCCTCCACCTCCCCCTGTCTAGCTGAGGCAAGTGCCTCAGGGGTTTCCACCATGATGTTGGCCCACATGTACAGTTCTTTGTTCCTATATTCTCTTCCCTCCTCCCTACATTCTGTTTGTCCTGGGGAAATTCAGCAAATTCCATCAAAAGCCAACCAAGCTGGAGATGAATCACAGAGGACCATTTCCTACACTGACAAATGAAAGGGAGAAATGATGGGTTTAGTGTCAAAGTCTATAAAAGTCAAAATTGGAGCAAGAGACTTTGAGGGCCCGGGTAGATGGAGTCTTGATTTAGAGCTCAGTGAATTATATGGATTTCTAAGAAATGCTTACCCTGTAATAAATGGAAAAGAAGGTCATTTCATGAGCTATTGCTCACTGGTTATGTTACAACTCATAGCAGGACACCTGCTATGCCAGCAAAATGATGTCTCTTAGGCTTTTCCTTGGCAGCCTCCTAGAATGCTGATCACATGGCATAACCTTGCCACTGGCCTGAGTACAGCCCCAAGGGACCAGGCAAGCATAGATCAAGGACAGCTGTCTTGTCACATTTACACAGTTGAGCCCTTAAAAGTATTCCCAAGGTTATAAAGAGGGGCTCTGACAGCTCTCAGAAGACTCAGAGGTGGCCATACAAGCACTGTTGGTCCATTTAGAAATATAATAATTTCTGTGTGCATTTGATATAGAGAAAATAAATGAGTTCATTAATTTTGATAGGCCCATAATTTGGAAAACAAAAGCACAGTGGGAGGTGAAAACAGAAGAAGCAAGGAGGGGTGTGCTGACATGCACAAAAGCCTGGGCTGGATGCTGCTCCACAAGGACTGAAAGAATCAGACTACAGATGTAGTAAGGGTGAGTGAGGGAGGGCAAGGTGGCAGGAAGGGGAGAAAGGAGGAGAAGGAAGGGGGAGGGGCAAAGGGAGGGACAGGAAGGGTACTCAGTTCAACAAAATCAAAACATAAGACTTGCCTGATGTTTGCTCTCCAAGAGTGAATGAGGGTAAGACAATGGACTTCATGAGTGACCTTGATGTTGTGTAAGAAAATCACTACATGTTTCTATGTTTATTATTCTGTCAAATTTGACTATAAGTACCTCCGGAAACAGTCTGTAAATTCTTTCCAAGAAACACACACACACACACACACACACACACACACACACACACACACACACAGAAAAAAAAGAAAGAAATTAGCCCTAGGCCACTCTATGGGAATCCAAACTGAAATTACAGAATAAGCAGTGCTGATTATGAGTCAGAGTCACCTGGGTTCTACTCTCAGGTTCTCCTTAATCAGTTTGTGACCTCCTGCAATCACTTCTTTTGATCTATAAAATGAGGGGTATGATTAGCTGATCTTAAAGTTTTGTTCAGCCCTGAAAATATTATGTTTCTCTGAATATTGGTTTTGCAAAACCAAACACGTTGATTGGATTCTTGGTGTCAGTAGCAATTCTTCCAGGATGCCAGCATATCAAACACAAGCACAACAAAAATAAGTTGACCGAATGCAGAAAATCATCCACCTGGAAAACATCCCATGAGTTGGTAGTTGGAAAATGGAAGGGAAATGCTCTTGTTCCCAACAGATTCAGCTAACCTGGGTCTTTTTCTAACATGGAAAATCCATGTAACTGACAAGTTATCTTTGTTGCCTGTCAACTGTGTGACCATGAGTTCTGTTATAATAATGTTATGGTCATAAGGAAACCCCTCTAATGTATGAAATAATTATTGTGTGAAATGTTTGCTGTGTGGAAACCCCAATACTCTGAAACTTCCAAAATTAATGAACACCCCACTATCCTGATGTAAAAGCCTTGAGCCCTTAAAGTGTAAACGCCCTAGCATAAGGCACACCGTCTGGCCCACACTGATAAGGACACAACTTGTTTACTACGGTCTATATAAGCCTGGGACCCTTCTTCAGTCGATGTCTCCTGCCCGATAAGAGGACTCTCGTCATTCCGTGAGACAAGCCCCTGACTGCTCTGCTGTGTGAGCCTGAACCAACTGCGGCCGCCTGCCTGTCTGTCTTCATCGTCCGTCCTTCAGTGTGCATTGCCGGGTGGCCTTTGCTGGAGCCTAGGACCCACTAGGAATAGATAAATAAACCCTGTGTGATTGCATACTCATTCTGTCTTGTGTGTCATGTGTTCCAGTTGGGCTCAGCTGTCTAGACATTAAAGTACCAGGGGATAGGCCGTTATTGCTGACTCCTGGTCACCTGCGTTTGTCCCACTAAGTCTAGACAGATAATCAATTAATTGGGGCATAATTGGGATAGATTCCTATTCCCATACATGATTCTTCTTCTTCTAGCCTGGAAAGACCTATACCCCTCACTTTCCAGAAGATTGCATTCTTGAAGCTGAGGTGGAAGAAGACAAAAATCAATGGTATGCATTTGGCACTGGCAGGTCCACCTAAAAGGGAAAATGTCCACGTCAAAGCAAGGGTTCTCATGACATAAGACAGCCTTTCCTAGACCATCATGTCATCTGCATGAGTCACTTGTCCCCAAGCCCCCCAGCCTGTGAGTATAGTGAGGTCACCACTCAATTTTTACCAGTTAATGTACTATCTGCATGATTCAGGACAATCCATGATTCTGGTCATCCCATGTGGTCAAGGGCCACCCTCTCAGGTCCTACAATGAACTCCATAGCTGACATTGCTGTCCTCAAGGCTGTTAGAGGCAGGACTGCCTCACTGCTCCTCTCACAGGAGCTCTGTGGAACCACTGTGACCTCCTGAGAGTGTGGATAGAATTAGGCCCTGGGTCTCCCAAAGCTGGGGAAATCTGGGGACCATGAAGGTCCTATTACAGAATAAGCAGTGCTGGTTATGAGTCAGAGTCACCTGGGTAGTAAGGACAGTAAGAATCCAATCAACATGTTTGGTTTTGCAAAACCGATATTCAGAGAAACATAATATTTTCAAGGGCTGAACAAAACTTCAAGATCAGCTAATCACACCCCTCATTTTATAGATCAAAAGAAGTGATTGCAGGAGGTCACAAACTTATTAAGGAGAACCTGAGAGTAGTAAGGATAGTAAGAAGCTAGAAAAATTCCTTGGCAAGTAGAATGGGGAAACCGAGACTGACAGCTGAACAAACTGGCTGAGCAATTTACAACAGATACAGAAGGTCACCTCTTTAGAGATAACATCCAGGCCTCAGTTGTATTTCAGCTCCAGGCCCAAAAAAGCAGCAAAACCAGGTGGGTGACACCAGTTGCAATGACTAATAAAGACCACGTCATGAAAGAGCACACCTGGAAAACTGATGAGTATTCTGCTGAGACCCTCCCTTAAGGTTCCCACCTGCAAGAAAGAGAGAGAGAGAGAGAGAAAGAGAGAGAGAGAGAGAGAAACCCTTAAGAAAAAAAGACCAAGCTCACGCTCTCCCTCCTGGGAGCACACCCTCACCATTCCCTTCTTTCTCTTCTTCCCTGACAGGGCTGCATCTCCTAAACTCTAAGGGTCCCTACAAGACTTGCAACCAGGGGAGCAATGGACAGTGGCAGCTGGTCCAGGGCCCTAAACTTGTCTGCAAGGCCCCCTTTCTCTGACTTCCAAGTGAGTTAAAGCAGCCCCACCTAGGCTCTCTCCTGTTGCTTCTTCTATGCTAAGCCCTTTCTTGTTTCACTGTCCCAAGTTTTAATAAATGTACTCTCAAAATCACCTGAACTCATGTTGTGAAATCTGTCCTGCACGAAGTCAAGAACCCTAGGCAGACCTAGGCAGACCCACTCAGAGTTAGGCCCCCTGTCTGATAACACTACCTGTCCTTACCTCCATACTCTGGGCCATGTTGGGTCTACAGAGAAGTAGGCGAAGAATAAATGCCTCTCATTCCCTGGGTCTAATCACCAAGTTCAGGAGATGAAGTGTGGTGATGGTTGCATAATAGTGTGAATGTACTTAATACCACAGAACTGACACTTAAAAGTAGTTAAGATGGTAAATTTTATGTTATATATATTTTACCACAATTAAAACTTAAAGAATGGGGAGGTTAAAAATGGCAGCAGAGTAAGTGGAAGCTACACTAAAACTCTCCCACAACCACATTGGAAATATAACTAAAATACAGAAAAACCACCTTGAAAAATCAACTGAAGATTACCTGGAAAGAACCCTGATAACCAAAGATGGAAAGTGGAGACTGCAAAGAGACTGGTAGGAAGTGAGATGTGAAAGGAGTGGCTGGGCTCCCACAGATAGCACCTGAAGGTCTGAAGGGATAGCTCAGCTGTGGGGGGTTCCCACTGAGAACTCTGGGGTCTAAACCCGAAGCTGAGTTCCCTAGCCCAGAGCTCAGAACTGAGAAAGGTGCCCACATAACACCTGGCTGTGAAAAGCAGTAGGGCTGCTGTCTGCCAGCCAAAGATGGCTGGAAATGCAGGCACTCTCTTAAAGGGCCAATGCACAAATTTTCCTGTGCAGCCACTCACCTTGGGCTCCAGCAGAGGGTAGGCAGTGTGGACTGGAGTTGTGTGAGAAGAGTCCAGGGTTGGGAGCTCTGGGGTTGGAGCTTGGAGGCAGCCACTCTACTTTCCTGTGCTGAGTCATTCCTTCACACTGTGGAGGACATCTTTATCCTATAGACCTTTGCTATCCAGGTGGTTCTGGCCTGGGGGAAAGGCAGTTATCACACCCTTTTGGAAGAACTTTTGCCCCACCCTGCGGTCCATAGCCTAAGGCCAATCGAAACTGATAACAATCAGACTGCAGGCAGAGGCAAATCTCTGGATGCTTTGAATCTTTGACTGATCTCCTTCTGGGCCTGGGGCTAGGAAAAGCAGACCCTGGTGTACATCTCAGTCCTTTCCAAAGGCATCCAGTCCCAGCAGAGGTATCCAGAAGCTGTGGATTGCTGATAGCCCTAAACAGGGTACTCAGAGCCAATCTGAAACAGCATCTGAAATTGTCCTGCACTAGAGATTGGGAGTCATAGCAGATCTATCTAATACACATACACAAACCCAAACAGGCAGCCAAAATGGGGAGGCAAAAAAAACAACCCCCAAATGAAAGAACAAGATAATTCTCAAGAAGAAGAGATAAATGAAATGGAGATAAGAAATTTATCTGGCCCTAACTGGTTTGGCTCAGTGGATAGAGCGTCGGCCTGCGGACTGAAAGGTCCCAGGTTTGATTCTGGTCAAGGGCATGTACCTTGGTTTCGGGCACATCCCCAGTAGGGTGTGTGCAAGAGGCAGCTGATCGATGTTTCTAACTCTCTATCCCTCTCTCTTCCTCTCTGTAAAAAATCAATAAAATATATATTTTAAAAAAAATAAATAAATAAATAAATAAATAAAAATAAATTTATCTGATATAGAGTTCAGAATAATGATGTTAAAGATGCTCAAGAGCAGGAAAAAATGTATAGTAACTATGAAAAAAGTTTTTTCCAGTCAGAAATAAAGAATGACATAGCACTAATTTAAGAACACATTGGAAGAGTAGGGGAAGCTGAGGATTGGAACAGTGAATTAGAAGGCAGGGTAGAAAAATCACTCCATCAAAAAACCAAAAAGAAAAAAAAAACATTAAAAAACAGGAGGCCTGCCTAAGGGAGACGTGGGACAACATGAAACATATAATATTTGCATAACAGGAGCACCAGAAGGGGAAGAAAGTGAGTGAGGGGTAGAGAAGTTGTTTGAAAAAATAATGACAGAAAACTTCCCTAACCTGATAGAGGAAAAATCATACAAGTTCAGGTGGCACATAGGGTCCCAAGCAAGAAGAACCCAAACAGGCCCACAGTCAGATACATCATAATTAAAATGCCAAAAATTAAAGACAAAGAAAGAATCTTAAAGGCAGCAAGAAAAAAGCAATTTGTTACCTACAAGGAAGCTCCCATAAGGCTGTCACCTGATGTCACTCCCTCTACAATAGTCCAGATCACCCAGCCAGATGGTTCACAGGAGCACCAGAGAGCAGCATCTGCATTGGGCAAAAACTAGTGCTGCAATGGTGCTAGTCTTTGCAGGTCTTAGTGCAGCAGATGGAGAGATAGAGACTGAACACATTACACTGTCCCTGGGCTCCACCTAGACTCCTGAAGCCACACCCAAGCTCCTGGTGAGGTGATTCATCTCCTTCCCTGCAACCAGCCTCGCCCATGAAGAGACTGCCATGCAAGCACTGGGGACACCCAGCCAGCATCAAGCTCCAGGCTTCAGTAACCTGGGCAGGGGGAATCCCTACATCCTCTGCCTTCTTCCTCTCTGAATGATGGCCTAGGAGCATTTGCCTCTGGAAAGCAGCATGTCAGCTTGTCAGGCCTGTCTCCAGAAAGCCAAGATAGGAAGTGAAAACCAATGCATTCCACAGCAGTGAGGAGGGGAATGCAATTAGAGCAAATTCTGCTTACAGTTCAGATTTAATATTTGGAAGGGATAATTGTGAAATAAGAGATTGCCTTATTTCTCTCCCAAGTCTGTTAATGGTTCATTAGCTCTTATTTGACATTTGATTATTGAATCTGATTGGCTTTATTGTGGAGTTGGACTTCAAGAAGTCCTGAAGACAGAGCAATCAAGTTTCACAATGATCCCCAACTGCAAATTTAAAAACATAATTGGCAGCTGCGCCTTGGACCTCAATCCCATGCATGCTGTGGGGAATTTGTATTTAATGCCCACTTAATGAACCTCACTCCTACTTGGCATATCACTATCTTATGTTATCTGCATTGATAGAAATGCCTTCCTCCTACTGATACAATCATTCACCTTCCTTTTCTCATCATACTCCTTGCCTTTGTCTCCTCGTCAGAACATTATTTGAGCTTCTTCCTGAATCAATGCTTCCCAAATAAAAATTCTTTGATCTCAAATAAATGCTTATTGCCTCTCACTTTGAAAGGACTTTTATGTTTAGGTTAGCATGACATTAACATGGTGCTTGGTGGGCCTTGGGTTACTCATCTGTGAAATGGAGACAACCATTACACCCATCCTATAGAACTGAACAAGATTATGCCCATAAAATAGCACTGTGCCTAGCACACAATGCAGGTTCAAGAAATGAGAGATGTTGTTCCTGATGACTATTTTCAGTCCACAGATGAGAAAGCATGGAAGAGTCCATTAATTTTTTCAGCCTCCAAAGAGTAAAGGCTGAAGCCTGGATTCAAAGCAAGACATAGGAAATATCAAGTTAACTCTGCTTTTCCCATTTCACCACAAGATAAGAAAGGAAATGAGTTGCAGGCAGGTGGAATGCATCCGTGAAAACATGAGATGAAATTAGGCCTGTGCAGTAGAGTTGGTCTGAGGAAGCACGATGAGATGCTAGGCACAGGTTGGAGAATGAGCCTTCCCCATTATGCATGGCTGCTACTATATACCAGGGTCAGTGCCCAGCAGAACTGAGGCCTGGGAGGGGCACCATTTACAGCTGCCTGAGCAGGCACTGGTGATAACCCCTGTGGACTTTACTCTCTTGTCCCTGACCCAACCTTCAACCATAGAGGCGTGGGTTCTGCATTGCCTAGAAAACAACTTTGAGCTTAAGGGCCCTGCTGTGGCATGTATTACCTTGAGAAGAGGGTGAGCTCAAATGGGCCCCATCACTCTCTTAGCAACCTCATGTAGTGGGTTTCATCATTCCACCCATTTGATGGAAGAGGAAAGTGAGGCTCAGTCAGAGTTGATGTGACTTGTCCATGATCATACAGCTGTAGGCTCTGAACCAGGGTCAATCTATCTCCAAGACCAGGCTCTTTCCTCCAGGCTGGGGGAGGCTATTGGCTTCTGAAAGACATAGGCAGGTGAGATGAGTCAATCGTGGCCTGAGGACATCGAGGCCCCCCTGGGAGATGCAGGCAGAGGCAGTTTGAAGACCTGGGCCCAGACTAATCAGAAGGATGGTCTTTAAATAGAGCTGGGAAGAGGAGGTGGAAGAAATGTAGGTCTAGGGGCACAAAGAGTTCTGTATCTGCCCACCTTCCCTGGGCCAGCCTGTCTGCATCTTGTGCCCAGAGAACCATGGGCTGACCTGGGTCAAAGATACCTGAGTCTCCACTCTGCCATTGACTAGTCCCGTGACCTGAGGCAAGTCACTTTAACTCTGGAACCTCACCTTCCCTGTTTGTGAAATGGTCTCCCTATCATCTTACTCGCTTAGGTATCTGGAGGAGCAGAGGAAAGTGGTGTGGTCCAAGGCTCACCCACAGAGCCCACACATAGCAGGCCCTTGACACGCGTGCCCTGGGCCTCGTTGCCTTTGCTCCCCTTCTGAGAATGGACTCCAGGCTTGTCACAAAGTCAGCCAGGTGTTAGCCCCACCCCAGCTGCCCAGGTAATGAGTGACCAGGGCGCATGGCTTATAAAAGCTGCTAACCAGAGAAGCAGGTAGCAGATGAGTGTATGGCTATGGTGGGATACAGAGGGAGCAAGATGGGTGGCAGGACTATGTCAAGGCTTCTGTCTGGAGTGGCTATGGCCCTCCTGGGGCTCCTGCAGAGTACACAGTCTGAATACATCCGGGTGAGTCCTTCCAGCCAGAATGGCCTTTGACTAAAGGTTCCCATGGTGGGAGGTTGGGAAGGAGAGAGGATGCTGGGAATTCATGAGGTACAGGGCGCACAGGGCCTAGGATTCAGCCCAACACACATTCACAGCCCAGGGACTAGGACAGCTGGGGGTGTGGGCGGCCGGCATACCTATGGTTATGGTGATGATGACAATAGCAATGATAATAAACTGCTGTTATTCAGCACAACTCTCCTTGAAGGCTGGTCCATCCTGGTTAGAGGTTAGAGTGGAACAAGAGTGGAGCTTGTCCTTGAGACACCCTGAAGGCAGAGGGGAGACCCCATATGCTCCCACAGCTCTCCATGTTCACCCGCGAATGGGTGCAGGGGAGTAAGCACCAGAAAATGTTTCCCTGTCAGGTAACTTGAGCTGACATTGCAGGATGAACAGGAGGCACAGAGAACACAGACTGCTCCAGACTGAGGGCCCAGCATAGGAAAAGCCCAGAGAGCAGATGGCAGGGGGCCAGGTCTCCTTCCGGGATGCCTGTGATGCTGGAAGGAGTAGCAGAAGCAGGTCTGTCTGTGTGAGACAGTTTGCTGCTGGCCTCTCGGAAGTCTGTGCCTCCCACTCCTAGTGGGTAGGGCCTCCATGAGAAGAATAAAGGAGGTCCTGCAGAGAGAGCCTCCACCTCCCCAGGCAGCCTGGCCTTACAGCTGGCCAGCTTGGGGTTGCCATCATTTTGGCATGTCTGTTCAGGGGAGGTCACCCAGCTACGGAGTGTGCCCTGGATACCAGGCACCAGGGAAGAGGGGACATGATTACCTCCATTTGTCAGATGAGGCTCAGAGTGGGGAAGAGACAGGCACCTGGTCAGGAAGAGCTGAGATTTGAACGGGGGTCCAAAGCCCATGTCTTGAACCACAGTGGCCTCACTGTGGCCTCATCTAGCAGTGACTGGGGCCTGCGGCACCGGGGTGTGAAGTGTCAGATACCACCTTGCACTTTCCCTGAGAACCGGAAAGGCTTGCAGAGTCTGATGAGCCCTGGTCTGCCAGTCTAGGTTTTGATGCCCTCCCATCTTCTCCCCGCCTCCCCGCAGTACGAGGGCTTCCAGGTCCAGCTGGAATCCATGAAGAAATGAGAGACCAGGAGAGGCAGTGGGTGCTCAGCCCCCGCCTGCAGGCCCAGAGCCTCCTGCCCATCCCATGCTAACACCTGGCCCTGCCACTGGACCTCCCGCCCATCTGCGCCTCCAGGGAGGCCACCAGCATCTTCATAGCCTTGAGTGAGTGTCCCCATCCCTGTGGAAGTTCCTGCCCTTATTCCTTCCTTCCCACACCCCAGGTCAGGTTCAGGTTCCTCCACCTCATGTTGTTTCTATTAAGTACCCAGTGGCTAAGGACAGGGCAATCCAAGATACGCAACCTCTCCTCTCCAGTTTGGGCACCAAAAGCCGGGCATGAGGAAGCTCCTCAATTCCCAACAACCTGGACCAGTTGGTCATCCTACATCAAAGACTTCCCAGATCGGAGGGAAGGGCCCAGGGAAAGAGACCCGTGAGCACTGACTGCTATGCAGTGATGAGGGGGAGCACGGCGGGACACGAGGAGAGGTGAGTCACGTCTGGGGTGGCATGAAGAGTCTGAAAAGCTTCTAAGAGGTGACATCTAAGATGAAAGGAAAAGGATGAAGCAGAGCTGGCCAGGAGCATATAGTGACTAGCTACCATTTACTGAGCAGCTACTCAGTGCCAGGTCCTTAGCAGTCCTGTGCCTGCATCCTCTCCTCACAACCATCCTGTCAGGCTGTTATTGCTGTTACTGTCCATTCAGGAGACATGAAACCCAGGCACAGAGTTTAAGTGACCTACCCAGGCTCTGTGAGGAAGGAAAGGGCCTGGGACTTAAGCCAAGATGCTCACTCCATTTCTAAAATGCCATGCTCTTCATCTGTGAGAAAGATGCTGGCCCTCTAAGCAGGCCTTCTCTAGGTACCTGGCCATCAGCTCCCTGGACCACAGATGTTTCAGATTCACGTTCAGCTGACCGATTTTCTCCCCCTGCCCAGAGACCATCACTACCAACAACTGTGAGCTGTGTGTGAATGTTGCCTGTACCTGCTGACTCTGAGATGGCCCTGGATATCCTGAGCCAACCCTGGGCACCTTGCCCCTCCAAACCACTGCCTTCACAGCCCCTAACCAAGCTCTGGCGATGTCCAGGCCACCCCGGTCACTGCCACCCTCCCAGGGCCAAATCCGCTGGCTTTGGCACAGAGCAGTGTGACTAGCAGGTGGAGAAGAGTTTGGCCCCTTAGGCAGCCCTGCCACTGAATAAAGATTCTCCACTCACAAGTGGAGTCAGCTTCCATTTTTTCATCCCCAGGAGCCATGGGAAGAGCTTCTTGGGAGTTGGGTGGGTTGAGGACAAAGTGTGGACTAGAGTTAGGAGTTCCCCAGGTTTCCAATACCCAAGGAGTCAGTTCACTACACCCTGTTTGGTATAGAAGGGAGTGAGCTCAGGGTGGGAAAGAAGGTGCCGAAGGTCCACAGAGCACTCAGACCCACGTACCCCAAGCTGAGCTCAAGGCCTGGCCTAGCTACATGGCCAGAGCTCTGCGCTCCTGATGGGGGTGAGGGAAGGAGGAGAGGGGAGTTTCCTTTCTTAGCTGGGACAGGAGTGGATACAGGGAAGGATCACGTGGTGCCCCCTCCCATGCCCATCGTCAGGCTGACCTGAGAAGATGGGCCCCTAGCTTTCACCAGTTCCAGATGGAAGATATTTCCTTCCTCTTTCCGTCGTTTGGCCCTGGAGAATATTAATAACAATAGCCATTGTTTATTGAGCATTTGCTACACTGTAGGCACTATTCTAAACCCTTTGCACATATTAATTCACTAAAGCCTCACAACAGGTACTATTATGATTAGATTCTCCACTCTATGAAGAAGGACACTCAGGTAGAGATGACCAGTCCAGGCTCAGCAAAGTGGTAAAGCAGGATTCTTCCCACAAAGTCTGGGCCAGAATCCGTGCTCTGAAATACCATGCTGTGTCTCCCTGTGACACGGGGACATGGGGCCCCCAGATCCTGTGCCACTGCATTCTCCCTTAAAGTGGCCTTCAGTGCCTTAACTCAAGGCCAGAGCTGTGCTGGGAATTGCCTGGAGCAGGGCCTTTCCACAGCATGGGGTCTTCCCCAGCCTCTGCCTGAGGGAGTAGAGATGAGGAAAGCCAGGTACAAAGGGGCTGGGCTCTCTGAACTCAATTCCAGCCCCCGCAAAGCCTGAATGAATTCCCCCAGACCAGCTACTCCTTCTGACTCTCCACTTGTGCTCCTGAGTCCTGCAGTCTCCCAGTCTGCCAGGCTGCAAACCCCAGAGCTCCAGAGCTTTTCTCTTCCTCCCCCGCAGGCCAGATTGGCTGGGGCCCTAGCAATGCCTCCTGTGTTCCTCTGGGCCACTCTTATCCCTACCATCATTCAAGGTGGGCATTTAGCACACTACCTCAGACCAAGCCAGAGCTTCCTCCTTGCCCTGCTTTTCATACCCACCACCTTACTCTTCTGTGGCTCCCCAGTACCACCTCTCAAGTCCAAACCAAGCTCATGAGCCATGTGGCCTCTTCTCTACCAGTCCCTTCAGCTATTCTGGCTTCCCACCTGCCTGGGAGGAGGCAGTGAAGGAAACTGCCACTGACCAAGCATCTTCTATGTGCCAGGCACAAGGCTGAGCCATCCACATAGAAATAATAACAGCAACAATAATAATAGCAGCATCGACAAAGTTCTCACTATGGGCCTGGCTGATAGAGCTTGAACAGCTTTTCCTGTATCACTTCATTTAATCTTCACGCAACCACATTTTATTTAGGGGTAAAAATAAAGGCTTTCAAACAACTCATTTCTTAAAGTTCTAAAAAGTGGAATCTCTCCTTTCTCTTCCCATTTCATTATCCAGTTTACAGTAGAAACTGAGGAAACAGGCTAAGTGACCTGCCCACAGTCTCGTAGCTGGTAACAGGCAGAGCCAGGGCTCGCACCCAGAGAGCAGGCTCCAGAGTGGGAACATTAAATGGCTCATCAAATGCCCCTGCAACCCTGGAAGGCAGGATCTGTTATCATCCCTATTTGTGGTTGAGGTAACCGAGTCTCAGAGAGGGAAGCACGACTTATAAATGACACACTCAAGCTCAAACTCAGCCCATGTGCTTCCTGGGCCACCTTATCCATGTTATCGAATACACAGAGAGGAAAAGCTACTTTCTTAACATCACACAGCACATGGAAGACCTGGGACTGGAACCGACTTCCTCTTGCTTTCCCCTGTTCTGTTACATTCTCATGCAATCATCCATGTGTTGGGCCTCACCCACTCTGGGGGGCAGAGAGACTTCCCCAGGCATAGAAGCCATTATATTTCAGCGTGGCCAGAACCGTGCAAGGGGTGTGAGTGATCAAGGTGCCCAGGGAGCCCCAAGGACAGAGTGGGAGCGTGAAGACCCTTCCTGGGAGGATGGGAAAGGTTCTTGAGGAGAGGCCCTGGTGCCTGAGTGGAGAGTGGACCTAGCCAGAGGTGTGGGGAGAGGAGCCATGCAGAGGTGAGAGGGGCAGAGGAAATGCTGAGAGCTGTTACTTGGGATGTGGATCGGGGAGTGGAGGGGATGGCAAGAAGCAATGCTGAAGTGGTCAGTGGGAACCAGATCCTGAGGCACCTTGAGTACTCTAGAGCTCGAGGCCAGTGTCATAGACCCCTGTGACCCTGTGCTCATATGTGGCTTAGTGACTTTGGTGACTCCAGGACACGTGAAAGAAGAGCAGATGTTCCACCTCCTCCACCGATGGTCTGGAGAGTCAGGTCCCTGGGTGCAGGGAGACTGGGGTCCTTGCATTTAGTAGACAAGGCCCTGAACTTGCAAGGGCTGGTAGGCATTCATGATGCTGGATGATGTGTAGACTGAGAGATGAGAATGAATGAAATCAATACCAGGAGTACTCTGGAATCTGGTTTATTAGAGGCAGGTTGGAGAAGCAGCCAGAAGCTGGCAGCTCTGATAGGGTCAGGGGCTGGGTCTCCCCAAGCTGCTCTCTCCTCAGTCCTCCATTGGGGGCAGGGTAGATTAAACTGCCAGGAGTGGGAGCATTTTGCTGGGAGAGGGACAGAAAACAGCGAGCCCCTGCTGTCCTACCATCCAGTACAGGCAGGGTAGGCACAGATCTCACATAAGCTGGGGTCCTCAGCGATGGCCTCTGGACAGGAGAGATGTGGCCCCTTGAGCACCAGCTTCTCTTCCCCAAAGCCACACACTCCCTTGAACCAGAGCTGGGACATCTGCCACCCAGCTCCCAGGAGAAACCCAGGCCGGTCCTCTATGACCAGTTGGACTCAAACCAGGACACAGGTACCACTCAAACTAGCCAATCAGAGCAGAGTTTCTACCCAGAAATGAACTAAAGCTAAGACTGATGAACCGTGACACAGTGCTATCTCTGCATCAATCAGAGTTCAGACCTTCCTAAAGCAAGTCTTGCCAATTACAACTAAGAACTAATTACAGCAGAGGGCTTCATATGACCCACCAATCAGAGCAGAGTCCCCTAGTCTCACCAATCAGAGTAGAGCCCTGCCTCTGAATCCCACCAATCAGAGCACTTCTCTCCCTCAAGTGTCACCAGTCAGGGAATTCCCAAGCCCCACCCATCAGAGAGGCGGCTACTCACCCAGCCTCCAGAGGATCTTGTTGGAGTTGGGCTCCTTGCAGTAGAGCTATAGAGGGCAGGAACCACAAACTGCCTTCAGACTGCCTTCGGCTTCATCATACTGCCTTCGGTTCCCAGTGCTGGGCTCCTGGAGCTCCCGGAGGCCCTTGAGCGTCTTCACTGACTCAAAAGAAAAGGAGAACTTCGCATCCTGAGAGAGACATGTCCAGAGCATGAGGCCAAGCTGCAGCCTGCTCCCTGACTTTCCTCCGGAACTGGTCCCTTTCCAGCCCCAGCGGCTCATGCAGTGTTTGTGGCACATGGGAAACAGAGACTCCTCTCCGGGCAACATGAGCTTCGCCCTTAGAATCCTAGCCCCACACTCCTTGAATCCTAGTTTTTCTCTTTAGCCATGGAGAGGTCATTACTCTGAGAGCCTTAGGTTCTGCATGTTATGAAGAACGGGGAAAATGGATGTGACATGTCAGGGGCACAATAGGTGCCCAATATGTGGGAGCCATTGTGCTGATTTTTAGCATGAGGTACAGAGCTGGGACCAGGACCAGGTTCCACGTGGCCATGCCCAGACTCTTTTCATCCCTGCCTGACAACCATGTGGGCTGCTCATCTGGCCCCCAGCTCCAGCCTATAGCCTGGTTGATGTTTGAGAAGCAATAAAAGGCCTCCCGAGGCCTGGCTGTGACAGAGAGTAGGGCCACTCTTGGGTGCCAGACTGCCTGTTGCTGGCATCCAAACTGGAGGCACACCGTTCCCCCAGGACCTCCAGGATGACCATGTGAATCCTGAGACCCAGGCCGGTGCTCTGGCTGAGTACAGGACTGAGAATTGAATCTGAGGAAGGATAGTGAGAAGTTAGGAGAATTCCTTGGCAAGTGGAATTGGGAACTGTGACAGATAGCTAAACAAACTGGTCCAGCAATTCACAGCCAGATACAGACAGTCGCCAGGGGGCAATAGCAATGGTCAAAACTGGCACCAGACCTGGCCCCCAAGCATGGCCTTTCCTCCTCTGGCATATCACTGGTCATGCCTGACATTTCCTCCCTAGAGATAACCTCTAGGCCTCAGTTGTATTTCAGCTCCAGGCCCAGAAAAGCAGCAAAACCAGGCAGGTGACTCTAGGACCAACTGCAATGACTAATGACCCCTTGCTCTGGTGCCAGCCAATCAGTAGAGACCACGACCCTGAAAGGATACACCTGGGAAAGCCGATGGATATTCTATTGAGATCCTCCCCTAAGACTTCTCCTAAACTCCCAGCCTTTAAAATCCTCAAAACAAAGATCCCAGTTTTTCCCTTCCCCCACAGGCATGCATCTCCTAAACCCCAAGGGTTCCCACAATGGGCAGTGGCAGCTCCTCCTGGTCTAACCCCCTGAACCTACCTCCAAGGCTCCCTTTTTTTCTGACTCTCCCAGGAACTGACAGCAGACCCACTTGGCTCACTTCTTTCCTATAATGTTTCTAGGGAGTCAATGCCACCCCATCTAGTCTCCTGTTGCTTCTTCTACCCTAAACCCTTCCATGTTTCACTATCCCCAGCTTTAATAAATGTATTATCAAAATCACCTAGACTCGGAATAATCACAGAAGACTGGCTGGAGAGAACCCTGATAACTGAGGACGAAAAGTGGAGACTGCATAGAGACCATAGAGGGGCAGAGGTGCAAAATGGCAGGCCAGGCTCCCAAAGACAGCAAATGAAGTTCCACAGAGATATCTCAGCTATGGCAAGTTGTCACTGGGGAACTCTGGGGTCTAATCCCCAAGCTGGGCCCCCAGCAGAGAGCACCAGAACTGAGAAGGGTACCAACATAACATCTCTGAAAAGTAGCAGGGTTGATGTCTGACAGGGAGAGAGGGCTGGAAATTTAGGCACCCTCTTAAAGGGCCAATGCACAAAATTCCCAGTGAAGCCACCCACCTTGTGCTCTGGCAGAGTGAGGGCAGAGTGGACTGGATCTGTGCGAGCAGAAACCAGAATCTGGGGCTCTGAGGTTAGAGTTCAGAAGGCAGACTCCCTGGTTTCCTGTACTGAGTCATTCCTTCATGCTATGGAGGTCATCTTTCTCATGCAGACATTTGATAGACAAGCAGCTTTGCCTGGGGGGAAGAAAGTTGACCCATCCTATTGGAAAACATCTTGCCATATGGTGTGGAGTTTCTGAGGCCCAGTAAGAGATTGAGAATAACAATTAGGTTCCAGGCAGAAGCAATTGCCCCACCCTGTTGAAAAAACAAAAACAAAACAAAACTCGTGTCACACATGTGGACAATTGTCTAAGGGCAATTGAAGACAGAATCGTATCAGTGTGTAGTCAGAGGAGGTCTCTGGAGGCTTTGAGTCTTTGCCTGATCTAATTAGACAGAAACAGCATTTGACACTGTCCTGCACTAGAGATTGAGAGGTGTAGCAGATCTACCTAATACATAGTCACAAACTCAAACAGGCAGCCAAAATGAAGAGACAAAGAAACAACCCCCGAATGAAAGAACAAGAGAATTCTCCAGAAAAAGAGATAAATGAAATAGAGATAAGAAATTTAGATGATATAGAGTTCAGAATAATGATGGTAAAGATGCTCAACAGCATGAAAAAAGATATAGTAACTATGAAAACAGCAATAAAGAATGACATAGTACAAATAATGAGCACATTGAACGGAATACACCGCAGAATAGGAAAGCTGAGGATCAAATCAGTGAATTAGAAGACAGGATTGAAAAAAATCACTCAATCAGAGAACCAAAAAGAAAAACAATTTACAAACAGAAGGACAGCTTAAGAGAGCTGTGGGAGCCCTGACCGGTGTGGCTCAGTGGATAGAGCATCGGCCTGTGGACTGAAGGGTCCTGGGTTCGATTCCGGTCAAGGGCATGTACATTGGTTGCGGGCACATCCCCAGTAGGGGGCGTGCAAGAGGCAGCTGATTGATGTTTCTCTCTCATCGATGTTTCTAACTCTCTCTTCCTTTCCCTTCCTCTCTGTAAAAAAATCAATAAAATATATAAAAAAAAAGAGAGAGAGAGAGAGCTGTGGGACAATGTGAAATGTAACAGTATTTGACTAGCAGGTGTTCCAGAAGAGTCAGAAAGGGAGAAAAGGTTAGAGAACATGTTTGAAGAAATAATGGCAGAAAACTTCCCTAACCTGGTAAAGGAAAAAGCCACACAAGTTCAGGAGCACAAGCAAGAAGAACCAAAACAGGACCACACCCAGACACATCATAATTAAAATGCCAAAAATTAAAGACAAAAAGAGAATCTTAAAGGCAGCAAGAGAAAAGCAAAATGTTATCTACAAAGAAGCTTCCATAAGGCTGACACCCGATTACTCATCAGAAACTCTACAGGCCAGAAGGAAATGGCATGAAGTACTCAAGATAATGGAAAGCAAGGATCTGAAACCAAGATTACTATATCTAGCAAGGCTTTCATTCAGAATAGACAGTCAAATAAAGAGCTTCCCAGACAATAAATAAATAAATAAATAAATAAATAAAGCCTAAAGGAGTACATCACCCCCAAGCCAGTATTACAAGAAGTGCTCAAGATACTGCTTTAATGAGAAGAAGAAACAGACAGAGACATCTAGGCATACAGAATTAAAAATGACAACAAATAAGTTCCTCTCAATAATAAACTTAAATGTAAATGGATTAAATGCTCCAATCAAAAGACAGGATAATTGAATGGCTACAAAAGCATGACCCAACTATATGCTGTCTACCAGAGACCCACCTTAGAACAAAAGACACACAAAGAATGAGAGTGCAGGGATGGAAAAAAAAATTTCCATAAAAGTTTAAAAGAACCCTAACCAGTTTGGCTCAGTGGATAGAGCATCAGCCTGCGGACTCAAGGGTCCCAGGTTCGATTCCAGTCAAGGGCTTATACTTTGGTTGCGGGCACATCCCCAGTAGTGGGTGTGCAGGAGGCAGCTGATTGATGTTTCTCTCTTATTGATGTTTCTAACTCTCCCTCTCCCTTCCTCTCTGTAAAAAATCAATAAAATATATTTTTAAAAATTTAAAAGAAAAAATAGCCAGAGTAGCAATACTCATATTTGACAAAATAGTCTTCAAAATGAACTCCATCACAAGATAAAACAAAGGTCACTATATGCTAAATAGCATGTTATTAAATAACAAGGAGATTATCAACAAGATGAAGAAAGAAATAAAAAACTTCCTGAAAACAAATGAAAATGAACACACAAAACCCCCAAATCTCTGGGACATAGAAAAGCAGTCCTGAGAGGGAAGTTTATAGAACTACAGGCCTACCTCAAAAAAAAAAAAAAACAACAACAAGAAAAATTAACAACAAGCTATTTAACCCTACAACTTAAAGGACTAGAAAGAAAAAAGCCCAGAGTAAGTAGAATGAAGGAAATCCCATATAACAAAAGCCTAATATGCTAAGTGTCCGGTTGTCCAGTTGGCCGTTCAACCAATCAAAGCGTAATATGCTAATGATATGCTAAGGACACTCAACTGCTTGCTATGATGTGCACTGACCACCAGGGGGCAGATAGTTGACTGGTCAACCAGTTGCTATGACATGCAATACCATCAGGGGGCAGATGCTCTGACCGGTAGGTTAGCTTGCTGCTGGGTTCCGGCCAATCGGGACTGAGCTAGATGGGTTGGACATGCCCTGGAGCCCTCCTGTGGTCCCTTCCTGGCTGGCCAACCTTCCACATCCCTCCCCAACCCCAATCATGCACTGGTCTTGTCCCTCGGCCTAGCCTGCGCCCTCTCACAATCTGGGACTCCTCGAGGGATGTCGGAGAGCCAGTTTTGGCCCGACAGTGGAACAGCCAGTCGCTATAACACACACTGACCACCAGGGGGCAGACGCTTAACCCAGGGGGAGCGCTGCTCAGCCAGAAGCCAGGCTCATGGCTGGCAAGCACAATGGCAGTGGCAGGAGCCTCTCCTGCCTCCGCAGCAGCAAGAGGGAGCAGGCTGGGCTGAGGGACCCCTCTCCCCTACAAGTGCATGAATTTCATGCACTGGGCCTCTAGTAATAAAGATTAGAGTAGAAATAAATGACATAGAGACTAAAAAAACAGTATATAAAATCAGTGAAACCAAGAGCTGGTTCTTTGAAAGGTTAAACAAAATTGGTGAACCATTAGCCAGACTCATCAAGAAACAAAGAGAGAGGACCCAGATAAATAAAATCAGAAATGAAAGCGGAGAAGTAACCACTGACACCACAGAAATGCAAAGAATTGTAAGAAAATACTGTGGACAACTATATGCCAACAAGCTGGACTATGTGGATGAAATAGACAAATTCCTAGAAAAATGCAATCTTCCAAAACTGCATCAGGAAAAATAAAAAAACCTGAATGGGCCAATAACAATTGGTGAAATAGAAGCAGTAATCAAAAAACTCTCAACAAATAAAAGTCTGAGTCCAGACAACTTCACAGGGGAGTTTTACAAAACATTCAAAGAAGAACTAACACCTATACTCCCCAAACTATTCCAAAATATCCAAGAGGAAGGAACACTTGTAAGCTTTTTTTTTGAAAGCCAGCATTATCCTAATTCTAAAACCAGATAAAGACACTACCAAAGAAAGAGAATTACTAAATGATGAACTAAATGATAAAACCCTCAACAAAATATTAGCAAATTGGAGCCAGCAATATATTAAAAAGATCATAAATCATGACCAGAGATGTAAGACTGGTACAATATTCACAAATCAATAAATGTGACACATCACATAAACAAATCGAAAGACAAGAATCACACGATCATATCAATAGATGCAGAAATAGCATTCAACAAAATCCAACAACCATTATTTTTAAATATATTTTTACTGATTTCAGTGATGAAGGGAAAGGAAGAGAGAGATAGAAACATCAGTGATGAGAGAGAATCATTGATTGACTGCCTCCTGCACACCCCCTACTGGGGATCAAGCCTGCATCCCAGGCATGTGCCCTTGACTTGAATCGAACCTGGGACCTTTCAGTTCACAGGCCAGCACTCTATCCACTCAGCCAAACCAGCTAGGGCCTAACAACCATTTCTGATAAAACCATTTCTCAGCCAAGTGGGAATAGAGGGATCATATTGAACATAATAAAGGCCATTTATAAAGAACAGAAAGCTAACATCATACTCAATGGGCAAAAACTAAAAGCATTTCCCTTAAGATCAGGAACAAGGCAGGGTTATTCGCTTTCCCTACTTTTATTCAACACTAGAGGCCTGATGCATGAAATTCGTGCAAAGGGCTCAGCCCTCGCCACCATGGCATCTTGCCTCAGCCATTGCAGCCCCAGCTTTGTCCAGAAGGACGTCTGGAAGGTCATTCAGCTGTCCAGTCTAATTAGCATATTATGCTTTTATTATTATAGATAGTACTGGAGGTACAGAGATCAAACAAGAAGAAAAAATAAAAGACATCCAAATTGGAAAGGAGGATGTAAAATTATCAATATTTGCCAGTGACATGATTTTATACACAGAAAACCCTAAAGATTCCACCAAAAAACTATTAGATTTAATAAACGAATTCAGCAATGTAGCAGGATACAAAATTAGCACCCATAAATTAATGGCATTTTTATACACTAATAATGAACTCTCAGAAATAGGAACTAAAAAAAAAAAATCCCATTTACTATTGTAACAAAAAATTTAAGATATTTAGGAATAAACTTAACCAAGGAGGTAAAAAAACAGTATTTAGAAAACTACAGAATGTTGAAAAAATATATAGAAGATGTAAACAAATTGAAGAATATACCATGTTCATGGATTGGTAGAATTAACATAATTAAAATATCCACACTACCTAAAGCAATATATAGATTCAATGCAATCCCTATCAAAATACCAATGGTATATTTCACAGATCTAGAACAAATACTACAAAAATTTATATGGAACCAAAAAAGACTCCAAATAGTCCCAGCAATCTTGAGAAAAAAAAGAACAAAGTTGGAAGGATCAGAATACCTAATATCAAGCTAGGCTACAAAGTCACTGTACTCAAAACAGCCTGGCACTGGCACAAGAACAGGCTTATAGATCAGTGGAACAGAACAGAAAACCCAGAAATCGACCCAAGCCATTATGCTCAATTTATATTTAACAAAGGAGGCAAGAATATACAATGGAGTAAAGACAGTCTATTCAATAAATGGTGTTGGAAAAATTGGACAGATACATGTAAAAATGAAATTATACCACCAGTTTATTCTCAAAATAGATAAAAGACTTAAATATAATTCGTGAAATCATAAAAACCCTAGAAGAAAATGTAGGCAGCAAAATATCAGACATCTCACAGAGCAGAATTTTCACTGATCATTTCCTGGGAAAAAATAACTAAATGGGACTATACCAAACTATAAAGCTTCTGCACAGCAAAAGAAATCAGCATCAAAATGAAAAGGAACCCACTGCATGGGAGAACATATTTGCCAATGATACATCTGATAAGGGATTAATTTCAAAAATATAAAAAGCACTCATATATCTCAACAAAAGGAAGACAGACAACCCAACTGAAAAATGGGCAGAAGATCTGAATAGACACTTCTTCAAAGAGGACATACAAATGTACAAGAGAGATATGAAAAAATGCTCAGCGTCACTAATCATCAAAGATGCAAATTAAAACAATGAAGTACCACCTCACACCTGGCAAAATGGCTATTATCAATAACTCAACAAACAATAAGTGATGACGAGGATGTGGAGAAAAAGGAGCCCTAGTACACTGATGATGGGAATGCAGACAGTGTGGAGTTTCCCCAAAAAATTAAATGTAGAAATGCCATTTGACCCAGTGATCCCACTTCTAGGAATATATCATAAGAAACCCAAAACACCAATCAGAAAGAATATGTGCACCCCCATGTTCCTAGCAGCACTATCTACAATAGCTAAGATCTGGAAACAGCCTAAGTACCCATCAGTAAATGAGTGGATAAAAAGCTGTGGTACATTTATACCATGAAATACTATGCAGCTATAAAGAAGAAGGATCTCTTACTCCTTGAGACAGCATGGAAGGACCTAGAGAGTATTATGCTAAGTGAAATAAGCCAGACAAAGACAAGTATCACATGATCTCACTTATATGTGGAATCTAATAAACAAAATAAACTGATGAACAAAAATGATCCTGAGACACTGAAGATGTTGAAGTGTTGGTGGTGCATTCCTCTTTAAGGAAAAAAAAAAAAAGAGGGACACCATAATTAGAGCAGCAGGTGAAGAGCAGGGAGTGGACATAGGGAAACTGAAGGGTCTCAAGCCTCTGGAACCATGCGCTGCGCAACCCACACAGTGACAGTGCTCAAGGTCATGCCGTGGTCATGCCATGGTCAACTGTTTCACCATCACTTCCACTATCCCCTTTCCCCACTTTACTTAATTTCCAAGTTTCTAGGTCCATCTTTGTTAGTTCTTTCCAATATCATCTTGGAGAATACTTCCAATTCTTCTCCAGTGAATTAATTCCCCTTAGTTCCCTTCTGTTCCTTAGTGTCCTCATCAGCTTATTAAGGAGTTGGGTTATGTTTCTACTTTGCAGGCGGTGTATTGAGAGGCCTGGAGTGCTTGGGCAGAGGAGGATTGGAGGAAGGCCAAGGCATGGGGGCTCTCCAAGCACCACTTTACCACTTTTCTATATTGATAGTGGATATTGTGCTTTTCTTAAGATGTCACTGGGAAAAAAGGCGGGGCGTGGGGCCTGCTACTTAAGATGATGATGGATATGTAGATAAACAGACAAATAAAAGGCTTGAGAACCTCTGGACAAGTTGTCCCCAGGGGTCACTTCCAGATTTAATATTCGCTGGTGCTGCTTACTTTGTCTGCCTTATCTCTCCACCCCCTTTACTCTCTTTTTTTTTTTCTCCATCCCCTCCCTTCTAAAAATAAGCATTACAGTTTCCATCTTAACTTCCAAACTTAGGTTGAACTTGAGAACCAAACTTGAGGCCTTGTTCTTATCTTTATGAGATGCTGTGAGATCATGTGAAGGAGAAGGGTTTAGGGAGTGGCTATAGGGTTAAGCCTCGGACTGACCTGTTGGCAAAGCCACAAACAAGTCCCAGCTTAGAGGGCACAGCCCTCTTAGCATAATTAAGCAACCTTACAATGCTCCCTAGATCCTTCCTGCGTAGCTAATGGGCTATGGGAGGTGCAGCAAGTGCTGCCAAAACCAGTGAAACTCACAAGAACACTGTAACTATGGTGACCACTACCTAGTTTACCTCTGACTGTAAAATAAAGCATCAGCTTGCCGTCTGGATCTTTCTCTGTGGCCTTAGCCAGGCTCAGGAGATCCACCTAGACCCAGCTTATTCTCTTGTCTGTCTTTTCTACATCCTTCACCGCCCTCCCTCAGGCTTGCTGAACCCTTGGCTGTGCTGGCACAGCACAGAAGGGAGAAATAAAATCAATCTATAATTTCTCCCATTGTTATTCTTTTTCTTATTGATACACATTGAGCCACAGATTGTTGAGAACTTGACATCCTGGAGTCACGAAGTACTCTTGCTTCCCTTCACTACGCTGTGCAGTGCAAAATCTTGAGAAATGGGAGCATGCTGTTCTTAATGACACTGCAATGTTTATATAGCTTTTATTGTTTTTTTTGTTTTGTTTTGTTTTAAGGCAAGAGAAACCATTCAAATAGGTTTTTATGTTCAAAATGTACTTTGGAGTTCCATCTTGGGGAATAAGAGGGCATTTGTTCCTCTTTTTGTTGCAGTTTTACTTAGTTCCCACTAATACTAGCTCTAGAAGAGTCTGAATCAGCCAAAAATATGCCCATTCAGGAAATTGGCAAATTCATTTTCATTATTCTTTGCTGGAGGGAAAAGTGCAAATTTAAGGAGAGCTGGCAGGGAGGTGAAATGGGGGGAGATGTTTGAAAAACGTGGGATAGAGCATGCCATTCTGCCCCTGCTCTGTGTGGTCCTCCTAGGCCCGAGGTCAGCAAACTGCGGCTCATGAGCCACATGCGGCTCTTTGGCTCCTTGAGTGTGGCTCTTCCACAAAATACCACGGCCTGAGCGAGTCTATTTTGAAGAAGTGGCACTAGAAGAAGTTTAAGTTTAAAAATTTTGGCTCTCAAAAGAAATTTTAATCGTTGTACTGTTGATATTTGGCTCTGTTGACTAATGAGTTTGCCGACCACTGTCCTAGGCCATGGGGATTTACTTGAGGAGGAAGTGACTGGAATCATGCCCACCACACTGGCGGTGCCTACCTGGTTGAGTTCTGGACACTAGATGGGTCAAGACCAACCTATTGCATGACCCTTAACTGAGGCCCTTCTAACCTGGCTACACACAGAAAGAGCAGCGAGGCTGAGACCGAGCATGTGCACACCTCACCTGCTGATTGGCTAGAGACTGAGAGGCGGAGCTTTCTCCCATTGGTTGGTCAGGATTGGCATAGGTAACAGGTGAGGGCAGATCTTGTGGTCACCAAAAACCGTCTGCCTCCTAGTTCCCTGGGCTCTAAATGCCCCCACCAAAATAAGACAAAAACAAAAGAAAAAAGAAACCATTCTTGTGCTCAAGTAACACACAGTCTGATGGGAGAACTATAAACAGATCATGATAAAATAATACTTTACTACACAGGAGAGACACACAGGGAGTTCCCCAGGGGAGCTAACAGGAAGCTTTCAGGAGGTTTTGTTGGGATTCCCGGGGCGAGGGAGGCCTGGGCAGTGGGAAGAGGGGGTGCTGGGCAGTTATGTGTGGGGGAGCGTGCATGTATGTGTGGTGTACATGGCATGAGATGTGTGATGTGTACATGTTTGTACACCTTCGGGTAGGAGGTTCAGTGGGGCTGCTGTGACCAGGGAAACAGGGTATGGGGTGCCTTGTGATTCTTGGGCATCACTCCTTCCCCACCGGAAGTCACAGCCCTGCTCCACCATCTGTGGCTTCCAAGGAGGGGATTATCACTGTCAGCAGGGACCCTCTTTCCCTCTTCAACAAGCCCAGGGTTCCCCAACGAACTGCAGAACAGCCTCAGGCTGTGACTGTTCTGTTTGCCTGACAAAACTGCTATGCCTCCCCCATCTCTTCTCTTGAAACAAAGTGAGGGAAATGATGCACCTAATCAGGGACATGACCTGTGGTACTCCAGTGGAGTTGGTCCCAGTGGCCTGAAAGACCCTGCTCAAAGGCCTGCTCCCACCGGCCAGTGAAGGCCCTCAGCCCTGTGTCCACCCCCAGCCACCATGAAACAAAACTGGGATTGGCCACCTGGACTTCTATCTCCAATTCCGCTCTTCTAAAGAGGTGTTTGTGTCATGGAACTTTAGTTTCCGTGAGGAATTGTTTGAAATATAGGCTAAAAAACTCTGGGTGGCATGTAGTCAATTCTTTGCAGCAGCTGAGGTCTTTTGGAGGTCCCAAGAGGGAAACAGCAGGGTCAATGAGGAAAGAACTAGGTAGCACCAGATGGACAGAAGGGAGGGCTCTGTGCTAGGCTCTTGAGCTATAAACAAATAATACAACTGGGCCTCTGTACCCCCCTGTGAGCAGGTGATGCAGAACTTTGAGAAGAGGTTGCATATAATTCAGGGTGCCTTGGGGGCGGGGGTGGGGGGAAAACACAAGAGAGCAAACAGTTCACCAGGCTCTGTGCATGACTTGTCCACACTTGCCACCCCAGGGTTAGATTTTGAGTAATTTCAGATTTTGAGTATTCCGTTTTCAACGTTGTTTTTTTACACCTGTGTCAGTGCATGCTAATTTTTACCATTCTGCAACCATAGAGAGGAGAGGCTTTGGTCTGTCAGATCCGTTTTGATGGACCTTTGAACTTGGTCAGACTTTCACCTCATTTTTCCACTTGTAAAACAGGAAATATCCTCCTAAGGATTGAGAAAACCTGGCACAGTGCAGGGTCACTGGAAGGCATTAAGGCATTTACTTCTCTTTATGTAGACACAGGGCAGCCCCTACACCCCCACCCCAAATGTCAATAGTGCTGAAGTAGAGACCTTGCCATGAAGAAACCCACAGCAGTCAGCCCAGGCCACGTTACCTAGGCTAGGACTGGATGGAGGTTCAGACAAGCTGAATGATCTGCCTAAAAACCATAGTGCCTGGGATGAGGCGTGGAGTCAGGACAATCTGGATTGCACTTGAAACCAAGTATTTTCCTCCCCAAAAGCTGCTTTTCCCACCGTACCATACAGCCACCTGTAATGAGGTAGAGTAAGTATCAAGGGGCCCACACTTCACTGAAGCTGAAAGTATTGTCATAAAGTGACAATTTACATGAAAATTAAACATAAAATTCAATCTTTGTTGGAGCATTTATCCAAATTGGCCTATACATACCACAATTGTGAAGGCCAATGCTAATATAATATAATCAATGTTTTTGTCCTACATCCAAAAATGCAATTCTGAGGTCTGCAAACTGTAGTCAGTTGAGCCAATTTTTGAAATACTGCTCATCTTTACAGAAAAGTAAGGCTATCAAAAAATTTCTACCCTTTAATGAAAACAAACTGGTTTAGGCCAGACTGATACTAACCCCATTATTATCATCAGGTACTATTTTGAGAGAGAAAAAAACTACTTTCTTATTCATATTTTAAAAAAATCTTTATAAGCTTCCCAACTCTATACAGAAACCTATCTTCACCTCTCAACAGTATACAATGTACACCTACTGAGTATACATTAGTGTCCATTAGAAAAACTTAAGAGACAGATTACAAAATTCAAAGCTTCTAAATGATAAAACAGTTAAAAGAAATTACAAAGTGGGAGAATGTTTGAATACTGACAAGTGGTTAAGATTCTTAACATGTTATATAAAATCAACATTCAACATTTACAAATGAGAATGGAATATTCAGTTCTTGAAATACAGAGGCAAACAAATTTAAAATGATGAAGTCCACACCAGACACACAAATGAAGTGTGCGCTGGGAGTGAGGGCTTAGTTAACATTTAAGTGTTCAAGTTTGTTCCCAACTCTGATACTTCCCTTGTGATCATGGGTTGTTTCAAGTATTAAACTTCAGTTACTTGTTATGACCCCTACTCCTCACCCCAGTCCCAAGACTACTACAATTTCCTCCTTAGACAATAAAAACCAGATAAAGTTTATTGCAGCATTATTAAGAATAGCAAAAACTTGGGAAACACCTAAATCCATCAATACTGGGATTGGTAAAAATATTTTAAAAAATATATTTTATTGATTTTTTACAGAGAGGAAGGGAGAGGAAGAGAAAAGTTAGAAACATCGATGAGAGAGAAACATCAATCAGCTGCCTCCTGCACACTTCCTACTGGGGATGTGCCCGAACCAAGGTACATGCCCTTGACCAGAATCGAACCTGGGACCTTTCAGTCCACAGGCCGACGCTCTATCCACTGAGCAAAACTGGTCAGGGCTGGTAAAAATACTTTATGTAAGTCTTTAATTTAATGGAATTCAGCACATCAGTAAAGTTTTAACACATTATAAGGGATGGGCAAAAGTAGGTACACAAGTGTCAATAAAGCTATTGTAATACTCATAACCTCCACGTTTGTTTTTTTTTTAGGTACAACTGTAAAACCTACTTTGCCCACCCTTGTATTCACTTATTTGTCTGGGATAGTTTTAGACAGCAGACTATACAACACTGTAACATAATACCCTGTCATTAGAAGGCTTCAAAGATAGGCAACAAGAATCAATGTTTTTTTATGAGTGGTGGATTATAAATTATGTTCTACTTTATAGTTTTAAATGTGATAAACATACGTTACTTTTCTATCAGTAGACAGTCATTTTCAGTTAGCAAAGAGGTAGCATATATAAGCAGCAGCAAAAAAGAAACAGTGTTTTACAGTGACTTCATTTCTGCTATAATAGTTTATACCACTCTCCCCAACCCCATTTTTAAGTCAGTGACAAAACCGTTTAGAAATGACACCATAGATGAACTTTATTTTAAAGCTCATAAAAGGCTTCACAATACCGGTAACACACAACCTACATTTCTTCCATTTGACACCTCCACTTGACAGTGCACTGTGTAACAAGTGATACATTTGAAAGATTTGTTCTGCATGCTGCTAACACATTTCACTAGCGCTTGCATTACTCAATGCATTTTAATAATATCAAAGCAAAAAGTCATCTTCTATTGGACAGAATTTTAGAAAGCCCTTGTGAAATCATATTGTATTGTTTATAAACATCCACACACATGCTGAAATGGAGAGCAAGATGCAAGAAAACTACCTTGGCAGGAACAAATGCTTAATGTTTTTACCCACAGCCCTCTTGAACAAGCAGTACAGTTTGTTTTAGCTTTTCCAAAAGACAAGTCAATTTCCTGCTCAGTGACGCAAATGGTAATACTGCACAGAAGCTTAGTATGAATTCACAATTCCACAGGAATCTGAAAGTTACCAAGGCAATTTTCCCTTTTAGGATCATAAAGATTACAGACTTAAGCTTTTCCTTTTTCCATTTAGTACACAAAAGTTCTAAACATTCTTAAAAAAGAAAATATAAATAGTCTCAGTATGTTATGTAGAGTCACATACTATGGAAAAAATATTTTATTAATTAAAAGATGAAGCCAATTTAATGTTATCTAGTCCAAGTCCATATTAATGGAACTCTTCTCATTGGGGTAACATTCACCATTCTGATGTGGAGGTTCAGCACCGAAATTATTTTTGCCTTGATCTAAAGTGTCTTCCTTTTTATCAGTATTTGGGCCATTTGGAGTTCTTTCCAGTTTGGGTGATTCGATTTTTGGTTTGGGTTGTGTTACAACAGGTTCACAGGTATTTCTCAATTCCTGAAAAAGGAAAACAAAGCTAGTAATCAGACTGACTCTCAGATCCATCTAGTTCATTTTCAATTACTTTCCTACATACTTGAACCAATACTTTTCTACCAACTCCAATTATACTTATCTCAAAGAATCCCATTTACTCATTACACTTGCTCAAAACTATAGCTTGAAGCCTGATCAAAAGAGAAGTGAATATTATCCTATGATGTCTCATGGACTTGCTAAGTATTCATACATTATAATCCTCGCAATAGTATGAAAAGGTAGGAATTAAGATACCCACTGATGGAAAGGGGTATTGGTTCATTGAGATAAAGTAACTTTGCCTCAAGATAAAAAACAAAACGAAACCAAAGCTGGAATTCATTGTAGCCCACTGACTTCAAAGGCTCACGTTTCCGTAATCTTTACTGTGTCTGAAAATCCTTCCAGACAGAAGGCAGTTCCCTGTTTTCTTTTCCCCCTCAACTTCCTTCAAGCCTCAGGCACTTGGCAAGGCCTTCCCTGTTAAAACCCTTACTTGGGTCCCCCCTCCACTGTCCAGAATTTCCTAACCCCTTCTAACTCTATTAGGACCATCGGCACTTTATAAACCATCTCATATACTGCCATACGTGTTTACTGTCAAGTCTTCTTCACACTAGCAGGGCAGGGACTTCCTTTGTACACTGGAAGTTTAGCACCTGGTACAATGACTGACATGTGGCTGAACAAATACAGTTGTTGAGTTAAATGAATAAAATGAAAATTTAACAGACACTTATAAAGTCTTCTAAATTTTGTGATTAAACCAAGAAACCTGGTTTTAGTCAGGAGGAGGTGAAAGACTTATGGGAAATATGGCCATGTTCAGGGTTCAAGTGATTGTAACTTGAGCCCCTAAGAAAACACAGCAATGAATATACAATATCACTCACCTTTATTTTTTCTTTAATTTCTTGAACACGTATAACTGGATCCTGATCGAGACTCTTTCTAGCCTGGGCATTCATGACGTTATTCATCCACTCCATCACTTCATTCACAGACTTCTCAACCTTCTTCATTTCTGACTCATCAATATGGTTATATTTTTCATCCTGAATGGAAAAAGCATAGTCATTCAGCAGAATTAAGTATTTAACATTGATAACAAAAACTTGACAAAATTTTCTATGAAGTTCAAATGCCAAAAACAAATTTCTCATTTAAGAACATCTATTCACCCTAAAGGTTCCTCAACTTCACTATTAGCTGATTAAAACCTGCAGTCCCCTCTTCCTGGTACATAAAGACTTACACTCTTTCTGAAGTCGGCTGCTATCTTGGCGTAGTGCTGCAGCCTCTGACCTAGTTCTTCAAATGCTTTTGGCCGTTCCTCAGCTTCTTGAAATCGAACTTTAATTGGAGTGCCAATTTTCTAAAACAAATGTAATAAATTAGTATTTGCATTCATCATATTTTAAAAGTCTATAGTCTAAAGCACAGGCACTGCTTTCAGAGGGGAAAGAAGGGCCTACCATTAATTCTTCTAACTTATCCACATAGGCTTGTTTTGCTTGGTCCTCTCCTTCCTCATAGAGCCAGTCCTCAGTCTTGGTGAGCAGTTGCAAAAATTTTTGATGGTCCTGTATGTGAAACATGAGAATCAACATGACCAAGAGTCACAGTCAGAAATGTTAAACACTAAGTATCTGCTCTTATTTCAAGGAAGGCACATGGATCAATTGGATTCTCATTAAAAAGGATGAAGGATCAACATACTCTACTATCAGCCCCATGCAGTATTTCCCATGAGGGATCGATGGTTATTCTTTGGCTTCTCTGTCTTTTACACTGGGACATCTGGGAATTTTTGACACTTACTGACTTATAATATTGTATCTTCAAAGTCTAATTATGGACAATTTCCACATTGAAATCTGAGTCAAGAGCAATTTTTATCTTCCTACTCTTCAAAAACAGTTAGGTTGTGATAGTACCTTTCTATTCACTTCCACAACTACCAAGTACTGAAGGCAAATTAGACAAGCTGATAAGTCAAGCATGAAAAACTCATTCCCATCCAACTCATATAAACTATGTACTGCTATTCTAGCCTTAGGTTTGGGCTAGCTCTACCTCAGAATCACCACCATAACCAATCTAGGAAATGTTAGGGCAGAGATGAGAACTGAAATAGCACAAAAATCTTAGGACTAAAATAGACTCCTAAGTTTAAACTCTTTTAACTTCAGAATTAATCCTTCAACCATCCTAGATATCTATCTAGCCATTTGTTTCCCAAGTCCCATCTTTCACAGTTGTGCTTCTGGGATTTACTCAGAAGCCTGCTGACTTTGAGAGCTCAGACAAGGGCTGAGGAGAGTGGGGGCTGATAAACTTTGGATTGAATGAATAAACAAGATTTTTGAGATAAACAATAAGAGCAAGCTAGTCATAAAAATTTTTTTGAGGTCTCTGAAAGCAAGGGTTTTCAATTTATCTTTTTAGCCTCCGTAACTGTGAATGTCATAGGCTCTGAATATGATTGGCTCTTTCTTCTAGATGGTAAAAACTAAAGAATCTTTGTATTAGCTAGATAGAAAAATTGTACACCACTAGTGAGCCTCTCTCTGGGGTTTTGTTTATACAATTTCTACTTCAAGTTCTTTTGTTTCCAAAAAGCTTACTACATAATCTAGTAGAGGTTCAAATGCTAAGTTTGATATTAAACACTTTATAGCTGAATAAAAACCAGACACTAAACATACTTGCTCACAGATGAATTTTTCATATGGTCCACACAGCTTATCCCGGAACTCATACACATATTCCTCCACTGCGTTTTTAGCATCGTTTCTTTCCTTCTCCAATTTATCCTGCATTATCATCTTACCCTGTCAGGGAACAGAAAAGGTTAATTCCAGCTTTCTGTTATCTGTAATAAATTGTACCAAAAAAATTAGTATTAACAGTTCTAAATTATACCTCATATAACTCTTACAACAAACCCTACAAAGTTCTTCATTTTCTAACATTATAAAAAAATTACATAGCTTTCTCATTTGAGATTTAATACTAAGGTGAAAAAAAAAACAATTCATGGCTTTTATATTATTTTGTCTTCTTTTATGGAGTTACATGGTTGTCTCATCTTGGGATTAATATTGACCAATAGATAATGATCAGACCACTCTGCCATATTTAAAAATCAAGGATAAATTACTTATATTTATTGTTAACTTTCTAAACACAAGGTTCCTATCTGAGTACAGAAAAAAATGAATCTTAATCATCTCACACACTCTAGACTATGGAAAAGCACATGTTTTAACAGAAATATTCAATGTGGCCTGAAATACCAATTGTACTGTGCCCAGTACTAGAAAATACTGGCATCAAATTTCTTCATAAGGACTTGGAATCAATTTTATACCAAGCAGAATGGTATGGATCTCTTTTGTTACAAAGATGAAAAAACATAAAATTTGTTTAAAAATTTTAATTAAGCCCTCACCAGGTAGCTCAGTCAGTTGGAGAATCATCCTGACATGTGAAGGTTGCTGGTTCGATCCCCGAGCCAGGGCACATACAAGAATCAACCAATGAACGCATAAATAAGTGGACCAACAAATCAATATTTCTCTCTCTCTAAAATCAATCAATAAGAAAATAAACTACAAAGCCACTGATTTTGGTTTCATCTTTGGTTTCATCCTAGGTCTAAAACTGTATAAAACTTGGGATACTGAAAAGGATTACAGCCATTTATTAGAAATATGGACAATAGGACCAAACAACTAAAAATATTCTACAATAAAAATATTTACTGGAAGTACCTACCTCTGTTTCAATGTACATGTTAAGCAGGTCTCTCCCCAGCTGATAGACCAAGTTGGCCTCAACAGGTAGCTCTACATTCACTACCTTGATTTTGGGTTTTTTAGCTTCTGGAGGCTGGTCAACTTTCTTTTCATTTGCCTTGGGAAGGGGGGTAAAAAAAAAAAAAGAAAAAGAAATTCTTAAAGAATCCTTGAAAAACAAAACGAATAAAACTCCTTATCATACTTGATGACATAGGCAAAAATAAAATCCTCACAACTATGAAGTTGAAGTGTGGTATAAGCTTATCTGATTTCCACCCGCCTGTTTTTAATCAGGGCTGCAATGACATATAAGCATGCCACACTCTCATTTGGGAATTCACCCGTACATTTCTTTCTTTTCATATTAAACTTAATCTCTCCTGCTAAAGCTTTTCTCCATTGGTCTTTACCTTTTCATCCCTTTAAGCAATATTTGTGACTCTGAAGAGTAAAAAATATTATTAAATTGCTGCATCTTTATAGTCTAGAATCTGACAATAACTGCAGACTGACCAATGCTAGCAATGTTAAGGTCAACACTATCTCTGTAATATATACATACTAAGTCCTTATGTCCCAATATTATACCTGCCTTGATGACAATTAGCACCACACTGATGAGTGCCTTTCAAAATGTCCTACTGAATTTGGAGATTACACACATGTATCTGTCTGTATATATACATATATCCCTATTCCTACTACCTACTTCTGAGTCATTTTACTTCTCATAAGCAACTCCCCATGGTCAAGAAATAAGTCTTAAAATAGCAAATAGAATGATGCAGCTACTGCTAATAATTTATTGTAGATTTTTCAAAGTATTTAAATACAGGGCTAAGGAAGTAAGCATCTCTTACGGCTTTAACTTTCCAATTCCAAGCCTTTTCTGTGTGTTTCCAATTCTGCAGGTTCCCACTTGCACAAGCAGAACACAGGCTGGAAGATAACCAGGAGATGCATCACATGTACTCCGGTGGGCTGGTTTGGTCAAGTAGGAAGAGAACCAGCCCACAGGTCACAGAAAGCTCTGCCAATGGGTCACTTTGGGGAGCTGTTACGATATTAAAGTTCTAGGCGGTTTATAGAAAAAACTGGGACTTGAAAAGGGTTCAATGGTTTGCCTAAATTACAAAGACAAAGAGGGGATGAGAACTCTTGTTTCCCAGACTTCTACTTCAGGGCTCCTTAGAAATCCCACACCTCTGAACTGCCGTGAACTGTGTCTGTAGCAATGACCCAGTCAGTCTGCCTATACTCTAGTGCGCAGGAGAACTCTCCAATATCATGTGCACCCTCTGGGGGCATGACCACCAGACAGACAAACGGATCAGTTGATATCTACACTTAGCAAAACACTGGAGAACAAGAGATGTTTGGGAAACGAATGGATGATAGTCTGTCTCTGACAGATAAGTTCGGTTAAGAGTATCTGGCAATACAACATTAAACCAACTACTGACAAAACCAATTATCATCACAACATGGCATTTGACGTGGCATGAACAAGGAACCCTCCGAAGAGGTGTGTGAGAATGTTCCAAAGGGCCTGACGCTGGTGCTTCCCCTCCAGCTAAGAGCATGAGGTGCTACCAGTGGCATGTTCCAGACAGGTATCAACATCATCAGCAGCATCAGTTAATGTCAAAGTGAGTGAGGGGAGAGATGCTAAAACCACGGAGCTGTTCCTACGAACAAAGCAGTGCTGACCACTGACATCATTAACGCCGGCAGGAGACACAAGGGAGGCTTTCAGAAACTAGAACCAGCACCTATGCTTCACATCGGGACCCCAAGGAGCAATCAGGACACAGGACATTCATAACTGGAAACTTCCACCAAGTGTAAAACGTATTTGACACCAATGAACAATCCTGTAGTTTATCAAGAGTAAAGAATTCTACACTCACAATGAGAAAACCAAACCATTAATGGAAGGTTAATAATTTGCATGCAACTTGCATAAGGAATAAACCTCTGAAAAGCACAGAATGATATGGAGACAAAGGAAACTTTCTAATATCCATCTGACCATGAAATTTAAAGGTTTGATTAGGAAACGACATTTTTAAAGGGACACAATGCAACTATTTAATTTAGCTTCCAACACATATGTGGAAACAGGGCAAATGAACAATTACTTGAAAGCAATCTGGTTATTTCCAGATCATCCTAATTAATTTATCCAAATTTGACATGTGATTTGAGAGGAGGAGAAAGTTTACTAGGCTCTTGTAGCCCATGTATTTATCATAAGACTAATTCAAGTGGAAACGAATCACACAGCCCTGGGATGTATCTATTTCTGCTCTTCACAAGTACTTTTGGCACTAGAGAAGACAACCAATGCTATGTGTTCATCTCTTGTTGCTTGGTGCGGCAATAAAACAAGAGAAGCCTTCAGGTCTAAAGCAGGATATTCAATTCCCTTAGTTGAGCTTGAGTACCTTCAACTGGTTTTAGTTGAAAAATACATAGAAAATCAACAGGAGAAAAAAATCCTACTCAGACTAAATAAGACAATTTGGTGCTTGTTCTTAAAACTGCAGATTTAATATTATTAATGATCACATGGAATGAACTAGAAGCATCACTCACTTTGTCAGCATCTGGGGTTTTGTTCTCTTCTGAGGTAAGTTCAGGTGAAGGGGGAGACTGGGAGGTCTGTTGACCATCAGTTTGTACCTGGGGCTGTGTTCCAGCTTCACTGCTGTCTTGCTGGACATTTTTCTGAAATGAAAGCCCAGGCACAAAGGATGTAGAAAGCAGGTGTACTTGGAAAATGTAAAGGTTACAGGGTACCCGAGACAGTATGCTCAATTTCTGAAATCTTAACAGGTGGGGAAAGACACTGGATAAAAGCAAAATGAACACAAAGTATCTGAAAACTTCTTTGAAATTTTAAATCCATAAAAATTATTCGAATGACAGCACTTCATATAGTTAAATAACACAAATAGTAGGCATTTTAATTGATGTGATGACAATAACTCTTTTAAGAAACTTCCACCTAGCCTTGTACAGATTATTGACTCTCAAAAGCAAATAGGTTTACCCCAGGCCTGTCCCAGAGAAAAGCTTCCAAAACCTAATTTAACCAGGAGCCATCATGCATGTGGACATATCTCCATTTCAATGAACTGCACAGTTACATGGAAGAGCCAACCATCAGTTATTCAGGGGCTCATCATGACAGCTCATAGACACGCAGACCCCTCTGTCCCCAACGCTTGTCGTCTGACTAGTTACAACCAAATGATCTCAGAATAAAGATTATATGCTACATGGTAGTGACTTCAATCCTTCCTGCCCACCCTCAAGACTCTCTTTTCTGTCAGAGCTTTGAGATTCTAAGGCTTAATCAACAGCCAACATGTGACTTCACAATATGTGGTCTATGTTTTTTAAAAAGAGTGTTCAGAAGCCAGGCACTCCTGATATGTCCAGAAGGTCCTAACAGACTGACACAACTGGCATTAGAACAATGGTGTCTGTAACCAAATAAGAAAGAACACGGCCCTGGTCATTTTACTCATTGTACTGAAGTTTTTCTACATGAGAACACTAAGGCTCAGATACTAATGTTCCTACGTGTTCTAGAAATAGAGGTCTCTGACCACTATTGTCAAATCTTAACTAAAACACTATACTGCCTGGCCCCTCATTTAAGCGATTTCTGATTATTATCCAGAAGTAAACTTACTAGCTGATCTATTTTAAAGTTTCTGAAAGGTCCTCTGTTAGCACTCATGCGAAAGGAAGTCTATAAATTACGAACATCCCCAGTAACAACTTTCTGTGCTATAGAAAGACACTTCTCTTCCTTCCTCCCACAATACAGCAAACCATGAAAATAAAAGCAAGTAAGTTCTAAATTGCCAAAACTAATTTTGACATTAAAAAATAAATCAGCTTTAATATTTGGTATATATTTCACCAAATTTTTTGTAGTAGTTTTTGTTTTCTTTTTCCTTAATCACCAGCCAACATTTGACTTCACAATATGTGGTCTATGTTTTTTAAAAAAATAATGCAAAGAAATTACTCCAATTGTCATATGCCAGTTCAAATTAATAATTCACCACATTCCAGGCTATATATTAACATCATATAGCAACTGTGAATTATCATCATTATCCAAAAAGCTAACCAAAATTAAGCAAAACCTATTTTAACCCTTCTCTTATAGATTAGGATTAACTCAACTATGTATTCAAACTCAAAGGTTCATCCACAAACTTACCTCAGCCTCTGGGTTTTCTGGAGGTCTCTGGCTGTGACACTCTACATCCGCTTCAACAGAAGGCAGCTCACTGTTCTCGGCAGGGACTTTCTCCACCACAGAAGCTGTAGAGATGGTGAAAATGCCATGCGTGTTGACTCGCACTTTCACTTTCACTCTTGATTTTTCTCCATCTTTCTGTGCAGAAACATTCTGAACTATGAAGCGGCCTGAATAAAAATAAATTGACAATTTAAAAACTAAATCTACATCTCTGTAAAAGAGATAAAGGCTTCTTTACCCTGGCTGGTGTGGCTCAGTTGATTAGGCATCATCCTATGCACCAAAAAGTTGCCAGTTCAATTCCCAGTCAGGGCACATGCCTGGGTTGTAGGCTAGATCCCTGGTAGGGGTCCAGCAGGAGGCAGCCAAGTGATGTTTCGCTCTCACATCGATGTTTCTCCCTCTCCCTTCCTCTCTCTCTAAAAACCAAAAAAAGAGTCATAGGCTTCTAAGAACTTAAAGCTTCAAAGTATCGCTATTCCAATACCTCCCCACTTTCTTTACCAATTGTATTAGATTTAAGCCATTTAATGTATAGTATAATCATAACCTCTTAAAATAGACAAGCCTCCAGTATAATTATAATATCTGGGCTTAATCTTAATATGCTGTGAAATGTCCAAAGGCTAAGGACACATTTGTGACTGTTTTTATTTAACATTTATGACCTAGCCATTATGTGTAAAACACTAATAATGACCAGTAGTCACTACCTCCTCTCATCCTACTTCCCCAGGCAGGTGAGCACAAACTACAGGTGAAAATCCATTAGCAAGTGAAAGGCTGAATGTTATCAGGCCATGCTGCATTTTCATCCTACAGGGCTTTCAGGGAATATTTTTTTTCTGATTGAATAATCAAAATAGTTTTCTAGGTTTTAAATAGGTAAGGTGAGCTAAAAGCTTTATCAAAGCTTGAAATTGTTACGCACAACAGAGTAGTTCCAGAGCACTAAGGAGGAGTTGAAAGCTGACGCTGACCCAGATAATCTGAGCTCGAATCCTGGCTGTGTGACAAGCTGCAAGTTACTTGACCTTTTCATGCTTCTATGGATTAAGCTGATGTTTATAGTGAGCATGGAAAACTATGTAACCAAGAACTGTCAGTGACCATCTCCGCCAATAGTAGTACTGTTACTCCAGAGATTACTAAATCAAACTTAAGTAGTGTGAACATATTCTGTGCAAAGCGCTATATGGTACTGAACAGCCTTGTATTTAAGGTGCTATCTACACAAACACAATAAAGTTACAGTGAGAGATGTTGGAATAGACTTCGTTAATGATTAATTCACTAGTTCAGGAAATGATTGCCATTAAGACCCATTTAAAGAACAGCATTTATGCCTGGCTGGTGTGGGTGTGGCTCAGTGGTTGAGTGTCAACCTATAAAATCAGGAGGTCACGGTTCAATTCCCAATCAGGGCACATAGCTGCGTTGTGGGCTTAGGAAGATGTCTGAGGCTCTCCCACAGATTTCTAGAGTTACTGTGGGTCAAAACAGATGTACAGTGTCAAGCCTCTCAAAGAAAAATGTACCAAAAAAGATGTACTTTTAAAAATATGTAGGTACATTTGAGAAGTAGCTCAATGGTTGCTAAGCCAGGTTTTATATTGGAATTCACCTAGAGGAAAGGTAATGTTTAAAAGTAGGTGGTAATTCTTTAAATATAGACGATATCAGAATAGGAAAAATGCCTGTATGTTCTTAAATATAGATCCTTAACAGCAGCACTAACTAGCAAGTCATTTTACCTCTGTAGACTAGTTTATTCATCAGTAAAACAAAGATCTCTCCATCATCATTATCCTAAATCGAAAATACCTTCACTTGGAATTATGTTCCATGCAACACTGCTAAGAATATGGAAAAGTTTCAAATTTGTGCATGAAATTAAATCTTAAGAGTAAATACACAGTTAATTGCTTTACCTATTTTTGCTTCTGGATATGGAACTCCTTGAGGATCAGAATAGAAAGCTTCCAGTTCAAAAGGTCCGCTTCTCCAAAAGGTGAGAACTTTGGAGAAGGGAGCAGCATGGTTTCGACTGAACACTTCGTGAACACTAGAGGAAGGAAAGGCAGTCAGCATGCCAAGTACGTAAGCTTACTGTGCTACATAAACAGAACAGGAACATTCCCAAGTCTGTATCAAGTCTATCTCACCATTTATAACACCAAAATGACAGAAATACTGATAGGTCTTGTTGTTGAAAAATCCCAGTTAGATTAGACACAGTAGCATAAAAGTCATTCTTTTATATTAAATCACATTACCTAAAAGTTATTTTCTGATACATACCCTTCAGTGTCTTCTGAATCGTGGTTCCAGACCAGAGATATGGGAAAAGGAACTGCATCTGTGATGGAAAACTCTCTAACTTTAAATGCTGGAGACAGGATTGCACACTTCAAAAAAGAAAGATAGAAAGGAAGAATTATGAGTACACGAATAATTCCACTCACCTTTTAACAAAATTCAATTCAAACTGGATGAATAGGCTTAAATTCAAATTCAAAATTGCTGACAGTATATGTCAACTATAAAAACTTCCCACAGGTTTCTGGGAATGTTAGCTAAGAAGGCATACCCCTTAGGAAAAAACTAAAACAAAAACCCCACGATGGTTCTTGATGATACAATAGATAACCAATAATAAATAGCTACAAATTCTTTCCTTTTTTAAGTTTTAAAGGGTAGTCCATCTAAATACCTTTGTTCATAGAATCTCTTGCTTTATACAAAACAAAAACCTATGCTGCCCTAGCTGGTTTAGCTCAGTGGATAGAGTGTCGACCTGCAGACTGAAGGGTCCCGGGTTTGATTCCAGTCAAGGGCTCGATTCCCACTGTGGGGCTGGCAAGAGGCAGCCAATCAATGATTCTCTGTCATCGTTGATGTTTCTATCTCCCTCTCTCTCCCTCTCCCTTCCTCTCTGAAATCAATAAAAATATATTAAAAAAATAAGCAAATAAAAAAAACCTATGCTAACCAGATAAAAACTCAAGCATATTAACTTGAAATTTTAGTTAAAACTATTTATTTGACTATAATGTCCTAAATATAAACTAGTATTAATTTTTTAAAATCACTAACTTCTAGATTTGGTGCTTTTGCTTTGTCCAACGTCAGGCCTCTGAGCCGCCTTCTTACTTGCTAAGCAGGTTCAAAGCTCTGTGCAGGGGGAGGAGCTGGAGCTCTTTCCTAAAACCAGTTGACGAATACCCTAACCATGCCAACTTCCCCCCACATCAATTCTGCATTACACCAGACTGCCATGCAAATTTGCTCCTATGTGCTTTGTAACAACTGTGACCCCCCACACCCTGCAGCTAATTTCTGCATAACAGCCATTTTCTGTGACACCCTAGAATCATGCCAGTAGTTTCTCATCCCCAGTTTGAGAAACACTAGTTCTGTAGCCTTTAAATTTCCTGCATCTTGTACATTTGAAGATCCTCTTCTTCCTATAGCCTTATGGACTTATTTAAAAGTAACTCCCCTGTGATATCTAATTAGGCACACCATGATACAATGAGGTGGAATAGGTTCTGGCATGAGAGCAAGAGAAGGGCTCAGGAAGCATACCTGCAGTGCACAGCCTCTGGCAACTGCTTCATCTGCATTGAGTGTTGTGCTAACATCTTTTCCAAAGAATCTGGCAATTTTTTCTTTCACAGCTGGAATTCGTGTAGTGCCTCCAATTATCTCAACAGCACTCACATCTTCTACTTTGAGCTGAGTCTGTTCCATCAGTGAATAAAGAGGAACTTCTATCTTTTGCAGGAGTTCAGCACAGAGTTCTTCAAATTGTGCCCTTAGTGAGTAAAAGGAACACTTTATAAGTCTTAGAAAAATTACTTAAAGGCCAATATCTTGTTGTAAACAATAAATTCTATCAACCTGGTCAATTTCCATTTTCTTTTAATCACCCAAGTTTAACTCTTGTAATTTGCAACTTTAAAAAAATATATAAACATATGAAACAGGTGCAGAAAGGAGGTGGGGGTGGAGGAGAAAAATTAGTTCTACTGGGTACCATTGGAAAAATCACTTTTACATAAAGATTGACATTTCACTCCTAAATGGTTTCTGTGATACAATTCTCATTACTCTAAATATTTATTTCCATTGATTTAAAAATATTTCTGTGAAATATTTGGTGAAACCACTATTCAATTACTGGCCCAGAAGTACTAAGAAGTGGAAAATACCGAAAAGACTTTCATTACATCTTTGCAGAAGTGCCCCTGGCTCTGAGGGGGTTGGTTCACAGTCTGTCCAGCAGGCAGTGCACAACTGTGGGCCAAGACACACAGCACTACAGTCAGAACCAACGCCTGGGCTCTAAGCCAGTCAGAGCTCTTCCTATTTACTCCAGCAGATTTCAGAACGCACCTGTTCATCTTTCCCATCACGTCCTGGTCATTCATGAAACACTCAATGCTCAGTGGCAGGTCCATACTGTTGGAGCTCATTAGCTTTTTCAATTTCTCACACTCTTGATACAGACGAAGAAGGGCTCGAATTTTGGATTTTGCATCCAACTTGTACTTAGTTTTAAATTCTGCACAAAAATGTTCTACTAACTTTTCATCGAAGTTTTTTCCTCCCAAGAAAGGATCAAAAGCTGTTCCCAGTACCTAATTTAGTTAAAACAACAACCTGGTTATTTTCAACCATATTTTTTTACTACAATGTTAAACATTCCTACTTAAACAACTTAAGACTAATAGGCTCAATACTTCCATCTAAATGACAACATGAAATCCAAGTCGTTAGGAGAAATATAACTAAAATTCAAATGAAATACTGAATCTCTAAGATAGTTTTGACCTTTAATGATTACATAGATGACCTGAAAAAGCTTTTCTTCCCTAAACAAGAACATTAGAGCAGCGGTCTCCAACCTTTCGGAACTCACGACCACCAGTGGTCCGCAGACCACCAGTTGGCGACCGCTGATCCAAAGGTTTCCTTAAATAAGTGGTCGCCAAACTTCTGGACCTCATGGACCACCAGTGGTCCGTGGACCACCCGTTGGCGACCGCTGCATTACAGTATGCTGAGCCATCATCTTTGGGAATAATTCTTTATTCATACCATTAACCCAACACTCTTCATTACCAAGAAGACCATCGTCAAGAAGCTCAGTAGCTTAAGGTAATGACAAATATAACATTTAATAGGTTTTGGTCACTTAATTCCCATTTTTTACTTTACCTTCAATTTTCCCTTGTTAAAGGCACAGGCAGACACCTGAAGAGCTGAGTGTCCCATATCAACAAAAACCACTATCCGAGGTTTCTCATCCAGGCCTGGGAGATCGGGCTTATAAATTCCATAGTTCAAAGCAACTACAAAAAAATTAACTGAGTTTCAATTCTTTCATTCAAGGTTTCTTAGGAATTTCACTGTTATGATATAACTAGTGTCCCGGTGCACGAATTTGAGCACATTGAAAGGAAATTAATTAGAAGAAATATTTTAATGTCACTATTTGTCATTTCTCTGTAATAGAAGTGTCAACCAAATTCACGATTGACAATGACAGAAACACAAAATTGTGATTGGCGCCAGCAAGAGCTTTGCATGTATTACACATGCACGAGTCAACTTAGCCTTATATCCTATCTAATAAAGGAGTGATATGCAAATTAACCACCACTCTGCTACACCCACAAGCCATGCCCACCAGCCAATCAGGAGCAAGTATGCAAATTAACTCAACCAAGATGGCTGCGGCCATGGAGCGAGCAGGAGGCTTGGGTTTTCCTGGCAATGGAGGGAGCCAAGCTTTCCGCACACCCTGGCCAGCCCAGGCCTCCACTCAAGGCTACAAAGTTTCAATTATAGAAGATAAATAAATCCCAACAAAAATGGCTGCAGCCAAGGAGCAAGCAGGAGGCTTTGGCTCGGCTCAAGGCTATAAAGTTTCAATTATAGAAGATAAATAAATCCCAGGTACCAGGGCCTCCACTTGGGTCGCCGGGGGGGCGTGGCTGGCCTGCAAACCACCATAGGACCCTCGCTCAGGCCATCCCATGCCCCAAGGGAACCCCCACCCTGATCCGGGACATCCTTCAGGGAAAACCAGCTGGCCCCCACCCGTGCACCAAGCCTCTATCCTATCTAATAAAAGAGTAATATGGAAATTGACCATCACTCCAACATAAGATGGCTGCCCCCATGTGGACACAAGATGGCTGCCACAAGATAGCCAGCAGGGAAGCTCAGCTGGGAGGGACCAGGCCTGCAAGGGAGGGCAGTTGTGGGCGATCAGGCCAGCAGGGGAGGGCAGTTGGGGGCAATCAAGCCTGCAGGGGAGGGCAGTTAGGGGTGACCAGGTTGGCAGAGGAGGGAAGTTGGGGGCGACCAGGCGTGCACGGAAGGGCAGTTAGGGGTGACCAGGCCTGCAGGGGAGGGCAGTTAGGGGCAAATAGGCTGGCAGGGGAGCAGTTAGGCATCAATCAGGCTGGCAGGGAGTGGTTAGGGGGTGATCAGGCTGGCAGGCAGAAGCAGTTAGGGGCAATTAGGAAGGCAGGCAGGCGAGCAGTTGGGAGCCAGCAGTCCTGGATAGTGAGAGGGATCCCAGATTGGAGAGGGTGCAGGCTGGGCTGAGGGACACAACGCCCCCATGCACGAATTTCGTGCACCGGGCCTCTAGTATATATAGAATAAACTTGCTTAATTAGACCTGCTTTCTGATTTACCTAAACTTTTTCCAGCCCAGTGAAGCACCCAACTTCTCTTTTAGGTAATTGTCAGTAACACCGCAGTAAATATCAACACGAAGCAGATTATTATTGTAGGTCACGCAGGGAGAACAAAGGGTAAAATATTTAACTGCAGCAGCGTTTGACTATATTCTGTGCAGTGAGAAAACCTGAAGTCATTTTCAAGGTCCACCATTTCTTCTTTTCAGTCGGGTCAATTTATAAGCTTTCTAAATCTCTGTTTTCTAGCTAATGAAAATAGGATTCCACTGAGTTTCCTATCTATGTACTCCAGGACTTCTGTGAGGATCAAATGAGATGAGGCACATGAAAACGCTTCAAATATTTGGTTAAAGTGTAAAATGTTTGCATCTGGCTATAAAGCAAGTCCTGTTCCTGAGCTGAAGACACACCAAGGAGGCTAGTCGCTAGGGAGAGGAAGTCAGGCGTTGCTACATGACGTCATTACCCGGTGCCCACAGCGACTGTTTCCAGACTGGGCCAGGCTGGGGGCTGCATTTTGCACCATGGGGTCTTGGCAGCATTGGCTGCGATTTGGTGGGGTTTTACTCCGGGGTGGTGGTGGAGCCTGTGTCCCACTTGGGGGAAGCCGAGTGTTGGTTTATTGGCGCCAGGTCCATGGTGCTGTTTATTTTTAAATGGCCAGTGCGCGTCATGGCAGCTCCTGCGTTGAGCATCTGCCCCCTGGTGGTCAGTGTGTGTCATAGCTACCGGTCAGATGGAAGGACACTTATCCTTTTATATAATAGAATATGTATGCAGGAAACTTGACTATACTTCAAACACTTAAAGCTGAACACACTGCTTTTATATCTGACTTCATACTAGTTTTCTTGGTATTAATTACCCTTTTCTGATTTTAGAATAATGCTCTATCATTTTTCAATATATGGAGAGAAGACATACAATGACATGCAACCACAAACAGTTATCAGACTCATTACACAATACTCACATTTTAACCACGACCTGCTAGGACACTGCTCATCCAGAAAAACTAAGAATATACAACTACAGTAACTCCATTTCCTACCAATTATATTTAGACCCAAGGCAAATAACTGATCTCCCTTAAAGAGTCTGTTAGCTTTTTCTGAACTTTGAAGCTACTGCTTTTCTAAACATTTATACCTAAGAAAACATCTTTATTGAAACTTTAAGACTTAAGAAACTACTGGATATGGGCTGAAAAAAGTGTTATTTGTTTTGCCCAACAGTAAAATGTAACTACTTTTTGTTCATCTGAGATTGTAATAAACTGATAAAAGCTCTAGGACAGTGGTTCTCAACCTTTCTAATGCCGCGACCCTTAGGCGACCCTGCTAGCGGGTCCTAACCTGTGGGTCTCGACTCACAGGTTGAGAACTGCTGCTGTAGAGCCTAAGACCATCGGAAAACACAGATAATTACATTACGATTCATTAACAGTAGCAAAATTACAGTTATGAAGTAGCATCGAAAATAATTTCATGGTTGGGGGTCACCACAACATGAGGAACTGTATTAAAGGGTCGCGGCATTAGAAAGGTTGAGAACCACTGCTCTAGGAGGTAACAGTGACCACTTTGCTCAACATTATATCCACACCTCAACCCGATGCCTAGCAAACGGTACAGCTTAGCATTTGAGAGAGAGGATCAATGCCTAACCATATATATTCAGGAAATACAGGAGGAAAACTTTTTTACTACACCAGTAATTGTAGTCAAGGTAGTTGTGAGACCCAGAATCATAAGATTTGGAGAAAATTTGTTTCTTAACTATAAAAACAATGTAAGAAAATTTAAAAACTAAATCCAACACACCAAATTAAAAAAATAAATATATACAGGGTAGAGCAAAAGTAGGTTACAGTTGTTTATATGGAAACTAATACAATAAATTATACAAGAATAACTGTTTTGTGTACTCACAACTGTAAACCTACTTTTGCCCCATCCTGTGTGTGTATATATATTTAAAAGAATTTTCTAATGAAAACAGATTAATAAATCTGAGAAAGTGCCAATTTCTCATTAAACGTGAGCATCTGGAAAGCTGAAGTTGTGCTTTCAAACCTAACACGTTTTTTAATAAACTGTATTTCTACATCAATAAGAAAAATTGTTTAGTATTTGTTTCTGATATGTCTTAATTCTAGTTATGATAGTATAGTCACTCCACACAAAAAGATTTTGCTTACCAGCTGTCATATCATTCATGAGTCTTAAGCAGTTTAGACCAACAATTTGTGCAGCATCTAATACAGATCGCCTCTCAGCATCTGTGAAGAAAGAGGGGACCTAAAGACAAGGAAGAAAAGAATTTTAAAATACTCAGAACACAAGAATATATACAAATTCCTTATAACAACTTGTACTAAATTCATAGGTGCCTTAGGTAGGTCATAAACCAGAAATAGACCTTTAGGCTTAGTTACTTAACATTCAGAACAGTAACTTACTTTTGAAAAGATTGTCCTAGACTTATAATATCAAGGGATGGAGTTTTTTATGGTGTTGAGTGAGGCGCTTCTAACTAGATTATTTTTATCGCTTTTCTAGGACAGCATTTTAACTAGGATACTCAAGAGCATATAACATAGAAGCACTTAACTAGAAAGTACATAAGAAAGACTTGGTGGCTTTCACATTTCCCCCTAAAAGTACTTGTAGATGCTTCAGAAAGAGACAAAGACAAGAGCCAATGTGGGTCTCTGCTCACTTTTCAAATCAGAACACTGCCTTCATCAGTTTTTTTCATCAAGTTAAAGAAAAATAAAAAAGGAAGGACCACTGATTTATAATTTAACTAGAGGCCTGGTGCATGAAATTCATGCACGGGTAGGGTCTCTAGGCCTGGCTGTAGATCAGGGTCGATTGGGGCCTTCCGGCTGCCTGCCGGGGCCTCCCTTCCCTGGCTGCAGGCTGGGGCCTCCCTTCATTCCGCGCCACCCCCTGGTGGTCAGCACACATAATAGCGAGCAATAGAACTCCCGGTCTCACTCCCACGGGGACACTTTGCATATTAGCGTTTTATATAGATTCTTTAATTTTACAAGAAATTAATGTAATTTCTCCAAGCAACAGGCAGACAACCCTCTGGTAGATCATATTCTGTCTTACAAGGGCAAGAGGAGAAATTTTAGCTCTCACTCTCTGTTCTTTCATATCCTAGGATATACTGCCATAAAGGCTCCGACTAGTCTGGGCAAGCCACCCAAACCATGCTGTCACACAAAGATCATGGGGTAGGTAAGTCCTGGGGAAGAGTTCATAAAGTTACCCTAGACATTTGGGAGAACAGAATTTAAAACTACCTTTTTGGTGTCCAAATAAAAGGTGACCTTTGTCCATTTCAAATACTCCTTGATAACTTATCAATTGTCCATTGAAGGTAGTATGCTGGCTAGTGCCGAAAATCTAGGTTTTGTCACTACTGGTAGGTTACATTATAAAACTTCTAATGCACTGGTTTTCAATTTGAGGATTGAATTTAGAAAAGCTCTCATGTATGTATACAACTTGTCTAACAGTGAAGTAACTATTAGAATATCCCCCATTCTACTAATCAGTCTGTATTTTCAAAAAGCCTCATGGGAGATTTTGATTTGTATCTCCAGTCAAGAACCTTTGCAACTTCTGGCTAAAAATACAACTCAAACCTCCTCTGAAATAATCCTGACTATGCTAGCAAGGCCCATAGAATTCTGATCCCTAGTAATAGAACTGCTTTCACAAATTGTATACTTGAGAGTAACATAAAGCAGGTTAAAATAAGACACACTGCCTTGCAGAATTCTACTTACTGAAATAACACAATCTGTTACTGGTTTCTTGAGGTTGTTTTCAGCAGTTTCCTTTAACTTAGTCAACAGCATGGCTGTTATCTGTTCCACACTAAACAGATGTTCTTCATCCATGTACATTACCTATGTTGAAGAAAGAAAATGTTTTAACTAGTGGTAGTTAAAGTTACCTAATATTAACTTCCAAATATTACTACATATTCTCTTCCAGAAAATCTCTATAGTTATAGTTGTTTAGGGAAAAAGAAGAAAATGAAAGGGGGAAGGGAAAGGAAAGGGAAGCAAAGAAAAAAGGAAGAAAGAACTTTTCCCTAATGATGAAGAGGAAAAAACTAGAGCAGATTTTCCCTACCCAAAGTACTAGTCAAAACATTATGGAAGGTAGCAAATTTCCACTCTAACTACAGAGCTGAACCACTGGGTTAAATATTATTTTGTGTAGATCATCAGATGGGAATGCTTCTGCAAGTTTAAAAAAAGATTTCTGGTGACGTTACAAGGCTGCGTTCCAAACAATGCAACTGGGCTGCACTAGACAGACTTTTGTTTGACATGACAACACAATTTAGGATTTTTAAACACCACTAAATTTTACAATTGTCAGGAAATTACAAGAAACACAAATTAAGTTACAGCAGTATAAACTGTTTGAATAATTTTCAAAGACAATTTAAAGATATACCTAAAGTTTAAAAGAAGCTAGGTGGAAAACAAAGGAATAAAAAGACCATATTGTACAATTAAGAAATGAGAGCTAACTTTTCATTAAGAATTAAGTACCTTTCTCTATAGATGAGTTAGTTTCCTATTAAGATAATAAGTTAGTTGCTCAATTATATTACCTTTATTCCAACGCCACCATTTTTCATCTGAACCAAATCATAACTTAAGTTTTCCTTCTCTTTTTGAATGAAGGGGTCATTAAATGCTCGGCCATGAAATCTCTTGAAGTTAGACACTGTATTGTTTGCATGAGTGATTTGCTACACAAGAAATTAGAGATTTTAAATTATTTTCTAATTTCAACACCTATTAGTATTAGTACTTAAAACAATTTTACAAAAAGTCTCTTGTAGAACTCAAACCATGTGGTTATAAGTAACTTTCCCAGAGCCCTGAATTTCCCCACCAGTGAATGGACTTTATTCTTTCTCCTTTTCCTATAGGTAGGCAGTGAGATGGAACAAGAGGCAGTATTGTCACCATAGACTAAAACAGGTTTCAAAATCTGCAAGATATACTTGTACTTCATTTCATTCTTGTTCTTCTCTAAACTTGTTTTCTACCCATTGAATGAATAAATAAGGAGATCTAGATGCACTACAGTCAAATTACATTTTTTTAATAAAGGGTTCATTGTTATAGTCTAACAAATTGCTAAGTGGCCAGAATAAACATATGTGCCACAAAATACCTGGATTGCTACTTTTCCAACCATTAGCATGCAATGCTAATTATCTATACCAAAAACCAGAAGAGGCAAGGAAAATTCAAAACTTTTTGAATGACCTAACACTTTCAAATGCATGTACATATTTTTTATGATTAGGCTCTGGATTAAGAAGTCCCACTTCACGACATTGTTTCATGCAAAGACATCAGCAGAGAGAACCTTATTTAAAATACAGAACTAATTAAAATAAAAAATTAAAAACTAAGTTACCAGGCCCAAAATACCAAAGCAGTTCACCAATTACTTTTTCTCTGACCTCCTTTTTTTAAAGGGAAAAATACAGTTGGTAGCATTTATTTGCAAACGTTATGAAGTAAAAGCAAATTTATAATCTACAATTCCTGTGATTCTATAACTGAGATGAAGAATGTCTAATAATCTACAGGCCAGATCCGAGCCTCAACTGATTCTCCTCACATAACCACAAAAATGCAATAGAAGTGTCTCTCTCCTTTTGAGTCAGTCATTTTGAGTATGCATACCTATTTCTCTTCTCTCCTTTGTTTTTTATCTTTTGTCTTGTTATCTCTTCCAAATAACCATAGTATAGTATTCTAGGGTTTTGAATTTTATTTCTTTTTTAGCAATACTATTTCCTTTTTTTTTAAAAGAATTTTTCAGTATCTCTCATAAAGCCTCTCAAAGGGCATTTCATTTTTTTTTTTTTTCTGTATTTCCCCCCCACAACTCCAAGAGTTATAAGATGAGGTCTAAGTGAGAAGGACATATGTACATTTCCTGGTCACATTAAGTAGTAACAGGTGAAATTAATTTCAATAGCTATTTAGCCTAATACATCTAAAATACTATCATTTCAACATTTAATGTAAATATTGGTGAGATACTTTATAAAATGTAAAATATCGGTGAGATACTTCAGTTTAAGTGTTCAAAATCTCATGTGTGTTTCAATTCAGACTAGGCACATCTCAAGTGCTCAGCAACCTTGTATAGCTAATAGCTACAATGTAAGAGCACAGTCTAGACAAAAAGTTCTCCCAGTCATACCTTAATTATTAAGTAACTTTAAGTGAAAACACTTTTAAACACAGAAATTCTAGAAGAATCTTTTAATTCTTAAATGAGTGTTATGCGAAACTTCACATAAATTACCTAAGTTAGAAGGTAGTGAAGTTACTAAAAATTAAGGTTGGCAGATTAGACAGTAAAAGCAGATCTTATTCTCTCATTCAATAAAACAAGAAGGGAACAGAAGGAAAAAAATAACCATTCTAAGGGCTGGTAAAGATACTCACATTACATTTTGAAAACTCAACAACAGATAGGCTTAGGTATTTCATATTCCTGCATGCCCTTGAGATTTCACCTTTAAAACCTCCCCTTTAAAAATTGACCAGAATTCTCTTAAAGAACATACCTGATTTTTGGCTGCAACTCCAATTGTTCTGTTTTTTGACCCAAATGATATGACTGATCTATAAGAAATAAAAAACATATTTAAAATTTTTTTTTAAAAATATGGACATTTTTAGCTGACAAGAGAGAAAATCTAATATAAAGTTCCTACCCATGGTTTGGGGCAGGGAGGAGAACAAGTGTAACACAACTCTGGAGTCTGAACTTTGGTCAAATACTCAGAGGGGGTGCAGGTCTGTCCATTTAACTCCTACTGCAAATCCAACCTAGGTGGCAGTCCTCCCTTCCTCTACCCCCCAAAAATAAGTCTGCCCATAGCTCAGGGGACAGTTTCCATGTGTATTTTTACTTCACATTTCAATTCTCCAAGGCCCATTATTAGAAGGTTCTGAAAATGCTTTGAATAAAGGGTATTATTAACTTGGCCCCAGATATAAGCTTAACAAAAAGCATGGTGTAACTCTACTTCTCAGTCACCAAGCCTGTACAAACCTAATATCATTGTTACTTCTACTGCTGTCCTCTTTAGAATACCATCTGCCTCTTTAGAATCACAAGTTTTTCTATAAACCCACACAAATGGGCCTAAGTTAAGCTTCTGGGGTGTATAAGCACAAAAGAGGGTCATTCATGGGAGATTCTACTTCAGAAAGCCAAGTAAAAATGATGCAGAGAAGCACCACAGCAAAACTGAGTATGAATGTGAAGAACCAGTTACATTCAGTCACCTTGAAGAGATGAAAAGTGACGCATAACTCTGAGAGCGCCTTCCAGCGAGGGGAAGAGTGTGTGGCACAGAGCGGACACACACACAGGAAGTCACAAGGAGGTTCTGTAGGCGAATTAGGTTTTAGGTTCCAGAGCAGGTGGTTGTAACGGTAAAGAAGATGAACAAAATGGGAACATACTGAGGGTATTGAGTACCAGGCTAAATCCAGTTTAAATCTGCTCTAACACAGACATCCTAGACCTAGATTTTCTGAGCAGGTGTCATGTGACATCCCAAAAGCTAGGGAAGTGTTCAAGCAAAGACTAGAGCTTTTAAGATAACTTCCCAAACATTCTAAGTTCAAAGTAACTATACACTTGCAGAATGAACGTACTCATTTTCTAAGGAAGATCAAATTAATTATATTAAAAAGAAAATTACCAGTTGCCAATGCAGTTGAATCAAACATCTATTTCATCAAAAACATTAAAGGGAATTCCAATACTGCCCTCAGTTTACAGTTTCGAGAGCCACACCTGTTGTCTTTAGTTTCACAGCGTTCACTAAGGCCACACAAACAATTCTTCTCCTGCCTTCAGTTTTCTTTGTAGAGGGATCAGAGAGAACAAAGATGTCAACTGCAGCCAAGCGCGGCCGCCTGAGGCCGTCTCCCTCCTCCCCGTACCCCCATTACCGACCCCTCTGCCCAGCTGCAAGCAGGCTTTCCATAGGTGGGGCAGCATAGGCTAAGGGAATGAGTCTCCCCAGCGCTGCCAGTGTTGTCAAGTGTTCGCTTATTTTGATTTTCCATTAACTTTCACAAATGTTCACCTCCACTCAGTGATACAAGCCCATTTTACCTTTCCGTTTAATGTCTCATTCTACGACTTTTATCTCGAGTTTAAGGCATTCGAAAATAAAGGCATTAAAAACAATAACCTATGTTAATTTCCCTGAAATGTAAGCACTTGTTTTCATTAACACATGTAAGCATGTTGTCTTCAGAAAACAACATGCTGTGTTGTGTGCAGGTGAAAAGGTTGCTTTCGAAAATGTCACCCCTTGCCCACGCCACGCTGCTGGTGAACAGAACATTTAATTCAGTAACGACTTCCATCTTAGAGTTCTAGCACTCTAGCACAAAAGTGGACTATTTTTACTTTCTCTTCTTCAAACTGTGAAAATTTAACAACTAAAGTAGAATAAGATTTAGGACTCCCTTTTCATAAAATGAGCAAAAAGGACGTTCCCATCTTCCAGTGAGGCCAGGCAGAGGACAGCGACTGCAGGGACCAGGAGAGCGGGAAGGAAAGGGTGGATTTCTCTACTGACGGAGCGGCAGACAGGCTCTGGAAGCTTCCAGGTCCTTTCGAGCTTCACCACCAGGAAGAAAGCGCTCGCGCGGGGCCCTCGGAGCAGCCAGGTGCGGGCGGGGGCGGGCGGGGGCGCAGCTGCAGCTCCGCGGGGAGAAGGCAGGCGCGGGCTCCGCCGCTGCCCGGCGCCCAGCGACGACCCAGGGCGATCCCCATCGCGGGCCCCCGTGGCCCCCGTGGCCGCCCCACACCGGTCCCGGTACCAGAACCAGGCCGTGGGCAGGCGTCCAGTCGGCCGCGCCCCGAGGCCCCTACCCCCCTGAACAGCGTCGCCCCCCACGCCGCGCTCCACCCGCCCGCTCTCCGGGCCAGCACGCCCCCAGGAGCCCCTCGCGCCGCAGCCCGCTCCGGGGTCCTTCCCCCGCCCAGCACCCCGCAGGGCCCACTTACGGGGTGCTCCGGTCGCTGAATTCGTTGGCGATGGTCTCGATGCCCCCGGCCCGGGCCACCGCGATGTAGCAGCTCTGGGAGCCCACGTCCAGCCCCACCACAGACATGCCTGACGGGTGGTGCGCCTCCGCCCCGAGTCTGGGTCCGGGTCGAGGTCCGCGTCCTCCGGCCGCCGCGCGCGGCTCCCGCGGGGTCCGACTGCTTTTCGGTCCCTGGGCGCCCCGGCTTCCCCGGGACAGCGGCGGCTTGCAGAGGGCTCACCCGGCGGCAGGCGGCGCCGATTCTCCGCGGGCCGCTCCGGCTCCGGCCTGGATCCGCAGCTGCTGGCTCCCCGCTGCGCGCCCCAGTACCGACCCAAAAGGGGAGGTCTCAGCTCCTCAGCTTTATGTATCGCACTGATGAGAAGTTTCCAGAATCTGCTGCATTTACTCACCGGCGCCTCCACCGGCCCCTCCACGTGCCACTTCCGCTTCCTTCTTCTCGAGCCTTCTCGAAAGATTCCACCCAATGGGGCCCTGGTCCCTGCAGGGATGACCGTGGTTGCCATGGCGCAGGAGAGCCGCTCCCGAGCTATTGGCTCAGCCGGCCAGGCCACCCGCTCCGCCTGCCCCCGCCCTCCTGGCCCAGGCGCTTTGCTGTTAATCCAGCGGACAATGAACAAGGACTCGAAAAATCGTCATCTTCGTGGTTTGCTCGGGGGTAACTCTGTCCGACCCCTAGACTCTAACGAGAGACTGAGGGGAGTGAGAGGACGGAGAAAACCCCCAAACTGAGGGGGCGACCCGTTGTCAGGAGAGCATATAGGGAAATGTAGTCTGGCTGGCTGTCCGTGTGCGCCTTGCATGCTGGGACCTGTAGTCTCGGCCGCGGTGCGTGCTGGGACCTGTCTTTGTTTTGTAGAACTCTCGCGAGAGCTGACTTTTCTACGACGCTTTTGCGCACGTTCTGAAACCTTGGCCGTGCTGTGTTGTGTGCAGGTTGGATTTGTATTCATGTCTGATGTTGTCTAGGTTACCCCACAACTGGGGATTAGGGACAAGGAATTTCCGTTTAAACCGAGAATAATAAGCACAGGGTTTCTGTATTCATCAGCCGGCAAGTTATTCTTTTGTGGAATAAAATATCTGGGTGTTTCTTTTTGTTTCCTAAAGAAAGCATTTTTGGATGTGACATGATTTACAATTCTGAGGTATCACTTGCTACTTATTTTTGGTACATTTGACTTACGCAGATTTTGTTCTGTCCTGCCACTCCTAGCCATAGATTAATTATTACATAACGTTTTATTTGTTTGATATGAAACGTTTTTTTTTGTTTTTTTTGTTTGTTTTTTGTTTTTTGTCTCACCCTGAAAAGCAATATTCTTAACTTTTCAGTAAAGACTCAACCATGAAAAGAAAAGAAAAAAAAATGTTGGAGCTCTGCTAGTATTTCAAGTCTTTTATACCCTCCAGCATCTAAGTTTGCCTGATACCTTCTTACTTTCCCTCAGGCTCATGGAAGTACAAGCACAGTTCAAACGCACTTAACTAGATAAGTTAGGAGCTGTTACCTAAAGTCACAAAAATCTAACTTCTGATGAGGATGGCAATCCTTAGGTTAAATCAGAGACAAGACTAGAAACCCGGGTTATGTTACATATAAAGTAAATTCGAAGTGATTTTTTGATTGTTTTTCAAGGTGGCCTGGCACATAAGACAACTTGCTTAATCAGGTACTGCATTTAACTCACCTCTAAAATGGGGGCAATAATAGTAGCTGTCAAAGGTGATTGTATCCTTTGTTAGCAATTTATTTTTATTATTGATAGTATTACAGATGTCCACAATTTCCCCTCTCCCATCGTCCACCTCCACCTGGCCCTTGTCCCACCCAGGCCTTCTCCATGATACTGTCTATGTCCATGGGCTATGCATATATATACATACTAGAGGCCCGGTGCACGAAATTCGTGCACTGGGGAGGGTGTCCCTCAGCCCAGCTTGCACCCTCTCTAATATGGGACCCCTCGGGGGATGTCCAACTGCAGGTTTAGGCCCGATTCGGCATCCCTCTCACAATCCAGGACCGCTGGCTCCTAATCGCTCACCTACCTGCCTGATTGCCCCCTAACTGCTTCCTTGCTGGCCTGATTGCCCCCTAACTGCTCCTCTGTGGGCCTGATTGCCCCCAAATACCCTCCCCTGCTGGCCTGATCACCCCCAAGGCTTTTATTAGTATAGATATGACCCTGCACAGAAAATTTTACTAACCCTGCTTTATAATAAGGGCTTGACGATTGAATCATTAGGACCAGACAACAAGATTTCCTTTCTTTGAATAGTGGAGGGAATACTTATCTTGTCTTTAAGTTGCCCAGAAATTAAAATGAGATAATGACTTAGAAAAGTATAAAAGCACCATATAAAGACAACTGTCTTTTTAATGAAGTGGCAAAATGAAAAACACTTTTTATTCTCCCCTTCCTTCCTTTACAGCTTTTATTTAAACTTTGAAATTTATAAAAATTTCACTCCAATTTTCATTTCTTTACATTCAACATTATTTTGTATTGGTTTCAGGTTTTATATTAGTTACAGACTAGTGGTTAGACAATCATATACTTTACAAAGTGTTCCCCGATATTTCTAGTACACACCTGGCATCATACCATCATTACAACACTACTGACTATATTCCTTATTTAAGTGACAATGGGTTTACAGGTTCCTTTCAATCTTTCTTTTGTGTTTTTTGTCCTTCCTTTTCTCTCACTTCTTCCCTCATTTTCTTTATATAGTATCTCAATTGGCCATCAAAGCTCAGTGAAGGCAATGGAACACACTTAGTCCATTTTACAGACCAGGAAACTGAGGCCAATTCCAGTTGGCTGTGGAACTTGACTCAGGAAGCCCTCAGAGCACACAGGAAGCCCTCAGAGCCATGCTCTTTGTGCTTCCTAAGGGGCAGCGGCCCAGCAAACAGAACAAACCTTCCAGTCAGGCTTCCCAGCCTCTTTCTCAAGCACCTCTTCATTGCAGATGCTCCACATTCTTTCCTCTCCCCCCATTCTTTATTGCCCCCCCCTTCTCCGAAGCAGGTGGAAGGCTTCCCACTCACTGCCTAGGCATGCTCTGCCGCGGGGCAGGGTGTAGCGAGCTTGCTTTTGGGTCAAGGCAGGAGCAGGAGTCACTGCCTCTGAAGTGTGAAGGCCGCCTGAGCGAGGCCCATTAGCACTGGGAGCTTCTCTGAATCATGTCAGTCAGTCCAGTACCCTGCAGTGCAGCACCCCTTCACAGAGGTGGCTCCACCCCTCAACCCCCGCCTCAGGGGTGAGGGTCCTTGCCCCTCTGCCAGGAGTCCTTCCATGCCCCTTGATCCCTGGCTGAGCCCACCCACGTCTTGGGGGCACTGCAGAACCTCTGTCTATCTGCAGATGAGGGAGATCCCTGCCCTAGGTCTCCGCAAAGCTATGAATCTGTGGCCAGAGGCCTGGTCTGGGTCTCAGCAACCACATGCCTGAAATGTTCACAGGGACCCTGGGAGGGGCTGGGCGAGTCCTGCCACCCCCCCCCCCCCAGGGTGGTGATCTCCCTGGTGGTGATCGCCCCAGGGACCTCCGGGAGCGGCTGGCTCGGTTCGGCCACGCCCCCCCAGGGTGGCGATCGCCCCAGGACCCCCGGAACTAAGAGGATTGGGCACCGCCATCTTGGTCTTCTCAAAGGCCGGATAGGCCACCCGGAGTCCCGCCCCAGCCTCTCGCAGGCCCAATCATGGGCATATCGGAGGTGCGGTCAATTTGCATGTTTCTCTATTATAAGGTAGGATTCGTTCTTTGGTTAATCTCATCACACACACCCACCCACCCCCACCCTCTGAGATTTGTCAGTCTGTTCCATGCATCCAAGTCTCTGACCTAATTTGTTCGTCAGTTTATTTTGTGCATTAGATTCCACATGTACGTGAAGTCATGTGATATTTATCTTTCTCTGACTGGCTTATTTCCCTTACCATAATAATTTATAGGTCCTTCCATGCTGTCGCAAAGGGTAAGAAATCTTTGTTTACTGCTGCATAATATTCAATTGTGTAGATGTACCACAACTTTTTATCCACTCATCTACTGATGGGCACTTGACTGTTTCCAGATCTTAGCTACTGTAAATAACATTGTTATGAACATAGGGCTGCATATATTCTTTCTAATGGGTGTTTCAGGATTCTTAGAATTTATTAACAGTGGGATTGCTGTGTCAAATGGCAATTCCATATTTAATTTTTTGAGTAAACTCCACACTGTTTTCCATAGGGGCTGCATTTCCACCAGCAATGTACTAGGGTTCTCTTTTCTCCACATTCTCACCAGCACTTGTGGTTTGTTAATTTATTGATAGTAGCTCTTCTGGCAGATGTGAGTTGATACCTCTTTGTAGTTTTAATTTGCATCTCTCTGATAATTAGTGACTTTGAGCATTTTTTCATATATCTATTGGCCATTTGTGTTTCCAGAAGTGTCCATTTAATTGAATTCTTTGTCTTCCTTTTGTTAACGTGTATGAGTTCTTTATATATCTTTTTAAATTAACCCCTTATCAGATGTATTATTGGCCAATATGTTCTCCCATATACTGGCTCCCTTTTCATTTTGATGATGGTATCTTTTGCCTTGCATAAGCATTTTAGTTTGATGTAGTTCCATTTGTTTATTTTCTCCTTTGTTACCTTTGCCCTAGGAGATATATTGACAAATACACTGCTGTAAGAAATGTCTGAGATTTTGCTGCCTATGATTTTTTTCTAGGATTTTTATGGTTCTGCAATTTATATTTAAGTCTTTTATCCATTTTGAGTTTATTTTTGTGTATGGCGTAAGTTGGTGTCTAGTATAATTTTTTTTGCATGTACTTGTCCAGTTATCTCAACACCATTTATTGAAGAGACTGTCTTATTCCACTGTATGTTCTTTCTTCCTTTGTCAAATATTAACTGAGCATAATGGCTTGGGTAGATTTCTGGGTTCTCTGTCCTGTTCTATATGTCTGTTCTTGTGCCAGTATCAGGGTGTTTTTATTACAATGGCTTTGTACTATAGCTTGATATCTGGTATTGTGGTCCCTCCAACTTTGTTCTTTTTCAAGATTGCTGGGGCTATTCAGGTCTTTTTTGGTTTCATATAAAGTTTTGGAGTATTTGATCTAGGTCTCTGAAATATGTCGTTGGTATTTTAATGGGGATTACATTGAATCTATAGATTGCATTGGGTAGTATGGACATTTTAATTATGTTAATTCTACCAATGCATGAAAACGATATATTTTTCCACTTGCTTATATCTCCCTCTATCTCTTTTTTCATCATCTTTTAGTTTTCCAAGTACAGGTCTTTTATCTCCTTTGCTAGGATTATTTCCCTAAGTTTCTGAATTTTTTTTTGTTATAAATGGGATTTTTTTTTTGTTAGTTTCTCTTTCTGAGAGTTAATTATTTGTATATAAAAATGCCATCGATTGCCCATGCCGGTTTGGCTCAGTGGATAGAGGGCTGCAGAATGACTGGTCCAGGGTTCAATTCTGATCGAGGGCACATACCTCAGTTGCAGACTCCTGGGCCTGGTCGAGGGTGTGTGGGAAGCAACCAATCAATGTGTCTCTCTCACATCAGTGTTTCTCTCTGTCTCTCCCCCTCCACTTCACTCTCTCTCAAAATCAATGGAAAAATATCCTCAGGGTGAAGAATAACAATAACAACAAAAAAATGCCACCAATTTGTGGGTGTTAACTTTGTATCCTGCTACATTGCCAAATTCATATATTAAATTTAGTAGTTTTTTGGTGGAGTCTCTAGGGGTTTTCTATATACAGTATCATGTCATCTGTTAGTGATGACAGTTTTACTTCCTCCTTTCGAATGTGGATTTTAAAAAATTTTTTCTTCCTGTTTGCTGTGGCTAGGACTTCCAGTACTATAAGAGCAGTGAAAGTAGACATCCCTGTCTTGTTCCTGTTCTTATGATTAATGGTTTTATTTTTTGCCCATTGAGTATGATGTTGACTGTAGGTTTGTCATATTATTGTTGTTTATTATGTTGAGGTATTATCCCTCTATTCCCACTTTGCTGAAAGTGTTTATCAGAAATGGTTTTGGATTTTGTCAAATGCTTTTTTAATGTCAATTGATATGATCAAGTGATTTTTTTTTAAATCCTCACCTGAGGATATTTTTTCCATTGATTTTCAGAGAGAGTGGAAGGGAGGGAGGGAAGATGAGAGAGAGAAACAGAGAAACATCAATGTTAGAGAGACACATCAATTAGATGTTTCCCACATGCGCACCCACTGGGGGCAGGGAGTGAACCCACAATTCAGGTACATGCCCTTGACTGAATCAAATCCGTGATCCTTTGGTGCGTGGTCTGATGCTCTAACTACTGTGCATCACAGGCCAGGGCTGATCATGTGATTTTTTTCTTTCAATTTGTTTATATGATGTATCACGTTTATTGATTTGCAAGTATTGTATCACCCTTGCATCCCTGCAATAAATCCCACTTGGTCATGGTGTATGATCTTTCTAATATATTGCTGTATCTGATTTGCTAATATTTTGTTGAGGATTTTAGCATCTATGTTCATCGGGGATATTGGCCTGTAATTCTCTTTCTTTGGGTGTCTTTATCTGGTTTTAGAATTAGGATAATGCTGGCCTCAAAAAAAGAGCTTGGAAGTGTTCTTTCCTCTTGGATATTTTGGAATAGTTTAAGGAGTATTGGTGTGAGTTCTTTGAATGTTTGGTAAAACTCCCCTGTGAAGCCATCTGGACCAGGGCTTTTGTTTGCTTAAAGTTTTTTGATTATTGCTTCAATTTCTTCAGTTGTATCAGCCTATCTTGGTTTTCTGATTCTTCCTGATTCAATTTTGGAAGATTATATTTTTCTAGGAATTTGTCCATTTCCTCCACATTGTCCAGCTGGTTGGCATAGAATTGTGCATAGTATTTTTTTTAAGTCCTTTGCATTTCTGTGGTGTCTGTTGTTACTTCACCGCTTTTGTTTCTGGTTTTATTTATTTGGGTCCTGTCTCTTTGTTTCTTGTTGTGTCTGGATAAATCTTGTTTATCTTTTCAAAGAACCAGTTCTTGGTTTCATTGATCTTGTTTTTTTTCTCTCTGTGTCATTTATTTCTGCTCTGATCTTTATTATTTCCTTCCTTCTCCTTACTCTGGGCTTTTCTTGTTCTCTTTCTAATTCTTTTTTTTTTAAATCCTCACCCAAAGATATACACTGAGTGGCCAGATTATTATGATCTCTGAATGCATAATAATATGACCACTCAGTGTATATTCTATATAATAAAAGGCTAATATGCAAATTGTCCCCTCGACCAGGAGTTCGACCAGCAGGCAGGCCGGCCAATTGCCCATGTCCCCTCCCCCTGGCCAGGCTGGTCGGACCCCACCCATGCACGAATTCATGCACCGGGCCTCTAATACACACACACACACACACACACACACACACACACACACACACACTCTTGAGTGGCCAGATTATTATGCATTCAGAGATCATAATAATCTGGCCACTCAGTGTATGTTTACCAGGGTTATATCCTCTTGTTGGATCGATCCCTTTAGTACTCTGTAGTGACTTTCATTGTCTCTTGTTATGGCCTTCATTTTTGAAATCTATTTTGAGTATTGCTACCCCAATTTTTTGGGTTATTTTTGCATTTGCATGGAAAATATTTTTCCATCCCTTCACTCTCATCCTGTGTCAGTCTTTTGTTCTGACACGAGTCTCTTGTAGACAGTATATATATGTGCCATGTTTTATTATCCATTCAGCTATCCTATATGTTTTGATTAGAGCATTTAATCCATTTACATTTAAGGTTATTATTGATAGGCAATTATTTATTGCCATTTTTATTTGTTATGGCTATATTCCTCTCTCTGTGTGTTTCTTCTTCTTACACAGACCCTTTAGCATTTCTCACAATGCTGGTTTGGTGGTAATAAACTCCTTTAGCCTTTTTTTTTACTGGGATGCTCTTTATTTTACCTTCAATTTTGAACAATAGCCTTGTGGGGTAAAGTAGTCTTGATTTCAGATCCTTGCTTTTCATTACTTTGAAAACTTCATGACATTCCCTTCTGGCCTGTAGTATTTCTGTTGATAAGTCAGCTGACAGTCTTATGGGAGCTCCTTTGTAGGTAACTGTCTCTCTCTCGTTGCCCTTAAGATACTCTTTAATACCATTTTAATTATGATGTGTTTGGGTTCATCTTGATTGGGATTTTCTGTGCTTCTTGAACTTTCATGACTTTTTTCTTAACCAGTTTAGGGATGTTTTCTGTCATTATTTCTTCCAACAGTTCTCTATCCCTTGCTCACATTCTTCTCCTTCTGTTACCCCTATGATGCAGATGTTGTTCCATTCCATTTTGCCCCAAAGTGACCTTAAACTCTCCTTGTGTTTTTAACTGTTTTTTTTTCTTTTTGCTGCTCTAATTGAATGTTGTTTTTTTCTACCCTGCCTTCTACATAACTGATCCTCTGCTTCATCTGGCCTGCCTTTAATTGCTTCCGGTGTATTCTTGAAGTCAGATATAGTATTCTTCGTTTCAAAGTAGTTTTTATTCTTGGTTTCTATAGTCTTTTTTTTAATGACAAGCATTTTTTTAATAAGTAGAAAGAATACTTGCTGAAATAATGATAAAAAGTATGGTATAGTAAATACATAAATCAGTAACATAGTCATTTATTATCACTATCAGGTATTATGCACTGTACATTATTGTATGTGCTATACTTTTATACAACTGACAGCATAACAGGTTTGTTTACACCAACATCACCATAAACAGGAGATAGAAATTTTTTAGCTTCCTTATAATCTTATGGGACCACTGTCATATGCGGTCTGCCATTGACTGAAATGTCCTTAGACTGTGAAACATTGTACATTCAAAGCTGAACTCTTCTTTTTTTTAATTTTATTTTTTACAATATACAAAATAAATCTATTGCCAGATTGTAGATACAAAATAATTAGCCATTTACATGCAATAAGCATTAATATTTCAAGAAAAATGATTTTAAATATAATAATGTTATATGCAATAAACATTAATATTCCAAGAAAAAAAGGATTTTAAATATAATAATATTACCAACACTATACTAACATAGTATATCACAAAAGTTGTCAGAAATATTAAAAATCTGAAAATAAAAGGATTACTTCCATTCTACTTTAAAATATTTTTTTTCTTTTGGCTCTGTTTTTGTTCATCAGTTTATGTTGTTCATTATATTCCACAAATGAGTGAAATCATGTGCTATTTATCTTTTTCCGACTGGCTTATTTCACTTAGCTTAATGCTCTCCAGGTCCATCCATGCTGTTGGAAATGGTAAGAGTTCCTTTTTTTTTTTTAATAGCGTAGTATTCCATGGTGTAGATGTACCACTGTTTTCTAATCCACTCACCTGCTGATGGGCACTTAGGCTGTTTCCAAATCTTAGTATTGTAAATTGTCCTGCTATGAACACAGGGGTGCATATATCCTTTCTGATTTCTTGGGATATATTCCTAGAAGTGGGATTGCTGGGTCAAATGGGAGCTCCATTTTTAATTTCTTGAGGAAACTCCATACTGTTTTCCACAGTGGTTGTACCAGTCTGAATTCCCACCAGCAGTGCACAAGGGTTCCTTTGTGTCTACATCCTCGCCTGCGCTTGTCTTTTGTTGATTTGTTGATGATAGGCATTCTGACAGGTGTGAGATGATACTTTATTGTCATTTTGATTTGCATCTCTCAGATGATTAGTGACTTTGAGCATGTTTTCATGTCTTTTGGCCTTCTGTAGGTCCTTTTTTGAAAAGTGTCTATTTAGGTCCTTTGCCCATTTTTTGATTGGATTATTTGTATTTCTTTTGTTACGTTTAATTTTAATATCTGTAAAATATTCTGTTGGTATCTTAATGTGGATTGCATTGAATCTATAGATTGCTTTGGGTAATACGGACATATTAATGATGTTGATTCTACCAACCCATTACTGCGTTATATTCTTCCATTTGTTTATGTCTTCCTCTATCTCTCTTTTCAGTGTCCTGTAGTTTTCCAAATACAGGTCTCTTACCTCCTTAGTTAAGTTTATTCCTAGGTATCTTAATTTTTTTTTTTTGGTGCAATGGTAAATGGGAATGTTTTTTTAGTTTCTCTTTCTGTGAGTTAATTATTGGTGTATAAAAAAGCCATAGATTTCTGGGTGTTAATTTTGTATCCTGCTATATTGCCGAATTCATTTAATAAGTCTAGTTTTTTGATGAAGACTTTGAGGTTTTCTATGTACAATATCATACCATCTGCGAATAATGACAGTTTTACTTCTCCTTTTCCAATTTGGGTGCTTTTTATTTCTTCTTCTTGTCTGATCACTATGGCTAGCACTTCCAGTACTATGTCGAACTGGAGTGGTGAAAGTGGGCATCCCTGTCTTGTTCCTGCTCTTAGGGGAAATGGTTTTAGTTTTTGCCCATTGAGTATGATGTTGGCTGTAGGTTTGTCATATAAGGCTTTTATTATGTTGAGGTATGATCCCTCTATTCCCACTGTGAGAGTTTTTCTAAAAAATGGGTGTTGATTTTGTTGAATGCTTTCTCTGCATCTATTGATATGATCATGTGGTTTTTGTCTTTTAATTTGTTTACGTGATATATCATGTTTATTGATTTGTGAATAATGTACCAACCTTGCATCCCTGCAATAAATCACACTTCGTCATGGTGTATGATCTTTTTAATATATTGCTGGAAGTGATTTGCTAATATTTTGTTGAGGATAATAGCATCTATGTTCATCAGGGATATTGGCCTGTAATTCTCTTTTATTGTAGTGTCTTTATCTGGTTTTGGAATTAGGATAATGCTGGCCTCATAAAAAGAGCTTTGAAGTGTTCCTTTCTCTTGTATTTTCTGAAATAGTGTGAGGAGTATACGTGTTAGTTCTTCTTTGAATGTTTGGTAAAACTCCCCTGTGGAGCCATCCGACCTGGAATTTTATTTGGTGGGAATTTTATTACTGCTTCTTTTTCATCAGTTGTTATTGGCCTATTCTGTTTTGTTTTGTTTTTTATTCTTCCTGATTCAGTTTTGGGAGATGGTATTTTTCTAGGAATTTCTATTTCATCCCCATTGTCCAGCTTGTTGGCATATAGTTGTTCGTTCAAAGTATTTTCTTACAATCTTTTGTATTTCTGTGGTGTCAGTGGTTATTCTCCACTGTCATTTCTGATTTTATTTATTTGGGTCCTCTCTCTTTGTTTCTTGATGAGTCTGGCTAATGTTTTATCAATTTTGTTTAACCTTTCAAAGAACCAGCTCTTGGTTTCATTGATTTTTTTTTGTATTATTTTTTTTAGTCTCTTATTTCTGCTCTAATCTTTATTATTTCCTTCCTTCTACTTACTCTGGCCTTTTCTTGTTGTTTTCTTTCTATTTCTGTAAGTTGTAGGGTTAAATAGTTTATTGCTAATTTTTCATGTTTTTTTTTTTTTTTTTTTTTTTTTTTTTTTTTTTTGAGGTATGCCTAGTGCTATGAACTTCCCTCTCAGGACTGCTTTTGCTGTGTCCCAGAGATTTTGGGTTGTTGTGTGTTCATTTTCATCTATTTCCAGGAAGGTTTTGATTTCTTTCTTGATCTCGTTGGTAACCCATTCATTGTTTAATAACATCCTATTTAGTTTCCATGTGTTTGAATGTTTTGGGGTGTTTTTACTGTAATTGATTTCTAATTTCATTCCACTGTGATCTGAGAAGATGCTTGATATGATTTCAATCTTCTTGAACTTGTAGAGGTTTGTTTTTTGTCCTAACATGTGGTCTATCTTTGTGAATGATCCATGTGCACTTGAGAAGAATGTATATTCTGCTTTGGGGTGAAATGTTCTATAAATGTCAATTAAATCCATCTGATCCAGTGTGTCCTTTAGAGCAGCAGTCACCAACCTGTGGTCCCCGGACCACTGCTGGTCCATGAGGTCTGAAAGGTTGGCAACAGCTGCTTTAGAGTCTCTGTTTCCTTATTAAGTTTTTTGTCTGGAAGATCTATCCAGTGAAGTGAAAGGGGTGTTAAAGTCCCCTACTATGACTGTATTGTTGTCGATCTCTCTGTTAAAGTTCTCTAGAAGTTTTTTTATGTATTTAGATGCTCCTATATTGGGTGCATATATGTTTACCAGGGTTATAGCCTCTTGTTGGATCAATCCCTTTAGTATTATGTAGTGACCTTTGTTGTCTCTTGTGATGGCCTTCATTTTAAAGTCTATTTTGTTGGATATGAGTATTGCTACTCCAGCTATTATTTTTCTTTTCCATTTGCATGGAAATTTTTTTTCCTTCCCTTCACTCTCATCCTGTATGTATCTTTTGTTTTGAGGTAGGTCTCTTGTAGACAGCATATAGTTGGGTCATGTTTTTGTATTCATTCAGCTACCCTACACCTTTTGATTGGAGAATTTAATACATTTATATTTAGGATTATTATTGATTGGTACTTATTTATTGCCAGTTTAATTCTGCATGGCTAGATTTCTCTCTCTGTTTCTTCTCATTACAGCAATCCCTTTAGCATTTCTTGTAATGCTGGCTTGGTTGTGATGTACTTCATTAGCCTTTTTTTTTTTTTTTTGTCTGGGAAGATCTTTATTTGACCATCTATTATGAACGATAGCCTTGCTGGATATAGAAATCTTGGTCTCAGATCCTTGCTTTCCATTACTTTGAGTTCTTCATGCCATTCCCTTCTGGTCTGTAGAGTTTCAGATGAGAAATCAGGTGTCAGCCATATGGAAACTCCTTTATAGGTAACGGTTTGCTTTTCTTTTGCTGCATTTAAGATTCTCCTTGTCTTTAATTTTTGACATTTTAATTATGATGTGTCTGGGCATGGGGCTGTTTGGGTTCTTCTTGTTTGGGGTTCTCTATGCCTCCTGAACTTGTGTGACTTTTTCCTTTACCAGGTTAGGGAAGTTTTCTGCCATTATTTCTTCAAACACCTTCTCTATGCCTTTCTCCATTTCTGCCTCTTCTGGCATACCTGCTATTCTAATATTGTTATGTTTCACATTGTCTCATCTTAAGATGTCCTCCTGTTTTTAATTTGTTTTTTTTTTTTTCCTTTTTGGTTCTGTGATTGAGTGATATTTTTAACTCTGTCTTCTAATTCACTGATTTGGTCTTCATCTTCCCTTAATCTGCTGTATTCCTTCCAATGTGTTCTTTATTTGTGTTATGTCATTATCTCAGACTGTTCTTTTTTTCATAGTTACTATATCTTTTTTTCATGCTGTTGAGCATTTTTACCATCATTACTCTGAACTCTTTTTCAGATAAATTTTTTATCTCTGCTTCATTTATCTCTTCTTCTGGAGAATTCTCTAGTTCTTTCATTTGGGGGTTGTTTCTTTGTCTCCTCATTCTGGCTTTCTTTTTGGGTTTGTGACTATGTATTAGGTAGATCATCTTCACCTCTCAATCTCTAGTGCAGGACAGTGTTAAAGGCTGTTTCTGACTAATTAGATAAGTCATAGACTCAAAGCCTCCAGGGACTGCCTCTGCCTACAGACTGATAGGATTCTGACTTGAATTGCCCCCCAGACAATAATTCTCAGGTGTGGCGAGAGTTTTCTTTTCACCAGGGTGGGACAGTTGCTTCTGGCTGGAGGATAACTGTTACTTTTAATCTCTTAAGTGGCTTAGGGCAAGGTGTTTTCCAGTACGGTGAGTCAACTGTTTTTCCCTAAGGCAAGGCAAATGTGTATGTGGGAAAGATGTCCTCTTCTGAGTAAGGGAATGACTCAGCCCAGGAAACTTGGGACATCTGCCTTTTGAGCTCTATTTCCTGAGTCCCCAGTCATGGCTTCTGCTCTCACAGCTTCTGTCCACTTCACCCTCCCTCTGCCAGAGCGTAAGGTGGGTGACTCCACAGGGAATTTTGTGTGTTGGCCCTTTAAAAGGGTGCCTGAATTTTCAGCTGTTACTCCCTGGCAGACAGCCCCCTGCTTCTGTTCACAGCCGAATGTTATGTGGGTACCCTCCTCAGTTTTGAAGCTCTCTACTGGGGGGTGGGCCAGCTTGGGGATTAGACCCCAGAGTTCTCAGTGGCAACCCCTCACAGCTGAGATATCTCTATGGGACTTCAGTTGCTGTCTGTGGGTGCCAGGCCAGCCCTTTCACAGCCCTATCTCTGCCCCTCCTACCAGTCTCTGTGTGGTCTCCATTTTTGGTCCTCGGGTATCAGGGCTCTCTCCTGATTATTCAGGAAATTTTTCTGTATTTTAGTTTTAATACCAGTTTGTTCCTGGGAACATGCCAGTGCAGCATCCACTTAGTCTGCTATCATTTTTAATCCCCTCTATAGTCTTTTACATGCTGATTAGTTCCCATTAAGTTACTTGTAGGTCCCATTAAGTTCCTTGTAGTTCTCACTATGTTCCTTAAACGTCCTTGTAACCATTACTCTGAACTCTATGTCTGATAAATTGCTTACTTCTCCTTTAGTTCTTGTTCTGGATTTGCCTTCTTTTCTTTCCTTTGGGGCTTCTTTCTTTTGTCCCCATTTTGAAATGTCTTTCTGTTTGTTTCTTTGTATTAGATATAAGTGCTATGACTTCCAATCTTTGTGGGGGGTTGCCTTTTATATTAAACTAGAGGTCTGATGTACACATAAGGAACTGTTGGACATTGAAATTGGGTCTCAAAAGAACTGTTGGCCCAGAAAGAAACTCACTACAGACTTATTCATTTGCCTGTCACCATAACCATTATTGCTGGTCTCATTTTCGGTTCTTATAAGTGTATTTCTAATAGCACATGATTTCACTCATCTAGGGGAAATAATGAACAACATAGACTGATGAACAAGAACAGACCCAGAAACAAGGAGGCATGGATCAGACTGTCGGGCCTCAGAGGGAGGGTAGGGAAGGGTGGGGGTAAAGGGGAGAGATCAACCAAAGGACTTGTGTGCATGCATATGAGCCTAACCAGTGGTTAAGGACAACAGGGGGGTGGGGCATGTGTGGGGAGGGGTGTGGGATGGGAATGAGGGGATGAGGACAAATATGTGATACCTTAATCAATAAAGGAGTTAAAAAAATAAAATAAAAAATAAACTAGAGGTCTGGTGCATGAATATTTATACACTGGAGGGGGGTCCCTCAGCCTGGCCTGCCCCCTCTCACAGTTCAGGAGCCCTCAGGGGCAGAAGGCGACCTGGCAATCAGGGGAAGGCGATGCCCCACCACACCTCTGCCGGGCACCGCCCCCTGGTGCGGCCACAGGAACCCTGGTGGCAGGCGTGCGGATTGGCTGCCGGGCCTCCTGCTGCCCTGCGGGGCCGTAGGAACTGCGACAGCAGGCGCTCGGAGCAGCCGGCCCTGCCCCCGCTGTGCATGCTGCCATATTGTGATGGTGTTTATGGCATGAGGGTCAATTTGCATATTACCTCTTTATTATACAGGATGTCTTCTGGGACCCTGTGGTGTGGGCTCCTTGAACTCCTGAGCAGGATGCTCTGGGAGTGTCCCTTTTGTGGTTATTTTGGCTCCCCTGTGGTAATTGGGTCTTGATTGTTGTCCCATTCGTCACTGGTATCTCCTCTCAGGCTGTCTGACTGTGAGGGACAAGCCTGGCCATGTTGTGTGAACTGTCATACAGGTGCAGTCTTAAAGTGGGTTCTGCCTTTCTTTTTAAAAAAAGTCTCTTAAGCTAGTCTTCAGTTGAATATTCCCCAATTTAGCTTTAATTCCAGCTTGATTCTGGGAGAAAGTGTGAGAATGACCCACCGATTCTGCCTCCATCTTATACCCCTTTTATTTAAGTTTAAATGTCTTGCTCTTTGGAGGAGAAACCAAGATGGTGGCATAGCTAAACACCTGAACTGCTGCCTCACACAACAATTTCAAAACTACAACTTAAAGACAAAACGCCTATCACCCAGAACCATGGGAAAGCTGGCTGAGTGGAAGTTCTACAACTAGAAGGAAAGAGAAAAGAGCATTGAGATGTGCACAAGCGCTGAATAGCTGAGATACGGAGGCGCGTGAATCGGGCTGGCGGCAGGTGACTGGGTGCGCTGCTTTTTTCAACCCGAAGTGAGACAAGCTCCCGATTACTCTGAACTCCAGTTTCTGGGGAGATGCTGGGGACCCAAACTCCTACGGGGAGAAGCTGGACTGTCTGCCATCGGGTCGGAAAGTGAGGGTGACTTTCTTGCAGAGGTGTGCCCAGCAATCATTGTTTACTGCACTGGGGTGCAGGATGTGAGGACTTGGAAATGTGGAAACGCAGAGACGGCTGACTGGCAGCCATCGCTGTTTGCCATGCCCTAGCCTAGTGACTCCCTGAGACCCCGCCCCGCACAATCTACAAACCCACCCAAGCTCCACACAGTGGCTTTTGCATATAAGTGGCCTGCCCTATTGCAGCTTAACCTAACAAACTGCAGCTCTGGTCAGACAGCTCCAAAACCTCCAAACCCCAAGCAAAGAGGAGAAAACTGTAGTTCTTGCTGTAGCTCCTGCTGGGTGGCCTCAGACAGTAGCTGACCTGCACCCCATTGAAGATCCAGAAGCTAGTGTATCTATTGGTCAGTGTGAGACGACACTAGATTTCAACTATTCACATCCATAAGTGACACATTTAAGAGGCAGACTCAGTGAGCACCAAAGCCCCACTGAAACAAGTCCTGACCCATAAGCGTGTCTCCAGCACAGCAGTTCTCCAGCATAGACACAGCTGATCCTCACAGCCAATTGGCCTGGAGGTCAATTCCTCCCAGTGACACCAACAACAATCAAGACTTAACTACAACAAGGCTGTACACACAGTCCACAAAGGGGTGCACCAAGAGTGTCCACCTCAGGTAACTGAGAGGCCGTCCCATTGGGCCATATAGGACACCTAGCACACAAAGCCACCCTACCAACTCAGGGAAGCAGCGAAAATGCAGAGACAAAGAAACAGATCACAAACGAAAGAAATGGAGAAAAACAAATGACTGGATATAGAGTTCAAAACCATGGTTATAAGGTTTTTCAATTATTTCCTAGAAAAGGCCGATAAATTTAACGAGACCCTCGAGGATAGGAAAAAGGACCAACTAAAAATTAAACATACACTGACTGAAATAAAAAATATTATACAGAGACCCAACAGCAGACTAGAGGAATGCAAGAATTAAGTCAAAGATTTGAAATACAAAGAAGCAAAGAACACTCAACTGGGAAAGCAAAAAGAAAAAAGAATCCAAAAATTTGAAGATAGTGTAAGGAGCCTCTGGGACAACTTCAAGCGAACCAACATCAGAATTATGGGGGTGCCAGAAGAAGAGAGAAAGCAAGATACTGAAAACCTATTTGAAGAGATAATGACTGAAAACTTCCCCCACCTGGTGAAAGAAGTAGACTTACAAGTCCAGGAAGTGCACAGAACCCCAAACAAAAGGAATCCAAAGAGGACCACACCAAGACACATCATAATTAAAATGCCAAGGGCAAAAGACAAAGAGAGAATCTTACAAGCAGCAAGAGAAAAACAGTTAATTACCTACAAGGGAGCACCCATACGATTATCAGCTGATTTCTCAACAGAAACTATGCAGGCCAGACGGGAGTGGCAAGAAATATTCAAAGTGATGAATAGCAAGAACCTACAACCAAGATTACTCTACCCAGCAAAGTTATCATTCAGAATTGAAGGGCAGATAAAGAGCTTCACAGATAAGAAAAAGCTAAAGGAGTTCATCACCACCAACCCAGTATTATATGAAATGCTGAAAGGTATTCTTTAAGAAGAGGAAGAAGAAGAAAAAAGTAAAGATAAAAATTATGAACAACAAATACATATCTATCAACAAGTGAATCTAAAAGTCAAGTGAATTAAAAATCTGAGGAACAGAATAAACTGGTGAATATAATAGAATCAGTGGCATAGGATGGGAGTGGATTGATAATTCTCAGGGGGAAAGGGGTGTGGAGGGTTCGGTGAGAGACTGGACAAAAATTGTAAACCTATGGATGAGGACAGTGGAGGGGGGGAGGTAAGGGCAGAGGATGAGGTGGGAACCAGGTGGAGGGGAGCTATGGGGGGGGGGGAAAGGAGAAACAATTGTAATAATCTGAACAATAAAGATTTATTAAATTTTAAAAAAAAGTCTTGCTCTTTGAAAGGACTCCTAATAAAATGATGGTAGAAGCCCAACCAGCAGCTGAACCTGCCACCTTTTGCTGTATGGGATGATACTCCAACCTACTGAGAAGGTGATTGCATTCTTAAATTTGAAAATGTAATTAAGTATAATTATTTTTGTTGGACCTTACCAAAAAACTCCCCCACTACCACTTTTTATGCATATCAAAACCTTATATTAAAATCCATAGACTCATAGTACTTTTCTCCCCTATGGGAGAATGTGAATGAGTCCCCCTCTACCACAAATTATGCAGTCAAGTTTCCCACATTTGGGGAAATCCCAGGGGTCAGCACACCTGGATTACATGCTGATGTAGTTGCCACCAAGTTACTTGTAGATCCCATTAAGGATTTGTTTTTATTGGGCAAGTCATACTAATTTTAACCAGGTGTGCCAAGTGAGGTGAAATCCTCCTTTTAGAAAGTTCAAGAGAGCTGGCTACCTGCTTGCAATGTGCCATCTTTCGATGGCACATTGTGTTCCTGGAAAAAATGAATTAATGATCTACAGAGGATGGTCAGAGTGGTAGAATAAATAATATTTTCAGGATTTGCAAAGTGTGAGCCTTGCTCTAGGAAAACCACCTGCTTATCATGGTATCTCCCATGCCAGGTAAATATAGTAATAATAGTATTTTTGAACAGATATAGAACTTCGAGATTTTTTTGGTCTGATTCACATATTTTATATGAAGAAACTTGTACACAAAAGAGAAAGAAACAGTTTTTAGTCTTTGGAGCCAGATAGATTTGAATCAGGTTTAAGTCCTGGGGCAATAGTAATATACTCAGCAGTACAGCTTGTAAGAGTACCAGCCCTCCTGGAGTTAGACTTCATGGGCTTGAATTTTGACTATATATACTTACTAACTTGCCAACTGTGTGACCTTGAGAAATTACTAAGCCTTCCTGTGTTCCACTTCATATGCTGTATATAATAATTGAAAATGTATGTAAAGCACTAAACATGTCATTATTAGGTAATAGGTATGTAGTCTTCCAATTCTTCTGTGGCTCTCAGTTTCCTCATCTGTGAAATGGAGAGCATACCCATCTTGATGGGAATTTAGAACCAGCCTCTCTAATAAAGGAGTAATATGCAAATTAACCATCACTCCGCTACACAAGCCATGCCCACCAGCCACGCCCACCAGCCAATCAGAGCAAGTATGCAAATAAACCCAACCAAGATGGTGGTTAATTTGCATACATAGGCGACCTGAGCGGACCCCCTGCAACGGATGGCAGGGAGCTGGGGTCCGCTCCGGCACCAGGCCGAAAACCTCTGGCAGAGGCTTTCGGCCTGCTGCACGAGCAGACCCCCTGCGATCAATCGCAGGGAGCTGGGTGTCCCCTCCGGCCCCAGGCCGAAAGCCTCCGGCGGAGCCTTTTGGCCTGCTTTTGGAGCAGACCCTCTGCAATCGATAGCAGGGAGCTGGGTGTCCGCTGCGGCCCCAGGCCAAAAGCCTCCGCCAGAGGCTTTTGGCCTGGTGCATGAGCGGACCCCCTGCGATTGATGACAGGGAGCTGGGATTTTGCTTCGGCCTGGTGCTGGAGTAGACCCCCTGCAATCGATAGCAGAGAGCTGGGTGTCTGCGATCAATTACAGGGAGCTGGGTGCCTGGTGCACGCGCGGACCCCCTGTGATTGATGACAGAGAGCTGGGAGTCTGCTCCGGCCCCAGGCTGAAAGCCTCCGGTGGAGGATTTTGTCCTGGTCCCAGAGCAGACCCCCTGCAATCAATTGCAGGGAGCTGGGGGTTGCTTCGGCCTGGTGCACCAGCGGACCCCCTGCGATCGAATGCCTGGGCAGGGAGCTGGGGGTATGCTTTCAGCCTGGGCAGGAGGGGACCCCCTGCGATTGATCGCAGGGAGCTGGGTTTCTGCTCCTGCCCAAGAGGCTTTCAGTCTGGGAAGGCCTTGGCAGGGTTGAGCTGGTGATCAGAGGGAGCTGGAGGGGCCTTCCCAGGGCTACAGCTTCGGCAGAGGCTTTAGGCCTGGGCAGGGCCCAGCCCTCCATTGGTGTGAACTATAGAGGAAACACCTTTTCTGACTGCACATTGGCTAAGCTTCCTGTATGCCACTGGTAATATTCTTAGTAACTTGGGTAATAAGAATCCAAAAAGGTGATCTAGGGTTTTTCCACCACACTTCTGGAGAAAAAAAACGAAGGTCCGCTGCTGGAGGGCTAAGAAATGTCATATTCTGCCCTAGCCGGTTTGACTCAGTGGATAGAGCCTCGGCCTGCAGACAGCAGGGTCTGGGTTCGATTCTGATCAAGGGCATGTACCTAGGTTGCAGGCTCCTTACTGGCCGGGGCCCAGATCAGGGCTCATGCAGGAGGCAACCAATGAAAGTGTTCCTCTCACTTTGATGTTTCTCTCTGTCTTTCCCTTTCTCTTCCACATTCTCTAAAAGTCAATGGAAACATATCCTCAGGTGAGGATAAAAAATAAATAAAGAAATGCATATCCTATGAAAGGCACATCTTGAAAATGCCTAAAGAAAATTGTCATTTTTTCATGGTGAAGGGACTGGAGTCCGTGTTGATGAAAACACCTTGGTGGCTGCGGTGACTGGCAGTGGCTGCAGCAGCGGGGTGATGGGGCTGGTGCCTTCCCCTGATCAGCCCGGTTGCCTCCCACAAAGGGAGGCCAGACTGCGGCTTAGGCCTGCTCCCCATGGGGCGCGGGCCTAAGCTGTCAGTAGGACATCCCCTCAGGGCTCCCAGTATGTGAGAGGGACTCCCGACCCCCAGTGCACAAATTTTGTGCACCGGGCCCCTAGTTAGATATAAATAAAACATCTAGTATGTTAGTAGGCATTCCATAAATCATAGTATTAGTAAAATTATTTAAGAAAAGCCAGAACTTCTATTTCAACTCCTATTGCTGTGGAAGCTGATTTGTACATTTGTATAGCCCCTATTTATTTAATCAGTCCATCTTAACTATTTATTAGAACAGGTGAGTGTGTAGGGGCCATCAGTATGAGACACTTTACTAGCTTCCTGAAGAGGAAGCTGGCATTTAAAATTGGGTAGAAGTTGGAGCCCAGTTTTTAAGTTAGTCCTGAGACCAGCCCTATCTCTGGATTTAAGTTATGTGAATTTAAACATTTTCTTACTCTTTAAGCCAACTTGAATTAGGGGTTTCTGTTATTTGCTGAACAAAACATCCTTATTTCCTCAGAAGGTACGTCTTCCTTGACCATACTATCTAATCACCTCCCAGTTACTCTCTATCATTTCCCATTTATTTCTTTTACACTGGATACCACCATCTACAATTATCTTATTGACTTGTTTCCTTTCTGAATTGTGTGGCTCAGGAAGGCAGTGACCTTGTTTTTCTTCCCAGTGCCCTATAGATGCTCAATAAATATTTGGTGAATGGTTGAATGATAAAAGCATATCATAACTTAATTGGAAACAAGAGACATTTATAAGCTTTTCTCTAATACAGGTTTTCTCAATCTTGGCACTATTGACATTTTAGGCCAGATAATTCTTTTGTGGGGCACAGTCCTGTGCATTGTAGGATGTTTAGCGTTATCCCAGGCCTCTACCCACTAGGTGCCAATAGTAGAAAAAAATGTCCTCTGATTGAGAACCATTGCTATAATATCTACAAGATTTTATTTAAACTTAACTGGCACAAGAATGGCATAATCTGAGGTCATGTTTTGAGATAAAATAATGTTTGATTTATGAACCACAGAGTCTAAGAGGTGACATACTGTAAATGTGTCAGACAACTCCAGCTGTCTTCCATCCCATTGGTGGGGAGGGGTGGTTTGTCTCCCATTTAGCTACAGGACATGCTTGCTGTTGTGAAGATGTGTCCTGACTATTATATGGAGTTAATTTTGACTGTGGTTGAGAAGTTTTTTTTATAATAATAAATTTTTCCTTGAGGTAAAAACTCATCACTTTTTTTTTTTGCCTTAGTTTTCTTATTTAGGAACTAATAACCACAATGCCTGCAGTTACTGAAAATTATTGAGAAACTCTTACATTTATGGCCACCTTAACAATTCTATTTTTAGTAGAGGAAATAAAGAAATTTATTATTTGGATAGCCAGGATCATTGTTGCCCTATATAATGATTTTCCACACTCTAAACAAAATTCATATCCCAGAAATAGATTCCTCTTGTCTTTTTTTCTTTGTTTCATCAGCACATGTGAGAAAAAGGAAAGGGAGGAAGAGTTAATGTCCTGTGTCTTCTCTATTCTAAAGTATAATGAGGTAAATTAAAGTCCTTCTACATAAAGATGAGTCATTTCAGTACAGACTATTTGAATTTGCCCTGTTGAAAGGAGGTGCCTTCATTCAGGGGGGTAACAGTTACCAAACCGTTGGTATATTTTTTTATGTCAGATAGATTCTGAAACCAGAATATGTCCAAGTTCCAGAGATGTTAGCACTATCATGGATGCCATCCTTGGGTGACACATTGAGTTCTTGGAACCCAAATGGGTTAATGATCCATGGAGGATGGTGGGAGTGGTAGAATAAATAACATTTTCAGATTTGCTTTTACTGGGCAAGTAGGACTGATCTTACCCAGGTGTGCCAAGTGAGAAGAAATTCTCCTTCTAGAAAGTTCAAGAGAGCTGGCTACCTGCTTGCAAAGTCAACTCTTGGCAAGGATGAATATAATCACAAAAGTCAGTTGGCTAATAGAAGACTAGAGTGATGTGGAAAAGAGACAGACATGAGAACTAAGAGTCATGAAAATTGAAGTTGCTTTGTTTAATTCCCCAACATAAAGGAGAAACAGCAAAAAGGGTATTTCTTGCTGATTCTGAATGATGAGTCACTCCAGAGTCATTGCTTATGCCTACCAGCTACTTTCTACCTCCAAAGATGTAAGGCTTAAGGTATGTTAGGAGGAGTGAGGAAAGCATTGGAGAAGACATGCCTTCCAACTTCAAAGAGAGAGAGAGAGAGAGAAGAGTGCAATGATTGTAAGGAAGCCAATATTGCTGATTAATGACTCTGAAGCCAACTATTTATATTGTGTAATGTCAAGTCTGTTTATCCTGAGTAAGTTTGTAAATGGGTATCTTTCATTAAAAATGGATACATTCTACTAATATGTTATTGTACTTTATGCTTGCAAAGGCTTTCTTCTGAGGAGTTCATATATCAGCTCTTATTATTTTTCTACTACAGTATAAACATTTCTTCTTTATTTCTGAAGGGAGGGTAGAGGGTCAGCCCATCAGAAAGTCACAAAAGTCTGTTTTGAGCTCCTGACCCCGCCTTTCTATGCCAGTCTCCAGCCTCCTCATTCACTATTGGGTGTGTCTCCTAAAGGTCCCAGAACACAAACCCATTGCTCCCTGTGTCAAGGTGCTTAGGCAGGATAGGGCTGAGTGGCCTAACAGCCAAAGAATGCCCCAGCCATCAGTTAGCTGCAAGACAGTGAGAAGGTGACCCTCTTGCCTAGAACAGATCAGGACAGGCTGTTTTCCCTGAGGTCCTGCACTGTCCTAGCCTGTTCTATGGTGAGGACATCCCCAAGAGAGGAGGGAGTACAATCTAGGCTTATTACCCATGGGGGCAATGATGAAAGAACAGACCTCTTTGTTTCTTGAGAGAACAGGAAACCTCACTCTTACTACAGTGACCTATGACATGTCTTTGAGGGTCACCTTTGTCCTTGAACAGAGAATCACAATTCTTTCTGGGGCAGAGTAAAGTGTTCCTTTTTATGAGTAAAGGGATGTGGGAGTGCTTGGCAGGGATGGAGGAGGGGATTGAAGTATTGAGGAATCTTGAGCTGTTTCCAAGGAGGGTTCCAAGGACCTTGTTTACTTTCTTCAATGGCAGCATGTCTCCAGGACATCAATCGTGCTAAAATAAAGCCAATATGGCCAAACCTTTGTAATTTTATATACACCCTTACAGACTGCATATTGAAAATGTCCATTAGCCTTCAGCTTAAAGTACTTTCTAATGAGTACACTGTACACTTCGCTCATTCAGGGTAGCCCTGACTTCACCTATGATGGATACGAAGATCAGTCTGCCCTGGGGATATGGTGATGGACTCAGCAAGGTTCAGCGCCAGCCAGCAGACTGCAGGTTCTGTGGTCGTGAGAGTTACAGACAATATACTGAGCTCTGTGTCTGGAGTCAGATGGATCTGAGTGTAACTCCTGGCTCTGCAATCTCTCTTGGGCAACAACCTAACCTCTCTGAAATATCTCCTGTAAAATGTGGATAGGAAATCCAGTGAATTAAATAAAATTTGGGGGGAAGTTTTTAAAAAATATATTTTTATTGATTTCAGAGAGGAAGGGAGAGGGAAAGAGAGATAGAAACATTAATGATGAGAGCGAATCATTGATCTACTGCCTCCAGCATGCCCTCACTGGGGATCAAACCTGCAACCCAGCCATGTGCCCTGACCGGGAATCAAACCTTGACCTACTGGTTCATAGGTTGAAGCTCAACCACTTAGCCACGCCAGCCAAGCCATGAATTAAATAATTTAACATATGCTAAGTGCCTGCCACAGTAAGGGAGCATGGTAAAGGGCAGTTATGGTTTTTATTGCCTTGATTGATCTAGTAACCTAAGACATCCAATTACCTTCATTTCCCTGTAATTCTCTCCCAGTAGGACAACACAACCCTGTTTACTTGTCCTCACCTTTCAGTGTGCTGCTCATAGTGCATGACTGCTTAGATAATCAACAAACCACAGATTTCATAAAATTAGACCCATATGTGCTAATATCTTTACAGATAATTCAAAATCAGAGAACCCAATTCTAGCAGGGAGGTTGACTTTATTTTCTTTCATTTATTTGTTACATTTTTCTTGAAGCCCTTTCTTCAATGTTATTTTATAATATTATGCTTCTACTTAGTGTATCACTATAGCGATGATATCAGTGCATTTTATAAAGGAATAATACAATACCACGTCAGCCACCTTTGTTCAGCAGTGGAAGTTTCCCCAAGTCTAGGCATTCATCCACTCATCCAAAAAACATTTGTGGAATTCCTCCCATGGAAAGCCATTCTGTAAAAGTATTACAGTTGATTCAAAGATTATTATTGACAAAAAATGTTTGCCTTCCTGCTAGAGTGAGGGATACAGAGAGGTGTAATCGAAGGGCCACAGGGAGGTGCAGGTGAAGCCAAGAGCTTATAAACCAGAGAGAGCTGTTCTCACACCCCAGCTTTCCTACTACAGCTGTGTGACTCTGGGAAGTTGCTTGTACTCTCTGAGCTGCAGAATTTTCACCTTCAGAATATGGATCCACCATCATTCAGTTGACAGAAATCCTCTTATGAAATCTTCATCTGGGCAACAAATGCTATTTTATCTCCTCCTATCCTTATAATTATATATTCATTTAATAAACTTTGGGCCAAGCCCTGTGCTAGGAAGCACTTGGTTTAAAGAAATAAAGAGATAAAGACCAAACTTCAAACTTCTCAGCCTAATTGGGGACACCCATAAGCCGATAATGAGCCCATGTAGCCATCATAAGACATACTGTGCATAGAACATTATTGGAAACAGAAGCAGGACTAGTAGCCCAGCCCGGGTCAGGGGTGTGGGATGGGGAGACAAGGTAGTTGACACATGAGCTGAGGTAAGGAGGCTGGAGAAAGAGGACTTCATTTCCCTGACAGAGGAGGAAAATACACAGGAGGTGGACTATAGCTGTGAGGATGAGCAGCTTAGTGTTTCTGAAGAGCAAGGTTCACAAGGAATGAGTGATAGTTATATAAAAATGAAAGCATGACAGAGTGGCAGTTGCTAAGGATGTTTCCAGATTGTCTCTGAGAACTAAAATGTTGGTAAGGGTGTCAGGGACCTTGTTGGCTTTGCAATAGCAATGGCTCTCCAGGAAACTGATCATCTATATATATAAAAGCCTAAGCGACCATTACAACGTAACCATGGGAACAACCGGTTGCTATGATGTGCACTGACCACCAGGGGGCAGATACTCCATGCAGGAGCTGTCCCCGGCCTGCAGGCCCTGATCACCAGATGGGCCTGCTGGCAACCTCCCAGTCCCTCCCCCAGGCCCTGAATACCCGATCAGGGCTGGGCCCTGGGGAACCTGGGGGTGGGGGTTGGGGGGGAAAGGGACAGGGACAGAGGTGTAGTAAGAATGCAGGGTGTCCACCAAGCTTCCTCTCACTACCCCTGCTACCCTCCCCAGGGATGCCAGGGCTCACGTGCCAGGGAAGCCCTTGCACTCAGGTGCCAGGCCCCCACAAAGAGCCTGCCCCACACCCATGCGGCCTCTTCCAGGTGAGCCAAGCAGCAGCCACCAGGACTGCAGGGGCCGGTCTAGCTCCCCATGGGTTCATGCAGGAGCCGGTCTGCGAGGCTGGCCTGGAGAGAGTGTGCTGACCGCCTGGCTTCCGAGTGGCGCCACTGGGCAGCCCAGAGGCCCACACTGCACCCTGTCACAGGGTGTCTGGCCATGCTCACTGCATCTCTGTGTGGGGACTCGGGCGCTGTGAGTCAGGCAGAGGGGGGCGCGTGGGGGCCTGGCGGCCCAGGTGCTGCCCAGGACCCAGATGCTGCCCAGGGCCCAGAGGTCAGCTGGGACCTGCCCTTCCACACCAGACACTCATGCTTCGATCGCTGGCCAGGCCTAGGGACCGCTCCCGTGCACAAATTTCATGCACCGGGCCTCTAGTGATAAAATAAAATCAATGTGGCTAAACTTTGTGTTTTCAAATATTTCCTTACAAATTTTATAATTAAAATGCCCATTTGCCTGAATTTTTTTCAATTCTGCACCTGCCTCATTCAGAGTTATCTAAATGAGGCTAGTTCATGGTGCAGGGTTTTTAAAAGCATGATGGACTGTGGGCTGGTTCTCACAGTTGGTTGGCAAAACATTCTAATAATTCCCAAGGGTGCTTTGTGTTCTGACTGCTTCTAGAGGAGGGTGACCTGCTGCCCCCTGGCTTGGGCCACTCACTATGCCACTGACCCAAAGCCAAGGGCCATCCCAAAAAGGACCAGTTGGGGGACTTGACCCACTCACTGCAGACAGCACCACCACAGCCAGAAGAGCAGTCAGACCACAAAACGGAAATCTTTGTCCGAGCATTAGTGGGCTAAAAGTAAAGCCAAGTATGTCAGACACTGGGGGAGTCGTGTCAATAAACTGTAGAAATGAAAGTGCTTATGCAGGAAGTGGGAATCCTAGAAACTTGAATTTACTAGTATTCTCTTTGCCACCCAGGGGAGCCAGAGACTCATGAAAATCTTACACAAAGCTGCCAAAGTGAAGAGCCAGGTCACAGCAAATCAGCATTTTAGTTTGGGCGTGTGCATTTACAGGCAACAACAAAAAAACAACAAACAAACAAACAAAAAAAGGAATTTATTTATTCACAGAACTTGGAAGTTTTGGGGTGTCTCTGGTGTAGCTCAGCCACATCTAGGGGCTCCCGTGAGCTCATCAGGACTTACAGTCTTTGTCCATTTCTCAGCTGAGCTCTGCTCTGTGTTGCTTTACTTATTTCATGCGTTTTCCTCATGTGGGACAACGTCAGACCCTGCAGCTGTAGGTGGACACAACACCTACAACCGGGGAAAAGGAGAGCCACTGGGCATCGCTTATGTTTTCCGGAAAACCGCTCAAGGTCCCTGTGAGATAGGTATCTTCTATTTCATCCTCATTTTACAAATGAGAGTGAGGCTCACCTGGATTAGGTAATTTCCCCGAGGAACACTGGTAATGTGCAGCCCGGTGTTAAATACCAAGTCCTCACTGGATCAAAGGGGAGGGACCATGGAGGGGAAGAGCCTGGGCACTGGCCTACTGGCTGGGAATGAGAGAGCTAGTGGGTGTGGGTGCCAGCAATGTGAGGAGACAGGTAAAGTGCTTTTAAGTAGTTCTTTCCTTTTCTTCAAGCACAGCCTAAGCCACAAATCCTAATGGGTAAGTCCCAAAGAACAGAACAGGATTTTCGTTAAGAGGCACAGGTTAGCACCTGGTGAGTCCTCAGGAGTGTAGGCAGGAATATTCCTCCTGTCTGATCTTACACCCAAGGGAAGGGGCACAGAGGGTCTGCAGGCTGCTCTCAGGGGGTGAGGCTGTTCTAAGAGGCTTCCCTATGTCTGGAACCTCCAGGCTTCGGGTACTGTATTTCCCTGTTGGTTGAGCGAGCCAAGCTGTTAGATCTTCCCAGAGGGGCTGCCATGAGTCCAGCAGGGGTGGGAACAGCCCCCAGAGATGAATCTGGATGCATATTGGGGCAGAGGAGGGGCTTCCTGGAAGAACTGGGGAGTAACTGCATTTAGAGAGACTATAAACTGAGAGCTAGATGTCTCCAGAAAGCAAGGGTTTGTAACAAGGAAAGCTGATGTTCCAGTGTCTCCTTGAATTGAAGAGGATGGTCAGGATAACACTAGGTAATAGGTACAGAGTACATGTGACAGACAGATGGAAGCTGAAGCCAGAGGAAGCCAGGCCTAGTTCTTGAAAATTTAATTAATCTGTGATGTGACTAGTCATTGTTGGGTCACGGCCCACGCACAGCAGTGACTGGTTTTATGCTATTTGTATTTCCTATCTTTTGATTTTACCTAAGAATTTTAAAGTATTGTATTCTGTTTTAGTTATGCTAGAGAGAAAAGGAAGGGAGGGAGGGAGGGAGGGAGGGAGGAAGGGAGGGAGGGAGGGAGGGAGGGAGGGAGGAAAAGGAGACACACACAAAAAGATTTTTGTGAGCTGTGTTAGGGTTAACAATTGGATGGCACCTCTGTCCCCAAGTCCTGCCTTCCCATAGTCACCACCTTGAGTATCTGTAGAGAACAGGGTCAGGCAAGGGGCCCCATTACTCCGAGGCTGTGCTTCAAACCCCAGTGTGGAAGTCCTTTGGTGGTGGAGCAGATCCTTTTACTTAGGCTAGCAGCTAACCTGAAGGGCATCCTGTTTTATTTCATCCTGGATCCGTACACATTGACCATTCTGGCATTCATTCATTTTCATTCAACAACATTCCCTGGGTGTCTCTGACATGCCAGGCACTGGCCTAGGCACTTGGTTTTCAGTAGTAAATAACACTCAAAAATCCTTGTCCTCATGGAGTTTACATTTTATTTTTTATTTGAGAGAGAGAGAGAGAGAGAGAGAGAGAGAGAGAGAGAGAGAGAGAGAAGAGAGAGAGAGAGAGAGAGAGAGAGATTGATTTGTTGTTCCACTTATTTATGTATTCATTGGTTGATTCCTGTATATGCCCTGACGGGGGATCAAACACACAACCTTGACATATTGCACGACACTAACCAACTGAGCTATCTGGCCAGGGCCAGAGTTTACATTTAATAGAGGGAAACACCCCACCCCACCCCCCACCAAAAAAGAAAGAAAGAAATGACGGCTTATAGTAAGAACTGTGAAGAAAACTAAAACAGAGTAAGGAGGGAATGGATGGTACAGGGAATTGTGTGTGTGTGTGTGTGCGCGCGCACACACACACACACACACACACACACACTCATGCACTTGTGCATGCCTGCCTGTGGGCTCCTACTTTATATAGGGTAGTAACAAATGAGCAGAGACCTGAGGAACTGCAAGATGACACAAATATCTGGGGGACAAATTCTCACAGAGGGAAAAACATATGCAAAGACCCTGGGATTAGGAGCTTGGTTGACATGTTCAGCAAGTAGCAAGGAGGCCAGCGAGCCCTGAATAGAGTGGCAAAACAGGAGTGATGGGGAAGGGGGTTCACAGAGGTAGTTGGGATCATCTGTGATGAGCTAGGCCTTATAGGCTACAATAAGATCTTTTCTTTCTCTCTTAGTGATGTGTAAAGCCATTAGGGAGTTTTGCGTAGAGGCGTGACATGATACTCATGAATCTTAAAGGATAGCTCTAGGTGCTGCATGGGGTCCCAGCAGCATTGTTCAATACAAATATAATGGGAACCACAAATGTGAGTATGCAATTTATTTTTTTTCTAGTAGACGTATTAAGAAGTAAAAAGGTCTTGTTCACCAAAAAGGTTTCAGGTTTGACTCCAAGTCAGGGCACATACTTAGGTTGCAGGTTTGATCCGCAGTTGGGGAGAGTAGGGGAGGCAACTGATTGATGTTTTTCTCTTACATGGATGTTTCTCTCTTTCTCTTTCTAAAAATAAAAAAAAAAATCCTCTTGAGGATTAAAAAAAAAGTAAAAAGAAACAGGTGAAAATTATTTTATTATGTTTAATTTAACCTAATATAGCTAAATTATTAATAGTATAACATGTAATCAATATAAAATTATTAGAGATAGTTTATACTTTTATATTAAATCTTTAAAATTTGGTATATATTCTTATAGCTCCTCTTAATTTGGAATAGTCACATTTGAAGTGCTTAATAGCCTCATGTGGCTTGTGGTTACCATACTGTGTAGCACAGGTCTACGCCATGGGGAGCAAGGTAGGAAAGGGTCACCAGTTGGGATGGTCTTGTGATGGTGCCAAGAAGAGATAATAGTGAGGGAAGGTGAAACTAAGGTCCAAAGCACACCAAGGACTAGCAATCCAGATGAATAACAGCTTCTCCTTAAGGCAGGGCGTGGAACTCGCTGACTCACTCACCCCTGCTCCCTGTAGGGAGAAGGCAGAACTCTGTTGGGAACAGCTGACATATAACAACCACAGTGGACGAGAAGAACCCATATGCAGTCATATTCATCCCAAATATGGCTGAGCCAGATGCATCCAGCTTAACTCTTGCCTAGCCATGGGGATGACGGTCCAGGCAATACTTGGGCTACTATTTCTTGGATGTGGGACATGTAGGAATAAATCCCTAGGGGGAAGGACGAGTGCATGGTGTCTTACTTCAAACACCAACTCAAACCCTAAATAAATCCTTTGACAGCATCCCATCTACCATCAGTTTCCGCATGGCTAGGATTTCCCAAGCTGGAGCAGCATTCTAACAGTTCACCCATATTTTTGGGTCCAAATGGCCCATAGTGGAAATTTAATGTTATCTTGAGGGAGAAGTAAACGCAACAAAATAAAGAATAAGTGCTTAGTCAAAACTGTAGGCCTATTTCAAGTTGGCCTTTTTAAGACAATGGTATGTTTTGGGGTTTATTGGAAGTAGGTTGAGAAGTGAAGCTATAGAGCATCAGGTAGAGGCAACAAACACCCGGGGCAGCGCCCATCAAGCAGGTGCTCGGGCTTCCCTCATAGGACTCCCACACTTAATTTAGTAACGTGTTTATACATGTCGCCCACATAGCTGGGCCGTCAGCAGTATAACTTAAATGACTAGAGTGAGCAGTGTCGAGGACCAAAATGCGATAGTATTTTTTAAAGAAGTATTTCATAGTCAGATAATGCCCATCAGAAAAATCATTGAGCAATCACTGAATGCCCAAACTGAATAGAATTTTCAGAAATGGGAATTAGGATTATTTAAAGTATATTCCCAATGTTCTTTTAAAATCTCTGATTAAAAATTGCTCAAATAACTGGGCTTTTGGCTTCTGTGCGGACTTTGACATTTGCAAATTAAATATTTGGTGTCTAAATACTTTGTTTCAAAAACCAGCCGAGACCTGGAATTTTTATCAGCCCCAGACCTGAAATTGGATTGTCATTCATTTGTGTCCTAAGGCATAAATCCAGGGCTGACAGAAGAGAAAGCCTAATGAGACAAGTAGAAGGACAACTTAAATGAAAAAACAATTTATTTGACTTTTAAACTGTGTTGTTCAGATAAATCAGTCAATATACCAATTGCTACAACCTGTCATTTCTGAGAAATGATGGTAACTTGAAACTATTTGTAAAAATGATTTCTAATGTTATATAAGTTAATTCAACATATATTTATAAGGACCTATTTGTGTCAGGCACTGTGTGAATACAAAGGAAAATTACACCAGGTATAGAAACAGAATTATAATAGACTAGGGGCCCAGTGCACGAACTCATGCACCTTGAGAGGAACTGTGGGCCACAAGGCTGCAATAGGCACAGGGGCGGGTCTTGGCTCATTCTCTGCGCTCCCGCTCAGCCCCTCCCGCCACGACCCCCCCCCCCCCCCGTTCCCCTGTCTGCTGGCAGTCCCACTCCCACACGCTGACAGTGCTGGCCCCGCTCGCACCCGCTGATGGCGCGGAGCGATTGGGGCTGGCGCCAGCAGTGGGTGTGAAAGGGGCCAGTGCTGTCAGCGGGTACGAGTGGCAGCTACTGCCCCATTGCCTCTCAGGAGCAGGGGGAGGTGGAGAAGCCCTCAGGGTCTATCACTGATGGCACGAGTGATCGGACTGGCACCAGGCACTGGCAGCAGGTATGAGAGCTGAGCAGGATTGTGACGCACGGGAGCAAAGAATTTTCAGTAACCACCAGAGGCTCACCCCGATGATAGCGACTGGTGTCCCGACTTGGTCTGGTGCCCCCCCACTCACCTGCTTCACCATCCTGCCACAGCTGACACCCGCCATGTTCTGCGCATGCCCCCTGGTGGTCAGTGCACATCATAGCAACCAGTTGTTCTGTTGTTCTGGTTGTTCTGCCATTAGGTCTATTTGCATATTAGCCTTTTATTATATAGGATTGTAATAGATGCTATGAATATGATACAAGGGCTGTGCACCTGGGCTGGGGTGGGGATAAAGACAAGAAAACATATTAAAACTTGTCTTTATATTTTTTATCTTATACTTTTAAGTTTTTCTATTTTTGTGTGTTTTTAGACATTCATAATTGGTACAGTGACACACATAATTTATGAATAGATATAGGTAACTGTGGTGCATAACCAGTTATTTAGAGAGCACAATTAAAGGACAGATACACGAATCATGGGATCTGAGCTGTGGAGGACTCAGGACAACTTGTCCGAATAAGCAATATTCAATCTGAGTCATATAGGAAGCCTGTGATTTTGCCAGACAGAAAAGCCAGGGGGTGGGAAGCGAGTGGGGGCGGAGGGCATGCTAGTCAGAAGGAAAAGATGACAGTGTTTTCTCATGCATGAAAGAACATTATACAATGGGGTATGGCCTGAGAGAGTCATGCATCCATGTGGACATATGAGGGAAGGGAGAAAACCAATGGAACTCTGGGTGCCAAGTTCATGAGCTTGTGTTATATCCCATATAAAGGAGAGGGAGGGAGGAAAGACGACCAAATCAGACCTTGGGCCAATCTGTTTGGTTCTCTTCCTAGTTAGGATGCTAAGAGGGGCGGAATAATCTTCCATTGGAGGAAGAAGAAGTGATAATCAAAAACTCCCCTGCCTCACTTCACACGTAAATATAGCCCCGAGCAAGAGAGGGCCTCAGATTTTCACTAACTGGACTGCAAAGAGTCTCCAGCAGTCTACAACCAAGTCCACATTGCTGGTTTGCACAATATCAATCTGAGGCATGTGGTTAGATCAGCATTTCTTTGAATTCTCTCTTTTCCACTCCTAATAACCATTTATTCCCATTACTAGCTATCTGCCTAAAGTCATAAATAACCAAATCATGAAATCAAACACCCTCTTAATCAATCTGCAGGACTTCACGTCATTGGTAGCCTGTTTGTATTCATCACAGATCATAATTGCAAACAAGAGAAATCACTTTGTCTGATTTAAGGAGAGAAGAACAGAAAGGTAATGGGTAGCTCTAATAATCTGGGGGGATTGAGGAGTGGAAATGGGGGAGGGGCAAGGAACCAGGCCTCAAGGTCAGAAAGCCAAGAGTAAGTCCCCAAGTCATTCTGGTGTCAGAGATTTAGAGAAGTGGTGTTGGAAAAGTATTTGGTCAAGAGGAGAAAACCTAACAAACCCCTATTCCCCCCAGATGGGTTGCTGAACTGGTGTCCTGCCACTCGCCTCTTTCTACTCTTCATGACTCCTATGAACTTCTTTTCCTATTCTTTGGTGGATCGTTTTAAATCTGTATTTCAATCACGGACTCTTCTCTAAGTTCCAGTCCTCATGTCTATTTGTACCGAACATTTCGATTTAGATGACCCACCCTCCCCTCAAATGCAATTTGTCTAATACACAATACTGAAATCTTTTAAATCAAGCCCGTTTCCCTTGCTTCTCCAACCACAGTTCTTAGCCACTCAGACTCCAGACATCAGAATCATGTTTAATTCCTTCTGGTTAATCCTAAATCTGTTTGATTTGTCCTTCATGCCTTCATGATAATTCTGACATTCATTCATTTTCTTTTTCTAATTTTGCAGCCCTGACTCTAGTTCACCCTCGTAATGACTCTGCCTGGAGTACTGCAACAAGCTGCCAAATTGCTATTGGTCTACTCCTTCCAGTGCCTCCTGGACTCTGTCTCCAGTATCTTCTTCATGGGCTGCTTTGATGAGTGTCAGCCACTCAACCACACAGTGAGTCCCCACTAACTAGCAAAAGAAGTATGACTTGGTGCACCTGCCATCCAAGGCCTCAGCCCTGTTGCCTCATCTTCCTTACTCTATTCTAACATTATTAATCTATGATTTAATCTTGAACATTTCAACAGACTAAGGGGACCCTGGCCAATATAGCTCAGTTGTTTGGAGCATCGTCCAGTGCACTGAAAGGTCGTGAGTTTGATTCCTGGTCAGGGCACGTACCTAGGTTTTGGGTTAGATACCCAGTCTGAGCCCATGCAGGAGGCAGCCGATCGATGTCTCTCTCTCTTCCTCTTCCTCTCTCTCTAAAAATCAATGAACCTGTCCTCAGGTGAGGATGAAAATAAAATAAAATAAACAGACTAAGGGATATAACCTTCTAGGTATCACAGAAAGACTATGTTGATTCTAATTACCCAGAGGTCTTTTAAATGCTATGCCTGCAGTGTTTCTCTCTCCCATTATCATCACTGCTCACTTTTGTTTCTTCCTTTTCTCAACCAACCTCCCAGTACTTCCATGGGTCATGGCACCTTCCCTGAGCACAGGCATAATGTGAAACTCCATGTTTGGGTTTTTCTTCTTTCTTCTCTTTTATCTCATGTCCCTCCAAAAGTAGATGTCAGTCTATAAGGCAGAGAAACATGAAAACAGGATTTGCCTACTCACAAAAGCCAAAGAACATGACAACTGATTGCAAGCAAGACAACACTAACATCTGCTAGACTTACAGCTCTTAAAATGCTATTTCTGAAAATTGTATTTTCATTTGTGTAAACATCACACCACAGCTGTTTTATTGTTGTTGAATTTAGGGGACTATTTCTAAGAATGTATTTCTTAGAAAAAAAGAGACACAGGTCATATTTTGGTTCTAGCTTCTTCAATGAAAACAAGTGACGTCTGTATCTTTAAGCTTAACATTTCTCTTGCTGGCGAGTGAGAAGTCCTCAGGGCCAGTGACCTCCTTTCCTGGGCCTGATCAACTGCACCCCTCTCTTTCCAGGGACCGAGTGCTCACCAGGGCCAGGGCCCCACTCCTGGGCTGGCTACTGTCCTCTTCAGAGAGCTTTCCTATCTTCTCATCCCCATGCCATCTTTGTGTGCTAGCAATATATTTTATGACATGATTAACTGTAGTCATATTGGTGTATCCACTTTCTGCAAATCTCTCTCTTACCTAACTGACTTTTTGTGTTTATATAGTTCCATTTCTACGAGCTTGGTTCCTTCCCTCATTTCATGACCTCTATTCATATCCCGCCTTCTCTCTGAAACCATCCTTGGTTATCCAAGCCAGGGTTTTCTTTTTTTCCAAGAACACTCGGAGCTGCTTGATTGTCTGGACTTCTCTAACTACCTTGTTGTAGAATTATTCATATGGTAACTTGGAAAATAGTTTAGAGCTATACAAAGGTAAGGTGACATTACTTGTAGTTGTGTCTTTCCTTTCCAGATATTTTGTGAGTCCATTAAGGGCAGAGGTTAAGTTCTCAACCTTGTCCATGCCTCCAGGTGCTGAGCATCTTTTCGGAGCAGATGATGGGGTGTTTCAGGATGGTGGCACTGAGGTAGAGTAGATGGTTGGGGATATCTGCTGTCTCTTCTGGGATATAGAGGATTGCAACTTTCCCACCCTGCAGTGGAACCCCAGCAGAGGTAAGAGTGTCATTGTTGATTGTGCTTGACTCTCTAGTGTGCCCCTCCCCTGCAACAACGACTGTGGAGGAGAACTCAAGTTGAGCCTGGAGGTCACTGACAATGCACAACAGCTGGCCTAGAGGTCAAAGACAATGCACCACAGCTGGCCTGGAGTTTTGCCTGGGACAGCAGCAGACTTGGCTTCACCAAGAAAGCCTTTGCAATTTAAAGCCACTGAAATTTCAGGTTGTTTGTTACTGAAACATAGCTTCACCCATTTCACTAACACTTATTATTTTAAATGGGTTCTTGGAAATTTAGCACCTCAAAACAAAAAATCTAAACAAAATGGAGCAATTCAGAGTAAGACCAAGGGCTTTGGAGTTAGGCTGACTTGGGTTTAGCCCTGGCTCCCACAATTTACAAGTTCCAGGTCTTGAGCTGGCAGTTTGCAAATATTTTGGTCTCAAGACCCTTTTATACTCTTCAATATTATTGAGGACCTCAAAAACCTTGTTTCTCCAAAGAACTTTTGTTTATGTGGGTCATATCTAGGAATATTTGCTGTGTTAGATATAAGATCAAGCTATCTATACTAATAAAAGCCTAGGTGGTCCTCGCGCCCTCGCGCGTGACTTCGTCACAAGATGGCCACCACGAAGATGGCTGTCACAAGATGGCTGCTCATATAAGATCAAGCTATCTATACTAATAAAAGCCTAGGTGGTCCTCGCGCCCTCGCGCGTGACTTCGTCACAAGATGGCCACCACGAAGATGGCTGTCACAAGATGGCTGCTCACAGCAGAGGTGGGGCCCAGCAGCCGCTCTGCGTGGTGAGGCCAGGGGTCCTGTGGCTCCACATAGCACAGAGGAGGCCAGTCCCGGCGTCTCTGCTGCCTTACGTGGAGGAGGCGGGTCGCAGCAGGGGAGGGCAGTTGGGGACCATTAGGCTGGCAGGGGAGGGCAGTTGGGGGTGATCAGGCTGGCAGGGGAGGGCAGTTGGGGGTGATCGGGCTGGCAGGGGAGGGCAGTTGGGGGTGATCAGGCTGAAGGGGAGCAGTTAGGTGTCAATCAGGCCAGCATGGGAGCGGATAGGGAGCGATCAGGCTAGTAGGCAAAAGAGGTTAGGGGCAATCAGGCAGGTAGGCAGGCGAATGGTTAGGAGCCAGAATGATTGGGCCTAAACCAGCAGTCGGACATCCCCCAAGGGGTCCAAGATTGAAGAGGGTGCAGACGGGGCTGAGGGACACCCCCTCCCCCATGAATGAATTTCATGCACTGGGCCTCTAGTCTATCTACACTAATAAAAGAGAAAGATGCTAAGTGACCATACCTCCGCAACGTCCACCAGCCAATCAGGAGTGAGTATGCGGATGTGAGGGCGATCTGGCTGCAACATCTGTCACCCCATTGATCGCCAGGGTTGATTCGGCTGATCTGGCTGGCTAGGCGGGTGTCCCCCTCCTCCCTCACCGATCCATGTGCGTCCCTCCCGAAGCTGCGAGCTCGAAGAGGACGACCTTCCCCCCAGAGGAGAGGACTGGTCTTCGGTCAAGGGTATACGAGTAGCTGTGCTCCCCTGCTAGAACCTCCAAACAAGGAGTGAGTATGCAAATCAACATGACAAAGATGGGTTAATTTGCATACGCAGGCACCAAGCAGCCTGGGTCCCGGGGACATCCTCGGGACCCAGGCTGCTCCTAGCCTCCAGGCCCGTGCATAGGCCCTGAGCAGCCAGGGTCCCAGAATGTCCCCGGCCACTCAGGGCCTATGGGTGCAGGCGCCAAGCGGTTGGGGGCAGGGCAGATGTTCCTGCCCCATGGCCATGAGCGCGTGTGCCTGCACCAAGCAGCAGCCCGGGTCCACACCCCCAGCCTAGCGCACACAAGGGCTGCCAGCCTTGGGGGCATGGCCCCCTCAGGCTGCGGGACACGCCCCTAGCCCAGTGGATACAACGCAGGGGGTCCTCTGCGCATGAGCTTCAGAGGAAACACCTTTTCTTTTCTTTTTTAAAAATATATTGTATTGATTTTTTTACAGAGAAGAGGGGAGAGGGATAGACAGTCAGAAACATTGATGAGAGAGAAACATTGATCAGCTGCCTCCTGCACACTCCCCACTGGGGCTGTGCCCCCAACCAAGGTACATGCCCTTAATAGGAATCAAACCTGGGACCCTTCAGTCTGCAGGCCAACGCTCTATCCACTGAGCCAAACCAGTTCGGGTGTAAACACCTTTTCTGACTGCTCATTGGCTAAGCTCCCTGTATGCCACTACTTGCAGTGTTCTTGGAAAGTTGGGTAATAAGAATCCAAAAAGGTGATCTAGGGTTTTTCCACCACACTCATGGAGGAAAAAACAAAGGTCCGCTGCTGGAGGGGCTAAAAAATGTCATATCCTGCCCTAACTGGTTTTGCTCAGTGGATAGAGCCTCGGCCTGTGGACCGTAGGGTCCAGGTTCGATTCTGATCAAGGGCATATACCTAGGTTACATGCTCCTCCCTGGCCAGGGCCCAGGTCAGGGCTCATGCAGGAGGCAACCAATCAAAGTGTCACTCTCACATTGATGTTTCTCTCTGTCTCTTCTTCTCTCTTCCACACTCTCTAAAAATCAATGGAAACATATCCTCAGGTGAGGATAAAAAAAAAAGAAAGAAATGTCATATCCTGTGAAAGAGACATCTTGAAAATGCCTAAAGAAAGTTGTCATTTTTTCATGGTGAAGGGACTGGAGTCCGTGTTAAAGAAAACACCTTGGCGACTGCGGTGGCTGGCAGTGGCTGCAGCTGTGGGTGATGGGGCTGGTGCCTTCCCCTGATCAGCCTGGTCGCCTCCCGCAGATGGAGGCCAGACTTCGTCTAGGTCCGCTCCCTGTGGAGGACATCCCCTGAGGGCTCCCAATCTGTGAGAGGGGACAGGCTGGGCTGAGGGAACCCCCCCCAGTGCATGAATTTCGTGCAGTGGGCCCCTAGTCCTATATAATAAAAGAGTATTATGCAAATTAACCATTACTCTGCTATACCCACAAGCTACACCAACCAGCCAATCAGGAGCAAGTATGCAAATTAACCCCAACCAAGATGGCTGCATCCACGAAGCGAGCAGGAGGCTTGGGTTTCCCCGGAAATGGAGGAAGCTAAGCTTTCCACACACCCTGGCAGGCCCTGAACAACATTCAAGGCTACAAAGTTTCAATTATAGAAGATAAATAAATCCCAGATACCAGGGCCTCCATTTGGGTCGCCAGGGGGTGTGGCCGGCCTTCAAACCACCACAGGTCCCTTGCCCAGGCCGCGCCATGCCCCAAGGAAACCCCCAACCTGATCCGGGATGCCCTTCAGGGCAAACCAGCTGGCCCCCACCCCTGCACCAGGCCTCTAGCCTATCTAATAAAAGAGTATTATGCAAATTGACCATCACTCCAACACACAAGATGGCTGCCCCCATGTGGTCAAAGATCCTGCCTCCATGTGGACACAAGATGGCCACCACAAGATGGCCCGCAGGGGAGGGCCATTGGGAGGGACCAGGCCTGCAAGGGAGGGCAGTTGTGAGTGATCAGGCCAGCAGGGAGGGCAGTTGGGAGGGACCAGGCTGGCAGAGGAGGGAAGTTGGGGGTGATTGGGCCTACAGGGAAGGGCAGTTGGGGGGGACCCAGGCCTGCAGGGGAGAGCAGTTGGGGGGGACCAGGCCAGAAGGGGAGGGCAGTTAGGGGCAAACAGGCTGGCAGGGGAGCAGTTAGGCATCAATCAAGCTGGCAAGGGAGTGGTTAGGGGGTGATCAGGCTGGCAGGCAGAAGCGTTTAGGGGCAATCAGGAAGGCAGGCAGGCGAGCAGTTGGAACCAGCAGTCCTGGATTGTGAGAGGGATGTCCGACTGCCCATTTAGGCCCGATCCTGCCTGCCTGCCTGATCCTACCAGGATCGGGCCTAAACGGGCAGTCGGACATCCCTTGAGGGGTCCCAGATTGGAGAGGGTGCAGGCTGGGCTGAGGGACAGTCCCACCCCCCTTGCACGAATTTTGTGCACCGGGCCTCTAGTATATATATAAAAGGCTAAGCAACTGGCTGACTGAACAATAGCTATGACTAGAGGCTGACTGAACAATAGCTATGACGCACAATGATGACCAGGGGGCAGACGCTCAACGCAGGAGCTGCCGAGCGACAGCAACTTTGCAGAGTGCCCTCTTGCACTCCGGACCCGTTGGGGGATGTTGGACTGCTGGTTTCGGCCCGATCCCCGCAGGCCAGGCTGAGGGGCCCCACCTGGCAGAGGGACTTTTCTCACTCCGCAGATGTCCTTTGAGCCCTGGTGCTGCCCCAGGTGCAACTGGCCAGGGAGGGACTGTGAGAGGTTGGCTCCAGAGCATGTCCGGCCTATCACGCCCAGTCCCACCTTGCCAGCCACCTTTTAATTAATTTCCTTTCAATGTGCACAAATCCATGCACCGGGCCTCTAGTTTAAATATATTCATTTATTAATTCATTAGAAATAATAATTAACCTATCACATTAATATATGGCAATGCAATGGGCAAAAGTAGGTTTATAGTTGTGAGTACACAAGAGTTTACTTTTATATTATTAGTTACTAGTGGCCTTGTGCATGAAATTCAGGCATGGGGGGGTTCCCTCAGCCCAGCCTGTAGCCTCTCCAAACAGAGACCCCTTAGGGGATGTCAGACATCTCTCTAGCGATCTGGGACCACTGGCTCCTAACTGCTCACCTGCCTGCCTGCCTGATTGCCCATAACTGCCTCTGCCTGCCTGCCTGCCTGATTGCCCATAACTGCCTCTGCCTGCCTGCCTGCCTGATTGCCCATAACTGCCTCTGCCTGCCTGCCTGATTGCCCCTAACTGCCCTCCCCTGAAGGCCTGATCTTGCTCCCAAATACCCTCCCCTGCTGGCCTGGTCACCCCCAACTGCCCTCCCTTGTCAGCCTGATCTTGCCCCCAATGGCCCTCCCCTGCCGGCCTGATCTCGACCCTAACTGCTCTCCTCTGCCAGCCTGATTGTCCCTAACTGCCTCTGCCTGCCTGATCGCCCCTAACTGCCCTCCTCTGCCAGCCTGATCTCGCCCCCATCTGCCCTCCCCTTCAGGCCTGATCTCGCCCCCAACTGCCCTCCCCTGCCGGCCCGATCTCGCCCCCAATGGTCCTCCCCTGCTGGCCTGATCTAGCCCCCAACTGCCCTCCCCTGCTGGCCTGGTTGCCCCCAACTGCCCTCCTCTGCCAGCCTGATCTCGCCCCAAACTGCCCTCCCCTGCCATCCTGATCACCCCTAACTGCATCTGCCTCAGTTCCCACCACCATGACTTTGTCCAGAAGGAAGTCAGACATCTGGAAGATGGCCAGTCGACCCAGTCTAATTAGCATAGTACCTTTTTAGTAGTATAGATATATTATATAGGATAGGATTGCTTAAATGGGGAGGGGGGGCTTTTTCAGCAGGAGGAGATGCTCTTGGCAGAAAAAAAATACATAATTCCTATATCTGGACTGATAGCCAGCCATATGCACTGTATTGCCAAAAAGGTCATTAAAAAATTGAACTGCTGCTTTCTTACACCTTACACCAAACAGCTGTTGCTCTTAAAAGCCCTCCTCAGCCTCCACTTTAGGTTCTGCCTTCAAGTTCACCCAGATTAGGTTCAGATTGGTCAGATTCTATGCCAGTCAGTGTCAAGAGCTCCTCCTCCTAGGCAGCCATTGGCTCCTTGCACTTCACCCAGATTTGGTTCTGATTGGTCGGTTTCTATGCCAGTCAGTATCAAAAGCTCTGCCTCCTAGGAAGCCATTGGCTCCTCACACTTCAACCAGATTTGGTTCTGATTGGTCAGTTTCTATGCCAGTCAGCATCTCTGGGCCTATCAATGGGCCTGATCAGAGAGGTGGGGGTGATCAGCAGCCCCAGCGGAGGCCTGAGAGAGAGGTACAGCTGCTGGCCAGGCCCCGAGAGAGAGAGGCAAGGGCTGATCAACAGCTGCCATGGAGGCTATGGATCAGACCCTGCTTCTCTTTCCAGGCCTCTGTTCAAGCCTGATCTGAAGCCCCCTCAGCAGTCAGTGCTGGGTTGCGGCGCCCGCAGCTGTGGGCAGTCAGTGCTGGGTCGCCACGGCAACCTAGCACTGACTTCCGGTCGGTTGAGCCTTTGGTCGTTTTGGATGTTATGGATCCTGGGTTTTTATATATTAGGACTAGAGGCCTGATGCACAAAGATTCGTGCAAGAATGGGCCTTCCTTCCCCTGGCTGCCAGCACTGCCTTTGCTCTGGCCGGAGCCGCCTTTCCACTTTCCCATGCTGCCCAGAGGCCTGGAGCGGCTGGGGTGGTGCGGAACACCTGCATTGTCACCATGGCGATGACGCAAGTATCCTGCCCCACCCCCGGCAGCTTGGCGACTGCTTATGCAAATTAACCCGCCATATTTGTTGGGTTAATTTGCATACTCACTCCTGATTGGCTGGTGGGCATTGTGAAGGTACGGTCAATTAGCATGTTACTCTTTTATTAGTGTAGATTGTTTTCAATACAATTTCATAAACCTACCTTTGAACACTTTTGTACTGTATTTTTATGAAAAATAAGTTTAGTTTTCAAAAGAAAAAAAATAAGAGTATCATTATTTTACATTTTAGTACATTTTTTATCTGCTTTATAGAAGATGGGTTGATTCTCACATTTGCTTCTTCATTTATCTGTTGGGATATCTTGTTTTGGGTACAATAAATGAAGAAAATCCAATTCTACACACAATTGGAATGTGGAGGAATATTTTAATGATCCTATATAATAAAGAGGTACTATGTAAATTGACCGTCACTCCCTTGCACAAGATGACCACCCCCATGTAATCAAAAGATGGCCGCCACATGATGGCCGGCAGGGGAGGGCAGTTAAGGGTCACCAGGCCAGCAGGGGAGGGCAGTTGGGGGCAACCAGGCCTGCAGGGGAGGGCAGTTGGGGGTGACCAGACTGGCATGGGAGGGCAGTTGGGGGGACCAGGCCAGCAGGGGAGGACAGTTAGGGGTGACAAGGCTGGCAGGGAAGGGCAGTTGGGGGGGGGCCAGGCCTGCAGGGGAGGGCAGTTGGGGGTGACCAGACCAGCAGGTGAGGGCAGTTGGGGGAGACCAGGCCTGCAGAGGAGGGCAGTTGGGGGCGACCAGACCTACAGGGGAGGGCAGTTGCGGGCGACCAGGCCTGTACGGGAGGGCAGTTGTGGGGGACCAGGCCTGCAGGGGACGGCAGTTGTGGGGGACCAGGCCTGCAGAAGAGGGCAGTTGTGGGGGACCAGTCTTACAAGGGAGGGCAGTTTGGGGCAACCAGGGTGGCAGGGGAGCAGTTAGGCCTCTATCAGCCTGGCAGGGGAGTGGTTAGAGGGTGATCAGGCTGGCAGGCATGCGAGTGGTGGGAGCCAGCAGTCACGGATTGTGAGAGGGATGTCCGCCTGCCAGTTTAGGCCCGATCCCTGGAATTGGGCCTAAACTGGCAGTCAGATATTCCCCGAGGGGTCAGTTGGAGAGGGTGCAGGCTGGGCTGAGGGACCCGCCCGCCCCCCACCTTGTGCACAAATTTTGTGCACCGGGCCTCTAGTCTTTTCATATAATTGTGGACATTCATTGACAACCCATCAAAACTCAAGACAATTGGGAGGTTTTTATTTTTTATTTTTTTCACTGCTCCAGTAAAGGAAAAGGAAACTTTATTGAGGCCCCAGGGCCATGGGGTTCAAGAAGAAGGCCACCCTGTGGGCTTGAGGAGGTGGTAGAGTGGCCTTATTTACCCTTCTCCTGAAGTTGTTGGTGTGGCCGCACTTCTTGTGGCAACGGATAGTGCGGGGGATCCAGGTGGCCGCAACACTTGAGGCAGATTGTCTTGTTGCAGTTATACTTCCGGGCGAGTTGGCAGAGGGAGACGTCAATGATGCCACCCTGCAGAAGAAGCAAGTGAACGGTGGACTGTTTCTGAATATTGTAGTCTGAGAGAGTGCAGCCATCCTCCAGCTCTTTGTCCACAAAATCCCTGTCTTGGACTTTAGCTTTGACATTCTCAGTGGTGTCACTGGGCTTGACCTTGAGGGTGAGGGTCTTGCCAATCAGGGTCTTCAGAAAGATCTGCATTTCTATGTCTGCTGGGGAGGTTTCTCGGCTACCTTCTTGAAGAGAGAGAGCCAATTGGGAGTTTCTTAGTTGTAATGTAGAATCTGAAGTCACACAGTGAACTTTGTACCATGTTACCTTAAAATCCATTTGTCTTACTTTTACTTTGAATGGAACTTTTTTTGTAACATCATACAGAAGTCACAAAAATATGTGGGTCTTCCAAATGTGGGCTCATTTTGTTATACAAGATTTTAAAAATCACATTTGTAAACACCACCCATTGACTTAATTGAAAAGTCTTTAAGGATTGAAAAGCTATTGTTAGCAACACATAATATCTTTGAGGTGATACATTTGCTTTGTTATTTTTGAGAACATATTAGCCCAGTTCTTAATGCTGAATAACCATAGTTTGTCTGCCAGTGTTTCTATCAACTGTGGAAAAAAAATATACACAAATGACTCAGCTAGTTCAGGTTGCAACTCAAGCACTCACACAAGTGCTTTTTCTTGATATGCATAGTTTGATATACAGTGTAAGGACTTTTATGCTACACCTCATTTTGCCTCACACAATTTAAAAAAGATGTGTGCTCAAGGGTGCAATTTAATACATTTAATAATTTGCATGCTTCATCAAGGATCTTCCTAAGTGGACTTGCCTTTTTTGACACTTGGCCTTTTTTGCTGCCACTACCTTGATTAGTGCTAAGGCAGTAGGCACTTTCACCCACTGCTGCTCTTGTACCAACACAGAAAAAAAAAGCAAGTGCTTCAGTATTGTCATAAAAGGTCTGACCTTGCCGACCTGGGCACCCGAAAGAGTCTTGGGGACCTGTAAGAGGATGGTGGATCCCACGGTGAGAAGTGCTGTCCTCAAGCATGTTCCTTAATCTCTCTAAAGTAAGAGTAAAGCAGTTTTGAGAATTAAACGAAGGATTATCTAATGAGAAATAATGCACGCACAGCATGCAGTAGAGTGCCTGGTGTATAACAAGTGCTTATTAAATTTAGCTGTTGCTTTTCAACTGCTGATATTGTGAGGGTACATCATTTGTAACAGTAGTAATGATAATAATACTCCATTTTTCTCCACAAACTCCTTCCTCTGGCAGATCTCCATTTCAGTTAACTGCTCCATCTGGCTCTCTGCGCTGCAGTCTACGTGCTGGCTCCCTCACAAGCACTATTGATCTGGCCTCTGTGGAGCCTTCAGAGACATTCCTTCCCTGTACTCCTGTTGCTACTACCGACTTAAAGAGCCTGATTTTGTGGAAAGACTGCTGTTAATGGCAGCTCTGGCTATTGGTATTTGACCTACCTGAGACTCAGTTTACTCAGTTTACTCAGTGGGAACCAGAACAGTCTCGCTCTGTCTCTGTCTCTCCCTGGTGAGGGCTAAATGAAATGGTATATTTGATAGTAACAGGCAGAGTGCCCAGCTATCACATGTGTTCAGCAAGTTTCCCTTTATTTCTCCTTTTCTCATGGTTTTGTTTTGAAAAGTCTTTCTTCTTTTCCTTCCCCTCTCCAATATATCCAGAACATTACCACTGAGTTAATTTTCTCACAGCATAACTTTTTCATTTAATCAATACCAGCACCCATGAGTGGGGTGTTCATTCTCACTGGCTCTCTGATAAGTTACAGACTCAGTCTGGCAGTGGAGAATGTTGTCTTCAACAGCTGACACATCTTTCCCATCTCTCCACTGCTGCACTCAGCAGAAGGTCAATCTTCTTTTTCTTTTAAAAAAAAATATATTTTATTGATTTTTTACAGAGAGGAAGGGAGAGGGATAGAGAGTTAAAAACATCAATGAGAAACATCGATCAGCTGCCTCCTGCACACCCCCTACTGGGGATGTGCCCACAACCAAGGTACATGCCCTTGACCGGAATCGAACCTGGGACCCTGCAGTCTGCAGGCTGATGCTCTATCTACTGAGCCAAAATGGTTAGGGCAAGGTCAGTCTTCTTAGCATGGCATTCAAAGTCCTCCCTGCCAAACCGAACTCATCAGCCTCTAAATTCACAGCTCCCCTGACTTCCATGTCCCTGCCTGCCCTGACCCCTCTGCTGGATGCCCTTCTCCAACTGATGACTGCCTATCTGTTCTTTAACCCTCAGTTCAACTGCCTCATGTGTGTGAGGCCTTCTCCTGTCCCCAAGAAGGTGTGCTGCGTGTGCCACATTTCCTTCAGGTGCTTCTTAGGGCACTTGCCATGTTCTACATGCACTCATGGCTCTTTAGGTACATCTACTAGAGTCTGATCAATACAGGAAAACACATTTCTCTTTCCAACTTCAGTACGTCACATGAGGGCCTCACTCCTGAAGTAACTCTAACTTGTTTCTTGATGGATAAATGAAAAAAGTTGACTCATTTTGTTGAGCTTGTGAACCAGAATCCTACATATGAAAGCAGCTGTTGTAAAATGACCAACTACCTATCAGCAACAACACCAAAAACACCAATACATTTCGTGTGGGCTGTGAATGTTCCACATTCTGCATTCCACATGCCATATCCTCTCTAATAAGAAGGTAATATGCAAATTAACCATCACTCCGCTACACAAGCCACGCCCACCGGCCAATCAAGGCGAGTATGCAAATTAACTCCAGCCAAGATGGCTACCATTGGGTTTCCCAGGCAACAGAAGAAGCCAAGCTTTCCACACACTCTGGCGGGCCCAGGCCTCCACTCAAGGATACAAAGTTTCAATTATAGAAATGGCTGCAGCCACAGATTAGCAGGAGGCTTGGCTCCGCTCCATGCTACAAAGTTTCAATTGTAGAAAGTAAATAAATTCCAGATACCAGGGCCTCTGCTTGGGTCACCAGGGGCGTGGCTGGCCTGCAAACCACCTTAGGCCCCTCTCTCAGGCCTCTCCACACCCTAAGGGAACCCCACCCTGATCCAGGACACCCTTCAGGGCAAACCAGCTGGTCCCCACCTGTGCACCAGGCCTCTATCCTATCTAATAAAAGAGCAATATGCAGATTGACCATCACTCCAACACACAAGATCAAGATAGCTGCCCCTATGTGCTCAAAGATCCTGCCCCCATGTGGACACAAGATGGCCACCACAAGATGGCCAGCAGGGGAGGGCAGTTGGGAGGCACCAGGCCTGCAAGGGAGGGCAGTTGGAGGCAATCAACCCTGCAGGGGATGGCAGTTAGGGGTGACCAGGCTGGCAGAGGAGGGAAGTTGGAGGCAAACAGGCTGGCAGGGGAGCAGTTAGACATCAATCAGGCTGGCATGGGAGTGGTTAGGGGGTGATCAGGCTGGCAGACAGAAGCAATTTAGGGGCAATCAGGAAGGCAGGCAGGCGAGCAGTTGGGATCCAGCAGTCCTGGATTGTGAGAGTCAGACATCCCTCGAGGGGTCCCAGATTGGAGAGGGTGCAGGCTGGGCTGAGGGACACCCCCCCCCCTCCATTCACAAATTTCGTGTTCTTAATAAAAGTCCAATGCTCCTGTGAGTATGCCACTTAGGAGGGATTCCATAGGAATCTTTACTGAGAACAGGAGGACATGTGATTCTAGAAAGGAGAACAAAATAGCCAAGGGGATATTCTATTTCTGGTCAGAAGTTTCTGGGACATAGCTCATTTTTTAAATTTATTTTTATTTTATTTATTTATTTATATTTATTTATTTATTTAGGTACAGAAGCCTTTATACCACTCTGTGTCTTCCAAAGAACAGAAAGTTGCAAGGCAGTAGCTTTGCATTTCTGGGCTTATCCTGGGGGCCTGTCGAGATGGCAACCTCTGTTGTATTTATTTCCTGGATCTTGGTTCAGGGGCTGTAGGTAAGAATCCTGTGGTTAAGCCTCTTCTGGCAAAATCTTGGTTGAAAGTCTGACTTGACAGAACGGGTTTTGCCTATAATTTGTGAATGGCTTGGGAGCACAGTGACAAACGCCCTAGGGCAGTGGACAGACCTTTTTTTATGCATCAGAGCCTTCTTCCTAAGCTCTTGCTGCCAGGGAGGCTGCGCTACTGGATCTACTCTGATGAAGGTTTTTGCCGGGTCTTTCTTCCTCTTGCTCTTCTACCATAGGGGGCAAAGGTTCTCTTGCTTCCCTAAAGGTTATAGCATCAGGGACAGTGACTAGTTGCTCTCCTATTACCAGGTGTGCACTAATTATGGGAGTGTGGGACATGGTTAGCAGCTGGTTAAATGAATCTGATGATCAAAATGACTTTATGCCTTTGAGACCCTATTTCAGACATTAGAATCCCTTGTCAGACTATTGGCCTGATTTTAAGTTTGGAAAATAATCCCTAAGGCCACTAATAATTCATAAGGCCACTCCTGTGTGTGTGTGTGTGTGTGTGTGTGTGTGTGTGTGAGAGAGAGAGAGAGAGAGAGAGAGAGAGAGAGAGAGAGAGAGAAGAGAAGGGCCCCTAGAAGCCATGTGAGGGCCACTGAGGGTGCCCAGGAGGCCTCTTCCAAGTCACTGGGAGAGGCATCAGGCTAGAAAGGGCCCGGTGCCACCTTATCCCAGTCCCTTCCTTACCCCACTCCTTTGGGCTGACTCTCTTCCTGCATGCCGTGCCTCTGCCTGGGATGTCTTTCCTTTCTTTCTGAACCCAGGAGCCTCCTATTTCTTCTTTAAGTAAGACCATGTAATAGTTACTTCCCCTTTCTGACTGGTTCCCATGGCCCTGACAGACCTTGTCTTTTCCTCTTTAGTTTCCTTCTACCTGTGCTGTAGCATTTATCATTTGGCAGTAAAATTACTTATCTTGTTGCCTCCTTAATGAGACTGCACGTTTCATGCTTCTTGGTATCTTCCCAAGAGCCTGGCAATGAGCATGCTAGCAAGAGGGCGTTCAATATGGGTTGAATGAGTGAATGGAGTCCAGACTTTTGGGCCTCAAGTATCCTAATATATAGAAAGCCAGGGGCTGTCATGACTGAATCAATTGGACGGACGACCAAACAGAAGGTTGCCTGAGGCAACCAGGCTGGCAGGGAGACTTAGTGAGGGACGAGCAAACGACTGAACAGCAGGCTGCGTGGGGCAACCAGGTCGGCAGGGGGGTTAGTGAGGGACGACCAAATGACTGAACAACAGGCTGTGTGGGGTGACCAGGCTGGCAGGGGGGCAGTTGGGGGTGACCAGGTCAGTGTGTGTGTGTGGGGGGAGTTGGGGGTGACCAGACTGGCAGGGGGGCAGCTGGGGCAACCAGGCTGGTGGGGGGTGCAGTTGGGGGTGACCAGGCTGGCAGGGAGGGGGGCAGTGAGGGGCAACCAGGCTGTCAGGGTGGGCAGTTAGGGGTGAACAGGCCAGTAGAGGGGGGGCAGTTGGGGGCAACCAGGCCAGTGGGGGGGCAGTTAGGGGTGACCAGGCCAGCAGAGGGGGGCAGTTGGGGGCGACCAGGCCAGCAGAGGGGGGCAGTTGGGGGTGACCAGGCTGGCAGGAGGGGGCAAAAAGGGGTGACCAGGCCAGCGGGGGGGGGCAGTTAGGGGCGACCAGGCTGGCAGGGGGGTAGTTGGGGGTAACCAGGCCGACAGGGGGGGCAGTTAGGGCCAATCAGGCTGGAAGGCAGAGGCGGTTAGGGGTGATCAGGCTGGCAGGGGGTGAAGTTAGGGGCGATCAGGCAGATAGGCAGGTGAGCAGTTAGGAGCGAGCCAGTGGTCCTGGATTGTGAGAGGGATGTCCGACTGTCGGTTTAGGCCTGATCCCTGGGTTCAGGCCTAAACCAGCAGTCAGACATCCCCTGAGGGGTCCTGGATTGGAGAGGGTGTAGGCTGGGCTGAGGGGATCCCCCCCCCATGCATGAATTTTGTGCACTGGGCCTCTAGTAGTTATTATAAGATCACAATCATCTGTTTAGAACTTGTTTATTGGATTATTTAGCTATCTATGGTTTTATGCATATGTCTTCATGTTATCTAGTATTTAGAAAATTCTTTTGAAAATGACCAGTGTCTTAATCATGTTGCAATAGTGACTCCTTGCTTCGTGCCTGTGCAGGGCAAGGGCATTCTTTCCAGGGCCAGCATGGGGGTGGGTGAACTCTAGGACAACAGAGCTATGGCCAGCTCTTTCTTCATAATCTTAGAGTACATAAGGTAGGTTTTTGTTTTTTGTTTTTTGCTAATGGAAGTTGTCCCCTTATAGTTGGTATTCCCGGTAGTAACAGAAGCACCAAGGCAATCAAGGTCTTTCCATGCACCTGCAAGTGTTCTCATGAGCACGTTTTGTTCCAGGGAACTCTCGACTTATAATGAGGAAAGAGAACTACTAGCAAGTCCATTTATCATAGGACTGCAGTAAGTGAAAGGTAATCCTTTTTAAAACATGAGTTATGGAGCTTTGTGATGTGCCATTTATCCGTGTCTGATCTGTGTGGAAAGGAAGAACGCAGGCAAGTTTATTACTTACACAGACTGTGCTCTCCCTTGTGTTTAGAGCCCTACTCCCTGCACAACACACAGTGACACTCTGACATGACAAATTTTGATGAAAACATTAAGCAGCCCAGAGTTGCTTGTTACCAAAATGGAATTGGTATTTGAACACATACTTGGCAAGCAAGCTATTTAATTATTAGGCTTCTGTGTCTATTCAGACCCACCTTGCTTTCATGCTTAATATCTAATGTGAAACATATTTCCTTGGAAGAAAGCTGAACCGCTTCAGAAATTGTACACCTTCTAGAACTCTTAACCAGGAAGGTAAATTTTAAAAGAAGGATAAAAGGAATCAACCATAAATTTGAAAGGACTCAATAAGAAAACAAAAGGAAGGATTCTTACATTTCTTTTCCCTCCCTTAAAAATGGTATTGATGTGTAGCCACAAACCTTGGCTGAATGGAACAAAATGGCACTATTTGCACTCACAAAAAAAGGATAACATGCACAACATTTAGCTCCTAGTGTTAAGAAGTCAATATAAATCAGAAAGAGAAAACCAATTGTCTCCAGACTTCCTCTTTTAAAAAAACTTACAGCAGCTTTTGCATGGACAAATGGGACAAATGACAAGGGTGTCCTAATGTACTTGAGGTCATATTCCTACCGGCATTCAAGTTTATAGGGCTCATGACAACAGACATTTATTTAGCACCTCTTCTCTAGTTCCCCACATCTCACATGTATTCTAGGGCCTAGTACTGGTCTTCCTTTGATGTTTAGCAACTGGGTGAGTGTTACAAGTCCACCTGGAAGATACTGGTGTTTGCAGAATACTTAGCATAGTCCCAGGTACATAGTAGGCGCCCAAAACATATAATCGAGTGTGAAGGGAAACATGGATAGGACCTTCAGGAAGTCGTTCTAAACTCAGGTAGGTGATGAGCACGAGGTCCTACCAACTTGCTAAGACATAAATGGGTCAAGGCTTGGGGGAGGCACAGTGTGCAGGACCATGAGAGGGGTTTGCAGTCCTTCCTTTGTAATTGCTGTCCTCTTCAGTCCGCCACACAACCTAAGGGCACCATCACTGCCAGGACTGCCATTCTTTCTAGCAGGAGGGAGCCCCTGGCCAGTCCCACCGTCTCCACTGTCAACTGACTTCTCTGTATTACACAATTTATTTTTATCACATGTTTTGAATAACATCCTTCCTCCTCCATTACGGTGAATGCTTAAAATTACATTTATATGAAATAACAGTTACACAAACTTCTATTAAAAGCCAAACTTCAGGCATAAGCTACTGGCCAAATCCATTAAAAATGGATATTAAGTCCGGCCAGCGTGACTCAGTGGTTGAGGGTGGACCTATGAACCAGGAGGTCACAGTTCTATTCCTGTCAGGCTTGATCCCCAGTAGGGGGCATGTAGGAGGTGGCAGATCAATGATTCTAATCTTTGATGTTTCTCTCTCCCTCTTCCTTCCTCTCTGAAATCAATAAAAATACATTTTTAGAAAGGATATTAAGTAAATTAGTTGAGCTGATTAAAAACACCTTCATCAAAGTAGAACACTGGTGCCATCAATAGCTAAGAGTTGAATTACTGATTTTTAAAAAAATATATTTTATTGATTTATTACAGAGAGGAAGAGATAGGGATAGAGAGTTAGAACCATCGATGAGAGAGAAACATCGATCAGCTGCCTCCTGCACACCCCCTACCGGGGATGTGCCCGCAACCAAGGTACCTGCTCTTGACCGGGATAGAACCTGGGACCTTTCAGTCCGCAGACCGACGCGCTATCCACTGAGCCAAACCGGTCAGGGCTGAATTACTGATTTTGAGATAGCAGATGGTACAATAATAGGGAGGAAAAGTGACTCCCCCCATCACTTTGCAGGGCGGGCGGGGTCAGATGGGGAACTATTGATGTATTGCTGGAGAGCCAGGAAAAAGAGCTGACGGAATGAGGGTGGGTAGAGGATGGGGCTTAGGTAAAGGAGAAGGAGGGAGGCGGGAGCCCAGGTCAGATGCCTAGAAGGAGGGTGAGGAACTGTCACCTCTGCTCAGGAAGGGCCAGGCCGGCACTCCCGCTGCCGGCCGCCAGAGGGCGCGGGCGGAACCGGCGGAGGGGGGGCTGCGCTGAAAAAGGGTCAGCCGGTCTGCAAGGGCGGCGGCGGCGCAGCTCCGCTCCCCGCGCGTCTCAGTCCCCGCGTCCAAGCAGGGCGCGCAGCCCCGCTGCCCGGATGCGGCCGCCAGCCCGCCGCTGCGCGCTCCTGGCACGGCTTTGGCTCCTCACCTGCTCGCTGGGTAAGTAGCGGGCGGCCGGGCGTGCACAGGCGGGGCGCGGGCTTTCCGAGCGCCAGGGGCAGCGCCGGCGATCAGCCCGAAGCCGTGTCGGAGGCCAGCCGTCTGCACGCGCCCCCCCCACCCCCGCAGTAGCGCCCCCTCGCGGTGCCCGGTGGACCCGGCTCGGGAACACGCCGGCCTGGCTCCTCTCGGCTGCCGGGTTCCTGCCGTGGCCGGTCACTCTCTCGTCTCCCGCCTCCTGCTGCCCGGAGCTGGCCACCCGCCGAGCGGCAAGCGCAAGGCGTCACTCCCACCGGAAGCGCGAGTAGCTGTGCGACTGCAAGAAACTTTGGAAGGAGGGACGCGGGCCCAGCCCCCCACCCCCACCCCACCCCCCGCCGGCCGGCCGCCCGCACGCCCCGTGCGCTGCCCTTCCAGTGCTCCCCGCACCTCTCAGCGCTCCCGGGGTCTCTCGGCGCGCCCCTTACCGCGGTGCCTTCCTGCCTGCACCGGCCGCACCACCCGCGGGGCGGAGAGGCGGCGCCCGTGTGCCCACCGACCCCCCTGGAGCTCACTGCGTGGGCCGACGGACATACCCGGGCCCCCGAGGCTGTGATGCCAACTTAGCACCGGTCCCTCCCACCCCCAGATTCCTGGACGGGGGAAGACGGGTACCCCCGGCCTCAGCACGGGCGGCCCTGGCACGCGGGAGGCCCAGCTGAGCCCCCTCCCCCCAGTCTTGGGTCTTTATGGGGGAAAAGGAGAGAACACTCCTGGAAACAATGCCTGTCAGACCTGCTGCTGTCATGCCCCCTCCCATTTTTTTTTTTTTTTTTACATCCTCACAAGAGCTAGTTGGTTCTCCCCTTTATTATAAAATTATGTTGATAAAAGTTTTTCTTTTAAAATAATTGTAATTAACTTTCATGATGAGATTTGTTCAAGTTTGAAAGCTTGTGGAAACATGATTCCCTTTTCAGTGTTCGCAGGGTTGTTGCCGTCTAACCCAGACTTGTGTGTGTCCAGCCTAAGAGGCAGTAATTTCTAGAAATGGCAGAATGGTGCAATTTAGGAAAAGATGTCGTGTTGTTCGTTGCACGTCGCTGTTTGGTGGCCCACCTACAGGAACTTTTGCTGCCGGGTTTTGCTTGGATTTAAGCTTCCTGAATAAGGACCTCATTTTCCCACCTCTGGCATTTCTGTAGGTGCTCAGTGTGGGAAAATGGAGTGGGATCAATTGGTAATTAATTGCCCACACGCATGATTTAGTGACGGTGTTATTAAAAATGTGCGGGCACCTTGGGCAGAGAAGGCTTGAGGGACTGTTGGGAGCCACCCAAGTTGGCAAAGATCTGCTTTAGCGGAAGGAAGTGCACCGTTGGGGCAGCCCTGGGGGAAGGGAGGCTGGAAGGGAGTGGAAGAGGTGACTGCTAGCTACATTAGTTGGCCTGTTGCCTGGAACTTTTTCACCTAACCAAAGCTGGTGGGTGGTAGCCGAAATTAAGATTCTATTTATAGCCCTGCATTTTATAGTGCTGTCCTGGGACTATAAGGTTTGTACAAAATACAGTCAACAAATGGGCTGAAAGGCACATTTGTATTGCTATGTGTACTGATTTTTATTGCCCTTGAGGGGATATCTGCACTGTCCAAAGTTGCTACTATGTGAAAGGACATTCAGAATGAACTAAAATGTCAACACATTTTTAGAGATGTCTATTAGCATTGTGAAGTTGTCAGATAAGCACAATAACTAAGATAGTATCTATGAAAAGTTCCCTGAGAACTGGCTTTGTGAACTGGCTTTCATGGATTGGTGCAGACAGGAAGCTGTATTCTTGGAGATAATAAATCATGAATAAATCATGAATTCATTTTATTGAGCTCTGTTAGGGCAGGTTGAGGAGCACTCTACAAATCTTGAAATCAAGATTCTTGGAATCTAGCTGAAACAGAGTTCTGAGGCATTTGGACACTCCTGATAGTGTTTAAAAATACCTTAAACATTCCCTTATAAGGTTGGCCTGAGTGAAAATAGTTTATTTTTCCCACAAAGTATAGCATATTCATTAGAGAAAAATCCATATAGAAAATTTATTTTAAACACTTATACAGACAAAATTCACTGCAATTTCAGTTCTATAATCAGAGATTTATTCATGCTTTTAGGTCAGCCACTGTGTGATTTCTTGTGGTTGCTCTATAAAATGAGAGCCATAGACTAGATAAAATACTGAAACTTTGCCTGGCTGGTGTGCCCCGCCAGGGCACATGCGCAGGTTGCAGTCTCACTCCCCAGTAGGGGGCATGCAGGAGGCAACCAATTGATGATGTTCCTCTCATCGATGTTTCTGTCTCTGTCCCTCCCCCTTCCTCTCTCTAGTAATCATTAAAAAAATAATACTGGAATGCATGCAAATAGAGGAAAGGCCATGGGAGGACACAGCTAGAAGATGGTCATCTACAAGCCAAGGAGAGAGGTCTCAGTAGAAACCAGCCCTGCTGACTCCTTGGTCTTGGACTTGCAGCCTCCAGAAATATGAAGAAATACATTTCTGTTGTTTAAGTCAACCAGTCAGTGGTCTTCTGTATGGCAGCCCTAGAAGACGAATACAGTGGGCAAGGGAAAGGGTGGAGGAATGGTGGTGGCAGTGTGTCCAATGGTTTCTTAGTGGCCCTTGCAAATATGGGGAGCAGGGAGTTCTCTATAGAGATTTTTTTTTTTTGGGGGGGTGTCTTAGTAAAGCTTATTAAAGGGGGTTGACCCAGCTGGTTGCAGGCCATTTTTGCCACTGTTTCATTCTCCTTCTCATTTCCTATAATGTGAATTCGATGGCTGGAGCTATGGTGGCCTTCTTGTGACCATGAGGTGACTTGGACGGAAGCCAGTGGTAAGTATGGTAGAGCAGAAAGGATAGTGAGCACCTGGGTGCCAGATGGCTGTGGAGCACCGTGCTAGTAGCCCTATATCCCCTATTACCCGACGTGTATTGCCCGAGATTAAAAATAAACCTCTGTCTTATTTAAGCACCAATTGTCTGGCTTGTCTATTAATCCTAATTGGTACTTCTGTGTACCAATTAATAGAATATCTTTCTTATCTCTGTTTCTGCTCTGTATGGGTCAAGATTGTATATCTTAGTACCTGCCAAAATTAAGGATAATTTTTATTCTGAGCCAGATCTTGCTCAGGTTCTTTTTACTGCAGTGAGCCAGACATTTAGAACACCAAGAGTCAGACCTAACTCTGGTGTCTTTTTTGGCGTTTTTAAATTTTTGATTTTTAAGATCTTTTATTTCTAAGGCAATTCACAGACATTACTGGCACAGAGTTTAACAATCTGGATGGATTTGTTGTCGTCTGGGTAGCCTAGGACCCCCAAGTTGGCCTGGCCCCCTTGGTCATGAATTTGACCCAAGGGAGTTTGCCTATAGCCAATACTCAAGCTCTTTGGGCTAGGGTTGGGGGGCAGTGGGATGGGAGGTGGAAAGAGCCTTTTTCAAATGGGGGTGGAATGGGGAGGAGATGTTGAGACTTTTTGTTATCTTCCTTTCTGGCTAATGTGTGGGCGTACAACTTGAGCAAGTCCCTATAACTGACCTCATTCAGAACACAAAGGGCTGAGTTTATACTTTCTCATCATATGCTAGTAAAGCAAGCATAATATCTAGGCACAAAGGGATTACTTATGGGGAATTGGCACATGTTACAAGTTTTGCCTCGTAGCATTAAGTGTGATCCATCTTTGTTGTTGCACAGATTCTTGCTTAAGAATTATATACAGGAGTGTTAATTCCGTCTCTCCCAATAGAAAGGAAAAGTGAGTGTTGGGATTCATCAGACCCATTATTGATCCAGAGGCTTCTTTAATACCCTGTTTCAAAGCTCTGATCACTAAGCCCTCTTAAAGAAACCCGATTCAGTGTAGGTGCTGATTTGGACTACTGAAGGTTAACAATTTAAAAATGGTATTAAAATAGTAGGAAAAACTGTACTCAGATTTCTTCCATTTATTCAAAAAAGGGTTGAATATCTACTATGGATCAAGGATGGGGGGGATATTGCAGAAAGAAGACACATCTAGTTCCTCTCCAGCCTCACGGAGCTTGGAGTCTTGAAGGGAATGTGACATTAAGTACTAACTATGCTGGAAACTACGTAATTGCTGCTGTACTCAGTGCTGTGGCAGGAATTCATTCAGGGAGACGTGTGGCTTTAGCAGGGAGTCTAGGTACAGCAGTGGTTCTCAACAGGGGGTAATCTCAGGGATGGAGATGGTGGTCCCAGAATCTTTGTCCTTGCCTAGCGACTTTGGGGCTATCATGGGGTTGTTTGTCAAGGAGTCCTACTGGCATCTGGAGTCAGGGGTGTTGTTGAACATTGCTCAACAATGCAGAGGACACCCCTCCCCCAAAGAATCAACTGTCTGGTCCCAAGTGTCAGCAGTGCCATTGAGAAACCTGGGAGGAGGGGCTCAAGAGCGGCTTCCTAGAGAACTCAGAACTGAAGGGGAAGCGGCAGTCAGTGGAGGGAGGGAGGGAGCCGGTCAGGTCAGGTAGCGGGGAGAGCTTGGTGCTGGAGGAATGGAGTGGGAAGGACTGGTCTGGAGAAGCTGGGAAGACCAGTAGGGGACTGGTTATGCAGGGTCTTGGAGACCAGGGTGAGCATTTTGGACTGTGTCCGTAGCCTAGAGCAAAGGGAAGTTGCTGAAGGGCTGTCATAGGGAGTGACACATTCGACTTCCCTTCTAAGAAGTTCCTCTGGTTGGCCTGTAGCACAGGGATTAGAGGGGGCTGATGTGGATGTGGAGACCCAATGAGGAGGCTGCTAGACTCAGCTACATGAGAGATGATTAAGACTCGCTAGATACAGTGATTGATAGGTGCAGCAGGTACAGGGATAGCCACCCACAGAAAGAGTGGGGTCAGGGAGGGGTCAAAGGTTTCTGACCTGAGCCCTGGGCAGAGAGGGGTGCTGTTTGCTGGTACGGGCACTCGTGGAGAAGGACTGGATTAAAAAAAAATAAATTTATTATAGTTAATGTATAAATAAAATCACTTTAATCACTTGTAAGTTACAGTTTCTTTTGTCATTACTCAGTCATTTTTCTAAAATTTACTTTTAGGGGTGGTGAGGATGATGAACTCAGCTTGGACAAGTTGAGGGTGTGTGTGAGATGTCCAGGTACCATGTCACATGGGCAGTTAGATCTGTGGGTCTGGAACTCAGAGAAGAGATTGGCTGGAGAGAGATGATATGGGGGCAATTTGAATAGATTTTTTTTTTTAAAAGAGGAGAGCCTTGATTGAGAAGTCGATTTATTTAAGCCTTTATTCAAAATGTATGTGCACCAAAAGATTTGGTAGAAGTTGGAGAGGAAAGTCTTTATCTGTATAATGTAAAGCTACAGGTTTAGGGGAAAAAATACATAAAAGTATCATCAAATAAGTTTTGAGTATATTCAGGTGTAGCAGTGCCATTTTTTTTCCCCAGGGCAGTGACTTATTTTTGCTCCTAAAAGAATATTTTATGATCTGAAAAGGTGTTATGATTTAGTTTACATCGTTGCTTCCTGTGAGGAACTCAAGGCTCTTTACACATCACATTTCATTTATCTTCTCAAGATCCTGAGGGTATTGACGCAGAAGCTTGCTTTTTCATTTATGAAATGAAGGGAGGAAACGCAGGTAAGGAAAAATGTCCAGGGCTTGTTGTGAAAATAGCCCCAGTCATTTCCCTTAGGGGCCTGTCCAGCTGTTCATCCCAGTGTGTGTCAACCTTTCGCACACACAAGAATCACCTCAGTGTCCTAAAGAGTCCCCTTCAGGGTCCCCTGTTAAAACACAGATTCCCGGGTTCCAGATCTTTCTGATTCAAAAGATCTGAAATAAGTCCTGTGGATTTGCATTTTTCAGCAAGGCCCCAGGTGAATTGTATATGCTGGCAGGTGCAGGAACCTTGCCTGGGCTACCTAGGCCCAGGTATAAACTAGATGACTTTGTCTTAAATGATACTAGGGCCTGTTTTGGAGACAGCAACATGTGGAATCGAGGCTCAATCCTCAGCAGTCAGGCATTTTGCCTACTGGGGGAAAAAAACAAGAACCCCTCAAATTCAAACTAAGAAGACTTTCTCTGGTTCCAGCATCGTTTGGCAGATTTTCAAGTGCTTCTGGAGGGAATATCATGTGTGGGTCATAAGTCTCTAAAACTAGGGAGTAGGTTGTTACAGCCAAGATTTTTGGACACCAGACAAGTAAGTTCCTATAGGCATTAGAGTGTCATAGACTGTGGGTACTATGGAGTCAGGGGTCCTGATGGGTGTATTTAAAACCTACTTTTTGTATGTCTAAAATAAGATAACCAAAATTTAAGCATGGATTGTGTTTTTATAAGTTAGCCTGACAGTTAATGGTTCAATAATATTCCTGCAATGTGAAGGAATTATACAAAGTGCTGATGTCCTGTGTTTTGCTCTTTGCTCTTTTGGACCTCCTTTGTGTGTTCTGGAGCAGCTTGTGTGACCTGGGACTCCTCTGCCCCTTACCTATAACTCAGCCTGCTTTGAATCTCCCCTAAAACTCCGTTTGAGTTGGAAATTTCTTCTTTTCATATCCTGAGTGGCATATGGATTCTTATATCATTTGTATAAATGAGATATGACTCAAAGAAACAACTGAACTTTTTCTTTCTAAAATGTATGGTTATTTCCTATGTATTTTCTTCCTGTTTCCTGTCCTTCCTATAAATATGTTTGCCATATGGAACATAGACTGTTGATCCTGGCAAACTTTGTCACCAAGTGATTTTTTCCCCTCTGACTTCTTCCATAAAACAGGAGATGTGTTTCAGATGTGTTTCAAGTTGGGGTAGGTAGTGATCTCAGAAGATGATGGATGTCATGTCTGTACACTCTTTGCCATCCTTGGGTGGGAGCCAGGCCTCCTCTCATTCCTTCTCTGAAAAGGCTGAATCACTGTACGTGTGGTAGAACCCATGGAATGGGCAAAGGGGTCCCCTGACCCTAAATGTTGTCCAGTTCTCTACTTGCCCTGCTTGGTAGCAGAATTGTGCTGGCATTGCCCCCAATCCAACATATCCCTTTTCCTAAGAGTTTGCTGTTGGCACCTGAGCAAAAGGCTCAGTGGCTTTTCCCATAGGACAGATCCTGTCCTGAACTTGAACATGTACTAACCTATTTCATTCTTGTTTGACCCCTACCCCCCTTTACAGAAAGGAAGGCAGAGGCTTCGAGAGGCCAAGTCACTGGTCCCATGTTGCTTAGCTATTAAGCAGCAGAACCTGGATTGGATCCCAGGTGGCATGAGTCTAGACTCTGTGACTCTGACCAGTGACCTCATGGTACAGCAGGCCTGGAGCCGAGGGCTCCTGTGCTTTGCTGTCTTCCCATTGTATGTAGGAATCACCTATGCTCGCATCTCTCTCACCATCCTTGTGGACCCTCCCTTCCCTGCCCATATCCACTCCTAGGACCTTGTCTGTAAGCCTGTCCATTCTGCTTCTTTAGTATCCCCAACACTTGCTCTTGCTCACAATCCTACTGTGCCCAGGCACTGCCTCACTTTAAGTCAGCCCCTTATCTCTCACTGCCTGGCTCAATTAGCTTCCCAGATGGTGTATTTGTGTCTTTTTATGTTCTCCCCATAGCGCACCCAACACAGCACCTCTAGAAAGCTGTCTAAGGCACATTTCAACACAGCACTTGCCTTCTTAAAAAGCCTCCGTGGTGCTCAGCATACAACCAAACTCCCCAACACCAATCCCCTTTGTGACATGGCCCCTGCCATCTCAGCCTCATCTCATCCAGGCCCAGCCACACTCCCTCCCCTCAGGTGGCCATGCTCTGGAAACACTGGACTGTTGGCAGTACTTGGTGTGCAGAAGCCTGTCTCCAGGCCTCCTGCTCTTGTCCTTGGAGTCTCTGTGTCCTGGACGTTACTTTCTTAAGTCCTGAGCTTCCCAGTCTAGAAGCCTCTTTTACCTCTGCCACCCTGCTTGGGTGAGGTGCCCTCTCTCCACCCCCAGGTGCTTTCTGTGCTGCCACCAGGACAACTGCCATCAGAGCCACACGTCTGTGCTTGGCATTGATTTAACAGGGACTTGTCTCCTGCTAAACCACGAGCTCCCTGGAGAGATGCTCATCCCTCATCTTCTCCACTCCCAGCATCATGTGTGGCTTAGAATGCCCACGTGGTCACTTTTTAATTTTCTGTTGAACAGTTGAAAATATAAATTCATAATGAGAATGATAATAGCTGCTGTCGCCCAGAGCTCTTTGCAAGTGCCCGGCCCTGTTCCAAGAACAGTACGCATGCTAAGCCCTGTGACCCTCAGCCGCTGCCTGCAGTGGTTCTGCCCCCAGCCCGTGGAGAGTGACAGGGTGCTCCATCCTGTGCTTGGGCATGATGGATGGAGCTGCTACCCAGTACGTCCACAAGCTCAGGGACAGTGGATTCGTCTGCGGATGAAGGAAGGGCAGGTTCTGCCCACTGTGGCTGAGCTAGAGTTTGTTTGTTTCTGCTCCCTCTGCTGCCAGGGATTATCTTCAAAGCAGGTAATTAGAACCAAATAAATTGGCTGAAGGCTGTGCATCCTGGAGTTTACCGCCCCTTTTGGAAGACCTGGAATGAAACCTGGAAAGCTCCAAGGAGCTGAGCTGTGGGGGCGGAGGTGTGCTGGGTGAGATGTTTTATAAGTAGGTCACAGGAAAGAAAGCAAAGCCCCAAAGGCTGCCTCTCACAGTGTGCTAAGTGTGCAACCCTGAGCCCTAGCGGGGGGCGGGGGGGACCCACTGCCAGTTTCTGGGTGTGCTGTGAGCAGGTCCTGATGGCAGATGCATGGGCATGTGTTTCTCTTCCTCCTCTTGGTTTGTTTGCAGGGCACACCACACCTAGACACGCCCAGACTGATAGTGCCTTACCATCGTTACCATCGTCACCACCAGCAGCAAGACCATAATCACCCCCTGGGCTTGTCGTCCATGCCCAGCCGTCCTTAACTCACTCAATCCTGGCAGCCCCCCTGGAGGTGTCAGTTATTTATTTGTTTGTTTAATTTTCATTTGGTTTCTGTGATAGATGCTACTTGGAGAGTTTGGGAGGACAGATTGGGGAATAGGAACAAAACAGAGCAAGGAGTTAGGAGGAACACTCATCTTTCCTGTGTGGGCATGGGGTCCTGTGCTCCCTCCCAGGAACAGGAAGAGATAGTTGATTAGTGCTGGTTAAATGCAGTGCAATTAATCCCTCTCCAGTTTTCTTAGGGAGCCCATAAATCTTTGTCCCAGATTCGTTGTAAAATATTGATTTATTTCTCAGGATGGGTGTGCTAACACATTTGTTGGCTTGAATTATTTAAAGTTATAACATAAAGGGTCTTACTTCTTTGCCCTGATTTGCACTTTACATATACTTCCCTGTAGCAATTCACAGAAATTCATGTCGGAAATTGTAAAGGGAAAATTACTTTTAAAGAGCAGTTTGACATATAAGAACATGAGTAACATTGCAGTATTTCTCCTTCTGTACTGTGCCTTCAGGCCTGGCTTTCCAGAATATTTTTCCCCATTGAATCTGGAAATTTGTGAGAGGCCAAAAATCACACACACACACACACACACACACACACACACACACACGGCCCCCAGGGTGCTCCCTTCTTTGCTGGGGTCCTGGCACTTTCCTCTTCCTGCACCCCCACCCCAGGCAGAGGGTGTTAAACTGCAACCCTGAGCTCTGGTTTGAGGTATCTGAGGTGCCAGATGATTTCTCCCTTGCTACTTTTTTCTCACTTTCCTCCTCTCTTTGTACGTTTCTCCTTCATTTCCTCCAGCTGTAGATTTCATTGTAGGAATCCTATAAATGATTCATCATCTTATAAGACCGTGTTTAATAATGGTATAGTGTATTCTGTCTTCCAAATGCATTTGGTTCTTTGATGCGTTCTTTGTTTTATTTAGATTATGGAAGCAAAGATAAAACCAATTAGTATTTTTTTTCCACATTCATCTGATAGTGATGATTTTGCAATGTGATTTGATCTTATGCCTGAAAGTACTCTGATGTGTTTCTATCAGGGGAAAAGTCCTGAATTTCACAGCAGAATGATGGAGGGAAATGGCAACTTTCGTGACTTTTTGGTTTTTGTTTTTCAGAATATTTAACTGTAGGCCTGTGTATTTTTGGAGAGAATGAAAATGTTTGCCCTCTCTTCAGCCTTATCTGAATAAAGGCATGGAGTCTTGAGTATGACAGGCAGGATTTGTGGAATTCACTTGATTTATTAGGAATAGCTTCTCTTTATGTAATTCCTAATTGAAATAGTAACGTCATCAAACAATATTAGCTGCTTATTTATGAAAGGTGATGTATTAGTCATTTTCAGAACTGGTACCACCAAATAAAGATACTTTTTCTTTAGTAGAGTCTACATTCTAAAGGGCTTCTGTGTTGACATAGCCATCTGACCTTGCAAACAGTGAATAAGACTGAGTGCTGGTTATTAGATGACTAGAGGCCCAGTGAACGAAATTCAGCCCCTAAGGGGGGCCCCTCAGTCCGGCCTGCACCCTCTCCAATCCGGGACCCCTTGGGGAATGTCCGACTGCCGGTTTGTGCCCGCACTTTTAACAGATGACAGCTCCATTGTTGTTTCTTTCTTTTCATGCTTAAACCCATTGGAATTAGTAGGTATTCAAAGTGTGTATACATTTTGGGGGGACACCCTGTATATCTCTAGTCAGCGGTGAAAGGAACCAATGGCGGATTTGGAACCCCCAGACAGGGAACCTCGCTCACTCCCCACGTCTCCCCACCTTTGTGGGCAGTGGGAGAATCAATGTTTTCTCTCATTAACTCAGAAAAGCACATCCTGTCACCCGCTGCCCGGCAGGAGTGCGCTAGGCCCCAAGCGAGTGAGGCTCAGTCAGGGCAGCCTTCGCTCATGGGTGCCGGCACCCAAAGTGCACATTCCTCCTTTGCAGTCGCCCCGACTATCCCACCGTTTCACTGAGAGGATGAAACTCCTCGCCTCCTCTGGGTTCCCGATCTTGAACACTGACCGAAGGCACCTCAGCGAGGGCCGCCCGCACCCACCAGGTGTGTCTGTCCGCACCTGCTCCCGCCCCAGCACCTGCATTACCCCACGGAGGTGATCTCATCGCTGCATTGGCCTCTGCGGGAACAGGGCATCACTGCTCTGCCCTCTCACTGTCATCTCACAGGCGCCCACCCTCAGCACCCAGAACACCCAGACACTCTCCAAAGAATGTGAGCACGCTGGAGGGGACGTGCACATGTCCTGTGGGGGACGTAGGCATGCTGGGGCTGACGAAAGTGCGGCGGAGGCGGGGGAGGGGGGGAACTTGCACGCGTCATGGTCCGGGAATGCTGCAGGTGCGCGTGGGTGACAGTGCGCTGGGGGACGTTCGCATGCCAGGGGGGGAGGAGAGGATGTGCGCACCAGAGGCCTGCGGCTGCGCAGATCTGCAAACCCCCATGGTGCGGTCAGAAAGACGTCAATCTGACCCGCCACGGTGGCTGTCCCTGGAATCATGCACCTTCTGGGCCAGGAGGCGGGACTTGCGCAGCCCCTCCTCGGTGCTGGTGGCCTGCAGGCGCTACTTCAGCTCGGCCCGCAGGCTCCGCTTGGCGCGCTCATGGCTGCCACCGCTGCCATGTGGGGAGTACAGGCCGCCCTCCGCCGGCCCGCCTCACTCGCCCAGAGGCTCTCTGCACACGCTGCCCACAGGCCCGGAGCGGCCTGGGTGGGGTGGGACGCCTGTGTGCGCTGCCCAGCAGCCCAGAGCGCGCTGCCCACCGGCCACTCCGTGCCTGTGCGTGCTGCCCACCGGCCCGGAGCGGCCGGGGCGGGGTGGAACACCTGGCTTTGTCGCCGTGGCGATGACACAAGCGTCTTGGCCCGGCTGCCGCCATCTTTGTTGCAGAGTGACGGTCAATTTGCATATTCTCTCCTTATTGGATGTGGGCGCCACCAACTTTGTTGCAGAGTTATGGTCAATTTGCATATTCACTCTTTATTAGATAGGATGAGTCACTGTTCAGTTGATATTATTTTTCTTATAGAAGAGTAAATTCCAGCCCACAGAGCTCTTTGTCCATGTTTGACATGGAATTGATGGGGTTGGCAGATGCGTATTTTACCATCAAAGTCGTGTATTAGATTGAACACAGTTTTTATAGCCTGCAAGTTGTTGAAATATCCTGTTTTCTGAAATTCTGTGATGCTGAGTGAGGTTAACATGTTGTGACCTCCCTGTCTGATGTTTACTAGTATTACTAATTCTATATTTGATTCTTCTTGAGGGTTGTAAATGTGCATACTAGGTTGGAGGTATATTACCCATATTAATCCCCTCACCCCCCACTGAAAAAAATAAATACCTAGAAGCAAAATTTAAATGGTTAAAGGGTATTTGGTGTTAAATCTCTCCTTTCTTCTTAGAACTTAATGAGTGATTTGGACTGTGTGTGTGTGTGTGTGTGTAAAAGTGAGAAAATAGGTCAGATCCTAGTGAAAATAAATTAAGGTTGGGGCACTAAATTGTTTCATTCTACTGGGTAGAATGCTGCCTAGTGTAAGGAGTAGACAGCCCTTAAGGAATAGATGACTCCAGGGCCTTCATGGAGATTGCATTCACTCATTCATCCATTTATTCATATTTAGCACTCATTAAATAAATATTAATTGATCTTCTTGTGTGTGCTGTCTGTGCCCTAGGTTCGTGGGCAAACAGTAAATAAAACCACATTCCTGCCTTCATGGAGCTTACAGTGAACTAATATATAAGACAAGCAATGAACAAATAAACATATATATATCAGTGGTGGTACGTGCTCTGTAGAAAAACCAAGGAGGGGAGAGGGAAGGCCAGGGGTTGGAGTTGGGAATTTGCTATTTATAAAAAGTGGTCTCAGGGAAGCTTCCTGTAGTATCTGCTGTTATCTAAAGTTCACACATAGAGGTTCATTTCACTTACATTTCAATTTCATTCTGCCTTTTGAAATGTCATTTGGAAATGGAAATGATCAAACCACCTTCGTGATTGGCTTCTTAGTATGACTATGTTTTAGATTATTTCCCTTGAGCAAATGTTAATGGAGAGAGTCAGAGGCTGTGATGTATGGGATGGGGCTGAGAAGCACCTGAATGGGTGAAGTCCTCTCCTGCTTCTGTCACCTGGGGAGCCCCACTACCCACATGCCTTGTGCTGCATTACTGCTCCATGGAATTGCCTGTTCTACCCTTGAAGTAAATTCTTGCTCAGTGGCATTGCCCATTTTTCCTGGGAATGCTAATTGGAGAAAGCAAACTGTGAAATACTTTTGAGAAATGCACTGTAAAATTAGGATTATTTTTTTGCCTAGTTCATCTTCCTGTTTGGTTTATTATTTTGATTTACATTTTCAAAGTGTTACTGTTATTATTATTATTACTAGAGGCCCTTTGCACGAAATTCGTGCACGGAGAGGGGGGTGTCCCTCAGCCCAGCCTTTACCCTCTCCAATCTGGGACCCCTCGAGGGATGTCCGACTGCCCGTTTAGATCCCTCTAACAATCCAGGACTGCTGGATCCCAACTGCTCGCCTGCCTGCCTTCCTGATTGCTCCTAACCGCTTCTGCCTGTCAGCCTGATCACCCCCTAACCACTCTTCTGCCAGCCTGATTGATGCCTAACTGCTCCCCTGCCAGCCTGTTTGCCCCCAACTTCCCTCCTCTGCCGGCCTGGTCACCCCTAACTGCCCTCCCCTGCAGGGTTGATCGCTTCCAACTTCCCTCCCTTGCAGGCCTGGGTCCCTCTCAACTGCCCTTCCTTGCAGGCCTGGTGCCTCCCAACTGCCCTCCCCTGCTGGCCATCTTGTGATGGCCATCTTGTGTCCACATGGGGGCAGGATATTTGACCACATGGGGGCAGCTATATTGTGTGTTGGAGTGATGGTCAATTTGCATATTACTCTTTTATTAGATAGGATAGAGGCCTGGTGCAGGGGTGGGGGCCAGCTGGTTTGCCCTGAAGGGTGTCCCGGATCAGGATGGGGGTTCCCTTGGGGCGTGGGGCGGCTTGAGCGAGGGGCCTGTGGTGGTTTGCAGGCCAGCCACGCCCCCTGGCGACCCAAGAGGAGGCCCTGTTATCTGGAATTTATTTTCCTTCTACAATTGAAACTTTGTAGCCTGGAGCGGAGCCAACCCTCCTGCTCGCTCCATGGCCGGCAGCCATTTCTGTTTGGGTTAATTTACCTTCTATAATTGAAACTTTGTAGCCTTAAGTGGAGGCCTGGGCCTGGCCAGGGTGTGCGGAAAGCTTTGCTTTCTCCATTGCCAGGGGCAACCCTGGCCTGCTCTCTCCAGCTCCGTGGCTGCCGCCATTTCTGTTAAGATTTGTTTACCTTCTATAATTGAAACTTTGTAGCTTGAGTGGAGGCTTAGGCCTAGCAAGGGCAGGCGGAAAGCTTGGCTTCCTCCGTTGCCTGGGAAACCTTGCTCTCTGTGGCTGTAGCCATCTTGGTTGGGTTTATTTGCATACTCGCCCTGATTGGCTGGTGGGCGTGGCTGGTGGGCATGGCTTAGGCGTAGTGAAGGTGCGGTCAATTTGCATATTACCCTTTTATTAGGTAGGATTACCAGAGGCCCGGTGCATGACATTTGTGCACTGTGGTGGTGGGGGCCCCTCAGTCTGGCCTGTGCCCTCTTGCAGTCCGGGACCCCTCGGAGGATGTCCACTGAGGGGTCCTTAGTGCTGTAGCGGAGGTGGGAGTGGCTCCCCCCACTGCCACTGCACTTGCCAGCTGAGAACCTGGCTTCTGGTTGAGCGGCACTCCCCCTGTGGGAACACACTGACCACTAGGGGGCAGCTCCTGCGTTGAGCGTCTGCCCCCAAGTGGTCAGTGTGAATCATAGTGACAGTCGTTCCGCCATTCGGTCGATTTGCATATTAGCCTCTTATTATATAGGATTACTTTTAATGTAGAGCCTAGATGTGTCTCTAGGGATATCTTTATAAATGGGCTGTGACTCAAAACATTAAATTGCTCTAAAAGGGGAAGGATTTTAATTCCTCCCACTTCCCTGGCCCCATGGCTTCAGTAGGGTTCCTTTAAGTGTCCCGAATGTAGCAGCAGTGTTTGCACCATACTTTTACCCCACAATCCCTGAGATGGAAAGCTGGTGCCACATTTAGCTCTGTTGCCGACAGGCTCTGGCAGTGATTGTGAGAGTGTGGATTTCCAGATGCTTAGGAATTCCCCTTTGCTTAAGAAGTGACACACAAAAAAATATCTGAGGTGTCCTAAATTAAATTACAGTGGCAGGTGAGTGAGAGAAAGAGAGTAGAGTATTTGAACAGTTATTAGCTGTTCGTCAACTCACAGTAGACTGCTCACTTTCCTGAATGTTTGTTGGAGCTTTGAATCCACCTTCAGGCTCTATTAGTGACCACAGATACCACTGCCTATGCAAGAACCTTCAGGACTGTTGCCCACCACCAATCAAAGTAGTAAACATTTCTTTTTTACAGACTGTTCACCTATCCTAGAACTGCCACCATCCCCTTTTCCACCTCTTTCATATTCTTTGAAAATTCTTTCAAAACAACGTAGGTCTTTCTTCTCCCAAACATAATAAATAAAAAGTCCCCCCAGCCCAAGACAGCGGATATGTTGTCTTCTCCACACCTGCTGCTGGTGGCTTGGACTGCATGTCCCAGGGCCTGATTCTTTTCTAGCTAGCGTATAGCTCAATAACCCCATTGTTTTAGAAGAACTTTTGGCCGTGAAAGTTTTTTTGTATATGGCACCAGAGTTTAGGTTTCAAAGAAGTTGTATTCTGTGTGCATTTATTTTGTGATTTATGTCTATAGACATCAATGGTATACACAGGTTCTAATTTCTCTGATGGAGTATTGCTTTAGTTTTGTAGCCTGAGTGTGTGTTGGCTGTCACTGATAAATAATTTTAGGTCTGGATATGAAGGCAGCCAATGGTACTGGCTTATGGCAATGCAGCTGCTTTTAAAAATGAGCAAAATATATCTTATATCATTATTTTTTTATTTTAAGCAAAACTGTTCTATGTGAGAATAAATTTTAATGGCCAATTTTAATATTAAAATGTTTCCTTTTTTTTTTTTTTCCAGCTTTTGCATTGGCTTCTAAAGATGTAAAGGAGGTCACACCATCTAAGGTACTGATTCTAATGATCAAATCTGTCCTTCCCATCTCAGGTTTATTTGCCATTTCTTTAATGGGAACTGTCATGTTTTTTTCTTTCAGTAAAGTTTTCTTTTTTTTAAAAATTTATGAAATTTTGGTCAACATAGATTTTGAATTTCTAGCAGTAACCAACAGATAGGCTGGTTTTTAAGAATGTTCTCCTATAGTTAAAGCATATCCACTAGGTTTCAGATTTCTTCATAAGGAAGAAGATGTTCTGATGTGAAGTTAGACATTTTAGAAATCTTGCTTGGATATGATGGTTTTCTCCAGTTGTACCACATCTTAACCTTGGGTTTAATTTTCCCAGTCGGTGAGAGGACTGTGCTGTGTTTCCAGGGTCACAGAGCCTGAGTGTCCCTCACCGTGAAGGCGGCACCATTAGAGGGCATCGGGGACTAGCTGAGAGATCGAGACTCCATGCTCAGACAGAACCAGGAACTGAGATCTGGGGCCCCGGTGGAGAGGGCACAGCACTCACCCAAATCTCTGAGCTGCTGCTTTGTCATAATTTCATCATTGATTTTGTTCCAGAAGCTCATCTAAATTTTACCATGTGGGCTTTGTACAAGAGTAGTTTTAGCACATGAGAAGGAGGAACAATACATTCGAGTTGTTTTTGCCACATTAATTAAGGCTCAGTTGACTCTATTTTTTTTTTTGCCCACAATTAGTATAAAAGCATTTTAAAATAGAATGTTCTAGCTATACCATGGGATTCCTACATGGGGGAAATAATAATAATAATAATAATAATAATAATAATAATAATTCCTTAAGATCCTTTATATTTAACTAGAGGCCCGGTGCATGAAATTTGTGCATGGGGGGTGTGTGTGTCCCTCAGCCCAGCCTGCACCCTGTCCAATCTGGGATCCCTCTCACAATCCAGGACTGCTGTCTCCCAACCGCTCGCCTGCCAGCCTGCCTGATTGCCCCTAACCACTTCTGCCTGCCAGCCTGATCACCCCCTAACCACTCCTCTGCCAGCCTGATTGACGCTTAACTGCTCCCCTGCCAGCCCAATTGCCCCTAACTGCCCTCCCCTACCGGCCTGGTCACCCCTAACTGTCCTCCCCTGCAGGCCTGGTTGCCCCTAACTGTCCTCCCCTGCAGGCCTGGTTGCCCCTAACTGCCCTCCCCTGCCGGCCTGGTCACCCCCAATTGCCCTCCAATGCTGGACCGATCACCCCTAACTGCCCTCCCTTGCCAGCCTGGTCGCTCCTAACTGCCCTCCCCTGCTGGCCTGATCACCCATAACTGCCCTCCCTTGCAGGCCTGGTCCCTCCTAACTGCCCTCCCCTGCTGGCCTGATCACCCATAACTGCCCTCCCCTGCTTGCCATCTTATGGTGGCCATCTTTGACCACATGGGGGCAGCCATCTTGTGTGTTGGAGTGATGGTCAATTTGCATATTACCTCTTTATTATATAGGATTAAACATTTTCAGATATTTCATTTAATTTAGTCTTCTCAATGATCCTGTTATACTGCACAGCGAAGCAGATATTCTTTTGGAAAGCTCAGAAAATTTACTCAGAGAAGTTAAGTGGTTCAACTGAGGTCACATAACTATTAAGAGGTGAAGTCAGAATCCAAATTTTATGAATTGTTGAATTTTTCACACCAGTTTTATATTACACAGCCATGTGCATTATAAAATGTGTGTGTGTGTGTGTGTGTGTGTGTGTGTGTGTGTGTGTGTGTGTGTGTGGCAACAATGAGGCTCATTTATAATAAATTTAAAGTGCTACCCAAGATTTATTAATAGGGAACTAAAATTTTATCTAATAAATTTAGAAATACTTTCAAATATATGTTTTACCTAATCTTTTCAAATGAAGAAATATATGTCTCCTTTGCCTTACATACATATGTAAATCTAAATATAGAGATAAAGGGAAAGTACTCCATCTTAGTGTCATTTTTCATGCAAAAAAAAGCCCTTGAAAAATGTCATTAAGCCCATCTGTGCTAAGGCCACAGAGCCAAATAAGCCATTAATCCCACGGGAGAGGCAGTGATGAAATGCCTTCTCAGACCATACCTGAGACTGGGAGACAGAAAAGAATCAGCTTGCCCAAGGTCAGCCAAAGTCTGTAGATGGTTTGGAGACAGGAGTTGTTCTCATTAGTTTATCTGCCCTTCAGTGCTGCTCAGAAGTAGCCTGCTGTGATTCCCTCACTTCACTGCTCACCTTGGTGACATGCCCTAGAACACAGGCCAGCCCCATACAGGGCCGAGGGCCTTCCCAAAACATGGTTCAAGTTCACTGGTTGGTGCCAAGTGGCTTCATATGAAAATCAGTACCAGTACCTTGAGGTCCTGTCTGGGGCCTGACCTCTAGGCCCAGGCTTCTCTTCTGAGCACTTGGCCACTGCACTGTCCTGGATTGGACCTGCCCACTTTCAGGGAGCCTGTCCTCCAGGCTCTGCTCCAGGCCCTGGATGCTGCCTCAGCTGTGGCCATGTACCTGTTTGGCCTGCAGATTGGCCTGGCCTTACATCCTATGGTGACTCACGACATTGTATTCCATATGACAAGGTGTTAGAACTGGACACTGAAGCCACATTGCAACGGGTCACATCCCTTCTCCAACACTGACCTGCTGTGGAACTTTCCAAACCTTTCTGTGCCTCAGCAGCCTCAGTAAGACTGGATAATAGGGCCTGTCTCAAAAAGCTCTTTGAAGATGAAGATGTGTGTGTGTGTGTGTGTGTGTGTGTGTGTGTGTGTGTGTGTGTCCACCATGTAGAACAGTGCCAGGCCCCATTTAATATGACAGCAAGAAATGTCCTATGCAATATTTCAAGAGGAACCTAAACAAACAAAGAAGAAGAACCATGGACATTACTGCTTTTAATTTCTATTACAGTGGTAGTAGATATTACATAAAGGAGGCAATGATGATAGAAAGTGAGAGAGCTAACAGTTATTGAGCATTTGCTTTGGACAGACACTATGCTTAGCATTATATAATCTAATTAAAGCAGGTCTTGTAATTATGGTTCCTGTTGTACAGATGAGAAACTGAGGCTTGAGCTAGTAAGTTGTGGAGGGAGAAGGAACACAGGCCCACCTTACAGTGGAGGGCTCTGATGAACACGTCCTGCTTAATCATTTTTACTGAGAATCTCAGGGGCGGTGGTGGCTGTTGGTGAATGGGTAGAAGATGCCATTTTACTCCTATTCCTTCTTAAAAGATTTCATATTACATTCTTTTGGGGATGCCTTATTTTCTTTTAATGAAGAATATATAAACCAAGCCTCACCTAGATGGATTGCAAGTGTTCAAATCTGTGGTGCATTAAAGGTAAAACTGGACTAATGGTGCTTTGGTTTAGTCTTATTCTGGCAAGAGAAGGAACTGTCTGAGGTAGAGGTGTTAGAAGCAGACCTTCCTGATCTGAGTAGCAGTTCAGTAGGCTTAGGAGACATTGGCAGTGAGCGCATTTGGACTGACATTGATAGTCAGTAGAAGAAGCATACGGCAGCAGAGATAATAAACCATGTCTATCTTTTTTCTTAGGAAGAACTAAGCCTTTTCATGAGGGAAATTGGAGACAGAATTTTGAATGTCCTGTCAATTAGTTCACTTAGTCTAATTTTCTTTCTCAAAGGGGAACTTACTGAAGACTATTTTGGTTCCATGTCAGTTCACTGAATCCAAGGGTTTTTTGGATATTTTATTTTTACTGTTTATAAATCAAGCCACTGGAAATAGCTCATCATTTCCTAGCTGCTGTGTCAGCTAGTCAGTGCAGCAGTACTCAATGACAGAGAGCTATTATTTTGGTTGCTCTTCTTTGGTTTCACAAAGATCTCTGATGGGAGAAAGTGCAGTGGGATTCCAGCTTGGAATCATTGAGTCAGGATATTGTTGATCTTTCGACTTGTTGATGAAGGTGACTGTTGTTGTGTTACAGGAAAGGGGACCTGGGCCTTAGCAGGTCAGCCTAAGGATGGCAAGTAGTGTGTGGGTTCTTGACTTTGTACAGGAAAGATTTCACAATACGAGTCCAAGTGATTTTGAGAGTAACTGTATTAAAGCTGGGACATTGAAACAATAAAGGGCTTAGGATAGAAGAAGCCACAGGAGAGAGACAGGTGCGGCTGCTTTGGCCTCTAGAAATGTTATAGGAAAGAAGTGAGCCAAGGGAGGCTGCTGTTAGCTCACTGGGGAGTCAGAGAAAAGGGGGCCTTGGAGACGGGTTCAGGGGGTGAGCCCCAGATGAGCTGTTGCTGCCCATTGCTCCCCTGGTTGCAAGTCTTGTGGGGTCCCTTAGAGTTTAGGAGATGCATGCCTGTCAAGGAAGAAGAGGAGGAAGGGAAAGGTGTGGGCATGCTCCCTGGAGGTAGAGGGAGCACTGTTTTTTTTTGTTTTGAGGGTTTTAAAGGCTGGGAGTTTAGGGGAGGTCTTAGGGAAGGATCTCAATAGAATAGCATCAGCTTTTCCAGGTGTGCCTTTTCAGGGTCCTGATTTCCACTGGTCAGTCAGTGTCAGGGCAGGGAGCCACTAGTCATTGCAGCTGGTCCTGGCATCACCCACCTCGTTTTGTAACCGGACAATCAATGAGTCTGGGCTGCCTGTCACCACTTGAGTCAATTCAGCAGAGACAGGATTGTATGAGCATTTATTCCAATAATGCCAGCAGTATGGAGGGCAGCAGGTCATCCACAAAAATCGGCTCTGCCCCCCACCATAAGCCAGCTGCTTATATTGGGACGAAGATTACATGGGGGAGTAGGCAAAAGGGTATGCCAAGTGGGCAGTTTACAGGTAATGCGTGCTGAGGATTTGCAAAGGCCAGCAGGTATGCAAAGGGCTGGGATCTTCAAGGAGCTGGTGATATGCAAAGGACTTGGAGGGGTGGGGGGGCGTTTCAAAGGGCTGGTGGCTCTGGTTTCTGCAACAAGGTGGTTAATCTTTCCATGATAATTGGCAGCTCCTGGATGTGGAGGATGGGCCGCATTTCCAGGTGAGCTCCCAGCTCCCATGTGTAACTCCCAGCCAGGTTAGAATGTGCTTTCTTTACTCAGAACAAAACAATCACGGTTAATAGAGTCTGATTAATATTTCTTACAATTGCAGTTGGTCCCCAATATTCTATTTTTGCTTCTATCAGTTTGCTGCTTTTCTGGGCCTGGAACTGAAATACAACTGAAGCCAAATGTTATCTCTAGGGAGGGAAGGTCAGAGTGTCTAAACCTCATATGTCAAAGGAGGAAAGGCCACCCTGGGGACGAGGTCCAGCGCCAGTTTTGTACATTGCTGGGCACCCAGGGCTTTTTGCCCTGGTGACCTGCCTTATCTGGCTGTAAATTGCTCTGCCAGTTTGTTCAGCTAGCTGTCTCAGTTTCCCCATTGTACTTGCCAAGGAATTTTCCTAGTTTCTTACTATCCTGCTTCAGTTGTAGGTATTATTTTTAGCTTACTCTCGAAATCTGTCTGCTTCTAAAATGCGCATTTTCTGAAGAATGCCTCTGGAGGCAGGCTGGATGTGCATTTTTCATGGTGAGGAGGGGGTGTAAGAAAGGAACATTAGAAAGGAGTCCAAAGACCTGGATTTTCATCCTTACTTAGTGATGTTAATTTTCATCCTAACTAGAATGACTGTTGGACAGTGGGGGAATCCTCCATCTTTTCTGAGCCTCCATTATCATTTGTAAAAGGAGAGTGTTGGATTGGATTACCTTCACTGCTGGTTTTTAAAATTGTGGTAAAATACACATAACATCAAATTTACCATATTAACCATTTTAAAGTGTATAGTTCAGTACTGTTAAGTACATATATATATTGTTGTGGAGGCAATCTGCAGAACTCTTTCCATCTTGCAGACTGAAACTCTGTGCCCAGGAAACAATAACTCCCCTTTCCCCATTCCCCAGCCCTGACAACCATCATTTTACTTCCTGTCTCTATAAATATGACTATTCTAGGTGCTTCATATAAGCAGAATCCTACTTTTTTTTTTTTTTTTACTGGCTTACTGATAAGTTAACTGGAAAATAAAAGGCAAAGTGAGAGGCAACAAGCATTTGCTTGAAATATAAAAGAATAAGCTATTGGGGAAGCATTGATTTAGGCAGAAACCCAAATAGTGTTCCGATAAGAGACAAAGGCAGTGGGTATTTATGAGAAAATGAGAAGAGGAAGAGTCCATTAATAGAAAGAAGGTATTTCTATTGGTACAGATAAGCTTACATAGTGATGTTAATTCTTTTTTTTTCTTTTTCCTTTTTCTTCTTTTCTGTGATGTTAATTTCAAAGAATATTTTTAAGTTTCAGTCCTATAGCCAGTCCAGTAGTCATAAGATCTGCTTTCTTGTTATCTTTGCAAACATTTATGGGGGAATATAATGTTGCTTTAGTCCCAGTCCAAAGGTTATTTTGCCCAGTTTTAACATTCCAAGGTTTGAGGCATGATGGTGCAAGGCAGTTCCTCTGGGATGGCAGCTCCAGATCCATTTTATTATTATTATTACTAGAGGCCCATGCACAAAATTCATGCACTGCAGGGGCAGGGTCCCTCAGCCCGGCCTGCGCCCTCTCACAGTCTGGGAGCCCCCGGGTATTTCCGATGGCCCTTGGGGGATGTTTGACTGACTGACGACTGTTGGACATCCTTAGCTCTGCCACGGAGGCAGGAGAGGCTCCCGCTACCACCACTACGCTCTCCAGCCATGAGCCCGGCTTCTGGCTGAGCAGTGCTCCCCCTGTGGGAACGCACTGACTACCAGGGGGCAGCTCCTGCGTTGAGCGTCTGCCCCCTGGTGGTGAGTGCGTGTCATAGTGACTGGTTGTTCCGCCGTTGGGCCAAAACTGGCTCTCCAACATCCCCCGAGGGGTCCTGGATTGCGAGAGGGCGCAGGCCAGGCACAATGGGGATCGGGGAGGGACATAGGAGGTTAGCTAGACAGGGAGGGGCTGTGGGAGGGCTCCAGGGCATGTCTGGCCCGTCTCACTCAGGCCCCGGCCAGACCCCAGTAGCAAGCTAACCTACTGGTCAGAGCGTCTGCCCCCTGGTAGTCAGTGCACATCATAGGGACTGGTCGACCAGTCGGCTGTCTGCCCCCTGCTGGTCAGTGCACATCATAGGGAGTGGTTGAGAGGCCTTAGCATATCATTAGCATATTATGCTTTGATTGGTTGAATGGCCTACCGGACGACTGGACACTTAGCATACTAGGATTTTATTATATAGGATTATTATTATTTTTGTTAAGCCTCACCTGAGGATATTTTTTCCATTGATTTTTAGAGAAAGAGAGAGGAAGGAAGGGGGAAAGAGAGAGAGAGAGAATATTGATGTGAGCGAAGCACATCAATTGATTGCCTCATGTCTGCACCCCGTCCGGGGCCAGGGATCGAACCTGCAACCCAGGTATGTGCCCTTGACCGGGAATCAAACCTGAGACCCTTTGGTACTCTGGCCAACGCTGTAACCCCTGGGCCATGTGGCCCAGGCTCTGGCTCCATTTTAAAGTGGCTCCACTTATATTATTTTTTTGTATCACTTAACATAATGTCCTCAAAGTTCATCCATATTGTGTCACGTGTCAGCATTTGTGTTTTAAACTGAATAGTATTCTGTTGTATGGATATGCCTCATCTTCTTTATCCATTCCAATGCTATTTTTGGATCTAAAATTTCTAGTTTTTCATGAGCCTTATCTGGCAGCCAAAGCTGTGGCTCCCGAGGAGAAGGCACCTTGCCAAGGGGTAGCAGGTCAATGGTGGAAGTGCAGAGGCTACTCTGGATCAGAGGCCAGTGTTCCTTCTTTGAGAGCAGGCTATTCTGCTTGCCACAAGCGGCATTTAGAGAATGAAAGATAGCGAGTCCACACATGCTAACTTATGATGGTACCTGGCTTTGGTTCACACATTTACAGAAGTGGGTTGAGCTTTCTAGTCTCTCTCTCTTCTTCTTCTTCTTCTTCTTCTTCTTCTCCTTCTTCTTCTTCTTCTCCTTCTCCTTCTCCTTCTCCTTCTCCTTCTCCTTCTCCTTCTCCTTCTCCTTCTCCTTCTCCTTCTCCTTCTTCTTCTTCTTCCTCCTTCTCTTCTCTTCTCTTCTCTTCTCTTCTCTTCTCTTCTCTTCTCTTCTCTTCTCTTCTCTTCTCTTCTCTTCTCTTCTCTTCTCTTCTCTTCTCTTCTCTTCTCTTCTCTTCCAAAAATGTGTTTTATCAGGAGTAAGTAAAGTGTCACTTGATCAAGAGGTGTAGCAAATGAACATGATTGTGGGGCCATGCTTGTCTCAGTGGTATTTCTGTTCTTGAGGCAAAGATCATTTCTGAAAATAATACCAAAGATAGACATTCCCCTGTGTTCTGCTCTCTCCTCCCTGTCTATTGTCACGATCCCTTTGACAGTCTAAGAGAATTCATTTCTGTGTATCTTAGCTTTTAAGCTGCTTCCAATTTTGTAGATAATTTCTTGTTGCTGTCTGTGAAGAAAATGGAATGATATTTGCCACTATCCATTTGTCATAATTATAGCATATGGTGGATGAAGCATAAAAGTACAACTAGAGAGAAAATACCTTGTCTGCTGGAGGAGACAATGGAAATGGCAGGTTTAGCTGCTGACTGGTACTTTGTCAGAGAAATCTTTTCAGAGCTTGTCCCCTGATTTCCCAGTATCAGGTTCAGGTGTTTCTGTGGCCACATTTCTGTCAGGGCATCTGCAGCTGTCAGATGTCCCTTCTGTGCTCATGAATTCTCGTGAACCACAGGCTGACCACCTGCAGGGCCCAGTGTAGCTTCTCAGGCAGGAGAGGACATCATGGTACCATTTTAAAAAAAATAAACTTTATTGATTTTTTACAGAGAGGAAGGGAGAGGGATAGAGAGTTAGAAACATCAATGAGAGAGAAACATCAATCAGCTGCCTCCTACACACCTCCTACTGGGGATGTGCCCGCAACCAAGGTACATGCCCTTGACTGAAATCAAACCTGGGACCTTTCAGTCCTCAGGCCAACGCTCTATCCACTGAGCCAAACCGGTTAGGACATGGTACCATTTTTGATAATACACCTGAGCCCAGATGATGTTCATCTTCATGGGAAACACACTGCAAGAACTGATATGATCTGTGATATGTTTGTAATGCTTAGAGTTTACAAGTGTTAAAAAAAAAAAGAAATGGAATCACTTTAAAATGGAGCTGGAGCTGCCATCCCAAAGGAACTAATTGCCTTGCATGTCTTATGCATTAAATCTTTAGAATCTTAAAATTGGGAAATATAGTCTTTGGACTGTATCCCAAACAACTGTTTGCAGAGATAACAAGAAAGAAGTTATGACAACTACTGAATTGAAAATGAAAAACATCGTTTAGAATTAAAATCACATTGTTTTTGGTGCTCACAAGCTAACATAGTGATTTTAATTCTCATGAAATGACTGCCCAAGATCACATGTGAAAGAGACAGCCCCATGGGAGGGCTGTGCACCATACAGAAGGGCATCCTTGTTGCCTTCCCCCCTTAAAACTGGTCTCTGTTTGTAGGAAAGCACTTTCAAGCTCTCATCTTCAGTACCCCACCCCCTCCGAATGTTAATGTGTAACATGTATTCATTCAGTGTATTGTTAGCTTTGTTATGTGATGAGATTTATCTTTTTTTTCTCCTCTCTCTCTCTTTTTTTTCAAAAATACAGAATTCGAAGAAAAGTGGTATATCAAGGAAAAATGACATAGGTATGTAATGATTTTTTTTTTTTTAAACTTAAGACTATGTACCCAGGTGTATTTCTTGTAGATTATTTTTCAGTGAAATTCATTTTTCTTTCTGATTTTATTTATGGTGTAAATGTTGTTGTGTTTCCAATAAGGGCAGATTACCCTACCAGGTGAGTAAGACAGCGTCTCTGTAACTAGAGGTCCGTACTCGTGGGAGAAAAGGACACACTTTGGCCTTTGTTCATGCCCTCCTCTGCCTGGAGCCAGGACCCCACTGTGTACCCGCAGATACCACTTGCCCTTCAGGTCCACTCATTGACATGTCTTCTGTCAGACTCCTGATCCCTGGTGTGGAAGGGATGGCTTGCTCCTTGGCAAACCCACCACACTTCTGTCACAGCCCATATACACCCTTATTTGCAACCTCTTTTAAACGCATATTTCTCCCTCAGCATATTGTGTCTTCAGGGATGTGACCATGAATGAGAATTTTTTTTTTTTTTTTTTTTTTTGTATTCTGTGGGAAACATACTGCAGGGTGTCAACGGGAGGGTAAGGTCACACCTTTGTCAGTAGGGGTTGGTCTTTTCTCAAAGGGTGTGAACTTTGTCACTGTCCATCATTCAGGGTGTGCAATGGAGACCTGGAAGGTGGGCTGGGACAGGAGGGAAAAGGTATGCCTTCTTTGTAGGCCTTTCCTTCCTGGGCCCAGATTCTAAGGAGTCAAGAATACCTGCGTAGGGGTGGTGGTGGGCTGGCCTATGCTGGATAGGTGAGCTGAGGCCCTGCACACAGGGGAGCTTGGGGCATAGGTGGGGGTCTGTGGGCTCTGAGAGCAGCCTTAGTTAAGGAGCCACATTGCTTTGTTGCCTTTTCTTCTCTGTGAAAACATTCTTTGTAGTTCAGCCATGCCTCCCCATGTGGAGGTTTCTCCTCTGCTGCCAATCTTGTGGGTTTGGGCATTTGTTTGTATATTTATTTTATGGGAGCTGATGGATCTCCTCATAGTAAATGGTTATTAAGTGAACTATAATGGTTATTAATGACCATTGTCAGGAACATGGGTTTGAAAGGACCTAGACTTGCAAGTGCAGATGGCCAATCTGGTGATAGTACTTGGTATCTGATCATCTGAAAAGGACCCAGGGGATTTGTCGGCCACCATCAGTGAGTCTGCAGGACTGGACGCTGCTAGGGCAGCTGCCCTGTAGAGTCAGAGAACTTATGTCATGGTCTCACAGTACTCAGGGCTGGGTGACAGCCTCCAAGGGCGGGCAGTCTCTTTTTCTCTGACTTACCACCTAATCCATAGATTCACTAGTTATGTTATTCTCATCAAGTGACACATAATTGGAGAGTGACTCTTCATGTGTGAGTGCATGTGTGCATATTTATCCCCCAGCTTTAAATCATGAGCCAACTTCTTATCCAGTTTTGCCACATTGATTTCTCATCAGAAAAACACCAGCCTTGTGAAATCCATGTTTCCAGATAATTTATGATCAGGAAGGATCAGTGTTTAGAGTGTTTGGCACATGACAGATGCTTAGCACATGCAGAAACAGAGGGCCTTTGATTTCTTCTACCTTCATAGAAGAATTGCTTCTCGTAAAGGGACCCTTTTGAACAGGCGTCCTCAAAGTACTGCCCGCGGGCCACATGCGGGTGTTTTTGCCATTTTGTTTTTTTACTTCAAAATAAGATATGTGCAGTGTGCATAGGAATTTGTTCATAGTTTTTTTTAAAACTATAGTCAGGCCCTCCAACGGTCTGAGGGACAGTGAACTGGCCCCTGTTTAAAAGGTTTGAGGACCCCTGCTTTTTTTTTTTTTTTTTTTTTTTTTCATCTTACAAGGTATTTTATTTTAATTATTTTTTGCTTTTAAACATTAAAAAAAAATTGATTTCATAGAGAGGAAGGGAGAGGGAGAGAGAGATAGAAACATCAGTGATGAGAGAGAATCATTGATTGGCTGCCTCTGGCACACCCCACATTGGGGATCGAGCCAGAAACTCAGGCATGTGCCCTGACCAGGAATCGAACTGTGACCTCCTGGTTCATAGGACAACACTCAACCACTGAGCCACCCTGGCAGGGTTTACATGGAGGACCCCTGCTTTTGAACCTTCTTTGGCTCAGTTGCCTGTACTCAGCACTCTGCAGATCCCCACTGGCTTTACAACCACATTGATCCTTTCCATATCCTTGACTAAGTTCTTTATCTTCTTGTCACATTCATCATTATTGTCAGGCACTTAGTGTACTACCCATTTGTCACACATTCCTGGAGGAGAAACAATGACAATCTGTATTGCGTGGTGGCAGTGTTTGCTAAAAGCAAATTGCACTGAGTTTAGAGAAGGGCAGCCAAAGTGAGAGGAAGTAGTGGAGTTGTCTTGTTAGCTTCAGTGACTGGGCAGTGGGAGCCTAAGAGTCATATAGCCAAAAGTGTCAACAAAGAAGACACTATAAGGTGACCTATGTAATCTAGACACTGCTAGAATGTGACACAGTGAGGGAGGATTTAGGACATGTGTCAAAATGTTTCATGAAAAAAACAACAACATCCTGAATATTTAACTGAAGAGAGAACCCTGACGAAGTACAGAAAGTGGAGACCACATAGAGACTGGTAGGAAGTGTGGAGGCATGAAAGGGCTGGCTGGACACCCACAGACAGCAGCTGAAGTTCTGGAGGGATATCGCAGATGTGTGGGGTTCTAACTTAGAACTCTGGGGTCTAAACCCCAAGCTGAATCCCCCAGCCCACAATACCAGAACCGAGAAAGGTGCCCACATAACAACTGGCTGTGAAAAGCAGCAGGGTTGCTCTCTGTCAGCCAGAGATGACTGAAAATGCAGGCACCCACTTAAAGGGCCAATGCACAAAGAGAAATATCACTCAATCAGAGAATCAAAAAGAAAAAAAACAATTAAAAAACAGAAGGACAGCTTAAGGGAGTTATGGGACAACATGAAATGTAACAATATTCTCATAATAGGAGGGCCAGAAGGGGAAAAAAATGATCAAAGGGTAGAGAACGTGTTTGAAGAAATAATGGCAGAAAACTTCCCTAACTTAGTGGAGGAAAAAGTCATACAAGTTCAGAAGGCACAGAGAACTCCAAGCAAGAAGAACCCAAACAGCCCCATGCCCAGACACATCATAATTAAAATGCCAAAAATTAAAGACAAAGAGAGAATCTTAAAGGCAGCAAGATAAAAGCAACTTGTTACCTGCAAAGGAGCTCCCATAAGGCTGTCACCTGATTTCTCATCAGAAACTCTATAGGCCAGAAAGGAATGGCATGAAGTATTCAACGTAATGAAAAGCAAGGATCTGAAACCAAGGTTACTATATCCAGCAAGACTATCATTCAAAATATATGGCTAAATAAAGAGCTTCCCAGATGAAAAAAGGCTAGAGGAGTTTGTCAACACCAAACCAGCACTGAAAGAAATGTAAAGGGACTGCTGTAATGAGAATAAATAGGGAGAGAGAGAAACCTAGGCATACAAAATTAAAATGACAATAAATAAGTACCTATCAACAACTTCAAATGTAAATGGAGTAAATGCTCCAATAAAAAGACATAGGGTAGCTGAATGGATCCAAAAACATGACCCAATTATATGCTGTCTACAAGAGACCCACCTCAGAACAAAAGACTCACACAGGATGAGAGTGAGGGATGGAAAATTTTTTTCATACAAATAAAAACAAATAAATGGTGGGGTAGCAATACTCATATCTGACAAAATAGACTTCAAAATGAAGACCATCACAAGATACAGCAAAGGCCACTACATAATACTAAAGGGATTGATCCAACAAGAGTATATAACCCTAGTAAACATATATGCACCCAATATAGGGGCACCTAAATATATATTAAAAAACAAACAAACAAACAAACAAACAACCTCTAGAGGACTTTAATAGAGAGATCGACAGCACTTCAGTTAAAGTAGGGGACTTGGACACTCTGCTGACTTCACTGGATAGATCTTCCAGACAAAAAAATCAAGGGAACAGTGACTCTAAATGACACACTGGATCAGATGGATTTAATTGACATTTATAGAAAATTTCATTCTAAAGGTGCAGAAAATATTCTTCTCAAGTGCACATGGGTCATTCTAAAAGATAGACCACATGTTAGGACACAAAATAAGTCTCTACAAGTTTGGAAAATTGAAATCATATCAAGCATCTTCTCAGATTATAATGGAATGAAATTAGAAATCAACTATAGTAAAAACACTCAAAAACATACAAACACATGGAGGCTAAATAGCATGTTACTAAACAATGAATGCTTACCAATGAAATCAAGAAAGAAATAAAAAAAACTTCCTGGAAATAAATGAAAATTAACTCACAACAACTCAAAATCTATGGGACACAGCAAAAGCAGTTCTGAAAGGCAAGTTCATAGCATTATAGGCATACCTCAAAAAATAAGAAAAATGAATAATAAACTACTTAACCTTATAACTTAAAGAATGAGAAAGAGAGCAATAAGAAAAGCCCAAAGTAAAAGGAAGAAAATAATAAAGATTAGAGCAGAAATAAATGACATAAAGACTAAGAGGTGGTTCTTTAAATAGATAAACAGGATTGATGAACCTTTAGCCAAACTCATCAAGAAACAGAGAAGACCCAAATAATTAAAATTAGAAACAAAAGGGGTGAAGTAACAACTGACATCACAGAAATACAAAGAATTGTAAGAAAATATTATGAGCAACTATGTGCCAACAAGCTGGACAATGTGGATGAGATAGACAAATTTCTAGAGAGATACAATCTTCCAAAACTCAATCAGGTAGAATCAGAAAGCCTGAGTAGGCCAATAGCAATTGAGGAAATTGAAGCAATAAAAAACCCCACAAAAACTCCAGCAAACAAAAGCCCTTTTCCAGACAGCTTCACAGGGGAGTTTTACCAAACATTCAAAAAAGAACAAACACATATTCTCCTCAAACTATTCCAAAAAAATCCAAGAGGAAGCAACACTTCTCAGTTCATTTTATGAGGCCAGCCTTATCCTAATTGTAGATAATGACACTGCAAAACAAGAGAATTACAGGCCAATAGCCCTACTGAACATAGGTGCTAAAATCCTCAACAAAATCTTAGCAAATTGGATCCAGCAATATATTAAAAAGATCATACACCCGGACCAAGTGGGATTTATTTCAGGGATGCAAGGCTGGTACAATATTCACAAATCAATAATTGTGATACATCACATAAATTGAAAGACAAAAATCACATGATCAGAAAAATCATCAGACAAAATACAACACCTTTTTTTAAATAAAAATGCTCAGCAAAGTGGGAATAGAGGGATCATGCCTCAACATAATAAAGGCTGTATATGACAAACCTACAGCCAACATCATACTCAATAGGCAAAAGCTAAAACTATTTTCCCTAAGTACAGGAATAAGATAGGGACTTTCACTTTCACCACTCTTATTCAACATAGTATGGGAAGTCCTAGCCACAGCAATCAGACAAGAAGAAGAAATAAAAGACATGTAAATCGAAAAAGAAGAAGAAAAACTGTCATTGTTTGCAAATGACATGATATTGTACGTAGAAAAACCTAAAGACTCCACGAAAACACTACTAGATCTAATAATTGAATTCAGCAATGTAACAGGATACAAAATTAACACCCAGAAATCGATGGCATTTTTATACACCAATAGTGAATTCTCAGAAAGAGAATTCCATTTACCATAGCAACAAAAAGCAATCCCATTTAACAGGAACAACAACAACAAAAATTGAGATACCTAGGAATAAACTTATCCAAGGACGTAAATGACTTGTACTCAGAAAACTATAGGACGTTGAAAAAAGAGATAAAGGAAGATATAAACAAGTGGAAGAAAATACTGTGTTCATGGATTGGCAGAATCAACATCATTAAAATGTCCATACTACCTAAAGCAATCTATAGATTCAATGCAAGCCCTATTAAATTATCAATGGCCTATTTAACAAATACTATCTAGAACAAATACTCCAAAGATTTATATAGAACCAAGAAAGGCCCTGAATAGCTGCAGCAATCTTGAGAAAGAAGAACGAAGTTGGAGGGATCACATTACCAGATATCCAGGTAAAAGCCACTATAGTCAAAACAGCCTGGTACTGGCACAAGAACAGACATATAGATCAATGGAACAGAACAGAGACCCCAGAAATTGACCCAATCCATTACGCTCAATTAATATTTGACAAAGGAGGCAAGAACATACAATGCAGTCAAGACAGTCTCTTCAATAAATGGTATTGGGAAAATTGGACAGATAAATGCAAAAAAAAAAAAGAAAAAAAAAAAAAGAAACTAGACCACCAACTTACATACACAGAATAAATTCCAAATGGATAAAAGACTTAAATGTAAAATGTGAAACGATTAAAATCCTAGAAGAAACTATAGGCAACAAAATCTCCAACATTTCTTGTAGTAATATGTTTGATACATCTCTGAGGGCAAAGGAAACTAAGGAAAAAATAAACAAATGGGACTACATAAAAATAAAAAGCTTCTGCACAGCAAAAGAAACCATCAACAAAATGAAAAGGGAGACTACTGTATGGGAGAATATATTTGGCAATGATACATCTGATAAAGGATTAATATCCAAAATATATAAGCAACTCATACACCTTAACAAAAGGAAGACAATCCAATTAAAAAATGGGCAAAGGACCTAAATAGACATTTCTCCAAAGTGGACATCCAGATGGCCAAGAGACATATGAAAAAATGCTCAAAGTCAATTATCAGAGAGATGCAATTTAAAATGACAATGAGGTATTACCTCGTACCTGTCAGAGTGGCTACCATCAACAAATCAACAAATGACAAGTGCTGGCAAGGATGTGGAGAAAAGGGAACCCTTGTACACTGCTGGTGGGAATGCAGACTGGTGCAGCTACTATGGAAGAAAGAATGGAGTTTCCTCAAAAAATTAAATATGGAACTTCCATTTGACCCAGTGATCCCACTTCTAGGAATATATCATAAGAAACCCCAAACACCAATTAGAAAGAATGTATGCACACCTATGTTCATAGCAGCACAATTTACAATAGCTAAGATCTGGAAACAGCCCAAGTGCCCATCAGTAGATGAGTGGATTAAAAAGCTGTGGTACATTTATATCATGGAATACTATGCAGCAGTAAAAAAGCAGGATGTCTTACCCTTTGAGACAGCATGGAGGGACCTGGAGAGTATTATGCTAAGTGAAATAAGCCAGTCAGAGAAAGACAAATATCACATGATCTCACTCATATGTGAAATCTAATGAACAAAATAAACTGATGTACAAAATAGATCCAGAGACATAGAAGCATGGAACAGACTATTGAATCTCAAAGGGAAAGTGGCGGTGGGTGTATGGTTGGGAAGAGATCAACCAAAGAACTTGTGTGCATATATACATAACCCATGGACACAGACAATAGGGTGGTGAAGACTAGGGGTGGGTGACGGGGGAGGGCTGTAGGGGTTCAATGGGAGAAAAAAAAAAGGGAAATATGTAATATTTTTTACAGTAAAGATAAAAAGAAAATATTTAGTGATGCTGATTTACAGAACAGTGGGAATTTAAGCACATAGGCTGTTTTCAGCAGTAATCTGTGCTAACCTGGTTCTTTTCTGGAAGGGGCTATGGCTGAATGGCATGGAGATGATTTTCTGTCATTATTATCAGGATTTTAGGAACTGGGAGCACCCTTCCTTTTTTGCCTTAATACCTGTAACTCCCACATAAGTATCCTATTCCTTAGCCATAACTGTGCGGGTCTTAAATTACCCTAAGAAGAGATGAGGACACTGTCCTAAGGACATGCAGAGAAGAGAGGGGAGGACTGTGAAGGTTTGGGTCCCACTGTCTGGGGCCCCAGGCAGTTCCTGAGCCTGTTTCAAGTTTCAGAGTTATTGATCTGGAGTCCTCTGAGTGAAGCCTATAAACCCTTCATGATCTGATCTGGCTGAGGCAGCCTCCCTCTCTAACTTTATCACGGATTCTTCCTGCATCCTGTCCTCAGAAGTGCCTGTCACACTTCCTCGTCACCCACTCAGGGATGCTACAGATATAAGGCCGCTGTAGTTCAGTAATAACCACACTTTTCTCTCTGCTGCTGATCTGGAACTCCCTGAGCCTAAGCCTGCAGAAAATGGCTGCTTTTTAACGGAAGCTGGAAACACCTCCTTCAGAAGCTCTCCTTGCAATGGCTCCCCCGCCTCTGTGTTCTCACAGTGCCCCATGCGGGCTCTGGCTTTGCCCTTATGCCTTTGTGGTATGATGGCCTACTTCCTTTTTTTAAAATTTATTTTTATTTTTAAAATTTAAGTATAGATAGCATACAACATTATGTTATTACATTACTTTCAGGTGTACAAAATAGTGATTTGATATTTATATACGCAGGGGTCCTCAAACTTTTTAAACAGGGGGCCAGTTCAGTCCCTCAGACTGTTGGAGGGCCGGACTATAGTTTAATAAAAACTATGAACAAATTCCTATGCACACTGCACATATCTTATTTTGAAGTAAAAAAAACAAAATGGCAAAAACACCCGCATGTGGCCCGCAGGCCGTAGTTTGAGGACGCCTGCCTTACAGTGTGGACCCCACACTAATTCGGGCAATCATCTGTCCAGTGCAGACTATCACAATATTACTATGTTCCCTTCACCTTTTTTTACCCACCCTCCCACCCCCTCCCCTCTGGCAACCATACCTTTGGTCTCTTGTTTCTACAAGTGTGTTTTTGTTTTGTTTTGTTCTTTAGATTCCACATATGAGTGAAATCATATGGTATTTGTCTTTCTCTGACTGACTTATTTCACTTAGCATAGTACCCTCTAGGTTCATCCATGTTGTTGCAAATGATAATATTTCATTTTTATTTATGACCAAGTAATATTCCATTGTACCACATCTTTCTTCATCCACTCGTATATTGATGGACACCTAAGTTGCTTCTATATCTTGGATATCCTATATAATAAAAGCCTAATATGCTAAGTGTCCGGTCATCTGGTCGGCCGTTCAACCAATCAAAGTGTAGTATGCTAATGATATTCTAAGGCCGCTCAACTGCTCGCTATGTTGTGCACTGACCACCAGATGGTAGACAGTCGACCAGTAGGCTAGCTTGCTGCTGGGGTCTGGCCGATCGGGACTGAGCGAGATGGACCAGACATGCCCTGGAGCCCTCCTGCATCCCTCCCCAGCCCCTACCGTGCATCAGTGGGGTCTCTCAGCCTGGCCTGCACCCTCTCACAATCCAGGACCCCTTGGGTGATGTCAGAGAGCTGGTTTCACCCTGATAGTGGAACAACCTGTTGCTATGATGTGCACTGACCACCAGGGGGCAGATGCTCAATGCAGGAGCTGTACCCTGGTGGTCAGTGTGCTCCCACAGGGGGAGTGCCGCTCATCCAGAAGCTGGGCTCACGGCCAGCCAGCGCAGTGGCGGTGGTGGAAGTGGGCCTAAGCTGTCAGTCGGACATCCCCTGAGGGCTTCCGGACTGTGAGAGGGCACACTCTAGGCTGAAGGACCCCCTCCCCCCACCCCAAGTGCACGAATTTCATGCCCTGGGCCTCTAGTTGTAAATAATGCTGCAATAAACATAGGGGTGTATAAATCTTTTCAAATTAGTGTTTTGGGTTTCTTTGCATAAATACCCAGAAGTGGAATTCCTGGGTCCTATGGTAGTTCTATTTTTAGTTTTTTGAGGAACCTTCATACTGTTTTCCATAGTGGCTGCTCCAATCTGCAGTTGACCAACAGTACACTGGACCATGCTTACATGGATATTTGCACTTCGTAGAGATTCAGCGATGTTTGCTAAATGAGTGCACATAGCATGCAAGGTTGAAGCACATGGAACAGGAAGGGAATGCTTTCTTAGCAGAAAAAACATACAGCCCAGCTAGCATGGCTCAGTGGTTGAGCTTTGACCTATGAACCAGGAGGTCATGGTTTGATTCCTGGTCAGGGAATATGCCTGGGTTGTGGACTCGATCCCTGGTAGGGGGCGTGCTGAAGGCAGCCGATCCATGATTCTCTATTATCATTGATGTTTCTCTCTCTCTTCTTTTCCCTTCCTCTCTGAAACCAATAAAAATATATTTAAAAAGAAAACATACAACTCACAGCACATGACCCAAATATGTGAGAGAAAATTTTTTATTTTTCTTCTTACAAAGCCTTTTCTCTGTGTTGGACAAGCTGAAAACTGTGAGAGCTCTGCTGGTCTGGCAGGAGTGGTGGGAGTTGGTTTCTGTGGTGAGTGTAGCATTAGCCTTTGACAGATGGATCTGCTCTCTTAAAAATTTCATTGTCAATTATTTTGTACCTACAAAAAGCTACACAGAATAACGTAATGAACATCCATGGATCTATCACCTAGCTTAAGAAATAAAATGTTACTAATACAACTGAAGACTTTGAACCATTACCTAGGTATGTTGTTTATCATTCTCAAGTAACCTTAAACTCACATCAGATATACATACCTATAGATGCATACTATGTAGCACATATCCACTTTATGTGTTTATGTTTTTGTAAACCATTGATTTATATAATTATTCCTTTGAACTTTTTTCAGTATTCTATCTGTACAGTTCATATACAGTATCCATCTGGGTTGATGCCCATAGAGCTAGTTAATTTTTATTATTGAATTGCTTTCCAATTTGTGTATCTTGTTAGTGCATACGTGAGTTTCTTCCAGTGTTTTTCTTTTACATATCCTGCTGGGCACATGCCTGCTATAGACCCCTTTACACATGAGGGAGAGTTTCTCAATGTGGCAAATAGCAGTAGAATTCTGGGTCATTGGGAATGTGTATCCTCAACTTTATTAAATTTTGCAAAATTTCTCTGAAGTTTTTCTTTAATTCTTCACAAACGTAAATCCTTATAACTCCTCTTTTAATAAGTTGCTTCTTGTTAGTGTTTCAGGTGTAGTGGATGGAAGATTACATTTTAATTGAAATAGAAAACACCGTGTAAGCCCTTCAGTGTCCAATTCATAGAGCCAAGAGCTGACTTAAAGTAGAGATCAATATGTAGAATCTTCATATTTATATACTCTTACCAGAGAGCACTGAGGTCATATTCAATAGGTTGTTCAGCATTTCCTTTTAAATTTTGTATTGAGTTTTAAACAAAGAGCATTTGGGATTATTTTTAGGACCAAATGGCTTATTGTGGAGCTGTTTATTGTATTAATATTTGAGTGAGCGAGTAAATGAATGGGATTATGGCACTGAATATTAGAATAATAACATATCCTATTTAATGAAGACAGAATATGCAAATTGACTGTCACTCCGTGACAAAAGATGGAGGTGCCCACAGCCAATAAGGAGGGAATATGCAAATAGACACGACAAAGATGGCGGTGGCTGGGCCAGGATGCTTGTGTCATCACCATGGCGACAAAGCAGGCGTTCTGCCCCGTTCCAGCCGCTCTGGGCCTCTGGGCAGCGCGTGTGTGCAGGTGCGGAGTGGCTGGGGCAGGGCAGGATGCCTGCTATGAGGAGGGATGGAGGGAGCTACAGGAGGGTGGCAGGGCCGGAGCGAAGGTGAAGGCGACTCCAGCCGGAACAAAGGTGGAAGGCGGCTCCAGCCGGAGTGAAGGCAGAAGGCGGCAGCCAGAGCAAAGGCCCAGGTCCCGGGTGCCAGAGGGAAGCCGGTGCTGGCAGCCAGGGGAAGCAAGGCCTATTCTTGCATGAATCTTCATGCATCGGGCCTCTAGTAGTGGAATAAAATTAAAACCAAATTAGTGTTCCTAAGTCAGGTGTTAAAGGGAGGATGGTCCCCACATTCATTTGCTGTAAACCTGGCTGGAGGCTACAATTTACGTGACATCTGCTTTTTGCCAACACTGCTGTCTGGTGGCAGGGTGCTGACACAGTGGCAGTTTCTATTTGCTTCTTTATTACAAGCTCAAAATAGGGGGAGGCCAATGTGCTTCTCCACAGTGGGACCTGAACCACCATCTCTACTCAGGACGACCTCTGATAGTCCTTCTGGTCAGCTGGGCATGTCATTCCAGGGGTTCTGTCCTGCTGGCCATTGTAGAAAAGCCAGCTGCCTTCAGGTAAGTCTTTAGGGGGTTGGGAAATTCTGCCCATGTTGTCATAGGTGAACTTTAAAAAAAATTTAATTTAATTTTATTGTTTAAGGTATTACAAATAGTAATACATATGTCTCCTTTTTTCCCCCCCGTTGACCTCCCCTCAGCCTCCCCTAACCCCTGGCACTTGCCCTCGTCCCCTTGCCCCCAGTGTCTTGTGTCTCTTGCTTGTTCTTATATGCATGCATACAAGTCCTTCGGTTGATCTCTTACACCCCAGCCCTCCCCTACCTTCCCACTGTTCTATGCTTCTTTGCCTCTATTTTTTTCAACAATTTGTAATGTTCTTTATTATCCATAAACTAGAGGCCCGGTGCACGAAATTCGTGCATAGGGGAGGGGTGTTGTCCCTCAGCCCAGCCTGCACCCTCTCCAATCTGGGGTCTCTCTCACAATCCAGGACTGCTGGCTACCAATTGTTCGCCTGCCTGCCTGCCTGATTGCCCCTAATTGCTTCTGCCTGCCAGCCTGATCACCACCTAACCACTCCCCTGCCAGCCTGATCAATGCCTAAATGCTCCCCTGCTGGCCTGATTGCCCCGAACTGCCTCCCCCCCCCCCCCCCCGCTGGCCTGGTCACCCCTAACTGCCCTCCCTTGCAAAGCCTGGTCACCCCTAACTGCCCTCCATTGCCAGCCTGGTCGCCCCTAACTGCCCTCCCCTGCAGGCCTGGTCCCCCCCAACTGCCCTCTCCTGCAGGCCTGGCCCCCCCCAACTGCCCACCCCTGCAGGCCTGGTGACCCCTAACTGCCCTCCCCTGCCAGCTGGTCGCCCCTAACTGCTCTCCCCTGCTGGCCTGATTCTCCCCAACTGCCTGCAGCTGGCATGGTTTCCCCCAACTGCCATCCCCTGCAGGCCTGGTCCCCCCCACTGCCCTCCTCTGCAGCCTGGTCCCCCCCAACTGCCCTCCCCTGCAGGCCTGATCACCTCCAACTGCCCTCCCCTGCAGGCCTGATCACCCCCAACTGCCCTCCCTTGCAGCCCTGGTCCCTCCCAATTGCCCTGCCCTGCCAGCCATCTTGTGTTCACATGGGGGCGGCCATCTTTGACCACATGGGGGTGGCCATCTTGTGTGTTGGAGTGACAGTCAATTTGCATATTACTCTTTTATTAGGTAGGATGAGTGAGATCATGTGGTACTTACCTTTCACTGACTGGCTTATTTCATTTAGCATAATGCTCTCCAGATCCATCCATGCTGTTGCAAATGGTAAGAATTCCTTCTTTTTTACAGCAGCATAGTATTCCATTGTGTAGATGTACCAGTTTTCTTTTTTTTTTCTCTTTAATTTTTTTTATTGTTTAAAGTATTACATATAGTAGTACATATATCTCCTTTTTTTCCCCATTGACTTTCCCCCAGCCTCCCCTGCCCCCTGTCGCATGCCCTCATCCCATCCCCCCAGTGTCTTGTGTCCATTGGTGTGCTTATATGCATGCATATGCGTCCTTTGGTTGATCTCTTTCCTCCCCTCCCCAACACTCCCCAGCCTTCCTGCTATAATTTGACAGTCTGTTCGGTGCTTTACTGCCTCTGTATCTATCATTTTGTTCATCAGGTTATAATGTTCTTTATTTTCCATAAATGAGTGAGATCATGTGGTATTTTTCTTTCGTTGCCTGGCTTATTTCACTTAACATAATGCTCTCCAGGTCCATCCATGCTGCTGCAAATGGTAAAAGTTCCTTCTTTTTTATAGCAACGTAGTATTCCATTGTGTAGATGTACCATAGCTTTCTAATCCACTCATCTGCTGATGGGCATTTAGGCTGTTTCCAAATCTTAGCTATGGTGAATTGTGCTGCTATGAACATAGGGGTGCATATATCCTTTCTGATTGGTGTTTCTAGTTTCTTGGGATATATTCCTAGAAGTGGGATTACTGGGTCAAATGGCAGTTCCATTTTTAGTTTTTTGAGGAAACTCCATACCGTTCTCCACCGTGGCTGCACCAGTCTGCATTCCCACCAGCAGTGCACGAGGGTTCCTTTTTCTCCGCATCCTTGCCAGCACTTGTCGTTTGTTGATTTGTTGATGATTGCCATTCTGACAGGTGTGAGATGGTACCACATTGTCGTTTTGATTGGCATCTCTCGGATAATTAGTGACTTTGAGCATGTTTTCATATGTCTCTTGCCTTCCTTCTGTCTTCTTTCAAAAAGATTCTATTTATGTCTGTTGCCCATTTTTTTTATTGGATCATTTATCTTCTTTTTATTAAGTTGTAAGTTCCCTGTAGATGTTGGAGATTAAACCTTTATCAGTGATAACATTTGCAAATATGTTCTCCCATGCAGTGGGCTTTCTTGTTGTATTGTTGATGGTTTCTTTTGCTGTGCAAAAGTTTTTTATTTTGATGTAGTCCCATTTGTTTATTTTCTCTTTAGTTTCCATTGCCCCAGGAGTGGTATCGGTGAAGAAATTGCTTCAGCATATGTCTGAGATTTCTCTGCCTGTGGATTCCTCTAGTATTTTTATGGTTTCCATCTTATGTTTAAGTCCTTTATCCATTTTGAGTTTGTGTATGGTGTAAGTTGATGGTCTAGTTTCATTTTTTTGCATGTATCTGTCCAGTTTTCCCAAAACCATTTATTGAAGAGACTGTCTTGTCTCCATTGTATGCTCTTGCCTCCTTTGTCAAATATTAATTGAGCATAATGGCTTGTGTTGATTTCTGGGTTCTCTGTTCTGTCCCACTGGTCTATATGTCTGTTCTTGTGCCAGTACCAGGCAGTTTTGAGAACAGTGGCTTTGTAGTATACTTTGATATCTGGTATTGTGATCCCTCCAACATTGTTCTTCTTTCTCAGGATTGCTGTGGCTATTTGGGGGTCTTTTTTTTTTATTCCAGATGAATTTTTGGAGAGTTCTTTCTAGGTCTGTGAAATATGTCATTGGTATTTTAATGGGGATTGAGTTGAATTTATAGATTGCTTTGGGTAGTGTGGACATTTTAATGATGTTTATTCTACCAATCCATGAACATAGTATATTCTTCCATTTGTTCATGTCTTCTTCTTTCTCTTTCTTTAGCATCCTGAAATTTTCTGAGTACAGGTCCTTTGTCTCCTTGGTTAAGTTTATTCCTAGGTATCTTAATTTTTTTGTTGCAATGGTAAATAGGATTGCTTTTTAAATACACTTTCTGCGAGTTCATCATTGGTGTATCAAAAAGCCATAGACTTCTGGGTGTCAATTATGTATCTTGCTGCATTGCCGAATTCATTTATTAAGTCTCGTAGTTTTTTGATGGAGTCTTTGGGGTTTTTTATGTACAATATCATGTCATCTGCGAATAAGGACAGTTTTACTTCTTCTTTTCCTATTTGGATGCCTTTTCTTTCTTCTTCTTGTCTGATCACAATGGCTAGTACTTCCAATACTATGTCAAACAGGAGTGGTGAGAGTGGGCATCCTTGTCTTGTTCCTGTTCTTAGGAGAAATGATTTTAGTTTTTGCCCATTGAGTATGATGTTGGCTGTAGGTTTGTCAAATATGGCTTTTATTATGTTGAGGTATGATCCTTCTATTCCCACCTTGCTGAGAGTTTTTATCAAGAAAGCGTGTTGCATTTTGTCAAATGCTTTTTCTGCATCAATGGGTATGATTATATGGTTTTTATCTCTCAGTTTGTTTATGTGGTGTATCACATTTATTCATTTGCAGATGTGTACCATCCTTGCATCCCCGGATTTAATCCCACTTGGTCATGGTGTATGATCTTTCTAATGTAATGCTGGATTCGATTTGCTAGAATTTTGTTGAGGATTTTGTCATCTATGTTCATGAGGGATATTGGCTTGTAATTCTCTTTCTTTGTATTGTCTTTACCTGGTTTTGGGATTAGGGTAATGCTGGCTTCCTAGAAAGTGCTTAGAATTGCTCCTTCTTCTTGAATATTTTTGAATAGTCTGAGGAAGATAAGTTTTATTTCTTCTTTGAATGTTTGATAAAACTCCCCTGTGAAGCCGTCTGGTCTAGGTCTTTTGATTGTTGGAAGTTTTTTGATTACTGTTTCAATTTCCTCCATAGTTATTGACCTATTCAGATTTTTTGATTCCTCTTGGTTGAGTTTTGGAAGGTTGTATTTTTTTAGGAATATGTTTATTTGTTCTAGGTTGATCAATTTGTTGGAATAGTCTAGCTCATAGTATTTTTTTTTATGATTCTTCGTATTTCTGTGGGGTCTGTTGTTATTTCACCTCTTTCATTTCTGATTTTGTTTATTTGGGTCCTCTCTCTTTGCTTCTTGGTGAGCCTAGTAAAAGGTTCATCAATCTTGTTTGTCCTTTCAAAGAAACAGCTCTTGGTTTCATTGATCTTTTGTATGTTTTTTTGGATCTCTATGTCCTTTTTTCCACTCTGATCTTTATTATTACCTTTCTTCTGCTCACACTGGGCTTTTCCTGTTTCTCTCTTTCTAATTCTTCGAGTTGCAGAGTTAGATGGTTTATTACCATTTTTTCTTGTTTTTTGAGGTAGGTCTGTAATGCTATGAACTTCCCTCTCAGGACTGCTTTCACTGTGTCCCAAAGATTTTGGATTGTTGTCTTTTCATTGTTGTTTGTTTCCAGGATGTGTTTTATTTCTTCTTTGATCTCTTTGGTAACCCACTCATTGTTTAATAATGTGCTATTCAGCCTCCTAATGTTTGAATTTTTGTGATTGTTTTTACTGTAGTTGATTTCTAATTTATGCCATTATGATCTGAGAAGATGCTTGATATGTTTTCAGTCCTCTTGAATTTGGAAAGACTTTGCCTGTGTCCCAATATGTGGTCTATTTTTGAAAATGTCCCATATGCGCTTGAGAAGAATGTATATTCTGTAGTTTTGGGGTGGAATGTTCTAAAGATGTCAATTAAGTCCATCTGATCTAATGAGTCATTTAGGATTGATGTTTCTTTGCTAATTCTTTTGTCTAGAGGTTTTATCCAGTGATGTTCATGGGGTATTAAAGTCTCCTACTATGATTGTGTTGCTGTCAGTCTGTCCCCAGATATCTTCTAGAAGTTTTTTTTTTTTTAATGTATTTTGGTACTCCTGCATTGGGTGCATAAATGTTTACCAGAGTTATATCCTCTTGTTGCATCGATCCCATTAGAATTATGAAGTGGCCTTTCTTGTCTCTTGTTATGGTCTTCACTTTAAGTTCTATTTTGTCATATATAAATAGTGCTACCCCAGCTTTTATTTCATTTCCATTTGCCTATTAGATATTTTTCCATCCCTTCACTTTCAGTCTGTGTGAGTCCCTTGTTCTGAGGTGGGTCTCCTGTTGACAACATATATATGGGTCAGGTTTTCCTATCCATTCACTCACTCGATGTTTTTTGATTGGAGCATTTAATCCATTTATGTTTAATGTTATTATTGATAGGTACTTATTTGTAGCCATTTCTGTACTTTATGCCTGTGTTCCTTCCTCCCTTTCTATTTCTTCTTTTTATAGCATTCCCTTTAGCATTTCTTGCATTGCTGGCTTGGTAGTAATAAACTCCCTTAGCCTTTTTTTGTCTGGGAAGCTCCTGATCTCCCCTTCAATTTTGATTGATAGTCTTGCTGGATAGAGTATTCTTGGATTCAGCCCTTTGCTTTTCATCACTTTATATACTTCATTCCATTTCCTTCTAGCTTGATGTGTTTCTGTTGAGAAATTTTTTGATAATCTGATTGGGGATCCTTTGTAGGTAACTCTCTGTCTCTCTCTTACAACCTTTAAGATTCTCTCTTTTTCGTTAACATTTGCCATTGTAATTTTGATGTGTCTTGGTGTGGGTCTTTTGGGATTCATCTTGCTTGGGACTCTTTGTACTTGTGTAAATTTTTTCTTCCCCATAACAGGGAAGTTTTCTGTCATTATTTTTTCAAATAGATTTTCTAATCCTTGCTTTTCTTCTTGTCCTTCTGGCAGCCCCATTATACATATGTTACTTCATTTTGTGTTGTCCCAAAGCTCCCTTAGGCTCTCCTTCTGCTTTTTAATTTTTTTCTTCAGTTGCTGTTCAGATTGGACTTGTTTCTCTACCTTTCTTCTAACTCACTAATTTGGTCCTCTGCTTCTTCTAGTCTACTGTTGAAACCTTCCATGGTGTTTTTGATTATAGCTATATCACTTTTGATTTCTTCCTGATTTTTGCATAGGTTGTTGGTTTCCTCATCCATCAGGTTTATGGAGTGTATGACCCTTACTCTGAATTCTTTTTCTGTCATGTTGCATATTTCCATTTCACTTATTTCCTTTCTTGGAGCTTCTTCATTTTCTTTTCTCTGTGGATTGTTTCATTGTCTCCCCATTCTCACTATCACCAGAAGGTTCAAACTTTGAGTTGCATGGGCCTGGGCTGTGTGCAGTGGGAGCTTTGCACCACCAAGTGTCACTGAAGAGCTCTGACACCAAGACGCTTGGCTGCTGTGGGTTGATGGGAGCCACGGTCGCCTAGGATCAAAGTCACTGGCACTCAGTGTGGCCTCATGCATGCCTCTAGAATCACGGACCTCTGGTGTGTGTTAAATATATGAGTCCCCTAGCACGTGCCAGGAGTCAGAGTCCCCTTGTGTCCACACCAAGAATTGAGTATCAGAGTCTCTGTTGCTTGGTGCGGCCTCTGGCTGAGAATCATGGTCCCTGCGTGTGCATGTGCCATGAATTGGAGTCACTGGCCCTTAGTGTGAATGCACTGGGAATCAGGGATCACAGGTGCACAAGATGAGGTACAGTCAAATCACTGGTGCTCAGTGCTGCCCCTTATGTGGAGAATCAGGGTCCCTGGTCTGCTTGGGGGACTGGGTTGCATAGTTGCACTGTGTCAGCAGGAGGTTCACTCCTGCGCTGTGGAAAACAGACTTCTGTGTGTGCTTGCCCAGAATCGAAGTCAGGTGGCACTGCCGCCCTGTGTGGGCATGGGTTTGGTCGCCTGATTGCATTGCGGGAAGCAGCTTCCCAGTGCCCGAGTGCATGCCCAGGCTCAAATTCCTGTAGCGGAGCTGCAGCCCTGTGTGAGGGGTGGGTCTAGCAGTTCCTATGGCGCTGCAGCCACCCTGTGGGAGGGGGATGGGCTCTGTGACTCACAGAAATCTGATGCCGATATATCTCGATTCTTGGTGTCTGTGGGTCTGCAGCTGTGGTTGCAGCTCTCTGTCCCCAGTGGCTATAGGGTCCTGGTTTGCATCTGAGACCAGATTGGGTGGTGATGAGGCTAGGATCCTAGTCTCAAGCAGCTCTGTTTCTCAAGATGGTGTGGTCTCTGTGCCTGCGCTGGCCGCCCCTAGAGTATCTGCGGGATTTCACCATCTAAGACTGCGGTTTGGCAGCCCCTTGGAAAACCTACAGGATCTAACTGGCCCTAGCTCATCCACACACACACCACACACATCCATACACTCCTCTATCGCTTCCTCATTCTCTCACACTCTCTCCCTCCCTACCTTCTTGCCAGTCACCATCTTCCATAGGTGAGCTTTTATGCAATAGTTTTCACTAAAGCTAGCTTCTGTGGAACTGTGGCTGTTTTCCTGGAGAGAACACTCAGTTCTGGCTTGTGAGTTAGGGCCGGGGTGACTGAGTTATTTATTTATAAACTCATGGGATATATGCAGTCACCATTGAATGTCACCTTGTAGGGCCAGCCAGAACAGTCTTGAGGTAGGGTGTTAGTTTGCTAGGGCTGTATAAACAAAGTGCCACAAATTATATGGTTCAAACAACAGAATGTTGTCTCATTGTTCTGGAGGCTGGACATAAAAACAAGGTGTCAACAAGGTCAATTTCTTCCAAGGCCTCTCTCCTTGGCATGTAGATGGCCGTCTTCTTCCTATGTCTTTACATCAGCTTTCCTCTGTGTGTCTGTGTCCACAGTTCCTTGTTCTATAAGGACACCAAATATATTGGATCAAGGCCACACTTTAACTTGATGTCTGTAAAAACCAAGTTCCAAATAAGGTCACATTCTCAGATCCTGGGGGTTAGGACTTCAATCTAAGAAGTTTGGGGACACAATTCAACCCATAACAGGTAACAGCACAGTGTAAGATTATGTGTGAATTGTTAAAAGGCTACTTGCAAACAAGATTTTCAGCTTCTAGGGAGGTGGTGTTCTAGACGTTTTCGCACTTCCCTGTGTGTACAGTCATTCTTTTTGACAGAGGCAGGACAGATCCATAGTTGGTTACCATAGACTTGTACAGTGAGCTTATTTATTTTCTAACTTCTGGGAAATAAATTTTGGAGATCAATTTCAAAAGAGATTTTATCACTAGAATTATATATAAATTGAGTTTTTCCTTTAAGAGTTTATTTCCTGAAGGCTTATCTTGTAGCAGGGGTTGGGAGGTGGGCAGGGAGTTTAAATTTAGTTTTCAAGATCATTTCAGTTGTCAAAAAGTAAATACCTGAAAACTTTTTCTTTTTTGGTTCTAGATTTGAAAGGAATTGTGTTTGTCATCCAGAGTCAAAGTAATTCTTTTCATGTAAAAAGAGCAGAAGAGTTAAGAAAAAGCATCTTACAACAAGCTACAGATCTTACCCAGGTATGTCAAAATAGCTTAGGATGTCTGCTAATTATCTACTGATTGATAAGTTTATGTTTTCCAGAGCTCTTGGTCTATAGAGAATCAATTTTATTTAGATGAGAATAACTCTTCTGACTTGTTTTGCTTATTTAATATTGACTAGTTATGGTTTAAATTTGCTAGTTAATTGCTAATGCTCAAAGCCTCATTAGTCTAAATTATTATATATATTTTTTAATTTAGGAGAATTATATACTTGTATATGACTATTGTGGTTTTGTAACAAAGTATAATACAAAAGAAATAACTTTTTTAAAGCAGAGCTTAAACAGTAGAGATAATGTTCAAAATTTTGGTAGCAAGTTCTAAGGAAATTATCATATTGAAATAACATTTAAATTAACCTCAATGTTATGTTTTCTCTGTTTCTTAATCTGTTTTTAATTAGACATTATTAATTGAACTTTTGATTTGATTAAAATGTATTTTCTGAGATGAATCATGGAGAGAAAGATTGACATATATAGGTACATTTTGATAAAGTTTAAAATAGGCATGAACTGAATTTAATGCTGGAGGTTTGGGGCAAAGGAAAATCTGCTTTCTTGTGCTGCCATATAGGTGCTTTCCTCTTTGGCCAAGCGGAAAAAAATTCCTCCATGCCTGCTACTTCATACTACAGAAATACTACAGAATTGTTTAAACCTGGCGGGTGTGGCTCAGTGGTTTGAGCATTGGCCCACAGACCTCAGGCCTGCAGACCTCGGGTTCGACTCACGTGTACCTTAGTTGCAGGTTCCCCAGCCCCAGTAGGGGTGCGTGTGGGAGGCAGCCAATTGATGTGTCTCTCTCACATGGATGTTTCTCTCTCCCTCTCCCTCTCCCTCTCCCTTCTCTCTCTCCCTCTCTCTCCCTCTCTCTCCCTCTCTCTCTCTCCCTCTCCCTCTCCCTCTCTCTCTCTCTCCCTCCTCTCCTCTCCCTCCCTCCCTCTGCCCTCCCTTCTACTCTCTCTAGAAATCAATGGAAAAATAACCTAGGGTGAGGATTAAAAAAAAAAAAAGACAGAAGTGCTTGTTGGCAGAAGAACTCTGACAGGAGATGTATGTTTGATGGATTGCTGTCCTTGTTGGTGGGGGCTGGGAAATAGAGGGTTGGACATAGCAGTGGAAAAATTAGCCATGTTAGTGAGATTGAAGGCTGAGATTAAGGTTTATTGTGCTTTATCTTGAAATGCTTTACATATAAAATTTATCCAGCCTCTCCACATTCTTGCAAGGGCAGGTCCTTGGCTCCCCTGCTTTGAGTATCACACCTTCTAAAGGGGAGGAAACAATTCCTGCTGTGTGTGTGTGTGTGCGTGTGTGTGTGTGTGTGTGTGTGTGTGTGTGTGTGATTGGAGCTAGGAGCAGCTTGATGAGTTTGAAATTCTTCTTTGTCTGGAAACCCAGCTTTTAGAGATTTTCTTCTATAAACCTGTTATGATTTCATCAGAGAGGCAGACATGCTGCCTTCTTGACTGGCTGGGTATCTTCGTCTTGCTCCATGGAAGCCCTTGGCGGAGTGGACAAAGGAGGCTACCATGGGGACGAAGGTGGTCAGTAGCCCCCATAGTCCCTCTGTTGGATCCCAGCAAGTGATAAGGAATGTAGCTCCATTGAGCTGTAGCAATTACCCCAAACTCAGTAATCAGGGATGAGGTGCTAGGAAAATATGATCTCACAATTAAGTGAGTCTTTGAGAGACAATATGGAAAAGAACCAGAAAATTCATTCACACATACACCAGAACAATGACCTAAGGAAGTTGGAGATTTACCCCCCTCCCAAACAGTGCAGTTATGGGTGGGCCAGCGGCAGGCAGCTATCCTGCAGCGTCCTCTATCTCATTACTTTATCATGGGCTAAGGCCGTGGTCGGCAAACTGTGGCTCGCGAGCCGCATGCGGCTCTTTGGCCCCTTGAGTGTGGCTCTTCCACAAAATACCACAGCCTGGGCGAGTCTATTTTGAAGAAGTGGCGTTAGAAGAAGTTTAAGTTTAAAAAATTTGGCTCTCAAAAGAAATTTCAATCGTTGTACTGTTGATATTGGGCTCTGTTGACTAATGAGTTTGCCGACCACTGGGCTAAGGTGTCCTCATCTGCACGGTGGAAGCTGACTCCCCACCATTGCATCTGCATGCCAGTGTGTGGAGGGCAAGTGGCTTTCTTCTGAGGATGTGACCTGACATACCTTTGTCCAGAACATAATCACCTGCGCATACCTTGGCTGGGAAAGGTCATGTCTAATTGGGTGGCCTTGGAAACAGACAAACTTAAGGGATTCTACTCACCAAACAGAAGAAGGTAGGAGTAGAGACTCAAACAAATTGACAGCTCTGCTAAATTCTGGATTTCATTTACACGTCATGGACTTGCCTAGTCTATGGAGGAATTTATCTGTGAACCTCTCATTTCTCAGTCTTGACAGAGCTACTGTGGGCAAAGTACTGGGTGTTCAAGGATCAGCAAGCCAAGGTCCTTGTACTGGAAGAACCCACAGTCCAGCAGAGGAGACGGGTCCATAAATGGGCAATTTTAAGGCAGAGTGGCAGTGCAGACACAGAAAGACATGGTTCTGCTTATATGTGGTATCTAAAATAGTCAAATCCATAGAATCAAAGACAGAAGGGTTTTACCAGGGGTGGTGGCTGGGAGGGGGAATGAGGAGTTATCAACAGGCATAAAGTTTTAGTTAAGTCAGATGGGTAAGCTCCAGAGATCTGAATTACAAAATTGTCCTTTTAGCCAACAGTCTTCTGTTGTATGCCTAAATTTGTTAAGAGGATCTGAGAGCTCATATTAAATAAAATATTCGGTAGTAGGTAGGTAGGTTGGGAGAGGGTGGGAGTGGGGACAGCTCTCAAGGTGGACAGCCAGGTAAAGGCAGCCAGGTGAGAAGCAGGAGCATGGTGTGTGTAGACCCTGCCTGTCGCCCTGGGTGGGTGTAAAGGGGGAGGTGGGCGTGTAGGCAGCCGGTCTGGCGGGAACTCGGGCCTGGCCACAGAGGTGCTGTGTGTCCTTGTGGACCCACGCCTTTCTCTGGGCTTTACTGGCACTCAGAGATTTCTTTGATGTCCTCCTGTCAGTAGGTATAGGAGCGACCCCTACTCCCTGTGCTAACAGTGTTCCCTGTTGAGAATTACTGTTAGGGAGAGTACCTGGAGTGTTGACCTGCTCAGATTTTCACTGGTGGCTGTGAGGAGGGCAGCTTTAAGAGAGCCAAGAGTGGAGTGGGAGCCTAATTCTAAGGCCCTTGGACTCATCCAGGGCAATGCTGCCCACAGAGGGAGCACAGACCCTGCTTCGTCACAGGCAGTTTAAGGAGCACTGGACTGAGGTGAGGGGTGGCAGGGGTGAACATGGAGCCAGAATTGGAGGAGATTGGGCCCATGTGAGGCTGAAGGAGAAGTCAGGACAGGCATCGAACTAGGACTGAGGTGGGGTGGGGTGGGGACACCATCTGAGGCTGAGGCTGACGGACTTGCAGGTTATGGGGTGCAGATGACTAAGGTTTTGTAGATGAAATCTGAGGTAGAGGTATCAGTGGCTGGGAGCTACGTATTTGTTTGAAGCTATGGAGGAAGGTTTTGGCTGAAGATGGCTGGTTTGGGAGTTAGCAGCATTCACAGGTAGTGACTGAAAGCTGGAACCAAGGAAGCAGTGGGACCCTGGGGGACTCTGGGGAACTCGCATCCTGGGGCTGGTCAGGGCACGAGCAGCCCTCTCTGGATACAGAGCGAAGTGCCTCATCTTACGTGAGAGAACCCGAGCCTTGCACACAGTTCTGTCCCCAGGGAAGACTCGTGGGAGGGTCTCACACTGTCCATGTGACTGGGCTGTCTCTGTGGACTACTGCCTATGCCCTCACGTCAGCAGGTGTGCCACCCCCTGTTTTCTTGTTGCTGGTGCCACTGTTACTGTTGTTATTTTAAATTATGATTTAAAAACATACAACATAACATTTGCCATCTTAATCATTTTTAAGTATATGGTATCATAGTGCAAAGAACCTTTACGTTGTACAACCCATTTCCAGAACTTTTTAACCTTCCCAGCTGAAACTCTGCCCCCCTTCTTCAGCCCCAGCACCCACCATCTTTTCGTCTTTATGGATCTGACTTCTCAAGGGACCTCTTATAAATAGAATCATATACTTCTCATGATTGGCTTCTTTCACTCAGCATAATGGCCTCCAGGCCCCTCCATCCTCAAGGTTGTAGCCTGTGGCTGCATGTCGTTATCACTTTTTTTTGATGAACGTTCTTCCATGAACTTCCTTCCCTGTCCTACTGGTAAACTCGGTGCTCATTTGAGGCCCCACGTGGGCGCCCTGTGTGTCCTTGGTCCTCTAGGGCACTGTCCTGCCCTCAGAGTCAGAAGGAAGGGAGATCCCTCTGTATCCCTCAGGGCACCTAGTATAATGTCAAACACAGCATCAGCAACTGTATTGTCATTGATGCGTTTTTCTCAGCTTGTAAAATATAGAGAACAGCTTTTGTCATCGGAAATAGTTAACTTTTCTTGCACTTTATTCTGTGCTCATTTAGTTTGTGTGCATATACTTAATGTAATTGTCCTTGACATTTACGACAGCCTGTTTTGTAAGTGACCCAGATGACCACTAGGTGGCAATATTGGTTTTACATTTAAAGACATAATTAAGCAATCTCATTAGTAAACCCCTGTCCCCCAGCGTTTAATTTCTGTGATAATAAATGGGATATGGACTAAAGCAGTAAGGGAGCCTCCCTTTAATGATAAGATAGCACAGTTTTCTTATCCTGAAATTCTTTCCTTGGACAGAAGCCAGCCACTAATGCCCAAGTATAGTTAAGGACCTAATGCTGATAGGTTCTTGGGAACTGTGACTTTAAGGGAAGCCACGTTTAATGAAACCAGTTTCACCCTAGGCTAATTGATAGAAATAAGCGTCACGTTTCTATGGCATATTTCTGGTCACAAAAACATCACCAAACTTCTAAATAAAGACCCCAAACTCTTCTAATACTGAAATCAAGGTGAGCTATATACCCATTTAAGAAAGATGAATTAATGAGGTAGTGATTTTCCAACCCGCTTATTCTAGTTCTGGGTCACAGGTGACCAGAACCTGTCTCAGCAGCTTACTGCACAAGGTGGGACCCACGCTGGACAGGACGCCCTTCCATTGTGACCCTTCACTCACACCCACACCCACACTCCTTCAGACTGGGACAATGTTGACATGTCAGCTAACCAAGCGTGCACATCTTTGGGATGTGGGAGGAAACTGGAAGACAAGGAGAAAACCCACGAAACATGGGGAGAACATATAAGCTCTACACAGACAGTAGCCCTGATGGGAATTAATTATTTTCCACATCAGTGTTATAACAAAGTAACATTGAATGAATGATGTTATTTGAGGACCTGTTGTAGTTATGACAAAACGTTAACCCTTGTATTTAATTCACTCACAAGATCCAGAGTGTCCTGTTACGATTCAGATCATTTTATGTTTGGGTTAACAAGTCTTTTGGTAGTTCAAATGGCCAGGAAGATTTTGGAGTGGGCAACTAAACTTAATACTGGTTCCTTTTTTTCTCTTTATAGAATTTTTATGCTATATACTAGTGGCCTGGTGCACGAAATTCATTCACGGTGGGAGAGGGGGGTGTCCCTCAGCCCAGCCTGCACCCTCTCAATCTGGGACCCTCAGAGGATGTCGGATGGCAGTTGAATATCCCTTTCATAATCTGGGACTGCTGGCTCCTAACCTGCCTGCCTGCCTGATTGCCACTCTACACTCTGCCTGCCAGCCTGATTGCCCCCAACTGCCCCCTAACTGCCAGCCTGATCACCCCCAACTACCCCCCTGATGGCCTGATTGCTCCCAACTGCACCCCCTGCCAGCTGCTTGCTCTCAACTGCGCCCCCCTGCTAGCCTGCTTGCCCTCAACTGCCCCCCCCCTTGCTGGCCTTCTCACCCCCAACTGCCCCCTGCCAGCCTGCTCTCCCCAACTGTCTCCCTGCCAGCCTAATTGCCTCCAACTGCCCTCCCCTGCCAGCCTGATCACCTCCAACTGCCGCCCCCCCTTGCTGGCCTTATTGCCCCCAACTGCTCCCCCCTGCTGGCCTGCTGATCCCCAACTGCCCCCCTTGCCAGCCTTCTCGCCCCCACTGCCCCCCCCACTGGCCTGCTGCCCCCAACTGCCCCCCCCCACCAGCCTGCTCACCCCCCACTGCCCCCCCTGCCAGCCTGCTCACCCCCAACTGCCCTTCCTCCTGCTGGCCTGATCACCCCTAACCACCTCTGCCTCGGCCCTGACACCATGACTTTGTCTGGAAGGACATCTGGAAGGTCTCCCGGAAGGTCTCCCAGTCTAATTAGCATATTACCCTTTTATTAGTATAGATAAGATTAAAAGTTGAATTTATCCCATGAATAGCATTTTAGAGATTCAGAGATTGTTGATTACTAACATAGGATCTCCAGACAGTACTCGGGGCAACAATGAAATACCCTAATCTAGAACTACATGAAACTAGAAAAGATGAACTAACTACACAGAACTAAATGCTGAGATGCACAAAACTAGGGAGGCAAAGTCCCTCTAAGAGGCAGCTGTGGCTCCCTAGTTAAAACTTAATTGGAACTTGTTTTTAAGAAATTTAAATATTCTTTAGAAAGAATGGACAGCTCATTCAGGAGCCATAGAAACAGATTCTGAGGTGGAAGATGTCAGGACGTCCCAGCACTGTGGTGGGGAGCATTCTGGCTCCTTTAAGGGACAGTCCCAAGGGTTGGCAGGTGTGTGATGGACCTCTAATGGAATAGGCTGTCCCCTGGGACCTGAACCACAAAGTCTTCAGGTGGTAACTTTGGGTTTTTCCACCGATTAACCCACCATGAGCAGTCATAAAAGTGGTCTAGTGAAGGAGGAACTCAGTAAGTTTTATCATTTGAATATTTATCTTATAGCCCTGAATATTTATTCCTCCCATCTGATCATATGTCTAGAATTGCTGTTTATTTACTCATTACTTTTTGTCAGGTTGCACTTGACTCCAATATCTGCCCAAACAATTAAGGAGCAAGAATAAAATACATCTGCTTTAAGCTGTTCTTTCTGATTTGGCAAGTAATTACCTGTTCCTATGTTGCCTCAAGGTGCTAAAATGTGGTCTTATTAAAAACACAAACATTGCCATGGCCAGTGTTGCTAAGTAGTTAGAACTTCAGCCTGAGCATCAAAGAGTCTTGGGTTCGATTCCCAGTCAAGTACACGTACCTCAGTTGCTGGTTCCATCCTCGACCCCGGGGTGCATGTAGGAGGCAACCAATTGATGTGTCTCTCTCTCATGGATGTCTCTCTCTCTCTCTTCTCACACCTCCCTTCCACTTCCTCTAAAAATCAATGGGAAAAATATCCTCAGGTGAGGATTGACAACAACAATAAAACCACAAACATTTTTTATCCTTATAATGCGTAAATATACAACTTTTTAAAAAAAAATCCCACTTTCAATGTGAAATTTAATATTGTACTTAGAGCCGTTACAAGAGTGGTGTAACTATTTCTTTCGTTTTCTGAAATCCTATATAATAAAGAGGTAATATGCAAATTGACTGTCACGCTCTCACACAAGATGGCCGCCCCCATGTGGTCACAAGATGGCTGCCCCCATGTGGTCACAAGATGGCCACGTCCATGTGGTCACAAGATGGCCGCCCCCTTGTGGTCACAAGATTGCCGCCTCCATGTGGTCACAAGATGGCCGCCACAAGATGGCCGGCAAGGGAGGGCAGTTGGGGGCGACCAGGCCGGCAGGGGAGTGGTTAGGGGTTGATCAGAGTGACAGGCAGAAGCAGTTAGGGGCAATCAGGCAGGCAGGCAGGTGAGCTGTTGGGAGCCAGCAATCCTGGATTGTGAGAGGGATCCCAGATTGGAGAGGGTGCAGGCTGGGCTGAGGGACAAACCCCCTCCCCCCACAGTGCACGAATTTTGTTTACCAGGCCTCTAGTAATTGAATAATTGGGGTCCTTGTAAGTTGTCACTTCCATCTTCAGATTATTTTTTAACTTTTCAGGACTGTTCTTTTTTTTAATCTTTATTGTTGAGATTATTACAGATGTCCCTCTTTTTTCCCTCCACCCCAGGCCCTTGCCACCCTATTGTCTGTGTCCATAGGTACTGCATACATGCATATAAGATCTTTGTCTAATCTTTTCCTGCACTCCCACACCCCTTTCCCTCAGAATCATCAGTCTGTTCCATCTCCATGCCCCTAATTCTATTCCATTCACCAGTTTATTCTGTTCATCAGATTTTTTATTTATTTGATTTTTAGATTCACTTGATAGATATGTATTTGGTTGTCACTTTGTTGTTCATAACTTTTTATCTTTACCTTTTTCTTCTTCTTCCTCTTCTTAAAGAATACCCTTCAGCATTTCATATAATACTGGTTTGGTGGTGATGAACTCCTTTAGCTTTTTCTTGTCTGTGAAGCTCTTTATCTGACCTTCAATTCGAAATGATAGCTTTTCTGGGTAGAGTATTCTTGGTTGTAGGTTCTTGCTGTTCATCACTTTGAATATTTCTTGCCACTCTCTTCTGGCCTGCATAGTTTCTGTTGAGAAATCAGCTGACAGTCATATGGGTACTCCCTTGTAGGTAACTGTTTTTTTTTTTTTTTTTCTTGCTACTTTTAAGATTCTCTCTTTGTCTTTTGCACTTGGCATTTTAATTATGATGTGTCTTGGTGTGGTTCCCTTTGGATTCTTCTTGTTTGGGGTTCTCTGGGCTTCCTGGACTTGTAAGTCTATTTCTTTCACCAGGTAGGGGAAGTTTCTGTCATTATTTCTTCAAATAGGTTTTCAATATCTTGCTCTCTCTCTTTTTCTGGCACCCCCATAATTTGGATGTTGGTACGTTTGAAGTTGTCCTAGAGGCTCCTTACACTGTGTTCATATTTTTGAATTCTTTTTTCTTTTTGCTCTTCTGGTTGGGTGTTTTTTGCTTCCTCGTATTTCAAATCATTGACTTGATTCTTGGGATCCTCTAGTCTACTGTTGAATCCCTGTATATTATTCTTTATTTCAGTCAATGTATGCTTAACTTCTGAATGGTCCTTTTCCATTTTTTTTTTTTTTTGGCATTCTCACTAAGATCTTTGAAGGTCTTAATAAGTTCCTTGTAGGTTTTTAGAAGATTCTTGAGTAACCTTATAACTGTGGTTTTGAACTGTATATCCAGTAGTTTGCTTTCTTCCATTTCTTTCATTTGTGACATGTTTCTTTTTTTTTTTTTTTTTTAATTTCTTTATTGATTAAGGTGTCACATATTTGTCCTCATCCCCCCATTCCCATCCCACCCCTCTCCCCACGCATGCCCCAATCCCCTGTTGAACTTAACCGTTGGATAGGCTTATATGCATGCATACAGGTCCTTTGGTTGAACTCTCCCCCTCCCCCCACCCTCCCCCTACCCTCCCCTATCCTCCCTCTGAGGCCCGATAATCCGATCGATGCCTCCTTGCTTCTGGTTCTGTTCTTGTTCCTCAGTCTCTGTTGTTCATCATTTCCTCTAGATGAACGAGATCATATGTCACTAGATATATACTAATAAGAACTGAATGTGAGACGAGCAATAATATTTATGCTGACAGGCAAATGAATCAATCTGTAGCGAGCTTCCCCCTGGACCAACAGTTCTTTTGAGACCCAATTTCGATGTCCAGTAGTTCCTTATGTGTACATGTCAGCACTGACCCCTCAGCTCTGGATGGTGGACAAATGGTGGTAATGGAGGTCTGACTCCCTCTGGTTTGGTCTCGGCTGAACCCAGGGGCACAGCGTCACCCGGACTAAGGGGCACGTGGCCTCACCCATACCGAGGGGAGCGTGGTCTCACCCGGGCCTGGGACCCAGCCTCACCCGGATGGATCAAGGGGCGCACGGCCTCACCTGGACCCAGGATCTGGCTTCACCCATACCCAGGGACGCTTGGCCTCTCCCAGACCCAGGGGTACGTGGCCTCACCCGGGCTTAGTTGCACAAGGCCTCACCTGGATCCAGGGACACATGGTCTCTCCCGGACCCAGGGACGCTTAACCTCTCCCAGACCCAGGGCCACTTGGGCTCACCCGGGCCTAGGTGCACGAGGCCTCACCCGGATCCAGGGACACATGGTCTCACCCGGACCCAGGGACGCTTGGCCTCTCCCAGACCCAGGGCCACTTGGGCTCACCCGGGCCTAGGTGCACGAGGCCTCATCCGGATCCAGGGACGCATGGTCTCACCCGGACCCAGGGACGCTTGGCCTCTCCCAGACCCAGGGCCACTTGGGCTCACCCGGGCCTAGGTGCACGAGGCCTCATCCGGATCCAGGGACGCATGGTCTCACCCGGACCCAGGGACGCTTGGCCTCTCCCAGACCCAGGGCCACTTGGGCTCACCCGGGCCTAGGTGCACGAGGCCTCACCCGGATCCAGGGACGCATGGTCTCACCCGGACCCAGGGACGCTTGGCCTCTCCCAGACCCAGGGCCACTTGGGCTCACCCGGGCCTAGGTGCACGAGGCCTCACCCGGATCCAGGGACACATGGTCTCACCTGGACCCAGGGACGCTTGGCCTCTCCCAGACCCAGGGCCACTTGGGCTCACCCGGGCCTAGGTGCACGAGGCCTCACCCGGATCCTGGGACACATGGTCTCACCCGGACCCAGGGATGCTAGGCCTCTCCCAGACCCAGGGCCACTTGGGCTCACCCAGGCCTAGGTGCACGAGGCCTCACCCGGATCCAGGGACACATGGTCTCACCCGGACCCAGGGACGCTTGGCCTCTCCCCGACCCAGGGCCACTTGGGCTCACCCAGGCCTAGGTGCACGAGGCCTCACCCAGATCCTGGGACACATGGTCTCACCCGGACCCAGGGACGCTTGGCCTCTCCCAGACCCAGGGCCACTTGGGCTCACCCGGGCCTAGGTGCACGAGGCCTCAACCGGATCCAGGGACGCATGGTCTCACCCGGACCCAGGGACGCTTGGCCTCTCCCAGACCCAGGGCCACTTGGGCTCACCCGGGCCTAGGTGCACGAGGCCTCATCCGGATCCAGGGACACATGGTCTCACCCGGACCCAGACACGCTTGGCCTCTCCCAGACCCAGGGCCACTTGGGCTCACCCGGGCCTAGGTGCACGAGGCCTCACCCGGATCCAGGGACACATGGTCTCACCCGGACCCAGGGACGCTTGGCCTCTCCCAGACCCAGGGCCACTTGGGCTCACCCGGGCCTAGGTGCACGAGGCCTCATCCGGATCCAGGGACGCATGGTCTCGCCCGGACCCAGGGACGCTTGGCCTCTCCCAGACCCAGGGCCACTTGGGCTCACCCGGGCCTAGGTGCACGAGGCCTCATCCGGATCCAGGGACGCATGGTCTCGCCCGGACCCAGGGATGCTTGGCCTCTCCCAGACCCAGGGCCACTTGGGCTCACCCGGGCCTAGGTGCACGAGGCCTCACCCGGATCCAGGGACACATGGTCTCACCCGGACCCAGGGACGCTTGGCCTCTCCCCGACCCAGGGCCACTTGGGCTCACCCGGGCCTAGGTGCACGAGGCCTCATCCAGATCCTGGGACACATGGTCTCACCCGGACCCAGGGACGCTTGGCCTCTCCCAGACCCAGGGCCACTTGGGCTCACCCGGGCCTAGGTGCACGAGGCCTCATCTGGATCCAGGGACGCATGGTCTCACCCGGACCCAGGGACGCTTGGCCTCTCCCAGACCCAGGGCCACTTGGGCTCACCCGGGCCTAGGTGCACGAGGCCTCACCCGGATCCAGGGACACATGGTCTCTCCCGGACCCAGGGACGCTTGGCCTCTCCCAGACCCAGGGCCACTTGGGCTCACCCGGGCCTAGGTGCACGAGGCCTCACCCGGATCCAGGGACGCATGGTCTCACCCGGACCCAGGGACGCTTGGCCTCTCCCAGACCCAGGGCCACTTGGGCTCACCCGGGCCTAGGTGCACGAGGCCTCACCCGGATCCAGGGACACATGGTCTCACCTGGACCCAGGGACGCTTGGCCTCTCCCAGACCCAGGGCCACTTGGGCTCACCCGGGCCTAGGTGCACGAGGCCTCACCCGGATCCTGGGACACATGGTCTCACCCGGACCCAGGGATGCTAGGCCTCTCCCAGACCCAGGGCCACTTGGGCTCACCCGGGCCTAGGTGCACGAGGCCTCACCCGGATCCAGGGACACATGGTCTCACCCGGACCCAGGGACGCTTGGCCTCTCCCCGACCCAGGGCCACTTGGGCTCACCCAGGCCTAGGTGCACGAGGCCTCACCCAGATCCTGGGACACATGGTCTCACCCGGACCCAGGGACGCTTGGCCTCTCCCAGACCCAGGGCCACTTGGGCTCACCCGGGCCTAGGTGCACGAGGCCTCATCCGGATCCAGGGACGCATGGTCTCACCCGGACCCAGGGACGCTTGGCCTCTCCCAGACCCAGGGCCACTTGGGCTCACCCGGGCCTAGGTGCACGAGGCCTCATCCGGATCCAGGGACACATGGTCTCACCCGGACCCAGACACGCTTGGCCTCTCCCAGACCCAGGGCCACTTGGGCTCACCCGGGCCTAGGTGCACGAGGCCTCACCCGGATCCAGGGACACATGGTCTCACCCGGACCCAGGGACGCTTGGCCTCTCCCAGACCCAGGGCCACTTGGGCTCACCCGGGCCTAGGTGCACGAGGCCTCATCCGGATCCAGGGACGCATGGTCTCGCCCGGACCCAGGGACGCTTGGCCTCTCCCAGACCCAGGGCCACTTGGGCTCACCCGGGCCTAGGTGCACGAGGCCTCATCCGGATCCAGGGACGCATGGTCTCGCCCGGACCCAGGGATGCTTGGCCTCTCCCAGACCCAGGGCCACTTGGGCTCACCCGGGCCTAGGTGCACGAGGCCTCACCCGGATCCAGGGACACATGGTCTCACCCGGACCCAGGGACGCTTGGCCTCTCCCCGACCCAGGGCCACTTGGGCTCACCCGGGCCTAGGTGCACGAGGCCTCATCCAGATCCTGGGACACATGGTCTCACCCGGACCCAGGGACGCTTGGCCTCTCCCAGACCCAGGGCCACTTGGGCTCACCCGGGCCTAGGTGCACGAGGCCTCATCTGGATCCAGGGACGCATGGTCTCACCCGGACCCAGGGACGCTTGGCCTCTCCCAGACCCAGGGCCACTTGGGCTCACCCGGGCCTAGGTGCACGAGGCCTCACCCGGATCCAGGGACACATGGTCTCTCCCGGACCCAGGGACGCTTGGCCTCTCCCAGACCCAGGGCCACTTGGGCTCACCCGGGCCTAGGTGCACGAGGCCTCATCCGGATCCAGGGACGCATGGTCTCGCCCGGACCCAGGGACGCTTGGCCTCTCCCAGACCCAGGGCCACTTGGGCTCACCCGGGCCTAGGTGCACGAGGCCTCACCCGGATCCAGGGACGCATGGTCTCACCCGGACCCAGGGACGCTTGGCCTCTCCCAGACCCAGGGCCACTTGGGCTCACCCGGGCCTAGGTGCACGAGGCCTCATCCGGATCCAGGGATGCATGGTCTCACCCGGACCCAGGGACGCTTGGCCTCTCCCAGACCCAGGGCCACTTGGGCTCACCCGGGCCTAGGTGCACGAGGCCTCACCCGGATCCAGGGACACATGGTCTCACCCGGACCCAGGGACGCTTGGCCTCTCCCAGACCCAGGGCCACTTGGGCTCACCCGGGCCTAGGTGCACGAGGCCTCATCCGGATCCAGGGACGCATGGTCTCACCCGGACCCAGGGACGCTTGGCCTCTCCCAGACCCAGGGCCACTTGGGCTCACCCGGGCCTAGGTGCACGAGGCCTCACCCGGATCCTGGGACACATGGTCTCACCCGGACCCAGGGATGCTAGGCCTCTCCCAGACCCAGGGCCACTTGGGCTCACCCGGGCCTAGGTGCACGAGGCCTCACCCGGATCCAGGGACACATGGTCTCACCTGGACCCAGGGACGCTTGGCCTCTCCCCGACCCAGGGCCACTTGGGCTCACCCGGGCCTAGGTGCACGAGGCCTCACCCAGATCCTGGGACACATGGTCTCACCCGGACCCAGGGACGCTTGGCCTATCCCAGACCCAGGGCCACTTGGGCTCACCCGGGCCTAGGTGCACGAGGCCTCATCCGGATCCAGGGACGCATGGTCTCACCCGGACCCAGGGACGCTTGGCCTCTCCCAGACCCAGGGCCACTTGGGCTCACCCGGGCCTAGGTGCACGAGGCCTCATCCGGATCCAGGGACACATGGTCTCACGCGGACCCAGACACGCTTGGCCTCTCCCAGACCCAGGGCCACTTGGGCTCACCCGGGCCTAGGTGCACGAGGCCTCACCCGGATCCAGGGACACATGGTCTCACCCGGACCCAGGGACGCTTGGCCTCTCCCAGACCCAGGGCCACTTGGGCTCACCCGGGCCTAGGTGCACGAGGCCTCATCCGGATCCAGGGACGCATGGTCTCGCCCGGACCCAGGGACGCTTGGCCTCTCCCAGACCCAGGGCCACTTGGGCTCACCCGGGCCTAGGTGCACGAGGCCTCATCCGGATCCAGGGACGCATGGTCTCGCCAGGACCCAGGGACGCTTGGCCTCTCCCAGACCCAGGGCCACTTGGGCTCACCCGGGCCTAGGTGCACGAGGCCTCACCCGGATCCAGGGACACATGGTCTCACCCGGACCCAGGGACGCTTGGCCTCTCCCCGACCCAGGGCCACTTGGGCTCACCCGGGCCTAGGTGCACGAGGCCTCACCCAGATCCTGGGACACATGGTCTCACCCGGACCCAGGGACGCTTGGCCTCTCCCAGACCCAGGGCCACTTGGGCTCACCCGGGCCTAGGTGCACGAGGCCTCATCTGGATCCAGGGACGCATGGTCTCACCCGGACCCAGGGACGCTTGGCCTCTCCCAGACCCAGGGCCACTTGGGCTCACCCGGGCCTAGGTGCACGAGGCCTCACCCGGATCCAGGGACACATGGTCTCTCCCGGACCCAGGGACGCTTGGCCTCTCCCAGACCCAGGGCCACTTGGGCTCACCCGGGCCTAGGTGCACGAGGCCTCATCCGGATCCAGGGACGCATGGTCTCGCCCGGACCCAGGGACGCTTGGCCTCTCCCAGACCCAGGGCCACTTGGGCTCACCCGGGCCTAGGTGCACGAGGCCTCACCCGGATCCAGGGACGCATGGTCTCACCCGGACCCAGGGACGCTTGGCCTCTCCCAGACCCAGGGCCACTTGGGCTCACCCGGGCCTAGGTGCACGAGGCCTCATCCGGATCCAGGGATGCATGGTCTCACCCGGACCCAGGGACGCTTGGCCTCTCCCAGACCCAGGGCCACTTGGGCTCACCCGGGCCTAGGTGCACGAGGCCTCACCCGGATCCAGGGACACATGGTCTCACCCGGACCCAAGGACGCTTGGCCTCTCCCAGACCCAGGGCCACTTGGGCTCACCCGGGCCTAGGTGCACGAGGCCCCATCCGGATCCAGGGACGCATGGTCTCGCCCGGACCCAGGGACGCTTGGCCTCTCCCAGACCCAGGGGCACGTGGCCTCACCCGGGCCTAGGTGCACGAGGCCTCACCCGGATCCAGGGACACATGGTCTCACCCAGACCCAGGGACGCTTGGCCTCTCCCAGACCCAGGGCCACTTGGGCTCACCCGGGCCTAGGTGCACGCGGCCTCACCCGGATCCAGGGACACATGTTCTCGCCTGGACCCAGGGGTGTGTGGGCTCTCCCAGACCCAGGGGCGCTTGGCCTCGCCCGGGCACGGGATCCAGCGTCATCCGGGTCCAGGGGCACTTGGCCTCACCCGGACCCGGAGTCCGGCCTCACCTGGACCCAGGGGCATGAGGCCTCACCTAGACCCAGGGACGTGAGGCCTCACTTATACCCAGAGGCGTGTGACCACACCCGAGCCCAGAGGCGCGCAACCCCGCCCGCACCCGGGCCTCAGCGGGGCCCCGTCTTCCCGATCCCAATTCCTGCCGGTCAATCCCCCCTCAGCAATTCCCCTGGCCATCCTTCCAGAGCTCCAGTATGGCTGCTGCAGAACTCGTCGGGTGGCGGCTCGGCGAAGCTCCGGTGCACCCGGTGCATGGCGGTGGGCCAGTCTGGCGTCGCTGCGCCGGCCCTTGGGTCTGCATCGGTGGCCGGACGCCGAGCATGCGCACCTGGCCGCTTCCGGGGCGTTGAGATTCTTGACGGACTCAGAGGTCAGCAAGCGCGGAGTCTCCCACCCCATGTCTCATAGGGGCTCGTCTGTCCGTGCTTGGCTGCCAGTGGAGCCGTCCCCTCAGCCGGAGACCGCCAGGGGAACTGTGCCGAGCACGTTCCAGGCCGCTGTTGTATCGCCTGAGCCATAGTTCTTTTGTGTCGCCTGAGCCGTAGTTCTTAAAGTGTGGTCTTTGGGTCACCGGCATCAGTATCATCCCACATACCCCTCTTTTATTCTAGTTGTATAGCATCTACTCAGCCAGCCCTATGGTGGTCTTGGATGGTGTCTGCTCTGCTCTCTTGTCGTAGTCTCAAAGTTGTTGTGGTAGGCAACAATCAGGCTTCCGCCCTATGCCTCCATCTTGGTCCTCCTTTGTATAGTTAAGTCTTGATTGTTGTTGGTGTCACTGGGGGGGCTCTCTTTGTCTATAAAGGAAGAGTTGCTGTGCAGGAGACACGTTTATGGGCCGAGTCTTGGTGCAGCAAAGCTTTGGCGCTCCCTGAATATTCCCGTTGAATGTGTCCCTTATGCACGTGGTTGAAATCTGGTGTCATCTCCCACAGACCACTAGATGCCCTCGTTTCTGGGTCTCCAATGGGGTGTAGATCAGCTACTGCCTTAGGCACTCAGCAAGGATTACAGCAAAAACTGTAGTTTCTTCCTCCTGTCTGAGTGGCCCTGGAGCAGTCCGACTAGAACAGCAGATCATCTGGTCCGCTGCCAGAGGGCAGGCCACCCACATGTATAAGCCGTTGCTTGGGGCGCAGGTGTGCCTGCAAGACTTGCGGGGCAGGTCTTCAAAATGTGTGGGGCGGGTCCCAGGGCGGGTCGGGGTCTCAGGGCGCCAACAGGCTATGGTGCGGAGAGCCGCGATGGCTGTGAGTCTGGTCCTTCTGCCTTCCACGTATCTAAGTCCCCTCGTTCCGCACTCCAGCGCAGCAAACACTGATTGCTGGGCGCACCTCCGCAAGAGTCCCGCCTCTCCCCGCAGGCATCTGGGTCTCCCGGGGTTCGCCAGAAGATGGGTTTCAGGGTGATGGAGAGCTAATCTCCCTTAGGTTTGGAACAAAAGCCCCTTTCCCCCGCCACCAGCCAGACCCACGCACCTCCACACCTCATCCCCTCCGATTTCGCTGGGTGCGAGGCAACAGAACAGCCTTTAACCTCCGCCGCTATCTTTTTCAAACTTCTCAATTTGTACTTCTTAATCCCTTCATTTCAGTCAACTCTATTGAAGTCTAGCGCCGCCGGGAGGTGCACGGAAAGGGTGCCCGGGCCTCCGTCTGGTGCGCGGTGCGCGCGTCCCGCGGAACCAGGCGCACGAGGGCCGCGCGGCTGGGACGGGCGCTGGGCGGCCGCCGAGCTCTAGGCACCGCCATCGCCGCGTTCCGGACGTCGCCGCCGCAGCGTCCCCCCAATTTATACTTCTTAATCCCTTGAATTCAGTCAACTCTACTGAAGTCTAGCGCCGCCGGGAGGTGCACGGAGAGGGCGCCGGGCCTCCGTCCGGTGTGCGGGGCGCGCGGCCCGCGGCACCAGGCGCGGGGGCTGCGCGGCGGGGATGGGTGCTGGGAGGCCGCCGGGCTCCGGGCGCCGCCGCTGCGGCGGCGTCCCCAGCGTCCCGGGCCGGGCGGCCTGCGGGGGGCGGCGGAGTTGCGAAAGTGAGTGAGTTTCCCAGGGTTTCGCCCGGAATGGGGTTCAGTGCAATCGGAGCCGGTGCTCAGCGCACTCCGGAGCCTTTATCTCCTTCCTGCCAGTGAACTCCGGCCAGGTCATCAGCCGCCCCCTCCTCTCCGGTTCCATCCTCCCCGCAGGCGCGTGTGCTCGTGTCTCCGCCCGTTTCTCCATACCTCAGGCTTTTACGGCTTCCCCGACTGTCCCCGTGGCCTTCTCCTTCTCCCCAGGTGTGGGCATTTCAGTCCACCAACTTTCCTGTGGTTCTGGACGATGTCCGTTCTGACCTCTAGTTGTATTTTTGAAATTGTTGTGCCCGGCTGCAGGTTAGGTGTTTAACCTATGCCGCCATCTTGGTTTTTTCTCGACATGTTTCTTTGTCTCCGCATTTTGGCTGCTTCCCTGTGTTTGTTTCTATGTATTGGGTAGCTGCTAAGTCTCCTTGAGTTGATAGAGTGGCCTTGTGTAGTAGGTGTCCTATAGGGCCCAGTGGCTCAGCCTTCCCAATCATCTGAGGTGGACACTCTTGGTGCACCCCTTTGTGGGCTGTGTGCATAGGCTTATTGTAGTTGAGCCTTGATTGCTGTTGGTATCACTGGGAGGAATTGACCTTCAGGCCAATTGGCTGTGGGGACCAGCTGCGACTACAGTGGGTGAGCTGCTGTTCAGGAGATACCTTTATGGGGCGGGACTTGCTTCAGTGGGGCTTTGGTGCTCACTGAGTCTGCCCCTTGAGTGTGTCACTTATGGATGTGAAGAGTTTTAATCTGGTATGACCACTGGGTACACTGGCTCTTGGATCTTAAGGAGGTGTAAAGTCAGCCACTGCCTGGGGCCATCCAGCATGAGCTACAGAGAGATCTGCAGATTCCTCCACTTTGTATCAGGTTTGGAAGTGCCCAGACAAGGCCCAGCTTTGAAGCAAGACAGGCTGGTGCTGGTGCCAGCCTTGGGCCTTTTATTGATAGTTTTGGGGCTCCCTGACTCAGCTGCAGCTTGTTTGACAGGTTTTAGGCTGAGAAAGGACAGGCCATTCATATGCAAAAGCCACTGCACACAGCTTGGGTGAGGTTGTAAATTGGGTGGGGTGGGGTCTCAGGGAATCTCCAGGGCTGAGCAAACTGAAATGTCTGCCAGTCAGCCCTGCACCAGGGAGGTCCCAGCATGGGAACAATGACTGCTGTGAGCACCTCTGTCTGGAATACAGCTGCCATCGCATTGCTGCCCCAATGCCAGACAGTCCAGTTTCTCCCCATATCTGTCTGGGTCCCCCAGAGCCTCACCCGGCACTGGAGCTCAGAGCAAGCGGGAGCTTGTTAATTCAGTTCGAGGTTGCCAGCCTTTTAAGAGGAGCAGCTGGGTCTCTAGCAGCCTGTGTGTCACTCATCCCCAATCTGCACTTGTTTTTACTGTCTGTCATTCTTCCTGCCTATAGGGACTTCTTTCCCCAGCTCTGGGACCCTGGGCTGGGGGTATGGTGTGGGGCTGGGACCCCTCACTCCTCCAGGCAGCCTCTGCAGAGGCAATCTCCCTCCTGATTAAAAAGTGGCACACCCAGGTGCTGGACCAGCTGGTTCTGTGTCTCCGTACCTCCTCCTAGTCTCAATGTACTTTCTTCTTTACCTCTCTAGTTGTAGTACTTCCACTCAGCCAGCTTTCCCATGGTTCTGGATGATAGTTGTTCTGTATTTTAGTTGTAATTTTGATGTGGTTGTGGGAGGCAGCAAGTACAGGCATTTACCTATGCCATCATCTTGGTTCCTCCCCCATCTCCAGTTTTAAAACTTATAATGAAATTTATAGCAGCTTTGATGCTTATAATTATACTAGAGGCCTGGTGCACGAAATTTGTGCATGGGTGGAGGTATCCTTCAGCCCGGCCTGCACTCTCTCCAATCTGGGACATCCCTCGCACAATCCAGGACTGCTGGCTCCTAACCACTCGCCTGCCTGATTGCCCTTAACCGCTTCTGCCTGCCAGCCTGATCGCCCCCTACCCACTCCCCTGCTGGCCTGATTGATGCCTAACTACTCCCTTGCCAGACTGGTCACTACCAACTGCCCTCCCCTGCTGGCTTGGTCACCTCCAACTGCCCTCCCCTGCTGGCCTGATCTTGCCCTCACCTGCACTCCCCTGATGGCCTGATGGCCCTCAACTGCCCTCCCCTGCCAGCCTGGTCACCCCTAACTGCCCTTCCCTGCAGGCTTGGTCTCCCCCAACTGCCCTTCCCTGCCTGCCTGATCACCCACAACTGCCCTCCTCTGCCGGCCATCTTGTGGTGACCATCTTGTGGTGGCCATCTTGTGACAACCATCTTGTGGTGGCCATTCTGTGGTGGCTATCTTGTGGTGGCCATCCTGTGGCAGCCATCTTGTGACAACATGAAGGTGGCCATCTTGTGGTGGCCATCTTGCGATGACATTGTGGTGGCCATCTTCTCACACGATGCCAGCTAGGCTTATTATATAGGATATTTCTTCTAGTCAGTAAGCTAGCAGACTTTAGCAAGTGCTGTTCTGTGTGTGGAGTACTATTCTAGATTGCTATGGAGCAGAGGGTTAGAAGGGAATTAGAAAAGACATTCTAGTTCTTTGAATTACTGATAATTTAGATGGTAACTATTCCATAATAGAAATGACTACATAATTAAATAGGAATTAGAAGTCCAACATAAGTACCTGTAATTTATTAAACTATTACTCAACAAATATGAATTAGACATCCATAGTTACAGTAGGTGCCTTTGAATATGAAAGGACATCTCTGGACAGCACATGGGGCCCTAGAGAAAGTGGGTGCTTATTGGAAGCTGTTTAAGAAGCAGATTTTAGGATATGGGTTCATTCCCTGTTGGGCTATGTACGGGAGGCAACTGATCGATGTTCCTCTCTCACATTGATGTTTCTTCCTCTCTCTCCCTTCCTCTGTTTCTTAAAATCAATAAAAAAAAAGCAAATACATATCCTCAGGTGAGGATTAAAAAAAACACACAGAAAAAAAGGAAGTAGCATGTAAAAAGCACAAGTTGGTAATGTGCTAATTGTGCATGTGAAGGTTGAGAATAAAGAAGGAGGCTTTGTCAACTCAGGTAGGAAGATTGGACATTAGCTATGGGATGTTGATTTAGAACCTGGAACCGGACTGGAAGACGAAGACACGGATTTCCTGGAGTTTACTTTTGGAACTGGCATTTGTGGAGGCACAGTGTGGGGTGAGTAAAGCACCTAGGAGCAATGGAATGGCGATTTTTTTTACATCAGAGCAGATGGCAATCAAAGTTGGTGAGACATGGGTATCTGGTGGACAAATGTGGTTCTTAAAGGCAAATCCATAGATATAAGGATACAGATTTTGAAGAAGTGCTATTTTTTTTCTTAAGGTTTTCCCCCTTACATGATAGATGGAAGGGTCCTATGACATTATAAAGATTGACTATTTAAAGAGGTGTGTTATCAAAAAGCCAAGTGAAGGGGGGCTCATGGAAGCCCACAGGATTGTTCGGCGATGACCTCCAAATCAATCAGCCATTTTACTGCATTTTTTTTAAATGCCTACTATGTGCATAGCATCTGTGTGCCAATTATGATTTGACTTATGTTTTTTTTTAACTTAAAAATAATTCCTTCTTAAGTGGATATTTGTGTGAAAAATTGTGTATTTTGTTTGTTACATGAAACGGGAGCAAACAGCTACGAGGCTGGGGAGGGCTCCCATGGAGTGTCCTATGTTGATGTTGTGATCGACAGGTTGTCAGAGGAAGGTCTTTCTTCCCTTTGGATCTGGGGTCCAGTAACCAGGGAGATCCTAGAGTGAGATAATTTCCACTGTAGCTTTGGAAGTGCATTAACACTTGTCTAACATTATGGAAACCGTTGTCCTCAAAAGGAGTTTCAAAATGCTATGAAATTGGAAACAGTAAAGGAGAGAAGATAAAGCATCATTGTGTGGGGGCTTTTTAGTAGGTTCTAATAAAACAAGGATGCACACACCATTTTGAAGACTACAAAGTGGGACTTTGAACCTTAGTGCAGGGCAGGGATCACACTAGGTTGGGAAATCATTTTGCATGGGGGAACAGGGAAGTAGGCAACCGAAGGAGTGCGTGCTGGGAGAGTAGGATGGAGTTTGGAATGAAGGCAGGACCTGAGAAGAGGCAGAACCGCAGATAAACTGGTTCTATTTTTAAGGCAGCAAATACAGGAAAACAAATTCAGAAGTGGGATATGCTTATGAGGTTTTATTTTGGGAGGTTGGTGCAGGTGGAAATTACATTTTATGGTAGATATTGGCAGCCAGGCGAGCTGCTTAGAAATCTTCCCACTCTCCCCCTTCCCTCTGAGTCAATAGCTTTTGAAGGGGAATAGACACTTCTAACTTTATTGCCTTTTTGTGATATGAATTTTATTGAAAACCTAGCAGACTCTTAATCTCACAAATACATGATTATTTCTGTTGTTCACAGAAAGTTTTGGAGATCACTATTTTCTTGGGAAGAGTTAGTCAGGTCTTGGCTTCATTTAAAAAACCTCATTTCCATAAAATACGCCAGGAGAGCCAGAGCAAAGCTTTTCATAGGTTATAGTGCGAAGAAGCTTGAGAAAGATGGCCTTGTGTTTTTTGTTTTTAGAGATTTTTTTAATTGGCAAGGAGACAGTGGATGAGCTTTGAGAGTTATGTCACTATCACTAAATTTCTTTTTAAGTGAGAGCAATTCGATGCTTAATGATTAAAAAAGTTCTTTTTTTTATAGTAAATGATAGGTGTTAATGTGTTAAACTGCAGACTTGATTACATTGCTGTTGAATAAGAATTTATTCATCCATTCATGTAATAAAACTTTATTGGGCATTTACTTTATGCCAGGGCCTGGGCAAGATGCCCCAGTGAGACCGTATCTGCTTCCGGGGTGAGGGGGTGTTGCTCAGCAGTAATTAATTTTTCATACCATGTGGAAGGCCATGCCATGAACATTTCTCTCTTTTTGGCTGCCCAGCATTTGAACTCCTGTCAGTACTGGAGAATTCTACTCATGTGATTCTGGTGGGAGCCGGGCTGTGGCCCACTAAAAATGTCAGAGGTAGATGCTGGGCTCCCTGAGCTCAGGGAGGGCACCTGTGGTTGAATGTAGCTACTTGGACATTGCCATGCAGGATTCTGAGTCAAGCCAGGGACCCATGGAAGCCAGTCATTTTAGAACCCACTCCTTTGGTGTGACATCAGTGTCCATTGTCTAGTGTTCCATGTAGACGGTGCCCATGGTGGGTGGCGCCCATCAGGTGGCTTGCTCCCAGTGGGTCACTGTGGATGTTGAGCCCTACCCGCTCTGTGTGCTGCTGCATGAAGCTGTGTCAGCATAGCAAGATGAGGGACAGACAAGGACAGGCCAACCCTGCCTGCAGTGTCAGGAAAGACTTTGTTAGGGCATCTGAGCCTGGAAGGACTAGTAAGAGCTTGCTAACCCCAGCCTGGGGCAACTGTGAGGACTCCAGTGGAGGGAGGTCAGTTGTGAGTCCCACTGGATGTTAGTGAATGGGTGAATGAAAGGAAGGCCAATGGCTTTGAGCTAACATGATGAGTTCATGTTTGGAAAGGTGGGATTGAAGAGACTAGTGAGACTTGGAGTATATGGGGTCAGGGCCTGGAATGGAGACACACCTGGAAGGACAGTAGTCATCCTACGTGACTCTCGTTGAGTGCATGTCACTATTATTTTATTCAGTGCTCCTGTCAATAAACTGTGCTGTGCCACTTTCAAGTGTCAGCTCCTTTAAGTCTATGAAGTGGTTACAGTTATTTTCCCATTTTTCAGAGAGGAAACTGAGGCTCAGAAAGATTGAGTGACTTGCCCATGGAATATCACTAATAAATAGTGCAACCAGGCCGATATCTCAGTCTGACTGGCTCCAAGCCTCTTCTGTCTGCTCTGCTGCCTCCTGACACACAGATGGGGCTCAGTCACCTGGCAGATGGGTGCAGCTGATGTGTGCGAAGAATTCCATGCCGGTTAGGTCAGCGGTGTCCTGTTTACTCCATCCCTTTACCTGGCTTTACTGTTTAATACCATTTATCCCTGATATTACCTTCTAAATTTATTTGCTTATTGCCTGTCTCCTGCATTAGAATGTGAGATACAAGGGGGCAGGGACTTGGCCCTGTCTTTTTACAGCTGTTTACTGTGTCCCTAGAACTGTGCCTGGCACATAGTAGTTACGCAAATATTGTCGAATAAATAATAATAATAACTATCACATACATATCATATACCAAGTGAAGGCATGTAGTAACTCACTTGATTCCCAGGACTATCATTATCCCCATATTAGAAATGAGATAACAGGCACAGACAGGTCAAGGAACTTGTTCAAGGTTGCACAGCCCAGAGACATGGTACAAAGATTCTCATATAAGTACTTTGGGTCCAGAAATCAGATCGTTAAATGCTAAGTTTTACTGCCTCTCATGAGTGAATGAATGATTAGTTAAGACAGATTTACATGAGCTATAAAAATGTATTTAGTAATACATCTCAAAGTAGATAGTTAATAGAAATAAATTTTATAAATAATGAGGTAATATTTTTCTCCTGTTAATAAGAAAGGACAGTTAATGATTAAGATAGATATTTGGAAAAATCTTTTTTAAAAAATAGGCTCAGATTCCTGGAAGATACATTATAGCATCATATATAAACTACTGGTCCATAAATAATACTGAGTTTTTAAAGGCTAGTAAATATGTCTGATACTATATGCTTCAAACAGCAATATTATATATCTTTGTTATTATCCTCATAAGATATACTTATTTCTTATGGAAGAAATTTTAACAGTAAGCAGATGTTAACTTTCATCATAATTTATTTGTTGGTCTAAAAGCTCAGTTCAGTGCTGAAGAATTATATAACAGTTGGATTTTGGAACTACAGTTGAACTGGAATCACTCTTTAAACAGGGTCAGCCTTTTAAAACTTTTGTCTAATTCTGAACAAATGTTTGGGCTTTTACGTCTAATTTAGTCCTTGAACTGAATAGTCAGACTGAATTAGACCATAAACTCATGTACTGCTAAGCTTATATTTTTAATTAAGGGATGGACAAGTTACAAATATTGGGAATCAGACTGTGGACCGTGGAAAAGGCCAGCAGCATGGGGTTAAATGAGTTGAATTCTTTCAAGGCAGACACAGGAAAACAAAAGCGCTTCAAAACCAAATTTGCCTAATAATGAAAGTAATTTGTGATATTTTTAACATTAATCTGTTTTCATCCATGTTCCAATGTTGTTTTTTTTTTATTTCATTCTATTCATATTTCTAGCTATAAATTTTTCATGATTTTCCCTCCATATCAAGAATAATGGGCTTTCTCCATTCTCAGAGCCTTTTTACAGTGCTCAGCTCTGGAGTCGAACCCAGATCCCTAATGAAGATGATGAATATGTGTAATAAGCAGGTGATGAGTTAGAGTGTAGATGTTGAACTTGTTTGTTTTCAATAATTATTAGAGGCTTTAAATGTGAATATAGGCCTTGATGAGAAATATGCTCAAAGGAAGTACTGACTGAAAGTCCAGTGGGCTTTCTGAGTATAAAGTGCCTGTTAGGACACTGGTAGATGCTGAGGATGGAAGTAGAGGTAGACTTTGGTTCAACGAGATAGGTGGAGATGACATAAAAAGTTTAAATCGTTGTGATAAAGTTTTTCATTTTCTTTCCCTTTTCTGTCATTTTCCCTCATTTGAGCATTTATATTTTTAGCCCCTTTATGCTTGTGGCATAGTTTTCTTAGTGATAGGATTTTGGCTTATCTTTTAGGTTTGAAATAGCATGGTCTGGTGAATCGGCACAGCTCAGATAGACAGCAGACAGGGCTGCATGCACAAGTGTTGCTTCCATAGCCTTTACTTTCCCCTTGATTTTTTATTCGAAACTGTTTTTCAGTCATTCATGCAATTACATGTTAAAAGAACATACTTTTTCATTTAAAGTGCCTTAGACTGGTGATATGGCACCTTTAGGAGGTCAAACTCCATTTTGGTATTAGACAAACAAAAAGAACAGAAATGATTACAATTCATAGTGGTAAGATCTAGGGATAAGACCATTTGATGCGAAATTTATTGTGATCTTTTAAACTATTTTTTTAAAATCTCAGAAGTGCTAATACACATGAGTATGTGTATATCTGTTTGGGTCTTTTGTATTCACACACAGAATATATACATATATACATACATGCATATATGTACACACATATACATATATACATGTATGTACTATATAAAACGAGAATAATAGCTTTTGGGGCTTTTTGAGTATTGTTAATAGATAAAAATTTATTTACGAAGTGGCCTTGCCTCAGTGAAGAGTTAAATCAAGACCGGCTTCTGAGTGTCAGGGTAGAACTTTATATATTTGAGAACTTTACTTTAAAAACCTTGTGGAGATAGTTAATGACAGCATACTCATTTTTGAAGAGTTTCTATGTGGAAATATAGGGGTACAGAAAGCTTGATTGCCATTTTTGTGTTCACCAACTGAAGTAAATACAAAATCCTGGCATATGATTTAGTGAACAAAGAAGCAATGATTATAATTCACCAGTAAATCAGAGAGTTTATTTTAGTCTAGAATTGAACTTCCCCTTTGTGCTGACTAAACCTGTGCCTGCTGCACTTTTCTTGTGACTGAAATTGTTCATAAGCCTGGCTTTGCATCTCTGCCAGGAAAGTGCCCTCACAGCCTTTCTGCTGACATTACCTGTGTAGGTTTAATATCTAATGACATCACTTACATACAGGGTGGGGCAAAAGTAGGTTTACAGTTGTTTGCCTGGAAATAATACAATAATCTATCTATATAATCGAGGAATATGCAAATTAGTAGGGACACCATAACGTCACAACCAAACAGCAGGATCCTGCGGCTGCATGGTGCCTGGCTGGGGCAAGGGACCTCAGGCCGCACCCCCTGCCCCCAGCGCCGGGCCGGGAGACTTCAGGCCATGCCCCCCGCCCTGGCAGGGCTTGACAGGGACCTCAGGCCACGCCCCTCACCTGGCAGGGCTTGATGGGGGTGGGGCTGGCTGGGTCTGGGTCTCACCCAATGCGGGTGGTGCTGGCCTGGTCTGGGTCTCCTGTGTTTTCGAAGCGCATGCGGGTGGTGGGCAGGTACTTGAGTGTACGTCCCATGGCACGCCCCAGACTCTGACAGGAGGGAGATTTTCATACACATTTTACTAATTTTCATTTCTGACACTTCTATTATAGAGAAAGGGCAAATAGCAATATTAAAATATTTCCTCTAATTAATTTCCTTTTAATATGCACGAATTTCGTGCACCAGGCCACTAGTCCTATCCAATAAAAGGGTAATATGCAAATTGACCATCACTCCAACACACAAGATGTCTGCCCCCATGTGGTCAAAGATGGCCGCCCCCATGTGGACACAAGATGGCCACCACAAGATGGCCAGCAGGGCAGGGAAGTTGGGAGGGACCAGGCCTGCAAGGGAGGGAAGTTGGGAGGGACCAAGCCAGAAGGGGAGGGCAGTTGGGAGGGACCCAGGCCTGCAGGGGAGGGCAATTGGGAGGTGACCAGGCCTGAAGGGGAGGGCAGTTGGGAGCAACCAGGCCTGCAGGGGAGGAGAATTGGGGGTGACCAGGCCTGTAGGGGAGGGAAGTTGGGGCAACCAGGCCTGCAGGAGAGGGCAGTTAGGGGTGACCAGGCCTGCAGGGGAGGGCAGTTATGGGTGATCAGGCCGGCAGGGGAGGGCAGTTAGGCGTTGATCGGGCTGGCAGGGGAGCAGTTAGGCGTTGATCAGGCTGGCAGGGGAGTGGTTAGGGGATGATCAGGCTGGCAGGCAGAAGTGGTTAGGGGCAATCAGGCAGGCAGACAGGCAAGCGGTTGGGAGCCAGCAGTCCTGGGTTGTGAGAGGGATGTCCGACTGCCCATTTTAGGCCCCCGTGATTGGGCCTAAATGGGCAGTCGGACATCACTTGAGGGGTCCCAGATTGGAGAGGGTGCAGGCTGGGCTGAGGGACACCCTCCCCCACCCCCGTGCATGAATTTCATGCACTGGGCCTCTAGACTATATATATATATATATATACACACACACACACACACACACACACACTCACACACACACTAGTGGCCTGGTGTATGAAATTCGTGCACATTAAAAGGGGATTAATTAGAGGAAATAATTTAATATTGCTATTTGCCCTTTCTTTATAATAGAAGTGTCAGAGATGAAAGAAAATCAGTAAAATGTATATGAAATCCTTCCTCCTGTCAGTCTGGGGCACACCACGGGACCCAGAGTCAAGTCCCCGCCCACCCACATGCGCCTCAAAATCACATGAGACCCAGACCCTGCTGGCCCCCCGCCCCCATTGGGCTAGATCCAGACCCGGCCAGTCCCATCCTTGTCAAGCCCCGCCAAGCAGGAGGCGTAGCCTCAGGTCCCCTGGCCCAGTGCTGGGGCTGGGGGTGCAACCTGAGGTTCCCCGGCCTGGTGCCTGGGTGGGGGGCAGAGCCTGAAGTCTCCTGTCAAGCCCCACCTGGGGGGGCACAGCCTGAGGTCCCCCAGCCTGGTGCTGGGGCGGGGGGAGCGGCCTGAGGTCCCCTAGCCCAGCACCAGGACAGGAAGTGCACCTTGAGGTCCCGTCAAGCCCTGCTGGGTGGAGGGCATAGCCTGAGGTCCCCTGTCAAGCCCCACGGGGGTGGGGGAGGGCATAGCCTCAGGTCCCTGCTAATTGCTCGTTAGGGGTCCTTACAGGAACTTGGCCTCAGCTGTGGTTGCAGCTTTGTGATGGAGTGATGGTCAATTAGCATATTCCCTCGTTATTAGCTAGGAAGCCTAAGTGACAGTTTGACCTTTTGACCAGTAGCTATGATGCGCACTGACCACCAGGGGGCAGATGCTCAACTCACAGGCATGGAAACATGGAACAGACTGATGAACCTTAGAGGGAAAGGGAGAGGGGGGAGGGTATGAAGAGATTAACCAAAGATCTTATATGCATAATAGAGGCTCGGTGCACAGATTTGTGCACTGGTGGGGTCCCTCGGCCTGGCCTGCTGGGATTGGGCTGAAACCAGCAATCTGACATCCCCCAAGGGGTCCCGGATTGCGAGAGGGCCAGTCCAGGCCCAGGGACCCCACCGGTCCACTAATCTGTGCACCAGGTCTCTGGCTAATAAATAATAGTACAAGAATAAGCTCTGTGTTTTGCATACTCACAACTGTAAACCTATTTTTGTCCCATCCTGTATTTCCTATAGCGAAGGAGGATAGTACTCATTGGGGAGAAAAATTTTGAGGTTCACTTCTTTTTCTTAAAGACATTTTTAAAACTAAACTGTTTTAACTACATTAAAGGGTTTTTAAAGCATGCATGTAACACCTTCTGTCATTTTGACATGAATATTTTCATTTTCCCGGTTCCTTTCTAGTCTCTCTTCATATGTGGATTTGTTTTATGTTGCTGGAATCATGTGTTTTCCCATTCAACGTAAAGATGCTTCCATTGTTACAAAGTCTTCACTATTATGATTTAAATTGCTATATAATAGCTCATTTGCTACTTATTTTCTTATAAAACTTTTTTAGTATTTACTATTTCTTTTCTAGTTTGCTCATATTAGCATGTTCCCATAATTATTTGAAAATTTTATTCAAATATTAACTTTATTAGTTTTCTTCATACATGATATTTGTTTTTAAGTAATCTCTCATGAATATATGTGTGTGAGTGTATAAAACTTATAGCATTATTTAAAAAGGCAGTGAAAATTACTGAATAATTTAGACTCATTAATAGGAAAGACCTGGATTATCTTGGGCAACTGTTAATTCAGCCTTTAGGTTTACTTTTTCTGTCTAACATGTCATGTTGTTAGTCTGATTTAACCTTTGATTACTGTTTTTGTATTTCATATTGGTATATGGAAGTTAAAATAAATGCTACATTATGTAAGGAAATGAAGTTTATTTGATATTTAACTCCAAAGATTTATATTACAACCATTTTATTCTTAAATAATGAACTTGTATGAACTGTATGACTGATAGGGAATGTTATGCACTGTATTTCTCTAGGAGCTCCCCAGAGTCCTTCTGCTTCATGAACTGTCTAAGCAGGAAGGTGCATGGACCATCCTTCCACTGTTACCACAGTACGTTTAACTGGAAATGTGTCAATTCCTGACATTTCTACCGGGAAACTCGTAAGCTCCCTAATTTTCTTATAAGAGGGTGTGTGTTTTTTTCTCAGCGCCAGTAAGTGAAGTAAATTTGAACTCAGTTTTTTATGACTATTACATTAACCCAATTTCTTCCTAACCATGAATGACTTTTATTTTTAAATGTTTCTTTTTTTAAAGATAAAATGTCTCTATATTTGATATTTATGTTCGACAATTATCTGTCTTCTGAACTGGTGTTGTTATGGAGAGATTTCACTTTAAGAACTCTAGCTGTTGTATAAACCATTATTATTTGGCTTTCCTATATGCTGAAACTATATGTTGAAGAAAAGTATAAGAAAAAACTTTAGATTTCTTGCCATTTTATATGTCCTTCATCATTTCCTGCCTATCAGTTTTAAATCTTATTATAAACTTGCTTTATAGAAGGGATTACTAGAGCCTATTTCCTTTTGCCAGCTTTTCTGCAACATATAGCAGAAATTCCTCGTGGATTTTCTTCTGTGAAGAAGAGACAAGAATACAAGTTCCAGAACTCTTAGAAACACTCAGAAGATATGACACCTCAAAGGTGAATACAGTTTTAATACCAGTGTTTATCTTTTGGGTGAAATGCTTAAAAGAAGATTTTGACTATGAGGTTTTTAAAACTAATAAAGCAATTTAAAATGAAAGAGAATGGAATAATAGTTGAATATCTGGAAGCAATGTTAAATAATTCTCTTTAAGTTGTGTAGCTTTCAGAGGGATGGAACTTACCATGAGCTGTTCTTAAATGAAAAGAAAAACCTACTTATGTATGCTAACAGTTTCAGGAAGTTCAAAAACGATAACCCAGAATTAAGTTATGCTTCTCTTTATGAACAGTGACCACATAGTATTTTAGATATGAAATATATTTTGAGTACCACTGTGATAGCAGGGCACACAGACAAGGGTCCTGACCACATGGATGGTACAGGATAATAGGAAAACAACAGACCATTAAAGAAGCAATTACAGTTAAAAGTGAGACTTTTTTAATAAGGGAAATGTGAGGCGCTATTAGAAGCACATAGCTGGGCATCATATTTAATCTGGAAGGGTCACAAGTGGAATCAACATTTAATCTGAGTCACGTAGGATGAGTAGGAATTAACAGGAGAGAAAGTGTTCTAAGCAGTTATATGTAAGAAGGTCTGGAGGTGAGAAGGGATGCATCTTATGTTAGATTCTTTGCTACTTTCATATTTTCAAATTTTATTTTGTGAAAACAGGATATAGCCATTGGCTCTTTTTTTCTTTATTGATTAAGGTATTACATATGTGTCCTTTCCCCCCATTGCCCTCTGCCTCCCCACTCACGCCCTCACCCTCCTGGTGTCTGTGTCCATTGGTTAGGCTTATATGCATGCATACGAGTCCTTTGGTTGATCTCTCCTCATTCCCCCCACCCTCCCCTACCTTCCCTCTGAGGTTTGATGGTCTGATCAATGCTTCTCTGTCTCTGGATCTGTTTTTGTTCATCAGTTTATGTTGTTCATTATATTCCACAAATGAGTGAGATCTTGTGATATTTATCTTTCTCTGACTGGCTTATTTCACATAGCATAATGCTCTGCAGTTCCATCCATGTTGTTGCAAATGGTAAGAATTCCTTCTTTTTTACAGCAGCGTAGTATTCCATTGTGAAGATGTACCACAGTTTTTTAATTCTCTCATCTGCTGATGGGCACTTAGGCTGTTTCCAAATCTTAGCTATTGTAAATTGTGCTGCTATGAACATAGGGGTGCATATATCCTTTCTGATTGGTGTTTCTAGTTTCTTGGGATATATTCCTAGAAGCAGGATCACTGGGTCAAATGGGAGTTCCATTTTCAGTTTTTTGAGGAAACTCCATACTCCACAGTGGCTGCACCAGTCTGCATCCCCACCAGCAGTGCACAAGGGTTCCTTTTTCTCCGCATCCTTGCCAGCACTTGTCGTTTGTTGATTTGTTGATGATAGCCCTTCTGACAGTTGTGAGATGGTACCGCATTGTCATTTTGAGTTGCATCTATCAGATGACTAGTGACTTTGAGCATGTTTTCATATGTCTCTTGGCCTTCCATATGTCTTCTTTCGAAAAGTATATATTTAGGTCCATTGCCCATTTTTTAATTGTATTGTTTATCTTCCTTTTGTTAAGTTGTATGATTTCCCTGTAAATGTTGGAGATTAAACCCTTATTGGTGACATCATTGGCAAATATGTTCTCCCATGCAGTGGGCTTTCTTGTTGTTTTGTTGATGGTTTCTTTTGCTGTGCAGAAGCTTTTTATTTTGATGTAGTCCCATTTGTTTATTTTCTCTTTAGTTGCCATTGCCCTAGGAGCTGTACCGGTAAAGATACTGCTTCGGCATATGTCTGAGATTTTGCTGCCTGTGGGTTCCTCTAATATTTTTATGGTTTCCCATCTTATTGGCTCTTGTTTACTTCTAATCCCTAGCATTAGCGGAGTATTGAATACTTAATAGGTGGTCAATAAACACTTGTGAACAACTGAGTAATCCTGTGAGGTCAGCTTTCCTCCTGGGCTCTGTTCAGTGCCCCTGCAGGTGTAGAGGGCTGACTCAGAGACATCTTGGGAATAAATCAAGCTTCTCTGTTCTGGAGAAGCCTAGGTTACACCCTGATCACCTTATAGAATTCTTTAAACTTGGAATAAACAGAGTGGGCCATTTCTGATACTAAAGGATGCCTGCCTGGCCCACCCATGTTCTGATGCCCACTCAGAACTGGGCCAGGTTTAATGAGGACACTGGGAAGGAATTTGGCTTTTGGCTGCCTGTTTGCTTTGTTGATAATAGACCCTAAAAGCTGGGGACAGTGAACATTAGATTTCTCAAACACTAGAACGTTTGTTACTGTCATAAAACCACCAGTTTCGATGTTGTTTAAATGCTTGAAGGATCCATTGTAGTTTTTCTGCATGATTTGCTTTCTGGGAAGATACAGTATAATTGAATGAGAAAGTTGGTAGGTTAAAAAAAATTCCTTCAAAGGAGAGAATTATGACCATGTCTGAGATGATGCTAACCAGCATCTATGTACCTTTTGCCATGTTTTATGTAAAACATTTGTTATGCGTTTGTTTCCTTTTGACTTGGGAAAAACTCCCAAATCTTTTTCAGGATGTAGGAGTTTTAATCTCCTCCAAGTGTTCATTTCACCTGGAGATTATTTTTCCATTATCCATAGCTCTAATTCTCTTCAGAAGAAGGTGACTCACAGTGCTTTTTAATGAAAATTGGAATAAATTCAAAAGTTCAAAGCAAGTTCATGAAAAGCAAGAACAGAGTAAAAGTGAGATGGTTCCCCCTCTTTTCTAACCCTGCCATAGGAAAAAAATCTAGGCTGCTTTATTTCGTTTAACGCTAGCACTTAGGAGTAAGAATTACATAATGTTGAAATGAGCTCAAACCAGTGTTGTCCCTCCCCCCCCCGCCCCTGCTATTTGACATTTTAGAAATAAAAGTATAGAGCAAGTCTGGCTTGGCTATTGACACAAATAAACTACACAAAAATAATATGATGTAATGTAGTAGAGTATCAGTTATTTTGTTTTATTCTGACATTTTTCCTTCAATATCTTCCTGTCATTCTTACTAATGCAAATTTATGCTGTTGTACAATATTTTAAAAATTAAATCTTTATTAAAATAATTAATCTTTGTTAAATTGCCTTTCCAGGTTATTTCTATAAATTTTCATATCTTGATGAAGTCTTTCTTTTTCCCACTGTATGCCTTTAATATAAGTGTGCATATGCTGACATGTCTTGACTTTAATTTTTTTGCATTATTCTACTGCAGTTTGTTGGCAATAATTATAATTTTTATTTATTTATTTTATTTATTTATTTTTAATTTCTTTATTGATTAAGGTATCACATATTTGTCCTCATGTCCCCATTCCCATCCCACACCCCTCCCCACACATGCCCCCACCCCCCTGTTGTCCCCAACCGCTGGTTAGGCGCATATGCTTGCACACAAGTCCTTTGGTTGATCTCTCCCCTTTACCCCCACCCTCCCCTCCCCTCCCTCTGAGGCCCGACAGTCTGATCCATGCCTCCCTGTCTCTGGGTCTGTTCTTGTTCATCAGTCTATGTTGTTCATTATTTCCCCTAGATGAGTGAGATCATGTGCTATTAGAAATACACTTATAAGAACCGAAAATGAGACAAGCAATAATGGTTATGGTGACAGGAAATGAATCAGTCTGTAGTGAGTTTCTTTCTGGGCCAACAGTTCTTTTGAGACCCAATTACAGTGTCCAACAGTTCCTTATGTGTACATGTCAGCACTGACATTACAGTTCTGGATGGTGGAGAACTGGTGGTAATGCAGGTCCGACTCTCTCTGGTTTGGTCCTGGGCAACCTGCAGTGATGCACAGCTGCTGACTGCTAGTATGGGAAGACCACGTCAGCGTCTTCCATCTCTTGACTGCTTCTCTTCTGTCTTCATGGCTGGAGTAGTCCTGTCGATTCCTCTCTGTTGCTGGAATCCACATGGTCTCGGAGTTTTTTAGCTGCGGAAAGCTGTGTCTTTGGAGGTGGAGGTCCCAGGTTCCGCGAGTCTGCAGCTGGGGTAGCAGGATATTGGTTGGAGTGGGTGCTGGGTCGCGGGGCAGTTCCAAGGCCTGTCTTGTTGGTGGTGTTGATGAGTTTCTACCTAAGGCCGTTCTCCGCTCAAGATGGCGTGGGCTCCCTCTGTGCTAGGGTCCCGGGAGTGCCCGCAGCGGTGGTAGTCTCTCTTTGTCAAGGAGAGGCTTTCTGCCAGCCCCTGCTGCTCCTGCGAGATTTAACTTTCCCTCACTCACTCTCACACACCCCACGCACAACCACACACTCTCCTTTTATACCCTCACTCACTCACTTCCTCTCTCTCCACTCCGTCCTGCCAGCCGCCATCTTCCGCCTCCAATAATTATAATTTTTAATGTCTATTTACAATTTTATCTTATAAATGTGCCACAAGCAATTCCTATTATTGAATGTTAAACTGGCATTTTTTCTTTTTTCTTTCTCTCTATAATACATACACATTTTTAATTTTTACTTTAGAGGTATCAGAATAGTGCCTGAATCCTATTACACTTCCAGAGTCCAAAATTTTTAAATACATGGAGCTGATACACATGATTTGTACATAATAGCAACCTGAGAATAATGAAAGAAAAATATTTTACAGATTTAAATAAAGAACTTTACTATAATTAAGATTTAAACATCCATTGCTATCAGACATACAAGTTAAGAAGTGCTGTATAAGTTCCTATAGAGACTTATATACATAATTAATACTTACTGTTAGTTATTTTGCCTCAAGTTTAACATCTTCCAAACCATAGGTAATATTTTCTTTGAATTAATCAATATACATTTTGAATATATAATCAGCAGAAAATCTTACATAACCTGATGTAACCTGACACTCAAAGAAACCAACTATTATTTCTTTGATGTTCTAAATATTTTTGAAGGCAGACAAATACTTGTTTTAAAAGTTAAAAACTCAACAGGATCTATGTCTTTTTTTTAATATTTATTTTTGAAAGTATTACATATGTGCCCTTCCACCTCCCCCCCCCCCGCCCCCACTGAACTGTTCTAGCCCCCCCCCCACCTCCCACCCCAGGCCCCCTCACCAGCCCATTGTCTGTGTCCATGGGTTATGCATATATGCATACAAGTTCTTCTGTTGATCTCTTCCCTCTCACCCACCCTCCTCTGCCTCTGGAACTATGTTTTTGATACAACTTTACATATTCTTCATTTTTTAAACAAGCAGTGACTATCTCTTTTGGATTTTCATTGTTAAGACAAGGCCTATAATGCATAGCAGATAATTATTTATAAACTGAATAACATCTGAGAATTTATTCAATTTTTAGGGATCCAATATTATAAAATTTCCTATAATTATGTCATTTAAAAATGAACATATACCTATTAAGAAATGTAATAAAAATTGTTTAATCACTTTAGAGCAGTCAAAATACAACACTAAGATTGGTGTCTTGGTGTCTGAAAGCAATCATTTTGCCATATGCATCTTAATCTTTTATTCCATTCATTTTAAGTTGATGGTTAATTCAAAAACTGAGTTTTAATCAAAGTTGTTTTTAAACATTGTCATAATTTCACGTTGAAGAGTCAGATAAATGGCACTAGCCATTGCTTCTCTCCTCCTCTACTCTTGCTCTCTCTTCCTTGCTCTAAATTATAGTCTTTGAGAAGTCAGAGTTTACTGTTCTCTTGAGCTACCAATGACTGCTGATGTTCTTTTTGCTCATCTCCAAGGCACTTGTTTTGCATATTACTTGAAAAATATTCTAGGATGAATCCAGGGTACCTCTGATTTTCTTGAAATACTTTTTTTTTCAATTTTTTTATTAAGGAATTATATGTGTACATATCTTACCATTGCCACCCCCAACCCCACTCCCATATATGCCCTCACCCCCCAGAGTTTTGCATCCATTGGTTTGCTTCCTTTATATTCTGTTCCAGATGTTTCCATATTAGTTCCTGTGTTGGAGCTTTTACTTCCTTTTCTATTGCTGCTTTTCTAAATTGGTTGAAGAGCTCACCTGAGGACACCTGACATTTTGACTGGTTTGCCTAACTTTTCTAAGAGTCTGCATTCTTGATTTGTATATCCTTCTGTACAGAAACTTGACATTCACACTCGAAAACCATTGTGTCATCACCAGACGAATGCATCACAGTTAGGCCAGTCAAGTGATTTTTCAAATCACATGAGGGAGGCAGGATTTATAAAGGTGAAATGCTTTTTACACTCTGCATATGTTGTAATTCTTGATTATTAGTGCTAACTTGTGGTGATATGGTGGTGTTCCACTTGAATGTGTAGCCTGATGAAAAAGGGCAATAGAATAAGAGGTTGTATCTTGCATAGAAGATTGTATCTTTACTTTCTCTTTAGAAGGAGAATCATTCTGTTTCACTTCAGTAAATTTAGGTAACATTTCTGATTCGGAATCACTGCTGTCTGAAGAAATTGAATCACTGCTACTACTTTCAGACTCTGACGAAATGCTGCTGCTTTCACTCATTTGGGAACAAATTTCAACACTAGTCTTGGATGATGGAGTTTTCTCAGATTTTGGTTGACATTTTCTAGAATTTAACTCATTATTGACATCCAGTAATCACTTTTCAACTCCTATTTTTTTTCTGTGAATGAAGTTCTTCATTGAACTTCATTATTTTCTTACCATGAGGTTTTAGTGGTCTTTTTCTTAGACATGCAGCAACATATTTTTCTAGCTACCTCAGTGTTGTTGTTTGCAGTGTTTCAAAGTCTATCTCTATCTCATCAGGGTTGGAATTTCTCAGTGAAGGCTCTCTTGATTGTATAATATGAACAACTTTTCCAAATTTATCTCCAGGAAGTTTGTTTCTATTCAAACTCAATCGCCTTTTCTCCTTATAGCATTATTTTCATCCTCAGATTTCAGAGCCAACACTAGTTTCCTCTTTTTTGGCTGATTGCTCTTGGATTTTTCTTTTAATTTCATTTGTTTAAACTTTTTTCTTGGATTTTCATCTGTGTTGACATTTTCTTTTATCTTTTCCCTTTTATTATTTTTTAAAAATTTATTTTTATTGATTTCAGAGAGGAAAGGAGAGAGAGATAGAAACATCAAGGATAAAAAAGTAAAGAAGAAAGCACTGGTAGGAGGGGCAGAGGCGTGGAACCAGGTGGTCCAGCACCCACGTGTGGCATTTTTTTAATTGGGAGGGATATCTCCAAGACCTCCCATGAGGAGCAAGGGGTCCCAGCTACACACCAGCCCCCCAGCCCAGGGTTCCAGAAGAGAAGTCCCTGTAACTTCAAGCTGTAAAAACCAGTCTGGATTGTGGCTGAGTGACACGGAGACTGCTGAAATCCCAGGTGTTCCCCTTAAAGGGCCTGTGCAAAACTTAGTCTTACTTCCTCTGAGCTCCAGCACTAGGCAGCGACTTTGGGGGTATCCAGGGACATGCAGGGAGGAACTGGACTGTCAGACATCAGAGCAGGAGCTTGGGGGCAGCTTTCTCCCAGGCAGGGTTGCTTGCTGGGGTCATTATTCCTGTGCTGGGACCTCTCCCATTGCAGAGCTGACTGACTGGCAGCCATATCTGAGTTTTCATTAGTGTGCCCACACTGTTCCTTCCACCCTGGTGATTCCCTGAGACTCAGTCCCATCAAATTTCAGCCCCACCCAAACTGTTTGCAGCTGCCTTTCCATATGAATGCCCTATCCTTTACACAAGCAGGAGCTGGAGTTAGCATGCCCCAAGCCTATCAGTAAAAGGCCTAAGACCTGGCACTAGCACCAGCCTGCCTTCCTAGACAGCTGGGCCTTGTCTGGGCACCTACTAGCCCAGTACAAGTAGCAGCCATCTGCAGATCTCTCTGTATCTCCTGCCAGATGGCCCCAGGCAGTGGCTGACTTTGCATCTCCCAGGAGGCCCCAGAGCCAGTGTGCCTGTGGACAGCTTCAGACCATACCAGATTACAACTCTGCACATCCATAAGTGACACATTCAAGAGGCAGACTCAGTGAGCACCAAAGCCCCACTGAAGCAAGTCCTGCTTCATAGGGGTATCTACTGCATAGCAGCTCTTCCTTTGTAGACACAGCTGGTTCTCACAGCCAATTGGCCTGGAGGCCAATTTCTCCCAGTGATGCCAACAGCAATCAAGGCTCAACTACAACAAGACTGTGCACACAGCCCACACAGGGGCACACCTAGAGTGTCCAGCTCAGGTGACTGGGGGGACTGAGCCACTAGGCCTTACAGGACATGTAATATACAAGGCCACTCTACCAATTTCAGGAGACATAACAGCTCTATCTAATACATAGACACAAACACAGGGAAGTAGCCAAAATGTGGACCTAAGCCACAGTATGGCCTCCCTTTGTGAGAGGCAGCTAGGCTGATCAGGGGAAGGCACCAGCCCCATCACCCCGCTGCTGCAGCCACTGCCAGTCACCACAGCCACCAAGGTATTTTCATCAACACGGACTCCAGTACCTTCACCATGAAAAAATGACAACTTTCTTTAAGCATTTTCAAGATGTGTCTTTCATAGGATATGACATTTCTTTATTTTTCTTTTTATCCTCACCTGAGGATATGTTTCCATTGATTCCTTCCCTCCAATCCCAGGCTTTAGGCTTGGGAAGGGGACCCCGCCCCCGCCCCTCTGATCGCAGGCTCGGCCCCTTCCCAAGCCTAAAGCCTCCGCCCAATGGCTGGCTGGGAGTGACCTGGGTGCCGAGGAGGTTCCCTGGACCCAGGTATGTATGCAAATTAAATGCCACCTTTGGTGGGTTAATTTGCATACTCACTCTGATTGGCTGTGGGTGTAGCAGAGGTATGGTCAATTTACATGTTTCTCTATTATTAGGTAAGATTAGGAATAGAGAGTGAGGTGATGATGGTTGGAAAGAGAAAATATGTAAAATTATTAGAACTTAGGCTTCTTGGTTTAAATTATATGCTTTAGTTTCTTTTTTATAGGGGGTGGTTGCCTTTTAAAGCTGTCCTGAGCTTGCTTTTAACAAAAAACTAGTGAGCACCTAGTACATGTTAGGTGTTCTGGGAACACAGTAGTGAGCAGAATGGACAAGAGCCGTGCCCACTGGCAGGGGTTATTCTTGTTGCAGGAAAGATAAGTAATAAGCAAAAATGCAAATAATGTGTAAGATGATTATTGGTGCTATGGAGAAAATAAAGCAGAATAAGAGGGATAAAGGATAGATTAGGGGTGGGCTTATTCTATGTAGGATGTTCAGGGAACATCTCACTGATCAGGTCACATTTGAGCAGAGGGTGAAGAAACCAAGGGAGTGAGCCATGTGCTCCTTACTTGTATATCAAACTGCCTAATTAATACCTCCACTTATTCATCTAATAGGAACCTCAAATTCAATATATCCAAAACTGAACTCTTAATGACCCTTTAAACCCCTTCCATCTTTAGTCTTTCTCATCTCAGAAATGGCATTACCATCTATCCAGTTGCTCATATGAAAAACCTAGCATCATGACTGATTCCTCTTTTTTCCTCAATCCTATGTTGGCATGTTCAGTTGACTGTACCTCCAAAATGCACCTCTCATTCATCTTCTCTCCATATTTAATACTACCACTCTGGTGCTTTCATCATCTCTTGCCTTGACCATTATTAGAGCCTCCTAGCTCATCTCCTTGTTTCTGCTCTTGCCATGCTAATACTCTAGCCCCGTGGTCAGCAAATTGCGGCTCGCGAGCCACATGCGGCTCTTTGGCCCCTTGAGTGTGGCTCTTCCACAAAATACCACGGCCTGGGCGAGTCTATTTTGAAGAAGTGGCATTAGAAGAAGTTTAAGTTTAAAAAATTTGGCTCTCAAAAGAAATTTCAATTGTTGTACTGTTGATATTTGGCTCTGTTGACTAATGAGTTTGCTGACCACTGCTCTAGCCTCTCTATAATTCAGTTGATAATCACTTACCTGCTTGAAAACTTCCAGTGGTTTCCCATTCCACCTGATATATGTTCACTAGATACAGCATTTTTGGTTGGCCGAAGTCTCCTATCACTGTAAAGATATTATTTTACTGTCTTTCAGATTCTATTTTTTCTGTTTAAACATCTGCTGTATGTCTTATTTTTATTCCTCTGAAAGAAATATGTATATCCTTCCCAACTACTTTTAAGATTTTCTGTATATGATCTTTCAACCAACATATACCTGTGTGCAGTTTACTTTGTTTTTGTCTTTTTGAATTTTAATTATTTTATTTATTGATGAGAGAGAGAGAGAGAGAGAGAGAGAGAGAGAGAGAGAGAGAGAGAGAGATATTTGTGAGATTTGTTGTTCTACTTATTTATGCATTCATCGGTTGATGATCCAATCCGAAATCTTGGAGTATCAGGAGGACGCTCTAACCAACTGAGCTACCTGGTGGCCAGGGCCTTTTTGTATTTGTCTTGATTGGAGTTTATAGAGCTTCTTGAATCTATGGCTTGATGACTTTTGTCACTTTTAGAAGATTCTAAGCCTGTATTTCTATAAAAATTGATTCCGTTTCATTCTTTTTCTCCTTCTATTCTGGGTTTCCTATTTCATATATTTTCAATCTTTTCATGGTATCCCATATTGCTCTTATGCTCTTCTTTGTACTTTCCTGCTTTTGATTTCTGTTTTTTGTATATCAATCTGGATATTTTTTTTTACTGACTTGCCTTAGAGGTAACTAATCCTCCCTTCTCTTTTGTCTAATATCCTCTTGAATTTCTCACTTCAGTTACTGTATTATTCAATTTGAGAATTTCCATTTGAGTCTTGTTTATATATTCTAGTTCTTTGGTAAAATTCTTCATCTTTTCATCTATTTCATTAAATATATGAATCATATTTATGTTTTTGATAACTGCAAAATCTGATTTATCTGTGGGTTTCTGTTTTTTATTTTTGTTTTTGGTGTGGTCTTGTTGCTTGTCATACCTGGTCATTTTTCACTAAACAACTGATATTTTATGTGAAAAATTAAAGAGTCTGTGGATGATAACCAATCCTACAGGAGAAATTAATATTCTAGGTTGTAGACCTTGTTTGGACAGATCTATGTCCTTACTCTTAGACCCCTTCTCCCCTGGCAGACCCTGTACTTTAGCGTGGGGCTCCCCTGAATCACTGCTGAAGTCTGTGCCCAGCTCTTTAGCCTCTCCACTGCCGCTTTCCACTTACTTCTTGATTTTTCCTTTGGCTTTGGTATTGAAGAAAGATTACATGTGGAATTTTGGGCTCACTTTACTGGGATCCTCTTAAATCTCTATCTTTTGGGCAATCTCCAGCTCCAGCCTCTGTTTTAGTCTAGTGAGGTTGCAGAGTCCTCAGCTGCTGCTTTCTGTGGTGTGTTTATCTCTGCTCTGGGAATCAGCAAATCCTGAGAGTAAAAGAGATGAATATGGGGTTTCCATGGATGGGCACATCTTTTCTCTGGGATATTAGTCCTTACTGTCTTTGTTGTTTTCTGACACTCTCAATCATTTTCTTTAAGTAATTTCTCCAGCTTTTATACTTGTCATCAGTGGGAGAGTAGGCCTGAGCCAGGCTATTCTGTTGTGGTCAGAAGTGGGAGTCTTCCATTGCATTTAGAATAAAGTCTATGTTGTATTCCACTGGCATGTAAAACCCACTTTTGTCTATCTTCTGCCTTTCTCTTATACCTTGTTTCTTCACTCCCAGTATATTCTAACCCCACTAGATTTCCTTCTTTCATCAAATGTATCAAGCTCTTTCCCACCTGAGGGATTTTGTATTGACTGCCTTGACTGCTATTCCCCAAATTTGTGCATAGCTAGCTCCTTGATAGTACTTGCTCTTTAGTTCAGTTGTTACCTCTTTCCAAGGTAGTCCCCTGGTCACTGTGTACATTTTCATCATAGCACATTGCAGTCACTATCTGAACTCACTTTATTTCCTTATTTTCTGTCTTCCCACTATTGTGTAAGCTATGTTCCTGTCTGGTGTGGAATCAAAGTTAAATGGTAATTGATAATAACTAAATAATATATGTTAATGGAGTAAATGAATGAATAAGTGAATAAAATAGGCACTGATTCTGGAAGGAATTTTTCAAATTCTTTGCAAACTTCCATGGGGTGTAAGGTAAACTGTTTTCTTTGACTTAATAATGTTTCGATATGGAATATTTTATAAAATACTACTTATATAGTTATGGTATAATGACTAGATTTTATTTATTCTGATGATATATTAAATTACTCTATAGACAAAAATTATGCTCTGTTAACTGTCATGAATATTAGTTATATTTTTGTCAAGAAAATTAAAAAATGGAGGATTTGTGCTAATTCTCTATTACCTCAAATATTTAATTAACTAAAACTACTTATATGACTGTTTTTGGTGTGACATGAAATGTTTTTTTTTTAAATGACATTTTATATTTTTATTTAACAGGACTGGTTTTTAGGAAAAGCATTACATGATGAAGAATCTACAATAATTCACCATTATGCCTTTTCTGAAGATCCTACAATTTTTAAATACCCAGACTTTGCTGCTGGCTGGGCCCTTAGTATTCCACTTTTAAACAAGTAAGAATTTATTAGATTTTTTTTATTTTGTTGAGTGTTATAATTGATGGATCTTAAATAGGTTTTCAGCCAGAGGCAGTGTGTGGTAGAGCGGAAAGTCCTGGAGGGGTCTTTTCTTCTGCCTCATCACTTACTAGTCCCCTTAGACTCATCACTCAACCCCTCTATGCTTCCTTATTACTCACCTGCAAAATAAGGTGAATAATAAATTGTGATAGTGAACACACAATACAATATACAGGTGATGGACTATACACCTGAAACCTACAGTATATAATTTTATTAACCAATGTTATCCCAATATATTCAATAAAAATTAAAACAAACAAAAAATAAATCGTGAGACTAAGGGAGGGCACATACATGCTCTGAGAAGTCTACCTTCATGTGTTATTACTGTTGTGTCTCATTGGTTGAGCATCGTCCTTTGTACCAAAAGGATACTGGTTCAATTCTCGTCAGGGCACGTAACCAGGTTGTGGGTTTGATTCTCAGTCAGGGTGCATGAAGGAGGCAACTGATCAATGTTTTTCTCTCATATCAATGTTTCTTTCCCTCTCCCTCACTATTTAAAAATATCTCTCTCTCTCTATATATATATCTATATCCATATCTATATCTATATCCATATCTATATCTATATCTATATCTATATCTATATCTATATCTATATCTATATCTATATCTATCTATATCTATATCCATATCCATATCTATATCTATATCTAGATCCATAAATATAGATATAGATATAGATATGGATATAGATATAGATATGGATATAGATATAGATATAGATATAGATATAGATATACACACATACTAGAGGCCTGGTGCATGAATTTGTGCACCAGTGGGGTCCCTCGGCTTGGTCTGCGGGATCAGGCCAAAACCATCTGTCCAACATCCCCCAAGGGGTCCCAGATTGTGAGAGGGTGCAGGCCAGGCCAAGGACCCCACCAGTGCACAACTGGGGCCAGGTAGGGATGGAGCTGAGGAGGGACCACAGGAGGGCTCCAGGGCATGTCCGGCCTATCTCACTCAGTCACCTTTAGCCAGACCCCAGCAGCAAGCTATCTTACCAGTCAGAGCATCTGCCCCCTGGTGGTCAGTGCATGTCATGGTCAGCAGTTGAGCGGTCTTAGCATATCATTAGCATATTACTCTTTGATTGGTTGACCGGATGACCAGACACTTAGCATATTAGGCTTTTATTATGTAGGATGTATGTATGTGTGTGTGTGTATGTATATGTATATATATATATATATCTCCTATTTAATAAAGAGGGAATATGCAAATTGACCATCATACCATCACAAAGATGGCAGCGCCCATAGCCAATAAGGAGGGAATATGCTAATTGACTGTCATGCCCTAAAAGATGGCGGTGCCCACAGCCACATGATGGCGGCACCCAGTCCCCTCAGCCCGGCCAGGGTGGCAGGTGCACGGCCCGGCTGGGCCGGCCCCCAAGTGGGTCCAGCCACTCCGTGTGCCTGCCTCCAGAGTCCCCTAGTCCCCTCGGACCCCCAGCCGCCCAGGGCTGGCCCGAGGCGCAGGCAAGCCTCTGATGGTGGCTACCCAGCTGCCCAGGGTATGTCTTGATCCGAGGCTCAGGTAACCAGGGCCGGCCGAGGCTTGTGCTGCTGGCAGTGGCAGCAGCAGAGGTGTGATGGGGGCGTGGCCTTCCCATGATCACTGGGTTGCCTCCCGCCCCTGAGGGCTCCCAGACTGTGAGAAGGGGCAGGCCGGTCTGAGGGACTCCCCCTCTCCAGTGCATGAATTTTCATGCTCTGGGCCTCTAGTATATTAGTATATATATACACTGAGTTGCCAGATTATTATAATCTCTGAACGCATAATAATCTGGCCACTCAGTGTATATTAGAGGCCCGCTGCATGAATTCGTGCATGGGTGGGGTCCAGCCAGCCTGGCCAGCAGGAGGGGACATGGGTGGTTGGCCGGCCTGCTTGCTGGTCAAACTCCTGGTCAAGGGGACAATTTGCATATTAGCCTTTTATTATATTGGATATACACTGAGTGGCCAGATTATTATGCGTTCAGAGATCATAATAATCTGGCCACTCTGTGTGTGTGTGTGTGTGTGTGTGTGTGTTTGTGTATATTTGTATATATGTGTATACACACATACACACACACACACACACACACACACACACACTAGAGGTCCAGTGCACGAAATTCTTGCACGGGGTGTGTGTGTGTCCCTCAGCTCAGCCTGCACCCTCTCCAGTCTGGGATCCCTCTCACAATCCAGGACTGCTGGCTCCCAACCGCTCACCTGCCTGCCTACCTGATTGCCCCTAACAGCTTCTGCCTGCCAGCCTGATCACCCCCTAACCACTCCCCTGCCAACCTGGTCACCCCTAACTGCCGTCCCCTGCTGGCCTGGCCACCCCTAACTGTCCTCCCCTGCAGGCCTGGTCCCCCCTATTGCCCTCCCCTGCAGGCCTGGTCCCCCACAACTGTCCTCCTCGGCATGTCTGGTCCCCCCCAGCTGCCCTCCCCTGCAGGCTTGGTCACCCCTAACTGCTCTCCCCTGCTGGCCTGGTTGCCCCTAACTGCTCTCCCCTGCTGGCTTGGTCGCCCCCAACTGCCCTCCTCTGCAGGCCTGATCCCCTCAACTGCCCTCCCCGGAATGTCTGGTCCCCCCCAACTGCCCTCCCCTGCAGGCGTGGTCACCCCTAACTGCTCTCCCCTGCTGGCCTTGTCGCCCCCTAACTGCCCTCCCCTGCAGGCCTGGTCGCCCACAACTGCCCTCCCCTGCAGGCCTGATCGCCCACAACTGCCCTCCCCTGCTGGCCATCTTGTGGCGGCCATATTGTGTCTGCATGGGGGAGGCCATCTTTGACCACATGGGGGCGACCATCTTGATGGTCAATTTGCATATTACCTCTTTATTATATAGGATATCAAAAGAGTGTCATTACTATTGTTAATGGACCTAGTCAACAATAAATAGGCCTGACTTTGTCAGTAAGAAAGCAAATTGGTAACATGCCTGGGATTGGCAATTGATTACTAGTCATGTGTATGGGTATGCATGCTTAAACATGGGTCACACGGAGGGACAGGAGGCATTGTAGATATTCATACCCAGCTCTTTGTGTGTATAATTGCAATAATGCTTTTTTATTTTATTTTTTGTTATTTATTTAATAATTTTGTTATTTATTTATTTAGTAATTTACTTATTTAATGTTTTTTATTTTATTTTTTATTATTTAACTTTATGATGGTTTCTTTAGATGTGGAAAATAAAGATAATTAATTTGTAATTCTGGAGAAATGTGGTAATTAACAGGTCATCATTAATCCGAATACTTCAGATTAATTATTACGTGTTTTAACTTTTTAAGGAATGGAAAGATGATAAAGCAGTTGTGGCCTTTATGTCTTCAAGGGTGAAAGGTTTCTATTTCTTACATGAAGTGTGCTGTATCTAGGGTTTGGAGTCTTGAAAAGCTTCCTGGCCAGTTGTAGGTATAGAGGTAGTAGATACCTTGTCATTAGTGGCTGGCTGAAACTGCTTGATGAGTCCCTTAACACTTGAAAGTTCCTTACAGTGTAATCCCCTTCTTGACAAAATATTTTCAAGGTTAATAATATTTGCTGTTGAGAATCCCAAAATTACAACAACACTCCGTGCTGTTTAGCCTTCCTTACTGCTAGGGAACAGTCCCGCGTAGGGGGCAGCGGGGTGCGGGGAGGCAACTTCCATCAGGTAAGTGACCCATGGAAAATTCTTTTTGGGAACTCAGTTATAAAGGGAAGGAGATAATGCATGTGGGTCCATTGACCTGAGAGGTTATGATAGGAGAGGGATCATTTGGGGTCTGGCAGCCAAGACAGTGGCTCCCTGAGGCTTAGCAGCTTCCTAATGGAGGCAGAGGCCACAATCCCTTGACTACCCATTTCTGTCGGATTATTCTGACAATCTCAGCCTAGAGTTTCTTCTGACTTTCCAGTAATCCTGTGAGCCATCTATATGCTTTTATAAATGTATTTTGTGCTTAAACTGGTGACAGTGGATTCTGTTATCTTCAACTAAAACCATGACCCTGTGCCTGTCCTGAAACAGCTGAGCAAGGACGCCCTGCTCCCAATCTGCTCTAGGCATGTCCAGGAGGATCCTCAGTTTCCCTGCTCCATTCTTAGATGGGCTGGGGCAGAGGGCAGGGGTACTGAGGAGAGAGAATTGTCTTTCTCTTGAGAGAGAGACAAGTACAGCTATAATGTTCTCTGAGTGCAGACAGCACCTCCTTCCCCCAGGGCCAAAGAGGAAACCAACAGACCTACAAAGAGCCTGTACAGTAAGCCGGGGGTTATAGCCATTTCTCTGAAGCCAGCATAACTGCTTTCTCTATCCCACCCCTCTGAACTTGGAGGCCTCTCATCCTGGATGCAAATCCTGCTAGTCCAGAGAGTTTCACCTTTCTTCTTCCATCCCTATTTCCCCAGCTAGCAAGGACCTTCTTGGAAACCTATTTTGATGCTGAATGCAATTCACCTTTTATTGAGTTAGGTATAAGAAATACCTACCTTCACCTGGCTGGCTTGGCTCAGTGGTTGAGCATTGACCTATGAACCTAGAGGTCCCGGTTCGATTCCCGGTCAGGGCACATGCCTGGGTTGCAGGCTCGATCCCCAGTTTGGGGCATGCAGGAGGCAGCTGATCAATGATTCGCCCTCATCATCGATGTTTCTATTTCTCTATCCTTCTCCCTTCCTCTCTGAAATCAATAAAAACTTATTAACAAAAATGGAACCAGAGACATAGAAGCATCAAACAGACTGTACAACCTATGAGGGAAGGTGGAGGGGATGGTGTGAGCGGGTAAGAGATCAACCAAAGGGATTGTATACATGCATATGAGCAAAACCAATGGACATAGACAGTAGGGGGGTGAGGGCTTGTGCTTGGGGGAGGGGGTGGCGGGGCAGAGGTCAATGGGGGAAAAAAGAAGACTCATGTAATACTTTAAACAATAAAGAATTTAAAAAGAACGTATTAAAGAAAGAAAGAAATACCTACCTTCCCCTTTTAAACCAGGTGGTTGGTAGTGATGTGTCTTGAACATGTCTTTGACTCCCACTATCCTCACACAGGTTAGCTTTGTCCAGTCTTATTGCTGGCCATGCTGGCATTAAGGCTTCACCTGGTGTACAAAACCTCTGGGTCTATGATTCTGCTGTCTGGCCTCACTGCTCACATGTGTAGAGGCCACCAAGCACTGGCAGGTTCCACGGCTCATCTCCTAACTACCTCATGTCACCATGTGACCAGCTGCCGGGGCTTTGTGGACTGGGGCTGCAGGTTCTGCACCAGCCCACATATTCAGCACTTACGTTATGGATTGCCTGGCATCCTGCAGAGGTAGTTCCACAGCACATCATTCTCTTCCTTGCGTTTATGAAGTCATTGAAAACACCCGTTGACAAGTGCCAGCTCACTTCCTTTTGGACACGCTTAGGACCTCATGCCACTGCAGTAGTATGTGTACGGAGCTACAGCTAAGGGAATTTGGGCCAAAAGACTATTCTTTTTCATGAGTTTAGAAAATTTCTAGTACTTGCCCCATAACTATAGCATGATAGAGGAAGGAGGCACCAGTTAGCTTCCATATTGAGTGTCATCTGCTTTCACAACACTGAACGCTTACCAACAAACCATGGGATGTTTGTAGTTAATTAATATTCATGGTCTTCTCCCTGTCTTTCTTCCCTTTCCACTGCCAGCAAAAACAAAACAAAATAAAAATGCAGACTCTACCATAGGACCAAATTAAAAATTCTGCTTATCTTAGACTGTATTTCCTTTTTCTTGTGATACAGACAAGTAATCAAACAAACAAAAAAATGACATAATCCATCTAGCATAGCAGCTAATGTGACCCAGATACAGATCTCCCAATAGAAGATTTTTACTTATTTTTCAAGAAATTGGTATTATAGTTAGAATAAAGGAGGCATAAGTACCAATTAGCTCCATCAACTGCAACACTGGATCTTCCCAGTTGACTTCTCCCCATTCCAAAGCTAATGTGCCGACTTGATTTCCCCCTGTAATTGGTAGTTATTTAGTTCTCAGGCTGGATGAAGGACATATTATTCCTGTTTATTCAAACCTCACTGTTGTCTGAGGTTTGTGGAAGGTGAGATCTGTGGTTGGTTGTTGCAGGAGATCAACAGTGTTGCTGAGGACCCTGGTTCTCTCTGTCTCTCCTGCTGAGTACACAGCTTCAGTTCATCCTAAATCTGGTTCCCTTTGTGGTTTCAAGGCACTATGGACTAATGTGTTTTATTTATGTCCAGGAGTAGAGAACCTCTCTAACCATGGAAGTAAATGCTTATCCTCAGCCTTTAGTTGGACCTTGTCCAAGTGAAGTTGGTTGGATCAACTTTAGGCATGTACCAACCCCTGGACCATTAACACTTGCCAGGGAATTTCAGTGCTTGGGTTGGGCTCAAACTAATTCTAACCCTGGAGTCCATTTATCAAGCTCAAGAATTAATCAAAACCGGAATCTCTTGAGAAGAAGGAAGGGGAAACTGTTTTGTGTAGATGATGGACAGCACCCTCTACAAAAATGTTGATTCCCTCTGACTCCTTTCCGTGACTTTCTAGCTCATGCAATAGGCAGAACAATTTAGTAGTATAGTTACAGTTATAAATGTGTTTCTCCAGCTCAAGTCACCAGACAAACTGGTTACTTAAAGGTGGTCAAGACACACACTTTCTGAGACTACTTTCCCACCAAAAATATTATTTCCCCTAGCAGTCTCACATCAGTGAGGTTTGAATTAATACTGCTCAACATTTCCTGGTGATCCACCTGTGGGATATTTTAACAACAGTATCCATAAAAACATGCTAGCATCTTTGGAGAAATGCATTAACTTCCAATAAGGTGATTACTTCAGTTAGGTGTTACTACAGAACACTGTTACTGCTCTCCATTATTTTTCCACCAGCAAACCTTACCTAGATTTCCTTCAACAGCTCACTCTGTTGACTGGCTTGCAAGTGGAACCAGAAAAGTCTCGTGGGAAGATTCCTGGAATGGAGTCAAAGAGGCCCTACGTCTGTGGTAGTTTCCAGTCTAGCTGGTGTGTCCTTAGAACTGTTATTGGGTCAAGACTTAACGCCTTCTAAAAACAGGAAAGCTGAATATCAAATGTCGTATTTGACAGGACCTTGAATATTTAATGCAGAAATATTTTAAGCAATTGAAATTTCTGGCCTTAATTGTTTTGGGTGGGGGTCTTTGTTGATTATTGAAATTAGCATTTAAAAAACCCTTGTGCTGTCTTGCGTGGTATATAGAAAAGTGAAAATAAGTCCCCACTACTAGGACTAGCCTTTTATGTTAGGGGAATATCCTGCATACTTTTAGAACTAAACACATTTGCAGGTGACTGATGTTGGCTCACAGTGTCACGGGGTCGCATGAGGTGACCCATCAACATGAAGTTGGTGATGTTGAGGTAGCCATCACTCCATGTGATGAGGTAGACACAGCCACTTAAGAACGTCAGTGCACATGTTTATTTGTCCTCCAGTTGGTCATTGTTTATCTTAAAGAGACAGGCCTTTGGTCTTCACTTTTCACCTCTCTGAGGTTCCCCCCAAAGAAAAAAATTCAAGAATTGAATGAGAAAGACACTTAAAGACAAAGGTAGAGGGCATGTTTAGGCTAACAGTTTAGAGGTGTTTATTGTCTGTTAAGAAGGGGCATGTGTAGTGTGACCCTCTCACAATGGGTGTCGCCTGACATTGGATTCTGATCACAGCTTTGTGTTCCTTGCCTGTAGCAAAGTGTGACTTTTCCTGGTTTTGGAGTCTAATTGTAGTCTGATCAGATTTTGGAGGCACTTGGCATGAGTCCAGTTTCCAAAGTTACCTTGATATCATTTATTTATAAAAACTGGCCCCAAATTAGTAGAATTCAAACTGGATAAGATTCCATGCCAGGAATGTTGTTTTTTTTTTCTCTTGATGTATACTATTGGAATATGCCTGAGAATATTGTCTGTTCCTGTACCATTGCCCACTCCAACTCACAATTCTGTGGGCAGAGACCGAGTAGGAATCAACAGAGATTGCATGGGGCTTCTTTTGGAGCCACCTGCCACCAGGCTATGTTAGCATCAACCATGAGACAAATGCTTTATAACTAAAGTGAAATTACAACTCTTCTTTATCTTTCCTCTAATAAAAAGCACCCTTTTGAAGAAATATCTGTGGCTTAACCAGCTAATAACTCAGTAAACACTTTTGAACTTATTACTACTTTCTTTTAAAATCACCATTATTTCTTTATACTTAAAATTTATATTAGGAGGTTTATAATTGGAATTGATGGTCTCATCTCTAACCCTGTAATGAATCTATAGAACCGTATGGAATCCCAGTGGTCTTGGTAAGTATGTAATTCTACCTCGCTCAGCTTGGAATCAAAGAATATACTGCCTGTCAATTCAGGCTGCTCACTGAGTGCTCACTTTGGCCGGGCACGGTGGGCAGTGCTGGCAGGACTCAGAAGGTGTAGCACAGGGAAGGATGTGTGCACAACAGACTAGGGAATGTGACAAAGCTCATGGGGCGGTGCTTCCTCCTCTGGGAGCAAAGGAAGTTTTCATTTGTCCTGGTGGTAAGTCTGGAAAGGTTTCACAGAGAAGGTGGCCTTGAGTTTGGTCTTGAAGAAAGTTTGCCAAGTAAAGGTTGGGTGAGGGCTTTCGAGGCAGCGGTGCAGCAGGAGCGGATAGCAGGCAGGAGTGTGCCCTGCTTGGGGCAGGTGGGTGCTGAGGGGCTGGGGGCGGGCGGTGGAGAGGCATGCCTGGGCCCAGGGGGATTGTGCATTGCAAGGAGCCATTGAAGATTTTTCAAGCGAGAAAATGACATTCTTCCCTAACACCACATGCTCTCTTCCACTAAAATCTCCACAAATTGTAACTGATTTGGGTAGAAGTTGGAGGGTGAAAAGCAAGCTTTTTGTTTTTCTATCTTTTTCTTCCTCTGTCATTAGTTAGTGTAAGGATTATCAGGAGTCAACCAGTTTTAGGGCTTTTTTAAAAAAAGGCATTTATTGTATTTTACATTATTTGCTAGATGTTATAATAATGAATGCTGCATTTGAAACAATCCTTGCATTTTCACAGTCCTTTGTATCACAGGTATTAAATCCCTGTTTTTATCTTAAAATTTGTACTTTTGCCTGTTTTCAAACATGGGAAAATCTCAAGAATGTTTTATTCTTGTTTGGCACTTCTTCTGTTTTAAGAAAAACCCTCAAATTGTCTCTATTTCCTAGGCTTACCAAGAGGTTAAAGAGTGAGGCCCTGAGGTCCGACTTTACAATAGATTTGAAACATGAGGTATGTCATGGTTTATTTGGTTAAAAGTCTCAGTAATCAGGATCTCATGTCTTCTGATATAAAAGGTGTTCTATATTCCCTAATAGCGCATCCTCCCCCACCACCCATGCATCTCTCCTCACCGAGGTCATTCCACTCTGGCCAATCTGGATGAAGTTGTGTCTGCTGGTGCTTGCTCATCAGCTAATTTCTTTGTGTTTTTGTAGGTTCTCTGAGTGTTCTTGCTCCTTTGGAATTTTGTCTCACAATCCTCTGAGTCCTGCATTGAGGTCCTGGCTCCTCAGCAAGGATTTATACTTGCTTTTGATGCCAGTTGTACTGATGTGGGGCCACTTTAAGTCCCTCTGAGGTGTTTGGACCACATAAGTGGCACAGTTAGGGAGGCCTAGCTTTTGGTTACAAAATCCCAGAGGAGATTTGGAGGTGGTTTCCCCTCCATCTAGCTCCAGATTCCCAGCTCTGTGTGAGGTTTGCTGTTAGACACCCCACCTCGGTGGGTCATAGGCTGCCTGCTCGGAACTCAAATCAGAAACTCCACATCCCAGAGGAAGGCTGTCGTCCTTGGTGTCCTTGTCCCAGGTTCTCACTCTTGCATTTTTGTCCTTATAAGCTCCACACTTTTGTGCCAATTTAGCAAGCCATTTACAATGATTTTAAAGATATTTTGTCCACATTTGTCAATGTTTTCAGCAAGTTGGGTGGTTAGGCTATGTCATTACCATACTGCAGGAAACCAGTCATGATAATATTTTCTTGCATCTTTCTCTGTGATGTTTGGGAATCCTCATAATAGCTTCTCTACAATCTATCTATATAATAGAGGAATATGCAAATTAGCTAGGATGCCGTAATGTCACGACCGAACAGCCGGGACCTGAGGCTGCATGGCGCCTGGCCGGGGTGAGGGACCTCAGGCCATGCCCCCTGCCCCGCGGGGCTTGACAGGGGACCTCAGGCCATGCCCCCTGCCCTGTGGGGCTTGACGGGGGACCTCAGGCCATGCCCCCTGCCCCGTGGGGCTTGACAGGGGACCTCAGGTCACGCTCCCCATCCTGGTGCTGGGCTGGGGGACCTGAGGCTGTGCCCCCTGCCCGGCAGAGATGGACGGGGACCTGAGACTGCACCCCACACCCGGCGCTGGGCTGGGGGACCTGAGGCTGCACCCCCTGACCAGAGGGACTTGACGGGTGGGGCCAGCTGTGTGTGGGTCTCCTGCATTTTTGAAGCACGTGTGGGTGGTGGGCAGGGACTTGACTCTAGGTCCCGCGGCTCTGACAGGAGGGAGATTTTCATTAACATTTTACTAATTTTCTTTCATCTCTGACACTTCTATCATAGAGAAAGGGCAAATAGCAATATTAAAATATTTCCTCTAATTAATTCCCTTTTAACGTGCATGAATTTTGTGCACTGGGCCACTAGTTGCTTATAACAACTTTGGAATTTTTTTCAGGTCAGGATATTGATTCTTAGTGTATTGTCGTTAATAAAAGATAGGTTAGTACATATGGAATTACTATTTTTGTAAGTAAAGAGCTGTTGAATATTGACAAATTGACATGTTTCTATCTCAGATGGCCTATAGAAAGTGTGATTGCTCTTCCTTGAACTGTTGCATACCTTCTCATACTTGTGGCGTTGGTTGAGTTCTTTCTTTCACTGCTGGTCTCCTGCCTTCTGACAGATTGCCCTCTACATCTGGGACAGCGGTAAAGGACCTCCCCTTACTCCAGTGCCTGAGCTGTGTACAGATGGCGTGGACGCCCACTGTGCTACCACATTCCACTCTTCCCTCCCCCTGTGTGTAAGTAACAGAAGACAAACTTCCTTGCACATCAAAGGATAATGTACTTGCTGTGCATATGTTTTCCCAGCACTTTACATACTGAAAAAAAAAATGTTTGTTGTGCCCCAGGTAAGAACTGTACATCATGTTTCTATTAATACCAGCCCTCTAAGGTAAGCACTGTCACCACCCCATTTTACAGAGGAAAGAGGGAAGCACTGAGGAATCCTTGTTCGAGGTTGCACAGTGACCAGCACAGCCTCCTCCAGAGCCTTCATGCAGCATTGCCATGCTCTTCAGAGTCACTTCTTTTGTCGATGATATAGCAAGTGTTTATTGGAATACCTAGTCCGTTTCCTAGAAAGACAATTTCAAACATTTCCCATGATACCCACGCCTCTCCTCAGCCCATCTCATTACTCTCTCAGCTGGTGACCCCACGTTGATCTCACCTGACACTGTCCAGAACATCCAGAATGAACTTCCTCCTTATGGCAGCCCTCAGTCCAGTCCCCAGGACAAGCCTGAAGGCCCCGAAGCTCACTAGGTTGTGACCAGTTCTTGCTCATAAGGAAACATTTACTCACCACCCTCAAATGTTATCTGTTATTCTCAGGTCAGTCACACAGAAATCTGTGTGTTGCATTTTGAAAGATGAATGTATGTTTTTTCTCTCTCTTACTCTCCTACACACACACACACACACACACATACACACACACACACACACGTACAGCAACAATGGGGTGAATCTATAATGTTTGCTCAATTGTAGACATTATACTTGCTTGTTCTTTAATGATTGTCCTAGGGAATCTAGTGGGGAGGGCGACCTCCTAGTATCTTGAGTGACATGACAAAGCTGTGGTTAGATGTCATTATGTACCAATCCCAAGTGATGTAGGAGGCATGACTGAATTTTATTGAAGGCCTAAACAGCTGATAAAGCAGTCAGAACACCAAGGATGCAGCCCATGGCCTTGGGAGTGAGTTGTCCACAAATCTCTCTATGTGCCCCCTTTCATTTGAGTGATCAGCTGGACTGGAGCCAGCTCAGGGCTCCAGCCCTCCCCACCATCAGATGTTTGAAGTAATTCTACCTTTGGCATAGGACAGAACAGCAGTGTAGCCTAGACTTGGGTAGACAATTAAGAGGACCATAAAAATACTTTAAACATCACAGAAAGTTCAGGCCCACCAAAGGGAGTCATCTCTTATTTTACACTGACATCCCCTTAGTTCTGTCCTTTTGTTAAAATCTTTATCAACCAGAACAAGGAAAGGGAATGTGGCTGACATTTATTGGGCACCTCTGGTGTGCTTAATAAAAGCAGCTGTACTGGTGGTTACTTTCCCCGCTTTTTAAATGGCAGACTGAAATTCAGAGAGCTGAATGGACTTGTCCAGATGACATGTTGTATGAGTGGCAGAGCTAGGATTCCAGTCCTGGTCTGGCTGACATCAAAGCCTTCGTTTTCAGTGGAGCTACAGTTCCTTTTCCTCCTAAAACTTCTTCCTAGAAACAGGAAGATGTCCCTGACACTAATGCATTTGACCTCTAGAGCATGTGAGATCTGAAGTGGGTAGGAAGTTAAGATAACATGCACTCATATATGCATCTATTTTTCCTTGTTTTTTAGGGAAATCCAGTGAAGAAGGAGGATATTTTTGTTGCAGTGAAAACGTGCAAGAAATTTCATGATGATAGAAGTATGTTTTGGGTTTTTCGTTTTTATTCAATTTTTAGATTCCGAATTGCCATCTTTAAAAAAGTCAAAACCAGATATCAATTCAAGAAAGGGATAATGATACATATATTGATGAAGTGAATAACCAACATTCCTCATCATATCACTTCAATCACCAAGAACAATTAGAAAGGACAAATTTATATTGGAAGCTGAGTGGTTCTAACCCTTCTAACTACTATTTAAAGCAGTGTTTTAAATGGGAAATGGACACGCTCAGCTGTTGCAATCTAGGAACACTATGTGAATAAGAATGCGTTTTGCAAAACAGTGTCCTGTTATTTCCATGCACAGTCTCTGAACTGTTTGAGAATATTAGATGGGATTTCAATGTGACCAAGAAGGAATGTTTCTTAAAGACTGTTCCTTCTTTTTACATTTATTTCAAATGCACATATTGGAACTTTTAAGATGAATTTTCTCATGAGTAAATATGTAAGAGAAAGGGGGGAAAGTGCCTTGTAAGCAGTGGTCCCTTCATAAGGAAGTCCTGGCATGCAGGTGGATGTTTTTATTCAAATTTTCCATCATTACAGAATTCTAAGACATTGATATCAATTAAAATGTGGTTATAATCAACAATACCTTAAAATAGGTTAACTATAAACCTTTATGTTTACCTAAAAGAGTCATCTTAAGTTCCAAGTCATATTAAATCAGCCTAAATAAATATAGCATTCATTATATAAGGAGTCATAAAATACTATTAAATTCAATGTAGCAGTTAAATTTTTAATTTATCACAAATTTAACCTAGATTTAATATTCTTTTGCTTTTTTCATAATCTGGAATGGCTTTGTGGGATGATTCTTGAAAAATATCTTTCACAAAAAGTATAAAGGAAATGAACTAGGCTGCTTTTTTTTTTTTAACAGCAAACAGAAGTGTTTGAATTAATGTATTTTACTTGGATATTGAAGCTGCTCTTAGAGTAGTGAGTGCTTTGATATTAAAATGTTAACAACGGTGGTGGAAGTGATAATGGTGGTGATGGTGGTGGTGAGGATGGTAGTGGTATTTTCTCTTTTGAAACATATTTTTCAAGTGATGGTAGTAAAATTAGGGACCATCCCTATTATATTTTTAATGTGTTACAGAAATGAAAAAGTTGCTAATTTTAATTTTGTAGTTTTGAATAATCTTATTTTATTACTCTTATTTGTATAAGGTTGAAATAATCTTTTAAGATATCCATCTGATGCTTTTGTATTTTATTTTATTCTTTTAATTTTATTTATTTTATTGTTTAAGATATTACAAATAGTAGTACATATATCTCCTTTCCCCCCCAATTGAACTCCTCCCAGCCTCCCCTACCCCCCGGCACTTGCCCTCACCCCCCGCCCCCCACCCAGTGTCTTGTGTCTATTGGTTGTGCTTATATGAATGCATACAAGTCCTTTGGTTGATTTCTTACCTCCCCAACTCTCCCCTGCCTTCCCACTGTAGTTTAACAGTCTGTTCGATGCTTCTTTGCCTCTATCTATTTTTGTTCAACAGTTTATAATGTTCACAAAAGAGTGAGATCAGCAGTGAAGGAGGGTTCCTTTTTCTCTGCATCCTCTCCAGAACTTGTTGTTTGTTGATTTGTTGATGATAGCCATTCTGACAGGTGTGAGGTGGTACTTCATTGTTTTGATTTGCATCTCTCAGATGATTAGTGACTTTGAGCATGTTTTCATATGTCTCTTGGCTTTCTGAATGTTCTCTTTTGAAAAGAGTTTATTTAGGTCCTTTGCCCATTTTTTGATAGGATTGTTTATCTTCCTTTTGTTAAGTTGTATGATTTCCCTATAAATGTTGGAGATTAAACCCTTATCGGAGATAACATTGGCAAATATGTTCTCCCATGCAGTGGACTTTCTTGTTGTTTTGTTGATAACAGAAGCTTCTTATTTTGATGTAGTCCCATTTGTTTATTTTCTCCTTAGTTTCCATTTTCCTAGGAGCTGTATCGATAAAGATATTGCTACGACAAATGTCTGCTATTTTGCTGCCCATGGCTTCTTCTAAGATTTTTGTGGTTTCCCATCTTACGTTTTTAAGTTCTTTATCCATTTTGAGTTTATTTTTGTGTATGGTGTAAGTTGGTGGTCTAGTTTCATTTTTTTGCAAGTATCTGTCCACTTTTCCCAACACCATTTATTGAAGAGACTCTCTTGTCTCTATTGTGTGCTCTTGGGTCCTTTGTCAAATATTAATTGAGCATAATGGCTTGTGTCGATTTCTGGGTTCTCTATTCTATTCCACTGGTCTATATGTCTGTTCTTGCGCCAGTACCAGGCACTTTTAAGAACAGTGGCTTTGTAATACAGCTTGGTATCTGCTATTGTGATCCCTCCAACATTGTTCTTCTTTCTCAAGAGTGCTGCAGCTATTTGGGGTCTTTTTTTATTCCAGATGAATTTTCGAGAATTTGTTCTAGACTAGATCTTTGAAGTATGCCATTGGTATTTTAATGGGGATTGCGTTGAGTTTATAGATTTATTTGGGTAGTATGGACATTTTAATGATGTTGATTCTACGAATCCATGAACATGGTATATTCTTCCATTTGTTCATGTCTTACTCTATCTTTTTTTTTAGCATCCTGAAATTTTCTGAGTACAGGTTCTTTGTCTCCTTGGTTAAGTTTATTCCTAAGTACCTTAATTTTTTGTTGCAATGGTAAATGGGATTACTTTTTAAATTTTCTCTTTCTGTGAGTTCATTATTGGTATATAGAAAAGCCATAGACTTCTGGCTGTTAATTTTGTATCTTGCTACATTGTTGAATTCATTTATTAAGTCTAGTAGTGTTTTGATGGAGGCTTTGGGGTTTTCTATGTACAATATCATGTCATCTGAGAATAAGGACAGTTTTACTTCTTCTTTTTTTCCAATTTGGATGCCTTTTCTTTTTTCTTCTTGTCTGATCGCAATGGCTAGTACTTCCAGTACTATGTCAAACAGGAGTGGTGAGAGTGGGCATCCCTGTCTTGTTCCTGTTCTTAGGGGAAATGATTTTAGTTTTTGCCCATTGAGTATGATGTTGGCTGTGGGTTTGTCATATATGGCTTTTATTATGTTGAGATATGATCCTTCTATTCCCACCTTGTTGAGAGTTTTTATCAAGAAAGGGTGTTGGATTTTGTCAAATGCTTTTTCTGCATCAATGGATATGATTATATGGTTTTTATCTCTCAGTTTGTTTATGTGGTGTATCACATTTATTCATTTGCAGATGTGTACCATCCTTGCATCCCTGGAATTAATCCCACTTGGTCATGGTGTATAATCTTTCTAATGTAATGCTGGATTCAATATGCTAGAATTTTGTTGAGGATTTTGGCATCTATGTTCATGAGGGACATTGGCTTGTAATTCTCTTTCTTTGTATTGTCTTTATCTAGTTTGGGGATTAGGGTAATGCTGGCTTCGTAGAAAGAGCTTGGAAGTGCTCCTTCCTCTTGAATTTTTTTGAATAGTCTGAGAGTGATAGGTTTTATTTCTTCTTTGAATGTTTTTAAAACTCCTCTGTGAAGCCATCTGGTCCAGGGCTTTTGTTTGTTGGAAGTTTTTTGATTACTGCTTCAATTTCCTCCATAGTTATTGGCCTGTACAGATTTTTTGATTCCTCCTGGTTGAGTTTTGGAAGGTCGTATTTTTTTTTAACAGTATGTCCATTTCTTCTAGGTTGACCAGTTTGTTGGAGTAGAGTTGCTCATAGTATTTTTTTATGATGCTTCGTATTTCTGTGGGGTCTGTTGTTATTTTACCTCTTTCATTTCTGATTTTGTTTATTTGGGTCCTCTCTCTTTGCTTCTTGGTGAGCCTGGCTAGAGGTTCATCAATCTTGTTTATCCTTTCAAAGAAACAGCTCTTGGTTTCATTGATCTTTTGTATTTTTTTTTTGTTTGTTTCTATGTCATTTATTTCCACTCCGGTCTTTATTATTTCCTTCCTTCTGCTCACACTGGGCTTTTCTTGTTGCTCTCTTTCTAATTCTTCAAGTTTCAGAGTTAGATGGTTTATTACCAGTTTTTCTTGTTTTTTGAGGTAGGCCTGTAATGCTATGAACTTCCCTCTCAGGATTGCTTTCACTCTGTCCCAAAGATTTTAGATTGTTGTGTTTTCATTTTCATTTGTTTCCAGGATCGTTTTTAAATCTTTGATATCTTTGGTAACCCACTCATTGTTTAATAGTATGCTCTTCAGCCTTCAGGTGTTTGAATTTTTGTGATTGTTTTTATTATAGTTGATTTCTAATTTTATGCCATTGTGATCTGAGAAGATGCTTGATATGATTTCAATCCTCTTGAATTTGGAGATATTTTGCCTTTGTCCCAATATGTGGTCTATCTTTGAAAATGTCTCCGGTGCTCTTGAGAAGAATGTATATTCTGTAGTTTTGGGGTGGAGTGTTCTAAAGATGTCAATTAAGTCCAACTGATCTAGTGAGTTCTTTAGGATTGATGTTTCTTTGCTAAATTTTTTGTCTAGAGGATTTATCCAGTGATATTAATGGGGCATTAAAGTCTCCTACTATGATTGTGTTGCTTTCAATCTCTCCCCTGATATCTTCCAGAATTTTTTAAAATGTATTTGGGTGCTCCTGCATTGGGTGCATAAATGTTTACCAGAGTTATATCCTCCTGGTGTATTGATCCCTTTAGAATTATGAAGTGGCCTTTCTTGTCTCTTGTTATGGTCTTCACTTTGAGGTCTATTTTGTCATATATAAGTATTGCTACCCCAGCTTTTTTTTCATTTCCATTTGCCTGATACATATTTTTCCCTCCCTTCCCTTTCAGTCTGTGTGAGTCCCTTGTTCTGTGGTGGGTCTCCTGTAGACAACATATATATGGGTCATTTTTTTTAATCCATTCAGTCACTTGATGTCTTTTAATTGGAGCATTTAATCCATTTACATTTAATGCTATTATTGATAGGTACTTGTTTGTAGCCATTTCTGTACTTTATGGCTGTGTTCCTTCCTCCCTTTCTATTTCTTCTTTTTATAGCATTCCCTTTAGCATTTCTTGCATTGCTGGCTTGGTAGTGATAAACTCCCTTAGCCTTTTTTTGTCTGCAAAGCTCCTGATTTCCCCTTCAGTTTTGATTGATAGTCTTGCTGGATAGAGTATTCTTGGATTCAGTCCTTTGCTTTGCATCACTTTGTATACTTAATTCCATTCCCTTCTAGCTTGATGTGTTTCTTTTGAGAAATCATTTGATAATCTAATGGGGGATCCTTTGTAGGTAACTCTCTGTCTCTCTCTTGTAGCCTTTAAGATTCTCTCTTTTTTGTTAACATTTACCATTGTAATTATGACGTGTTTTGGTGTGGGTCTTTTGGGATTCATCTTGCTTGGGACTCTTTGTACTTGTGTAACTTTTTCTTCCCCATAACAGGGAAGTTTTCTGTCATTATTTCTTCAAATAGATTTTCTAATCCTTGCTGCTCTTCTTGTCCTTCTGGCAGCTCTATTATATGTATGTTACTTCATTTTGTGTTGTCCCAAAGCTCCCTTAGGCTCTCCTCCTGCTTTTTTATTTTTTTTTTTTATTTTTATTGATTTCAGAGAGTAAGGAAGAGGGAGAGAGAGAGATAGAAACATCAATGATGAGAGACAGTCATTGATTGGCTGCCTCCTGCACACCCCCTACTGGGGGTCGAGCCTGCAACTCAGGCATGTGCCCTTGACCGGAATCGAACCCGGGACTCTTCAGTCCACAGGTCGACACTCTACCCACTGAGCCAAACCACCTAGGGCTCTCCTCCTGCTTTTTAATTTTTTCTCCAGTTGCTGTTCAGATTGGGCTTGTTTCTGTAATTTCTAACTCACTAATTTGGTCCTCTGCTTCTTCTGGTCTACTGTTGAAACTTTCCATTGGTGTTTTTGATTGTAGCTGTATCACTTTGGATTTCTTCCTGATTTTTGCATAGGTTGTTGATTTTCTCATCCATCCGGTTTATGAACTGTATGACCATTACTCTGAATTCTTTTTCTGTTATGTTGCATGTTTCTGTTTCATTTATATCCTTTCTTGGCGAGTCTTCATTTTCTTTTTTCTGCGATTGTTTTATTGTCTCCCCATTCTAACTATCACCAGAAGGTCCAAACGCCAAGTTGCATGGGCCTGGGCCATGTGCAGTGGGAGCTTCACACCTCCCAAGTGTCACTGAAGAGCTCTGACACCAAGACATGTGGCTGCCGTGGGTCGGTGGGAGCCACACTTGCCCAGGATCAGAGTCACCAGCGCTCAGTGTGGCCTTGTGTGCGAAACTAGAATCAGGGACCCTGCCTGCACCATGCTGGCATGTGCCAAAAATCAGAGTCCCCTAGCATGCGCCAGGAGTCAGAGTCCCCCTGTGCCCATGCCGAGAATAGAGTATCAGAGTCTTTGTTGCATGGTGCAGCCTTGCGCCGAGAATCAGGGTCCCTGTGTGGGCATGCACTGAGAATTGGTATCACTGGGAATCAGGGATCACATGCGCACATGAGAAACAGAGTCAAGTCACTGGTGATCAGTGCTGCCTTTCACACGGAAAATCAGGGTCCCCAGTCTGCTTGGGGGGCCGGGTTGCACAGCCATCCTGTGTCAGCAGGAGGTCCACTCCTGCACTGTGGGAAACAGACTTTCATGTGTGCTTGCCCAGGATCAAAGTCAGTTGGCACAGCTGCCCTGTGTGGGCCTGGGAAGTGGTCACGCGAGTGTGCGCTGCAGGAAACAGACTCCCAGTGTCTGCACACCCAGGCTCAAATTCAGGTAGAGCAGCCGCCTTGTGTGGGCAGGAGGCCTGCTTGCACAGAGTGGGTCTAGCAGTTCCTATGCCATTGCAGCGGGCCTGTGGGGAGGGGGATGGGCTCTGTGACTCACAGAAATCTGCTGCCGGGATGTCTGGATTCTTGGTGTCTGTGGGTCTGCAGCTATGGTCGCAGGTCTTTGTCCCTAGTGGCTGCAGGGTCCCGGTTTGTGTCTGAGACCAGACTGGGTGGTGCTGAGGCTAGGATCCTAGTCTCAAGCAATTCTGTTTTTCAAGATGGCATGGTCTCTGTGCCCACATTGGCCGCCCCCGGAGTCTTCGCGGTGGAAGCGGGGTTTTGCCGTCTAAGACTGTCCAGTTTGGCAGCCCCCAGAAGACCTGCAGGATCTAACTGTCCCTCATTCTCTCTCACACACACACCACACACGTCCACACACTCCTCTATCACTCCCTCACTCTCTCACACATTCTCCCTCCCTACCTTCTTGCCAGTCACCATCTTTTTCCTCAATGCTTTTGTATTTTAATTTTGAGTCAAAGTCTTTAAAAATTAAAGAATCTTAAAAGTATGTCAGGAGCATTCAACACCCTCCCACCCCGACCCAAAGGCAGGTGCATTTATTGCTGCTGTTAATTTGGATCTGGGGGTCAATGAAACCTAAAAGGCCTTCACAGTTGGGTTTCTGTGACAAGCCCTCTTTAAACTTGGACTTGTTTGTTTGGAAAGATAGTCTAAGGCAGCAGGATTTTAGGGATTTTGATGTCCACTGGCTGGATGGAAGTGAAGCCCGACACGTCCCTGGGCTCTGCCTTCCTTTTTTAAGTCTAGTCTAGCCACCAGTTGTGACAAAGAATTATCCAGTAATCATGTTAGTTACAACGACAGTGCCTCAGTAACTGCTTTTGACTGCTATCTTTTTTACATTTTCTGGTATGTTTTTCCACATACATTCTGTCATCTAATTTCATGTTGAATATTCTTTGTGATGTGATAACTAATGTTATTCACTTGATATTCTAGAGAAAGCTGAGTATAGATAGACACAACTGGCCCAAGTTCCTGTGGTCTATTGATAGGACAGCTGCAGCTCGGGTTTTCTGGCTCCAAATCCCAGATTCTTTCTGCCATGACACAGCTGTGATCTCCTTGGATGTATTCCAAACCTAACACTTGATAAATTCTATTTGATATTTGTGTTGATGCTCTGCTATGCTCAAGGTCAAGTTTGACTTGGACAGATGCTGTGGAAGTAACCTTTATTTTCAGCAACACTGTGGATAGCCAGGAACTGAAATTCACAGATGATCTCAAATATAAATCAAGCAGGGACTTTAGATTGCTAACCTGTCCAAGCATATTACATCTGTAGTTGAGCAGGATACATGGATTGGGGTATATATTTTTTTCTTTTTTCCTTCATGTGGTAGAAACACTTGAAGTGACAAAGGCCAAATGGCAATGAAGGAAAATAAGACTGTGTTTGTCTGACAAATTGAGAGTGGGCAGTAGCGTTAGTGAGTTATCTGGTGGCAGGTTGTCGCTTGTGGGTATCCTGCCCCCAGGGACTTGAGCCTAAGTGGATACTAGTGACCTCCCCAACTCCTGGCTCCTTATAATGTTGGCCACCCCCAGGGAAAAGGGTGAAGGATGGACATTCTGTCCAAGGCTCTAATCAAGACAAGGGAAAATATACATTGAACTCATGGCTTTATTCCTATAAAGCCAAGTTCCAAAATTTTTTAAAAAGTTATTTCACCTCCTGAATTTTTTTTCCCTATCAGTGAAACTAACAATTATGTAACTGCTTATGTCTGGATTCTGATTTAAATGAAAAAAAAATAATCTTAGAACTCGGGCAGCAAAAGCATATTTTGTTTTTTAGCTTAAGTAAGAAATACATGTTGATACCACTGAAACATCAACACTCTGAGATGCAAGCATTGAGTAGGGTTTTAAGAAATTATAAGAATTATATAAAGCAAGGAAATTGGGCATAGCATGTCAGATTATATTTAAGCAAGGAGATCTCTGGAATTTAATATTCAGCACGATCACTTCCTCTTGGGTTAGTGTTCTTCCCTATGTGATGTGAGCTGTCAGAAAACATGAAGAATGTTCTTTGCATCATTTTGCCTGTATGCATGTTGCAGGTATCTCAGGGCAGCCACGGTTCATGTTCACCGATGGTTGATTGTGAGATGCTCCCCTGCCATCTCCCTCTAATTATAGAGGTTAAATTGCTATTGGCTCAGCCCTTAGTTTCTTTTCACGACTTCCTGAGCTCCTAAAAATAAATACTTTATCCTTTTTAGGTTAAAAAATTCCCATTTGATATCTTTACTGCAGTGATCTTGTCTAGAAGAGGAGGATCTGAACAAACTTATTAAAAGGAGTTTGTGGTAGGTGTGTTCTCTGATTACTGTAGAGAGGCTGACAACTGCTGCCCTACAATCTGCTAATTTAAAATGTGAGGCTTGGATTAAAATGCAGCAAGGGGCAAGGCTACACCCTATGTTAAGTGGAGTGATTAGATTAATTCTTAAAGAGAGGAAGGGAGTCAGGTGTTGGCTCGTTCCGTTCTCCCCTGGCTTTGGAACAGGTGAAGGTATCCCAGATTGCCCTAAAATGTTTCAGATCATCCATGAGGGATGCTTTACAGTCTTCCATCCACCTCATCTCTACAAACAGGAATTAAAACACAGTTTAGGCAGGTATCTCTAATTTTGTGGTCATTGACTTGCATACTGAGACAAAAATAGGTCTGTTTGTCAAAAACAGCAGATTTCATAAAATCAAGAATCATTCATAGTTGATTGTGTGGTGGTTTTTGTATTGTGTTCAAGTGTCAAGTTCATTTTCATTTGGAATTTGAGTTTTGCAGGTAAATTAACTTGGGGTAAAAATGTGTGCTCCTTGCCTCATAGTGAGACACTGCTCTTCCGCCACTAGACTGGAAGGGCATGTGGAAGATTTATGCCTTTTGTGCAGTGAGGTTTTGTTGTAGTCCAATTTTTACTTTGTTCCAATTATAACTTATCTTGCAGCAAACCTGGAAAGAGGCATTCACTGTTGTTTTATTATATGGTAGAAAGTATGGTTCTCTACCGTATAATATCAAATATCTGTTAGCTAATGTGAAAATGATATATTATATCATGTAACTATTCTGAAATATTTTTCAATGTTTAATATCTTTAGGAAAGCACTACTTGAGTACTATATAAAATATTTTATAAGTAATATAATGAATTCACTTTAGAATTCAAATAATGCTAATATAATAGACCCATATTTTTAAAGTGTTAAATAATTTAGAATCAACACTGGTTAATTAAAAATAAAGCCTTAACCTGCTGTTATACAAAACTTAGCCTTAGCTTGAAATTCTTTGCAATTGGCACGTAGGACAAATCCACATGAGTTATAGTGACAGATAACACAAACTTTTTAATGCTTTTGGTATTATAGAGTCATAACACTTCATTATATTAAAATGGTTAGTTTATTTTTAAATGATTGGCAATAGGGATACCCATCTTGTACCAAAGAATGAATCACTGTTATGAATAAAACTTTCCTTTACACTAGTTCCAAAAATAGCTGTAGGCTTCTTGTTGGAATTTCTGCAAAATTTAATCCTCATTTAACTATTTATTAAGTACCTACTACATCTCAGGCACTGTACTAGTTGTTGGGGAACCAGTCATATAGTAATTCTGACCTTTAGTGAAATTTTTTTTTCAACTGAAAACTGAAACAAAGAATATAAGTAAAGAGCTAACTCACACTCAATTTTTATTTTTATTTCATTTAAATCAGCTAATTGAGAAGAAATACCTATGCTGTTTAAGAAGGCTTATTAGAGCCAATAGGAACTGACAGCTAAGGGCTGAGAAAAATGGAAGCAGAATTTTTATGGCTTGTAAAAGTGCTGGGGACTGAGGAAAATTCTTGACCTTTCCATCCTTATGAATTGGGGAACATTTCACCCAAGAGTGGGAATATTTAGTGGCTGCAAGCTGTAGGGAGCCCTTTCTGGGGTAAGTCCTCTGCTCATCATGTGCAAAGCAGACTGCCAGGGCAATGTCATGATGAAGATTTTTGTTGTGCTAGAATTTGGAAGTAGAACAGTGTAGATTATTTTTTCCCATAGCAGCCATATCATTTACTGCATCTTTGTTTTGACTTGGAGAAATCTTTGTATCCACCTTTTTTTATGATTGCAGAAATTTATATTTTAATGTATAAAATAATATTTGGTGGGTTAGAATAGGTATTTTGGAGATAATAGCAAATACCCAGAATTCATAGGTCTTTTTCTTTCTTAAAGTTGGTGAATAATGGACTACAAAATGGTGCACCTTTACATTTATGTACAAAGGCTATCTGAGTTTGACTTAATTTGTTGATTTACATAGCCAAACACTTAAATTTGGCATTGGATCGGCAGTTTTTGCATATAATTTATTTTTATTTGGTTTGGAAAAAAGAAAAAGATCTGATAAAGTCTTAAAATATTGACCTGAAGACTTGGTTTATCAGAGTTGAGATTCTTAAATTAATAGGGTATAAAATCTAGGTAGGATGGCTTTTTCCACTAAAACTACAACCGAAGCCCCTTATTCTCCTTAATATTTAGAGTTTCAGACAGTAACCTAAAAAAACACACAGAAGCAAACAATTACTTGGATAGTTGGTCAAGTAAATTAATATCAAATAGTGATCAGGCAGAATTCTATGTCAGGCGTGGATACAGAGCTGTCTTTTAACATCTCACCATATAATGCAGAAAACCAGGAGAGTTTTTTGTTGTTTGTGTTTATTGTATTAAAACAATTTATTTGTTAATTATGGAGTTTTAAAATCTGTAATGGTTTTCAAGATCTTATTTCACATATTTCAAAAGTACAATAATAACATCAGTCATTATATGTAGTGATTCCCAATGGTAGAGTTGGGACCACCCTTTATAGAGTTGGGTGGTCGTATTGGAATCTTTGGGTGGGACAGTGTAGTTTGAAAAGATACCCTCCCCCCATTTTAAGAGACAAAATAGCATTTCAGTCAGAACCACATCGACTATTCTCATCTTTGGAAGTAATTATATTTTCTACTTCCCTAAAAAGCTTTATAAAAATCCACTTTCGAATTTTAAATGAACTCAATTGGGCAAAGAGAAAAATTAGTTAAAATTAATTAAATGCAACAGTATAATCAGAATGTTGATTATATACTGATTAAACACAATAAGTATAATTAGAAAATTTATTATTGTATGGAAGCAAGTGTATTTATCATCAGGAATAAAAAGTGCTTGGCTCTAGAGTATATTGAAAATGGCCCAGGAAGAGGGTTTTATTCATGTGCATATGGCATTTCTCAGGGTAGAAAAGTGAGCTCTAAGGCTTGGAACACCTGAAAAAGAACAAGTAACAGTTCTCTTTATAGGGGATTGTGCTGCCCCTTTGATATTCTAAGCTTTTCTACATAACTGTGTCAGTGACTATCACTTCTCTCATTTTTTCAGTCCCCATTGTAAAGCAGACATGGGCGGGTCAGGCCAGTCTCATTGAATACTACAGTGACTATGCAGAAAGTTCCATTCCTACAGTGGATCTGGGAATTCCTAATACAGACAGAGGTGAGTCCTTCATTCGTACCGCTCCTCTTAATCAGCATGTCCATTCTGCAAATAGAATAAATTCAACTAATAATAAAATGGAATATCTTATAGATGCTATAATTTTTGGCTTATGTAAGTTTTTTTTCTTTCTCTCTTCTCAACGTCTTTACTCATAGATATAGGCTGATTTTTTTTTTTTCAGATTAAGCACTGCATTATAAGTACTAAGACAGGTTATAAGTTTTTAATAAGCCATATTGATATGACTGAGCACATGATAATTATGATCAAGTTTGAGAATACATTTTTCATACCTTCAGAATTCACTGTGGCCCAATGGGATGTTCCAAGTGAATTTATCATCTTTTCGCCAAAGCTTCTCCTCATTTAATTTTAACAATTTAACCAGCCAGGATATTATCCAACTGCTGTATACCAGCCTAGGTTAGATGCCAGGGGGAGTAGGAATAAAGCTGATAGTTTCTATCGTCAGGAAACTTATGGTCTGAGCTTGTTTTGTGTGTATCTTTGAGTAGCATTTAACCACATTCCACACTAGTTTTATATTTAGCACATTGTTGGAAGTACACTAGGTTTTCTCTTCATATTGCAGGCTTTCTAATTAAAAAAATATATAAGGTAAAGGTGAATTTGTCTTTAATTTATAAAATATATCATGTATGAAAAAAGTAGAGACAAATATACCAAACCCCCAGATTAAAAAAGAATATTTTACAAATACATATTTGATCTCCTGGACATTTTTCTTAGACCATATTTCCCCTCTTTTCTTAACATCATTATTGTTGGGAGTATTACATATGTCCACTTCCTCCCCCCCCATTGACCTCTTCTAGCCCACTCCCTCCCCCATTCCGCCACCCCAGGCCCTATTGTCTGTGTCTATATGCATACAGGTTCTTTGGTTGTTCTCTTCCCGCCCATCCACCCTCTGCTGCCTTCCCTCTGAGGTTCCACAGTCTGTTCCATGCTTCTATGTTTCTGGATCTATTTTGTTCATTAGTTTATTTTGTTCATTAAAATTCATAAATGAGTGAGATCAGATGATAATTATCTTTCTCTGACTGGCTTATTTTGCATAGCATAATGCTTTCCAGGGCCATCCATGCTGTTGCAAATGGCAGAGTTCTTCCTTTTTTACAGCTGTGTAGAATTCCATTGTGTAGATGTACCACAGCTTTTATATCCACTCATATGCTGATGGGCACTTGGGCTGTTTCCAAATCTCAGCTGTTGTAAATTGCGCTGCTATGAACATAGGGGTGCATATATTCTTTCTGATTGGTGTTTCTGATTTCTTTTTTTTTTCCATTTTTTTAATTAAGGTATTATATGTGTACATATCTTACCAATGCCCCCCCCCACTCCCATACATGCCCTCACCCCCCAGTGTTTTGCGTCCATTGGTTATGCTTATATGCACGCATACAAGTCCTTCGGTTGATCTCTTATCTCCCCCACCTCTCCCTAACCTTCCCGCTGTAATATGACAGTCTGTTTGATACTTTACTGCCTCTGTATCTATCATTTTGTTCATCAGTTTACAATGTTCTTTATTATCCATAAATGAGTGAGATCATGTGGTATTTTTCTTTCATTGACTGGCTTATTTCACTTAGCATAATGCTCTGTAGTTCCATCCTGGTTGCTGCAAATGGTAAGAATTCCTTCTTTTTTATGGCAGCATAGTATTCCATTGTGTAGATGTACCATAGTTTTCTGATCCAGTCATCTGCTGATGGGCACCTAGGCTGTTTCCAAATCTTAGCTATTGTAAATTGTGCTGCTATGCACATAGGGGTGCATATATCCTCTCTGACTGGTGTTTCTAGTTTCTTAGGATATATTCCTAGGAGAGGGATTACTGGGTGAAATGGGAGTTCCATTTTTAGTTTCTTGAGGAAATTCCATACTGTTCTCCACAGTGGCTGCACCAGTCTGCATTCCCACCAACAGTGCATGAGGGTTCCTTTTTCTCCGCATCCTCGCCAACACTTGTCCTTTGTTGATTTGTTGATGATAGCCCTTCTGACAGGTGTGAGATGGTACCGCATTGTCGTTTTGATTTGCATCTATCAGATGATTAGTGACTTTGAGCATGTTTTCATGTGTCTCTTGGCCTTCCTTCTGTCTTCTTTCGAAAAGATTCTATTTAGGTGCGTTGCCCATTTTTTTATTGGATTGTTTATCTTCCTTTTGTTAAGTTGTATGATTTCCCTGTAGATGTTGGAGATTAAACCTTTATCAGTGATAACATTTGCAAATATGTTCTCCCATGCAGTGGGCTTTCTTGTTGTTTTGTTGATGGTTTCTTTTGCTGTGAAAAAGCTTTTTATTTTGATGTAGACCCATTTGTTTATTTTCTCTTTAGCTTCCATTGCCCTAGGAGCAGTATCAGTGAAGAAGTTCTTTCGGCATATGTCTGAGATTTTGCTGCCTGTGGATTCCTCTAGTATTTTTATGGTTTCCCGTCTTATGTTTAAGTCCTGTATCCATTTTAAGTTTATTTTTGTGTATGGTGTAAGTTGGTGGTCTAGTTTCATTTTCTTGCATGTATCTGTCCAATTTTCCCAACACCATTTATTGAAGAGACTGTCGTGACTCCATTGTATGTTCATGCCCCCTTTGTCAAATATTAATTGAGCATAGTGGTTTGGGTCGATATCTGGGTTCTCTATTCTATTCCATTGGTCTATATGTCTGTTCTTGTGCCAGTACCAGGCTGTTTTGAGAACAGTGGCATTGTAATACAGCTTGAATCTGGTATTGAGATTCCATCTACTTTATTCTTCTTTCTCAGGATTGCTGTGGCTCTTCGGGGTCTTTTTTTTTTAAATTCCAGATGAATTTTTGGAGAGTTCCTTCTAGGTCTGCGAAATATGCCATTGGCATTTTAATGGGGAGTGCATTGAATCTATAGATTGCTTTGGGTAGTATGGACATTTTAATGATGTTGATTCTAACAATCCATGAACATGGTATGTTCTTCCATCTGTTTACATCTTCCTCTATCTCTTTTTTCACTCTCCTGTAGTTTTCCGTGTATAGGTCTTTTACCTCCTTAGTTAAGTTTATTCCTAGGTATCTTAACTTTTTTGGTGCGATGGTGAATGGGATTGCTTTTTTAGTTTCTCTTTCTATAAGTTCTCTATTTGTGTATAGAAATGCCATAGATTTCTTGGCTTTAATTTTTTTATCCTGCTACATTGCCGAATTCATTTATTAAGCCTATCAGTTTTTTGATGGAGTCTTTCGGGTTTTTTATGTACAATATCATGTCATCTGCAAATAAGGACAGCTTTACTTCTTCTTTTCCAATTTGGATGCCTTTTATTTCTTCTTCTTGTCTAATTGCAATGGCTAATACTTCCAGTACTATGTCGAACAGGAGTGGTGTGAGTGGGCACCCCTGTCTTCTTCCTGTTCTTAGGGGAAATGGTTTAGTTTTTGCCCATTGAGTATGATGTTAGCTGTGGGTTTATCATATATAGCTTTTATTATGTTGAGGTATGATCCTTCTATTCCCACCTTGTTGAGAGTTTTTATCAAGAAAGGGTGTTGGATTTTGTCAAATGCTTTTTCTGCATTGATATGACTATGTGATTTTTATCTCTCAATTTGTTTATGTGATGTATCACGTTTATTGATTTGCAGATATTGTACTATCCTTGCATCCCAGGGATAAATCCTACTTGGTCATGGTGTATGATCTTTCTGATGTACTGCTGGATTCGATTTGCTAGAATTTTGTTGAGGATTTTGGCATCTATGTTCATGAGGGATATTGGCCTGTAATTCTGTTTCATTGTGTTGTTTTTATCTTGTTTTGGTATTAGGGTGATGCTGGCTTCATAGAAGGAGCTTGGAAGTGTTCCTTCCTCTTGAATTTTCGGGAATAGTCTGAGGAGGATAGGTTTTAGGTCTTCCTTGAATGTTTGGTAAAACTCTCCTGTGAAGCCTTCTCGCACCAGGCTTTTGTTTGCTGGCAGCTTTTTGATGACTGCTTCAATTTCTTTCATAGTTATCAGCCTATTGAGATTTTTAGTATCTTCCTGAGTAAGTTTTGGAAGATTGTATTTTTCTAGGAATGTGTCCATTTCCTCCAGGTTGTCTAGTTTGTTAGAATTGAGTTGTTCATAGTATTTTTTAACAATCCTTTGTATTTCGGTTGGGTCTGTTGTTATTTCACCTTTTTCATTTCTGATTTTGTTTATTTGGGTCCTCTCTCTTTGCTTCTTGGTGATGCTGGCTAGAGGTTCATCAATCTTGTTTATCCTTTCAAAGAACCAGCTCTGGATTTTGTTGATCTTTTGTATTGTTTCTTTGGTCTCTATGTCGTTTATCTCTGCTCCGATCTTTATTATTTCCTTCCTTCTGCTTACACTGGGCTTTTCTTGTTGCTCTCTTTCCAACTCTTTGAGTTGTAGGGTTAGGTAATTTATTACCATTGTTTCTTATTTTTTGCAGTAGGCTTGTAGAGCTAGGAACTTCCCTCTCAGAACTGCTTTCGCTGTGTCCCATAGATTTTGGATTGTTGTGTTTTCATTGTCATTTGTTGCCATGATGTTTTTTATTTCTTCCTTGATCTCTCTGGTTATCCAGTCATTGTTTAATAGCATGCTGTTTAGTCTCCATGTGTTTGATTTCTTTGGATTGTTTTTATTGTAGTTGATTTCCAGTTTTATGCCACTGTGATCTGAGAAGATGCTTGGTATGATTTCCGTCTTCTTGAATTTGAAGAGACTTTGCCTATGACCCAACATATGGTCTATCTTTGAAAATGACCCATGTGCACTTGAGAAGAATGTATATTTGTGGCTTTGGGGTGAAATGTTCTGAAGATGTCAATTAATTCCATCCTGTCTAGTGAGTCATTTAGGATTGATGTTTCTTTGCTGATTTTTTGTTTAGAGGATTTGTCCAATGGTGATAGAGGGGTATTAAAGTCTCCTACTATGATTGTATTGCTGTCAATCTCTCCCTTGATGTCCTCCAGGAGTTTTTTATGTATTTGGGTGCTCCTGTATTGGGTGCATATATGTTTACCAGAGTTATTTCTTCTTGTTGGATTGCTCCCTTTAGTATTATGAAGTGGCCTTCCTTATCTCTTTTTATGTCCTTCACTTTGAGATCTAATTTGTCAGATATAAGTATTGCTACCTCAGCTTTTTTTTCATTTCCATTCGCCTGAAAAACCTTTTTCCATTTCTTCACCCTCAGTCTGTGTGTCTTTTTTTCTGAGGTGGGTTTTTTGTAGGCAGCAGATATATGGGTCATGTTTTCTTATCCAGTCCGTTACCCTATGTCTTTTGATTGGTGCATTTAATCCATTTACATTTAAAGTTATGATTGATAGGTACTTATTTGTCGCCATTTTTATTCTTTACCCCTGTGTTCCTTCTTCGCTTCCTATTTCTTCATTTTTTTTTACAGCAGACCCTTTAGCATTTCTTGCATTGCTGGTTTGGTGGTAATAAATTCTCTTAGTCCTTTTTTGTCTGTGAAGCTCCTTATTTCACCTTCAATTTTGATTGAAAGCCTTGCTGGGTACAGTATTCTTGGATTCAGACCCTTCCTTTGCATGACTTTGTATATTTCATTCCATTCCCTTCTCACCTGATGAGTTTCTGTTAGAAATCAGTTGCAAGTTTGATGGGGGTTCCTTTGTATGTAACTTTCTGCCTCTCTCTGGCCGCTTTTAAGATTCTTACTTTGTCGTTGGTGTTTGCCAATTTAATTATAATGTGCCTTGGCATTGGTCTTTTGGGGTTCATTTTGCTTGGGACTCTGTGAGCTTCTTGGATTTCTGTGGGTTTTTTTCTTCCCTATATCAGGGAAGTTTTCTGTCATTATTTCTTCAAACAGGTTTTCTATTCCTTGCTCAGTTTCCTCTCCTTCTGGAACCCCTATAATGCTGATGTTGTTTTGTTTCATGTTGTCCCAAAGTTTCCTTAGGCTCTCCTCCTGCTTTTTATTTTATTTTTCTAGAAGCTTCTCTACTTGGGTATTTTCCCCCACCTTGTCTTCTAGCTCACTGATGCAGTCCTCTGTTTCTTCCAGTCTACTCTTTATGCTTTCTATTGAGTTCTTTACAGCATCGATGTCATTTTTCATTTCTCTTGGTTCTTCTTCATTTCATCTTGGTTCTTACTCATATTGTCGAATTTGTCTTCCATTCTTTTTAGCCACCTCATGACCATTTCTCTGAATTCTTTCTCTGACAGGTTGCTTGCCTCCATTTTGTTTACTTCCTTTTCTGGTAATGCCTGCTTTTCTTTTTTATGTGGGCTATTTCTTTGTCTCCCCATGGTCTTTCTTCTTCTGATGTCTGGTTATGTAGTTCTCTCTCTCCTGTGTTGATTTAAAGGCACAAAATACAACACAAGTAGGTACAACACACAAGGCAATGAACAGAGATGTATTTACAATATTAATAAGCCCAAATAAAGGTGACCACCAGAGACAGGCAAATTAGGGGATAGGAAAAAAAAGAAGAAGAGGGGAAAAAAATGAAGCTGGGAAAAGTAAACAAAAAAGTAAGAGAGAAAAGAAAGAGAATAAGAAAGAAAAGGGCAACAAACTATATATATGGGGAGAAAACTCCAATAGAGCAGCCACTAATCCCAACAAATGCCAGCAACAAGTACCTGGAGGTTAATACAAACTACAAACAACATCTAATATCAAGCAAGGTGAGGGAAAACAGAAGCAAAAAACAAACAAAAACAAACAAACAAACAAACAAAAAAAGAATAAGGAAAACAATCTCACAAAAAAGCATAAAAAATTGATATAATCAACATTCAGGCAAACAACAACAAAAGGACAGAGGGCAAATCTAAAGCAGGAAAAGAGTATGAGAAACAAGATACTAAAAGGGGAAAATTTAGGAAGAGAGTGATGGCATAAAGGTTGAGTTGAGATAGAGTAAAACGATGATAAAGAAAAGATGAAAATAGAATGTAGGACACTAATCCCAAAGTAAAATAGAGACAATAAAATGACACTTTTTAAAAAAAAGGTAAAATAGTAGTAGTAATAATACTGATTGAAAATAAAAGTGTAATAATTAAAAAGGTAAAATCAAGTGAGGAAAAAAGAAACTAAAAAATTAGTTTCTTAAGTAAAAGATGAAAAAATAAAATAAAATGTGCAGTAGTAAAGGTCATTCACTTCCTCTGTTGTTCTGTTTGGCACGCTTGTTTCCCAGTCAGGGCAGTATTGCAGTTCCCTGCATTCCACTGCTCCTCAGTGTTGTAAGCCAGTCCTGATTTTTAAGCAGGCAGTGTCTTAATTCCTTGTATTCCTTTATTTGTGATTACACAAGAGTCAATTTGTGATTCCGCCCCTGGGTGGCAGTGTTTCTGGATTGACTTCCTGGTCTAAAAGTCCTGTCTAGCCTATACTTAGATCCTGCTTTCTCTGTGGCACTCAATACTGGTTTGTGGCTGCCCCAGAGCTGGCTCTCCGACAGTCACTCCCCGCTCTGATCCCCAGGTTCCAGAAAAACAACTTTCCCCTGAAGTCTCCCAGGATTTCCCCAACTGGGTGATCCTATGTATTGGGCTTAGTAATCAGAAGCAGGTATTTGAAGAGGAAAGAGCCCAAGTGTGCAAACAACGGGGCTGCACATAAATCTATGCAGTCCCTCTTTCCCCCTTGGGTCTAAGCAGCCGGCACACTTTAAAAATTTTTAGGCTGTCCTTTTGCGTCATCAAAATGGGTTTCTTTATAGAGATCCCTTCTGTTAGCAGCTCTGAGGACCCCCTTCCACGTTCACAGATCATGCCAGCCCCAACAGCCACGGATTTTTCTAGGCGCAGACTTCCCCCGGTCCTCCAACTCCCGCAGTGTGCGCGTTTCTCTGTCCTGCCAGGACCAGAGACCTCACCTTATCCCCGGCGAAATCTGACCTTTCCGTGGTGGAGTGTAGAGCTCCACTGAATCCACGTGTTTGCTCCAATTGGGGACCGGTGTTCTGGTGTTCGCAGCTGTTCAGTGGGTGCCACAGTTGTAGATTTTCAGGTTTCTGATAAGATCCACTTTCCCCTTCAAGATGGCGCGGTCTCCGCGTCTGGGCGGGTCGCTCCGGGTGGGAACCCAGCAGCAGTGGGGGCTGCCCGGTCAGGGGAACCCCGTCCAGCTGTCCCCCACCTTCTCCTGGAGTATAGCTGTCCCTTAACTCACCAACAAACACTCCGGGTGCAACCCTCAGCTGTTCTTTCTGCTCCAGGACAAGGCTTGGGACACGTCTTTCTATTTCACCACCATTTTTTTGTCCTGTTTCTGATTTCTTAGGATATAGTCCTAAAAGTGGGATCACTGGGTCAAATGGGAGTTCTATTTTTAATTTTTTTGAGGAAACTCCATACTGTTGTCCATAGTGGCTGCACCAATCTGCATTCCCACCAGCAGTATACTAGGGTTCCCTTTTGTCCACATACTTGCCAGAACTTGTTGTTTGTTGATTTGTTGATGATAGCCATTCTGACAGGTGTGAGATGGCACCTCATTATCATTTTGATTTGCATCTCTCGGATGATTAGCGACTTGGAGCATTTTTTCATATGTCTTTTAACTATCTGTATGTCCACTTTGGAGAAGTATCTCTTTAGGTCCTTTGCCCATTTTTTAATTGGATTGTCTTCCTTTTGTTAAGTTGTATGGGTTTCCCATACATTTTGGAGATTAAACAGTATCAGATGTATTATTGGCAAATATGTTCTCCCATGCAGTGGGCTCTCTTGTTATTTTGGTTTCTTTTGCTGTGCAAAATAGATGTAGTCCCATTTGTTGACTTTTCCTTTATTTTCTATTGTCCTAGGAGATGTATTGGTAAACATATTGCTACGAGAGATGTCTGAGATTTTGTTGCCTATGGTTTTTTTAAAGATTTTTATGGTTTCACAACTTACATTTAAGTCTTTTATCCAGTTTGAGTTTATTCTTGTATATGATGTAAGTTGGTGGTCTAGTTGCATTTTTTTTTGCATTGTCCAATTTTCTCAGCGTCATTTATTGAAGAGACTGTCTTGACTCCATTGTATGCTCTTGCCTCCTTTGTCAAATATTAATTGAGCATAATGGCATGGATTAAATTCTGGGTTCTCTGTTCTGTTCCATTGATCTATATGTCTGTTCTTGTGCCAGTATAAGCCTGTTTTGAGTACAGTGGCTTTGTAGTATAACTTCATATCTGGTATTGTGATTCCTCCAACTTTTTTCTTCATTCTCAAGATTACTGTGGCTATTCAGGGTCTTCCTTGGTTCCATATAAATTTTTGGAGTATTTGTTCTAGATCCATGAAATATTCCATTGGTAATTTAATAGGGATTGCATTGAATGGATAGATTGCTTTGGGTATGGACATTTTAATGATGTTGATTTTACCAATCCGTGAACATGGTATATACTTCCACTAGTTTATATCTTCCTCTATCTCTTTTTTCAATGTCCTATACTTTTCCAAACACAGGTCTTTAACCTCCTTGGTTAAGTTTATTCCTCAGTGTCTTAACTTTTTTTTTTTGTAATGGTAAATGGGAGTGTTAGTTTCTCTTTCTGAGAGCTCATTATTTGTGTATAAAAATGCCTTAGAAATGGGGAGCCTGGGAGCAAGGAAGGCAGGCAGGGAGGTGGGAGTGGCCAGGGCACATCAGGGAGCAGCCTGGGTGCCTAGACATGAGCGGGAAGCCAGCCATAGTTATGATTTCATCACCGCCACTGTGGAGCACCTGGGTAGCACCTTTGGTACCAGAAAAATTAAATTTAAAAAAATAAAATAAAAAATAAAAATGCCATAGATTTTTGGGTGTTAATTTTGTATCATACTACATTGCCAAATTCATTTATTAAATCTAGTAGTTTTTTTGGTGGAGTCTTTAGTGTATTCTATGCACAATATCATGGCATCTGTGAATAATGAGAGTTTTACTTCCTCCTTTCAAATTTGAATGCCTTTTATTTTTTCTTCTTGTCTGATTGCTGTGGCTAGCACTTCCAGTACTATGTTGAACAAGAGTGGTAAATGTGGGCATCCTATCTTTTTCCTGCTTATAGGGAAAATGGTTTTAGTTTTTGCCCATTGAATATAATGTTGGCTATAGGTTTGTCATATATGGCTTCTTTTTGTTGCGGTATGATCCCTCATTCCCACTTTGCTGTATTTTTTATCAAAAAGGGTGTTGGGTTTTTTTGAATGCTTTTTCTTCATCAATGATATGATCATGTGATTTTTTTTTCTTATAATCTGTTTATGTGATATATCACATTTATTGATTTGTGAATATTGTACCAGTCTTGCATCCTTGAAATAAATCCCACTTGGTCATGGGATATGATTTTTTTAATGTGTTGCTGGATCTGATTTGCTAATATTTGGTTGAGGATTTTAGCATCTAAGTTTATCAGAGATATTGGCCAGTAATTCTCTTTTGTTGTATTGTCTTTATCTGTAAGTAGATACCTTCGGATGTACTTTGTTCATCTTAATTTTTATACAGTGTTCCTGCCACATTTTAAGTTTAATTTTCTGGTTCCCCAAACCTATCCTATATAATAAAAACCTAATATGCTACATGTCCGACCATTTGTTTGACCATTTGACCAGTTGCTATGATGCACACTGACCACCAGGGAACAGATGCTCCAACTGGTAGGTTAGCTTGCTGCTGGAGTCCAGCCAATCAGGACTGGGTGAGGCAGGCTGGACACACTCTGGAGCCCTCCCACAGTCTCTCGCTGGCCTGATCGTGCACCGGTGGGGTCCCCGGGCCTGGCCTTCACCCTCTCACAATCTGGGTCCCCTCGGGGGATGTCGGAGAGCTGGTTTTGGCCCAATTCCTGCAGGCCAGCCTGAGGGACCCCACTGGGCTTCTAGTTTATGAATAAAAAAATAAAGTAGTGAATTAATTGTTTAGTTCTTTAGAGTCATTTTTTTTAATTGTTTTAAGTACTATTAAAAGTACTGTGTAGAATCAGACATGCTGTTCCTATAGTTATCAGTTTTCCTGACAAGGTTAAATATATTACTGAATTTGTTATTGTCTGTTTTGGAAAAATTATTTTAGATGAATTTTCTTTTTTTACAATCTTGCTTTTTAAACTTGTATTTAGGTTGGCTTTAATAATCATATATTCATTCATTCATTATTCATTCTTATTTTATTTTTAATCCAATATTATTGTTTATATTTATATTCTACTTTATTCTTAAAGGAATTTGAGGTGGCTTTCAAAAATACATACCATGATGGTTAAAAGTACAGAAAGAGATCACGAATAACAAAAATAATGGTCAAATTGAGTAGTTTAATATTAATTAACTAGAGGCCCAGTGCACAAAACAAGTGCACGGAGGGGCATTCCTCAGCCTGGTCTGCACCCTCTCCAATCTGGGACCCCTCGGGGGATATCTGACTGCCTGTGGGATCGGGCCTAAACTGGCAGTCAGACATCCCTCTTGCAATCTGGGACAACTGGCTCCTAACCACTTGCCTGCCTGCCTGCCTAATTGCCCCTAACCCCTCTGCCTGCCAGCGTGATTGCCCCTAACTGCCTCTGCCTCGGCCCCCACCACCATGGCTTTGACCGGAAGGAAGTCAGACATCTGGAAGATGGCCGGTTGACCCGGTCTAATTAGCATATTACCCTTTTATTAATATAGATATATAGGATAGGATTGCATAAATGGGAGGGAAAAGCCTTTTCAGCAGGAGGAGATGCTCTTGGCAGACAAAAACACATAATCTCTATATCTGGACTGATAGCCAGCCATATGCACTATACTGCCAAACTGGTCATTAAAAAATTGAATCACTTTCTTATACCTTACACCAAACAGCTGTTGCCCTTAAAACCCCTTCTTAGCCCCCACCTTAGGTTCTGCATTCACAGTTCACCCAGAGTAGGTTCTGATTGGTCAGTTTCTATGCCAGTCAGCGTCAAAAGCTCCAACTCCTAGGCATCCATTGGCTTCTTTCAATTCACACAGATTTGGTTCTGATTGGTTGGTTTCCATGCCAGTCAGCATAAAAAACTCTGCCTCCTAGGTAGCCATTGGCTCATCGCAGTTAACCCAGATTTCGTTCTGATTGGTCAGTTTCTATGCCAGTTAGCATCTCCAGGCCTGTTTCTGGGCCTGATCATAGAGGCGGGGCTGATCAGCAACGGCCCCAGGCTGCTGGTGAGCAGGCTGAACTGCTGACTTCTGGGAGAGAGAGAGAGGCTTGGATGCTGGCGAAGCCCAATGCTGTCTGATCACCCTGCTTCTCTCTCTGAGCTTGTCTGAAAATTAGTGAAGCTAATTTTTAAACTCTAGTCAGCCCTGCCTCTCTCTCCGAGAGGTCAGCAGTTCAGCCCGCTCACCTGCCGCGCATGCAGCCTGGCATTCGATCAAGCATTGGTCATTTTGGATGTTACAACCCTGGCTCTTTATATATATATAGACTAGAGGCCTGGTGCATGAAATTCGTGCATGGGGGGCTGTCCCTCATCCAAGCCTGCACCCTCTCCAATCTGGGACCCCTTGAGGGATGTCCGACTGCCTGTTTAGGCCTGATCCTGGTGGGATCGGGCCTAAACGGGCAGTCGGACATCCCTCTCATAATCCAGGACTGCTGGATCTCAACTGCTTGCCTGCCTGCCTTCCTGATTGCCCCTAACCGCTTCTGCCTGCCAGCCTGATCACCCCCTAACCACTCCCCTGCCAGCCTGATTGATGCCTAACTGCTCCCTTGCCAGCCTGTTTGCCCCTAACTGCCCTCCCCTGCAGGTCTGGTCTCCCCCAACCACTCTCCCCTGCAGGCCTGGGTCACCCCTAACTGCCATCCCTTGCAGGCTTGATCACCCCCAACTGCCTTCCCTTGCAGGCCTGGTCCCTCCCAGCTGCCCTTTCCTGCTGGCCATCTTGTGGTGGCCATCTTGTGTCCACATGGGGGCAGGATCTTTGACCACATGGGAGCAGCCATCTTGTGTGTTGGAGTAATGGTCAATCTGCATATTACTCTTTTATTAGATAGGATAGAGGCCTGGTGCATGGGTGGGGGCAGCTGGTTTGCCCTGAAGGGTGTCCCGGATCAGGGTGGGGGTTCCCTTGGGGCATGGGGCAGCCTGAACGAGGGGCCTGTGGTGGTTTGCAGGCCGGCCACGCCCCACAGCGACCCAAGCGGAGGCCCTGGTATCTGGGATTTATTTATCTTCTACAATTGAAACTTTGTAGCCTGGAGCAGAGCCAAGCCTTCTGCTTGCTCCATGGCAGCAGCCATTTCTGTTGGGATTTATTTATCTTCCGTAATTGAAACTTTGTAGTCTGGAGTGGAGGCCTAGGCTGGCCAGGGCTGCAGAAGCTTGGCTAACTCCATCGCCGGGGGCAACCTTAGCCTCCTGCTCTCTCCAGCTCTGTGGCTGCCATAATTTTTGTTGCTATTTATTTATCTTCTATCATTGAAATTTTGTAGCATAGAGTGGAGGCCTAGGCCGGCAAGGGGAGGCGGAAAGCTTGGCTTCCTCCATTGCCAGGGGAAACCCAAGCCTCCCTCCTGATCTCTGTGGCTGCAGCCATCTTGGTTGGGTTTATTTGCATATTCACTCCTGATTGGCCTGTGGGCGTGGCTTGTGGGTGTAGCGAAGGTATGGTAAATTTGCATATTACTCTTTTATTAGATAGGATATTAGCTTGTTCTCTGGCACGTCACCAAATAACTTGGCTTCTCTTCCCAAGCATTTTATTCTTATCATTGCCTCATCATTTTCCAGTAACACATTAACATTTATCTCATGGGCCCAAAGCCTATGACTATCTTAGTGCCTAGCCTAGAACCTGCCACAGTATCAAGCATACTAAAACTTAACAGCAAGTACTTACAAAGTGAATGAAGATTTAGAAGTCCACTTTTGCACCATTGTTTCCCTATGTTTATGATACTTGTAGGTTCTACCAGTTGCTTCAGAATAAGTATATGGAAGGACAGATGCCAGGCTTTTGTAATTTCTTTCTTATTTTTTTGAGTGAAGATACAAATCTTACCTCTGCCTCATCTCATCTCTCTATTCTTCATTTCTTCATGTGTGAAATGAATGGCTTAGATTTCATGATTTCTAAAATTTCTCCTGGTTCACTATGTCTGAAAATTAGTGAAGCTAATTTTTAAAATTTTAAATTATTAAGATACATGGCAACATTTAAGGTTCTTCTTTTAAAAACTCTGAAACTAAAAAATGTTTTTAAATGAATAATATATGTTTTAAAGAAATTAGTACATTGTAAGTTTTCCTCTTGCCTTTCCTAGGTCATTGTGGAAAGACATTTGCCATTTTGGAAAGATTTTTGAATTACAGCAATGAGAAAATAGCATGGTTAGTCATTGTGGATGATGATACATTAATAAGGTAAGAAGTCATTCTCATCCTAGAATGGCTTCCAAGTCTACATATATTCATATTTAGAAACTATGGTGGGTACCTCTACATCTGGCCAAGATGGAATAACAGGGACTGAATTTACTCTCACAGCTGAAACAACCTCCCAAAGGGACTAAAATATATGAAATGAGAATATTTTAAATATCTTTTATTGATTTTTAGAGAGAGAGAAGGGGAAAGGGAGAGAGAGAAACATTGATGTAAGAGAGAAGCATGGGTCGATTGCCTCCCGCATGCTCCCTGACTGGGATCAAACCCACAACCTGGGTATGTGCTCTGACTGGGAATAGAACTATAACCTTGAAGTACACAAGACAATGCTCAACCAAATGAGCCACACTGGCCAAGGAAAAATGAGGATTAAAGCTGAAAGCCTGGGAGACCAAGGTCACTAGAGTTTGTAGGACAGAGCACTGGAGAGGACAGATCTGCACAAAAAGAGAACACAGGAGATCTCTAGAGGCACCCCTTAAGTACTGATCAGCACTGTATGTGAGGAAATTATTGGAGGCTGGGCAAAGAATCTACCAAAATGATTAGAAGGAATGGTGCCTAACATTCCCATAGGCCTGTTCACACAAGCTAGCCTGAAATACTCTTGTTCCATGAGTTACTGGGTAGAGCACTTAGAGGGTCTTCCTCTAATATTGGGAAATACTAACCTAGGACTAAGCACTACTCCAGTCCTGCCTGACACATCTTAAAAGCAAGATCCTAAAAGACCAAACTGTTTCCAAGTAATGAGCTCATATGTGAGAACAGAACTCAAGAGGATTTATAGAAGTACCAAAATATCCAGCACCCAAAAAGATTCACAATGCTTGGCCTCCAATCAAAAGTTATCAGGCACACAATGCAGCAGGAAAATTCACCCATAATGAAGAGAAAACTAAGTTGATTAAAATTGTCCTAGAAACAATAAACTAGAATTAGTGTTTTTAAAGCTGTCACTCAAATAGTTATAACTCCATACTTTATGTTCAATAAAGAGACTTGAAAAGTATACGTAAGACTGAAGTCAAACTTCTAGAGATGAAAATTACATTGTGTAAGGTGAAACCACCCCCCCCCCGGGTAGGATTAACAGCAAATTGGATATTACAGAAGAAAGGGTCACTAATCTTGGGGACACTGTAACAGTAACTATACAAATGAAACACAAAAATAAAAAAAATAATTTTAAACAAGTGAATAGAGCATCCCTGAGCTGTGGGACAATTCCAGGTGACCTTGTATATATGTGATTGAAGTCCTCTGAAGAGAAGGGGCACATGACAGATATTTAAAGAAATACTTTCCAAATTCAATGAAAATGCTAAACCCACTGATCCAAGCTCAGTGAAACCCAAGCACAGCTGTCAGCATCGAAGCTGCACATGGCCAGTGCCACACTGTGTCCTGTTGACAGTGTCTCGTGCAGCATTTACTGCGTCTGTAACTGCAGCACTCATGCCATCGATCTTCAGGACAGGTACTCCACCTGCAAATTTTTCCAGATCTTCATTTTGTGTTTCTTTTTTTATCAATATTTACCAGCAATATCTAACTACTCAATGATGTCTTAAATGTGTTTTTGAGTTGAACCTTGTCATTTTTTCTTTTGAGACTCTGACATCATCTTTGATCACCATGAACTCTAATTTTTCTGAAGTCATGAGGCTGAATAATTGCAATATTTAGGGTCAGTCCACTTGGATGGAATTAGAAATTGGTTAGTGTTTGCCACACTGACAGTTTATATGAAGATGTGATAGTTTTCAGACTCAATTTATGATTCTCCAGCTTTAAAATGATATTTTGACTATGGAAATAGTTAATGTCATTAGGAAAATTAAATCCAGAGGAGATGCTGTGTGTGTTATTTTAACCTCACAAGTTGAAGGTTGAGGGTTTGAAATGATAATTTTGCAATATGTAGAAGGAAGAGAAATACTTTAATTTCTTTTCTGGTCAAGAAGGAGACATGCATGTGCTCCATAAGGCTTTGAGTTTACAGGGGCTGTTATCAACCAAAGGTTGTGATTTTCTTAGGAACCTTTAAGTCCATAACTTAGTGGTATTTTAATCCACACACTTATTGGCCTACCAGTGCAGAGCTGTTTATTAACCGATTTCCTTAAGACTGATTTCAGATTAGCTACCTAGAATGTTTAACTTGTGTGCCAAAAACAAGATTGTTTCCAAAGATAACATTTTTTGGCCATTCAGAAATTGCCAAAATTATCAGAGGCCTTGACCTTCATATAAATATAAACCTGATCTGAAGACTTGTAGACTCTTTCAGCACTGCACTTGTGAGAGATTTTTTCATACATTAAATTTATTTCCTTCACTCTCAGACTTAGGTCTCTGAGCTAGGGTATTTTTGTAAGCAGCATGAATATGGATTGAAAAGATGACCTCCTCTTCTGCATCTCTATTTTGTTTTCTTAGGATCCCACCTTTCTGCCAAAAGAGAAAAAACAAAATACTAGAACTCGGGTGTTTTAAATGTTGGTACTGTCCTATGATAACAGACTAAGTAATAAATAATTCAGAGAAACGCTGTCACATCTACCTTTTGGAGATGAGATGAATCACAGGCATGAGAAACATTTACATTTATTTAGCCAGTTAAGAAAATGTAATCCAGAAGGAGAGGCAGAGCCCACTGGATACAAAGGTTCCTCTGGAGAGCCAGTTGGCAGTTTTGTTTGCGGCCACTCCCTGGGCTCCAGAGGAGGGAGGGTGGTACGGACTGGAGTTGCCTAAGGAGAGTCTGTGGTTTGTGGCTTGGGAGAGAGATATGGGGGAGCAGTTGCTGAAACCCTGTACTGGGTCATCCTCTGATACCACAGCAGCCGTCTTTCCTGGGAAGCGCAACACCTTCTAGGTAGCAGCAGCCTGGGATTATCTCAAGAATCCCATTCACTCCACCCTGCACCTTAAGTCCTGCGGAGGAGTCAGTGGCATAGGCAGGAAGGGAAAAGCCTGGGCAGACTCTGTGGGTGTCAGTGACTGGAATTGGGGCTGGGCCATTCCCCCCACTTTCCCACAAACCAGACTGGCGCTTCTCCTTCATGGGAGACCCTATAGGAACATCCTCCTGGCCTCTGGAAGACTCAACCTCTGGGCTCCAGAAGCCCCAGCCACCGGCTACAAGACTTGGGGCTCCACCCTGCCAAGGTCAGGGAAAAATCCGAGACAGACTCAGACCTGTGGATCTGGGAGGGGGATTACACCCACCATCTTTCCTAAAGTCTAAATAGCACTCCCCCCCCCGCCTCACGGGAGATCCAAGACCACCCTCTTGTGATTCTGCCTTTTAGAGACTAAGCCCTTTCAGTGACTAAGCTTAACAGTGAGCTGGAAAGTGGAGGCAGATCCCAGGGTGACTTGAGATGTTTGCTGACCAGCCCTTGTGCCAACTGCTGGTAAAATTGAGTTCTAGAGTGCAGCGTGGCCCTTCTCATGCTTAGCTAAGGTCAGTATTACAAGCTGTGCATTACATGTAGCCTCAAACACATTGCCCAGGGCCAGACATAGATAGCATCTGACATTGGCATACACCAGAGTTTCTCCAAAGAGGCCCAGAACTGATACACCAAGTGGCCAGCTTTAGACAATATTGGAGCAGGATCCAACAAACAGCAAATCTTTTGGGAGACCTCAGCAGGCACTAAACTCTGCTGAGGCGAACTCCACTTTTTTCTTTTTTTTCTCTTTTTTTTTTAAAAAAAATATTTGTACTGATTTCAGAGGGGAAGAGAGGGAGAGAGAGAGGTAAAAACATCAATGATGAGAGAGAATAATTGATTGGCTGCCTCTTGTACTCGCCCCTCCTCCCTGCACCCCCCTCCTCCCGCCACTGGGGATTGAGTCCACTACCCAGGCATGTGCCCTAATTGGGAATTGAACTGTGGCATCCTGGTTCATAGGTTGATGTTCAATTACTGAGCCACACCAGCTGGGATCTTTCCTGTTTTATACATCTTTGTTTTTCTTATTACTTTCATTTTTTAAAAAATATTTTTTCTTTTTTCTTTCCTTACTTGATTTATTTGCTGTTTAATTTTCCTATTCTTTTCTTCCCATTTCTCTTTTCTTATTCTTTACTATTTTTAAATTTTCATATTCTTTTTTTTCCTTTTATCTGTTTCTTTTTTCCTTTCTTATTATATTTAATTTTTTATTCCTTTTTAGTTTTTTCTTATTATTTTAATTGTTGTGCTGTTGTTGGTTTTCTGTTTTGTTTTGTCAGCAGCTTGTATGCCGTGGTAGGGGTTGATGCTCACAGCCAGCCTGAGAGTCAATGCCACCTACAAATGAGCCAATAGCAATCAAAACCCAATTATTTATTTTATTTTATTTTCATTTTTTTCTTTTTAAAAAATTTCTTTATTGATTAAGGTGTTACATATGTGTCCTTATTCCCCCATTACACCCCACCCCATTGCCCCCACTCATGTCCTCACCCCCCTGTTGTCTGTGTCCATTGGTTAGGCTTATATGCATGCATGCAAGTCCTTTGGTTGATCTCTCCCCCTTACCCCCACCCTCCACGACCTTCCCTCTGAGGTTTGATGGTCTGATCGATGTTTCTCTGTCTCTGGATCTGTTTTTGTTCATCAGTTTATGTTGTTCATTATATTCCACAAATGAGTGAGATCATGTGATGTTTATCTTTCTCTGACTGGCTTATTTCACTTAGCATAACACTCTCCAGTTCCATCTATGCTGTTGCAAATGGTAAGAACTTCTTTTTTACAGCAGCATAGTATTCCATTGTGTAGATGTTCAATTACTGAGCCACACCAGGTGCGATCTTTCCTCTTTTATACATCTTTGTTTTTCTTATTACTTTCTTAATAATTTATTATTATCACAGTTTTTTAATCCACTCATCTGCTGATGGGCACTTAGGCTGTTTCCAAATCTTAGCTATGGTGAATTGTGCTGCTATGAACATAGGGGTGCATATATCCTTTCTGATTGGTGTTTCTAGTTTCTTGGGATATATTCCTAGAAGTGGGATCAATGGGTCAAAGGGGAGTTGCATTTTCAGTTTTATGAAGAAGCTCCATACTGTTCTGCACAGTGGCTGCACCAGTCTGCATTCCCACCAGCAGTGCACTGTGGAAACCCCTTTCATGTCCCGTGTGATTCAGGGTTCCGGTTCAGGGTTCGGGTTCTGGAGAAGGCCGCACACAAATGAAAAGAGACTAGAAAAGCATTAATTTGGGAAATGGGGGCCAGGCGGTAGTCCAACTCTAGTGGGAGGACTACTACTCGCTCTGGCTTTTCCATCCCTTTGATTAAGATTAAAATTATAGGATACACCCATATGCCCTAGGCAGGAAACTCCAATAAAAACCAATCAGTGAATTTAGGACTAACAGGTGGGGGCTGCTTCAACTACCAATATCTATTAATTAGCTCCGACCCTTCAGAGCAATTACGGTTGACCAGCCCTCCAAATTCCCTATCCATACCTCTCTATTATTAGAACAATTATCGGCTTCCAGCAGTGTACGAGGGTTCCTTTTTCTCTGCATCCTCTCCAGCACTTGTCATTTGTTGATGATAGCCATTCTGACAGGTGTGAGATGGTACCTCATTGTCGTTTTGATTTGCATCTCTTGGATGATTAGTGACTTTGAGCATGTTTTCATATGCCTCTTGGCCTTCCTTCTGTCTTCTTTCGAAAAGTATCTATTTAGGTCCGTTGCCCATTTTTTGATTGGGTTGTTTATCTTCCTTTTGTTAAGTTGTATGAGTTCCCTGTAAATATTGGAGATTAAACCCTTATCGGTGATAACATTGGCAAATATGTTCTCCCATGCAGTGGGCTTTCTTGTTGTTTTGTTGATTGTTTCTTTTGCTGTGAAAAGCTTTTTATTTTGATGTAGTCCCATTTGTTTACTTTCTCTTTAGTTTCCATTGCCCTAGGAGCAGTATCAGTGAAGAAATTGCTTCGGCATATATCTGAGATTTTTCTGCCTGTGGATTCCTCTAGTATTTTTATGGTTTCCCATCTTATGTTTAAGTCCTTTATCCATTTTGAGTTTATTTTTGTGTATGGTGTAAGTTGGTGGTCTAGTTTCATTTTTTTTGCATGTTTCTGTCCAATTTTCCCAACACCATTTATTGAAGAGACTGTCTTGACTCCATTGTATGTTCATGCCTCCTTTGTCAAATATTAATTGAGCATAGTGGCTTGGGTCGATTTTTGGGTTCTCTATTCTATTCCATTGATGGAGTGCCCACATTACCCACAAAAGGGGCATTCCTAGAGCACTCAGCACAGGAGATCAAGATGACTGCACCAGTGTGTTGCACAGGTCACATATTACATAAGGCGACCTCACCAAGACTGGGAGTCATAGCAGTTCTATCTAATACTGAGAAATAAACAAAAAGAAACAGCCAACTTGGGGAGACAAAAACAAAAACAAACAAACAGGACCCAAATGAAAGAACAGAAGTAATCTCCAGAAAAATAACTAAATGAAAATAGAGGCAAGCACTTTATCAGAAACAGAGTTCAAAGTAGTGGTTTTAAAGATACTCAACAGCATGAAAAGGGACATAGAGATGATGAAAAATAGTCAGAAATGAAGAATACCATATCTGAGATAAAGAATATACTGGAAGGAATACACAGGCTGGATTAAGCAGAAGATCAAAGCAGCTATTTGTAAGACAAGCTAGAAAAAAACAGACAAACACCCATTCATAGCAGCAAAAAGAAAAAATAATTTAAAAGAATGAGGATATTTTAGGGAACTTTGGGACAACATGAAATGTAACAACATGCACAGAAGGAGAAGAAAGTGACCAAGGAATAGAAAACCTGTTTGAAGAAATAATGACAGAAAACTCCCATAATCTGATGAAGTAAAGTCACACAAGTTCAGGAATCACAGAGTCCCAATCTAGATGAACCCAAAGAGACCTATACCAAGACACATCACAATTAAAATGGCCCAGGTTAAAGCAAAGACAGAATCTTAATGAGAGCAAAAGAGAGACAGTTAGTTACCTAAAAGGGAGTTCCCATAAGGCTGTCAGCTGATTTCTCAACAGAAACACTTCAGACCAGAAGGGATAGGTATGAAGTTTTCAAAGTAATGAAAAGCAAGGGCCTATAACCAAGATTACTCTATCCAACAAGGCTGCCATTTAAAATCGAACTTGTAATAAACAGCTTCCCAGACAAAATAAAAAGTTAAAGTTTATTACCACCAAACCAGCATTGTAATAAGTGTTAAAAGACTGCTTTAAGAAGAAGAAATAGAGAGAGAAAGAAACAGGTATAAAGAAAAAAATGGCAATAAATGACTACCTATCAATAATAACCTTAAATGTAAATGGACTAAATGTTCCAATCAAAAAAACATATGGTAGCAGAATGAATAAGAAAACATACTGTTTACAAGAGACTCATCTATGATCAAAATATTCACACAGGCTGAAAATGAAGGGATAGAAAAAAATATTCCATGCAATTGGGAACAGGAAAAAAATGCTGGGGTAATGATACTTATATTGGACAAAATAGACTTTAAAACAAAAGGCATAAAAAAGACAAAGATGGTCCCTGCATAATACTAAAGGGATAGATCCAACAAGAAGATATAACCCTGTTAAACATATATGCACCAAATATGGGAACAACTAAATATGTGTGTGTGTGTGTGTTTATCCTATGTAATAAAAGCCTAATATGCTAAGTGTCCAACCATTCGACTGTTCAACCAGTCGCTATGACGTGCACTGACCACCAGGGGGCAGACGCTCCAACCGTTAGGTTAGCTTGCTGCTGGGGTCCAGCTGATCAGGACTGGGTGAGATGGGCTGGACACACCCTGGAGCCCTCCTGCAGTCCCTCCCCAGCCAGCCAACCTCCCACGGTACCTCCCCAGCTGGCTGGCCCCAGTCGGCCCCGATCGGGACTGGGCAAGATGGGCCAGACACACCCTGGAGCCTTCCTGCGGTCCCTCCCCACCAGCCGGCCCTGTTTGGGACTGAGCAAGAGGGCCCCGATTGGCACCAATTGGCCCCAATCAGGACTGGGTGAGGCAGGCCAGACATGCCCTGGAGCCCTCCCGTGGTCCCTCCCCAGCTCCAATAGTGCACTGGTGAGGTCATTCTGCCTGGCCTGCTCCCTCTTGCAATCTGGGACCCCTTAGGGGATGTCAGAGAGCTAGTTTCGGCCCAATCCCCACAGGCCAGGCCAAGGGACCCCACCAGTGCACAAATCCATGCACCGGGCCTCCAGTATATATATAACTCTTTGTTAACTTTACGGGAGAGGTCAACAGCAATAGTTATAGTAGGGGGATTTAACACACCACTGTCATCATTGGATAGATCTAACAGACAAAATATCAACAAGGAAGCGGTGACCTTAACACACTAGATCAGATAGATTTAATTGATATTTACAGAACATTTTATCCCAAAGCAGCAGAATATACATTCTTCTCTAGGGCATATGAAACATTCTCAAAGATAGACATGTTAGGACACAATATACATCTTAACAAATTCAAGAATGTTGAACTCATATTGGTTCACAAAAATGTTGGTTCACAATGGCATGAAACTAGAAATCAACTACAGGAAGATAACTAAAAAAACATTCAAAAACTTGGAGGCTAAATAACCTTGTTATTAAAAAATGAATAGGATACTGATGAGATCAAGGAAGAAAAATAGATTACCTGGAAACAAATGAAAATGAACACATAACAACCCAAAATCTATGGAACACAGTGACAGCTATCCTGAGAGGGAAGTTCATAACATTACAGGTCTACCTTAAGAAACAAGAAAAATCTCAAACAATATAACCCTACACCTAAAAGAACTAGAAAAAGAACAACAAGAAAAGCCAGAGGAAGTAGGAGGAAGGAAATAAATGACATAGTGACTAAGGAAATAGTGCTAAAGACCAATTAATCCAAGAGCTGGTTCTTTGAAAAGGTAAATAAGATTGATGAAACTTTAGCCAGACTCATTAAGAAACAAAAAGAGAATACACAAATAAATAAATAAATTGAGAAATGGAAGAGAGGATATAACAACTGACACCATAGAAATAGAAAAGATTATAAGAAAATACTGTGAACAACTATATGCCAACAAATGGGACAACCTGGGCATAATGGACAAATTTCTAGAAACATAAAATCTTCCAAAACTGAATCAGGAACAATCAGAAACCTGAATAGACCAATAACAACTAATGAAATTGAAGTAGTAATAAAAATGCTCCCAGCAAATAAAACTCCTGGACTGGCTAATTTTACCAAACATTTAAAGAAGAACTAACACCTAGCCTCCTCAAATCATTCCAAAAAATTCAAGAGGAGGGAAGACTTCCAAAAAATTGTTTTGCAAGGCCAGCATTATCCTAATTCCAAAACCAGATAAAGAAATTATACACAGAAAGAAAATTATAGGCCAGTATCCCTGATGAACATAGATGCTAAAATCCACAACAAAATATTTGCAAACCAAATGTATCAATACATTAAAAAGATCATACACTATGACCAAGTGGTATTTATTTCAGGGATTCAAGGTTGGTACAGTATTTGCAAATAAATAAATGTGATACATCACATATACAAAATGAAGGACAGAGGAAAGACAAAATGGCAGTGGACTAGACGGACGTGTCCCAAGCCTTGTACCAGAGCAGATAGAATGAGCAACTAGATCGAATAACATCCATCCCGAATTGGTGAAGTCGACACAGCTGGTGAGACAATTTACAGCCAGGAAGGGCAGAGGACACCTGGAGAATGGTAAAATCAGGGATCTAGGCTGGAGAGAACTGTGAGACCTCCAAGCCCATAGGGTCAGAGGGAAACCTTGCGGCACCAAGACTGCATTCCTTGGGACAGGTGTAGCGTCTGACTGGAAAGGAGGTCCACAGGACTGCTGAGGTAGGATATTCTGGGTCTGGGTCCACAGTCATGAGAGACTGAGCCCAGAGGAAGCCGTGCTGTGGGGGGGGGCGGGGGAAGAGGGGCAGCAGGGGCACAGCTCTTTCCTCTCTTTTTGGTCTTTGGTTTTGTTCACTGAACCGAGTTCATAGGACTTTTCAAATACACTCACCCATGGCTGAGGTGCAGGTGGAGGTGCGGACTTGTGGAGTCTAGGGAGAGGCTGGGGAGAGGAGAGGGTTCGGGAGAGGTGGCCGCAAGTTCTGGCCCTGAGTCATACCTGATGTGCCGGACCTAGGCAGCCATTTTCTCCTGAAGAGATAGCTCCTCCCTGCATGCAACCAATACAGCCACATCCAGACTACACCCTGAGTGTTACAAAGGATAAAAAAAAATCTGAATAGAGGCCTTCAGTCCCAGCAACAGGAAACTTGAGAAGCGGCAGACAGTACAGAAGAGCGGGATCTTAAACCAGCCCTCATAGGGAATTAAAAATCGATGGAAAGAAACGACACTTCACTTTTTCATTTTTATTTTATTATTATTTTGTTATCTCTTTTTTCTTTACTTTCCTTTTTTCGTTTGTTTCTTTATTTCCTATTTCTTTTCGTATTATTTTTTCATCATTCTAATTTTTTAAATTTTATCATATTTTTTAAATTAGTTTTTAAAAATTATTTTTTCTTCTCTTTCTTCTTTTCTACTCATCCTCTTTCTACTTCCTCTATACTGAACTGAGGTCCTCCCCATTTTCATCCAATTCCTTAACCTTACTTTCTGTATATAAGATTCTGCCCCCACCCTCTGTACTAGGTGTTTGGGGTTTGTATGTTTTGGTTTATCTGTTTGTTCTCTGGTGTTTTCTCCTCATTTGTATATATTTTTTTCCTTTGTCTTATTTTTCTTTTCTTTCATACCATTTTTTCTCTCTTTGATATCATTTGTGGTCTCTTTTCTCTCCCCTAATTCTCTTTTCTCTGGTGGTCACTTATATTGGGGTTATCGGTGTCATGAGTACATTTGTGTTTTGTTCCCTTTGTGTCATGTCTTGTCGAGGTGAATTTTATCCTGTTTAGCCAATGTGATAGAGAGCGAGCCACATAGCCAGACACCCAGAGAGGAGACTCTATCCACAAATGGGTCAATAACACTGCAGACCCAACTACAGAGGCAGGAAGAAGGCAGCAGTGAGGGAGAGAGCATGAGTGAGTGAGGAAGCAAAAGAGGAATGTGTGGATGTTTTGTGTGTGTGTGTGTGTGTGTGTGTGTGTGTGTGTGTGTGTGTGTGTCAAAGTTAGATCCCGCATGAGCTTCAGGGGAAGGCTGATGGCGCTCACCTAGCCAGGCAGCCTCTGCTACCATTGCAAACAGTCCCAGAGCAGTCGGCTTTTCTACAGAGGCCATGGGTTTGTAAAGGGGAGAGCTGCTGTGACTGGGAGCCCAGCCTCACCTCCACCCAAGGGTGCCCTCAGATAACACCTGTGACTCTACAGCCACCCCCGCCGGGGACCTGCTGCCTCAGCTGTGGACCCACGGTCACCAAGACTCCAGCCACCCTGGGCGTGGGCTCCTGTGAGTTCCAAAGCACGCTCCCCTCTGGCCAGCCCAGTGCTTTAACCCAGCGCACCGCAACCACGTGAGCAGCAACCATGTGAGCAGCCCATCCCTGTCTGAGGAGCACCAGCCCTGCAAGTAGCCTGCCCCAGTCTGAGGAGCAGCAGCATCACGTGGCCTGCCCTTTCCAACGAGCAGCAGCCCCACAATCAGCCCACCCCAGTCCGAGGAGCAGCAGCCTCATGTGGCCTGCACCCGTCCGAGGAGCAGCAGCTGCATGAGCAGCCCACCCACGTCTAATGAGCGGCAGCCCCATGCAGCCTGCCCTCATCGGAGGGGCTGCAGCCCCATGAGTAGCCAGCCCACCCCTGCCCGAGGCACAGCAGCCGCACAAGCAGCCCACCCCCATATGAGGCGCAGCAGCCCCATGAGCAGCCTGCCCCAGTAAGAGGAGCAGCAGTCCTGTGAGCAGGCCGATCTCATCAGAGGAGTAGCAGCCATGTAAGCAGGCCACCCCCATCCGAGGAGCAGCAGCTGAACGAGTAGCCTGCCTCCACCAGCCAGAGGAGCCACAACTGCTGCGAGTAGCACCTGCCAAAGGAGCCGCTGCCAACTGAGGAGCAAAATTGGGGAGACAAAGAAACCCCCAAAGAAAAGAAAAGGAAGAATTGCCAAAAAAGCAGCTAATCAGAGGCATGGAATATGTCAGAAAAAGAATTCAGAATAAGGGTCATACAGTTCATAAATCAGATGGATGAAAAAAATCAACAACTTATGTAAGAATCAAGAAGAAATAAAGAGTGATATAGATGCAATAAAAAACAAAACTATGGAATAGTCTGAGGAGGATAGGTTTTAGTTCTTCTTTGAATGTTTGGTAAAACTCTCCTGTGAAGCCATCTGGCCCCAGGCTTTTGTTTGCTGGAAGCTTTTTGATGACTGCTTCAATTTCCTCCATAGTATCGGCCTATGGAGATTTTTAAATTCTTCCTGATTGAGTTTTGGAAGGTTGTATTTTTCTAGGAATATGTCCATTTCCTCTAAGTTGTCTAGTTTGTTGGAATAGAGTTGTTCATAGTATTTTGTAACAATCCTTTGTATTTCACTGGGGTTTGCTGTTATTTCACCTCTTTCATTTCTGATTTTGTTTATTTGGGTCCTCTCTCTTTGCTGGGCAGAAGTTGGGAGGCACCCAGAGAAGGCGGGACCAGCCCAAGGCGACTGGAGGGACTGAGGTCGGGTCTTGAAGCAGCCAGAGGAGGCCAGTGGGTTTGGGGCTCGGCCAGGCATGCTGGAGCTCTGCATGGACAGGTTTGGGTGTCAAGGCAGGGCTGCAGGTGGGTGGGCGGTGCTGTGTGATATTGTGCGCCGGGCTCCTAGTGGAGTAAATACAATCCCTTCAATAAGTGATATTGGGAAAATTGAGCAGGTAATGAAAAAAAAAAAGAGAAACTAGACAATGAACTTACACCATATCTATATAATAAAAACCCAGTGGTTGTGACGCCGTAATGACCAAAGACTGGTCACCAGGAGGCTGCGTGCGCCATGAGGCATGTGCGGGTGGGCAGGGCTGCATGCGTGGTGAGGATTTGCGTGGGTGGACAGGGCTGCGAGCACAGTGAGGCATGCATGGATGGGCGGGGCCACATTATTTTGCAAGCTGGTCTTCTAGTATAAAAATAAACTCAAAATGGATAAAAGAGTTAAATGTAAGTCATTAAATCCTAGAAGAAAATATAGGCATTAAAATCTGAGACATCCTTTGGAGCAACATTTTTGCCTATACATCTATTTAAGGAGGACTTACAGATGGCCAATGATCATATGAAAAAATACTAAATGTCCCTCGTCATCAGAGAGATGCAAATTAAAACTATAATGTAGTATCACCTCACACCTGTCAGAATGGCTATGGTCAATAAGTCAACAAACAACAAGTGCTGGTGAGGCTATGGAGAAAAGGAAACTGCAGTGCACTGTTGAAGGCAATGTGGTTCCATGCAGCCACTGTGGAAAACAGTGTGGAATTTCCTTAAAAAATTGCCTTTTTGACCCATCGATCCCACTTCTGGGAATATGTCCTAAGAATCCTGAAACACCAATCAGAAAGAATATATGCACCCCTGTGGTCACTGCAGTGCTATTTTACAATAGCTAAGATCTGTTAACAGCTCAAGTGCCCACCAGTAGTTGAGTGGATAAGAAAGCTGTGGTGTATTTACACAATGGAATACTACACGGCTATGAATAAGAAGGAACTCCTACCTTTGAGACAGCATAGATGGACTTGGAGATTATTATGCTAAGTGAAATAAGCAGTCAGAGAAAGACAAATACATGATTTCACTGATATATGGAATATAATGAGCAAAATAAACTGATGAAAAAAATAGAACCAGAGGCATGGAACATTACAACAGACAGGTATGTCAGAGGGGAAAGGGGTGAGAGGGATTGGATAAAAGAAAGTGAAGAGATTAGCCTAAAAAGATACATGCATAGCCCATGGTTACAGACAACAGTGTGGTGAAGTCCAGGGCAGGTGGGGGCAGTGGCTGGGAGGAATTGGACAAAGGGGGGAAAATGGGGGACATCTGTCATAATGTCAGTAATAGAAATAAAAAAATATATTATTGGATTTTTAAAAAAAATGTAATCCAAAGTTATTCACCAAGGAACACTGACTAATGTCATGAGGGAAACTGGATTGGGTGGTATGGAAGCTCTAGATTAGAAGAAAGAGTGGAAGGACTTTATAAGGCATTTATAAGTGGTATAAGTTCTCACCACATTGAAAAACTGGTTTTTCTTAACATCAACCTTTGTGTCACCTTTAAAAAGTTACTTCTAGATTTTATTTTCCTGTGAGATCTTTTTTCATCCTTACAATAACTATAGTTGCAGGCATTTTTCTGACCAGCCCTTGAATCTTCTTCTTTTTGCACTTTGTAAGCTGTCATTGTTGACACATGATGAATAAGTATCGGAGCCAGAAATACAGACATGAAAAGACCACAGACTAGGGCACTTTACTCAAGGGAAAACTAAGCTGTGCATCATAATTGGAGTGTTTCCTGGAAACCCTGCTCATCCAAGTTACCTTCCTCACCTGCCAGATACCCTAATATGGATCTCAATTATTCCTCAAAAGTTCCTTTATTAGCTATCAAGAATGAAGAACTCTGCTTGGTCAGGTAGTGCAGTTGGTTAGAGTGTCATCCAGATATACCAAGGTTGCAGATTCAATCCCCAGTCAGGGCACATACAAGAATCAACCAATAAATGCATGAATAAGTAGGACAACAAATTGTTGGTGTTTCTCTCTCTCTCTCTCTCTCTCTCTCTCTCTCTCTCTCTCTCTCTCCCTCCCTCCCTCCCTCCCTCCCTCCCTCCCTCCCTCTCTCCCTCCCTCCCTCCCCCCTTACCTCTCTCTCTAACATGAATTTAAAAAATACAGCAAGTACATCTGAGGAGATGTGATGATTAGTTCACACTCCCTGTGGAACAGGATGGGTAGAAGTGAGTTATATAGTACACTTGCTATATCACCTTCATAAATCAGCCACCCAACCTGTGCTGCCAGGGGCTTATTAAAACGGGGGGTAAGGCTTGTGTTTCTTAGTTTCCTGTTTTCAATAACGTACAGTGTTTAGTTCTTTTTATTTTCTTATAAAAAATTAATTCCTTCTGTAAATCACTTGAATTTCATGTCTGAATAATTTCAGTATTGTATTCTATAATATAACCTGTGGGCATAAGAACCATACAAATATTTACTGAATTAAATAGTTATTGCTTATGTTCCCTTTTGAATCCTAGCATCTCCAGGCTCCAGCACTTGCTTAGCTGCTACGAGTCCGGTGAACCAGTGTTCCTGGGAGAGCGCTACGGCTATGGTCTGGGCACTGGCGGCTACAGCTACATCACAGGAGGAGGAGGGTAACTATGAGCATGGCTTTTTGCTAATTCTCTCCACATTGCACGTCTGTTTCTGAATGCAGGGCTGGGTCTGTGGTGGTGTTCTGTAAATGGTAGCTGGAAGTGAACATCAATTTGTTAACCATAGTAAAGAATATTTTATATCTTGAAGAGACAATATAAAAATGTATGTCAAGGTATTTGGTAGAAATGTCCCTGTAGTAATGCTTGCTTCTGGGCAGCCAGTTAGTTTTGATTGTCTGTTTAAATGGAAAAAAAAATTGAATATAGATTTTATTTTCAGAAAACAAGTCATCAGATTTTTAAATGATCTAGTGCTTACAAATCACATTTGGGAAAAGAGTAATGTAGAAGTTTAGACTCAAACAATTAAGTGATGTTTGTATAGGATTTATAGGTTTCAAGTAACAGTTAAAATCAAAGGTTGGGAGTTGTTTTCTAAGACTTTTTTATTGACTTTTAGAGAGAGGAAGAGAAAGGGAGAGAAAAATCAATGCATCAACGGGACAGTGAGACATTGATCAGCTGCCTCCCTGCTGCACGTCCCCACTGGGGCTTGAGACTGAAACCCAGGCACATGCCCTGACCAGAACCTGAACTTGCAACCACCACCATACCTTAGTTACCAAGTACTAGAGGCCTGGTGCATGGATTCATGCACATTGAAAGGAAATTAATGAGAAGAAATATTTTAGAGGCTGGGGAAGGTCAGTGGGAGGTTAGTCAGCCAGGGATAGACCACGGGAAGGCTCCAGGACATGTCCGGCCCATCTTGTCCAGTCCTGATCGGCCAGACCCTAGCAACAAGCTAACCTATTGGTCAGAGCATCTGCCCCCTGGTGGTCAGTGTGCATCATAGCGACTGGTTGAATGGACGGTTGGACACTTAGCATATTAGGCTTTTATTATATAGGATTAGAGGCCCGGTGCATGAAAATTCATACACTGGGCCAGGGGGTCCCTCAGCCCAGCCTGCCCCCTCTCACAGTCCGGGAGCCCTCAGGAGCAGGAGGCGACCCAGTGATCAGGGGAAAGTGATGCCCTCATCACACCTCTGCTGCTGCCACTGCCAGCAGCGCAAGCCTTGGCCGGCCCTGGTTACCTGAGCCTTGGGTGGCCCTGGGTGGCTAGGCAGCTGCCATCCGAGGCTTGCCTGTGCCCTGGGCAGCTGGGGGGCTGAGGGGACTGGGGGACTCCAGAGGCAGGCGTACAGAGTGGCCAGGCCCATCTGGGGGTGGGCCAAGCCTCTCTGCCCACCTGCCGCCCCAGTGGAGCTGAGGGGACTGGGTGTCACTATCTTGTGGCTGTGGGTGCCTCCATCTTTTAGGGTGTGGCAGTCAATTAGCATATTCCCTCCTTATTGGCTGTGGGCACCACCGTCTTTGCAATGGTGTGAGGGTCAATTAGCATACTCCCTCTTTATTAGATAGGAGAGTAATTTAAACTCATTCAACAGGAGTTTGTTGAATGACTTTTATGTTTTGGGCAAAATTCTAGGCACTAGATTATAAACTTCTGAAAGGCTAGGACTTTATATTTTTGCTTTGCAGTCCTCAAGATAAGAACAGTTCCTACTAAAGGGGCTAAAGAATCATATTCCAGTGTTCCAGTTCGGTCTATCTGATTCAGTTGTGTATGCAACATGGTCATGGGGGTGGCTCTTTCACAGTGATAACCAAGCTTGGGCAGGAGGACTGATCTTTCTTCAGCAGTGGCATGCATCTACCTAAGGTCATGAGCAATAGGAGATAGGGGTCCACACAGGCCTTTGAAAAGAGGTTAAAAGGTAAGGCTGAGTACCGACCCTTTCATTTAAAAAAAAATGTTCAAGCTCTTTGCAGCCTTATGGTAAAGCATTTAGTTTTCTGGGTGAAGTGTTGGAGCCAGTTAAGGCATAGCACCTATTAAGCCAGAACTTTCCACTTTTAAAAGGGGCCCTAGGGTTTGTATATGGGCTTATATATTTTGTGGCACAAAGGTGTTAATACACTTTTAAGCTAGAAGTGACTTTTTGTGTGCTTTCTGCAAGCAGACTCTTTAAAGATATCCTATACAATAAAACCTTAATATGCAAATTGACTGAACTGCAGAACTGCCAGCAGAATGACTGGTTGCTGTGATGCACATTGATTACCAGGGGGCAGATGCTCAACACAGGAGCTGGCCCCAGCCTGCAAGCCCCGACCAGTGGTGGCGGTGGGGGGGGGGGGGGCTGGCGAGTGGGCGGCACTAGGCCAGCCAAGGTGGGTGCCAGCAGGGGCCCACCGATTGCCCCACTGGTCGTCCCGCAGAAGAAGGTGACCAGTAGCAGAGGTGGGGGGAGGGGCCGGCGAGCGGGCAGTGCCAGGCCAGCCAAGGTGGGTGCCAGCGGGGGCCCCCCAATCGCCCCACCAGTTGCCCTGCAGATTGGCCCTGATTGCTGGCCAGGCCTAGGGACCCTTACCTGTGCATGAATTTTGTGCACTGGGCCTCTACTGTGTGTGTATATATAATATTATTGATTTCAGAGAGGAAGGGAAAAGGAGAGAGAGATAGAAACATCAATGATGAGAGAGAATCATGCCTCCTCATGCCACCCACTAGGGATTGAGTCTGCAACCAGGGATGTGCCCTGACCGGGAATCAAATCGTGACTCCAGGTTCATAGGTTGACACTCAACCACAGAGTGACACTGGCCGGGCTCTGTAAGGAGTCTCTTTTGTTGTCTTCCTTCCTATTGGATTTGACTGTTATTTCTGAGACTGGCACTAGAGGCCTTTTGAAGCTTGGTATTATCTTAACTACCCACATTGCCTTTCACTGTTCCAGTTAATTGGTCATTCATTCAGTCAAAAAGCCAGTGTGTGACAGGCACTGGACTGGCACTTGGGATGCCAGCTTCTAGGACACTGCTGGATTGGCCCAGGCATTCACTGCTAACCCATTAAGGTGGGGCAGTCAATTGAACTTTTCCCTTGCTACTCTCTTTTCTGACACCTCCAGTTTTCCCATCTTAAAGCTTCTTCCTGTCACCACACCATCTCCCTTCTTCCCTTGAAAACATCTTAAGAGTTCACTCCTCTCACCCTTCCACTTCCTTGGTCCCCCTGCCACTGGACCTTAATCTGACTTGGGGCCAGATTAAGCCTAGCCTTCTGCCTAAACTACCTTATCAGTGTGATCCATACAGACAAATTCATTCTAGTCTTTATCTTCTTTAACCTCTGAGCAGCCTCTGATGAAGCTGACCATTTCTCTTACTCTCTAGAACACCCTCCCATTGTGTATTTCTGTTTTTGCTCATTCCTTCTCAGTTCCTGTTATCTATTCCATAAATGTCTGTTTTCCAGTCATCTTTTCTAGTCTCTTCTCTTCTCACTCTCTCACTGATCTCACCCACCCCCGTGGCTGGGTGCCGAATACACTCTAACTTCTATACCCAGTCTGGAACTCTCTTCTGACCTCCTGATTTAGATGTCCACTTACCAAAGGACTTCTCCCCTGGGATGATTCATGGCCACATAAACTCAGCACCCCCCATACTGACCTCTTTGTTTCTGACTTGAGCCTCTGTTTTTCTGTCTTTCCAGTGGTCCTCCCTTTCCAGGTAAGACATCAATGTATGCCAGTTCCTACCCCAGAAATTTGTGAGTCAGCTCTTACCCTTCCTCTTCATTCCCTGCAATTGACTGGATTGCTAAATCATGTGGATTTTATCTTCTAAATATCTCTTATGTCAATACTTCTCTTGGTACCTCCACAGTTCTAGTCTAGGTCACCATCATCTCCTGTGTGGTGGGTTCTGCAGCAGCCTCCTGGTCTCCTTACTTCTCCATGAAGTTGTCCACACTGTAGTGAGAGAGACCTTTCTTAAAACCCTTTCTCAAAGCCCTCTCCTGCTCAGAGGCCTTCACTGGCTTCCCATTGCTTTGGTTTTTCTCCGAGAGTATGAACCCTTTTTTACTTTTAGCCTTTTAAAAAAATATATTTTTTTATTGTTGATAGTATTACAGATGTCTCCCATTTCCCTCCCCCCCATCCTTTACCCCCTTTCTGCCAGCCCCTACCCATGCCCCCAGGTCTTCATTACCCTATTGCCAGTTCCATGGGCTATGCATATCTATCATATCTAATAAAGAGGGAATATGCTAATTGGCCCTCATGCCATCACAAAGATGTCAGCGCCCACAGCCAGTAAGGAGGGAATATGCTAATTGACTGCCCCACCCTCAAAGTTGGTGGTGCCCACAGCCAATAAGGAGGGAATATGCTAATTGATTGCCACACCCTCAAAGATGGTGGTACCCTCAGCCACAAGATGGCAGTGCCCAGTCCCCTGAGCCCTGCCGGGGCACATGGCTCCGGAGTCCCCCAGTCCTTTCAGCCCCTCAGCCGCCCAGGGCCAGCCCAAGGTGCAGGCAAGCCTCAGATGGCAGCTGCCCAGCTGCCCAGGGCCAGCCTGAGGTGCAGGCAAGCCTCAGATGGTGGCTGCCCAGCCACCCAGGGCCGCCCGAAGCTCAGGTAACCAGGGCCGGCCGAGGCTTGTGCTGCCAGCAGTGGCAGCAGCAGAGGTGTAATGGGGCATTGCCTTCCCCTGATTGCTGGGTTGCCTCCTGCCCCTGAGGGCTCCCGGACTGTGAGAGGGGGCAGGCCAGGCTGAGGGACCCCGCTTCCAGTGCATGAATTTTCATGCACTGGGCCTGTAGTATATATATAAGCCTAAGCGACCATTACAACTAGATGATCAGATGACCGGATGACTGGCCAGTAGCTATGATGTGCACTGACCATCAGGGGCAGATGCTCAATGCAGGAGCTTCCCCCTGGTGGTCAGTGTGCTCCCACAGCCAACCTCCCATGGCTGGCCAACCTCCCTCGGTCCCTCCCCCTGGCAGCGCCCTGATCAGCCCCAATCAGGACTAGGTGAGATGGCCCCGATTGGCCCCAATTGCTGGCCAGGCTGAGGGACCCCACCCGTGCATACATTTGTGCACCAGGCCTCTAGTAAGTATATAAGTTCTTTGGTTTATCTCTCCAAACTTTTGGCCTTTTAAGACTAGGAGATAATCATTCAGATTTCAACAAGATAAGGCCTCATTTAACCACCCCGAGTTTGCCTAATCCACAGCCTCCCAGGTCTCCTGAGGCCACTGCCTTGGGGCCAGAGTCTCTGGCAGGTCTTTTCATCCACCCTCCTGCCTCTAGGCCATTGTCCCTAAAAGCTTCCACAACTTGCTTCCCGCCTTTGAAGTATGCTTTTCTCTAGGAATTAGTTCATCTGGGCTTCATATCATCTATTTCTTCAAAAATTCCTTAGGTTAATGTGTTGTTTTTCTTGCAGTTGCCAAGGGAGTGAAAGTCTTTTGCATCCTTTTATAACCTCCCAGTGCCTCTACGTTCCACATAAAGGCTACCAGCCCTCTCATGATCTTGGCAGATGCCTCATTCATCTATACCCTGTAGCTTAAAGAATTCATGCTGAATTTACCTCAGTTCCTCAGAGGCCTAGTTTTCCCCTTATATGGCATCTGCTGGTCTCTACATAGCATTGTTCTGCCACCTCAACTTTCTGCTTCTGTCACCTGGCTAATCCTTTTTATTTTTATAGAGTGGAAGGGAGTGGGGAGGGGAAGAAAGAGAGAGAGAAACATCAATGTGAGGGAAACACATCAACCAGTTGCCTCCTGCACATGCCCCAAGCGATGTGCCCTTGCCTGGGAATTGAACCTGTGACCTTTCAGTTCAAGGGCCAATGCTCTAACCATTTAGCAACACTAGCCATGGCTCGTTTTCATTCTTTTGGACTTGATATAGTCATTTATTTATTCCTGGGTGCCTTCAGCCTGATCTAGCCTCTCAAATCTGTGTTGATGCCTTTCTAATGGCATACATGGAAAGCATTATCATTTAAATGCCTAGTTACTTTTCTGTTTTCCATCTAAATTATGAATTATTTGAAGACAGTGCCTGTGTCTTGTTTCCTAGAATAGGACTCATTTTTTTTTACAAGGTGCAATGAATAACTGAATAAACAAATGTAGATCACTGAGCACTGATCTTTACATAAGTAACATTGACCAGTGTACTATTCTGTTGTTAATAGCATTTTTACAAAGATGCAGAAACATTCTTCATGAGATTATCTCATGTCAACTTTTGATAAAATCGGCAGACTCAGTGTTGAATCTGTTTTCTAGTATTGCTTAGACTTTTCCAATGGTCTAGTTGAAAAACCAACATCTATCTTCCTTCCTCCCTCCCTCCCTCCCTCCCTTCCTCCCTCCCTCCCTTCCTCCTTCTTCCTCTCTCTCTCTCTCTCTCTCTCTCTCTCTCTCTCTCTCTCTCTCTCTCTCTCTTTCACAGTAAGTCAGGATCAATTAATGGCTTATAAAACCAAAACTTTAAAATAATGAAATTTAGACTGGAATAGAATAAACTAGGAATGTTATAGTGTATCACATGTACTTAAAGGCAAGTATTTTTTGTGAAATTTTTGTTTCTGTTTTATACACACACACAAATGTTGCAATATCAAATGTGTTTCTTGTTTTCTCACTGTGGTTTACAGTCAAGTAAGTTTTTGAAAATCGCTGTCTGAAACCATCCTGCTAAACTGGTCAGAGCTGAGTCAGGAGGAGGGTGTCATGTTTCTGAGGTGCTTTATCTTCTTTTTAAATTTTTGAATTTGTTGGGGTGACACTGATTAACAAAGTTCTACAGGTTTCACATGCGTAATTCTACAACACATCATCTATATACCGTATTGTGTGTTCACGTCAAGGCTCCATCCATCACCATTTATCCCCCCTTCACTCTCCTCCAGTTCCCCCCACCTGAGGCGCTTTTTCTTCAATGTGTATTCTTGACTTTCTGGTACACCCTGGGCAATTCCCTGCCTCCTGTTTCAGTTTTTCTTATTTTTTAAATATATTTTTACTTTTAGAGAAAGAGGTATGGAGAGGGAGAGAGAGAAAGAAACATTAATAATGAGATAGAATCATCGGTTGGCTGCCTCCTACACGCTCTGTACTGGGGATCAAGCCCGAAACCTGGGCATGTGCCCTGACCTGGAATTGAACCGGTGACCTCTTGATTCATGGGTTGACACTCAACTACTAAGCCACACTGGTTGGGCAGTTTTTCTTATTTTTAAATTAGTATATTATATATTAAAGGAAATCACGTTATTAGTCTTACTGCCTTTCCACATCTTTTCAATATTTAAAAGTTGGCAGATAGCAGACATACCATGGTATGACTGGTAACTTTCCATTTTGGGAGCAACTTCATTTTGAAAGAACCCATCAGCATACTAATAAACATATGTCATTAAAGGTCCTGTGTACTTAGTTTATGTGCATAATGAATGTAGGACTGCTCTGTGCGAGAAGGCACAAATAAAAATACTCATAAATATTTCACGCTTGAATTTTGTCTTCCTGTAAAGTTAATTTTTTGAAGAGTGAACCCAAATAAAAGGTCTTTCTCTTCTTTCTCATTCTACTAGATTCTGGCAAAAGGAAAAAAGAATGTATTTTTATTTAAATTGGGTTGACAATGAACAAGATCACAACTCTGATTGGAATACGAGTACACTTGTGAAATTGTCCTCGATATGGCATCAGATAGGTGGCATTTAAGGGGACTGTCTGTTTACGGTCCACTGTGTCTCCTCACATCGGCCCTATTCCCCAGGTCAGTGAGATGAGCTGGAGTTTGACACAGCCATGTACGTGTGAGGCCCAGGGCCATGGGTGGGCACTAGACTTTCTAAAAGAAAGAGAATTTATGGTGAGCTTTAAACTTGCAGTTTCCCTTTATGTAGTTCTCATACAGTCACATTTTCTTGTATAATCTTAAATAGCTTCTTTTTTCTCTTGTCTGATCACATTGTGTCTTCTGACTGGCAAGGGCAGGGAGGGCATCTCCGCATTGTTGCGTTGCCAGCCGCTTGTTCACTTACGTAGTTAAACTGCTCTGAACTGAGCCCAGCTGAGTGTGCAATCACCATTTTTGCATCAGTGATTATGTCCAAGCGTTGTCCTTTTTCCCTTCCTACTAGACTGATCCGTTGAACTCTTCCTCCTTCAGGAAGAAGATCTTTGCAAAGGGAGCTTCATTCTCACTTGTTTGATACATCAAACTTTTATTTGGTGCTCACTGTGTGTGAGGCCCTATATTCGGCGGTGGGAATATATAGATACATTTTAGATATTTTTGCCTTCAAGAGTGTTGTTACTTATTGGGAATGAAGTTGTGAACCATATTTGTCCCTTAAGCCTTATTGCTATTGGGTTATTTATTATATGAAATAATCCATTACCACCCTAGGACCAGAAAGGAAACCAGAAACCAATCTGTATATTTAAAGGGGGAATTTATTTTAGGAACTTGGTACAAAGTGTTAGAAAAGGGCACAGTGGCCTTTCCTAGAGGTTGGTAACCAGAGAAAGCTATTATTGCTCCTATGGCTGGAGGATCAAAGCAAATGCCATTTTGTGGAGCCCATTTGTGTGGGCTACTACGGTTGCTGCTGTCGGTCACAATGCTGCACCTGAGCCAGACCCAGGACTTGCTCCTCGCTACTGCTGTGGGGCTGCTGCCCATGCTCTGCTGGAGCCCCAGAGACTGCAGGTGCAGAGGCCGCCCCAGGGTTGTGCCTTCTTTGTAAGCCAGGACAGGCTGGTGAGGGAGTCTGGAAAGCAGGAGTGGCATGAGTCCCACCAGAAAGTACCCAAAGCATCAGATCAAGTACCATCAGAGCACTGTTTGAGGCTAATCAGTCTCTCTTCCTCCCTCTGTTTTCTTTTTTCTCTTTCTCAAAATCATGTTATGGAAGCTTCTATAGACTTAGATTTGATCTCATTGTCGGTCATTGCCTATATGAGTGAGGTACCTACTTTTTCTGGGCCCATCTACCTGCTGGGAGTGTAGACTTTGTTACTGATCTCATGGAGATTTTGGAACTAAAGAATGATGCCAGTCTGCAGTGGCATATAGAAAAAGGACATGGCATGGTATTAGCAAGAAACATATAAAGAAATAAAACTACCTATTAGATAAATAAGTGGTTTTTCTTTCATAGGGAAGCACAAAAGTCATGTCCCCCAGAATTTATATTAAATATTTAATACTGCTGAGATCACATTTTTCCTATCAGAAATGTGGCCTTGGAATGATATTTTTTTATTCATATTAACTAGAGGCCTGGTGCACAAAATTCGTGTGTCCCTCAGCCCAGCCTGCACCCTCTCCGATCTGGGACTCCTTGAGGGATGTCCATCTGCCCATTTAGGCCAGATACCAGTGGGATCGGGCCTAAACGGGCAGTCGGACATTCCTCTCACAATCCAGAACTGCTGGCTCCCAACCGCTTGCCTGCCTACCAGCCTGATCACCCCCTAACTGCTCCCCTGCCAGCCCGATTTCCCCTAACTGCCCTCCCCTGAAGGCCTGGTTGCCCCCAACTGCCCTCCTCTGCAGGCCTGGTCCCCCCCAACTGCCCTCCCCTGCTGGCCTGATCACCCACAACTTCCCTCCTCTGCTGGCCTGGTTCCCTCCAACTGCCCTCCCCTGCTGGCCTGATCACCCACAACTGCCCTCCCCTGCTGGCCATCTTGTGGTGGCCATCTTGTGTCCACATGGGGGCAGCCATCTTTGACCACATGAGGGCGGCCATCTTGTGTGTTGGAGTGATGGTCAATTTGCATATTACTCTTTTATTAGATAGGATGGTTTCAAGGGGCAGCTGTAACTCTTATGTCTGCTCTGATTTCCCACTAGAATGGTCTTCAGCAGAGAAGCCATCAGGAGACTTCTTGCCAGTAAGTGTCGTTGCTACAGCAATGATGCTCCTGATGACATGGTCCTGGGGATGTGTTTCAGCAGTCTGGGAATTCCTGTGACGCACAGCCCTCTCTTCCACCAGGTGAGGAAATGTTTTTTTTTTTTTTATTCCTACCTCAGAAGGATTTCTTCTCACTGAAAGATTCTCCTCATTGCTTTTCACATATTTTTTTGGAAACAGTCTTAAGAACCACATGGACAGGCTCTGCAGGCATTCTTACTGACCACTTTGTCCAGAGGGTTGATGCTGTACCATGGGCAGCATGTAGATGGAAGGCAGAACAATGTAGAAAATGAAATGGTGTTTGACCAGGACCCTTGGCTATAACAACAGGGAAAATTTGCTCTCTTTCCCCTTGCTTTTATTTTTAATTTTTTTAGTTAAAGAGTTGATGGTATTTAAGAATTATTAGAAACTAGAGGCCCAGTGCACAAAATTCATGCACGGGGGTGGGGGGGTGTCCCTCAGCCCAGCCTGCACCCTCTCCAATCTGGGACCCCTTGAGGGATGTCCGACTGCCCATTTAGGCCCGATGCTGGTGGGATCGGGCCTAAACGGGCAGTCGGACATCCCTCTCACAATCCAGGACTGCTGGCTCCCAACCACTTGCCTGCCTGCCTGCCAGCCTGATCACCCCTAATCATTCCCCTGCCAGCCTGATAGACGCCTAACTGCTCCCCTGCCAGCCCAATTACCCCTAAATGCCCTCCCCTGCCAGCATGGTCACCCATACTGCCCTCCCCTGCCAGCCTAGTTGCCCCTAACTGCCCTTCCCTGCAGGCCTGGTCACCCCAAACTCCCCTCCCCTGCTGGCCATCTTGTGGTGGCCATCTTGTGTCCACATGGGGGTGGCCATCTTTGACCACATGGGGGTGGCCATCTTGTGTGTTGGAGTGATGGTCAATTTGCATATTACCTCTTTATGAGATAGGATATACAGGCTTGACCTAATATTGTCTTGCAGGCCATCAAATGTATGTAATTTTATACTGTCATCCATTTTTATACTGTCCATTGGCTACCTTTTTATTGGGCTTTACCCCCTTTGGTTGCTATTAAACTGAGTGGCTAAACTTTATAAATATCAATAAGCATATATTCTGGGGGTCATAGAAAAGAAGAGACAAGATGATGTTTACCAGGGGTGGTTGGTGCTATAGCTTCACCATACTGCAGTTTGGGGTTGGAGAAGGCAATTTTTCTGCATTACTTTTAGTAGTTTTTTAAGAATCAGGTCAGTGGATGTCCTGATATTATAAGAATAATAGCAGATATACTTTATCTAAAAATAAGCACAGCCCACAGACATTCAATGTTCTTCTTCAATACAAAGCTTTTTGAAATTTGAAATGTAGGAATGCATGTCTATCTTCAGTGCTCTCCTTATATTGAAAAGTTTGTCTTTATGCTTTATTTAGTAGCCAGCAGCAAACGCTATCATAGCAATATAGAAAATTGAGCGTGACAGAAATAGCATTATAGAAAGTAATGTGAACAAGGTAAAGAAGGTATTTGCATCAAAAACACAGAATCCATTTCCACATTTTTGTGAACCACAAGGAAGAATAAAAAAAATAGACCTTAAATAATAAGAAATGCATGAGAAACCTCCTTCATGGTACCAGTCACAAGATACTTATCCATCTTTTAAAACTTTGAGTGGTCTTACCCATTTTAAGTCTATGTGTTTGTTATATTGACTTAGAAAAGCAAGTTATTCTCTCTGGCTTTCTCTCTTGCTCTATTTCATGTTTCTCTCATAGAAAAGGAAGGGTGATTAAAACTTCTGGTGTATAAGGGAAATATATTTTCTTTGTTTAATATGTCTTGGATTTTTATGACAAACTTTTTTACTTAGGGAAAGAATACATGAGTAAATAACATGATAAGGAGAAAAGAAAGATGGAAATTATCCTTGAGTAAAAGTCCTTTGAAGATTGTTGTTCCATACATCATAAAACTCTTGATTTCTGTAGATCACATAATAAATTTTAAGCCTTTCCAAAATCATAAAATGTACTTAAAACCTGACCTCCCAATAGGTACTGTGATACCTTTCTGTTCTTAAGCCCTTTTAGAGAATGTGCTGTGATTTGAATTTACTTTCCATTTGTAAGGTGTGAACACTGATCCAAAAACTATATTTGTTCATATTGAGAAAGAGATATGAGGCAAAAAGAAAAAAATCTATGATTCCTGATGAGTTAGAGATGCAATGGGCATTTGGAAGCAGTCCCAGATGCAAAGTTGCCTGGGCCACTCTCCTCTTTTTAGTCAGGGAAGGTTATGGTAAAATTATAGGTTTAGAGGGGAGCTTTAAGAAATGTGTATCCTACTAATCCCTTTGTTACAAACAAAGTTCCCAGAGCATATGGTTTTCTGTTCTTCCAAAAAGATATGCTACTGATGGGTATGGCAACATGCAATGGCCAGTGAACCCTCTGCAGAAAATTGTCCGAATAACCATTTCCAGATTCTGAAAAACAACCAGAAGCATTTACTGCTGAAAAACTGCTATACTTTTGGGTAAGAACAACAGTGTCTGAGGTCTTCTGAGCCCTTTCTGCCTGAAGTCCCCCCAGTTTTACCGGTTGGGCCTGGATGGAGAGAACACCAGTTTTGCTGTCAGAGTCAGTGAACTTGATTTGGGGAGGGAGAGATGAAACTAAAATTGTTAACTAAAATTGTCAAATTTGATAGGAAACAAACAAGAAAAACATGCACCTTTTTCTGGCCTGAAGTTGCAATCTAGGATACAGTAAAGGATGTACTAGTAAAAAATGTAATAATACCCAATACCCTGGAAATGAGAGAGCAAGAGTATTAATAGGAAAGCTCTACACAGTTCTTGGCCTGCTAAGAAACTATGTGTACGGTAGTTTCTGGCGTATAAGACGACTGGGCATATAAGATTTTCCTGGGTTAAAAAGTCGTTTTATACATTGGAAAATACGATACATTGGACTATATTGATGGGATTAGATATAATGGATTAGATATATTGGACTACTGTATTTTCCGGCGTATTTTTCTTTTAACCCAGGAAAATCTTATACGCCCAGTTGTCTTATACACTGGAAAATACGGTAGTTCAATATATCTAATCCATTATATCTAATCCCATCAATATAGTCCAATATATCATATTTTCCGACATATAAAACGACTTTTTAACCCAGGAAAATCTTATACGCTCAGTCGTCTTATACGCCGGAAAATACGGTACATGCATAGGACCATGGATAAGCCTAGTAGAAAGTAAAAGCCAAAACATATTTGGGAACCCACTGAAGCTTTGAATGTATTTTCCAACCCACACATTGGTAGGAACCTGATGGACTCGAGGTGTTTGAATGCAACACCAAGCTATTCAAGCACAAGGATAACTTCTAGCAAGCCACATAAAAATAAGTACTAAACTTGAATGGAGATACCAGCAGCCATGCACAGCAGGAAAAAAGATTCCACAGTGTAAGTCCAGGCAAGTTACTTAAAAAAAAAAAAAAAAAGGAGTAATGGTACACAGATTTATGAGTTGCTCTAATACATTATCTAAAATAATCAGTTACAAAAATTATCATGAGACAAACAAAGAGACATGCTCGGGCGAAAATACAATCAATAAAAACTGACTTTGATTGGGACCAGATGGTGGAATTGATAGACAAAGACTTCAAATGAGTTAATAATACTATAGGCACATAATTAAAGGAAACAGTGTTCATATAATTAAAGAAAAATATGATGACAATGACAACAGATAGCATATCTTAATAGAAAAATAGAAACTGTGATAAAGAACCAGATGAAAATTCTATAGTTGTAACACCTATTAACTAAAATGAGACATTATGTAGATGTACTTAACAGTAAATTTGAGATGGCAGAAAAAACAATTAGTGAATTTGAAGGCAAACCAATAGAAGTGACTTAATCAAAGACAAGAGAGAAAAAAGACTGAAGAAAAATGAACAGAGTCTCCTTAGAGACATGAGTAAACCATAGAGTCTATCCACATACATTTAATGAGAGTACTAAAAAAAGAGGGGAGAGAGAATTGGCCCAAAAATATTTTTTTAAAAAAATAAGAGTTGAAACCTACCAAATATGATGTAAACATTAATCTATAGACCCAAGGAGCTCAACAAAACTCAAGTGGGATAATTATAAAAAGAATCACAAACTGTTGAAAGACAATGAAGAAGTAAAAAATCTTAAAAAATATAAAAAAGCCTAATGAAAAGGGAAACAAAAAATAAGATTACTTGCTGATTTATTTTTTATTATAAATAATAAAAGCCTAAAGGCAATGAAAAAAAAGAACTAATCAAGCAATGATTCTATATCCAGTAAAACTTTCCTTCCAAAATGGAAGTGTAATAAAGACATTCCCAGATAAACAAAAAGTGAGAGAATCCTTTGCTAGTAGACATTCCCTGCAAGAAAAACTAAAGGAAATCCTTTGAGCTGAAAGGATGTAATACCATATGGTAATTGGAAGATATCAGAAGGAATGAATAATGCTGGAAAGGGTTAACATGAGGGAAAATATAAAAGAGTGCATTTGTATGTATTTATACATATGTGTATATATATGCATATAAATATAATTAAGAGAAGAAAAAATGTGTGTAAGTGTAAATACATAGCAATATTGGAAGATTCAATATTGCTATGATGGAAATTTTCACTGTTGATTTTTAAAAATTCACTAAAATGTTTATTAATTTCTTATATTTTTAAAATTCACTTTATTAGTTATATTCTAAATGTGTACATGAAATGTTCTGGATCAGAGAGATTTTTAAATTAAATTCCTCACAGTAAATAATAAGCACACCTTGACCCTCCTCTTCCACCACTCTTTGACCTGGCTTTTTCCTCTAGGGCAATATTGATGAGAGACAGGTCACTTGTCCTATACAAGTAGCCAGATACCCATAGGCAAGGGATAAGAAAAAAATCATTTTCTCTGTTTATAAAGGTGAGGGAGGCTGCTGTTCCTTTCCCCTTTTGGTGTACAAAAAAAAAAAATATCTTCAGGGACCATATTCCTTTTTGAAAATGCAATTTTATCCCTAGGGTGATAGTGTTCAGGTCTTCCTGGCACCTTAGGGTTTAACCTAGGGACTAATGCAAGGATGTAACCATTGGCCTTCTCCAAAAGATAAGGCAAGTAATACTGTCATTTTGGGTCAGAGCAATTAGATAGACAAATAGCTATAAATCTGATTCTCATGGTATATGAGGTGTTTCTAGTGGGCAGCTTTAAAGCTTTTCTTTTCTTCTTCTTCTTCTTTTTCTTCTTCTTCTTTTCTTTTATTTATTTATTTTTTTACATGAAAACAAATTTAGGGAAATTTTCTTTTCCCACACTCCTCAAATTGATCTAAAGATTCAGTGAAATCCATATCAAAATCATAGCAGGCTTCTTTATAAAATTGACAATTTGATTCTCAAATGTATATGAAAATATAAAATATTTTTAAAAGGAGATAAAAATCGGAGGATTTATACTTACAGGTTTCAAAACTTATAAAGCTACAATAATCAAGACAATATGAAATTAGTATAAGGATGAACAATGGAACTGGATAGAGATTCTAGAAATAAACCCTCCCGTTTATGGTAAAGGTGCCAAGGCAACCAGTGGGGAATGGAACAAATGGTGCTAGAATAATTATATATATCCACGTAGAACCTTCCCTCACACCATACACAAAAATTAACTTAAAATGGATCATAGTACAAAATATCAGAGCTAAAGCTATCCACTTCTGGAAGAAAACATAGGGATAATTCTTTGTGACCTTGAGGCAGATTTCTTATGGCGTCAAAAGCATGATCCATAAAAAGAAAAATTCACAAATTGAGCTTCATACACATTTTTAAAACTTTGCTCTTCAAAAGATATCATTAAGAAAAAATATCCAAGTCATATACTTGGAGAAATACTTGCAGTTCATATATCTGAAAGAGGACCTGTGTCCAGAATATGTAACAATCCTTTATAACTCAATAAGAAAACAAACGATGCAGTTTAAGATGGGCAAACGTTTGAATAGACATTTCACTACGGAAGATACATGAATAGCTAATAAGTGCATGTAAAGATACTCAGTGTTATCAGTCTTTAGAGAGAAATGTAAACTAAAGTCTGTATAAGGCACCACCATACATCTACTAGAATGGCTAAGCAGAAAGACAGACCACACCAAATGTTGATGAGGATTTGGAAAACTGGATCTCTCCTCTATTTCTAATGGGAATATAAAAGACCGTCACTTTGGAAACATTCTGGCAGTTTCTTAAAAGTTAAACATACACATGGTAGGCAATTTATGACATAACTCTCAATGGTACCCTCCTGCTGGTGTTCACACCCTTGTGTAATCCCCTCCTCTTGGCTGTGGGTCAGTAGAGTATGGCAAAAATGATGGGATGTCTCTTCTGTAGTTAGGTGACTTCCATCTTCCTTGCAGACTCTCCCTGTGGCTTTTTTGGTTTGCAAGGTTTGATAAAGCAAGCTGCCTTGGGGGCAAGGAAGTGAGGCCCTCAGTCCACTGGCCCACAAAGAACTGAATACTACCATGACCACCAAGTGAGCCTGGAAGGGGCTCTTTTCTCAGTTGAACCTCTGATGAAACCACATAGCCTGGGCTGGCATCTCCTGAGAGATTATGAAGCTGAGCTCCCAGCTAAGTGTGTCCAGATTCCTGACCCATGAAAACTGTATGATCAGAAATGTGTGTTGTTTGTGTGGTATTTCCACACAATGCAATATTGCTCAGCAGTAAGAGGAATGAACCATTGATATATGCAACTGTGCTAAATTAAGGAAGCCAGGCACAAAATCTATCTACACTAATAAAAGATAAACATGCAAATTGACCATCACTCTGCTACGCCCACCAGCCAATCAGAGCAAGTATGCAAATTAACCCAACAAAGATGGTGGTTAATTTGCATATGCAGGTGCGGAGCGAAGACTGAAGGCAGCGTAGAAGGAAGAGGGAGGGAAAGCGGAAAGCAAGGCAGCGGTGGCAGGAGGGAAAGTATGGGGTGGCGACAGTGGGAGGGAAGCCCGCCTCAGTGGGCTTCGCTTCCTTCTCTGCTTCGCTCAGGCCACAGGAAGCCCTATTCTTGCAGGAATCTTCCTGCAACGGGCCTCTATTATATATATATAAACGCCTAAGCATCCGACCGTTTGACCAGTAGCTATGATGCGCAATTACCACCAGGGGGCAGACGCTCGACACACAGGCATGGAAACATGGAACAGACTGATGAATCTCAGAGGAAAGTTGGGTGAGGGTAGGGTGGGAAGAGATTAACCAAAGATCTTATATGCATACTAGAGGCCTGGCCTGTGAAGATTGGGCTGAAACCAGCAGTCCAACATCCCCCGAGGGGTCCTGAATTGCATGTGAGAGGGAGCAGGCCAGGCTGAGGGACCCCACTGGTGCACGAATGTGTGCACCGGGCCTCTAGTTCATACTATATGATTCCACTGATAAGAAAGTTTTAGAAAAGGCAATACTATAGAGAAAAAGCAAATCATGTTTCCTGGGTCTGCCAATGGGGGCAGGGATTGACTACAAGCGCTTGCCAGGGAATTATAGTGTTCTAAAACTGGATTTGTGGTTGGCTAACTGGATATTTACCAAAAAATTTCAAACTACCATAATTGTGTGTGAATTGTATGAATATAAAGTATACCTCAATACAGCTATAACACATTGATATTTGTATAAGGAAATACAGTTTTAATCTCCATTTGTTGTACTATTTTGTGTGCTCTAATCTTTACAGGTAAAAGGTGTTAATTTTGCCCAATTTATGTTCTTGTGCTGACCCTGCCCATTTTGGATTTCCTTTTGGCATTTTGGGCACAGAGATGTGATTTTGAGAGGCTATAACATCTCGATGTTATAGATGCCTCTTTGGATCATTTCACTTTTCTAGTTTGTCATGTTCTTTTCTGTGACCTCATTTATCAGATATGATTCGCACCTTCTAATGCTTGTTAGGCCAGCACTTTCCTTGCATACAGGGCTCCTGAGAAGCAGTTATCACTTTAAATTATATTAATAGAGGGAAAGACAGAGGGTAGCCTCAGACTTTAAAAGTTTGTAGATCCATACAATTATTTTCTTTTATTAACTTGGAGAAATAAATTGATTGTCAGTTTCTTTTTATTTGGCAAGAAATTAATAAAGAGAAAGGTGTTATGCATTTCTTTCCCTCCTGTTAGGCATATCTGTATCTCCCAGCTTCATTTCTAAATGTGAAAAACAAGCAGTGATTTGTTTCTGCTGCTTTTTTTCTTTCATTGGGGCCATTGTGGGATTATCTGAGAACTGAATTGGGAGTAAGTTTCTCCTAGATTTCCTTCCTGCCAGCAAACTCTCAGAGGGCCTTGCTAATAAACATCACACAATATATGAATTCCCTCAGCTAATATTCAAAACATTCCCTACTCAATTAGACCTAAATCCAGTATATTTTTGCTATCTCACTGTATTTTCCTTTTTAAATTTTTAACTCTATGAGTGCTTAGAATTTTTAAAGGGAAATACAATGGCCATACCAAATGTTGGTAAGTGTGAAGATTCTCCCCATTCATTACTTTGAAGCCTTCCTCACAGGTATTATTGTTTGAGCACTCATATGAGCAGGATACGTGTGCCACCACTGCACACAGCCTCCCAAGGAGGCTGGAGAGCTAAAGCACAGGGGGTGTGCCAGGCCTGTGCACTGAGGTCCAGCTCAGGCATCCTGGTAGGACACTCAGCTAGCAACTGGTACCAGCCCTTTCCCCCATTCCAACATTTGCTAGTCATACTACCCCAGGGAAGTCACAACTTCTTTGAGCTCTGGTTTCCTCATCTATAAATTAGAGATGAATCATGATAATCTGATTATCTTGAAAGGGTGTTTCAAGGACTAGATTAAATAAAATTTTAATGAAAGTATCTGGGAACCATTCACAAGAGTTTAAATATTTATAAAAATTTAAGCTAAATTTAATAAAATATTAGTCTAGAGAAGACTCGTTCTTAAAATGTATCATTTCTAGTTTTACTAAGGTCTAGACTCTTAGTATTTCTAACCCAGTGAGTTATTGCATAACACAGATAGGCTGTAGAAATGTATAAACAAGATGAACATTGACAGAAGATGGATGCTTTCTTTAGAGCAAACAAAACAGGATCTGGTATCAGTTTGCTTCCAAACCCTGTAAGCTACTTATTCAGTCTTGTCCATCTAGGCTATACATGATCCTACTTAAATTTCATTTAAGTTTAGAGAATTTTGAAATGATAATACAAATACTTTTTAGGCATTAAAACGTTTTGGGTTACACAGAATGTCCATTTACACTTCTGGAACCAGATGAGATATTCAGGTAGGAGGTGAGTGAGTCACTCAGCCTCACATTCCCTCCTCTGAAAGACACAGGCATTCCTAATGAGCTGTCAGCAGGAGACAGGCAAAGGGAGCCCTGACAATGTCCTGCCCCACCAGGCCAGAGTACCTGTAGACGGACCTGGGAAATAATTTTTTTCAGCCTTTTTGCAGAAGTCCTAATAGGAACTGAAAGTACCATGCAAAGCCTTCTATATTTATTACCTGTGGTTGAGGAATCTCCCATAGAGGCATAAAGTGATGCATTTGGGATATTAAAGTACCTGGAGACACAAAGGCTACAGGGAGAGGGAACGTTTTAGTGGAACAGATTTTCTTCTTGCTTTAGATTCTCATAACCAATATCAAATATTGAAGGAATGCCATCATTTCATACATTCACATGCTATCCTGGGGCAAAATTGTTCTCAATGAAGGAGCGAGCATAATTCTCCTTTCTTCCCGCAGGCCCGGCCCGTGGATTACCCTGAGGACTACCTTTCTCACCAGGTTCCCATATCCTTCCATAAACACTGGAACAGTGACCCATTGAAGGTTTATGTCACGTGGTTGGCACCCAGCAAGGAAGACAAAGCCAGGCCAGAGACAAGAAAAGGCTTTAAAGATGAGTTATAAAGCCTGGGACCTAGGAGCACAAACAGAAGCCAAGACTTTGGCTTCCGCCTGTGTGCTGTCCACGTGCTACTTGGCATATGCCGCAGAAGCTTCCTGACTCTTGGTGGAAATCCTGTAGGTGGTATTTTTTGAGGGGGGGAGAAAACAGAATCATAAAGGAAACTTTTTTTTCCTGGAAAAATCACTTGCATTTGCATTCTGCATTGTTGTACTATACAATGATTCCTGTGTGGTTTTCAAGCTGTGACACAGTAGCTTTATTACTATCATGGGAAAATAAATAGCACCAGAAGTCTCCTTTCTGTTCCTTCTCTTCATTATAATGAAGGTTTCAGTGGGCATGAGACCAGAGAGATGTGACTGTTTATCATTCTGTATGTGTGCCTGTGTGCATGTCTGTGTGCGCATGTGCGTGTAGAGAGAGAGAGAGAGAGACGGAGAGAGAGGGAGAGAAGGAACATTGATTGACATGGATATTACCATAGTGTGAACTTTTAACTGTATCGTTGATGATGAAAATTATTTGTTGGTTACCTGATAGGAATAATGCCATACTAAGGATGATTCATAAAATACCTTAAAGAGTCTAGCTATGAAATTCCCTGGAGTCTATAATCAGGGTTGTTATGTTTTATCTCTTTTTCTGTTTGTGCCTCATAAAAAGAAAGAAGTCTTTGGGAACTTGTAACTTCTTTAGTGGTTCTTCTGTGTCCTGTTTCTCCCGGAAGTACTATCTTTTCTTACCTGCTTGTAACAGGAAAGTGCTGGATGCTGCCAGGAAACTGTGTCCTCAATATTTAAAAACAAAGTTGTCATGTTTTATTTAAGTCATTGAGCTCTATGTAAGTCTCCGAAGTGAATTAAATTAATTTGTACCTGATGTTTTGCTCTTATTTTTCTTTAAATGTTACTTAATGACTCTCTCTTAACTCAGAATAGGTATCTCTTCTAAGGTACCATGAAACCCTATTGTGAGGATAGCATGATGATTTGCCAATTTCCCTGGGCTTTTAAGAATAAAATTTGAACATAATATTGTGAAACAGCTTTAATTTTCAAATTATATCTTTAATATATAGTAATTTAACACATTTACTATTAATTTGTAAAAAGTACTCTGTCATATGATGTTTTAATTACATAATTCCATTTTCTAAAGATATTTGCAGAAAATTTGACTTCAATACATCTTAAACTAATTTTGGTATAGCAAAAATAGTTATTTTCTTTTTTAAAAATAAAAATTGCTACTTGTTAATTTTGCTTATAATGCTTGTATAGCCACGCATATGTTTTAAAGCCATACCACCAAAAGTCCCCAGGTGTAGGCTTTTTTAACAATATATTTCTCTTGTAACTTAGATTTCACTCATTTCTAAAATGATACCAGAGGATTTACCATTTTTCCAAATCAGCAAATAATAGTACCTGCGTATTTTCAGTGTCAGCTGAATGTATTGCATTTATGTTTTCTTAAAGTGGATTTTGTGGTCTGCCGAAGAAATGGATCAGGGACAGATGATCTGCTGGGTAGAAGCACCCAAGGAATTTATAGATCTTGTCAGCTGCTGCTGATGACTTCAGCATTGTTGTTGTAGCTTGGTTATTGTCATTGCTACCATCATGGTCACCTTCGTGCCATTTGTAATAATACTCCTGGAGGGCCTAGCTGCCTAGCCCAGTGGAGAACAGTCTTCAGTTCTTTCTGTGCCTGCCTACCAGTCGTCACACTTGGAAAACAGCATATTCACTTGATAGGATCAAACTGGCCTTGGAACATAAAGAAATATGTTGCACTTCCTCTGTTATAATCAGTGCCTTCTCTTTATACCAGAAAACTTCATCTGGTACCTTCAGGCCTTTTGTGAATTATGTTTACTTTTTGGGACTATGTAAGCCTTACCACAAATAAAATATTTTTGCCTAAGGTTCTGATTTCTCAAATGCATTTATTAGTTCAACCTAGGACGGGAGCTCAGAAGGAGTGGGGGGGAGGGGATTAGAAAACTCAGAGAAAAAAGTTGGCAGCTCAGTAAAGACAGTTTTCAGAGAGAAACATTAATAAAAACCTATCCCTTTAAGAGGAAACCATCAGACATTTGAAAATGTAGTGATACAGAGTCTATAAAACCATGATCTGTATTACATAATGAATTGGAGATGCTGTTTGGGAACTGATTGCCATAGAGTTCATATCTTAGGAACTAAGTTTTTAATCTGAACTTTCCAGTAAAGATATTGTTCTATTCCTACTTCCTTTGCCTTTTTAGTAGAAATTTACTTCCAAATGGCTATTTTTATTGATATATGGAATATCAACCTCAAGGAGTTGTATGTGGAATAACTGGAATGTTTTATTTGCTTTTAAGCTATTTCTTCTGTGGCCAAAGCTAGTTATCTGACTATACAGGATTCTTTACATCTTGCAGATAAGTCAGAAGCCAGACACAAACACAACCTCTAGAGACAGAATATAAAACAACAGCACACTAGCCTGCAAGGACACTGCACGGGTCTGTAAATATCAGTGCTCTCTGAATATTCTGATTTATTGAATATCTTTAGTGCTCCACATCCAAGCCCTTATCATTGTTTGTCTATTTTTCCTCAAAAATGTATAATAGGCATTTGTAAGAATTTTCTATTGTCTTCCATTCATAATCAGAGATGTAATTTCTGTGAACTAAAATGAGTAGATTCATTCAGCCACTGTTTAATATTCAACACTCACTATGTGCCAAATATTCTGGGATGTGCTGTTCACCACTTATCCCTGGAATCTGTGAATGCCTGGCACATGCTGGAGACCACTGTTTTATGTTCCCAAGCATTCTACAAACATGTCAGCTGCAAAATGTGTTTTCCTCCTACCTAGAAAGTGAAGGCTTTGTGTCTGGCATTTAGTCTTTCATCAGATGTTTTCACTTTAAAGGCACTCAAATTCCTGGAGGAGTAGGGGTAGGTGTAAGGAGAAGGGACAAAAACCAGTAAACAAATTAATGGACAAGATGATTTCTAATAGTGATAAATGAAGACACTAAGAACAGGGTCCTGTGATAGACTTCGGTCTGAGTTGGGGATTACTTCTGATGGAGTGGTCAGAGAGGGTCTCTGAGAACGTGATGGTGGAATGAAGGTCTGACTGAATAGAAAGATTCAAGAATGCTAAGGTTATGGAGGAGAGAAAATGGCGGCCGAACAGGCAGGCTTGTCATGCATCTCGGCCCAGGGCCATAGTGGAAATACAACTAAATCGGAGAACATTCACCTGGAATTACAAACTGAGGTCCAGCTGAGGAGAAGACATATATCAAGGAAGGACAGAAAACACCTGGAGACCAGTAGGAAGGGTGAGGTAGCAAGAGGAGAGGACCCAGTTCTCAGAGGTGGCGGGCCAGCAGGCCAACAGAGGAGAGAGCACTGGGCGATGAGAGGGTCTGTTCCCGCAGAAGGCAGAGCCCAGGCTGGGCTCCACAGCCCAAAGCACCAGGCCTGTGACCCTGGCCCACTTAACATCCAGCCACAAAAGGTGGCAGGACTGCTGGCTGAGGCAGAGTCTGGAGCTAGCAGACTGAAGCTGATCAGCTGATTTGAGAGAAAAGCCACAGTTTCTGTCTTTTTTTTCTTTCTCTAAACCCAGAGCACAGGAGTTTTCATTTGCAGCTACTCACCCAAGGATTTGGTGCAGGGAGGGAGGTATGGACTTTAGGTGCCTGAAGAGAGGCTGGGGTGGGAGATAGCGCAGGTAGATGGGGAAAAGCAGTAGCCAGGAGTCCTGCATTTGGTAGTCAATGAAAGTCCAAACCTAACCAGCCATTTTTCCTGAGAGGAGCTAGCCCCTCCCAGAAGCCTCAGGAGACCTGCATGCCACACCCTGTATTTTGAGCTTTTCAGAGGAAACAAAGGCATAAGCCAAGCTGACAGGTCTGAAGAGTCTCAAGGAGCCCTCTGTGACTGGATTAGAGAAGGGGCTGTCTACCCCACTATTGTGGGAACCAGACTGATAAAAATTCCAGGTTCCCAGTCTACCCCATTGGTCTCTATACAAGGATCTTTGTCCAGCCAAGGGCAGAGTAAGATTTAGGCCACTAGTGGAAGAGGAGCTCTGGGGCAGGAAAACAGACCCACCATATTCCCTGAGAGCTAAACAGCACCTCCTCTGCCTAAAGCCCTTTCAGAAACAGACGTTTAAGTGATTAAGATTGACAGCTGGCTAGCAGGCAAAGGCAGGGAGAGGTGGAGCACAGGGAAAGAGGGAGAAGTTAGCAGACCCAGCCCTGAGCCCCATGCTGCTAACAAACCTACTTTAGAGGGCAGATTGGCCCCTCCTGTGGATCACTGGGAACATTTGCAGGTTGCTGAAAGCCAAGACAGAGCCTGACAGTGGTTAGCTCCTAAGTACCTAACAGGAAGCCCAGAATTGGCAGATAGAACAGAAGAGTGGGGTCCAAAGCAAGCTCCCATGGGGCAATAACTCGGCTGAAATGAACGCCACTTCATTTTTTTTCCTTTTATCTTTTTTGCTCTCCTTTTTCTTCTCTTTTCATTAGTTTTTGTCTTTCCTTTCTTTTTTTCCCTTTTAAATTTATCTTACTTGTCTATCTGCTTTATTGATTTGTTACTATTCTAGTACCTGATGTTTCATTCATATATCTACTTTTCCTCTTCTCTTCTACTCAATTGTTCTTTTTTTTTTTTTTAACTACTCCCTTTTTCCCCTCTCTGTTCTTTCTCTTTTCTTTCTCTCCTGCTTTCTTATCAATTTTATTTTTCTTATTTTAGGTCTATCTGCTTTCTCCTCTATTTTCCTTTTCAACTTTTTTTCTTATATTCATTTCTTTTCTCCCTCCTTTATTCTAAAGTGTTAACCTTCCTTATTCCTCTAATTCTCATTTTCCTTATTTAAGCTCTGCATCTGCATATTCTGCTTCTCCTATTCTTGTTGGTGTATTTTTGTTTGGTTGGTTTGTTTTTCCCCCATATTTTTTCTTTCTTTTTTTCTAACATTCTTGATCTCTTTTCTCTTTCCTAATTTTTTCTTCTCTGGTGGTTGCTTTTGTTGGTGCTGTAGGGGTCTTGTATATGTTCTTGTTTTGTTTCCTCCATGCTGTATTTTGTTCTGTTTGGCCAGCACCTCCACAACAGTTTCAACAACATGGTCGAGGGTGGGCCACATAGCTATTCTGAGAGGACACTCCATCCACAAATGGGACAATAGTATTGAAGACCCAACTACAACAGGAGAACCCAAATAGCTCAAGTTAGGGGCTTTCCTAGAGCACCCAGCTCAGGAGATCTAAGATCCTACACCACACAGTCTCCAAAACTCATACTACATACAACCACCCCACAAGGACTAGATAGCATAATAGTTTGATCTAATACTTAGAAACAAGTACAAAGGGACAGCAAAAATGGGGATACAAACAACCCCCAATGAAAGAAAATATGGAATTACTAGAAAAGGAACTAAGTGAAATGGAGGCAAGTGATTTGTCAGATAAAGAATTCAAAGTAGTGGTTATAAGGATGCTCAAACATCTGACTGAGAATTACAAGCAACTCAATTAGAATTATAAGGAGCTGAATGAGAAATACACCAACATGGATAAGACTCATGAGGAAATGAAGAATGACATAGCTGCAATAGAGAACACCCTGGAAGTTTTCAACTGTAGACTAGAAGAAGCTGAGGACTGAATCAGCAAGTTAGAAGACATAGTAGAAAAAAACATCCAATCAGAGCAGCAATGGGGGAAAAAATTAAAAAACAGGAGGAGAGTTTAAGGAAGCTTTAGGGCAACATGAAACAAAACAACATCCACATAACAGGAGTGCCAGAAGGAGAGAAAGCTGATCAAGGAATAGAAAACTTGTTTGAAGAAATAATGACCGAAAACTTCCCTGGCTTTAGGAAGAAAAAAGTCACACAAGTTCAGGAAGCATAGAGAGTTCCAAATAAGGTGAATCCAAAAAGACTCACACCAAGACACATCATAATTAAAATGACAAACATTAAAGACAAGAAAGAATCTTAAAGGCTGCAAGAGAGAGACAGAAGGTTACCTACAAGGGAACTCTCATTAGACTATCAACTGATTTATCAATAGCAACATTTCCGGTCAGAAGGGAGTGGCATGAAGTATACAAAGTAATGAAAACCAAGTGACTTAACCCAAGACTACTCTATCCAGCAAGGCTATCATTCAAAATTGAAGATAAAATCAGGAGCTTTGCAGACAAAAAGAGGCTGAAAGAGTTTAGTACCACCAAACCAGCACTGAAAGAAATGCTAAAGGGACTGGTGTAAGAAGAAGAAATAAGAGAGAAAGAGATGAACACAGGCATAAATAATAAGAGTGGCCATAAATAAGTACCTATCAATAATAACCTAAATTGTAAATGCCTAAATGCTACAATCAAAAGACATAGGGGACTTGAGTGGATACAAAATAATGACCCAAATATATGCTGTATACAAGAAACCTATCTGAGAATGAAAGATTCATACAGACTGAAAGTGAAGGATAGAAAAAAATTTTACAGGTAAATAATAATAAAAAAAAACGCTGGAGTAGCAATACTCATACCTGACATATGAGTGAAGGCCATAACCAGGGATAATGAAGGTCACTTCATAATACTAAAGGGATCGATACAACAAGAGAATATAACTCAGGTAAACATATATGAACCCAAGACAGGAGTATCAAAATATATTAAAAAAATCTTCTGGAGGATATCAAGAGAGAGAGGTCAACAGTAATACAATCATAGTAGGGGACTTTGACATCACTGGATAGATCTACTAGACAAAATAATCAACAAGGAAACAGTTACCCTAAATGATACACTAGATCATATGGAATTAATTGACATTTCCAGAACATTTCACCCAAAGCTACAGAATGTATATTCTTCTCAAGTGCACATGGGGCATCTTCAAAGATAGACCACATGTTAGAAAACAAGCTAAGTCTCTACAAGTTCAAAAAGATTGAAATCATATCAAGCATCTTCTCATATCACAATAGCATGAAACTAGAAATCAGCTACAATAAAAACATTCAAAAATATTCAAAAAACATGGGGCATAAATAGCATATTATTAAACAATGAATGGGTTACCAAAAAGATCAAAGAAGAAACAAAAAACATCCTGAAAACAAATGACAATGAAAATACAAAAAACAACAAAAAAACACACAAACAAACAAACAAAAAAAAAAAACCAAATCTGTGGAGCACAGTGAAAGCAGTCCTGAGAGGGAAGTTCATAGCATTACAGGCCTGCCTCAAAAAACAAGAAAGAATTTTAATGTTATCTAACCTTACAACTTAAAGAATTAGAACAAGAACAAGAAAAGCCTTGAGTAAGTAGAAGGAAGGAAATAATAAAGATCAGATTTGAAATAAATGGCATAAAGACCAAAAAAGAAAAAAAAAAGAAAGAAGAAAGAAAGAGAGAAAGGAAGGAAAAAAGAAAGAAAGGAAGAAAGAAAGAAAGAAAGAAAGAAAGAAGAAAGAAAGAAAGAAAGAAAGAAAGAAAGAAAGAAAGAAAGAAAGAAAGAAAGAAAGAAAAGAAGGAAGGAAGGAAGGAAGGAAGGAAGGAAGGAAGGAAGGAAGGAAGGAAGGAAGGAAGGAAGGAAGGAAGGAAGGAAGGAAGGAAGGAAAAGAAAGAAAGAAAGAGAAAGAAAGAAAGAAAGAAAGAGAGAAAGAAAGAAAGAAAGAAAGAAAGAAAGAAAGAAAGAAAAGGAAGGAAGGAAGGAAGAAAGGAAAGGAAGGAAGGAAGGAAGGAAGGAAGGAAGGAAGGAAGGAAGGAAGGAAGGAAGGAAGGAAGGAAGGGAGGAAGGAAGGAAGAAAGAAAGAGAAGAAAGAAAGAAAAAGAAAGAAGTACAAACTATCTATAAAACCAAGAGGTGGTTCTTTGAAAGGATAAACAAGATTGATGAACCTCTAGCCAGACTCACAAGGAAACAAAGAGAGAGGACTGAAATAAACAAAATCAGAAACAAAAGAGGTTTAGTAACAACTGACCCCACAGAAATATAAAGGATCTTAAAAAAATATTATGAACGAGTTTATTCCAACAAAGGAGACAACCTGGATGAAATGGACATATTCCTAGAAAAATACAACCTTCTAAAACTCAATCAGGAAGAATCAGATAACCTGAATAGGCTGATAATAACTGATGAAATTGAAGCAGTAATCAAAAAAATTCCCAGCAAACAAAAGCCTTGGTCCAGATGGATTCACAGGGGTACATTACCAAATATTCGAACAAGAACTAATACCTATTCTCAAAATATTCAAAAAATTTAAGAGGAAGGAGCACTTTCAAACTCTTTCTTTTTTATTTTAATTGAATTTAATGTGATGATATTAATTAATTAAATTATATGGTTTTAAGTGTACAATTCTATACTACATCATTTGTATATTGTTTACTTTCTTTATTGATTAAGGTATTACAATGTGTCCTTATCCCCCCATTGCCCCTCTACTCCCCCACTCATGCCCTCACCCCCCTGGTGTCTGTATCCATTGGTTAGGCTTATATGCATGCATAAAAGTCCTTTGGTTGATCTCTCCCCCTTACCCCCACCCTCCCCTACCTTCCCTCTGAGGTTTGACGGTCTGATCGATGCTTCTCTGTCTCTGTTTCTGTTTTGTTCATCAGTTTATGTTGTTCATTATAGTTTTGTTCATTATATTCCACAAATGAGTGAGATCATGTGATATTTATCTTTCTCTGACTGGCTTATTTCACTTAGCATAATAAGGTCCCATAATCCACACTGCATTTAAGATCCCAATTCAGCAGGAACTGTTCCCACTATAATTTCTGATCTACAGAGAAGAGCAACCACAGAGCAATTCAGGGATGCTCAGGCTCTCCTCCCAAATCTTTAAAAATTGTTCTCTGGACCCTCCCAAGGCAGAAGAGCCAGATTTACACAATAAATCTACTTTAACATTCTAGTATACCTAAATATTTTGCTGCTTCCCTCTACAGCATATGAAGTCACTCTGACATTTGGCTACCTTTAGTCCATATTTCATTCAACCAAACAGAGCTCTTCCTAATCCCTTAGGCTGAAACGCTGAATTTAGAGTTTTAGTTAGTAAGCCCACCCTGACAAATTTAGCCTCATCCAACTTTATATTCCTTTCACATCAATACCACACCTTGAGACCCATTCCCACATATATTTCCCTTTTCTTTTTTTTTAAATTAAATTTATTGGATTGACATCTATACTTAATAAAAGGGTAATATGCTAATTAGACAGGATAGACCAGACATCTTCAGGTCTTCCGGTCCTCCTTCCAGACAAAGCCACAGTGGCAGGGGCCATGGCAGAGGCAGTTAGGGGCAATCAGGCCAGCAGGGGAGCAGTTAGGGGTGATCAGGTCAGCAAGGGAGGGCGGTTAGGGGTGATCAGGCAGGGAGAGGTGATCAGGCACGCAGGCAGGTGAGTGGTTAGGAGCCAGTGGTCCCAGATTGTGAGAGGGATGTGGGATCAGGCCTAAACCAGCAGTCAGACATCCCCCGAGGGGTCCAGGATTGGAGAGGGTGCAGGCTGGATTGAGGGAACTCCCCCCCTGCACAAATTTTGTGCACCGGGCCTCTAGTTGGTTAATAAAATTATATAGGTTTCAAGTGTACAATTCTATAATGCTTCATCTGAATGTTGCACTGTGTGCCCACCACCCAAAATTAAATCTTCTATTGCCATGTATTTGACCCCCTTTTCCCTTTACTACCTCTCCACCCCCCTTCTCTCTGGTAACCACCATACTATTGTCTGGATCTATCAGTTTTTGTTTGTTTTCCTTGTTTGTTCATTTGTTGCTTTCAGTTTTATATCCCACATATGAGTGAAATCATATGGTCCTTGACTTTTTTTAGCTGACTTATTTTGCTTAGTGTGATATTCTCAAGATCTATCATTGTTGTTGGCAGTATTTCACCTTTTCTTATGACTGAGTAGTATTCTATTATATATGTGTACCATATATTCTTTATCCAATCATGTATCACTTCGCTTGTTTCCATGTTTTGGCCATGGTGAATAATGATACACTTCATTTTCTTTTTATATGCATTAGAAATATCACCCAGTTCTTTCAGTATGGATCATACTGCCTCCCATATCAGACCCCAGATAGGGGAAATAAATATAAAAACTTCATTGGGATAATTGATGAAATTTGAATATGAATTTTGGACTAGCTACTAGAATTCTATCTATGTTAAATTTTCTGAGCTTGACCCTCATGCTGCCATTATTTATGGTCTTGTTCTTTAAAAATCAGTGTAAAATCTAGGCAAAGGACACCTACAATTCTTTAAAACATAGCTAAAAAGGAATTTCATTCTTAAACCTCAATCATAGCATTATCATTTATGTAGCCTCTAAAATAATTTTGAAAAATTATGTTCCTTGTCTTTCTAATTTGATATTTAAAATGTTTCATCAAAAGTTTTACTGAGGAGAATTATTAAAAGCTTATAAATAAGACAATTATGGGAACTTTTCACATCTTGCTAAGCATTTTCTAACAAGCCAATTTGAAGATAATCTGATTCTTCAGGGAAAGTTAGTTTGACTTCGTTTTGTGCTGGATTAGGGCTGAGTCATTTAATAATTCTGTAAAGTTAGAGGTTATCTTGTAGAGAAATGATAATGTGTTGATTTTTCTTCTCTGTCTGCTAGATCAGAAAATGTTAAGGATTATGATTTTATTGTATATTAATCAGTTTTGTTTCTAATTTAGCAATTTTGTTTCAGCATCCCTTCTTTCATTGACTCCATGTAATCCCAGTTTCTCACATCCTTATTTTTACTTTTTTTTTTTTAAATTGTTGACACTATTACAAATGTCCCCATTTTCCACTCCTCTGCCCAACTTCACCCAGTCCCCACCCCCTTCACTCTGGCCATCACTGCACTGTTGCCTATGTCTATGGATTATGCATATATGTTCTTTGTCCATTCACCTCCTTTCATCCAGTCCCTTCCTTCCCCTCCTCTCTGACAGGTGTCAGTATATTCCATGAATCCATGCCTATGTTTCTATTTTGTTCCTCAGTTTATTTTGTACATTAGATTCCACATATAAGTGAGATCATATGGTATTTTTCTTTCTCTGATTGGCTTATTTCACTTAGCATAATAAACTCCAGGTCCATCCATGCTATCACAAAATATAAGGTGTGGGATCCCTTGTCACGTCCCGCGTGTTTCAGGGTTCCCGTTCGGGTCCGGTTTCTGGAGAAGGCCGCAATCAAAATGAAGAGAAGCTAGAAAAGAATTAATTTGGGAAAATGTGGGGCCAGGCGGGAGCCACCTCTAGTGGGAGGACTTCCAGCTCTGGCCTTTGCTCTATCCCTTTTATTAGAGTTCTGAGATACACCCATTGCCCTTAGGCAGGTTATTCCAGTAACAGACAGATGATCTTTATCAATATGGATTTACATGATTATTTGGTGGGGAAGTTGCCTCAGTTACCATCGTCTCAATTAGATAGGGAGTGGTTGGCTCTGACCTTTAGCTTCAAGGTTGACCAGCCTTGTCGGGTTCCCTTTTCACATAACTACCAAGTGACAATGTTTGGTTTCCGGCAATAAGGTTTCATTCTTTTTTATGGCCACATTGTATTCCATTATATAAATGTGCCATGGCTTTTTTATCCATTCATCTACTGATGGGCACTTGGGCCATTTCCAGATCTTGGCTGCTATGAAATAGAGCTGCACATATTCTTTCAAATTGGTGTTTCAGGATTCTTATGATATATTCCCAGAAGTGGGATTGCTGGGTCAAAAAGTAGTTCCATTTTTATTTTTTTGAAGAACCTCTATGGATTACACAGACTAGTGCAGCAGTTATGTTTTCCATAACTGCTGCACTAGTCTGTGTACTAGGGTTCCCTTTTCTCCACATCCTCGCCAGCACTTGTTATTTGTTTATTTATTGATGGTAGCCATTGTGGCAGGTGTGAGGTAATATCTCATTGTGATTTTAATTTGCATCTCCCTGATGATTAATGACATTGAGCATTTTTTCATGGGTCTCTTGGCCATCTATATATTCTCTTTGGAGAAGTGTCTATTCAGGTCCTTTGCCCATTTCTTAGTTAAATTGCTTGTCTTCCTGGTGTTGAGTTTTAAGTTCTTTTTATATTTTGGAAATTAACCCCTTAATCATTGGTAAGTATGTTCTCTCATACAGTGGATTCCCCTTTTGTTTTCTTGATGGTTTCTTTGGATGTGCAGAAGCTTTTCGTTTGATGTAGTCCCATTTGTTTATTTTTTCCTTTGTTTCTCTTGACCTAGGAGACATATCAGCAAAAAATGTTGTTACAAAAGATGTCTAAGGTTTTACTGCCTATGTTTTCTTCTAGGATCTTTATGGTTTTTGTGACTTACATTTAAGTCTTTTATCCATTTTGAGTTTATTCTTGTGTATGGTGTAAGGTGATGGTCTAGTTTCATTTTTGCATGCACCTGTCCAATTTTCCCAACACCATTTATTGAAGAGACAGTTTTTACTCCATTGTATTCATTTGCCTCCTTTGTCAACTATTGATTGACCATATTTGTATGGGTTGATTTCTGGGCTTCCATTCTGTTCCATTAATCATTATGTCTGTTCTTGTGCCAGTACCAGGCTTTTTAAAATTATTATTATTACAATAGCTTTGTAGTATAGCTTGATATCAGGTATTGTGATACTTCCAACTTTGTTCTTCTTTCTCAAGATTGCTGAGGGTATTCACGGTCTTTTTTGGTTCCATACACATTTTTGGAATATTTGTTCTAGATCTGTGAAATATGACATTAGTATTTTAATAGGAATTGTGTTGAATCTATAGATTGCTTTTGGTAGTATGGACATTTTAATGATATTAATTCTTCCAATCCATGAACACAGTATATGTTTCCACTTATTTGTATCTTCATCATTTCTTTCTTCAATGTCATATAGTTTTCTGAGTACAGGTCTTTTATATCATTGGTTAAATTGATTTCTAGGTACCTGTTTTTTTATTATTATTTTTCCAATAATAAATGTGCTTGTTTTCTTAGTTTCTCTTTATGATCGGTCATCATTGGTGTATAGAAATACCAGCATTTTCTGAATATTAATTTTGTATCCTGCTACTTTGATGAATTCATTTATTAAATCTAGTAGTTTTTTGGTGAGTCTTTAGGGTTTTCTATATACAATATAATGTCATATATGAATAATGACAGTTTTACTTCCTCCTTATAGAAATGATTTTGTCTCATGCTGATTCCTTCTTAAAGTTTCAACTAAAACTTTGGCTCATCTATTTGTATGATATTTAATTTTTAGTTACTATTTGTATGATAATTATGTTTTAACATTTTGTGAATTATACTTTGACAGCTTAGATAGTTATAAAATGTACAGTGATAGTATATTGTAAAATGTTTAAAATGGATCTGCAAAATCACTTTTGATTTATCCATATGAACCCAAATACCATGATGATTTAATACCTACCATCATTCAGCTAAAAATACAGGAATGAGTCCCTTCTTTACAATCAGAAGCTTAAATCATTGCTTTGTATCCTTAAACTCATGCCCAGAATTCTCAAAAGTCACTTATTAATAATCCATCATATTTCTTGGCAACAAAGTGTGTGTGTGTGTGTGTGTGTGTGTGTGTGTGTGTGTGTTTTAAAATTTTTCTCTGACTCTAAGTCTTTAAATGTTTAAAAATTCTGGGTTATCAGTATAATTATTATGAAGACACAATTTATTAAAACCATATTTATATTTTTGATAAGTATTAAATATAAGAAAGTACCTTATGGGAAATGTAATTCAATGAGATCAGTTGAACTTTATAAAAATTTATATATCATGGATCAATATTATTTATTACTAGTTTAATTTTTATTAATGTAAGCACATCAATAAGTAGATGGATATGGAAAAATATAATAATATCTTCATTTATTCTTTGAAATCCCCTGAGTTACATGCCAAAAATTACACAGTAACTTATTTATTCAAAATGATGTTTATTAATCCATCAGCTAATAACTCCATTAAATCATCCTTCAGTTTTATTGGGAGCAAATAATTGAAACCACCTGACTTACAAAAGGATTTTTACTTAGTAATTTCCCATTGCTGATACCCAGATTTTGAATGGATCCTTGCTTTTGCACACAGAGATTTACCCAGAACAATCTATATATATAAAAGCCTAAGCAACTAAACAACTGGAACGACTGGTCGTTATGATGCACAGTGACCACGAGGGTACAGATGCTCAATGTAGGTGCTGCCCCCTGGTGGTCAGTGCACTCCCACAGCGGGAGAGCACTGCTCAGCTGACCAACCCATCCTGGTGGCCCACCAGCCCGGTGGCAGCCACTCCCTCCCTCAGTAGTCCTGCAGAACAGGCCAGGCACCAACGGACCAGTGCTGCCTGCATGATCCTGGAAGTTGGCCTTGGGCACCGTGGCCGCTTCCCCTCCCTAGGCACTCCATAAGGAAGAAACAATGTAAAAGTGGCTGCCAGGTAGCTCCCAACAACCAGTGAGAATGTCAGTGGCTGGCAAGGGCGTCCCACTGCCTGCCTGGAGGACCAATCATATCCTGACCCCCATCCCCTCCTTGGGACCCCACCTATGCATGAATTCGTGCACTGGGCCTCTAGTATATTATATTGAGCTTGGAGAAGGGAGCCATAGGACTTTCTTTTATGAGTGAGAAGGGCAACTGTGAAAGGGAGAAGACGGAGATTCTTCAGCACAAATTTCAGAATATTGATGCAAGTGCAGATCTGGAAACTGATTCTATTGAACATCCATAACCCTCACATAGTTTGAAGGCTGATACACTAGACAATTTAGCTTTTTGTGTTCAGGGTGATATGACTGTAAACTACTAGACAATTTAGCTTATGATTTTATAATGTTGCAAAGTAGGATTTCCTTAGCTACCAATGTCAATCTCTCAGTGGGTTTAAATGACTTCCCAGTACAGATCAGCTAAACCCATCATATTAGCTCTGTAATGAGCCCACAAATACCTGCCTGTATGATTCTGAAGGGAAATTCACAAAATGAAGAAAACACAACCTAGACATTTACATCAGCATATGACAAAACATTTTTGGGGGTGAAAACACCTTATGAAAGACAAAAACTATCCCCTTTCATCAGAATCTAACAGTGATATTTTGTTCTGACAAATTAATGCAGAAAGTTGCACTGACTCACTTGTTTGGAATTAAGAAGCAGAAATATCATATCATGTCCCCAGTGATATGAAGAAGCCTATCAATTAAGAAAGCAGAACACATGGATGTTGAAATAATCTAATCAGAGACTTACTGGGTAGTCTGTGAAACAACTCAAAAGGAGGAAAATAGGTTTTCCTCTCTCTTTCCTTCTTTTTTCTCTCAATAAGCTTTCAGGAAGTTTATACTTAAATTTCAATAAGTGATCAATATGTAATCCCCTCTTAAAAATATAAAAGACATGGCTTTTACATTCTCTTGTCACAATCTATTTCCAAATCATTTCATTCTATAACCTTTCTTGGAAGTCAAAGCTAATTTAGTTAATTGGGAAAAAGCAAATACCTGTAAATACACAAAAAAATTATAAATCCCCCTAAACTCATCCTAAAGCATGCTATATTCACTTGCAGGCTAGTTCTTGATAATGAGTATATATATTCCAATATTTCAGATTTTAAGTTTTATCTGCCCACTGATTTTTCAAAGGTTATTTTAGTGCAGGAAGATTAAGAGGTTTCCCATCTGAATGTGGTTCATTGCCAGTTATATACAACAGCCTCCATCTATGAGAGATCAGTGGTCAAAATATTCTCACTTCATTCTAATGTGACTCCTAGTCATCATATCAGCCCAGTTTAGAGGGAAATGAGATGATGGTTCCCTGCTGGCTCTGTGATGGGAACTGGTGAGCAGTGATGATGCAGGGGGCCTGCTGATGGCTCCATGTGCCCCATGGCAAAGGTGAGGCAGAGCCATCATCATGACCAGGGGGCCATAGCAAAACACCCCATTCATTTGTACCTCTGGCCTAGGGAGCAAGGAAAGAGGGAGACAAGAGTTTAATTTTTGCCTCCCAACTTTAAAAATCTCTAGGCAGCTATTTTCTGCTCAGCCTCAATAATTTTCACTGAAAATGAGCAATTCCCCGAGGAATGGGGGTGTGGGGGAGGGCAAAGAAGGTCTAGCTCACCTCAGTATATTGTCCTTCACTCTGAGTTCTTAGCTCTTTGTATTAATTATCTAATGCTGTGTGACAAATTATCATAAACTTAGAGGCTTAAGACAACACACATTTTTTATTTCACAGGTTCTTAGGGTCAAGAATTCAGACATGGCTTAGATTGGTCCTCTACTTCCAGCTCTCTCTTGAGGCAGCAGCCAAGGTGGCAAATAGAACCAGGACCTCCTCTCAAGGTTAGACCAGGGAAGGATCCACTTTTAGGCTCTCTCAGTGGTTGTTGGCAGGATCCAGTTTCTTGTGGGCTGTTGCCTTGAGGGCCTCACTTCCTAGCCAGCTTTGGCCAGAGGCTCTCTTCAGTTCCTTGCCACATGGGCTACTCCACTGTGGCAGCTTGAGCCATCAAAGTATACAAGCTGAGAAGGCAGTAATTTGCTAGCAAGATGGAAGTTACAGACTGATAGAATGGAATCACATTCTCATCACCTTAGTGATGTACTGGTTAGAGGCAAGTTACAAGTCACACCTATATTCAAGAGGAGGAGATTACACAAAGGCATGGATACCGTGAGAGAAGGAGCCTGCCTGCCTTGTTTCCTGCCTGACTTGGCCAATATTTGATAACCAGATTCAAAGCTTATTTCCCCCATCTAAATTTTATTCTGTTTTAAGAGTTTTTCTTGGTAGAAATTTTGGTCTAATAGTAGTACCTTATCAGTGCTGTAAGCAGAACACAGGACACAGGTACTTTTTACTTACAGTGGGAAAATACACATAAAATTTACCATTTTAATCATGTTAAAGTGTAAGATTCAGTGACATTTAGTGCATTCACAGTGTTGTGCAACCATCATCACTACCTAATTATAGAATGTTTTCATTACCCCACACAAAAGTTTCCTATCCATTAATCAGTTACTCCCATTTCTTCTCCCCCAGGCCCCGGAAGCCACAAATTTGCTATCCCTATAAATTTACCTTTTCTGAATATTTCACAAAAATTTAATTGTACATATGTGGCCTTTTGTGTTTTTTTTTTTTTTTTAAATATATTTTATTGATTTTTTTACAGAGAGGAAGAGAGAGGGATAGAGAGTTAGAAACATCGATCAGCTGCCTCTTGCACACCCCCTACTGGGGAATCGAACCTGGGACCCTTGAGTCCGAAGGCCGACGCTCTATCCACTGAGCCAAACCGGTTTCGGCTATATGTGGCCTTTTGTGTTTGGTTTCTTTCACTCAGCAGAACTGAAATCAAGGCTCATGTATGTTGTAGTATGTGTTAGTACTTCTTTTCTATTTATGTCTGAGTAATATGCAATTCTCCAGATATACTGTAGTTACTTTTAATTTGCACTAGTATATTCCATTATGCTTCTTCCTCTGTTTTGCTCACCTCCTTTTATAAAAATTTATTTCCTTGAGGTATAAAATTTTCTAATATTAAGTGTACAATTAGATGAGCTTTGACAAATGTATGCATTTCTGAAACTATCACCACAATTATGATGTCAAACATTTCTCTCTCAAAATGTTCCTCGCATTCCCTTGTAGTCAATCCCATCTGTGTACAATAGGCTCTAAGCAGCCACTAATGTGCTTTTTATCATGATAGTTTTGCTTTCCCTAGAATTTTCTTTGAAATTAAATCACTAAGTAAAACAGCCAATCAATGAATGAATGAGGTTTTTACAGGTAATACAGAAATTGGATGGGAGAAATTATCAAAGAATTAATTTTCTAAAATTTCCCAGGGATATAAAGAGACTCCAGTTTTCCAAATAGGATGGGTCCTATTCTATGTCTTGCACAATAAAGAAAAAATAAAACATAAAGTGAAACATAGAAACTTCCCACAGCAGTGTGACACTTAATAGAACAAAAGATAAAGGGATATCTAATAAGTCCATCAGGAAAACTAGAGGACTCTTATATGGAAGGAGAGTAGGATGGGTTTTAAGCTATACTGTTGAAATCAAACAGATTGATAGCTTTACTGTTCCAACAGTTAAGACATTAAGAGCTTAGAATGCTATCTATATAAGCCATAGCATCAATCAAGTGTGAAGAGTCAGTAGATATATTGTTAAGTATACCAAGGTGCAGAATTGTTGTTTTACATGCACTATAATTACTACTTAGAAAGCCACTGATGTTCCAGCCAAATGGGACAGGGAACAGAGGGAGGGGTCCGGAAAACAATGGCTCCTCCTCAGATGAACACTGGAATAATGAGTCACACAGTGTTTAGACAGTAGAACAACTAGAAATCAAATACCTCATTTTAGAAATCCACCAATGTCGAGGTTATTTCCTCATGAAATCTGGAATAATTTCAGACATGAAATTATGTGTTTGGAAAAAGTATATAATTGGACTTAGCAAAATTACCAGATTCTGAATTTCTAGTCAATATTTGTTTGCTATTGATTACTTATTAGATGTAGTGATTGATGACTTGTGTTAACAGGTAAGCAGCAGCAGCTTCCACATGTGTGAACACTGGAGAAAAATCTTAAAATTGAAAAAATATTTCAATTCATCTCATATTTTTAAGTAATTGAGAAAACAATGTTATTAAAACTTGAGCATATATTAGCCCATCTCATTGGGAAAATATTCTGTAGGAGTACCTTTCTGAGAATCAGTTTTAGTCAACACAGAAAGCAATGCCAAAGCATCAGAAATGTGTGACTCCTATTTGCCCTCCTTTACCCATGTAAACATTTGCTTAGCTTGCTTCAAAAAAGTTATCGAGTCTTTGAACTATTGCTGCAATTTGAAGTATAAAACTGCCATCATTATCCCAAGCTTGTTTGCAATATCTGAAGTTCAGGTAAGAAAGAGATACTGAAAATGTCAGCATCTATAGGCTAACATAGTGTATTTCAGGGGAAATCCCAAAGAAAGCTTGTAAATGAAGAGCAGAAGGAGTAGATGAGGGGCATGCTAAGAGAGCAGGAGAGAACCAAGGTAAAGAGGAGAAACTGAGTTTTGGAAAGAGATCATGGCAAAGTAGGGGAAAAGAAACATATTTTTACAAAAACATGACCCTTTTTGCTTCCTCTTCAAATTTGGCAGGTCAAGGAAAGGCAGGTGCAAGATTTTTTATCTAAAAATTATAGGAATTTTAATTTGCATCTCTTTGATGATTAGTGACTTTGAGCAGTTTTTCATGTCTGTTGGCCATTTGTATGTCCTCGTTGGAGAAGTATCTATTTAGGTCCTTTGCCCATTATTAAATTGTATTGTTTGCCTTTCTTTTATTAAGTTGTGTGAATTCCTTATATATTTTGGAAATTAACCCCTTATCAGTTGTATCTTGTCAAATGTGTTCTCTCATACAGCAAGATTGCTTTTCATTTTGTTGAGGGTTTCCTTTGCTGTGCAGAAGCTTTTTCTTTTGCTGTAGTCCCATTTGTTTATTTTCTCCTTAGTATCCCTTGCCTAGGAGATGTATCAGCAAACATATTGTTATAGATATGTCTGGGATTCTGCTGCCTATGGTTTCTTTCTTCTAGGATTTTTATGGTTTCATGACTTATATCTAAGTCTTTTATTCACTTTGAATTTATTCTTGTATATGATGTAAATTGATGGTCTAGTTTCTTTCTTTGTTTTTTTGTGTTGTTGTTTTTTTTTTTGCTTGTACTTGTCTTTACTCCATTGTATGCTCTTACCTCCTTTGTCAAATATCAATTGAGCATAATGGCTTGGGTCAATTTCTGGGTTCTCTGTGCTGTCCCATTAATCTGTATATCTGTTCTTGTGCCAGTACCAGGCTGTTTTGATAACAGTGGCTTTGTAGTATAATTTGATATCAGGTATTGTGACCCCTCCTACTTTGTTCTTCTTTCTCAAGATTGCTGTGGCAATGAGGTATCACCTCACATCTGCCAGAATGGCTACTATCAACAAATCAGCAAACAATAAGTGCTGGCAAGGATGTGGAAAAAAGGGAACCCAAGTAAACTATTGATGGGATGCAGACTGGTGCAGCCACTATGGAAAGCAGTATGGAGTTTTCTCAAAATTAAATATGGAACTGCTATTTGACCTAGTGATCCCACTTCTAAGAATATATCGTAAGAATCCTGAACATCAATAAGAAAGAATATATACACCCCTATGTTCATAGCAGTACTATTTACAATAGCTAAGATCTGGAAACAGCCCAAGTGCCCAAGTAGATGAGTGAATAAAAATGCTGTGGTACATTTATATCATGGAATACTATGCAGCAATAAAAAGAAGGATCTCTTACTCTTTGAGACAGCATGGATGGACATAGAGAGTATTATGCTAAGTGAAATAAGCCAGTCAGAGAAAGACAAGTATCACATGTTCTCACTTATATGTGGGATATAATGAAAAAAATAAACAGATGAACAAAATAGATCCAGAGATATTGAATCATGCAACAGACTGACAAATTTCAGAGAGAAGTGTGAGGAGGGAGAGATTAACCAAAGAAGTAATATGCATACATGCATAATCTATGGGCAGACAATAGTGCTGTGAAGGTCTGGGGAGGGGGTATGAGCAGGGTGGAGGAAATCAATTGGGGGGAGGGTACACCTGTAATATTTTCAAAAATAAAGATAAATTTAAATGAATACATAAAAAAATAAAAAAATATATAGGAGCCACTGGAGTGGAAATCAAATCCACAAAAGGTACAGAGAATTTTATAAAGTTCATGCTAAGGGAGTGATGCAAATTAAAGGGAAACTGTCTCACCCATCCTCTCTCCACCTTCACTCCTGTGAAGAACTAATATGTAGGCTTTCTCCCTGCACTGTCAGGATTAGTTTTTTTTTTTTTTTTCAAATTTTTTTTATTAAGGTATTATATGTGTACATATCTTACCATTGCCACCACCCACCCCACTCGTCAGGGTTAGTTTTGCAGGACAAAGTAAAGGGTTCCAGAAAACTCAGTTCAAGGCCAGCCAATACCTATACCCAGACCTATCCCTTGAATTGATGAATTTTAGTTCCCTTCAGGGATGAGTTTGACCTGGGAACAGTCAAATGGCCTTGTTCCTTCTGGGAGCTCTTCAGGTCTGGGTTGACTCCCAGTATCTAACCTTTCCTGAAGGCTTAGCCATCCTTTTGCTCAATACCTCTGAGTGCACTTAAGCTCTGGAGCTAGAGAGAAGGACTCAGACTATTTGTGGGTTGGGGACACCCACATTAATTTTTTTCCTCTCTGTTTCTCCCTTCCTTCAACAGCTATTTTGAGTCCCTAACATGTGCCAGACCACTGTTTCTTAACACTGAAGATGGTGATGGAAGCTTTCAAGTAGCTTACATTCAGGAAGAGGAAAGTGAAAAATAAAGATACAATTTAGTTTTCCTTTTTTATAATTTCTATGAAGGAAATAGATAGGATGATGTGTAGGGAAGTTCAGGAAAAACTTTTCTGATGAAGTGACAAAAATGAAAGTGGCCCCACTGTTATAAAAGACTCACATAGACGCTAGCTAGTTTGGCTCAGTGAATAGAGCATTAACCCTTGGACTGCAGGGTCCTGGGTTTGATTCCAATCAAGGGCATATACCTTGGTTGCAGGCTAGATTCCCAGCCCCGGTTGGGGGCATGTGCAGGAAGCAACCAATCAATGTTTCTCTCTCACATCAATGTTTCTCTCTCTGTTGCTCCCCCTCCCTTCCACTCTCTCTAAAAATCAATGAGAATATATCCTTGGATGAGGATTAACAAAAAAATAAAAATAATAAAATATCTTGAAAAAAAAGACTCACATATTTCTTTGTCTTGTGACTTAGCCTGCTACAGTTTCATGGATGCTGAAGGAAGACACAATATGCTGGGTGGGAAGCAAAGGACTTTCACCTCTTGCAGCACCAAAGCAGCAGGAAGTTCATATTTGTGTAATTTCTCCTTTCCCCCAAATCCCATGGGGGGTGATATGGAGGTGTTGTACACAGCCTATGTGAGTCTTTTTGCATCTCAGGTGAGGAACTCGGAGCTTTTGGAGCCCCAATCTTTTTAATAGGCTCCTAGAAAACTGGCCCTCTGTTGCCTCAGAAAGACATTGTCTCTATTATATTGGGCAGTGAACAAACAATATCTATTTTAGATAGTGAACCAGCAGTTTCTATTTCTATAGGCTTTGTACTATATAGATGCCCTTGAAGAGATTGTCTGGAACAAAAGCTGCCAATACTCTGCTTTATGAGATACCTTGGAGAACTATTTCCCAACAATGTGATTTTGTTTAGTGATGTTCATGGTTGAGAGGGCCATGTGACTACTTCCAAATCTGGCATGTAGTCTGTTTTTTCTCTAAAATGAATTAAAAAATTCTCAGGTTGAGGATTTTTTAAAAATTGACAAATTGATTTTAAATAGATATTGAAATGCAATAGAATAGCAAAGCCAGTCTTGCTGACAAAGTTTGAAGATTACCAGATTTCAAGAGTCACCAAAAAATGACTTTAATAATAAGTGTTTTATTGTTATAAGGATAGAAATTAAATAAATTGAATAGAATAGTTAGCCCCAAAGTAGATCCATATATATTAGGGTACTTGGCAATTTGTTTAGAGCATTTAAGACATTTACATTTAAAGTGATTATTGATAGGTATGTATTTATTGCCATTTTATTCTTTATAACTATGTTCCTCTGTTTTTCTTTTTTTCTTCTTCTTCTTAAAGAAGACCCTGTAGAATTTCTTGTAATACTGGTTTGGTGGTAATGAACTCCTTTATCTTTTTCTTGTCTTGGAAGATTTTTATTTCTCCTTCAAATTTAAATGATATCCTTGCTGGGTAAAATAGTCATGGTTGTAGGTCCTTGCTCTTCATCACTTTAAATTATATATATACTAGTGGCCCGGTGCATGAAATTCGTGCATGGGGGGGCAGTGTCCCTCAGCCTGGCCTGCACCCTCTCCAATCTGGGAACCTTCAGGGGATGTCCGACTGCCAGTTACAGGGATTGGGCCTAAACTGGCAGTCGGACATCCCTCTCACAATCCGGAACTGCTGGATGCTAACTGCTCACCTGCCTGCCTGCCTGCCTGTCCCTAACCACTCTGCCTGCCAGCCTGCTCGCCCCCAACTGCCCCCCCCACCATCCTGATCACCCCCAACTGCCCCCCCTGCCAGCCTGTTCGCCCCCAACTGCCCCCCTGCCAGCCTGTTTGCCCCCAACTGCCCCCCTTATTGGCCTGCTTGCCCCCAACTGCCCCCTGCCAGCCTGCTCACCCCCAACTTTCCCCCCACTCCAGCCTTATCACCCCCAATGGCCCCCCCACTGGCCTGATCACCCACAACTGTCCTCCCATCTTGGCCCCTAACTGCCTCTACCTCAGCCCTGCCACCATGGCTTTGTCCAGAATAATGCCCAGAAGGTCTATTGGAAGGTCTCCCAGCCTAATTAGCATATTACCCTTTTATTAGTATAGATAGAGGCCTGGTGCATGGGTGTGGACTGACTGGTTTGCCCTGAAGGGTGTCCTGGATCAGGGTGGGGGTTCCCTTGGAGGGTAAGGTGGCCTGGATGAGGGGCCTGTGATGGTTTACAGGCTGGCCATGTCCCCATTGGGGTGAGGGTCCCCACTGGGATGGCATGGCCAGCCTAGGTGAGGGGCTGAGGGCTGTTTTCAGGCTGGCCATGCCCCCAGCGGGGACCCTCACCCCATGGGGGTGTGGCCAGCCTGGGTAAGGGGCTGAGGGTCATTTTCAAGGTGGCCACACCCCCTCAGGGTGAGGGTCCCCGCTGGGGGGCCTGGCCAGCCTGGGTGAGGGGCTGAAGGCCATTTGCAGGGCCCTCCATCAGCGGCCAACCAAGGAGACCCAAGCCTCCCGCGTGCTCAGGCTGGCTCCATGGCTGCCGCCCACAGGCCCCTCCTTCGGTGGCTGGCCCAGGTGGGTGGGAAGCATGGCTTCCTCCATTGCCAGGGGTGACCCAAGCCTCCCACCCTCTCCGGCTGGCTCTGTGGATGCCGCCATCTTTGTCCCTCTAATTTGCATATTCCTTCCTGATTGGCTGTGGGCATTGCAGAGTGATGGTCAATTCCCATATTTCTCTCTTATTAGTGTATGTGTGTATTAGTGACACACACACACACACACACACACACACACACACACACACACACTAGTGGCCCGGTGGACAAAATTCGTGCATAGAGTGGGGGTTCCCTCAGCCCAACCTGCACCCTCTCCAATTGGGGACCCTTCCAGGGATCGGGCCTAAACCGGCAGTCAGACATCCTTCTTGCAATCTGGGACTGCTGGCTCCTAAATGCCTCTGCCTGCCTGCCTGATCACCCCTAACCCCTCTGCCTGCCTGCCTGATTGCTCCAACCTCTCTGTCTGCCTGCCTGATTGCCCCTAACTGCCTCTGCCTGCCTTCCTGATCACCCCTAACTGCCCTCCCCTGCCGGACTGATCTTGCCCCCAACTGCCTCTGCCTGCCTGCTCAACCCTAACTGCCTTCCCCTGCTGACCTGGCTGCCCCCAACTGCCCTTCCCTGCTAATCTGATCTTGCCCCGAATGGCCCTCCCCTGCCAGCCTGATCTCTCCCCAAACTACACTTCCCTGGCAGCCTGATCTCACCCCCAATTGTGCTTCCCTGCCAGCCTGATTGCCCCTAACTATCTCTGCCTGCCTGATCACCCCTAACTGCCCTCCCCTGTTGGCCTGATCTTGCCACCAACTATCCTCCCCTGCAGGCCTGATCTCGCCCCCAACTACCCTCCTCTACCAGCCAATTTGGTTCTGATTGGTTGGTTTTTATGCCAGTCAGCGTCAAAAGCTCCACCTCCTAGGCAGCCGTTGACTCCTCACCATTGACACAGGTTTGGTTCTGATTGGTCAGTTTCTATGCCATTCAGCATCAAAAGCTATCACTAAACTGGTCAAGTAATGAGTCTAAAACATGCTGGTACTTCATATTCAAGAGTTCCATTTCATTTTGTACAGCTGCACTGGCCTTCTCAAAATACTTTGTTACTCGAGGAAAATACTTATAAGTTTTAGATTCCACATCTCGCTTGAAAATTTTAACTTTACTTTCAAAAGCTTTTATGTATCCAAACATAACGTCAATACTTTTGCCAAAACCTTGTAACTTTAAGTTCAGTTCATTAATATGAACAGAGAGATCTGTAAAAAACATAAGGGTGTTGACCCACTTATCATCATTAAGCTGAGGAAAGTTTCCCAGATCCTTATCATCAAGAAATACCTTAATTTCTTCAAAACACTCCACAAAGCGCTCAAGAACTTTGCCTCGGCTCAGCCATCTTACATTATTGTACATCAGCAGTCCACTGTAGGTGGAATCAACCTCCAGTAAAAGTGCCGAAAATTCTCGCTTGTGAAGGGGACGAGCAGCTATTAAATTAACTATTTTTGTAACAACTGACATTAAGTCGTTTAAGTCGGTGAATCCTGCCTTGGCACATAGAGCCTCCTGATGGATAATATAATGAAAAGGCACAATCGGATGTCCAATAGCTTCTGTAAACAATTTGACAAATCCAACTTTTCCCCCCACCATATTTGGTGCCCCATCTGTCATCACTGACACAACTTTAGAGATATCAATGCTTAGGTCACGAAATGTTTGTATAACAACCTTACATATTTTGCTTCCTGATTTACTTGTTGACACTGATACTAACTTTATCAACTCTTTTCTCAGTGTGAGACCATCAGAATATTGACCAATAATGGCCAACTGAGCATATGATGTGACATTAGTAGTTTCATCAAGAGAGATCGAAAAATATTTACACTTCCTTATTTCTCTCTTTAATTGATGTTGTACGTTTGTGTTCAGTCTCATTATTCACAAATATTTATGATATTTCTACTGAGTGGTAACTCAGATATTCTCTTAATAATTGCATATTTATTCTGCATATCATGAAATAGAACTGGTGCACATCTTAGGAGAGTTTCTTTAATAAATTCTCCCTCACTGAGCGCTTTTCCATGCTGAGCTATAGAGTGAGCAATGCTCAAACTTGCAGATGTTAAATTTGTAGAGCCTTTCATAAATTTAAGGATGGAATTAGATTGGCTCTTATAAAGGTGTAGCTGCCTGGAAATGTATTCCTTCCTTTCATCCTCACTTTTTTCCAAGAGCTGGGAATGATTAGTTTCAAAATGTCTATTTATATTCCATGTTCTGCTTACTACCGTTTCAGTACATAGAACACAAAATGATCTGCCATTTTTTTCTATAAAGCCATACATCTCGGACCATGTCTCTTGAAAGGGTCAGCCACTGCTACTACCACTTCCTTAACTTAACCTTAGTTTTTTATTTTTTGGGTTCTCCATCAGGGGGACAGTGACAGAAGATAGAATTATAGATAGCTTGTTAGGCCTGCAGGCAATTAGGGGTTAACTAGCCTAACTAACCACAAAATGGTGCATATAACTGTCTTTTAGGAAAGGGCAGGGTTAATAAGCAGAAATAGGGGTTAATAAGGATGCACAACAGTAATAGTGGTGAAATGGAGTCTGCGCTATGGAGCAAGATGGTGTTCCTTATGTGAATTAAAATGGCTGCCGCTATTTCTAATGGCGGGAAACGGCACCCATAGCACACCACAAACCCTCGCCTCTCCCAGCCTCCCCCTCACTTATCTCAGTAATGATGGATTAGAAATCCATGACACCCCAGAACAGTAGGTAATGGTTGCTGTGGTTAACTGTTATTTGGTTACTGGTAATGGCAGGGCCCCCAGAGATGCGTCCCCTGCTGTGTTCCGCTGCTCTCTGCTCTGCCAGCGGAAGTGAGGGCAAAGATCCCAGCTTAACCGGAAGTCCCAGAACTAGACGCTCTGTGCCGGACTTCTGTTGTTTGGCCTACAGACCTCCGGCACAGAGTGTCTAATAGGGGAGGATGAAATATTTGCGACTAGAGTCTTGGAGTTAGAGTCTAGTCACAGATGTTTCATCCTCAGGAGCAGCAAATGTTTCATCCTCGGCATGCGGCTGCCTCAGCGGCCACGTGTCATCAGAAATGGCTACGTGTGTCAGTGCTGACACGCATGTCATAGGTTCGCCATCACTGTTTTAAGCTATTCCAAAAATTTCAAGAGGAAAGAACACTTCCAAGCTCCTTCTATGAGGCCCGCATTATCATAATTCCAAAACCAGATAAAGACACTACAAAGAAAGAGAATTATAGGCCAATATCCCTGATGAACATAGACGCTAAAATCCTCAACAAAATATTAGCAAATTCGATCCAGCAATACACTAAAAAGATCATATACCGTGATGAAGTAGGATTTATTCTGGGGAGGCAAGATTGGTATAATATTCACAAATCAATAAATGTGGTACAACACATTAAAAGATTGTAAGACAAAAATCATATGATCATATCAATAGATGCAGAAAAAGCATTTGACAAAATCCAACACCCTTTTTTTGGATAAAATCTCTCAACAAAGTGAAAATGGAGGGATCATATCTCAACATAATAAAAACCTTATCTGACAAACCTACAGCCAACATCATACTCAATGGGCAGAAACTAAAACCATATCCCATAATAACAGAAACAAAACAGGGATGCCCACTTTCACCACTCCTGTTTGACATAGTACTGGAAGTGCTAGCCATAGCAATTAGAAAAGAAGAGAAATAAAATGCATCCAAATTGAAAAATAGGAAGTAAAACTGTCATTATTTGCAGACAATGTGATACTGTACATAGAAAACCCTAAAGACTCCATAAAAAACTACTATAGTTAATAAATGAATTTGGCAACATAGCAGGATACAAAATTAATACCCAGAAATCTATGGCATTTTTATACACCAATAATGAACTCACAGAATGAGAAATGAAAAAAAAACAACAATCCCATTTACCAGTGCAATAAAAAATTAAGACACCTAGGAATAGCCTTAACCAAGAGAGTAAAAGACCTGTACTAGGAAAACTAAATGATGTTAAACAAAGAGATAGAGTAAGACATAAACAAGTGGAAGAATATACTGTGTTCATGGACTGATAGAAACAACATCATTAAAATGTCCTTACTACACAAAGCAACCTATCAATTCAACACAATGCCTATTAAAATACCAATGGCATATTTCACAGACCTAGAACAAATTCTCCAAAAATTCTTATGGAATAAAAATAGACCCCAAAATAGCTGCAGCAATCTTGAAAGGGGGTCACAATACCAGATATCAAGCAATACTATAAAGCTACTGTACTCAAAAAGCCTTGTACTGGCACAGGAACAGGCATATAGACCAATGGAACAGAACAGAGAACCCAGAAATCGATCCAAGCCATTATGCTCAATTAATATTTGACAAAAGAAGGTAGGAGCATACAATGGAGTCAAGGCAGTCTCTTCAATAAATGGTGTTGGAAAAATTGGACAGATACATGCAAAAAATAAAATGAGATCACCAACTTACACCATACACAAAAATAAACTCAAGACAGATGAAATATTTAAATGTAAGATATAAAAGCATAAAAATCTTAGAATTCATAGGCTGCAAAATCTCAGACATCTCTTGTAGCAATTTATTTACTGATAAATCTCCTATGACAATGGACACTAAGGAGAAAATAAACAAATGGGACTACATCAAAATAAAGTTTCTGCACAGCAAAAGAAACCACCAACAAAATAACAAGAGTGTCCACTGCATGGAAAAACATATTTGCCAATGATACATCCAATAGGGGTTAATCTCCAAAATTTATAGGGAACTTATACAACTTAACAAAAGGAATAAAAATAATCCAACTAAAAAATTGGCAAAGGACCTAAATAGACACTTCTCCAAAATTGACATACAGAAGGCCAAGAGGCATATGAAAACACAAGAGGCCTGGTGCACAAATTCGTGCATGGGTGGGGTCCAGCTGGCCTGCCCAGATCAGGGCCATTCGGGCGGGTCCAGCTGGGAGGTGGGGCTGTGGGTGGTTGGCTGGCAGGCCGGCCTCACCCCTGTTCGGGGTAGGGGATTATCGGAGGTGGGGTCGGCCAGGGGAAGGGGCCACAGGTGGTTGGCAGGCCAGCCCCGCCTGCTCATACTCCTGGTCAAACTCCAGGTGGAGGGGACAATTTGTATAATAGCCTTTTATTATATAGGATGCTCAGTCACTTAATCATTGGAGAGATGCAAATCAAAATGACAATATGGTACCACTTCACACCTGTCAGAATGGCTATTATCAACAAATCAACAAAGGACAAGAGCTGACAAGGATGTGAAGAAAAGGGAACCCTGGTGCACTGCTGGTGAGAATGAGACTGGTGCAGCCACTGTGGAAAACAGTATGGATTTTCCTCACAAAAGTAAAAATGAAACTCTCTTTTGACCCAGTGATCCCACTTCTAGGATTATATCCTAAGAAATCAGAAACACCAATCAGAAAGGATATATGCACCCCTATGTTCATATCAACACAATTTATGCTAGCTAAGATTTGTAAACTAAGTGCTCATCAGCAGATGAGTGGATTAAAACCCTGTGGTACATTTATACAATGGAATACTATGCAGCTGTAAAAAATAAAGAACTCTTAGCATTTGAAACAGCATGGATGGAGCTGGAGAGCATTGTGCTAAGCAAAATAAGCCAGTCAGAGAAAGATAAGTATCACATGATCTCACTCATATGTGGAATATAATGAACAACATAAATTGATGAACAGAAATAGATCTTGAGAAATAGAAGCATGGAACAGACTGTCAAACCTCATAGGGAAGGGAAGAGACGGTGATCAGGTGGGAAGAGATCAATCAATGAATTTGTATACATATATGCATAACCAATGGACATAGACAATAGTGTGCTGAAGATCTGAGTTGGGGGATGGAGACAGGCTTGGAATGGTCAATGGGGGAAAGAGGAGGCATATGTAATACTTTCATCAATAAAGAATTTAATAAAACCATAATGCAATGGTTTTTGGGAAAATATATTCAACTGTAATAATAAAGCAGTATGTTCCAATAAAAACAGAAAAGATACAAACAAAACAAAACAGATTGGGTTTCTGTCATTTGTTCATGTACAGGTCACCTTCTGTAAGCATAGGTACTTGCTGACATCATGAAGGCTCAGTTTCATTGTTGCTCAGAATAAAGTGGGGCTTGCTAGAATGACATATGGGGCAGTGTGGCAACAGTATGCCTGGATCCAGGAGCTGATGTGGTCAAGGTTCCCCAAGGAAGGCACACTGCACACCCATCTCCAGCCTAACCCTGGAACCTTCTAGACTGCATGCACCTCAAAGGGGCACTCGGTTTCTTGCCCTTTTGGGGGCATCATCCAGTATATGGTAGCTTGTTTCAAGGCCAGGTTTACTACAGTTTCTTCTTCTGGGTATATTTTTTCCCTGCCCCAGTTCCCTCCCTCCCTGTGATGCCAGCTATTTAGGGAGTGCCAGAGGCTGAGCCCCTCTGGTCTCTGTGAGGACCCCAATGGTGAGAAGTTTAGAGTCTCTGGCATCACATTACAGAATTTAAGCTAGAGATAGAAATGTTTAGCCTGTTGGTCAAATCTGGCCCACAGATATTTTATTTGAGCCCACTTAATAAAATTGGAAGTTTTTAAATAAAAAGTCAGAGTCCTGATTTTTCTTGAAAAAATGTGAAGATCTGGCAACAGGGGGCCATATTACTATGCACTGATGCTCAGCAAAAGTTTAGAAGGGGCAAGTATTCCCATAATCACTTCTCTTATTTCAGGGCCAGTCTAGCACCACAAGTCTCCTTGGAACATTAATTGAGCACTGGTGGAGGCCAGCTCTGGGCCTGTTAGGAGATGAGGCAGGGCAGAAATGTAGTCCAGATCAAACCTTGACTTCAAGTTCATTGTGAGGACAAAAGTAGAAAAGAAACCAGGGTCTCTGAGCATCTGAATCTCTTTATCCTACCATGTACCTAGTGAGCAGAGGGGGGAAAAAAAGACATGGCTTAAGGGCTCAGAGAGAGGCTGCAGCTGTACTGCTTGCTTTTCTTCCTGGTCACATAATTAAACCACATTTTCCAGAGAGTCCCACAGTCAAAGTGGGGCCATGTGATACATGCGGGTAGAAGTGATGTAACACCAGCTCTAAGCCTGGCCCTTAACTCCTTCTTGCTCCACATCTTCCATTTGCAATTCCTTTCCTTGTTTCAAGAGTCACAGATTCAGTAGAGGATTCTGAGGTCTCAGAAGATGGATGAGCCACATGCTACAAGGAGCCCAGATCTCTGAATGACTCTGTGGAGCAGAGTGCTCCTCTCCTCAGACCTCATGGACTCTAATGAGAGCAAGAAGTAAACTTCTTCAGTTTTAAGCCACTAAGATTTAGGAGCTATTAGAGTGACTACTGTATCCTGACGAGCACACTGGCCTTGAGTAGTACACAGAGTCAGGGGTTACTAAGTTCCTTCTAGAAAGTTCAGTTTCCTTTGAGGACAAATTTCTCAAATAAATGCCACATATCCAATGACTTCTAAGTTTTTTCCACCCAATCACTGCCTCATCACCAATAAACTGGTTTCTGTGACTCAACTGGAAGCACACTTTCCAACAATTAAAACTGCCAAATTCAAAATACTTCATTCCCATTTTACTTTTGTTCTTGGGGTATTTAACACTTTTAAGCACACTCTTCTTTTACATCCCCGCTCCAGAAGTAGACTGTTTCATATTCTAATTCCACCAGCACTTACTAGCTGTGCAACATTGGGCAATTCTGAAACTTCACTGAACTCTGCTGCAGTTCTTGTCCCAGCATTACAGAGGGTTCAGCAATCTGGAGAAAGGGCTGATGTGTAGGTTCAATAAGGACTCCACAGACAAAAGATAGTTTTGAAAGGCATTGGGGGTCAGAGGAGCTTCAGCTAAAGGAGCTAAAGACTACCCCTTGACTCAGGATCCTGTGCTTTTTATTAACACAATTTGTCCTAAGGCAAGGTGGAGATAATACACTTCAAAGGGTAGGGTTTCAAAGGGTAGGGTTTACAAAAGCATTGTCAGATTGGGGAATAGCCTACAGCTGTTCAGGTGTTTGGCCAACAGGAGGCAATAATATGCAGATTAAGAAGCCCTGAGCTGTCTGGCAGTAGACAATCCTATTCAGATTTGGGGAAGTGCCTTTCAGCCATCCCAGATTATTCAGCCCTGCTGACAAGCTGGAATTGGCTTCTGGAAAACTCACCTAGGGGCTAGTGTGATAATTCATTAAGATAATTCACGGGCATTGAAATAATATTTTGAACAAATGCAAGAGCTCCCTGAATTCACTGGGATTAATAGTGTAGTGTCATCATTGTCTTCCTCCTTCTCTGGCTTTTCTTCTCTCTGCTTCATGATTTTTTTTTCTCAAAGATTATTGTATTGGATCTTTTCACATCTCATTTGTCCTCTGTGACTGACACAGTTTTATGTCAGATTCTAAAAGTTTCTATCAAGTTTTATTTCCAATTTGCTTCCACCATACCTCTTCTCTCACATGTCATCAAATCCTATATATACAGAAATAGATCAACTGACCTCTTTTCTATGGGCCTTTGTGGCAGACCCAGTTAGAGATGAATCAAAAAGAAAGAACTCCTCGAGGACACAAATTGTGTCATATGCTCTATGCACTAGTACTAAGTGATTGAGCCACAGAACATCCCAATGACTTAGTAGACATTTCTCTGAGGGATTGTGAGTGCTTGCTAACTTCTAAGGACTTTATATATTTCAAGATCAAGAAGTATGTTCCATCACTCACGATCCTTCTATTCTTCTCTCCTAATTACAGCCTAATTTAGAATTATTTCAGTTGGTTTATTTTTCCCAGGGTGAGAGCCGAAGAGTATTTGACCTTGAAAATATCTCTCAAAATTAGTCTGTCAGAGTTAAGTAATTTTAGAAACATGAAACAAGTCAGAGCAGCATCTTTGGGTTGAGCCCAATTTATTGAGGTCCTTCAGCTGCCATAAGAGGGATCAACAGGGATAGAGGAGTCCCGATTGCTTAGAGCCACTGAAGGGTAGTTGAGAGCAAATAAGCCAGAGAAGAAGTCAGCACCATGAGAAGCAAGAGATATGTGCGTGTCCCAGAGAGATTAAAAAAAGATGGTATGGTCAACTTCATAAAATGATAAAATGTCAAAGAGAATCTGTTCACTCCTACATTGAGTCATTTTAAAATAATTTTTTTTTTTTTTTTGGTTACTGGAACTGGCCAAGGTTAATTACTAAGCAGTGACCCAAACAGACATGGTTTCATTGAGATGGAAGAGACTGGTGGGACTATGAGCAAACTGAGACCCAGGTAGGGCAGCCAAGGTTGATGTGAGCCATTAGGCTGAGCAGGGATGGAGGATTATGGAGCAGAAGCTAGTGGGAAATTAGGTTGTTCTGAGTCTTTTATTATAGTCCTCAAAACAGAAGAATGCCAGAGAAATCGGTGAAGAGGAAGAGCCAGGCACATTAGGTGCACTTCAACTCTTTAGAGAAATCTCAGAGTAACCTTGCCTTTGATTATTGGTTCAAGGGAGTGACTCTGGGGAAAAATTATGTGGTGTAATTTTTACTTCTTCTCACTCAGCTTCCACATGAAAAAATAAGGCTTGCACCTTTCAATAAGTGCTTTCAAATGTTTTGAAAGAAATTGTAGTGTGTGTGAGTGGGGGACATCTCTGGGCCCATTGAAACTCAGTAGAAGGAGAATCACTTATATATGGTTGGAGCCCTTGATAGGATACTCAGCTTCTTGTAAGGATAATACCACATGGCTATGGTGCAAAAGCCATGGGGAAGAGATTGCACAGCAGATGCCCAAGGTCTAGGGGAGACTAGCAGACTTGCTTTGTTTCACTTACAGTGTTATGAAAAACTTGAATTACGGTAGCTGCCAACATTTAAAAATAGGAAGATTAAGCATAAAATATGGGTTTCTAGCTTCTCTTTAAAAATGGAGATTGTTTTTAAAAATGGAGAGTTTGAGCAAATTGGCTAGGTCTGGGGATCTGTTTTCTCCTTTATATGGGTCAAGCCCTGTATTTCTCCACCAGGGTAGGTATTCATTATGTCATCTGCCTAGCCTCACAGAGATTGAAATTGGTCACCTTTGCTACACAGCATTATTGAAATTGATTCTGTTATTTTAAATCACATTTTCAGGTAACATTATGAAATCTGGGTTTCTTAAATTTCTAGAACCAAAGAGACTCAGAATCCCTTTGGAGATATGTCTCATTCACTTTTTCTCTTATTCATAGAGTCATTATGACAGTTAAATGAGTGACTTTTTATGAAGTGCTCCAAACAGGGCCTGGTAAATAGTTAAGTACTATATTTGTACTTATTAAATAAAACAATTTTTAAAATATTTTTATTGATTTCATAGAGGAAAGGAGAGGGAGAGAGAGAGAGAGAAACATTGATTGACTGCTCCCAGCATACCCCATACTGGGGATCTAGCCTGAAACCTGGGCATGTGCCCTGACCAAGAATTGAACCTGGCACCCTTCAGTCTGCAGGCTGACATTCTATCCACTGCACCAAGCCTGCTAGGGCTTAAATAAAATAATTTAAATACTGTCAATGTTTAATGTGGTTGCCAATTCATATTTACCTTTTCTTATTGTTTTTATTTCTCTAGTCTGAGTTTAAGCTAAAAAATGGCTTATTCCCAGGTTGCTGTGTCTATTCATGATTCTAGTGAGAAATGGACCTGGCACCCTTGCATGTTTCACTTTCTGTATTTATAAGTTGCACAGCACTACAGCACTACACTCCTAAGTCCTCAATGCCTTATAGAGATTTTTAGTAAGAGATCTTTTAGTCTTGATTTGCTCTTGATCCTGCCTTCTCCTTTTGCCCTACCTACCCCAACACAAGGACATGTGGCCCGTACAGAAAGAATCTGAATCACAGAGAACTGATGCCATTCAATTTTGCATTTCTCCTCCTAATTTATAAGCTTTGTACCCACCTTCGTCTTCCTACAGAAAGGGTTCTATGGTTTTTCAGCTAGAAACTGTAGCACAGCTCCTGGGTATTTCAGAAAGCCCAGCTTCTCAGAATCCAGTGAGGGATACAGGCTTTGTTCTCTTTCAGACTAGGAATCCAGTGGCTTTTGTGCCCTAGTCATCTTCATAGTCAAGTTGCACATAGCCTTTTTTTTCAGGTCACTCATTCTTTACAGCGTAGTGGCTATCTCTACCTTTGAATGCCAGTAATCAAAATTGGAAGAGCCTCCAGCAAGGACATTTAGTATAATCTCTATTTTCTGTCAAACCTCCCCTTGCTATTCCCATCTCCAAATCACAACTAACTAATGACCAAATACAAAATAAACTTTTGTTAATACTCATCAGTAGTTTTTTAAAACAGTGATACTACTGCTGAAAAGGTGATGCAAAATATTAATCCCTTAAGTGGGTACCCTACTTTCAGGTACTAATTTTTTTCCTCTGAGAATGCTGAGATTATCTTTCTTATTTTTTTTCTCTATTTCTCATTCTTGGTAGATGTTTTTAAAACAATAAATACCTTTATTACATGATCTAATATTGGGAAGAGGAAGATTTATTTGCCTTTCTGGGCCTTGAATTTCCTCAGCTAGAACTCCAGGTCCTTTCCCTCTACACATAATCATCTGCTCGGCCACATTGGCCTGGTCCTGAAGTGAGGCATGCAAGAAGCTTGTCCTGATGCAACTGCTCTTCAAGAAGACTGCTGATTTTGGTATTTTATTGACTTTCATCATATTTCTTCTGAATTTTCTTTGATCATTTTTTGTTTAAAATCTCTTCCTCTTCAGGGGTCAGCTTGGCCCCCTTCTTGTGGCCCAGGGGCAGTGCTAGAGGGACTTGTACCACAGTAGGTATGGTGAGCACGCTACAGTTCTTTACTCAGAGCTTGATGTTGCCCAGTTCATTGTTGAATGCATTGTAGACAACATCAATAATCCTAGTTTTGTGTGTACAACACTCCAAGCCCAAGGAAAAAGCTGCCCACATCCAGCCTCAAGGCTTGGTACTTCCTGTTGCCTCCCTGCATACAAACTGTGTGTATTTGGCAGGGGCCAATCTTAATGTTGGCAGCAGGACATCCTAGTTCATATTTTCACTTCTTGTGGTGGGGCTGTGTCTTGCCCCAGGTCTTGCAGTGCTTGTACTAGTTGTCTCGAGAGATGCCCATGGCTCTGCATCAGCTGGAAAGAGCCTTGGGAGAATTTCTTGATTTATTTATTGCCTTCCTTGAAATATTATATTTGGTTATGACTTATCCATAATAATCTAATCTTAAACATTATATATAATAATAAAAGCTTAATATGATAATTAGACTGGATGTCCTTCCGGATGACCTTCCAGATGAAGCTGGGGCTGCCAGGGAAGCCCAGGTTCCGGGTGCCAGAGAGAATCCGGTGCCAGCAGCAGGGGGAAGGAAGGCCTACTCTTGCACGAATTTCATGCATTGGGCCTCTAGTTTACTAGTATATATAATTGTTTTATGTAAAATTGTATGTATATATAATGCTTTTAAAGAAATGATACCTGTATTTTGGTGCACATGCACAGGTGGTGCTTGTGTCAACACCAATCATCGGAAGCACAGCTGTAAGGGAATGAGTGCCCGCTGGGAATTTTATTTAATTGGGATACTCCTCCCATAAATGGATATTTATTTTTCACAGATGAAAAAACTGTTTTTCAGTAAAATTAGTAACTTTCTCAGGGTCATACTATTGATAAGGACAGAGTTCAGATCCAACTTCTGGTCTGTCAGATCCTAAGTTCTTGTACTTTTCAACTAGTGTATGGGTAAGTCTTCAGCTCTCAACTCTGATGGGACAAAGGCTCTGAGACATAAGACATTGTTTACAAAGCACACTCTTCATAAAGCCCACAGAGTTTATAGTCTCTGCCTGATCACCAGACAATTTGAGAAAACTACTTTGTCAGATTCTAAGAAGGGTGTTCTGACAGCAATGCAATAAAGCAGTTGACATCAGAGGGAGAAAAATATACTCACTAGATCTTTTGCGATTTGAGAAATTGATTTTTGTAGAATTTAACATAGATGAAAGCATTTTCCAAAAGTACCTGGAACCTGGGCCAGTTATGTTCTTCTCTAAAAAATTCAGTTCTAACCCTGGCCGAGTAGCTCAGTTGGTTAGAGCATCATCCTGATCCACCAAAGTTGTGGGTTCAATCCCTGGTCAGCGTACATATAAGAATCAACCAATGAATGCATAAATCAGTGGAACACAAATTGATCTCTCTCTCTCACTCTCTTCCTCTCTTAAAATCAATAAAAATTTAAAAAATTCAGTTCTAACAGACTGATTTTCAACCCCTCACTTGAGTGGCTTGTATGGAAGCTCTCTGAGTGGGGTAAAGAACACAGTTTCAGATTCTCTGGAACGGAAGTGACCAAGAGTCCCAGCCATTGATAGAAAGGCAGTTGGGTGGGTCCTGATCAGAGAAGAAACGTAGCCACATTTAGGGCAGTATGGAGATTGTTATGGACAGTTATTGAGAGGGTTAACTTGAAACGCAGTGGGAAACAAAGGCAGGTGGAACATAGGAAGGGGCATACATGCAGTTTGAGCAAGCCTAATCACAGGAACCAACCATGCAGAAATAATAAAATGTTTCTGGACTCAAAGTGGGAGGCATGGAAAAACAAGGGAGGACCTGCAGCAACAAGGTATACAAACACACAGAAACAGGGAAAGTTCAGGTCCGTTGCTGGGCAAGAACAATTGAGGGGATCAATTAGGTGACGAAATGGATAGATATGAAAGCAGGCTTATAGCAAATATATACCCCTGGACTACAAGGCTTGAGGGGGCAGCCATTTTTGGGTCCTCCGTCCCCATGAGGGGAGTCTGAATCTGCTCGTAATAAATTTTCTATGCTTTTGTTTAAGTCTTTTGGTCCAAGGAGCTCATTCTTCTGCGTCTCAAGACACAACGCTGGGGAACAACCTCGGCTCACCATTCTGGTTATCACTGTTACAGTGGGAAAGCACATCATGGTCTCCAAGATATCCTAATGATGTTAGAACACACTGTTATAACTAAACAATCAGACTTCTACTGGACAGGTACTGGGCCTGGAGAGGGTAGTATATGGGTTCTTGACTTCATGCAAGAAAAATTTCACAACACGAGTCCAGATGACTTTGAGAGTACTTTTATTAAAGCTGGGGACAGTGAAACAAACAAAAAGTTTAGGATAGTAGAAGCAACAAGAGAGAGACTAGGCAGGGCTGCTTTGGCTCTCTGAGAAATCAGAGCAAATGGAGCCTTGGAGACAGGTTCAGGGAGTTAGCCAGGACAAGCTGCCACTACCCATCGCTCCCATAGTTGCAAGTCTCCTGGGGGACCTTTAGAGCTTATGAGATGAACCCCTGAGAAAAAAGAAAGGCATGGGTGTGCTCCTGGGAGGGAGAGCATACCCTGGTCCTTTGTGTTGAGGCTTTTAAAGGCTGGGAGTTTAGGGAGGTCTTAGGGAAGGATCTCAATTGAATATTTCTCAGCTTTATGCTGATGCACCTGAATGACATTTATTCCCTTAACTTCATCTGTCCTTGGGAGTGGTTGGCACAAATGGCACTAATTGGATTTCTGTTACATATCTCCCTGAGTAGGGTGACTTAAACTATTTGCACTCTGGTTGGGGAGGAGAGGTGTAACCATTTACTCTTAAGTGTCCTTGTTTAGGGAAGATAGGATTTTGTGATTTACTAGATGTCTGTAACCTGCTTGTCTGTTTAACTATCTGTCTCAGTTTCCCTATTCTACTTGTCCTGGCTGGCCTGTCTCAAGGAGACTGCTCAGAAATCCTCAGAAATATGTTTCTGAACCAAAATTCCCCATGGGCTTATTTTCTTATCTATTTCAGTCTTTGGCATCATTGGGCCATTTGGACTATGGTTTTCTACGTAGATTTTATATAAGGGAAAACAAACTAAATAACACCCTTGATATTAGTGATGTATACTTTCAAAAAAAATAGCAGCGTTGATCATATTGTTGTTTCTTTTTTAAAATATGTTTTCATTGATTTTTTTTTTAGAGAGAGAGGGATAGACAGATAGAAACATTGATGAGAGAGAAACATTGATCAGTTGCCTCGTGCACGCCCCTACTGGGGATCAAGCCTGCAACCCGGGCATGTGCCCTTACCAGGAATCGAACCAGTGACCTCTTGGTCAACCACTGAGCAACATGGGCCAGGCCTATTATTGTTTCTTTAATGATTGATAATAAAATGTCCAAAACATTAAATGAATTCTTCATGAAGGCAGTTTTGGGGGGAGCTAATCTAAGATGGTCTAAATATATAATTTTTTCAGGCCTCACTGTGTTACATTTCAGCATGTTTATCACATTATGTTCTTTAAATCAAAGTAATTCTAACTCAGCCCACTCCTATAGGGCTGGTAGAAAATTTAATGTTCATAATTATTGGGATTCCCCATAGGCTTGGGCAAGGACTTCCCACCACCTGCTACAGAACAACATGTTCGGGGGATCCTCTGTCTTGGTCCTTGCTGGTGCCTCTGTTGCTTCCTGTGGTGGCTTTCCCATGTGCCCATTTGGCTGGACTGTCTGACATCTCCCAGAATTTCCTTTCTGTGTTTCCTGTCAGCATGAGCTATGAGGGAGATTCCCTCCTGACAGTTGGAGGATGGAAGGAAGGCAGCAGCCCTTTTGTAGCACACATACTAGCACATTGTTTCTGATCTGTCAGTTCAGCTTATTGGCAGGAAGCAGCAATTTGGCCTGCAATTGCTATCCCGTCCCCCTAGATCTTCCTTCAGTTTCTCTGACTCATGTGTGTGTGTGTGTGTGTGTGTGTGTGTGTGTTTAGGTTCTTGACAAAGGACCTTGGTCTCTGTAGAATACTCTTTTCACCAAGGTTGGAGGCCATGAGAATCCAAATCCATGTGGGCCATCCTGGCCCTTGTAGGGTTCCAGTTTGCTCATGATCTTCCTTCCTGACTACCAGCCTGCAGACATGGGGACAACTTTGCAGAGATTGCTTAGTGAACCCCATGAGTGCTTAAGCCATTTCCCTTTTTTAAATCCGTATTTATCTTCTACTGGCTCTGCTTCTCTGAGTTACCCGAATATACTTCCAAGCTGCTCTCTGAGGGCACAAGCCTTTGTCAAGGCTGGAATCCCAGGGTCTAGATGGGGCCTGTTTACATATATAGCTGCAGCCACTCATCGCTGAATCTCTGTCACTGTCTCAGTTCATCATAGTTCTTTGCCATAGTACGACCTGAAACTTCTGTCCCTTTTTTAGTCTGGAAGAAATCCCACTGTGTGGTTCTGCTTTATGGTCTTTACCCTCGAGAATCTAATGATATTTCCTCAGTGGGTTGAGCCTCTCACAGAAGACAGCGAGGTTTGACTTCAGGCCAGTTCTGCTTTCAACACCAGTAGAAACATAGAGTGAGGCAAGCCAGTATAACACTTTATTGTCCTGGAGTTGGAGAGGTTCACGTAGAAGAGAAATTAAAAAGAAATAAGCACAAACCCTTCAATAATTGGAGGGCATAGCTAAAGATGGGGACAGAGATATGCTCCTTAGCAAATGGTTCCAAAAGCCAGCTCAGTTGTTTCCAAATTCTATGCCTACCAAATCAGAAACTTCGAGGGTAGGGTACAGGAAATTTAATTATGCACAGCTGAAATAAAAACAGCTGTCTTAGACCATCTTCTATATAGTAAATGTCAATTCTCTTCGTGGAACAATTGATGCTAGTGGATAGCAAACAGTAATAATTATCCTCTACAAGGGCCTAGTGTGTTAGCTACTCCATATAGTTAAATAGGCATTTGTGTGTTCTAGAAGCTAGAAGAGGCAGAGATAGGATTGACATTTCATTATTCACGTTCGGAAGTTTTCTTATCCAGTATTCTTATGCAATTGGGCAACAACCCCATCTGTGGGAAAACATGAGCTCTGAGAATTACAATCCAATACAAACATGTGTTTGGGGGTCAGGGCTGAAAAGTCACCATGGCTGCAGCTCACAGGTTGGGGGATGTGTTAGCCAGAGAGGGGTGCAGCTCCACGTTTGCCTGCGTGCCCTCCTGAGGAACCTGACAGGCTTCTAGGGTCTAGAGGAGCTTCAGTTCACTGAGGAAACAAACATGGGTAGAACATGATGGTGAGGGACATTGTCCAGTAAGAATGCTAAGCCTGACTGGAGCAGTATTCTGTGGGTCCCAGTGTGAGGGCTCATTATGCTGGGGGCCCTTTTGCACTCAGCACAAGGGACCTTTCACTGTCAAGCAATGAATTAGGAGACTGGAGAGTCCCTGTGGGAAGCTGCCTAGAAGAGACTGCAGGACCTTGATGAAGGTAATTGATGAAGATGGAAAAGCTGAAGCTGACATAAATACCCCAGTCTTGTCCTAAAATAGGTATGAAGAAGGAATTCAATGAAGTCCTTTCAAAGGGAATGATTGAGTCTGTGAGCTGTTCTTTCATGGAGTTGTATTCTGGGAATCTCTCCCCAAATTTCTTTTTTTCAATCCTCACCCGAGGATATGTTTGATTTTTATTTTTAGGGAGTGGGTAAGGGGGGAGAGAGAGAGAGAGAGAGGAACATCGATGTGAGAGTAACAGCAATTGGTTGCCTCCCATACATGCCTGACAGGGTTTGAACCCACAACCAACTGAGCTGCACTGGCCAGAGCTCCTCAAACTTCTTATCAGTCAAAGCTGTGACCTCTCTGCCAAGAACTCCATAGGACAGAGCCCAGTGGACTCCCAGCTGCTGGGACATCAGCAAAGAGGGCACCTTCACAACAGTTTGGAGAGAACTGCTCTCACAGATGAGATGGAATTCAAGAAACTAGTTTCCAAACTAATGATGTCAGAGTTCATCAAACTCCTATGGCCAGGAGCCTACTAGGATGAAAGCTTCATGAAATGGGTGTAGTTATGTTACTGGACAGGGACTGGCCTGGAGCTGGTCTGCTACAGGCTGGCCTGTAGTGTGTGGATTCTTGACTTCATGTAGGAAAGATTTCACAACACAAGTTCAGGTGATTTCAAGAACACATTTATTAATGCTGGGGACAGTGAAACAAAGGAAAGACTTAGGGTAAAAGACACAGAAAGAGAGAGACTAGGCAGTGCTCTATTTGGGCCTCTAGAAATGTTATAGGAAAGAAGTGAGCCAAGGCAGGGCTGCTTTTATCTCACTGGGAAGTCTGAGAAAAGGGGGCCTTGGAGACGGGATCAGAGGTTAGCTTGGGACGAGCTGCTGCTGGCCACCACTTCCCTGGTTGTAAGTCTTATGGGATCCTTACAGTTTAGGAAGAAGTAAAAAGGTCATGTCTGGGAAGGGGCATGAGCATGTTCTAGAGCAGGGTTGGGGAATTTCTGGCCCTCAGGCTATATAAGGCCCACAAAGTCATTTGGTCTGGCCCTGCCAAGGCAACTGCAGGCAGGACTTGAAATTCAATAAATCTAGGAGCTTTCTTCATAGCAACATAAAGTTACATTAAGTGAATTATATCAAGTGAATGGTGTTATAAATATCCAAGTGGCCCTTGGTGGAAAAAGATTCCCCACCCCGGCTCTAGAGCGATTCTGCACTGGGTCCTTGTCTTGAGGCTTTTTCATCTTGTTTTTTGTTTGTTTGTTTGGTGTGTTTTTTTAATTTCTTTATTGATTACTATATTACATATATGTCCTTATTTCCCCATTATCCCCCCAATCCTCCCCCTCATACCCTCACCCCCCTGTTGTCTGTGTCTAATGGTTAGGCTTATATGCATGCAAGCAAGTCCTTTGGTTGATCTCTCCCCCTTATCCCCACCCTCCCCTACCTTCCCTCTGAGGTTTAATGGTCTGATCGATGTTTCTCTGTCTCTGGATCTATTTTTGTTCATCAGTTTATGTTGTTCATTATATTCCATAAATGAGTGAGATAGTGTGATATTTATCTTTCTCTGCCTGGCTTATTTCACTTAGCATAATGTGGTTTTTTTTTTTGTTGTTTTTCCCCTGTGGGTGAGAGTCTTAGGGGAGGATTTTAACAGAATATTTATCTGATTTCCATGTGTGCTTTATATATACTGATGCATAAAAATGAGTATATAGGGGAGTTTTGGATTATTATTTGGTCTTCTTTACTGTTTTACTTTTATCTTGGGTCTACCTAGCTTTAATGGGGTTTTTGTTTTTTGTTCCCATGACTTCATATGCCCTTGGGTTTAGCTGGCACAAATGGTATTAATTGGGTGTTTGTTCTCTATTTCCCAGACAATGTTGATTTAAGCTCTGTATTCTCTGGTTAGGGAAAGGATGTATAAACTATTTGCTTTCAAGTGTCCTTAGTTGGGGAAGATAAGGTCTTGTGATTCACAAGCTGGCTGTAAGTTGTCCAAATTGTTTAGCCTTGTTCAATTTTCTTGTCTCAGTTTCCCCATTCCACTTGCCCAGGAATTTTCCTAGCTTCTTGCTATCCTGCCACAATATAGCTCTGTGTTTGATTTATTGACTTCAACTTCTTGCCAAGGAAACTTGTCTCCAAAGAAAAGCCATTTCTAGGGGTTATTAAAGGAAAGTTAGATTCCGGCCTCTGTAACGGTGAGTGTAGAGCTGTAGGTAAGGATGACTCAAGTCACTTGCCACACTGTCTAAACCAGTGATGGTGAACCTATGACATGTGTGTCAGCACTGACACGCGTAGCCATTTCTGATGACACGCGGCAGCTGAGGCGGCCGCATGCCGAGGATGAAACATTTGCTGCTCCTGAAGATGAAACATTTGCGAAATAATGTTTTTTCCTCAAAGTGACACACTACCCGAGTTATGCTCAGTTTTTTGGCGAAGTTTGACACACCAAGCTCAAAAGGTTGCCCATCACTGGTCTAAACCATTGCGACTCATTGAGAACGTTTTCTTTAAGATGAAAGAGATGCCTAGAGAAAGAAGGTTGCTTCTGCTCTAATGGGACCCTGGCAGCTGAGTCACACACAGCTCAGCTCATAGTCAGGGGCTCTGTTTACAATGGTGACCATTTACGTAATTGGTGAGAACAAATCAAGAGCTTAATTCTACTAAGAAATGTAACAGGCCCTGGAGCTTATATATTATTTGTTAATTAATAGAGTTCTGTTGGTTAAATAGCCAGTAGGGTCATGACTTACCTCTGTCTCTGAAAACATGGTGGAAATACAAAGAAAAGGTTTTTGTTTGTGTGTTTTTTCCCCCCAAAGATTTATTTACCTTATGCTAGTGTTGTCCCTGATTTTTCTTGCATAATTGACAAGCTTGGCTATTCAGTGTGTTCACAAATTAATGTTGAGTGATCAATACAAAGATTGGGAGGCTAATCGGGTGCACAGTGGCTGTGGAAGAGCAGCCAGTTAATCCTGAGGAAGTGCTGAGTCAGCCAAATGCAGCATTAATGATGTCTGTAGTTAACAGAAAGTTACACCTCTCTGAGCAAGTTGAATTTTTATTGAGGGTTAATTTAGAAAGTGAATAAATTACCAACTAAGAATGTATTGGCAAGTGGCATTGAGGTTTACTGAGATAATAAACTTGCCTGGTCCTTAAAATGCTGTGCAGTAATCCTAACCTTTAGTGGAGATTGGTTTCCTGCTCGCTAACCCATATTCTAAAGTAGTTTTTGGAGGTATGCAGGATTGAAGTGTTTCTTTCTCAGGAAGAGCTCTTGTGTGTGGGAAAGAACTGTCATGAAAAGTGAAATGACAACTTTGAAAAGCTGGCCCTTGAATCACATAACAGAAAACCACCCCAACTTCTTTGTTCTATATTTTGTTCTATATTCAGTTCTCACTAAGAATAGGAAAAAAATAGTTTATGCCAAGTAGAGATGAATTTTTAGAAAGCATCTCCAAGGCCTTGTTGAAACCTATGCTGAGCTCTCTTCCCTGTTGCCAACGGTATAGATGAGGCACAAGCCTGTTCATTTGACTGGTTTGGGGCCTTGACCAATATCCCTGCTCTTAATTTCTGTCTGCATAGTCAGGAACACTTTGAATATTTGATATTTGAGGACAGTATTTAATGTCTACATAATAAAACTATTTGAATTTCCAAAACCAGTATTGAAACCAAGTGAAACTAGCTGATGGTTTCTTAATCTCAGACTTGGAAATAAATGTAACTGTATTTTTCTGAAGTGTGTTTGAAAAAATCCTGCCTCAAGATCATTGTTTACTAGAATCAACTTTCAAAGTTGTTTCAGGACTAAGCATTTATTCCAGAATAAGACAAAAGCATGAAGAGCCTGTCCAGAGTCAGGGGAAGTGTGATGGTGGCTTTCCAAACATGACTAAAACTGTTTATACTAAACTACTAGAGGCCCGGTGCACGAAATTCGTGCACAGAGGGGGTTGTCCCTCAGCCCAGCCTGTACCCTCTCCAATCTGGGACCCCTCAAGGGATGTCCGACTGCCCGTTTAGGCCCGATCCCAATCTAAATTAACCCTCAACAAGGGATCGGGCCTAAACGGGCAGTCAGACATCCCTCTCACAATCCAGGACTGCTGGCTCCCAACTGCTTGCCTGCCTGCCTTCCTGATTGCCCCTAACCGCTTCTGCCTGCCTCTCACAATCCAGGACTGCTGGCTCTCAACTGCTCACCTGCCTGCCTTCCTGATTGCCCCTAACCGCTTCTGCCTGCCAGCCTGATCACCCCTAACCACTCTGCTGCCAGCCTGTTTGCCCCCAACTTCCCTCCTCTGCCTGCCTGGTCACCCCTAACTGCCCTCTCCTGCAGGGTTGATCACCTCCAACTGCCCTCCCTTGCAGGCTTGGTCCCTCTCAACTGCCCTCCCTTGTAGGCCAGGTGCCTCCCAACTGCCCTCTCCTGCTGGCCATCTTGTGGTGGTGATCCTGTGTCCACATGGGGGCAGGATTTTTGACCACATGGGGGCAGCTATATTGTGTATTGCAGTGATGGTCAATCTACATAGTACTCTTTTATTAGATAGGATAGAGGCCTGGTACAGGGGTGGGGGCCAGCTGGTTTGCCCTGAAGGGTGTCCCTGATCATGGTGGGGTACCCTTGGGGCATGGGGTGGCCTGAGCGAGGGGCCTGTGGTGGTTTGCAGGCCGGCCACGCCCCCTGGCAATGCAAGCAGAGGCCCTGGTATCTGGAATTTATTTTCCTTCTACAATTGAAACTTTGTAGCCTGGAGCAGAGCCAAGCCTGGGGCTCCCTCCGAGGCCCGAAGCCATTTGTGTTGGGGTTATAATTGAAACTTTGTTGCCTTAAGCGGTGGGCCCGGCCAGGGTGTGTGGAAAGCTTTGCTTCCCCTGTTGCCTGCGGCAACCCTGGCCTGCTCTCTCAAGCTCCATTCTGCCTCCATTTGTTTGAATTTGTTTACCTTCTATAATTGAAACTTTGTAGCTTGAGTGGAGGCTTAGGCCTGCAACGGCTGGCAGAAAGCTTGGCTTCCTCTGTTACCTAGGAAACCTTGCTCTCTGTGGCTGTAGCCATCTTGGTTTGGGTTAATTTGCATACTCACTCTGATTGGATGGTGGGCGTGGCTTGTGGGCGTGGCTTGTGGGTGTGTCGGAGGTATGGTCAATTTGTATATTTGTCTATTATTAGATAGGATGATACTGTTCCTATAGAATCTATGGCAGCCTCTAAACAAAGCCCTGTGCATGAAGAGGAGAAAAGAATGGTGTCCACACAGCCTCTCCTATTGTTAGTAAAGAGTGGGAGAGTTAAGATCCAAACAGAACTTGTTTCAGGAGACTTTATCTGACATGATACCTATTTTATGCCAAAAATATGTCTTGTAGGGTTTTTTTTTTTTTTTTGTTTTGTTTTGTTTTTACAAATATTGCTTTCATCATTCCTGTGATGTTTTATTATTTGTTTCATTTAGTATGACTTCTGCAACATGAATTAGACATTAGCTCACTATGTTAGCAATGAAAGAAAAATCTAAACCAGGTGAACTTTAATGGACAAATATATATTTGCTTTAAGTTCTAGAGAAAAATTTGGTTGGATTTTTTTATTTCTGTTAATATGAATAAGTGAGTCCAGTTCTCTTAAAAAAAAAAATGCTATTTATTGAAATAGTACAGAGGCAAATTTGACAAAAATAACTAGAGTGGGGTCAGAACTATCAGAAGAATATTTACTAGGAAGGTGTATTTGTTAGTTGGAATCTGAAAGTTAGATATTTTCCTTTATTTTTTTAAATAGTGATAAAAATTGTGCACTATTTAAAAATTTTAATTAAAAATTAAATTTTAATTTAACATGAGAATGTAGAATTTCTGTATGTTAATTTTTTGATGAAAAATGTTAAGTAATATTTTTGGAAAAAATCTAATTTCAGGAGAGAAACCAAGATGGTGGCATAGGTAAACACCTAAACTGCTGCCTGGCACAACAATTTCAAAACTACAACTAAAAGACAAAACAGACACCATCCAGAACCACAGGAAAGCTGGCTGAGTGGAAATTCTACAACTAGAAGGAAAGAGAAAAGCACATTGAGACTCAGAGGAGCTGCAAAAGGCTGAGGTACGGAGACACGTGCGCTGAGAGGACTGGCGGCTGAGTGCATGGCTGGCTTTCTCAAGCGGGAGGGAGAAGGAAGCTCCTGACTGCTCTAAACTCCCATTCCAGGCGAGACCCTGGGGACCCAGACTCATACTGGGGGGAATCTGGACTGTCAGGAAAAGAGAAAAGCACACTGAGACTCAGGGGAGCTATGGAAGGCAGAGGTCCAGAGGCAAGAACCTACAACCAAGATTACTCTACCCAGCAAAGCTATCATTCAGAATTGAAGGTCAGATAAAGAGCTTCACAGATAAGAAAAAGCTAAAGGAGTTCATCACCACCAAACCAGTATTATATGAAATGCTGAAAGGTATTCTTTAAGAAGAGGAAGAAGAAGAAAAAGGTAAAGATAAAAATTATGAACAACAAATACATATCTATCAACAAGTGAATCTAAAAATCAAGTGAATAAAAAATCTGATGAACAGAATAAACTGGTGAATATAATAGAATCAAGGGCATAGAAAGGGAGTGGACTGACAATTCTCGGGGGGAAAAGGGGTGTGGGAGGTGCGGGAAGAGACTGGACAAAAATCATACACCTATGGATGAGGACAGTGGGGGTAGAGGTAAGGGCAGAAAGTGGGGTGGGAACCGGGTGGAGGGGAGCTATGGTGGGGAAAAAAGAGGAACAATTGTAATAATCTGAACAATAAAGATTTATTAAATTTAAAAAAAATCTAATTTCAGTTTTTATCATTTTACTAATGATCCCAGGCACACATGAGGAATAGTGAAGGCCATGGTCCAAGTTTAAAGTCAAGACCAGAGTAGTCTGGATTCAAGACAGAGTTGTGGACCAGATTCAGATACCAATCAAAGAAACTACCTCAAGGGTATTTGAGCCAATCCTGCTTCTCACAGTGACCTATGATTTTTTATTTTTTGAATATTATGGTTGAGTATTGACTATTATAGATTTACATATTCAATATATTTCAATCAATTCCTGTTATTCTTTCTGATGCTCAAAATGTCCTAGATTTGATCAGTGGGTGCCCCTTAAGTTGCTGTTGTGTCTTTTGACATGATCTGTTAGTATCTGGGTACTCTGTGCTTTCTGTAATCAGGTTCACCTTCTTCATTTCTACCTCACACCTGGAATCAGTCAAGTTTTGTTTAGTAGCAAGATAGGAGGATGGTATTTGAAACCAAATCTTGATGGGGTGAGATATGGTGACAAAATGTTGAACTTGAATCTGGTCAAGCTTTTAGAACTTACTTCCAGTTCACTGGAAATGAAGGAAGTAGAAGGGACAAGTTACATGGTGATAAAACCAGACATCTGGCTTGGTTTCTTTAACAAGTCAGTGTCATAAACAAGGTGAGGAGCATTGTTGTAGATTTTAAGAGACTAATGAATCCTATTTTGAAGAAAACCAAAAAATAATTATTGGAACTGTTGGGAATTTTAATATTCAATATTAGATGATATTAGTTAATTATTAATTTTTGACATGTGATAATGGTATTGTGATAGCTTAGCTAAATATTTTTGGAGATGTGGCCTAATGTGTTTAAAGGTAAATAAAATGATGTCTGTTTTATATTTAAAATGAATTTATAAGAATAAAAATGAAATATCACATAACTATATTACTACATGTAAATTAATATAGATTATGTATATATTAAGCAGATGTGGCAAACTTATAATAATTTTTAAAGACTTATTGTATTTAGGTGGTGGGTATTTATTGTATTACTAGGGGCCCAGTGCACAAAATTCGTGCGGGGCGGGGGGAGGGTCCCCTCAGCCCAGCCTGCACCCTCTCCAATCTGGGACCCCTCGGGGATGTCCAACTGCCGGTTTAGGCCTGATCCTGTTGGGGGCCTAAACCAGCAGTCGGACATCCCTCTCACAATCCTGGACCACTGGCTCCTAACTGATCACCTGCCTGCTTGCCTGATCGCCCCTAACTGCCCCCCCCTGCTGACCTGGTGACCCCCAACTGGGCCCCCTGCCGGCCTAGTCACCCCCAACTGTCCCCCACCCCCGCCAGCCTGGTCACACCTAACTGCCCCCCACCAGCCTGATTGCCTCTTACATCCCCCCATGCCGGCCTGGTTGCCCCCAACTTCCCCCCCTGCAGGCCTAGTTGCCCCACACAGCCTGCTGCTCAGTCGTTTAGTTGCATCTCACTAACTCCCCTGCCGGCCTGGTCGCCCCATACAGCCTGTTCAGTCATCTGTTTGGTTGCAATGGTCGCTTAGGCTTTTACATATATCGATTCCTTCTACTTTTATATATGTTTAGTTTCTTTTTTATTATTAAACTAGCTTTCCCGTTGCAGGAAAAAATCCTGCAATAGGATTTCCTGCTGCACTCTACCCCGCCTCCGTTCCTCCCTTGCCCCGCCTTCTCCTCCAGCCCGCCCGCGTTTCCCTTCTCCCCCGGCCCCGCCTCCGCCTCTGCCCCGCCCTTGTCACCCGGCTCACCTTCTCCTCCAGCCCGCCTGCGTTTCCCTTCGGCCCCGGCCCCGCCTCTGCCCCGCCACCTTCTCCTCCAGCCCGCCCGCCCCGCCTTCTCCTTCAGCCCGCCTGCGTTTCCCTTCACCCCCGGCCCCGCCTCTGCCCCGCCCTTGTCGCCCGCCCCGCCTTCTCCTCCAGCCCGCCCGCGTTTCCCTTCACCCCCGGCCCCGCCTCTGCCTCACCCTTGTCACCCGCCCCGCCTTCTCCTCCAGCCCGCCCGCGTTTCCCTTCGGCCCCGGCCCCGCCTCCGCCCCGCCACCTTCTCCTCCAGCCCGCCCGAGTTTCCCTTTGGCCCCGCCTCCGCCCCGCCCTTCTCCCCCGCCCCGCCTTCTCCAGCCCGCCCGCGTTTCCCTTCACCCCCGGCCCCGCCTCCGCCCCGCCCTTCTCCCCCCCCCCCCCCCACTGCTTGCTTGCTTCTTCGAAGCTTTACTCCCTTCTGCAGCTCTTGGCTTCTTTGGACGCTGTCTTGATATGCAAATTAGCCATCTTTGTTGGGGTAATTTGCATACTCATCCTGATTGGTTGGTGGGCGTGGCTTGGCTTGTGGGCGTGGCTTAGGTGTAGCGAAGGTGGGTCAATTTGCATATTTGTCTATTATTAGATTAAACTAGAGTCCTGGTGTATGAATTCATGCACCAGTGGGGTCCCTTGGCCTGGCCTGCAGGATTGGGCCAAAACTAGCTCTCTGACATCCCTTGAGGGGTCCTGGACTGCAAGGGGGCACAGGTCAAGCTGAGGGACCTCACCAGTGTACAATAGGGGCCAGGGAGGGATGTGGGATGTTAGCCAGCCAGGGAGGGACCATGGGAGGGCTCCAGGGCATGTCTGGCCCATCTTGCTCAGTCCCAATTGGCCAGATCCCAGCAGCAGGCTAACCTACCAGTCAGAGCGTCTGCCCCCTAGTGGTCAGTGCACATCATAGTGAGTGGTTCAGCAGCCTTAGCATATCATTAACATATTACGCTTTGATTGGTTGAATGGACGACCAGATGATGGGACACTTAGCATATTAGGCTTTTATTATATAGAATAAGTTTTAGTAAAAGAGAATGAGGAACTCCCTGACTTTGGGACATGAAAGTTTCTTGCTCCTGAGAGCTTTATGCCTACGTTTCTTCCTGCCCAGCTGTGGTACTATTATAGGCAGTTAGACAGCCATGAGCAGAGAAAGCAAAGAAGATGGGCCACGTACAGAAACTCACTGGGGCAGAAAGCCCCAAATTCCTAGAAGGGACAAAACTGGGAAAACAAGGACCTCACCCCCAGGGTAACCTGTCTTCCCCTAGCTTATCACTGGTCATGTGGCTTAGACCTCCTGACTTCTTCTTCCCTAAAGATAACATCTAGGCCTCAGTTGTATATCAGCTCCAGGACCAGAAAAGCAGCAAAACCAGACAAGTGACACTATGGCTGCCTCAGGACCAGCTGTTTTTTTTTGTTTGTTTGTTTTTTAAAATATATTTTTATTGATTTTTTACAGAGAGAAAGAGAGAGGGATAGAGAGCCAGAAACATCGATGAGAGAGAAACATCGATCAGCTGCCTCCTGCACACCCCCTACTGGGGATGTGCCCGCAACCAAGGTACATGCCCTTGACCGGAATTGAACCCGGGACCTTTGAGTCCGCAGGCCGACGCTCTATCCACTGAGCCAAACCGGTTTTGGCAGGACCAGCTGTTTTGACTAATGACCCCCTGCCCTGGCACTGACCAATCAGTGGAGACCATGACCCTGAAAGAGCACACCTGGAAGCTGATGATAACTCTATTGAGACCCTCCCCTGAAAACTCCCCTAGGATTTCCACCTGCAAGAGAGAGATAAATACACTCAGAATGAAGGACCTAGTACACACTCTCCCCCAGGGGAGTGTGCCGGCGCCATTCCCTTCCCCTTCTCTCCTCTAAGGGACCCCAGGGGACTTGCAACCAGGGGAGCAATGGGCAGTGGCAGTTCATTCCAGGCTAACCCCCTGAACCTGTCTCCAAGGCCCCCTTTTCTCTGATTCCTCGGTGACCCAAAGCAGCCAAGTCTAGCCTCTCCTGTTGTTTTTCTATGCCCCTCCTTCTTTCTCTGTCATAAGTACATTTCTGTTGAAGCCAATAAATTCTTACTTTGCTACACTTTATCTCTTGATTTAAATCTTTCCTTCAAGAAGACAAGGACCAAGGTCTCGTCATCTTGCCAGTAACGGTACTGTCTCCCATAGCTTCCAAGTCAGAAATCTGAGAGTCTTCCTCATCCATTCTTTCTCTTTCTGCATTCTCATTCAGCAAGCACCACCTTTTTCATTTATATCTTCTAAATAAGTCCTGAATCTGCCCCTGTCTTTGTTCATTGTCCTGGAGCACCTGGCAGTGGTCTTCTGACCCACCTTCCTCCTCCATGGTCATCTTCCTCACATCCCAGAGTCATCTTTCTAAAGTGTAATTATGGTCATGCTGCTTCCTTGGGGCTCCCCATTGCCTAGAGGATAAAGTCCAAGCCCTCAGCATGGTGTGTGATGCAGCATAACCTGCATCATGGTATCCATGCTCCCACAACATAGGGACAACTTGTCCTCTCTGTAATGCCTTCTAGCACCCTAAAATTATCCAGTGCAGGAGTCCCCCTTCCTCAGGACCGTTCCATTGCTACACTGTTCTCTCCCTGGGCTGCCAGTCCTTCTTAATAGCACGTGCATACCACAGACACTGCATTTTCTCAGATTTGTGAGAGGCCTAGTGGGTAGTGATTAGAGCCAAAGTGGCTGAATTAGAATTCCAGCTCTGCTACCCACACTCACTCTGTGTGTGACCTTGGGCAAATTGCCCGTAGTTCTCATCTATGGAGTCAGGATAATTAGAACAGAACCTCACTCACAAAATGCTGAGGCTGAAGTAAGTCTAAATGTGTAAAGTTTAGAATTGTACCTGGCACATTATTAACACTTAGTTAGTGTTAACCATATATATTACCTGAGCTGTGTTTCCATGTTCTCACTAGGTGAGGAGTTTCTTGAAATGACGGACAGTACTTATAGATACTACCATGTGCCAGGTGCCATGTTAAGTGCTTTTATTTCACTGAACCCTCACTAATGAGGAAAGCGCTAATCTTTCTGCCCTCTCTCCCCATGTCTCTCACTCCCCTCTCCTCCTCATCTCTTCTTCCCTCTTCCCCCTTTTCCTTCTTTCCTTCCACACACATTTCAGTGCCAAGCCTGCTAGCATACCTATTTTGCACATGAAGAGATGAGGTACAGAAGAGATAAGTAGTTTAACCATGTGCACGAAGTCAGTTCAATGGAGTCCCCAGTGCCTAACTCTGAAGCTGATGCATGTCAATAACACTGTACTATACCTTCTTTGTATTCATAGTAGTTAGTGATCACTAAGTGCTGTGAAATGGATGAATGAAGGTGAGTAAATTAAGTTAAAATGAGGGAAAAAGAGACACATGGGTGGGCGCATGATGGTCTCAAGTTTGGATGTCGACATGATGTGCTCTGAACATCCAGGTGAGCAGCTGACCAGGAGACATTGAGGAGGTGCAGGCCCAGTGTTAAGCCCTGACAGCAGAGCAAACAGAAGGGAACCTTGAGGTCATTTGCACCAGGTTCTTTGAAAGTCTGTCTTGCCTTTTGCTGAGAATTTACATTAAACTGAGCAATCTGGGCCAAAATCTTCATGTTCTTACCTTATGGTGAATGATCAGCACTTTCTTTTGTTGTTGTTGTTCCCACCTTATCCTCTATAATCCCTCAAACATTACCCAATTTCCAGGATTATGTCCAAAAATTTCCTCATGATTTAAGTTCTTCTGAGCAGGAATTTCAAGTAATTATCTGCTAGGAGTTCTCATTACTTTTATAGGTGAATGCCTTTACTACTTTCTCTGGGATTTTCCAGTTTTAAATTTATTCTCCTTTATGGTGGTGCCTGGAGAAAAGCCAGATTCTGCTTAGGTAGTGGGCAGAAGGCCAATTCATTTCATCAGGGAAGCTTTCCCATCCTATCTGGCTTAGTCCCCCATCACTGCCGTATTAACCTATGTTCGGCCTTAATAGTATTCACTGTCTTAGAAACTGAAACTGTATTAAACCATAAAATAAACATCGTGTATTCCCAGTCTCTCTATCAGACTATAAGCTGGAGGAAGGCAGAGCCTAGCATGTCCCATTCACTACTGGGCTGTGTGTTGAGGTGGCCAATAAATACTTGTTGAATGGCTGAAAGGGGGATGCAGGTGGCATGGGAAAACAAAGCAAAACCAAAACAAACAAAAATATAAGAGGCAGAAAGGGTGAAAGCAGGCAAGAAACTGGATGTGCTTTCAGCATGCCACACTTACTGCTACCAAAGCACTTCACTGCAGCTGTTTGTTTCCTACTTTAATATAAAATAGAATAATTTCCTATTGTATTATTCCATTGTTTCCTATGCTATCCTGTTTACACTGTTGGCATGTGGGTTCTGAGAACTTGGTAATGCTCGCTACCTTTTGCACTCATTTTATGCATTCATTCATTCAGTCAGTCCCTGCATTCACTCATACAAGATCTACTAAGTGTCACTGTAGGGTAGGCAGTGTTCTGGGAGCTGGAGGCTCCTATTTGGTTGGTTGAAAAGAAGAAAGGTCAGATGCTTCAAGACTCTTTGGACTTTTAGATAAACCTGCAGCACCAGTAAGGCTTTACTTAGAAAATAGGAGATCAATTTGCTTCCCATAACCCAATCTCAGTCCCCAAGAAGACCTTAATCAGTCTGCTTATGGGTTGAGAGGAATAGGGTTTTATCTACTTAATGCTTTAAAAAATTGCGTAAATTAGGCTGATCGTTTTAAAATTAGACTAGTAGTTTAAACTCCTTTGCATTATAATAGAGTAGTTTATGTGCTCTAAACTTGAATATACGTAACAGTTTAAATTCAATCATGACAACATACTTTCTATATTTTAGTTTGTTGGTAATAAATATTTAACTTAAACATTATTTTTGCTTAAAATATTTTTATTTTAAAAGGACATATGGAGGAAAAATTTTACTTCTCCAAATAGAGCTACTGTTAGTATAAACCTATGAACAAGACTCAAAAATGTATGAGGGACTTACTTCAAAGGCGATATATACGCCTAGTATTTAAAATTCTATGCCTAAAGTATCTACCAAGAATAATCATATAGCCCTGGCTGGGTGGCTCAGCTGGTTTTAGTAATTGTCCCATTCAACAAAAGGTTGCAGGTTCAATCCCTGGTTGGTGCACATATGGGAGACAACTGATTGATGTTTCTCACATCAATGTTTCTCTCTCTCTCTTTTCCTCTCTCTCTAAAATCAATAATCATATCTTCAGGTAAGGATAAAATAATCCTATATAATAAAGAGGTAATATGCAAATTGACCCTTACACAAGATGGCCACCCCCATGTGGTCACAAGATGGTTGGCAGGGGAGGGTAGTTGAGGGGGACTGAGCCTGCAGGGGAGTGGTTAGGGGTGATTAGGCTGGCAGGCAGAAACAGTTAGAGGCAGGCAGGCAGGCAGGCAGACAGGCAAGTGGTTGGGAGCCAGCAGTCCCGCATTGTGAGAGGGGTCCCAGATTGGAGAGAATGCAGGCTGAGCTGAGGGACAATCCCCTCCCACCCCTCAGTGCATGAATTTCGTGCACTGGTCCTCTACCAGGTAATTTATAAGGTTCTTTTAAAAAATTATCTTATATATCCACCATCTCCTCCATATGAATCTCCATGATACACACTTTCCCCATAGCCACCACTTCCCTTATAACCCCTCCTTCTGCTATACTCCCATCCCAGCTTCCTTGGAAATCCATTGTTTGCTATCATGCTCCTCCACCTCTCCATAACTCCCAAGACACCCCTTCTCCTTCCCTCCCTACCTCCACCACCACAACTAAGCAACCCCCACTATCCCCACCTTACATTTCCTGCTACTTGGGCATTTCCTCAAATGGTGCGTCAGTGTCACTCAGTCTTCCTCCCTGTCAGGCATGCTTCCTACTTACTCTTGTTAACAGTGCATGAAATCTTCTGGCTAGTGCCACTGCATGTCCTAGTGCTTATCACAAGGGGCGCAGAGATAGGCCAGCGCAATAGTTGTTTCTGTTGGCAAAGCTTAGGCTGGTAAATTCTCTCCACATCATTTGTCTTCATCTTTTCTCTAGTCCAAAGGACCCTGCTGTCAGATATAATTGTTTCCTTAATTAAAACTTTGGATTTAAGCCTTTGCTATGGTTTTTCCAAATAGTATTCCTGGACTTTTGAGAGAGCGCTGTTTTGGCACACCAAAGTTATCAGAGATAGCTAGAATACTATGTTGCATTTCAATATTTTCATCAAATTGAGAATTTTTGCTTTTTACTTCATAACATTTGCAAGGGTTAAAGCTTTGTTTTTAAAAACAGAAGTTTAAAACATTACTCTTTTATAAATAGTCTATTATTTTCTTATTTGACATCAGACTATGGACATCATGCCATTTCTAAACCACTTAGCTCGAGCGCAGAGCTTTCTGCATCACCTTCTCTGGGGGAAGCAATCCTCCCCTTTGCCTCACACAACAGCTTTACTTGGCAGGCTAACCAAATGTGCACTTCACATTCAGGGGACAGTTCCCCTCTGCTGCTCTGACAAGGGCATGCTCTTGACAGTGGCTTCTTACACACTGGCACCTCTAGTGTGTCCAGCAACACCTGTCCATCATGTGTTCAGCACCCGGCTCTGCCATCTTGTAGTCCTCCTTTGGATGGGACTTTTTTTTTTTTTTTTCATGAAAAAGCGTAGTGTCTGGGTGGCTAGGGGAAAGGAGTTCTATGATCAAATAATGGTTTATTTGGACCATGACAAACATCCTCACATTCCTCCCCCAGTGTACACAGATGGAATTCAACTTGAATTGAGGTTCCTGAATATCTTCCCTGGGCACTGCCCCACAGCAGGGGCGGGGGTACATTTATTCCAGTCCATCTAAGGCCAAGTCAGTCAAAAAATGGAAAATTTCTAAGTAAGAAACTAATGAGTGTTAGATTTCCATAATGAAGATATACAAAGGACTTATCAATTAATGCATATAAGGATCTCACAACGAAGGACAGTGAACATGAAGTGATGAGCAAAAATTACTCAGAATGAAATTTTTCAACCAAGGGAATGAAATTTTAGTCTGGGTATCTCAGAGCCCATCCCTTCTTTTTTTTATTTTTTTATTGTTAATCCTCACCTGAGGATCATTTTTCCATTGATTTTTAGAGTGGAAGGGAGTAAGAGAGAGAGAGAGAGAGAGAGAGAGAGAGAGAGAGAGAGAGAGAAACATGGATGTGAGAGAGACACATTGATTGGTTGCCTCCCGCATGTGCCCCTATCTGGCTGGGGATTGAACCTGCAACCCAGCTACATGCCATTGACTGGGAATCTAACATGCAACTCTTTGGTGTACAGGCCGACGCTCTAACTTCTGAGAAATACTGGCCAGGGCAATCCCTTCTTAATGTTCAGGTCAATTTCTTTTTCAAAGTTAGGGTCAATGCCATGACATCCCCAAGAAATGATTTGATAGTCCCCACTATCACCATCCCCCCACCCCCTAGCATGCTCTCTTTCCTGCCCAGGCTCCTGGATTAGGGCCTGGCAAAGATCTTTTACAATAAAACCTCCTCCTGTTATTGCACTGACTAAAACCCTTTCCACAGTTCTGCATTGCCTACTGGATAAAGACCAAGCACCTTTGCCCGACAGACCCTGCCTGTCAGCCGCCATCTGTCCTGCTCACCTCTCTGACCCTGAGACACATTACATGACCTAGACCTCAACTTCTCCTGATGGGCCACACTGACTTCCTCGACTTTTAGGAATGTCACTTTCTGTTTCCTCTCCCACTTGTACCTTATTCATTCTTTACTATTCAACTTAGACATCCTTTCTTGACTTCCAGTGCTGGGTTATGCACCTTCCCACTCCATCATAGCCTTTTACCACAGCAGCCTTATGTCTGTCCTCTTGTTTGTCCACATCATGAGGCTGCAAGTCCCAGGGGGTAAAGACTGTGTTAATTCATTATATCCCAGTGTATGGCATGAAAGTATTTGTTGAATGGATAAATGATAGATGAATAGAGGAGAGGTATTATGGGTTGAGAGCCATGAATAGCTGAGGCTATGGGACAAAGTGAGTATGAAATTGGTTGCTAAGAGTCCCCATCCCAGTGTGGCAAACTGTAACACAATAAAAAAAATAAGACTCAGACTAGTCACCAGGCTGGTATTAAAGACTTCGTGGGCCCGGCCACTGTAGCTCCGTGGATTGAGCATTGTCCCATGTACCAAAAGGTCTCTGGTTTGATTCTTGGTCAGGGCACATGCCAGGGTTGTGGACTTGATCCCCAGTAGGGGGCATGAAAATAAATAAAAACATATTTTAAAAAAGAGACAACATAATTTAAAAATAGAACAAAGATAACAAAGAAAAGAAAGACTTGATAAACCACTGGGTGTTACAGAAAGCCCAGGAGACACCTTAAGTACCATCAGGAAAGGTGATGATCAGGAAAGGCATGGAGCTGAGCTCACAGCTGGGGGTCCTCAGTCCCCGCATCTGAGTGTGGCTGGAGGGGACCAGCCGGGAGACCTTTCCAAACGCACATCCTCTGAGGAGACTTGCAGAGTCTAATTAACCCATTTTGTATTTTGTTTGTGACTGGAAAACAAAGTGTTTGGGCATACTTTGTGTGGCCCATGCAGTGAGATAGAAAGAGGCCTGAGATTTATACAGGTCTAGAAACCAAAATAAGGTTTACGCTGATGCTATCCAACTCCTAAGGAGAAATGGAAAATTTGAAAACAATTCAAAACATGGACCCATCCTATTTGGGGGGCAATATTAGGAAAGGGCACTCTACAGCCCAGGTGTAATTCTCAGAGTTATTAGAGTTTCTATGGTGGCCAGATTTTCTAACTTGTTTTAGAGACTTCTGGAGATGCCAGCATTGTAGTTCTAGGGAGGTGCTGAAAAGGTGAGAGTCTCACAGAAAAAGGGGGTCTGGGATCTGGTGGCAAAGCTGACATTGCCCCCATATAGTTCTTGCCATTCTCTAGTCACTAGGAGGCTAATTAACTTGTTCTTACTAAATGAGGAGAGCTGTGGAAGAAAAACAAAAACAACGCTCATCTTGATTGGTGGTTCAGTCAGGCAATCTGTGGCAACTAGGAGCCTGCTACAGCCATGCAAACAGGAGAAGAAATGAAGAAAAAGTATAACCCAGAGCCTTTCACTTCAAAGTTCCAGCTCTGGGCAATTGACCAACAGCCCAATTCCTCCTGAAACCCTGTGTTCACGTCCTTGAACCCACTCTCTCTCAGTTCCCTGCCCACCCCTCTGGCTGCTCCTCACCAGAGCCCATTATGGGCTCCTCTTCTCTTTCGTGCTGGATATCCACCCTCCCTACATCTCTGCCTGGGCGGGCCCTTCTCTTTTTATTCTATGCTTGGCCGCTGGGCTATCTCACACATAGCACAACTTCAGCTACAACCTGTATGTTGATGACTCTCCAATATTTGTTTCTTTCTAGATCTGTGTGCTGAATTTCTGGCAAGCAGACCTATTCCACTAAACATTCCACAGGCACCTCCCTACTTCCTGTCACCATCCAGAGTGTTGTCCCCGCAGCCCCAGCCTTTCCTGGTAAAAGTAGAAAATGTCACTCCCATGTGCTGAGCTGTCCAAAGAAGCAGGCCACTGGTTACCCTGAATCTTTATCTCTCCTTTGCCCCCTCCTTTGTCAAGTATCAAACAACAATTTCTATTGCTTTTACCTCCTAATTCTCTCTGAAATCTGCCTCAACCTTGCAACTCCTTCTGCCTCAACCTTGCAACTCCTATCTTTGGACAAGTAAAAGTCAGTGTCCTTTCTGGGTCTAAACCTCTACTATTACACCCTCTGCTTTGAAATTTAATGTCACAAGTGGCTTCCTAGCTAGTTTCAGTGCAGGGTTTCCGGCTGTAAACTCACATGCTGATAATGGTCTGCTGCTTTCCCACTTTTCCTAGAACACTCCTACAATATTACTTTTTTTGTTTTTCCTTTGGCTTGTATTATAAGTCCATATAAGACCATCATGAATTTGAATGTGAGCAAACATGACATTATTTTTAAATTCTGAACTCAACTTCACTCTTGAGAACAGAGAACTCATCTTTCCATTTTGTCATAGTCAGTCTAATCCAGGGATTTTTTTCCCAGCTATACTCAAATGTTATTTTCTCAACTAGAGGCCCTGGTGCACAAAATTCGTTCACTGGGGGAGGGGGGGGGGCGTTCTTTAGCCCAGCCTACGCCCTCTTGCAGCCAGTAGGGAGCAGACCTAAGTCGGCAGTCAGACATCCTTAGTGCTGCCGCAGAGGTGGGAGAGGTTCCCGCCCCTGCCGCTGCACTTGCCTGCTGTGCTCAGCAGCCGTGGCTGAGCAGCACTCTCCCTGTGGGAGCGCACAAACCACCAGGAGAAGCTCCTGTGTTGAGTGTCTTCCCCCTGGTGATCGGTGTGCGTATAGCAACCGGTTGTTCCACTGTCAGGCTGAAACTGGCTCTCCAACATCTCCTGAGGAGTCCTGGATTGCGAGAGGGCACAGGCCAGGCTGAGAGACCCCACTGTTGCACAATCGGGGCTGCAGAGGGACACGGAAGATTGGCTAGCTGGGGAGGGACTGTGGGAGGGCTCCAGGGCATGTCCAGCCCGTCTTGCTCAGTTCTGATCAGCTGGACCCCAGCAGCAAGCTAACCTATCGGTCAGAGCATCTACCCCCTGGTGGTCAGTGCATGCCATAGGGAGCAGTTGAGCAACCTTAGCATATCATTGGTATATTACACTTTGATTGGTTGAACGGATGACTGGATGACTGGACACTTAGCATATTAGGCTTTTATTATATAGGATCATTGTCAAGTTCATGGTGGGGTAAATATTGTTTCCTGGGGTTTTGTTTTTCTCCTCTTTAACTTGACTTTTATTTTCAGAGATGACATTAAGTGCCTGAGTGAAAGGGCCCAATGTACTTTATGGAACTGGGAAAGTAGTTTCTTGTCCCCCATGGGCATGGCTGTCTGTCCCTGCAGTATCTGCTGGGCATAGCTTAGTAGTCTGGGCATCAGGTATCTGGGTATCAGGTATCTGGTGCTGGAAACCATCAAGTGATGGCTCTCCTGCCCCCTGAAGATGACCAAAGTTTTTATCATTGTTTTCTGTAACAGCCTCTTCTAGACCTCAGACCCCTTCTAAATCACTTTTCCTCTCAGAGTTCCAAAGTCTCCCTTTTTCCACACCCGAGGGAAGCAATGGACCCTCTGAGCTTCCTCGAGTTGGCTGGGCTGTGGCGACTCCCCTTTCTCCTACTGCAGTATAGGAAGTGCCACAGCAAACATAGAGTAAGCCCTTAGAATAATCAACCCTCCACAAATTCTACTTATTTTCTATAGATTTATAATCTTTCGTTTGAAGAGATATCTTCAGCAGTGATATCCCAAGCTCAATGCTTTACATACTGTTGTGCATACTTTCAGGATGCACGTGTATCTAAGTGGTCACACATCTCAGAACACTTTAATTTTATTTTTTAAGTTGTCAGTCTGACAGGGTGGGAGGGCCCACCGGTTCTCTCTGTCACTTATCTGCACAGTGTCCAATGCAAAGTCTATTGATGCACTAGGCCCACAGTTACTGAGTGCTTACTCTATGTCGGACACTTTCCAAGAGCATTATGACTTAACCCATTTAACCTTCACAACCACTTTATGAGGTAGGGCTGTTATTGTCATCTTTCTTTCCTCAGATGAGGATACTGAGGTGTCCAGGGGTACTTTTCCTGAGATGGTGTAGTAGGTGGAAGAGCTGGGACACAGACTCTAGCAGGGAGCCTACAGTTCCTGGCCTGAACTCCATGACAACTCCCTTGATGCCTTTCATCTGGGTACAGCACTGCAGTCTACAAAGAGCTGGCCCTGTCATTTACTCCCATCTTGGGCTTGAGGAAGCTGCTCTCACAGCGTTTGTACTGAAATGTTCCTAAGGCCAGAGGATAATGAATTTACATCATCTGCCCCCATCACTGGGCACCAACCACACTCTTCCAAATCTCACTTTAGACCAACCCAAAGCCACACCAAAACATTGACTCCATTCTTGAAATCTCATGTTTTATCTTAAAATTCAGTCAGTCTTATATCCAGACCTAAGCACTCTGCTATTTTTGGAAGCATGGGATGGCATTATAGTACCGGGGTTATGAGCATAGGGATTTTCAGGAAGCAGATGGGACACTGTGAAGTAAAAAGTTCCCCAGGACCCAAGGACTTGGCTCAAGCAGAGTCATTGGCAGTCACTACACCTCAGAGTCTTGGATATCTCAACCCCTTGCACAGATATACTGCCTTGTCTGTGCAGCAGGAACCAATGATGGCAGAAATAGTTCACCAGCCCCCTCATTTCTCCCCTTCATCATCCCCAGGTGCTGATTCATTTTTCTAGATTAGAAGAAGCTGTATCCAGTGAGCTGAGGCTCTCCAGAGTCACCAGTATATAGGGACTGTCCAAGATACAGCTCTTTGGGGGCTGAGGGACTATATTGTATGGGAACTTGAGTGATTGACTATTACATCTCTTAAAGCCAGAGGCCAAGCCAGGGACCACAGAGAGAGTCAATTGTGTACAGGATTCTGATAAACTCTTTAACAAAAATACAAACCATTTCAAGTGCTTTAAACTCTTCCAGCCATATGTATTTAAGGCACTTTCCTTTATACCTTTATATCAAAACATACTCTTATGAGCAATTAACTAAAATAATCACATAAAATTATGCACCTCTTGCCAACACATTCTTTAAAGTATGCTGGCAAAGACAAACCACATCTTCAGACTGCAGTCTCATAAAATTACCCTTCTCTAAACTCCTCTCCAGGGATAGCGTAACAGTGAGGTTTTGTGTGAGTAGTCCTGCCAGCAGCAAGCTGGCCTCAGAGGACATATTCCATGCCACCTGTTCATGCAGCAAATGATAAAATTAAATGACTTCTTCAGTGAATTAAATATCTGTTGATGTTACTGTATAATACATAGTCAAGATCAGGCCAAATCAAATACAGACAGATGGGCTGAGCACTTCAAATCCCATTAGTGTACAATTAAAGACATGGTCAGAACACTCTACAAATTAAGAGTTGTTTTACATTTGAAACAGAAGTTATTTCCTAATATATCAAACATTTAAACTGATGTCGGTGTGTGTGGGGGGGAGGTGGAAATGAAGACAAAAATATGACAATGTTTAGAATTATATGTTGGCCTGTAAAATCACTACAGAATTTGTAATGTATAATAGTTAAGAGTTAAATTTCATTCTTCACACCACCCAAGTCATTAATTTTTACATGTTTGTGCAAACACATGTACTGAAGGCTACATTAAAGGCGTGAGATAGGAGCAGAAGTAGGAGGGAACAAAATGCTGAAGACATGGAGTCAATAGTGTAGAGGACAAAGGATTGTAAATACAGCTGGAAAGCAGAGGACCTATGTGGTGATGATGATAGGTGGTGATAGGTGGGAAAGGTAGAAAGTTGGAGCGATAAGCTAGGGCCAAATCCAACAGGTCTGTAAGCCAAGTTAAGGAATTTGGACTTCATCCTAAGAGCAATGGAGGACCCTTGATGGATTTTAAATAGCAGAGTGACATGATCAGAGTAGCATTTTAGAGAGATATTTTGGCCTGAATTGTGGAGAATAGAGGGCAAGAGACAAGGCATTAGGGACAAAGTTAGAATTATATAGGTTGAATGATAAGAAAATTTATGCTATCTTTCAATATCTAAATTTCTGGAAATCATATACTAAGATGAAAAATCAGGTGGAAATGATGTTGGAAGCTTTCTTGATAATTTAAATTTCATTCACTGGAACTTGACTTCAGAATTAAAATCCAATGCTATGTACTATTTCTGCAATGCTGTCCAGTGTCTGTCCAGGACAGAAGACATTTAGACTGTGATTATCATGTGTGTGACTACCTCTCAAAGTGTTTTTGAATCAGATAGGTTTCAATAGATGTCTTTTGATATTTTGGGAAAGCAATTAAGTAGCCCAAGAGCCTGGCATCTTTCTAATCCCCCAGATATTGAGCAATTGACTTCATGGGCTATTTTTGCTTTGGAAAATGTATATTTCTCAGCAGGATGAACTAATCTTTACTAGGACAGTTTGATTTTTTTTGTTCCATCTTGAAAGATTGAAGAATGCCAGGAAAGAATATGAGTAAAGGTCACCCAAGTACAGTGTGAACAAGTTTATAGAATTTTGTAGCTTGGGATTGAAGATTTTTGTCAGTCAAGAAAAGTACAGCATTCAAGTCTATTTTTCAATTTAAGGGCAAATGCTATGTGTTTGTGTTTCTATGTACACCACTATCTGCATTATGTAAAGATATGTTCTGGGAATAGTTGGTAAGAATGGCCTAAAATCTTTCTAGTCATTAAGTAGCTTCCTTAATGCTTTAAAAATTATTCTTTCAATTCTTCAATTACCCATAATAAATTTTTATAATCTGTTATTCCTAAAGGAAAACAATAGAGAGGAAATACAGTTTGATTTCTTTTGAGACATAATTTGTCACTTAAAATACATACAGAAAAATAAAAAACTTAATTGAGCTGTCAATTTTCTCCAAAACTCCATTTTCAACTTTGAATAATACAGTGTGTCTATCTAAAAGGAGATTAACTAGATAGAGACTGACTCTTGACTCTGTAAGCTAGCTTCAGGCCACTCATTGTTTTTTTCATGGCATTTTAGTCTAATCTCAATGTGATACATTCAGACATCCTGAAAGCATTGTTCAGAAGACTTTTGCTCTCCTTAGTTTATGTCTGTAAATCTAGCTTCAACTGCCTCCTGCCTGTGAATTGGGCATGTAATAGCACCATCAATGTTGATCAACTGACTTGACCATGAATGACTAAAAAAGTGCTTAGTCAATGGATGTGGTAGGTTTAGAAAGAAAATTTCAGGCTGGTATACCTTCAAAGTGTTTGGTGGGTATGCTTTCTTTTCTTATATTTTAATTCAACATTGATGGAACAGCTACATGTGTGTACTGTGTCAGGCAACATGAAAAGCATAAAAGAAATGTAAGAACCATTTTTCTATTGCCCTAAAACTTTTACCAGTTGGGAAAACAAAATACACATGAAGTTAAATAAAACTGTTTACAAAAATGAGCATAAGTATACTTTCAGGAGTATGGAATGAGGAGGACAGTTGCCTTTCCAGAAGGAAAGAGGACAGTAATGAGGTCATGTTGAAGAAATTATGCTGGAGCCATGTTTTATAGGCATAAGAGAGAGGAAGAATAGCAACATAAAATGACAAAAGATATGAGAGTATTCAGCCTTTTCAAAGCTCTAAGAGTGTGAGAAAGTGACAGGGGATAACATTGGAAAGGTAAGCCGGGGCTAGATGGAGTATTTTGTCCAAGGAGTTTGATTTAATTTGTTGACAATGGGGCATCATCTAAGGTTTTAAGTGAGAGAGTGCCATTCACCTGCTAAAATATAAATTTAAAATTCTTTTTAAATTAAAACAAAAAAGAGAAAAAGATGACAAAGGCTGCTCTTACCTCAGACTTTATTATCTTTTTTTTTTTTTTAAGAGCCAGGAAGGTTTCTACTTGATGCTTCTCAACAAGCTAGGGGACATGATAGTAGAAAAACAGATATGGAGCAATGCCCTATGCTGGATAAAGTAAGGGAATCTCAGGATTCTTTGAGAGGTCCTGAGAGTCTTGGAAACAAGTATGTTAATGAACTTCAGAAGTCAGGAGACACAGGGAAACATCAGCATCAAGAACTTTCCAGGCCACACAGATGTGGCAGGTGATATAAAGCTGAGCACAGGGCTAACACCCTCAGCCTGAGCTGTCAGCACTTCTTGCTGGTCTCTCTTGCTTCTACCTCTGTTCTCATAGATTTTCCAGGGATTCTTCTCTCCATCTTTTCCCTCTCCTCCCCAAAATCTGGATAAAGAACCACAGTTAGAAATTCAGCAACCTGCCCAAATTCACCCAACCAATCCAGCAGAATAAGAACCAGATGCTTTTCTTAACATCATGGGGCCAAAGATGTTAACTTCCACCTCAAAGGACTCTATAGCACTAAATGAATTTCCAAAATCTGGATGTGTCCACTTGACTTACAGTGTTTACTTTTCCCTCTTAACTTTAACCATCTTGACTGCACCTTCCAGACCCTTCTTCATTTGAAGCCAGACTTTTGTTACCTGGGTCCTGCTGGCTTTCTGGAGGGGGGCCAGCAAAAATCTAGGCCAAGAAGGTAACCAGGTTACATACAGGTGAGGTATTAAGGTACTGGGATCCAAGTTAAGAAACAAAGAAGCAAAATGACCAGAGGTGGACAGTAAAGTCTGAGGAACTCCTCTGTGGAGGTTTGCAGTTACTACAGGCACAAAATTGACAAAATGTATTTGTCATCAGCTACTATAGCAAGAAAATGGGTGGGAGGCTAGAGAGAGGCATCCTGCTGTGGTTGCTTAAGGAATGAATTGGTGTCCATATTTTGGACTAGTGGAGAACACTTTCCACCACAAATTTCAAGTAGGAACTGACCTTTTATGTTAAAACTTTAACCCATCCCCATTTTTTCCTCTAATGGGGATCCTTTTGAGCTGATATTCAGTCATTGAGCTTGATTTAAACCCCCTCTCTGATTACCATAGCTTGTAGGAAAAGAGAAGTGCAATTGCCAAGGAGAACACAGAAACAGACATAGCAGCCCTATGGCCATAGCAAACCTCAAACAGCATTAGAGTAGGGTAGCAGAGCTTGCTGTGAAATAAATGAGAATAACAATATACATAGAGGCTGTTCTATAAGCAACTGCCTGGGTAAAATTCAGGTGTCAGAAATAAGGGCATCATGGCAAGGGGGATGGGGATACCCAGGGAAGATCTGATCTATGGGACAGGGACATGTAGGGCATAAGAGGATCCAGACTGGATCAGGTTGGGTCCTTTACTCACTCTGGCTAAGCTTTATCATTCATCCCTTAGTGGAAAAATTCCAGATTCATACCAGCACCTATTATTCACTCTTTTTAGTTGATACTCAGTCTCATTTGTCACTGAGGTCATACACAGCCAACTGTGTAGTGACCTGCCATTCTCTCTGCTCTGACCGCCCACATTTTTCCCCAGCAAAAATTTTGATTTGCCCCTTCACGATCCCTCTTCCAAGATGTTCCTCAGGATTCCTAAGTGTGTTTTTATTTGTAACCTGAATCTCCATCCTCCTACTTCTAGGAAACTCATTTTTCTTCCATAAGTGCCTGGAAAGAGGCATGGGGACTTAGCATCATCAAAGCAAAGTTAAATGTTTTGCAATCCCTGTGTCCCTTGCTCCATGCAGGTCTCCTCTCATGCAGGCCTTTCCCAACACTGCTGGCTATCCACTCCCCTTTCTGGAGCATACTTCCCCCCTGGGGAAGAGAAGGATGGGATAGGTAGATAGAAAACCTGGCTCAGGGAGGTCTTGGATACCCTTGCTGTTAGCGGGCAGACGTGCATTGCCCTGTTCTCTCAGGACTTATCAGCCAAACTTCTTCATTCACAGAGACTTTCTCTTGGGACTCCTATACTTTCTCCCTTCAATCTGTCTTCCATTGTGGACACTTAGTGCAGCAGAGATATCTGACTATACATTGGTTTTAAATGTCCCTACAGGGTTCCTGCTCCATCAGGTGCATCAAGAGAGAAAGGCTGGACACTGCTGTCAGTGGCAGTTAAGAACTTCCCTGATGTTCTGTGACAGTTAAGAAGCAAGTCTACCTGGAGCATTGCAGTTGACCTCTTGGTCAGAGGTCATGAGTTCTCAGATTCCTCAGCTCTAGCCTGAATAAAAACACCCTTTTCCATGTTCACTACAAAGTATGTATAATTTTCATTTTGAAGCAAGTGTTCACTCATATTCAGGATATCATATTGCTATTTCACATAAAATTCTAACTGAAAGAATTCTATGTATTTTTCTAGCCAATACTTGGATTAGATGGACCTCAAGACCAGAGTTTTCAATCCTAAGTGGGCAGCACTCATGCAAATGAGGATCATTTTATTTTATTATTAATTAATTATTCAAAATAATTAATAAATAGGTCTGTAGTTTTCTCTTCATACTATTTTTGTCTGGTTTTGGTATCAGGTTCATACCAGCATTAAAAAAAAGGAGTTGGGAAGTATTCCCTTGTCCTCTATTTTCTGGAAAAGATTGTAGAACTGGTGTTAATTCTTCAAGCATTTGGTTGAATTTTGATGTGAAATAATCAAGGCCTAGAGATTTCTTTTTTCAGGTATTGTGAATATTGCAAATTTAATTTCTTTATTAGTAACAAGGGTATTCAAATTATCCATTTTATATTGGGTATGTTTGGTAGTTGTGTTTCTTTTTTTAAAAATAGAGGTATTATTTTCATATGACATTATATTAGTTTCAAGTATGCAACAAAATCATTCAATATTTGTGTATATTGCAAAATGATGACAAGTTTAGTTAACATTTATCACTACACATAGTTATACTATTTTTATTATTTGTGATGAGACTTAAGACTTACTTTCTTAGCAACTTTCAAATATGTAATACAGTGTTACTTACTATAGTCACCACGCTGTGCATTACATCCCCCTGACTTACTACTTCATAGTTGGATGTTTGTGCCATTTGGCCACCTTCACCCATTTCATTTACCCCCTCACTCCCTGCCGCATCAACCACCAATCTGTTCTTTGTAACTATGAGATTGAGGTTTGTTTTTGTTTGTTTTTAGGTTTATATATAAGTGAGATCACATGATATTTGTCTTTATATGTCTGGCTTATTTCACATAGCATAATGCCCTTGAAGTCCATCCATGCTGCAAATGGCAAGATTTCATTCTTTTTCATGGCTGAATAATATTCTATTTTATATGTATAACATTTTCTTTATCCATTCATTCATTGATGAACAAAGGTTGTTTCCATATCTTTATTCTTGTGAATAATGCTGCAGTGCACATAGGGGAGCATATATCTTCTTTTAGTGTTTTTTTTTTTTTAAGATAAATACCCAGAAGTGGGATTGCTGTGTCACCTGGTAATTCCATTTTTAATTTTTTGAGGTTCCTCCATACTAGTTTCCATAGCATGGTACCAATTTACAATCTTACCGACAGTGCACAATGTTTTCCTTTTCTCATGCCAGCATTCTCTCTCTCTCTCTCTCTCTTCTCTCTCTCTCTCTCTCTCTCTCTCTCTTTGATAATTGCCTTTTTTGTGTTTTTTAAATTTATTTTAAAATATATTTTTATTGTTGATAGCATTACAGATATCTCCCATTCCCTCCCCCGCTTTCTTCCCAGCCCTTACCCCCCAGGTCTTCACCATCCTATTGCCCATGTCCATGGGCGATGCATATAAGTATATAGGTTCTTTGGTTTATCTATTCACATCCTGCCAACCCCACATCAAGGTATGTCAGTCTGCTCCATGCTTCCTTGCTTGCTTCAGGTCTTATTTTGTGGGTCAATTCATTTTGTTCATTAGATTCCACAAAATAAGTGAGAGCATGTAGTATTTGTCTTTCTCAGATTGGCTTATTTTACTTAGCATAATATTTTCCAGGTCCATCCATGCTGTCCCAAAGGGTAAGAGAACCCTTTTTTACAGCTGCATAGTATTCCATAGTGTAAACATCCCACAGCTTTTTTATCCATTCATCTACTGATGGGAATTTGGGCTGTTTCCAAATCTTAGCTATTTTAAATAACACTGCTATGAACATAGGGGTGCATACATTCTTTCTGATTGTTTTTTATTTTGGGATTTTTAGGATATATTCCCAGAAATGGGATTGCTGGGTCAAATGGAAGTTCCATTTTTAAATTTTTGAGAAAACTCCATAGTGTTTTCTATACTGGCTGCACCAGTCTGCATTCCCACTAGCAGTGAACTAGTGTTCCCTTTTGTCCACATCCTCACAAGCACTTGTTGTTTGTTGATTTTTTGATGGCAGCCATTCTGACAGGTGTTAGGTGATATCTCATTGTGGTTTTAATTTGCATTTCTCTGATGATTAGTGACTTAGAGCATTTTTTCATGTGTCTTTTGGCCATTTTTATGTCCTCTTTTGAGAAATGTCTATTCAGGTCTTCTGTCCATTTTTAAAAAATATATTTTTATTGATTCCAGAGAGAAAGGGAGAAGGAGAGATAGAAACATCAATGATGAGTGAGAATCATTGGTCAGCTGCTTTCTGCATGCCCCACACTAGGGATAGAGCCCACAACCCGCTGCCCATTTTTTAAATATATTTTTTATTTTTATAATCTTCAGGCAAGGATATTTTTCTATTGATTTTATTTTATTTTTTTTAGAGAGAGTGTAGAAGGGAGAGGGAGAGACAGAGAGAAATACCAATGTGAAAGAGACACATCGATTGGTTACCTCCTGCATGCTCCCTACCAGGGCCAAGAGCCTGCAACTAAGGTACATGCCCTTGACCAGAATCGAAAGCGGGACCCTTCAGTATGCAGGCCAGTGCTCTATCCACTGAGCCAAACCAGCTAGGTCCTGCTGCCCGTTTTTTAATTGGATTGTTTGTCTTCCTTTTGTTGAGCTGTACATAATTGCCATTTTGATAGGTGTCAGGTAATATCTTGTGGTTTTGATCTGCATTTTCCTGATTATTAGTGATGTTGAACATCTTTTAATATACCTGTTGGCAATATGTATGTCTTCTCTAGAATAATGTCTATTCAGATCCTCTGCCCACTTTTAAATAGATTGTTTGTTGTTGTTGTTGTTGTTATTGAATTGTATGCGTTTTTTTTATATTTTGGATATTAACCCCTTATCATATATATGATTTGCAAATAGTTTCCCCCATTCAATAAACTGCCTTTTCATTTGTTGATAGAGTATGCAACTTCAAAAAATACTAAAATGAAATTATTTTTCTTTACCATAGAAATATTTATTTTTACCTTTTTTGGGTAGATATAATGCAGAAGAATACAAAATACTATCTATATAGTTTAAAGAATAATACTAAACAAACACCCATGTAACTTAAATATGTATTTTCTTTCTTTTTTATAGTCAATAATATTGTAACAACCACATATGATGGTGCCATGTCAACACTTGAAACATCGGGGGGACCATCCTGCAAAGTGTATGACTGTCCAAACACCATGCTGAGCCCCTGAGATCATCACAATGCAATACCAAATGTAAATTATGTTTGAAAAACAGGACAAAACAAAAGAACACTCTGCATGTTTTCAGCCCATCTTCCTTTAGACTGTGGTTGCCCTTCCCCTGCTTCTGATATGTAAACAGGTTCTAGTTTTGGTAAAATCTCGCCCTTGATGTCATCTTTGCCCTTGCCCCCAGTCTTTGGGTGAGCCAGTTCTTGAAGATCAGCATCCTGTCAGGATGTTGAACCTCAGATCTTTCTCTTAATCAGGTGTAATATCCTGACTCTCAGTTGGTGACTCCTTTCGTTGATACTGGTCCTCAGTGGCTAGGAAGACTCTTCATCTTCTAGTATTTTTTTCCATAAGGATTGTGAGATTACATGCCCTCTCATATTTCACACAGTTGAATCTCAACTAGCTAGAAAGAATCAAGACAGAAGGAACATAGCCACCTCCGGCCCAGCTCTCTAAATACGTGCTTTTTAGAAAGGCAGAATCTAGTTCTTGAATTTGACTGGTGTGGAGGGCAGACATGGAACGGGTTGTTAGAGCATATAAATGTACAATAGTATGGATTTAGGGTGGGCAGAAAGGAGGTGGCAGGCATGATGCCAAGAACAGTGAATCAGCTTCTCTCTCAACATCTTAACTCTACTGTAGTATAAATAATCCAGGTTTGATAGTACTTAAAGAGACAATTATGGATTACATCATATACTTTATGATATTCATAGAACATCATAAAGATGATATTTTAACCCATTGATAAGAGGTAATAATTGAAGCATTATTGTAGCAAATTTTCTTACAAACTTTACATTCTTAGGTTTCAAATACCAATTTAAAATCACTTTGATTCATCTGGTACTATAGCATCACAGTTCCATTTCTAATCCCTGGAGTATCAAATATTACTCTGTGCTTCAACTTAAAAGCTCTCCCTCTGGTCTCAGGTGCAGAGGCATTTTTTTTTTAAAGTAACCGCATGAAATCTTTCTGTCATCTCACCTGTCAGAGTTGCACTAAGTGCACTTAGTCCTTCAGTTGTCCTTTCAATGGATAACTTGGCAGGTGTTACAAAGGGAATCTATCCAGAAAGAACACGATCAAGAGAAGCTCAAGGAGGAATGAAAAATGTGAAGCTTTTAGCTTTTATTAAATGTCATCCTTTTTAAAGTTGATAGTCAAAGTCTTTGAAAAAAAAGGCACCTTGTGAAATGAACTCTATCTACTCTATTTTTTTTTTGGGGGGGGGCCGCTAAAGGGTCCATTTTCATGTATGCAACTTATTAGAAAAACTAATCACTACATATCTAAAGCCACTGGGCTATTTTTGTTTAAAGTCTATTTCTAATGTTCTAAATTTAAAATGACAAAAAATATTCTTACACACTTCATAATTTTTTGCCACAGATTTACATGAATGTTGCAGGTTGGTCAAATATAAATATGCCTCAAATCTTTCTCTGAAAGAGGTTTGCCACATGATGGGAGAAGAAATCCAAGCACCAGTGGAATTTTATGCTGCCGCTCTGACCTTGAGCCTTTCCTGCACATAGCAGAGACCAACCCATTCTTTGTTTCTTCAATCTTCCACCAAGTTTTTCTTTTGAATTTTTATTTTCTTTACACACAGACAATTTTTTCTTAGATTCCTAGGAAGCAGGCTTCTTGGTAGAAGAAAACTGAGTAACTTCCACCATTAGAGAGCATTTCAAATAAATTATTTTTTAGTGCTATCACTTACTTCATATGCAGGTGACATGGTTGTCAATGTAGAAAATCTGATGCAATTTTACCAAAAAATATAAATAAAAATTACTAGAACTAGAACTAGTAAATGAATTTAGCAAGGTTGAAGAATAGAAGCTTAATATAAAAGTTAATTGTTTTCCTATACATTATAATTAAAATTAAAGTTTATAGATAATACCATAAAATAGCATTCAAAATATGCATATTAGTGATAAATATGACCTAGAGTATGCAAGACCTATACACTGAAAACTATAAAACATTAATGAGAGAAATTAAAGAAGACCTAAATAAAGTGACATGCTATGTTCATGACTCTGAAGACTCAATATTGTTAACATGTCAGTTCTTTCCAAATTACCTATATATTCAATTCAATCTCAGTTGGCTTTTTTGTGTTGAAACTGACAAGTAAATTTTAAAATTTACATTAAAATGCAAAATATCTAAATTAACTAAAATGCTTTAAAAAAGTTGAACAATTGAAATCTACCCAATTTTAAGACTATTATAAAACCTAAGTAATCAGGACTATGTGGAAACAGCATATAGATAAATAGATCAATAGAAAAGAAGAAAGATTTTAAAAATATATAGACCAACATATAAGAACAACTTATTTTTGACAAAGGTGCAAAAACAAAAGTTGGATATCCATATATCAAAAAAGAGAACTTCATTGATACCTCCTACCATATACAAAAATTAAGTCAAAATTAATCGTAGATGTAAATACAAAATCTAACATTATTAATTTTTTAAAAAAAACTTAAGAAAATAAAAAGGCAAGCTACAGAGTGGGAGAAAAAACTGTGCGTTTAAATTATTGGGTTTATTTCTTAACCATTGAGTTTCAAGATAAAAGTCTTAAAATTTTGTTATAGATAAAAGTTATTTATTATGGATAAGTTTTGGAAATGTTTTAATTCAATTTGTTTGTCTTTTTATTCTTTAAATTAGTCTTTTAAAGAACAGACATTTTTAATTTTGATAAATAATGTCGGTGGTCTTGATCCAGCATCTAGAAGGGTTCAGCAATCTGGAGAAGGGGCTGTGCGTAAATTAATCAAGAGTCCACAGATGAAACATAATTTTGAAAGGCATTATGGGGGCCAGAGGAGCTTAGCTAAAGGAACTAAGTTTTCCTTGTCTCAGGACCCCTTACTATTTATTAACACAACTAGAGGCCCAGTGCACGAAATTCGTGCATGGTGGGAGGGTCCCATAGCCCAGCCTGCACCCTCTCAAATCTGGAACCCCTCTCACAATCCAGGACTGTTGGCTCCCAACCACTCACCTGCCTGCCTGCCTGATTGCCCCTAACCACTTCTGCCTGCCAGCCTGATCACCCCTAACCACTCCCCTGCCAGCCTGATCAATGCCTAACTGCTCCCCTGAAGGCCTGATTGCCCCTAACTGCCCTCCCCTGTCAGCCTGGTCACCCCTAACTGCCCTCCCCTTCAGGCCTGGTCACCCCTAACTTCCCTCCCCTGCTGGGCTGGTCACCCCCAACTGCCCTCCTCTACCAGCCCCGGTCACCCTCAACTGCCCTCCCCTGCTGGCCATCTGTGGTGGCCATCTTGTGTCCACATGGAGGTGGCCATCTTTGACCACATGGGAGCAGCCATCTTGTGTGTTGGAGTGATGGTCAATTTGCATATTAGGCTTTTATTATATAGGATTTGTCCTAAGGCAAGGTAGAGATATACATATCAAAGGGTAGGGTTTTGTACAGAATCCATTGTCAGAATGGAAGAATTTGCCTATGGCTGTTCAGGTGTTTGGCCAACAGGAGGCAGTAACATGTAGATTAAGATGCCCTGAGCTGTCTGGCAGCAAGCAATCAATTTATGTATCCTTTTCAGGTTTGGGGAAATGCCTTTAGCCATTCCCAGATGATTCAGCCCTGCTGACATGCTGGAATTGGCTTCCGGCAGATAAAGTCCATTTATCAATTTGTTCATTTATGAATTATACTTTTGGTGTCATATTAAATAAATCTTTGTCAAAACCAGTGTTACAAATGTTTCCTCCTAACTTTTCTTTTAGAAGTGTTATTGTTTCAAAGGGATGGTTAAACTGGTCTCTACTGCTCCAAACTGGCTTCAATTAGAAGTCCCATTTCCCAAAGGATTTTAACAGTACACAGAGTATCACAAAATTATATTTAAAATGCAAATTTAGCTGATATACAAAGAATAGGAAAAATCTCAACAACTCATAAGGAAAAATAAATTATTAAAATGTTGTCTACCCTGTGGTAATCTGAATCTTGGTAGCTATAACTTGTTGCATGAAGTAAGGTTGGGCACTCTTTAAACAAATGGAAATATATTTCTCATCAAAGAAAAGCAAGCTGTAAAAAAAGTCCACCCAAACAAACAGATACTTTATAATAAAAAATAAAGTAAGTAATGATGACAGAGGAAAGAACCTATAAACTTGAATAAGCAATATAAATTACCCAATCTGAACAACAAGGAAAAAATATATTAGAAAAAGGAAAGTTATCAGATCTCAGAGACATGTGGAATAGTACTAAAAGGTATAGCATTCATTCCAGATGTGTCCCTGGAGAAGAAAACATGATTGGTGCAGAATAAATATTTGAAGAAATAATGTCTGAAAACACCCCAAATTTGGTGAAAGACAAATTTACAAATTCAAAAAGTTTAGACAATCTCTAACTGGATAAGCAGAAAGGAAATCATGCCCAGATAAATTTTAAGCATATAAAACCCAAACTGAGTGGTCCAAATTCATTCATTTTTCAATTTTCAAAGTGTAATTCTGGCCCAAACCTCTGGACAGGCTTAGAACTCTGCCAGTAACACTCTGTGCAGGAGGAAGAAACACTTCCCATTTCATGTCTCTGGCAGGCAGGACTTCTCTGCTCTGTTTCAAGATTAATTTTCTCGCTAAATCTTTGTACTTTTTGTTCTCAAAATCTTTACGGGAAGAACAGACAGATCTGGATGATCCAGATGGCTTTGGCCAAGTGATGTCACACTGTGGATGGAGCACCCAGCTAGGCTTGGGGAGGAGGGGGAGCTGTCCCTAATTTATTCTCTTGGGTTTCTTTGTCTCCTCCCTGTGGCAGCTACTTCATGACCTTAGTTCGCCCATCAATGTGACTTCCTTTAGAAATGACTCTTGAAAGTGGTATCTCACTTGTTCTTATCATATGTTCTAAAGTTGTGACATATCTTTGCCTTGTTTTTCCAGTGCAATGATGATACTTATGATAGATACTACACATAAAGTCTTTGGTCTTGCACCACTCCCTGCTTGGCAGCTGACTTCCACCCTGTGCTTCTTTGAGCTTCCCTTGGAAAGGCCACTAGCCACCAGGCCTGCACTTCAGCATCACCCGCCATCTTTCCCTGAAGCTTTGCAGCGCCCGAGGAACTGTCACCTGCACACCCTTTGTTATTTTGTAAGTCAATATTGAACCCCAAGAATATGTGAGAATGGGAGACCACAGAGAGTTTGATTGAGCAAAGCACCGGATGAGAAGTGGGTCCATGGGCTGAGAGCTTACGATAGCACCTTATTGATCATATGCACTCTATTTAAAAAAAAAATTTATTTATAGGTCAAAAAAAGTTGAATATTGGTAATTTCATATGCTTCACCCTAATCACTGTACTCTTCCTCACTATAGTGAGTATATAGAATCTCTAAATATTTTTAATAAGGAATATTTCTGTGATGAGAGTATTATAACAAATAAATACTCCATAGGGCAGTGCTAATTAACATATGTGCATTACTATTGTTATCATTAGACTGTAGTCACAGCACTGGCTAATCCAAGGGCAGCCCAGATGAGTCTTGCCAGATGAGACAACTTTCCTGTTGTCTGTTTCTTAGTGATGGGGGTGTGGGCTAAGCATGGAGGTAGCAGCCTGGTGGCGTAGGCTTCCTGTCCAGAGCACCATCACTGAGCTATCTGTTTCCTCCAGCTGACCAAGATATTTACCCTGGGAATAGATGAGTATTAGGTGTCATGTGATCTACTCGTCAGTCACCTATTTCCACTGTTTAGGAATTTTCAATAAAGATGGCACCAAAGGCTATGTGGCAAAATGTGAAGTGTACATGCACATGGGCTTTTAGGAAGTAGAAAAATACCAAGTGGTATTTATTAAAAAAAAAAAAGATATATACTAGTGGCCCGGTGCATGAATTTTGTGCACATTGAAAGGGAATTAATTAGAGGAAATATTTTAATATTGCTATTTGCCCTTTCTCTATAATAAAAGTGTCAGATATGAAAGAAAATTAGTAAAATGTATATGAAAATCTCCCTATCAGAGTCTGGGGCACACCATGGGACCCAGAGTCAAGTTCCTGTTCACCTTCATGCACTCAAAATCATGCGAGATCCAGACCCATCAAGCTCCACAAGGCAGGGAGCACAGCCTCAGGTCCCCCCACCCGGCCTCAGGTCCCCCAGCCCCAGCGCGAGGGCATGAGGATGTGAAGGCATGACAACCATTTGCATATTAGCTCTTTATTATATAGGATATATATATATATATATATAGATATATATATATATAGTCAGCTGCCAAGCAGGGAGTGGTGCAAAAGTATAAGATGATTTAATATACATACATGTATGTATATTAAATCATCTTATACTTTACATTGTCCTGAGTGCCATGTCCTTAATAGATGCTAAAAAAAATAATAATAATAAGCTGCAGTGTGTGGGACAGTAGCCTAAACACCTTGACTTTTCAGCTGGATTAACTGGGTTTGAATCCTAGTTCTGTCACTGAATAATTGTTACCTTTGGCAAATTAACCTCTGCGACTCAGTTTTCTCTTCTGCAAAATGGGGATGGATGAGATTTATACTTGTAAATTCTGATGCTGGCTATATAAAAAGCATGGTGTGTGTTGACTACTACAATTATTAAACAAATGACTTTTAGTATAGAGAAGTTTTAAAGTCTGTTAAAAAGCTACAATAAAATTCTAATAATCAACAAAATGTCCAAACTCCAGAAAGGATACATTTCTTTTCCTTGTATTAGAATGGTGTGGTATTGCTTCCTATGCACTATTGTGTAGGTCAGAGGCCAGCTAAGAACTCTTGGCTTCATGAGGATCTTTGTTGTAATTGTTCCTGCTCTTCTCCATTTTCCCTTCTGGAATTTAACTATCTTTGCCAACAACATGAAGTGGCTGATATGATCATTCCGTCCCTAATAACTAATGGCCATGGCATTGGTAACAATCATTAAGATCAATCAACAAGATAATTTGACTGGTACATCCAGGTCCACCTCCTTAGCCCCAAATTGGAGACTGTATCTATGCATTTTGCCCACAATGAATGAAAAATAAATTTATTTTGCTCTTATGTTGCTATGTGGCATTTTAGAATTCAACAGTCTGTAGTCACAGGAAAGTGTTGTTCTAAACTACCAGTTTCTTTGCATACCGTGCCTTACAAGAATTTAGAGGAGCCCTAAACATCTTTATCAGTTATTTTCAGAAGATTTCTTGGAGGAAGCTTGGCATCTTAACACTGCATGACTTTTCTCGCTGCTTTGAAAACTGAGTTCACATTCACCTCAAAGCTACTCAACCTTTATCAGAGAACTCACCCTTAGAGCAGAGAAATGGCCTTTTCAATAAAAGTGATAAAAAATAACTGAAAAACTTATAAAAACTTTAAATGATTTAGTGAAAGGATTGTTATCCTGGGTTGTTTCTTTTCTTGGGTGGCATTTGATCAATAAAGTTTCTCAAAGTTTAAATATATTTCTAAATATCTTTCTCATTCTTTGTTGTGTTTTCCAGTTCAGCACATTTCCATTTAACTTATTATGGACAACTATTCCTTTAAAAATATTTGTGTGACAGCTGAGTCTCTTAGCTGTTGTTCAGTTTCTCTGGATAGCATTTGGTCCCTGAGTCCTTACTTCTGGTTCAGCCACTCCTAACTTCATTGTTCCATTTCACTTGGGGTTTTCCCAGCTGAGGCTGATGACTGACAGTGGTGGCTCTCAGGCTCTAGGCCCCAATTACCAGCAAAACGACAGCAATTGCCAAGAACTACCAAACTCTCACCTTAAAAAGCATAGTGTCTGTTCCTGAGTTAAAGACTCTTATTGAATGTTTCTGAGCATCCTGGAGTGAATCACATGGAATTGTTTTATAGAACCACTAGAGGCATGAGTTGGGGGGGAGGGGTTGTCCCTCAGCCCAGCCTGCACCCTCTCCAATCTGGGACCCCTTGAGGGATGTCCAACCGCCCGTTTAGGCCCATACCCACTGGGATTAGGCCTAAATGGGCAGTTGGACATCCCTCTCACAATCCAGGAATGCTGGCTCCCAACTGCTCACCTGCCTCTGCCTGATTGCCCCTAACTGCTTCTGCCTGCCAGGCTGATCACCCCCTAACCACTCCCCTGCCAGCCTGATCGATGCCTAACTGCTCCCCGTCTGGCCCGATTGCCCCTAACTGCCCTCCCCTGCCAGCCTGGTCACCCTTAACTGCCTCCCCTGCTGGTCTGGTTACCACTAACTGCCCTCCCCTGCAGGCCTGGCCACCACCAACTGCCCTCCCCTGCAGGCCTGGCCCCCACCAACTGCCTTCCCCTGCTGGCCTGGTCTTTCCCAACTGCCCTCCTCTGCTGGCCCGGTCACCCTTAACTGCCCTCCCTGTTGGCCTGATTGCCCACAACTGCCCTCCCCTGCAGGCCTGGTTTCCCCCTCCCCCCACAACTGCCCTCCCTTGCTGGCCTGGTCTGCCCTAACTGCTCTCCTCTGCTGGCCTGGTCACTCCTAACTGCCAACAACTGCCCTCCCCTGCAGGCCATCTGTGGCAGCCATCTTGTGTCTACACGGGGGCAGCCATCTTTGACCACATGGGGGTGGCCATCTTGTGTCTTGGAGTGATGGTCAATTTAAATATTACTCTTTTATTAGATAGGATTCTCTCAGGAGAAATCAACTTTCAGAGAGTGAAGATTCTCAGCCTCCTGACTTCTCAATGTCATAAAACAAGTCCTGCCTTTTTGGCTCTTCATCCTGACATCCCAAGGCCTCCTCACTCTGGTCTTGCTGCCTACTTCTCGCGTCCCTTTCCACAGCCACTCTGACATGAGCCCTTTGCTTCCTGGTCACTAACTTGGCAGATGTCTTATTCATGTCTGAAATGCACTTTCTTCTTATTTTGTCTGAATGTTATCCCAACCCCTGTGCAAGCTACTCATCCCTCTAAAACCTTCCCATACCACTTGAGTCTACTCTCCTCTCTGAACTCAGACACCTGTTTATCCATACTATTTATTCCCCAAATATCATGTGCTTAATTATGACTCTGTTGTGTCTTATCATTAACTTCTCATACTTTTGATTTGTCATGGCCTTTCTTCTTAATTAGACCCTAAGTTTCTTGATGGCATGGGCCCTATTTTTTACACTTTTCTACATAGCATCTAACATAGCACACAATAGAGACTCAATACACATTTGTTGATGACATATAAAGATAAAATAGCTCAAAAACTTCTAGAAGCCTATTCCTTCTGAGAGATCGAAAATATTTATCAGTGATGCCAACTCTCTAGAGAAACAGAAAGAAAGCCAGCTGTTCTCATGGCCTGGATGTCATTTTCAGGCTCCAGCCCCTACTCTTTGTTCCGCTTCTGATGGCACCTGAAAGAGGCCCAGGTGAGAGTTTCTCTAGGCGGCACTGCTCTGCCTTCTGTCCTCTTTCCATCCTTGCATCTAGAATTCTTATCTGAGTCAACAATCTATGACTTGATTTTTCATTGTTTTGTTTTCATCTAACAAGGATCCAGTCTAACTCCTTGCCCACAAATTTGTTTTTCCTCCACTGCACAGTATATATGATTGGTCCCTCCTCCCACTCTGGCCCCTTCCTCCCAAACCCTGACACTCGACACTCGTGTACTTTCCATTATCTACAAACTTCCCTATGTCTCCAGACCTCTCTTGGAACATCATTATGAGACCATACAAATATGTTACCCCAACTTGGGAATGATGAAATCTTCCCTCTCAAGCATCCAATTTGCATTTATGAACACATGGCCATGGAGATAAGGAATTGTTATGTGCACACATGTGTGTTAAAAACATCTATGCAGTAATAACTAACACTGGACCTCATCATGGACTGCACAAATAAAGGCAAACCACTTGACACACAAGGAAAGTTTGGAATAAATAAATAAAAAGCCCACTTAAGGCATGGACAGCTTAATGTCAAAGGTTGATTACAGCCCAGGGCACAAACCCGGGCTGCAGGCTCAATCCCCAGTAGGGGGCATGCTGGAGGCAGGCAATGGCTAATTCTCTATCATCATTAATGTTTCTGTCTCCCTCTCCCTCTCCCTTCCTCTCTGAAATCAATAAAAGTATATTTTTAAAAAGTTTAATTATAGGAAAAAGGATGTACATAAACCCTTCTCCATACTTCTTAAATTTCCTAAAATCTTTTACGTTATCACCATATTTCTATATGTTGAAGGTTTTGGTCATGACCTTCTTAGTATGTTGAATTCTAAAGAATGTTGAAAAATATTCACCCGGAGTAAAAGTCTTAAAATCCCATCCTTACTTCTACATATTATCAGAACGTTTAGATCATCTCTTTGTTCTTCTATTACTTTTAGCACCAAAGTCCATGTATATTTTAATTCATTCTGATACAGCTAATACTCAGATCAGTAAATTAGATGGGAAAAAATATATGTGTAAAATTGGGTAAATAATTTGTAGAGATGGAAAAGAGAGTAAGTACATGATCAAAGTTGCTTTTCTCCCCCTACAGATGAAATAAAAGTACATCTTAGCTCTGGGCCCTTTCAAAAGATTCTGAATTTTAAACCACGGAGATTTTTTTTTGAAAATCAGTTGAGCTTTAATCAATAAGGTTTCCTGGCTATCATAAACAACTTCAGACACGTCCTGTGGAAATGAGCACAGATGGGAGGGCCATGCCTTTTCAGCATTCTGGTCCTTGCTCTGGACTGTTGGATGCATCACTAGTGTGGTGAAGCCATTTTGTAAGTGTCCTCTTGAATTATCCTTAGTCTCTGTAGAATAGATATCTAATCAAATTCTCACATTGCCCAGACTTTCCACTTGACAAGAGCCAGGGAATTAACAACAGACCACCAGTGGCTGAATTCATCACTGGCACCACATCCCAGATCACTCGAAAGAGTTTGTGAACTGAGATTTAGAATTCTGTCAGTAGGTTAGGTTTTAACTATAAGAAGTATCTATCAGCAGATGAGTGGATTAAAAAACTGTGGTACATCTACACAATGGAATACTATGCTGCAGTAAAAAAGAAGGAATTCTTACCATTTGCAAAAGCATGAATGGAACTGGAAAGCATTATGCTAAGCGAAATAAGCTGGTCAGAGAAAGATAAATATCACATGACCTCACTCATTTATGGAAAATAATAAACAACATAAACTGATGAACATAAACAGATCCAGAGACAGAGAAGCATCTTTCAGACCATCAAACCTCAGAAGGAAGGTAGGGGAGGGTGGAGGTAGGGGGAGAGATCAACCAAAGGACTTGTATGCATGCATATAAGCCTAACCAAAGGACACAGACAACAGGGGGGTGAGGGCATGAGTGGGGGTAGGTTGGGGGGCAATGGGGAGATAAAGACACATATGTAATATCTTAATCAATAAAATAAAATTCAAAATTTTAAAAGAAAAAAATAATAAAACAAGGTGCAAAAGTGCCAGAAGAAGAAGAAGAAGAAGAAGAAGAAGAAGAAGAAGAAGAAGAATCATCATCTATCAGGCACTTAACAGATGACCAGACTGAACATGGGAGTTATTCCCCAACTCTATTCCCAGCCACACAATGGCAGAGATTCCTGCTGGATATATATATATATATATATATATATATATATATATATATTAAAAAAATCAATGTGCAGACCTCACTATCTGAGACAGGCAGCACTGTTGGCATGGAAATGGCAAAACTAATTTTAAAAATTTCAGTTTAACACAAAAAATGAGCAAAATGTCTGATGGGGTGGAAGATGGGAAGTCTGAAAGCTTTGGGGAGAGGTAGAGGTGAGCCCAGAGAGAGATTTTATTTTCTGGGATGATATAGTTACTTGTTAGAAGTGAAATAATTACCTCTCTTCTAGGAAGTGAGTCAAGGTTTGGAAGAAGAGGTGGGAATTTTGAGATGTTGGAACAGAGGAAAGAGCTTAACGAGCTGTGGTGGTAGACAAGAATACTTGTTCCAGGCAAATGTTAATGATCAAGTAGCTCCATTCAGCACAAGCTCACCCAGTGGAAATGTTATGGTTTAAACATTGCTCAATCTTGATGAGTCAGAACACATCGTACCCTTGGTTTGAAAAGGCCAGTTCATTTATTCCTTTCCTGAATTTCAGGAAGCCATGTGGCTGACACCTCCTCCCTCCTGTCCCTTTCCAGAAATCCATTTCCCTTTTCTTCAGCCACACTGGGTCATTCCACAAGTCTAGACACACTTTCAATGCTCTCTCTGCACATGCTCTTAAGGGTGTCATTTTCTCTATTAAGTACATGGATTATTTTTTATAGTTTTTATTGTTTTTTAGAGAGAGAGAAAGGGAAGAGTGAGAGAGAGAGAGAAACATCGACATGAGAGCAAGAACACTGATCAGCCGACTGCCTCCTGCATGTCCCCCACCGGGGATTGAGCCTGAAACAGGGACATGTGCCCTCACCAGGAATTGAACTGGAGACCTTCTGGTGCACACTGAGCCACACCAGCCAGGACTGAATACGTGAATTTTTAATTTTATTTTCTTTGGATCCTTTCCTATACCTAGCACAACTCTTATACACAGAATGTGCATAATAGATACTTGTTGAATGAAATGGAATCAATATTTGTTTAATTATATTGCATCAATGCTGTGGAAATGGTTCCCTTTCTGTGGGAACTCCTTACTGAAAAGTGAGACCAGCATTCCATGCAGCATGGAATTCTGGGGGCTGGTTTAGAAGTGAGGGTGGTGGATTTGGTACTAGGATTGCAGACTATGGTGCTAAGGGCATTCACATGACTGAATCTCATGGTGAAGCCAGATTTGAGAATGAAACACACAGTCCCAAAGGAGTATTGACTGAACATGCAGCAACCACCATTTCTCCAAGATGGAATAAGCTGGTTGGGCAGAGGAATGACTAGGAGGTACAATTGAAGTGTCCTCTCATAATTACAGGATTAAAAGATTGGAACCTGGTTGAAGGATTAAGTAGAATTAGCTCTTCTTAATCCTTCAACCAGGTTCCAATCTTTTAATCCTGGTCCTTGCTCTGGACTGTTGGATGGATCCAAAGAAAATAAAAATAAAAATTCACGTATTCAGTCCTGGCTGGTGTGGCTCATCACACCTTTCTCCTTTATTATTTTATCCAGTGAGGTTTCAAACAATGGCTGCCATTGTCTTAGTTCATATATCATCAATGTAGCTTGGTAGAAGTTCTCACCAGCTAGTTTGTGATGGGTCATCTTTATGACCTAGTTGGAATTGGTTTTTCTCAACCTATCTTTTAACAGATAACTTTCAAAGTGTTATTCCAATGCTTTGTTATCTGTAACTTGCTTCAACCCTGTAAACAGGGTGAGGTGAGGGGCTTTCTGGAACCCAGGTCTAATTGAATAGGCTGGACATACCACAGCTGACTCTTCCTGTCAGTGACAGATGGCCTGAACATTCCCAGTCTCCTAAAATCTCATTGTCAAGATGTGTGTCCATTTTGACTTTAATTTTTTTGTGGGTCTGGATCAAGTGATTATGGTGAGGTATGGTGAAAAGAGTTCTGAACATAAACATCTTATCCAAGTCTCACTTTTTTCACTGAAAAACTTTGTGGTTTAAGGTTAGTCTCTCTGGGCTTCAGATACCTTGCTATTAAAATGGAATAATAAAGCCAAGTAGCCATATTTGTAAAATCTTTTAAGGTAGTAAATTTGACACCATAGGTTCTTTTCTTTAATTAGTTAATTTATATTTCTTGAGCCCTTGTTTGTGAGGGCCCAGGACTGAACAAGACATGGCTGTCCCTCTAAGTGCCAACACTCCATGCTTTGGGCTGCTGATCTCAATTTGTCTTAAGGAATCATTGCTTTCCTCGGTTCTAGAAAAATCTTGATTGTAAAATTATACACACCTGTCTCATTACTTTATAAGTTTTTCTGTAAAATGAAGATGACAAAAATGCTACTTTAGGAGGCTGTGGCAAGGATGAAATGAGTTGTGATTTGGAAGGAATTTGTAAACTGTGAAGGGTTGTGGAAATGTAAATAGTTGTAGTCTGGAGACCAAGAGGAAATGGGCCAGAGGAAGTTTCTCATTGTGGATGACTTTCAGGCCATGTCTGCCCTCTAGTGGTTGCAATCCACAGCTGCTTTATGAAAGGGGTGCCCAGAGGAAGGAGGTGGCAGATCTGGGTAGGTGAGAAAGTGTTCAGCTGGAAAATCGCCCTTGTTCTCAGCCTCCTCCTCTGGTGGAGACATTGACCCCCTCCATGTACTTGTGAGTGGTTGGCAAATAGCACTAATTGGATTTCTGCTATCTATCTCCCTGAGTAGGGAGATTTAAGCTATTTACCCTGTGATTGTGGAGGAAAAGTATAAACCATTTACATACTCTTAAATGTTCTTAGTTAGGGAAGGTAAACTTGTGATTTACTGGATGGCTGTAACTACTTATCTGTTTATCTGTCTCAGTTTCCCTATTCTACTTGTCCTGGCTTACTGGCCCCACCCCCCTAAGATATCTAATTCAATTTTTTCTAAATATATACAACCAACGTCTATTGGATCTTGTCTCTTGAGAGTCTCATAACCACCTTTCAGCTCAACATGTCAAAAATAGAACTAGCTCTAGCTGGTTTGGCTCAGTGGATAGAGCATCAGTCTGCTGACTGAAGGGTCCCGGGTTTGATTCTGGTCAAGGGCACATGCCCAGGTTGTGGGCTCGGTCCCCAATGTGGGGCATGCAGGAGGCAGCTGATCAATGATTCTCTGTCATCATTGATGTTTCTATCTCTCTCTCTCCCTTCCTCTCTGAAATCAATAAAAATATATTTTAAAAAATAGAACTAAACACCCCTTCATCCCCCACCACACCCACACCTATACCTTAGTGCATTGTCTGTGCCCTGGGCCACCATCATCTGTACCATTGAGTCAACTGCCCACCTAGACACCAGAGCCCCCTTAGCTTTGGCTTTCTGGTCCACCTCGCTGGTCCTATCCAGTTTTTCTCCCAAATATCTTTTGATTATCCTCAGTTGTTTCTATTCCTATAGAAATGACCTTTAAATAACAACTGTTAACTTTTATCATGAACCACGTTCTGTACTAACTGCTTAAATGTATTTCCTCATTTAATCCTCAGAACAATACTACTGAGTAAACTCCAGTGAGCTCAAGTGTTATTCTCATGTTCACAGATAAGGAAAATGAGGTATAAACAGGGTAAGCAATTTGCAGGGGTCACACAGACAGTAGCTGAAAGGGGCTTGTAATATATGAACCAGCATCATTAACATCCAAACCCTCAGTTTAAGAAGCTCTATCATCTTTCTGGATTTCTACAACAACTTTCAATCATGCCCCTTTCCAAGCTTCACTTCATATCAAAGTGAAACAATCTTTCTACTTAAAGTTCTTTAGTTGCTCCCTGTTACCCTAAGGAGAAATCCTGAAGTTCAAAATACAGGTTTTGACATTGTTTTCCATGATCTGCCCTCTGAGTCCTGTTTGGAGCCTTTCCTCCCCCACCCACCACACAGCCCTGAAACACATTTTTTAAGTTCCACAAACATGTTTTCTTTTTCCTCTGGGTCTTCTCACATGTTTTCTCTATTTGGAAAATCTCTCTCTATGACTGTTCTGCCTCCTTCACTTATCACAGTCTACCTCCCTCCCCAGAAATATAATATTTTATCAGTTAAGTTCCAGTTCAGATATCTCTTCTTCTAGGAAGCCTCTCTAATTCTCCTCTCTGGGTAAAATACTGTGTTAGGCAGAATAATGGCTCCACAAAGGTATCCATCTTTAATGTCCAAACCCATGAATATGTTACCTTACACAACTAAAGGGACTTTGCAGATGTGACTAAGTTAAGGAGATGAGGTGAGAAGAAAAGCTTGGGTTAATCAGTTGAGCCCATCTTAATCACAAGGGTCCTTATTATAAGTCAGTATCAGGACAGTAAGAACCAGAGAAGGAGCTGTGACAAGGGAAGCCAAGGTTGAGTGATGAAGCCATGAGCAGGAATCCTCCAGAAGCTGGACTAAGCAAGGAAGCATATTCTTCCCTAAAGCCTGTGAGGGAACACGGCTATGTGGACACTGTGATTTAGCTCCGGAAGGCCCATTTCAGACTTCAAAACTCCAGAATTGTAAGAAAATGCATTTGTGTTATTTTATTTTTTAAATGAAATTATACATTTTTATGCTTTAAGAAATAAAGTTTTACATTAACATTTAAAAATACTCCATTAGGTCAATTCAATTGTTACCAATTCAATGCCAACACAGAAAATAAGAGTTGCCTCGATAGGGATCCAACTGGTCAAATTGAAACAATTTAAACATCACAAAGAATAATAATGGTAATGGCTTATATTATATTGAATATAGAAAAATCACCGAGTTCATAGTAATACTCAAAAAACAAAAAATGCAGAAAAACGCTAGCTAATGCATTTACATGTAACAATACAATTAGAAAATCACCAATGACCTTTACAACTACTAATACAATTATTGATTTAGGCAAGAATCATTAACAGATGTTACCACCATTATGTGAAATGTTGTAGGAGGGCAGGATATTAACATAGTCTCCAAAGTGGAAAGCCACAACTTGCTTATTAATTATAATGGATAAAAATACCTCACAATGAACAGAACTAGAAAATACCACCTTAACTCAATCTTCAAACTAGCATAACCATAATAGGACAAATTGAAGTTACTTGTTTCTGATATACTGTAATAAGAAGTACATATTATATTTATATAATTCTTATAAAACAATATTTAACATGCATCTAATCATAAGAAAGCATTTAGATAAGTCAAAATGTGAGGCATTCTATAAGGCAATTGAGCTGATCTCTTTAAAAAAATCATTGTCATGAAAGACAAAAACAGTGGTGGAAAACTTCTAAATGAAAAAAATTAAAGGTACATGACTCCCAAATGCTGTTAGTGGTCTTTGCATTTGTGTTATTTTAAACCACCAAGTATGCAGTGATTTGTTGCAGTAGCAATGAAAAACTATTACAGATGAATTTCCAGGTGCTTCCATGCCCTGCTCTCTGTTCTATGTATTAGCATTCTTCTGTCAACTGTCGGTCATTGGTACCAATTCAATGCCAACAGGAATCCCTAATATGGGGTGCGGTGAAGAAGGAAACTTCATTCAGTGCAAAAGAGCTCAATGGTGATACAGAACAGCTGTGAAAACAGCGTGGCTGTGAGGCAGTTCAATTGTGATACAGCACAGCCACAAGGCATCCATGGAGCCAGGCTGCTCTTCAGTAGGCAACTCTGCTGTGCTCTGGTCTGCTTCACACTGGTCTGCTCTGCTCTGGGTAGATGTTTTCAGTGTTTAATGTCCAGCTGGGGAAATGCAGTTTTCAGTGGAAAGGGAAAGTATTCTTCCTGAAACAGAGGGGAGCTAGCTTAAATAGACAGAAGTCCCTACCTCTGGTTTCCGATTGGTTCATCCTCATGCAAATTAAGACTCCAAATCCCTGCAATTCTATTCTTCCAAAAGACACTGTCCTGATGGTCAAAATGGAGTTGCTCTGAATGGTCGGTGAAGATGTTGATGGGTTTTAGCTCACAGGTTCAACTGGACAGGGAAGCCTCAGTCCTATTGGTTGAAACAGAATACCAAGAACTCCTCAAGGGCTGGCTCAGATAGCAGAAACACAGCAGGCTGGCAGGTCAGTGCGTGAGACAGGCAGTTTAATTCAGGCTTCTTCCTGAATTGTGGTTTGTGTGAGAGGCCCCTGTGTAGAAATAGCTGCTAGGCTCTGTGTAGGGAGCGGCTATAGGGTCAAGCCTCGAATTGACCTGTGGCAGGGCCATAAACAAGGCCCAGCTTGGAGGGCAGAGCCCTCTTAGCATAATTAAGCTTAACCGAATAGCCCTCCCTAGTTCCTTCCTAGGTAGCTAATGGGCTGTGGGAGGTGCAGCAAGTGCTGCCAAAACAAGGTGAAACTCACAAGAACATTGTAAACATGTTCACCACTACCCTTATTTTGATCTGCCTATGAAATAAAGCTTTGGCTTGCAGGCTGGGTCTTGCTGTGTCCTCATCCAGGCATGGGAGATCCCCCGAGCCCCAGCTGTATTCTCTTGTCTGTCTTCGTTAATCCTTCACTGCCCCTCCTCAGGTTTACCCTTGGCCATGCTGGCATGGCACAACTCTGCTTTTGTTTTAAATTTAAGCCCAGTTAGGCCACCACGAGCCCTTCTTAGTAGGCATCTTCTTTTTCAAGGTACGTATTTCAGAATCTATTTTAATAGCCTGATGACTTGTTCATCTCCATAGCAGCCCATAGGATCTACAGAGAAATATATGGAATCAATATTATTCAACTTACTAGAGGTCCAGTGCATGAAAATTCATGCACTGGAGGGGGGGGGTCCCTCAGCCCGGCCTGCCCCCTCTCACAGTCCGGGAGCCCTCAGGGGCAGGAGGCGACCCGATGATCAGGGGAAGGCGACACCCCATCACATCTCTGCTGCTGCCACTTCTGGCAGTGCAAGACTCAGCCGGCCCTGGTTACCTGAGCCTTGGGCGGCCCTGGGTGGCTGGGCAGCTGCCATTTGAGGCTTGCCTGTGCCTCAGGCTGGCCCTGGGTAGCTGGGCAGCCAACATCTGAGGCTTGCCTGCGCCTCGGGTGATGGCTGGGCAGCCGCTGTCGAAGGCTTGCCTGCACCTCGGGCTGGCCCTGGGCGACTGGGGGGCTGAGGGGACTGGGGGACTCCAGAGGCAGGCACACAGAGCATCCAGGCCCGCCTGCTGCCCGGGTGAAGCTGAGGGGACTGGGTGCTGACATCTTATGGCTGTGGGCACTGCCATCCTTGCGGGCATGACAGTCAATTAGCATATTCCCTCCTTATTGGCTGTGGGCGCCACCATCTTTGAGGGTGGGGCAGTCAATTAGCATATTCCCTCCTTATTGGCTGTGGGAGCCGCCATCTTTGTGATGGTGTGAGGGTCAATTAGCATATTCCCTCTTTATTAGATAGGATATACTCAAGGACCAACATGGTTCTTGGAACATAGCTGGTGCTTAATTAATATTTGTCAGATGAATGCTTGTCAATTGTAGAGAAATGATATAATTGATTTTCTGTGTTTCTCTGTAAATCAATTGTGATGAGAGAAGTGTAGTGCTTCTTTGTAGGTTTGCCTCAATTGTATGTATCTATTTATATGGAACTACTGCTTATCCTCCATGGGGACATTCTAAGATTGGATTAAGTTTGTATGACTTTACACACATGGAAATCCACTCTTTCATGAAGTACTTTTTTACCTTTGCACACTTGCAGGCACAAGACTTCTTTTTATGAGAACTTAAAACCAAGACCTTGCTCACCTACCAGCCTCTCCTCTATGAACCCTCAGGTTGTGACCTCAAACTACCTGTGGCAAATGGGTGGATAAGAATATTCTTTTTTCTTTATTGATTAAGGTATTACCTATGTGTCCTTATTGCCCCATTCCTCCCCACACACACCCACTCATGCCCTCACCCCCCTGGTGTCTGTGTCCATTGGTTAGGCTTATATGCATGCATACAAGTTCTTTGGTTGATCTTTTCCCTTTACCCCCACCCTCCCCTACCTTCCCTCTGAGGTTTTACGGTCTGATTGATGCTTCTCTGTCTCTGGATCTGTTTTTGTTCATCAGTTTATGTTCATTATATTCCATAAATGAGTGAGATCATGTGATATTTATCTTTCTCTGACTGACTTACTTCACTTAGCAAAATGCTCTCCAGTTCCATCCATGCTGTTGCAAATGGAAGGAGTTCCTTCCTTTTTATGGCAGCATAGTATTCCATTGTGCAGATGTACCACAGTTTTTTAATCCACTCATGTTCTGATGGGCACTTAGGCTGTTTCCAAATCTTAGCTATTGTAAATTGTGCTGCTATGAACACAGGCGTGCATATATCCTTTCTAATTGGTGTTTCTAGTTTCTTGGGATATCCTATCTAATAATAGAGTAACATGTAAATTACCATCACTCTGCTACACCCACGATTGGGCGGCGGGAGGCTGGGGGACGGGACTCGGGGTGGCCTATCCGGCCATTGAGAGGCACGGATCTGCTGCCACTGAGGGGGCCTACCCTGCTGTTGAGAGGCGCAGGGGGCGGGACTCCCACCCCCTGCGACTCTCAATGGCCATATCCGTGGCCCCTGAGGGGGCCTGCCGCAGACACCCAGCTGCACCTCTCAACGGGAGCGTAGCCAGGTGTCCGCAGCAGCCCCCCTCAGCGGCCGTTGAGAGGTGCAGGGGGCGGGAGTCCCACCTCCTGCGCCTCTCAACAGCAGGGTAGCCCCCCTCAGCGGCCGCGGACCATCGAAAGTGGGTCCACACCATGCCTTTCAGAAGCCTGGTCCTGCTCCGGGTCCTGGTCCGGCACCAGGCCTTTCAGAAGCCTCCACCGAGCCGGAGGCTTCTGAAAGGCCTGGTGCACCAGCGGACAGGCACCTAGCTCCACTGCGAAAAGTGAAAGAATGTAGGGGACCCTACACGTGCATGATTTAATCATGCACTGGGTCTCTAGTATTCCTAGAAGTGGAATCCCTGGGTCAAATGGGAGTACCATTTTTAGTTTTTTGAGGAAACTCCATACTGTTCTCCACAGTGGCTGTACCAGTCTGCATTCCCAGCAGCAGTGAAGGAGGGTTCCTTTTTCTCCACATCCTCGCCAGCACTTGTCCTTTGTTGATTTGTTGATGATAGCCATTCTGACAGGTGTGAGATGGTACCGCATTGTTGTTTTGATTTGCATCTCTTGAATGATTAGTGACTTTGAGCATGTTTTCATATGTCTCTTGGCCTCCTTCTGTCTTCTTTCAAAAAGTATCTATTTAGGTCCATTGCCCATTTTTTGATTGGGTTTTTTATCTTCATTTTGTTAAGTTGTATGAGTTCCCTGTAAATGTTGGAGATTAAACCCTTATTGGTGATAACATTGGCAAATATGTCCTCCCATGCAGTGGGCTTTCTTGTTGTTTTGTTGATGGTTTCTTTTGCTGTGCAAAAACTTTTTATGTTGATGTAGTCCCATTTGTTTATTTTCTCTTTAGTTTCCATTGCCCTACAGGCTGTATCTGTGAAGAAATTGCTTTGGCATATATCTGAGATTTTGCTGGCTGTGGATTCCTCTAGTTTTTTTATGGTTTCCCATCTTATGTTTAAGTCCTTTATCCATTTTGAGTTTATTTTTGTGTATGGTGTAAGTTGGTGGTCTAGTTTCATTTTTTTTGCATGTATCTGTCCTATTTTCCCAGCACCATTTATTGAAGAGGCTGTCTTGACTCCATAGTATGTTCATGCCTCCTTTGTCAAATATTAATTGAGCATAGTGGTTTGGGTCATTTTCTGTGTTCTCTAATCTATTCCATTGATCTATATGTCTGTTCTTGTGCCAGTATTAGACTGTTTTAAAAACAGTGGCTTTGTAATACAGCTTGATATCTGGTATTGAGATCCCACCAACTTTGTTCTTCTTTCTCAGGATTGCTGCAACTATTTGGGGTCTTCCTTTATTCCATATGGATTTTTTTGGAGAGTTTGTTCTAGGTCTGTGAAATATTCTGTTGGTATATTAATTGGTATTGCATTGAATCTATAGATTTCTTTGAGTAGTATGAACATTTTAATGATGTTGATTTTACCAATCCATAAACATGGTATAGTCTTCCATTTGTTCATGTCTTTCTCTCTCTTTTTCCAATGTCCTGTAGTTTTCTGCGTAAATGTCTTTTACCTCCTAAGTTAAGTTTATTCCTAGGTATCTTACTTTTTTTTGTTGCAATGGTAAACAGGATTGTTTATTTAGTTTATCTTTCTGTGCATTCCTTATTGGTGTGTAAAAAGCCATAGATTTCTGGGTGTTAATTTTATATCCTGCTACATTGCCAAATTCATTTATTAAGTCTAGTAGTTTTTTGATGGAGTCTTTGGGGTTTTCTATGTACAATATCTGCGAATAATGACAGTTTTACTTATTTTCCAATTTGGATGCCTCTTATTTCTTCTTCTTGTCTGATTTCTATAGCTAGTACTTCCAGTACTATGTCAAACAGGAGTGGTGAGCGTGGGCATCCCTGTCTTGTTCCTGTTATTAGGGGTAATGGTATTAGTTTTTGCCCATTGAGTATGATGTTGGCTGTAGGTTTGTCATATATGGCCTTTATCATGTTGAGATATGCTCTCTCTATTTCAACTTTAGTGAGATTTTTTATCAAAAATGGGTGTTGGATGTTGTCAAATGCTTTTTCTGCATCAATTGATATGATCATGTGATATTTGTCTTTCAATTTGTTTATGAGATGTATCACATTTATTGATTTTTAAATATTGTACCAATCTTGCATCTCTGGAATAAATCCCACTTGATCATGGTGTATGATCTTTTTAACAGACTGCTGGATGTGATTTGCTAATATTTTGTTGAGGATTTTAGCATCTATGTTCAACAGGGATGTTGGCCTGTAATTCTCTTTCTTTGTAGTGTCTTTATCTGGATTTGGAATTAGGATAATACTGGCCTCATAAAAAGAATTTAGAAGTATTCCTACTTCTTGGATTCTCTGAAATAGTTTGAGGAGTGTAGGTGTTAGTTCTTCTTTGAATATTTGGAAAACTCCCCTGTGAAGCTGTCCAGTCCTGGACTTCTGTTTGGTGGGAGTTTTCTGATTACTGCTTCTATTTCATCGAATAGGTTGTTTTTGCCCTATTCAGGTTTTTTATTCTTCCTGATTCAGTTTTGGGAGATTTTATTTTTCTAGGAATTTGTCTATTTCATCCACATTGTCCAGCTTGTTGGCATATAATTAATTGTTCATAGTATTTTCTTACAATCCTTTGTATTTCTGTGGTGTCCATGGTTACTCCTCCATTTTCATTTCTGATTTTATTTATTTGGGTCCTTTCTCTTTGTTTCTTGGTGAGTCTGCCTAATATTTTATCAATTTTGTTTATCCTTTCAAAGAATCAGCTCTTTGGTTTCATTGATTTTTTTTATTCTCTATGTTTTTTATTTCTTCTCTAATCTTTATTCTTTCCTTCCTTCTACTTACTCTGGGATTTTCTTGTTGTTCTCTTTCTAGCACTTTAAGCTGTAGGGTTAAATAATTTATTGCTGACTTTTCTTGTTTTCTTAGGTATGCCTGTATTGCTGTGAACTTCCCTCTCAGGACTACTTTTGCTGTGTCCCCGAGATTTTGTATTTTTTTGTGTGTGTTTATTTTCATTTGTTTCCAGGAAGTTTTTAATTTCTTTTTTGATCTTGTTGGTAATCCATTCATTGTTTAATAACATGCTATTTAGCCACCATGTGTTTGAATGTTTTTACTGTAGTTGATTTCTAATTTCATTCTACTGTGATCTGACAAGATGCTTGATATGATGTCAATCTTTTTGAACTTGTAGAGACTTGTTTTGTGTCCTAACATGTGGCCTATCTTTGTGAATGATTCATGTGCACTTCAAAAGAATGTACATTCTGCTGCATTTGGGGTGAAATTTTCTATAAATATTAATTAAATCCATCTGATTCAGTGTGTCCTTTAGAGTCTTTGTTTCCTTGTTAAGTTTTGTTTAGAATATCTGTCCAGTGAGGTCAGAGGGCTATTAAAGTCTCCTATTATGACTGTATTGTTGTCAATCTCTCCATTAAAGTCCTTTAGAAGTTCCTTTATTTATTTAGGTGTCCTATATTGGGTGCATATATGTTTACCAGGGTTATATCCTTTTGTTGGATCAATCCCTTTAGTATTATGTAGTGACCTTTGTTGTCTCTTGTGATGGCCTTCATTTTGAAGTCTATTTTGTCAGATATGAGTATTGCTACTCCAGCTTTAGTTTTCATTTCTATTTGTAAGGGAAATTTTTTTCCAGCACTTAAATTTCATCAAATGTGTGTCTTTTGTTTTGAGGTGGATCTCCTGTAGACAACATATAGTAGGGTCATGGTTTTGTATCCATTCAGCTACCCTACACCCTTTGATTGGAGCATTTAATCCATTTACATTTAGGGTTATTATTGAGAGGTACTTATTTATTGCCATTTTAATTCTGTATGGCTAGGTTTCTTTCTCTCTTTATTCTTCTCAGCAATCCCTTACAGCAAACCCTTTAGCATTTCTTATAATACTGGCTTGGTTGTGATGAACTCCTTTAGCCTTTTTAAAATATATATATATTTAATTGATTTTTCACAGAGAGGAGGGAAAAGGATAGAGAGTTAGAAACATCAATGAGAGAGAAACATTGATCAGCTGCCTCTTGCATACCCCCTACTGGGCATGTGCCCACAACCAAGGTACATTCCCTTGACCAAAATCGAACCTGGGAATCTTCAGATGCTCTATCCACTGAGTCAAACTAGTTAGGGCTAGCCTATTTTTTTTTTTTTTTTTGTCTGAGAAGCTCTTTATTTGACTGTCTATTTTGAATGATAGCCTTGCTGAGTATAGTAATATAGTAATGTTGGTCTCAGATCCTTGCTTTCCATTACCTTGAATACTTCATGGCATTCTCTTCTGGCCTGTTGAGTTTCTGATGAGAAATCAGGCGTCAGCCATTTGGTAACTCCTTTGTAAGTAACAGTTTTCTTTTCTCTTGCCGCCTTTAAAATTCTCTGTTTGTTTTTAATTTTTGCCATTTTAATTATGATGTGTCTGGGCATTGGTCTGTTTGGGTTCCTGTTGTTTGGGGTTCTCTGCACCTCCTCAACTTGTGTGACTTTTCCTATTACCTGGTTAGGGAAGTTTTCTGCAATTATTTCTTCAAACACCTTCTCCATTCCTTTCTCCCTTTCTGCTTCTTCTGGCACACCTGCTATTCTAATATCATTATGTTTCACGTTGTCCCACAGCTCCCTTAAGCTGTCCTCCTGCTTTTTAATTGTTTTTTTCTTTTTGGTTCTCTGAATGAGTGATATTTTCAACTCTGTCTTCTAATTCACTGATTTTATCCTCAGCTCCCCCTAATCTGCTGTGTATTCCTTCCAATGTGTTCTTTATTTGTGCTATGTCATTCATTATCTCATACTCTTCTTTTTTCATAGTTACTATATCTTTTGTCATACTGTTGAGCATTTTTACCATCATTACTCTGAACTCTGTTTCAGGTAAGTTTCTTATCTCTGCTTCATTTAGCTCATCTTCTGGAGAATTCTCTTGTTCTTTCATTTGGAGGTTGTTTCTTTGTCTCCTCATTTTGGTTGTCTGTTTGGGTTTGTGACTATGTTTTAGGTAGATCCTCTACACCTCTCCATCTCTAGTGCAGGGCAGTGTTAAAGGCTGTTTCTGACTAATTGGATCAGGCAAAGACTCAAAGCCTCCAGAGACTGCCTCTACCTACAGACTAATAGGATTATGACTTGAATTGCTCCCAGGCAATTGTCCTCAGGTGTGGTGAGAGTTTTTCAACCAGGTGGGGCAGTTGCTTCTGCCTGGAGGCTAATTGTTACTTTTAACCTCTTAAGTGGCCTTCAGGCAAGGTGTTTTCCAATAGGTTGTGTAAACTGTTTTCCCCCCAGGCAAGGCAAATGACTATGTGAGAAAGGTGTCCTCTGCTGTGTGAGGGAATGACTCAGTCCAGGAAACTTGAGGTGTCTTCCTTCTGAATAATATCTCCCAAGTCCCAAGTTCTGGGTTCTACTCTCACTGCTGCAGTCCACTTCACCCTCCCTCTGCCAGAGCACAAGGTGCATGGCTCCACAGGATATTTTTGAACATTGGCCCTCCAAGAGGGTCCATGAACTTTCAGTTGCTATTCCCTGGCAGACAGCACCCTACTGCTTTTCACATCTAGATGTTATGTGGGTACTTTACTCAGAATTGGTGCTCTCTGCTGGGGTACCCATATTGGGGATTAGATCGAAGAGTTCTCAGTGGCAACCCTCACAGATGAACTATCTCTCTTGGACTTCAGTTGCTGTCTGTGGGCACCTGGACAGCCCTTTCATGCCTCCCCCGCCTCCTACCAGTCTCTATGTGGTCTCCACCCAAAGGTATCAGGGTTCTCTCCTGTGAGATTTACTTCAATTATTCAGGAAGCCTTTCCATATTTCAGTTGTAATTCCAGCTTGTTCCTGGGAGTATGTCCATGCAACATCCACCTACTTTGCCACCATTTTTAATATCTCTCCATTTCCTCTTCATTCTTACACATGGTTTCTTTCTCATCCATCCTTTTCAGCATCCTTTTAACCACTACTGTGAATTCTTTCTCTGACATATTGCTTGCCTCCATTTCATTTATTTCCTTTTCTGTTGATTCCTCCTTTTTTCATATGGGTATTGTTTCTTTGTTTCCCAAATTTCTGTTCCTTTGTGATTGTTTCTATGTATTATATAAAACTGCTATGCCACCCAGATTTTTTAAATTTGTCTTATGTAGTACATGTTTTGTGGGACCCAGTGGCTTAATCTCTCAGGTCTTCTGGGCTGGGTATTCTAGGGATTACCCCTGCTTGAGATATTTGGGTTCTCTTGATGTAGTTGGGTCTTGAATATTACTGTCCCATTTGTGAATGGAGTCTTCTCTCAGAGTGTCTGGTTATGTGGCTCTCTCTCTACCCCATCATGCCAACTGGTGTGGAGGTGTTGACTGAACAGTACAAAATACAATACAACACATAACACAAAAGAAAAAGAACGCGAATGTACTGAAGACACCTGTAACCCCAATAGAAGTGACCTCCAGAGGAAAGAGAATTAGGAGAGAGAAGAGAGAGAGAAAATGATAGCTATAAAGAAAAGAAAAAGAAGAAGGGAGAAAAAAGAAAGAATATGGGGAGATAACACAACAAAACAAACAAATAAACCAAAAAGTGTAAAGAAAAAACACACACAAAAAGGGGGTAAGGGAAAAATCTGTAGAGGCAAAACTTAAAAACAGAAAATAAGGTTAAGGAATTCAATAAATAGGGGAAGGACCATGGTTTAGTATAGAGGAGGGAGAAAGTGAATGAGTGAATAAGAGGAAAAATAAAAATATTTATTTATTTATTTATTTATTTATTTATTTATTGAAAAGGAGAGTAGAGGAGAGAGCAGATAGCCCTTAATTTAGGAAGTTAGACTAATTAAAAATTAGGAGCAGAAAAGAACAATAGAAGAGAGGACAAAAGGGGAAAAACTGAGTAGAAAAGAAAGAGAAAAGTGAAGGGGAAATGGAGTAGCAGTAGGGGAGAGGAAATTAGATATATGAATAAGAAAACAGAGACTATAATAATAATAACACACCAATAAGCATATAAAGAATGTCACTTTTTAACAAAGGGTAAAAAGAAAAAAATGGAAAAGCTAACACAGGGAAAGGAGAAGAAAAAACATGAAGAAGGGAGAAGTGAGGAAGAATAAGGTGAAAAATGAAGAAAATAGGAGAGTCAAGATGGTGGCTGGCAGGATGGCAGTGAGGGAGAGAGTGTGATTGAGTGAAGGAATGAAAGGGGAGTGTGTGGACATGTGTGGTTTGTGTGTGTGTGTGTGTGAGTTAGGGACAGTTGGATCTTGCAGGATTTGGGGGGCAGGCAGACTAGGACCTCCTAGATGGGGAACCCCTACTACCACTGCAATCACTCCTGAGGAAAGCCGGCTCTGACACGGAAACCACCCAATCTTGAAAGAGAGAGCTGCTCTGAATAGGAGCCCAGCCTCACCACCACCCAGACTGGCCTCAGACACCACCCTGAACCCTACAGCCACTCCAGCCAAAACCTGCTACTACAGCTGTAAACCCATGATCACATGACTATAACCTCCCTGACAGCAGGCTCCTGTAAGTTCTGGAGCATGATCTCCTACCGACAGCCTGCCCAGGGCCTTTGCATCCTGGCAACTGGGCCCACCCACCAATCCCACTGCTTCAAACCCAGGACCCACGTGTCTTGGTGACTGGTCCAGCTGGAGAGTTGGGAGTTCTGGACCCACCCAGCAACCCTGACATTTTAACCCCAGGCCCCCTGAGTTCCATTGCCTGAGGCCTCCAGGGGTTCTTGGAGATAGTAATGCTGCTGCCATGCCCCCCACTGTAGCCACAGGCCCCATGCAACTCAGTGCCTAGATCCTTCAGTGAGAGCAAACATGGGAAGACAAAAAAACAAAACAAAACAAAACAAACAAAAAAACAAAAAAAAAACAACCCTCAAAGGAAAGAAAACCAGTTACCAGAAAAGGTACTGAGTGAAACGGAGATATGCAATATGTCTGAAAAAAATTCAGAATAAAGGTCATACAGTTTCTAAACCAGCTGGATGAGAAAATCAACAATTTATGTAAAAATCAAGAGGAAATAAATAATGACATAGCTAGAGTAAAAAACACAATGAAAGGTTTCAAAAGTAGACTAGAAGAAGCTGAGGACCAAATTAGCAAATTAGAAGATAGGGCAGAAAAACACCCAATCTGAACAGCAATAGGAAAAAATATTAAAAAGCAGGAGGAGAGCCTAAGGGAGCTTTGGGACAACATAAAACAAAGTAACATACATATAATAGGGGTGACATGAAGAGGAGTAAGGATTAGAAAACCCATTTGAAGAAATAAAGACAGAAAACTTCCTTGATTTGTGGAAGAAAAAAGTCACACAAGCACAGAGTCCCAAACAAGATGAACTCAAAAGACCCACACCAAGGCACATTGTCATTATAATGGCAAACATAAATAACAAAGAGAGAATCTTAAAGGCTGCAAGTGAGAGAGACAGAGAGTTACCTATAAGAGATCTCCCATGAGCTTATCAATTAATTTCTCAACAGAAACACATCAGGCCAGAAAAGAATGAAAGGAAGTATACAAAGTAATGCAAAACAAGGGTCTGAATCCAAGAATATTCTATACAGCAGGCTATCATTCAAAATTGAAGGGGAAATCAGGAGCTTCACAGACAAAAAAAAAAAAAAAGGCTAGGGAAATTTATTACCACCAAGCCAGCAATACAAGAAATGCTAAAGGGACTGTTATAAAAAGAAGAAATAGAAAGGGAAGAAGGAATATAGGCACAAAAATTAAAAATGGCTACAAACAAGTACCTATCAATAATAACCTTAAACATAAATGGATTAAATGCTTCAATCAAAGACATCGAGTGGCTGATTGGATAAGAAAACATGATCCATACATATTCTGTCTACAAGAGACCCACCTCAGAATAAGGGACTCACACAGATTGAAAGTGAAGGGATGGGAAAATATCTTTCAGGCAAATGGAAATGGAAAAAAAAAAAAAAAAGCTGGGGTAGCAGTACTTATATCTGACAAAATAGACCTCAAAATGAAGGCCATAACAAGCGATAAGGAAGGCCACTTCGTAACACTAAAGGGATCAATATAACAAGAGAATATAACTCTGGTAAACATTTATGCAACCAATGGAGGAACACACAAATACATAAAAACTTCTGGGAGATATCAAGGGAGAAATCAACAGCAATACAATTATAGTAGGAGACTTTAATACCCCATTGGCACCACTGGATAAATGCTCTAGACAAAAAATCAGCAAAGAAACAGCGATCCCAAATGACTCACTAGATCAGATGGAATTAATTGACATCTTCAGAATATTTCACCCCAAAGCCACAGAATATAGATTCTTCTCAAGTGCACATGGGACATTTTCAATTATAGACCACATATTAGGTCACAGGAAAGTTTCTCCAAATTCAAGAAGATTGAAATCATATCAAGCATCCTCTCAGATCACAATGGCCTAATATTAGAAATCAACTACAATATAAACAATCAAAAAATTTCAAACACTTGGACACTAAATAGCATGCTATTAAACAATGATTGGGTTACTAAAGAGATCAAAGAAGAAATAAAAAACATCATGGAAACAAAAACTATCATTATTCGCAAATGACATGATATTGTACGTAGAACACCCTAAGGATTCCATCAAAAAACTGCTAGATTTAATAAATGAAATTCAACAATGTAGCAGGTTACAAAATTAACACCCAGAAATCTTTGGCATTTTTATACACTAATAATGAACTCACAGAAAGGGAAACTAAAAATCAATTTACCATTGCAACAAAAAAAATTAAGATACCTAGGAATAAACTTAACTGAGAGGTAAAAGACCTGTATTCAGAAAACTACAGGACATTGAAAAAAGAGATCGAGCAGGACACAAACAAAGGGAAGAATATACCAAGTTCATGGACTGATAGAAACAACATCGTTAAAATGTCATGCTACCCAAACCAATCTATAGATTCAATGCAATCCCCATTAAAATACCAATGGCATATTTCACAGACCTAGAACAAACTCTCCAAAAATTCATCTGGACTAAAAAAAGACTCTGAATAGCTATAGAAATCCTGAGAAAGAAGAACAAAGTAGGAGGGATCTCAATACCAGATATCAAGCTGTATTTCAAAGTCACTATCCTCAAAACTGCCTGGTACTGGCACAAGAACAGACATATAGACGAATGGAACAAAACAGAGAACCTAGAAATTGACCTAATCCATTATGTTCAATTAATATTTGATAAAGAAGGCAAGAGCATACTATGGAGTCAAGACAATCGCTTCAATAAATGGTGCAGGGAAAATAAAAATACATCAAAATAAAAAAGCTTCTGCACAGCAAAAGAAACCATCAATAAAGGACAAGAAAGCCCACTGCATGGGAGAACATATTTGCCAATGCTATCTCAGATAAGGGTTTAATCTCCAAAATTTATAGGGAACTCATACAACTTTAGAAAAGGAAGATAAACAATCCAATAAAAAAAAAATGGGCAAAGGGCCTAAATAGACACTTTTCTAAAGTGAACATACAGAAGTCCAAGAGACATATGAAAACATGCTCAAAGTCACTAATCATCCTAGAAACGCAAATCAAAATGACAATGAGGTAACATCTCACACCTGTCAGAATGGCTATCATGAACAAATCAACAAATGATGATTGCTGGCATGGATGTGGAGAAAAAGGAACGCTCTTGCATTGCTGGTGGGAATGCACACTGGTGCAGCCACTGTGGAGAACAGTATGGCATTTCCTCAAAAAATAAGAGAAGGAAATCCCATTTGACCCAGTAATTCCACTTCTAGGAATATATCCCAAGTAATCAGAAACACCAGTCATAAAGGATATATACACCCCTATGTTCATAGCAGCACAATTTAAAATAGCTAAGATTTGGAAACAGCATAAGTGCCCATCAGCAGATGAGTGGATTAAAAACCAGTGGTACATCTATGCAATGAAATACTACGCTGCTGTAAAAAAGAAGGAACTTTTATCATTTGCAACAGCATGGATGGAACTGGAGAGCATTGTTCTAATCGAAATAAGCCAGTTGGAGAAAGATAAATATCACCTGATCTTACTCATTTGTAGAATATAATGAACAACATAAAATGATGAACAAAAATATTATTCAGTGACGGAGAAGCATTGAACAGACTGTCAAACCTCACAGGGAAGGCACTGGAGGGTTCGGGTGGAGGGGTAAGAGATCAACCAAAGAGCTTGCATGCATGCATATAAGCATAACCAATGGTCACAGACACTAGGGGGTGAGGGCATCTGCTGGGAGGTGCGAGTGGCGGGGGAGAGGTCAATGGGGGGAAAAGAGACATATGTAATACTTTAATCAATAAAGAATAAAAGAAGGAAAGAAAATAGAATAACAATATAAAAAGAAAAGGGAAAATATAATACTAAAAAAAAAAGAAAAAGAAAAAATTTTTAAAAAGTCATGTGTTGTTTGCTTCAGCCATGTTTTAATGCTCCATGTGTGCTGGTTCTGTTCTGTCTTCAAATTCTGGGCTCCCTGTTAGGTGCTGATCACTGTGAGGCACTGTCTGTAAATCCACGGCTTTTTTGCTTTTCTCTCCACAGCCCTGTCTTCAAGCAGGCAGGACCAATCTGCCTGCTTTGCCTGGCTGCCAGCTGTCAATATGAATCACTCAAGGCTCTGTTTCTGTCAGGGCTTTAGGTCGGTGCTGTTTCGCTATCTGGGGGATCAGCTAGATGTATTTTCCCAGCCCCAGAACCACTCCTCCGCGAGTGGCCCAAAATATAACTCTGGCCTTGGTTGGTCAGAGTTCCTTGTATGGAGACGAGTGGGGTTGGCTGGCAACCTTGAGCTTTTATCAGATTCCCAGAATAGTGGAGCTGAAGGGCCCCTCTTCTAACCCAGCCACAGAGGGCTCTTTGGGACTATTCAGAGCCTTTGTTTCCTTTGTGTAGCTCAGAATGCAGGCAGGGTGTGGCAGGCTGTATTCCCTGCCAGGAGGCCACTGGATGGAGTTAGCTATTCTGAGGAGAAAGGCCACTTGGGTTTGGAGGGTTAGCAAGTGCCTCGGCCATGTCTCACTGCCCTGCCTCCCTCCCCAGCCTCTCCTCAGGCTCCACAGATCCTTGCCTCTCCCTGCACTGGATGGAGCCTTGGGTGAGTTTTTGCAACCGAAAAGTCCTATATTCTGGGTTTAGTTAATAAAAGCAAAGACAAAACAAAACAAAAGCAAAACAGCCAGAAACTGTGGGTTTCTCTTCCCCAGGCACTACGCCGCTTGGGCTGCTTTCAGGCCTCCCTTTGCTGTGGTCCCAGGTCTAGATTTCCAGGGCACCCCCAGCCCTGAGGGTTTTCCTTTTCACAATTGGCTATTATGCCTGTCGCCAAGGGATGAGGTTTTGGTGCAATGCAGCCTCCACCTCACCCTTTAGGCCCGGGGGCGGGTGTTCCTCTCCAGCTCAGATCCCTGCTCCTTTCCTTCTCCAGGCTTCCTTCCTTATTGAAATTGTATCCTCAGCTGTGTTCAATTTGTTAATTCTGGGTGGATGTTCTTCGATTTCATTGCTTTTCCAGCCTGGCCAGGAGGAGGTGCACGACATATCTGCCTATTCAGCCGCCATTTTCTGCGCCGCCAGGAAAAAAATGTTTACATTTCTCAAGAAAAAAAATACATCAAAACGTATGTTTCCATTTCTGAGCTGCTTGGGATAAAAAAAAAAAAGGAGGAAAAAAAACAAACAGTATTAAGTAAAAGACTGAAAATACAACAATGGCTGGAACAAATTAGAACTACATGTCTATCTCCAGGTCCAACAACCGAAGGAAACCACCTTTCTCCTCTTTGGGAACTCTATTTCTCTCTGGAGTTTTGTGAAGGCCGGAGGAGACCATGACTATGTTGAGGCTGTGACTAGGTGCCACCAAGTCTTTGACAGCCTTCTTTCACTTATCTCACCTTGAACAAGAGCCTATCTCATTCCTTCCAGGTGCAGAAGTGATGGCAGACTGCCCTGGTAAGTTTGCAGTGACCTCCTTGGCTCTTAGGGCAAAAAGAGGAAGATTCAAGTCTCTTGTGTTTTAACCCTTTGCACTCGCTTGTTTTTTTTCTCGATTCCTTTATTCTACTCGGGATTTAATTTTTTAAATACCCCAGATTTTACAAAGCGCGGCAGTAGAATAAAAAACTGGAGTTTCTTTTCATACAAACTTATTTATTTGGATTTTTTTATATTTCAAATTATTGATACATTCAATACAATTCGACATACGAGCTGCTACCGATGCTAACCGTGTTGAGTCACATTCGACATCCGAGTGCAAAAGGTTAAAGAATGGAGGCCATTTACTAAACTGTTTTTGAAAACCCAAATAGTTCTGTTGAGAGTAGTTATTCTTATTTTCCAGCTATCTTATGTTCTGAAAGGCCCCTGAAACCATTTACTATTATGTCAGCCAGAGAGATAAGAGGGATCCGGGAATCTGTATGATGTAGGATTCCCAACACCCAGCTTTAACATCTGAATACTTCTGGAACATTTGATAACTGGGTCACCTCTTCCTCTAGTTCCCATGTTGCACTTAGCTACGGTCAATCCTTCAGAAGATGCGACAACCTCCTTCTCTCTCAGTGCAAAGCTGTTCAGCCCCTGAAAGCACTGTATGCTGCATTTGTGTGTGCAGAAGCCGAGATCAATGAAAAACACTAGCAGATTTTTACTTCAGACTCCAATTCTTAAATTTGTCTTTTTACTTCCTCCCCTTCCCTTTTCTACGGCTTTTGGAAAAGAAAAGAAAAAAATTTAGTACATGTAAATAGGATAAAGAGGAGAGGCAAAGGTTTAGATTTTTTTAAAGTGGACTTTTTAACTGTTAAAACAAATGGCAGATTTGCAATTTAAAAGCCCTGAGTGCAAGGTCAATTCATTAAATAAAAGTCCCACTTTTTGAACTAAGAGAGTGATAGTTCATTGATTTAATGGATTTTCAACTCAACCAAATTGCCTCTTAAAAAAGAATTAATGCTGTCTTTCTCAAGACAACTGTTTTTTTTTCACCTCAGTTTGTTCGTAAGTCCCAAAGTTTCTTCAAACTTAGGCATGCTTCTGTATGTAGATTTTGACATGAATGTAGAATTTCTAAATTTCTGTGTCCAAACTGCTATTCAGCTTTTCTTGTATAAGCCTGCTTTAAGCTGGACCACTAATTTTTTAAAATGGTTTTATTAATTTTAGAGTGAGAGGAAAGGGGAGGAAGAGAGAGATTGAAACATCAATGAGAGAGAAACATCAACATTAATCGACTGCCTCCTGCACTGGGGCTAGAGATGGAAACCGGGCACATGCCCTGGCCGGGAATCAAACCAGTGACCTTCTGGTGCATGGGTTGACACTCAACCACTGAGCAACACTGGCTGGGCTGGAACACTGATTATTATTTGTAATATCTCATTAAACTGAAGCTACTTCACTAACTTTTCAAAACGTGCTTTATATTAGTGGGAATACTGAAGGTCACCAAGTCACCAAAAGACAAAAGGTGCAGAATGTGCTAGAAACAACTCTTGCCTGGCTACAATCTTGGCTACAGCTGGCCTGGCATTAAATGTAAATTGAAGGGTGGTTGCTACCTACATAGGTGCGTTTCTGTTTGAGGGATGTTGTTTTTGTAAACCTCAGAAGGTACCTCACACCAAAATATTTCACAGATTGCCCTGGCACCTTCCAAGAAATGTATTTTTTGCCAGCAGGTGGCTAGATCCCTGGGACTGCCAGGGAACACAGAAGGAATCCTGGGAAAATTAAGGCAGAACCTTGAGGTCTGGTTAACCAGGTAGGTGTGGTCGTGGCATAGCTCATGGGTGGGAAAAAGGACAGACTGTGCACACATATACTTTGTTCTGGACTTGAAGAAAACTTCATGGTAGACATCTTGTGTGCACTTGAAGTAAAATAAATCCCACAGCATTTTGTTTCCATATTTACAGCACTGTTGAAAATGCTCATAATCATAGCCACAGGGAAATTGATGAAGTGTTTTAAAGTTTGCACCTTGCCAATCTGAGTGCTTGGAAAGGAAAGGCATGCATTTTAGCATTCCATAGTCCACATCTAGATGTTAACCACATTGTGGTTAAGCAAACCATATCTGATTATTATTACCACTTTATGTGTATTTGGGTGCTTTCTTCTTGATATTTGAAACTAGCGTTCCCATTGCAGGAAGAATCCTGCAATAGGGTTTCCTGCTGCACTCTACCCTGCCCCGCCTGCGCTCCTCCCTTTTCCCCCACCCCGCCTTCTCTGCCAGCCCGCCTCCACTCCTCCCTTCTTCTCCCCCCAGCTTGCTTGCTTCTCCGCAGCTTTGCTCCCTTCTGCAGCTCTTGGCTACTTTCTACGCTGTCTTGATATGCAAATTAACCACCATATTGGTTGGGGTAATTTGCATACTCATCCTGATTGGTTGGTGGGCATGGCTTGGGCATAGTGAAGGTGCGGTCAATTTGCATATGTGTCTATTATTAGGTAGGATGCTCATGCATCTTCATAAGATTCCAGAAAATGGACAAGCAGTATCCATTTGACTCTCTTCACACCACCCATTCCACTTACCTCTTCCAAACAAGCAAATAGAATCTGCAGTGCACATCACCACCAGTAAGGAAAGGAGGTGGGACAAGCATGGAACTGGAGGAGACATGACATGACACCTTTACTGCCACACAACAGCAGCACAATGTTGCAAACTGTTAACATCTTAAAGTCATATTTGCTAAAATCTCTCAAACAAGCTGCAGCTGGTGTAAGCATGCCCCAAACCTATCGATAAAAGACCCAAGACCCGGCACCAGCAGCAGCCTGCCTTGCTGCACAGGTGGGTCTTGCATGGGCACTTCCAAACCTGATACAAACAGAAAGCACTGTAGCTCCTGCTGGGTGGTCCCTGGCATTAGGCTGACTTTGCACCTCCCTGGAGACCCAAGAGCCATTGTACCCGGTGGACAGCTTCAGACCACACCAGAATACAACTCTACACATCTACAAGCAACACATTCAAAGGGAAGACTCAGTGAGCACCATAGGCCTACTGAAGCAAGACCTGCTTCATAGTGGTGTTTCCTGCACAGCAGCTCTCCCACTGTAGTTGCAGCTGGTCCTCACAGCCAATTGGCTGGAGGCCAATTCTTCCCAGTGACACCAACAGCAATCATGTCTCAACTACAAGACTCTGCACACAGCCCTCAAAAGGGCACACTGAGAGTGCCCAGCTCAGGTGAGCAGGGAGGCTGAACCACACTGGTCAGGCCAGAAAGACTTTTGAGTGATTAAGATTGACAGCTGACTGGCAAGTGAAGGTGGGTGAAGGAGGAGCCTGGGGAGCCTGGGAAAGGTTACTGACCCAGCCCCTGGGCCCCATGCTGCTAATAAACCTGCTTTAAAAGGCAGGTTGGTCCTTCCTGGGTGCAGCCAAGTCCTGTGGAGACAGACACAAATTGTGGATCCCTTGGAGCTTCAAGCAGGCTGCTAAAAGCCAAAGGAAGACATTTCTGACAATGGTTACCTCCTAAGTATGTCATGGAAAGCCCAGAATTGGCAGACAGAATAGTCAGCCATAGTCATCAGAAGAGCAGGGTGTTCCCATGAGGCACTAAACTCTGCTCAGACAAATGCCACTGCATTTTTTTTCCTTTTTCTTATTTTCCTTTTTTTTCTCTTCCCTTTCTTCTTTTTTTAAATTTATCTTCTTCATCTATCTGCTTTATTGAATTGTTATTATTTTAGTCTTTATTGTTTCACTCATATATCTAATTTTTCTTTTACCTTTTTCTATTCAATTTTTTTCTTTTTCTCCTGCTTTCTCATCTCTTTTCCTTTTTTTATTTTGGGTCTATCTGCTTTCTCCTCTATTTTCCTTTTCAACCCCCCCCCTTTTTTTATTTTTAACTGTTTTCTTACTCCCTTATTTTTTACTCTTGTTTTATTTATTTATTCCTCCTTCATATTTATTTGTCCTCCACCCCTCTTTTTTTCTCCTCATGTTTTTTATTTCTATCTTCTGTAATTCTTGCTCTCTTTTCTCTTTCTTAATTCTCTCTTCTCTGGTGGTTGCTTTTGTTGTTATTGTAGAGGACTTGTGTATGTTTTTGTTTTATTTCATTTGTTTCATGATTTATTGTGCTGTATTTTGTTCTATTCTGCCAACACCTCCACAGCAGCTCACACAACATGGTTGGGGGTGAGCTTCATAGTCAGCCAGCCTGAGAGAAGTCTCCACCCATGAGCAGGACAAAAACATTCAAGAGACATTTATAATAGGAGAACCCAAATAACTCAAGTAAGGGGCTTTCCTAGAGCACACATCTCAGGAAATCTAAGAGACTGCACCACTGGGTCCCACAAAACACCTGCTAAATGAGATCACCCCCCAAATTCTGGGAGGCATAATAGTTTGATCTAATACATAGAAAAATACAAAGGTACAGCAAAAAAGGGGGAGACAAAGAAATTATCCCCAAAGGAAATAAAAGGAGGAATTGCCAGAGAAGGAACTAAAACAAAGGGAGGCAAGCAATTTTTCAGAAAAAAATTCAAAGTAATGGTTACAAGGATGCTCACACAACTTAGTAAGAACAACAAGCAACTTAATCAGAACATTAACACATTAAGCCCCATGTCAGTCACTGGTGACTGACACTATACTTCTGTCCGCAAGACAAAACAGGCTGGGCACTTAACATGTTAAAGAATTTAATGACAACTACAGCAGCATAAAAAAAAAGTTGTAAAAACCATCAATAAGAATGAAGCAGAAATGAACAATGACATAGCTGAAATTAAAAAAAAAACAACACAGGAAGGAATCAACAGTAGATTAGTAGAAGCAGAGGACTGAATCAGAGAATTAGAAACAAAGGTAAGAAAAAACCACCCACTCAGAGTATCAATTGGGAATAAAAAGTAAAAAGCAGGAAATTCTAAGTGAGCTTTGGGACAACATGAAATATAACAACATTCACATCATAGGGGTCCCAGAAGGAGAAGAATCTGAGCAATAAATAGAGAACCTGTTTAAGAAATAATGGCAGAAAATATCCCTAAGCTGGTGAAGGAAAAAGTCACTCAAGTTCAGGAAACACAGAGGGTATCTATCAAGATGAAGTCCAAAAGACCCACACCTAGGTACATCATAATTAAAATGGCAAATATTAAAGACAAAAAAAGAATCTTAAGGATTATTTCTTCAAGAGAGAGCAAGTTACTTACAATGGAGCTCCCATTAGACTGTCACCTTATTTATCAATAGAAACACTTCAAGCCAGAAGGGAGTGGCATGGAGTATATAAAGTAATGAAAAGCAAGAGACTGAATCCAAGACTACTCTATACAGCAAGGCTATAATCCAAAAATTGAAGGTGAAATAAAGAGGTTTGCAGACAAAAAAAAAAAAGGCTAAAAGAGTTTATTACCACAAAACCAAAATGGCAAGAAATGCTAAAGGGATTGTTGTAAGAAGATGAAACAGAGAGAGAGAGAGAGAGAGAAAGAGAGAGAGAGAGGAACACAGGCCTAAGAATAAGAATGGCAACAAATAAATACTTAGCAATAAGCATGTTAAATGTAAATGGCTTAAATGCTCTGATCAAAAGACATAGGGTAGCTAAATGAATAAGAAAGCACGCTGTCCCAAATATCTGCTGTTTACAGGAGACCAACCTCAGAACAAAAGACTAACACAGAATAAAAGTGAAGAGATATACAAAAGTTTTCTATGCAAATTGAAGTGAAAAAAAAAAAAAGCTGGGGTAGCAGTACTCCTATTTAACAAAATATACTTCAAAATGAAGGCCATAATAAGAGACAATGAAGGCCACTTCATAATACTAAAGGTATTGATACAACAAGAGGATATAACTGGTAAATACTCACTGTATTCAATAAAGGACCACTGAAATATATTTTTTAAAAAAACCTTCTGGAGGGTTTTAAGGGAGTGATCTACTGTGATAAAATCATAGTGGGGGACTTTCCTACCACTCTGACAGCACTGGATAGATCTTCCAGACCAAAAAAAAAAAAAAAATCAACAATCAAAGAGCAATCATAAACAACACACTATGTCAGAATTAATTGACATTTACAGATTATTTCACCCCAAAGCTACAGAAAATACATTCTTCTCATGTGTACAAGGGTCATTCTCAAATATAGACCACATGCTTTGACACAAACTATGTCCCTACAAGTTCAGGAAGAAAGAAATTGAAATCATATCAAGAACCTTCTTGAATCACACGGGCATAAAATTAGATACCAACTCTAATAAAAACACTCAAAGACATTCAAACACATGAAGGCTAAATAGCATGTTATTAAACAATGAATGGGCTATCAAAAACATAAAGGAAGAAATAAAAAACTTCCTGTAAACAAATTAAAATTAACATGTAACAACCCCAAATCTATAGTACATAGTGAAAGAGTCCTGAGAGGGAAGTTCATAGCATTACAGACCTATCTATATATATAAAGAGCCAGGGTCCATAACGTCCAAAATGAATGAATGGACAACCAAGTACCGGAAGTCAGTCCTGCAGTCAGTGCTGTGTCGCCATGGTGACCCAGCACTGACTGCTGAGGGGGCTGCATATCAGGCCTGGAGAGAGAAGCAGGGTCTGATATGCAGCCGCTGTGGCAGCTGTTGATCAGCCATTGCCTCTATTTCTCTCTGGGCCTCACCAGCAGCCACAGGGGCTGCTGATCAGCTCCGCCTCTCTGATCAGGCCCGGAGATAGGCCCGGTGATGTTTGACTGGCATAGAAATTGACCAATCAGAACCAAATCTTGGTGAACTGTGAGGAGCCAATGGCTGCCTAGGAGGCGGAGCTTTTGATGCTGACTGGCATAGAAACTGACCAATCAGAACCTAATCTGGATGAACTGCGAAGGCAGAACCTAAGGTGGGGGATGAGGAGGGGTTTTAAGGGAAACAGCTATTTGGTATAAGGTATAAGAAAGAGGTTCAATTGTTTTAATGACCAGTTTGGCAGTATAGTGCATATGGCTGGCTATCAGTCCAGATATAGAGATTATGTATTTTTGTCTGCCAAGAGCATCTCCTCCTGCTGAAAAAGGCTCCCCACACCCCATTTAAGCAATCTTATTCTATATAATCTGTCTATACTAATAAAAGGGTAATATGCTAATTAGACGGGGTCAACCCCCCATCTTCCGGACATCCGACTGCCTTCCAGACAAAGCCATGGTGGTGGGGGCCGAGGCAGAGGCAGTTAGGGGTGATCAGGCCAGCAGGGGAGGGCAGTTGGAGGCGAGATTAGGCCAGCAGGGGAGGGCAGTTTGGGGTGAGATCAGGCCAGCAGGGGAGGGCAGTTTGGGGCAACCAGGCCAGCAGGGAAGGGCAATTAGAGGCAAGATCAGGCCAGCAGGGGAGGCCAGTTGGGGGCAACCAGGCCAACAGGGAGGGCAGTTGAGGGCAAGATCAGGCTGGCAGGGGAGGGCAGTTGGGGGCAAGATCAGGCTGGCAGGGGAGGGCAGTTGGGGGCAAGATTGGGCTGGCAGGGGAGGGCCATTAGGGGCAAGATCAGGCCAGCAGGGGAGGCCAGTTGGGGGTGAGATCAGGCCGGCAGGGGAGGGCAGTTAGGGACAATCAGGCAGGCAGAGGCAGTTAGGGGTGATCAGGCTGGCAGGGGAGAGCAGTTAGGGGTTTGATCAGGCCAGCAGGGGAGGGCAGTTAAGAGTGATCAGGCAACCAGGAAGGTGAGCGGTTAGGAGCTAGCAATCCCAGGTTGCGAGAGGGATGTCCCATTGCTGGTTTAGGCCCAATCCCACAGGCAGTCAGACATCCCCCAGGGGGTCCCCAATTGGAGAGGGTGCAGGCTTGGCTGAGGGAACCCCCCCGGTCCCTGTGCACAAATTTTGTGCACTGGGCCACTAGTAAACATATAATGTCCTTAATATATAATTTATACCTTCTTATATGAGACATAGGATTTGGAAATATATTCCTTATGTATTTGTTTCTGATTTCATTTACTCAATGGAATCTTTGATGAGGGAAAAGTCTTCAATTATAAACAAGTCTAATCTATCTATCTATCTATCTATCTATCTATCTATCTATATATAAAAGGCTAATATGCAAATTGTCCCCTTGGGAGTTCGACCGGGAGACCGGGAGTTCGACCACTCACTATGATGTGCACTGACCACCAGGGTGTGGCGCAGAACATGGTGGGCATTGGAACATGGTGGACATTGGTGACACAGCACTGGCAGCAGGCAGCAGTGGAGGCACTGCTGGCCCTGAGGGACCCTGACAAGAGCAGGACCACAGTGGGATGGTGGGGCAGATGAGCAGGTGATGCCAGGCCAAGGTGGGGTGCCAGGCAGGGCTGTGGGGTTAGTGAGGCTGGGGACGTGAACTGGGGCTTCTGGGGTGAGATGAGGCTGGACATGGCCTGAAGCCCTCCTGCAGTCCCTTCTAGGCAGGCCAATCTCCTGCAGTCCCTCCCTGGCCGGCCAGCCACAATTGTACCTCTGCAGCTGAAAGAAGCCAGCGTCATTGACAGAATGTCTGAAGACCAACTACTGGCACAATATACCTCTGCAGCCGAAAGAAAGCGGCGTGGTAGCCATGGTCAACAGAATATGTCTGAAAAACTGTCATCAACAAGTACTACCAATACTGGTAGGAACTGCCTTCACAGCGAAAATGAAGTAAATGAGGATGCAATTATTGAACATAGTTGTGGTAGAATGACTGTTAAATGTCAATTTTGCCTATCACTATATTTCTCCAATGAAAAACCATCTGATGGAAAATTTACTCAATGTTGCAGCAAAAGTAAAGTTTGTTCAAATGATATAAATTTTCCAGAATACTCTGCATATTTTTAAAAATTAATGACAAAGATTCTGACAGTAAAAATATCATGGAAAATATTCGCTGTTATATCATGTTGTTATTGCTTATTTATTAATCAATTTACATATTATTTTCATGTACATTTTACTAATTTTCTTTCATCTCTGACAATTCTATTATATAGAAAGTGTGAATAGCAATATTAAAATATTTCTTCTAATTAATTTCCTTTCAATGTGCACAAATTTGTGCATGGGGTCACTAGTCTCTAATAAACAAGAAAAACTTCTAATAAAGTATCTTAAAGTATAACTTAAAGAATTAGAAAGAGAACAACAAGAAAAGCCCAGAGTTAGTAGAAGAAAGGAAATAATAAATATCAGAGGAAATAAATTATATAGAGACAAAAACAATAGAAATGATCAATGAAACCAGGAGCTGGCTCTTTGAAAAGATAAACAGGATTGATGAACTTTAGCCAGACTCGTCAAGAAACAGAGAGGACACAAAAAACAAAATCAGAAATGAAGGAGGTGAAGTAACAACTGACCCCACAGAAATATAAAGGATCATAAACAAATACTATGAACAACTATATTCCAAAAAGCTGGACAACCTGGATGAAATGGACATATTTCTAGAAAAATATAATTTTCTAAAATCAGGAAGAGTCAGAATACCTGAATAGGCTGATAATTACTGATGAAACTGAAGCAGTAATAAAAAAAAAAAAAAAACTCCCAGCAAGCAAAAACCCTGGTCCAGACTGCTTCCCAGGGGAGTTTTACCAAGCATTCAAAGAAGAACTAACACCTGGCCTCCTTGAACTGTTCCAAAAATTCCAAGAGGAAGGAAAATTTCCAAGCTCTTTTTACTAGGCCAGCCTTATCCTAACTCCATAACCAGATAATGACACTACAAAGAAGAGAATTACAGGCCAATATCCCTGATGAGCATAGATGCCAAGATCCTCAACAAAATATTAGCAAATCAAATCCAGCAATACATTGAAAAGATCATACACCATGACCAATTCGGATTTATTCTGGGGTTGCAAGGCTGGTACAATATTTGCAAACCAATAAATATGATACATCACATAAACAAATTGGAAGATAAAAATCACATGAGTATATCAATTGACACAGAAAAAAGTATTTGTCAAAATCCAAAATTCTCCTTGATGAAAATTCTCAACAAAGTTGGAATAGTGGGATCATACCTCAACATGATAAAGGCCATATATGACAAACTTACACCCACCATCATACTCAATGGGCAAAAACTGAAACCGTTCCCCATAAGAGCAAGATCAAGACAGGGATATCCACTACCACCACTCTTATTCAACATAGTATGGGAAGTCCTAGCCACAACAGTCAGACAAGAAGAAAACAATAAAAGGCTTCCACATTGGAAAGGAAGAAGTAAAACTGTCATTATTCACAGATGACAAGATATTGTGCATAGAAAATCCCACAGACTCCACCAAAAAGCTATTAGATTTAATAAATGAATTTGGATACATAGCAGGATACAAAATTAACACCAAGAAATCAATGGCATTTTTACACACCAATAATGAACTCTCAGAAAGAGAAACTAAAAAAGCAATCCATTTACCATTTCAACAAGAAAAATAAGATCCCTAGGAGTAAACTTAACTAAGGAGGTAAAAGATCTGTACTGGGAAAACTGTAGAACATTGAAAAAAGAGATAGAGGAAGATATACAAAAGTGTAAGCATATACTGTGTTCATTGATTGGTAGAATCAACATCATTAAAATGCCCATACTACCCAAAGCAACCTATAGATTAAATACAAACCATATTAAAATACCAATGACACATTTCAGAGATTTAGAACAAACACTCCAAAAATGTATATGGAACAAAAAAAAATGCCCCAAATAGCTGCAAGATTCTTGAGAAAGAAAAACAGAGTTGGAGGGCGCACAATACCAGATACCATGTTATACTACAAAGCCACTGTAATCAAAGCAACCTATTGCTGGCACAAGAACAGGTATATAGATCAATGAAACAGAACAGAGACCCCAGAAATCAACCCAAGCCATTATGCTCAATTGATATTTGACAAAGGAGGCAAGAGCATACAATGGAGTCAAGACAGTCTCTTCAAAAAATGGTGTTGGGAAAATTGGACAGGTACATGCAAAAAAATGAAACTAGACCACCAACTTACACCATACACAAGAATAAACTCAAAATCAATAAAAGACATTAAATATAAGTCACAAATCCATAAAAATCCTGAAAGGAACCATAGGCAGCAAAATCTCAGACATCTCTAATAGTAATACATTTGCTGATACATGGATACATCTCCTAGGGCCGTGGTCAGCAAATTGCAGCTCGTGAGCCACATGCAGCTCTTCGGCCCCTTGAGTGTGGCTCTTCCACAAAATACCACGGCCTGGGTGAGTCTATTTTGAAGAAGTGGCGTTAGAACAAGTTTAAGTTTAAAAAATTTGGCTCTCAAAAGAAATTTCAATCGTGTACTGTTGATATTTGGCTCTGTTGACTAATGAGTTTGCCGACCACTGTCCTAGGGCAAGGGAAACTAATGAGAGAATAAAAAAAATGTGACTACATCAAAATAAAAGGCTTCTGCACAGCAAAAGAAATCCTCAACAAAATGAAGAGGGAGCCCACTGCATGAGAAAACATATTTACCATTGATACATCTGATAGGGTGTTAATCTCCAAAATGTATAAGGAATTATTACAACTTAACAAAAGGAAAAAAAACAATCCAATAAAAAAATGGGTAAAGGACCTAAATAGACACTTCTCCAAAGTGGGCATACAGATGGCCAAGAGACATATGAAAAATGCTCAAAATCACTAATCATCCAAGAGATACAAATTAAAACGACAATGAGGTATCAGGTCACACCTGTTGGAATGGCTACCATCAACAAATCAACAAACAAAAAGTGCTGGCAAGGAGGTGGAGAAAATGGAACCCTAATACACTGCTGGTGGGAATGCAGACTGGTGCACTCGTTATGGAAAATAGTATGGAGTTCCCTCAAAAACTTAAAAATGGAACTGACATTTGACCCAGTGATCCCACTTCTAGGAATATATTCCAAGTAATCTAAAACAACCATCAGAATATATGCACCCCTATGTTCATAGCAGCACAATTTACAATAGCTAAGATTTGGAAACAGCCTAAGTGCCCATCAGCAGATGGATAAAAAGCTATGGTACATTTATACCATGGAATACTATGAAGCTGAAAAAAGAAAGATCTCTTACCTTTTGAGACAGCATGGAGGGACCTGGAGAGTATTATGCTAAGCAAAGTAAGCCAGTCAGAGAAAGATAAGTATCACATGATCTCATTCTTGTGTGGAATCTACAGACCAAAATAAATGGTGAACAGAATACCGGTAGATCCAGAGACATGGAAGCATAGAACAGAATGTTGAATCGCAGAGGGAAGGCGGGGGTGGGAGTGGGGAGAGTTTAACTGGGGAACTTGTGTGCGTATCTGCATAGTCCATAGACACAGACAATAGTGTGATGAAGGCTGGGGAGTGGTGGGTGTGGGGTGGACGGGGTCAAGGGGAAAAGCGGGGAGCATCTGTAATAATTTCAACACTAAAGATAAATTAAAAAAAAAGAAAAAGATCTTTGAGCAACCTGTGGACAGAATTTGGGTGAGAGGTGAGCCTTGGTGTTCACACAGTGCTTGGCACACAACAGGAGCTCAAACAATTGCTGAGTGACGTTGGAACATCTATTAGCCTGCTGACATGAACATAGTCACTAGATTGTTTCCAAGTCCCCTCCTGTGGGTTACTGATTCTGACTGCCAGCTTTCTCCATGGCACATTGGGCTGATCAGTGAACTTGCAATTGTTACTTTATGCTCATGTGCACACACACAAAGCAGTTTGATAAAATTCTCTTTTTAACTAACCTATTCTATGCACATAGCTCAGGGTGTGTGTGTGTGTGTGTGTGTGTGTGTGTGTGTGTGTGTGCGTGCGCTGCTTAAGGGTTTTTTTGGGGGAGGGGTATTAAAACATATTGGTACCCATACAAGTAAGAAATTTGATTAACTTTCTATAGTTGAAAACCAATTGTTCTGGCTTCAAGAAGGTATGGCTTATTGTATAAGAAATAGGTAATATATTGCATGCTTAAACCAATTTATTATGTAAAAGCCCTTTCTCATGCACATGCTCTTCTGTGTTAATATACAAAAGATCCCAATCAATTACACATTACTAATTTATGAATTATACCAAATACAGGGTGTGGCAAAAATAGGTTTATAGGTGTTCATATGGAAACTAATACAATAATTACTAAATAATAATCTTACCTAATAATAGAGAAACATGTAAATTGACTGTACCTACGCTACACCTACAGCCAATCAGAGTGAGTAGGAAAATTAACCCAACAAAGATGGCAGGTTAATTTGCATACATACCTGGGTCCTGGGAACCTCCTCAGCACCCAGGTCATTCCCAGCCAGCCATCGGAGGGGCGGGGGGAAGGGGCTGAGCTGGCAATGGGAGGGGCGGTGGGGGGAACCTGTCCAAACCTAAAGCTTCAGGCGGAAGCTTTAGGCTTGGGCAGGGGCCAAGCCTGGGATCGGAGGGAAGGGAAAAATATCAATGGAAACATCCTCAGGTGAGGATAAAAAGAAAAATAAAGAACCAGGCCTAAGCCATCAGTAGGACATCCCCTGAGGGCTCCCAGTATGTGAGAGGGGGCAGGATGGGCTGAGGGACCCCTCCCCAGTGCATGAATTTCATGCACCAGGCTCCTAGTAATAAAATAACCTCTGATTATTTTTGTACTTGCAACTGTAAACCTAACTTGCTCCACCCTGTCTGTAGGTCTTTGTACATGCAAACCCAGGGAAAAGCCCCAAGACTGGAAATCTACCTCCGTAAGCAGAGGGCAGGTAGTGATGGAAGAAAGTGTAGCAACTAACAGAGTTTATTAAGGGAAACTTACATACGGGGGTCCATCTTGGGCAGCTGCAAGATGAAGTGGATACCCTTTATGCCACTTGGCAGGTGCCAGAGAATTACATAGGGTAATGGCAGGAATAGTCATGGGTACTAGTATGTGAATACTACCAGCTACGGGAATTTGCACGCTTGACCAGATCAGGACAATAGCCTTTCTAGGAGCCAGCACATAGCATGAGGCAGGAGAGGGGGGCGGTGTACGTCTGAAGAAAACATTGATTACAGACAGTCCTCTGGAAAGATGTTTCAGATAGGCTTGGTGGTAATTTTGCTTAGAGAGCACTTCAAGGTCAATTTAGAGTGCATAAGCCTTGTTGATTTTCCTGTTTTAAAAAGGTCAAGCCAGTTACCGGGTCCTGAAGCTGCAGAGCCTGCCATCAGGATACATCTGTGCTCTCTCTTCTTGGCTCTGGTAGGCACAACGGGGCCCATCTGGTTCTTAGAGGGGCACAATGTTCAGAACATGATGCTGTCTACCTGCAGAGGAAGTCCCAGACAGGAAAGGTGAGGAACACCAGGTCAATAACCCATGCAGGTGCCTTTGATTCTAGATCAGAAGTCTGGGAATTGGCAGCCTCTGGATTGCCCACAGAAAGATTTGTCCACACAGTGTTTTCTTTTAAAACAAATTACCAATATTTTACTAAGGTGATATTTTATATTAAAATCTGAATTACAGCCTCTCAATAAATATCAGAACTTCTAGTGACATTGGGTTTCCATTCCTATCTGATAACAACAGCCTGTCTAGATGAAGGATATACCCGCTCTTTTTTCTTCCTTTCCTTTCCTTTCCTTTCCTTTCCTTTCCTTTCCTTTCCTTTCCTTTCCTTTCTTTCCTTTCCTTTCCTTTCCTTTCCTTTCCTTTCCTTTCCTTTCCTTTCCTTTCCTTTCCTTTCCTTTCCTTTCCTTTCCTTTCCTTTCCTTTCCTTTCCTTTCCTTTCCTTTCCTTTCCTTTCCTTTCCTTTCCTTTCCTTTCCTTTCCTTTCCTTTCCTTTCCTTTCCTTTCCTTTCCTTTCCTTTCCTTTCCTTTCCTTCTTTCTTTCTTTCTTTCTTTCTTTCTTTCTTTCTTTCTTTCTTTCTTTCTTTCTTTCTTCTTTCTTTTCTTCCTTCCTCCCTCCCGTCCTTCCTTCTTCCTTCCTCCTTCCTTCTTCCTCCCTTCCTTCTCTTTCCTTCTTTCTTTTCTTTCTTTCTTTCTTTTTTTCTTTCTTCCTTTCCTTCCTTCCTTCCTTCCTTCCTTCCTTCCTTCCTTCCTTCCTCCCTTCCTTCCTCCCTCCCTACCTTCCTCCTTCCCTCCCTCCTTCTCTTTCTTTCTTTCTTTCTTTCTTTCTTTCTTTCTTTCTTTCTTTCTTTCTTTCTTTCTCTTTCTTTCTTTCCCCTTCCTTCCTCCCTCCCTCCCTCCTTCCCTCCCTCCCTCCCCCTCACTCTCTTTCTTCTTTCTTTCTTTTCTTTCTTTCTTTCTTTCTTTCTTTCTTTCTTTCTTTCTTTCTTCTTTCTTCCTTCCTTCCTTCCTTCCTTCCTTCCTTCCTTCCTTCCTTCCTTCCTTCCTCCCTCCCTCCCTCCCTCTTTCTTCCTTCCTTCCTTCCTTCCTTCCTTCCTTCCTTCCTTCCTTCCTTCCTTCCTCCCTCCCTTCCATTCCTCTCTCCCTCCCTCCCTCCCTCCCTCTTTCTTTCTTTCTTTCTTTCTTTCTTTCTTTCTTTCTTTCTTTCTTTCTTTCTTCTTTCTTTCTTTCTTTCTTTCTTTCTTTCTTTCCTTTCTTTCTTTCTTTCTTCTTTCTTTCTTTCTTTCTTTCCCCTTCCTTCCTCCCTCCCTCCCTCCTTCCCTCCCTCCCTCCCCCCTCTCTCTCTTTCTTCTTTCTTTCTTTCTTTCTTTCTTTCTTTCTTTCTTTCTTTCTTTCTTTCTTTCCCACATTCTCACCATTATTATCACTTAGTATCATTTTCTAATGATTGTGCCTGCACTGTTGTGTTATATGTCTCATACCCAGTCTGTTGATGCTCATCTATGTTCCCTGCTTGCATCTATAGGCATTTAAATTAGTAACTTCTATTCTAGTGTATTTTTTCTAGTTAGAAACATTTTATTTACATGTTTAAATAAAAACCCACATTTTCAAACCATAAGATGTTAATACGTTCAACAAAAATTTATATTATCTTACTGATGTGAATTTACAGAGTAATAATCCAGATCCATTTTGATTAGATAGTTACATTTTACATACATCACAAACCTCTTATAATAATGTAAACAAAATAACTCTTCCCTAAAAGGTGAACTTGAGAACTTCAGTCCTCTCTTTTGGGACTTGCACTTCTTCGCAGACTTCCTGATGAGGAATGACTTCTTTTGGAGCTGGACATCTGGACTTTAATTAGCAGCTTCTTGGTCATGAAAGAGACTTGGATTTGATCTTGACCTCCATGGTTATCTCAGTCCTTTTATAGAACCAGACCTAGATCATATGAGTGAAGCTGATCGTGATCTATGAAGAGACACAGATCTTGATCATCGAGGAGATGCTGATCTTGACTTCCTTCTCCTGCTCCTGCTTTGTGAGTGAGAGTACTGTCTACCTCTGGATCTGGAATGTGATCTAAACTGTGACCTGCTGCTTCTTTTTCACTGGCTATAGCAATGACAATCATAAGCATAATATCCTTTTTCACCACACTCATAGCATCTACCATTTGGATCAAAGGGACATCAGGCAGGTGGTTTATCAAAAGGAGATCTCTGAAGCCTGCCTGTTGATAGTTCAACCCTTACTGGGAACTTCAAATCACTTTGCCATCCAGGCCTCAATCTGCATCTTCTGCATCTCTAGTGTCTTCAAATTCCACATAGATAAATCCTGGAGGATTTCTTGCAATCCACACAATTCTTAAGGGACCATAATAACTGAAAGCCCTTTATAACTCCTTTGCCAGCACCAGTTCCCTTGGTTTCTCTCCCTATTGCCAGTAGCATGACTTGATGACTGGCCTGTGAGCTCGGCTCCTTCAGCTCCGCAGTGCCCAGGGTGCGAGTAGTACGAAAAAGCTGCAAAGACCTATTATACCAATGGTCCCAATGGCACTACCCTGTTCTAGTGTATTTTATTTTAAAACCCTGATTTGGCTTTAATTGGCTTGCTTTAAGCTAACAAGAACTAGTCACCATCCTGTAGACTTTACATTCAAGCTGGAAAAAGGCACACATATTCATTTACTCAGTCAACACTTCTTGAGTACTTGCTATGTTCAAGGCATTGTGCTGGATGTTGGGATACAATTATTCAAAACAATTCCATTGCCTGCCCCATGACTTTGCAGTCCAATTGTAACATCATTATTATAATCATATGATAATCACAGTTCAACTCAACTATAAAATGGATGAATATTTGCTATGCAAAGTAAATGGTTCTGTGGGAAAGTGGAAGTGGAAACAGTAATTTACATAAAACAACTAAGGAAACTTTCCCAAATATAACATGCTCTCTGACCTTGGAATGAGTGGATAATGTAATACTCTGAAATATACCTATAGTGCAGAACTAGCAAATGTCACACAAGAATTACCTGGGATACTTGTTTTCTGAGATGAGGATTCAACTTTGAACCTGGAATAAACATGAGTCAACCATTCTTTGATGATTCTGAAGTCATCTCATGATGTCACTGGGTCTTCAGGGGCATCAGCCTTCACTGTACTATTTCATGTCATTGGAAAAGTCCCTTAATCTCTCTGGGCCTCATCATCCACTCCTGTAAATGATCATTAAGGTCCCTTCAGCCTGAAAGTCCTATGGCCTTTGAATGAAAGGGCTAAAGATGCATGACAAAGGGTGTACAGCATTTACAGATATTATATGACATGCCTATGGACACCAAGGCATCCTTGAGGGATGGGGTAAGTTTGGCAAGATGATATTTTAAACTCTAGGTCTTAAAGTAATTTGAGGGTTTATTTTAATGGAGAGAACTAAAGAGATAGTCATAGGTTGGAGATGAGCAATAAAGGTAAAGATACAAAATATAAGCCTATGTATGGGTTTGGCACCAGAAAAGAGAAAAAAAAAAAAAGCTCAGATCAAGATCAAGTGAGGTCTGTAAGTTGAAGGAATTCGATCCTAGGGTAGAGGATTTAGTCTTGATCCAATAGCAATGACTGAAGTGATGCTTTAAGAAGATTATTTGGACAATTTTATAAACCAGGCTACTGCTTTCCCACCCCTAGCCCTCAACATCATTGACTGAAATTCTTCAAAGCCACCCACCTAGCCTCCTGGGTTCCTGTGCAACAAAGGCCTGGCACCCTTTGGTTCTTAAAGGAAATGATCATAACTTAAAGTCTATTGAACTATGATAAATAAAGCTGTGGTTAAAATAAAATTTTGAGCTCAAGTGGCCTTACAGATAAATATATATTTTTAAAAGCCAATGGCTGAAAAACTTTCAGTCTACAGTCTGAGTTGATCCCAGGTAACTCACTATTGTCAGCCACTTTTCTATCCCTCCTTGGCTAATAAAATACAAGGATCTGTTGACACAGTTAAAAGAAGAAAGAAAAAGTAGAGTTCACTGATTTTAAGTTTCTAACTTATAATATGATTTACCTTTTTACCTGTAAATGGCAAGTGGAGCATTATTTTCTTGGATTATTTGGTTCAAGAAGTTTGAGATTGAGTTTTCTAAAGTCTCTCACCTCTTTTAAAAATTAAAAATGAGCCAGGCTGGTGTGGCTCAGTGGTTGAGCATTGGTCTATGAACCAGGAGGTCACAGTTCGATTTCTGGTCAGGGCACATGCCCAAGTTGCAGGCTCAATCCCCAGTAGGTGGCATGTATGAGGCAGCCAATCAATGATTCTCATCATTGATATTTCTATCTCTCTCTCCCTCTGCCTTCCTCACTGCAATCAATAAAAATATATTTTAAAAGTTAAAAATAATCTGCAATAGCCTGCTATGTTGGCTCAGTAGAATTGGGGTGATAAGCACCAATAAGATGATTTCCAAGTTAAGTATATTTAAAACATAAGGATAGAACCAACCGCCTGCCAGGATCCCTGGCTAAATCACCAAGCATCCCAACAGCACTAACCTGAACTATCAGGGCCCTCTTCAGTCCTTCACAGCATTTTCAGAAGCAATTTTTAAAAATTATTTTATATCTTCTAAATTTGAACATCATTAGCTCAGTAGGATGCTAGCCATAAGAAGCAAATTCTAAACTCAATTCAGAAAATACTTGGAAAAACATTTAGGGTCTGTCATCTGTATTATTGCCCTCATTTTGAGGAATTTCCTTTAAGCTTTCTTTGTTAACTTTAAGGATGAAGTGAATTCCTTCCAAGCTTTGTACATAGCCCAGAAAATAATTTATAACATCTCAAAGCAAAGGAAAAAGCAAGTAACCTTATGGTTCCAAAGAACTTGTAGATATTTTTGGTGGGGGAAATGAAAGACAAATGATAGGAAACCTATATCTGAATTATTTGTAGCCATTGTTTTGACACTTTGAAAATATTTATGGTGTGGGTGGTACATTAATAATTTATCAGATTTCAAGTTTCTCTCAGCAGAACTGCTCTGTGCTGCTTGAAAATGGAAGCACGCAGCATTAAAGCACTGAAGACTGTGCTTAACTGGATTTCACCCATCAATCACACGTATGCTTGCTTGCTACAGGGATGGGTTAAGCATTTGCTGCTCCACACAAGCCGAACATTTGTAAATGAAATCACATTTTAACTGCAATAAAGGAGCTTCTATTTAAAGAATTCTACCTTTCAATGCATTCTCTATGTTATCTCTAAAATCATCTCTTAAAAGTTATAAATCAGAGCATGCCACTCCTGCTGTTGCTAAAAGTGTTCAGTGATTTCCTATTACTTACACCTACTCTCTCTATCTCTAGAAACTTCAATGTTCTCACTCCAATTATAACAACAACAATCCTTTTGCTCCTGAGACATAAAGTGAGGATTACTCCTAACATCACATGAGTCTGGTTATTATATGTAAGTGGTCTTCTAGATCGGAACACCACGAATGCAACTGAAACCATAGAAACACATTGATTTTCTTTTAATACTTGCTTACTTTTCTACTTTGCCATTCTTTAGGACAGCTATTCCTTTTTGTCTGGTAAATCCATTAATTTCCACTTGAAGCATCACCTTCTTTTTGTACTTGCTCGATGTCTGCAACAGTTAACTGTGCTGATGGCTGTATTCCTAAAGTATTTGATCATCTATTATAACAATTAAGTGTGATTAATTATGCCAGAGTATCTTAGTCTTCTCCAATGTCCTCCAAGATCTGTGAGGGCAGTGGAATCTCTTTTACACAGCTTTGTGTCTTTAGGGCCTGAAATATAGTCTGGGCTTAACAAATGCTGAAAAAATGAATAAAACAATGGCAGATCCTTTTATAAAATGAAGAGCTCTTTCTGTGATGCAAATAACATACCCTGATCCATTTGGTTTATGAGTTTGGATATTTGTCTCCTGGATTTTTGTTAATTGTGGTACAACAATATGTCCTGTAGCTTCAAAGAGAACAATAGGAACATTTTCTCAGATATCCCATGCCTAATACAGTGATTTATCCACAAGAATGTAAAAAATGACTCAGGAAAGTGATAGAAAGGAAAATGAAAACCCCAGGCATCAATTTATTGTTATAAATTGTCAACCTCAGTTCCTTTACCAGACTGGAGAAAGTGTAATAAAGTTATCTGGTTTGAGTTTCCTCTTTTCCCTCCTAGACGAGGTACCATTTCCTAGAGCAATGTCCAGAGGGCTGGAGGTACTCTGGCGCAGGTGGTAGTGGGGCGAGTTCCAGCATACCAGAGAGTACAGGATCCTTTCCTGTCATCTGCAGCAATTCAAGTTTAGTTGATACCTCCAGAAAAATACACCTCAAAATTCTTCCGTTCAGTAGGCCTTCTTTGATCAACCCCTCATTGCAGTGTAAATTCCCAGTTTTGAACAAAACTGTGTTTTGTTATTTATTGTGCTTTGTAAATCTTCTTAAGCATTTTATATGTCTGTTTAAGATTCCTAATTATACTTAAGTCTTCCTCAGGAACAAATGTACATGATTCATTTCTTAGATGTCCTCTTTCCACACCCAAAGGCTACCAGCATAAAATTTTCCTAATGTTGACAAATGAAATATTTATATCTATAGGATATATTTACCATGTCTTCAATTTTCTCTCACTCCTTCAATTCAATCCCCCCTCTCAAGTGATATATAGAATATTTAATTCAGATGATTTATTTTTTACTTAGAAAATATTGTAGCATCTCTTAAAATTCATTGGAAGTCCCAAATTGCCAAAAATAAAACATTATGCTATTATCTCAAAACCAGTATAGAACAAATGTTATGGTAAGTCCAGAAAACTGGGTTTTAGTCCTGGTTCTGTCCTGATAAGCATTACTTTGGTTATTAATTACTATGCATCATTGTTTCAGATTCCAAATATGTAAAATAATAACAAAAGCAAAAACAATAATAATAACACTAGTACTCTGCCATGGTCATAGAATAGGTGGAAAGATCATTTAGATAGGATGAAAACTCACTTTGGAAAGAAAAAATCAAGACCTTTGAAGTGTCCCCATTTCCTTTCATGTGTTGTATGACACATACCTGGAACTCAGTGGCAGGCTGGTAAATTGGCTCTCCAAGGAGAAAAAAATAAATCCCAGTTTGTAGTGGTTACTGATTTCTGTGGTAAATACAACCACCATGGTCGATTTCAAGCTGTCAACAGTTTAACAACCAGTTTACAAAATTCTTGACTGTTTATAATTGGTTCTTGACACAATTGGCTTCAGTCCACAACTGCATATACCTTGACTTTGAAGTTAGATATTAGATTAGGTCATTGCAAATGACACACTAACCCCCCAAATCAGCCATTTTCAATGTGGGAAAGTAAAGATTACTCCTAACCCTTACGTAAGTCCTTCAGTTGTCATCTTTATATGGTCTTCTAGATTTAGACACCATGAATGCAGAGAAAACATGGCAAAAAACTCAACACACTGAATTTTATAAATATTTGCTTTTCTTTCTATTTTGCAACAAAATAAAATTTACTCTGGCCACCCAGTTAGAACTCAGTGGCTGTAGCAGGTAATTATTTTGCATCCTAAGTTAAATGCAAAAAAGTAATAACAATTATTACAGACTAATGGCCTGGTGCATGGATTTGTGCACATTGACAGGAAATTAATTAGAAGAAATATTTTAATATCACTATCTGCCCTTTCTCTATAATAGAAGTGTCAACCAAATTCACGATTGGCAATGACAGATCGAAACACAGGTATACGATTGGTGCCAGCGAGAGCTTTATATGTATCATATATGCGTGAGTCAACTTAGCCTTTTATAGAGATAGAATAAACTTGTTTAGTTAGACCTGCTTTCTGATTTAGCTAAACTTTTTCCAGCCCAGTGAATCACTCCAACTTCTCTTTCAGGTAATTGTCAGCAACATAGCAGTAAATATCAACATGAAACAGATTATTATTGTAGATCACGCAGGGAGAACAAAGGGTAAATTATTTAACTGCAGCAGTGTTTGACTATATTCTGTGCAGTGAGAAAACCTGAAGTCATTTTCAAGGTCCACCATTTCTTACTTCTTTTCAGTCGGGTCAAGTTTCTAAACTTTCTAAATCTCTGTTTTTTGGCTAATGAAAAGAAAATAGGATTCTACCAAGTTTCCTATCTACCTACTCCAGGAATTCTGTGAGGATCAAATGAGATGAGGCATGGGAAAATGCTTCACAGACATTTGGTTAAAGTGTAAAATGTTTGCACCTAGCTATAAAGCAAGTTGTGTTCCTGGGCTGAAGAAACTACAAGGAGGCTAGTCGCTAGGGAGGGAAAGCCGGGCGTTGTTACATGACATCATTACCTGGCATCCACAGCAACCATTTCTGGGCTGGGCTGGGCTGTGGGCCGCATTTTGTGCCATGGGATCTCAGCAGCATTGGCTGTGATTTGGTGGGCTGTTGCTCCAGGGTGGTGGTGGGGCCTGTGTCCCACTTGGGGGAAGCTGAGTGTTGGTTTGTTGGCACCAGGTCTATGGTGCTGTTACTTTTTAAATGACCAGTGTGCATCATGGCAGCTCCTGCATTAAATGTCTGCCCCCTGGTGGTCAGTGTGCATCATAGTGACAGGTCAGATGGTCAGAGGGACACAGCATATTAGCCTTTTATGTATCCTATCTAATAAAAGAGTAATATGCAAATTAACCATCACTCCACTACACCCACAAGCCACGCCCACCAGCCAATCAGGAGCAAGTATGAAAATTAACCCACACAAGATGGCTGTGGCCACGGAAAGAGCAGGAGGCTTGGGTTTCCCTGGCAATGGAGGAAGCCAAGCTTTCCGCACACCCTGGCAGGCCCAGGCCTCCACTCAAGGCTACAAAGTTTCAATTATAAAAGATAAATAAATCCCAACAAAAATGGCTGCGGCCACGGAGCAAGCAGGAGGCTTGGCTCCGCTCAAGGCTACAAAGTTTCAATTATAGAAGATAAATAAATCCCAGATACCAGGGCCTCTGCTTGGGTCGCCGGGGGGCGTGGCTAGCCTGCAAACCACCACAGGCCCCTCGCCCAGGCCGCCCCATGCCCCAAGGGAACCCCCACCCTGATCTGGGACACCCTTCAGGGCAAACCATCTGGCCCCCACCCGTGCACCAGGCCTCTATTCTATCTAATAAAAGAGTAATATGCAAATTGACCATCACTCCAACACACAAGATGGCTGCCCCCATGTGGTCAAAGAGGGCTGCCCCCATGTGGACACCAGATGGCCACCACAAGATGGCCAGCAGGGAAGGGCAGTTGGGAGGGACCAGGTCTGCAAGGGAGGGCAGTTGGCGGTGACCAGGCCTGCAGGGAAGGGCAGTTAGGGGCAATCAGGCTGACAGGGGAGTGGTTAGGGGGTGATCAGGCTGGCAGGCAGAAGCAGTTAGGGGTAATCAGAAAGGCAGGCAGGTGAGCAGTTGGGAGCCAGCAGTCCTGGATTGTGAGAGGGATGTCCGACTGCCCGTTTAGGTCAGTGCACCAGGCCTCTAGTATATAGATAATGTTTAATGAATGCTTTTGATGTGCCGGGCATTTCATGTATAGTAACTCATCTATTTCTCACAATCATCTTATGAGTAATTATTATGCCCCACATTACATGGAAGGAAATTAAAGCCTAAGTGCACAGTAGGTAAAGGGAGTGGGATGCATCCTGTGCAACCTGGTGTTAGCCAGGACTCTTTACCACTGAATGTTGATGAAAGGTTTGCGACGCAGGAAACAAGACACAGAGTCCAGGCCATGGAAAGGGGGGAGGTTTTAATCTTGCGCTCCCGGGCGAAACTCACCGGTCCGAGAGTGGGCCAGGGGAGTTCGCGCCAAAACAGGGGCTTAGGTACTTCCTTTATACAGCCGTTTGGTGAGGGGAGGGTGGAGAGCATGAGAGATGTGGAATTCCTGCCTCAGGCAAGGGTCTGGGAAGGCGCCAGTTATCTTCGTCACCATCTACCTTGCGGGTGCTTGCATGGCTGTGGTCTTTCCCCCATGCCTGGACCTAACATCCCAGCCTTTTTGGTGATAGGGGGCGCCGAAATCGTCCTGGCTACTTCCTGCTGACCAGGGGCGAAGAGGGTGGGGGATGTTAAAGGCCAGGGTCAGGCAGAGGCGGGTTGAGGGGCAGCCGAGTGTAGGGATGGAGCAGGAGCTGGTTTACAGTCACATTTCTGTGATCCGGGAGCGGATGAATTTGAGGAGGCAGGGAGCTAGGGAAAAAAAGACACAGATGAGAATTGGGGGCCCTATCAGGGGTAGGGTCCAGGTAGCTCTAAAGAGAGTTGTTCCAGGAGTGTCTTGCACGTCTACCGATGTTACTTGCCGCTGCAGGGAGGCTAAGGAGGTAATCCTGAGCAGAGATTATGCTGTTCCCGAGGACCCCCCCAGCGAGGCCTATGAGGCAGCGATACTTACCCCCAACATGACAGGGAGGAAGGCGGCCCTGTGGGCCCGGGGGTGGGATGAAGGGAGCAACCAGTTAAGCTCCGACTCTCCATACAAGGTTAGCTGGGGAACTACTGTGACCCCGAAGCAAGGCCCGGGATCAGAGGAGTTGATGCAGTTGCTTAAGGTGCCGTTGCACCAAAAGAAGGTACCCGGGCTGGACTTGGTGGGACTGGCTGCATGTGGTTTTGGGTACAGTTCCAAGTGACCCGTCCCACAGTTACCGCGTTGCTGGTCTGGTAGCATATCCGTGGGGGCAAGGTGGGCTCTGGAGTTTCGGGTTCCCAGAGGGGAATGCCAGTCAGGGGAGGCTGACATTCACCGTGTCCTTGGGTTCCTGGAGGAGTCATGAGTGGGACGGCAGCCAGCAAAGGTCTTTGGAGAGAGACACATAAAAAGCAGTGCGAGACATTGGGCAGGGTATGGGTCTCGTTAAGGAATAGTAGAGTGTGTTGGATAAATTGGAGCCAAGAAGATAGGACTTCTACCCGGGGGGAATCAGGCAGCTTCCCTTTAAGGGAATTTTCGGCCTGTAGGATGCTTTTGGAGACCTGGATGGTTGGATAAGAGGTTAGACACTGAATATTCTGGTTTAGCTTAAGAAGTATCCAGCAACCTTGTCCTGCCAGGCTTGGAGACTGAACCCTCACTTTCTTGCTCAGAGTAACTTCTTTCTTTCTTTTTTTCTTTCTTTCTCTTCTCCATCTCATCACATGCACAACCTTCACAAAAACCTTCACAATTTCAAATTAGCCTTCAAACCTTCCTTCTATGTCCTTCAAAAATGCATAACCATGCCTTAGACCTTCTATTCAGTATTTCTAAAAGGCGATGGGGGAGGGAGCAGGCTCCGCAGCCAGTTCCCAGGCTAGCCAGGCCTCTAGCCGCTTCAGTCCCAAATGGCCACATTCTTCCTAGAGATAATGATCATAGAGGAGATAAGGAGATAAGGCGTTTACAGTCCCAGGAATGGCTTGGCCTTGTGGGGTGAGAGAGTGAAACTGAGGTAGGTGACTGTGGTTTGGGACAACTGGGTTTTAAGAGGGGATGCATGGTAGCCCTGGCCGGGCACCAAGGTAGAATGAGTAAAGAGTGAATGGGGGAATTTAGTAAGATGCAGTGTAGACGTGAGGTGGCTAATGGCTGTGAGACTAATCCGTCAACCCCCATAATAGAGACTGAGGAGGGGACAAGGGTCCCAGTGAATTCAGAGAGGGCAGAATAAGTGGCCCTAGTGTCAATTATAAAGGAGATCGGCTTACCTGCCACCACAGTCATTACTCGAGGCTCTGTCCTGGTGATGTAAGTCTGTGGGGCCCTGTCAGGGCCTGGCAGCTTCTTCAGTGGCCAGTCCCAGGGGGTCTGGGAGCTCCAAACCGGATCCAGAGGGTGGCCTGCTGGACTGGCTGAGGCCAGACCGGAGGAGCCAGACTACAGTCTGATTTCCAGTGGCCTTCCCTTCCGCACCTTGGGCAGGGCCCAGGCGGGGGTCTCGGGTTTGAGCAGGACTTGGCTCAGTGTCCTTCCTTGCTGCATTTGAAGGAGGGCCCAGAGGAGGCTTAGCCCTGACTTACCCGCGGTTGGAGGACCGGCACTCCGTTTGGGGTTCGTGAGAGTGGTGGCTAGGAGCTGGAAGGCCTCCTAATGGGCCTCCGCCTTGGCCTGATCTCGTTTGATTTTGGATTTGGGTCTCCTTGTCTCTATTATTAAAGAGCTTAAAAGTTAGGTTAACGAGGTCTTTTTGGACCTGCAGTTGCAGTGTATGTCGGGGAGTACAGGTGGTCAGGTCAATGGAAAAAGAAACATGAGATGCCTCTCAATCTGTGAGGCTGGACATAGAGAATGGGACCTGGACTCAAAAAGTGTGCCCTCAGTTCCTGCTGCCTCCCTCAGGGGTAGCTGAAGGTTGGGTGGAGGCAGCAGGAAGGAGTGTGGCTGGGTTCAGGGCTGGGGACTGAGTTAGGGAGATGTAAGGACTCTCCAGGAGCAGGAGATGGAGTTCCTGCATGGGAGAGGGGGCAAGGAGAGATAAGGACAGGTGTGACAAGATCCTGGAGAAGACCTGTAAGGGTTGCTGGAGGCAAATCTTCTGGGCCTCCTTGGTGAGAGCAGCAGCTGCAGCCAGAGCCCGGAGGCAGGGCTGCCATTCCCGAACCGTGGGATCAAGCTGTCTGGACAGGTAGGCTGTGGGGTGAAGGCTGGAAGAATCCTACCAGCAGAGGCCAGCTGTATGCCTCTGAGACATGTCCAGGGAGGGGCTGCAGAGAAGGAGATCATCTCCATACTGGAGGAAAGTGCTGGGTTCTAATGAACATTGTCGGAGGGCTCTGTTAGGCCTGGCCAAACAGATGAGGGCTGTCTCTGAACCCCTGGGGCAGGACTGTCCAGGTGAGTGGGTCCTTTTAAAATCCTTGTCAACAGTTAACTTTAAAACTTCTTGGAACAGGCCTCTAACTGCTTGAATTCAGAACTGAGTTTCTGATAAGCCTGTGTCAGCAAGAAAGTTGTTCTCTAGGGAGGGAGGAGCGGGGGAGAGGGCGGGGTGAGAAGGCGCTGAGGCCAGAGCATGTTTGCCATCAATACCCATGACCGAGATCGTGGAAGGGGCAATGGCCTGGAAAAGGAGGGCAAGGACAGAGCCGTAGCCCCCGTATGATCAGGAAGGAGATCTGCTTACCCACTACCTTGAGCGTTTACCTGGGGGCCCGGCGAGGGTGATGGGTCGTCGAGTCCTGCCATCTTCAGCCTTCAGCCAGTTCCAGTGTGGCCAGCGGCGGGTCATGACCTGGAAGGACGGCCCCTCTACGTTGAGACGCAGAGGGCCCGTCACTTTTCCAGGGGCAGTCACTTTTCCAGTGGCCGCTTTGACCGCACGCCGGGCAGGGCTGGGCTGGAGCCCAGGGTTGGGGGCACTGTGGCCTTTGTTTCTGCACTGGAAGCATCCTCTCGTTGCACCCCCACCACGCACAGTCCCTTTTGGACCAAACGTGGCTGCCGGCCGGCCCCAAAGGTAGCAAGGTTTGGGTTTGCAGACTCATCTCCTGTTGAAGGCGGGCGTACTCTGCCTGCTCCTCACGGGCATTGAAAACCTTAAATGCCATATTCACCAGATCCCGGACAGGGGTCTGAGGGCCACCTGCCTTTTTTTTTTTTTTTTTTTTTTTTTTTTTCGGATATCTGGGGCTGGCTAGGAAATGAAGTGAGTGGCTAGAACTGTTGCTCTGGCCGGGGACCCAGGGTCTAGGCGAGTATATAAGGTCAGAGCCTCAGTCAGCCTGTTAAGGAAGACTGCGGGGTTCTCAGCTGGTCCCTGAGTAACTTCCCTCAGCTTGTCAAAGTTAACTACCTGTGGGAGACGGCCTGTAGGCCGGCTATTAGGCACCTGGTCGCAATGTTGGCGCCCTTCCGGGGTATCTAGTGGGTACACCCAGCCTGGTTCCTGATGAGGAACGGCCTGGGGAGGTCGGGGAGTGAGGATGGGGGAAGGGAGGGAGCGGACGGCAGGGCAGAAGGAGGCAGGGCGGAAGGAGCCCTGTTGCAGGGAGGCCGGCGAGTCGGAGGGGAGGAGGAGGAGGAGGAGGAGGCGGGGCCGCGGACCCCGGGGCTCGGGGGTCCGAGCCCGGTCGCTGTCCGGGGCGTCCTGTGCCTGAGTCAGCGGCACTGCCCGCCCTCCCCACGCCTGCTCCCTTGCCGCCTCCGCTCCCCCACCCCGGAGCGCGGGAGCCAGCTGTTCGGAGCGGCTTGCGGGATGGCGGGCGGGCGGCTCTCCTGCTGTGCGGCGGCGATGGTTGCGGCTGCGGGGAAGAAAGCGCGGCGGCCGCGGGAGGGAGCGGCGCGGTCGCGGTGGTGTTGCCCACGGCCGCGGAAGCCGCAGGTGGGCAGGTGAGGTGCTGCCGAGAAAGCACCTGCCACGGGGAAGAAAGGGAGCCGTGGCGAAGAAGGAGGAAGAGGAGGGGGCCGAAAGCGTTCAGCAGGAGGAAGAGGGGTGGAAGTGAGAGAGCAGCTGGATCCAGAGTCAGAGATAAGAAGGAGCAGAGGACAGAGTCAGAGAGAACAGAGGAGCAGAGGGAGGGACGGGAGCGCAGATTGAAAAAGGCCTGGACACATGGAACCTCCAGCCCCTTCCCAGCTCGTTGGCAGAAGTTGTTAAGGTCGGTCAGGATGTTAAAATCGAAGTCCCATTTTCAGGCCACTGTGACCTGTTGTCCAATTCATACGGAGGCCATGCCACGGTACAGAAGCAAACGAGGCGTTTAGGACGCAGATCCCGGGACAGGCCCAGCTTAGCCAGATTGGTGAGCAGGCACCCAGCGGCGCCTGCGAGTCAGTTTTGGATTTCTGATGCCCATTTTGAAACCTAGGGTCAGTAGCGAGGCCCAAGGATCAGCGTCCCAATCGTTGAGCCAAGGCTACGGACGGAATCCGAGGGATGGTGGGAGACGTCTCTCGCCGACCCCCTGGGATCAGAGTGAGGCCAAAAGGCCGGAGACCAAGGTGGAGTAGGAACGTCTTCACTACACCCCAGGGTCAGAACCTTTCCTGGAAAGGTCCGGAGGGCTATGCCCGGAAAGCAATCTCTGACGCGGACCGCGGTTTACGGAGGACCCTAGGAGTCAATAGGGACTGGGACTCACCAACTGACGCTGCCGAGCTGGAAAGAAGCCTGAGGGTTCCGGGGAGACAAGTGGGGAGGGGTACCCCAAATGGGATACACACTCAATCCCCACCCGGGTTTCGGCACCAGATGAAAGGTTTGCGACGCAGGAAACAAGACACAGAGTCCAGGCCATGGAAAGGGGGGAGGTTTTAATCTTGCGCTCCCGGGCGAAACTCACCGGTCCGAGAGTGGGCCAGGGGAGTTCGCGCCAAAACAGGGGCTTAGGTACTTCCTTTATACAGCCGTTTGGTGAGGGGAGGGTGGAGAGCATGAGAGATGTGGAATTCCTGCCTCGGGCAAGGGTCTGGGAAGGCGCCAGTTATCTTCGTCACCATCTACCTTGCGGGTGCTTGCATGGCTGTGGTCTTTCCCCCATGCCTCGACCTAACAGTTAGCAGCTCCAATTTCCCGGTGATCGACCATTAGCCTAGCATTGACCTATTCTACCAATGAAACTAGCTAGTTACATTTGTCACAGTGAAGTTATGTTCCATTTCCACCCTTGGCTTACAGCAGGAAGCATTCTTGAAAAATGCTGTTCATTAAGAGAGCAAACTAATTGGTTTCTATTAATGGCTCAGATATCCCCCTCATCTGTTCTTAATTTAGATTATCTTTTCCATATGTTAATTCCCCTGCACTGGATCTGTAGCAGAGTAGAGGGTTTTCTCCAAAACTGTAGAAATAAATGGTATAATACAACTCTATTGTGTAAAGTGAACTCTTCCTGCTTTTTCCTATCTATGCAATGCCTGGTCCCTAGCCCTAAACAAAGCTTTTTTACTTGGAGTTGTGAAAGAAAGGAGCCACATGCTAACCTGACAAGCTCAGGGGAGGCCTACGTGGCCGTCTTGCAAACTCAGAGACCTGAAATAACCACAAAGGATGGTTTGAAAATTAAATATTTAACTACAAACAGGTTATAGTGGGTAGTCATGTCCTAGTCCGATATCTTCCCTGACAAAGATCAACTTAGATCTTCTTTCCTGAGCCCATTTGCCTTTTTGCCTCTAAGATAACATATCTGTGAGATGTCTGGGTAACTTGTAACTTCCTTTTTACCCCGGACCCCTCAGGGCACAACAAATGGCACTGGGACATTCCTTCATTGTTATTGTTATCAAGTTAATTGTCAACTGTTAATTACGTTAAAGTATCCTGTATCTATCTCTGTAAGAGAAGCACATGTCCATCATTTAACTTTTCACCCAATCCCAGAGGTTTCCCCGCTTTGCTTTGTCCCACCTCCCTAATCTGTCACCAATGGATTTCATGTAACTCACCTACGTCCCTTTTCTTTGATTTCAAGGTATAAATATAGATGTAACCCTGCATTCTCCGGAGCATTATCTCAATTCATTGAGGTTCTGCTTCCTGGCATATGTCGACATTTTGGCTCAAATAAACTCACTAAAATTCTTTACAGGTTTCAATGGTTTTTTTCGTTAACAGAGTTTAATTTTCATATTATTGTGAATTTCCTATAAATAGAACTTCACATTTTTTTCTTTAGCTGCACCAAGATAAAAATAAGCATTAAGTTCTTAATAGACTGGAAGGAGGGTTATGGAGGGGGTTTGGGAAAGAAGTTTGCTTTTTAGAGAAAGGCAGTTTACAGGAAGAGGTACAGGGGAGTGTGGGTGAGAGGTAATTTTTACAGCAGAGCAAAACTTATGACAGGCTAAGCAGCATTCTAGTTCTCCCAAGAGAACAGCCGCAAAAAGCTGCATATACAGACATTTCATTTTATTAACTGCTGCAGGGGAGAAAGTCTCTTGTAAAGAATTGTTTATTGTCATGGGATCTCTGCCCTCTTTGGAACTTCTCTATATTAAAAAAAAATGGAAGGAGCCCTGGTTGATGTATCTCAGTGGTTAGAGCATCAGCCTGCATACTAAATGGTTGTTGGCTCAATTTCCTGTCAAGGACAAGTACCTGGGTTGCTGATTTGATCTCTGGCCCCAGTTTGGGCGTGTGCAGGAGGCAACCAATGGATGTGTCTCTCTCACATTGATGTTTCTCTCTCTTTTTCTCCCTCTCTCCGTCACTTCCACTCTCTAAAAATCAATGGAGAAAATGTCCTCAGGTGAGGATTAAAGAAAAAGGAAGGAATTGGGGAGGGTGGGGCACAAGGAAACTTGTGGGAGGATCTGACCCATCTTCACTATAGAAGGATTCCCCAGACTTCCTTCTCAGTGCATGCCAGTGAAAATGTTTACCTAGCTGTATGTGTAAAACATGTTGCAGGAGTTCTTTCTGCAAGTAGTCATAGTTCAAAAAGCTTGGTTTGATCTGAGACCTTTTGGAACTTGCATTGCAAGAAGCAAACCATAGCAGGGTTCTATTCTAGTGATATTTAAAAAATGGCCTCTTCTAGATAATATTTCTGCTTCTCTTTGCTCTCTTTTAACAATCTCATTTTAGAATTATAAAATTCCTTAAATTATTTTTACAAGTAAAATTACAGTATACATAATCTATAAAGGCCCGATTCAGTCTATACCATAAGCTATTTTTCTCCCTAGAGTTACCCTCTGAGTTTCAGAAATACTTGATTAGCTGCAAGTGCTAAGTAAACAATGAGAGTGAGAAGTGTAGGTAAAAAGGATGCTCTAATTTGAGTCTTTCTGGTTCAGTTAGAGACAAAGGCAATTTAAGAATTTTTAACTCAGCTGGAATCAAAGTTATACATTATGGAACTACATAAACATGAATTTTTAAAACATTTTTAGTCATATAAGAGGTTTTCATATGGTGAATACTAAATTATATTTGTCATTTTTATTATTTTATTTCAATTGGCAAATTTTTAATGTTTCTTAATGTAATATATACACAATATTAAAATAAAATAATAAATGAGGTTTAGTTAGTAATAAGGTTCTGTTGAATGAATGCATGTATTAAAGAATTATCAGCCCTTCCTCAGCTCTAGTCCTAGCTCCAGTTCCCAAAGAAAGCATTTTAAAATTAAAGCTAATTTTTCTTTAAGACTTTATTTTTCATGTGTTTCCCAGTAGGAAAACATTTACATTGTTAAAATTTCTATACTACCCAAAGTAATATACAGATTCAATGCAGTCCTATCAAAACAACAATGGCATTTTTCACAGAACTAGGACAAATAATCCTAAAATTTATACAAAGCCACAAAAGACTCTGAACTGCCAAAACAGTCTTGAGAAAGAAGAACAAAGTTGGAGGTATCATGCTACCTGATATCAAACTATACTACAAGGCTATAGTAATCAAAAGAGCATGGTACTGGCATATAACAGACACATAGATCAATGAAACAGAATTGAGAAGCCAGAAATAAATCCATGCTTATATGGTCAATTAAACTATGCAAAAGGGAGCATGAATATGCAATGGTTTAAAGACAGTCTCTTCAATAAATGGTGTTGGAAAAACTGGACAGATACATGTAAAAAATAAAGAAACTATACCACTTTTTTACCCAATATACAAGAATAAACACAAAATGGATTAAAGACTTACTAGTAAATGTAAGAACTGAAACCACAAAACTCCTAGAAGAAAACATAGCTCTTAGTAACGTTAAAATTTTTTTTATTCAATTTATTGGGGTGACATTGGTTAATAAAATTATATAGTTTTTAAGTGTACTAGTCTATTATATATCACCTGTATATTGTATTGTGTGTTCACCACTCAAAGTCAAATCTTCTTCCATCATCATTTATCCCCCTTTACCTTCCCATTCCATTTTCCCTCTAGTAGTCTCCATACTGTTGTCAGTGTCTATTAGTTTTGTTGTTGTTGTTATTGTTATTGTTGTTTGCTTAATTCCTTCACCTATTTCACTCAGCCTCCTAATCCCACTCCCCTATGACAGCTGTTAGTCTGTTCTCTGTATCTATGAGTCTGTTTCTATTTTGTTTGTTATTTTGTTCACTAGAGTCCACATATAAGTGAAAACATATGGTATTTGTCTTTCTCTGACTGGCTTATTTCACTTACCATAATTCTCTCTAGGTATATCCATGCTGTCACAAAAGGTAAGATTTCATCTTTTTTACAGCCAAGTAGTAAATCAATTGTGTAAATGTACCACAGCTTTTTTTTATCCACTCATCTATTTATGAGCACTTAGTATGCTTCCAAATCTTGGCTATTGTAAATAACACTGCAATGAACACAGGGGTGCACATATTCTTTCAAAGTAGTGTTTCAGATTTATTCAAATATATTCCCTAAAGTGTAATTGCTGGGTCATAAGACATTTCCATTTTTAATTTTGTACCCTGAGACTTTTGCTTAGTGGCCTCAGATACAGCACTGGCACAGCGTTTGAACCTGTATCAATCTGGTGAACACCATTCACCCCTACCTGATGACTCATTGTGAACCTACATAATGCAACTCGAGGTCCACTGGAGGCTCTTTCAGTGACTTAGCCTAACAGGTAGCTGGCAGGTGAAGACAGGTAGTGGTGCATCTCAGGGTGACTTGGCCTTTTGCTTACCAGCACCTGGGCTCAGTGCTGATGGAAGCTATCCTTGGTGTGTAGCTTGTTCCTTCCCATGTACACAAAGGCCAAGCAGAGGCAGACACAAACTGTGGAGCACTTTGATCTCTAAATAGGTTGTCCTGGGCCGACACAGGCAGTGTCTGACATTGACCTGCACCAGAGTCCCTCCCTAGAGGTCCCAGAATAGACACACCAAGTGGTCAGCTTCAGAGCAGAGTCCAATTAGCATCAAAAGCAGCATATCCAAAAGGAGATCTCAGCAGGCACTAAACACTGCTGAGGCAAATTCTGCTTTGTGTGGCCAACACCTGAACGGAAGCTCATACACTTTGTTTGGGGTTGATCCTCACAGACAGTCATCCTGAGAGTTGACTTCTTGCATGAATGGGCCAATAGCAATCAAGACTCAATTACAACAGGATGATGCCTCACATAAGCCACCCCAAGGGTCATTCCTGTACTACCCAGATCAGGTGATCAAGGAGACTGTACCACTGGGTCCCAAAGGACATCTACTACATTAGGCCAACCTAACAAGACTGGAAGGCATTGCAGATCTACCTAACACATAGAAACAAGCACTAATAAACAACCAAAATGGGGAGTCAGGAAAATGTGGCCAAATGAAAGAATAGAAGAAATCTCCAGAAAAAGAGCTAAATAAAACAGTCATACAATTTACCAGATATAGAGTTTTAAAAAATGATTATAAGGATGCTCAAAGAACTTAGTGAGAACTGCAACAGCACAGATAAAGTAGAGGATCAAATGAGCAATTTGGAAGGCAAGTTAGTAGAAAGTGCCCAATCAGAGCAGCAAAGAAAATTTAAAAAATGAGGATACTTGAAGGGACCTTTGGGGCTATATAAAGCGTAACAATATCTGTGTCATAGGGGTACTGCACAATAGAAGAAGAGCCAGAGCAAGGGATCAAGAACCTATTTGAGGAAATAATGGCAGAAATGTTACCTAACCTGGTGAAGGAAAAAGGCATACAAGTCGAGGAAGCACAAAGAGTTGCAAAGAAGAAGAATCCAAAGAGGCCCACACCAAGACATATCATAATTAAATGGCAAAGGATAAAGACAAACAGAGAATATCAAAAGCTGTAATAGAAAGACAGTTGCCTACAAGGGAGCTCCCATAAGACTGTCAGCTGATTTGTCAACAGAAAATTTTCAGGCCAGAAGGGATTGCCATGAAATATTCAAAATGATGAAAAACAAGGATAACTCTACCCAACAAGGCTATCATTTAAAATTGGGGGAAAAAAGAGCTTTCCATATAAGAAAAAGCTGAAGAAGTTTATTATCACTAAACCAGTATTACAAGAAATGTTAGGGGGTCTTCTTTTAGAAAAAGGGAAGAAGAGGAGGAATAATAATAATAAGGAGGAGGAGAAGGCGGAGGAAGAGGAGGAGGAGGAGGAGGAAGAGGAGGAGGAGGAGGAGGAGGAGGAAGGGAAACAACAAAGGAACATAGTTAAAAAATGAAATAGCAAGAAATACGTGCCTATAATAATCACTTTAAATGTAAATGGCTTAAATACACCATCAAAATATTTAGAGTAGCAGGATGGATAAAAAACCAAAACCCATACATATGCTGTCTACAAGAAACACACCTCAGAATGAAAGACACACAGAGATCAAAAAGTAAAAAGAATATTTCATGCATGTGGAGTGAAGAAAAGCTGGGGTAGGAATATTTATATCAGACAAAATATACTTTAAAACAACTATAATATGAGAAAAAGAAGGACACTACATAATGATAAAGGGTGCAACACAAAAAGAGTATATAATGCTTGTAAGCATTTATGCACCCAACATAGGAGCACCAAAATATATAAAACAAATCTTGATGGACATAATGGGAGAGATCAATACTAATACAGTCATAGTAGAGGATTTTAACACCCCATTGACATCAATGGATAAATCTTCCAGACAATATAGCCACAAAAAAACAACAGACATAAATGATACAATAGTCCAGATAGATTTAATTGATATTTTCAGAGCATTTCACCCCAACACACTAGAATATACATTCTTTTCAGGTACACATGGAACATTTTCTAGAAGAGACCACATGTTAGAACACAAAACAAGTCTCAATAAATTTAAGAAGACAGAAATCCTGTTAAGCATCTTCTCTGACCACAATGGTATGAAACTGAGAAATCAATCACAAGAAAAAAACCTGAAAAACACACAAACACTTGGAGTCTAAATAACAGACAATTAATGGGTCAACAATGAGATCAAGGAATAAATCAAAGGATACCTTCAGACAAATGAAAATGAACACACAACCCAAACTTATGGGACACAGAAAAAGTGATTCTAAGAAAGAAATTTATAGCAATACAGGCCTATCTCAAGAAACAAGAAAAATGAACAATCTAACTTTACACTTAAAGTTACTAGAAAAAGAACAATAAAGGAAACCCAAAGTGAGTAGAAGAAAGGAAATAATAAAATCAGAGCATAAAAAAAATAACATCTGAAAAACACACACCACACAATACAAAAGACCAATGAAACCAAAAGCTGGTTCTCTGAAAAGATAAACAAGATTGACAAACTTTTAACAAGACTCATAAAGAGATCCAACATGGCAGCCAACAGAACTTCAGGGAGGGAGAGAGTGTGACAGAGTAAAGAAGTGAGAGGGGCATGTGTGGACGTGTGTGGTATGTATGTGGGTGAGTGAAGGACAGATATATATCTCAGGTGTCCCAGGGACTGGCAAATTGGGCTCTCCTAGATGGGGAGCCCCTGCTACCACTGTGGGCACCCCCAGGCCAGTTAGGCTTTGGCGAGGAACCTATGCTATCTTGTAGAGGGGAGCAACAGAGGCCAGGAGTGCTGCCACAGCAACACCCAGACTGACCTCAAACAGCACCCCTGGATCTGTGCAGGGAGCCGCTTGCCAGCCATAACATTCATGGAATCACCACCATGCTTCAGCAGAAAGTAGCGCGGTACTGTGACGTGTGTCCCAGATATCTGCAGTGAGTGTGCACCAGACAGACCTCCAAAGCTGTGCCTCCTAGCCGGAACCCAAACCCAACGTCCCAGGATCCTGCACTTCAGGTCCCCGCACTGTGAGTGCAAGCCACAGGTAACACACTTCCCACTCCATCCCTGATCCCAATACAGATCCATGGCCAGGTGAGTGCTACAGCCCCCCACCCCCACCCCCATACAGAGCCCGCTCTGCCACCAGCACAGACAGTCCATTTGGCTAGTAGGCACTCTGCCCCTGGCACAGACAGAGCTACATCCCAGTGTGTGCTATGCCCCCTGGAAAGACAGAGCCTTGGGTTATTTTGTGCTCTGCCATCAGCACAGAAAGAGCTTTTGGCTGGTGTGCACCCTGCCCCTGGCACAGCCAGAGCCACAGCCAGTGTGTGCTACACCCCTGGAGGAGACAGAACCTTTGGTCTCTGTGCGCTCTGCACCCACCACAGACAGAACTGTCTCATCAAGCGCGTGCCCTATCCCCAGCCCAGATCAGAGCTTCTGGTGCAACCTGGTATGCCAAGCCACAGGTAATAGGACCACACTGCAAGTGCACTGCCAGAGGGACCTAGGGTACCATCTTGCCTTAGGAGCTGGGGCCACACAGCGAATTGCATGCCAGAGGACTCTGGGCCCTCACAGAATCTCACACCAGAGGAACTGTGCATCCACCCCCATCAACCCAAAGAAACGAATAACTGAGGGATCAGAACTGTGGGAAAGGGGGTAAAACACAGAGCAGAGATAATAAAGGTGTGAAACTCAAGGAAGACCCAGCTCCTGAGGCTAGCAAATCCAGGACCATTGAACTGCTAGGGGCTTCAACCCCTCAAATCCCAAGCAGGGAGCCCAGGGCCAGAAAGAGACAGCAAAATGGGGAGACAAAGAAACAACCCCAAAGGAAAGAAAAGGAGGACTAGCCAGGAAAAAAAAACAACACACAACAATTAAATGAAACAGAGGCATGCAATAAATCAGAAAAAGAATTTAGAGTAAGAGTCATACAGTTCCTATACCAGATGGATGAGAAAATCAACAAATTATGTAAGACTCAAGAGTAAATTAAAAATGATATAGTTGCCCTAGCCAGTTTGGCTCAGTATATAGAGTGTCGGCCTGTGGACTCAAAGGTCCTGGGTTTGATTCCAGTCAAGGGCACATGCCCAGGTTGTGGGCTCGGTTCCCGCTGTGGGGCATGCAGGAGGCAGCCAATCAATAATTCTCTCTCATCATTGATGTTTCTATCTCTCTCTTCCTCTCTGAAATCAATAAAAATAGATTTAAAAAATGATATAGCTACAATAAAAAACTTGATGGAAGGTTCCAACAGTAGACTAGAAGCAGAGGACTGAATTAGTGAGTTAGAAGATAGGACAGGAAAACATACCCAATCTGAACAGCAATAGGAAAAAATAAATAAAAAGCAGGAGGAGAGAGTAAGGGAGCTTTGGGACAACATTAAACAAAGTAATATACGTATAATAGGGCTGCCAGAACGACAAGAAGAGGAGCAAGGATTAGAAAACCTATTTGAAGAAATAATGACAGAAAACTTCCCTGATTTGGGGAAGAAAAAAGTCACAAAAACACAGAGCATCTGAAAGAAAATGAACCCAAAAAGACCCAAACCAAGACATGTCATAATTACAATGGCAAATGTTAATGACAAAGAGACAATCTTAAAGGCTACAAGAGAGAGAGACAAAGAGTTATCTACAAAGGATCACCCATTAGATTATCAAATGATTTCTCAACAGAAACCTATCAGGCCAGAATGAAGTATACAAAGTGATGCAAAAGCAAGGGTCTGACTCCAAGAACACTCTATCCAGCAAGGCTACCATTCAAAATTGAAGGGGAAATCAGGAGCTTTGCAGACAAAGAAAAAAAGACTAAGGGAGTTTATCACTACCAAGCCAGCAATGCAAGAGATGCCAAAGGGACTGTTGTAAAAAGAAGAAATATAAAGGGAAGAAGGTACAGAGGCATAAAGAATAAAAATGGCTACAAACAAATACTGGGGTTGACCAACAGATCCTGAGCAATGGATGAATGATTACTCTGACACATGTTTCTGTGAGAGAGCTAAGGGACTGCTTGGCTTGAGAAACTAAACAGACCCATTCGCCTGCCTCCTTAGGCTTTAATTGTAACAAGAGCTTGAACTAAAATTAACTATTAGATACTATCAGCAGGGTAAGTATCTGTGAGAAGACACATGCGTCTTCAGTGTCCTTTAAACAAGGACGTCTAAGGATAAACATAAAGATTCCAATAAAACACCTGCTTGGAAAAATCAGACTTGTTTGGAAAAATCAAGGCATGTTCTGCCACCTTTGAAAAGATCCCCCTAGAACAGTGATGGGCAACCTTTTGAGCTTGGTGTGTCAAACTTCGCCAAAAAACTGAGCATAACTCGGGTTGTGTGTCACTTTGAGGAAAAAACATTATTTCGCAAATGTTTCATCATCAGGAGCAGCAAATGTTTCATCCTCGGCATGCGGCCTCCTCAGCGGCCGCATGTCATCAGAAATGGCTACACATGTCAGTGCTGACACGCGTGTCATACGTTTGCCATCACTGCCCTAGAGGCTCCCAACCTTTCAGAGATTCCTCATTACAGACTTTCCAATCAAGTCCTGTGCTTCCACAAACAAGTACCTATCAATAATAACCTTAAAGGTAAATGGATTAACTGCTCCAATAAAAAGACTTAGAGTGGCTGAAAGGATAAGAAATCATGATCCATATATATGCTGTCTATAGTAGACCCACCTCAGAACAAGGGACTCACACAGACTGAAAGTGAAGGCATGGAAAAATATTTTTCAGGAAAATTGAAATGAAAAGAAAAATGTTGTAGCAATACTTATATCTGACAAAATAGACCTCAAAGTGAAGGCCAACACAAGAGATAAGGAAGGCCACTTCATAATACTAAGAGATCAATACAACAAGAGGATATAACTCTGGGAAACTTATATGCACCCAAAGCAGGAATATCCAAAAACATAAAAAAACTTCTGGAAGATATCAAGGGAGAGATTGACAGCAATACAATCATAGTAGGGGACTTTAATAACCCATTGACATCACTGGATAAATCCTCTAAACAAAAAATCAGCAAAGAAAAAGCTATCTTAAATGACTCATTAGATCAGGTGGAATTAATTGACATCTTCAGAATATTTCACTCCAAAGCTACAGAATATACATTCTTCTCAAGTGCACATGGGACATTCTCAAAGATAGACCATATATTGGGATACAGGCAAGGTTTATTCAAATTTAAGAAGATTTAAATCATACTAAGCATCTTCTCAGATCACAGTGGCATAATATTAGAAACTAGAGGCCTGGTGCATGAAATTCGTGCACAGGGAAGGAGGGTCCCTCAACCCAGCCTGAACCCTCTTGCAATCCAGGACCCCTCTGGTAGGGTCCATAGGCCTGGCCAGCAATCAGGGCCTATCGGGGCTTTCCTTCCCCTGGCTGTCGGCAGCTGACCCCACCCCCACTGCTGCTACTGCTTGCCATCTGTGTGGCACTGCTCCCCCTCCCCCACCACTGGTTGCCTCCTTCTGTGGGTGACAGGTGTGGAGCATGATTGCTTGGCTGGCCTGGGCCTCCCTCTGAGGGGCAATCAATTTTGGAGACCCCAGATTGATGGCCACACAGAGGGAGGCCCCACCCACCCAGCTGGGACTCCATGATCGATCGCTGCACAGAGGGTGGCCTGGGCCTCCCTCTTTGGGGTGATCGCAGAGCCCCCTGCCTTCCCTGATCTATCTCCCCTCTGGCCGGTGGCCCGGTCCTTCCTCTTTGGGGCCATCAATTGTGGAGCACTCCCATTGATTGCCCTGCAGAGGGTGGCCTGGGCCTCCCTCTGCAGGGAAATTGTGGGGCAATGGCAGGGCCCCCCCAACCAATCACATCGCACCTGCCTTGGCTGGCCTAACACCAGTGTGTGTCATAGTAGGGTTGTTTGGAAGGATGTCTGGACAGTCGTTCTGCTGTTCAGTTGTTCAGTCAATATTACACTTTTATTATTATAGATAAGCTATAATAAAAAAAATTTAAAAATTCAAACACTTGGAGGATAAATAGCATGTTTTTAAACAATGATTAGGCTACCAAAGAGACCAAAGAAGAAACAAAAAACATCCTGAAATGACAATGAAAACACAACAATCAAAAATCTATGGGACACAGTGAAAGCAGTCCTGAGAGGGAATTTCATAGCATTACAGGCCTTCCTCAAAAAACAAGAAAAACTGATAATAAGTTATCTAACTCTACAACTTAAAGAATTAAAAAGAGAGAGGACCAAGATGGCGGCATAGGGCGGACGCCTGATTGTTGCCTACCACAACAATTTTGAAACTACAACTGGAAAACAGAGCAGACACCATCCAGAACCACCGGAGGGCTGGCTGAGCGGATGCTCTACAACTAGAATAAAAGAAGGGGGACGCAGGATGATGCTGATGCCGGTGAGCCAAAGATCACACTTTAAGAACTATGGCTCTGGCGACACAATGGCGGCCTGGAATGTGCTCGGCGCGGTTCCCCCAGCAGTCTCCGGCTGAGGGGACGGCTCCGCTCGCTGCCGAGCACGGACAGACAAACCCCTGGGGGACATGGGGTGGGAGACTCTGAGCTTGCTGACCTCCGAGTCCTTCGAGAATCTCTGCACCCCGGAAGCGGCCAGGTGCGCATGCCTGGCGACCAGCCACCGCTGCAGACCCGAGCACCATCTCAGCGACCTCAGACCAGCCCGCCGCCGCGCACTGGGCACACTGGAGCTTCGCTGAGCCCGCTGCCCAGAAAGTTCTGTGGCAGCTGCCCTGGAGCTTTGAGAAAATGGCTGAAGGAATTGCTGAGAGGGAATTGACTGACAGGAATTGGGATCAAGAAGACGAAACCCCGCTGGGTCCTGGGACTGGGTGAGGCCGCGCGCCCCTGGGTCGGGGCGAGGCTGGGACCCGGGTCAGGGTGAGGCTGAGTCCTGGGTCCGGGTGAGGCCATGTGCCCCTGGGTCCGGGTGAGGCCATGCGCCCCTGGGTCCGGGTGAGGCCATGCGCCCCTGGGTCTGGGTAAGGCTGGGTCCTGGGCCCGGGTGAGGCCGTGTGCCCCTGGGTCCGGGAGAGGTCACGCGCCCCTGGGTCCGGGTGAGGCCGCGCGACCCTGGGTCCGGGTGAAGCCGCGTGCCCCTGGGTCCGGGTGAGGCCGTGCACCCCTGGGACTGGGTGAGGCCATGTGCCCCTGGGTCTGGGTGAGGCTAGATCCCAGGTCCAGGTGAGGCCGCGCGCCCCTGAGTCTGGGTGAGGCTGGATCCCGGGTCCGGGTGAGACCGCGCGCACCTGGTTCCGTGTGAGGCCACGCGCCTCTGGGTCTGGGTGAGACCACGCGCCCCAGGGCCCGGGTGATGCTGGGTCCTGGGTCCGGGTGAGGCTGCGCGCCCCTGAGTCTGGGTGAGGCCGCACCCCTTGGTCCGGGCAAGACCAAACCAGAGGGAGTTGGACCTGCATTACCACTATTTGTCCACCATCCAGAACTGAAAAGTCAGTGCTGACATGTACACATAAGGAACTGGTGGACATTGAAATTGGGTCTCAAAAGAACTGTTGGTCCAGAAAGAAACTCACTACAGACTGATTCATTTGCCTATCAGCATAACTATTATTGCTCGTCTCACATTCGGTTCTTATAAGTATATTTCTAGTAACACATGATCTCACTCATCTAGGGGAAATGATGAACAACATAGACTGATGAACAAGAACAGACCCAGAAACAAGGAGGCATTGATCGGACTGTCGGGCCTCAGAGGGAGGGGAGGGGAGGATGGGGGTAGGGGGGGAAGATCAACCAAAGGACTTGTGTGCTTGCATACGAGCCTAACCAAAGGTTAAAGACAACAGGGGGGTGGGGGCATCAGTGGGGAGGGGTGTGGGATGGGAATGGGGGGATGAGGACAAATATGTGACACCTTAATCAATAAAGAAATTAAAAAAAAAAGAATTAAAAAGAGAGCAACAAGAAAAGCCCAGAGTGAACAGAAGGAAGGAAATAGTAAAGGTCAGAGCTGAAATAAATGACATAGAGACCAAAAAAACAACAAACAAACAAACAAACAAACAAACAAAAATCACAAAACAAAAAAAACAATACAAAAGATCAATGAAACCAAGAGCTGGTTCTTTGAAAGGATAAACAAGATTGATGAACCTCTAGGCAAGCTCACCAAGAAGCAAAGAGAGAGGACCCAAATAAACAAAATCAGAAATGAAAGAGGCGAAATAATAACAGACTCCACAGAAATACAAAGGATTGTAAAAAAAATATGAACAACTCTATTCCAACAAAATGGTTAAACTAAAAGAAATGGAAATATTCCTTGAAAAATACAACCTTCTAAAACTCAATCAGGAAGAATAAAAAATCTGAATAGACTGATAACTATGGAAGAAATTGAAGCAGTCATCAAAAAACTTCCATCAAACAAAAGCCCAGGGCCAAAAGGCTTCACAAGGGAGTTTTACCAAACATTCAAAGAACAATTAACACCTATCCTCCTCAAACTATTCCAAAAAATTCAAGAGGAAGGAACACTTCCAAGCTCTTTCTATGAAGCTAACATTACCCTAATCCCCAAACCAGATAAAAACACTATAAATAAAGAGAATTAGAGGCCAATATCTCTGATAAACATAGATGCTAAAATCCTCAACAAAATATTAGCAAATCAGTGCTGGACAATGTGCTCAGTGGTTAAAACAGCAGCCCTCAGACCCAAAGGGTCATGGGTTTGATTCCCAGTAAAGGGGACATAGCTAGGCTACAGGTCCAATCCCTGGCCTCCGAAGGAGTGCATGCAGGAGGCAACCAATCCATGTGCCTCTCTCACATTGTTTTTTTCCCTCTCTCTCTTTCTTCTTCCCTCCCTCGCTCCCTTCTATTCTCTCTAAAAAGCAATGGACACTTAGGCTGTTTCCAAATCTTAGCTATTGTAAATTTTGCTGCTATGAACATAGGGGTGCATATATCCTTTTTGATTGGTGTTTCTAGTTTCTTGGGATATATTCTTAGAAGTGGGATCACTGGGTCAAATGGGAGTTCCATTTTTAGGTTTTTTTTGAGGAAACTCCATACTGTTCTCCACAGTGACTGCACCAGTCTGCATTCCCACCAGCAGTGCACAAGGGTTCCTTTTTCTTAGTATCCTCACCAGCACTTGTCATTTGTTGATTTGATGATGATAGCCATTCTTACAGGTGTGAGATGATACCTTGTTGTTTTTATATGCATGTCTCGGATGATTAATGACTTTGAGCATGTTTTCATGTGTCTCTTGGCCTTCTGTATGTCCTCTTTTGAAAAGTATCTATTTAGGTCCATTGCCCATTTTTGATTGTGTTGTTTATCTCCCTTTTGTTAAGTTGTATGAGTTCCCTGTAAATGTTGGAGATTAAACCCTTATCAGAGATAATATTGGCAAATGTGTTCTCCCATGCTTTCTTACTGTTTTGTTGATGATTTCTTTTGCTGTGCAGTAGCTTTTTATTTTTATGTAGTCCCATTTGTTTATTTCCTCTATTGTTTCCGTTGGCCTAGGAGCTGTATTGGTGAAAATATTGCTTCAGCATATGTCTGAGATTTTGCTGCCTGTGGATTCCTTTAAGATTTTTATGGTGTCCCGTCTGACATTTAAGTACTTTATCCATTTTGAGTTTATTTTTGTGTATGGTGTAAGTTGGTGGTCTAGTGGATTAGAAAACTGTGGTACATCTACAAAATGGAATACTACGCTGTGGTAAAAAGGAAGGAACTCCTACCATTTGCAACAGCATGGATAGTCCTGGAGAGTATTATGCTAAGCGAAATAAGTTAGAGAAATATAAATATCACATGATCTCATTTATTTGTGGAATATAATGAACAACATAAACTGATAAACAAAAACAGATCCAGAGACAGAGAAGCATCGATCAGACCATCAAACCTCAGAGGGAAGGCAGGGGAGGGTGGTGGGGGGAGGAGGAGAGATCAACCAAAGGACTTGTATGCATGCATATAAGCATAACCAATGGACACAGACACTAGGGGGGTGAGGGCACAAGCAGGGGGATAAGTGGGGTGCAATGTGCAATAGGGGGTAGGATACATATGTAATATTTTAATCAATAAAGAAAAAAAAGCAATGGGAAAAGTATCCTTAGGTGAGGATCAATAACAACAAAAAATATATTAGCAAACCAGATTCAGCAACACAGCGAACCCTTGATTTTTCAGACCTTGACTTAACAAACTTTGGATTTAACAGATTAAATTTCTGGTTCATATGTCATATGTGAAAATTAATATTTTGTTAATTTTCAAATGCTTTTAACCGGGATTTGCATATAATTAAATTAACAGCCTTTTTTTGTTTGTTATTAATTTACTGTTATTTTAAACACATTTTAGCGAATAGGCCATATGTTGGTAAAAACATTGTAGTTATTTCACTGACATAAATAACTATTACATATCTGCAACTATAGCCTATATATTGAACTCCAAGAATCACTGCTTGTAAACAATGTTCGGCAAATGATTAGCACATGATCACACCCCATTGAGCATGGTAATTGGTTCTGCTGTCACTTGGCATGACTTTCTGCAGCAGTTTTAAAGCTTGCCAGCCAATGTTCCCACATGCGCTAAGCCATGCCCCAGCCATGTGCATTAGTTTACTCACAGTGACTGGTGAATGCATACATTTACTAGACTTATTCAGTATAAATTTAAAATTACTGTAATGCATATAGAAAATTTGTCTGTGATATTAAACTTTTCATATACACTTAATTACACAAATGTGTGTATATAAGTAAAAATAGGTAAATAATTTGTCAAATTTTTAACAGGCATTTGGAAAACCTACTTTATTATATAATGAACTTTTGGCTTTAATGGACACCCCATTCGAATGAGTCAGTTATATAAAGGTTTTACTATACATTAAAAAGTTTATATGCCATGATCAAGTGGGATTTATTTTGGGGATTCAATGCTGGCACAATATCTGCAAATCAATAAATGCGATACACCAGTGGTCGGCAAACTCATTAGTCAACAGAGCCAAATATCAACAGTACAATGATTGAAATTTCTTTTGAGAGCCAAATTTTTTAAACTTAAACTTCTTCTAACGCCACTTCTTCAAAATAGACTCGCCCAGGCTGTGAGCCAAAAAGCTGCATGTGGCTCGCGAGCTGCATTTTGCTGACCATGGTGATACACCATATAAACAAGAAGAAGGATAAAAATCACACGATCATATCAATAGATGCAGAAAAATCATTTGATAAAATCCAGCACCTATTTGAGAAAAAATTTCAGCAAAGTGGGAATACAAGGAACATAACTCAACATAACAAAGGACATATATGACAAACCCACAACCAGCATCATACTCAATATGAAAAAACTAAAATGTTTCCCTTAAAATCATGAACAAGACAGGGATGTATGCTCTTACCACTCTTATTCAACATAGTACTGGAAGTTCTAGCCACAACAATCAGATGAAAAGAATAAATAAAAATCCAAATTGAAAAAGAAATAGTAAAATTGTTATTATTTGCAGATGACATGATACTGTATATAGAGAACCCTAAAGATTTTAACAAAAAACTGCTAGAACTGATAAATGAATTTAGTAAAGTAGCAGTATACAAAATAAACATTCAGAAATCAGTTGTATCTTTATACACCAGTAATGAACTATCAGAAAGGGAAACTAGGAAAAAAGAGTCCCATTTACAATTGGATCAAAAAAATAAAAGTACCTAGGAATAAATTTAACTAAGCATGTAAAAGAAAAAGTCCTGTGCTTAAAAAATTATGACACTAATGAAAGAAATTGAAGAAGATACAAATAAGTAGAAACATATACTGTGTTCATGGATTGCAAGAAATAACATCATTAAAATATCCATACTACCCAAAGCAATCTATACATTCAGTGCAATTCCTATCAAGATACCAATGACATATTTCACAGAACTAGAATAAACATTCCAAAAAATAATATGGAACCACAAAAGACCCTGAATAGTGACAATAATCTTGAGAAAGAAGAACAAAGTTGGAGGAACTATGCTACCTGATTTTAGATTATATTGCTAGGCCATAGTAATTAAAACAGCATGGTACTAGCATAAAAACAGACATATACATCAATGGAACAGAATAGAGAGCCCAGAAATCAACCCATACCTTCATGGTCAATTAACATTTGACAAAGGAGGCAAGAATATACAGTGGGGTAAATACAGTCTATTCAATAAATGGTGTTGGGTAAATTGGACAGATACCTGGAAAAAATAAAAAAAGAAACTAGACCACCTTCTTACACCATACACAAGAATAAACTCAAAATGAATTAAAGATTTAAATGTAAGACTCAAAACTCTAAAAATCCTAGAATAAAGCATAGCAATATTTTTTCTGATATGTCACTTTGGGCAAGGGAAACAAAAGAAAAAATAAACAAATGGGACTACATCAAACTAAAAGTTTTTGTATAGCAAAGGAAAGAATCAACAAATGAAAAGACAACCCATCTAATAGGAGAACATATTCACCAATGATAAATCTGATAAGGGGTTAATAACTAAAATTTATAAAGCTCTAATATAACATAAGACCCCCCACAAAAATACAACAAAAGACCCCCCCCCAAAAAAAAACCCCACAAAAATACAAAAAAAACCCCACAATTCAATTAAATAATGGGGGGAAAATAGGCAGAAGACCTAAATAGACACTTCTCCAAAGAGGACATAAGATGACCAATAGAGCTATGAAAAGATGCTCAACATCACTAATCTTCAGAGAAATGCAAATTAAAACCACAATGAGATATCACCTCATACATGTCAGAATGGCTATCATTAATAAATCAACAATTGTTGTTGAAGATGTGTAGTAAAGGGAACCCTCCTGCATTTTTGGTGGGATTGCAAATCTGTACAGCCATTATGGAAAACAATATGGAGGTTCTTTAAATAATAAAAATAGAACTACTATTTGACCCAGGAGTCCTACTTTTGGGTATTTATTTGAAGAAATCCAAAACACTAATTCAAAAACATATATGCACCCCTATGTTCATTTCAGTATTATTTACAACAGCCAAGATATTTACAACAGCCTGTGCCCGCCAATACATGAGTGGGTAAAAAATTAGTGGAACATATATACAGTAGAATATTACTTGGTCTTAAAAAGTGAAATCTTACCATTTGAGACATGGATGGAGCTAGAAGGTATCATGCTAAGTGAAATAAGTCAGACAGAGAAAGACAAATACCATATGATTTCACTTGTATGTGGAATCTAAAACATAAAATAAATGGACAAACAAAACAAAAACAACTCATAGATACAGAGTACAAACTGATGGTTGCTAAACATGGCAGTTACAAAACAGTCCCATGAATGTAAAGTACAGCACAGGGGATACAGTCAATAATCCTATATAATAAAAGCCCAGTGACTGAAATGACAGAACGACCAGAACCACCAGAGACCAGAACGACCACAGCCCCTTGCCCAAGCCGGCCCAACCCCCCAGCAGGCACCCCCACCCTGATCCAGGGCCCCCATCAGGGCAGGCCGGCTGGCCCGACCTGTGCACCGGGCCTTTATAGAAATACTGGAGGCCTGATGCACGAAATTTGAGCAAGGGGCTTGGCCTTTCGCAGCTGCGGCAGCTTGCCTCGGCCCTCACAGCCCTGGCTTAGTACAGAAGGTCGTCTGGAAGGATGTCCAGAAGGTCATTTGTCTGTCTGGTATAATTAGCATATTACGCTTTTATTATTATAGATAAAATCCTACCCCACCACCACTCCAACCCAACCTGCCAAAAGCTCCTGAAACCACAAAATTAGATCACTGATTCAGGCTAGCAGTTCAAAGTGTAAAGCCTCATTCACACATGAGGAATTTGCACCTTTCTCTTTCCCCTTGGACTCCGTGTCTCAGAGGAGGCATGCACGGTATGGACGCGCAAATGAAAGCTCAGAAAAGTCACTCTTTTGGGGTCCTGTGGCACATCCAGGCAGAGACAAACTGATCACCAAAAGCCAAACACTAGACTATGTCCCTTTCTCATCCCGAGGCCTTAGCTCCAGACAGGCACTCCCCATGGCAGGATACAAGGAGAGCCCTGTCTCGAATCTTCCCAAAGACAGGAATGCTCAGGAGGCCAAGATAATAGAAACCTATGGACCCAAATGCTGGGGCCCATGCCACCAGGGCCTGCTCAGCACAAGGCCAAGGGGAGCTCGGACCAAGTTCTGGTCCAATTCCTAACCCGATTGCGACCTGCCATCCTGGGCCGCAGAGCGCTCTGGAGTGTGTAATCCGGGGAGGGGAGGTGGGGGGCTCTGGAGGCAGAGGGCTTACCCCAATCCCTGGGCCCCAGAGGCTCTCTGCCTATGCACACTTCCCCCAGGTGCTCAGCCCCAGCTGTGCCAGCAAAGCCCCTTTGCTGAGGCCAGAGTCACAGGGGCAGGTTGGGGGAGGGGTGGCCGGCCAGAGGCCTCCCTGTGGTTATTTGCACACATGTAATTAGCTCTAATTATCCTGGGCTTTCAGTTCCTGGACTCCCACTCTGGGCTTGGGAGCTGTGCCCAGGGTGAATGTGCCAACGGAGCGGAATGAGCCCTCTCATGGGTCTGGAAAGCTCTATCCCCATCCATAGCACCCTGTGTCCTGTGTCTGTCTTGCCCTGTGCATTCTCTCCCTGTTCCTTGCTCTCTGATCCTGTTTACTCATTCCCTGTGTCTTGCTGGGCCTTTGTCTCTGTCTCGTATTGGATCTCTGCCTGTGGAGAACACCCCTGCCACCCCTGCAAAGGAACACACCAGCAGAATCCGCCTTTTCAATAAAAAATGACAAGTGGGAAACAGAGTGAATTAAAAAGCATTAACTTAAAAACAATCCATGTATCTGCAAATGCATTCCAAATGGCAGCACTTCAGCAGGGATGGCAGGGGCGGGGCATATTGGCCACATGTTCTGGAGCTTCAGTCACAAAGTGTAGGGGGCTCAGCACCTCGCTATGGATCCCTCCCACTAACCACCTGGGATGGCAGGGTCTGGGGAAGGGACTTAGTCTATACTCACCCTCGCGGACCCCCATCTGATTCTGTAGGCAGTTTCCCCTGTTCTGGCATCTGCTGGTCCCTCTTACTCACCCAGTACTTCTAAACCTTCCTTTGCTGACCCTAACTCTCCTTCTGCACCAGCCCTCTCCCTCCCCCCCCCATAGATTTCACCCGCTCCCTCCCTCACCCCCAGTCTTCTACCCCATACTTCTTCCTACCCTGCCCTGCCCTGCCCCACCTCCATTCTGCCCTCCTGCCCCAGACCACCCAGCAGCCCTGGCTCCAGGAGAAATGGTTATAACAAAGCTTTCCTTGGCTGGAAGAGACTCTCCAGAGAGCTGCATGCAGAAAGGTGCTCCCGTCCTGAACCTGCAACTGCTCTGTCCTGCTAGATGCCAATCAGAAATTGTGTCTCTGGAGACAGAGGTTAGCAGAAGTAGGCTGCTATTCTTTGAAGCCCCTCATCAAGAGGAAACTCTCCCCACCTCAAAAAAAAAAGTTCACCCTGCTGCCTCCCTTATCACTTTCAGCAACCCTCCTTTGCCCCTGGAAGTGGAAGGATTGGAGCACATCTACACTAATAAAAGAGAAACATGCAAATTGACCGTACCTTCCCTTTGCCCACAAGCCACATCCACCAACCAATCAGGAGTGAGTATGCAAATTAACCCAACCAAGATGGCTGCGGTCATGGAGCAAGCAGGAGGCTTGGGTTTCCCCGGCAATGGAGGAAGCCAAGCTTCCACAGCCTGGCCTGCCTTGGCCTCCGCTCAGGGCTACAAAGTTTCAATTATAGAAGATAAATAAATCCCAGATACCAGGGCCTCTGCTTGGGTCGCTGGGGGGCATGGCTGGCCTGCAAACCACCACAGGCCCCTCACCCAGGCCGCCCCACACCCCAAGGGAACCCACACCCTGATCTGGGACACCCTTCGGGGCAAACCAGCCTGCCCCCAACCGTGCACCAGGCCTTTATCCTATCTAATAAAAGAGTAATATGCAAATTGACTGTCACTCCAACACACAAGATGGCTGCCCTCATGTGGTCAAAGATGGCTGCCTCTATGTGGAAACAAGATGGCTGCCACAAGATGGCCAGTAGGGGAGGGCAGTTGGGAGGGACCAGGCCTGCAAGGGAGGGCAGTTGTGGGCGATCAAGCCTGCAGGGGAGGGCAATTAGGGATGACTAGGCCTGCAGTGGAGGGCAGTTAGGGGCAATCAGGATGGCAGGGGAGCAGTTAAGCATAAATCAGGCTGGCAGGGGTGTGGTTACGGGGTGATCAGGCTGGCAGGCAGAAGCAGTTAGGGGCAATCAGGAAGGCAGGCAGGTGAGCAGTTGGGAGCCAGCAGTCCTGGATTGTGAGAGGGATGTCCGACTGCCTGTTTGTGGGATCGGGCCTAAACAGGCAGTTGGACATCTCTCGAGGAGTCCCAGATTGGAGAGGGTGCAGGCTGGGCTGAGGGACACACACCCCTGTGCATGAATTTTGTGCACCAGGCCTCTAGTCTATATATATAAAAGAGTAATATGCAAATTGACCAAATGGTGGAACTACCAGAATGACTGCTCGACCAGTCGCAATGAAGTGCACTGACCACCTCCCGGTCCCGCCCCACGACTGGCAGGCTATGGTCTCCTGATGGCAAATGGAACTCAGAGATGCAGTATGGTTCCAGCAGTAAAGGCATCTGGGAAATATTGGACTTTCTGTTTAACCTCTGTGACTGTTGAACTCTCTGTAGCCTCAGGCTTGGCTGACTGTCCAGAAAACCAGAATGCTACTGAAAGATAAAGGTCATGCTCCCAGGAAGGAAGGGAATGAATGTATAACCTGTGGATAACTGCCTGATGTTATCTGTCACCTTAGGAATGCATTGTTCTTCCTTGGCCTATGTGGCTATCCACCATATAGTTTTACTATTAAGTCCCTATAAAAAAGAGATCCCGTTCTGGGAGGGGTGTGATAATTCCCCACCTGCCACCACTGGGAGCAGTTGCCTTACCTATGTATGTAAGTTTCTCCTGCTAAAGCTCTTATGAATTTGAATAAGGCCACATGTCAATTCTTCAGAATAGATCCTAAATTCAGACTTTTGGGGCTTTCCACCAACAACATCTGAAACTAATATAACATTAAATGTCAATTTTAATTGAAATTTTTTTAAAAATTAAAAAAAAAAGATGAAACCAAAGAATCTAAGTAGCTTGGATTACTGAATCACTACATGTAGAACAGCAGATCTAAGGAGTCAGCCAGACTCATGGTGGACTCTGTATGAGTGAAAAACTTTTGTCATGTAAGGCATTGAGAAAATGAGTTGTTTGTTACAGCTGCATAGTCTACCCAATCCTCATCATACTCTTTTATTAAGCTAGAAGTTACTCTTCATTTCAAAGACCTTAAATTTAGAGAATTATGTAGTTACTAGAGGCCCGGTGCACAAAATTTGTGCACGGGTGGTGGGTGTCCCTCAGCCCAGTCTGCACCCTCTCCAATCTGGGACCCCTTGAGGGATGTCTGACTGCCCGTTTGGGATTGGGCCTAAACGGGCAGTTGGACATCCCTCTACAATCCAGGACTGCTGGCTCCCAAAAGCTCGCCTGCCTGCCTGCCTGATTGCCCCTAACCGATTCTGCCTGCCAGCCTAATCAGCCCCTATCCAATCCCGTGGCAGCCTGATCAACGCCTAATTGCTCCCCTGCAGGCCCGATTGCCCCTAACTGCCATCACCTGCCGGCCTGGTCACCCCTAATTACCCTCCCCTGCCAGCCTGGTTGCCCCCAACTGCCCTCCCCTGCTGGCCTGGTAACCCCTAACTGCCCTCTCTTGCCAGCCTGGTTGCCCCTAACTGCCCTCCCCTGCTGGCCTGGTCACCCCCAACTGCCCTCCCCTGCAGGCCTGGTAGCCTCTAACTGTCCTCTCCTGCAGGCCTGGTCAGCCCCAACTGCCCTCCCCTGCCAGCCTGATCACCCCTTACTGCCCTCCCCTGCAGGCCTGGTCCCCCCCAACTTCCCTCCCCTGCAGGCCTGGTCCCCCCCAACTGTCCTCCCCTGCAGGCCTGGTCACCCCCAAACTGCCCTCCCTTGCAGGCCATTGTGGTGGCCATATTGTGTCCACATGGGGACAGCCATCTTTGACCACATGGGGGCGGGCATCTTGTGTGTTGGAGTGATGCTCAATTTGCATATTACTCTTTTATTAGATAGGATGCATGACAGAGATCATCCCATTAGTGGCACAGTTCAGACTAACATCCTATTTCCATATTTCCTTCTACTATATTGTTCTGTCTCCTGGTAGTCTAGATCCCACCCCTTATTTGTAGGACTACTGTGAAGAATAGAGACAAAGTAAGTAAAGTGCCTGGCACAAGACCTAGACCATAGTGGGTAATTTTAAAAACGTTAGTTAGCCCTAATCCAGTGGCTTAGTTGGTTAGAGTGTCGACCCATACAACGAAACTTTCCAGGTTCAGTTTCTTGTCAGGGCACATACCTAGGTTGCGGGTTTGATCCTTGGTCAGGGCGCATATGTTTCATGTTTCTCTCTCACATCAATGTTTCTCTCTCTCAGCTGCGCTCTCTCTCTCTCTCTCTCTCTCTCTCTCTCTCTCTCTCTCTCTCTCCTTCCTTTCTCTCTAAAATCAATAAAAACATAACAAAAATGTTAGCTAATGTTTAAATTCTCTATTTTAAAAAACCTATTACTATTGCTCCATGCTTCTGCCATGCCAAATATACTGATTAATGACCTTTAATTCCAACCTCTATTAAGCTGGGAATAGATAATGTATCTCAATTTGGGAGCAATTACATTTTTATATTTTAGACCTCTGGCATGGAATCTATACTTTATTTTCACCCATTTAACACAAGAGATAGACTTAGCCTGTTTTCAAACAATGACAGAAAATTCATTCACATTTTCTGTATCCAGAACCATTGGGAATTTATAAAAACATAAGCCAAACTCATGGGAATTATTTTGTCATCATTCCTTCTTAGTCTTAATTCCTCTAGCCAGGCGTCTCCTCTAATCTTCTTTGTCTTTAGTGTGTCCTTTATGTTATTTCCTTGTCTTTTGAAAGAACTATTATCACATCATTGTAAATTCTTTTGGGTATATCTAAAATAACATCTGGCTCCCACATAATTTAAAGACATTAGAAGGCATTCAATAAAAATACAGTATCTTTAGTTTAGAGAGGGCCTTCGTTCAGAAGGGATCTTCTGACTCAGATCCTAAATTCTCATCAAACAATTGCCTCAAAATTGCCTGGAGTGTTTCTCTCAAAATATTGATTCTTAACCCCATTCTTAATTTACTGAATCATAATTCTCATGACTACAGTGAGGTATAGTAATTTTTAAAGTTTTAAACCATTGTTTTCCTTATGTCCCTCTTCTTCTCCCAGGTTATTTCTCCAACAAGGTTATTTTAATTCCTACAGTCCAGTTTGGGAACTATTGATCAAGTTTCAGTTCCTACCTGATTCTGGATTTACCACTACAAACCCCTCTGTCGTATTTTTTCTTACTATGATATAACACAGCTCAGTATATGAGTATTTTTTAAATATATATATATATTATTTATTGATTTCAGAGAGGAAGGGAGAGTGAGAGAGAGATGGAAATATCAATGATGAGAGAGAATCATTGATCAACTTCCTCCTGCATGCCCCACACTGGGGATCGAGCCTGCAACCTGAGCATGTGCCCTAACCTGGAATCAAACCATGACCTCCTGGTCCACAGGTCAATGCTTAACCTCTGAGCCATGTCAGCTGGGCATGAGTACATCTTTTGATAAAATTTATGCTTGATAGACTAAAAAGCAAGATATCCATGTTCCAAATGTATGCCAGGAATGTTAAGCAAAACATTCTAATCAAGAAATATGAAAAAGCAATATCAAACAAAAAAATAAGTATTACTCTAATAAAGGTAGAATTGTATATCTACATACAAAATAGGCAACCTCAAATCAATAGTTAATCAGATAGCAACTAATTAAAATATACATAAAAAGAACTTTTTTTCTTTATAAATTTTATTTTATTGTTTTCATCATCATTTATCCCCTTTGCCCTCTTCTAGATCCACCTACCCCCTCCACCCCCACAATAACCATACTGTTGTCCATGTTCAAGATTTCTCTTTTTTGCTCAGTCCCTCTACCATCAAACCTTATTATGAAAAACTATATGCTTGCTCTCTATCCATGAGTCTGTATTTATTTTGCTTGGTAGTTTAGTTTGTGCATTAAATTTCACATATGAGTGAAATCACATGGTACTTATCTAAGAAAGTAATTTTCAAAAAGCAACTCCCAAACACCAAATTCCTGAGAATAATTTAATAACTGAATGGATCTTAATGTTACTTAAAAATAGTTAAGGAGATAAATAAAGACAGACAATATTATTTTAAAATATTTTAAAAATTAATTTTAGAAAGAAAGGAAAGGGAAGGGAAAGAGATAGAAACATCACTGAGATAGAAAGATCAACATCAATCAGCTGCCTCCTGCACAACCCCTACTGGGGATTGAGCTGAAACCCAGGCCTGTGCCCTGACAGGGAATCTAATTGGTAATCTCCTGGTTCATGGGTCAACACTAAACCACTGATTCACACTGTATGGGCAAAACATACCATATTCTTGAGTGAGTAATTCTAATTACAAAACTGAGTCAAATTTGACATCTTAATTCCAAAGTCCATTAGGAAGGATAAACAAAGAGAAGCTATAGAATTTTGGAAGAGTAACAGGACATTTTTGCTTAAACTATCTCAAACATAGTATAAATCTATCCATGACATATGCTATATGTTGACTTACTTAATGCTAATTTCAATCCCTTTGGTCTTGTCTTCTTTAATTACAGAACAAAACAAGTAAACCAATAAAACCAAAAATAAAAAAAAAATTCCTCTTGTAATTTTCTAGACTGTCTTACAGCTAAAGATGACCCAGTAGCATAGATGTTTGCACCTTCTTTTTTTTTTTTTTCCTTCTTCATGCAGTTGAGTGTGTAGTGGCTGGAGTTTCAGTAGCCATTCTTAAATCTGATGAAGCAAAAGGAGAGAATTCTGAGTTCCTGATGGTATCTTGAGCAGTTGAGTCACCACTGGGCTACCAATACCTTGACATCTTATTGAAATAATAAAATAAGTAATGCCTTCTTAGTAGTGGGGATTTTTATTACAGTCTAATACAATCCAAACTGATATTCTACAACAATAAAAATTACCTACTACTGATAAAAGAAAAGACATGTAATTCCACTGGGCAAAAGTGAAATCCAGAAACATGTATTGTTACATGTATTAGGGTATGTAACCTGATATAATGATAAGCAATGTATCATAAATCACTCAGTGGGGATGAATTATATGAATGATTTACTTTGGGTAAAAATAAAGCTTTATATAACATCTATTAAGTTCCAGTCAGATCAAAAGAATACATATAAAATATAAAACTATAACAAGAATACATCTTAAAAAATACATATAAAAATACACTAATCATTTTTAATCAGATACCAAAATAGAGAAAAAACTTACTAAGTATAAAACCATTCAAAGAAATCTTAATAAAAATATTTAATTTACTTATTAAACTTATAGATTTTTTGTGCACACACAAACATAAATTTAAAAGTTAAAACTCTAAAACTCAAATTATGAATGAAGATATGCATATATTTGCCTGCTATTTTTTGTCTTTACTTATGTTTTCCAAAGACTCTTCACACTAGTTTCCAAGGGAGTTTAATGTAAAAAGTGGTAAGGGACATTTCATGTTAACTCAATATCAGAAATTAATAGGCTTATAGAATGCAGTGCTGTTGTTGATATACCTCAGCTCCCTCCTTGTGCCTTAGTTCACTTCTCTTAGAGAAGAATATGGTTGATCCTGTGATCTTTTTGAACTCAAGCTACTCATGTCCTAGGTGGTGCCCAGCCTATGAACATGCTCACTTTGGGTCAGATGCTACACCTTCCAATAGTCAATCAGCTATAACATTGAAAAGAGGGCCAAGCTGACTACTCAGTGAGTGGGCAGAGAAGGATGATAAGGTCACCAAAATATTTGTAAAATTTTTAAATTGTGTGTTTTCACAAGGATGCTACTTCAATTTTCTTCAGTTAGACAAAAAGAAAAACAATGTAAAATTACCAAGATTTTATTTATAGTTATACTTTACACAAAAAAATTGTGTCTCAAAAACATTTGGATTCTCAACAAATTTTTCAAAAACTCTGGAACTAAATGATTACCTAAACACTTTGGAAATTCCAAAGTTCCTATTGTAAGTGGTGTTTTAATGTAATTATTTCATTTATTCCAGAGCTTTAAATAAAACAAAATAATAATAGAATGGAATAAATATATTAATCAGAAAGTCTCTAACATGTGAACTCCCTTAACTATAGAAAAATCTAAAAAAAGTCTTACTCTTAATTGAGAAATTCATCTAAACTCAATTTTAACATCCTATCTAATAAAAGAGTAATATGCAAATTGACCATCACTCCAACACACAAGATGGCTGCCCTCATGTGGACACAAGATGGCCACCACAAGATGGCCGGCATGGGGGAGGGCAGTGTGGGCGATCAGGCCAGCAGGGGAAGGTAGTTGGAAGGGACCAGGCCAGCAGGGGAAGGTAGTTGGGAGGGACCAGGCCTGCAGGGGAGGGCAGTTTGGAGGTGACCAGGCCTGCAGGGGAGGGCAGTTGGGAGTGACCAGGCCTGTAGGGGAGGGCAGTTGGGGGCAACCAGGCTGGCAGGGGAAGGCAGTTAGGGGCAACCAGGCTGGCAGGGGAGTGATTAGGGGGTGATCAGGCTGGCCGGCAGAAGCAGTTAGGGGCAGTCAGGCAGGCAGGCAGGTGAGCGGTTAGGAGCCAGCAGTCCTGGATTGTGAGAGGGATCCCAGATTGGAGAGGGTGCAGGCTGGGCTGAGGGACACCCTCCCTCCACCCCACCCCCTGTGCATGAATTTCGTGCACCGGGCCTCTAGTATAATACAATTGAGAAAAGATCAACTTAAATGTCTTCTTCTCAATAATACTTTAAGATTCATGACCTAAGGATTTTTAAATAGAAATCAGTGTAAGTTTAAATTCAACTCAGAAGCCCTTTTGACTTTGAAAGATTATTTCTTAGCCAAAAATACCACATGACAGATCTTGGAGTAATGAACTTGAAAAAAGTCAGGAACAAGAAAAATCAAGAGAGACATATGGAAATGCGAAAAGATGTATAGTTAAAACAATAGGATAATAGAATATCAGTTTTGGAAGGAACCTACTATTTGAATGTTCTCTCTGACATCTTAGCCAAAGGGTCACACAGCTTTTTCTTAAGGACCACTTAGGAAATCCACTTATTGTAGCAGAGTATAGATTGTATTGGAAAATGGGAAAGACAAGAAGCATGGAGGCAAATTAAGTGTTATAAGAGTTGACTGTGTCAGTCCAGGTATCAGGCTAGGGCAAGATTTGGGCCATGAAAATGAAAAGGAAGGAAGGATAAGTATGTGGCAGATATTAAAAAATGAGAATTAACTGAATTTGACAAGTAACTGCAGCTAGAGTTCCCAGAAAAAGGCTGATTCTGAATTTACAATATGAATGATTGGAGACAGAAATAGCATTATCTTGGTTATTATCTTTCTTAGTGGGAGAAATAATAAGGTATTTTTTGAAACATACTGAATCTGAGCCGGCAAGGCATTCATGTGATACTGCGTATGGATTATTTTTTCTATTTTTAATTTCAGGATCATTGATTTTCTTCTGCAATCATAGGTGTGACTCACAGAAGTCCTTGTTTTTAGACATGGAGAACATTAAAGTGGTTATTTATAGGATTTAACAATCTAGCATTATGTGTTCAGAAATGGTAGAAAAATCACTGGTAATATAATTGATGCGAAAAACAAATCAGCCAAAACCTTTGTTTTAACATCCTTTATTTTTCTAGTCATGTGTTTAATCAGAATTGATTTACTATGTTTCAGTGATTCACAGCAACTACCTGCCTACCACTAATAAACATACAGAGCACAAATCTTATTGACAGTGAGTTAACAGAATCATGGGTCATCTCTGCAGGCAAGAAAGAAAATGCTGACATAAGTAGATAAATACTTTGTTATGCTGACAAGCCTGCAAAAATCAATTATTTACATAAAATTATAATTATTAACAAATAATAAATAAGTCATGTCTAAATGAATTACAGTTTATAAAGCAATTAATATTTATTCTCTTATGTGAGCTGCATCTCAAGACTGTGGAGGCAGGGGTGATTGTATTCCCATGACAGCTTCAGAGCTGGTTGATATGTCTAAAGTTGACCAACATATAAAAATGAGATCTTCTATTTAGAGTTTCTAATTTCTGAGTTAAACATTCTTTTCATAATAACTTCATGGCAAAATTTAAAAAAAAAATTGTTTGTGGGAGATGATACATCTTTTCTAACTTCTTTTAACCATTAAGATGAAAGGTATGTCTTTTGAAAGACAATTTTTTATTTGCAATTTCAATGCTGTATCAAAGTCTACTCAGAGAAGCTGAAATGTATGAGTTAACAAAGACAATTTAATATAGGGGGTTGAAGAACAAAAATGTAATACTGAAATAGTAACTGCAGGAAGGAGCTACCATTCTTGGGGCTGTGGTAATGAAGAAAAGTTGGAAATTGGGTTAGTATGCATGGGAATGATAAATGGCTTCTATGGACTAAATTGTGTTCTCCTCTTCAATTTATATGTTGAAACCCTAACCCCCAATGTGATGGTATTTGGGGATGGGGAGGTAATTAGGGTTAGATGAAGTCATGAGACTAGGTTCTTTATAAGAAGAGGCACATAAAAGCTCTCCTTCTTTCTGCCATGTGAGGACATGGCAAGAAGGTAGCAGACTTTAAGCCAGGAAGACAGCTCACACCAGCATCTGACCATGTAGGCTCTCTGATATGGGACCTGCAGCCTCCAGGACTGTGAGAAAATAAAATTCTGTTGTTTAAGCGACCCATTCTGTGGTAGTTTGTTCTGGCAGCCCATGCTGACTAAAACAATGGCTAAGGGTATATTGGTATGGCACTGGCAAATGTCTGCTAAAGGTACTTACAGAGAACAATTTACTTATTAGTTTCTTTTTGTTTGCTTTATCAAATGTCACTAAAAGTGAACCTTATCTTTCTAGTGGTTTGAGCTATTCTGGAAAACAGTTGTGCAGAATCCAGTAATATTCAGGTAAGTCAGTGGCATACAAAGGGTGAGCTACTGGGTGTGGTGCTCCCCAGTAGAGACAGCAAGGAGATAGTTGACTATAGACAATTTAAAAACAATAATAAAACTGATTAAAAGTCTGTCTACTTTAATTATCACAGTCCCCTGGCAATTCTAAACAATATCAGTGATAAAATACAGTTCCCTTATGTGTCAACCACTCTTCCCCACCCCACCTCACTTTTGCTGTGTGCGCTGCTGAAATACATTGTTACAGTTTCTAGGATAATATATTTAGGGTAAAATTGTTTTAGAAGTCACTTTCCCATCCCCACCCCCCAAATATTTAGATTTTGCAGGTAGCCTGATGAAGAATGTTGCACCTAACATTTTGAATAATTCACACAAATAGCCCTGATATCAGATGTAGCCACACCAAGGCAAGCTGTGATGGTTATATTCAGAGTCATAGTTGGCCAAACAAGAAAACACTTTTGATGTCTTCTGTGACAGTCTCTAGCTCCTGCCTGCTCCATTGTTGAAGACCAATGGATATGCAAATATCATACACTATCATCCATCAAAGATCCTTGCCATTGGAGTGAGTCTGTTCGATATGGTCATTCAGAGACCCAGATTACTGTTTCTGTTGCAGATAGAAGTGGAGTCCTTCCATGAAGTTGTGAGAAAAGCATTTCTGGGGACCCATGGATGGGAGGATAAGGTATAGTTGTAAGATTTATTGGGGTAGAAATAAGACTGTCCCCCAGGTTCCCAGTGTCTCATCTCCATCTGTCCCCCTGTGGAAGTAGTCCAGCCTTGTCTTCTGATGCTCTGATGAAATCAGAACTCTGGATTTGCATTTTATTTCAGCACAACTATTTTTTTTTTCCAGCGTAACTTGCTTAACACTTGGAAAATCTTTATTTAAACAACATGAATATAATGTATTTAATCACTTAGGTCTCCTTGGAGACTTTTAACCCAAACTCTACACAAATCAAGGAAAACATTTTTAGATGGAACAATACTAGTATTAGATGAAAAAGCAGGGGTGAGTCATTAAGCCCCAAAAAGGTCCAGGGTCCAGAAATTCTGTGCCATGAGTTCAGTCCATGACAAAGCTTAGTCCAGTTCATCCCGCTAGCTTAGTCTCTGCTCCTGGCTGTGCTCCGGCAGGGCTGCACTGCTGCACCAGGGTTGTGCTTGGAGCCCATGCTTAGAGCCTGCACTTGTGATGGCAAGGCTGCTAGGCCCACATGGCTGCTACAGAGGGAGAAGGAGTGGACACATGACCAAATGGGCAAACGTGTTATCTAGTGAGAGGACTCTGCTAAATTTTCATTATATTATCTTGGATTTTCAAACTGACCAATCTCTTTCCCAATTTGTCATGGGCTTGTGCTGGATCCTCCCCCTAACCAATCATTTTTCTAGATGTTCATGGGCTTGTGCTGGATTCTCCCCCTAACAAATCCAGTCTCCCTCCCCCTAGATTAGACACCTCCTTTTCTGGTCATCATTGTGGCTCCTGCATGCATGCGCCCAGCAGAGGAATTTCTCCTGCTGTTTTTATTCCTTCCTCAGTAATCCAGGCTAATGGCCAGTAAGGATCCAACCTGCCTGTTTGGGGGATTAGGTCTCCAGGGCAATGCAGTGGTCCCCTACACTACAGTGTGTGAAGCTGTAGCTTCTGATCTAATTACGCTTAGCCAGCTTTGCTCCCTCCTCTTTTATTAATACCTATCTACCTACTCCAACATTTTCTTCTCATTGTTTCACCATCCTACAGGGTACTGACCTCTCTCGGTCTGGGAGAGTTGGGTCACTGCCTTGTTTCTGTCTCAGCCCCTGAAATGTGGAAGGCAAGTGATTTCTCTTTTTCATCAACTGACATGGAAGCATATATCACTTTCCCTTGTATTCTACAGTTTAGAATTTTCTCTAGGGGAATTAAACATTGTATGATCTCACAACACTAGAGTAAAAGCAATTACCCACATGCTCTGGGATTTATCAAGTAAGAGGACACAGAATACCATTTCCACCAAGTCTTGTTAACTATTTATACTTTCTATTACCAAGGATGAGAAAACCACCTGCTTAAAGGATTCATCAGTGAGAAAGCAGCCCCATGGAACCTAATCACTTGCTACATCTGACAGTAAGGGAAGCTGAGAAACGTAGTCTCTAGGTAGGTGACCATGGGCCCCGCTTAAACTGAATGAGCATGGAAAAAAGGAAGAGCAAATTTGGGGGAACCAGCAGTCTTTTATAAACAGCACATACTCACAAGTTTTTGTAAACATGCCTTAACTCTCAGCTAAAATGTCAAGAAAGATGTAGCCCATAGTCAAGATAGCAGGTTTTAGTCCAAGCTTCTAGAGATTGTGAGATTGACATATTGATAAATATGTATTTACACCGACATAATGAGGTCAAATGCTCTGATGAAATCAGAATTCTGGGTTTGCATCTTATTTCAGCACAACTATTTTTTTTCCAGATAGGGAAAAGTTCATTAATTCTTCCAGGTGGAGAAAAAATATAAACAATTAAAGTAGAGCAACTTGCTTAACACTTGGAAAACCTATACTCAAACAACATGAATATAATGTATTTAATCACTTAGGTCTCCTTGGAGACTTTTAACCCAAACTCTACACAAATTAAGGAAAACATTTTTAGATGGAACAATATTATATGCAAAACCAGGGGTGAGTCTTTTTGTCCTAATGCTATTCAGTCAAATGTACTAGTACAATGATTGATATAATTAGTAAGGGAAGCCACCATCTATAGTGATAACCAGCATTTTCTCCATTCAGGTCAAATCAGCAATCAATAACTCAACCTCATCTTCTCTATTTCATAAACTAGGTACACAGCAGTTTATTACCAGGCATGATACTGAATGTATTATAAGAAACAAGTTGTCAAAATTTTTTGTGGGCTTAATTTCTCTATGGTCCACCATATTATTATCCACATGTGAAGTTAATACTACAATTGTTTGCATGTTAGTTCATAGAAGAATAAGGGAACTATTTCTTTTTAGTGAAAGTGATTATTAAACAATAGAATTATAATATTTCCTTCTATTTGAGAATGTTCATACAATAATATTTGCATAAAATGAAGACCATGAACTCAACTACAAGTCTTATTACTTATTACAACATCCCTTACTACTATGCAGGGGTCCAGTTGACTTTTCTATAAAGAGGGATCATCAGTATGTTAAACATGGGAAAGAGAAATGCAAGCTATATATTAATATAATATTTAGAAATAAAATTATTTTGTAAGAATGTTAGAAATTGGTTTTTCTCATTAAAATGTGGCTACTTCTAGGAGAAAGATTAATATACAAATATTGGACTTACGAAATCATAACTGTTGAAAGAAATCTTAGAGGACATTAAGTTAAATGCCTCCCAAAGGCATATGTTATCATCCCTGACTGATTACCCTTCATTAGCCTCGATCTGAATACTTTCAGTGAGGCACATCCAATTTTATTCCATCGGTCCGTTGATGGGCAGCTCTAAACTGTCTCTTAAATGTCTTTGTTATTCTCAAAGGCCTTCTCTGAAGTAACAAAGCATAAATCTCATCACTTCTATGTGATTATCTATTAAATATTTAGGAGTATCATGTTTCTTCAGAGGCTTTTACAGGCTAAATATTTCCAAATGTTTCAGTATTCCTTGATTGAAATGGTTTCCTGTCTCTTTACGATCTTGATGACTTTCCTATGAACACACTTCTCGTTTTAAATGTTCGTCAAAAAACTGTTGCAAATGTGTTGTGACCAGTCCAGAAACAGAGTCCAGTAAGTAACCTTTATGAACTGCATATTATGTGTTTGTTGATGAAAGGAATAAGACATTTACTTTTTCATCAGCCTATCACATTATATGGTCTTATTTGATGGCATGGGATAGGCTCGTTATCCCCAAACAAGGCCTTTCGAGGGGCCTATATTGCAATCAGTAAAGATTTTATTTATTCCTTCAATCAATAAAGACTTTTATTGAAATTTTAATGTTTTTTCTTCAAGACATTTCTAGAGTTCTCTAGTAAAATATAAGTCACTTTGCTCTAGATAGTTCCTTAAACTTTTTAAACTGATACTTTTTTTTTTTTAATATTTTTATTGAGGTATTATATGTGTACATATCTTACTATTACCCCCCCCACCCCACACCCACACATGCCCTCCCCCTCCAGAGTTTTGCGTCCATTGTTTATGCTTATATGCATGCATACAAGTCCTTCGTTTGATTTCATAACTCCCCCACCTTTCCCAAACTTTCCCCCTGTACTTTGAAAGTCTGTTTGATGCTTTACTGTCTCTGTATCTATCTTTTTGTTCACCACTTTATAATGTTCTTTACTATCCCTAAATGAGTGAGATCATGTGGTATTTTTCTTTCATTGACTGGCTTATTTCACTTAGCATAATGTTCTCCAATTCCATCCAGGTTGCTGCAAATGATGAGAATTCCTTCTTTTTTATGGCAGCATAGTATTCCATTGTGTAGATGTACCACAGTTTTCCGATCCACTCATCTGCTGACGGGCACCTAGGCTGTTTCCAAATCTTAGCTATTGTAAATTGAGCTGCTATGAACATAGGGGTGCATATATCCTTTCTGATTGGTTTTTCTAGTTTCTTCGGATATATTCCCAGGAGTGGGATTACTGGGTCAAATGGGAGTTCCATTTTCAGTTTTTTGAGGAAGCTCCATACTGTTCTCCACAGTGGCTGCACCAGTCTGCATTCCCACCAGCAGTGCACGAGGGTTCCTTTTTCTCCGCATCCTCGCCAACACTTGTTGTTTGTTGATTTGTTGATGATAGCCATTCTGACAGGTGTGAGATGGTACCTCATTGTTGTTTTGATTTGCATCTCTCGGATAATAAGTGACTTTGAACATGTTTTCATGTGTCTCTTGGCCTTCCTTCTGTCTTCTTTTGAAAATATTCTGTTTAGGTCTGTTGCCCATTTTTTTATTGGATCATTTATCTTCCTCTTATTGAGTTGCATAAGCTGCCTGTAGATGTTGGAGATTAAACCTTTATCAGTGATAGCATTTGCAAATATGTTTTCCCATGCAGTGGGCTTTCTTGTTGTTTTGTTGATGGTTTCTTTTGCTGTAAAAAAGCTTTTTATTTTGATGTAGTCCCATTTGTTAATTTTCTCTTTAGCTTCCATTGCCCTAGGGGCAGTGTCAGTGAAGAAGTTCTTGTGGCATATGTCTGAGATTTTGTTGCCTGTGGATTCCTCTAGTATTTTTATGGTTTCCCGTCTTATGTTTAAGTCCTGTATCCATTTTGAGTTTATTTTTGTGTATGGTGTAAGTTGGTGATCTAGTTTCATTTTTTTGCATGTATCTGTCCAGTTTTCCCAACACCATTTATTGAAGAGACTGTCTTGACACCATTGTATGTTCATGCCTCCTTTGTCAAATATTAATTGAGCATAGTGGTTTGGGTCGATATCTGGGTTCTCTATTCTGTTCCATTGATCAATATGTCTGTTCTTGTGCCAGTACCAGGCTGTTTTGAGAACAGTGGCTTTGTAATACAGCTTGAAATCTGGTATTGAGATGCCACCTACTTTATTCTTCTTTCTGAGGATTGCTGAGGCTAGTCGGGGTCTTTTTTTATTCCAGATGAATTTTTGGAGAGTTCTTTCTAGGTCTGTGAAATATGCTGTTGGTATTTTGATGGGGAGTGCATTGAATCTGTAGATTGCTTTGGGTAGTATGGACATTTTAATGATGTTGATTCTACCAATCCAGGAACATGGTATGTTCTTCCATCTGTTTACGTCTTCCTCTATCTCTTTTTTCAGTGTCCTGTAGTTTTCTGCGTATAGGTCTTTTACCTCCTTAGTTAAGTTTATTCCTAGGTATCTTAATTTTTTTGGTGCGATGGTAAATGGGATTGCTTTTTTAGTCTCTCTTTCTGTAAGTTCATTATTGGTGTATAGAAAAGCCATAGATTTCTTGGCGTTAATTTTGTATCCCGCTACATTGCCGAATTCATTTATTAAGTCTATTAGTTTTTTGATGGAATCTTTTGGGTTTTTTATGTACAATATCATGTCATCTGCAAATAAGGACAGCTTCACTTCTTCTTTTCCAATTTGGATGCCTCTTATTTCTTCTTCTTGCCTAATTGCGATAGCTAATACTTCCAGTACTATGTCAAATAGAAGTGGTGAGAGTGGGCATCCCTGTCTTGTTCCTGTTCTTAGGGGAAATGGTTTTAGTTTTTGCCCTTTGAGTATGATGTTTGCTGTGGGTTTATCATAAATAGCTTTTATTATGTTGAGGTATGAGCCTTCTATTCCCACCTTGTTGAGAGTTTTTATCAAGAAAGGGTGTTGGATTTTGTCAAATGCTTTTTCTGCATCAATTAATATGACTATGTGATTTTTATCTCTCAATTTGTTTATGTGATGTATCACGTTTATTGATTTGCGGATATTGTGCCATCCTTGCATTCCTGGAATAAATCCTACTTGGTCATGGTGTATGATCTTTCTGATGTACTGCTGGAGCCGATTTGCTAGAATTTTGTTGAGGATTTTGGCATCAATGTTCATGAGGGATATTGGCCTGTAATTCTCTTTCATTGAGTTGTCTTTATCTGGTTTTGGTATTAGGGTGATGCTGGCTTCATAGAAGGAGCTTGGAAGTGTTCCTTCCTCTTGAATTTTTTGGAATAGTCTGAAGAGGATAGGTTTTAGTTCTTCCTTGAAAGTTTGATAAAACTCTCCTGTGAAGCCATCAGGCCCCGGGCTTTTGTTTTCTGGAAGCTTTTTGATGACTGCTTCAATTTCTTCCATAGTTACTGGCATGTTGAGCTGTTTAGAATCTTCCTGATTGAGTTTTGGAAGGTTGTATTTTTCTAGGAATATGTCGATTTCCTCTAGGTTGTCCAGTTTGTTGGAATAGAGTTGTTCGTAGTATTTTGTAACAATCCTTTGTATTTCGTCGGGGTCTGTTGTTATTTCACCTCTTTCATTTCTGATTTTGTTTATTTGGGTCCTCTCTCTTTGCTTCTTGGTGAGCCTGGCTAGAGGTCCATCAATCTTGTTTATCCTTTCAAAGAACCAGCTCTTGGTTTTGTTGATCTTTTGTATTGTTTCTTTGGTCTCTATGTCGTTTATCTCCGCTCTGATCTTTATTATTTCTTTCCTTCTGCTTACACTGGGCTTATCTTGTTGCTCTCTCTCTAACTCTTTGAGTTGTTGGGTTAGGTAGTTTATTACCATTGTTTCTTGTTTTTTGAAGTAGGCTTGTAGAGCTATGAACTTCCCTCTCAGGACTGCTTTCATTGTGTCCCATAGATTTTGGATTGTTGTGTTTTCATTGTCGTTTGTTGCCATGATGTTTTTTATTTCTTCCTTGATGTCTTTGGTAACCCAGTCATGGTTTAATAACATGCTGTTTAGTCTCCAAGTGTTTGATTTCTTTGGGTTGTTTTTATTGTAGTTGATTTCCAGTTTTATGCCACTGTGATCTGAGAAGATACTTGATATGATTTCTATCTTCTTGAATTTGGAGAGACTTTGCCTATGTCCTAACATATGGTCTATCTTTGAAAATGACCCATGTGCACTTGAGAAGAATGTATATTCTGTGGCTTTGGGGTGAAATGTTCTGAAGATGTCGATTAATTCCATCTGTTCTAGTGAGTCATTTAGGATTGATGTTTCTTTGCTGATTTTTTGTTTAGAGGATTTGTCCAATGGTGATAGTGGGGTATTGAAGTCTCCTACTATGATTGTATTACTGTCAATCTCTCCTTTGATATCTTCCAGGAGTTTTTTAATGTATCTTGGTGCTCCTGTATTGGGTGCATATATGTTTACCAGAGTTATTTCTTCTTGTTGGATTTCTCCCTTTAGTATTATGAAGTGGCCTTCATTATCTCTTGTTATGTCCTTCACTTTGAGATCTAATTTGTCAGATATAAGTATTGCAACCCCAGCTTTTTTTTCATTTCCATTTGCCTGGAAAACCTTTTTCCATCCCTTTACTCTCAGTCTGTATGCATCCTTTTTTTTGAGGTGGGTTTCCTGTAGACAGCAGATATCTGGGTTTTGTTTTCTTATCCAGTCTGTTACCCTGTGTCTTTTGATTGGGGCATTCAATCCATTTACATTTAAAGTTATTATTGATAGGTACTTATTTGACGCCATTTTTATTCTATACCCCTGTGTACCTTCTTTGCTTCCTATTTCTTTCTTTTTTTTACAGCAGACCCTTTAGCATTTCTTTCATTGCTGGTTTGGTGGTGATAAACTCCCTTAGTCCTTTTTTGTCTCTGAAGCTCCTGATTTCACCTTCAATTTTGATTGATAGCCTTGCTGGGTACAGTATTCTTGGATTTAGACCCTTCCTTTGCATGACTTGGTATATTTCATTCCATTCCCTTCTGGCCTGATGAGTTTCTGTTGAGAAATCAGTTGCTAGTCTGATGGGGGTTCCTTTGTATGTAACTGTCTGTCTCTCTCTGGCCGCTTGTAAGATTCTTACTTTGTCGTTGGTGTTTGCCAACTTAACTATAATGTGCCTTGGCGTCGGTCTTTTGGGGTTCATTTTGCTTGGAACTCTGTGAGCTTCTTGGATTTGTGTGGGTTTTTTCTTCCCTATATCAGGGAAGTTTTCTGTTATTATTTCTTCAAACAGGTTTTCTATTCCTTGCTCAGTTTCCTTTCCTTCTGGCACCCCTATTATCCTGATGTTGTTTTGTTTTGTATTGTCCCGAAGTTCCCTTACGCTCTCCTCAATCTTTCTAATTTTTGTTTCTAGAAGCTGTTGTAATTGGGTATTTTTTTCCATCTTGTCTTCTAGCTCACTTATGCGGTCCTCTGCTTCATCTAGTCTACTCTTGATGCTTTCTATTGAGTTCTTTACAGCAGCGATGTCACTTTTCATTTCTTCTTGGTTCTTCTTCATTTCTTCTTGGTTCTTACTCATATTGTCGAATTTGTCTTCCATCCTTTTCAGCCACTTTATGACCATTTCTCTGAATTCTTTCTCTGATAGGTTGTTTGCCTCTAAATCGTTTACTTCCTTTTCTGGTGATTCCTGCTTCTCTTTCCTGTGGGGGCTGTTTCTTTGTCTCCCCATGGTCTCTCTTCTCCGGATGTCTGGTTATATAGATTTCTCTCTCTGGCGTTGATTTAAAGGTATAAAATACAACACAACCAGGCACAACAGACAAGGCACTGAACAGAATTGTATTCACGATATTAATAACCTCCAATAAAGGTAACCACCAGAGAAAGACAAATTAGGGAATAGGAGCGGAAGAGGGAGAGTAAAAAGAAAGAACAACAAGGAAGAAAAAAACAACAACAAAGAGTGTGAATCTGAACTTGGGAAAAGAGCCGAAAGAAAGAAAAGAAATAACAGAAAAGAAAAAGAAAAGAAAAAAAAAGTAAGAGAGACAAGAATGATACTAAGAGAGAAAAGGGGAACAAACTATATATATGGGGAGTAAACTCCACTAGAACAACCACTATTCCCAGCAAATTCCAGCAACACGAGCCTGGAGATTAATACAAACTGCAACAGCAGCTAATATCAAGTGAGGCAAGGGAAAACAAAAGTAAAAAACAAACAAAAACAAAGCAAACAAAAGAACCAACCAAACCAACAAAAAGAATAATCTAAACAATCTCATAAAAAAGCATAAAAATTCAATCTAATCAACATTCAAGCAAACAACAACAAAAGGCCCGAGAGAAAAATAATTTTTTAAAGGTAGCATAGAGAGAGGTTTGTATGGATTTGGAGCAGGGGGTTGGGAATTAGATATATAAGTAGGGTGAAGTTTTAGCAGGGAGTAAACTGAAAAAGTAGGGAAAATCTAAAGCCAGAAAGGGTTAAGATAAACTGGGACCAAAAGGGGAAAGGTTAGGAGAGTGATGGCATAATGTTAGCTTTGAGATAGGGTAAAGCGATTGTAAGGGAGAGATGCAAATCGAATGTAGGACACTAATCCAAAAATAAAAGAAAGAGAAAATCAAATGACATTAAAAAAAAAAAAAGTAAAATAATAGTAATAATAGTGCTGATTGAAAATAAAAATGTAATAATTAAAAAGGTGAAAATCAAGTGAGGAAAAAGAAAAAAATATTAGTTTCTTAAGTAAAAGATGCAAAAAATGAAAATAAAAAAATATGAGAATAAAAAATTTAAAAAATTGAAAAAAGAATTGAAAATTAAAAAATAGGAAGACTAAAATGTGCAGTAGCGGCTGTCATTCACTTCCTCTATTATTCTGTTTGGTACGCCTTTTTCCCAGTCTGGGCGGTATTTCAGTTCAGCTTCTTTCCAGGGCTCCTCAGTGTTGGAAGCCAGACCTGCTTTTTAAGCCAGCCCTATCTTAATTTCTCGTATTTATTTTTGATTACACCAGAGACAATTAGCGTTTCAGCCCCTGGGTGGCAGTGTTTCTGAATTGACTTCCGGGCCTCTCTAGCTCTTTTTTCTTTTTTTTTTTTTTTTCCCCTTCTATGGCACTCACTACCAGTTTGTGGAGATGTGCGCCTCAGAGCTGCCTCTCTGATGGTCACACGCAGCTCTGGCCCCAGGTTCCGAAAAAACACCTTCCCCCTGCAGTCTTTCAGGGTTTCCACCTGGGTTTGCCTCTGTATTGGGCTTAGCAATCAGAGTCGGAAAGAGCCCAGGTGTGCGGACCGTGGGTCTGTGCCCCAGACTAAGGAGCCTGCACTCCTTTGAAAATTCTTAGTCTGACCCTCCTCGTCAGATTAAAATGAGTTGCTTTCAAGAGGTCACTTCTGTTAGCAGCTCAGAAGACCCCCCTCCTCATTCACGGATCACGGCAGTTCCAACTGCCGCTGATTTTTCTAGGCACAGACCTCCCGGCTCCTGCCGGTCCTGCGGCTGCCGCGCTTCCCTCACCCAGCGCCTCCCTCACCCACCGCGGGGATCAGAAACCGCAGCTTATTTCAGACAAAATCTGACCTTTCCGTGGTGCAGTGAAGAGTTTCTTTGAATCCAAATGTTTGCGCTGATAGGGGACCGGTGGTCTGGTGCTCCCAGCAGTTCAGTGTTTACAGTTGTCGCAGAAAGTCAGGTTTCCACTAAAATCCTCCTTTCCTTGCAAGATGGCGAGGCGCCCGGCGAGCCCGCAGCTCCAGGAGGGGACCCAGCCCCTGTGGGTGCTGCGCGGTCAGAGGAACACTGCCCAGCACTCCCCCGCCTTCTCCTGGAGTTTAGCTGTCCCTTGGCTTGCCCACATACACTCCCTCTGCGAGCCTCTGCTGCTCCGACTCTCCGCCCCAGGAACAGACTCCAAACCCGACTCTATTCCGTCGCCATTTTTTCTACCCTCACCCTAAACTGATACTTTATTCAGAATTAGTTCACAACTGGATCAGAGCAGGGGCGGAAGGAAAGCTAGGTAGTTCATGAAATGAAAGATATCAATAGTACTATTTCCATAAAGACACTAACAGGAAATTGGGAAGATAACAAAGAATAAACTTTGCCGACTACTAAACTTTCTTAGCTCTTAATGCATTGTATTGTATTTACTGACACTTACGGAATGTTTGTACTTAAAAGCCACTATGTATCTCAAATACCTAAAACTAGAAAGTTTCCAAAGAAAGCTGGAAAGAGCAGGGTATAGTGGAAACTATATAATCTTTGGTTTCACATCTGGGATATAGACCTGCCTCCTCTACCATACTTCCAAACAGCATACAGTTAGGTTTGCTTTTTAGTCCATCTGACAATCATTGCCTTTTAAATGAAATGTTTATACCAAAGCTATCAGAAAGAAATGCAATGTGAGCCACATATGTTCTTTTAAATTTTTTAGCATTAACATTAAAAAAGTAAAAAGGAGATAAATTAATTTTTAGTGTGTCTTTTAATTAACCCAACATATACAAAATATTATTTCAATAACTACTTAATATAAAATGTATTAATTAGATATTTAACAGTTTTGGTAGCAAATTCATGAAATCTAGTAATTCAGACAAGCCATATATAAAATGTTCAATAACCACATGTAGGGAGTGGCTGCAATATTAGCACTGGTTTAAATAACTTGCATTTATTTTTTAAATTTATTTTTATTGTTGAAATTACTACAGATATCCCCCCCCCTTTTTTTTGTTTGTATATTTATTTTCCCATTGACCCCCTTCACCCTGTACTCACCCCTCCCAGACCTTCACCACTTTATTGTCTGTGTCAATGAGTTATGCATATAAATTCCCAGGTTAATCACCCCTCTCCCACCATCCCATCCCCGCCTTCCCTCTGAAATTTGTCAGTCTATTCCATGCTTCTATGTCTCTGGATCTATTTAATTCATCAGTTTATTTTGTTCATTAGATTCCATATATGAGTGAGATCATGTGATACTTATCTTTCTCTGACTGACTTATTTTGCTTAGCATAATACTCTCCAAGTCTATCCATACTGTTGCAAATAATAAGAGCATTTTACAATTATTTTGTTAGACTTAATTGGTCATCTTGCTAGTTGTTGTTTTTATTTTTATTTATTTTTAATGTATATTCTTTATGGTTTATAGTATTACAGATATCTCCCTTTTACCGCCTCCCTGCCCCCCCCCCCCGTTTTTACTCCCTTTCTTCCAGCTCTTACCCCCAGGTCTTTACCACCCTATTGCCCTAATTCATGGGCTATGCATATCCTAATATATAAAAACCCTGGGTCATAATTGACTGCTGAGGGGGCTGCGAATCAGGGCCAGAGAGAGGCCTGAAGAGAAAAGTAGGGACTGATCTGTTGCCTCTGTGGCAGCTTTTGATCAGCACTTGCCTCTCTCTTTCTCTCCCAGTCTGGCCAGTAGCCATGCCTCCATTTCTCTCCAGGCCTCACTGGGGCTGCTGATCAGCCCCGCCTTTCTGATCAGACCCTGTTGATAGGCCCAGAGACACTGACTGGCATAGAAACTGACCAATCGGAAGCAAATCTGGGTGAAGTGTGAAAAACCAATGGCTGCCTAGGAGGCGGAGCTTTTGACACTGACTGGTATAGAAACTGACCAATCAGAACAAAATCTGGGTGAAGTGTGAGGAGCCAATGGCTGCCTAGGAGGTGGAGCTTTTGACACTGACTGGCATAGAAACAGACAAATCAGAACAAAGTCTGGGTCAACTGTGAGGAGCCAATGGCTGCCTATGAGGCGGAGCTTTTGATGCTGACTGGCATAGAAACCAACCAATCAGAACCAAATTGGCCGGCAGAGGAGGGCAGTTGGGGGCAAGATCAGGCCTGCAGGGGAGGGCAGTTGGGGACAAGATCAGGCTGGCAGGGGAGGGCAGTTGTGGGCAAGATCAGGGTGGCAGGGGAGGGCAGTTGGGGGCAACCAGACCAGCAGGGGAGGGCAGTTGGGGGCGAGATAAGGCCAGCAGGGGAGGGCAGTTGGGGGCAACCAGGCTGGCAGGCAAGGGAAGTTGGGAGCGAGATCAGGCAGGCAGGCAGAGGGATTAGGGGCAATCAGGCAACCAGGCAGAGGCAATTAGGGGTGATCAGGCAGGCAGGCAGGTGAGAGGTGAGGAGCCAGCAGTCCCAGATTGCGAGAGGGATGTCCGACTGCCGGTTTAGGCCCGATCCCTGACATCCCCCAAGGGGTCCCTGATTGGAGAGGGTGCAGGCTGGACTGAGGGACCCCCCCTTCAGTGCATGAATTTTGCACACCGGACCACTAGTCCTATATAATAAAAGCCTAATATGCTAAGTGTCTGGTCATCTGGTCAGCCATTCAACCAATCAAAGCATAATATGGTAATGATATGCTAAGGCCACTCAACTGCTCGCTATGATGTGCACTGACCACCAGGGGGCAGATGCTCCAACTGGTAGGTTATCTTGCTGCTGGGATCTGGCTGATCAGGACTGAGGGAGATGGGCCGGACACGCCCTGGAACCCTCCCATGGTCCCTCCCTGGCTGGCCAACCTCCCGCGTCCCTCCTCAGCCCAATTGTGCACTGGTGGGGTCCCTTGGCCTGGCCTGCACCCTCTCACAATCCAGGCTGAGGGACCTCCCCACCTCCCGAGTGCATGAATTTTATGCACCGGGCCACTAGTAAGTATATGAGTTCTTTGGTTTATCTCTTCTCTTTCCCCCAACTCCATATCAAGGTATGTCAGTCTGTTCCATGTCTCCATGCTTTGGGTCTTATTTTATTGGTCAATTCATTTTGTTCATTAGATTCTACAAGTAAGTGAGATCTTGTGGTATTTGTTTTTCTCAGATTGGCTTATTTCACTTAGCATAATATTCTCCAGGTCCATCCATGCTGTCTGCAAGGGTAAGAGATCCATCTTTTTCACAGCTGAATAGTATTCCATTGTGTAAATGTCCTACAGCTTTTTTTATCCATTCATCTACTGATGGGCATTCAGGCTGTTTCCAAATCTTAGCTATTGTAAATAATGCTTCTATGAATATAGGGATGCATATATGCTTTCTGATTGGTGTTTCTGGATTTTTAGGATATATTCCCAGAAGTGGGATTGCTGGGTCAAACAGAACATCCATTTTTAATTTTTTGATGAAACTTCATACTGTTTTCCATAGTGCTGCACCAATCCACATTTCCACCAGCAGTGAACTAGTGTTCCCTTTTCCTTGCCAGCACTTGTTCATTGATTTTTTTTATGACAGCCATTCTGACAGGTGTGAGGTGATATCTCATTGTGGTTTTAATTTGCATTTCTATGAGAATTAGTGACTTTCAGCATTTTTTCATGTGTCTCCTGGGCCATTTTTATGTCCTCTTTGGAGAAATATCTCTTCAGGTCTTCTGCCTATTTTTAATTGGATTGTTTGTCTTCTTTTTGTTGAGTTGTATGAGTTCCTTATATATTTTGGATATTAACCCCTTATCAGTTGTATCATTGGCAAATATGTTTTCCCATTCGGTGAGTTCCCTTTTCAGTTTGATGGTGGTTTCTTTTGCTGTGCAGAAGCTTTTTATTTTGATGTAGTCCCATTTGTTTATTTTCTCCTTAGTTTCCTTTTCCCTAGACGATGTATCCATAAACATATTGCTGTGTGAGATGTCTGAGATTTTACTGCCTATTTTTTCTTCTAAGATTTTTATGGTTTCATGCCTTACATTTAAGTCTTTTATCCACCTTGAGTTTATTCTTGTTTATGGTGTAAGTTGGTGGTCTAATTTCATCTTTTTGCATGTGTCTTTCCAGTTTTCCCAGCACCATTTTTTGAAGAGACTGTCTTTTATTTTTTTTTCAAGAAAAACGATTTAAAATATAATAATGTTACATGCAATAAACATTAATATTTCAAGAAAAATGATTTTAAGTATAATAGTGTTATATGCAATAAACATTATTTCAAGGAAAATGATTTAAAATATAATAATATTGTATGCAATAAGATTAATATTTCAAGAAAAAAAGATTTTAAATATAATAATATTACCACAACTGTAGTAACATAGTGTAATATCACAAAGTTTAGGAAATATTAAAAATCTGCAAATAACAGGATTACTTCTATTATATTCTAAAATACTTTTTTCTCTGGCTCTATTTTGGTTCATCAGTTTATGTTGTTCATCATATTCCACAAATGAGTGAAATTATGTGATATTTATCTTTCTTTGACTGGCTTATTTCACTTAGCATAATGCTCTTCAGGTCCATCCATGCTGTTGCAAATGGTAGAAGAGACTGTCTTTACTCCACTGCATTTTCTTGCCTCCTTTATCAACTATTAATTGAACTTAATGGTGTAGGTCAATTTCTGGGGTCTCTGTTCTGATCCATTGGTCTATATGTCTGTTCTTGTGCCAATACTAGGCTATTTTGGTTATAATGGCTTTGTAATATAGTTTGATATCTGGTATTGTGATCACTCCAACTTCATTCTTCTTTCTCAGAATTGATGCAGCTATTTGGGTTTTTTATGGTTCCATATAAACTTTTGGAGTATTTTTTTCTAGGTCTGTAAAGCATGCCATTGGTATTTTAGTAGAGATTTCATTGAATCTATAGATTGCTTTGGGTAATATAGACATCTTACTGGTAATGGTTTAATTCTTCCAATCCATGAATGGTATATGCTTCCATTTGTTTGTATATTCCTCTATTTCTTTTTTCAATGTCCTACAGTTTTCCAAGTATAGGTCTTTTACCTCCTTGGTTAAGTTTATTCCTAGGTATCTTATTTTTTATTGTTGCAGTGGTAAATGGGATTGTTTGTTTAGTGTCTCTTTTGGAGAGTTCATTATTGATGTATAAAAATGCCATAGATTTCTGGATATTGAATCTTTATCCTGCTACCTTCACAAATTCATTTATTAAATCTCTTCATCTTGTCTCATTGCTGTGGCTAGGATTCCCAGTACTATCCTATATAATAAAAGGCTAATAGGCAAATATACTGAATGGCGGAACAACTGGAACAACTGAACAACCAGTCGCTATGAGGTGCGCTGACAACCAGGGGTTGTGTGTGGAACATGGTGGGCATCAGCTGTGGCGGGATGGTGGAGCAAGTGAACAGGGGTGCCAGACCAAGGTGGGGTACCAGTCACTGTCATAGGGGCAAGCCTCTGGTATTTACTGAAATTTTTTTGCTCCCGCACGCCACAATCCCACTTGGCACTCACACCTGTTGCCGGTGCCGGCCCTGCTCACACCCAATACCAGGGCCAGCCCTGCTCGCACCTGCAGCCAGCACCAGAGCCGCCACTCACACCTGCTTCCAGCACCTGGCACCAGTCCCGATCGCTCGGCGCCATCAGTGGGTGCGAGCAGCGGCTGCCAGCCCCAATCACCCCTGAGGGCTTCTCCACCTACCCCTGCTCCTGAGGGGAGATCGGGGAAGTGGCCACCACTCACACCCACTGATGGCATTGGCTCTGCTTGCATCCACTGCTGGCACTGGCTCCAATCGCTCTATGTGGTCAGCAGGTGCGAGCGGGCCAGCGTAGTCAGCATGTGGGAGCAGTGGCAGTGGGAACAGGGCTGCCAGCAGACAGGGAAGAGGGGACTGGGGGCTGCAGAGGGAGGGGCCGGGTGGGGGTGCAGAGGATGGGCTGAGACCCACCCCTGTACCTACCGCAGCCTCATGGCCCACAGTTTCTTTCAAGGTGCATGAATTTGTGCACTGGGCCCCTAGTGTTGAATAACAGTGGTGAAAGCAGACATCCTTGTCTTGTTCCTGTTCTGAAGGAAAATGCTTTTACTTTTTGCCCATTGAGTATTATGTTGGCTGTAGGTTTTTCCTAATGGCCCTTATTATGTTGAGATATGATCCCTCTCTTCTCACTTTGCTGAGAGTTTTTATCAAAAAAGGATTCTGAATTTTGTCAAATGTTTTTTTTCAGCATCTATTGATATGATCATGTGATTTTTATTTTTCAATAGTGTGTGTGTGTGTGTGTGTTGTGTGTGTGTGTGTGTGTGTGTGTTTTGTTAATCCTCACCTGAGGATATTTTTTCCATTGATTTTTAGGGATAGTGGAAGAGAGAGAGAAAATCAGAGGGAAACCTCGATCTCAAATCAATTGGTTACCTCCTGCACATGCCCCAACCAGGGCCTGGGCCAGGGAGGAGCCTGCAACCAAGGTATGTGCCCTTGACTGAAATCAAACCTGGGACCCTTTAGTCCACAGGCTGAAGCTCTATCCACTGAGCCAAACCGGCTAGGGCATTATCTTTCAATTTGTTCATGCGATGTGTCACATTTATTGATTTACAAATATTGTATTAGTCTTGCATCCCCAGAATAAATCCCACTTGATCATGTTGTATGATCTTTTTGATATATTGCTGGATCTAATTTGCTAATATTTTGTTGAGGATTTTAGCATCTGTGTTATATCCTCTTGTTGGACCAATCCCTTTAATATTGTGTAATGACCTTTTTTGTCTCTGGTTTTGAAGTCTATTTTGTCAGATATAACTATTGCTAGCCCCACTTTTGTTGTTGTTGTTTCCATTTGCATTGAATATTTTTTTTCCATTCCTTTACTTTAAGCCTGTCTATATCTTTTGTTCTTTGATGGGTCTCTTGTAGACAGTATATATGGGTTGTGTTTTCTTATCAATTGGCTACACTATATCTTTTGATCAGAGCATTTAATCCATTTACATTTAAGATTACTAATAATAGGTACTTATTTATTGCCATTTTTTTATGCCTATGTTCCTCTCTGTATATATTTCTTCTTCTCAAAGTAGTCCCTTTAGCATTTCTTGCAATGCTGGTTTGGTGGTAATAAACTACTTTTGTCTTCTTTTGTCTGTGAAGGTCTTTATTTTGCCTCCAATTTTAAAGATAGCCTTGCTGGTAAGAACAGTCTTGGTTTCAGGTTCTTGTTTTGCATTACTTTGAATACCTCATGCCAATCCCTTCTGGCTTGAAGTGGTTCTGTTGAGAAATTATCTGACAACCTTATGGGAGCTCTCTTGTAAGTAACTGACTTTCTTGCTGCCTTTAAGATTCTCTCTTTGTCATTAACCTTGGCCATTTTAATTATGATGTGTCTTCCCTAGCCATTATTGCTCAGTGGTTAGAGTGTTGGCCCATGCACCAAAGGGTCATGGGTTTAATTCCCAGTCAAGGGCATGTACCTGTGTTGCAGGTTTGATCCCTGGCCCAGGTCAGTGCAGCTGTAGGAGGCAACCAATCAATGTGTCTCTCTCACATCTCTCTCTCTATCTCTCTCTCTCTCTTTCTCTCTCTTTCCCCACACCCCTTTCACTCTCTCAAAAAAATCAATGGGAGCCCTGACCAGCGTGGCTCAGTGGATAGAGCGTTGACCTGTGGACTGAAAGGTCCCGGGTTCGATTCTGGTCAGGGGCATGTACCTGGGTTGCAGGCACATCCCCAGTGGGAGGTGTGCAGGAGGCAACTGATGGATGTTTCTCTCTCATCAATGTTTCTAACTCTCTATCCCTCTCCCTTCCTCTCTGTAAAAAATCAATAAAATATATTTAAAAAAAATCAATGGGAAAAATATCCTTGGGTGAGGATTAACAAATAATAATAATAATTATTATTATGATGTATCTTGGTGTGGGTCTCTTTTGGTTCATCTTGATTGGGACTCTCTGTATTTCCTAAACTTGTGTGGCATTTTCTTTTACCAGACTTGGAAATTTTATGTCATTATTTCTTCAAACAGGTTCTCTATCCCTTACTTGAGTTTCTTCTCCTTCTGTTACACCTATGATGTGGATGTTACATTTCATGTTTTCCCAAAGTTCCATTAAAGTATTCTCCTGCTTTGTAATTCTTTTGTATTTTGCTGTTCTGGTTGAGTCATATTCTCTATGTGTCTTCTAATTCACAGATTCAATCCTCTGCTTCACCTAGCCTTCTGGCTATTACTTCCAATGTATTCTGTATTTAAGATAAGGTATTATTCACTTCTGACTTTATTTTCATGGTTTCTATGTCCTTTTCCATGCTGTTGTTATTTTCACTAAGTTCCTTGAGCATCCTTATAACCATTACTTTGAACTCTCTATCTGAGTAATTGTTTGCCTCCATTTCACTTAGTTCTTTTTCTGAAGATTCTTCCTGTTCTTTCATTTGGGGCCTTTTTTTATGTCTTTCCATTTTGGCAGTCTCTTTGTGTTTGTTTCTATGTGTTAGATGACTCCCAGTTTTGGTGCACTGGCCTTGTGTAGTAGGTGTCCTATGGGATCAAGTGGTGTAGTCTGCTTGATTTCCTGAGCTGGGTGCAGTCTGTGTCTGAGTTCCTCTGATTTGTTTGTAATCAATAAACTATGGCAATGTTAACAGGATGTGTGTGGTTTTAAGCACGTGATTATGTTATACAAGATTTTAGTGCATACTTTGCTAAGGTCTCTATCATTCTATTCCTATCTTTTAAGAGCCAAGTTGCCATATGGTTAGTTTCCAATGTTAGGTAGGTAAATGAGTGTGGTCTCTGGTGATAGAAAAAAACCTGAAATCCTTAGATCTACAACAGTAAGGAACTAAATTCTGCCAACAAAAATAGGTCCATCCTCAGTTAAGCCTCAGACTGTAGCCCTGGCCTATATCTTGATCACAGCCTTGTGAAGCCACAAACTAACTACTCAGCTAAGTTGTCCAGACTCCTGACCCACAAAGTCTGTCAAACAATAAACATGTGCTGTTTTGTGGAAGAATCTGCATAATGTATCTCTTTATTTTTTTTTTTTTTTTTTTTTTTTTTTTTTTTTTTTTTAATTTCTTTATTGATTAAGGTGTCACATATTTGTCCTCATCCCCCCATTCCCATCCCACCCCTCTCCCCACGCATGCCCCAATCCCCTGTTGAACTTAACCGTTAGATAGGCTTATATGCATGCATACAGGTCCTTTGGTTGAACTCTCCCCCTCCCCCCCACCCTCCCCCTCCCCTCCCCTACCCTCCCTCTGAGGCCCGATAGTCCGATCGATGCCTCCTTGCTTCTGGTTCTGTTCTTGTTCCTCAGTCTATGTTGTTCATCATTTCCCCTAGATGAGCGAGATCATATGTCACTAGATATATACTAATAAGCACTGAATGTGAGATGAGCAATAATAGTTATGCTGACAGGCAAATGAATCAGTCTGTAGCGAGCTTCCCCCTGGACCAACAGTTCTTTTGAGACTCAATTTCAATGTCCAGTAGTTCCTTATGTGTACATGTCAGCACTGACCCCCCAGCTCTGGATGGTGGACAAATGGCGGTAACGGAGGTCCGACTCCCTCTGGTTTGGTCTCGGCCGAACCCAGGGGCACGGCGTCACCCGGACTAAGGGGCACGTGGCCTCACCCATACCCAAGGGGCGCGTGGTCTCACCCGGGCCTGGGACCCAGCCTCACCCGGATGGATCCAGGGGCACACGGCCTCACCCGGACCCAGGCTCTGGCTTCACCCGGACCCAGGGACACTTGGCCTCTCCCAGACCCAGGGCCACTTGGGCTCACCCGGGCCTAGGTGCACGAGGCCTCATCTGGATCCAGGGACACATGGTCGCACCCGGACCCAGGGACGCTTGGCCTCTCCCAGACCCAGGGCCACTTGGGCTCACCCGGACCTAGGTGCACGAGGCCTCATCTGGATCCAGGGACACATGGTCGCACCCGGACCCAGGGACGCTTGGCCTCTCCCAGACCCAGGGCCACTTGGGCTCACCCGGGCCTAGGTGCACGAGGCCTCACCCGGATCCAGGGACACATGGTCTCACCCGGACACAGGGACGCTTGGCCTCTCCCAGACCCAGGGCAACTTGGGCTCACCCGGGCCTAGGTGCACGAGGCCTCATCTGGATCCAGGGACACATGGTCACACCCGGACCCAGGGACGCTTGGCCTCTCCCGGACCCAGGGCCACTTGGGCTCACCCGGACATAGGTGCACGAGGCCTCATCTGGATCCAGGGACACATGGTCGCACCCGGACCCAGGGACGCTTGGCCTCTCCCAGACCCAGGGCCACTTGGGCTCACCCGGGCCTAGGTGCACGAGGCCTCACCCGGATCCAGGGACACATGGTCTCACCCGGACACAGGGATGCTTGGCCTCTCCCAGACCCAGGGCCACTTGGGCTCACCCGGACCTAGGTGCACGAGGCCTCATCTGGATCCAGGGACACATGGTCTCACCCGGACCCAGGGACGCTTGGCCTCTCCCAGACCCAGGGCCACTTGGGCTCACCCGGACCTAGGTGCACGAGGCCTCATCCGGATCCAGGGACACATGGTCGCACCCGGACCCAGGGACGCTTGGCCTCTCCCAGACCCAGGGCCACTTGGGCTCACCCGGGCCTAGGTGCACGAGGCCTCACCCGGATCCAGGGACACATGGTCTCACCCGGACACAGGGATGCTTGGCCTCTCCCAGACCCAGGGCCACTTGGGCTCACCCGGACCTAGGTGCACGAGGCCTCATCTGGATCCAGGGACACATGGTCGCACCCGGACCCAGGGACGCTTGGCCTCTCCCAGACCCAGGGCCACTTGGGCTCACCCGGACCTAGGTGCACGAGGCCTCATCTGGATCCAGGGACACATGGTCTCACCCGGACCCAGGGACGCTTGGCCTCTCCCAGACCCAGGGCCACTTGGGCTCACCCGGACCTAGGTGCACGAGGCCTCATCCGGATCCAGGGACACATGGTCGCACCCGGACCCAGGGACGCTTGGCCTCTCCCAGACCCAGGGCCACTTGGGCTCACCCGGGCCTAGGTGCACGAGGCCTCATCTGGATCCAGGGACACATGGTCTCACCCGGACCCAGGGACGCTTGGCCTCTCCCAGACCCAGGGCCACTTGGGCTCACCCGGGCCTAGGTGCACGAGGCCTCACCCGGATCCAGGGACACATGGTCTCACCCGGACACAGGGACGCTTGGCCTCTCCTAGACCCAGGGCCACTTGGGCTCACCCGGGCCTAGGTGCACGAGGCCTCACCTGGATCCAGGGACGCATGGTCTCACCCGGACCCAGGGACACTTGGCCTCTCCCTGACCCAGGGCCACTTGGGCTCACCCGGGCCTAGGTGCACGAGGCCTCATCCGGATCCAGGGACGCATGGTCTCACCCGGACCCAGGGACGCTTGGCCTCTCCCAGACCCAGGGCCACTTGGGCTCACCCGGGCCTAGGTGCACGAGGCCTCACCCGGATCCAGGGACACATGGTCTCACCCGGACCCAGGGACGCTTGGCCTCTCCCTGACCCAGGGCCACTTGGGCTCACCCGGGCCTAGGTGCACGAGGCCTCATCCGGATCCAGGGACGCATGGTCTCACCCGGACCCAGGGACGCTTGGCCTCTCCCAGACCCAGGGCCACTTGGGCTCACCCGGGCCTAGGTGCACGAGGCCTCACCCGGATCCAGGGACACATGGTCTCACCTGGACCCAGGGGCGCTTGGTCTTTTCCAGACCCAGGGGCACGTGGCCTCACCCGGGCCTAGGTGCTCGAGGCCTCACCCGGATCCAGGGACACATGGTCTCACCCGGACCCAGGGACGCTTGGCCTCTCCCAGACCCAGGGCCACTTGGGCTCACCCGGGCCTAGGTGCACGAGGCCTCATCTGGATCCAGGGACACATGGTCTCACCCGGACCCAGGGACGATTGGCCTCTCCCAGACCCAGGGCCACTTGGGCTCACCTGGGCCTAGGTGCACGAGGCCTCACCCGTATCCAGGGACACATGGTCTCACCCGGACACAGGGATGCTTGGCCTCTCCCAGACCCAGGGCCACTTGGGCTCACCCGGGCCTAGGTGCACGAGGCCTCACCCGGATCCAGGGACACATGGTCTCACCCGGACCCAGGGACGCTTGGCCTCTCCCAGACCCAGGGCCACTTGGGCTCACCCGGGCCTAGGTTCACGAGGCCTCACCCGATCCAGGGACACATGGTCTCACCTGGACCCAGGGATGTTTGGCCTCTCCCAGACCCAGGGCCACTTGGGCTCACCCGGGCCTAGATGCGCGAGGCCTCACCTGGATCTATGGACCCCTGGCCTCACTCGGACCCAGGGGAGCGCGGCCTCCCCCAGACCCAGGGGCGCTTGGCACCTCCGCAAGAGTCCCGCCTCTCCCCGCAGGCATCTGGGTCTCCCACGGGTCCCCAGAAGCTGGATTTCAGTGTGATGGAGAGCTAATCTCCCCTAGGTTTGGAACAAAAGCCCCTTTCCCCCGCCACCAACCAGACCCACGCGCCTCCACACCTCATCCCCTCCGATTTCGCTGGTTTCCTCTTCCCTCTTAGCTATAAATCTACCATTCAGCCATCTCTCCTGTAGTTCTGGATGGCAGAGGCTCTGTCCTCCATTCGTGCCCCTGAAATTGCTGTGCGCGGTGGAGTTCGCAGTTCCTTTGTTTAACTTAGCCGCCTTCTTGATTCTCCTCTGTCAAAATGGCTTAAAGGGCTTGAATGTAAGATGAGAACTCCTAAGAATCCTCCAAATCGGTGTTGGCAGCCTCCGGGGCCTCGAGGATCTCACTGCGCAGTTCGGCCAGGTCGGTGGCGCGGATGCGCCCCTCCTGCAGAAAGATGGTCTCTTCCTTCACAGAGAGCCGCTGCGCCGAGTCCGCGGCCGCCGCCACATAATGTATCTCTTTAGAACTCTGGAGTATACTGAGAATTTGCAGCACAAAATGGATCAAAGACATAAAGGTAAGACTATAAACAATAAAACTCTTAGAAGAAAGTATGGGAAATATGGGTCAAAGACTTCACCATGTTGGATTTGGCAATGATTTATTGGATATGACATTATAGGCACTGGTTAAAAAAAAAAGACAGACAAATTGAACTTCTTGAACATTTTAAAAATTATTGCATCATCAAGAGATCCAAGATGGCAGCAGAGTAGGTGGAAGATACACACACCTCCTCCCAGGACCAAACTGGAATTAGAACCAAAATATAGAACAAGCAACCTGAATAACGATCTGAAGCCTAGCTGAACAGAAGTCTTAAACTAAGGATTTATAGAAGAAGTCACATTGTGATTGGTTTGAAGGTCAGAGACACAAAATAAGATGGCCCTAATCTAATATGTGGCAGCTGAGAATCTAGTGGGATATCTCAGCAGCAAAGGTTCCCCCAGAGGAGTGTGGGGTCTCAACTGCACAATGTCCTCCGCAGCCCAGAGCACCAGAGCCCAGAAGAGATGCCCATATAGCATCAGCTGTAAAAATAAATGAGATTCTGTCTGCCAGAGAGAGACATGAATATGCTAGAGACATAGGTGCCCTCTCAAAGGGCTTGCTCACAGAATCTCATTCACAGCCACTTATCCTAGGCCAAGGTTGGGAAACCATTTTTTCTGCCAAAGGTCATTTGGGTATTTATAACATCATTCACGGGCCATACAAAATTATCAGCTTAAAAATTAGCTTGCAATATTTGGTCAAACATTTAATTAACTCATCCCTAATGCCTTGACAGGGCCAGACTAAATGGTTTCTTGAACCAATGTTCCCTATCCCTTCCCTAGCCCCTGGTGGAGGGAAGGCAGAGAAGATTAGAGTTGTGTGAGGAGAGACTGGGGTTTGTGACTCTGGGAGAGAGCTGAAGGAACCCCCAGGATCCCTGGGGCTGAGTCCCTCTTCCACATCACAAATGCCATTTTCTTGGGTGGAGTACTCCCCCTCCTTATGGCATTAGCCTGGGGGAAGGCAATTGCTCCACCCTCAGGACTCTCTGTAGACCCACCTTGAGAAGCTCCCACCCTGCTGCAGAGTCAGCTGCCTGAGATAGGGTGTAGATGTCTGAGCAGACTCCAGGGATGTACTGAATTGTGTGTCTCTGGAGCAGGGTCATTCCCCCTCCTTTCTCATGAACCTGATGGATGCCTCCCCTTCTAGGCCCCCGAGTAACCACACACTCCAGACTCCTGGTGGTCTGATGAGCTTAGGGGCCTGGCAGAATATAGAACAAATTGAGCTGTGTGGCTCTCAGACAGGGGACCATTTTCCCTTGCAAGCCTGACCTGTGCAGAGCATTTAATTCATATGGCCAAATATTGGTCTGTTTGGGCCTATTAAATTCTTCTGTCATCACCATGATAACTCCCTGAAACTCCATCCCACTACAAAGGTCTGTGGGCACCTGCCAGGGGTAGCTAGACTTAGTATACCTTGGGACTTTTGCATAGAGGCCTCAGATCTAGCACTGGCATTGAGTCTGAATCTGTATCAATGTGATGAACCCACTCACCCCTACCTGGTGACTCACTAAGAACCTACAAAATGCAACTCAAATACCACCAGAGGCTCATTCTGTTACTAAGCCTAACAAGCAGGCAGCAGGTGGAGACAGGCAGAGGCAAATCTCAAAGCTTGGTGCTTGTGGAAGCTAGCCTTAGTGTGCAGCTTAGTTCTTCCCACACAAACCAAGGCCAAGCGAGGCTGACACAAACTATGGATCACTTTGTAGCTAAAAACAGGTTTCCCCAGGCCAGTCATAGGCAGTGTCTAATATTAGCCTGCACTAGAGTTCCTCCCAAGAGGTCCGAGAACAGATACACCAAGTGGCCAGCTTCAGATGACATAAGAGCAAGATTCGGAGAACCCAAGATGGCGGCGTAGGTAAACATCTAAACTGCGGCTGTGCACAACAATTTCAAAACTACAACTAAAAGACAAAACCTCTATCACCCAGAGCCACGGGAGGGCTGGCTGAATGGAAGATCTACAACTAGACAGAAAGAGAGAGGAGCGCTCAGGGCACAAACGCTGAAAAGCTGAAGTACGTGCGCGTGCGCGCACGCTTGATATGGGCTGGCAATACAGGCTGGAGGCGGATCCCAGCTGGTGGCAGGCGTTGCTTTCTTCAACCCGAAGGGGAGACGCGTGGCACCCAAACTCCTACGGGGAGAAGCACCCTCGATGCTTCTCTGTCTCTGGACTGTTTGCCATCAGGTCAGAAAGTGAGGGTGGCTTGCTTGCAGAGCTGCACAGAAGAATAATTGTTTGCTGTACTGGGGCGCGAGACATGGGGATGCAGTCAGAGATGTGGGAAGGCTGGCTGCCAGCCATTGCTGTTTGCCACGCTGTAGCTTAGTGACGCCCTGAGACCCCATCCTGCACAACCTACAAAACCACCCAAGCTCCAAGCAGTGGCTTTTGCATATGAATGGATCACTGCTTAACCTAGAAACCAGTTCAGACAGCTCCAAAATCTCCAAATCCCAAGCAGGGAGGAGAGGACTGGAATTCTCCTGTAGCCCTGGCAGGGTGGCTCAGACAGTAGCTGACCTGCACCCCATTGGAGATCCAGAAGCTAGTGTATCTAGTGGTCAGTGTGAGACAACACCAGATTTCAACTACTCACATCCATAAGTGACACATTCAAGAGGCAGACTCAGTGAACACCAAAGCCCCACTGAAACAAGTCCTGCACCATAAGCGTGTCTCCAGTGCAGCAGTTATAAACACAGCGGGTCCCCACAGCCAATTGGCCTGGAGGAAAATTCCTCCCAGTGTACCAACAGCAATCAAGGCTTAACTACACCAAGACTTTGCACTCAGCTCATAAAGGGGTGCACCAAGACTGTCCACCTCAGGTGATTGGGGAGGCTGAGCTACTGGCCCTATAGGTCACCTACTACACAAAGCCGCTCCATCAACACAGGAAGCAGCCAAAATGCGGAGGCACAGAAACATGTAACCAATGAAAGAAATGGAGGAAAGTAAACTACGGGATGATATAGAGTTCAAAACCACATTTATAAGGTTACTCAAGAATCTTCTAAAAACTGCGGAGAAACTTGATGAGACCTTCAAGGACCTCAATGAGAATGTCAAAAAAATGGAAAAGGACCAGTCAGAAATTAAGCATACACTGTCTGAAATAAAGAATATACAGAAACTCAACTGTAGATCAATGTACCCCAAGAATCAAACCAAAGATCTGAAATATGAGGAAACAAAAAACACCCAACCAGAGAAAACAAAAAATATGAGGAAACAGAAAACACCCAACCAAAAAGAAAAAAGGATCCAAAAATATGAAGATAATGTAAGGAGCCTCTGGGACAACTTTAAGCGTACCAACATCTGAATTTTTGGGGTGCCAGAAGAAGAGAGAGAGCAAGATATTGAAAACCTATTAGAAGAAATAGTGACAGAAAACTTTCCCCACCTGGTGAAAGAAATAGACTTACAAGTTCAGGAAGTGCACAGAACCCCAAACAAGAGGAATCTAAAGAGGACCACACCAAGACACATCATAATCAAAATGCCAAGGGCAAAAGACAAAGAGAGAATCTTGAAAGCAGCAAGAGAAAAACAGTTAGTTACCTACAAGGGAGTACCCATATGACTGTCAGCTGATTTCTCAACAGAAACTATGCAGGCCAGAAGGGAGTGGCAAGAAATATTCAAAGTGATGAACGGCAAGAACCTACAACCAAGACTACTCTACCCAGCAAAGCTATCATTCAGAATTGAAGGTCAGATAAAGAGTTTCACAGATAAGAAAAAGCTAAAGGAATTCATCACCACCAAACCAGAATTACATGAAATGCTGAAGGGTATGCTTTAAGAAGAGGAGGAAGAAGAAAAAGGTAAAGATAAAAATTATGAACAACAAAAAGACATCAAATACATACCTACCAACAAGTGAATCTAAAAATCAAGTGATTAAAAAATCTGAAGAACAGAAGGGACTGGTGAATATAATGGAATCAGGGATATAGAAAGGGAGTGGACTGACCATTCTCAGGGGGAAGGGGACCTGAAGGGTGTGGGGAGAGATTGGACAAAGGTCTTACACCTATGGATAAAGACAGTGGTGGGGGGTAAGGGCATGGGGTGGGGAATCTGGTGGAGGGGAACTATGGGGAAAAAAACAGAGGAACACCTGTAATAATCTGAACAATAAAGATTTATTTAAAAAAAAAGAGCAAGATTCAATTAGTTTCACAAGTGGCATATGCAAATGGAGATCTCAAAATGGACTAGACATAGCTGAGGTGAATTCAGCTTTGTGTTATCAGCACCTTCACAGTATTTCATACACTGTGGCTGGGGTTAATCCTCACAGTCAGCCAGCCTAAGGGTCAACACCACACATGAATGGATCAGTAGTTATCAAGACTCTATTGCAAAAGAAGGGCTCACATAACCTGAACAAGGGACATTCCTGGACCACCCAGCAAGGGTGATCAAAGAGACTGCACCACTGTGTTCCACAGACTACCTACTACATAAGGCTATCCTACCAAGAATGGGAGACATAGTAAATCTACCTAATACATAGAAGCAAACACAAAGAGGCAGCCAAAATGAAGAGAAGGAAACCTGTCCCAAACGAAAGAATAGGATAAATCCCCAGAAAAAGAGCTAAATGAAATGAGGTCAAGCAATTTACCAGATATAGAGTTTTAAAAAATGGTTATAAGATTGCTCAAGGAACTTAGTGAGAACTGAAACAGCACAAAAAAAGGACATAAAATAATAAAAATAACAAGTCAGAAATGAAAAATACTATATCTGAAATGAATAATACACTAGAAGGAATAAACAGATTGGATGAAGCAGAGGAATGAATTAGTGATTTGAAAAAAAGGTAGCTGAAAACACTCAATCAGAGTAGTAACAGGAAAACAGAATTTTTTAAAAATGAGGATAGTTGTAGGGACATTTGGGACAATATGAAGTATAACAACACCTGTATTATAGGGGTACCATATCATAGGAGAAAAGAAAGATAAAGGTATAGAGAATCTGTTTGAAGAAATAACAGCAGACATGTTACGTAACCTGGTGAAGAAAAAAGACACAGGTCCAGAAAGTTCAGAGAGTCCCAAACAAGATGATCTCAAAGAGGAGCACAACTAGACACATCATAATTAAAATTTCAAAGGTTAAAGGAAAAGAGAGAATCTTAAGAGCAGTGAGAGAAAGACAGTTTCCTATAAAGGAGCTCCAATAAGACTGTCACTGGAATTTGTGCTGTGCTAGCACAGCCAAGGGTTCAGTGAGCCTGAGGGGGGGGGGGGGCAGTGAAGGATTTAGAAAAGACAGATAAAGAGAATAAGCTGGGTCTAGGTGGATCTCCTGTGCCTGGCTAAGGTCACAGAGAAAGATCCATAGGGCAAGCTGATGCTTTATTTTATAGTCAGAGGTAAACAAGGTAGTGGTCACCATAGTTACAATGTTCTTGTGAGTTTCACTTGTTTGGGCAGCACTTGCTGAACCTCCAACAGCCCTTTAGCTACCCAGGAAGGATCTAGGGAGTGTCATAAGGTCAAGCTTAATTATGCAAAGAGGGCTGTGCCCTCTAAGCTGGGACTTGTTTGTGGCTTTGCCAACAGGTCAGTCCGAGGCTTAACCCTATAGCCGCTCCCGACAGGAATTCTAAACAGAAAAATTTCAGGCCTGAAGAGACAACTCTACCCAGCAAGGCCATTAGTTAATATTGAAGAGCTTCCAAGACAAGAAAAACTAAAGGACTTCATTACCATCAAACCAGTATTACAAGAAATGTTAATGGGACTTCTTTAGGCAGAAAAAGAAGAAAAAGAAAAAACAGATGAACATACTTATAAAGAATAAAATGGCAATAAATAAATATCTATCAATAAGCACTTAAAATATAAATGGCTTAAATACTCCAATTGAAAAACTTAGGGTAGCTGATTGAATTTAAAAAAATGACCTATATATATGCTATCTATAGGATCCACTTCAGAATGAAAGATACACACAGATTAAGTAAAGGGTATGGAAAAGCTATTTCAAGGAAATGAAAATAAAAAAAAATCTGGGGTAGTAATATTTACTTCAGGTGATATAGACTTTAAAACAAAGCCTATAGTAAGAGGAAAACAAGGACACTACATAACAATTAAGAAAGCAATACAACAAGAGAATACACATCTTCTATTTTTTTATTTTTTATTTATTTATTTTTTAAATAAATCTTTATTGTTCAGCTTATTACAGTTGTTCCTCTTTTTCCCACCCATAGCTCCCCTCCACCCAGTTCACACCCTACCCCCTACCCTTACCACCCCCTCACTGTCTTCGTCCATAGGTGTACAATTGTTTGTCCAGTCTCTTCCCGCACCCCCCACACCCCATTCCCCCCGAGAATTGTCAGTCCACTCCCTTTCTATGCCCCCAATTCTATTATATTCACCAGTTTATTCTGTTCATCAGATTTTTTTATTTACTTGATTTTTAGATTCACTTGTTGATATATATGTATTTGTTGTCACATTGTTGTTCATCATTTTTATCTTTACCTTTTTCTTCTTCTTCCTCTTCTTAAAAAATACCCATCAGCATTTCATATAATACTGGTTTGGCGGTGATGAACTCCTTTAGCTTTTTCTTATCTGTGAAGCTCTTTATCTGACCTTCAATTCTAAATGATAGCTTTTCTGGGTAGAGTAATCTTGGTTGTAGGTTCTTGCTATTCATCACTTTGTATATTTCTTGCCACTCCCTTCTGGCCTGCATAGTTTCTGTTGAGAAATCAGCTGACAGTTGTATGGGTACTCCCTTGTAGGTAACTAACTGTTTTTCTCTTGATGCTTTTAAGATTCTCTCTTTGTCTTTTGCCCTTGGCATTTTAATTATGATGTGTCTTGGTGTGGTCCTCTTTGGATTCCTTTTGTTTGGGGTTCTCTGTGCTTCCTGGACTTGGAAGTCTATTTCTTTCACCAGGTAGGGGAAGTTTTCTGTCATTATTTCTTCAAATAGGTTTTCAATATCTTGCTCTCTGTCTTCTTCTAGCACCCCTATAATTTGGATGTTGGTACGCTTAAAGTTGTCCCAGAGGCTCCTTACACTATCTTAATATTTTTGGGTTCTTTCTTCTTTTTGCTTTTCTGGTTGGGTGTTTTTTGCTTCTTCGTATTTCAAATCTTTGACTTGATTCTTGGGATCCTCTAGTCTGCTGTTAAATCTATGTATATTATTCTTTATTTCAGTCAGTGTATGCTTAATTTCTAATTGGTCCTTTTTCATATCCTTGAGGGTCTCTCTATATTTCTCAGAAGTTTCTAGAAGATTCTTGAATAACCTTATAACCGTGGTTTTGAACTCTATATCCAGTAGTTTGCTTTCCTCTTTTTCTTTCATTTGTGACCTGTTTCTTTGTCTCCACATTTTGGCTGCTTCCCTGTGTTGATAGAGTGGCTTTGTGTGCTAGGTGTCCTGTAGGGCCCAGTGGCTCAGCCATCCTAATTACCTGAGTTGGACACTCTTGGTGCACCCTTTTGTGGGATGTGTGCACAGTCTTGTTGTAGTTAAGCCTTGATTGCTGTTGGTATCCCTGGGAGGAATTGACCTCCAGGCCAATTGGCTGTGAGGAGCAGCTGTGTCTACAATGGGAGAACTGTGCTGGAGACATCCTTATGGGGCAGGACTTGCTTCAGTGGGGCTTTGGCACTCACTGAGTCTGCCCCTTGAGTTTGTCTCTTATGGATGTGAAGAGTTGTACTCTGGATGGTCTCACTCTGACCACTAGGTACACTGGCTCTTGGATCTCCAAGGAGGTGCAAAGTCAGTCACTGCCTGAGGCCACCCAGCAGGAGCTATGGAGAGATATGCAGATTCCTCCTCTTTGTTTGGGGTTTGGAGGTGCCCAGATGAGGCCCAGCTGTGAAGTAATGCAACCTGCTGTGGAGCCTTGGGTCTTCTGTTGGAAGCTCTGGGGCTCTCTGACCCAGTTGCAGTTTGTTAGATTTCAAAAGGCCAGGCCATTCATATGCAAAAGTCTCTGCACACGGCTTGGGTGGGATTGTAAATTGGGTAGGGCGTAGTCTCAGGGAATCACCAGGGTGGAGCAAACAGCAATAGCTTCCTGTCAGCCCCTCCCCAAGAGGCCTCCAGGTCTCTGTGTTCCACAGCACCATGCAGGAACAATGATTGCTGCAAGCACCTCTGAGAGAAAGCTGCCCTTCTGTTCCGGCCCAATGCCAGACAGTCTAGTTTCTCTGCATATGAGGTATGAGTCTGGGTCCCCAAAGTCTCACCCGGAACTGGAGTTCAGAGCAGTCGGGAGCTTGTATCTCCCTCCCAATTGAAAAAGACAACAGCGCACCCAGTTGCCAGCCCCTTTCACGCGCGCCTCCGTACCTCCACACCTCCACACCTCCGCACCTCCTACCAGACTCAATACGCTTTTCTATTTCCTTCTAGTTGTAGAATTTCCACTCAGCCAGCCTTCCTGTGGTTCTGGATGATATTAGTTTTATCTTATAGTTATAGTTTTGATGTGGTTGTGCGTGGCAGCAAGTTCAGGTGTTTACCTATGCCACCATCTTGGTTGTCTCTCCGAGAATACACATCTTTTAAATATTTATGCACCCAACAGAGAAGCTCCTAAATATATAAAGCAAATCTTGATGGACATAAAGGGAGAAACTGACAGTAATACAGTCATAGTAGGGGATTTAACACCCTATTGACATCAATGGATAGATCTTCCAGGCAGAAAATCAACAAGGAAACAGTTACCCTAAATGACACACTAGATCAGATGCATTTAATTGATATCTTCTAATATACAGCAGAATATACAGTCTTTTCAATGCACATGAAACATTTTCTAGGATAGACCACAAGTTAGGATACAAAATAGGTCTCTATAAATTTAAGAAGATTGAAATCATATGCAGCATCTTCTCTGACAATAATGATATGAAACTAGAAATCAATCACAAGAAAGAAACTGAAAATCACAAATACATGGAGGTTAAATAACATGTTAGTAAACAGTGAATGGGTTAACAATGAGATCAAGCAAGAAATCAAAAGATACCTTGAAACAAATGAAAATGAGAACACAACTGGGATACAGTGAAAGCAGTCTTAAGAGGGAAATTTATATTATTACAGGCCTACCTCAAGAAACAAGAAAAATCCCAAATGAATAATCTAACTTTAAACTTACTAGAAGAACAACAACAAAGAAAACCCAACGTGAATAGAAGGAAATAATAAAGATCAGAGAAGAAGTAAATGAAGTAGAGTTTGATTAAAAAAAAATACAAAAGATAAATGAAACCAAGAGTTGGTTCTCTGAAAAGATAAACAAGCTAGACAAACCTTTAACCAGGCTCATCAAGAAAAAAACACACAAAAAGTGGATCCAAATCCATAAAATCAAAATAAAAGAGAAGTAACAACTGACTCCACATGAATACAAGGGATTGTCAGAAAATATTATGAATAACTATATTGACAATCTGGATGAACTAGACAAATTCCTAGAAACATACCATCTTCCAAAACTGAATCAGCTATCATGAATAGACCACATACCACTAATGAAATTGAAGCAGTAATAAAAAAATTTCCCCAAACAAAATCTTGACCAGGTGGTTTCCCAGGTAAATTTTACCAAACATTCAAAGAACTAACACCTATCCTTCTCAAACTATTCAAAGAAATTCAAGAGGAGGGAAGACTCCTAAGCTTATTTTATGAGGCCAGCATTATCCTAACTCCAAAACCTGATAAAGACACTACAAAGAAAAAAAGTTATAGGCCAATATTCCTGATGACCATAGATGCTAAAATCCTCAACAAAATATTAGCAAATTGAGTTCATCAATACATTAAAAATATGCACCGCAATGAAGTGGGATTTATTTTGGGGATGCAAGGTTGGTACAATGTCCACAAATCAATAAATGTGATACACCACATAAATAAAATTAAGGATAAAAATTATGTGATGATATCCACTGATGCAGAAAAGCATTTAATAAAATCCAGCAAACATCTATATCATAAAAGGCCTGTGGTCATGATGTCGTAACGGCGGAACAACCAAATAACCTGTCACCAGGAGGTGCTGGAGCACCTCTCGGGCCCTCTCCCCACCGAACCCCCGGGGCACCAGCAGCCTCAGTGGAGTGTCATGGGGTGCTGGCAGCGTCCGCGGAGCGTGCGAGGCATCGTGGGGCGGTGGACATGGTCCTGATGGCAGGCTAGGCCTAGGGGACCCTACATGCACATGATTTAATTGTGCACTGGGCCTCTAGTTTATGATAAAAACTATCAGCAAAGTGGGAATAGAAAAAATATACCTCAACTTAATAAAGGCCATATATGAAAAATCTACAGACAATATCATACCCAGTGGGAAAATACTAAAACCAATTCCCCTAAGAACAGTGACAAGACAGGGACATCTGCTTTCACCACTCTTATTAAACACTAAAGGCCCGGTACACAAATTCATGCACAGGATGGGTCCCTTGGCATGGCCAGCCATCAGGGCCAATTGGGTGGCCTGGCTGGCTGGAGGGAGGGACTGTGGGAAGTTGGCCAGTCAAGGGGAGATACCGAGGGAAGTTGGCTGGCTGGCTGGCTGGCTGGGGGGAAGGACCGCGAGAGGTTGGCTGGCCACGGGAGGTGGGGGGAGGGACTACAGGACGTTGGCTGGCTGCGGGAGGTTGGCTGTGGGAGCACACTGCATTGAGTATCTGCCCCCTGTGGTCAGTGGGCATCATAACAACCAGTTGTTCAGTTGCTTAGGCATATATACATATATCCTACCTAGGAGATATATATGTATATCTTACCTAATGAAAGAGTAATATGCAAATTAACCACCACTTTGCTACACCCACAAGCCACGCCCACCAGCCAATCAGGAGCGAGTATGCAAATTAACCCAACTAAGATGGCTGCGGCCACGGAGACAGCAGGAGGCTTGGGTTTCCCCAGCAATGGAGGAAGCCAAGCTTTCCACACACCCTGCCTGGCCCAGGCCTCTACTCAAGGCTACAAAGTTTCAATTATAGAAGATAAATAAATCCCAGATCCCAAGGCCTCCACTTGGGTTGCCAGGGGGCGTGGCCGGCCTGCAAACCACCACAGGCCCCTCGCCCAGGCTGCCCCATGCACCAAGGGAACCCCCACCCTGATCTGGGACACCCTTCAGGGCAAACTAGCTGGCCCACACCCATGCACCAGGACTCTATTCTATCTAATAAAAGAGTAATATGCAGATTGACCATCACTCCAACACACAAGATGGCTGTCCCTATGTGGTCAAAGATCCTGCCCCCATGTGGACATAATATGGCCGTCACAAGATGGCCAGCAGGCGAGGGCAGTTGGGAGCAATCAAACCTGCAGGGGAGGGCAGTTGGGGGGGACCAGGACTGCAGAGGAGGGAATTTGGGGGAAACCGGGCCTGCAGGGAAGGGCAGTTGCGGGGGACCCAGGCCTGCATGGGAGAGCAATTGGGGGAGACCAGGCCTGCAGGGGAGGGACCAGGTCTGCAGGGGAGGGCAGTTAGGCATCAATCAGGGGAGCAGTTAGGCATCAATCAGGCTGTCAGGGAGTGGTTAGGGGTTGATCAGGCCGGCAGGCAGAAGTGCTTAGGGGCAATCAGGCAGAGGAAGGCAAGCAGTTGGGAGCCAGCAGTCCTGGATCGAGAGGTCCCATATTGCAGAGGGTGCAGGCTGGGCTGAGGGACACACCCCCCCATGCACGAATTTCATGTACTGGGCCTCTAGTATATATGTATATGTATACTAGAGGCCTGATGCATGACGATTTGTGCAAGAATGGGCCTTCCTTCCCCTGGCTGCCGGGAACCGCCTTCGCTCTGGCCAGAGCAGCCTTTTTGCCTTCCCACCCTGCCCAGAGGCCCGGAGTGCCTGGGGTTGTGCGGAACGCCTGCGTCGTCACCATGGCGATGACATAAGTGTTCCACCCCCGCTCCCGGCCGCTCAGCGCCTGTGTATGCAAATTAACCCACCATCTTTGTTGGGTTAATTTGCATACTCACTCCTGATTGGCTAGTGGGCATCGCGAAGGTATGGTCAATTAGCATGTTACTCTTTTATTAGGTATGTTTATCCTATCTAATAAAAGAGCAATATACAAATTAACCATCACCCCGCTACACCCATAAGCCATGCCTACCAGCCACGCCCACCATCCAATCAGGAGCAAATATGCAAATAAACCCAACCATGATGGCTACAGCCACAGAGAGCAGGAGAGAGGCTTGGGTTTACCAGGCAATGGAGGAGAGCCAAGCTTTCCACACACCCTGGTGGGCCCAGGCCTCCACTCAAGGCTACAGAGTTTCAATTATAGAAGGTAAACAAATCCAAACAGAAATGGCAGCAGCCACAGAGCTGGAAAGAGCGGGAGGCTAGGGTTGCCCCCGGCAATGGAGGAAGCCAAGCTTTCCACATACCCTGGCCAGCCCAGGCCTCCGCTTAAGGCTACAACGTATCAATTATAGAAGATGCATAAACCTCAACAGAAATGGCTGCTGCCATGGAGCAAGCAGAAGGCTTGGCTCTGCTCCAGGCTACAAAGTTTGATACCAGGGCCTCCGCTTGGGTCGCCAGGAGGTGTGGCTGGCCTGCAAACCACCACAGGCCCCTCGCCCAGGCCACCCAACGCCCCAAGGGAACTCTCACCCTGATCCGGGACATCCTTCAGGGCAAACCAGCCAGCCCCCACCCATGCACCAGGCCTCTATCCTATCTAATAAAAGAGTAATATGCAGATTGACCATCACTCCAACACACAAGATTGCTGCCCCAATGTGGTCAAAGATCCTGCTCCCATGTAGACACAAGATGACCACCACAAGATGACCACCACAAGAAGGCCAGCAGGGGAGGGCAGTTGGGAGGGACCAGGCTGGCAGAGGAGGGAAGTTGAGGGTGACTGGGCATGCAGGGAAGGGCAGATTGGGGGGGGGGGGACCCAGGCTTGCAGTGGAGAGCAGTTAGGGGGAACAGGCCTGAAGGGGAGGGCAGTTAGGGGTCACCAGGCCAGCAGAAGAGGGAAGTTGGGGGGGACCAGGCCTGCAGAGGAGGGACCAGGTCTGCAGGGGAGGGCAGTTAGGGGTGACCAGGCCTGCAGGAGATGGCAGTTAGGGGCAAACAGGCTGGCATGGGAGCAGTTAGGCATCAATCAGGCTGGCAGGGGAGTGGTTAGGGGGTGATCAGGCTGGCAGGCAGAAGCAATTAGGGGCAATCAGGAAGGCAGGCAGGCGAGCAGTTGGGAACCAGCAGTCCTGGATTGTGAGAGGGATGCCAGACTGCCCATTTAGATCAGGCCTAAATGGGCAGTTGGACATCCCTTGAGGGTTCCCAGATTGGAGAGGGTGCAGGCTGGGCTGAGGGACGACCCCCCCCCCCACCCCCGTGCACGAATTTTGTGCACTGGTCCTCTAGTATATATATATATATATATATATATATATATATATATATATATATATATATATATATGTTATTGGAAGTCCTAGGTACAGCAAATAGACAAGAAGCAGATATAAAAGGCATCCAAATTAGAAAGGAGAAAATAAAACTGTCATTATTTTCAGATGACTTGATATTGTACATAGAAAACCCTAAAGACTCCACCAAAAAAGCTACTAGAATTAATAAATGAATTTGACAATGTAGCAGGATACAAAATTAACACCTAGAAATCTATGGCCTTTTTATTCACCAATAATGAATTCTTAGAAAGAAAAACTAAACAAATAATCCCATATACCATTGCAGCAAAAAATTAAGATACTGAGGAATAAACTTAACCAAGGAAGTAAAAGACTTGTACTAGGAAAAGTAAAGGATGTTGAAAAAGAGATAATGGAAGATATAAATAAGTGGAAGAATATACTGTACTCATGGATTGGTAGAAGTAACATCATTAAAATGTGCACACTGCCCAAAGCAATCTATAGATTCAATTCAATCCCTATTAAAATACCAACAGCATATTTCACAGGTCCAGAACAAATACTCCAAAAATTTATATGGAACAAAGAAAGACCCCCAAAGCCACAGAAATCATGAGAAAGAAAAAAAAAAGTTGGAAGAATCACAATACCAGATATCAAGTTATATTACAAAGCCAATGAAATTAAAACAGCCTGCTACTGGCAAAAGAACAGGCACATAGATCAATAGAACAGAACAGAGACCTCAGAAATCAACCCAAGCCATTATGCTTAGTTAATATTTGAAAAAGTAGGCAAGAACATACAATGGATTCAAGACAGTCTCTTCAATAAATGGCTTGGAAAAACTGGACAGATACATGCAAGGAATGAATCCAGACCACCAACTTATGCAATGCACAAGAATAAAATTAAAATTCATAAACAATTTAAATGTAAGTCATAAAACCATAAAAATCCAAAAGGAACCATAGGCAGCAAAATCTCAGGCATCTTTTATAGCAATAAATTTACCTATACATCTCCTAGGGCAAAGGAAATTAAGGAGAAAATAAACAAATGGGACTATATAAAAATAAAAAGTTTCTGCACAGCAAAAGAAACCATAATCAAAATTAAAAGGGAGCCCACTATATGGGAGAGCATTTTTGGCAATGATACATCTGATAAAGGTTTAATATCCAAAATATATGATGAACTAATACCACTTACTAGTAATAAAAGGAAGAAAAACAATCCAATTAAAAAAGGGCAAAGGACCTAAATAGACACCTCTCCAAAGCAGATATATAGAAGGATAAGAGGCATATGAAAACAATGCGTAAGTCATTGATAATCAGAGAGATTAAAATTAAAATGACAATAAGGTATCACTTCACACCTGTTAGAATGGCTACCATCAACAAATGATAAGTGCTGATGAAGATGTGGAGAAAAGGGAACCCTTGTACCCTGCTGGTGGAAATGCCGACTGGTGCAGCCATTTTGGAAAACAGTATGGATTTTTCTCAAAAAATTAAATATGGAACTGCCATTTGACCCAGTGATTCCACTTGTAAGAATATATCCTAAGAAAGCGAAACACCAATCAGAAAGAATGTATATACCCCGATGTTCATAATAGCACAATTTACAATAGCTGAGATCTGGAAAAAGCCCAAGTGCTCATCAATAGATGAGTGGATAAAAAGATGTGGTACGTGGAATTCTATGCAGCAGTAAAAAAGAAGGATCTCTTACCTTTGAAACAGCATGGAGGGATTTGGAGAGTTTTATGCTGAGTGAATAACCTAATCAGAGAAAGACAGGTATGACATGGTCTCATATGTAGAATCTAAGGACCAAAGTAAACTTATGTACAAAATAGATCCAGAGACATAGAAGCATAGAACAGACTGAGGGATCTCAAAGGGAAGGCTGGGAAGGTTGGGTGGGTGGGAAGAGATCAACCAAGGAACTTGTATACATAACCCATGGACACAGACAATAGGTTGTTGAAGGCCTTGGGGTGTGTAGTGGTGGATTTAAAGGGGTCAATGGCGGAAAATGGGGGGCGTATGTAATACTTTATCAACAATAAAGATTTAATTTTTTTAAAAAAAGCCTTCCCCAAATTTGAATACACAATTTCATAGAGATCTGGCTATCACAAGTATTCTAAATTCAAAACATATTTTCAACTTTCTTCAGTTTGAGAGAACTCGTCATTCATCTTTATAACAGAAACCTCTTTAAAGAAATTTACTTCCCATTTTTGGTAACTTTCAGGCTCATGCATTCTCCTAAGCTTGAGAGAGCCAACCTATTTCATACAGGAATCATGAATTACAGATCTTCTTAAAAAAGTGAAGATTAAAATCCATTATTACTTTATCTTTGTGGTTTCTACAGCCACAGAGTGTATGAGATGAGGACAATGTATGATGTCAGGTGCCCTGATACACACAGGCTCTTGGGGTGACAACCTTTGTGGGTTTGCAGTGATATTAAAGTTTGATGAATGAACACAAACACGTAACTGTTATTGTTTAAGTGACTGTAACATAATTTATGCACCAACTGTGAAACTTCAACATGCCAATAAATCCAGGCCAGTGGCAAGGAAGTTCCAGATGTTCGGCCATTCTGCAAACTAAGTACACAGGCCTCATTGAATTTATGATCTCTCCGATTTTTACTCCTTTCTCCCATTTTGGAGATTAGCTCCTCTCTTTAATTCTCTTCTGCAAAATGTGCAAGCTAAAACTGCCTCACAAACTTGCTTCATCATTAATCCTCAGATTAATTTCAGCTTTTGAAAATGCTAAGATGCCAGAACTTTAATAAATACGACTTTGCTGTCTGTTTTATTAATCACTAGTATCATTGTCTCCAGAGATAAGTGCAACATTAATCAGAAATTCAGGGAAGCATTTTCCATGTTGATTTAAGTGCGTTTCTGGGGTCACTTTCAAAAAGTATAAAACGTTCACTCACTATTCTGCATATACTAAGTTGCTAAATGGTTATTTTTCGTTTTATGATTTCTCATTTTACTATCTTATAATTCAAGCTATAGCTTTAGTCATTAATTAAAAGAGATTAGAAAGCACAGCAGCTTCTCACATATAAGAAAAATAGGCTTTACTTATATTTATATAAATTTTTTAAAATTCATATATACTAAGGAAAAGGAATGTTTGAAAATATATCTGGTATACCAAAGACTCATAGAACAAATATTTAACAAATAAGTGAATGAAAGAAAAACCTAATGGAGATATTAACTATATAGTCTTATGTTTTTAAATTTATCAAAGCTATGCCTTCAGGATTCTAGTTTTATCTCTTCAGATATTAAATCTATAACTTGGGTATTGTTGATGAATTACCTAAAGTAGCAGGATATCCAATAGGTGTAGTTGTTGGAGTAAAGATATTTTAATAAGTAATACTACACTAAAATAATTAAGTATAAGTCATTACTAATTCCTGATAGCAGTTCTATTTCATTTTTAATGAAGAGTACAGAGGAAGGGTAATTTATCTCTAGGCAACAATTTAATTATAAGTTAATAGGAATAGTCTTAGATTCTGCCTAAAAGAAATGTGATGAATTTTCATTTTATCTAACCTCAGTTGCAGCGCCATCTTTCTCACAAGCCTTACTGAGTCCTTCCAGTGGAGAGTGTTCTGTCCTGTCTTACTGTTCATGAAACTAGGCAGCTCAGAGGGCTTCTATGGGTCAGTGAGAAGCTCTGGACCACAGGGTTTGGTGCAAGACAGTGAGACTCTGCTTCTGCAGACTCTGGAAAGTTGCTTCCAATCAACCAGGATTTCAGAGCATTGCTGATCAGAGTGTTTCCTACCTATTTGTGTTCCTGGAAATACCTAGTAGGATGCCCAAAGTACTGCATAAGTGTTCATCAGTTGTAGGGGTTAGTGCAGATTTTATGTCTATTTGGTTTTTGGTCTTTGTTTCTTTGATTTTTTTTTCTCTATACATAGGAGGAAGGGACTCAATATGTGATTAGAATAATTTAATACTTAAAAATATCAATGGTTGAAATAATGACACATAGTGTCTATTGTCTAAACCTGCACTATCAAAGCCATCTCTGGCAACAGTATAGGAGTGTTAGAGGTTTGGAGGGACTTGTAATCTCTACCAAAAGCACACATGATTCATAATTAGATTCTTTCTCTATCTGTATAATTTTAATCTTAACTGATTTGATTACCTGTATGAAAAAGAATGGCAAGCCATGTTATAGTTTGTTCACAAGCTAAGAAGACGTATAACCTTTAATTCTATCTTTATTATTAAAGCTATTAATACTGCTGCATTTTGTGCTTTAAAAAGATTTAAGAAAGACACAAAATATGAAGCAGGAGAAGCAGAACAATACAGCAAATAAGAGCCAGAAAATGTAGGCTCAAATGTGGCTCTGCTATGTAACCTTGGGTAAGTTACTGAACTTCTCTGTGGCCCAAATTTCACATTTGAAAATTGGGAAACTTAAGCCATAAAATAGTGTGAAGATTGAATGAATGTAGATATAAAGTGTCTAAACAGTGCCTGATGCATAATAAATCCTATCTAATAAAAGAGTAATATGCAAATTGACTGTACCTCTGCTACACCCACAAGCCACGCCCACCAGCCAATCAGGAGCAAGTATGCAAATTAACCCAACCAAGATGTTGCAGCCATGGAGACAGCAGGAGGCTTGGGTTTCCCAGGCAACAGAGGAAGCCAAGCTTTCCACCTGCCCTGGTCTGCCTTGGCCTCCATTTAAGGCTACAAAGTTCCAATTATAGAAGATAAATAAATTCCAACAAAAGTGGCTGTGGCCACGGAGCAAGCAGGAGGCTTGGCTCCACTCAAGGCTACAAAGTTTCAATTATAGAAGATAAATAAATTCCAGGGCCTCTGCTTGGGTTGCCAGGGGGCATGGCCGGCCTGCAAACCACCACAGGCCCCTCGCCCAGGCCACCCCATGCCCCAAGGGAACCCCACCCTGATCTGGGACACCCTTCAGGGCAAACCAGCTGGCCTCCACCCACGCACCAGGCCTCTATCCTATCTAATCCTATGTAATAAAATAATAATATGCAAATTGGTCATCACTCCAACACACAAGATGGCTGCCCCCATCTGGTCAAAGATGACTGCCCCCATGTGGACACAAGATGGCCACCACAAGATGGCCAGCAGGGGAGGGCAGTTGGGAGGGACCAGGTCTGCAAGGGAGGGCAGTTGTGGGTGATCAGGCCAGCAGGGGAGGGCAGTTAGGTGTGACCAGGCCAGCAGAGGAGGGAAGTTGGGGGCGACTGGGCCTGCAGGGAAGGGCAGTTGGGAGGGACCCAGGCCTCCAGGGAAGGGCAGTTGCGGGGGGGGGGGGGGGACTAGGCCTTTAGGGGAGGGCAGTTAGGGGTGACCAGGCCTTTAGGGGAGGGCAGTTAGGGGTGTCCAGGCCTGCAGGGGAGGGTAGTTAGGGGCAAACAGGCTGGCAGGGAAGCAGTTAGGCATCAATCAGGCTGGCAGGGGAGTGGTTAGGGGGTGATCAGGCTGGCAGGCAGAAGTGGTTAGGGGCAATCAGGAAGGCAGGCAAGCAATTGGGAGCCAGCAGTTCTGGATTGTGAGAGGGATTTCCGACTGCCCGTTTAGGTCCGATCCTACCGGGATCAGGCCTAAATGGGCAGTCGGACATCCCTTGAGAGGTACCAGATTGGAGACGGTGCAGGCTGGACTGAGGGACACACACACCCCCTGTGCACAAATTTTGTGCACTGGGCCTCTAGTTATATATAAATATCAGTCATTTTGATATTGAGCTTTATAGTAAGTGTGATATTGGGAAGAATAATTCACTTACTGATAATTCAAAAACTGTGACAATTTAATGTGTCTGAACATATTGTATACCAGAATATAATGCAGGAGAGGTACATTCCAACAACACATGTAAAAGAAAAAAATATTTTACAAATCTATAATTACTGATTTTTGCTATCTATAGTAATAATAGAGGAATATACAAATTGTCCAGGACACCATCATAGTAATGACTGAACAGCAGGCTGCATGGGGCAACAAGGCCAGCAGGGGGGGTTAGTGAGGGACAACCAAACCGACTGAACAGCAGGCTGCATGGGGCAACCAGGCTGGAGGGGAGCAGTTGGGGGCTACCAGGCTGGCAGGGGGAGGGCAGTTAGGGGTGGTAAGGCCAACAGGCAGAGGTGGTTAGGGGTGATCAGGCTGGCAGGGGGGCAGTTGGGGGCAATCAGGCAGGCAGGCAGGTGAGCAGTTAGGAGCCAGCAGTCCTGGATTGTGAGAGTGATGTCCGACTGCGGGTTTAGGCCTGATGCCTGGGATTGGGCCTAAACTGGCAGTCGGACATCCCCCAAGGTGTCCTGGATTGGAGAGGGTGCAGGCTGGGCTGAGGGGACTCCCCCCCACCATGCACGAATTTCATTCACTGGGCCTCTAGTTCTAAAACAAGAGGTATTGGTGGTATACTGAATTGGACAAAAAAAAAAAAAAAAAATCCAGGGAGAGTTCCAAAAGACAATGACTTAAAACATTGGTTGTCAGAATCTCTTGGGGAAGCCTGTTTGCTTCATATGGGGATCCAGGCCTCTGTGTTTTTGAGAAAATCTGTTGGCAATTCTAATATAAAATGAAGGTAAAAGGAGACTTAGAGAAGGAAGAGTGCAAGGTCTGGGTTCTGGGTGAGAAGGGGATTTGGATCAGCTACTCAGGCACTTGGAACCAAGTGAATTTCACTCAGCATTACCAAGCTGCAAACTAGAATAATCCACTGAAGTCAGGTCAATACATTAACTTGTTACTGAGTATTTGAATATTTCTGCTTTTGGTTCACATTTAAAAGGTATTCCTTTTCAAATCAGCTATGCTTTCAAGACTATTAAAACATCCTCATTTCTTATGGCTTGAGATATATATATATATATGTGTACACACACACACACACACACACACGCACACACACACACACACACACACACACACACATTCTGAGTATTTTGGCAGTAGATGTTTGAAAATATTGAAAAAAAAGAACCCCAATCAAAATAAGCCTGACATTTAGTGCCTTCCAAATTCCCACTCTTCTCTTTCATTAACCACTTTGGTGGGATAAGCTAGAGGCCAAACAAGGAAAAGATTTAATTTTGTGAGCAAATAAATTCAAACTTTGTGAAAGTTTGAAAGGCTGACCTGGATTTCCTAATCTTTACAAGTAACACTGTTGAGATAACTTGTCTCATTTTTTGAGATCAGTCCCATCCAAAAGGAAAGTGAAGACTTGATTACTACTAAAGTTACCTCATAAGAAAAAGCATTGGCAATAGTGGAGAAAACCACATCAGCCATATTTACTTTCTATTTATTTGAAAGTATGGGTCACAATTTGAAAAAAAATAAAAGTAGGGATGTTGTATCTTTTGAAATTTGGTCTGTCAAACTCCCAGAATGGAGATATTTCATTCCCAGTACTCAGTGTTCCCTATTTTTCATCTCATTTTTTTCACATCTCTAACCAATTAACCCAGAATCATATTGTTAGCAAGCTTTCATTTCCTCTCCAATTTGTGATGTTAGTTTGAATTTTTATATTTATTAAGCTGCATTAAACATTTAAATTATTATTTTAAATTCATAAATGTTGGGTTATTTATTTTGTCACATTGATTTATCTAATTAGTTTTGCATCAGTATCAAAACTGGTAATTGTGTTTCTAAGATGCATTTTATTTATTTATTATTTTGTGTGTGTGTGTGTGTTAACTTTTAATTTTATTATATATTGTGATTTCTTTTTTTCTCTCTCTCTTTATTGATTAAGGGATTACATATGTCCTTATCACCCCATTGCCCCCCCCCATCCCCCAACTCATCCCATTGGTTAGGCTTATATGCATGCATACAAGTCCTTTGGTTGATCTCTCCCCTTTACCCCTTCCCTACCTTTCCTCTGAGGTTTGACTGTATGATCGATGTTTCTCTGTCTCTGGATCTGTTTTTGTTCATCAGTTTATGTTGTTCATTATATTCCACAAATGAGTGAGATCATGTGATATTTATCTTTCTCTTACTGGCTTATTTCACTTAGCATAATGCTCTCCAGTTCCATCCATGCTGTTGCAAATGGTAAAAGTTCCTTCTTTTTTATTGCAGTGTAGTATTCCATTGTGTAGATGTACCACAGTTTTCTAATCCACTCATCTGCTGATGGGCATTTAGGCTGTTTCCAAATCTAAGCTATGGTAAATTGTGCTGCTATGAACATAGGAGTGCATATATCCTTTCTGATTGGTGCTTCTAGTTTCTTGGGATATAGTCCTACAAGTGGGATCACTGGGTCAAATGCATTTTAGTATCTAGCATTATGCTCTCCCTCGCCTTCCTCTTCCTATTCTCACAGCTCTCAGTAAAGTGTAGTTTTGTTGTTTAGGAGACTTCAGGCTGCTTGATGATTTTTGGTGCTATGGTGAAAGGCATTTTCTAACTGGTTATTGTTGGCATAACTGAGTTTTCTATTTATACAACCATAAGGTTTGCAAATAAATAAACATTTTCTCTTTCAATAAACATACCTCTTATTTCTGTGTCTTGAATTTCTAAAACTTCTAGAACATGTTGAATAATAAGACCACAACAGGTATCTTAGTTTTATCTGAGTGTTACTGGAATTTTGAGCATTTCTATTTTAACTTTGATGTTGTGTACAATTTAAAATAGATTTTATTTATATTATCTTATGAGAAACAATCTGGGATAGCAGGTCTCCAAAGTGCTCCCAGTGATGCTTGCCTCTGGTAGTTACAACTTTGTGTAGTCTCCTCCCTTTTTAAAAAGGCTGACCTATGTAACCAATAGGAATATTAAGGAAACAATATTTTGTGACTCCTGGGCTAGTTTATAAAAGGCATCGAGGTTTCTGCTATATTGTGAGGACACTCAAGCAGCCCTTGAGTGGTGAGGACTTAAGGCCTCCTGTCAACAGCCAGCACTAACCTGCTGAGCACGTGAATAAGCACCCTTGGAAGCAGATACTCTGGCCCCAATCTAGCCTTCAGATGGCTGCAGCCCTGCCCAATATCTTGAGTGCAAGCTCATGAAAAACCCTGGGCTAAAACCATCCAACTGAGCTGTTCCTTAATTCTTGACCCCACAAAACTTTGTGAGATAATAAATGCTTATGTTTTTTAAACTTATAATTTTGGGGTAATTCATTAAGTAGCAATAGATAGTTAACATACATCTAAATTAAATGGAAAAGAACTTATTTAAATCAGTAATGGTAGCAATTATATTGAATGCTTTTTTAATATCTATTGAGATGATTCAGGTTTTTTTGTTTTGTTTTTTTTATTTATCAAAGTAATGTTTCATTTCATTAGGTTGCCTAATCTTAATTCATTCTTTTCTTCCTAGGTAAAACCTTCTTGATTATGGCAGATTATCATTTTAATATACTCTCTAATTTTATTTTCTAGTAATTTATTTAGAATTTTGTTTATGTATTTTTTATAAATAAGATTGGCCTGTATCTTTCTTTTTATTACAATAAGGATTATTCTACTTTTATAAAATTACTGTTGTTGTTTTTTCTATGCTAACTTATAATTTAAAGGAAATCATCTGTCCTTTGAAAGCTTAACAGAACTAGACCATTAAACCTCTGAGCCCAGGGCCTTTTATTGTTCTTTCTTTGGTAACTTTCTCAAATTCTTTCAGTTATTAATCTATTTAGGGTTCAGACTTGAATCAATTTTTAAGGTTTATGTATTACATAAAATGTTAACTAAACCACTCTGATTATTAGCCTATATATTTGCTTTTAGTATTATATTTTTTAAAAATCGGTCTGAAATAAGAAATGAATGTGAAAAACTGAATCATTAGCAGAATTAACCATCAAATGGGAGGGTGTGTCCTCTCTAGTAGAAACTAGCCTGGAAAAAGATGTAGCCATTTTATCTAAGAAATTATCCAACATGCAGAGGAAAGGTTCAGGAGGATTTCAACTGGTGGAATCAAGGAAAGCTTGGACTGTCAATCAAGAAGGAAGCATGCTTACTTATTGAGTTGAAGTAACTTATATGGACACAGTAGGCCATTGAGAAAGTAGCTGTGTGGTAGCTAGCACACATACCACAGTGAGGTACCAGATGAGGACAAAGTGGGAAGTATCTGGGTTGTACCCCTTACAGGAATGTGATTTTGCCCTCACTCCCATCCTGTCTGCATTCAGCTCACTTCTGATGTTGGCTATAGCTTCCATCATGTTAATTATTCTCACAGACATCTCAATTGGTGTGTAATAAAGATTTCTCCTTGGCCCATGAAGTTTTGAGCTATTGCTATTATTCTTTGAATGGCTTGAATCCACTTGGAATGCTGCTGCTTGCTCAGCACTTAGAGCTATATTGAGAACAGTTTTTGACAAATTAGGACATTTTTCTCACTTTTATAACATCCTAAAAATTCTACCAAAGGAAAACCTCAATTCAAACATAAGTCCCCCCTGATGATTGATTCTTTTTCTTTTCTATTCCCCAGCTCTGCTAGTATTTCCAAATGTGGACTTTTTTTGAGCCGGGGGGGGGGGGGGGTGGGGGGGGGGGAAGGTCTTTGAAGGCTCCGTTGTCTCACTCAGCTTGTCAGTGATAGATCCTCTTAAGTTTTGCTCACAGCTACAGGGCCAATGTAACTGGATTCTTCCCCTTGTCTGAGTGTTTTCCTAAGGCCTCGGTTGATAAGGCTCTCCTTTGCTGTGAGGCCCAATGCCATCAAAACACAGACAAAAGAAGGCTAAGGGAGTTATCACTACCAAGCCAGCCATGGAAGAAATGCAAAAGAGACTAGTGTAAAAAGAATAAATAAAAAGGGAAAAAAGAACACAGGCACAAAAAATAAAAATGGCTACAAACAAATACCTATCAATAATAACTTTAAAGATAAATGGAATAAATGCTTCAATCAAAAGACATTCGGTGAGAAAAAGAAAGAAAACAAATGAGAAAAAAAAAAGAAACAAAACAAAACAACAACAAAAAAAAGACATTCGGTGGATGAATGGATAAGGAAACATGACCCATGTATTGCTGTCTACAAGAGACCCATATCAGAACAAGGGACTCACACAGACTGAAAGTGAAGTGATGGAAAAATATCTTCCAGGCAAATGGAAATGAAGAAAAAAAGCTGGGTTAGCAATTCTTGTATCTGACAAAATAGGCCTTAAAGTGAAGGCCATGACAAGAGATAAGGAAAACCACATTATAATACTAAAGGGATCGATACAATAAGAGGATATAACCCTGGTAAACATATATGCACCCAATGCAGGAGCACCCAAATACATTAAAAACAAAACAAACAAAACAAAAGAAAACACCTCCTGGAAGATATCAAGGGAGAGATCAACAACAATACAACAATCATAGTAGGGGACTTTAATATACCATTGTCATCACTGGATAAATCCTCTAGACAAAAAATCAGCAAAGAAACAGCAATCCTAAATGACTCACTGGATCAGATGGACTTAACTAACATCTTCAGAACATTTCACCCCAAAGCCACGGAAAATACATTCTTCTCAAGTGCACATGGAACATTTTCAAAGATCGACCACATATTGGGTCACAGGCAAATTCTCTCCAAATTCAAGAAGACTGAAATCATATCAAGCATCTTCTATGATCACAATGGCATAATATTAGAAATACACTACAATAAAAACAATAAAAATATCCAAACATTTGAAAGCTGAATAGCATGCTATTAACTAATCTTTGGGTTACCAAAGAGATCAAAGAAGAAATTAAAAACATCCTGGAAACAAATAACAATGAAAACACAACAATCCAAAATCTATGGGACACGATGAAAGCAGTCCTGAGAGGGAAGTTTATAGCTCTACAGGTCTACCGCAGAAAACAAGAAAAACATGGTAATAAATTATCTAACTCTACAACTTAAAGAATTAGAAAGAGAGCAATAAGAAAAGCCCAGAGTGACCAGAAGGAAGTAAATAATAAAGATCAGAGGAGAAATAAATGACAGAGAGCAAAAAACAAACAAACTAAAAAAGATCAATGAAACCAAGAGCTGGTTCTTTGAAAGGATAAACAAGATTGATGAACCTCTAAGCCAGGCTCACCAAGAAGCAAAGAGTGAGGACCCAAATAAACAAAATTAGAAATGAAAGAGGCAAAATAATAACAGACCCCACAGAAATACAAAGCATTGTAAAAAAAATAGTATGAACAACTCCATTCCAACAAACTAGACAACCTAGAGAAAATGGAAATGTTCCTAGAAAAATGCAACCATCCAAAACTCAGTAAGGAAGAATCCAAAAATCTCAATAGGCCAATAACTCTGGAGGAAATTGAAGCAGTCATCAACAAGCTTCCAGCAAACAAAAGCCCGGGAACAGACAGCTTCACAGGGGAGTTTTAACAAACATTCAAGGAAGAATAAAACCTATCCTCCTACTAATGTTCCAAAAAAAATTAAGAGAAAGGAACACTTCCAAGCTCATTCTATGAAGCCAGCATTACCCTAATACCAAAACCAGATAAAGACCACAGAAAGAAAGAAAATTACAGGCAATATCCCTCCTGAGCATAGATTCTAAAATTCTCAACAAAATTCTAGCAAATCAGATCCAGCATTACATCAGGAAGATCATGCACCATAACTAAGTGGGATTTATTCCAGGGATGCAAGGATGGTACAACATCCACAAATCAATAAACGTGATGCCTCACATAAACAAATTGAGAGATAAAAATCACAGTCATATCAATTGATGCAGAAAAAGCATTTGACATAATCCAACACCGTTTCTTGATAAAAACCCTCAGCAAAGTGAGAATAGAGGGATCATACCTCAATATAATAAAAGCCTTATATGACAAACCTATAGCCAACATCTCATACTGAATGGGCAAAAACTAAAACCATTTCACCTAAGAACAGGAACAAGACAGGAATGCCCATTTCACAACTCCTGTTTAACAGTACTGAAAGTGCTAGGCATAGCAATTAGAGAAGAAGAGAAATAAAAGATATTCAAATTGGAAAAGAAGATGTAAAACTGTCATTATTTGCAGATGACATGATACTGTACATAGAAAACCCTAAAGACTCCATGAAGCACTAGCTGGTTTGACTCAGTGGGTAGAGCCTCGGCCTGTGGACTGAAAGGTCCCAGGTTCAATTCTATCCAAGGGCACATGCCTGGGTTGCAGGCTTGATTCCCAGTAGGGGGTGTGCAGGAGGCAGCTGATCAATGATTCTCTCTCATCACTGATGTTTCTATCTCTCTATCCCTCTCCCTTCTTCTCTGAAATCAATGAAAATAAAAAAAATTAAAAAAAGACTTCAAGAAAAATTATTAGACTAAATAAATGAATTCGGCAATATAGCAGGATACAAAATCAGCACCCAGAAATTTATGGCTTTTTTATACACCAATAATGAACTTGCAGAAAGAGAAACAAACAAACAAACAAACAAACAAAAACAATCCCACTTACCATTGCACCAAAAAAAATTAAGATACCTAGGAATATACTTAACTAAGGAGGTAAAAGTCCTATATTCAGAAAACTACAGGACATTGCAAAAAGAGATAGAGGAAGAGATATACAAATGAAAGAATATACCATGTTTATAGATTGGTAGAATCAATATCATTAAAATGTCCATACTACTCAAAGCAATCTATAGATTCAATGCAATCTCCATTAAAATACCAACTTAATGTTTCATAGACCTGAAACGAACTCTGCAAAAATTCATCTGGAATAAAAAATCCTACCTAACAATAGAGTAATATGCAAATTGACTGCACCTTTGCTACGCCTAAGCCATGCCCACCAGCCAAGCCATGCCCACCAGCCAATCAGGAATGAATATGCAAATAAACCCAACCAAGATGGCTATAGCCACCGAGAGCGGGAGGGAGGTTTGGGTTTCCGCGGTAAAAAAAGAAGCCAAGCTTTCTGCACCTCCTGTTGCTGGCCTAAGCCTCCACTCAAGGCTACAAAGTTTCAATTATAGAAGGTGAATTAACTCCAACAGAAATCGCTGCTGGCCGCAGAGCGAGCAGCAGGCTTGGCTTTGCTCCAGGCTACAAAGTTTCAATTGTAGAAGGTAAATAAATTCCAGATACCAGGGCCCCCTCTTGGGTCGCCAGGGGGCATGGCCGGCCTACAAACCACCACAGGCCCCTTGCTCAGGCCACCCCATGCCCCAAGGGAACCCCCACCCTTCAGGGCAAACCAGTCAGCCCCCACCCATGCACCAGGCCTCTATCCTATCTAATAAAAGCGTAATATGCAGATTGACCATCACTGCAACACACAATATAGCTGCCCCCATGCAGTCAAAGATCCTGCCCCCATGTGGACACAAGATGACCACGACAAGATGGCCAGCAGGGGAAGGCAGTTGGGAGGAACCAAGCCTGCAAGGGAGGGCAGTTGGAGGCAATCAACCCTGCAGGGGAGGGCAGTTAGGGGTGACCAGGCTGGCAGAGGAGGGAAGTTGGGGGCAAACAGGCTGCCTGGGGGGCAATTAGTCATCAATCAGGCTGACAGCGGAGTGGTTAGGGGGTGATCAGGCTGGCAGGCAGAAGCAGTTAGGGGCAATCAGGAAGGCAGGCAGGTGAACAGTTGGGAGCCAGCAGTCTTGGATTGTGAAAGGGATGTCCAACTGCCCTAAACGGGCAGCGTAATATGCAGATTGACCATCACTGCAACACACAATATAGCTGCCCCCATGCAGTCAAAGATCCTGCCCCCATGTGGACACAAGATGACCACGACAAGATGGCCAGCAGGGGAAGGCAGTTGGGAGGAACCAAGCCTGCAAGGGAGGGCAGTTGCCCTAAACGGGCAGTTGGACATCACTTGAGGGGTCCCAGGTTGGAGAGGGTGCAGGCTGGGCTGAGGGACACACCACCCCTCCATGCATGAATTTCGTGCACCGGGCCTCTAGTAAATAAATAAAAGACCCTGAATAGCTGCAGCAATCCTGAGAAAGAAGAACAAAGTAGGAGGGATCTCAATACCAGATATTAAGCTGTATTACAAAGCCACTGTTCCTAAAACTGCCTGATACTAGCACAAGAACAGACATATAAACCAATGGAATAGAATAGAGAACCCAGAAATTGACCCAAACCACTATGCTCAATTAATATTTGACAAAGGAGGCAAGAGCATACAATGGGGTCAAGACAGTTTCTTCAATAAATGGCATTGGGAAAATTAGACAGATACACGCAAAATAATGAAACTAGACCACCAACTTACACCATACACAAAAATAAACTAAAAATGAATAAAGGACTTAAACATAAGATAGGCACCATAAAAATCTTAGAGGAATCCACAGGCAGCAAAATCTCAGACATATGTTGAAGCATAGCTTCAGAGAAAGTAAACAAATGGGACTACATCAAAATAAAATGTCTCTTCATAGCAAAAGAAAACATTAACAAAACAACAAGAAAGCCCACTGCCTGGGAGAACATATTTGCCAATGTTATCACCGTTAAGGGTTTAATCTCCAACATTTACAGGGAACTCATATAACTTAACAAAAGGAATATAAACAACACAATAAAAAATGGGCAAGGGACCTAAATAAGTACTTTTCGAAAGAAGACAGAAGGAAGGCCAAGGGATATATGAAAACATGCTCAAATTCACTAATCATCTGAGAAATGCAAATGAAAATGATGATGAGGTACTATCTCACACCTGTCAGAATGGCTATCATCAATAAATCAAGAAATGACAAGTGCTGGTGAGGATGCAGAGAAAAAGGAACTCTCATGCACTGCTGGTGGGAATGCAGACTGGTGCAGCCACTAACAGTATGGAATTTCCTCAAATATTAAAAATGGAACTCCCATTTGAGGCAGTAATCCCACTTCTAGGAATATATCCCAAGAAACTAGAAACACCAATCAGAAAGGACATATGCACCCCTATGTTCATAGCAGCACAGTTTACAATAGCTAAGATTAGGAAACAGCCTAAGTACCCATCAGAAGATGAGTGGATTAGAAAACTGTGGTACATCTACACAATGGAATACCATGCTGCTGTAAAAAGGAAGGAACTCCTACAATTTGCAACAGCATGGATGGACCTGGAGAGCATTATGCTAAGCAAAATAAATCAATTGGAGAAAGATAAATATCACATGATCTCACTCATTTTTGGAATATAATGAACAACATTAACTGATGAACAAAAACAGATCCAGAGACAGAGAAGGATCGATCAGACCATGAAAACTCAGAGGGAATGTACACTTAGAAATTGTTAAAATGGTAAATATTATGTATATTGTACCTTATCCTTGGAATAAACTTAATTTTCTCTGTTATAAAGAGAAAAAGAAAAGAAAAAGAAAAAAGAGATAGAGGAAGACATAAACAAATGGAAGAACATCATGTTCATGGATTGGTAGAATCAACATCATTAAAATGTCCATACTACCCAAATCAATTAATAGATTCAATGCAACCCAACTGAGTATTATGTTGGCTGTAGGTTTGTCATATATGGTTTTTATCATGTTGAGATATGCTCCCTCTATTCCAACTTTGCTGAGAGTTTTTATCAAAAATGCATGTTGGATTTTGTGGAATGTTTTTTCTGCGACTCTTGATATGATCATGTGATTTTTCTCTTTCAATTTGTTTATGTGATTTATCACATTTATTGATTTGTGAATATTGTACCAGCCTTGCATCCCTGGAATAAATCCCACTTGATCATGGTGTATGATCTTTTTAATATATTGCTGGATGCAATTTGCTAATATTTCATTGAGGATATTAGCACCTATGTTCATCAGGGATATTGGCCTATAGTTCTCTTTCTTTGTAGTGTCTTTATCTGGTTTTGAAATTAGGATAATGCTGGCCTCAGAAAAAGAGTTTGGAGGTGTTCCTTTCTCTTGGATTTTCTGAAATAGTTTGAGGAGTATAGGTGTTAGTTCTTTGAATGTTTGGTAAAACTCCTCTGTGCAGCTGTCTAGACCTTGGCTTTTGCTTGGTGGGAGTTTTTTTTTATTACTGCTTCTCTTTCATCAGTTGTTATTGGCCTATTCAGGTTTTTTCATTCTTTCTGATTCAGTTTTGGGAGATAGTATTTTTCTAGGAATTTGTCTATTTCCAGCTTGTTGGCATATAGTTGTTCATAGTATTTTCTTACAATCCTTTGTATTTCTGTGGTGTCAGTGGTTACTTCTCCACTTTTGTTTATCATTTTATTTATTTGTGTCCTCTCTCCTTGTGTCCTGATGAGTCTGGCTCATGGTGTATCAATTTTGTTTATCCTTTCAAAGAAACAGCTCTTGATTTCATTAATATTTTGTGTTTTTTTTTTAGTTGCTCTGTTATTTCTTTCTGCTCTAATCTTTATTGTTTTCTTCCTTCTACTTACTCTGGCCTTTTATTGTTGTTCTCTTTCTAGTTCTTTAAGTTGTAGGGTTAAATATTTTATTGCTGATTTTTCTTATTTATTTATTTATTTTTTAAGGTAGACCTGTAGTGCTATGAACTTCCCTCTCAGGACTGCTTTTGCTCTGTCCAAGAGATTTGGAGTTGTGTGTTCATTTTCATTTGTTTCCAGGAAGTTTTTTCTTTCTTTCTTGATCTCGTTGGTAACCCATCCATTGTTTAATAACATGCTATTCAGCCTCCATGTGTTTGAATGTTTTGGGGTGTTTTTACTGTAATTGAATTCTAATTTCATTCCACTGTGATCTGAGAAGATTCTTGATATGATTTCAGTCTTCTTGAACTTGTAGAGACTTGTTTTGTGTCCTCACATGTGGCCTATCTTTGTGAATGATGCATGTGCACTTGAGAAGAATGTATATTCTGCTGTGTTGGGGTTAAATGTGCAGGGGCCTGATGTGGTGGGGGCCAGACATGGCGGGGATCTCCCTTTTCCATGTCCCACGTGGAAAGAGAGATGAACGAACCAGTTCTAAATGGAGGCAGCCAGAGATTGAGAAAATAATAGAAATAAAGAAAACAAGACACAGAAATAGATTCATGAAGCTGGGAGCCTGGGTGGATCTTTCTGTGCCTGGCTGAGGCCACAGAACTGATCCAGACTGCAAAGCTGGTGCTTTATTTATAATCAGGGACAAACAAGGCAATTGACAATGTTCTTATAAGTTTCACTTGTTTTGGCAGCACTTGCTGCCCCTCCGACAGCCCACTAGCTACCCGGGAAAGATCTAGGGATCAGTTACAGGATCAAGCTTAATTATGCTTAGAGGACTGTGCCCTTCCAAGCTTGGGACTTGTTTGTGACTTTGCCAGCAGGTCAGTCCAAGGCTTAACCCTATAACTGCTTCCTACATCTCACCCTTTCTTTTAAATTTAAGCTACTAATAATGGAAGTAAAATTTAAACATCAAGAACAAATTTCTGACTATTAAAACATTAACAAAGCAATGCCAATGCAAAATCCAGACATGGCTATTAATAAAACAATTCCAATGCAACACAACAATAAATAAATCAAACTACAGTAACATTTTCGTATTAAATGAAAGTTTCTTTTGCTGATTTACTCAAGAGTCCTCAGACTTGGCTGTGCAAGAGTTTGCAGAAGACTGGTAGCTAACCAATGCTAGCATGGCCAGAAACATGATTGAAGAAGTAGCTTCAACTTCTTGCTTTTCCACAATCTGCTGTGCTTCAGTTGTTTTCTTCAGATGACTCCATGTTGGCACCTCAGTCCCCTGTGTAGCTTAGCTTTCAGTTTTCTTCTTCTGCTGCTTTGCTGTCATCAGGGCAGCTCTCAGTTCTTTTGAGTGAAGGGACACAGAAGCTTCTCTTGGTCCACTGTGGTGACGGATGTAATGCTCTGGAACCCAAATTGGCTGCATTACTCCTTCTGGAAAGATATAAAACACAACCTCTTCCCCACATTATTACTGAATCTGATAAAACTCTTGTCTGGTTTATGCTTCCTTCCACCTAGCTGACTCGGTGGAAGCTATTGTACAGGAGGCCTGATGCCGTTCACCTGCTGTACAATCCTTTGCATTATAATTCAAAATTTTTAAAGTATAAAAAGCATGACTGAGCCTCTTTTGAGGTGACACATAACACCTGTCTCCCCCTTGTTGTTTTAATAAATGATTTTAAGAGTACGATTGGCTCTTTCCACTATTGAGTGACATCCATTTTGTCAGATTTGATTAGGTTTAAGTCCTTGGGGATTTACCCCTAAAGTTGGCACAGAAAGGTGGATAACAGACTGAGGACATTGCTTCCAATAAAAGATGGACATTGTCTTTCTTTAATAACATTTTAAAGGCTGAAAATTAAATGAAAAGTTCCTCTGAATTGTGTACCCTATAGTAGCTGTATCAATAATTTTGGCCATACTTACCACATAAGCACTATTACTATAGGTTGAATGGGGTCCATAGCAAGATCTATTAAGGCATAAATAGGAGCTTGTGTTTCTACTGAAATATACGGGGTTTGAAGACCTTTTGCTCTCCTGCTACAGTAGATCCAGCCTTTCCAGAACTGGATCCATCTGTAAAAATGGTTAATGCCTGAGGTATAACATTTCTTTTAATGTGGCAGTTAATACTATTCCCTGTGTTAGAAATAAAGCAAGACCCTCAAGTCAGGGTCCTGGTAGAACACAAAACATCAAATATGTTGACTTTTATGCAGAAGGGTGTGCACACATGTTCTGGAAGAGCATGCACACCGACCTTCCTTGCCCTTGGTCCTGGGCAACCTGCAGCAATGCACAGGTGCTGACTGCTAGCATGGCAAGGCATCTTCACTATTTTTATTTCTGGATTATTTATTTCTCTTCTGTTCTCGGGGGCCACTACTTATTCTGTGGCTGGAAACAGTCTTATCAGGTCCTCTCTGGGATCCGTTGTTGCAGGAATCCATATGGGCTTTGGAGTTTTCTGGAAATATAAACATATTCTCAACCAAAGGTTAATAAAGAACTCTTTTCTATAAATTAGACTTGAGATCCTTTTGATTTTTGTCCAAATGATTTTCCTTTGGCTTATTTTGACACCATAAGATTTTTCATGGGTGCCTTATCAGCATTATAAATGAAAAATAATTTTTAAAGTAAAATTTTAAAGTAATTAAGGCTTGATGTAATTTCTTACAGGATATTATTCTACTATCCTTTTTTGATTAATTATTATGAGGCTATTGTAAAAAAATTTAATGCAGTCTTGATGACTTATTTTAATTTTTGCACAAAAATATGACTGCTTTGGATTTGTTGGGTGGTAAGCAATTTTACCATGAAATGAACTACCAATAGAAATTTTGGTTAATACTTTAGGAACAGCTCTTTGTATAATTAGATTTTCTTGAGTATTCACTTATTTCATTTAGCCAATTTAAATTAATCTGAAAACTTGACTACTTTACTGTCAAAATTTAATACTCTAACAACAATCTTAGTTTATCCTGTAAATATTAATGGAAAGGGTTATTTTGCATCCTTGAGAAAGCCCTGAGCATTCCTGGATTTATGCTGGATTTAGACATAGGGCAGCTGCCATCGGCCAACTCTCTGTTGCCTGGGTCCCAATCCAAGCTGGGCCAAGTGTCTTTGTTATCTGGGTCCAGATCTGATCTGGGCCAAGTCTCTGTATATTGCCTGGGTCCTGATCTGAGCTGGCATGGGAAGCACGAAGCAACCATGGGACAGGAGACCTCCCTCAGAAGGGGCGAGTGTTCAAGCCCCTGTAATGTTGGGGGGTGAGGATCTGTGCCCCACCTCTGTTGATCCCCAAGTTCTCTCCTGATGGCCCCTCTGTGATTGTGCCTGTCTTAGGTTGTTCCTCCCCTGAGGAATCTTACCCGTCTTTGACTAACCAGCCATCCTCCAGGGCCAAGCAGGGTAATGTGAAGTTCAGTTCTGTCTCCTTGGTAGCCTATGCCCCTATGGCCTCCATGCCCAGCACCTGCCTTGGGATCCCCTCGCCTTCTGGCGGGGCCCCGGCATTGATCACATATCTTGGGGAACCCAGGTTTCTTCTCCAGGGAGGGCCCAGCTCATGCCATTGTGCGAGAGATAGATCCATGGTACCAGCCACCATGAGGCTTCAACCTCAGCATGAATAGAAAACTCAGGCAACAGCTGTGGGCAATTGGATTGTGAGAAGAGGGTCCCTCTTGGCAAAAAGGGCAAGAGGGACCAATATAGAATGCTCAAGTGCCTCCTCAGGGGGCCTTCCACACCATGGAAGGGGTTAAATCTTTTCGTGTCCTTTTTAAGTTGCTGCCAAATATTCAAAGAATTAGTTTGTAAGTTTGTTTGGGATAAATGTACAATATGCTGTTGTAAAATATAAAAAATTATAATGAAATTGTAGAATAATATCATGTAAGGATATTCTTTGCTCTAGGCCATGGCAATTCAATTTCAAACTGGCTATCAATTTATTTTTGTATAGACAAGGTTTTAACCAGTTAATGTCTCCTAATAATTTATGAAAGTCATTTAATCTTTTCTTATCTCCATCTTCTGAAGCCTAATGCATTCATTATCAATTACAATCCTTATGATATTTGAAGGAAACCTCTCTTTATTTCCTTCCAAAATAATTTTTCAGGCTATAGTTTCATTTAAAAATCTTTGCCACATGAAACAATTTTTCTTAAGATTATGGTGACCACTATTATGGATTAGATTTAATATTTTAATAACAATCCTCAGTTTATCCTATAATACCAGTGAAGAAGATTTCAAAATTTTCAAATTTCTCCTTTTTATTAAGCTAGAAATTTATTTTTTAAGAGTATTCCCTTTAGCTAATTTGTATATACAGAGGAATCATGGGAAGGCTTCAGTAACTTTCTTAGAAGACTTATTTAAATTGCTTACAAAGACATTGGCTTATTTAAAGGAAGGGGGTTGGCCTTTGTTATTTCAAGATGGTGGCCCCCAAGCCATGTGAATGGTAAGACATGTGGCCATCATGGCAGCTGCTCAATCTGTTCTTTTAAAAGAAAGTAAAAAATCACATTTCAGACAATCACTAGCTGTTTTTGGTCTTTATTAGAATTGTTTATAAAATTATTGGCTTTTCATTAGGCTTAAAACCTTGATTATAATCTAATAAGCTAGTTTATTTAAGTAATTAAAGCAGGTATCTTCATTTTAAAAATAAAGCAAAATTACGTCTGAATTCACAAGCCGCAAATGTTGCCCCGCCTCTAGCTTAATGCAGGAGGCTACATAAAGTCAGGCAGTAAATGGTGGCTTCTAATCTGTTCCTAAATATTATTTGGATTCAATTACTTATAAAAACATTGGCTTCTCATGTAACTTAATTTATATGAGACCTTGATTATATTTTAAAAAGCTAATTTATAAAGTAACTTAAGTAGGTATCTTTAATTAATTTTTAAAAAGGCAAAGAAACTTATTCAGTAAATTTATAGGTTTAATACTTTATTGGTCTGATCTAAAAGCATAAACAGTGTCCCACCTCCAGCCGATTAAAAAATGCAGGCTGCTTGAGGCTTTTGTCTTTCTTGAAATTCTACTGCTGTTGAAAATTTTGGCTATATTTAAGAATTATATTGTTTTTGCCCTTCTTACAGGCAAAAACTTTCATAACGTTTAATATATATGTATATAAGTAAAATATATTAATTAATTTTTATTTGATAAAGCTTTCCATGTGATTCCAGGTATCAATTTGTTTAATTAAAAAAATATATTTGTTTTAAGAGAGAACAGACTTTTGAAACATTTCGGGGCCCGTGAAATGTCTAAAAGCTACTCTCAAAACCTTGAAATACACTTGGAAAGATCAAATATATATATATATATATATATTTATATTTATGATTTAAAGATTATATACTTAAATTATCTCAAAGAATATCAATTACATTTAAACTGGATCATAGAATTAATCCTCTTTTTTAAATCAGACCAAGAAGTAATGTATTTTGAATTCCTAATTATTTAAGAGAAAACACATTTTATTTTCTCAAAAACACATTTTTATATTTTAGGTATTATTACCACATTTATATAATTTCTCCCAATTCAATTTGAACCTTAAACTTTCAGAGCTTGCAAGTCAAATATTAGCAGTTCTTAGATTAACAACACTTTTATATTCTTAAGAATAAATTTTAAAATCTAATAATTAACTTTAAACCATGTTTTATTTTGCCCAGGGAAACTGAGAAGCAAACTTGTAGGTTAAAGGAGCCACTTTTGCAGGAAAAAACCTTTTGGCCTAGCCACTTGACCTTTTCTGGGAAGGTTGGGTAGCAAAAGGTGTAGCCATTTAAATACAAATTTAAAAAAGGTGTAGCTTTAAAACCTCTTTATGGCAAGAAAAGAGACCTTAAACTTTCAGAGCTTTAAATTTTAGGTAGCAAAATTAAATTAAATTTTAGGTAGCATTTCTCAAATCAATAATACTTTTACATTTTTAAGGATACATTTTAAATAAAATATAAGGCATATTTAATTAATAGATTAACTTCTATCCTCTAGACTTCATGCAATGCATACTCAGATCAACATTTCAGTATTATAACAATTCAATACATTTAGATCACTTAAATTTATCATTTGATTTAGTAAACTTCCAAATTCTTTTAAATTTCCAGCCGATAGTCCTGGCCCAGCCTCTAAATTTCAAAACGGTCACAATTTTCCTACTGGGGAAGTCAAGAAGCAAACTCTCAGCCATTCATATGTAAACTTGACTATTTCCTTCCTGCTATTTACTTGCCTCTGGAGAGAAATTTCAAGAGTTACTTTAGATGTCTTGGGAAACTAGCCTGTATTTCTTTCTCCGGTTCATCTTCACCATTTTTAAGGCCAAAACAGTCTCAGGTTTTTATTCTGTACACAGCAAAGAGTCAAGTTCAGCTCAAAACTATGCATACTCGTTTTTAAACTGGCCTTTTCCCTTTACATGTGCACAGAAATCCCAGATGCATTTATGAATTTGTAAAAGCTTTAAGTCATTAGCTGGAAAAGAAATAAAAATAGCGAAGATGAAGCCTCTCAAAGTGGCTTTCTTGGGGAGTGGCATCCATATTGGATCACCACGTGTCTCCTTTCCCCCACCTCCTTGTTTCTTCGGGGGAAGTTCCAGTAATGGTCTGGCTTCTACTGTTTTTATTTTATTTACTTTTTCCATTTTTATTTATTTTTATTTTTTAAGGAAAGAAAAAGATTTTTTAAGATAAAGAATTATTGGCAGTTGCTGAGAAATTCCTTTAATCCTTAAACTCTCCTGTGCTGAATCAAGGCCATCACTAATTAAAATAGGAATTTTCTCTGGACTTTTTGCTGAGTATTGGTCACACAACTGCTTTCTAACCTTTTCCCAGGTTTCATCAACAAAACTTAAGAAATCAAGAATCTGACTATGCTTAACAGCATCTTTGAGCTATGAGCATATTTTAAAGCATTTAGAAGGATTACCCATGTTTTACACCCAGCTATTTTAATTCAGTTCAATACAATACACTCCCCATTACCTTATATTTCTTAAATCTGTGGTGCGTGCAATTCTTGGGAGTGATCCCTTGCCTCTTGTTGCCTCTTTCATGGTCCACGTTGGGCACCAGAATGCGGAGGCCTGATGTGGCGGGGGCCAGACATGGCGGGGATCTCCCTTTTCTGCGTCCCATGCAGAAAGAGAGATGAACGAACCGGTTTTAAATGGAGGTGGCCAGGGATTGAGAAAATAATAGAAATAAAGAAAACAAGACACAGAAATAGACTCATGAAGCTGGGAGCCTGCGTGGATCTTTCTGTGCCTGGCTGAGGCCACAGAACTGATCCAGACTGCAAAGCTGGTGCTTTATTTATAATCAGGAACAAACCAGGCAATTGACAATGTTCTTGTAAGTTTCACTTGTTTTGGCAGCACTTGCTGCCCCTCCGACAGCCCACTAGCTACCCGGGAAAGATCTAGGGATCAGTTACAAGATCAAGCTTAATTATGTTTAGAGGACTGTGCCCTTCCAAGCTTTGGACTTGTTTGTGACTTTGCCAGCAGGTCAGTCCAAGGCTTAACCCTATAATTGCTTCCTACAAAATGTTCTAAAAATATCAATTAAATCCATCTGATCCAGTGTGTCCTTTAGAGTCTCTGTTTCCTTGTTAAGTTTTTGTCTAGAAGATCTGTTCAGTGAAGACAGAGGGGCTTAAAGTCCCCTACTATAACTGTATAGTTATTGATCTCTGTGTTAAAGTACACTAGAAGTTATTTTATATATTTAGGTGCACCTATATTGGGTGAATATATCTTTACCAGGGTTATATCCTCTTGTTGGATCGATCCCTTTAGTATTATGTAGTGACATTTGTTGTCTCTTGTGATAGCCTTCATTTTAAAGTCTCTTTTGTTGGGTATGCGTATCGCTACTCCACCTTTTTTTTTTCTTTTCCATTTGCATGAAAACTTTTTTCCATCTCTTCACTCTCATCATGTGTGTGTCTTTTGTTCTGAGGTGAGTCTCTTGCATCCAGTATATAGTTAGGTCATGTTTTTGTATCCATTTAGCTACCCTACATGTTTTGATTGCAGCATTAATCTGTTTACATTTAAGTTTATTATTGATAGGTACTTATTTATTGCCATTTTAATTCTTTATGGTTAGGTTTCTCTCTCTGTTTCTTCTTCTCATTATAGCAGTTCTTGTAACGCTGGCTTAGTGGTGATGTACTCCTTTAGCCTTTTTTTTTTTTTTTGTCTGGGAAGTTCTTTATTTGACTGTCTATTTTGAATGGTAGCCCTGCTGGATATAGTAATCTTGGTCTCAGATCCTTGTTTTCCATTACCTCGAGTACTTCATGCCATTCCCCTCTGGCCTGTAAAGTTTCTGATGAGAAATCAGGTGTCAGCCTTTTGGGAACTGCTTTGTAGGTAACAGTTTTCTTTTCTCTTGCTGCCTTTAAGATTCTCTCTTTGTCTTTAATTTTTGGCATTTTAATTATGGTATTTCTGGGCAGGGGCCTGTTTGGGTTCTTCTTGTTTGAGTTTCTCTGTGCCTGCTGATCTGGTGTGATGTTTTGTGTGTGTTTTTTTTAACCACCAGTTTAAGGAAGTTTTCTACTATTATTTCTTCAAATACTTTCTCTATTCCTTTCTCCATTTCTGCCTCTTCTGGCACATCTGCTATTCTAATATTTTACATTTCATGTTGACCCACAGCTCCCTTAAACTGTCCTCCTGTTTTTAAATTATTTTTTTCTTTTTGGTTCTCTGATGACATTTTCTACTCTATTTTCTAATTCCTTGGTTCAATTCTTAGCTTCCTGCTGTGTATTCCTTCCAATATGTTCTTTATTTGTGTTATGTCATTCTTTATCTCAGACTGTTCTTTTTTCATAGTTACTATATTGTTTATGCTATTGAGCATTTTTACCATCATTACTCTATACTCTGTTCCAGATAAATATCTTTTTGTAAAAATATATTTTATTGATTTTTTACAGAGAGGAAGGGAGAAGGATAGAGAGTTAGAAACATCAATGAGAGAGAAACATTGAACAGCTACCTCCTGCACACCCCCCACGGGGGATGTGCCCACAACCAAGATACATGCCCTTGACTGGAATTGAACCTGGGACCTTTCAGTCCATAGACCAATGCTCTATCCACTGAGCCAAACCAGTTAGGACAATCAGATAAATATCTTATCTCTGCTTCATTTAGCTCATCTTCTGGAGAATTCTCTAGTTCTTTCACTTGGGAGATTGTTTCTTTGTCTCCTCATTTGACTGGGGGTTTGGGTTTATGACTATGTATTAGGTAGATCCTCTACACCAAGCATTTCAAACTCGTGACCCATGGGTGGCATGCGGCCCATAACAAATATTTTTGTGGCCCAGCCAATATTACAGTATGTAAGAAACATTTTAATAAACATTTAATAACTTAATTTTTACAATATCCTGTTATACATAATGCTATCTAACAATAGAGTAATATGCAAATTAACCGTACCTCCGTGACAAAAATGGTGGCCCCCATAGCCACAAGATTGCGGCACCCAGTCATTTCAGCCCCGCTGCTGGAGTGTCTGGCCTGTCTGACCAACAAACAGAGGCCAGAGAGCAGGGCATGGTGGCTTCCTCAGTGCGGCAGCGGGGAAGCCCCAGGCCCTGCTGACACAGCCCGGAGAGCAGAGCATGGAGGCTTCTGCGGAAGTGGGGAAACCCCAGGCCCTGCAGACAGAGCCTGGAGAGCAGGGCATGGAGGATTCTGCAGAAGTGGGGAAACCCCAGGCCCTGCAAACAGAGCCCAGAGAGCAGGGCATGTCAGCTTCCTAAGCGTGGCAGCAGGGAAGCCCCAGGCCCTGCAGACAGAGTCTGGAGAGCAGGGCATGGCGGCTTCCTTAGAGCAGAGGCAGCGGGAACACCCCCAGGCCCAGCAGACAGAGCCCAGACAGCAGGGCTTTGGGGCTTCCTTAGTGTGTCCCTGTGGGCGAAGCCCCCAGGCCTGGCAGACAGAGCACACTGCGGGGCATTGGGGCTTCTTTTGCATGGCGCATGGCAGCAGCAGGCAGAGAGCGGACAGCACGGCATGGGGGCTTCATCTCCATGGCTTCATCTCTATGGCTGCAGGCCCTGCAGAGAGCAGAGAACCATGGGGAGTGGGCCTAAGCCATCAGTAGGACATCCCCTGAGAGCTCCTGGATTGTAGAGGGTGCAGGTTGGGCTGAGGGACCCCCGTGCACGAATTTCGTGCACCGGGCCTCTAGTTATTAATAATGAACTACAATGTTCACTAATGACCGATTACTATAAATATGTTGCATTCATTTCCCTTATGCACCTTACACACAGGTGCACCATTTCTCTCTACTAAAATTAGCAATGAATATTTTAGCAGCCAATTGCCATGTCATTAGTCTTGTACTGACTTGTTTGGTGTGTGCAAAAGGAAATATTTCACTTTCGGAGAGCAAGAAAAATAGGTGTATGTGCATTACACTTACTAATTTGTGCAGTTATTTAGTGTCTGGTAAGTTAATGTTCAAGAACAAATATTAAGTTTTATTAAAATATTCTATTATTTTATGTTAGCAATTACTCATTTATTTCAGTCCTTTGTATTCAGCATGTCTCTATCAAAATAAACCTATATTACTATGAAAATTGAAAATTTATTTTTGTGGCCCACACAAACTTAAATCTTGTTTATTTGTTCCATGTTAGCCTTTGAGTTTGACAAGCTTGTTCTACATCTCTCGATCTCTAGTGCAGGACAGTGTTAAAGGCTGTTTCTGACTAATTAGATCAGGCAAAGTCTCAAAGCCTCCAGAGACCATCTCTGCCTCCAGACTGATATGATTCCAACTTGAATTGCCCTCAGGCAATTGTCCTCAGTTGTGGTGAGAGTTTTTTTCAACAGGGTGGGGCAGTTGCTTCTGCCTGGAGGTTGTTATTTTTAATCTCTTAAGTGGCCTCAGGGCAAGGTGTTTTCCAATAGGGTGTGTCAACTGTCTTCCTGCAGGTGAGGCAAACATCTATATTAGAAAAATGTCCTCTGCTGCATGAGGGAATGACTCAGCCCAGGAAATTTGGGAAGTCTGCCTTCTGAGCTCTATTCCCAGAGTCCCCAGTCCTGGGTTCTGTTCTCACAGCTCCCGTCCACTTCACCTTCCCTCTGCCAGAGCACAAGGTGGGTGGCTCCACAGGGAATTTTGTGCATTTTGTGCATTTTCCCTTTAAGAGGGTGCCTGAATTTTCAGCTGTTACTCCCTGGCAGTCAGCACCCAGCTGCTTTTTACAGCTAGATGTTATGTGGGTACCCTCCTCAGTTTTGGTGCTCTCTGCTGGGGGGGGGTGGGCAGGGGACTTGGGGATTAGACCCCAGAGTTCTCAGTGGCAACCTGCCATAGCTGTGATATCTCCCTAGGACTTCAGTTGCTGTCTGTGGGCATCCAGGCAGCCATTTTGCGCCTCTGCCCCTCCTACTAGTCTCTATGTGGTCTCCACTTTCAGTCCTCAGGTATCAGGGTTCTCTCCTGTGAGTTTTCCGTTGATTATTCAGGGAATTTTTCTCTATTTTAGATGTACTTCCAGGTTCTTCCTGGGAGCATGTTTATACAACATCCACTTACTCTGCCACAATTTTTAATCCTGGTGGTACCCTTTGCTTCTCATAATAAAGAAGAGAAACAAATTGATCTACGTATGATTTTGTAAAGCACTTAAGTCGCCCTGGCCATTGTTTCTGAGTGGTTAGAGCATCAACCACACACTGAAGAGTCTTAGGTTTGAGTCCCATTCAAGGGCACGACCTGGGTTGCAGGTTCAATTCCAGTTCTGGTCACGGAACATGGGGAAGTCAGCCAATCGATGTGTCTCTAACATCAATGTTTCTCTCCTTTCTCTCTCTGTTCCCCTCCCTTCAACTATGCCTAAAAAAAGCAACAGCACAATTTAAAATAGCTAAGATTTGGAAACAGCCTAAGTACCCATCAGCAGATGAGTGAATTAAAAAATGGTGGTACATCTACACAATGGAATACTACACTGCTACAAAAAAGAAAGAACTCTTACCATTTGCAACAGCATGGATGGACCTAGAGAGCATTATGGTAAGTGGAATAAGCCAGTTTGAGAAAGATAAATATCACATGATCTCACTCATTTGTGGACTATAATGAACAACATAAACTGATGACAAAAATAGATCCAGACAGAGAAGCATTGAACAGGCCATCAAACCTCAGAGGGAAGATTGGGGGGGGGGGGGGGGGCGGGGGGCTAAGAGATCAGCAAAAGGACTTGTATGCATACATATAAGCATAACCAATGGACACAGACAATAAGGGGGTGAGGGCATGTGCTGGGTGGTGGGAGTGGCTGGGAAGAGGTCTATGGGGAAAACAGAAGACACGTGTAATACTTACAACAATAAAGAATTTAAATTAAAAAAAAAAAACTGAGATGTGCCTCCTTGTGTCATCTGCACCATCACCAAAAACTCTGGTCCTCAAGGGGAAAAAGGTCTAACTTCTGTGTGTGTCACTTCAACCTTAGCATGTAGTCTATTGACATAATTACCACATACCTTTCAGTTGCAGCACAAACAGAAGTTGCTATGTGTCTTACACTTTTTATTCCTTTTGCTAAGACCTCTTATGGTTATATACACACACAAGGAATAGAATAGCATTCTGCCCTAGTTGCCAGAACAATAAAGCAAGAGAAAGAAATAAAAGGCATCCAAATAGGAAAGGAAGAAGTCAAAGTGTCACTTTATGCAGATGGCATGATGCTGTATATAGAAAACCCTAAAGCAGTGATGGGCAACCTTTTGAGCTTGGTGTGTCAAACTTCGCCAAAAAACTGAGCATAACTCGGGTAGTGTATCACTTTGAGGAAAAAAACATTATTTCACAATATTTATAGTTTAAATAACATAAATGTATAATTGTTATATATAATTGTATTTAATAAACCAAATATTTAACTTACCTGCTTAGTGACTTCTTTGTTCATCCATCAGTCGGTTTCTTTTGTTGGTCTTGATATTATTTAGCTTGTGTGGGGTGCCGTGAACTAAGATAAGTGAGGGGGAGGGGGTATTCTTTAACTAACCTGCCTACTAGTGACTTTTTTGTTGCTGAATTTCATTGGCTAAATCTTCAATTGAAGGTTGGTATTTTGTACACTTCAGACCCAAGCAAGCGCTACTAACTTCATCTGTCAATCTGTTTCTTTTGTTGGTTTTGATATTATTTAACACTAAGAATAAGGCCTCACAAAAGTATGTAGACAGAAAAATTGTGAGTAAAGCCATTGCTATATTTTTCAGGGTGCTAAAAGTGTCTGGTAGTCAGTTCCAGGCACTCCAAATTTCCTGTGCATAGGGGCACTCCTCTTGATTCTCCAAGCGGCACCTTTCCAGATTCTCAAGCTTTGACCTCAAGTCGACAAACACCTGAGCCCAGATACTGTCTTGAAATTCTGCAAGGTGCATCTCCAAATCATCAATTTGCATCCATTGGAAACCATTTAATTCCAAACTACTGTAGACTACTACATCAGGATACTTAATTATTTTCATGGTCTGTTCTAGACTTCTAAATTGACTAAATCTATCACTAAACTGGTCAAGTAACGAGTCTAAAACATGCTGGTACTTCATATGCAAGAGTTCCATTTCATTTTGTACAGCTGCACTGGCCTTCTCAAAATACTTTGTTACTCGAGGAAAATACTTATAAGTTTTAGTTTCGACATCTCGCTTGAAAATTTTAACTTTACTTTCAAAAGCTTTTATGTATCCAAACATAACGTCAAAACTTTCGCCAAAACCTTGTCACTTTAAGTTCAGTTCATTAATATGAACAGAGAGATCTGTAAAAAACATCAGGGTGTTGACCCACTTATCATCATTAAGCTGAGGAAAGTTTCCCAGATCCTTATCGTCAAGAAATACCTTAATTTCTTCAAAGCACTCCACAAAGCACTCAAGAACTTTGCCTCAGCTCAGCCATCTTACATTATTGTACATCAGCAGTCCACTGTAGGTGGAATCAACCTCCAGTAAAAGTGCTGAAGATTCTTGCTTGTGAAGGGGAGCGAGCAGCTATTAAATTAACTATTTTTGTAACAACTGACATTAAGTCGTTTAAGTCGGTGAATCCTGCCTTGGCACATAAAGCCTCCTGATGTATAATACAATGAAAAGGCACAATCGGATGTCCAATAGCTTCTGTAAACAATTTGACAAATCCCACTTTTTCCCCACCATATTTGGTGCCCCATCTGTCATCACTGACACAACTTTAGAGATATCAATGCTTAGGTCATGAAATGTTTGTATAACAACCTTACGTATTTCGCTTCCTGATTTACTTGTTGACACTGATACTAACTTTATCAACTCTTCTCTCATTGTGAGATCATCAGAATATCGACCAATAATGGCCAACTGAGCATGTGATGTGACATCAGTAGTTTCATCAAGAGAGATCGAAAAATATTTACACTTCCTTATGTCTCTCTTTAATTGATGTTGTATGTTTGTGTTCAGTCTCATTATTCGGTCTTTATGATATTTCTACTGAGTGGTAACTCACATATTCTCTTAATAATTGCATCTTTATTCTGCATATCATGAAATAGAACTGGTGCACATCTTAGGAGAGTTTCTTTAATAAATTCTCCCTCACTGAGCACTTTTCCATGCTGAGCTATAGAGTGAGCAATGCTCAAACTTGCAAATGTTAAATTTGTAGAGCCTTTCATAAATTTAAAGGGTGGAATTAGATTGGCTCTTATAAAGGTGTAGCTGCCTGGAAATGTATTCCTTCCTTTCATCCTCACTTTTTTCCAAGAGCTGGGAATGATTAGTTTCAAAATTTCTATTTATATTCCACATTCTGTTTACTACCGTTTCAGTACATAGAACACAAAATGACCTGCCATTTTTTTCTATAAAGCCATACATCTTGGTCCATGTCTCTTGAAAGGGGTTGGGCCACTGCTACTACCACTTCCTTTACTTAACCTTAGTTTTTTATTTTTTGGGTTCTCCATCAGGGGGGCAGTGACAGAAGATAGAATTATAGATAGCTTCTTAGGCCTGCAGGCAATTAGGGGTTAACTAGCCTAACTAACCACAAAATGGTGCATATAACTGTCTTTTAGGAAAGGGCAGGGTTAATAAGCAGAAATAGGGGTTAATAAGGATGCACAACAGTAATAGTGGTGAAATCGAGTCTGCACTATGGAGCCAGATGGTGTTTCTTATGTGAATTAAAATGGCTGCCGCTATTTCTAATGGCGGGAAACGGCACCCATAGCACGCCACAAACCCTCGCCTCTCCCAGCCTCCCCCTCACTTATCTCAGTAATGATGGATTAGAAATCCATGACACCCCAGAACAGTAGATAATGGTTGCTGTGGTTAACTGTTATTTGGTTACTGGTAATGGCAGGGTCCCCAGAGATGTGTCCCCTGCTGAGTTCTGCTGCTCCCTGCTCTGCCAGCGGAAGTGAGGGCAAAGATCCCGGCTTAACCGGAAGTCCCAGAACTAGACGCTCTGTGCCGGACTTCTGTTGTTTTGGCCTACAGACCTCCGGCACAGAGTGTCTAATAGGGGAGGATGAAGCATTTGTGAGTCACAAATGTTTCATCCTCAGGAGCAGCAAATGTTTCATCCTCGGCATGCGGCCGCCTCAGCGGCCGCATGTCATCAGAAATGGCTACACGTGTCAGTGCTGACACGTGTGTCATAGGTTCACCATCACTACCCTAAAGACTAGCAAAAAACTCCTAGAAACAATAAATAAATACAGTCAAAGCTGCAGTATAAAAAATCAGTGTGCAAAAATCAATTGCCTTTCTATATACCAACAACAAAACTTCAGAAAAAGAAATGGGAAGAACAATTCCTTTTGCAATAGCAACCAAAAGAATAAAATACCTAGGAATAAACTTAACAAAGAATGTGAAAAGCCTATATACTGAAAATTACAAAGCTTTATTAAAAGAGATTGAAAAAGACACAACAAAATGGAAAAACATCCTGTGTCCATGGATTGAAAGAATCAACATAGTTAAAATGGCCATATTACCTAAAGCAATATACAGATTGAATGCAACCCATCAAAATCCCCATATCATTTTTAAAAAAAATAGAACAAGAAATCATCAGATTTGTATGAAACCACAAATGACCCAGAATAGCCAAAGCAATCCTTAAAAGAAAGAACAAAGCTGGAGGTATCACACTACCTGACTTTAAATTTTACTACAGAGCTACGATAATCAAAACAGCATGGTATTGGCAAAGAAACAGACACACAGATCAATGACACAGAATAGACAGCCCAGCTATAAAATCACACGTATATGGACAGATAATTTTCAACAAAGGAGCCAGAAATGCACATTGGAGTAAAGATAGTCTATTCAATAAATGGTGCTGGGAAAACTGGAGAGCCACATGCAAACAAATAAAACTGGATTATAGTTTGTTCCCATGTACAAAGATTCATTCAGAATGGATCAAAGACCTAAGCATAAGACCTGAAACTATAAGTAACATTGAAGAAAATATAGGTACCAAACTTATGGACCTGGGTGGTAGAGAACATTTTATGAATTTGACCCCAAAGGCAAGAGAGGTAAAGGCAAAAGTAAATGAATAGGACTATATCAAACTGAAGAGCTTCTGCTCAGCAAAAGAAATTGACAACAATACAAACAGGCAGCCAACCAGATGGGAGATGATATTTGCAAACAGTAGCTCCGACAAAGGTTTAATTTCCAAAATATATAAAGAACTCGTAAAACTTGACACCAAAGAAATAAACAATCCAATCAAAAAGTGGGCAGAGGACCTGAAAATACACCTTTCCCAAGAATACATACAAACAGCCAATATAGGAAAAGATGTCAACTTCACTAGCAATTAGGGAAATGCAAATTAAAACTACAATGCGATATCACCTGACACCTGATAGAGTTGCCATTATCAACAAGACAAGCAATAACAAGTGTTGGAGAGGTTGTGGAAAAAAGGGAACCCTCACTCACTGCTGGTGGGAATGTAGACTGGTACAACCACTATGGAAAGCAGTCTGACGATTCCTCAAAAAATTAAGAATAGAGTTACAATACAACCCAGCAATTCCTCTCCTCGGTACATATCCAAAAAAACTCGAAATCATTTATACGCAAAAATATATGCACCCCTGTGTTCATTGCAGCATTATTGATGGTGGTCAAGATATGGAAACAGCCAAACTGTCCTGCAATAGAGGACTGGATAAAGAAGATGGTGGTATGTATACACAATGGAATACTACTCAGCCATAAGAAAGGATGAAATAGTTTCATTTACACAACATAGATGGACCTTGAGATCATTATGCTAAGTGAAATAAGTCAGATAGAAAAAGCTAAGAACCATATGATTTCACTCCTATGTGGGATATAAAACTGAAATGTATGAACACAAACAGCAGTGTGGTAGTTGCTGGCGGGTGTGGGGAGAAGGGGGTCCTAATATGAAATGACTGCAGAAGACTTGACTTTGGGTGGTAGACACATGGTGCTATATACAGATTTTGTAACTTAGAAATCCACACATGAAACCTATATGTTCATGTTGACCAAAGTCACCCCAATAAAATTTAATAAAATATAAAAAAGAGAAATGACAATTGCATTTTCCAACAGTAGATTTCCTAAAAGCAACAACTGGTTATGAGAAAAATAATGTATTATTTCAAAATGCAAGCAATGATAGTAAACTGAATGTATTTTTTTAAAAAAGACTCAGTGCTTTAAGTGAACCTTGACTAAGTGTATAAAAAAGTCATGGCCCTTAGTACCAGCCTTAACCACCACAGGCCTGGAAGAATGGATTGCATGAGGAATGTCAGTAGGACCTGGAAAACCAAGAAGCAGACTAGTCTGAACCAAACTTCTGGATCAGAACAAGACTTTTGTTTTAGCTGATCTTGATGTAATGTTTCACCATCAATTTAAAGAGAGGGATTTGTAATCGAGTAGCTGATAAACACCTGTTATAAATATCTAAAACCTGATGTAGTTGTATATAATGGTCTCAGACTATCACCGTTACTTTGTCTAAGTAATGTGAGTAAAAGGGGACAAAGTAGTATAAAACAATTAGCATTTTGGGTTACTTTTACTTTTACTTAAAGCAACCAAAAGTTATCAGAAAATTAAGCCCATTTTAACCCACAACAAAATTTAACACTTGACTGTAAAGTTAAGACCCATGAGTTGAGGCTGGGCTGGCTGCCCCTGCTGCCTTGGAGAAGATCCATGACTTCGTCCACCTGTGGGGCTAATCCCTCAAGAACAGGCTTGCAGCAGGCAGGGGGACAGGAAAGATGAGCAGAGGAATTCCCTGAGTGCTCACCTTTTATCTAGGCTGTGGTCTGTGTTAGCTGGTCTGGTGGTCACTCACCTGTGGTTGTAGGCCACGAATTAGTGCAAATATTTTAGCTGAGATCCTGCTGCACTAAGAAGGGAGGCATTGCACCCTATAGGGTCTAGTTCAGTTAAGCTCTTTACTAGAAATTAGAGTCTACACACTGCCAGAAGTGCAGTGTTGGAGTGATGTGCTGGAGATAGCTAGGCAAGGGCTAAGGAAACCAGGAGAGTGGTGGGCCTTGGGACCAGCTTGGGACTGTCACCTTCATTAGCATGATCTGGAAGGGCCACCTCTACCTCCTCAACTGCACCAAGAATGCAGGGGCAGTTCAGTTTGATTATCAACAGAGAAGTTGATGCATAACCTTGATGCAGACAATCACAGGAGGAGACCATAGAAGTAGGGTGGAGAAGGGTGAGAGAAGCGTGGAAGAGGACACACTCACCCTTTGTAAAACCCCCAAGGGCCTACGTCAGGTGTCTGTTCAAATGTTACCTCCTCCGATCTTCTCCACTCTTTATCTCACTTATATTCTTTTCTCTGTGAGCAAAGAGGACTTTGAAATGAAATCCAGATTCAAATTTAGTCACTAAAAAAATGTGGTAGAAATTGTTCTAGGACAGTAATTTTAATATTTAATAATTAAATATAATGGGAACAATACAAACATTTTGACCTATGACCATTAAGTTCAATGGATACCTTAAAAAAGAAAAGGCAGTGAATTTTAACAAAATGAGCTAAAATATCCACAAATGTGGCAGAGGGATTGACTAAGACAAGTTGACATTAACACTCTGTTATTTCTGTGATTATTAACTGACAAGTCACATTTAAAAAACGCATGGGGCACATGTGAGGAAGAAGATCAATTGAGCAGTCACAGACTCAAACTTCAAACCCATCCTTTTTCAAGAGTACTAGTTAATGTTCTGGAGGAAACCATTTCAGTCCTGCAGGCAGACTCACTCCACATGAGGAACATGGGACAAAAATGTTTGTTTCAGTCTGGCACATATTTAATTTATTTTTAAATTTTAAATATCTGTGTCATTGCTCCAAAATACTTAAAAAGGAATTGATGCATGTCCCGTACCCTCAACTCTATAGAGATTTCCATCTACTCTGCTTTACCTAATGATTCCTTTCCAGTAAAGAGGATGAGTGGATTTTGACGAAGATATGCTTTTGCTAATCACTGCTCCTTCTCTAACACTTGTGCCTGTACACAACTACTCTCTTACCTGGAAGTTATTGGGTTGATTTATTATATTTGGATGGCTGTGGATACCTTGGGCTGAATCCCAGACATATGTTATATTAAAAAAGAGATGGTGAAGTGGGGAAAGGTACTTAGGGCAATAGTTTTCAAGAGCCTCTTGATTCTTCAGGCACCACTACCATCATTATCTGGAACTTATTACAAAAGCAAAGCCTTGGGACTCACCCAAATACCTCCAGAAGATCTGAGGGCAGGCCCAGCCATCTGCTTCATAACAGGCCTCCAGGGATTCTGATTCTTACTCAAATTTGAGGACAACTGGACGAGAAGAACCAATCTTTGAGCACTGGCTACTTTCAGAATTAAGGAATCTTATGTTCTTTTGAAACAAAAGTACCACCTTCTAACCCCAGGTTGGCACACATGAGGTGTCAGAGTTGTATCCATCCCTGTTGCCCCAGGGATGGGTACCTCTGATTGACTCCAAAGCCAACATTCTTCTAAAGAATGGCCAGGCAAGCACAACTGATTGATCAGAGTAAGCCAGTATGATTATACTTATTTGCCACCTAACAGGTCTGATCAAATAATTGAATGGATACTCCCTCCCCAGGGAACTGGCCTTTAGACCACTTCACAACCGACATTCTCTTTCACTTAGACAACATTCCACTTGCTAAGACCATATTCCACTTGCTAAGACCATTATCCTTCCTTCTGGAACTTCCTAGTTTCTGGACCTGCCCAGAGAATTCTCCGCCTAGAAAAAGCCCGCTTAGAGTCTTTTAAAACTCTGACTCCCTGTTCCTGGGGGCTGGTGCCTTTTGGGAGCTCAGCCTATCTGGTATCCAGATAACCTAATAAACTCATAATTCTTACCACTTTTGGCCTCGTGCATTCCTCCTCCGGCAACCCTAACAAGACTCTTCTCGACTAAACTTTACACAGGTTCCTCTGAGCCCTCTTTTGGACTAGGCCTCATCCAAGAATTATGCTAAACTGGTTTAGGGAGAGTCCTGCCTTTGATGGTCAAATTCCTCTTAAGCACCTTGATGTCTAAGTCTATGGCCTGCCTTTAGCAAGCATCCTGTTAGACCAGATTAGTAAGAATTCCCCTACTCCTGATGTCCCCTCTTAGTAATTTTCTATCCACTGCTCCCTCATTCTGCTTATTTGCTATAAATCCCAGATGTTTTGCTGTGTTTGGAGTTGAGCATGGTTTTATTGAAGCCTCTCTCCCCTATTGCAATAGTTCTGAATAAAATATGATTTTTACCACATTTAACTAGTGTCTGAGGCTATTTCTCTTTAATACATCTTAGGTAATGGTGAATAAAATCTCTATTTTGGCAGACATATGTTAAACATATGTTATCTAATATTATAGGCCAGGCTAGAAAGTGAACTTTAAATAATGTGATGATATAAATTGAACTTCACTGAGTCCTACCTCTCATAGCCCAAGTCCCTTCTGTATATAAATTTTAAAATACTGTAACCCATCCCACCATTCTTTTAACATTGTTTCGGTAAATGATGACTTGTAAATTTACATGCAGCTACAGATAAACAGACTGTTTGTTTAAGGAAATCTAGAAGCTAACTTCAAAGGAAGTGAACAGGGGAAATTAGAATTCCTTAAACAAGCATTTTGGCTTGAGGAGATTTACCCACCTTTGAATGACAAATACCAGACCATTGTTTGACCTGCTCTGAGATGGTTATCTGAGCAGACTGTGCGGACTGCACATGGCACAGAGAGCTCACAGCCCCTTCCTGTTTCCTTTGTTCTGCTTCCCCCCAACCCACTCATAAAAACCCCTTCTTGCACTGAGATTAAGATGGTCTTTGTGACACGAGTCCTCCATCTTCTCAGGTTGCTGGCTCTTGAATACACCAAATTTTTCTTCCACTAACCCTTGTCTCTTGAGTGTTGGCTTTGGGGTGGCAGGCAGCCGAACCTGGGTTACATATCAATACCAACTGTAGAGGGCCCCCTGGGAAGACACATGGACATTCTTTAGCTTGCTGTTGATTAAGCCCAAGATATTTGACAGAGTCATGTCAGTTGCACCTCGCCCCAGGAGTGCGCAGGTGTTGTTATTTCCTGGCTTACCTTTGTCTAGGTTCCGGAAGAGGGCTTTGAGATGTGGAATCAGTCTAGCACAGGAAAAGAGGAAATGAAATAGACCTGGGCCCTCCCAAGCTCCTTTAATCTTAAGTTTTTCAGTGAACCCGCCTTGTATATGGGAGTATAAATAAATGTGCTGCGTGGCTCAGGGGGTCGTCTGTCTCTCCAGCAGAGGAGGTCAGCGACCCACCCGGGACCCAGCTTGCATCTACTCTGTGTCTCTTTATTTCTTTATTTCTCAATCCCTGGACGCCTCTATCAAGAACCAGTTTCATCTCTCTCCGTGCTGGCCACGGAAAAGGGAGATCCCCGCCGCATCAGGCCCCCGCATATTGGCGCCCGAACAGGGACAAGAGGCAAGAGGCAAGGGATCACTCCTAGAAGTGTGCGCGCACCACAGACTTAAGGTAAGAAGGAGTGGATTGTTGTAAAAATTAAATCAACCGGGTGTAAAACGTGGGTAATCCTCAAAAATGCTTTAAACTATGCTCTGTTAAGCGTAGTCAGATTCTTGATTTCTTTCTTAAGTTTTGTTGATGAAACCTGGGAAAAGGTTAGAAAGCAGTTGTGTGAATACCATCTGCACCTCTTCTGCCTCCTGCAGTGGAAGGGTGCAAGTCTAAAAGGAACTTCTCAGCAACTGCCAATAATTCTTTATCTTAAAAAAATCTTTTTCTTTCCTTAAAAAATAAAAAAAAAACAATAAAAATTGAAAAAATAAATAAGATAAAAACAGTAGATGCCAGACCATTACTGAAACTTCCCCCGAAGAAACAAGGAGGTGGGGGAAAGGCCACTTTGAGAGGCCTCATCTTCGCCATCTTTATTTATTTTCCAGCTAATGACTTAAAGCTTTTACAAATTCATAAATGTATCTGGGGTTTCTGTGCACATGTAAAGGGAAAAGGCCAGTTTAAAAACGAGTGCGCATAGTTTTGAGCTGAACTTGACTTTTTGCTGTGTACAGAATAAAAACCCGAGACTGTTTTGGCCTTTAAAATGGTGAAGATGAACCAGAGAAAGAAATACAGGCCAGTTTCCCAAGACATCTAAAGTAACTCTTGAAATTTCCCGCCAGAGGCAAGTAAATAGCAGGAAGAAAATAGTCAAGTTTACATATGAATGGCTGAGAGTTTGCTTCTTGACTTCCCCAGCAGGAAAATTGTGACCATTTTGAAATTTAGAGGCTGGGCCAGGCCTATCGGCTGGAAATTTAAAAAGAACTTGGAAGTTTACTAAATCAAATGATAAATTTAAATGATCTAAATGTATTGAATTGTTATAATACTGAAATGTTGATCTGAGTATGCATTGCATGAAACCTAGAGGACAGAATTGAAGCTCTTAATTGATTATGTCTTGTATTTATTCTTAGAAATATAAAGTGTTATTGTGTTATTAATCTAGGACATGCTAAAAAATATTTGACTGGCCAGCTCTAAAAGTTTAAATTTGATACTTTTATTATAATCTTTAAATCATATACGGATATATATATATATATATATATATATATATATATATATATATATATTTGATGTTTTTTTTACCATGTTAAAATTTCAAGGTCTTAACAGAGATGATTCTTGGAAAGCTCCAAGGGCCCGGAGTAATACAAGAAATTTATCCTCTCTTCTTAAAGGAAATCTTTTAAAAAAAGATCTAATATACTTGAAATTGCATGGAAAGCCTTATCAAATAAAAATTAATAAATATACTTTAAATGTTATGAAGGTTTTGGCCCCAAAAATGGCAAAACTGAGTAACTAAATAATTGACAGCCAGTTTAAAATTGAATTGCCATGGCCTAGAGCGAAGAACATCCTTACATGATATTATTCTACAATGTCATTATAATTTTTGATATTTTACAACGGCATATACCAAACAAACTTACAAACTAATTCTTTGAATGATTGGCAGCAATTTAAAAAGGATATGAAAGGATTTAATCCCTTCCACTGTGTGGAAGGCCCCCTTGGGAAGGCAATTGAGCATCCTATATTGGTCCTTTTTGCCAAGAGGGACCCTCTTCTCACAATCCAATTTCCCACAGCTGTTGCCTGAGTTTTCAGTTCATGCTGAGGTTGAAGCCTCGTGATGGCTGGTACCACGGATCTGTCTCTTGCACAATGGCATGAGCTGGGCCCTCCATGGAGAAGAAACCTGGGTTCCCCAAGATATGTGATCAATGCCAGGGCCCCGCCAGCAGGCGAGGGGATCCCAGGGCAGGTGCTGGGCATGGAGGCCATAGGGGCATAGGCTATCAAGGAGACAGAACTGAACCTCACATCACCCTGCTTGGCCCCGGAGGATGGCTGGTTAGTCAAAGACGGGTAAGATTCCTCAAGGGAGGAACAACCTAAGACAGGCACAGTCGCAAGGGGCCATCAGGAGAGAAAAAGGGGGTCAACAGAGGTGGGGCACAGAACCTCACCCCCCCAACATTGCAGGGGCCTGAACACTCTCCCCTTCTGAGGGAGGTCTCCTGCCCCATGGCTGCTTTGTGCTTCCCATGCCCAGCTCAGATCGGGACCCAGGCAACATACAGAGACTTGGCCCAGCTCAGATTGGAAAGAGACCCAGATAACAGAAAGAGACATGGCCCAGCATGGATTGGGACCCAGGCAACAGAGAGTTGGACCATGGCAGCTGCCCTATGTCTAAATCCAGCCTAAATCTAGGAATGCTCAGGGCTTTTCTCAAGGATGCAAATAAACCTTTCCATTTAACATTTACAGGATAAACTAACATTGTTGTTAAGAGTATTAAAATTTTAACAGTAAAATAGTCAAATTTTCAGATTAATTTAAATTGGCTAAATGGAATAATTGAATATTCAAGAAAATTTAATTGTACAAAAGGCTGTTCCTAAAGTATTAACTAAAATTTCTATTGGTAGTTCATTTCATGGTAAAATTACTTAACATGTAATGAACCTAAAGGCAGTCATATTTTTGTGCAGATGAAACTTAAAGTGATCAAGACTACATTATAAAAATTTTGCAAAATCCTCCTAATAATTAAATCAAAAACAAAGGGGTGATAGTGGAAAAATATTATGTAAGGAAAAATATCCAGAAAAATTTTTACTTTGAAAACTAATTTTCATTTATAATACTAAGAGCAGGACACCTATGAAAAAACACAAAGGAAAATCATTTTGGGCAAAAAATGAAAAGGATCCCAAGTCAAATTTATAGAAAGGATTGCTTTACTAACTTTTGGTCGAGAATATGTTTGTATATTTTCAGAAAACAACTCCAAGACCATGTGGATTCCTGCAGGAGAGGAATTGACAGGAATGCTCCAGCCATGAAGACAAGAGGAGAAACAGTCCAGGGATGGAAGACGCTGATGACACCTTGCCATGCTAGTAGTCAGCAGCAGCGTGTCACTGCAGGATGCCCAGGACCAAACCAGAGACGGTCGGGCCTGCATTACCAACCTCTTGTCCACCATCCAGATATCACTGCTGACATGTACACATGAGGAACTGTTGGACATTGAAATTGGGACTCAAACATTTTTCGTTCTTATATGTTTATTTCTGGTCTGTAAATGCAAGATTTTTTAAAAATTAAAAATGGGGGAGATGTAGAGGGCCCCCTGGGAAGACACATGGACATTCTTTAGCTTGCTGTTGACTAAGCCCAAGATATTTGACAGAGTCATGTCAGTTGCACCTCGCCCCAGGAGTGTGCAGGTGTTGTTATTTCCTGGCTTACCTTTGTCTAGGTTCCGGAAGAGGGCTTTGAGATGTGGAATCAGTCTAGCACAGGAAAAGAGGAAATGAAATAGACCTGGGCCCCCCCAAGCTCCTTTAATCTTAAGTTTTCCGGTGAACCCCCCATGTATATGGGAGTATAAATAAATGTGCTGCGTGGCTCAGGGGGTCGTCTGTCTCTCCAGCAGAGGAGGTCAGTGACCCACCTGGGACCCAGCTTGCATCTACTCTGTGTCTCTCTTTATTTCTCAATCCCTGGACGCCTCTATCAAGAACCAGTTTCATCTCTCTCCGTGCTGGCCACGGAAAAGGGAGATCCCCGCTGCATCAGGCCCCCGCACCAACTGCAATCAGAAAAAATAAAAAATTGGCATGAAGTGCATTTAGGCTCAGAAGATCCTATAAGGAAATAAGTATTTCCTTACACTTAGGAAAGTCACCCATGGCCTCCTAATTTATAAATCTAATGACTCATGTTCCACTTAAATATCAGGTTTTCACCACCATCATTAAATATCTGATTTTCCCCCTGAATAATTTCCATGCAATTCTTTATGAGCACAAAATGCTATTTTGAAATACATTCATGTACCTACATATTTCTCAGAAAAGTTGATTACTCTTACATCACAGCCTAGATAAAAGGAAAACAACTTGAGTTCTTTAAATGATGAAAATTTGATTTGAAGAATATGAGAGGAAGAAAGTACAAAATGTCTTAAAAGGATCCCAAAGGAGGCTCATCAGCACAGAGGCAAATGACATTTGACTTTCAGAAAAAGGAATGCACTGCTATGGCCTAGAATTCAATTTCTATAGTTCACATACTCTAACTTCCCCAGTAATAGTCACATATATTTTAAAGAAAAACAAAAAATCGACTTTCCCTTTATAAATCAAAGATAAATGCATGCCAGTGGGCTTTGGAATTAATTTCAAAGCATGGAGTGAATTTTGCCAATAGGTACTTCTGCATTTGCATCATGTATTTCACCCATCCTCTGCATTCTGTTCCTCCAACACTCTTCAAAGACATATTGTAGGGCTTTTTTTTTTTTTTTTTTAATGTTTTTATTGATTTTAGAGAAAGAGGAAGGGGAGAGAGAGAGAGTGAGATAGAAACAACAATTGGCTGCCACCTGCCTGCCCACTACTGGGGAATGAGCCTGCAACCTGGGCATGAGCCCTGACCTTGAATCAAACAGGTGACCTCTTGGTGCATGGGATGATGCTCAACCAACTGAGCCATACCAGCCAGGCCATGCTATAGAGCTTTTAAATTTTATCCTCATGTGTCTAAACTTCACTTTCTTTTTATCCATGGTGCTGCATTTTGGTTGATATTCTTATATTTTTACTAGAGGCCCCGTGCATGAATTCTTGCATGGATAGAGTCCCTCGGGGTGGCCTGCAGGGATCAGGCCAAAGCCTGCAGTCCAACACTCCTGCTCATCCCAGTCCCACTATGCCTGCCACGGGCTTGCGCCCAATCAGTCCTGATTGGGAGAGGCTTGCACTGCCACAGCGGCACTCGCCAGCTGTGAGCCCTGCATCTGGCACCCACCAGATGGGAATTGGGCAGGGTGGGGGGGAGGGGGAGATGCGATCTGCCCTCCAGGTGGGTGGTGGGACACCCTTGCCTGCCCGGGATCCAGATCTGTCCCACTGACATTTGCGCCAGTTGTTGGGAGCCACCTGGTGGCCGCTTATATATCATTTCTTCCTTGCCGAGCATCTAGGGAGGGGAAGTGGCTGCGGTGCTGGAGGCTGACTTCCAGGAGGCCAGGGGCACTGTTGGCACTGGTCTGTCGGTACCTGGCCCATTCTCTGGAGATTGGACCTGCAAGACTACTGAGGGAGTGAGTAGGTAAGCTGAGCAGCGCTCCTGCTGTGGGAGCACATTGACCACCAGGAGGCAGCTCCTGTGTTGAGCATCTGCCCCCTGGTGGTCAGTGCATTTCATAGTGACCAGTTGACTGTCGACTGGTTGTTCAGTCATTCTGTGGTTCAGTCACTTAGATATATATATATATATATACTAGAAGCCCGGTGCATGAAATTTGTGCACGGGGGGGGGGGGGGGGGGCTGGGGGTCTCCTCAGCCCAACCTGCACCCCTGCACCCTCTGCAATCCGGACCCCTCAGGGAATGTCTGACTGCCAGTTTAGGCCTGATCCCCAGGACATCCCTCTCACAATCCGGGACCGCTGGCTCCTAACTGCTCACCTGCCTGATCGATCCTAACTGCATCCCCACCAGCCTGATCACCCCTAACCACTTCTGCCTGCTGGCCTGATTTCCCCCAACTGGCCCCCGCCAGCCTGGTCACCCCCAACTGTAACCCCCCCCCCCCCGCCAGCCTGGTTGCCCCTAACTGCCCTCTCCGCTGGCCTAGTCACCTCTTTCGGCCCCTTGTGCTGTCCTGGTTGCCCCCAACAGCCTCCCCTGCCAGCCTAGTTGCCCCCTACTTCCCCCCAGCCGGCCTGGTCACCCCCAACTGCCCTCCTGCTGGCCTGGTTGCCTCATGCAGCCTCCTGTTCAGTCATTTGGTCGTCCCTCACTAACCTCCCTGCCGGCCTGGTTGCCTCCTGTTCAGTCATTTGGTCGTCCCTCACTAACCTCCCTGCCGGCCTGGTTGCCTCCTGTTCAGTCATTTGGTCATCCCTCACTAACCTCCCTGCCGGCCTGGTCGCCCCAAGCAGCCTATATATATATAGTTAGGTCTGTACATATTTACTATTTTTTCACTTTTTGTAAATCTGTTTTTCTTTTCTCTGAGCTTTTGAGTTCCAAAGACGATCTTTTTGGTTCTTTCAGAGGTTTGCTCTTTTTTCATTCTTATATTTTTCTTTATTTCTTCAAATAGTTTAGACATACTTATTTTTAATTATTTGATGTGTTTTTGTTATCTTCAGTTCTTGGGAGGGAATATCTTCCAGCAATGTCTATTCTCCTTTTTTTTTCGGGCCACTTTAAAAATCTGATTAGTATTTTGGGGTGTGTATGTGAGATTCTCTTTATTGGATTGTTTTCTGTGGGGATTCCCTGTGTGTTGGCTGCAAGTTGGTCCTTGTAGAGTGGTTTTCTGTGTTTCCATGTTTGGAGTGCAGTGGGCTCTACCTATGCCAGAGCACTTCTATGCTATTAACTTTGTGTCTCTCCACCATGTAATTTCATAAATTCACACTTCACATTTATGCACAGGGCAGTAGGTTTCAGATTTCTCATGAGTGGTTATTTTCTCCCATAAACCTCTGGGGAAGGCGAACTTTCGTAGACTTTCCCACTGGGGTTGCCCCTTATGACTCCTGTCTTTGGCATGCATGCTGGGACAAGAACTCACTTTCCACTTGGTCTCCAGTCCCACATATGGCACTAGCTTGTGTTAGCTCCATGGCTTCAGCTTCCACTTAACATTCTGACTTGGAGTTTCCTGCTCATGTTTTGGTTTTGAGCTGAGCTCTGCATTAAACACTTTTGTTGTTGTTGTTATATTTAGCATTTCTATGTTCTATAAGTTAAAGAGATTTTTCCTCTTCTGCATCAGCTCAGTCAACTCTATTGACTTCAAATAACTGAAGTACTAGATTATTATAAATGCCATCCCTAATGAAAGTAGGTTCATTTACTGTAAGTTGCAATGATCCTGCCACTGGGTATAGATGAGCTACACATGACTATCCTTCTATTTGATTGTTTCTACCACTTCCTCACTTTTGCATTCTGCCCATGTCAATTCAACTGGAGTGCCTTTTCTCTTTATTTATTCTGATGGGGAGAACAATTTTCATTTTCAATCTAAGCTAAAAATGATGCCCCATTGGGCCAAATGTGTTATCTTCCCAATTTATGTGCACATCTTTCCTGGCTGCAGGTTATCAGACTTTAAAAAAAATTATTGAATTTATTGAGGTGACATTGGTTAATAAAATTATATAGCTTTCAAGTGCACTAGTCTATAATACATCATCAGTATATTGTATTGTGTGTTCACCACCCAAAGTCAAGTCTTCTTTCATCAACTTTATCCCCCTTTACTGTTTACCTTCCTCCACAGCCCCTCCTTCTTTCTGGTAATCACCATATTGTTTTCTATGTCTAAAAGATTTTTTGTTTTGTTTTTGCTTAATCCATTCACATTTTTTACCCAGTCCCCTGATCCCCCTCCACTCTAACAGCTGTCAGTCTGTTCTCTGTTTCTATGAGTCTGTTCTTATTTTGTTTGTTGGCTTATTTCCTTCATTAGATTCCACGTATACATGGTAGGGCAAAAGTAGCCTTATAATTGTGCGTATGCAAAACACAGAGTTTATTCTTGTAATAGAGGCCAAATGCATGAAATTCGTGCATTGGTAGGGTCCTAGGCCTGGCCAGCAATCAGGGACGATCAGATTCCCCACCTCCCCACCTCCTCCTTCCCTTGCCACCCGTGTGCCACCATCGCACGGTTCCCCTGCCTCCCTGCCTCCCTGGCTCCTCCTTCTCTCACTCCCTCAGTGCCCCACTGCCACAGCTGGTTGCCCACCATGTTCCGTGCCACCTCCTGGTGGTCAACACATGTAATAGCAAGCAATCGAACTCCGAGGGGTCCCTTTGCATATTAACCTTTTATATATTTAGATTATTATTTATTAATGATTGTATTATTTTCTACTAGAGGCCTGGTGCATGGATTCCTGCACCAGTAGGGTCCCTTGGCCTGGCTTGCAGGGATTAGGCCAAAAACAGCTCTTCGACATCTCCCGAGGGGTTCTGGATTGCAAGAGGGTGCAGGCCAGGCTGAGGGACCCCACCAGTGCACGATCGGGGCCAGTGAGGGACCATAGGAGGGCTCCAGGGTGTGTCCGGCGCATCTTGCCCAGTCCCAATTAGCTGGACCCCAGCAGCAAGCTAACCTACTGGTCAGAGCTTCTGCCCTCTGTTGGTCAGTGCATGTCATAGCAACTGATTGAATGGTCGAATGGTTGGACACTTAGCATATTAAGCTTTAATTATATAGGATATGAACAACTGTAAACCTACTTTTGCCCCACCCTGTAAGTGAAATCATATGATATTTGTCTTTCTCTGACTGGCTAATTTCACTTAGCATAATACTCTCCAGTTCATCCATGCTGTTGTGTTGCTAAAGGTAAGATTTATTTCTTTTCTATAGCCAAATAGTATTCCAATGTGTAAATATATCACATTTACTCATGCCCCACTGGGCCAAATGTGTTATATTCACTCACCTAGTGGAGGCTCTTGCCTGCTTCTAAATCTTGGCTATTGTAAATAACACTGCAATGAACATAGGGGTGCATATGTTTTTTCAAATTAGTGTTTTGGATTTCTTCAAATATGTTCCCAAAAGTGGAATTGCTGGGTCATAGGCAATTCCATTTTTTATTTTTTGAGGTAACTCCATACAGTTTCTTCAGTAGCTGCATGAATTTGCATTCCCACCAACAGTGCTCAATGGTTCAGGTTTTTCCACATCCCAGCCAACATTTGTTGTTTGTCGATTTATTGATGATAGCCATTTTGACAGGTGTGAGGTGACATCTCATTGTGGTTTAATTTGCATTTCTCTGATGATTAGTGACGTTGAGCATCTTTTCATATGTTTATTGGTCATCTGTATGTGCTCTTTGGAGAAGTGTTTATTCAGGTCTTTATCCCATGTTTAACTGGATTGTTTGTTGTTGTTATTGTTTGGTGTTGAGTTGAGATGTATAAGTTTGTTAAATTTTGGATATTAACTCCTTAGCAGATGTATCATTGGCTAATATGTTGTCCCACTAGGTGGGTTGTCTTTTCATCTTGTTGGATCCTCCAGACTTTTTGATCTCTAGTTCTTTTATATCCAGTACTGGGTAGATGACACTTTCATCTACATCATCTCATTTGACTTAATGGGCCTTTTCCTTTCCTTCTATGTTAGTTAATGGAATCTCTACAGCTCCTCTCAGCCTGAGGACATATATTATAAATCTGCTCAGAGAACTCTCTGCATGTCAGAGATGATTATGAAAATGAATACAAAAATGATTCTGAGAAATTCATTCATTTTCTCTCTGAAAAGCTCTGTGTTGCAGTTTTAAATATCTTGGATTTATTATCTGAAATTTCTAGGGTATATCTTTTGGTACTAACCACAAATTATAAAAAATGTCTTTCTAGACTCAATATGTTTATATGAAGATGTATTCATTTGATAATTCTATATCATGAAACATTACATATTTTAATCCTCAAAAATTCAATTGGCATACTGATGTAAAGTTTTTAAAATTCAGAAGATTGCTTTGGCTCTGATCTTTGTAATAGAGGTTTTATAATGTTCTATGAAAAGAAGCATTAATGCTTTGCCTTGAGGCCCTCAATTTTCCTTGTCATCTTGGTCCCTCTTACCCCATAATATGTGATCCATTGAAATCTCCCAATGTTCTGTGCTTTCTCTTTTTTTACTGTGTGGAGTTAATAACAAAGAAACTACGAGCAGCTTTTGTGGACAACTCCCATTTCTTTTTGGCATCCTCAAGGTGCCTAATAAGGCTATATTTCTGTCTTTTTCTTCTTTACCTTCTACTCAGAAAAGGGAACTCAAAGGCATTTGTACCTTCCCTGCATGTGTCTTATGGTTTCAATAATATAATACTGAGCACAATTGAAATTGCAGCTTTTCATAACATGTAGCAGCAGGGGTCTTTACTTTAAGGATATGAAAGATAGTTGAACAGAAACATACAAATTGACAGTTAAACCCACAGGATCCAGAAGCCTTGAAAGTTTTACCTCTAGGATCTTTCAAAAAGAGAATGGCCTGTGTTTTGAAGGTTTCCATATGTACAAAGATGCTTTTGAGACTTCAGAGGAGTTTGATGTTTAATAGTTATGGGCAGATTTCCTTGAGTTGCATTTTGCCTAATACAATGTCAATATATTTCTTCATATCAGTGATTTCAGCTGAAACTATGCTAGAACATCTCTCAGGTCTGGAAAGTACTCACTTCTATGGACTAAATGTTTGTGTCCCCCTAAATTCATATATTAAAAACAAATCCCCAATGAGATGGTATTTGCTGTGGGGACTTTGAGGTATGATTAGGCCATGAGGTTGTAGCCCTTGTTAACGGGTTAGTCTCCCTATGAAAGAAGCCTCAAAGAGCTCCCTTGCCCTTCTGCCATGCGAGGATACTGAGAAAATATGGCATCTATGAACTAGGAAGCGGGCTGTCACCTGACCTCAACAGACACTAAATCTGCTGGCACCTTGATCTTGGACTTTCCAGCCTTCAGAACAGTGAGGAATAGATATCTGTTGTTCATAAGCCACCGAATCTATGATATTTTTGTTATAGCAGCCGAAATGGACTAAGACACTCATCCTGCCTTTCTAGGGAATTCTAATCTTATAACTTCTGAAAAACTGCCTATCACCACTGACTAGGTAAAGAAAGAAAATAAGTGAAGATCTTGAGACAGATGCTTAGTAATATATGCCCACTCACTGTCCTGTAAAAACATTATAATGGAGAAAAGATTATTGGAGAGCTATGTTGATTTTGGTTAATAAGGGTAACCTTATATTTCTGTGTGTGTGTGTGTGTGTGTGTGTGTGTGTGTGTGTGTGTGTGTGTGTGTGTGTATTTTTTGCTGTAGTCCCTAACTCCTTCCAGTAAACTTCTATTTCATTTTGTCAATTCCAGGATATATGCCTTCAAGAAAGAAAATTTAACCCTTTTCACTTGCTTGCTTTTTTCTCGATTTCTTTATTCTACTCGGGATTTAAATTTTTAAATACCCCAGATTTTACAAAGCGTGGCAGTAGAATAAAAAACTGGAGTTTCTTTTCATACAAACTTATTTATTTGGATTTTTTTAATATTTCAAATTATTGATACACTCAAAGAGTAATTTTAATCTCAACATCCAAGTGCAAAAGGTTAACACACCTGATTTTTGCTCTGCATTTATTGTCTTACTGTTAATCTTTGGTGCCTCTTCCTCTAAGTACTTACTGAAAACATCATGTAACACATTTGGATGAAGAAGGTAAAAATCTGTATAGTATTCCTAAGAGAATCTAAAAATCCTCCAGAGAAAAAATATGACACAAAAAATATCCTAGCATCTCCCTGAGGAGCAAAAGGTCTTTGCCTTATTTACACCAAATAAGCTAATAATCCCTTGAAAGAAACTAAGAAAAATACTGAAAAGAAATAGGATTTTGGACTCTGCTCAAGATAAACCAAATCAGAGAGATTAATTGTAAAGTCATCTTATGGTTTGTACAGTAGGATGGAATAAATGACCATGTCAGAGTGGTCCTTGTTTTTAATAAATTATGCAGGACACTCAGGAAGCAGTGGCTTATTGTGATTTGTCTAGTTGTTTTATATATATGATAAGTTTTATATGTATACTAGAGGCCCAGTGCACAAATTAGTGCACAGGTGGGGTCCCTCTGGGTGGCCTGCAGGGATCGGACTGAAACCCTCAGTCCAACACCACCTGCAGCTCCTACCTGCCACTCCCACTCATCACAGTCTCACTGTGCCTGCCTCAGGCTTGCGCCCAATCAGTCCCAATCGGGAGAGGCTTGTGCTGCTGCAGCAGCGCCACCAGCCATGAGCCCTGTGTCTGGAACCCTCCCAAGGGGAGTGGCCTGTGGGATCGGGCTAAAACCGGCTCTCTGACATCCCCCAAGGGGTCCTGGATGCAAGAGGGTGCAGGCCAGGCTGAAGAACTCCACTGATGCATGATCAGGCCAGGGAGGGACCATAGGAGGGCTCCAGGGTGTGTCCAGCCCATGCGCTCAGTCCTGATTTGCCGGATTCCAGCAGCAAGCTAACCTACTGGTTGGAGCATCTGCCCTCCTGGTGGTCCGTGCATGTCATAGCGAGTGGTTGAGCAGCCGTCGCATATCATTAGCATATTACGCTTTGATTAGTAGTTTGGTTGTTCTGCCATTCAGTCTATTTGCATATTACCCTTTTATTATATAGGATAAAGTCTCAACACTTTGCATGACTTCTGACCCTTCTATCCTGCTTTCTGTATAGCAGACAATATGGATACAAGAACAATATGGATACAACCTTTATATCATGATTCAATTGATGTACAACCAGGGAGTGCAGGTTCACTATTTCTAGATATAGACTATTGATTTGTTAACTAATACCTAGACAATTAATCAAAAAGTAATTATTCATAAAACACCTTTAATTTATTTTTCACTGTTTGTGACTGACAGAGTATCCTTTATTTGTCATTGTATAGCTGATTCTAATCTGATTAAAGACATTTATTGCTTTATATGTATTAGACACAAAGCAATGAGCAAGTTGCACATGTCAATGATATCAATATAATTAATGCTTTTTTGGTTTCACAGAGGAGGATCTAGAAGAGAAACTAATATTTAGGAAGGTTTCAGTCATGAAGGGGTTAAGTGAGCAAGTGGCTAAGAAAGTTGCATTATTGGCCAGAGATTAAGTAAAAAATGTGTTGAGGCAAGGTTTGTGGACTATGATGGAGAAGCAGAGAGAAAGGACTACAGAGGCAAAATAAGACTGGGAGAAAAAATTGGGCCGTCCTACACTTCCACCCACATAAATCTCCACATAGCTTCAACCACTTTTGACCACTTGCCATTCTCTTTATCCATTTATTTGTTCTTCTTGCATTCAATCACCCAGGGGATATTTATAGAATGCTTACTTTATGCTAATACTGTACCAGACCCTGGGGGTGTAAGGATGAGTAAGAGGTCATTATATCATATTGGTTACAAGCATGAATTTTGTAATCAGATAGACTTGTTGAAGGCCTGGCTCTGCCAGTTATCACCTAAATGAAGTTTTTTAATCTTTCAAAGCATCAGTTTTGTCATCAGCAAATAAGAATACTTCATGGGGTTTTTATATTAATACTAGAGGCCCAGTGCACAAAATTTGTGCACAGGTAGGGACCCTATCAGCTTCTGGCTGCCACCCAGGGTCTCCCTTCCCTAGCTGCTGGATGCTGACTGGGGCCTTCCTTCATTCCATGCCACCCCATGGTCAGCACACATCATAGTGAGTGATCAAACTCCCAGTCGGTCAAAATCCCGAGGGGACACTTTGCATATTAGGCAAAGATATATATACTAGCTTTCCCGTTGCAGGAAAATTCCTGCAATGGGATTTCCTGCTGCACTCTACCCCGCCTCCGCCCCGCCCTTGCCACCCGCCTCGCCTTCTCCTCCAGCCCGCCCGCGTTTCCCTTCGGCCCCGGCCCCGCCCCCGCCCCGCCCTTGTCACCAGCCCCGCCTTCTCCTCCAGCCCGCCCGCGTTTCCCTTCACCCCCGGGGCCCCGCCTCCGCCCCGCCCTTGTCACCGGCCCCGCCTTTTCCTCCAGCCTGCCCACGTTTCCCTTCAGCCCCGGCCCCGCCTCCGCTCCGCCCTTGCCGCCGGCCCCGCCTTCTCCTCCAGCCCGCCTTCGTTTCCCTTCGCCTACGGCCCTGACTTCGCTCCTCCCTTCTCCTCCCCTCGCCCCCCTGGCTTGCTTGCTTCTTCGAAGCTTTACTCCCCTTTGCAGCTCTTGGCTTCTTTCGACACTGTCTTGATATGCAAATTAGCCGCCATCTTTGTTGGGGCAATTTGCATACTCGTCCTGATTGGTTGGTGGGCATGGCTTGGCTGGTGGGCGTGGCTTAGGTGTAGCGAAGGTGCGGTCAATTTGCATATTTGTCTATTATTAGATTATATATATATATATATATATATATATATATATATATATATATATATATATATATACTAGAGGCCCTCTGAATGAAAATTCATGCACTCAGGAGGGTCCTTCAGCCCGGCCTGCACCCTCTTGCAATCTGGGACTCTCAGGTAGGGTCCCTAGGCTTGGCCTAAGATCAGGGCCTATCAGGACTTTCCTTCCCTCGGCTGCTGGCAGCTGGCCCCACCCCTGCCACTGCCACTGCTTGCCATCTGTGCAATGCTGCCCCCCCTTCCCCTATCACCAGTTGCCTCCCTCTGCAGGTGACAGGCATGGGATGCGATCGCATGGCTGGCCTGGGCCTCCCTCTGCAGGTCAATTGCTGGCCAGTTCCGCACACCTGCCCCAGCATTGCTGGCTGGTGGCCTGAGCTTCCCTCTGTGGGGCAATCAATGGCGGGGCTCCCAGATCGATCACCCTGCAGAGGGAGGCCCCACCCACCTGCTGCAATGCCATGGGCCAGGTAGCCTGGGTCTCCCTCTTTCTTTTCTTTTCTTTTTTTATTTAATATATTTTATTGATTTTTTCAGAGAGGAAGGGAGAAGGATAGAGAGTTAGAAACATCGATGAGAGAGAAACATCGATCAGCTGCCTCCTGCACACTCCCTACTGGGGATGTGCCTGCAACCAAGGTAGATGCCCTTGACCAGAATTGAACCTGGGACCCTTCAGTCTGCTGGCCAACACTCTATCCAGAGCCAAACCAGTTAGGGCTCTTTTTTATTTATTTATTTTTTTTTAAGTAAGAGTAATGTTTACTGAGTGATACAGAACTGAGTACTATGAAGGGTTTACCAGGATCAAAATGCACTGCATCCCCGCCCCTGCCACCCCAAACACCCAGAGACTACAGTACTTAGAAGTTATATGCAACAGCCATAACTGCTGAATATCTGTTCGTAACAAACAAACCATAGCATATTTATACTGTATCACATTGAGTGATTATAGAAATCCATTTATATATTGCTTGTATAAAATCTTTTATTTGTAAACTAGAGGCCAGGTGCACGAAATTCGTGCACAGGAGGGGGGGGTGTCCCTCAGCCCAGCCTGCATCCTCTCCAATCTGGGACCCCTTAAGGGATGTCCAACTACCCATTTAGGCCCGTGGGATCGGGCCTAAACGGGCAGTCAGACATCCCTCTCACAATCCAGGACTGCTGGATCCCAATTGCTTGCCTGCCTGCCTGCCTGATTTCCCCTAACCACTTCTGCCTGCCAGCCTGATCACCCCCTAACCACTCCCCTGCCAGCCTGATCAATGCCTAACTGCTCTTCTGCTGGCCCGATTGCCCCTAACTGCCCTCCCCTGCCAGCCTGGTCACCCCTAACTGTACTTTCCTGCAGGCCTGGTTGCTCCCAACTGCCCTCCCCTGCTGGCCCGGTAACCTCTAACTGCCCTCACCTGCAGGCCTGGTCATTCCCAACTGCCCTCACCTGCAGGCCTGGTCCCCCCCAACTGCCCTCCCCTGCTGGCCCAGTCGCCCCTAACTGCCCTCCCCTGCTGGCCTGGTCCCCCCCAACTGTTCTCCCCTAAAGGCCTGGTCGCCCCCAACTGCCCTCCTCTGCCAGCCTGGTCACCCGTAACTGCCCTCCCCTGCAGGCCTGATAACCCACAACTGCACTCTCCTGCCGGCCATCTTGTGGCAGCCATCTTGTGTCCATATGGGGGTGGCCATCTTTGAGTATTGGAGTGATGGTCACTTTGCATATTACTCTTTTATTAAATAGGAAAATAAAAAAAGAAAGTATAAAAAAATATGTTCAGTTGAAAGCCTTGCCACGACAGCAAATCTGTAAACATTCAGTGAGTATGTGTTTTGGAAGGGCACCAGTGCCTCGTGCCCACAGCAACTTTAGCAGGGCCAGCGAGGGTGTGCCCCAGCTAACACTCTGCGCAGGACTGAGCTGAACCATGCTGAGTGGGTACATCAGGGCCTGGCACTGTGCCCTTCTCCAGCCTTGCATCAGGATCAGGGTCAGGGTCAGGGTCAGGGTCAGGGCTGGGGCAGGCAGATTGCAGTTTCACTCTGAATTCCATACTCAGCCTAATTTTGGTTGCAACTAATGGCTTTTCCTGGCTGCTCAGAAGTCCTTTGGGTGGGTACCCTGGCGAGAGGCTGGAGAAGTACCCACAGCTACCTAGTTGGGTACCTCTCTGGCCCAGAGCCTCTGTCCTGCCTCCTGCAAGCCTGGCCCCAGGCAGAACAGGTCCCACTCAGGACTACTTTGGTCTAAGCACTTGGTCCTGGGTTTCATCAGCCTGAGTTTCTTACCCTGGTGTGGCTTATCTGAGTTTCACAAAAAAGCCTGGCTGATGCTGACTGTGCTGAGCCTCATTGAAGAGTTTTTCATGCAGCAAGTAAGAGCCCTCTGGGACCCTCCTTCTCCTCCCTCTGCTCATCTCCTCCCCCTCTTCTTCCTCCTCCCAGCCCATGGTCCCTTCTTCTCCAGCTGCTCCAGCAGTGGGTTGCCTTCTGAGTCAGGGTCTTAATGCTGTCGGTCCTGATGATGCAGGTGGGGCAATGCTGGTTGAGCATCAGGATGAGCTGCTGACGCTTCTGTTTCAGCTCCTCCATCTGGGTTTTCAGCTCCGCATTCATGAGCTCCAGCCACTCAGATTCCTGCTGCAGAAACTCCGTCCGTTCCATCTTCTTGTTCTGGCATTGGGCTGCCACCACTTTGTTCTTTTCCTAGAGCCTTTTCCTCCATTCCCCTTCCTTGTCTAGCTCACTTTTCACAGGTTGAGGCCTCTTGCCCAGTTTCACCTCCAGGAAGTGCAAAGGGGTGATCATGGCCCCAATATTGTGGATGGGATGTCAGCGTATTTCAGCTCCTCTGCAGTCAGGGCCGAGCCGGGGAGTCTGGTCAGGGGGCCGAGACCTGGCAGAGAGCCCGCAGCCATGGAAGGGTCCGGGATATGCCCAGGCATCATAGCAGGAGGAGTGGCAGTCCAGCCCTGCAGAAGCCACGGGCGGAAGCTGCAACCCCAGGGCCTGAGCCAGGCTGCAGGCACCATGCCAGCTCAGATGCCACTATGGCACCAGCCTCACCCTTCAGCATCCACCGCTGCCAGCACTTCCCATCGCAGCAACCGAGCATCCCTCTTGCAGGCTGTGGCGGGAGGCCTGGGTCTCCCTCTTGGAGCAATTGATTGCGGGGCTCTGCCAGCCTGTCTCATCGCCCCTAACCACTTGCCTGCCTACCTTATCGCTCCTAACTGCTTGCCTGCCTGCCTGATCGCCCCTAACTGCCTCTGCCTCGCCCCCGCCACCGCAGCTTAGTCCGGTTGTACATCTGGAATGACGTCAGGAAGATGTCCGATCTATCTGGTCTAATTAGCATATTACACTTTTATTAGTATAGATAGATAATTTTGCCTAGCCTTTCTTCCTTTTTTATCAAATTTCCTTTGTGAACTTTAGGCCAGTATGGTGACATAGAGAATTTCCATTCTCCCACAGAAACAATGAATGTACAGCTAATATGGAGCAATCCCCTGTGAGAGAAATTCAGAAACGTGTTGAGTGATTCCTATACCTTTCTCATTGGGTAAATGAGAAAAAAACTACAAGATGTGTAGGAAAAGCTGAGATTCACTCTGCTATAAACCCCACACTTGGCACAGTGTCATATAATTGGGAAGAAACCACAACTACTAGCATCTACCTGAGGAGAAAAAGGTCTAATGCCCCAAATTTTAAGGCTACCATTTGAGGAATGGGCTCCCCAAACACCTAGATGTGATAGCCGATGGGGCTGGTGTTCAGAAATCTATTGTAAACAAAGAAACAGGTCTTAAGGAATGCATGAGCTCTCATTATGGCAATCCCCTCAAGTCTCAGTGCAGAGGACACAGGCTAGAACACCTGGAAGTTTAATTGCATATTTTCCAAGCTGCTACCTGAGGGTCCAGCTTTTAACCAACTTGCATGCTAGTGCTAATTGTAATCCTCCTCTTTAGGACACTGATGGGTCTTAGCACATCCTCAAATATTGGGAGCCACTAAGAACAACAAATACAGCAGCTTGGAAAAAGAGTAAAGACAGTTTAAGGGACTTATGGGACACCATCAAGTAGAACAATTTACATATATGTATTATATGTCTATAGCACATATAAACAGATCTGAAGGGAGAAATAAAGGAATCTATACTAATAAAAGAGTAGTGAGAGACCAATCGGGAGCCGAAAACCAGGATTACAGGCTTTATTAGGAGAGAGACCTGCCGGGCTGTCTCTCAAGGGAAGAACAGCAACCCATGCAGAGGTGAACACACCTTTTGAGGGGAAGAATGGGAAGGAATGGGGACTTAGTGTACTCTGATTGGTGGCTTAATGTATGGTCCATATAGGAACAAGGGCTTAGGGTATTTGGCAGGTGTTCATTGGTGGTACAATGTATAAGTCCATATAAGGTACATGGTTAGTCACTCAGGTCATACTCTGCCCACCAGTTGGGGGAAGGGAGGATCTATCAAGTAGTATGCTAATTAGATTGGGAGACCTTCTGGGAGACCATCCAGAAGTCCTTCCTGACAAAGCCACAGTGGCTGCAAGGGCGAGGGCCAGCGGCCACGGGAGGAAGGCGGCTCTTGCAGCGGCGGTGGGAGCAGAGGAAGGCGGCACCACGGCCCCTTTTGCAGAGGCCTCGGCATGGGCAGGTCCAGCACCAAGGCCCCTTTTACAGAAGCAGCGGGAGAGGGGGTTAGGCGGTTCAAGTCCCAGGTGCCGCCCTTCCACAGAGGCAGTCACAGAGGCAGCGGCACAGGCCCGGGCCGGCACCACGCCTGCACAGAAACTGGACAGGGTGTGACCTGCTATGCCTCAACCTCCCATAGCCCCTCCCCCAGCCAGCCTGGCCCCAGATCGCACCCCGTAAGAAACAAGGGCCCAGGGCCTGCAGCTACACCCAGGCTCAGGCAGCCAGGGGTGGCCTGGCGCACACTTGGCCCTTCTCCAGGCACCTCCCGGCATCCCAGGGTGGGTGGTCATCCAGCTTGGCCGGGAGTCCCCAAGGGCCCTGTGGACCCCTCTGTCACCTCCCATCTCCACCCTGATTCCGAGAGCTCCTGGGCACATGGAAAGGAAGTGTGCACCTGTGGGCGCTGTAGAGGGGCAGGCGGCACCAGGTTTGGGGGACCCCAGGGAGGCCTCCTAGCCACAGATGCCTGAGTCTGTTCTGGACCTAGGGCCATGCTCTCCCCGTGAGTGACTCAGAAGCCGCCAGTGTCTAACTGCCAGTCTCCGGGAGGTGGGAGTGTGTCCACCTTCCACCAAAAAGTAGGACCATCGAGCCTTTCACAGTCTCAGTGCAGGCGTGGGTCCGTGGCTGATGGGGTGGAGGCCAGACCAAAACAAAACAGCAGAAACACCCTGCCCACCTCGGCAGGTGCAGCTGCAGTCCACGTGGGCCTGGGCAGTGTAGAAAGTGCTACCTTCTCCCAGGTCCTGTGCTGGCACCGCCCCCTCGCTCACCCTCAGGACCCCCTGAGTCCTGACAGGGAAGTGTGTAGGGCATCCTGCAGGAGTTGTGCCATTCTGGGTGCTTTTGCCTAAAGACATCCTTTTGGGATGAATTCAGAGCCACATCTCACTTCCCATGAGACTGGAAGAACCATGTAAAAGGAATTCAACAAAAGCTTTCCACATTTCTGTTTATTCTTTTGAATCCATAAAACGACCTTAAAAAAAGCATTTGGGCCACCTAAGAGAGCATGCAGGATTCTTTTGCCCAACAGGTTAAAGGAAGCAGAGAGCTGGTACAGTGGAAATGGCCCTGGTGCCCTATGAGGAGACCACGGGAATGGGGTTGCAGAAATTCCACAAGCTTCTTGCCACCTTCTCCTTCACAAACTACACCATCCAGATCCACCAGGACTGGAGGCAACTGGGAGTTGCAGCTGTGGTTTGGGATGTGATAAGCAAATCTTGGGGGGCCTCTGAAACATCTGCAATTGATTATAATACTGGTATTTATTTAAAAAGAAATGAAAGAACAGCTTTGTTGAGATATAATTCATATACTGTACATGTCACCCAAAGTGTACAATGAACTGGTTTTTTACAGTAAATTCAGAGTGGTGCAACCATCACCATGTTTTTAAATATTTTCATGACCCCATCCCCTCCAAAAAAAACCTTCTACCCACCTGAATCACTTTCCTGATCATCTTCCCCCAAAATAGATTGCATTTTAAGGGTAAGTAAAGGAAAGTTGAGGGAAGTTAAAATACTGCACAAATGATATTGTAAGATGACAAAGCCCAAAGTGAGGATCATGTGTTTTCTTTTTTTTTTTTTTAATAATTTTTATTGATTTCTGAGAGGAAGGGAGAGGGAGAGAGAGATAGAAAAATCAATGATAAGAATCACGGATCAGCTGCCTCCCACAGGCCCCCCCCCCCCCCCCCCGCTCTGCGCATGTGCGCCTCAGTACCTCTGCCTTCCACAGTTCCTCTGAGTCTCAGTGTACTTTTCTCTTTCCTGACAGTCCAGTTTCACCCCATATGAGTCTGGGTCCCCAGAGTCTCGCCCGGAACTGGAGTTCAGTGCAGTCAGGAGCTTTTGTCTCCCTCCCGCTTGAGAAAGCCATCTGCGCACTCAGTTGCCAGTCCTCTCCACGCTGGCGTCTCAGTACCTCTGCCTCCTGCATCTCCTCTGAGTCTCAGTATGCTTTTCTCTTTCCTTCTAGTTGTAGAATTTCCACTCAGCCAGCCTTCCTATGGTTCTGGATGATGTCCATTTTGTCTTTTAGTTGTAGTTTTGAAATTGTTGTGCGAGGCAGCAGTTTAGGAGTTTACCTATGCCGTCATCTTGGTTTCTCCACAGGGGAGTTTTACCAAACATTCAAAAAAGAACTAACACCTATCCTCAAACTATTCCAAAAAATCCAAGGGGAAGAAACACTTGCAAGCTCTTTCTACAAGGCCAGCATTACCCTAATCCAAAAACCAGATAAAGACACTAAAAGAAAGAGAAATACAGGCCAATATCCCTTATGAACATAGATGCTAAAATCCTCAAGAAAATTTTAGCAAATCAGATACAGCAATATATTAAATTATCATATACCATGAACAATTGGGAATTATTTGGGGGCTATGGGGTTGGTACAATATCAACAAATCAATAAATGTGATAGAGCACATTAACAGACTGCAAGACAAAAATCACATGATGATATCAATTGATGCAGAAAAGGCATCAACAAAATCCAACACCCTTTTTTGATAAAAACTCTCATCAAAGTGGGAATAGAGGGATCATACCTCAACAGAATAAAGGTCTTATATGACAAATCTACAGCCAACATTATACTCAATGGGCAAAAACTAAATCTATTTCCCCTAAGAACAAGGACAAGACAGGAATGTCCACTTTCATTACTCTTGTTTGACATAGTACTGGAAGTTGCTAGCCATAGAGATCAGACAAGAACAAATAAAAGGCATCCAAATTGGAAAGGATGAAGTAAAACTGTCATTATTCATAGATGACATGATATTGTACATAGAAAACCCTGAAGACTACACTAAAAAAGTACTTAGTTTAATGAATGAATTTGGCAATATAGCAGGATAAAAAAGTAACTCCCAGAAATCTATGACATTTTTATACACTAATAATGAACTCTCAGAAAGAGAAACTAAACAAACAATCCCATTTACCATTACAACAACAAAAAAATAAGGAATAAACTTAAACAAAGAGGTAAAAGACTTTACGTGGAAAGCTACAGGATGTTGAAAAAAGAGATAGAGGAAGATATACACAAGTTCAAGAATATACCGTGTTCATGGATTGGTAGAATCAACATCATTAAAATGTCCATAGTACCTAAAGAAATCTATAGATTCAATGCAATCCCTTTTAAAATACCAGTGGCATATTTCACAGACCTAGAAAAAACTCTCCAAAAATTCATATGGAATAAAAAAAAATACCCCCAATAGCCCCAGTAATCTTGAGAAACAAAAACAAAGTTGGAAGGAACACAATACCAGATATCAAGTTATACTACAAGGCCTCTGTACTCAAAGCAGCCTCGTACTGGCACAAGAACAGACATATGGACCAATGGAACAGAACAGAGAATCCAGAAATCGACCCAAGCCATTATACTCTATTAATATTTGACAAAGGAGGCAAGAGCATACAATAGAGTCAATAAATAGTGTTGGGAAATTGGATAGGTACCTGCAAAAAAATGAAACTAGACCACCAACTTACACCATACACAAAAATAAACTCAAGATGGATGAAAGACTTAAGTATAAGATGTAACCATAAAAATCTTAGAAGAAACCATCGGCAGCAAAATCTCAGACATCTCTCATAACAAAATATTTACTGATACATCTCCTAGGGCAGTGGTTGGCAAACTCATTAGTCAACAGAGCCAAATATCAACAGTACAACAATTGAAATTTCTTTTGAGAGCCAAATTTTTTAAACTTAAACTTCTTCTAACGCCACTTCTTCAAAATAGACTTGCCCAGGCCATGGTATTTTGTGGAAGAGCCACACTCAAGGGGCCAAAGAGCCACATGTGGCTCACGAGCCACAGTTTGCTGACCACGGGACTATCCTATATAATAAAAATCTAATATGCAAATCAACTGAATGGCAGACTGACCAGTTGCTATGATGCGCACTAACCACCAGGGGGCAGATGCTCAATGCAGGAGCTGCCCTCAGCCCACAGGCCCCAGGTGAGCCAAGGCAGGTGCCAGCGGGGGTCCCCCCATTGCCCTGCCAGTCGCCCCACAGAGGGAGATGACCAGTGGCAGTGGGGGGCGGGGCCAGTGAGTGGGCAGCACCTGGCTGGCCAAGGCAGATGCCAGCAGGGACCACCTGATTACCCCACTTGTCACCCCCAACATTGGCCCTGATCACCAGCCAGGCCTTAGGGACCCTACCTGTGCACAAATTTTGTGCACTGGGCCTCTAGTATAAAAATAAAAAGCTTCTGCACAACAAAAGAAACCATCAACAAAATAACAATAGAGCCCACTGCATAGGAAAATATATTTGCCAATGACACATCTGATAAGGGGCTAATCTCCAAAATTTATAGGGAACTCATACAACTTAACAAAAGGAAGTACAAATAATCCAGTTAAAAATGGGCAAAGGACCTAAATAGACACTTCTCCAAAGTGGACATACAGAAGGCCAAAAGGCATATGAAAAAAATGCTCAAAGTCACTAATCATCCAAGAGATGTAAATCAAAATGACAATGAGGTACCATCTCCCACCTATTAGAATGGCTATCATCAACAAATCAACAAAGGACAAATGTTGGCAAGGATGTGGAGAAAAGGGAACTCTGGTACACTGATGGTGGGAATGTAGACTGGTGCAGCCTCTCTGGAAACAGAATGGAGTTTCCTCAAAAAATTAAAATTGGAACTCCCAATTGATCCAGTGAGCATACTTTTAGGAATATATCCTAAGAAATCAGAAACACCAATCAGAATGGATATATGCACCCCTATGTTCACAGCAGCAGAATATACAATAGCTAAGATTTGGAAATAGCCTAAGTGCCCATCAGCAGATGAGTAGATTAAAAAACTGTGGTACATCTACACAATGGAATACTATGCTCCTGTAAAAAGGAAATAACACACAACATTTGCAACAGCCTTGGATGTATCTGGAGAGCATTATGCTAAGTGAAATAAGCCAGTCAGAGAAAGATAAGTATCACATGATCTCACTCATATGTGGAACCTAATGAACAACATAAACTGATGAACAAAAATAGACCCAGAGACATAGAAGCATCTAAGAGACTGTCAAACCTCAGAGGAAAGGCAGGGGAGGATAGGTGGGTGGGAAGAGATCAAACAATAAACTTGTGTGCATATATGCATAACCCATGGACACAGACAATAAGGTGGTGAAGGCCTGGGGTCAGGGACAGGGGTGGGCTTGGAGAGGTCAATGTGGGGGGTGGGGAGAAGGGGACATATGTAATACTTTTAACAATAAAGATTTTTTAAAAATCAGATATCCAAAAAGGAATTAATATTCAAAATATACACTCAACAAAACACCCCAAATAACACATTATAAAAATGGGCAAAGGACCTTAATAGAGTATTTTATCAAAGATAACATACAAATGGCTGATAAGTACATGAGAAGATTCTCAACATCAATAATCATCAGGTAACTGTACATGAAAACCCCAACTGAAATTTTATCTCACAACTGTTAGAATGGCTATTATCATGAAGATATAAGATAACTGTTAGTGAAGATTTGGAGAAAAGAGAACCTTGTAGACTGTTGGTGGGAATGTAAACTAGTACAGCCACTATGGAAAACAATATCAAATTTCCTCAAGAAATTAAAAATAGAACTATCACATAATCCAGCAATCCCACTTCAGGGTATACTAGTATGTCCAAAGTAAATAAAATAAAATCACTCTTTCAAAGAGATATCTGTACTCCCATGTTCATTGCAGTACTATTCACAATAGCAAAGGTATAGATTCAACCTTAGTGTCCATTGACAAATCAATTGACAAAAAAATATGGTTTAAGGCTGTCCAACCTATGAGGGAAGGTGGGGGTTGTGGGGGTTAGAGATCAACCAAAGGACTTGTATGCATGCATACGAGCATAACCAATGGGCACAAGACGGGGGGATAGGAAGGGTGAGGGCATGTGCTGGGGGGCGGGAAGGGATGGAGGTGGCTGGGGAGTAGTCAATGGGGGAAAAAGGAGACTTATATAATACTTTAAACAATAAAGAATTTAAATTAAAAAATATTACTTACTAAACAAAATATGGTTTAATTATATACAATGGAATATTATTCAGCCTTTAAAAAGGAAATTGTCCCATTTGCAACAACATGCATTACTCCAAAGGGAGTGTGCTATGTGAAATAAACCTGACAGAGAAAGACAAATACTGTATGGTACATTTATATTTGGATCTAAAAAATAAAACTCAGATTTACTAACATGAACAGAGAATAGAATATTAGTTGCCAGAGTATGTGGAATAAAGAAAATAGGGAGAGGTTACTTACCAACTTTTCAAAAGAATACAAACTTTAGTTATAAGATGAATAAGGTCTGAGAATCTAATGTATAACATAATGACTACAGTTAATATGATTGTATTGTATAATTGAAATTTGCTAGGAGAATACAACTTAATTGTTATAATAAAAACAAAAAATAAAATAAAAAATAAATATGTGAGGTGATGGATATGTTAAATTACTCAGTGATGGGAAAACTTTCACAATGTTTATATCCTATCTAATAAAAGGGTAATATGCAAATTGATTGCCACTCCAACACACAAGATGGCCACTCCCATGTGGACACAAGATGGCTGCCACAAGATGGCCAGCAGGGGAGGGAAGTTGGCAGTGATCAGGCCTGCAAGGGAGGGCAGTTAGGGGTGACCAGGCTGGCAGAGGAGAGCAGTTGGGGGTAACCGGGCCTGCAGGGGAGGGCAGTTGGGGGGACCAGGCCTGCAGGGGAGGGCAGTTGGGGGTGACCGGGCCAGCAGGGGAGGGCTGTTGGGAGGGACCAGGCCTGCAGGGTAGGGCAGTTGGGGTGGGGGGGGGACAGGCCTGCAGGGGAGAGCAGTTGGGGATGACCAGGCCTTCAGGGGAGGGCAGTTGGGGGGGGACCAGGCCTACAGGGGAGGGCAGTTGGGGATGACCAGGCCTGCAGGGGAGGGCAGTTGTGGGGACCAGGCCTGCAGGGGAGGGCAGTTGGAGTCAACCATTCCTGCAGGGGAGGGCAGTTGGGGGTGGGGGACCAGGCTTGCAAGGGAGGGCAGTTGTGGGGGGGAGACCAGGCCAGCAGAGGAGGGCAGTTAGGGGCAATCAGGCCAGCAGGGGCGCAGTTAGGGGTGACCAGGCTGGTATGGGAGGGCAATTAGGGGCAATTGGGCTGGAAGGGGAGCAATTAGGCATCAATCAGGCTGGCAGGGGAACAGTTAAGCGTTGATCAGGCTGGCAGGGGAAAGGTTAGGGGGTGATCAGGCTGGCAGGCAGAAGTGGTTAGGGGCAATCAGGCAGGAAGGCAGGCGAGTGGTTGGGAGCCAGCAGTCCTGGATTGTGAGAGGGCTGTCCGACTGCCTGTTTAGGCCAGATCCCGGTGGGATCGGGCCTAAATGGGCAGTCAGACATCCCTCCAGGGGTACCAGATTTGAGACTGTGCAGGCTGGGCTGAGGGACATCCCCCACCCGCCCCTCCCCTCCGTGTACGAATTTCATGCACTGGGCCTCTAGTATATTAAATAACCATGTTGTGCAATTTAAATATTAAGATTTTATTTGCAATTATACCTCAATAAACCTGTAAAAAGTTTCCTTTATAGAAATATCCCCCTCCCCTCTTCCAGGAAGCTTTGGGATCTTTTCATGTGGGAACTGTCCTAGATTCCCAGGATGTCCCTGATTGCCAAGCATCCCACAACCTGGTGTTGAGCTTTTCCTTTGATTCTGTTCATTTTTCTGCACCTTTCCACCCTCCTCCCAAGTTTTTCTTTCCATATTTAACTTAGACAGCATCAGATTCTGTTGCTCATGAATTCAAACATTATAAAGAGTATATGTGATATGTTACATAAGGCCTTTAGTGTAATCGTTACTGTATATGTGCTTAATAATGTCAACTACTATTATCATTTCATTTATTAAGATAATCATGATGTCTGCTATTACTGCTCTTACTGTCCAGTGGATGATGTAGGAAAGTAAATGAGGATATGATATAATCAAGTACAGAGGGAAAGTCACTTTATCTGGGCTTAGGAATGAGGCATGGAGAAGGGACAGCCAATGTGATATGTGAAGGTTGAACCAGAGAAAGCCAGACTCAGAAGTGAGGTACAGAAGGGGCAGGGAGAGTTATTTGAGGCAAGAATACAATGTATGTGATAACCTGCAGGGACAGAAAGTGCAGCATCCTTATGAACCTAAACCTAGACAGGATATGTAGAGCTGCCTAATTCAGGTTAACCCTTTGCACTCGCTTGCTTTTTTCTCAATTCCTTTATTCTACTCGGGATTTAAATTTTTAAATACCCCAGATTTTGCAAAGCACAGCAGTAGAATAAAAAACTGTAGTTTCTTTTCATACAAACTTATTTATTTGGATTTTTTATATTTCAAATTATTGATACATTCAAAGAGTATAAAAAGAGCTGCTACCGATGCTAACCATGTTGAGTCACACTCGACATCCGAGTGCAAAAGGTTAAGAAGTTTTGACTCCATACTAAGAGCAAAGAAGGATTACTGACCTCTTTAAAGCATAAGAGTGACATAATCCTGGTCATAAGTGTAAAATATCTTCTAATATGAAGGAAATGGAACTTCATATTTTGCCTTGATTAGAGATGCCCAAACCAGCCATAACATCTCTAATATTGATATTTATATACAGAGAGAGACAGACTGTGTAGTTAAAAATGCTTTAGCTCAATAAATAATTCACTCAGCATTTATAGACATAAATTAATTATAGGAGAAATCAGTTTCTGTCTTTTTTATTACTTAAGTGGAAAATATAATCTTCTATAACAACTGTTAGGTTGTAAAAGTTTAGACTATTCAACCTTTATTATTATTATTTTTTTTAATTTCTTTATTGATTAAGGTGTCACATATTTGTCCTCATCCCCCCATTCCCATCCCACCCCTCTCCCCACGCATGCCCCAATCCCCTGTTGAACTTAACCGTTGGATAGGCTTATATGCATGCATACAGGTCCTTTGGTTGAACTCTCCCCCTCCCCCCCACCCTCTCCCTACCCTCCCGTATCCTCCCTCTGAGGCCCGATAGTCCGATCGATGCCTCCTTGCTTCTGGTTCTGTTCTTGTTCCTCAGTCTATGTTGTTCATCATTTCCTCTAGATGAACGAGATTAAATGTCACTAGATATATACTAATAAGAACTGAATGTGAGACGAGCAATAATATTTATGCTGACAGGCAAATGAATCAATCTGTAGCGAGCTTCCCCCTGGACCAACAGTTCTTTTGAGACCCAATTTCGATGTCCAGTAGTTCCTTATGTGTACATGTCAGCACTGACCCCTCAGCTCTGGATGGTGGACAAATGGTGGTAATGGAGGTCTGACTCCCTCTGGTTTGGTCTCGGCCGATCCCAGGGGCACGGCGTCACCTGGACTAAGGGGCACGTGGCCTCACCCATACCCAAGGGGCGCGTGGTCTCACCCGGGCCTGGGACCCAGCCTCACCCGGATGGATCCAGGGGCGCACGGCCTCACCCGGACCCAGGATCTGGCTTCACCCGTACCCAAGGACACTTGGCCTCTCCCAGACCCAGGGGCACGTGGCCTCACCCGGGCTTAGTTGCACAAGGCCTCACCTGGATCCAGGGACACATGGTCTCTCCCGGACCCAGGGAGGCTTGGCCTCTCCCAGACCCAGGGCCACTTGGGCTCACCCGGGCCTAGGTGCACGAGGCCTCACCCGGATCCTGGGACACATGGTCTCACCCGGACCCAGGGATGCTTGGCCTCTCCCAGACCCAGGGCCACTTGGGCTCACCCGGGCCTAGGTGCACGAGGCCTCACCCGGATCCAGGGACACATGGTCTCACCCAGACCCAGGGACGCTTGGCCTCTCCCAGACCCAGGGCCACTTGGGCTCACCCGGGCCTAGGTGCACAAGGCCTCACCCGGATCCAGGGACACATGGTCTCACCCGGACCCAGGGACGCTTGGCCTCTCCCAGACCCAGGGCCACTTGGGCTCACCCGGGCCTAGGTGCACGAGGCCTCACCCGGATCCAGGGACACATGGTCTCACCCGGACCCAGGGACGCTTGGCCACTCCCCGACACAGGGCCACTTGGGCTCACCCGGGCCTAGGTGCACGAGGCCTCACCCAGATCCTGGGACACATGGTCTCACCCGGACCCAGGGACGCTTGGCCTCTCCCCTACCCAGGGCCACTTGGGCTCACCCGGGCCTAGGTGCACGAGGCCTCACCCGGATCCAGGGACACATGGTCTCACCCGGACCCAGGGACGCTTGGCCTCTCCCAGACCCAGGGCCACTTGGGCTCACCCGGGCCTAGGTGCACGAGGCCTCATCCGGATCCAGGGACACATGGTCTCACCCGGACCCAGGGACGCTTGGCCTCTCCCAGACCCAGGGCCTCTTGGGCTCACCCGGGCCTAGGTGCACGAGGCCTCATCCGGATCCAGGGACGCATGGTCTCACCCGGACCCAGGGACGCTTGGCCTCTCCCAGACCCAGGGCCACTTGGGCTCACCCGGGCCTAGGTGCACGAGGCCTCACCCGGATCCTGGGACACATGGACTCACCCGGACCCGGGGATGCTTGGCCTCTCCCAGACCCAGGGCCACGTGGGCTCACCCGGGCCTAGGTGCACGAGGCCTCACCCGGATCCAGGGACACATGGTCTCACCCGGACCCAGGGACGCTTGGCCTCTCCCAGACCCAGGGCCACTTGGGCTCACCCGGGCCTAGGTGCACAAGGCCTCACCCGGATCCAGGGACACATGGTCTCACCCGGACCCAGGGACGCTTGGCCTCTCCCAGACCCAGGGCCACTTGGGCTCACCCGGGCCTAGGTGCACGAGGCCTCACCCGGATCCAGGGACACATGGTCTCACCCGGACCCAGGGACGCTTGGCCTCTCCCAGACCCAGGGCCACTTGGGCTCACCCGGGCCTAGGTGCACTAGGCCTCATCCGGATCCAGGGACGCATGGTCTCACCCGGACCCAGGGACGCTTGGCCTCTCCCAGACCCAGGGCCACTTGGGCTCACCCGGGCCTAGGTGCACGAGGCCTCATCCGGATCCAGGGACACATGGTCTCACCCGGACCCAGGGACGCTTGGCCTCTCCCAGACCCAGGGCCACTTGGGCTCACCCGGGCCTAGGTGCACAAGGCATCACCCGGATCCAGGGACACATGGTCTCACCCGGACCCAGGGACGCTTGGCCTCTCCCAGACCCAGGGCCACTTGGGCTCACCCGGGCCTAGGTGCACGAGGCCTCATCCGGATCCAGGGACGCATGGTCTCGCCCGGACCCAGGGACGCTTGGCCTCTCCCAGACCCAGGGGCACGTGGCCTCACCCGGGCCTAGGTGCATGAGGCCTCACCCGGATCCAGGGACACATGGTCTCACCCGGACCCAGGGACGCTTGGCCTCTCCCAGACCCAGGGCCACTTGGGCTCACCCGGGCCTAGGTGCACGCAGCCTCACCCGGATCCAGGGACACATGGTCTCGCCTGGACCCAGGGGTGTGTGGGCTCTCCCAGACCCAGGGGCGCTTGGCCTCGCCCGGGCACGGGGTCCAGCATCATCCGGGTCCAGGGGCACTTGGCCTCACCCGGACCCGGAGTCCGGCCTCACCTGGACCCAGGGGCATGTGGCCTCACCTAGACCCAGGGACGTGAGGCCTCACTTATACCCAGAGGCGTGTGACCACACCCGAGTCCAGAGGCGCGCAACCCCGCCCGCACCCGGGTCTCAGCGGGGCCCCGTCTTCCCGATCCCAGTTCCTGCCGGTCAATCCCCCCTCAGCAATTCCCCTGGCCATCCTTCCAGAGCTCCAGTATGGCTGCTGCAGAACTCGTCGGGCGGCGGCTCGGCGAAGCTCCGGTGCACCCGGTGCATGGCGGTGGGCCAGTCTGGCGTCGCTGCGTCGGCCCTTGGGTCTGCATCGGTGGCCGGTCGCCGAGCATGCGCACCTGGCCGCTTCCGGGGCGTTGAGATTCTTGACGGACTCAGAGGTCAGCAAGCGCGGAGTCTCCCACCCCATGTCTCATAGGGGCTCGTCTGTCCGTGCTTGGCTGCCAGTGGAGCCGTCCCCTCAGCCGGAGACCGCCGGGGGAACTGCGCCGAGCACGTTCCAGGCCGCTGTTGTATCGCCTGAGCCATAGTTCTTTTGTGTCGCCTGAGCTGTAGTTCTTAAAGTGTGGTCTTTGGGTCACCGGCATCAGCATCATCCCTCATACCCCTCTTTTATTCTAGTTGTAGAGCATCTACTCAGCCAGCCCTATGGTGGTCTTGGATGGTGTCTGCTCTGCTCTCTTGTCGTAGTCTCAAAGTTGTTGTGGTAGGCAACAATCAGGCTTCCGCCCTATGCCTCCATCTTGGTCCTCCTTTGTATAGTTAAGTCTTGATTGTTGTTGGTGTCACTGGGGGGGCTCTCTTTGTCTATAAAGGAAGAGTTGCTGTGCAGGAGACACGTTTATGGGCCGGGTCTTGGTGCAGCAAAGCTTTGGCGCTCACTGAATATTCCCGTTGAATGTGTCCCTTATGCACGTGGTTGAAATCTGGTGTCATCACCCACAGACCACTAGATGCCCTCGTTTCTGGGTCTCCAATGGGGTGTAGATCAGCTACTGCCTTAGGCACTCAGCAAGGATTACAGCAAAAACTGTAGTTTCTTCCTCCTGTCTGAGTGGCCCTGGAGCAGTCCGACTAGAACAGCAGATCACCTGGTCCGCTGCCAGAGGGCAGGCCACCCACATGCATAAGCCGTTGCTTGGGGCGCAGGTGTGCCTGCAAGACTTGCGGGGCAGGTCTTCAAAACATGCGGGGCGGGTCCCAGGGCGGGGCGGGGTCTCAGGGCGCCAACAGGCCATGGTGCGGCGAGCCTCGATGGCTGTGAGTCTGGTCCTTCTGCCTTCCATGTATCTAAGTCCCCTCGTTCCGCACTCCAGCGCAGCAAACACTGATTGCTGGGCGCACCTCTGCAAGAGTCCCGCCTCTCCCCGCAGGCATCTGGGTCTCCCGGAGTTCGCCAGAAGATGGGTTTCAGGGTGATGGAGAGCTAATCTCCCTTAGGTTTGGAACAAAAGCCCCTTTCCCCCCGCCACCAGCCAGACCCACGCACCTCCACACCTCATCCCCTCCGATTTCGCTGGGTGCGAGGCAACAGAACAGCCTTTAACCTCCGCCGCCATCTTTTTCAAACTTCTTAATTTGTACTTCTTAATCCCTTCATTTCAGTCAACTCTACTGAAGTCTAGCGCCGCCGGGAGGTGCACGGAAAGGGCGCCCGGGCCTCCGTCCAGTGCGCGGTGCGGGCGTCCCGCGGAACCAGGCGCGCGAGGGCCGCGCGGCTGGGACGGGCGCTGGGCGGCCGCCGTGCTCCAGGCACCGCCATCACCGTGTTCCGGACGTCGCCGCCGCAGCGTCCCCCCAATTTATACTTTTTAATCCCTTGAATTCAGTCAACTCTACTGAAGTCTAGCGCCGCCGGGAGGTGCACGGAAAGGGCGCCCGGGCCTCCGTCCGTTGCGCGGTGCGCGCGTCCCGCGGGACCAGGCGCGCGGGGGGCTGCGCGGCGGGGACGGGTGCTGGGAGGCCGCCCGGCTCCGGGCGCCTCCGCTGCGGCGGTGTCCCCAGCGTCCCGGGCCGGGCAGCCTGCGGGGGCGGCGGAGTTGCGAAAGTGAGTGAGTTTCCCAGGGTTTCGCCCGGAATGGGGTTCAGTGCAATCGGAGCCGGAGCTCAGCGCACTCCGGAGCCTTTATCTCCTTCCTGCCAGTGAACTCCGGCCAGGTCATCAGCCGCCCCCTCCTCTCCGGTTCCATCCTCCCCGCAGGCGCCTGTGCTCGTGTCTCCGCCCGTTTCTCCATACCTCAGGCTTTTACGGCTTCCCCGACTGTCCCCGTGGCCTTCTCCTTCCCCCCAGCTGTGGGCATTTCAGTCCGCCAGCTCTCCTGTGGTTCTGGACGATGTCCGTTCTGACCTCTAGTTGTATCTTTGAAATTGTTGTGCCCGGCTGCAGGTTAGGTGTTTAACCTATGCCGCCATCTTGGTTTCGAGACTATTCAACCTTTAACTCAAACAGTTATATCCCTTGGAAATATTAGTACATATTGGAGGAGACTCTGTGAATGCAATAACCAGGAGGAGATGTTGTACCTTTAGGACTTGGCCCTACTTGGCCAGCCTCCAACAGCACTTCTAACTTGTGCTTTCAAGGCAGCAGGAATGTAAACATCCCATAACTTCTTCCTTATTATTCCTAGAAGAACAACTTCAGCTTATGCCCACAAGATACGTCCTCTTTCTTTACAAGGCCTCGTGTCTAATCTATATATATAAAAGCCTAAGTGACTTTCACAACCGAACAGATGACCAAACAGGCTGCATGGGGTGACTAGGCCGGCAGGGGGGTTAGTGAGGGGTGACCAAACGACTGAGCAACAGGCTGAGTGGGGTGACCAGAATGGCAGGGGGATTAGTGAGGGGCGACCAAATGCCCAAGCAGCAGGCTGTGTGGGGTGACCAGACCTGCAGGGGGGTTAGTAAGGGGCAACCAAACAACCGAACAGTAGGATGACTAATGTGTTAGGAAAATGTAAGGTGGTATATAGTACTACTCTGACTCAGAAAATCACTTGCTCAATTTATTCTAATTGAATTAATGAATGAAGCATATGTAACACTAGAGGCCTGGTGCATGAAATTCGTGCGGGGGAGGAGGGAGTAGGGGTCCCACAGCCCAGCCTGCACCCTCTCCAATCTGGGACCCCTTGGGGGATGTCCGACTGCCAGTTTAGGCCCCATCCCAGAGATCGGGCCTAAATGGGCAGTTGGACATCCCTCTCACAATCCAGTACTGCTGGCTCCCAACCACTGGCCTGCCTGCCTGCCTGATTGCACCTAACTGCTTCTGCCTGCCAGCCTGATCACCCCCTAACTGTCCTCCCCTACAGGCCTGGTCTCCCACAACTACCCTCCCCTGCCAGCCTGGTTGCCCATAACTGCCCTCCCCTGCTGGCCTGGTCCCCCCAACTGCTCTCCCCTGATAGCCTGGTCACCCCCAACTGCCCTCCCCTGATAGCCTGGTCACCCCTAACTGCCCTCCCTTGCAGGCCTGGTTGCCCACAACTGCCCTCCCCTACAGGCCTGGTCCCCCCCAACTGCCCTTCCCTGAGGGCCTGGTCCCTCCCAAATGCCCTCCCTTGTGTGTTGGAGTGATGGTCAATTTGCATATTACCTCTTTATTATATACTAACTTTCCCGTTGCAGGAAAAATCCTGCAATAGGATTTCTTGCTGCACTCTACCCCGCCTCCCGCCTCCGTTCCTCCCTTGTCGCCCGCCTCACCTTCTCCTCCAGCCCACCCGCGTTTCCCTTCTCCCCCGCCCCGCCTCCGCCCCGCCCTTGTCACCCGCCCCGCCTTCTCCTCCAGCCCGCCCGCGTTTCCCTTCGCCCCCGGCCCCGCCTCCGCCCCGCCCTTCTCCTCCCCCCCCCGGCTTGCTTGCTTCTTCAAAGCTTTACTCCCTTCTGCAGCTCTTGGCTTCTTTGGACGCTGTCTTGTTATGCAAATTAGCCGCCATCTTTGTTGGGGGTAATTTGCATACTCGTCCTGATTGGTTGGTGGGCGTGGCTTAGGTGTAGCGAAGGTGCGGTCAATTTGCATATTTGTCTATTATTAGATTAGATGAGGATTATATACATTACATAGTTATAACAGAGGCATAGATACACAGTACATACATAGAACAGATTGAAAACTTTCAGAGGGGCCAGGGGATGGATGAAAAAAAGTGGAGGAGTAAGCAAACAAACAAAAAACACATAGACACAGACATAGTGTGGTGATAGGCAGAGGGCACGTGGCATAGGGGTAAGTGGAGGTGGGCAAAGGGGTGGGGAAAATGGAGATGGAAAGGAACTTTGCTTTGAGCAATAAGTGCAAGATGCAGAGTGAAGATGATGTTTTATTGAGTTGTACACTTGAAACTGGTATGGTTTTATTAACCAACTAGAGGCCTGGTGCACAAAATTCATGCACGGGAGGTGGGGGGTGTCCCTCAGCCCAGCCTGAACCCTCTCCAATCTGGGACCCCTCAAGGGATGTCCGGTAGGATCAGGCTTAAACGGGCAGTCAGACATCCCTCTCACAATCCAGGACTGCTAGCTCCCAACTGCTTGCCTGCCTGCTTTCCTGATTGCCCCTAACTGCTTCTGCCTGCCAGCCTGATCACCCCCTAACCACTCCCCTGCCAGCCTGATTGATGCCTAACTGCTCCCCTGCCAGCCTGTTTGCCCCTAACTGCCCTCCCCTGCAGGCCTGGTCCCCCCAACTGCTCTCCCCTGCAGGCCTGGGTCCCTCCCAACTGCTCTTCCCTGCAGGCCCAGTCGCCCCCAACTTTCCTCCTCTGCCGGCCTGGTCACCCCAACTGCCCTCCCTTGCAGGCCACCCCAACTGCCCCTGGTCACCCTCCCCTGGTCACCCCAACTGCCCTCCCTTGCAGAGCAGTTGGGGGGACCAGGCCAGCAGGGGAGGGCAGTTATGGGCAACCAGGCTGGCAGGGGAGGGTAGTTGTGGGAGACCAGGCCTGTAGGGGAGGACAGTTAGGGGGTGATCAGGCTGGCAGGCAGAAGCAGTTAGGTGCAATCAGGCAGGCAGGCAGGGGAGGGCAGTTGCAGGCCCCTCCCAACTGCCCTCCCCTCCTGGCCATCTTGTGTCCACATGGGGGCAGTCATCTTTGATCACATGGGGGCAGCCATATTGTGTGTTGGAGTGATGGTCAATTTATATATTATTCTTTTATTAGATGGATTAGATAGGATAGAGGCCTGGTACATGGGTGGGGGCCAGCTGGTTTTCCCTGAAGGGTGTCCCAGATCAGGGTGGGGGATCCCTTGGGGCGTGGGGTGGCCTGGGTGAGGGGCCTGTGGTGGTTTGCAGGCTGGTCATGCCCCCTGGTGACCCAAGCAGAGGTCCTGGTATCTGGGATTTATTTATCTTCTATAATTAAAACTTCGTAGCCTGGAGTGGAGGCCTAGGCTGGCCAGGGAAGGCGAAAAGCTTGGCTTCCTCCATCTCTGGGGGCAATCCTGGCCTCCTGCTCTCTCCAGCTCCATGGCTGCTGTCATTTTTGTTGGGATTTTTTTATCTTCTATCATTGAAACTTTGTAGCATTGAGTGGAGGCCTGGGCCAGCAAGGGCAGGCAGAAAGTTTGGCTTCCTCCATTGCCAGGGAAACCCAAGCCTCCCTCCTGCTCTCCGTGGCCACAGCCATCTTGGTTGGGTTTATTTGCATATTCGCCCGTGATTGGATTGTGGGCGTGCCTTGTGGGTGTAGCGTAGGTACGGTCAATTTGCATATTACTCTTTTATTAGATAGGATGTGACCACAATAAATTGAATAAACAGTAAAATAACTACAAGGTTATTACCAAATCAAAAACACTATTTTCTATGTAAATTCTAAAGTTTAAATTATAAAATAATAAATTGCTTCCAGGGATAACTTAGATTAGTAAATTGGTGTTTTTAGTTAATTAAGCAGGCAATTGCATATCTGATTATTGATCTCCAATAAGCATATTGATGCTAAGTCACTGCCAATAGATGGGCAGCCAATGATATTAATTAACTTTAGTTGCTTGCCAGAATTTTAGAAAAGTGAATCTTGGGAAAGAGTAATTATATTTTTGGTATTCAGTGAATGTGGTAAAGATTCAAAACATCTCATGTTCCTGCTTTTTTGTCAGAACTATACCTCTCAAGAGAGGTAGAGAAGATCATTTCAGTGTAGAGCAATCTCCTCTACCCTGGCTTGTGGAGTACAGGCTATGAAACTGAGCAACGTGAGACAGTGCTGGGCTAATGGGTTACCTCAGTGACCACAGGTAAGGATTGGGGAAGGAGGGCATTGGGCAAAACAGAGGGACATCAGGAGCTCTTTCCCAGAGGCCTGTATAGCAAGTCTATGGGCAAGTAAAAATCAGATGCCCTTGAGGCTCACCAGCTTCAGGGGAAAGTGGGCACCCAAACTTAACCCAAAAAGTCAACACAGGAAGAAACTGAGTGAATTTGTTCTATTTCTAACGGATTATTCTTAACCAAGACAATTTAATCTGTCTAATTTGAACTTGTGTTTGAACAGGCTCTTACACACTAAGTATTTGTTTATTTGGATAGGATTAAAAGGCTGCTGTGGTTTTTTGTTCTCATCTGCATAAAATTTTTTTGTTTGTTTCTTTTTTCAAAAAAAATCTTTATTGTTGAGAGTATTACAGATGTCCTCCTTTCTCCACCCCTTATTGCCTCCCTCCATTAGGTTCCGGCCCTGCCCTAGGCCTTCACTACCCTATTGTCTGTGTCCATAGGAAATGCATATATGCATATAAGATCTTTGGTTAATCTCTCCCCCCTCCACCCCTTTCTTTTGAGATTCATCAATCTGTTCCATGCCTCTGATTCTATTTTAATAACCACTTTATTTTGTTCATTATATTTCTTGTTCATTTATTTTGATTTTTAGATTTAATTATTGATAGATATACATTTTGGGCCATTTTATTGTTCAAAAATAAAAGACAGAAGGCATTTTTGCCAAGTCTCTGTATCCATCAGGTCAAGTCAGAAACACAGAAACCATGCCATATCACATAAAGGGGATTTAACATAGGGAACTGGCATTGTAAGTACTTGAGGGTTGAAATAGTAATAAAGCATGTTGACATTATTCAGAGATTAATAACTTCAGTAGTTAGTTTCAATGTTGTCTGAGGGAATCCAAAGGAAGAGTTGGGGTTACCAGAACCTAGGAGTTTGAGATGCTATATAAATTATACTTCAGTAAAAATAAAAAGAAGTAGCTGGGGTCGAAACCACATGCCTGCTTCAACTGGACTGAAGCTACGTACCAAAAGGAGCTTCCTCTCTTCTTGTCTTGCCTTCCAGTCTTCCTTGAGTGACTCTCAATGGCAGAATCCAATAGGAAGCCAACTAACAAGGGAATTTGTGGAATATAATTCAGAGTCCCAATCTAAACCATCTCAAAGGGGATGTGGAGCTCAAGGTGAGTGGTTATATAAGCCACCCAATCTCATAACCTGGAACTCTGGTAAGGCTGTAGAGATAGTCCAGGTGAGCCTACAGATGATTACAGCCCCAGTCGAGACTGTCTGTAACTGCATCTCAGCAAGTGAGAACTGTCCAGTTAACTGACAGAAATATGAGAGAAAATAGTAAATTGTTGTCTGATGCCATTAGGTCTGGGATTATTTGTCACTTATCAATGGATAACAAATGAACCCAGGAATGGAGGGGAATCATTTCAAGGGACCAGGACTGGACCCTAACCAAGAAACTAGTGACAAAGTCAGTGACTGCTATGCATCTCCCATTTTTCTGCTTTAGGAAGCAGAAAATGTCAATTGTATATTGGGACAGATAGTTGTCTCTTTAATTCACGGCATTAAAAGCCAAAGGAAACGTACTCAGTAATAACAACAGAAAAGTCTTATCTACATGTAGTCTTAACTTAGAACCTAAACTCCAAGCTAATGCCATAATGGAATGAGACTTTGAGGGTCCTGTGGGAGCAATCTAAACTATTTTTGGCCAGTGGGAAGGTGGTAGCACATTAAAGATGGCTGCAAATTTATACACTCTTCCCATAGAAAAGTGGTATGTATTTCTCTACCCTTTGCATTGGAGTGGCCTGTGGCTACTTTGACCAATGGAGTATGGCAGAAGTAACAACCATTCTGTGTCTAGCCTCTAAGAGGACCAATAGTTTCTGCCTGTTCTTTCAGAGTTTTGCCCTGCCCTGGAATAAGTATAGTAACCCCATGCAGAGGTTCCCAGACCATACAAGGAGGGAAACTACCCCTCTGAGTTCAGCCCTTTAAATCACCACCAAAGCACTGGGTATGTGAAGAGGTCAGCTGGACCCTTCAGACCAAGCTAAGTATCGTAAAGTGACTCCTGTGGATGTCGCATGGAGCAGAAGAATCTCCCAACCCAGCTTTGCCCCCAAAACCCATCAAATCAAGAGATATAAAATAAAATGATTACTATTTCAAGCCATGAGTTTTGAGAGTATTTTTTTGTTGCAACAATAGATACCCCAAATGATTTACATTTGTTCTATTTTCAGTAGCTTCCCTTTATGGTACTCCTAAACCCACAGGGGGAAAAATTGTGCCTACCTTGGACTTCTTAAATCTCTCCTCTGAGAATGATTTAACACCTTCAATAGTACTAGTAAGCTCTCTACTTTACTGCACATATGCAGCCAGCATTAGGAAGATCCTAGGTGCATCCCTGGAATTCAATATTCTCTTCTGACTTTTTCTGGCCACATGCATTTTATTGCTAAGGCTAAAGAATTTAACTTAGCTGCTTGATTAAAGGTACATTATGGTAAAATAATGCTTTTCATTTAAAAGACAAGAATTCACAGTATAAACAAAAAGTAATGCCACTCCAAAAAATGTTCTTTTAATTTGGCCAGGTGGTCAAAGGCATTTTTCTGTGTCATCACTCTGGCTTGGTTCTTACATGGAATGATTATATTTAGAAAGCATTAACTTTGCACAAGTGTGCTAAATTTGTACAGTTACACACCATATGCTTTTCATTTTGCAATAACTTATTTTGAGATTTCTGTTTTCCCTGAGCAGTCTTTCCTGAATGACAACATGTTAAAAGTTGCAGTAGCTATCTTTAGTGGCTGAGGAAGCTCTTTAACTTGTTTTAAAAATTGGTTTCCTGGTATTTATTCAAGCCTTTAACTTCAGATACTATTATCAAGTTATGTATAGTGGCTTTCCCTTTGGAATTTTGTCATTATATTTTTAGATTTCATCTATTATTAAAGTATTAAAACATATCTGTGAATGGATTACCGGGCTTCTCACATATATCCTGAGGTGCCAGTGGGGCCCTCACTGAAAATGGCATCATCTCTTCACTGAGATAATTTTTAAATTTGCCATTGTTTTTCTGACATAAAGTAGTAAACACACACACACACACACACACACACACCTCTTTCAGAGATTTTTATATCTTTATTATGTGCTTTAAGCTAAGTTTTTAAAAAATCTACTAAGGGAAAAATTACTATCTGGGAATTTCTTGATGACTGGGTCTGCTCTACCTTTACCTGTGTCCACAGTCTCAATCAGGAACAATTTGGCCACAGAAATAAACTTCTATCAAGCTGATAAAAATATCAATTCTGTATCATGAAATATATCAAGTATGTATGGACCATCAAATATACATACAAAATATGTACATGCTGGGAGGGACCTCAATGAAAAAGAAGAAATGGAAAAAAGCCAGTGGCTGTCACAACTGAAACAACCGGACAGATAACTGAATTGCAGGCTGCATGGTGCGACCAGGCCAGCAGGGGGGTCAGTTGGGGGTGACCAGGCCAGCAGGAGAGGGCAGTTGGAGGCAAGATCAGGCTGGCAGGGGAAGACTGTTGGGGGTGAGATCAGGCTGGCAGAGGAGGGAAGTTGGGGGTGAGATCAGGCCGGCAGGGGAGGGCAGTTAGGGGCGATCAGGCAGCAGAGGCAGTTAGGAGCAATAAGACCAGCAGGCAAGAGCAGTTAGGGGTGAGATCAGGCTGGCAGGGGAGAGCTATTGGGGGTGAGATCAGGCCAGCAGGGGAGGGAAGTTGGGGGCAACCAGGCAGGCAGGGGAGGGCAGTTAGGGGTTATCAGGCAGGCAGAGGCAGTTAAGGCCAATAAGGCCAGCAGGGGAGAGCAGTTAGGAGAGAGATCAGGCCAGCAGGGAAGGGTTGTTGGGGGTGAGATCAAGCCAGCAGGGGAGGGCAATAGGGGACAACCAGGCTGGCAGGGGAGGTCAGTTGGGAGCAAGATCAGGCCAGCAGGGGAGGGCCATTAGGGTCAAGATCAGGCCAGCAGGGAAGGGCAGTTGGAGCCAACAATGGTAGGGATGGGCAGTTGGGGACAAGATCAGGTCAGCAGGGGAGGGCAGTTAGGGGTGTGATCAGGCAGGCAAGCAGGCAGAGGCCATTAGGGGCGATCAGGCAGGCAGGCAGAGGCAGTTAGGGGTGATCAGGCAGGCAGGCAGGTGAGCAGTTAGGAGCCAGTGGTCCCAGATTGCAAGAGGAATGTCTGACCGTCGGGTTAGACCCAATCTTTGTGGGATTGGTCCTAAACTGGTGGTCGGACATCCCCCAAGGGGTCCCCGATTGGAAAGGGTGCAGGCTGGGCTGAGGGAACCCTCTCCCTCGTGCACAAATTTTGTGCACTGGGCCACTAGTATCTATACTAATAAAAGGGTAATATGCTAATTAGACTGGGAAACCTTCCAGGAGACCTTCCTGGACATCCTTCTGGACAAAGCCATTGTGGTGAGGCTGAGGCAGCGGTGGTTAGGGGCAATCAGGCCAGGAGGGGAGGGCAGTTGGGGGCAATCAGGCCAGCAAGGGGGGGGAGTTGGGGGCGATTAGGCCAGCAGGGGACAGTTGGGGGCGAGCAGGCCAGCAGGGAGGGCAGTTGGGGGTGATCAGGCTGGCAAGGGGGGTCAGTTGGGGGCAAGCAGGCCAGCAGGCAGAGTGGTTAGGGGCAATCAGGCAGGCAGGCAGGCAAGCAGTTAGGAGCCAGAGATCGGGCCTAAACCAGTAGTCAGACATCTCCCGAGGGGTCCCAGATTGGAGAGGGTGCAGGCCGGGCTGAGGTACACCCTCCCCTGTGCACAAATTTTGTGTACCGGGCCACTAGTATATATAATACTTTAACAAGACCTATTTCTTAACCATTAAAACCTTTTTACTATGTTGATTGGGCATAATGAATTTCAACAGAACTAAAAGAATAGCCATATGGTGCTAGTTAATTTTAACTTAAAGTTTGACTATTTTCAAAGAAGTTTAAATGTCTCATCAATTATATTCAGAGAAAGATATGCTAGAAAGCAATATATAAACCCTTGGCATCATAGGTGCTTTTATATTCACAATTTCTCAGCAATGTCCTAAGGCATTATCAGTAATTAAATGCATTAATATTTCTGCATAGATTTCTATGAATATTTACACAAAATAGAATAAATGAAGACTAACTATAGCATCATGTCAATAAATATCAAGTTTTGTGGCCGAATGAGTTCAGGTCAGATCAGGTTTTGCAGCCAAATGATATATGAAAAGATTTTAAAATTTCAGAGCTTTTTTGCATTCTGTAAATGTAGATGAGAGACTGAGAGCCTAACTGAAAGAGAAACTTTTTTCTAACAAGCTTTACATTGTTGTTGGGTGATTTTCTTCAAGGCTTTTATACAGAATCTAAATGATTGTAAAATGCTGTAAATAACATTCATTAACCAAAGCAAAACTCTTTATCTTTAGGACAATCCATCCTGTACAGTAAAAACATCAATGTGGTTCTTTTAAGATGTGGACTATTTACAATCCCAAAGGAAGTTATGGCTGCAAAAAAGTATTAAATTCTGTATGATGTGTTTTATGGGGGGTTGGCAAGGGTGGGGACAACTATAAGTATTTTCCCTCTTTAATTCTATCCCACAAATTAAAGAAAAAATCATATTTTAGTTGCAGAAAATTAAATTAAAAGATTCTAGTGATATATTACCAATATTTACTATTTCTTTTACTTATTTCCTTTGCCCCCCCAAAGACTATTATACATTTATTGACTATTCATACCCTCACTCATTTTGAAATAACTAGGAAAACTCTCCTACCTTTTTCCCTCTCTTTGAAACAATAAGCATCACTGTCAGGAAAGTTCCATGTAGGAAGTTTAAAAACAACAGTGAGTTTCACATATAACAAATGAAAGATCTAGATAAAATCTTTCTCTTAATAATGCCTTCCTTTCAGTGTAAATCAACTCTTCCACTGGGAACTTTATAAAATATACATAAAGCAAAAAGTATACCGCTCAGCAGTGGAACTTTGGCAACTGCTTCTAGGCAATCTTGTTGAAGTGATGTGGAGCTCCTTTGGGCATGTTTCTGAACCTCAAATATTTTGTCAAACCATCAGCATGACACTGAGCTAGAAGTGGGGCCTAGAGAAGCTACCTGGTATTTTATGTGAAAGAAAAATGTTTAAATCCCAAACTGAAAACTTGGAGCATGATTTTTTGAAAGCACAAGTGTCATTGTATGAGACTTTGAAATATGTAAATCCCCCAACTGGAAATGAGAAATTGAAAAAAATAGATAAAGATAGGGAGACAAATATAAGGAGATGCTCCTCTGAATATTATTTATAGTAGCAAATCAAAGTAAACAACCCAAATACATGAGATAAAGAAAAGGAACCTAACATCATTATTTCCATTTCATAAAATATAATATAGCTATTAAAGCCTTCTACAAAATTAAAATAACATAAAAGAGTGTTCTAAATGTTAAGCAGAAAAAAACAGGATCCAAAATCTATAATAAATTATCATCTTAGTGATCCACTTTTCCCCCTCACTACTGGACCATTCCCAGGAGAACATATACCTGTTCTATTATGGACCAACTTGAAAAAAAATCCCCAAACCAAAAATCCATCTTAAGCTCATAAATCATTTCTCTGTTCCCCTTTGCAATAAGTTTTCTTGAAATATCTGTCATACTGGTTCTCCCCCTATGAACCAATTTCAATCAGGATTTTGCCTCACCATTGCACCAAAATCTATGATTTTAATGTTTCAGATACAGGGAACAATTCTCACTTCTCATGTGATGCAATCAACCAGCAGTATCTCATACAAGTGATAACTTTCTCCTCTGTGACTCACTTTTTCTCCTTGACTTCTTGAACATTGAACATTCCTTTGTCTCCATTTTTCTATTTTACTGGTGAACTATTCTCACTCTCCATTGCAGTATATCCTCATCACCTTCCTGCCATCTAAACATTGGAGTGCCTCAGGTCTCAGTCAGCAAACTTCTTTTCTAATACACTCTACATAGTTTGAAATCATCAGCTCTCCTGACTTTGAACATTATCTAAGTAGATAACATTAGCTCCTTCTACATGACATCGCTACTTGTATCTTTTACTTTCCTCAAGTAAATCTGATTCTCCCACAGTCTTCCCCATCTCAAGGAATGATTTCTAATTGTTCAGGCTAAAATTTTTGAATTTATTCTTATCTCCTCACCGGTACCACTGCCTCCCAGGTCCAAGCCAGTCAACTAGCATCTCACCTATTCTTAACAATAGCTTCCAGCTGGGCAGACACCACCACCCCACTTCCTACTCCCTCTTAGTCTCTCCTACTGTCCTTTCCCAGAGGAGATAATCATTTGTGTAAAAGGTTAAGTCAAATCATGTTTTTGCTCCTCTGCTCAAACACTTAGAAATCTTACATCTGGATCCACACTCAGAGTTAATTCTAAACCTCTCCAGTATGAACAGCTTACAACTACCTTCCAGTTATGTCCTTAACACACCTTTGATTCTACCAATTAAGATGAAGGCAGAAATGACACAGGGGATAGCTTGCTGTTGCCTTACCTGCTGTGGGTGGCCAGCCCCATTATAAAGAGTGTGGGTGGTTTGATTTGGTTTTATTCTCTGAAGCAGCATCCTAGTCTCCAGGAACCAGCGTGGTGGAGGTAGATGGGCATTTGCAGAAGCAGCGGCTTCCTGATCCCTGATCACATTGTTGACTGTGGGCCCCAGAAGAGAATAGTTACTATGTGAGCCCCTGATTCCCACCTTCCTGTTCAGGGAAGAGTAGCTTTCATGGCATGTCCTTGTGGGGAGATTTTCTGGAGGTCATTCCCAGAGATCTCTTGAGAACATGTGCCTCCAGCCCTTCCAAAGGTTTTGCAAGCATCAAATACAATGAACTCTGTCCTTTTCTCCTTCAATAACTCAGATAATTTTTCATTCTCTGATACTAACATGCCATCACACCACAATTCATTCCCAAGTCCTTACCCTCACCCAGGACACCCTATGTGTTCTGGTGCCATTACTACTACTCTGCTTGGAAACCTTCCACTTTCCTTCTTTGTTCACTCTGCTGCAGAAACACAGGCAGAAAATAAGCATACTGTTATAGAAGGAAACAGACAAAAATGAAGATACTGCTGCTCCAGTGCATACTTAGTCATTGAGTGCTATCACTCATAAATATATTTGTCTTACTCAGAGCAATTAGGAAAAATACCGAATATGATGGCATTTACAAGCATGGCTAGTCCTACACAAAGACTATAGATGCCTGCTTCTTCTTGGTGAGTCTCTGGATTTAGTCTAGCATCTCCAAGTCCCTATTTACCTGCTCTAATCTAACCATTGTGGAATTCAGGATTATTGTCGCTCTATTTACCTGGTATCAGTTTTAGTTTTACCTTTTGTGGGATTTTCAGATATTTTTAATAAAAACTTGAAAACACACACACACACACACACACACAAACACAATAAAAACAAAAAACAAACAAACAAACAAACAAAAACACCAGAAAAAGTTCTGGTTTCTTTCACATAAACTGTTGTAAATGCTTGCATCCCTCATTGTACATTTATTTTGTTAATATCTATATTTAGAAGAATTTTACATTTTCATTTGTACAATTTCAACTCACTAACATGCCCTCTGAAGGGCAGTCTATATAGGTAATTTCAATTCTGAATTTGTCATCCTCAGTATTTAGGTATGAATTTACCATAGCTCAGTAATCTGGTTATTTTAGCTGCTTATACTCTTTGGGCTAAATTCCACAGCCAAAAATCTATAAATATGCCCAAACAAATAAAAATTGATATGCTGAAGTCTGACATGATGGGAAATTTAAAAAGCTACATTTATTTATTCCCTTTTAGCCACAAATTAATAGTTAACCCTATCATCCTGACTTGAAAACTATTGATTTTTATTTTTTATATTGTGTTTGAGCTCCAAGAAGGAAAACATAAATGGATGATATCAAGATATTATCAAACCTACTGAAAAATACTTTCAATTGCTATGAATTAGATGATTGTGATTCATCTTTTCCTCCTTCATAAACAGTTGGATGGCTTTGTTCTTGAAGTTCAGATTTAAGAATTAGATTTTAATTATATCCTAGAAATATCTATATGGTTAAATACTTGTATTCTGAGGCATAGGATTTCATGCTTAGTGTGAGAACTGAAATGAAAAAAAGCTTGTTGATAAGGACTGGGGGCCTATCACCACTGAGCTCACTAACTCTTGGAAGAAGAGCACTTCCTGGTATTTTCTGGTGTGTCTAGTTCTTACCGTGGGAGTGCCAAGTCAGAGGATATTCTAGCATTAAAGATTCTGCCAAAAGGCAAAACAATTTTTATAAAAGGCTGTAAAATAAACTCAGTGCATGAATTTTTTCAATAAACTCAGGACACTATTTTTTCAAATGACCTAGAAATAATTTTGTTGTTCAAAAAAAGGGTCATATTTTAGATTTAAAAAAAAAACTATCAAAAAACTGTTAAAAATGTGATCGACTATTTTATAATTTTTCTATTAATATTGGTTTGGCAATATCCTTCATGAACATAAATGCAGAAATTCTAAAAAAAAATGTTGGCAAACATTTTCAACAATATATTAAAAAGTTAACATATTAGGACTAAGCATATTTGTCCTAGTGCTATTTTTATATAACCACAATAACTCCTATTGAGCTATAAGGCTTACATGAGATGACAGATTAAAGAATTTAGTAAAGTAATTGAGTTTAATAAACATTCCATAAATATCAGTATGATGACTGCTGATGACCTAAATTTTCTTTCTTTTATTTTTGGGAGTACTAGAAAATTACATATTTTTCTGAGTGTGAGGAAGCCAATACTTGAGAGAAAGGATGAAGATTTGGCTCAGCCATGGAGAGGCTTCAGCAAAAGAGATAACTGTGGGGTAATAAAAGGATGAGTGTGCAGAGCCAAGGGCCTGTCTGTCATGGGAATCCAAGGACTGTTGTGGCACCAATCTTCATGGTTTCATCATAACCTTCAGGAATGCTGGGATATTCATTTGTGAAAGGTGAAAGGCAGACTTTAGATCCAGGGATAGGTTATGATCAGTGAGTGCAGTGAAGGGTAGCAGTGAAGTGAATTCAGGATGTGCATGAGACCCTAGCTGGTAAGAGGAGAAAAAAGAGGACACGGGGAGTGATGGGCTACAGGAAATGAAAGGGTTAAGGAATTGCCATCCCCAAGAAAGAGAAAGTAATTAAAACAAGATGTAGAAAGATGGTGACTATGGTCATAAAGAGGGTGTGGCAGATTAAAAATGGCGACAGAGTAAGTGGATGCTGCATGGACATGCTCCCAGGATCAAACTGGAATTACAACTAAAATACAGAAAAATGTCCTGAGTAATCAACTGAAGACTCACTTGAGAGGTCCCTGATAACTAAGGAAGGAAAGTGGAGACTGCATAGAGATGGTAGGAAGGGCAGAGGTGTGAAAGGGCTGGCAGGTGCCCACAGACAGCAGCTGAAGTTCCAGAGAGATCTCTCAGCTGTGGGGGATTGCCAATGAGAACTCTGGGGTCTAATCCCCAAGCTGGGCTGTCCAGCAGACAGCACCAGAACTGAGAAGGGTACCACATAACATCTGGCTGTGAAAAGCAGCAAGGTTGCTGTCTTCCAAGGAGAGATGGCTGGAAATTCAGGCACCCTCTTAAAGGACAACACACAAAATTCCCTGTGCAGCCACTCACCTTGTTCTCCAGCAGAGGGAGGGCAGAGTGGACTGGAGCTGTGTAAGCAAAAGCCAGGGTTTCAGGCTCTGGGGTTAGAGCTCAGAAGACAGACATTCCAGTTTCCTGTGCTGAGTCATTCCCTCATGCTGTGAAGGTCATCTTTCTCATGTAGACAATTGCTATCTAGGTAGTTTCGCCTGGGGGGAAGACAGTTGACCCACTCTATTGGAAAACACCTTGCCCTAGGGTGTGGAGTTTCTGAGACTGATTAAGAGACTGAGAAAAACAATTAGCCTCCAGGCAGAAGCAATTGTCTCACCCTGTTGGGAAAAACTTTTGCCACACCTGTGGATGATTGCCTGAGGGCTATTCAAGACTAAATCCAATCAGTCTGCAAGCAGAGGCAGTCTCTAGAGGCTTTGAGTCTTTGCCTGACCTAATTAGTCAGAAACAGTGTTTGACACTGTCCTGCACTAGAGATTGAGAAGTGTAGCAGATCTACCTAACATAGTCACAAACCCAAATAGGCACCCAAAATGATGATACAAAGAAACAACCCTCAAAGAGCAAGAGAATTCTCCAGAAGAGATAAATGAAATGGAGATAAGAAATTTATTGGATATAGAGTTCAGAATAATGGTGGTAAAGATGCTCAACAGCATGAGGAAAGATATAGTAACTATGAAAACAGAAATAAAGAATGACATAGCACAAATAAAGAGCAAAGTGGAAGGAATACACAGCAGATTAGGGGAAGCTGGGATCGGATCAGTGAATTAGAAGACAGGGTAGAAAAAATCACTCAATCAGAGAACCAAAAAGAAAGAAAGAAAAAAAAAACAACAATTAAAAAGCTGTCCAAGAGGACAGCTTAAGGGAGTTGTGGGACAACATGAAATGTAACAATATTTGCATAGTAGGCATGCCAGAAGAGGCAGGAAGGGAGAAAGGGATAGAGAACAGGTTTGAAGAAATAATGGCAGAAAACTTCCCTAACCTGGTGAAGGAAAAAACTCATACAAGTTCAGGAGGCACAGAGAGTCCTAAGCAAGAAGAACCCAAACAGGTCTATGCCCATATGCATCATAATTAAAATGCCAAAAATTAAAGAGGATGTGGTAGAAACTTGTAACATCCCTCCCCCTATCCTCTCAGTACAGACTCCTTTTGTAGCCTGGCACCTTGTCACTCATATTAAGTCCACATTTTCCAGACTCCTTTCAACTTAGGTTAAATTCTGCCCAGTGAGGAATAAGCAGAGGGGTTGTATGAAACTTCTGGAAAAGGATGAGTTGAACCTGCTCCCTCTTCTTCCCTTTACCTCCCTCATTTCACCTGGGATGCAGACATAATCTTGGAGCCTGACAGGCCATTGTGGCCCCTGAAGAAGCTCATGGTAGATGCATGAATAACAAAACAGGAGGCTTTGTTTTGTCCCCCAGCTCTGGATTTTTTTGTTTGTTTGTTTCATTTTGATCTTCATGTGAGAGAGACATAAAACCCTATATAATTTTAAGTTATTGTTACTTTAGAATTTCTTATTACTCCCAGATGAATCTTACCCTAATGCATACAATGGGACACCAAGTTTAAAAGTTTCTGAAGTAAATCATTGTCAGGATATTTAGGCCATGGCTGTGAGAATAAGTGTAAGCAAATATAGGACTACTGAAAAGTTTAAAAAATTATATTAAAATCTATGCCCCTGCAGCTTTCTTCAGTTGTCTTAACCCTTCCCTAATACATCATGCAAATAGAACTGGTTTTATTGCTTTTCCTCATGGAGGCATTTGAAGGCAGCAGTTGTGACCCCAAGTCATCTTCTTTCTAGGTGGCACATTCCCAAATTTGTTAAGCTCTCTTTGTGTGGAGAGCCTTGCCCTTCTGTACCATTCTGAATACTTTTCTGTGAACATAGCCCAGTGTGTGTGTGTCTTCAGTGTGAAGTCTGGACCTGAGTACAGGGCACAAGCATGGATCTAGGCAGGATATCATTTCTCTCACTCCTGGTGGCATGCTTCTTTGACTGCATTACCTTTTCCAGCTGAGATGTCACATTTTCCATCCAGGTGAAACTGAATTTTAACTAGACTATGCATGTGGTTTTTTTTCACCCAAGTTTCTGTTAAAGCTACAACTTCCTCAATCTTCACCTGTGCAGTTTTGATACATTTGTTGTTGTTCCACTCATCCATTCACTGATTGGTTGATTCTTGCATGTGTCCTGACCGGGGTGTATGGAGACAACTCTCTAACCAACTGAGCAACCCAGTCAGGGCAGTTTTGATATTTTTAAAATGCAAGTTCACAGCTTACATAGCTACTAAATTTTATCTTGTAAGATTTGACTCACTGCTTCAGCCAATGGAGTTCTCTGGAAATCTAATTCTGTCACCCATTGTATGCCCCCTCTTTAAGCTTTATGTTATTGCAGTTTTGAAAAACTAGTCCTCTGGTTCTTCATCTAAACCTCTGATCAAAAGGTTAAGCAAGTTACCTTGTTCTTAGACAAGGATCTTCCTCCAAGCTGCCATTCATCAATCTATCTATTAGTCAGAGTTTGGGAGTATAATTTGCAACAAATTGTTTTCATGATTGTATTCAGGATTTCTTAATCCAAAGGAAAGCCTACTAAAGATTCCTAAAATAAGTCATTTAGTCACTCAAGGCTACATGGAGTTAGTGGATATCTTGGACTAAATATTTGTATCTTCTCCCAAATCCTTATGTTGCAGTCCTAACCTACAATGTGGTATTATTAGGAGGTGGTGCCTTTGGAGGTGATTAGGTTTAGATGAGGCCAAAAGGCTTCCAGATGGGATTAGTGCCCTTATAAGAAGAAGAATAGACACAACCCTTCCTCTTTCTGCCACCTGAGAACACAGCAAAAAGGCAGCATCTGCAAGCCAGGAAGAGAGCCCTTGCCAAGGATCAAATCTTTTGGAACCTTGAAATTAGAATTCCCAGCCACCAGAACTGTGAAAAAGAAATGTGTGTTGTTTAAGCCACACAGTCTCTGGTATTTTTTATAGCAGCTGAGCTGACTGCAACCGTGGATTTCCAGCCAATGTCATTCTTACGGTACCTATAGTTCACTATTGTGAAATCTGTGCTGTGTCAAGCCCAAGTTGGGTCACTTTTCCTTATGGAAGTGATGTGAGTGATAGCTCTTAAGAAACAAGGAGAACCTTTTGGCTGAATCTTGCAGAGGCCACTGGAGCACGTGCTGTGTTGAGGAGGCAGTCACAAATGGAAATTACATTCCCAGTGATCATATGAATGTGCACTGAATTTCTTCTCTTATATGACACAAGGATTCTTGTTCATACTTTGTGTTTCTGCCAAGCCAGAGAAGCCAATTTAGCCATGTTTTTAAAAGTGTAGAATTTCAGTTTCATCAGGCTTTGTGAGGGAAAAGTGTTTGAAATTTACACAAATCACCACAAACTTTTAAGAGAGCTTTTCCCCCCTCTCTGGTTAGGGAATCCAGATATCAAGTTTTATTTCCCAAATAACATATTCATAAATAAAAAGTTGCCTTTTTAAAGGTACTTATTCAACTCAATCAACTTTGTCTTATAAAATGCTAAAACTGTTAGACTTCCGTATTTTCTACATTGATACCGTAGAGAACACATTTATTTTCATACATCGAGGGCTTGAAACCTAAGGAGATTCCAAGTGGAAGTAAGTTATATCAGTGGTAAGTGATGATCTACCTTTTTTATTGGCTTTTAGGAACATTCAGGTAAAAGAAGGATAAGTGGCCTAAAACCTAAGAGTCTGATAAGAACACATACTGGTGCTAAGTCTTCATGAAACAGTTGAGGTCTTCAGATATCCAGAAATTCATCTCCTGATTGTATCCTAATTCTGGGGCCTCAGGACAGGTGAAAAAAGTGGGTCAGGGACAGAAGAAGTGGAAACAAAATTCTTCAGTCTAGGATTCCCTTCTGACATCTCAGATGGACCAACTATGAATCCCAGCCTAAAGTTCACTCATGTTCCTTCTATGGTCTCCCAACAAAAACTGGGTATGGCTGTACTTCACAAACAAGTCAAAGGAATATTTATATTTTCAATTCTTGTTAAACTCTCATTATGTGTCAGGCACACAGACTTACAAATGTGATCACATTTAACACAAACCCTGTATTGGTTTTATCAACCTTCTTTTTAAAAAATATATTTTTATTGATTTCAGAGAAGAAGGGAGAAGGAGAGAGAGATAGAAACATCAATGATGAGAGAGAATCATTGATTGGCTGCTTCCTACATGCCCCACACTGGGGCATTGAGCCAGCAACCCAGGCATATGCCTTGACCAGGAATTGAACTGTGACCTCGTTTCATAGGTCGATGCTCAACCACTGAGCTATGCTGGCTGGGTGGTTAATCAACCTTCTTAAGGTCATACAACTAGAAGATGAGCAAGAATTTTGACCCAAGTCTGCCTGACCCTAAACCCTAGTTCATTTCACTGAACATGCTGCTTCTACCAGCTCCAAGCAGCAGGATTCTTCCATTTCACTTTTGCCATGGAATGTGGGGGTCAGAGCAAACTTAAGAAGGAGACAGACAGATCTGTCTGGTCCTGCTTAGCACTTCTTTCTGACTCATTTAGGCTTGCTTTTAAACCTGCTCATATAATTCAACTAGTTTCAGGTCTGTAAGGTCTGTGCTTTGACCTTGAGCTCACCTGGGGAGTGATCCTGCAAATGGGAAGACTATTTGATCTACTTCAAGGGAAATAATATCAAATTCTTCCTGGTTAATATACCAATTGTAGGTATGTATGCCCACCAGTGGTGTCACCAATGTGCTGGTCACAGTTAAGTGGTTCCACTTCCTTAGATAGTGCCAAGACCAAGGGAAACTGGGATCAATGTTTAACATGGGTTGAATGCTCAGTAGAGGCATTATATTAATGCACACATTTTTCATGGCATATCTGTACCTTGTTCTAAAGAACAAGGTTTCTTTCTGATAGAACTATACAAATATGCATTAATTATTGCAACTGGACTCCAGAAATAAAAATAGCAAAACCAAATGATAAAAAAGATAGCAGCTCCAAGAGCCTCAGCAGAGCCAAAGAAGACAAGTTCCTGTCCAGTCCGAAAGCTACCTTCCTGCTGTGGACCAAAGGGGCCACATGCTAACCTGACAAGCTCAGGTCTTGCAAACTCAGAGACCTAAAGTAACCACAAAGGATGGTCTGAAATTAAACTTTAACTAAAAGCAGTTATGGTGGGTAGTTATATCCTAGGCCGGTATCTTCACTGACAAGGTCAACCTTTACCTTAACTGAACCTATCTGTCTTTTTGCATCTATGATAACATACCCTTTGAAATGTCTGGGTAACTTGTAACTTCCCTTTTTCTGGACTCCTTGGGGCACAACCTAATGTGCTGGGTGCCAGGACAGATACCACAAATTCCTTCATTATCATATTAATTGTTCCTACACCCACCTAAGTATGTGTCTATCACCAATGGATTTCATGTAACCCACCAAGTCCCTTTCCTTTGATTGCAATGTATAAATGCAGATGTAACCCTCCATTCTCCAGAGCATTATCTCAATTCATTGAGGTTCTGCTTCCCGGCATATGTTGACAGTTTGGCTCAAATAAACTCACAAAAATTCTTTACAGGTTTCAATGGTTTTTTACATTAACACTGCCTTACAGAGAGTCTGCTCTTCCTGCCAAGTTTCCTTTGGCTTAGCGATGCATATTTTATTGTCAAAATCCATTTTAAATATTAACCAATGCAATGGTAGATTCTCATAAACCTCCTTAACAGTTGAGTTCCAGGAGTTCATGAAAAGAGATGTTATTATTGGTTATATTCAAATGGTTCCAAAATATGAAGTGGGGAATGTGAAAAGAAAATCTAAGATGAGTTTTTAATCTGAATCCTGCAAAGCAGGTCTAACACAATAATAAATCAAGTATTACAAGATAATTAGCTCATGTTTTCCATATCAACTGGAGGGGAGAGGAGATTGTGGTTTTAATTAGGGTGGTCAGAGGGGCCTCATTGAAAAGATGACAGAAAACAATGCAGGCACATCTGTGTTTGAATGGTTAGGGATCTTTTTGAAGAGAACCAAGGTAGTAATGGTGGAGAAACTGGGAATGTGCAAAAACAAAGCCTTTTATTGGCAACACTCCCCCACCCTCTGTTCTTGACTGCTTCACTTCTTTCTCCTCGGTAGCTCAAAGAAACAAGGAGAACCTTTTGGCTAAACTGCTGGGACTGGCTAACTAGAGCTTGCAGCCCTCACCTGGTATAGCAAGGCACATAGCTGAGAATGGTTTTCACAGATGAACATTTCCAACCCATGTGGTGCTAAGAAACACTAATTTGGTACCCCAACCAAGCAAAATAATATTCCCAAGAGTTTTATCCCCATTAGTAGGCCTGTATTATACCAATTTTTATTATTATAATTTGAATTTCATCACTAAAAGTTTTGTTTTCCCTGTTGTTATATAAGAACCTATATAATGTTCTTGATCTTGCCTCTTACTCCACAAAGACTAACATATTTATAATCTGATCCTTTACAGAAAAACTTTGTCCATCCCTGAATTAAAGCAAGAGGCTGTTCTGCCTGCCACAACTATAGTTCAACTCATAATACTCCTGATCAATGCAAGATCTGTACTTCGCACTGGTAAGAGGAGATGAAGTGGAACGAATTCTGCCAGCATTGCTCTATTTATAGTCACCAGCTAATGGGCCCCTGGGAGAAACAAGGAGCCACTGTACTCCAGAAATTCCCCCAAATCAGAATTAGCATATATACTTACACTTGGATTCTTATTTTGATTCCACCTATAGTTTTGCCAATAACCACCTCCTGGGCAGTCTCTGCCTATCCATTCAGCAGCATGGCTGACTCCCAGCCTTCATGAGATTACTCATCCTCCTACCTGCATTATTATGTCATGATAACACAGAGAGTGGTTTGGTGTCTCAAGTTACTTTGTTTGGCAGCTGGGCAGTCTTCCCCTAATGAGATGAGGTAAAACTAGTTAGGGTACAAAGATGTTGTATGAAATTCAAATTAACGATCTAAGATCATCATTATGTAAAGAGCCACATAATGGAATGCCCTTTATAGCTTACATATCTTACACAGCATTAAACTGACCCCAATGCTTTTTCACTTTCTTATCTTTTTAACATACTAACATATCTTAAGTTAATTTCCCCCTCAATGATGCATTCTCTAACATACCTATATTCATCATGGCATCTTGCATTAAAGTCCAGGTAAGTAGAATTTTAATAGCTGAAGACTGGAGGGATATAGGTATTCCAGGCAGAGAGCATCACATGCACAATGGTCAGAGCTGTGAGGGCCCGTGCTATGGTGCCTGGACTGCAAAGATAATTTCTGGTTTTTGACTGAAGCATCAGCTATGAGTTGGAGATAATGAAGTTTAAAAATTATCATAACAAACTTGGTTTGGATTCTTGTGATTGCTATGAGCAAACCCAGAAAGATGTAATCTGGCTTATCTATAAAAATATCATTTAACAAGTGAGTGGAGAATGAATTGCAGAAGGGGGATATGCAAAAAAAGAAGCAAAGAATATCATTTGGATTCCAGAGTGTATTCATATAACACTGACTAGAAACAGTAAGGGAGTACCTAAGGTAACAGGAGCAATACAGGTGGATTAAAGATAAAACTTCTGTGCATTAAAGTATACTATCAAGAAAATGAAAAGGCAACATACAGAATAAAAGAAAATATTTGAAAATCTCATATATGATGAAATTATAGTACACAGAGTATATAGGAACTCCTACAACTCCACCACAAAAAGATTAAAAACCCAATTAAAAAATGGATAAAGAATTTGAATGTACATTTCTCCAGAGAAGATATACAAATAGTTAACAAGTACATGAAAAGATGCTCAATATCATTAATCACAAGGTAAATTTAAGTCAAAACTATAATAGGATACCACTATACACATAATAAAATGTCTATAATTACTATTATTTTATTATTTTACTATTTTCTGATATTAGCGTATTTTATTTTTTTATTTTTAAGTAACTCTTTATTGTTGAAAGTATTACATATGACCCAATTGATCCCTTCTAGCCAACTCCCTGCCTCCCACCCCAGGCTGTGTAGAAGCTTTTTGTTTTTATGTAGGCCAATTTATTTGTTTTCTCCTTAGTTTCCTTTGCCCTAGGAGAAGCACCGTTAATAATATTGCTTTGAGAGGTGTCTGAGATTTTGCTGCCTATGGTCTGCTAGAATTTTTATGCTCTCATGGCTTACATATAGGTAGTCTTTTATCCAGTTTGAGTTTATTTTTGTATATGGTGTAAGTTGTTGGTCTAGTTTCATTTTTTTGCATGTATTTGTCCAATTTTCCCAATACCATTTATTGAAAAGACTGTCTTGACTTTATTATATGCTCTTGCCTCCTTGGTCAAATATTAATTGAGCATAATGACTTGGGTTGATTTCTGAGGTATCTGTTCTGTTCCACTAATCTATAGTGCCTGTTTTTGTGCCAGTACCAGGCTATTTTGATTAGAGTTGCTCTGTAATATAATTTGATATCTATATCTAGTATTGTGATTCCTCCAACTTTGTTCTTCTCAAGATTGCTGCGGCTATTTGGGGTCTTTTATGATTCCATATACATTTTTGGAGTATTTGTTCTAGATCTGTGAAATATGCTGTTGGTATTTTAATAAGGATTGCATTGAATCTGTAATTGCTTTGGGTATGGACATTTTAATGATGTTGATTCTATTAATCCATGAACATAGTATAGTCTTCCACTTGTTTACATCTTCCTCTATCTCTTTTTTCAACACCTTGTAGTTTTTTGAGTAAAAGTCTTTTACCATCTTGGTTAATTTTATTACTAAGTATCTTATTTATTTATTTTTTGCCATAATGGTAAATGAGATTGTTTATTTAGTTTCTCTTTCTGAGAATTCATTATTGGTGCATAAAAATGCCATCAATTTAATTTTGAATCCTGCTACATTGCTAAATTTATTTGTTAAATCTAGTAGTGTTATGGTGGAGTCTTTAGGGTTTTCTAGGTACAATATAATTTCATCTGTGAATAGTGACAGTTTTATTTTCTCCTTTCCAATTTGGATGCATTTTATTTCTTCTTCTTGTCTAATTGCTATGGTTAGGACTTCCAGTACTATCTATATATATAAAGAGCCAGGGTCCATAATGTCCAAAATGACTGAATGGATGACCAAACACCGGAAGTCAGTTCTGAGGCAACCTAGCACTGACTGCTGAGGAGGCTGTGGATCAGGCCTGGAGAGAGAAGCAGGGTCTGATCTGCAGCCTCTGTGGCAGCTGTTGATCAGCCCTTGCCTCTCTTTCTCTCCGAGCCTCACCAGCAGCCATGGGGACTGCTAATCAACCCTGCTTCTCTGATCAGGCCTGGAGATAGGCCTGGAGACGCTGACTGGCATAGAAACCAACCAATCAGAACCAAATCTGGTGAACTGTGAGAAGCCAATGGCTGCCTATGAGGTGGAGCTTTTGACACTGACTGGCATAGAAACTGACCAATCAGAACCTAATCTGGGTGAATTGTGAAGGCAGAACCTAAGATGAGGGCTGAGGAGAGGTTTTAAGGGCAACAGCTATTTGGTGTAAGGTGTAAGAAAGCAGTTCAATTTTTTAATGGCTGGTTTGGCAGTATAGTGCATATGGCCGGCTATCAGTCCAGATATAGGGATTATGTATTTTTGTCTGCCAAGAGCATCTCCTCCTGCTGAAAAAGGTGTTTTGCCCCCCCACCCCCATTTAAGCAATCTTATCCTATATAATCTATCTATACTAATAAAAGGTATTATGCTAATTAGACTGGGTCGACCACCCATCTTCCGAACTTCTGACTTCCTTCTAGACCAGTAATGGGCAACCTTTTGAGCTTGGTGTGTCAAAGTTCGCCAAAAACTGAGCATAACTTGGGTAGTGTGTCACTTTGAGGAAAAAACATTATTTCACGATATTTATAGTTTAATAACATAAATGTATAATTGTTATATATAATTGTATTTAATGAACCAAAAACTAAATATTTAACTTACCTGCGTAGTGACTTCTTTGTTCATCCATCAGTCAGTTTCTTTTGTTGGTCTTGATATTATTTAGCTTGTGTGTGGTGCCGTGAACTAAGATAAGTGAGGGGGAGGGGGAATTCTTTAACTAACCTGTCTATTAGTGACTTTTTAACTAACCTGCCTATTAGTGACTTTTTTGTTGCTGAATTTCATTGGCTAAATCTTCAATTGAAGGTTGGTATTTTGTACACTTCAGGCCCAAGCAAGCACTACTAACTTCATCTGTCAATCTGTTTCTTTTGTTGGTTTTGATATTATTTAACGCTGAGAATAAGGCCTCACAAAAGTATGTAGACAGAAAAATTGTGAGTAAAGCCATTGCTATATTTTTCAGGGTGCTAAAAGTGTCTGGTAGTCAGTTCCAGGCACTCCAAATTTCCTGTTCGTAGTGGCACTCCTCTTGATTCTCCAAGCGGCACCTTTCCAGATTCTCAAGCTTTGACCTCAAGTCGACAAACACCTGAGCCCAGATACTGTCTTGAAATTCTGCAAGTTGTATCTCCAAATCATCAATTTGCATCCATTGGAAACCATTTAATTCCAAACTACTGTAGACTACTACATCAGGATACTTAATTATTTTCATGGTCTGTTCTAGACTTCTAAATTGACTAAATCTATCACTAAACTGGTCATGTAACGAGTCTAAAACATGCTGGTACTTCATATGCAAGAGTTCCATTTCATTTTGTACAGCTGCACTGGCCGTCTCAAAATACTTTGTTACTTGAGGAAAATACTTATAAGTTTTAGTTTCTACATCTCGCTTGAAAATTTTAACTTTACTTTCAAAAGCTTTTATGTAGCCAAACATAATGTCAATACTTTTGCCAAAACCTTGTATCTTTAAGTTCAGTTCATTAATATGAACAGAGAGATCTGTAAAAAACATCAGGGTGTTGACCCACTTATCATCATTAAGCTGAGGAAAGTTTCCCAGATCCTTATCGTCAAGAAATACCTTAATTTCTTCAAAGCACTCCACAAAGTGCTCAAGAACGTTGCCTCGCCTCAGCCATCTTACATTATTGTACATCAGCAGTCCACTGTAGGTGGAATCAACCTCCAGTAAAAGTGCCGAAAAATTCTCGCTTGTGAAGGGGGCAAGCAGCTATTAAGTTAACTATTTTTGTAACAACTGACATTAAAGTCGTTTAAGTCGGTGAATCCTGCCTTGGCACATAAAGCCTCCTGATGGATAATACAATGAAAAGGCACAATCGGATGTCCAATAGCTTCTGTAAACAATTTGACAAATCCCACTTTCCCTCCACCATATTTGGTGCCCCATCTGTCATCACTGACACAACTTTAGAGATATCAATGCTTAGGTCACGAAATGTTTGTATAACAACCTTACATAGTTCACTTCCTGATTTACTTGTTGACACTGATACTAACTTTATCAACTCTTCTCTCATTGTGAGACCATCAGAATATCAACCAATAATAGCCAACTGAGCATGTGATGTGACATCAGTAGTTTCATCAAGAGAGATCGAAAAATATTTACACTTCCTTATGTCTCTCTTTAATTGATGTTGTACATTTGTGTTCAGTCTCATTATTCGGTCTTTTATGATATTTCTACTGAGTGGTAACTCAGATATTCTCTTAATAATTGCATCTTTATTCAGCATATCGTGAAATAGAACTGGTGCACATCTTAGGGGAGTTTCTTTAATAAATTCTCCCTCACTGAGCGCTTTTCCATGCTGAGCTATAGAGTGAGCAATGCTCAAACTTGCAGATGTTAAATTTGTAGAGCCTTTCATAAATTTAAGGGTGGAATTAGATTGGCTCTTATAAAGGTGTAGCTGCCTGGAAATGTATTCCTTCCTTTCATCCTCACTTTTTTCCAAGAGCTGGGAATGATTAGTTTCAAAATGTCTATTTATATTCCACGTTCTGCTTACTACCGTTTCAGTACATAGAACACAAAATGACCTGCCATTTTTTTCTATAAAGCCATACATCTCGGTCCATGTCTCTTGAAAGGGTCGGCCACTGCTACTACCACTTCCTTTACTTAACCTTAGTTTTTTATTTTTTGGGTTCTCCATCAGGGGGGCAGTGACAGAAGATAGAATTATGGATAGCTTGTTAGGCCTGCAGGCAATTAGGGGTTAACTAGCCTAACTAACCACAAAATGGTGCATATAACTGTCTTTTAGGAAAGGGCAGGGTTAATAAGCAGAAATAGGGGTTAATAAGGATGCACAACAGTAATAGTGGTGAAATGGAGTCTGCACTATGGAGCAAGATGGTGTTCCTTATGTGAATTAAAATGGCTGCCGCTATTTCAAATGGTGGGAAACGGCACCCATAGCAAGCCACAAACCCTTGCCTCTCCCAGCCTCCACCTCACTTATCTCAGTAATGATGGATTAGAAATCCATGACACCCCAGAACAGTAGATAATGGTTGCTGTGGTTAACTGTTATTTGATTACTGGTAATGGCAGGGCCCCCAGAGATGCGTCCCCTGCTGAGTTCCGCTGCTCTCTGCTCTGCTGGCGGAAGTGAGGGCAAAAATCCCGGCTTAACCGGAAGTCCCAGAACTAGACGTTTTGTGCCGGACTTCTGTTGTTTTGGCCTACAGACCTCCGGCACAGAGTGTCTAATAGGGGAAGATGAAACATTTGCGACTAGAGTCTTGGAGTTAGAGTCTAACTCCAAGACTCTAGTCACAAATGTTTCACCCTCAGGAACAGCAAATGTTTCATCCTCAGCATGCGGCTGCCTCAGTGGCCACGTGTCATCAGAAATGGCTACACGTGTCAGTGCTGACATGCATGTCATAGGATCACCATCACTGTTCTAGACAAAGCCATGGTGGTGGAGGCCGAGGCAGAGGCAGTTAGGGGCAATCAGGCTAGCAGGGGAGAGAAGTTGGGGGTGAGAACAGGCTGTCAGGGGAGGACAGTTGGGGACAACCAGTCCAGCAGGGGAGGGCCATTGGGGGTGAGATCAGGCATTCAGGGGAGGGCAGTTGGGGTCGAGATCAGGCCTGCATGGGAGGACATTTGGGGGCAAGATCAGGCCTGCAGGGGAGGGCAGTTGGGAGTGAGATCAGGCCGGCAGAGGAGGGCAATTAGGGGCTATCAGGCAGGTAGGAAGAGGGGTTAGGGGCAATCAGGCTGGCAGGCAGGTGAGCGGTTAGGAGCCAGCAGTCTCAGATTGTGAGAGAGTTGTCCGACTGCCAGTTTAGGCCCGATCCCATGTGCGATCGGGCTTAAACCAGTGGTCGGATATCCCCAAAGGGGTCCCTGATTGGAGAGGGTGCAGGCTGTACTGAGGGAATCCCCTCTGCCCCCTGTGCCCAAATTTCATGCACTGGGCCACTAGTTTTGAATGAGAGTGGTGAAAGCAGATATCCCTGTCTTATTCCTGTTCTTAGGGGAAATGATTTTAGTTTTTGCCCACTGAGCATGATATTGCCTGTAGTTTTGTCATATATGGCATTTATTATGTTGAGATATGCTCCCTCTATTCCCACTTTGCTGAATGTTTTTATAAAAAATGGTTGTTAGGTTGTGTCAAATGGTTTTTCTGCATCTATTGATAAGATCATGTTATTTTTGTACTTCTATTTGTTTATGTGATGTATCACATTTATTGATTTGTGAATGCTGTACCAGCCTTGCAGCCATGGAATAAATACCACTTGGTTATAGTGTATGATCTTTTTAATATATTGCAGGATCCAATTTCCTAATATTTTGTTGAGGATTTTATCAACTGTGTTCATTAGGGATTTGGCCTGTGATTCTCTTTCTTTGTATGTCTTTTCTGGTTTTGGATTTAGGATAATGCTAGCTTCATAAAACGGGTTTAGAAGTGTTCCTTCTTCTTGGATTTTTTGGACTAGCTCGAGGATGATAGGTATTAGTTCTTTGAATGTTTGGCAAAATTGCCTATAAAGACATGAAGACATCTGGACCATTTGTTTGCTAGGAGTTTATTATTATTATTATTATTATTATTACTGCTTCAATTTCATCAGTTGTTATTGGCTTATTCAGGTTTTCTAATTCTTTCTGATTCAGTTTTTGGAGATTATATTTTTCTAGGAATTTGTTGATTTCATCCACATTGTCCAGCTTTTTGGCATATAGTTGTGCATAGTGTTTTCTTACATTCTTTTATATTTATGTGGAGTCAGTTCTAACTTCTCTGCTTTTGTTTATGATTTATTAATTTTCATCCCAGCTCCTTATTTCTTGATGAGCCTGGCTAACAGTTCATCAATCTTTTCAAAGAACCAGCTCTTGGTTTCATTGATTTTTTTTGTCTCTATGTCATTTATTTCTCCTATAATCTTTATTATTTTCTTCCTTCTACTTACTCTGGGCTTTTCTTCTTCTCTTTCTAATTCTTTAAGTTGTAGGGTTAAGTAGTTCATTATTGATTTTTATTTTTTTATTTTTTTGAGGTATGCCTGTAGTGCTATAAACTTACCTCTCAGGACTGCTTTTGCTGTGTCCCATAGATTTGGATTGTTTTACATTAATTTTTATGAAGTTTTTTATTTCTTTATTAATCTCATTGGTAACACATTCATTGTTTAATAACATGCTTCTTAGCTTCCATATGTTTGAATGTTTTTTAGTGTTTTTATGGAAGAAATTGAAGCAGTCATCAAAAAGCTTCTGGCAAACAAAAGCCTGGGGCCAGACATCTTCACAGGGGAGTTTTACCAAACATTCAAGGAAGAACTAAAACATATCCTCCTCAGACTATTCAAAAAAATTCAAGAGGAAGGAACACTCCCAAGCTCATTCTATGAAGCCAGCATCACCCTAATACCAAAACCAGATAAAGACAACACAATGAAAGAGAATTACAGGCCAATATCCCTCATGAACATAGATGCCAAAATCCTCAACAACATTCTAGCAAATCAGATTCAGCAGTATATCAGAAAGATCATACACCATGACCAAGTAGGATTTATCCCAGGAATGCAAGGATGGTACAATATCCGTAAATTAATAAACGTTATTCATCACATAAACAAATTGAGAGATAAAAATCACATAGTCATATCAATTGATGCAGAAAAAGCATTTGACAAAATCCAACACCCTTTCTTGATAAAAACTCTCAACAAGGTGGGTATAGAAGGATCATACCTCAACATAATAAAAGCTATATATGATAAACCCACAGCTAACATCAAACTCAATGGGCAAAAACTAAAACCATTTCCCCAAAGAACAGGAAGAAGACAGGGATGCCCACTCTCAACACTCCTGTTTGACATAGTGCTGGAAGTATTAGCCATTGCAATCAGACAAGAGGAAGAAATAAAAGGCATCCAAATTGGAAAAGAAGAAGTAAAGCTGTCCTTATTTGCAAATGACATGATATTGTACATAAAAAACCCCGAAAGACTCCATCAAAAAACTAACAGACTTAATAAATGAATTTGGCAATGTTGCAGGATACAAAATTAATGCCAAGAATTCTATGGCATTTATATACACCAATAGTGAACTTACAGAAAGAGCAATCCCATTTACCATTGCACCAAAAAAATTAAGATACCTAGGAATAAACTTAACCAAGGAGGTAAAAGACCTATATATGGAAAACTACAGGACACTGAAAAAAGAGATAGAGGAAGACATAAACAGATGGAAGAACATACCGTGTTCATGGATTGGTAGATTCAACATCATTAAAATGTCCATACTACCCAAAGCAATCTATAGATTCAATGCACTCCCCATTAAAATACCAACGGCGTATTTCACAGACCTAGAATGAACTCTCCAAAAATTCATCTGGAATAAAAAAAGACCCCGAATAGCCACAGCAATCCTGAGAAAGAAGAATAAAGTAGGTGAGATCTCAATACCAGATTCCAAGCTATATTACAAAGCCACTGTTCTCAAAACAGCCTGGTACTGGCAGAACAACAGACATAGACCAATGGAATAGAATAGAGAATCCAGATATCGACCCAAACCACTATGCTCAATTAATATTTGACAAAGGAGGCATGAACATACAATGGAGTCAAGACAGTCTCTTCAATAAATGGTGTTGGGAAAATTGGACAGATACATGCAAAAAAAATAAATAAAACTAGATCACCACCTTATACCATACACAAAAATAAACTCAAAATGGATACAGGACTTCAACCTAAGACAGGAAACCATAAAAATACTAGAGGAATCCACAGGCAGCAAAATCTCAGACATATGCCAAAAGAACTTCTTCACTGATACTGCTCCTAGGGCAATGGGAGCTAAAGAGAAAATAAACAAATGGGACTACATCAAAATTAAAAGCTTTTTCACAACAAAAGAAATCATCAACAAAACAACAAGAAACCTCACTGTATGGGAGAACATATTTGCAAATGTTATCACTGATAAAGGTTTAATCTCCAACATCTACATGCAACTTATACAATTTAATAAAAGGAAGATAAATGATCCAATAAAAAAAATGGGCAAGGGACCTAAATAGAATCTTTCGAAAGAAGACAGAAGGAAGGCCAAGAGACATATGAAAACATGCTCAAATTCACCAATTATCTGAGAGATGCAAATCAAAACGACAATGCGGTACCATCTCACACCTGTCAGAATGGCTATCATAAACAAATCAACAAACGACAAGTGTAGGCGAGGATGCAGAGAAAAAGGAACCCTCATGCACTGCTGGTGAGAATGCAGACTGGTGCAGCCACTGTGGAAAATAGTATGGAGTGTCCTCAAAAAACTAAAAATGGAACTCCCATTTGACCCTGTAATCCCAGTCCTAGGAATATATCCTAAGAAACTGGAAACACCAATCAGAATGGATATATGCACCCTTATGTTCATAGCAGCACAATTTACAATAGCTAAGATTTGGAAACAGCCTAGGTGCCCATCAGCAGATGACTGGATCAGAAAACTGGTACATCTACACAATGGAATACTATGCTGCCATAAAAAAAAGGAATTCTTACCATTTGCAGCAACCAGGATGGAACTGGAGAACATTATGCTAAGTGAAATAAGCCAGTCAATAAAAGAAAAATGTCACATGATCTCACTCATTTATGGATAATAAATAACATTATAAACTGATGAACAAAAAGATAGATACAGAGACAGTAAAGCATCAAACAGACTGTGAAATTACAGCGGGAAGATTAGGGAGAGGTGGCGGGTATAAGAGATCAACTGAAGGACTTGTATGCATGCATATAAGCATAACCAATGGACGCAAAACACTGGGGGGTGAGGGCATGTATGGGAGTGGGGTGGGAGGGCAATGGTAAGATATGTACACATATAATACCTTAATAAAAAAATGAAATAAATAAATAAATAAATAAATAAATAAATAAATAAATAAAAAGGGCATATCTACTGTTAACACACTCCCTCCACATTTATCTGGGAATATTTAAATTTCTTTCTCACTTTTGAAGAACAGTTTTGTGGTATGTGAAATTTTTGATTGATAGGTTAATTTTTTATTTAGCACTGAATATTTCAATCTTTTGCCTTCCAAAGTTTCTGATGAAAAATATCCTGATATTCTTATTGAGGATTCTTTGTATGTGCTGAGTTGCTTCTCTTGCTACTTTCATGATTCCTTCTTTGTTTGTGTTTTGACAGTTTGATTATAATGTTGATGTAGATGCCTTTGAATTTATTCTACTTTAATTCACTGAGCTTTTTAGAAGCTTATATTCATGTCTTTCATCAAATTTGGGAAATTTCTAGCTATTGTTTTTTTCAGATAATCTCTCTGCCCCTTTCTCAAAGTTAAAAGCTGAAATGAACTGAAATTAAGCTCAATTTAGTGTCCCAGCCTTCCTCTAGAAGTTGCAAGCCTTCAATAGAAAATAGTTACATCAGATCAATTCTGTCTTCCCGGAATTCTTATTCAGGGTGACTAATTTTTAAAAAATAAAATGTGAGGGAAGATGTGGAGAAATTGGAACCCTTGCACTTGCTGGTGAAAATGCAAAATGGTTCAGCCACTGTAAAAAATAGTTTGAGCCTAACTGGTTTGGCTTAGTGGATAGAGTGTTGGCACAGACTGAAGGATATTGGGTTTGATTCCGATCAAGGGTACGTACATATCTAGGTTGTAGGCTCAATCCCCAGCCCTGGTCAGTGTGTGTGTGTGTGTGTGTGTGTGTGTGTGTGTGTGTGTGTGTGTGTAAGGCAACCAATTAATGTGTCTTTCTCATATCAATGTTTCTTTCTCTCTACCTCTCCCCATCTCTCCCCCTCCCTTCCACTCTCTCTAAAAATCAATGGAGCCCTAACTGGTTTGGCTCAGTGGATAGAGTGTCAGCCTGTGGACTGAAGGGTCCCAGGTTCAATTTTGGTCAAGGGCATGTACCTTAGTAGCGACACATCCCCAGTGGGGGGTGTGCAGGAGGCAGCTGATCAATGTTTCTCACTCATTAATGTTTCTAACTCTCTGTCCCTCTCCCTTCCTCTCTGTAAAAAATCAATAAAATATATATTTTTAAAAATCAATGGAAAAAAATATTCTCAGGTGAGGATTAACAACAACAACAACAAAATTAAGAGTAGTTTGATGGCTCTTCAAAATTTGAACATAGAATTATCATATGATATATCAATTCCACCCCTAGGTATATACACAAAAGAATTGAAAACAGGTACTCAAGCAAATACAAATGTTCATAGTAGTACTATTCACAATAGCCAAAGGTTGAAACAATCTAAATGTCATAAATAGGCGAATGGATAAGCAAATTGTAGTGTGTGTGTGTGTATATATATATATATATATATATATATATATATATATATAATGGAATATTATTCAGCCATAAAAAGAAATAAAGTATTGATAGATGCAGCAGTTTGGATAAACATTGAAAAAATATGCCAAATGAAAGAAGAAAGATATAGAATGTCACATATTGTATAACTCAATTTTTACAAAATACTCAAAACGTGTAGAGAAATGGGAAGTAGATAGGTGATTTCTAGAGTTGGAAGAGTGGTGAGGGGAAATAACTGCTAATGTGTAAAAGTTTTTAATATAGTGTGATAAAAATATTTTGAAACTGGAGAGAGACAGTATTTGTGCAACATTGCAAATGTACTAAATGTCACTGGTTTATTCACTTTAAAGCGATTAATTTCATGTTATGTAAATTTCACTTCAATTTTGCCAGGTTTTAGAAACACTGTGGTGGCAGTCACAAACCCAGATAAATAACTAAATATATTATTGATATTCTTAATTTGAAAAAAAACACTATTTTGAAGATTACTGAAAGTTACTCAGTTAAGCACATTATTTATCACTAGAGGCCCGATGCACAAAATTCTTGCAAGAGTAGGCCTTCCTTCCCCCTGCTGCCAGAACCTACTTCCCTCCAGCACCCGGGACCTGGACTTCCCTGGCAGCCCAGCTTCGTCCAGAAGGTCGGTCGTCGGGAAGGCTCTGAATCTTTCTTGCTCACATAGGGGTCAGCCAGAAGGATGTCTGGTCTAATTAGCATATTATGCTTTTATTATTATAGATGGCCAGCAATATATCTTAGAATACTTTAAATTCAAAGGGCTTATGTGAGACTCTTCCAGAGCAGAGTTCTTACATCTTAAGAGATGTCTACTCAGGATTAGGGCTGCCTACAGGCCTTGATGCCATGGGTATTCATAGCCCAGTAACAGACAAACCAAGACTCAGCTCCATGGTTACTGTCTCTGGTTCAATTTATTGTCTCCATGGAAAACTTAACCATCAAACAGGTGACAGAAAGAATAATTGCTATTTGGCCAACTAGAAATGTAGTCTAGAAGTAAAGTGAGAACTCTTAACTAAATTCTTAGGCTAATTAGCAGTCAGGAAAATGACCTCGCATAAGAAATAAATAAATTTTGTCAACCAATCACTTATGTCACAGCTGGCACAGATCATGACCCTTACAGATTTTTCCACTTTTATGGAAAAACTGCTCAGTCTTGATTGTAAAGACCACCAAAATAATAGGCTACAGCCCTTGGCTACCCTACAATAATTACATAAGACCTTCAACTGGCCTCCCCATAGTTTTATGCCAGACAGGATTTCAAACAGGTGCTCCATACTACATACACCAGCATCAATCCAGGAAACGTCACTCACCATATCTCAACATGTGTTTCACTATAACACAGTCCACAGATGTAACCAAGCCAGGCCGTTCTCAATAAACACAACTCCCAAATCCTCACTTAATTGTTCACAAACCTGTAGCTTCCTCAGGTGCACAGCTTATCCACCTCCCCACTCCAACTCGTTCTTTCAAGAAATACTCAAGTTATTTCTGTTCATCCTGTAAGGACCTCCTTTGATGCTCCTGAACCATGCTGATGGTTTACCACTATGAAGAGAGATAATAGGTTACTAAAATGTTAACTTGGTTCTAAGAAATTTGGATTTTGTTGCATCAGATTGTATATCTATTGATCAGAAGGTTTTCATCTTAACAACCAGTGATGGGGTTTTGTCCTTGCTGTTCTCACCACTGCGTGTGCTGGTAGGCCATGAATCCAGAATCCACATAGCACTGCGTCAGCAATGATGTCCGTTTGTCAGGATTGTTGGGACAGTGTGGTAAATATGTGTTTGAGTTGTTACTTTTGGGGGCTAATTTATAATGAGATGGAAAAAGATGGGACAGGAGAAGTGAGAAATAGAACCTTGCGAACAAGAGAGCTGCATCAGGCAGGGATCTTATGTAAAAACTGCATTTTAGCAGCATAGGAATTACAGTTACTGGAAAGGCTGAAGAACAAAACTTGGAAAATGTGTAGGATAAAGGACTGCTAAACCAGACAACAGCTGAAACCCTGCTACAAAGTGACTCTGGTGAGGATACTCTTGTCACCATCACCAAACACTGGCTGCCAAAGTCTGTTCCCTCCCCATTGTCATTGCTACATTCTACCTGTACCCTGATTGGTGCCATCATACCTCACTCACAGCTCTGCTGCCCACACCTGCTCCAGAATTGGGCTATATATAGCTCCTCTTTATTAGATTACAAGCTCCCAATTTGCTATCCTTGAAGGTGTTTCTGATGACTGGTGACTAGGTCATAAGTCCTCTACTTAGCAGCAGGAGAATCAAGAACATAAACAAAGTACCTGACACTTCAGCTTCTATAGTGGGAAGTAGGCTTTTCTTCCAGGTAGTGAGGACTTCTAGGTATTTCCCAAATGTGATAAGAAAGGTCATATGCTAAACGTCCAAAAGAGGTGGCTGCTAAATATACATGTAATACTCACTTTGGATGCACAAACGTAATATAGAGATTTATACTGGGGGGAAAAGGAATCAAGAAATGCTTCTTTTTCAATCATGTAACTTTCCTCCTACCATTAAAAATGAGTTTTTCTTCATTTCCAAAGTATGACAAACTAAAGTATAATTAGTTAATTAATTAGCTTAAAATACTGGAATTCTGGATGATGTCCATTTTTCCACTAATTCTGTCATGTTACTATCTCAATAGTTTATAACCTATGGACTAAATTATAAAGTTAAAACCAGTATACAGTATCATGTCATCTTCAAATAATGAGTTCTACTTCTTCCTTTCTAATTTGAATTCCTTTTATCTCTTCTTCCTATCTAATGTTGTGGCTAGAACTTCCAATACTATCTATACTAATAAAAGAGTAATATGCTAATTAGACTGGACAGCTGAACAACCTTCTGGAAGACCTGGAATGAAAAGTGGGTGGGGGGCAGGGCCACCAAGCCTGCTCCACCAAGCCAGCCATGGTGGTCCTGGTACAGCACTGTGACACCTTCCACAGAGGTGGCACCAGCAGAGGCTGGACAGGGTGCGACTGTGGTGCCTCAACCTCCCACAGCTCCTCCCCCATCTGGCCTGGCCTCAAATCGCACCTCCCCACCAGTGGGCAGGGGGTGGGGCCATCACTAAGAAATAGCAAGCCCAGCTTCTGGTTGAGCCACACTCTCACCCCCTGCCCCTGCTCAGTCAGAAGCTGGGCTAATGGCTGGCGAGCACAGCAGAGGTGGCGTGAACCTTTCCTGCCTCCACAACAGGAGTAAGGGGCCCTGGACTGTGAGAACACTGGACTGCGAGAGGAATGTCTGAGTTCCAGCTTAGACCCAATCCTTGCGGGGGAGGGTCCTGGACTGTAGGAGGGCACAGGCTGGGCTGAGGGCCTCCCCCAGGGCACAAATTTTGTGCACCAGACCTTTAGTGTTTAATAATAGTGGTAAAAGTGGATATCCTTACTTGTTCCTGATGTTAAGAGAAACACTTTTAGTTTTTCCCCATTGAGTATGATATTAGTTGTGGGTGGGTTTGTCATATATGGCTTTTATTATGTTGAGATATGTTCTCTTCATTTCCACTTTGCTGAGGTTTTTTTTTTTTTTTTTCCATAAATGGGTAGTACATTTTATCAAATGCTTTTTCTGTATCTATTGATATGATTATGTGATTTTTATCCTTCATTTTGTATATGTATCACATTAATTAATTTGCATATATTGTACCAATCTTGCATCCCCAGAATAAATCTTACTTAATCATGGTGTATTGCTGGAAGCAAATTCCAGCAGGGCATAATAAATGCTAGAAGTTCATCGGAATGCTGATGGCCATTTTCAGCAGGGTTGAAGACCTGCATTTTATTGCCTGCTGCCAGACAGCTGAGGGCAGTTCCCCTAACCTGATAATCCTTTATTGTTTACCAAGTCTTACCTTTGATATGTATATCTGCTTTGCTATAGGGAAAAATGTGGGAATAAAAAGCCAGGGGTCCAGAGATTCGGGGAGCTTAGTCATTAGAACGAAGTATCCATCTGGCCCCCCAAAATGCCTTCCAAATTCATATTTCTTCTCTAGTTTCTTCACTCATTTACGCACAGCCCTTCTCCAGATTCCTGAACCCTCGTAGATGCAGAAAAGACTCCCGCATTTATGGTGCCTGAGACAGGGACATCTGGAGAAGAAGATTATTTGCCTGAGTGAAGAAAGGAAATTTGCCCGGGAGAGGTGAAGGATTCACCGGTAAAGGTGAGGGGGTCCACTGGTAAATTCGGTGGGGAGATTAACTGTGCATAAAGCCTGCACCAGCTTTGGAAGTCACGATACAGACTGGGCGGGAACATCTTTTTCTAGCCAGAATATAATGGGGAAGAATTCGGTTCAAAGGCAAAAATGTCATTGTAAATTTTTAGCTTGTATGCTAAAGGATAAAGTAATTGAAATGTCAAAAAGCACTTTCTTAAATCAGGCTCAAGGAAAAAGAGTGCCATTGTCATGTTTAACTATGTGGGTTCTTGTTCAAATTGCAAAATGCCTAATTCATATTGAAGATCAAAAATCTGTTTGGAAAGACTTGGCAGCTGGAGAGGATGGAGTGTTAATCCTCTCACTGAGGGACTCTCTGATGCTTTGTTTAAAAATTACCATAGGGCACCTGGGGACAGACAGATTTTAGCTAAAATAACTTTAAAGGCCAGTCAATTCTATGGAGAGTGTGGGATAGAAAAGATTCAGGAAAAGAACTTTGATTAATTACTTGTATGTTTTATCTGTCATTTTTGTTTGGTTTGATGTGTTTATTGTTAGTTTATTAAGCATGCCTTTAGTTTAATTGGGAAAAGAAATGCAGCCAGACCATTTACTGAATTTCCCCAGAGGAAACAGGATGTGGGGGTGGGGAGACACGTGGTGATCCTGTAAAATGGATGCCTACTCCTGAGAGAGCTATTAAAAAGTCTCATATTGGACATTACTTACCTGCTTTCTAAGAGAGAAGGGCCCAGAGAAGCCCCAATCTTTGGCCAGTGTCACACAGCCAGTAGGTTGTGGAGTCAGGATAGGAACCTGAGCCAGGTGACTCCAGAGAGCTTCTACTTTGTGCTTGGATCTGGGTAGTGCATTGTCCAGAGGAAAGAGAGACAAAAGTACCAGCAGTTATGATCCAGGGCTGTGGGAAAAGCAACAGACATTTTCTGAAAGAATAAACTCTTTGGCAATACAGAGAAAGCTGAGTATGATTGTTCCCTCAGGGATTTGTAAAGACTTCCTGGAGGAGGGGATTGAAGATGGCTGCTGATGGAAAGGCAGGCTGCAAGGTAATGTGTGAGTGAGAGAACAAAAGAAGAGTGTGTGGACATACGGGGAGTGTCTATTTGTGAGTGAGGGACAACTATATTCCAAGGGACTGTTGGGGACTGCTGGACCGGGCTCCCCTGACCAGGCAGCCTCCACTGCTGCTGAAAGCTTTCCCAGAGCAACTGGCTCTGCCAAAGAAACTGCACCATCTTGAAGGGGAGAGTGGTTGTAATCGGAAGCCTAGCCTTACCTTCAATTGGGAAGAATCAGATACCTCCAGGGACCCTACAACCACAACACCCAGGAACCAGTTACAAACCCACAAACACTAGATCTCAAGCAGCATGAATACATGGACTTGGATGAGCTCTGCACCTTCTCACAGAAAGGTCAGATATCTCCCAGAGAAAGGTGAAGTCTGCGATCCAGGCTGAAGAGAGAAATGCATGCAGCGGGATCTAGAGGTTCAGAGGAAGTCTGTGCCCCACAAAATTCATGGACGTGGGGGCCAGTGTAGTCTGTGAATGTGGAAAGAGATCCACAGGGCTACTGGTAGGAGGGAACTCTAGAAATCAACCCATACCTGGGCTGGGAACAAAAAGGCAGCCTGAAGCTTTACCAATAAACTGACTGTGCTGTGCCAGGGGGAAAAGACATGCACAAAGATGTAAGCAGAGTCACACGCAATGCTGGGGCGAAAAAGTCACGAGTTCACATACTTACTCTGGCTCTTTTTTCTCTTTAAATCCTTGCTTTTGATTACTAAACCAGGTACATAGGATCACCCAATTAAAAACACTCTCAGACACTGCAGGGGAAAGTTGTTTTTGTGGAACCTGGGGATAAGAGCAGATAAAAATGATCAGAAAACCATCTCTGGGGTTGTCCATACCCCCAAACCAGTATTAAGTACAGCAGGGAAAACAAATTCTAAATACTGGGTATAGAGGACTTATAGCCCTGGATGTCAATACAGAAACACTGCCACAAACTGTTGTATCACAAACTGACTCTTGTGTAAATACAACCACAGGCTGGCTGAGTAACAAAGAAATACTGCCTCCTTGAAAACAAGTAAATAAAATGGAGGCAAGCAATATGTCAGGGGAGGAATTCAGAGAAATGGTCATAAGGTCGCTGAAAATGTTGGAAGACAAATTCAACAATATGTGTAAGAACCATGAGGAAATGAAGAAGAACCAAGAAGAAATGTAAAATGACATCACAGCAATAAAGAACTCAATAGAAAGTCACAGCAGTAGACCAGAAGAAGCAGAGGACTGCATTAGTGAGCTAGAAGACAAAGTAGGAAAAAATACCCAAGCAGAGGAGCATCTAGGAAAAAAAGCTAAAAAACAAGAGGAGAGCCTAAGGGAACTTTGGGACAACACAAAACAAAACAACATCCACATAATAGGGGTGCCATAAGGAGAGGAAACTGAGCAAGGAACAGAAAACCTGTTTGAAGAAATAATGACAGAAAACTTCCCTGATATAGGGAAGAAAAAACTCACACAAATCCAAGAAGCTCACAGAGTCCCAAACATAATGAAACCTAAAAGACTGATGCCAAGGCACATTATAATTAAATTGGAAAAAACCAACAACAAAGTAAGAATCTTAAAAGTGGCCAGAGAGACACAGAAAGTTACCTACAAAGGATCCCTCATCAGATTAGCGACTGATTTCTCAACAGAAACACATCAGGCCAGAAGGGAATTGAATGAAATATACAAAGTTATAGAAAGGAAGGGATTGAATCCAAGAATACTATACCCAGCACGGATTTCAATCAAAATTGAGGGTAAAATCAGGAGCTTCACAGACAAAAAGAAAAAAAAAGGAAAGAAAAGAAAAGAAAGAAACCAGCACTGGGTTTGCGTGCCTCTTCTTGGGCAGCATGTGGGAGACGCCGAGAGCCAGTGCGCGCGTTCCCAACCCCATAGACAAGCTAAGACACTTTACTCGAGGTTTGCGTGCCTTTCCTTGGGCAGCACATGGGAGACGCCGAGAGCACCTGAGGGTGTGATTCTGTACAGACAGGGGTGTACGGCCCCGCAGTGGAAATTCTGAATTCCCTCTTCCTGGAGGGTAGCCCAGCTGCTCAACCACGGTGCCGGGACCCCTCAGAGTGCATCGGAGCTCTGTGCCGGGAGAGCGCACCTTCGCGGATGTGCCTCCACAGATGTGAGGTTCCGGCAGCCAGGCACACTGAGCCCAACTAACCACAGGGTACTAGTGGGAGCCACTATGAGCTCTCCTTGGGTGCGATCTTGCACAAGCAGGGGGCACACTCCCCTCCAGCAGTAGAAGCTTTGAATTCACTTAGCCTGGATACCAGCCCACAGGCACCTCAATTGTGCGGCTACACTGCCAGGGCCCTTCAGAGTCCTTCAGTGTTCCTCACTGGCAAACTAACCAGGGTGCTCCTGTGAACTGCTGCTGGGAGTAAGCGCCTATCCACCACAGGTGCAACAGCAAAAGCTGGGTCTGCCCACCTCATGACTGCAGAACTCTGGGCACCTCAGTCATGCCTTTCCAAAGAGCAGGTCCCCTGAGCCCCAACACCCCAACAGATGGTTCCTGGGGGCCACTGTGAGTCCCTGCTGGGCACACATGATTACAATTAAGGGTGCAAGACAGCAAAAATTGGGACACTCCCCTCCACAGCGGCTGACTTCTAGACACTGCAGTTGTGCCTCTCAAGCTCGCAGGCCTACATCAAGAGAACCCAAATAGCTTGAGAAGGGAGCTACACTAGATTAACAAGCCCAGGAGAACTGAGAGATTACGCCAGTAGCACCATCCCCAAAAGAAGCTGGCAGCAAAGCAATTGGATCTACAATTAAAACATTACAGGAAAACACGGGAAGACAAAAAAGCAGTTCCCAAAGGAAAGAAAAAGAGGAATCACCAGAAAGGGAGTTAAATGAATGTGAGGCTAGCAGCTTAACAGAGATAGAATTCAGAGTAATGGTTATAAGGATGTTTAAATGGCTGGATGACAAATACACACAACTCAATGAGACCTATAAGAAGCTGAATGAGAATGTCACCAACATGAAAAGAAACCAAGAGGAGATGAAGAACGACATAGCTGCAATAAAAAACACAATGGAAGGCTTAAACAGTAGACTAGAAGAGGCTGAGGACCGCATCAGCGAATTAGAAGACAAGGTAGGAAAAAACACACAAACATAGCAGCAACTCGAAAGAAGACATAAAAAGGAAGAAGAGAGCCTAAGGGAGCTTTGGGACAACACAAAACGAAATAACATTCGCTTAATAGGTTTACCAGAGGAAAGGAAGAGTAACAAGGAATAGAAAACCTGTTTGAAGAAATAATGACAGAAAACTTCCCTGATATTGGCAAGAAAAAAACTATCCAAGTCCAAGAAGTACATAGAGTCCCAAACAAATTGAACCCCAAAAGACCAACACCAAGACACATCATAATTAAATTGGCAAACACCAACGACAAAGCAAGAGAGGGACAGAAAGTTACTTACAAGGGATCTCCTTTTAGAATAGCAACTGATTTCTCAACAGAAACACACCAGGCCAGAAGGGAATGGAATGAAATATACAAAGTGATGCAAAACAAGGGACTGAATCCAAGAATACTATACCCAGCAAGGCTATCATTCAAAATTGAAGGTGGAATCAGAAGCTTCACAGACCAAAAAAAGGGCTAAAAGAGTTCATCACTACCAAGCCAGCAATGCAAGAAATGCTAAAGGGACTGCTGTAAAAATAATAAAGAGAAAGGCAAGAAGAAACACAAACACTAAGGAAAACTATGACAACAAACAGGTACTTATCAATAATAACATTAAACTTAAATGGATTAAATGCACCAATCAAAAGACATAGGGAAGCTGAATGGATAAGAAAACATGACCCATATATTTGCTGTCTACAAGAGACCCACCTTAGAGCAAAGGATTCACACAGACTGAGAGTGAAGGGATGGAAAAACATTTTTCAGGAAAATGGAAATGAGAAAAAAGCAGGGGTTGCGATACTTATATCAGATAAAATAGACCTCAAACTAAAGGCCATAGTAAGAGATAAGAAAGGCCACTACATAATACTAAAGGGATCAATTCAACAAGAAGATATTACTCTGGTAAACATATATGCACCCAATGCAGGAGCATCCCAATATATAAAAAATCTCCTGGAAGATATCAAGGAAAAGATCGACATCAATACAATCATAGTAGGGGACTTTAATACACCACTGACATCAATGGATAAATCCTCTGGACAAAAAAATCAGCAAAGAAACAGCAATTCTAAATGACACACTAGATCAGATGGACCTAATTGACATCTTCAGAGCATTTCACCCCAAAGCCACGGAATATACATTCTTCTCAAGTGCACATGGGACATTTTCAAAAATAGACCACATATTGGGTCACAAGCAAAGTCTCCCCAAATTCGAAAAGATTGAAATCATATCAAGCATTTTCTCAGATCACAATGGCATAATATTAGAAATAAACTACAATAAAAACATTCCAAAAAATTCAAACACTTGGAAGCTGAATAGCATGCTACTAAACAATGATTGGGTTATCAGTTAGATCAAAGAAGAAATTAAAAACATCCTGGAGACTAATGACAATAAAAACACAACATTGCAAATCCTATGGGACACAATGAAAGCAGTACCGAGAAGGAAGTGTATACCTCTACAGGCCTACCTCAAAAAACAAGAAAAAATGGTAATAAATCATCTAACTCAACAACTCAAAGAATTAGAAAGGGAGCAACAAGAAAAGCGCACAGTGAGCAGAAGGAAGGAAATAATAAAAATCAGAGCAGAAATGAATGACATAGAGACCAAAAAAACAATACAAAAGATAAACAAAACCAAGAGCTGGTTTTTGGTGCTTGGAGACAAAGGTAACACATCTCTTGATAATTTAGAATTACAACAGCATAATGTACAATTATCCCAAACAAACTTACAAACCAATTCTTTAAATGTCTGGCAGCAATTTAAAAACTACATGAAAGGATTTAATCCCTTCCACTGTGCAGAGGCACCCCTGGGAAGGCACCTGAGCATTCTATATTGGCACCTCTTGCCCTTTTGGCCAAGAGGGACCCTCTTCTCGCAGTCCAGTTGCTATCAGCTGTTGCCTGAGCTTTCAGTTCATGCCAATGTTGAAGCATCATGGTAGCTGGTACCATGGATCTGTCTCTCGCCCAGTGGGGTGAGCTGGGCCCTCCCTGGAGAAGAAACCTGGGTTCCCCAAGATATGTGATCAGTGCCGGGGCCTCACCAGCAGGCAAGGGGATCCCAAGGCAGGTGCTGGGTGTGGAGGCCACGGGGACATAGGCTACCAAGGAGACAGAACTGAACCTCACATTACCCTGCTTGACCCTGGAGGATGGCTGGTTAGCCAGAAACAGGTAAGATTCCTCAGGGAAGGAACAACCTAAGACAGGCACAGTCACAGAGGGGCCATCAGGAGAGAACTTGGGGGTCAACAGAGGTGGGGCACAGACCTTTACACCCCCCCACAACTTTGCAGGGGCCTGAACCTTCACCCCTTCTGAGGGAGGTCGCCTGCCCCAATGGCTGCTTCGCTTCCCATGCACAGCTTAAATCGGGACCTAGGTAACAGACAGAGACTTGGCCGACAGTAGATGCCCTCTCACTGCAACAAGACTTGTTTGAGATGTCTTGTACCCATGGTGTGGGGAAGTGGGTTTTTGATATCCAAATCCAGCCTAGTACCAGGAATGCTCAGGGCCTACTCAAGAAGGCAAATAATCCTTTCCACTAATATACACAGGGTAAAATAAGATTGTTGTTAGAGTGTTGAGTTTGACAATAGAGTAGTAGTCAAGTTTTCAGAGTAATTTAAATTGGCTAATTGAAATAAGCAAATATTCTAGAAAAATTGATTGTACCATACAAAAAGCTGTTCCTAAAGTGTTAACAAAAGTTTTTATTGGCAGTTCATCTCATGATAAAATTGTGTAACATGTAATGAACCTAAAGCATTCATATTTTAGTGCAAAAAATTAAAATGTAAAAGCTATCAAGACTACATTATAAAATTTCCAAAAGCCTCCTAATATTTAAATTAAAAAAGGGGGATGATAGTAGAAGAATATCATGTAAGGAAAAATATCCTGTAAGTAAATTACATCTAGAAAATTTGTACTTTAGAAAATTAAGTTTCATTTGTAATGCTAACAGCAGGACACCCATGAAAAACACACATGGTGTCAAAACAAGCTAGAGGGAAATCATTTGGGCAAAAAATGAAAAAGGACCCCAAGTCAAATTTATAGAAAATATTCCTTTACTAACTTTTGGTCGAGAATATGTTTATATATTTTCAGAAAATAACTCTAAGACCATGTGGATTCCTGCAATAGAGAGGAATTGACAGGACTGCTCCAGCCATGAAGACAGAAGAGAAACAGTCCAGAGATGGAAGATGCTGGCAACACCTTGCCATACTAGCAGACAGCAGCTGTGCATCGCTGAAGGATGCCCAGGACTAAACCAGAGAGGGTTGGACCTGCATTGACACCATTTGTCCACCATCCAGAACTGAAATATCATTGCTGACATGTACACATAAGGAACTGTTTGACATTGAAATTGGGACTCAAAAGAACTGTTGGCCCAGAAAGAAACTCACTACAGACTGATTCATTTGCCTCTCAGCATAACCATTATGGCTTGTCTCATTTTCGGTTCTTATAAGTGTATTTCTTGTATTACATGATCTCACGCATCTAGGGGAAATAATGAACAACATAAACTGAAGAAGAAAAACAGACCCAGTGACAGTGAAGCATCGATCAGACTGTCAAACCTCAGAGGAAAGGTAGGGGAGGGTGGGGGGAAGAGGGAGAGATCAACCAAAGGACTTGTATGCATGCATATAAGCCTAACCAGTGGTCATGGACAACAGTGGGGTGGGGGCATACATGGAGAAGGGCTTGGGATGAGAATGGGGGGATGAGGGCAATTATGTGATACCATAATCAATAAAGAAATTTAAAAAAAGAAGAAATAAAGAATGATAAAAAAACACCATGGTAAGTTTCAACAGTAGACTAGGAGAATCAGAGGACTGAATTAGTGAATTAGAAGACAGGGAAGCAAAACACACCCAAACTGAACTTCAATTGAAGAAAAAAATTAAAAGACAGGAGAAGAGCCTAAGGGAGCTATGGGACAACATGAAACAAAGCAACATACTAATAATAGGGGTGTGAGAACAACAGAAAGAGGAACAAGGGTTAGAAAACCTATTTGAAGAAATAATGTCAGAAAACATCCCTGATGTGGGGAAGAAAAAAGTTACAAAAGCACATAGAGTCCCAAACAAGATGAACCCAAAAAGACCCACAACAATACACATCATAATTACAAGGGCAAATGTTCAAGACAAAGAGAGAATCTTAAAGGCTGCAAGAGAGAGACAGAAAGTTATGTACAAGGGATCTTCCATTAGATTAACAAATAATTTCTCAACAGAAACACATCAGGCCAGAAGGGAATGGAAGGAAATTTACACCCTGATGCAAAGCAAGGTATTAAATCCAAGAATACTCTATCCAGCAATGTTATCATTCATAATTGAAGGGGAAATAAGAAGCTAAACAGACAAAAAATAGGCTAAGGGAGTTTATCACTACTAAGCCAGCAATGCAGGAAATGCTAAAGGGACTGGTGTAAAATGAAGAAATAAAAATGTAAGCAGGAACACAGGCACAAAAAATAAAAATGTCTACAAACAAGTACCTAACAATAATAACTTTAAACATAAATGGACTAAATGCTCCAATCAAAAGACATCAAGTGGCTGAATGGATAAAAAAAAAAAAAGGCAGGACCCATATATAAGCTGTCTACAAGAGACCCACCTCAGAACAAGGGACTCACACGGACTGAAAGTGAAAGGATGGAATAATATCATTCAGGCAAATGGAAAGGAAAAAAAAGCTAGGGTAGCAATACTTATATCTGAGAAAATAGACCACAAAGTGAAGGCTATAACAAGAGATAAGGAAGTCCACTTCATAATACTAAAGGGATTGATACAACAAGAGGATATAACCCTGATAAACATATATGCACCTAATGCAGCAGCACCCAAATACATTAAAAAACCTCCTGGAAGATATCAAGGGAGAGATCAACAATACAATCATAGTAGGGGACTTTAATACACCACTTACATCACTGGATAAATCCTTTGGACAAAAAAATCAACAAAGAAACAGCAATCCTATTGACTCACTAGATCAGATGGACTTAATTGATATCTTCAGAATATTTCACCCAAAAGCAGAGGAATATATGTTCTTCTCAAGTGCACATGGGATATTTTCAAAAATGGACCACATATTGGGTCACAAGAAAAGTGTCCCCAAATTCAAGAAGATTGAAATCATACCAAGCATCTTCTCAGACCACAATGGCATACTATTAGAAATAATCTACAATAAAAACAATCCAAAAAACTCAAACACTTGGAAGCTGAATAGCATGCTATTAAATAATGATAGGGTTACCAATGAGATCAAGGAAGACATTAAAAATATCCTGGAAACTAATGACAATAAAAACACAACAATCCAAAACCTATGGGATACAATGAAAGCAGTCCTGAGAGGGAAGTTTATAGCTCTACAGGCTTAACTAAAAAAAAAAAAAAAAAAAGTAAAAAAATAAAAAATAAATGGTAGTAAATCATATCACTCTACAACTCAAAGAATTAGAAAGAGAGCAACAAGAAAAGCCCAGAGTGAGCAGAAGAAAGGAGATAATAAAGATCAGAGCAGAAATAAATGACATAGAGACCAAAAAACCAATAAAAAAATCAATGAATCCAAGAGATGGTTCTTTGAAAGGATAAACACGATTGATGAACCTCTAGCCAGAATCACGAATAAGCAAAGAGAGAGGACCCAAATAAACAAAATCAGAAATGAAAGAGGCAAAATAAAAACAGACCCCACAAAAATAAAAAGAATTGTTAAAAAATACTATGAACAACTCTCTCTTCCAACAAACTAGACAACCTGTTGGAAATGGATATATTCCTAGAAAAATACAACCTTCCAAAACTCAATCAGGAAGATTCTAAAAATCTCAATAGGCCAATAACAATGGAAGATATTGAAGCAGTCATCAAAAAGCTACCAGCAAATAAAAGCCCAGGCCAGATTGCTTCACAGGGGAGTTATACCAAACATTCAAGGAAGAAATAAAACCTATCCTCTTCCGACTATTAAAAAAAATTCAAGAGGAAGGAACACTTCCAAGCTCATTCTATGAAGCCATCATCACCCTAATACCAAAACCAGATAAATACAACACAATGAAGCAGAATTACAGGCCAATATTCCTCACGAACATAGATGCCAAAATCCTCAACAAAATTCTAGCAAATTGGATCCAGCAGTACATCAGAAAGATCATACACCATGACCAAGTAGGATTTATACTAGAGATGCAAGGATGGTACAATATCCACAAATCAATAAACGTGATACATCACATAAACAAATTGAGGGAGAAAAATCACATAGTCATATCAATTGATGCAGAAAAAGCATTTGACAAAATCCAACACCCTTTCTTAATAAAAACTCTCAGCAAGGTGAGAATAGAAGGATCATACCTCAACATAATAAAAGCCATATATGACAAACCCACAGCCAGCATCACACTCAATGGACAAAAACTAAAGCCATTTCCCCTATAAACAGGAACAAGACGGGGATGCCCTCTCTCACCACTCCTGTTTGACACAGTACTGAAAGTACTAGCCATTGCTATCAGACAAGAGGAAGAAATAAAAGGCATCCAAATTGGAAAAGAAGAAGTAAAGCTGTCCTTATTTACAGATGACATGATACTATACATAGAAAAATCTAAAGACTCCATAAAAAATTTATTAAACTTAATAAATGAATTTGGCAAGGTAGCAGGATACAAAATTAATGCCAAGAAATCTATGTCATTTCTATACACCAATAGTGAACTTAAAGAGAGAGACACTCAAAAAGCTACCCCATTTACCATCGCACCAAAAAAATTAAGATACCTAGGAATAAACTTAACAAAAGAGGTAAAAAACCTATATACAAAAAACTACAGGACACTGAAAAAAGAGATAGAGGAAGACATAAACAGATGGAAGAACATACCGTGTTCATGGATTGGTAGAATCAACATCATCAAAATGTTCATACTACCCAAAGCGATCTATAGATTCAATGCACTCCCCATTAAAATACCAATGGCGTATTTCACAGACCTAGAAAGAACTCTCTAAAAATTCATCTGGAATTTAAAAAAAAAAGACCCCAAATAGCTGCAGCAATCCTGAGAAAGAAGAACAAAGTAGGTGGGATCTCAATACCAGATATCAAGCTGTATTACAAAGCCACGGTTCTCAAAATAGCCTGGTACTGGCACAAGAACAGACATATTGATCAATGGAATAGAATAGAGAACCCAGATAACAACCCAAACCACTATGCCCAATTAATATTTGACCAAGGAGGCATGAACATACAATGGAGTCAAGACAGTCTCTTCAATAAATGGTGTTGGGAAAATTGGACAGACATGAAAAAAAATGAAACTAGACCACCACCTTACACCATACACAAAAATAAACTCAAAATGGATAAAGGACTTAAACATAAGACGGGAAACCATAAAAATACCAGAGGAATCCACAGACAGCAAAATCTCAGACATATGCCGAAGGAACATCTTCACTGATACTGCTCCTAGGCCAATGGAAACTAAAGAGAAAATAAACAAATGGGACTACATCAAAATAAAACGCTTTTGCACACCAAAAGAAACCATCAACAAAACAACAAGAAAGCCCACTGCATGGGAGAACATATTTGCCAATGTTATCACCGATAAGGGTTTAATCTGCAACATTTACAGGGAACTCATACAACTTAACAAAAGGAAGATAAACAATCCAATCAAAAAAATGGGCAACGGACCTAAATAGAAACTTTTCGAAAGAAGATAGAAGGAAGGCCAAGAGACATATGAAAACATGCACAAAGTCACTAATTATCTGAGAGATGGAAATCAAAACGACAATGTGGTACCATCTCACACCTGTCAGAATGGCTATCATCAACAAATCAACAAAGGACAAGTGTTGGTGAGGATGTGGAGAAAAAGGAACCCTGGTGCACTGCTGGTGGAATGCAGACTGGTGCAGCCACTGTGGAGAACAGTATGGAGTTTCCTCAAAAATCTAAAAATAGAACTCCCATTTGACCCAGTGATCCTACTTCTAGGAATATGTCCTAAGAAGCTAGAAACACCAATTAGAAAGGATATATGCACCCCTATGTTTATAGCAGCACAATTCACCATAGTTAAGATTTGGAAATAGCCTAAGTGCCCATCAGCATATGAGTGGATTAAAAACTGTGGCACATCTACACAATGAAATACTATGCTGTGGTAAAAAAGAAGAAATTCTTACCATTTGTAACAGCATGGATGGAACTGGAGAGCATTATGCTAAGCGAAATAATCCAGTCAGAGAAAGATAAATACCATATGACCTCACCCATTTATGGAATATAATGAACTACATAAACTGAAGAACAAAAACAGATCCAGAGACAGAGAAGCATCCATCAGACTGTCAAACTCAGAGGGAAGGTAGGGGAGGGTGGGGGGAAGGGGGAGAGATCAACCAAAGGACTTGTATGCATGCATATAAGCCTAACCAATGGACACAGACAACAGAGGGGTGAGGGCATGGGTGGGGGTGAGGGGGCAATGGGGGGATAAGGACACATATGTAATACCTTAATCAATAAAGAAATTAAAAAAAAAACATATTAAAATAAAAAAAGACCCTGAATAGCCGCAGCAATCCTGAGAAAGAAAAGTTGAAGTGATCCAATACCAAATAGATATCAAGCTATATTACAAAGCCACTATTCTCAAAACTGCTTGGTACTGGCACAAGAACCGACATATAGATCAATGGAACAGAACAGGGAACCCTGAAATTGACCCAAGCCATTATGCTCAATTAATATTTGACAAAGGAGGCAAGAGCATACAATGGAGTCAAGATAGTGTCTTCAATAAATGTTCTTGGGAAAATTGGACAGATACATGAAAAAAAAAAAAAAAAAAGAAAGAAACTAGCCACCAACTTACACCATGCACAAGAATAAACTCAAAATGGATAAAAGAGTTAAAAGTAAGATGGGAAACCATAAAAATCTTAGAAGAATCTGTAGGCAGTAAAATATCAGACATATGTTGTTGCAAAATCTTTACCGATACAGCTCCAAGGATAATAGAAACTAAGGAGGAAATAAACAAATGGGATTGCATCAAAATAAAAAGTTTCTGCATAGCAAAAGAAACCATCAACAAAACAACAAGAAAGCCCACTGCATGGGAGAACATATTTGCCAATGTTCTATCTGGTAAGTGTTTAATCTCCAAAATTTACAGGGAACTCATACAACTTAACAAAAGGAAGATAAACAACCCAATAAAAAAATGGTCAAAGGACCTAAATAGACACTTTTCAAAAGTGGACATACAGAAGGCCAAGAGACATATGAAAATATGCTCAAAGTCAATAATCATTCTAGAGATGCAAATCAAACGAAAATGAGGTACCATCTCACACCTGTCTGAATAGCTGTCATCATCAAGGGAACCAATCAACAAACGACAATTGCTGTCAAGGATGTGGAGAAACAGGAACCCTCATACACTGCTGGTTGGAATGCAGACTGGTGAAGCCACTGTGGAAAACACTACAGAGTTTCCTCAATTAAAAGTGGAACTCCCATTTAACCCAGTAATCCCAGTTCTAGGAATATATCCCAAGTAATCAGAAAGAATATTTACACCCCTATGTTCATAGTAGCACAAATTACAATAGCTAAGATTTGGAAACAGCCTAAGTGCCCATCAGCCGATGAGTGTATTAAAATCCTGTGGTACATCTATGCAACAGAACATTACACTGCTGTAAAAAAGAAAGAACTCTTATCATTTGAAACAGCATGGATGGACCTGGACAGCATAGATCCAGAGACATAGATGCATCAAACCGACCATCAAACCTCAGAGGGAAGGCAGGGGTGTTGGGTGGGGGGAAGGGGGTGTAAGAGATCAACCAAAGGACTTGTATGCATGCATATAAGCATAACCAATGGACAAAGACAGTAGCGGGGTGAGGGCATGGGTTGGGAGGTGGGAGTAGCCGGAAGTGGTCAATGGGAGGAAAAAAGAGCCATATATAATACTTTAAAAAATAAAGAATTTAAAAAAACAAAGTCTCTGCTGGAACATGGCACATGCTACATATTCATTTTGTCCAAATTAATCTCATGGCCAAGGCAAAAGTATATTCATGACCTATAAGAGGCACTGGCAATTCACACAGCAAGAAGTGGGAGTATATAATCTTTTTGCAGGGAATGAAATAATTGGGAGCAGTAATTAAATCTACCACCATATCTCCAAGATGCTTGTGAAGTATCTCTCCTGGTTTTGGTCTTCATACCACTGTGAGAACAGTTGACATTACTTCTTCATCTCTCAATTCATTCTTCATGATGGACGGAGCTTTTCTTTCTTCTAATGTTCTTCAACTGAAACAGATTGTTCCCTTCCATGAAATGCCATTGAACTCCTTACCCACACCTTTTATTTGGGTTCTTCCTTAACTTTTTTTTTTTTAATTTTGTATTTGACTTTATGTTATACACCTTTTAAAACGATAGTTTTCCTGGGTACACAATTTTTAGATGCCAGTTATTTTCTCTCAGAATGCCAAGTGCTTTTGCATTTCCCCTGGCTTCTTCATTCTTGAGAAGTCTGCTAGTATTTTAGTTTTCCCTTTCTGAGTGATCTGTCTTTTTTGTCTGGCTCCTTTGAAAGCTTTCTCTGCATATTTGATATTATGCCATTTCAATATAAAATAGTAGAGTGTGGATTTATTTTTATATGTACAATGTACTGCACATTTTTCCCTACATATACTAGTAAATTTTACATTTCATCATTTCTAGAAAATTTAGTCTTTATCTCCTCAGATATTGTCTCTTCTTCATTCTCACTATTCTCCCCCACCCCCGAACTCTAATTAATTTGCCTTATATATTTGTTTACTATTCTTCATTGCCATTCAGCATTTTCTTTTAGTTTTGTCTCATGTGTCTCTTTAGATTTAATTCCCCTCATTTCAAAGACTCCAGAGACACCGTGAAAATTGTTTTATGCAGGAGCTATCCTTTTCAAGCAATTGCTATTCTTTTCATAGTATCTAATCAATATACTGCCAATGGTAGATGTCTCAGTGATGTTTTGTACTCTGGGTTTATAGCTATACTCCTTATCCTTGAGCTTTCCAAGAATTGAAATTCCCAGAGAAATGGAGCATGATTTTAATTATTTTAAATGTAGAACATCAGAGTTAGAACAATTAAGTTAGACTTTCTTGTTTATAATGGACTGGCTTGCTAACTGACTACGCACTATGCTACTGCGACCATGTAATTCAGTTAGGTTTGCTTTGCCTATAGGATGCAAATAAACCTGTTATCACTGCTGAGAAAGTTACTCAAAATATTAATTGTATTTAATGATGAGTTCATGATATAATGTCACATAGAAAGGCTAAGCATTGTAGCATGGCTGAATTACTAACATTTTACTATAACTTCGTTTATGGTAGGGAGACACTCAAGTGAGCATTGCCATCGTTGGCCTGCTATCATGAGTTTGGGATTCTGATATTTATTATTTTATAATTTCTCTTTTTTGAGGAGAGAATATATCTATTAATATAATTGGTTCATTGAATAGCATGGTCTTTTCCCCTCAAAACAGAAAGTGATACAAAACAGCTAATGGATCAGGTTTCGATTAAAAAAAAAATAGTTTGATGGTAGAAATGTGAGGTGTTTACAAGCCAATACTGGAATTAAGCAGAGTGAGTGTTGAATAAATATCTTGACTGCAAACATTAATTTGGACAGATAGAGAATTATATTCCATATGAAAAACAAACACACAATTTTGAAAATGTGTTAAAATTGGGTTTTCTGACCATATTTAAATAAATTATGTTCTGCATTTTAGAACTTTATAGGTAACAATGGCTTCTAAGGTGAGTAAACATTACAGCAGAAGCTAAGAAAATGCTCCACCCCAACATCTGGAGCCAGGTAATTAGTACTTTCAGTTAATAAACTCTCTAGAATTAGCCAGAATTATATTGAATTGTGCCATATAGTAAATACTGTATTGATGTGAGCTTTTATACAGTTACTAGAGGCCCATTGCACGAAGAGATTTGTGCAATAGGCCTTCCTTCCCTTGGCTTCCAGCACCCATTTTTCCTCCAGCACCCGGCACCCAGGCCTTTGCTCCTGCCAGAGTCTGCCATCTTCGTCTTCACTGCAGACTCAGGCCAGAGTCTGCCATCTTCGTCTTTGCTGCAGACCCCAGTCTTGACTTCACTGCGGCACTCTGCTCCTGTAGATCCCTTCGCGGCCCCCCCCCCCCGCCCTCCCTCTCATAGCAGGCGTCCTGCCTCGCCTGGCCACTCCACGCCTGGAGCAGCTGGGCAGCGGCCATCTTTGGCCTTCTAATTTGCATATTCACTCTGATTGGCTGTGGGTGTAGCAGAGATACGGTCAATTTACATGTTTGTCTATTATTAGGTAAGATTGTCAAAAGCCTGAGTACTACCCACAGAAGACCGGAAGAAAGAAATGAATTGGTGCAGACAAAGATAAATAAAATACACTTTCATGAATCTGACGTTAATATCCAGGGATGAGTCAGTTTGTACAAGTCTCCTGCCCAGCTCTGTATGAGGTACTCTTTGGAGCTTGCTTTCCCACAATGTCTCTAAGAAAAAAGTAAATGCATTCATCATTATTTAAACACATACATTATATCCGTGTGTACCTTTCAGTCATTTCAGCTTAATTCAAAAGGCTGCAGATTCACACTAGAATAATCAAAGGTAAAACATATTAAATAAAACATGTTTCGATCCTTGAACTTTCTGCCTTTAGAAACCAGTAATGAGCCAAAGATGTTCTTAATTGTTATTTATAATTATTAAGTTCTGAATTTTTGTATTAATTTTTCAAAATAATTTTGAAAAGCCTGACACAAAGAGATGATGATTCAAACTTTTAGTAATTTAAATCTATTTCTAAGGCTTAATATTCACAAAATAATTTAAACTAATTTCTTTGAAATCTTGACATTTCTTCTTCCTCAAAAATTATATTTTCACAGAACATATATTTGAACTTCTAATAAAGTTGTGGCAGGCAATTCATGGTATTTAATGGCACTTAAAAAATCATGCTCAAAGTTTCAGGACCAGAAACTAGCATCTATCATCTTGGCAGCAGAACACAAAATGTAAGAAAAACTCACCACTCTAATTTTTTTTAAAGCGAAGTAAGGCAATTTTTATCTAAAAGATTTGAAGGTTAGTGAAGAAAAAAAAAAAGGTGTTTAAGATGTAAAAAAATATCTTGAAATATTTCTTCTCATCTTTATTCTCTTTGTTGCTCTCTCTTTGGGTTTGAAAGATAAGATGAGAACACATCTAAATGTATCTGGAAAGAGTCTTGGAGAATTAACTCACTTCTTAAAAGAGAAAAGAACTAACTATATTATGTGATAAATAAAATATTTTATATTTAAAATTCCTTTTGAGTCCTTATTCCATCAAAGTTTGAAATGAAAGAAAGCACAATGAAAACCCTGTCTCTTATGATTTGTGATGATAATAGCCCATCATCACAGGAGAGTTTTCCAACAGTGTTGTTACAACACGGCTAATAAAAACATATAAGAGAATCTGTAACATTCACTTACAAAATTCTCTGTTCAGATTAGAACTACATCCTGTTTTATGTGTTTAAATAGACATTTCACAATTGGTAAAATATGTGCTCTGACAATGAAATTCTACAGTGTCCTTTTATAGAAGTTTTTATGATTATACTAGGACCGACTGAATCCTACAACCACAAGTCCCTTTCTGTGCTTTAACTTGCACTATGCTGTTTCAGAAGCTGCTTTCAGGATGTAAGAACTAAATTAAGATGAAAGTTTTCTAATAGGTGTGCAACACAGAATTGAAAGCCCAGAATGAAGTTTCCCACTTTAAAAAAGGAATATGATTATAGAGAAAGTTCAGGAAGTTTATAATATTGTGGAAATGTCTTACAGTAAGAAACTATTAAACACAAGTCCATGTATTTTAATTATTACTATCTTTCTGTGTCATTTGAAAACATTTAAGTGAATTTGAATAGAAGTGTATTTGCCAGGAGTAGCTTTGTGTCAGTTGCTTATTGCATGAAAATATGCTTACAGAGGGTTTTGTCACCTATTCATTGTAAATCTATATCTCTTCATATTTTAAGAAACTCTGTTTATGTTTGGATTTAAATAAGAGCAAACTGAACTACATGCTTGGAGGAGGAAAAATTAAAGTGATTTTTTAAAATAAAATGTTTCTTATCTAAGAATACCAAAGTCTTATCTATGTCCCTCTGTACATACTATTATGAAATAATGACCAAGAATACAACTGAATATTTAAATTAAAATGAAAAAAAAGAAAGATAGGCAGCATTGTGACAAAACACAGTCTCCCCTTGTGCCAGTGAAGTGAGCATGCTCAGCCCATTGGGAGGCACCGAAGTTACTCCTTCTGAGGTATAAGGAGGACACGTCTAATAACTCAATTGCTGTGAACCTATTCCTATTATTCTGGTATAAAGCATTTCTTCAACTGCAGATTGATTGCAATGTTCCTTCTACTTAACTTCATCGTTTTGATATATGTCAAAGGTAAGGCTGCTGTTTTCTCGCTTACGTGAGTGCAATTCCAAAAAATATAACATTTCTATCCAGTTTTATCATATTTGTAATAGATTCATTGCAGTGTTTGATAACAGCCCTCCAGTCTGCATTGTCATTTTCATTGTCACTATCTCTAACTGCTTAAAGTCTCATCCTAGGAATTTATAGGTGCAACAAATTTTTCAGGAAACTTGCCTTTTATATTATTAAAATTGCAGATATAATATATTTTAAAAGCAATGTCAAATATATCAATTATAATGGAGAAAAATTTCAATATGTGAAAACAGATGAATAACAAATTAAAATTTTGTCTTATGAACTTTCAACCTGCTGTAATGTGTTTATAACATTTATGTAATTGTTAGTTGCTATGTTTTGTTGTAAACGTAGTTATATTGAGAATTGCAAAGTCACAGACAAATAAAAAATCATTATCTTTCCCAAAGAGCAAACCTATCTAAAATAAAATCATTAAAAACATACAAAAGTGTACACATTTAGATAATTTTCTTTTCTGTTTTTAACATTTTTATTTCAGCCTAACTGCTAATTTTCAAGTTAGTGCTATTTTTATTGTAAAGCTGAGAAAAAAATAACATTTAATCTTTACCTGGTTTAAAAATATATATAAACTTATTTTGTTATGAGTTTGTATACTTGTAAATACATAATCTATTCATCATACTCAATGCATATTGGATTTATTATTACTATTCCAAAATCTATTTAAGTTTAAGATTTCATTGAGACTTTTTATAGAAATAATACAAGTTAGAATTTGAAATTATTTTTATTTTCTGAGAAATTTGTTTTAGGTTTTTAAAATATTCAATTTTAATAAATGAATTTAATTGAATATTATTAATCTTGAAATAAAATACAGTATTTATGAGAAGTTATTTGAGAACTTCCAACTAATAAAATATTTAAGTTTTAGCTTGAATTTGAAATACTAAAACTTTGTTTCAAATTATTTTAAAGCATTATTTTAATACACAGCACAATTTTTGTTTTGTGTTTCATCTCTCTTCCATGAAAACTTGTGTTATCTAAGGAGAAAAAATTATGAACTCATTTTGTATAAAATACAGTTGTAGAAAACTGTTTATTTCTTTGAATTAAGGTCTTCCCTCAGAAGTTCATGTCCTATGCACATTTATAATATTTAATTTTTTATAATTTTTTAAGAATAAACAGTTAAAAGTAGCTTCTTGAATTCAATACACTTTGTAGAGGTTATCTGTACCCTTAAAAAATTCTTTAAAGTACAGGAATGTAACTATAGTTAACCAGTTTTACTATAATAGTGCTTTTACTTCCGGTAAAGTATCTAACTGATTTTGCTTAGAAAAAAAAAGTCTTTATGAGATGAAGACATCTATTACTAAAATAATGTCTTAAGATCTACCACACTGTGTTCTTTACACTAAAAAAAAGGAAAAGAAATTTTAGATGATATTTTTAATATCTAAGTAAATGTCATATTTCAGATTCATAGCACCAAACTGATAAGTATTGATTAATTGTAATCCCCTGGAAAATTTTACTTTCTATTTTACATTACTTTTTATTGCTAACTTAAACCTTTATATTTAAAATTACTTATTTTCAAGGCATATTAATCAATGCTTTGATATCTCACTCCTCTTTATATAAATACAGTAGTAATTTGATATATAATTAGCAAAACTTTTTACTTTCTCACAATAAAAGTATGGACACTTAAAGCAGTAAAACTACTTATAATAAACAAATAAAAATATTTTAAATTTATGTAAGCTACATTTAAATATTTCTGATAGATTTTTAGACTAGATCTAAACAAAAGGAAAAGGTAGAAGTTATATGATTGTTCCCCCCACCCCTCATCCTTCTGGCCATGATCACCCTTGAGTGCCTAAAGAATGAACAATACCGACTATCTTAAGCTATAGACACTAATCGGTAAGTAAAGATAAAATATCTTATCGTTTTCTAAAATGTACTTTATTGTCAATTTATGCATTGAGTATGATTGCTAACCAGCCTGAAGCTGCCACCCAAAATAACTTTTTGGTGTGAACTAATTATAGACAATATTACAAATCAAAAACATGGGCTTATATGGGAAATTAAAGCACGAAGTATGGAGAATGCTACTTGGTAACTACCAATTGTTACTTATTCAAATAATTTGCTAACCTTGAAAAAATGTAGTCATCAAAGAAGTCCTGAGCAGCATTTTGAAGTGAGCAGTATGTGACTGCCCCCTAATGGACTAGTTCAAACTTCCACTCCAGAACTTGATAAAAGGTTTTCCAACTAAATTTTAATTTCACACAATTGCATTCATGCTGCTGATAGCTGTGAAAATAAGTTATATCGCCAGCCAGCCATACTGAGAGGCTGAAGCAGCAGCACTAATGAAAAGAAACTACCCTGCTTGAGGGCTGCATGGAGCTCGCTGTGAGGCAGGAGGGGACACCCTAGACACCCGGAAGTTAAAGCTATGAAGATATGTCCTCCAGTAAAGAACTAACTAACCACATCTTGCGACAGATGTTTATTCGTTTGTTCATCTTATTGTGAATAAATATGACCACATGTAATAAAAGAGTTTAAGGGCTCTCCCTTGAAGTGACAAAATTGGCTGTCACCTGAATTTTAGAGACAAAATTGGGATACTTTTCAATATCAGCTTTCAAATAAGCTGATATTGAAATATCATATTTTTATTCTAAAAAATTGCATCCTGAATAAAATTCAACTAAGACTAGTTTTTGTGTACACAGTTATATAATAACTAGAGGCCCAGTGCACAAAAATTTGTGCACTGGAGGGGGCGTCCCTCAGCCCAGCCTGCCTCCTCTCACAGTCCGGGAGTCTTCAGGGGATGTCCTACTGACTGCTTAGGCCCGCTTCCCACAGGGAGCAGGTCTAAGCCTCAGTCTGGCCTCCCTCTGGGGGAGGCGACTCAGCTGATCAGGAGAAGGCGCCCTCCCCCATCATCCCATTGCTGCTGCCACTGCTGGCTTTCTCAGCTGCCGCAGCTGCCGGCCCTCCTTGGCCCTCACAGCTGCTGCAGCTTTGTCTAGAAGGACATCTGGGAGGATGTCCAGAAGATGTCCAGTCTATCTGGTCTAATTAGCATATTACCCTTTTATTAGTATAGATAAATGCAATGAGTTTTTAGGCTTATATATACATACATTTGAGAATCCAAAACAGCTTGGTTTACTTATTTGTTAAACATGAAACTAACATTCATCAGACAAAATAAATCTGCTTCTTTTACAGGAGAAATAATAGTAGAGTCGGAGGCACAATTATCTGAAAATAAAATATAACTCTCTCTTCCATGCTTTATTTACATTCACCCATTTCTCAGCCCTATAATTCCAGTTGTTCAGTATGTACAGAAAAAAATTAAACCTGCAATAAACATTTCTCACCAGTTCTGTATGGCTATTTTCTTTGCCTGGAAAAGTTCTGTGTAAATAGAATACATGTTTGATAAGGAAAAGATAAATTTAACTAATAATTCCTTTCTCTAATTCCAGTTTATTTTTATTTAATCTATAAAGATTTAAAAAAAAATTTCATTCCCATAATTTCAACAGAATTTAAAGTTGATCTGGTTTTATAAACTTCCATTCTTACTTAATCATGTTCTTCTTTCCATTATTTCTTTGAGAATTTAACCATCCATATTTTTAACTGCTTTTGAAAGCACTGTCATCTCCTGGTTCCCCAGGGATCAATTCTCTCTTCGGTAGAGCCCTGGACACTTTCATGAAGTTGGAGGGATTTTTCTCCCACACACGTCTCTATGTGAGTGATCTCTTAATTGCCTCAATGAAGTCCATTGGAGTCTTCAGATCTGAGCCTTTAGTTTATATTAGCATCTTAGGGATTTTACATTGTGGTGATCCAGTTCCAAAGCTCATGCCCAATCTACAGTCCTGCTGGTCATGGGCGAGGGCAACATTCAAATCTCAGTCTTGGTATCAGGCAGAGCTTCTTCATCCCACTCTCTGTCAAGGGTAATTCCCTGCACATAGCTTCCTTTCTGTCCCAGCCTCTGCAGTGGGCTGCATTCAGGCCCTTTCTCAAATAGGCCCAAATCTAGCTCTCTATGCTTATCCATGTAGGCTTTCTGCCAACAAATGGGTTAGCTCCTCTCACAACAGTGGCTTTTCCTGTATTAATGTTCTGTGGAGAGTTCTCCCATCTGTGAGCTGGGTGTTTTAATGAAAACACATGTCAATCTTTCCTGTGTCTATGGAGCAGATATGTTGTGGGTAACATATTCAGGATTTGCTCACAATAGATCATCTTGACCCAAAAGCTCAGAAAAGAAGGTAGATTTTATTCTTCAGCTTTCACTTGATCTGAGACTGAACGTGAGAGGCCACACACATCAGAGATCTGGAACTGTGGAGTAAAGAGCTGTGCAAGTATAAGGAGTTAGGATAGGAGAGGCAGTGGAGTGGCAATGAGGCTCCATTTAGGGGCTAGCAGACATGTGTTCAAGTCACAGCCCTGATCCTTACCAGCCTTTGGCCTTCGGTGTAACAAATTACCTCTCAACCTCAGCCAGCATATTTGTGCAATTCTTGAGTTTCTGAGAACCACTGTGGTGATGTTAAAAAAAACAGATTCTAGGACTTCAATCCCCAAGGTGAGCTGTGGGATTCTGCATCCCAGGTGACCTGATGAACCTGTCCCATGGATCACACCACTGCAAATACTGGTATTGGTAGAGTATAGGTAGGCTTCTCTTCTATAAGAGATGCTAATTCCTTGTTGAACTCTTTATGTGTACCTGGATTGTTAATTAAGTTCACCTGGATTATTTAACACATTAATTCTACCTGAAAACTTCCTTTTTTTTAAATTTAGAGACAAATTAATTTAGCAAGGGAATTGCTGAAGCTACATTGTCTAATAATCAGTATACAGCCACTTGATAGAGAATATAATTAAAAAAGTATAATTAATATACAAGCTTAACTATAAAGTAGACTTGACATAAATATACAAGCTTAACTATAAAGTAGACTTGACATTAATTACTACTCCCTCCTTAAGAAATAAAAGATTAGTAAACCTATGACACAGTGGCTGAAGAAGAGTCTCTTGGATTTGGAGCAAGATAATATTTCTCATTTATCACCTGGTTTTCATTATCTGCTATTTTGTTCAATTATGGTCCAGCAGTGGACACTGGACTAGTCATTTGCCTATAGCAAGATAAGAGTGATAATTCAAGGTTCTCTCTCTTCCTCTCCCCACTCTTTTTCTGTCTCTTTCTTATTCACAACTTGCCTGAGATTTTCTGTCCTAAGTACATAGGCAAAACATAATACGCCTATTGTTGTAGATATTTCTACTCTTAATTTCTATATATGTAAATTCACAAAATACAAGAAGTTAATAAAATATTGATCCTCTTTCATTCTGCCTTTGAAGTCCACTGCAAAAGTATTCCTTCAAAAGCCTCAAATTCTGTCAGAAGGTGAGATAAGTTAGTCTTTATGTAAACTTGCTCATAGACAGGAAAAGAATAATAATTCAGGCTGAATGTTACCAAGAAACTCTGTTCCCTTATTCCAAAGCAATTTCTTTATGATTGTTTTCTTTATAAAATATATTTTTTTTCATTTTTTAAATATATTTTTACTGTTTTCAGAGAGGAATGGAAAGGGAGAGAGACATTAATGATGAGTGAGAATCATTGATTGGCTGCCTCCTGAACACCCCCTACTGGGGATCAAGCCCGAAACCTGGGCATGTGGCCTGACCAGGAATCGAACTGTGATTTCCTGGTTCATAGATGGGTGCTCAACCATTGAACCACACTGGCCTGGCATCATTTTAATTTTTTAATTACAATTGACATACAGTATTATATTGGTTTCAGGTGTACAACCAAATGATTAGACATGTAATTTATTAAGTGATCATTCAATTAATCTTGTACCCATCTGACACGATAATTAGTTATGAGAATATTGTTGACTATATTCCCTATGCTGTACTTTATTCCCATGATTATTCTGTTAACTACCAATTTGTACTTCTTAATCACTTCACCTTTTTCACCCAACTCCTCATCCCCCCTCCCATCTGGTAACCATCAAAATTTTCTCTGTATCTATGAGCCTGTTTCTGTTCTGCTTGTTCATTTATTTATTTTTTTAGATTAAATTATTGATAGGTATGTATCTATTGCCATTTTATTATTCATATTATTTATCTTTTCTTCTTCTTCTTAAAAAAAGACGATTTAACATTTCATGTAATATTGGTTTGGTGGTGAACTTCTTTATATTTTTGTTATCTGGGAAGCTCTTTATCTGTCCTTCAATTCTAAATGATAGCTTTTCTGGGTAGAACAATATTGATGGTAGGTCCTTGATTTTCATCACTTTGAATGTTCCTTGCCATCCCTTCTGGCCTGAAATGTATCTGTTGAGAAATCAGCTGACAGGTCATCTACTCTTCCTCTAAATTTATTAAGCATCCTTATAACCAGTGTTTTGAACTCTGCTCACTTGTAGGTAACTAACTGCTTTTCTCTTGCTGCTTTTAAGATCCTCTCTTTGTCTTTAATCTTTTAGATTTTAATTATGATGTGTATTGGTGTGTGCCTCTTTGGATTCATCTTGTTTAGAACTTTATACTTCCTGGACTTGCATGTTTATTTCCTTCCCCAGGTTAGGGAAGTTTTCCATCATTATTTTTTCAAATAGGTTTTCAATTTCTTGCTCTCTTTCTTCTCCTTCTGGTATCCCCAGGATTCAAATGTTGATACACTTGAAGTTGTCCCAGAGGCTCCTTACACTGTCCTTATTTTTTTGGATTGTTTTTCTTCTCGTTGTTTTGATTGGATTTTTTTTGCTTCCTTATATTCCAAATCACTATTTTGAATCTCAGCTTTATCTGCTCTACTGTTGATTCCCTGTAAATTATTCTTCATTTCAGTTAGTGTATCCTTCATTTTTGACTGGTTCTTTTATATGGTTTACATGTCCTTTTAAAAAAATTATATATATATATTTATATATAAATATATATATATATATTAATGATTTCAGAGGAAGGGAAAGGGAGAGCGAGATAGAAACATCAATTATGAGAGTGAGTCATTGATCAGCGGCCTCCTGCATGTCCCACACTGGAGACTGAGCCCACAACCTGGCATATGGCCTGATCTGGAATCAAATCTTGACCTCCTGGTTCATATGTAGACCCTCAACCACTGAGCCATGCCAGCCAGGCTCCATGTCCTTTTGCATGCTGTTAAAGTGCTCTCTGAGTTCATCTACTCTACCCCTAAATTCATTGATCATCCTTATAACCAGTGTTTTGAACTCTGCACTTAGTAGGTCATTTGTCTATGTTAAGTTTTCTTTCTGGAGTTTTGTTCTGTTCTTTCATTTGGGACATATTTCTTTGTCTCCTCATTTTGGCAGCCTCCTTGTGTTTGTTTCTATGTATTAGGTAGATCTTCTGTGTCTGCTGGGCTTGGTAGAGTGGACTAAAGTAGTAGATGTCCTATAGGGTCCTGTGGCATAGTCTCACAATTCACCTGAGCTGGGCACTCCAGATGCACATGCCTGTGTTGACTGTATACACCCTCCTGCTATAGTTGATCCAATCTACTGGAAGGACCGGCTGTGACCATCATGGAGGATCAGCTGTGCAGAGGCCGAACCTATGGAGCAGGACTTACTTCAGTGAGGCTCTGGTGCCCACTGAGTTCTCCCCTTTAATGTGTCAATTATGGAGGTGGTTGGGTGGTACTTTGACATCGTTTGAAGCTATCCACTGGTTGCTCTGGCTCTAGGAGGTACAGGCCAATGTCAGCCACTGCCTGTGTTCTGTCCGGGGCCACTTGGCATGAGTTACAGAGCGATCTGCAGATGATTTCTACTTGTGCTGGACTTGAAGTTACCTAGGAAAGGCCAAACTGTGAACCAAGGCTGGCTGCCATGAGAGATTTTATGAAAGTCTGAAGCATCAGGAAAGAGAGGCTATTTGTATGGAAATGTCACTAGAAATGGCTTGGATAGCCCCAAAAGTTAGTGGGGCAGGGTCTCAGGGAATCACAAAGGTGGATAAATAATGATAGCCTTATTGATGAAAACTCAGATATGGCACCTGCCTTCTGGCTTTGTGGGAAAAGGGCTCAGAAAAGGAACAATGCCCTATGCCAGCACTTTTGTCTGGCAGAAACTTGTTCCTACAGCTCTCACCCTAATGTCAGACACTTCAGTTCCTTCCCATATATATATTCCTGGTGCCTTTTGAACTGCTGTTTCAGTGCTGAAGCTCAGAGGGATTGAGTCCAAGTAAGTAAAGTGCAGGCCCTTTAAGAGGAACTGCCTGGGACTCCAGCTGCTCTCTGTCTCACTCAGCCACAATCCTTGATGGTTTTTAAAGCCAGACGTTATGGGGACTTGTCTTCCTGGTCCTGGAACCCCGAGCTGGGGGCTTGATGTGTAGGGCTGATACCCCTTGCTAACCAGGGGGAACTCCACAACTGAGATATCCCTCCTGATTTTTATCTACCACATATGGGTTTTGGACCATCTGGTCTGTGTCTCCACCTATCCTACCAGTCTCAATGGGCTTCTTCTTTATATCCTTAGTTGTAGGATTTTTTGTTGTTGTTCAGCTAGATATCAGGTAGTTCTGAATGATGGTTCTGTAGTTTAGTTGAATTGTGATATAGTTGTGGGAAGATGCAAGTACCACATTTACCTAGGCTGCCATCTTGATCAGATGCTGTTTTCTGTTTCCCACTTAAAAATGACACTCTTACTGCAATAAATAAAGCTAAAAATTATCTACTGAGAGATATAAGTTGCCCTCCCTAAGAGCACAGGATTATGTGGATGCTATGGTCTTTATGATAGTTTGTGTGAATTGCAAGAGTTTTGCAAAGAGTAATGCATGAGAAAATTACCTGTAGAGATAGAGCATATAGTATGATAAGCCAACGTGGGTCACCTTACCCCAACCTACATGGAGTCCATCTGGATTTTAGAAGAAGCTTTTTCCAATGGTAGACAGCTTCAAGCAAAAATGTCAACATAAGCCCTAGCTGGTTTGGCTCAGTGCATAGAGTGTTGGCCTGTGGACTGAAGGGTCCTGAGTTTGATTCCAGTCAGGAGTGTGTACCTCAGTTACAGGCTCAATCCCCAGCCCTGGTCAAAACTTATTATTTTGGATTTTTATATCACAATCATATCATGCATGAACATTTATAGTTTTATTTCTTCTCTCCCAATATTTATACCATTGATTGACTTGCCTTGCCTTATTGTGTTTGCAAAGTTCTCCAAGTAGAATGTTGAACACATGTGATAGTAGTGGCATCACTTTCCTGTTCCTGATCTCAAAGGGAAAGCCTTAAAAAATTCACCGTCAAGTGCATTATATGCTACTAGAGGCCTGGTGCTACTAGGGTGGGGTCCAGCTGGCCTACCCTGATTGGGGCCCATTGGGCCAGGCTGGTGGGGGGGAGGGGCCACAGGTGGTTGGCCAGCTGACCTAGCCCCTGATCAGGGTGTTGGGGGCTGATCAGGGGCCAGGCCAGCTTGGAGGAGGGGGCCAATCGGGGCCAGATCAGGCTGGTTGGCTGCCAGAGTTCACATCATAGCCACCAGTCATTCTGGTTGTTCCGCCACTTCAGTTGCTGGACTTTTATATATATACTAGCGTTCCCGTTGCAGGAAAAATCCTGCAATAGGGTTTCCTGCTGCACTCTACCCCGCCCCACCCTGCTCTCCTTCCTTCTCCCCCTGCCCCGCCTCCGCTCCTCCCTTGTCCCCTGGCCCGCCTTCTCCGCCAGCCTGCCCTGCTCTCCTTCCTTCTCCCCCTGCCCCGCCTCCGCTCCTCCCTTCTCCTCCCCCGCCCCCGGCTTGCTTGCTTCTCTGCATCTTTGCTCCCTTCAGCATCTCTTGGCTTCTTTCTAAGCTGTCTTGATATGCAAATTAGCCACCATATTTGTTGGGGTAATTTGCATACTCATCCTGATTGGTTGGTGGGCGTGGCTTGACTGGTGGGCATGGCTTGGGTGTAGCGAAGGTGCGGTCAATTTGCATACTTGTCTATTATTAGGTAGGATATATAGATGAGGTTTTATAGATATCCTTAATTAAATCAAGTAAATTACCTTCTATTTTTAGTTTGCATAGTTATTTTAAAGTAAGGGTCTGATGGTTTCCTCTCTGGAATCCCTGTCATAAGCAAAGTTAAATACAAGTGGGAAAAAATATTTGTGAGTTACAGAACAGAGGACTAACCTCCCTAAGGAATTCTGGTAACATTGCCAGGTCCAATTTTCTTGCACAGTTCCAAACACTGTATTCTAGGTCACAGGCTGTCAGGAAGAAAAATTTCACCAGCCCATTAACATAAATAAGTGAATTTTTCATAGAGATAACTGTATTCTTTCAAAGGATTGTTTTTTCTTCTGTGGATATGCTCTCTCTAATTTTTAACAAGTAAAGACTCTTTTTTTCTAATAAATCATTATCATAATACATGGTAATTTAAGATTTATAATGTTCTTATTTGATAGTCTAAAATATTAGTGACTTTTTGCAGGTCCCTCTAAATTCTTTACTTGATTTGATTGATCTTAGAAACCTCTGACCTAATGTATATGGATTACATTCAGGGTAATGGCAGAGAAAAATAAGCCAGTGCACTGAAGAGTTAAGCAGAAGAGGGACCTTTAGAAAATATGGAGAAGGAGGAAGTAAACCAGGGCAGTGAGATTTCACAAAGTCAAGGAACAAATTGGTTTCAACCTGGCGACTGGTTGATTCAAATGCTGCAAAGAACTAAGTAAAATAGAGACTTTCAAATGCCTATTGCATCTAGTAACAAAGAGAATATTAGTGACTCTAGTTAAAGAATTTTAGTGGAGCACCAAGGCCAAGGATGAAAGTTGTGAATTTAAGAAAGAAAGGGTGATGAGGAACTGGAGACATTGAATTGTATGATTTTTTTTCTGATAAATTTAATTTTGAAGGGAAAAATGTGCTTTAGCTTTTGTGTGGATACAGGATTTGTTGGATTGATTGGTTGCTTGGTTTGTTTGTTTGTTTGTTTGTTTGTTTTGAAGATGGAAGCTGATTGAATAAATTGCTGTTAATAAAAAAACAGTGGAGGGACAAGGATTTTGAAGATATAAGAGATAAAGGAAATGATTAATGGAGAGAGATTCTGGGAAGATGAGATTAAATGGAATTCTATAGAATACAATTAGAAGGCTTCTCTGAAAGCAGGAAAGGTGACCTTCATCCTTTATGTATCACCACACTTGTAAGAGGTACATCCTTCCCAGTTCACATGCAGGCAGGTTAATTTGAAAGTCAATGGGACTAGAATTTGCAAGAACTACAACCAAGGAGAAGAATAGCCAGGGAAAGTCCCTTGAGACAGATCAGTTAATGAATCAGAGAGGAATTAGGAGAGAGAGGGAAACAAAGGGAAAAAAGGTACCACCTTCTCTCCTCTCTACATTTCCTGTGCCAGAGTTCCATTAGGCTTCACCCTTTCCAAGTTATTCTTCCTTCCCCCACCAGAGCACTCATTCTCTGAGCTCTCTGTTCTCAGGAAGATTTTAGGAAGAAGACAGTCTCTCAAACCCATGCAGAACAAGAGAGGTATTTAAATACTATAAAATATTTTAATCTAAAAGAACACATCTCTAAAGATGAAGTCAAGCAGTTTACTGGTCATAGAAGAGATCTTTTTGGAAGAGAAGACTTTCTTGTGCCTTTAGATATATTCTAGAACCCATTAAGGACCATGGCATTTAGTTTGTGACCTAGGTAACAACACCCAATCAAGGGGAAGATGGAGCTGAAATCCATCCCTGGTGAGGGTGATATTGACAATTTGAAATTCTATTTTTCCCTCTAATTTAAATGAACATGTATTAGGTCTATACTCTGTACCACAAAATTAGACATCATTTCCCCAAATCTGACTGTTCAAACATCAGGCAGCCATCTGAGGAGAGAGAGGGGGTGATCCTTTCTGCAGTAAATCTGTGAGTAGGATCCTGAGGTAGTCACTTTAACCAGCCTGAGGTGGTCACTTTGTTTCAGAAGAACATGACAGAAAGTGGGGCTTAGAGAAATTCAGTCAAGGCAGGAGTCTTTGAAATGAAAAGGAGGAGGAAGAAATATGGGCTTGGAACTGAATCTGAATCCTACACATTTGGGTTGATAAGGCCACACAACCCTGTCAGGGCAGGGAGGACTAAACAAAAGCAGAAAAGCATGAGATTTCTAAGTTTTAAAACTGACAGGTCAATTTCTCTCCACTCACCTTAACATAAAAGCTTCTTTTGTTGTTGTTGTTTTGTTTTTTCTATAACTATACTTAATTTTATTTCTCAGACAAGAGATCATTTGTTTTAGGATTGATTTAGGAATTAGTACAGCTTTAACCCTTGTTTATTCCTGTTAGTGTTTTTTTATTGTTGACAGTATTACAGATGTGTCCCATTTTCCCCCCTTTACCTCCTTCTACTCAACCCCTCCCCACCCACCAGGTCTTCACTACCCTATCATCCATGTCCATGGGCTATGCATATAAGTCTATTACATTATTTGGTTTCTCTTTCCTCATCCCCCCATCCCAACATCGAGGTATGTCAGTCTGTTCTATGCCTCCATGCTTCTGGTCTTATTTTGTTGGTCAATTCATTTTGTAAAACTTTGAGTCTGCTATTTGTGGGTCTCACTTGATTTTGCTCTGATGTTGTTGACTCTAGTCCATTGGTGAGTCTATCCTAGGCCTCCTGGGAACTTCTCTTTTGCAGGCTAATGTGAGCCACTGTCTTTTTTTTTGGCCCTGGGCAACCTGATTTCGGTCTGATACGTTGAAGCCTCTAGTAGTCCAGTAAACGGGGACTTCTTATCCCAGAGGCTGGGTCTGCCTCTAGTCTCACACCCTGATTTTCCCCTGTTTTGAGTTGTTCTCCCTCCCCCCACAGAGCTGGGCTCTGCAGGAGTATCCTGGTCTTGGCTGTTGGGGGCGGGCCCTTTCTCTCCTTTCAAGGTATCAGCTCAGCCTGGTTTGCTGGCACCTCCTCTCTGCTGCCTGCAGAGGCATGGATTTCCAACCCAGGGCTGTTTGCCTTTGCCTCAGGTCACTGCAGGTCAGGTCAGAAGCAGCTGTTTTGCTGGTGGGAAAGAGGGCACCTTTCCTGGGTTCCAGGTAGGCAGGCTGATCCTCTTCCTGGTCAATGTCCAGCCCCCTTTCTGCTCACCAGCATAAGTTCCTCCAAGAAATAAAGGGTCCCCCAGATTGAATATTGGGCGTGTCCTTCAGACACCTCCAGTGTAGGCTGGCCTTAAGTGCCATTGCATGGCCCTTCCCACAGCTCAGGAGGAACTTCTCAGGCTGCACAATGGCAGGGTGCTAGTGCTACTCTATCCAGGGACTTCACACCAGGCTTCCACTGCTGCAGTCTCCACATCCATCCCTTTGGGCCACATCTCTCAGTCCCAGGCACCCCCATCTCACCCACAGATCTGCAGTCTCTTCAGTCTCCTCAGGTCTTCAGTTCTAGTAGGTCCAGGATGGGGGAGGCTATATCTATCTCCCTGGCCTTCAGTGCAGTTCTTGCCCTGAGCTCTGGCAGTGGATACAAGCAGCTGGGCTCTAGGGCAGTGGTGGCAGCACAGTATCAGTGGTGGTGGATAAGTGTACAGCAGGGGTGATAGTCCTGCCATGTCAGTGGCAATCCTGAAGAGGTCCCACCAGTGTCTACTTAGGCTCATAGTCCTGGTTTGCGTCCTCAGCGGGTGCTTGGCCCAGGGCAGGGTGCACATGGGTTTGGGCCCAGGTTGCAGTGAGTATGGGTGGTGGTGACTCTGGGTGCCTAGGTGCTGTTGCTCCCTGCAGCCTCCTCCAAAAGAGGACCTTAAAATCTCTTCAAGATGGCAATCTTCAAACCAGAGCCATGCCCGGGGAGAGGCTGTGGAGGTAGCAGCTGCTCCTTGTCCAGGAGAGCACACGCCATCAGACTGTCCCTAACACACACACACACACACACACACACACACACACACACACACACGCCCATACATGTCCACATACTCCCCCTCTCACTCCAGTCCTGCTGGCCCATGTTGGAATCAACATAAAAGCTTCTAAGGAACACTTTACTAGTTTCCTTCAAATAAACATTAAATCATCTACCTGCAAAGATCAGCTTTTAGTGACACTAATAATCTTCCCCAAAGTAAGAGAGCTTCTGGCAGGTGGACTCAGCAAACGAGCTGGATTCACCTTGGTGTCATGTCAGAGCTATTCTGAGTGGTGCTGCTGCTCCTCTCAGAGATCCTAGCTCCTGAGCTCCAACTTTGGGAAGTTTACATCTTAAAAGGGGCTTTCTTCAATTTCTTGTTTATTCCCAACCAACCTATTCATTTATTCATTAAAATCATTACTGAGCATAAAGTAAGTACCAGGCACTAAATAGAACAAGAGGAATTTAGGATACAAAGGGCAAGGAGTGAGAAATAGATTGGATTTCTTTATTTTCCTATCACATAAAATTTATACCTTGAGATGCCTTCAGGAAGACATTCTCAGATGAAAGATGGGGAGTTAAGAGAAATGCAATCAACCATTTCTGTTTGCACATAGTCAGCCCTTCCCCTCCTCTTCCCTCACCCATACTAGCTACATGTGACCCAATATTTTCTAGGGAGAAGAAAATAATCTCTATCCCTCCGTCTGTGATAGCTAATTGCTTGTCTCCCTTTAAGGGAGTCTGCATCTGTGAGGTAGATATTTAGTTGGGTCCAGCCATCAAAGGACTCCAGGTTATCTTCATGATAACCCCATAAGGGAGCACAATCTAAGTCCTTCAAAATATTTTACCCAGCCTCAGCTTTCTACTTCAAAATTGTCTTTAATCAAATATTTAACCATTCAGATCATTCAGAAAATATTATTCAGAAAATACTATTAGTATTTTATAGGTTATGAAGATATTTTAATTGCTTATTTATTGTTTATAACTCTCCCATTAACTTTCAAAAGAAATTTGAGGCTGCCTAAGATATAAACTGCATATGTCATATGTTTTTTAAAATATAATAGTATAAAGAAGTAGAAGAAGCTTTATGATAGTCCCTATTTTTTCTTTCATAGAAGTCACATAAAAAATCAGGCAATGCTAAGGTACAGCAAACTTACACTTCATACTAGAGCTTCCTTATTAAAGCCCTGATTTCTTACCTTGTGTTGAACTTGCCTGTATGCCAACATTAACTGAGGGATCCCCATGGGCCAGGCACTATCCAGTACTTTACAAGCATTAACTTGTCTCACTCTGAAATACACCCATTTAAATAAAAGGAAACTCAAGATTAAAGAGCTTAAGTAGCTTGCTCAAAATTTACACAGCTAGTGAGTGGCTGAGAGAATGCTCATCCAGGTAGGTCTGATGGTCTTCAGAGCACTTCATTGCTAATCAATATTTTTATTTATTTTAATTTTATTAAATTTATTGGGATGAAATTGGTTAATACGAATACATGTTTCAAGTGTACAATTCTATAATACATCATCTGTATATTGCATGATGTGTTCAATTCCCAAAGTCTAGTCTCCTTTCATCACCATATATTTGAACCGTTTATCCTCTTCCATCTTCTCCTTACCCCCTTCTGGTAACCGCCATATTTTTGTCTGTTTCCATGAATTTGTTTTGTTTATTAGTTTGTTGCTTTCTGTTTTATATCTCACACATGAGTGAAATCATAAATATTGGGTAGCATCCTATTAGTGGATGGATCATAAGATCCCTTTAGAAGCTTGTAATTCCTTTTTAAGCAAATAAGATAGAGTACATCCCACAAAGTACATCCCACAAAGTAAAAACAATTAATATTTCAAGAAATTTTATTTACAGTCTGTGTGTAAATTTGTATGTGATACAAAATTTATTTCTAACTGTGAATTAGTATCTTAAAAAATGTCCAAGCTGCTACACTAAAATATATTGACCCTCACTCACACACATTCCAAACATAGGAGGACTACTAGTTTTCATAAATCTGCTTTCTACAGAAATCTTTATAAGAAAGAAGTTAAAAGATTTAAAAATCCATGACTCATTATACATGTCCCCGTGGGAAGCAACTTCCGAGCCAACCCCAAAGCAGAACAAGTTTTCCTAAAATAGTCAGATCTGACTGGTCCTGGGCCTATTTGCTGGTAGTAAATCATCCATCCACCACTGCAACAACAGTGGAGAAAATAGATTTTTCTTTTGTAAGAACAAAAGTCCAGAGATTTTAGGAAAGCATTTGAGAACCATGCTCTCCACTCAGGGAAGACCCATAGCTTCTGGGGAGAGTGTGCACCACTACATCTGGCCACTCCCAAGAGAGGGCCAGATTCTCCTCTTTATGCCTTTGATGCCTAGAGGACTAAAACTCAAGTAATCCAATAGTCCACTCATTCTCTAATGATATCACTAAAAGGTTAACATTAACTTGTAACTCACACATAGCTGTAGTACTGAAAATCAAACTTCTGCCCTAAAACAAAGGCATTATTTCTTAAACAATAAGGGCCAGTAGGCTTCACATACTTTAGGAGAACTTGTGATCATTCTGCTGGGTCCCATTCTGCTGGGAGAACACCTTGCTACAAGCAGCATGTCTTAGAGGGCCCAGCTCTCACAAGGGCATTTTCCTAAGATCCAGAGTCCAAGTGCTTTCACGTTTTCAGTCTCCATTTCTTCATATTTACATGAAGATATTAACACCAAATCACACCAAGTTGCTATTAAGTGAAATAATTAGGAGACACCCAGCACAAAGTAGATGATGCTCCACAAAGGTTTGTTCTCTGTCCTTCTGTCATATTAAAAACATTGTCACAGCAATCCAAGGAAATTCCTGGCCATGATGTCAACCTTCAGTGTTGTGGCTAGGGACACTTTGCCAACACCCCTCTCTCCTTTCCATTAGTCATACTGAACTGTAGCCATGCCTGAGTCTACACTCATCTAAATCAATTTCTGTGAAGTTTCATGCTGCACTCCTTTTTAAAAATACATGACTTCCACCATTCTACTAGAATATGTACAAAGAATACATCTCTTTACTTCCTGGAAAAGTACTCTTTCAAAACTGCAAGAATATCTCTTACATCAAAGTTTCTGGAATTTCTTGGTCATCTTATGGCCAGAAATAGTAACTCTGTAAATGCTATCTTTCCTTTTCTGGGATCCTTCATTTAATGTAGCAGTTGTTCAACGTTCATTCATCTTCTCTTATGTTCCCTGTCCAAGAAGATAATTTTTAGTTCATCCTCTTTGGGTCTTACGCTTCTTGAAATGTAGGTTCCTTATTCAATTGATATTCTCATAGCACAGTGATTAAGATGGGCCTGTGGAGTCAGGGGGATGACTCAAATCTGTCCTTTGTGACTTCCCAGATGAATGACAGTATTTACCCCTCAAACATATGTAGATTTATCTCAAGAATAACTTAGATAAACCACTGTGCCAACCACCTAGCAAAGAGTGAACTCAAAGAGATATTGTTACTTACCATTATCTCCTTATTCAAATGTGTTTCTGGATTTCTAATTTATACTTAGACTGTCCTTTGCATATGTATTTTTTATTACAAGTCACTTCAAATCCTTCTTATAAAAGATTAATGAGTAGGTAAATCCAGCAATTTGATCCTGTGAGCTCACAGTCTAGCCTTTCTGTTTCTAGGAATGGACAAGCCTTTGATTTTCTACAAAAGTAGGACAATTGCTTTGGTATTGCTTACTTAGATTTCCTAAAGAGACTTAAAAATAAGCCTTGATTCCATTCTTGGTGTAGCTGATGTTAAGTATGATTGCAATTGTTCACAGAAATTGTGCATTATGAATAACATCAGACAAACTCAACTCATAGGGTTTTGTGAAAATTAAATGGGGCAACATGAAAAGAGTTAGGACATATTAACGCTTTCTTGCTATTACATAAGATTTGTGTCCTCTCTTTCACACAGATTTTGCACTGACTGAAGATAGTGTAATCACTCCTTTGTGCCAAAAAGGATATTTTCCCTGTGGGAATATGACCAAGTGCTTGCCACGTGCTTTTCATTGCGATGGTGTGAACGATTGTGGGAATGGTGCTGATGAGGAGAACTGTGGTGAGGACTCCCGCTCAGCTCCATATGTGTACCCCATTTTGTGAACCCCCAAACTGTGGGTGAATCAGATAATAATTATAATGAAGTGGAAAATATGGTTTGTTATTCTATAGGGAAACCCTTTGTAACACAAATAATCCTCCCCAATTTATTATGACTAGAGGCCCAGTGCACGAATTCGTGCATGTGTGGGGTCCCTCTAGGTGACCTCCAGGGATCAGGCCAAAACCCACAGTCCAACGCCACCTGCAGCTCCTACCTGCTGCTCCTGGTCATCCGGGCCCACTGTGCCTACTGCGGTCTCACGCCCAATCAGTCCCGATTGGAAGAGGTTCATGCTGCCACAGCAGCACTTGCCAGCCATGAGCCCTGCATCTGGCACCCTCCCAAGGGGAGTGGACTGCAGGATAGGGCTAAAACCAGCTCTCCAACATCCCCCGAGAAGTCCCAGATTGTGAGAGGATCCAGGCCAGGCAGACGGGCCCCACCAGTGCAAGATCGGGTCTGGGAGGGACCACAGGAGGTTGGTCAGACGGGAAGGAACCATGGGAGGGCTCCAGGGCATGTTTGGCCCATCTCGCTCAGTCCCAATCAGCTAGACCCCAGCAGCAAGCTAACCTACCGGTCGGAGCATCTGACCCCTGGTGGTCAGTGCACGTCATAGTGAGTGGTTGAGCAGCCTAAGCATATCATTAGTATATTATGCTTTGATTGGTTATTTGGCTGTTCTGCCATTTTTGCATATTACCCTTTTATTATATAGGACTAGAGGCCCAGTGCACAAATTTGTGCACGTGTGGAGTCCGGCTGACCAGGCTCCAATTGGGCTTGTCAGGAGGAGGAGATGGCAGGAGGTTGGCTGGTTGGGGGGAGGGGCTACAGGTGATTGGCCAGTGGGCCCCACCCCCAATTGGGATAGGGGGACCGATTAGGGGAAAGGATGGCCATGGGAAGGGGCTGTGGACAGTGGGCCAGCCAGCCCCACCCCCGAATGGGGTGGGGAGGCTGATCATGGGTGGAGATGGCTGGGGGGAGGGGTGTCAGGAGGTTGGTCACCCCCAACTGCCCTGCCACTGGCCTGGTGTATAGGGAAACCCTTTGTAACAATCGGGGCCAGTGCTGGCCTGGGGGAAGGGCCAAGGAATGTTGACCAGCCTGCCCCACCCCCTAATCAGGCTGGTTCGCTGGCTGCAGTGGGCGTCATAGTGACCAGTTGTTCTGGTAGTTATGGCGTTCCGGTCTCTGTCTTTTTATATATAGATAGATAATTATCTGAACTTTCATATACAGAGGTTGTTTAAAATAGAAATACAGTATTACAAAGCATTATCCTAATACATAAAAAGCCAGGGGCCATCACAACCAAAACAACTGGATGGACAACAGAACAGAAGCTGCATGGGATGACAAAGCTGGCAGGGGGGTTAGTGAGGGATGACCAAACAACTGAACAGCAGGCTTCATGGGGTGACCAGGCTGGCAGGAGAGCAGTTGGGGGTGACCAGGCCAGCGAGGGGGTGGGGGGGCAGTTGGGAGCAACCAGGCTGGCAGGGGGGCAGTTGGGACAACCAGGTTGGCAGAGGGGCAGTTGGTGGCAACCAGGCCAGTAGGGGGGTGGCAGTTAGGGGTGACCAGGTCAGCAGGGGGGGGGCAATAAGGGGTGACCAGGCCAGTGGCAGGGCAGTTGGGGGTGACCAGGCCAGCACAGGGGCAGTTGGGGGCAACCAGGCCTTCAGGGGGGGCAGTAAGGGTGACCAGGCCAGCGGGGGAAGGGGGGAGTTGGGGGCAACCAGGCTGGTGGGGGTGCAGTTAGGGGTGATCAGGCTGGCAGGAGGGGCAGTTAAGGGCAATCAGGCAGGCAGGCAGTTGAGCAGTTAGGAGCCAGCAGTCCCAGATTGTGAGGGTTCGAGCCTAAACTGGCAGTCGGACATCCACTGAGGGGTCCTGGATTGGAGAGGGTGCAGGCTGGGCTGAGGGGACCCACCCCTGTGCACAAATTTCATGCACTGGGCCTCTAGTATTTGATAAAAATTAAAATTATATTTTAAATTCTACTTGGATACACATATTTTAATTTTAAATGACTTTCTATAACTACCTTGTTATGGCTTGGAAATTGGTTCAATATGAATGGGCCTGCCTAGAGAATTTATTTAACAGACCCATGTTGAGTGCCCACTATGTCCCAAGTGCTCTCAAAATCTCTGGGACCCAAAAATCTCTGGTGTAAGGGAGATGATAATCTTGCCTTTGTAAAGTTCACATGGACCATGTGAACAAGGAGAAGGAAACCTTAAACATAAATGAATAATTTCAGAGTGATAGTGCCAGGAAGTATATAAAACAGGATAATGGGCTAGAAAGTGACTTGGAGGGAGGCTACTTCAAAGACATACCAGAGAAAACCTCTCTGAGATGATGACATTTGAATTGAGAATGAATGAAGAGGGGAAACCATGACGTATTCTGGAGGAACAAAGTTCCAGGCAAAGGAATAAGCAAGTGCAAGGGCTCTGAGGTTACATGAAATAAGACAATGTGTTTATGGTTCAAAAAAAGCCAGTATGGCTTGAACAGAGTGAACAAGAATATAGAGAGTAAAGAATTAAGCAGAGGCCAGATCATGAAGGGTCTTACAGGCCATTTTAAGCCTGTATACAGTATATTGTCTAATATAACCTGTGCATTTTTTTCTCAAAGAGACTGTGTCAAGAGAGGCTGACATGCCTGGTTAGTCACAGAGTAGACACAAAGACCCAGATATTCTAAATCTGAAAGAATCCAATGTGTTTTATACCACACAAAGCTGCCACTTGTTGGCACTGCCCAGATAGCAATCAAAGGGACACAGCAAAGTCCAGGATGCTGAGCTGATAACTCAATTTTGAAAAAGAAATGTATTTTAATAAACACTGCCTTTATAATTATTCAAAGTGTTTGTATACATTTTGGGGTATACCCTATTTTTCTATTATATATTTATGATACATACATTTGAAGTATTTGTAATTTCAAAAAAGAAAATCTCTAGATGTCTATCTAGTGTTTTCTCCCTTACCTTCAATGTTATCATTCTATTCTTTAAACCAATTTTAACTGATTTCACTATCAAATGATTAGATTTTTGTTTTGCACTTTGACATTTGATTTACAGCATAACTGACACATATTCATCACCATTTTGCAGGGGACACTAGTGGATGGGCGACTATATTTGGCACAATCCATGGAAATGCTGATAAAGTGGCATTCACCCAGGAGTGCTGTAAGTGGCATTGCTTCAATGACTCCGGATGTTTTGAGGTGTATAGGTTTATATGAGTAGGGTGATAAATTCCCTTTATATTTCCATTTCAGTGCAATGTGTTTCAGGATCACACTATTATCTACTGTATGTCCAGGGACTGAAAAAAGTAAAGAGAAAAATACAAAATGCTCCATTCATGCTCATTATTGTATTAGTGTCTGATTGCAAGAATGTATAGATGTGGACTAATTATGATAAGTAATAAAGAACTTATTCCCTTTAATTACTTTCTTCACACAAACTACTTTTCAGCCATTATGGTAGGAATTGAGGGTCCAATACTAAGATATGGCCCTAGCTCACACATATCTAATATTGTAACAGGAAAACAAGTCCCTATAGAAGCAGGACTGATGCAGTATTAGTGCAAAACTTGAGGAATGGTGTTTGCATAAGGGAACATGGAAATCCCTTGGAAGAAATAATGGCTCTGCCATGGGTGGGAAAAGACCCAGAGAGTAGGTGAAATTGAAATTAACTTAGAAACTTTTTGGATGGAGGGAAGGATAAGAGGTAATAGAGTGAGCAGGAGAGAAAGATCAGCAAAATCCTGAGGTGAGAAGGTACAGAGCATGCTTCTCAATGCCTTTCATAGGGTGCTGAATGTGTGGTGGGGGAAGAGCAGGAGCTGAGCCTGGAAGTGTGGGGCCTGCCCATAAAGCATTTGGGCTGCATGCTTTGGAGTTTGGCCTCTATGTTATAGACAGAATTGTGTCTATGTATACACATGTATTACATATATGTGAAATAATCTAATATATGATGTTATATACAATGTACATGATATAGGTACACACATAAACATAATTATGTAGGTGTATGAACAATAAAATACTACCCTAACAGTATTTATACACTTTGTAATACCAGGTTATAATTACCTTTTATCATATACTTTATTATACACAAATATATCATATATAAAAGTTAGAAATTAAAAAGAGTAAATTAAAAGATTAGAAATCAATATAACTGAAAATTTTGATAGTTTCTCTCTGCACCACAATGGGTCATCTTGTAAGCACCCCTTTGTGGAGATCACTTCTGTACACGTGGGCAACCACCAAAGTTTGGAGCCTAATTTTCTTTTATGAAGAGGAAAAGGCTCACAATAAGAAGTATATGTGATAATGATGCTCCCATCAGAATTGTAGAGACCAGATTAGAATGGTGATTCTCAACCTGGGAAACTTCCCTCCCACCACCCTCCTTCCCCCCCCCCCCCCCCGCTCCCCAGAACATTTGACAATGCTTGAAGACATTTTGGGTTGTCACAGCTGTAGGAGGTGGGTTACTACTGGCATCTAGTGGGCAGAGGCCACAGATGCTGCTGAATACCCTAAAGTGCACAGAACAGCCCCCAACAACAGACAGTGATCTGATCCAAATGTCAATCTTGCCTGAGGAGAAAGAATGTTGACAGAGGTACTGGTTATTATGTTTCTTGCAATGCTCCAGACTAATAGTAAGAATCTGAACCCAGAAAATACCATTGGGCAGAGTGAGGTAGAGAGATGCAAGAGGCATTTCAGAAGACGCCGCATAGCTTGGGGTGAGGTTGGCTTGCAGGTGAGGAAGTTCGGCTCACAGTCTGGTTTAGGCACCAGGACCAGCTTGGGCTCTACGGAATTCTTTTATTGGTGAACAAGTGTCCAACCACAGGTTTTCAATGGAAATAACACTATTCTCAATAGCAATAAACACTGAAGTAAACATTCTGAAGTAGCATTTAGGAAGTTGAGCTAATTAGCATAAACTTATAAATGATATAGAATGTTTTCCAAAACTTTATACACTAGAAGGCATCTTGTGAATTAAGCAGGTACTCAACACAAGTTTCTTGAATTGACAAAAAGTCAGTGAAATTGATTTTTAAATTCGAGTTTGGATAATAGTAGTCTAAAATAAGCCAAGCAATTACAAAGAATTTATACTCAGATTTAAATTAAAAATAATAAAGCTTAAATTTTGAGAATAACTCTTTCTTAGCTCCATCAAAACAAATATCCATGGGATTGGAGGCAAAATCAAATGCTTCACAAATGTGTGTTCTACCTCAGACCACCCTCTCCCCACCACCACCACATACACGTGATTGTCCCATGGCCAACTTGGTCTGGTTTCACCATTGATTTCTCACTCCTTTATGTCATTGTCTTAATAATTATGAAGGCTCCTTCAGAGAAAGTTCTGAAGCCTGTTTTTTCCTTCTAAATGCTTCCCAAAAATGACCCTTCAGTTTTATCGGCTTTGTAGCTGCTCTACACCCTTTACCTTCCACCTTAACTTCAAAGGAATAAAAACAAAAAAAACCCAGGTGAGAGCATATCTGACTTGGTTGATTTTAATAGGCATGATGGTGGCTACTGTAGAACCTGCACCTAACTCTTCTCTAAGAGGAGCTTAAAGGGGGAAAATAATTGAATTTAATTTGAGTCAACAAGTGTTTATTGAGCAGCCTCTTTGTGCCATTTGATTAAATTGAATTGACTCAATTATACCCATCAAAGGTTTACTCAAACATACTAATGTCCCTCATTGAGAAGAACATAATCTTGTGTCCCTATTCATTTTTTGTTTGTTTGTTTGGGGTTTTGGTTTGTTTGCGTTTTAAACATTTCTATGGTTTCTTTCTAATCACTTGTTAAGTGACTATGAAAAGACCCCTGGGAGCTTGAACTGAGATGAATGCCACACTAGTCAGTATTTGACTACAAGAGAATTTTTATTTTCTTTTATTATGGGACTGAATTATTTCATCATCAACATATAAATGTTATACATTCAAAGAAAAGAGAACAGTGTCGATTATCAGAGATAAAGTCATAATTAAAATATTTGCCTAATGAAATCTTGCTCTTTTGGGCCCTAGTTCTAAACCAGTATCCACCACAATGTGACTGCAAAGAAACAGAATTGGAGTGTGTGAACGCTGACTTAAAGTTGGTGCCACCCGTTTCCAGCAACGTAACGCTGCTGTGAGTAGAATTCACATCTTAATGATATTTGCTCCTAAAGTCACTGGAAAAGTGTGGAGCCTGATCTAATCTCTCTTCATTCTGTTTTATGTTACTGTTACTTGTATATTAAAAAATAACAGAAATACCCTTTAAAACCACCAGTCATCCGAGAATTCTGCATGCTTCTTCTCTGGGGAAATGATGTCTTAAACATTGTATGTTAGATTGCCCAGGTTATCCTTTAGCTGGCAAATGCCTGTCATCTGGAGTTCTTATTTTCACTTACTTTATGATTTATGTATTGTTGTTAATATGCCATTACTACACAATTAAAAATCAAAATTAACATCTAGGAGAGTGGGGTAATATGCTTCACATTTTTCAATTAAACTGATTATTTTTTCAGACCAAAATAAATAAGTAAATAAAAGAAAAGGGAGAGCACTCACTTATTGTACCTCCTTTTTAAAAGTGGTAATTTGTTTGAAGTAGGAAGGTATAAGAGCTACAAAGTTAGTTGTGCATTAATCATGCATGTATTTGTGTACTTTGGATGATGTTTTGAGAGTCTCTGGAATTTGCTGTCATATCACAATTTGGGCATGCATAAGCTGGTTGTTTTTTGGGTCTTGTTTATTGTGTTCTATTAAAATATCCAGAGAATAAAAGACAAAATTAAATCCCCATAGATGTCCCAGTCTATTATGCTAACTGCCTAAAGTGGTCAAATGCTTGCAAGCTGTTTTAATTTTGCGCTATGGACTTTTTGTTATCACATGAGAAAGTCTTCAGTTACAACAGTGCTTTTCAAATGTGTGAAGTGGCGTGAAGGATCATCAGAAAGGCTCTTCTCAAGCACAGAGCTTCCAGGAAGAGTTTGCTTGGTCATAAAATCCTTACTGAAATCTCTTTATGTGTTATTTTAGGTCTCTTAAGAAAAACAAAATTCACAGTCTGCCAGATAAAGTTTTCATCAAATACACAGAACTTAAAAAGATGTAAGTAGCTATTAAGGGTGTATTAATGGGAAAATCCATGTGGGGTTTTGTTTATGATGTTTTTGATCTAAAAGTAAAATGAAATATAAATTTGATTATCTTTATATTAAATTTACTTATATAAATGTAATTAATATTAGAGAATAAAGCATTAAAAAGTATATTATCCTTCCATTTCATAATTTAAAGTGAACTGGTTTTATTTAAACATTTTTGGAGTTAAATTGGAGTAAATTTGGAGTTCAGATGAAGCAGCTCAATCAAAAAAATACATAGTTCTGTGCTTTTACTCCAAGTCATTTGGAAAATGATATTGCAGATTCAGAGGCACTAACTGTACCTTTTACCTAAGAGAAGAGTGTTAGCACAAAAACACTGACCAAACACACACACACACACACACACACACACAACACACACACACACACACACACACACACACGACATCTATAATAACTTTCAACAATAAAGGCATATTAAACAAACAGAAAAAACACTGACAAGAAAGATCAGATAATTTAACACATTGGACGCTGAGATAGTACAAACTGTCTTTTAGGATTACAGTAGAAAATGTGATCTTAGTGAAAGCAGGGATATTGTATCTGAGGAAATAAAATGTGAATAAATGGCACAGTCAGCATTGAATAAATGCTAGTCAGTGAGAAGCTGAGTGCCAAGATGCTTCCAGCATTGTCCAGGAAAGAAATACAGGGTCTGGGAGATGTTATCCCTGAGATCATCTCTACTGGAGGACAGAGATGGATTGTCCAACTCTACCTCAACTTGCATGAACTATCTTTTGATCGCATCCACATCAATATGGAAATGGCTTTTACTTTGCTTCCCTGCTCACTAAGCAACCTTATGATGACTACATTAACTTCCCAAATTATTAATTCTAAAGTATTTTGGAAGTTACCTTAGATAGACACCAAAAGCACTCCTATTAGTGAAATGGGGTACCATCTATTTAAATAAAGACATTGAGAATATTCAGCATTTGAGAGTTTGGTAGCTATGTATCAGTCCCTCTGAGCCTGGTCACTCTGGGATAATGAAGAGATCAAGTTCTACATTTGCCAGGATGATCATGAGACTAGATTTTAAAATTAGCAAGGTAATACTGTAAGGCCCCTCAGCAGTGCCATCTTAATGTTTGGTTCTTCAACATTAGATATGGAGGAGAACGTTTCTAGAACTGTGAAATCTGTTAAAATCCAGGAATAAAAACAATCTGATCCTTAGCTGCTACTGGACAGATGCACTTGGTTTGAAATGCCATCAACAGTTCTGTGTTGCTTGTGAATCGGGAACAGACTCCCTCATCCAAGAAAGGAAGTCACCGAAGGAAGACAGGACCTTGTGTGAGTGTAGGTAACCATGCTGAGGTTTATTACAGCCTCTGAAAATCCCATCTGCTGTAGGAACCTGCAGCTTCATCCTGGAGCATGCAGTCATATTGTCCTTGTCCCAGTTTCCAGACTCCTCTAGAGAAAAGGTTTTAACTATACTACTTCGGGTCTTACTGGAAATTCATAGAATCACTACTTGTTCATTATAGAGATCAATATTGTCCCTGTGCTGCCTGAATAATGCTCAAGGGAGGAAAAATAAAGTAGCACTGGCAATTTTAGAACAGCTGTTTAAATTTTGTTACCTAGAGTTAGAGAAAGTTTTATGAATGTCTAATTAAATCTTATTAATCATAAGGTAACTTATGATATGACAGTCTACAATGGATAAATAACTTACCTAGATCTAGAACTAGTTAGTGGAAAAGCCAGAATGAGAGCCCATATCTTCTGATGCTCAACGCTATGTTTATTTTATTTTTAAAGTATATTTTTATTGATTTCAGAGAGGAAGGGAGGGGGGAGATAAATAGAAACATCAGTGATGAGAGAGAATAATTGATCAGCTGCCTCCGGCATGCCCGACACTGGGGATTGAGCCTGAAACTAAGGCATGTGCCCCTACCAGGAATCCAACCATGACCTCCTAGTTCATAGGTTGATACTCAACTGCTGAGCCATGTTAGTGAGGCCGCTATGTTTAATTCTATCTAATAAAAGAGTAATATGCAAATTGACCACCACTCCAAGACACAAGATGGCCGCCCCCATTTGGTCAAAGATGTCTGCCCCCATGTGGACACAAGATGGCCACCACAAGATGGCTGGCAGGGGAGGGCAGTTGTGGGCAGTTGGGGGTGACCAGGCCAGCAAGAGAGGGCAGTTGGGGGGGGGCAGGCCTTCAGGGGAGGGCAGTTAGGGATGACCAGGCCAGCAGGGGAGGACAGTTGTGGGCAACCAGGCCTGCAGGGGAGGACAGTTCGGGGTGACCCAGGCCTGCAGGGGAGGGCAGTTGTGGGTGATCAGGCCAGTAGGGAGGGCAGTTAGGGGTGACCAGGCTGGCAGAGGAGGGCAGTTAGGGGAGACCAGGTCTGCAGAGGAGGGCAGTTGTGGGCAATCAGGCCAGCAGGGAGGGTAGTTAGGGGTGACCAGGCCAGCAGAGGAGGGCAGTTGGGGCGGGGGGAACCCAGGCCTGCAGGAGAGGGCAGTTGGGAGCAACCAGGCCTGCAGGGGAGGACAGTTAGGGGTGACCAGGCCGGCAGAGGAGGGCAGTTGGGGGAGACCAGGTCTGCAGAGGAAGGCAGTTGTGGGTGATCAGGCCAGTAGGGAGGGTAGTTAGGGGTGACCGGACCAGCAGAGGAGGGCAGTGGGGGGGCGGGGGCGGACCCAGGCCTGCAGGAGAGGGCAGTTGGGGGCAACCAGGCCTGCAGAAGAGGACAGTTAGGGGTGACCAGACTGGCAGGGGAGGGCAGTTAGGGGCAATTGGGCCGGCCAGGGAGCAGTTAGTCGTCAATCAGGCTGTCAGTGGAGTGGTTAAGGGGTGATCAGGCTGGCAGACAGAAGCAGTTAGGGGCAATCAGGCAGAGGCAGGCGAGCAGTTGGGAGCCAGCAGTCCTGGATTGTGAGAGGGATGTCCCAGATTGGAGAGGGTGCAGGCTGGGCTGAGGGACAACCCCTCCCTCCCCCATGCATGAATTTCATGCCCTGGGCCTCTAGTTTATAATAACCAGAAACTTCAAGATATAAAGCATTTGTTCTTAGCATCTAATTTAATCTTTTACCAACACATCCTGTCCTACCCCATGCAGAACTCCCTTCTATACCTTTTGCCTCCTAATTTGAGGGAGGCTGACTTCTGGGGAGGCAGGGGGATCACTAAAGGATCAAGAAGAGAGAACTACAATTAGACTTCTTGGGCCAAGTTCTTTCCTGGACCACTGAGCCACAGCTTTGTTCTAGGTCAATACTTATCTCACATGGTATCTGCTAGCTCACTGAAAAGAATATGGAAGAACTAGCTTAGATAATTCAGGCTCCATTTTTGTTTTTTTTCATTTTTTGGTGAAAACAAAAAAGTAGGAATTAATGTTAGTTGCCAGATCAGCTGGAAACTTTACCAAGTAAATGTTTAACTCTGCTTTGTCTGAGAAAAACAAGGGTTCTCTTGATGCAAGTTATTTGATGCTTTCTAAGCAATTTGATTCCCTCTCCGCATCCTGAGACTCAGAGAAAATAGATTATAAGACTCCCATCAGTAAACATTCACTAAGTGTCTATTATATGCAAGGGATAGCACAGGGGATGAAATACAATTCCTTGTGTTTATATATCTTTTTTTTTTTAATTTAGAAAGAATTCCAGTATTTGGGATTCTCATTTGGAATTTGGCCCTCAAAGTCTGTCAGGTAGGGAAGATATCATTAAATTCAGAAATATGGAAACTCACCCTTTAAGAAGAGAGGCCATTTGTCCTAAGTCAGCCAGTTGACAAATATTGAAGCTTGGCCTCAAAGCCAAACCTCTAACTATGGTCTTTTGGAAGTTCACCAACATGGTCCAGTCTCAAAACATTGCTATTATCAATGAAAACATCCAGTGACCAAACTTTGATTTTAAAATAACTCAGGTCTTTAACAAATATTATTCAGATACCCTACAGCATCTCATAAGCTCAGCAATCCTTCCTCAAAATCTCTCTTCCAGCCCCCTTTCCTCATATTCCTCAGCTCCTCCTTCCACTTTCTCCTAAACTGCCAGAAAAGTCTTGCCCCACCTTAGGCAAGCCCTTGTCCTCCCTGTCCTTCTACTCTTTCATTTTTCTTCCTAATTCTGCATTACTGTAGCCCAAATGATCAAAGTACAAAATCCAAACCATCCCCAGGAAAAGAAGATACCAGATGGGCAACCCAGAGCTCGTGGATAGCAGAGAGCAGGAGTGTAAAAGATGCCCCAAACTCCACATTCATTCATTCTTTCAACAAATATTTATTGATATCTATGAGGTACCAGACTCTCAATATACAGCAGAAAACACCTATGAAGATCCCTCTTCTCACAGAGCTTAACCTCCCATGGAGGAAAATAGATAATAAAATAGTGTGTTAGATAGTGATTAGGGTGATGGAGAAAAATAAACCATAAAGTTTATTTTAGGAATTAAAGGTTGCTGAGGGAAAGGAATTTTAAACAATATCAATATGCTAATAAACTGTTTCATGTCACATAACTCTACTACTTCCCCAAGCTTCTCTAAGGCTCCCCCCATTCTGAAATTCATCTCATGAGACTGATCGAAGCACACCCAATCAGTCTTCTATGTGACTCTTCAAATATTTAACACTGACCATCACCCTGTAGCCCACCACCAGTCCTTTCTCCAAGCAGCCTCAGGATCTTCAATTCTTCCCTAAGAGGCTGGTTTCAAATCTGTCATCATCTGCTGACACTACTCTGTCCTGTGTATAGTATCTAGAATAATATGATCACTGTGATGCAGGCATAGAACTCCCTTTCTAAACCTCACAAGTGCTAAAGTTACATTTGCTCTTTTGGTAGCTACTTCATACCCTTAACTCCCAGCCTTCTTGCCTCTAAAGTTCCCAATCCTGTGTCAAATGTATCACTGCTAAGTGATAGCTTCTCCATCTTGCAGTTGTCATTTATCATTTGAGAGCTAGCTGTGTGTCCTTAAATGTACCCTTATCCAGTCTCATCCTGTTGGATTCAGCTTTTCTTACCAGAGTATAAATATCTTTTTGGATCATCCAACATAATTCACTCCCAGTATTCTGTCATTTGAAAATAAGATGATCCATCTTTACTCAAGTCATACAGTGAAATACTGAAGAGGACAATCATCTTCCAAGACCCCTTCACCAATAGCCTTTAGAAAATGTGTATCTTTATTTTTGTCCATAAAAAAACATAATAAAACTGCTATGTTGATGCCTGGTAAACATATAAGCAATGTTGGCCACACATTTTTGTCTGATCACTTTTTCAAAAACAATCAATTTGATCTGCCTGTACTATTTCTCATGAACTATCTTATCCCTTTTCTCTCTGAGGCACTTACAAAGCAGCATTGCAATAGCTTGTTCTTCAATCTCTCCTAGAACCAACGTAACTTATGAAATCCACTTCTTCCCTTTTTGAAAAATTAAAATTGCGTTTGCAATCTTTAATTTTCCAACTGCTCTTCCTTTGTCCGGATTCCTCAGTAATTGGTCATGACTTGGTGTTCTCATTTCTGTGTTTCTCAGTTTCTAGGAGACATCTTCCAAACCATAGGACGTTGACTCATTTTGATTAACATGTTCTACCATCTTGGGCTTTCACATCTCCTGTCCTATATCCTTTCTATTTTTTTTCAGTCTGAGATCATCTATATTGACTGATAAGACAGAAACTATGTAGGAGTTGAGAATTTATTTTGTATACTATTTCATAATATTACTAGAGGCCCGGTGCACAAAATTCGTGCATGGGAGGGGTGTCCCTCAGCCCAGCCTGCACCTTCTCCAAACTGGGACCCCTTGAGGGATGTCTGACTGCCCATTTAGGCCTGATCCAGGTAGGATTTGACATCCCTCTCACAATCCAGGACTGCTGGATCCCAACTGCTCGCTTGCCTGCATGCCTGATTGCCCCTAACTGCTTCAGCCTGCCAACTTGATTACTCCCTAACCTAAGGTGACCAGATTTTAACATTGGTAAAGCAGGACACCATTGACCGGGGGAGGAGGGAAGTGTCTTTTTTTAAAAATATATATTTTATTGATTTTTTACAGAGAGGAAGAGAGAGGGATAGAGAGTTAGAAACATCGATGAGAGAGAAATATCGATCAGCTGCCTCTTGCACACCCCCTACTGGGGATGCGCCCGCAACCAAGGTACATGCCCTTGACCAGAATCGAACCTGGGACCCTTGAGTCCGCAGGACGACGCTCTAGCCACTGAGCCAAACTGGTTTCGACCCGGGGGGTTCTTGATTAAAAATTTGGTCTATATTGTAATCGCTTTTGGTTTTTTTAATAAAAGGAAATTCACTTCTTAGATCATCGTTGAATTTGCATCCTTTTTTCTTACTCATTATGTTAAAAATCTAAAAAAAATAATTTAAAATTATATTATAAATTATTATATACATATTGCTTAAAAACACAGTAAGTAGGTACATAATGACATAAACATATTTTATTGTTAGTTTATAAATTAAATTAATTTGATTGTTATAAAGTAACTATATTTTAAAAATTATTTTAATCCTATATTTCTTTCTAAATAATAACAATACTAACTTGTATTATTTTTCCTCTGAATTTGCTGTAACGTAAGTCGTAAGTGTCACTTTCAAGGCCGGCACTAGACTCTTTGCCACCACTATAAAATATAAATAATATGAGTACTGTCTGCTAAATTAAAAAAAAATTATGTATTTATGAAATAAATACATAAATTACTTACCAAAATTATCTGAATAGCTGATTTGTAATGACATCACTTGTTTAACTAGCTTACTAGCATGCAGTATGATGTGTATCGTCTGAGAGACAATTACAAAATGTTTTCATCGTTGCCAATCCCAAAAAATGCCATTGTTCATTAAGTCCAAACAGTGGTGGTCGAATTCTAACAACTGATCAACAATGTGAACTTTGATAATCAGTTCTCAATAATCAGTTCTCAATAATTATTTGTTATTATTAAAGTTTAACATTATAAAATTAACAAAAATAATATAAAACTCATATCCTGGCTAAATAGCCATATGGCCGCCGAAAACTGTATATTCCCTTCCTGTTCTCCCGCTGTTCCCTAGCTTGTTGTGCATTCTTTCCAAAAATAGGGACTTTTTTAAAATGCTGCGGGACATGGGACAAATTGTTAAAAATTGGGACTGTCCCGCCAAAAGCGGGACGTCTGGTCACCTTACCCTAACCACTCCCCTGCCAGCCTGATTGATGCCTAACTGTTCCCCTGCCAGCCTGTTTGCCCCTAACTGCCCTCCCCTGCAGGCTTGGTCACCCCCAACTGCCCTCCCTGCAGGCCTGGTCCCCCCCAACTGCTCTCCCCTGTAGGCCTGGTCCTTCCCAACTGCCCTCCCCTGCAGGCCCGGTCACCCCCAACTTCCCTCCCCTGCAGGCTTGATCGTCCCCAATTGCACTCCCTTGCAGGCCTGGTCCTTCCCAACTGCCCTCCCCTGCTGGCCATCTTGTGGCAGCCATCTTGTGTCCACATGGGGGCAGTCATCTTTGACCACATGGGGGCAGCCATCTTGTGTGTTGGAGTGACAGTCAATTTGCATATTACTCTTTTATTAGATAGGATAGAGGCCTGGTGCATGGGTAGGGGCCAGCTTGTTTGCCCTGAAGGATGTCCCAGATCAGGGTGGGGGTTCCCTTGGGGCATGGGGCGGCCTGGGTGAGGGGCCTGTGGTGGTTTGATTCACAACTGATCTAAATCCCAGATCCCAGGGCCCGGCTACCCAAGCAGAGGCCCTGGGATCTGAGATTTATTTATCTTCTATAATTGAAACTTTGTAGCCTTCAGCAGAGCCAAGCCTCCTGCTTGCTCCGTGGCTGCAGCCATTTTTGTTGGGATTTATTTATCTTCTATAATTGAAACTTTGTAGCCTTAAGCAGAGGCCAAGGCAGGTCAGGGCAGGCGGAAAGCTTGGCTTCCTCCATTGCCGGGGAAACCCAAGCTTTCTGCTCTCTCTGTGACCACAGCCATCTTGGTTGGGTTAATTTGCATACTCGCTCCTGATTGGCTGGTGGGCGTTTCTTGTGGGTGTAGCAGAGGTACAGTCAATTTGCATATTACTCTTTTATTAGATAGGATAAAACAGAACCCATACAATAGGCTTGGACTTTTTATTAAAATTGTCTTATTTCTAAAATATAATAGAAATACATTGATATTGCCCATACTATTATTCATGGTCTGAGTTTTGAACATGACAAACTATTTTTTCAACTTTGATTCTATTTTTGTGAGCCACTCACATTTGTCCTTGAATTTTGAAGAAACTACTTACTGAACATCATACCTTCCCTCTAAGTGGGATGATCCTTCTGGTTCTTTCATGTACAAGGTACCACTGTCACTACCACTCTTCATTGTTGCATATGTTGAAACACAACTGAAGATCAATGAGTATTTGTTGAAGGAATGATATGCAAGACTAAACAGATTGTGGGGAACATCTTCAGCAGGGAGAAATAAACTAATAGAAGCACAAACACTCAAAGCATAGCGGGAAGAGAGTGACCAGGGCAGGTTGTCTAAAAAAAAGTATGTCCACAGGAAATGATGGTTCATGTGCTAAAGAATTCTTTCTAACCAGGGAAAAGGCATGTATAAATTTGGGTTTTAGATGGTTTTGAGCTAATAATGTTAATATGCATTCTTAAGTTGTTTTGGAATATATCTTAAGAAATACCAAATTTAACATTAAGTGAGTCTCTTTGGTCTGAAATGCTGTAAATATTAACAATGAAGTTGAGGTCATTTAGGTGCCCAGAAGAATAAATTCCTAACTGAAAATTTTATTGCCAGGTGAATAAATGTTGCTCAATTATCTGAAAGCTTTGTTATTGATTAGTTTATTAACTTTAATAATCTTTAAAAATATCAAGCCTTTCTAATTTGGGGGAGGAGCAGTTCAAGATGATCTGCCAGAGAAATAAAGTACAATTTATGGAACTGACTATAATACTTTCTCACTGCTACCATGGAAACTACCAGCCATTCTCCTCCTCATTGTAACATAAACCTTATATAATTTAGGAATTCCATGTTAGACTGGTTCTTGTTCAAGGCAATCATTGGCAATGAAATATAATTCAATGAGTCACCTGGCCCATGAATATACCATTTTGGGTTTAAAAATAGCCCATAAACATGCATGTCATTAAAACATATATTTGCTTTAGTTTTAGGTATATAAATTCCTGGTGTTTCTGCTTGAAAATTCCTGACAGCTGAAACAGCAGAAATTCATTAACCAGTAAGTTATTCTTAGAGAAGCTTTTCAATGTAAAGTATATTAAATGGACTCCTATCTCCACTCTGAATAAGAAGAGAACACCACTTGCCCAATTGTCAGTTTTCCAAATTTCCCTTAATATTCACCAAGCTAGTATTCTTCAAAGAAGAAAGGGGATACTAGAGAATAGAGTAATAACTTGGCACCTGAGTCTGAGACAGGGTACTTAAGACTCCAGTTCTTTCTTGGGTGCCAACAAGCTGACTAAATAGACTAGAAACTCTTTATTATTTAAGGACATGGAGTCTTAACTTGTGTCCGTGAAGGCAGTTAGGCTGTACACATCAGGTGAGTCATGCAGCTCTGGCTGGGTGGCTCAGTTGGTTGGAGCATTGTCCTATACACCAAAAGGCTGTGGGCTCGATTCCCAGTCAGGGCACATACCAAGATGCCAGTTGGATTCCCAGTCAGGATGGCATGAAAGAGAGGCAACAGATTGATGTTTCTCATATCAATGTTTCTCTCTCTCTCTCTCTCTCTCTCTCTCTCCCCCTACCTCTCTCACCCTTCCACTCTCTCTAAAAATTAATGGAAAAAAAATCCTTGTGTGAGGATTAACAACAACAACAAGTAATAATAAATAAATAAATAAATAAATCCTATCTAATAATAGACAAATATGCAAATTGACCACACCTTTGCTACACCCAAGCCACGCCCACCAGCCAAGCCACACCCACCAGCCAATCAGGATGAATGTGCAAATTGCCCCAACAAAGATGGCGGCTAATTTGCATATCAAGACAGTGTAGAAAGAAGCCAAGAGCTGCAGAAGGGAGCAAAGCTGCAGAGAAGCAAGCAAGCTGGGGGGAGGAGAAGGGAGGAGCGGAGGCGGGGCCGGGGGAGAAGGGAGGAGCGGAGGCGGGGCCAGGGGAGAAGGGAAAAGCAGGCGGGCTGGCGGAGAACGCGGGGCGGGGGACAAGGGAGGAGAGCAGGCAGGGTGGGGTAGAGTGCAGCAGGAAACCCTATTGCAGGATTTTTCCTGCAACGGGAACGCTAGTAAATAAATAAAAGCACAAGGTCGAATTCACAATTCATGACTGCACCCATCTCTTCAAGATTGACAACATGTGGGTAAAATGTGCATTGCCTTTTTTAATTAATTATCTTGAAAAAAATGTAAATAGTACTAGTTAGGCAGTAAATTTTATATTTTAAAGGAACTTCAATATACCCATACTATAGTATTATATTCTTTTCCTATTTATGTTTGCTATTATAATTCATCATAATAACTTTCATTATATCACTTCACGGGCTCAGAAAATGCTATAACAGAAATTGATCTGTATGGGCGCATTGTATTCATAGAAGAACTTTATTTTTAAATATGTTTTTATTGATTTTAGATAGAGGGAGAGAGAGAGAAACATCAATCAACTGCCTCCTTCATGTCCCCTACTTGGTATCAAGCCTGCCACCAGGGTATGTGATCTGACCAGGAATCAAACCAGCACCTCTCAGTGCATGGGATGACGCTCAACCAACTGAGCCACACCAGCCAGGGCCCATAGAGAAAGTTTAAACCAAAAGCAGAATTTATGCTGTAATGTGAAGGGTCTCTTCACATACATGGTACAAGGGGAGGAGGTTGGAATGACAACTGGACTCACTGGGTTTCAAGTTTACTCTGTAGGACAGAAATCGATGTTTCTTGTATCACTATGAATGTAAAGCATGTGCTCTATAGTACCAACCTTTCCCACATGGTGGTACACAGGGAAAATGACAATATCTGTTCAACATTTGGGTTAAAAGTTCGGTTTTATTTGTAGCTGGAAGCTGATCTTGACTTTACCTAGCTACCCAGAGAGAAGGCTGAGTGCATCAATATCCTAACACACCTGTAACACATTCATGATTCATAGGCTTTTCTAGGTAATAATTATGGTAGAAGTAAATTCAGAGTACAGTCAGGTGCCTAATGAGTACATGTCCTACCAATAGTTTTGCAGTGAAGTATCATAACAACTAAGAAAGTGTTGTATAATGTTTTAGAAACCAAATCAAATCCAAATGAGAGCTAGGGAAGCCATTTAATAGAGTATGTAGTCTATTAGTTACTATTATTTCTGTGGATATTTCCTGCCCCTAATGGCCTTTGGTAAATATGTATTCAGGGTTAACTCTCATTGTATAATGAGCACAGGAAAAGGAAATTGTTTACTTAGATACTCCTGATAGTGTTCTTATTGAATCCAAACTAGACTGCTAAATTGCTTTGAAGGTTAAGTAAATCATGACTGGGGGAAAAAGATAGCAGGACAGCAGTGAGGTAGCGAAAGGGGAGTGTGTGAACATGTGTGGTGTATGTGTGTGTATGTGAGCACGAGGGACAGTTAGATCCTGCAGAACTTTCCGGGGCTGATGGACTGGGCTCTCTTAGACGGGGAACCCCTGTTACCACTGCAAGCACTCCAGAGTGGCCGGTGCTGGCAAAGAAACTATGCAATCTTGAAGGGGAGAGCTGCTGTGACTAGGAGCCCAACCTCACCACCACCCAGACTTGCCTCAGACAACACCTGGGACCCTACAGCTACTCTGGCTAGAGACTTGCTACCTCAGCTGCAGACCCACAGACACTGGGATGCCAGCCTCCCTGGCCACAGACTCCTGGGAGTCCCAGAGTGTGTGACCCTCCTGCCAGTCCGCCACTGTCGCCACACACTTCCTTGTGCCTGGGCCCTCCAGTGACTCTCTGGGTATGTGACCCTCCTGCTGACACATCTCTGCAGCCATAGGCATTGCTCGGCCACAGTGAGCAGAAGGAAGGAAATAATAAAGATCAGAACAGAAATCAATGACAGAGACCAAAATAAAAAAAAAAAAATACAAAAGATCAATAAAACCAAAAGCTGGTTCTTTGAAAGGATAAACAAGATTGATGAACCTCTAGCCAGGCTCACCAAGAAGCAAAGAGATATGACCCAAATAAACAAAATAAAAAATGAAAGAGGCAAAATAACAACAGACCCCACAGAAATACAAAAGATTGTAAAAACAAACAAACAAAAAACTATGAACAACTGGTCAATCTAGAAGAAATGGACATGTTCCTAGAAAAACACGACCTTCCAAAACTCAATCAGGAAGAATCAAAAAATCTGAATAGGCCCATAACTATGGAAGAAATTGAAGCAGTAGTCAAGAAACTTAGAGCAAACTAAAGCTCTGGGCCAGACGGCTTTACAGGGGAGTTTTACCAAACATTCAAAGAAGAACTAAAACCCACTCTCCTCAGACTATTCCAAAATGTTCAAGAAGGAACACTTCCAAGCTCTTTCTATGAATCTAGCATTACCCTAATCCCAAAACCAGATAAAGACAATACAAAGAAAGAGAATTACAGGTCAATATATCTGATGAACATAGATGCTAAAATCCTCAAAAAATTCTAGCAAATCAGATCTAGCATTACATTAGAAAGATCATGCACCATAACTAAGTGGGATTTATTCCAGGGGATGCAAGGATGGTACAACATCCACAAATCAATAAACGTGATGCCTCACATAAACAAATTGAGAGATAAAAATCACATAATCATATCAATTGATGCAGTAAAAGCATTTGACAAAATCCAATATTTTTTCTAATAAAAACTCTCAGCAAAGTGGGAATAAATGGATCATACCTTAACATAATAAAAGTCTTATATGACAAACCTACAGCCAACATCGTACTCAATGGGCAAAAACTAAAACCAATTCCCCTAAGAACAGGAATAAGACAGGGATACCCCCTCTCACCACTCCTGTTTGACATAGTACTGAAAGTGCTAGCCATAGCGATCAGACAAGAAGAAATTAAAGGTATCCAAATAGGAAAAGAAGAAGTAAAACTGTCATTATTAGCAGATGACATGATATTGTACATAGAGAACCCTAAAGACTCCATCAAAAAAACTACTAGATTTAATAAATAAATTTGAAAATGTAGCAGGATACAAAATTAACACCCAGAAATCTATGGCTTTTTTATACACCAATAATGAACTCACAGAAAGAGAAACAAACAAATAAACAAACAAACAAAAACAATCCCACTTATCATTGCACCAAAAAAATTAAGATATCTAGGAATAAACTTAATTAAGAAGGTAAAAGTCCTGTACTCAGAAAACTACAGGACATTGCAAAAAGAGATAGAGGAAGACATATACAAATGGAAGAATATACCATGTTTATGGATTGGTAGAATCAACATCATTAAAATGTTCAAACTACCCAAAGCAATCTATAGATTTAATGTAATCCCCATTAAAATACCAAAGGCATATTTCACAGACCTAGAACAAAGTCTCCAAAAATTCACATGGAATAAAAAAATATCTCGAATAGCCACAGCAATCTTGAGAAAGAAGAACAAAGTTGGAGGGATCACATTACCAGGTATCAAGCTATGTTACAAAGCCACTATTCTCAAAACTGCCTGGTACTGGCACAAGAACAGACATATAGACCAATGGAACAGAACAGATGCTGGAATCCAATTCCAGCATGTCATAATTGCAAGAGTTTCATCAAAAGGTTGATGGAACTTGGGGACTCAACAAGGGCTGAGTCACATATGTTATCTCCTGTTGGGAATGGCTAAAGGCATTTCCCCAAACCTGGAAAGGATACATAAATTGATTGTTTACTGCCAGACAGCTCAGGGCATCTCAATCTACATGTTATTGCCTTCTGTTGGCCAAACACCTGAACAGCCATAGGCAAATACTTCCAATCTGACAATGGATTCTGTACCTAACCCTACCCTTTGATGTGTATATCTCCACCTTGCCTTAGGACAAATTGTGTTAATAAAAAGCAAGGGGTCCTGAGACAAGGAGAACTTGGTTTTCTTTAGCCAAGCTCCTCTGTTCACCCCTCAAATGCCTTTCAAAATTATGTTTCATCTCTGGACTCTTATTTAATTTACACACAACCCTTCTCCAGATTGCTGAACCCTTCTAGATGCCAGATCAAGACCACCGGCATTAAACAGAGAACCCAGAAATTGACCCAAGCCATTATGTTCAATTAATATTTGACAAAGGAGACAAGAGCATACAATGGAGTCAAATCAGTCTTTTCAATAAATGGTTTGGAAAATTGGACAGATACATTCAAAAAAAATGAAACTAGACCACCAACTTACACCATACACAAAAAAAATAAATTCAAAATGGTAAAGGACTCTATATGTAAGATGGGAAATCATAAATATCTTAGAAGAATCCATAGGCAGCATAATATCAGATATATTTTGTAGCAATATCTTTACCCATACAGCTCCAAGGACAATGGAAACTAAGAAGAAAATAAACAAAGGAGACTATATCAAAATAAAAAGCTTTTGCACAGCAAAAGTAGCCATCAACAAAACAACAAGAAAACCCACTGCATGGGAGAACATATTTGTCAATGTTATACCCAATAAGGGTTTAAACTCCAAAAATTATAGGGAACTCATGTATCTTAACAGAATGAAGATAAACAATTCAATTTAAAAAATGAGCAAAAGTGGACAAACAGAAAGCCAAGCGACATATGAAAACATGCTCAAAGTCACTAATCATCTGAGAGATGCAAATCAAACAACAATGAGGTACCATCTCACACCTGTCAGAATGGTTATCATCAACAAGTGACAATTGCTGTCGAGGATGTGAAGAAAAAGGAACCCTCGTGCACTGCTGGTGAGAATGCAGACTGGTGGAAAACAGTATGGTGTTTTCTCAAAAAACTAAAAATGGAACTCCCATTTGACCCAGTAATCCCACTTCTAGAAATATATCCCAAGAAACTAGAAACACAAATCAGAAATGATATATGCACCCCTATGTTCATAGCAGCACCATTTACAATAGCTAAGATTTGGAAACAGCCTAAGTGCCCATCAGCAGATGAGTGGATTAGAAAACTGTGGAATACTATGCTGCTGTAAAAAAGAAGGAACTCCTACTATTTGCAATAGCATGGATGGAGCTGGAGAGCATTATGCTAAGTGAAATAAGTCAGTCAGAGAAAGATAAATATCACATGATGTTACTCATTTGCTGATTATAATGAACAACATAAACTGATAAACAAAAACAGATTCCAAGACAGAGAAGCATCGATTAGATGCTCAAACCTCAGAGAGAAGGTAGGGAAGAGTGGAGGTAAGGGGGAGAGATCAACCAAAAGACTTGTATGCATGCATAAGCATAACCAATGGACAGAGACAGCAGGGGGGTGAGGGCATGTACGGGAGTGGGGTGGGGAGGGGATGGGGGATATGGACACATATGTAATACCTTTATCAATTTTTTAAAATCAATTAAAATATGGAAAAAAAAAACAAGGCAAAATAAAACACTGGACATTCAAAAAGAAATGAAACTCCCATTTGACCCAGTAATCCCACTTCTAGGAATATGTCCCAAGAAATTAGAAACACCAATTAGAAAGGACAGGTGTTCATATGTACATAGCAGCACACGTGCCCATCAGCAGATGAATGGATTAAAAGCCTGTGGTACATCTACATAATGAAATACTACACTGCTATAAAAAAGAAAGAACTCTTACCATTCGCAGCAGCATGGATGAACACGGAAAGCATTATGCTAAGCTAAATAAGCCTGTCAGAGAACAACATAAACTGATGAACAAAAATAGATCAAGCCCTAACTGGTTTGGCTCAGTGGATAGAGTGTCCACCTGCAGACTGAAGGGTTCCAGGTTCCATTCTGGTCAAGGGCATGTACATTGGTTTCAGGCACATCCCCAGTGGGGGGTATACAGGAGGCAGCTGATTAATGTTTCTCTCTCATCGATGTTTCTAACTCTCTATCCCTCTCCTTCCTCTCTGTAAAAAATCAATAAATATATATATATATTTAAAAAATAGATCCAGAGACAGAGAATCATCGAATTCACCATCAAACTTTAGAGGGAAGGCAGGGAGCCAAAGGATTTGTATGCATGCATATAAGCATAACCAATGGACACAGACACTAGGGGGGTGAGGGCATTTGTGGGGGATAGGGGTGGCCAGGGAGAGGTCAATGGGGTTAAAAGGAGACATATATAATACTATACATAATACTTTAAACAATAAATAATTTTTAAAAAAGTAAATCATGACTGGCAAGTTGAAATTGGTGAACTAGCTCCAGTTCAACCTCTGGTGTCTTTTTGGACCTCAAGCACTTTGCCAACTTGCCTTGTGCTTCTCACTCTGCATCTCAATATAGAAAAGAATAAAACTTGCCCTCTTATTTTTTTATTTTTAGTTTTGTTGGAATAGAACAAAGAAGAAATGAGGAGTTTGCAGTAGAACTTGGCTGTGAGAGACTGGTTGGTTTCTCACGGTGAGCACTCCTGCAGGTCAGAGCAGAAAGACTGCTATAGTTCCCATTTGCAGAAACAGAACTACCAGTAGTTCCCTCTTGATGTCACACCAGAGTTCAGTGGTACATACCAGAGATGCCCCAGTCTCACTGTATGGGTTATACAGGGTCATCAGGTATCAGCTGGGTTCTCAGCCATCTGTCCTTAGAAATGTCTTCACATCCCCATATGGGAGTTGGACTTGAGATTTCATAAGCCAAGTTCACAAATGTCTTTAGGGAAAGAAAGTGGATCACACATTCAACAACCTGAAGAAGCACACAAACCATGATCATGTGACTCTTCTATATTATTCCCACCAGATTTCTTCAGCATAATTGCATCAGACACATATCCAGGAAAGCATTTTTTGGATTACATAATCTGCAAATATTGTGAGTAATCCCTTTATAATTATATTATGAGTATAATTTTAAGTAAGGATTAAAAGGGTAGAATGGTACTTTTGAAAGATGTGACTTAGTTGTAGAGAAATGGGAAGATTACATTATTACAAAGGGGTTGGATTAGTTAGAAAGAAAGATTTAGAGGCTCTCCTTAACCTTGTCTACTCAAATTTGGGGCATTTCCACAATATTTTGGCTTTTTATTTTTTCTAACCCATGCTAACTTACCTATACACTTTCTTAAAATGCTAGTCTACTAAGGATGTGACCAAAAAGGACAAAAGCAAAAATCATACACGCCCATATTTATTCTACTCTTATTCTGAAACATAATATCCTAACATGCTATTTCGGGCCACTTTCCTGGTCCTGACTGTGGTGTTGCACACACTAGGCTTGTGGCTATCTGTGTCTCCTGGTGTCCCTTGGTTTCTCCCCTCCCCCTTAGTAAAATGCTTTTAGAAACAGATGCCCATGCTTCATGGTCATCATCAATGGCTCATATTCTAATTCATGTGACTAAAATGGGGTCATGAGTTTACCTAATTCACTCACTCATGCTATTTGTAGATATCTCAACCACAACTGCATTACAGCCCTCAGACCTGGAGTATTCAAGGACCTGCATCAGCTAACTTGGCTGTAAGTATTCTAGCTTTTCTGCCCCAATCTTAACAATTTATCAGTGTTCACAGTTTCCATCTTTTTGTGTATCTTGTTTACTATACTTATTTTTCTAGTTGTCACATAATCTGGAGCACTTGACCCAAACAATTTGAGTAGTAGCTGTGTGAAAATAACAGGTGCCATGCCCTTGCAGGTTGGCCTCTGAGCCCAGAACTGGGCTTGCTGAGGTTTCTATCCACCCAGTGTTTACCTATGGCCGCATTTCTCACCTCAGCTCTATTGGCATGTAGTCCCAGATAATTCTTTGATTGGGGGATGAGGTAATGTCCTTGTGCATTTTAGGATGTTTAGCAGCCTCTGTGGCCTCTACCTCTACCTCATTAGATGCCAGTAGTACTAGCTGCCTGAGTGTGATGACCAAAAATGTATCCAGATACTCCCAACTGTCCCTTGGGAGACAAATTGCCCTCTGTGGAAAACCACTGATCTAGAAAGTAAGCAAGTTAAGAATGTTTTGGGTTCTCAGAGCCTTCATAGAAAAGTCTGAATGTATAGTGACTTTTGGTGTGTCACCACTTTCAAGGCTGAGCCATGAAGCTCACCCCAAGGGGTCTCACCTCAGCTGTCTGTGTTTTCATCAGGGAAATGAACAAAAGACAATTAGAAGGCACTCTGTATGTGCTTGCCCATTTTCCATAGTTCAGCCTAGTCTAATGGAAAAGATCAGGGCCTCAACTTTATCCAGGCCCTGTATAAACTGTGGTCCCAGGCTTGATATTGCAGGTAACTTTCTTAATCTTCCTAGGCCTCTTTTCCTCATCTGTTGACTGAAATCATAATTCCTTTTTAAGAGCGATGTTATGAGGACTGGCTTGCATGACATATGTAAAGTGCCATATGCATTGTGTCTGGCATATAGTAGGTTCTCAATGTCACTCCCTTCTCTAGATCCTCAAGAACCTCTGGCAGTAAGAGGAAATGGTACTTGGCTTCAAAAGCAACAAAAGAAAAGAAGGCATATTTCCCCTTAGTCTATTTTTTTTTTCTAGGAAATACCATATAGACTTAAAAACAGTAATTTGAACATGTAAATATTTTCACTCTTTCACCCTCTAAGCTCCTAATAAATTTATTTCTGTCAACACCATTAAATATATCATTTAAATACTGTGAGACCATTGAACCATTTGTGATTTCCTAAACATTTTTTTTCAATTCATTCTTTATTTAGTCAATTAGTGGATCAAAGCATTTAGGGATTCTAAATTCAGCCATTGAGTAAATAAGAGTAGCTGTGTGGGACTCACGTGTCCAGAAGTGAAGGGTAAAACGTGGGTCTGAAAGTCCATCAGTATGGACTTGCTCGATTCTGATCTGGACTTTTGGAGGAAAGAGCTGCCTTGCCACATGGTGAAGGGAAGGCTCTCATGGAGATGAGTAAGCCTAGTGTGAAGGAACAGGAAGGGGGGCAGCAGGTGTTGCACAGAGGCAGGGTTGTCACAGGCCTTTAATTTTTCCTGGTTTTACTTCAAAAATATCTCTGACATTGGAAATGTTTGTGATCTGTGTTGTCAGAATTCTAGATGACAATCCAATAACCAGAATTTCACAGCAGCTATTCACTGGATTAAATTCCTTGTTTTTTCTGTAAGTATTCACCTCCCTTTCAATACATCTGTCTGTACATTGCAATGACATCTAACACCAGCTTACAAAAAGAACTTTAGAAAAATCAAGATCACTACGATTTTTATTAGTCAAAATCTCTCCTGTATTTCCAGTCACAATTACTGTTGCTACTTTTTGGCCACGGCTCATGTATATTTTAAGCCAGTTGTTATTTTTTTAATCTCCTTTCCTTTCTTTTAGTCCTAAGGCATGTTTACATTTTCAGTGGTTGATCAAAGATAATGTTCATTGTTATCTCCTAACTACATATAAATTGGGTGGAATCTCCTAGAAGATTAGTCCCAACTACATTTTTAACAGAAGGAAATGTGCCCTTGTCGATCAAGAGTCACTGAAATGCCAAAATCTTTGCCCTACCAACAGAGTTACTTTCATAATTAGATTGTCATTGTTTATTAATAGACTAGAATGATCCATCTGCAGGGGTCTATTATGACCCCTTGTAAGTTAATCATATAACATCATTATTTCTCTATTTGTCAGGAGAGACCACAATATCAGAAATTAATTGTGCAGCTTAACGTGCTCATGAGTTGTTTTCTTTGCCCAAATGTCCCCTACATCACTTCTTAGATTTAATGCCAGTTCCAGTGTGGCTCTTTAATATTGTAAATTATGAATTTTCTCTTAAGAAGAAACTTTGGATGAGCAGTGCTGGAAGTGATTGCAAATTTGGAGTTTACAAGAAAAATTATCACCTAAGATATATTTTGTTTCATCTCATAAAATTAAATTGTATAACATTTATTCTCAGGTTATATGGCATACTGATGCATTCATAGCTTCTTTGACATCTGTTTCCTTTTCCATGCCACACACATATCTAGATAGCATTTTGAAGAGGAAGTTATGTTGATAGTCTTCATCCTAATAAATCAATTTTAGCATGTAAGTTTCCATATTATAAGAATAATAAAAATATTGCTCTTATAGTGGCATATCATTGCTTCTTTTAAAAAGTTTTATTTTTTTAATGTAAGTATAGTTAGTATACAATCCTATGTTGGTTATACTAGTTCCAAGTGTACAACATTAATTAACATCTTTTTTGTGTAAAGGTCTATGGTTAATAACTACTTAGAAGCCCTTCCCAAGCAGATGTGTGCCCAAATGCCTCAACTTAACTGGATGTGAGTATGAATGTAGGTGTTAGTTTGTTATTTGCACAGTTTGAGGAAGCTAGCCCTGACGTTAACTCATAGTTACATAAAAATTCATCTATGTTCTTCTTTCCAAAACTAAAATCTGATCCTGTTACCTTTTGGTTTAAAAATCTTTTGAGAATTCCAATGGGTGTAAGGGTAAAGTTCTTACTCCCCCCTTGAGCACCTGAGAACCATCATTTCCCTCCTTCACCCTATCTGGTCTCTTTCCATGCCCCTCCGCCTCATGCCTTCCTTACACATGCACCAACAGTCACTTCCCTCAGCACACATGGTTGACTTGAAAAGTCTTGCTCCTTTATTCTTTTGGTTAACTCTGGTTCCCTTCGAAAGTTCCCTTAAACATCACTTCTAGGAAGCTATCCTTGACACATTTACTGATTTCAGTGGCTGCCTCTGTGCTCCCTTATGCCAAGAACAGGCTTCCACTATGCCACCCAGTTTCTACCCTGCACACCTACTTCACAGTACTAGAACCACTGATTTACTGTGTGTCCTCTACCCTTTTAGAAATTTCATGAGGGCAGAAACCCACCTATGATTAGTACAATGATTGGCACATAATAGGTCAGAGCTCAACAAAACTCAGTTAAATGAAAGTGCTAAACTATTTCAATTCTTTGTTGGCTTTTAATCAATACTTGTTTAATCATTCACTTAAATTCCTTTATGGCTTCATTACCACTACCCACCATTCTTTGTCACATTTATCCTCATGGTTCCCTGAGATAGGCAGTGTGGTCACAGGTAGCCATTTCCTACACTGGGAAAGTCCACTAGAACTTTTCTCACATCAAATCAGGGGACTTAAAGCCCACAAAATGGTAAAATTTAGTACCTAAGTTATTGATTCTCTCTGAACTGGCCTCAGAATTACTTGTGACAATACTAGTAGGTGGCTTTGTGTATACTTACTGTGTATTTACTTATATGCCTGTTATCAAAAGGCTTTTATGGCATAAAGAGCTCACCGAGGCATAGTAGAAAGAGTGGCCACTCTCCATCCTGCAAATCAGGATATATATCCTAACTCTGGCATTTAGGAATTGGAAGACAACTTAGGTCTGAGTTTTTCCTTCAGCAAAATAAAGACAAAATTGGCTAAATATAAGATGTAACTATCTATTACACAATGGTTAAATGTCAAGGCTTTACAGTCAGACAGATATGGATTAGAAGGGCAGTTCTACCACTTACTAGCTGTTTAACCAGAAGAAAAGTGAATTTTTGAGAAACTCAAATTCTTCACATATGACATGGGGTGATAATATCAACTTATGTACTCAAAATAGTACCTGACAGCATAAAAATACAATAAATGGCAGCTACCGCTATTATAGGGGTAATATTAGGATAATTAACAGCATGGTAACCAGCATAGGCAAATACTCACTAAATGTTGGGCTGCCCTTTCCCTCAATTTTATTAAGTTCTAACATCAATTGAAAGGAAAGAAAAGAAGCATAATATGAATTATACTAACTGTGGTAATTAGGAGGGAAGCATAAAAATTGAAACAAAGTAAAAATAAATGAAAGAACAGTCATATCAACAAAAAGTGCCTCTAGACATACAATTTGTGCAAAAATATTAAAAATATATTTCCTCCATGACTTTTAGGGATTTGGAAGGCAATGGAATAAAGTATCTTACAAATTCTACCTTTCTGTCATGCGATGCACTCACTGTTCTGTAAGTATGCAATGAACTTTGGTAAATGAGGGGCTACCCAATATATTTGAAAATCAAAAGAAAATATTGACAAGGAATTTAACAACCTTAGTCTGAAACTGCAGTATTATAAAATGCCCATGTAACTTGATTTATTTTGAAAGGGGTCTAAGCCTTACCTACAGCGGCCACCATGTAGGTCTTCAGCTGTTCTTCTAGTTTTTGAGGACAGTTACTATTTCTGTGCATCCGCTCAGCTGAACTCGTAACTAAACCTATGTTCTCAGAAATGAGATAAAGTATATGAAAGTGCTTAGTTATCCAGTGATTCTTACTGCCAATGACATTTATCACATGATCTCTCTCTTTCAAAAAAAATTTTTTTTTAATTCTAAAGAGAAAGACATCTAATGTGTTCTGATAGGCCAAAGAATGTGATTAGTGATTCTGATTGCCAACAATATTTTTTTATGGGGTCTGGAAGGCAGATGAGTTAATTATTGACACATTTGCACTGGAAAACTTAAAATCATTTGCATTTTGTTTTTGTTTTAATGTTAATTTTTTATATAGAGTAAACAATTAGTAATGTTGGTTGGTTGGTTGGTTTGATGGGTGATTGGAAAAGTTGGAGTCTATCCATTTGTAGTAGCCTAACCACTATTCTCTAACAAATTAAGAGCTAAGGCTATTTCCAAGTTGTACATTTATCAATCAGATTGCAGATAAGCATGTTTAATGAGAAAAGAGATGATCCCACTCAGGGAATACAAAGAGTTTATTACTTTTCTCATGGATAATGAGAGTGAATACTAGAAAACTAAACAAAATACATCTATGCCTTCTATTGTATAGCTTCACTCAGCTTTTGAATCATTTTCATGCTCATTATCTCATTCACCTGTAAGGCAGGTGGCGGCTGACCCCCACTTTCTGCCATTTCTCCTAGAGGATTTCATTTACACAAAAAGTAAAAACAATGTGCTCCCACCAAATGTAAAATTTGTTTGTGGCCCCAGAAACTACTATGAGGTTGGTTAAGCTTTGCTCTTTCTGGCTTTCTCCTAAGGAACATGTCTTACACAAAAGTTCTCTCAAAGCCTTCTAGAGAATTATTAACAGGTTCCAAATCTGATATTACTTATGTGTATTTGAGAAAGAAACACTCTCTAAAATGATGAGAATCTAAACAAAATGTAGCTTTATAGACCACACTCAGCACCTCAAACTACTTCTGACAGTATTTCCTAGAGAGGACATGTGGACATCCTCAGTGAGAAACTCCAGCCTTATTTCCACACCAGAACCTACCTCACTTTGTGACTTCAAAGGAGGCTTGGGACAGATCACTGGCCTGTCCCAAGGATAACTGGTTACTGCAGCAGACACAAACCAACAGTGCTGACTCTCACCATGTCTTACAGGTTTCTGCCTAGAAATCAAATTGATTTTGTTCCAGAGAAGACATTTTCTTCATTAAAAAATTTAGGAGAACTGTAAGTAGCATTGTCTACTAGGAAAATATGATTGCTTCTTCCAAGATGATAAATTTAATTGACTAGTGAGACTGCTTTTCCACTAGTAGCAATCAAAATCCTGTAGACTACTGGAGATTCAAAATCCATTAAGAAAACCAACAGTATCCTAAAGTCAAAAGCAAATTAAAATTAGACATGAGCTTAATATGGATTTAACCTACTTTAATTTCCCTGCCTGTTTTCTTTGAGTAATTCATGTATATGTGTGCTTGGGAATAAATGAATTTTCATAGCTCCTTAAACCCAGTGATTATTGCCAAAACCGGTTTGGCTCAGTGGATAGAGCGTCGGCCTATGGACTGAAAGGTCCCAGGTTCGATTCCGGTCAGGGGCATGTGCCTTGGTTGCGGGCACATCCCCGGTGGGGGGTGTGCAGGAAGGCAGCTGATCGATGTCTCTCTCACATCGATGTTTCTAGCTTTCTATCCTTCTCCCTTCCTCTCTGTAAAAAATCAATAAAATATATTTTAAAAACAAACAAAAAAACAGTGATTATTATCTCTAATGACTAAAGTGTAGTTAATTCTCAATAAATGCTTGCTGAATGAATAACTGACTAACTGAAATACTATTAACGAATTATAAAGAAAGGAACAGAGATGCTTTTATTTCTTGAGAAATTATGACTTCAAGAGCAGATGAAGCAAACACTGACATTGGGAATGAGACTTAGGCTCATTGAAAGCGATTCAGAGAGCTCATGACCTTTTTCTGTTCAAACACATGTTTTGTAGATATAAGCCTTTGAAAAAAGCATCTGTATTGTTATTAATTCATTATCACCCACATAGCTGTGTTTCATGGGAAGTTAAAATTACATTATATTACAAATAGTGGCAATTAGGGAAGAAATCTCCTCCCTCTGATGTGAGGTCTAAAAACAGAAATTAATTTCTTAATTAACCTCTTCCCCATTTTTTGTACCTTATTTTGACATTCAGAAAAGACTGGGGGAAATAACTCAGTCAGAGTAATTTGAAAGCTGTGACCAGTTGGTTAGAGCAGAGTCCCATACACTGAAAGGTGATGGGTTCAATTCCCAGCCAGGGAGCATACCTGGGTTGTGGGTTCAATCCTCAGTTGGGGATGTATGGGAGGCAACTGATCAATGTTTCTCTTTTCACATCAATGTTTCTTTCTCTCTCTCTCTTCTCTCTCTCTCTCTCTCTCTCTCTCTCAAAAAAACAAAACACAAAAAACAATTTGAAAAATAATTCATGAATTTCATTAACAATTAAGATACTTCAATTTAATTCATGAGTGTCATAAGCCAAATCCATAAATATTTATTAAGTGCCTAGTGTGTACAAGGCACTGCATTAGGATTAAAAATATCATTTTATGGCAAAAAAAAAAATTAAGGGCTGCTCACTCAGAAGAGCTTGCTCATTTCTCAAAGGGGTTTTCCTGATCAGATTTTGAGGGATGGATATGGATTTGGGCTATGAGTTGGAGAGGAGGAGCAGCTCAGAGCAAATAGGTGTGGGTTTTATATACAAACTTCAGAAAACAGTGGTAAGGAGTCCACATTTTGAAAAAATTCCTAATTTTCCTCTTATCCTATACTTAGAGCCACTCCTGCTACAAGTAAAAGAGCCTAATTAAGAGACACCTAATTGCTTCTTTAAGACTGCCAATAATAATGTTTCAACCACATAATATCATAAGATAAAAGAAATTTAGAAGTTAAAAGAATTAACTTGAACAAGGCATATATATTTCTTGAGTTTACAAAAATGTTAGGTCATTTTACTGTGCCTTCATGACACCAACCCCTCCTGGAGAGGAATAGCCACTGAAGTCCTGTCTCCCCCGAGACTGCCCTTTCTTTTTCAGAGTAGCACTTTGCAGGACATGTTCTAGGTGTACAAGATCATCGTCACCTTACTCGGTTGTCAGGCTCCCGTATCCTTGCACACCTGTGGCTTTCCTTCTGTGCCAAGACCAAGTGTGCTCCTCCATCTAAAGCCAGGTCAGAATTCCCAGCTGGCAGGACCTCTGCACTTGAATGTCATCACAATCACTCAAGAACAATCTGTTAAAACAACTCTTACCCCACTGCCAACTCCTTCCCCTAGACTTGTCATCTATCTTAGTGCCACCAGCACCCGCCTGGCAGCCAGGCTCAAAGACGGCTCCCTTTTCTTCTAACTCTCTTACACCTCATGTCCTTACAGACCATAAGCCCTGCCAGTGCCCTTCCTTAAACCCTCTTCAGCTGGTCCAGGGTCAAAGTCTCCTGCCAGGTTCCCTCCTCTGACTCTAGCTTCTCAGTCTATCTTTCATGATTCTGACAGACTTATAACATTCCACAACCTATAGCATATTATGCCATTGTCCTACTTAATATCCTCCATCCTTGTTGCATGCTGTTTAGCAAAGTCCTTGACACAATTCTCAGATGTCAATGTTCAAAAAAATCACAGCTCTGGCTTTAGATGCATGGCTCCTCCTCCCTCCACCCCTGGAACGTCCAATGTGATAGTTATAGACAGGCACTAGGAATGTGCTCTTTTTATGAGCATCCTCCTTGATTCTGATGCCTGGACTCTACTCTGGCAAATACTGACTCAGAAAGCATTCATGGCCTTTCCATTTTGTCTGTATGTGCTTTTTCAGACCCCCATCCTCTCCATCCCGTACTTTCTATCCTCCAACACATTGGACCACTTGCTGAATCCTGATGAGTTGACTTCTGAGCATCTGTTTCTGTGATCCTGCTTAATTTAACCCTCCACTGAAAAGCTGCTCTCCTTTTGTTCCACTTATTAAAATCATCCAGCTTTGTTCAGACACTTCTTAATTTCACAGGCCAAGTTTGAGGACTTCTTCCTTTGTTTCTTATCTGTACTTCTATAATAGCACTTGTTTCATTCATTCCTTGATTCATAATAGAGCTGTTTGTTCTAATTGTAATATTCTTTAGAGAAAGAGCTAAGTCTTAGTTATTTGTAGCTCCCACACATTGACCAGCAGTTCCAAAACATCAAAAATAAATAAGATCTTTTGTTTGATTCTTAGGCAATTTCACATGTTTTGCTTTAACATCTTCTCTGGCTCAGAAGGATATTTTGGACTCTTAAAAATTCCTGATTTCTTCTGATCGTGACAAATCTCTTTTCCTCATTCTTCAGAAAAACTTCCCTCTGATTCTTTCTGGATCAGACTGTCCTATTATATTTAATTCTAAATTCTCAATTTCTTATTTAAAAATAGTACCATATAAAAGAGATGAAAAATGTGTGAATTTACCCATTCAAGATTATCTGGACAAATATAGTGTACACAGTAATGCTATCTTAGTTGGAATATAAAATAAATAGAAGGTGTGAGTCTTAACCTCAGAAAGCTTATAGTTGAATAAACATATTATCACATATATGAACCAAATAGGATTACAAAACAGTGAATTGTCAAAGTGTACTCTTCATACTAAAACAGAGTAAATTAATCAAAGTAGATATTGAAGCCAGGTTGGGAATGTGTTGGAAAAGGGCTGAGAGAAAATTCCAGACAGGAACTGGTTGAACAAAATGTCACATGTCTGAAAGTGATGGAAAACATACTAATTTGGCTGACTCACACAGGCTGGTTGTATAACAAGTTATCAGGTTGGTTAAAAAACGGAATCATATTCTCTATTATGTCAAGTGGGGTGATGAAACTTGTGAGGAGTAATAATCATGTCACCTATTTCCAATATAATTGCTTTGGATTTTCACTGTCACCAATAGGGACCTGTCTAGCAATATGATAACGGAGCTACCAACCCATATTTTTAAAGACCTGAAGCTTCTACAAAAACTGTAAGTTCTTCTTGCCACCGCCATCAGATTTAAATGGCAACATCTTAAGCTTCCAAAATAATAACATCCTGACGCTTCCTTCCTTCTTCCCTCTAATGGAACAAAAGGAACCTGTCGTCCAACCCGCTCTTGTATCTCCACAAGAACCAGTTTGAAAGTCTTAAACAACTTCAGTCTCTGTAAGTGAAAAATGACAGTGTGCTGACTATATATTAGTGGATGTACTTCACTTAGAAACATATCTAATTCATATGGGAAATCTCATCCTACAGTTTTCATAGAGATTTAAATTTTTAATTGTTTAGTTATTAAACCTTGGGTGAAGAACAAATTGTGGAAGACTTGCTGCTGCTTCCCTATCCCCTTTCCTACAGCAATCAACATTCTATCAGCCTACAGAGCATGCTTTTTACTTTTTAATCAGTGCAGGAAAAAATTGTGCCACAAAGATGAACATTCAGACAATTAATTTTGTTTAGTATTATAAATTTTCAAACATATTAAGCTGCAATTAGTGTCAGTCATCTTATGTTTTTACACAGAGCGTATACCGTGTTACCCAATCTCAGCCTAAAGCCTTTCTTCATATAACTCCAAAGACCAATACTTACTATCACTTTTTATTCTTGCTAAATTGCTCTCTATTGAAAATGAATGCAAGATTTAGGTTCTCTCTCAGGTGTTAATGAGCATCCACTGATTTAAAGGACTTGATTGTTGCTTTCCAGAAGCCAGAATATTTAAAACCAAAAAAATATAAATAATGCGTTAAGAACAGACAGAATGTGCACAAAATGACTCTTCCTCTCACTCACCACATACTGAATTCTGTTGATTTTTTAAAATTTCTTTATTGATTAAGTTATTACGTATGTGTCCTTATCCCCCCATTACTGAATTCTGAAAGGCAAAATATCAAGTTATCACACCATGCCTTTCTGAAAAGTCAAGTTGTAACTATTTACTCCAAACTTTTCTTTTTATATTTCTTTGCTTTCTTTATTGTCTCATTAATTTTATTATAACAATTTATTTACATATTTATTTCACATTTATTGGCCACCAACTTATTTATAGCACTTGCTGTCTTAAGAACCAGGATATAGTGGCTTCTGCTCATTTGGAAGCTATAGGTTATTATTCAAATAATCACACAATCCATGCAAAACTAAAACTGTGATAAGTCCAGGAGAAAACTAGAGAGCAAAAGAAAGAAGAGGGGAAAATCCATTTAAAGGACTCGAGTGTCTCCCGCAGGAGGGGCCCTGAGAGGACTCAGTAGCACTGTTACTCCTCTAAGCCTTGTTTCTGACGACCAAAGGGCAAGATAGTTCCATTGTGAAGGACTCAACGGACAATGGAAAACTCAGGGCCATGTTGAGAAATCCTTATTCAGATTAATCAAAAAGAAATGGAATGAGAATCAAACACCTTTCACAATAAACTTTAAAAGTGAAAGGTTTCTCTCATTTTAGATTGTCCTCTCTCCCAACTATTGTTCCTGAGAACAGGCACACTCCCTTAATTCCTGCCACCCCAAAAAGGTCATAATCGCAAATCCCCACTGCCGTTTTTAAGCCAAAGAAATAAATGACAGTGTTGTATTCGGATGTAATTTTGCATAGGTAGTGACAAAGCAAACTGTGTACAGGAGGCATAAAGAGAAATGACGATTTTCTAAGATAGCTTACTGTGAAATGCTCATCCTACTTTGAATTGGTAACATAGGCTTTTGAAAGGTAATATTAAGGAAGGACAAAGAATGCAATTACTAAAAAGTAAAACCCTAAAAACATGAAACCTGTGTGCCTGTTTTCCAGAGACCTGGAAAGGATAGAGATTCCAAATATAAACACACGCATGTTTCAGCCCATGAGGAATCTTTCTCACATGTATGTATGTATGAAAGAACGGAGAAGACCGCATGGTGGAATGTCGCAGATGTTCTAGTGCAAACTGTCTCGTGTGTCACTGCAATGTGTTTTTGGTGCAAGAAAAGTCTTTTTATCGAGAACTTTTTAATTTTGTCACCTTTGGTCCCTGTTCAAATAGAATTCAATATTATGATGTACCGACATGAATGACACTTCTCTCTGGAAACATGCTGTTTATCCAATTGAGGCCCAATAAGAGATCAGGGTACCAGAGTGCCACACATTACACAAGATGAAGTCAATGACTCAATGGTACTCAGGAGACCTGGGAACATTAACTCACCTCTCATGAGTGAGCAGTCGGCTGCTCTAAGATTTGAGCCCTTAGGAAGAAAGGTGCCTATATAAATTCCAGGTGTTGTTACTGTTACTAAGTGCACTTCAAAATGGAGGTAATTAAATCTTTATAGTAGTTTTTAATAACTCACTTGAATATATTTGACTAAAGTGCACTGTGTACGTTGTGTTAATATATGTGTTTATGACATGATTATTTCTTTATCAACTGTGTAATCTCTGTGTTCATGATTTCAAAAATTAACCATTGTTATTCACAACAATAGGGAGAATTCGAAGTAAGCTTACAAGTTGGGTGCAGCAAGTGGCTGAAATGGTTGGTGTGAAGGTGCTCTTTTGAGAAAACATTTTGTTTGTGTCCGTGCCATAGGTGTAATTACTAAAGGACAATTGTCTGATGCATACTCGCATGGTTTTCACAATTTCTCTTTCTGTGGCACCAGTAGATATTTAAGGAGGCTCTCATTTCCTTGTTGCAGGCAGAATGTGAGGTCTTAGAATAGAGAAATTCAATCATTTTAGAACTTGATAGAGAACCTTAGGTTGAGGTCAAGAGGACTCAACAACAAACAGAAAATGTGTTAACTTAGGTCCTACTAAGTGGCCTAGTTCTTTCATCTTCCTTGTCCACACTTATTGAAACACCTTCACCCCATAACCCCAACCCTTCCACTTGTCATTCAGAGCCAAAATCACAGTGGGAAAAGAGGCTGAACTACTGAGATACCCTAGCTGGCTCTATCTGAAGACAATGGACATAATTCCTGAAAGAACCAAAGGTTCAATGCATGCCAGGGATTCCAGGGAAGAAGGGGAAAACAAGAGTTATACATCAGTTATACATCTACTAGAGGCCCGGTGCATGAGATTCGTGCACAGGGTGGTGGGTGGGGAGGTGGTGTGTGTGTGTGTGTGTGTGTGTGTGTGTGTGTGTGTGTCCCTCAGCCCAGCCTACACCTTCTCCAATCTGGAACATCCCTCTCACAATCCAGGACTGCTGGCTCCCAACTGCCTGCCTGCCTGCCTGATCACCCCCTAACCACTCCCCTGCCAGCCTGATAATGCCTAACTGCTCCCTGCTGGCCCAATCACCCCCAACTGCCCTCCCCTGTTGGCCTGGTCACCCCTAACTGCCCTCCCCTGCTGGCCTGATCACCCTTAACTGCCCTCCCCTGCAGGCCTGGTCACCCTAACTGTCCTCTCCTGCAGGGATGGTCACCCCTAACTGCCCTCCCCTGCAGGCCTGATCACCCTTAACTGCCCTCCCCTGCAGGCCTGGTCACCCTAACTGTCCTCTCCTGCAGGGATGGTCACCCCTAACTGCCCTCCCCTGCAGGCCTGGTTGCTCCCAACTGCCCTCCCCTGCTGGCCTGATCACCCACAACTGCTCTCCTCTACCGGCCATCTTGTGTCCACATGGGGGTGGCCATCTTGTGTGTTGGAGTGATGGTCAATTTGCATATTATCTCTTTATTATATAGGATAATTGGGTAGATGATATGGGGAGGCTAGACTGTAAGCTGCTCAGGGATAGGTATTGCCTCCAATTTTTCTACATAACATCCCAGCACTAAATTATGCGTCATTCATTAGCTCATCTAAGAAGTGTTTGCTGAGTACTTCCCATGTGCCAGGTGCTGTTCTAGATCTGAGCATTCAGGATGACCAGGAGAAACAAGTGTCTGCCCCTCCCTGTGGATCTTTTAGAACCAGAACATAAACATGTAAACAAACAAATCTGTAATAATAAAAGCATAATATGCTAATTAGAATGGACAGCCGAATGACTTTCTGGATGTCCTTCCAGACGTCCTTCCGTACTACCTTCCAGACGAAGCCGGGGCTGCGAGGGCTGAACCTCTTGCATGAATTTCGTGCATTGGGCCTCTAGTAGTTAATAAATGCTATGAAGACAAGTACAACAAGATGAAGGCATAGAGAGAGGATGGCGATAGTCCACAGAGAAGTCAAAGAATGTGATAGTCTAGTGGACCTTAATGGAGGGAGGGAGCAGCCCTGAACATCTGAGGGAAGAGGGAAAAATCTTCCAGGCAGAGAGAAAAGCAAAAGCATCATACTGAGAAGGGGGTGAGCTGGCTTGTCTGAGGATTAGAAGAAGGCCAGTGTGTCTGGGTGGAGTGAGACAGGAAGCCAAGGAGGTAAGAAGGACCTGGGTGACCAGGGGTTCCATCATGGGAGGCCTTGAAGCTGTGGCAAAGTCAAGCTTTGTTTAACTTGCTGGTCTACAAACTGGATGGGGAAGGAAATGAAAAGATTTAGAAGAAAAGAGATGAACTAAAAGAGGTGGTAAAAAACACAAAAATAGAATGAGCTTTATGGGCGAAAATCCTGAACACACAGGTTTCGGAAATGGCAATAAGCCAGACAACCTCCCCAATTCAAATGCTTGACCCACACACATGGATCATAAATAGATTGATCACAAACAAACCTATATTTTCACAAACAAACCTATATTTTCCATAAATAGATTGATCACAAACAAAACTAAATTAAGTCTTTCTAATCCATAGAAAGAAATCTGTGTTTTAGGCAGCGGCTTTTCCTCCTAGCTCCAGTGAGAATGAGTTTTCTCAGAGACCCTCCCTTCCTGCCAAGGATAAGGAGGCTAGTTTACATGAGTATACTTAAAACCAAGTACAAGACAGGAATGGTTTTATGACCTACTGTAGGTCCTTTGCATCCCGAACCCAAGCCCCTGAATTTTTGCTCAAAATCAATTTGACAACCTACTTTTTATAATACCCTAGATAATAATCCAATGTGATGGAGACTTCACATTCTCATGTCCTCCCCTGACTCACCTCAGATAAGCCACAGAATTTCTATTTTTGTAGGTTCATTTTCAAAAGAAGCACCCTGCCTAGAGTAACATATATTCCATGAAGAACTCTTAAATTACATGATCTCTATTAAACAAAAACAAACAGACCTAGGGAAGTTGCATATCTGATGGGACTGCAACTGTGGTTTCTGTGTCATTGCTGTAAAGTGACTCTGTTTTTTCCTTTGACTTTAGTTATTTCAAAAACTTTCGATACTGCTCCTATGCTCCCCATGTCCGAATATGTATGCCATTGACTGACGGCATTTCTTCATTTGAGGACCTCTTGGCTAACAATATCCTCAGAATATGTGTCTGGGTTATAGCTTTCATAACCTGCTTTGGAAATCTTTTTGTCATTGGCATGAGATCTTTCATTAAAGCTGAAAACACGACTCACGCTATGTCCATCAAAATTCTTTGTTGTAAGTATGTTTCCTCTCACATAGATCTAGGATATCTTCTATGTGCTGTAAATTAGATATATACTGGCCTTCAACTAATGGCACTTAATTTAAATTATACCTGTTGGGCAATTTTTTAAAAGTATGATGGTGCTATTATCTTTGGCTGCTCTGTTCTTATATGAGTTTTCAGGAAACTAGTACCCATTCCTGGGAGTTATGTCTTAGAAATAGGGTAATAGAGAGCTGAAGAATCAAGGGATGAATTCTGGAGGACAGGTTGTGAGTTAGAAAACTAAATTTTGTTTAACCCTCAATTACGATAACACCCATTCTACTCAAGCCCAGAAAATTATTCTTTTTATTAACTATGTAAGTAATATTTGTTTACTGTTTAAAAACTAGCCTCCCCAATTCTCCCGCCACCTTTTTAAAAAATTATAAAACTAAGACATAGCATGGTACTTAGAAATAATATACCTTTTGAAGTCCAGACTTGTAGGTATTGTTGTAGGTGTTTATATTAGTTCATTTAATAGAGGATGAAAGAAGTAGACCTAATTAGAAAACTAAAACAAAAATGCTGAGAACTACCAATGTATCCTTTATCCATTCCTTAACAGGTGCAGACTGCCTGATGGGTGTTTATTTGTTCTTCGTTGGCTTTTCTGACCTAAAATACCGTGGGCAGTACCAGAAGTATGCATTGCTGTGGATGGAGAGTTTGCAGTGCCGCCTCATGGGCGTCCTGGCCATGCTGTCCACTGAAGTCTCTGTCCTGTTGCTGACATATTTGACTTTGGAGAAGTTCCTGGCCATTGTCTTTCCCTTCAGTAACATTCATCCTGGAAAACGGCACACTTCACTCATCCTCATTGGCATCTGGATTGTGGGATTTTTAATAGCTGTGATTCCATTTTGGAATGATGATTATTTTGGAAACTTTTATGGAAAAAATGGAGTATGTTTCCCACTTTATGATGATCAAACTGAAGATAGTGGAAGTAAAGGGTATTCTCTTGGAATTTTCCTAGGTAAATTATATTTTTCATTTTTTAACAAATATAATCTTGGTAGAAATACCACAAAGTTTAGCAAAGTTCAGCATATTTACTTATTTCAGAAGTAAATGATTATAGACAAGACTCTGTCCCTTTTTTAAAATAAAGTTCTTACTGTATATTTACAGAAATTTAATTAAAATTTTTATTATAGAGATTTAGCATGAAAATCCATACTGTCAGGATCTCTAGATGGCTTTTTTATTTTCTGCCAGACCTTTGAGCTGGAAAAATTTTAGATCACTTAGTTGTCCTCTCACCCAACCAAGCTATTTGTACTCATTTTGTTTTACAGTTTACATATGAGTTAAAAAATAATAACTCACAGGAGATTATCTGAGTGGCAATTCCAGAAAGGTTTGTTGCCTTTGGGAAACGCTGCTCAAAAGTTAACAGCATGATACTTCATAAAACTCTCTTCTTTTTTTTCAGTTTTTTCAGTCTTCCTCTCCTTTTTTTTAAAGAAAAGAAGACCATATATTCTCTGTTACAAATGAAAGATAAAAAGGTTAAAGGATAAAAAGGTTTTTAACCTTATAGGACCAATAAGGTTAAAAACCTTTTTATCATTTAATATATATCTCAATTGCTTAAAATTAAAGTCATTCCCAAGTCCTTTCTTTAGAGGAGTATTCTAATTTCCATTTCCTCTTCTCATCTTTTCCTCCCATACAGTTGGTCAATAAGCTCTATTGTCCTCTCATTTTCACAAATATTTTTTTATCAAAACATGCCTCTGCTTCCTTTTCTTCCAGTCTCTCAATCCACTGCTACCACCTTCCTTTAAAAACCTTGTCACCTGAATCCTGAATGACGTTAGCCCTTCCTAGTCTTTTGTACTCTGGGCCCTTTTTTCCTATTCATGTGGCAAATACCACTGTTCACCCTCCCTGAGGACTGAAAGAACTGTATGTGCCTCTGCTCAGATATTTTCAATGAAATCTTGCTACTACCAAGGTCAAGTTTAAATTAGCACTTAAAGCCCACCACAGAGTGGCCCTAGCCACTATTTCCAGGTCTTCTCCACCTATTCCTTGTCTTCTTCCTCTGAAAAGTAAAACACCTTATTTGCACCATTTTAATAATACTCCTCACATACTACCTTGTCTTATAGCTATTTTTCATGGCTATGTTCCTCCTAGGATATTGTAAGATGTTTCTAGAATAGGTGCACTTCATAGAGAGTCACACACACACACACACACACACACACACACACACACACACACACACAGTATGTTATGTTACTTTGCGTTACATTATGTTACATTCATTGATCCAACATGAATTTATGAAGCAATTTGGGGTACTGGAGATACAATAGATAGGTCCTCACAGACCTGCAGCCAGAAAGGAGAATGAAGACAAGTAAACACATCCTACGTCACAGGCTGACAAATGCTTGAAGGAGGAATACAGCATGTTCTAGGAGCCCCAGATCTGGGTACCAGGGAAGGATTCCCAGTGGAAATGAATCCAAACAGGGGCCCACAGAAGGAGGAGGTGTTAGCTAAGTGAAAGCAGAGATTGTGTTCAGGAAAAGACAGAGGCCTCAGAGACCTAAAGCCAGGGAATAGGCCCAGATGAAGGTTGAAAGACGTTCAGATTTTATAGTTAAGGTGTGGGTCAGCTAAAAGGATTTTAGTACTTGTGATATATTCTGTATTGATAAAAAGATAGTCTCTCTCTCTCTCTCTCTCTCTCTCTCTCTCTCTCTCTCTCTCTCTCTCTCTCTCCCTAAAGCATTTTTCTGCCGAAAGAATATAAGAACATACAATTTTTAAAATTAATCTTACATTTTAGAATAACTTACATTTAGAGGAAAAGAGTTGCAAAGATAGCACAGTTTCCCTATATCATCACCCAGTTTCTCCTGCTGTTAATATCTCACATTCTTTTGGTGCCTTCAGAACAAATAGTTTAATCCTTTCTGTAAGTCTATTTTCAGAATTTATACTGGAGGATCATCGTTTTGTTTTTTAATTTATCTTTATTGTTGAAAGTATTACAGATGACCACTCCCTCCCATTGGGAGGATCTTCTCTAACAGTTTTTTTTTTCAACTTTCTGGCAAGAGGCTTAAGATAAATCAATCTTTAAAAATTATCTTGTATGGCTTCATAATGAGATTCCATTTAAAATGAAAAGTTTTGAATACAACTAACAGAACATTTTGAATGTATAGTAGTTTCCCCTAGATTCACCAGTCTTAGTTACAATCTAAGTCAGATGAACATTTTTAACGACTTTGATATTATGTGCAAAATTTATGTTTACCGTAAGGTATAAGATGGTCGCTCCTAGGATTTTTTTAATTAAATTTTTTTCGTTTTTTAAAAATATATGTTTTTATTTATTTCAGAGAGGAAGGGAGAGGAAGAGAGAGATAGAAATATCAATAATGAGAGAGAATCATTGATTGGCTGCCTCCTGAATACCCCACACTGGGGATCGAGCCGGCAACTCAGACATGTGCCCTGACCAAGAATCGAACCGTGACCTCCTATAGCAAGAACACAACAAAGTGACTACAAAGTCAGGCTTACATGATAATCTTCTGAACATATTTCACTCTAAAAGAGTAATTCACAAAATTGAATTTTTAATTTTTTCTTATTCCTTTTTTTCCTAAAACAAATCTACAAGGTTTTGAATTTTAGTTTAATGATTATAAACAATCTGAAGAAAAATAAACAAAAAATACATTTTTGTTCCATGTATTATTTTTAGTTAATGCCAAAAAAAAAAACCATGAGGAACAATGTTTCTGAGGCTATTATCTTCTTGATATTTCAAGTTTATCTTTTTCATATTTATAAGGTAAAAGAATGGAGTCATACTTATTTTTTGAGATGTACGTATGATTACAGTAATCCCTTAAGGCTTTGAATTTGCAGAGAACTAGAAACAAAAATAGCTCTTTTCTGCTTTACAAAACTAAAATTGACCTCATGATACCCAAATCTGAATTTCAGAAGTCTACAATTCTTCATAAATGGTTTATGTATTTGAAATATATTTCTGATCTGGCAAACCTGATTCTTTTTGTTTATTCCAGCTTATAACCTTGAACTCAGGGTTTCAGCCGAGTACCACTGAGCTGATACAAAAGAGTGCTCCTTGTAGATTCAGGGAAAGAGGCACTGTGTCAGACATCTCAGTAACACAGCATTTCATTGCTGACCTGCACTCCTGAGATATTAAGAGCTGTGCTTTTCCCAACAGGTGTGAACTTGCTGGCTTTTCTCATCATTGTCTTTTCCTATGGTATTATGTTCTGTTCCATTCATAAAACGGCCTTGCAGACTTCGGAAGTGAGGAGTCACATTGGAAGAGAGGTGGCTGTTGCAAACCGTTTCTTTTTTATAGTGTTCTCTGATGCCATCTGCTGGATTCCTGTGTTTGTAATTAAAATTCTTTCCCTCTTCCGAGTGGAAATACCAGGTCAGTCCCTTTTCTTATTCCCAAGTACACTTTGCCTTCTTATGCCCTTTGTTTGATGAGGCCAGAATACAGTGCTTTACAATTCTCCATAAATTCTCCATAAATACCTACAACTTTAATACAGTCAGTATTTCCCTCAGTGCTTTATACTCAGTATTATACAAGAGAAAGTGGGCAGTGGTAGAAAAGAAAGAAAGAACGAAAGAAAGAGAGAGAGAAGAGAGAGAGAAGAAGAAGAAGAAGAGAAGAAGAAAGAAAGAAAGAAAAGAAAGAAAAGAAAAGAAAAGAAAGAAAAGAAAAGAAAAGAAAGAAAAGAAAAGAAAAGAAAAGAAAAGAAAGAAAAGAAAGAAAAGAAAAGAAACTGGGCAGTGGTGCAATCTAAACAAGTATAATAAAAAAACAGGAGAGAGAAAAACAGTCTTAGTGTCTTGCTTCTACCTGAATGGAATAAAAGTTCTTAACCAAGAGCACATGTGAAAAATCAAAATATCTATGCCCAGGTTCTTCCCTGGGCTTCTGAATTCAGTCCACAGGGGCTAAGGCCTTTACACGGGTGTTTTGGAAAAGGGCCTCTGTGATTCTGAGGCACACATACAACTAAGAGCCACGAGTCTATGTCATGGTCCCGGCCAAACAGTCATCACACTAGGCTCCCTGGAGCATTAGGTGTTCCATGGAAGGTGCCTCGTCCAGGAGGCCAGGTTTCCTGCTCACTCTCCTACTCAACTAGAGAAAATAACCTCCTCATTAGTTAGGACTATATTTGAAGCCTGTTCTGGGACCTAGAAATCATACCCAACTAGGGGCCACCCAGGGCTTTAGCCCAACTTTCTGAAACAGCTTTGGGATTATATTCAACTCATTGTTTCAGCCTTTTGCAAATCTATATGGGGAGTTTATCCAGGGCAGGGATTATATCTTAACCATCTTGGCACACCAGTGCCAAACATGGGGTTGACATATCAGAAGCCCTTGTAAAAGAGTGATGACTATCCAAGTAACAACTTATGTCCCTCTGGCTGCTGCACAAAGTCCTGAAAGACCTTGTCCAATGCAAAAAAAAAAAAAAAAAAGACACATGGCATCCACAGAATCCCCTCAACCAATAGTTTAGTCTCCCAGCAGGACTCTAGCCACAGAACATGTAGAAGTGAAGATCAGGACTGATTACTTGGGAACCTTTGCTGGATGGCAAGAGCAAAAGCCATAAGAATATGTGAATTTACTCAGGAGTCAGTTGTACGCAGAAAGCAGAGTTATCTATTTACTGGTGACAGTTGTGGACTTTGATGAACAGTCTCAGTATACCACAACTTCCCAAACATTTCAATTGTTATGTCCTAACATTTCAAATTCAATAGGACTGGAATGTCCTTTGGCCTCCATTGCTCATGGAATAAAGTCCCAGTGCTTGGATTAGCATGAAGACTTTTCTTTCTCCTGCCCCCTCTTCCTATATTCTGTGACCCAGGCCCATTAAAATTATTGGACATTTTTTCTGAACTTTTATGTCTTGCCTTTGCTGAAGCTGTTCCTTCCACCTGGATTATACTTTCAATCTGTAAGACGATAGCCTATGAAATACCCTTCTTATCCTCCAAGGTTTAAGCCAAGCACTCTCTCTTCCATTGTACCATTCCAGACCTCTCCCAACCCACTGGCATCCAACTCCACTGCTGAACTATTCATTCAATTTTGTTTTCAATTAATTTATTAGCCTCAGATTGTCTAATATCAGCATTATTTTTAATATATCCATGAGTAGGAACCATGTCTCATTTATCTTAACACAATATTTCCACTATATTAAAATATAATATTTTTAACTAATGCTCATTCAACTAAAAATGCTCAGCTACTTCCCAGTTTCTCCTCACAAAGAACTTTTTGTGGCATCTTTCCCTAGTATAGTCTACTAGCATTTGTAAGGATTAACACAAAAGGAATTCATTAAGTTTGGATATGTACTGGTTTTTGTTCTTCAAATTGTCAGACTCCCTTCTGAATAGGATAGCTGGAATATGAGGGCAATAAAGCCTCCAGGACTGAAGTTAAGACCAAAATCCCATCTGACCTTTGGCCAGAAGTTTCCTGAACACTGATTAAGAATTATTCTCACTTTCTTATTTTTCTATAAAGAAAGACAATAAAAGAAAGAAAAATAGGTTATATATGAAGTGATAGTTTATGAAGTATTTTTACATGGTAGACCCTCCAATTTATGGCTCCTACACCCTTCCAATAAAGAGATTTTCAGTGTAGTGAGAGAAAACTTAAGTGAATGAGGTAGCCTGCTCAAAAATAGCAAGTTATACAAAATTTTATGAACACACTACGAAAAACTTCTGTTTTTCACACTTTGTTTCCTTATCCAGGCACAATCACTTCCTGGGTAGTCATTTTTTTCCTGCCAGTGAACAGCGCCTTGAACCCCATCCTTTACACACTCACAACCAGCTTCTTCAAGGACAAGTTGAAACAGCTGCTACACAGGCATCGGAGAAAATCGATTTTCCAAACTAAAAATAAAAGTTTGTCTACATCCATTGTATGGACAGATGACTCCTCTTCCCTTAAACTTGGGGTTTTGAACAAAATAACTTTTGGGGACAGTATAACAAAACCAATGTCCTAGTAATGGTTGGGGATCACTGGACTTCAATGGACTACCTATTAAAAAGCGCTGCATTTGGAAGATGACGCTGCAATGCTGTTCATCTTTACCAACAGCAAACCTTCCTGCATGGAGAATACAGCAGAACGACTTCTGGTGCTGTGGTCCAATGGCAGCCATACTATTTACCAGCTGTGGTAAGAAGTGTACCTAAGGTTTCCACTCACCCTTACATTCCTGAAGTGAGACAAGAATCTATACCCAGAAGATTGATATGCAATTGGTCTCCACCTAGTTAATACTACCAAGCTACCAGTTAACGCCCACATGTTGACACTGCATGGTCTGCTTTTAATTTGAATTGCTCTATCCATAAAATAAAGACATTGACACATCTAATTCCAGTGTGGCCAGAGTAACATACCGTAAGTCTAACATCTCTTTCATTGCTTCTTCAGTGAAATCATCAGCATCCCACTGAATTGATAGGAAAGGATTTCTGAGATGGTCACTCACCTCAAGTCCTGCCCTATGCAGGTCAGTGGAGTAACGCCTTTGAAAAAAACACCTTCATATAAAGTTACCATGTGGAACTTTGACCAGAGAGGCACACCAACAAAGCCTAGCACCTCTCACCATCTTGGCTTTTATTTCATGTCAGAAAGTACTGAGATCTCAAAAAGGCATTTTTCTTAATGCTGCCCAAGCCACAAAGGAAAATTGAATGCTCCAACCACCCAAAACTACATTTTAATACGGTTTAAGTATACTTTCTTTACAGAAGTATCTCTATTGATAGCAAGTTCTGACTTCATAGAACACAGATATAGCAGTATTAAAGGAGATTTGAGAATAATGTTTTGATAGGACCATTTGCTCATTCAGGTAAATTCCCATAATTTTTAATAAAAAGGCCAATAATTTTGGATTTGTCTTTTGAAAATGAAAAGTACTTATGAAGGCCTGAATATGTTTTTATACTGAAAGTTTGTATGTGAAAAAAAATCAGGTAAATAAAATGATATTTCTCACTTGTCCATGTATTATTTTAAATTTAACAAAGACCACAGAGATGGTTTATTGACTATTACCCATGTTTCTCTTGATAGAGAATAGAGTTAGGAGACAGCACTTCAGAAATAAGACACAGAACATTTTTCTTTCTCTTCCTCCTTTTTACAAAGCATGTGGCAATAACTTAATTTCTTCACTGTTCAATTCATTCTGAGTTCCTTTCATGAGATGAAATGTAAATAGCTGAATGAGAACACCAGTATTTTAGGTTAAACTAGAGGCCCAGTGCATGAATTCATGCACCAGTGGGGTTCCTCAGCCTGGCCTGTGGGATTGGGCCAAAACCGCTCTCCAACACCCCCCAAGGGGTCCCAGATTGCGAGAGGGTGCAGGCCAGGCCGAGGGACCCCACCGGTGCATGATCAGGGCCGGGGAGGGACCGCGTGAGGGCTCCAGGGGTGTCCGGCCCGTCTAGCTCAGTACAGATCAGCCGGACCCCAACAGAAAGCTAACCTACCAATTGGAACATCTGCCCCCTGGTGGTCAGTGCATGTCATAGCAACTGATCAAATGGTCAACTTTCTGCCCCCTGGTGGTCAGTGCACATCATAGCGAGCGGTTGAGCAGCCTTATCATATCATTAGCATATTATGCTTTGATTGGTTGAATGGATGACTGGACACTTAGCATATTAGGCTTTTTTTATATAGGACTAGTGGCCCGGTACACAAAATTCGTGCATGGAGGGAGGTCTCTCAGCCTGGCCTGCACCTTCTCCAATCTGGGATCCCTCTCACAATCCAGAACCACTGGCTCCTAAGCGCTCACCTGCTTGCCTGATGCCCCTAACTGCTCTCCTGCCTTCCTGATGCCCCTAACTGCTCTCCCCTCCTGGCCTGATCCCCCTAACTGCCTAACTGCTCTCCTCTCCTGGCCTGATCCCCCTAACTGCCTAACTGCTCTCTTCTCTTAGCCTAAACCCCCTAACTGCCTATGTGTTCTCCCTTCCTCTCCGTGCCTTCAGACCCCAGTGCAGGAGTGCTGAGAGCTCTCCGCCTGGGCCCCGCCCCTGTCCCGACTCCCTCCTCTGGGCCGGGTGGTGCTGTGGGCCTGCGCACTGCTCCATCAGGGGGGCCGCCCCCTGTGGCAGCCTCATGTCCCAGTGGCACAAGTCCCCGCCCCCATCCCTGCCCACCCAGCTCCTGTACACATGCAGCCTGGTCGTGACTGTGACACTATTAGAACCAATTAGCATATTACCTCTTTATTATATAGACTAGAGGCCCAGGTGCACAAAATTTGTGCATGGGAGGGGGGTCCCTCAGCCCGGCCTGCACCCTCTCCAATCCGGGACCACTGGCTCCTAACTGCTCACCTGCCTGCTGGCCTGATTGCCCCTAACTGCCCTCCCCTGCTGGCCTGGTCGCCCCTAACCACTGCTGCCTCGGCCCCCACCACCATGGCTTTGTGTGGAAGGACATCTGGATGGATGTCCAGAAGTCGTCCAGTCTAATTAGCATATTACCCTTTTATTAGTATAGATTATACAACATAAGCTTTAAGGTAGAATTGCATTCATAGAAATGAAGAGACATTTCATTAAAAAATGTATATTGGTTTGATATGACTCAAATCCACTTGTTCATGACAAAAATCAAGTCTTTAAGAATAGGATTGCTTGCCCTAGCTGGTTTGGCTCAGTGGCTAGAGCTTCAGACTGAAGGGTCCCAGGTTCGATTCTGGTCAAGGGAACATGCCTGGGTTGCAGGGCTCAATCCCCAGTAGGGCATATATAGGAGGCAGCCGATCAATGATTATCATTGATGTTTCTGTCTCTCCCCCTCTCCCTACCTCTCTGAAATTAATAAAAATATATTTAAAAAAAAATAAAAGAATAAGATTGCTTTGCTATCAAAGACAAGTAAGGTGTGTCATTCGTTGTCCCTGATGAAGTCTGAGCAGCTCAGTTGCTAAGCAACTTTGCTGGGTTCTTATCAAATAAAATCCATGGAGAAGCAACTAAGCCCACCATGCATTTAGGCTATAAAGACCAAAAGTTTGGGAGGACAGAGTATTTCTGGGGTAGGAGACAGTGAGGGTCAGTGGCTGGGAGGCAGGGAAGACGCAGGAATGCCCAGTGCCTGGAAGTTCCAGAGGATCTGGGATATGCAAATCTGCTGGGGGCAGGGTCAGGCCCTGTGCTTAGAGAGGTCAGGTCTGGAGGGAGGGCAGGGGTGTGGTTCCAGGGAATCCCCTTCCTGCGAGGCTCCTCCTCCTCCCCTTAACCCCCTAACCTGTTCATTTGGATAAAGGGGGTGGGAAGCAGGTATGCAATGCCTGGGCGGAGGCCCCTCAGTCCCAGATCTCTCTGGGACGGGGGAGGGGTGTGTGTATTGGTTTATTTGATTCTTCTTACACGTTGAAGGCAGTGTTAGGGGAGTGTCTGCCAGACATGGTTTCCTTCTGCTTGCTCGCCAGAGCTGCCCCGCGTGATGCCTTTTCCCTTCCTTCCTGGCTGCCCCGAGCTAACGCACATGTGATCCCCAGGGACGAAATTGGGACCCCGTTGTATTACGTGGATATTGCACTCCACAGGAACCTGCCAGAGCCGGGCCTCTAGCTTCTCAGCACTGGCTCTGCTCAGTCAGCTGCTGAATTTACTTGAAGGATATAAAATAATTTGTAAATGATACTAAAGTGTGTAAAATTAGGTCAGAGCATCATGCAATTGTTTCCTATTAATTTGTACGATTGAGGGTCCTGAGTGTTTGAGGATGTCAGCTCTCACAGAGCATAGTGATTTTAACTATTGAATTTAACCAAAGTCTCCAGTGACTCTTTTGGCCAGGCGGCCTCTGGGCTGGGCAGCACCACAGGCCCGCGCACCCCCGCAGGGGGCTGCTCCTAGGCCATGCCTGACCAGTCGTGACTATTAAGCGCCTGACTGGTCATGACTAATTAGCATATATGGGCTAATTAGCATATCCCTCTTTTATTATATAGGATGGGATGCCTTTCCTTCAGTAGCATCCAGGAAAGGAAGAATCTTAGAGTTGTGTCACAGCTGTCCTGGTAATTTACCTGTTACTACTTAATATTGCCTAAACACATCATGTGAATTCCCTTTTGATCAAGTGAGATATTTCTTACAACACTGAGATCTTCTCCTTAGGATTCTACAAATGATGTTACCACCTGTTGACCAGATTTTCCTGTGGTTTCAAACTTAATGTGTCCATGATCCCTTCTCATTAAAAAACAATGTCTAGGATTAGTCACTCCCCAATGAATTTTCTCTATTCACAGACACTTTATTAAATGCTCTTTGCCAATCCTTGATCATCCTAAGATTTTTTTTCTAATACATATCCCCCAAAACAGGGTGCACAAATAAGAAATAGACTCCAGACATAGACTATTTCAATCTTAGAACAAATGAGTGTCTCCATTCTTGAAGAGTACCAAGCACATGAACCAAGACTTAGACACAATGTCTGTGCTCTCACTGTGGAGCAGAGGACATGAGGAGAAGTACAAGGTCACATGTGTCAGGGAAATGGGCAGCATATGTCACAGAAAGATGGAAGCTATATGCTAGTCAGCAGCATGCCAAGAAATGGGATAAGACTGAATTCTAATAGCTTAGTGATTTTCAATCAGTTGGATGATATTCTGTTTATGAAAGATAGAAGATGAATATTTAATGATGATAATATTTATTTCTGCACCAGGGAAATGAAATTAGACTATTATCGTTTTAAATTGATTTTGAGTAAGAAACCTTGAAATCCTTGAGAAATACTTTCAAAAGTCCTGGAAGCTGATTGAGACCTGTTACTCAAAGTATTTCATTATAATAGTCTCTAGGTAATTTTTCCACCTGTCAATATTGGAAAAATAAATTATAAATGAAGAAACAGAAAACAACAAGGCCAAGTGACAGCATTACAGATATCCAAGAATGGGGACCTCCTGCTGTCTGAACAGCCTGGCTGTGACCAATGGTGATACCTCTTACCTCTAGTAGTAGAAAAAACTCAACTATTTTGAGTTATAAACTTATAACTAGTTTAAATACAAGGAGAAATTATTTTTGGTCTGTCTGGGAACCAATAAAACTTTCACTTATTTGCCAGTTCTCTGAGTGCCTGGTGCTGGGGTGTTGGATTCAGAAGTGGTTTTGTAATAGAAGCTGTATACTTCCTTGCTACAGACAACTCACATTGAAGGGCAAGGAAATACAGGATCAGTAATCAGGGGGCTGGTGCCATAGTTCTAGTTCAGCCATCAACTACGTACAAGAACTCAGACAAATTACTTAAGTCTCTTCCATTCTCTGTCACTGAGTTTCCTTAAGATCATATCACATAAACTGTGTCTTGTCCTATTTCTTGGAAGATCCATAATGAGGATGAAACCACTTGCTAAATGTCCACATGGGTTACAAATCCAAAAGTTTACATAATGTTAAAGGATCATCCAATTCTCAACTTCTCTTTTTCATTTCTACCTTTTTTATATTATTGTTCAAATATTTTTTTAAAGCCTCAAAGTTTTGTCCTGAGTAGGGGTTGACTCTAAACCTACTCAGCAGTGGGTTTGATTTAGATTCAAAATCATGTCTGTCCTGCCATAAGCCCTGCCCTTTGCCCTACAATCATAGGTCATGGCCATCCTGTGAGCCCTGCCTTGCTCTTTGTCAGCTAATAAGAAAACCATTGGACATAATGTATGACGCTAAAGGAAAGTGAATCACTCCAAAGAATATGCCTCTAAAGTCTGTTACCATTCATTCATTCAGTCAGTCAGTCATTCATCCAGTCAGTCAACAAACAGGCTTATGCAGCTGCCTGCAGCCAGACACAGTGCTGTTGAACGAGATCATCTCCAAGGGCTGGTAATTGACACTCCAGTGAAACAGCCTTGGCAAGACAATTGTGGGACTTCTTTAGAGCTGCCTTTTGGAGATCAGGTCCCACTTATAATTCACAGAACACTCCTCTTTATTTTAGCATCTTTTCCTCTCTACTTTTCTTCTTTCAAACTTTTTGCTAACATTTCTTGCCCTTTTTCACACACACACACACACACACACACACACACACACACACACCTCTTTGTCTCTCTCTAAATCTGCTTCTTGGCTTCCTCATTTCTGTCCTCTCTCTATCTTTCTGTTGTGTGTTCTCTCCCTCTTTCTGTCTCTTTGTCCCTCTGAATTTTTCTCTATCTCTTTCTCTCTGTCTCTGTCTTGTATGTCCCTGTATAGTCAGTGTTTGGGGAGTGGATGTAAGACCAGATTGAGGCCAAATGGATTCTTCTGCTCAGTACATCAGGAAGCAGACTGATTGATTACATTTATCTTACTCTCTCAGCTGGCTGTGAGTGCCCTAAATCGATAAGGGTCTAACTGTCTGACTACCATCATATAACAACAGAATAATAATAGCAACACCTTATATCTGAACAGTGCTTCACAGACTGCCAAAGGCTTTCACCAAGCTTTTATTTTGCTGGAGGTCAAGCATTATTTATATACAAGTGCATGCTTTTACATGTATACACACATAAATGCCTCACAATGTTAGAATTAATATATTTGGCTGCCTCACCTACATAGGACATTACTAAGTTAAAAAAATTAACAACATTTGTAAAGGCCTTTAAGGGATTAAGAACAAAACAATTGTCATTGATTCATAAATTAGAGCTCAGAAGTGGAATGGTACATATAAGAAAACATATAAGAAAGCACATAAGAAAGCACAGAGAATCTCATATATGTCATTCATTCATTCACAAATATTTTATTGTTTTAGACAATATTCTGGTAAGCCAGAATCAATAAAAAAATTAGTATTAAACACATGGACAAAAAAAAATAGTGCCTGTCTTAATGGAACTTAGATTCTTGGGGAGTTGGTGGGTGGGGTGTATGGAAGAAAAAACAATCAAGGAAATGAACAAACCTATACTGTACTACAGGGTGAGAAGTTGTAGGAAAAAGAAATAAATTAGGAAGTGGGTGAGTTATTGCCTGAGCAGGGGCAGTATCAATGGACATCCCCAATAAGAGGTGACATTTGAGTAAAATATTCTGATGCCATTTCTCCTTCATTTACCTATCTTTAAAATGAAAAAATAATAGCCACCTTACAAAATTACTGAAAGCTTTAATTGAACAAATATATATTTCAAAACAGACTGACATTAATTAATTACTTAACAAACAGTAGATATATATCTTAATCTCATAAATTTCACTCATCACAAAAACCTTTATATATTCAGAACCCATTTTCCTATAATTCACATATAATTTTAGCAAGATTTGTTTTCTTATTTCTAAACTTGGAGATGGTAAAAAATATGAGTGTGTATTAATGTGTATGTGGCTTGGAAATCCATGTGGGTTTCCACTACTGATTTAGACTTCTTGTGATCTATACACTTAAAAGCCAAGAAATTTACCTAAAAATTAATCCTAGGATAATAACTGAGATAATTGGAAGAACCAAAGAATCAAAGACCAACTTCTCCAGAACATATGTTCCCAACTCAGTCTTCACAAACATATCCAGAATGTTACCTCACCTGAGAAAGACATCAATTGGTTTCTTCCTGTTCACACCCTGACTGGTGCCAGGGGTCAAGCCTGCAAACAAGGTATGTCCCCTTGACCTGGAATTGAGTCCGAGACCCAGTAATGTCTCACACAAGATGAGCTCATAATCCAAATTAATGAACCATGAAGAGATAAAATCTACCACAAGTAGGAGTCAACAAACACAACACCAGAAAGGGATTAGGACCAAAATTAAACAAAACTTCAAGTAATAGATCTAAGAAAGTCTATAAAATACATTTTTTAAGTATTCAAGAAATAATAAAGAAATTGAAAGCATAAAATACAAGCCCCTATTATAGAGTGTCTTTAAAAACAACTTCTTGAATGGAAAATGCATTCATTAAAATTAAAAACTCACCTCGCTGACAGTCAGGGCACATGCCCAGGTTGTAAATGGCTCGAGGTTTCTTCAAGGTGTCTTTGAATGTTTAGGGGATTTATATTTGGCTAAGTCAGTTCCTGTTCTATGAACATTTTTCCCTGTCTGATCCCTAGCTCTGGGCCACCTCTAGCCTTGACTGCCTCTGGGCAGAGGCCCAAAAGCCTCTATCCTCCCTCACTGTGGTGCTACCACCAACACATTGCATAGCAGGTGCTGGAGAGAGGACTGCTTTTCCCCTCAGCTCCCAGATCATGGCTGCACAGAGCTACTATGCACAGACGTATACTTGGGGATAATGAAGGTGGATTACAGTTCAGGTTCTAAAAGCCCATTCAGTCATTTTTACCTCTACCTTTAGGCTACATTGTTTTCATCTTTTGGGGCCTCTCTCTCTCTCTCTCTCTCTCTCTCTCTCTCTCTCTCTCTCTCTCTCTCTCTCTCTCTCTCTCTCTCTCTCTCTCTCTCTCTCCAGAGTCTGACTGACAGCCACCTACCTCCAGAATATCCTCTGGATCACTTCTGCAGAATAGTTTGTGCTTCACCCCTGCCCCAAACTAAGCTTCAAAGCATCAAGCCTTCTTTTGCCTATCCAAAATAGGAATCTTCATTGCTAAACAAAGGGTCCCCGGGTCAGTGTCTCTGCCCTTTAGCAGCATGAAACAAAAGAAAAAGCTTTGAAATTATAGTTTTTCCTCCAGCATGATTGAATTCTATGTAAGATAGTCTCCCCCTACAAGTCTTTCATAAAACAGAAGGAAAACAGTATGAAAATGTACTTAACCTCTACAGAATAAGTCTGAAAGAATAGTGAGTCTCCCCATTTCCCCCATCATTTACCCACCTATTCCCCCTGCACAGTTATATAGATACCAAAAGACCTAAAATATGAGCCCATTTAGTTTAGGGGCAAATAATTTCATATACCTTAGTTGATACTGAAGTAATGTCTGTATTATGATCCAATATTAGAATGAATGTGCCTAAGTGTATAACCTTCCACAGTTTACAAGGAACTTTTACATTTAAAAAATCTGTCAAGAAATATATAAGATCACATGAATAATTTTTAGCAGAACTGAAAACAAAGTCCAGTTCTCTTGACTCATAATAGATTCATTTCCATACTACCAAGCTTTATGTCGCCAAGAAAGGATTAGATTAGGATCAGGATACTATGGAAAGAAGAAAGTGAAAAGAAATATCAAAGATTTTAGAGAAAGTTCACTTCAAAGTCTAAGTGTGGATAAATGGTTGTCTAGAACATAGAAGGTGCTCAATAATTATTTGTTGAATGAATAAATGAAATGTGTATCTCCTTAGCTGCCTAAAATCACAATTTTTATCCAGAGTGACCCAAGGGTTTTAGATGGTTGAAATGCTATTGTATGTGTATATATAATCTTCAGAAATGTCTCCTTATTATTCTCTTCCTTGCCATCTAATTGTCGCAAAGCCACATAGAAAGTATAGATTGTAAACAGAAAAGAAAATGTATCCAGGACATAAAAACCCTACCAAGAGAAAGACACTGAGAATCATATAAGACTTTTTCACAACTTTATTACTTACTGAACAGAATGCCTTTCATGTAATCTTCATGGAAAACAGACTTTCTTTTAAGAGAGAACATTTCTGACATCCTTCTTCTGGGGGCTGAGTGAATGAGGCAGCCCATAACAGAGATAAGAGGCAGTGAAGTAAAACCCTTCACTATGAATCACTATGAATCATGGTGGCTAAGCAAATAGCCATTTTATTTGGCAGAATTTGCTTCAGAGTAAGAGAAGAGAGAAAAGATTCAAAGAGAAAGAATGAGGATCAAGTTCTAAACCCTATTATAATTACTGTTGTCAGATTGAAGCCTACTGGAGAATTTACACTAACCAAAATATAAGCAATCCCAATCTAGCAAAACTCCCAGAATGTTAATAAGTCACCTGAAAGCTCACAGGAGAAAAAAAAAAAAGAAATCTCTGTTTTCAATAAACTTCAGCAACCTCTGAATGGGTTCTTGGTCTATACACACCAGAAGCTGATAGAACATTGACAAATAATGAAATCATATAACCGGACCGAATTATAAACATCTCGTAATAAGTTAACATGAACAGCAAAAGAAACAAAACTCCATTCACTCAACATGATTTTGAATCAGTAGATACTGACGATTTAATGTAAGAGTTGCCAATTTTAGAATAGCCTCTAGCAAACATTTTCCCTGGGGGTGGACTGGGGAAGCAAAGCATAGCCTTCGCTCTTGGACTTCCATGGGAGCTTACTGGCTTTTCCTGGCAGCTCTACCCTCCACCTCTGTAAACCCCAACTCACAGCTGGGGCCCACAGCCTCACTCTCAGGCCAGCTGTGGTGCTGGGAAAGCCACAAACTGGTGGTTTGTTTTTCTTTTCAGCAATGTAATTAGTATTGCACAAATCAAATTATAGTGCTATTTAAAGAAATAACAAAAATGAAAATCACCCATAATTCCCCCATTTTAATATAATGACTATTTTCATTGATTTCTTTCTTTTTTGTCCCTTATTTTGTAAATAAATATTTTCTGTCATTGTAAAACCAGCATATATACAAATGTATTGTGGGGTGTTTTTGCAAGATGGTAATTTTTTTCTATGTTACACAATTTTCATAATAATTATTTTTCTGTGTAGAGATGCATGATTTTCTATTGAAGTATTAATCTTAATTGGTCTAACCACTTCTTGGCTGTGAAACACTTTGGTTCCTTCCAACTTTGTTCATTTATTCAGAAAGCATGAAACACTTTATGTCCCAACACTGTCCTAAACATTAGGGATGTAAAGGTAAATAAGAAATAGTCCCGTCGAAACCGGTTTGGCTCAGTGGATAGAGCTTCGGCCTGTGGACTCAAGGGTCCCAGGTTCGATTCTGGTCAGGGGCATGTACCTTGGTTGCGGGCACATCCCCAGTAGGTGGTGTGCAGGAGGCAGCTGATCGATGTTTCTCTCTCATCGATGTTTCTAACTCTCTCTCCCTCTCTGTAAAAAATCAATAAAATATATTAGAAAAAAAAAAAAAAAAGAAATAGTCCCTGCTCTTGAGAAGCTCTGGGTGAAAGAGATTTGATAAAGGGGGACCCAGACACAATGCAATGAATGCAATGAAGGGATCAGAAGTGAAAGGTATAGATGATTTTTAGGAGTCTTGATTAACATTTCCCAAACTAATTTGGAAGGGACATAAATATATCTTATGACAAAAGGGGATTCAGAGTCAATTAGACTTAGGGAGAAATAGAAGGAAACAAAGTTAAGCACAGGGTTTTAAAAGTCTATGCTCCTACAGAGCCAGTGAACATCATGGATTTTCAGAAAGGAATATGGTCTACATCTTTTACCACATCTTTTATTGCAATCTTGGGATCCTTTGCAAGAGAATTAAACAGAGGATCTACTAGATAGACCCTGAGAAAAGCTATTCTGGTCCACATTATAGGCACGTGTCCAAATGGACTGAACCAATAAACACATCACCCAGAGTCTGAGTTTGCCAATTTCATCCACAGTATGAAATGTTTAAATTGTTGGCTGGATTCCTCCAGCCATGAATGGATACTGTGATGATTAGTTTTATGTGTCAACTTGACTGGCAATGGGTGCTCAGATTAAACATGATTTCCAGGTATATCTGTGAGTGTTTCCAGATGAGATGAACATTTGAATTTATGAACTCAGCAAAGTAGATCACCTGCCCCTTTGTCAGTGGGCATCATCCAACCCATTGATGCCTGAATAGAACAAAGGATTGAGGAAAGAGGAATTTGCCCCATTTTTTCCCTGCCTCTTTACTTGAGCTGGGACATCTCATCTTATCTTCTCCTGCCTTCATACTGGGGTTTACAACATCAGCTCTCCTGATTCTCATGCTTCTAGACTCAGACTGTATTGAAATACTAACCCCCAATACCTGTGAATGTGAACTTACTAGTATTTGGAAATAGGGTCTTTGCAGATGTAGTAAGTTTAATTGAGGTCTTTAGGGGGGTCCTTAATCCACTATAACTGGCACCTCAGGTAAATTTGGACACAGACACAGAATGACAACCATGTGAAGAAGGCAAAGACTAGAGTTATGCTGCCACAAGCTAAGAAATGCCCAAGTCTACCAGAATTTGAAAGATACAAGGAAGAGATTTCTAGAGGAAACTAGGCACTGCCTTGATGTTAGCCATCTCACCCCCACTACCCTGAGAGAATAAATTTCTCTTATTTTAAGGCACCCAATGTGTGATAATTTGATATAGTGGCCACAGAAAAATAATATAGATATGACACCACTAATGCTGGGAAACACTGTAAGCCAAACCCTTCTAATGCTGACTCCTTCCAAAACCCTCCAGGTGCCCAGGGTCCCTTTCCCTTCTGCCCTATGAAGAACCTACTCTCAGGAAACTATCTGGAACTTACTCCCAACTGGATTGTAAGGTAATTCTCCCACAGTTAAACAAAGGCAATTTTCCCCTTATCCAGGTTCTATAGCTGGCCACGAGAGAACCAAACAGATAGGAATAAAACCCTGGCTTTGTCCATTCTTATCACTTTAGTTCTGCCAAGTCCCTTGAACCTTATTGTGTCTCTGGTTCCTCACTCCATTGAATTGGAAGATTAAAGGAACTAGTATATTTCAGCACTTAGAAAGGTATCTGGAATATAGAAACTATTCAATAAACATTAGTTATTATTTCACTCACAAATGAAGATTGCCTGGGGTTCATTTTCAAGACACGGGTTTTTTTGTTTTGTTTTGTTTGTTGGTTGGTTTGCTTGTTTTTAATATATTTTTACTGATTTCAGGGAGGAAAGGAGAGGGAGAGAAAGAATCATTGATTGGCTGCCTCCTGCACACCCCACACTGGGGATTGAGCCTGCAACCCAAGCATGTGCCCTGACCCAGAATCAAACTGTGACTTCCTGGTTAATAGGTTGACGCTCAACCACTGAGTCATACCAGCTAGGCTCAAGACACAGTTGTTGCTTTTGTTTCTTTGATTTGATTTGGTTTGGTTTGGCTTGCTTTAAGGGGCCAGGATGAGAAAAGGACTGTATAAGAAGATTGAACACTATTTTTCTTTCTGACTCTGACAAATATACTGTAAAAAGAAATCTCAAATTTTCTATACACAAATGGAGATGACAGGTATCCCCCACAATAATTCTATAGGGGAGAGAGGAACCAAGATAGCAATGTAGTTAAACGTGGTACTTAAATCCTCCCACAACTACATCAAAATTACACTAAAATACAGAACAACCATCATTCAGAACCGCCTGAAATCTGGCTGAATGGACCTACTACTAGAGAATTAAAGAAGAAAGTACAGTGAGACTGGTAGGAGTGGTGGAGGCATGGAAACCTCCACACCCACCCCCACTTCCACTGCCACTGTCAGGTACCATATCTGAGTCTCCATCAACCTGGCCCTCACTGTGAGCCCCACCCTGGTTATTCCTTGTAACCCTACCCCACCCAGTTTGAAGCCCTACCCAAGTTGTTTGCAGTGGCTTTTCCATAGGAATGGCCTGTCCTGGCTCAGGCTTTAGACTTTCCTAAAATCCCTCAAACAAGTAACAGCTATACTCAGCATGCTCCAATACCTCTGGGAAATTGGTCCTTGGCCTGGCACTAAAAGCAGCCTGCCCTGTTCACAGTTTGGCCTCTCCTGCACACCTCTAAATCCAAAACAAGAAGCAGCCATCTGCAGATTGCTCTGTAGCTTGTGCTGGGTGGCCCTAGGCAGTGGCACAGGCAGTGACTGAATTTGCACCACCTGGGAGGTCCCAGAGCCAGTGCACCTGGTAGACAGCTTCAGGCCATGCCAGATTACAACTCTACATATCCATGAGTGACACACCCAAGGGGCAGACTCTGTGAGCACCAAAGCCCCACTGTAGCAAGTCTTGCCCCAGAGGGTTAACTCCTGCACAGCAGCTCTTCCACTGTAGTCACAGATGGACCTCACAGCCAGTTGGCCTGGGGGCTAATTCCTCCCGCTGATGCCAACAGCAATCAAGGCTCAACTACAACAAGACAATGCACACAGCCCATAAAGGGGTGTACCTATAGTGCCCAGCTCAGGTGACTGGGAAGCTGAGCCACTGGCTCCTACAGGACACCTACTACAAAAGGCCACTCTCCCAATTCCAGGAGACATAGCAACTCTACCTAATACATAGAAACTAACACAGGGAAGCAGCCAAAATGCGGAGATAAAGAAACATGTCACAAATGAAAGAACAAAAGAAATCTCCAGAGGGGAACTAAATGAAATGGAAGCAAGGAAACTACTAGATACAGAGTTCAAAACAATGGTTGTAAGGATGCTCAAAGAACTTGAGATCTTCAAGGAACTTAGTGAGAATTTCAAGGATTTTAGTGAGAATGTCAAAGACATAAAAAAGGATCATTTAGCAATGAAGGATACACAAACTGAAATGAAGAATAATTTACAGAAAATCAACAGTAGAGTAGAGGATGCCAAGAATCAAATCAGTGATTTGGAATAAGAGGAAGCAAAAAACACCCAATCAGAAGAGTAAAAAGAAAAAAACTCAAAATGGATAAAGGACGTAAACATAAGATGGGAAACCATAAAAATACTAGAGGAATCCACAGGCAGCAAAATCTCAGACATATGCCGAAGCAAGTTCTTCACTGATACTGCTCCTAGGGCAGTGGTCGGCAAACTCATTAGTCAACAGAGCCAACTATCAACAGTACAACGACTGAAATTTCTTTTGAGAGCCAAATTTTTAAAACTTAAACTTCTTCTAACACCACTTCTTCAAAATAGACTCACTCAGGCCGTGGTATTTTGTGGAAGAGCCACATTCAAGGAGCCAGAGTCGCATGTGGCTCGCGAGCCGCAGTTTGCTGACCATGATCCTAGGGCAATGGAAACTAAAGATAAAATAAACAAATGAGACTACATCAAAATAAAAAGCTTTTTCACAGCAAAAGAAACCATCAACAAAACAACAAGAGAGCCCACTGCATGGGAGAACATATCTGCCAATGTTATCACTGATAAGGGCTTAATCTCCAACATTTACAGGGAACTCATACAACTTAATAAAAGGAAGATAAACAACCCAATCAAAAAATGGGCAAGGGACCTAAATAGATACTTTTCTAAAGAAGACAGAAGAAAGGCCAAGAGGCATATGAAAACATGCTCAATGTCACTAGTCATCTGAGAGATGCAAATCAAAACAACAATGAGGTACCATCTCACACCTGTCAGAATGGCTATCATCAACAAACGACAAGTGCTGGCCAGGATGCAGAGAGAAAGGAACCCTCATGCACTGCTGGTAGGAATGCAGACTGGTGCAGCCACTGTGGAGAACAGTATGGAGTTTCCTCAAAAAACTAAAAATGGAACTCCCATTTGACCCAGTGATCCCACTTCTAGGAATATATCCCAAGAAACTAGAAACACCAATTAGAAAGGATATATGCACCCCTATGTTTATAGCAGCACAATTTACAATAGCTAAAATTTGGAAACAGCCTAAGTGCCCATCAGCAAATGAGTGGATTAAAAAACTGTGGTACATCTACACAATGGAATACTACGCTGCAGTAAAAAAGAAGGAGTTCTTACCATTTGCAACAACATGGATGGAACTGGAGAGCATTATGCTAAGTGAAATAAGCCAGTCAGAGAAAGATAAATATCACATGATCTCACTCATTTCTGTAATATAATGAACAACATAAACTGATGAACAAAAGTAGATCCAGAGACAGAGAAACATTGATCAGACCATTAAACCTCAGAGGTAAGGTAGGGGAGGGTGAGGGTAAGGGGGCGAGATCAACCAAAGGACTTGTATGCATGCATATAAGTCTAACCAATGGACACAGACAACAGGGGGGTGAGGGTATGAGTGGGGGTGGGTAGGGGGCTAATGGGGGGATACGGACACATATGTAACACCTTAATCAATAAAGAAATTTTAAAAATTTTTTTAAAAGATGAGTAAAAAGAAAAAAGAATAAAAAAATATGAAGCTAGTGTAAGGAGCCTCTAGGACAACTTCAAGTGTAGCAATATTTGCATCATAGTGGTGCCAAAAGAAGAGAAAGAACAAGATATTGAAAACCTATTTGAAGAAATAATGATAGAAAACTTCCTCTACCTGGTGAAAGAAATAGGTTTACAAGTCCAAGGAGCACAAAGAGTCCCAAACAAGAAGAACTCAAAGAGGCCCACACCAAGACACATCATAATTAAAATGCCAAGTCTTAAAGACAGAGAATCTTAAAAGCAGCAAGAGAAAAGCATTAAGTTACCTACAAGTGAGTGCCCAGATAACTGTCAGCTGATTTCTCAACAGAAACTGCAGACCAGAAGGGAGTGGAAAGAAATATTAAAAGTAATGAATAGCAAGAACCTACAACCAAGATTACTCTACCCAGCAAAGCTATAATTTAGAATTGAAGGTCAGATAAAGAGCTTCACAGACAAGATAAAGCGAAAGGAGTTCATCACCACCAAACCAGTATCCTATATAATAAAAGGCTAATATGCAAATCGACCGAACAGCAGAATAACTGGTCACTATGATGCGCACTGACCACCAGGGGGCAGATGCTCAATGCAGGAGCTGCCCCCTGGTGGTCAGTGCGCTCCCACAGGGGGAGCGTTGCTCAGCCAGAAGCCCTGAGTCAGGCTCATGGCTGGTGAGTGCAGCAGCGGTGGCAGGAGCCTCTCTTGTCTCCACGGAGCAGGCCTAAGCTGTCAGTCAGACATTCCCCGAGGGCTCCTGGACTGCAAGAGGGCACAGGCTGGGCTGAGGTATCCCCCCAAGTGCACAAATTTTATGCACTGGGCCTCTAGTTACATGATTATATTGAAGTGTCTTCTTGATGAAGAATAAGGAGAAGGAGGAGGAGGAGGAGGAGGAGGAGGAGGAGGAGGAGGAGGAGGAGGAGGAGGAGGAGGAGGAGGAGGAGGAGGAGGAGGAGGAGGAGGAGAAGATGAAGAAGAAGAAGAAGAAGAAGAAGAAGAAGAAGAAGAAGAAGAAGAAGAAGAAGAAGAAGAAGGAGAAGGAGGAGGAGAAGAAGAAGAAGAAGAAGAAGAAGAAGAAGAAGAAGAAGAAGAAGAAGAAGAAGAAGAAGAAGAAGAAGAAGAAGAAGAAATAAAAAAAAATATGAACAATAAAATGGCAATAAATACATACCTATCAATAGTTGAATCTAAAAATCAAAATAACTAAACAAGGAATCTAATGAACAAAATAAACTGATGAATAAAATAAAATCAGAGGCATGGAAACATGGAACAGACAGACAAATCTTAGAAGGAAAGGGGGGCAGGGAAGATATTAACCAAAGAACTTACCTACATAAATGCATTTCCTATGGACACAGATAATAAGGTGGTGAAGGCCTGGAGCAGGCCAGGAACCAGGTGCAGGAGAGTAATGGAGGGGCGGAAATGGGAACATTTGTAATATTCTCAACAATAAAGATTTTGTTAAAAAGATTTCTATAGGAATATGAAAGAGGTATAATATTGTGTAAAGAGGGATATTTAAGAGAGAAGAAACCAAAGTTTTAGTTCTTGCTTTCCCTTAAATAGTTGCATGATTCCTTGCACCTTTTCTGAAAATTGGGATGTCAGATTCTATGTTATTTAAGATTACTTACAATTCTCTGTGCCTGTGTTTAAGATTATTACTATAGCCTGGCTGGCATGGGTCAGTGGTTGAGTGTCAGCCTATGAATCAGGAGGTCATAGTTGGATTCCTGGTCAGGGCACATGTCCGGGTTGAGGGCTCAACCTCCAAAGGTTGGCGTGCAGGAGGCAGCCAATCAATGATTCTCTCTCATCATTAATGTTTCTATCTCTTTCTCTTTCCCTTCCTCTCTGAAATAAATAAAACATTTTTTAAAGGTTATTGCTATAAAAGAAGTGTATTGAGCACTAGGATAGAAAGACACTATATTAATTTAGGAAATTACCAAATATACATTTTAGTTATGGTAAAATTTATAACAAAAAAATTAAAGCATAACAACACAGATGTCAGTTGTTAACTATCTTTGGAGACAGACAGAAAGAGATTCACCGTAATATGAAACTAAAATAAAGAAAGAAAAACTCCATAATTCTGAAGACAGTGGCTAAGTTACACAAAGTAAATGTAAGTGCTTGACTGGCCAAATGTACACATTCTTGGTCATAAACCCACACACCCCAACAAGAAAAATCTGTGACAGATGGTAGTTAGCAATCATGGCAGATGCTAATTGGTGGCATGCAGTTATATCACCTTGCATCTGCTATTTAAGGTAAATTTTCCTTTGTCCTTGGAAACAGACCTGAAATTTCCATGTTAGATTAAGACCTTGTTACTCAAAGTGTGGTCAGAGGATAAGCAGCCTTAGCATCAGCTGAGACTTTTCTAAAAATGCAGGATCTCAGGCCACACCTTAGACCCAATGAGGTAGAAATTGCATCTTCACAATTTCCCAGTTGATTGACACACACACTAGGTCTGCGAAGCACTGCTCAAGGGCACACTGATAGGATCAGGGCTCATGCCCTTGGCAGTGGACTTAGGTTGAGCACAAAATCTTCTTTTATGACTCCTCTTTAATATCTGTGTCAGTCTTAGCCTCTTTTCTTCTGGAATATAGACAAGCAAAGTTAAGACTATGATGGTGAGATTTGCAGAATGTGGACAAGAGTTTTCTATTAACATTTGGCCAATATTCGCAGTCATTCTCTAAAGCTTCTAATTAAGGTTAAGGCCACTACAAACTTTTTTTTTTTTTTTGGAAGCTAAGCAGAATGAGTCACAACCCCACCTCCTACTCATTCTCTGTGGTGGCTACAGACAGATGTGACACCTACCCACAAGACTCTTAAGAAAGGACTTGTTGGCCTAGCTCTGTGAATAGTCAGCAGCCTTCAGCTGTCAGTCCCTTCAAGGATCACTTCATCTCTAGAGTCACTAGACCAAGGTGGCTGGCATCCAGTAACTGGTTGAAATGGGGGTCTAGCCATTTCAGTCCAGTGCGGTTCAATGTACAACATCTCTGATGGGACATCTCTGACCCAGACTTCCCCATCCTGCATCCCAGCTTACTTCTCCCTCTGCTTAATCTGCTTCTTCCCTCTCCCTTCCAAGGGTGTTCATCCCAAGGGTTCTCTCTAATAAACTTTCTGAATACTAAACTCTATCTCAGAGTTGGCTTCCTGGAGATACTGACCTATTACATACCACAAAGGAAATATGAGGTTGCCAGACCATTAGGTAGAAATGGAACATAAATCACACACTGAGCATCAAAAGACATTGTTCAAGTTCAGGTCAGCCACAGAGAGGCAGTATGATCTTAAATAAGTCTCCTACTATCTTTAAATTTCAAATGTTTGTAAGACAAAAATAATTCCCCCTCACCTCTCTCAAAGGGTTATTATCATGAGGACTTAATGAGATAACATGTGCCTCAGGAAAACACACTGCAGAGTATCATCAGATAATTTATTATTAGTCAATAGATTTTGGAGTTGTTTTTTCTTTACCTATTGCTTAAGTCCATCTTATTCAGCATTAAACCATTTAGATAACTCTAGAAAAATTTTTCTCTGGGTTATTATCACACATGGTTGAACCAAGTCTTTAAGACTTAGAGATGCCAAAAATCAACGCCTCTGAGCAAATGTCAAAACACTCTGCACGTTTTATAACAAATATTTCTAATTAAATAATTTGAGTACACACCGAGGCCCTAGGCTACATGAAAATCTGTAGTTGGGGCATAAGTGAACTAAGACATAGTAGTTCAAGGTAAACACTTAGGAATGGATATAAAGGAGAGATGTGGGTCCCACGTCCTCTTAATGTATGGGAACTCATAGTTTTTATGAGTCTATAAAACCATAGTTCCCATGATTTTATGGGAAGGGTGGTATATGGCTAACGTTTCAGCTCATCTTGGCTACAGAATTTTGTAAATTACTCTTTATTTTTCTTTTTGCTTATGAAGTTTCTTCATAATAATGAGAAGGCTCATCTGAAAGTTGATCAACTGGAAATCAGAAGCATGATGGACATTTCGACTTTCAATGGAAGGAGAGATAATTCAGAGGGTGGACAAAGTGAGATGGCAGACAACTCTTCAGTGAAAAGTGTCAGTGGGAGACTCTCTTACCAAGAAGTAATGCCGACTGCCTCTGACCCACGTATCATACCCTAGGCCAATATGACAAAAGCACCCAGTGAACTGAGTCCAAGACTTTGGGTTGTCTCACTGCAAACATTTAAACATTTCATCTATCTATCTATCTATCTATCTATCTATGTATCTATCTATCATCTATATCTAGCTCTCTTTTCTTACCAGCAAATTGCTATAAAATAAAAATTAGGGGAAAGAATGAGGGCTTTAGCCTTTCTACCAATCTTCAGAGAGCTTTCAGTTTCTCATTTTGATTCACTAAAAAACACATTATTAATTAAAAATTAAAGCCCTTTCCCTTTGTGAAAGGCAGTGGTCTTTCTTTTAGGCCCCTATGAATAGGAACAGAACATATTCTATTCACAAATCCACTGCTGAAAATCCAGCCAACAATGGTGAACAAATTACCCTTGATTTTCCCAAAAAATTACTATAAATAATTAATAGAGAAGGTGAGGGAAAGTTTGACAGTAAATAGAATAAGGTTTAGGCTAAACTTAAAGGAAAAAATGAAAAAGCAAAGTTGGTTTGAGTATCTCTTCTCTTCCCCTCTCTGATTATCACTGTTTTTTTTTTTCCTTAGGATCCACCAACCTTTGTAAAGGTTTTTTTTTTGTTTGTTTTTGTTTTTTTCCCCTTTGCAGTCCCTTGGCCACTCAAATTCCTCATCTTAACTTGGTCATCCTTGACTCAATATCTTTATTTTATCTCCTAAAGCATGTACCCCTCCCCCATTCATTGCCCCAAGAGTAGGTGGATTCTCATGCCTTAAGTTTTTAAGGACTAACTAACAAATCCAGATGGAGGTGGATGAGCTCCTCCAAAATGACATGTATCATACGTATGCTAATAATATAACCCCCTAAAGACAAATGATCCATGGGAACCATTATTACCACTGGTGATTCTAATGGTGGAGATTTCAGATTTGACAGCTAAGGAGGGCCAGACTGCAGCTGGCTGGGGGACTGTACATAATTGTGGCCAAAATAACCACCTTCACTCCAATCTGAGGAGATGCCTCTCAGCCCCAATTTTTTTACATAGATACTCTCTACCTGCTAGTTTCTTTACTTTGACGTTCAGGGAACTTTGATACTATCTTACCCAAAGCCTTTTTTATTTCTTTAATTTCCTTTAGTCTGGTAGTATCTTAGGCTTTAGAACAAAGAATTTTAGTGTCCGTCAATCATCATGTCCTCTGATGAATTATTTGTGTGTTGTTGTTTTTTTTCATTTGTTTATTTGTTTGTTTGCTACAGAGCTATATGAGTTCTTTATATATTTTGGATATTAACCCCTTATCAGATATATAATTTGCAAATATGTTCCCTTTTCATTTTGTTGATGATTTACTTTGCTATGCAGAAGCTTTGTAGTTTGATGTAGTCCCACTTATTTATTTTTGCTTTTGTTGCTTTTGGTGTCAAATCCAAAAAAATAATTGCCAAGACCTATATAAAGGAACTTACCCAATATGTTTTCTTCTAGATCAATTCTGTCAATTTTGGTCAATTTTGCTGTAATTAAACTTCATTCCTGAAGAACTTGTTCATTTAGTTGTCATTGTATAGTAAAGAAAATAGCATTGAAATGTAAGATTTAGAAAAACGAAAAATTGAGTTTCTGTAAGATCACAGTGCTATTCACTTCCTTTATATCAGATTGTCAAAATTAATCAACTGCAAGAAAGAATTTAATTTTTCATAGTCTTCAGTAAAAATTCAATTTTTATAAGTTGGAGAATAAATTGTATGATTTTTAATAACCTTTTATCCTCAACATCTGAGTAATTTTTTGCCAATTAAGAAGTAAAATTTTCAAGAAAAATTCAACTATTTCCATACACCTAGTGGATGCTATAAAATAAAGCCAGATAGCTGATTTGGTCTCTCCTAATAACTGACAAAAAAGAAAAGCTTAATTTCCTAGAACATAAAATAGGAATATTTCCATATGTTTATCTATTAATCAAATATTTTAAATCCAAACATAAAATGTGCATATACTGTATATCTGACATTAAATTATTTTAAAATTAATTACAGCCCTGGCTTGATGGTTCAGTTGGTTGGAGCAGGTTCAATTCCTGGTCAGGGCACATACCAAGATTGGGGATTCTATCACCAGTTGGGGCATGTATGGGAGATAACCAATCAATGTTTCTCTCTCTCTCGTCCTCTCTAAAATCAATAAATATATTCTCAGGTAAGGATTAGAATAAATAAATAAAATAATAAATAAAATTAATTACATTATTTCCATGATCCAACAGCTATTACTGATTTTGCAGAGATGTCTGTTATTGTGTTGTAAGCACAACTATAATGGTTTCTAAAATATGGTTTAAAAATCAACAGCTAGAGGTACTTTAAATGCATACTTGGGCATTTCATCCTAATGGCATACACATCTTATTTCTTGAAGTCAAAAAGACAAAACCTCAAAGGCTTGAGAAAATAATCTGGGAAATGGCAGTTTTGCACCTTAGCAAGATGTAAGTGGGTTACATAAAATCCATTGGTGACAGCTTAAGGAGGTGGGAGGAGGCAAATTGGGGAAACCTCTGGGGCTGAATAAAAAGTAAAATGATAGACACCTACTACTTTTATGTAGGTGGATACAGTATAGTAAACAGTCAACAATTAACATAACAATATCAATGAGGGGATTTGTGGTGTCCAACTCTGGTGCAGTGCCTGTGTTTTGAGGGGTCTGAGAAAAAGGGAAATTACTTTGTTATTGCAAAGGCATGTTTATGAGCTATTATCTTAGATGCAAAAAGACAACACACAGGTTTAATTAAGGTGAAAATTGACCTTTGTTAGGATAAAATACTGCTTTAAGACATGAACCTCTTTTAGTTAAAAAGTTTAAAGTCCTATGTGATTACTTTAGGTCTCTGAGTTTGTAAGGCCACCACACAGGCCTCAACTGAGCTTGTCATATTTAGTTTTTGGCCCTTTTTCATCCACACCTTATAAGAAAAAGAAGAGAGATTTCCTCCTAGCTCCTACATGCACATACTCAGTGAGAGGTAGCTATCTGCAAGCCATGGAGAGAATCTTCATCAGGAACCTAATTGGTTGGACTTTCAGCCTCCAGAACTGTGAGAAATAAGTTTCTGTTGTTTAAGCCACCCAGTGTATGAAGAGGCAGTCTGGAGAAGTGGGGAAGAGGAACAATGCCAGAAAATATAATAAAGTTATTAATTTGCAACACTTCAAAGAATTAATAAAATAGTTTTACAAAGTTAAAAAGTATCCTGAACTCTATCTCCTTCAACAATTCAGAAAAACAAATTTCACATAAAAACAAGCATCAGAGAAGTGTTAGAATAAAATTCCATATAAAGTTATTTCAGAAAAAATAAAAGAATAAGGAATAAATGAACTTCTGTATAGACATGAGTGCATTGTTATCATCATAGTTAGCTAGTTTAATATTAGTTACAGGAAAAAAGCAAAGGGAAGATGGGCACATGTGCAGTGAAGTCAGGTGAGGTAGGGAAGGTGCTTGACTGTCTGTCTAGCCTGGGGAACTAAGATCATTGGCTATGAGGATAGAGCCACTACAAGAGCATGAAACCTTAAATAGTCAATTGGTTAAGCTCCTGGTTAATACTGAGACAAAGTTCTCTTTTTTGCTTCACTCCTACTCCCTTGCACTCACTTGCCCCATGGCCAGAACTCGCCTGCCATGTTGCCTTAAGTAGCCTAACGGCCCATGTCCATGTGGACCCCTCAAAAAATGGGTTGCAGCTGGGAACACAAGCTAAGCTAGCCAGATGCTGAACTGGACTGGACTTTAATATGGAATGAAGACTCTGAGCAGTGGCCTTAATTCTTGCCTTGCTGAAGACAAGATTGGACTTTTTCCATGGTAGGACAGAGGAAGATGTGACACTAGAAACCCACAAGTTTAATTCCATGGAAATAAATATTACTCATTCTCTCATGTGAGTCACTTGAAATTCCTTTCCTTGTGATATTACAAGAATTCCACTTCCCCTGGCAACAGGTGGGGACACAGAAGGCACTCCTCTGATAACAGCATGACAAATAGATATGCCTCCAAAACAACCACAAGCAACCTGTAACCTACCATTTCAAGACAAGCTAAAAATACAAAGATAATAATGCAAGAACAATAAAAATAAAAAATTATAGAAATTCAGTAATAAGTGACAAAACTGAGGAAGGAATTATCAACATTTAAAAGGTAATTTCAGAAATAAAAACTAAGCTAGAAGTAACTGAAGAACAAATAAGCATACTGGTAACAGATAATGCCTAAAATGAAGTAATTTGGAAACCTGAATGAAATGAAGAGATTAAGAGATTTTTTTAAAAAGGATTCCAGAGATAATGACAAACATTGAAGATATGCAAAGAAGAAACAACATACAGATAATAGGCAGAGATAAGATGAGGCAAAATACAGAAAGAGGACAAGAGAACAAAACAAACTCAGGACTATTATTTGAGCAAATTTTCTAGAAATTAGTTTTAAAAAGATTTGAAACTCTATATTGAAAGAGCACATTGTGTGCCTGAAATTATTAACCAAGAAGGACCAACATTGAGACCTATTCTAGTAAAATTACTAGACTTTAAAAAGAAAGACAAAATTTATTTGTACTTTTAGACAGAAAGAACTAGTGACTTATTTATAAGGGAATAAAATATAGATTACCATTAAACTTTTCAAGAGCTCTGCTTTATGCCAGAAGAAAATGAAGTAATATACTAAGATACTCAAGGAAAAAGATTTGAGCCAAATATTTTAGACCCAGCAAAACTGATATTTGGGTAAAAAGGGCACAGAAAAATATTAGCAACATGTATGGTATTGGGGAATATTGTTCTTGAGCCCTTGCTAAAGAATCTGTTAGAGAACACGGTTAATATAGCTAAAACAACTTGAAAGGCATTGTCAAATGACTGATTGTGAACATTAAATTTGTAAGTTTCTATGGAGCAAAGACTAAATGGTGCCTAAATGAGAAAGAGTAGAGTATTTAGAGGTTATAAACTACATCAACATAAATACAGTACCATTGAGAGGGTTAATTTGAAACACAGGCAGATAGGGCAGGGGTCCCGTAGAAAACAAAGGCAGGTGAAACATAGGCAGGGGCAGACACGGCAGTTTGAGCAGCCTAACCACAGGAACCAACCAAGAAGAAATAGTAAAATGTTTGTGGACTCAAAGTGGAGAAATGGGAAAACAAGGGAGGGCCTGCAGCAACAAGGTGTACCAACACAGAAATAGAGAAAGTTCAGGTCCGTTGCTGGGCAAGAACAATTGAGGAGATCAATCAGGTGACAACATGGATAGATATGGAAACAGGCTTATAGCAAATATATATCCCTGGACTACAAGGCTTGAGGGGGCAGCCATTATTGGGTCCCCTGTCCCCATGAGGGGAGTCTGAATCTGCTAGTCATAAATTTTCCACGCTTTTGTTTAAATCTTCTGGTCCGCGGAGCTCATTCTTCCGCATCACGAGACATGACCCCAGGGAAAAACCCTCTGCTCACCATTCCAGTTATCACCATAAGCAATCTGTGGGGAGACTGGAGAGAGCATATGGGACAACATTCTAACTGCTTTCAGTAATCATATTGGGCAATGCTATTAGTGTTATTATTTTGTTGTGTGTGTGTTTATAAATAAAAATATGTCAATAATTAGGGGATATAAGAATTCTAATATCCCCTGTGTTTGTCTTTGAGAACCAGAATTTTCAACGTGTAAAGAGAAGATGTATTTGCAATAAGAAAAAATTTAAGTAAAAGCCTGGTACTACTGTCCTTCAATTGCAAATATCAGTATGATACTCAGAAGATATTGATCTACATAATGATATATACTTTGTAGAATATATATTATTCTAACTCTGTCCACTTAAGATATCTAGAAATAATAACCAATACCATAGCAAAGAACATTTCTAGCATATAACTATGGTCTTGAAATGTTTGTTCTAGAAGAAGGCAGATAAGCTTGGAGCATGCGATCATAAAAAAATAGCAAGGAACTTTCCTATGACCAATAAATCTTCTTCTAATGACTCAGGAACCAACCTGAAGAGGTCTCCTTGGTCACAGATGGCATAATTCTGGCTTTAATATCAATAATTTAAATGGATTGAAACATATCAGTTAGTAAAAAAGTAACCTTACCCAAGGATAGATTCCATCTTTGCCCTCTGCACTTGGAAAGTCATCTCTATGCCCTTGGGTTGTCCTGCCTGATTAAAGTGTTTTTGCTTATCTGGGGACCTTGGACTGCATTAGTGAGTCTAATAATATGATTTATGGTTGAGGCTTTGGCTTATGTAATGTCAGCTCAACCTCTGGAGGGGCTGGAGGCTAAGGCCAGCTTTGTGGGCGGTCAATGTGAACAGTCCCAACAAAATCTCCAGACACCAAGGCTTGGGTGAGCTTCCCCAATTGACAATGCACACACTGTTGTTGGGAGAAGTTAGTTTTGTCCAGGACTCCACTGGGAGAGAACATATGGAAGATCTATGCATGGAGGTATCCTAGACTCTGACGCATGTGCTTCTTCTCTTGGCTGATTTTAATGTGCATCCTTTCAAGGTAATACACCATAACTGTAAGTATAACAGCTTCCAGTGAGTTCAATATGAGTAAGGTTATACTTCTATCTACAATTCATATAATTGTCTTATACACATATTCTCTCTTTGTCTAGATAGAAGTATATCACAAAGATAAGCAAATTTATTATTGAAGTATATATATTTCACTAATTATGATATAACCTAAGGTGCTATAACATGGAGACTCAAAAATTTCTTCTAGTGAATTATCAAACCTAAGGGAGATTTTAGGGCCCCCTAGACATGCTATTGATATTGTGAGTGAGGGTTTGTCTTAGAGGCTCCCTAACTCTACACTTATTAAAATGTATAATCCTATATAATAAAACCCTAATATGCAAATTGACGGAATGGTGCACTGACCACCAGAGGGCACTGACCACCAGGGGGCAGACGCTCAATGCAGGAGCTGCCCCTGGTGGTCAGAAGCTGGGTTCAAGTTTGCTGAGTGCAGCTGTGGTGGTGGGAGCCTCTCCCACCTCCACTGCAGGTGGGTGGTAAGGAGCCAGGAGTCCTGGACAGTGAGAGCCCCAGACTATGATAGCCCTGGACTATGAGAGGGATGTCTGACTGCTGGCTTAGGCATGATTCCTGGGGGGATCGTGCCTAAGCCAGCAGTCAGACATCCCCTGAGGGGTCCCAGACTGCGAGAGGGCGCAGGCCTGGCTGAGGCACCCCCCTTACCCCCCAGTGCACAAATCTCATGCACCGGGCCTCTAGTAAACAATGTGCTTATAATCCTATCAAATAAAGATGAAATATTCAAATTGACCATAACTTCACGACAAAGATGGCGACGCCCACAGCCAATAAAGAGGGAATATGCAAATTGACATGACAAGGTGAGAGGTGGAAGGAGGCTCCAGGACAGAGCAAAGGCAGTGCCAGCAGCCAGGGAAAGGAAGGCCTATTCTTGCACGAATCTTCGTGCATCAGGCCTCTAGTAGTATTAAAAAATTGGTCACCTTTGGAGGATGTTAGGAAGATAATTATCTTGAAAACTGTTTTTTTTGTTTTTTTTTTTTTAAAAGAAGAGGGGAAGCAAGCATTTATTCTGCCTCAATTAGATGAACTGGACCTCTGGATAACCAAATAATAGATTAGGGGAAATGTATCTTTTCAAAACTAATGCAAGCATAAAATGAAGCAGAAAGGGCTGAAATAGTCTCACCATTTTGCAACCCTTAATGAACGAACAGATTTAGGCACTAAGTATCAATAGTACTGAAACCACAAAAAGAGAAACAATTAGATAATACATACTTCCTCAAAGAATCCTACCACCACTTTACCAAAGGAATCAAACCTAAGTCTGATCAACTATCTGAATGCAGCTACCAATTTGAAGGAGATAAGGACAGGAAACTTCAACACATGTTGAGTGCTATGCAGTTAACACAATACAGAATGTCAGAATTCTCTAAATCAAAGAGATAGAAGAATAACCTTACTCAAATTGAACTCACTGGAAGCTGTTATACTTACAGTTAGGGTGTATTATCTTGAAAGGATGCACATTAAAATCAGCCAGGAGACAATACACATGGGTCAGAGTCTAGGACACCTCCATGCACACTTCTGCTAGCGACTATAAAGAAAATAAAGGAATGTCAGAAGGACCTGTAGACTAAAATAGACTTATTAAATTATAAAATGGGCAAGAAAAAATTATATTGCCTAACATTTAGGCAATAAAACTATAAAGAAATACAAGGTAATCTATACTAATAAAGGCTTAGGTGGCCCTCGCGCCCTTGCATGACACCCTCATGTCATCACAAGATAGCCACCACAAGATGGTCACCACAAGATGGCAGGCAGGGGAGGTTAGTTGGGGGTGATCGGGCCAGCAGGGGAGGGCAGTTGGGAGTCATCGGGCTGGCAGGGGAGCGATTAGGCATTAATCAGGCTGGCATGGGAGCAGTTAGGGGCAATCCGGCAGGCAAGCAGGCGAGTGGTTAGGAGCCAGCAGTCCCAGATTGTGAGAGGGATGTCCGACTGCAGGATTGGGCCTAAACTGGTAGTCAGACATCCCCCGAGGGGTCCCAGATTGGACAGGATGCAGGCTGGGCTGAGGGAACCCCCCCTCAGTGCACAAATTTTGTGCACCAGGCCTCTAGTAATTACTATAAAAGTCAGGCTAGTGATTACTTACATCAGATGTGAAGGAGTGGTAACTGCAACAGGCACATGGAGGGGCTTCCCTGGTGGTTGGAAATGTTCTTTTTCATGATTTGCATGACGGCGCACATTTGTTTTGTGTGTTTTTTTTTAATCTTTTGAAGTTGACTCCCTCCCCCCACCTCTTTTTATTGAATTTATTGACGTGACACTAGTTAACAAAATTATGTAGGTGTCAGGTGCACAATTCCACAACACATCATCTGTACAGTATATTATGTGTTCACCAACCCAAGTCAAGTCTCCTTCTATCATCATCTATCCCCCCATACCCTCCTCCACCTTCCCCCAACCCCACACCACCAGTAATCACCACACTGTTGTCTGTGTCCATAACTTTTTTCTAGCTTGCTTAATCCTGCCACACCTCCATCCATTTTCCCATCCCCACCCCCAGCTGTCAGCCTGCTCTCTATGAGTCTGTCTCTAATTTTCTTGTTAGTTCATTTTGTTCATTAGATTTCACATATGAGTGAAATCATATGGTACTTGTCTTTTTCTCATTGGCTTATTTAACTTAGCATAAGGCTCTCCAGGATCATCCAGGCTGTCACAAAGGGTAAAATGTCCTTCTTTTTATGGCTTAGTAGTATTCCATTGTGAAAATGTACCACACCTTTTTTTATCCACTCATCTACTGACATACACTAGGCTTGCTTCCAAATCTTGGCTATTGTAAATAACACTGCAATGAGCATATGGGTACATATATTCTTTCAAATTAGTGTTTCAGATTGGCATATAAGTTGTTCTTAATATTTTCTTACAATCGCTTGTATTGCTGTGGTGTCATTTGTTACTTGTTTTTTATTTCTGATTTTATTTATTTAGGTCTTTTCTCTCCTTATTTTTTTAAATTGGTTTGTTAAAGGTTTGTCAAGCAATTTTATCTTTTCAAAGAACCAGCTCTTGGTTTCATTGATATTTTGTATTTTTTCAAAACTCTATTTCATTTATTTTTGCTCTGATCTTTATTATTTCCTCACTTCTATTCACTTTGGCTTTGTTTGTTGTTCTTTTTCAAGGTACTTTAAGTATGAAGTCGACTTTTGAATTAAAGCACAAAGTTTACATGTACCCCTGCTAAATTATATTCATCACATTCCTATAGAATCTTATTTATTTATTTATTTTTGGTTCTCTGACTGAGTGATTTTTTTCTACCCTGTCTTCTAATTCACTGATCCAATCCTCAGCTTCCTGTAATCTGCTGTAAATTCCTTCCAGCGTGTTTTTAATACTGCTATGTCATTCTTCATTTCCAACTGGTCATTTTTCCTAGTTCCTATACATTTTCTCATGCTGGTGAGTATCCTTGTAATCATGATTATTTATTCTATATCTGATAAATTTCTTATCTCCATTTCATTTAGCTCTTCTTTGGGAGGATTTTCTTGTTCTTTCATTTGCGACTTGTCTTTTTGTTTGTTTTGTTTTGTTTTGTCTCCCCAGTTTGGCTGCTTGTTTGGGTTTCTTTCTATGTATTAGGTAGACCTACTATGACTCCCAGTCTTTTTGGAAGGTCTCTGGTGCAGGACAATGTCAGACTCTGTTTCTGACTGGCCCTGAGTACCCTGTTTGGAACAATCCACAACTTGTGGCTCCCTTCTGCTGGGGCTGGGTGCCTTTGGAAAGGACCAAGATATGCACAACGTTCTGCTTTTTTAGCCCAGGGCCCAGAAGCAGATCAGGCAAAGAATCAAAGCATCCCAAGAATCCCTTCTGCTGGCAGACTGATTGTTATTCTCAGTCTTTTTATTATTATTATTGTTTAAAGTGTTACAAATAGTAGCACATATGTCTCCTTTTTCCCCCCATTGACCTCCCCGGGGGCCTCCCCTATCCCTTGGCACATTATTCCGCCCTCCGCCCCCAGTGACTGTGTCCATTGATTATGCTTATATGCATGCATACAAGTCCTTCGGTTGATCTCTTACCCCCACCCCAACCCTCCCCTGCCTTCCTGCTGTAGTTTGACAGTCTGTTCAATGCTTCTTTGTCTCTATATCTATTTTTGTTCACCAGTTTATGATGTTCTTTATATTCAACAAATGAGTGAGATCATGTGATATTTTTCTTTCACTGACTGGCTTATTTTGCTTAGCATAATGCTCTCCAGGTCCATCCATGCTGTTGCAAATGGTAAGAATTCCTTCTTTTTTATAGTAGCATAGTATTCCATTGTATAGATGTACCACAGTTTTCTTATCCACTCATCTGCTGATGGGCATTTAGGCTGTCTCCAAATCTTAGCTATTGTAAATTGTGCTGCTACGAACATAGGGGTGCATATATCCTTTCTGATTGATATTTCTGTTTTCTTGGGATACATTCCCAGAAGTGGTATTACTATGTTCTCAGTCTTTTAATGAACATCAGGCTGTAGACCACTCCACAGCGTGTGGGGAGAGGTTTTGCATCAAGATGGGGCAATTGCTTCCTCCCCAGGCAAAAGGTATGGTTAAAGGTCTGCCTGAGAAAGCTGTCCTGTGCTGTATGGGAGAATGAGTCAGCATAGGAAACTGGGCGACTGCAACTTACTGTGATTATATCTAACAGCTTGTTTGTGTTTTTGTTTATCAGTGAAGCCACCTGGTGCTAGGCTTTCTTTTGTTGGAAAATTTTTTATTACTGATTCAATCTCCTTACCAGTAATTGATCTATTTAGATTTTTTTAGTTTCTTCATGATGCAGTCTTGATAGTTGTGTATTTCTAAGAATTTTCCCATTTCTTCTAGATTGTCTAGTTTATTGACATATAGTTTTTCATAATAGCTTCTTGCAATTTTTTGGTGTCAGTTGTATCATCTCCTTTTTCATTTATAATTTTGTTGATTTGGGTCCTTTCTCTTTTTCCATGGTTAGTCTTGCTAAGAATTTGTCGATTTTATTTAACTTTTCAAAGAACCAACCCTTCATTTTGTTAATCTTTTCTACTGCTTTTGTTATCTGTTTCTGACTTACCAGTATAACTTGGGAAAACTCAGACTGTTAATTTGACATAACTTATTTTTCAATAATTTATACCAAATTCTGGTGGTCATTACTTTTTACTAGGTGCTCACATCCAGACTATTAATAACTTGGTCTAGGCCCTCACTCACAATCCTCTTCAGACTCATCAGTGATTTTACAGAAATGACATCTTTCTCTTTTAAAAATTAGATTTAAATTAGATCTTTTTCTGTCTTTCTGTGCCACTCTCAGAAGATTAACACTTGGTAATTTCCTTCTCAGTCCTCCCAGTGCCAAGAAAAAAAAAAAGGAAGGAAATAAATGGAACCATTTCAATGAGTCTAGTAAGTAAGCAAAAAAAAAAAAAAAAAAAAAAAAAGTTAATAAAAAAGAATGCTTAAAATCCATTTTTGAGAGTTTAGCTGCTTTGAGTCATTTATTAAAAAGATGGAAATTATTTCAGTACTAGAGGCCCAATGCACGAAGATTCGTACAAGAATAGGCCTTCCTTCCCCTGGCTGCCAGCACCGGCTTCCCTCCGGTGCCCAGGACCCGGGCTGTTTTGCTCCAGCCTCTGCTAGGCACCTGGGACCTGGGCTGCTTTGCTCCAGCCACCATCACACACTCAGGACCCGGGCTGCTTCGCTCTGGCCGCCACCGCCACCCACCGGGGGTGTGCTTCAGGCTGCAGCCGCTTGGAGTACTCCCCCACCCCTGGTGTGTGTCCTCTGGGGTGGGGGCATGCTCCGAGCTACACCAGGGTCACCTGGAGCATGCCCCCACCCCTGGTGTGTGTCCGCTGGGGCTGGGGGCAGCACACAGTCTCCTCCCACCCATCTGCATGTGCAGCTCCTCCTGAGCCAGTAGTGATGCAGCCTCCTGAGCCAGTCATGATGCCTTAAGGCATCCCGGCTAATCTGTATATTACCTCTTTATATATATAGATCATTCTCCTTCATGCACATACATCCATTGGGTTTTGTTTTATTTTATTATAACTTTAAGGTAACTAGAATTGCAAACATTAATTTATATAAATAATCACCATAAAGTCTTCCAAAAGCAAAGCAAAGGCTATAATCTTAGTCTAAATGTTTGGATGTCTTCCCATTTTAATGTCAAAACAGTAGCTTCCTTTGGGATAGCTATTCTTCTTTATTCTATTAAAGAGCCTTTTTAATGACTTATTCTGTGTAATTATATATCATGTTTGACTTTCCTTTTACATAATATGAACATTTTTATTTTCTTATTCTCTATGGTAACAGCTAAATTACTTTGAGCCTGTTTCTTTTCTCTCTGAAATATGCACTTACTTTCCTGGAGGTGGAGGTGGGGAATGTGCAAATATACAAAGGTAGAGAACAAATAAGCAGTTAACATGAAGATAACCACGTACCCCCTCCACATTTCATCCTGAGACTGTACACATTTTCATACCATGGGACTTTCCAGGTGCTGTTTACTCAATACATTATGCTCCTTCTTCCCCTCTCATTCTCAGACTACTGTTGCTTACTCAAGACTCATTGTTAACTCAAAAACCATCTCCATCTTCATGCTTTCTCTGATAGTTCATGTCTCAGCTAGGAAAAAGTCACCACTGTTAATTTTTTAGAGTATGCAATTATAGCATTATTTTTATTTTTTATAAAACCTTCCTAATTTTCACATTTATACTACTTACAAAATTGTTCTTTTTCATCAGGTTATTTATTTTTGAAATCACTATCTGCTGATATCCTTCCAGAAATTCCACCATAAGTTAAGTGTAAGGAACCTTATGGCTGGTTGATTAAAAACACTAGTATGTGGCAAATAATCCTTGGGAAGTAAATAGTGGGTTGTGTCTCTGTGGTTGAGCATCAACCTATGAACTAGGAGGTCACCATCAGATTCTCAGTCAGGGCACATACTCAGGTTGCGGGCTTGATCCCCAGTAGGGGGCATGCGGGAGGCAGTGGATGGATGATTCTCTCTCATCATTGACGTTTCTAACTCTCATTCCTCTCCCTTCCTCTCTGAAATAATAAAAATATATTTAAACAAAAAAAAAAATACCAGGATATGGCAGACAGCTCAGCACAGAAGCATTTTTGGTCCCTTCTCTTGTCCTATCTTTGGTTGGCTACACCCCTAGAAGCAGGTCCCATAAATATCCTTAGGGGCAATAATAGGTCACATCCCAGTAATTCTCTGCCTTGTGACCTGGAAAATAGGAATCCTGCTTGAGAAGGTTGCAAAGCCCTGGCTGTGGAGCAGAGCTGAGAGGTGATAGGCAACCAAGCCCATCAAACAATCCACTATCTATTTCCCAAGGATCATCTGCCATATGCCATCATGTGTGGCCCAATTAGGCCAGTCCTTTCCCTCAAATGTATTTTTCTGAATATGTTTAGAAAATTGTCATGTTTAACTTTTTTTTATATTTATTATTAGAAAAAGATTTATTTAGGGGTCTATCTGGCTGGTATTGATGATATTTGATAACATTCACAAAGTAGCTTGTTATTATCATTATCTCATTTTTCCTACACGTAATAACTCCCCCAGAAGGGTCAATATCTGCTTCTGTAAGAGGATTGGTTACAGCCTCCTCCTTGGTTTTCTCAAAGCTTTGAACTCCAAGGAGATTAGCACTCCTCTTCCTTTTAGATTCTCTATATTTTTGTACAGAAATTTATGAAAAAGGGAATTGTAATGCTCAGGTGTTAATTAAATATCAGAATCCTATGACATAAAAATGAGCCTAAAAGGAGAAAGGGAGAAAGAAAAATAAAGAAATAAGAAATATTTAGAGAAGATTTTAAAGACCTCTAAAACCACTAGTAAATTATCTCTTCAGCTCCAAAAAATTATGTAATAAATATTAAAATTATTATTCTCTCAAGGGCTACTTATTTACTGTTAAAATGTTACGATTATAGTCTCCTGGATGGAGACTAACTTTTAAAGGCATTTAGATTTAGAGTTCAATTCACAGCTTATTATGTGTACAATGTAATTCTTTAATGTTTTTACACTGAGTCCCAAAGCTCTAGAACATATGTGCTAAATGGGAAAATTAATACCCAAATTTCACAATGTCTGTCAGCACTATAAACAATTAGTATTGAAAAAAAATGATTCCCTTTTTTGTTGTTGTTACTCTTCATCCCAGGATATTTTTCCCATGGATTTTTAGAGAGTGGAAGGGAGAGGGAGATACAGAGAGAAACATTGATGTGAGAGAGAGACACATGAGTTGGTTGCTTCCCACACCCGCCCCAACCAGGGCCAGGGTTTGAGCCTGCAACCTGCAACCTGCAACCGTGGTACGCGACCTTGACTGGAATCAAACCCAAGATCCTTCAGTCCAAGGGCCAACATTCTAACCACCGAGCAAAACAGGCTAGGGCATGATTCCCTTTTTGATGATAAAATACCATTAAACACTTAAAAATTTGTGAAGGGCCTACTGGGCTCTAGGCTCTGGGGATGGGAAGAGGTTGGAGAAGGGGCTGGGTGAGGTTGGATGAAGATACAAGATGGGGGAAGGAAAGTAAGGACATTAACAAGGCACAGGGCCTGCTTTCAAAATGTGTTCATGATCTCATGAGGAATGAAAGGAAAGGTGAAGAGAAAGGACAGTGCTGTAGGTATGCTGACAATTGTGTACTGATAATATGTGTAGCCTCCAGGTGAGGAGCTAAGGAGATCAGTAGCTGTGCGTGTGTGTGTGTGTGTGTGTGTGTGTGTGTGTGTGTAAGGAGATCAGTAGCTGTGCGTGTGTGTGTGTGTGTGTGTGTGTGTGTGTGTGTGTGCGTGTGGAGGGGTGCAAGGCGGCGGGGGAGGGAGGAGAGGTTCCTTTAGGGCCTGTAATATTCTTACTTCCCAATCACAAAGATCAACTCTAAGTGTGAAAACAGGTTTCATTTGCTGCTTCTAAGGAAGCTTCACAACTCAAACATGGCTGATAATGTCAAGAACATGGAACTCAGAGCCAGAAAATGGAGGCCTGTTCCAGCTCCATCACTTAGAAGCCACAGGCCTTAAGCACATTCCCTCAGCTGTTCAGCTTCTGAGGAGAGAATTCAGGAAAGCACTTTGTGTACCAGAAAAGCAGACATGAAAGTCAGTTAATGGTACTATTGTGCTTTTACTAGATGATGAAACTGGGATTAGATTGAGACCATTCAAAACCAAAATCACGCATTATACCGGGGATGGGAAAAGACCCAGAGCAATTTAAACGTTCAAGACTCAGCTGCCCCTTTAGAACTGAGCTCTAATCTACAGTGATATTCTGTCCTGTGAGTAATTGTCCAGCTTTACTTCCTGTCATACCCCTTATAATGGGCCACATCCGTCGTTTCTAATAGAGCAAACACTGCACTCCAGTCCTTCCATGACTGATGCCGAGATTCTCCCTCAGTTATTAGTGATACCATTGTAATTGGCTAGTTATTACCAACTAGTGGCCCAGTGCACAATATCGCACACAGTAGGCCGCCTGCCACTTCCTCGGAGCCACAGTGTGCCTGTGGGAGTTGGCAGGAGCCGTGTGCTTCTGCAGGAGTTGGCGGGAGGGAGCCCCGTTGCTTCCAAGGGAGCCCCGCCACTTCCGTGGGGGGCAGGAGGGAGCCAGGCTGCTTCCATGGAGGCAGGAGCCAGCTGCCGGTGCCGGTGCTAGCAGGAGCCGGGAGCGAGCTGCGCCACTTCTTTGAGAGGCAGGTGCCTCGGGAACGCTGATGGGTCGTCATGTCTGGTCAGCCTCCTGGTCCCCCTAGGGGTGCGGGGGCTGGGGTAGGGTGTCCATGCAGGGGGATTGGAAGAGCTCCCCATGGCCGCTTCATCTTCCTTTTCTGCAGTCCGGACTCCTGTCAGGTGCTCTCCTCAGACCCCCAGGAACTTGGCCCTGGCCGCCCACCCCTCCGTGGCTCCCTTGCAGCCCCCACCCCACTCTGCTCTCCCCGGCCACCTGCCTGTCAGGAGACTGCTGGGGTGACCTGCTGCAGGCAGCGTGGTCCCGGGGCAGGGAGTGGGGGTGTGGGGAGCAGCTCCAGTAAAGTTTAGTAAACCCCAGGTCGGCGTCAGGAATCAGCTGCGAGGCCATGGGGGAGTCTGCCTGGGCGGGACGAAATCTGCGCTAGACCTGGAGTCCCACCTGGCAGCCCTGCAGCCCTGCCCACCCTGTGAATGGTCGTGATGTGATGGCGTCCTGGATAATTTGCATATTCCTATTTTATAGAAAGATAGATGATGATAGATAGATAGATAGATAGATAGATAGATAGATAGATAGGAAAGGAGCAAAGGGAAGGCCAGATATTATAGGCACGTCATTTGGGCAGCTTCACCAGGAAGCTATTTTGCACACTACAGGGACCCACCAGCCCGCTCCCTGCAGATTACTGTGGGAAAGGACTGCACAAAGAAGAGACAGAGCCATGTGCAGTGAGCAGGGGAAGGTACATAGAAAAGGTACTTGCCTGTCAGTCTAACCTGGGAACAGAGATCACTGGCCACTGCAAGCCCACGGAGATTTGGGAATACATAACCCCCTCGGCAGAGGAGCGCCTTCTCTTGGCTCTCGGCACTCTCTCTCTTGGCTCTTTGGTTCCTTTGGCTTTGCTCCTGCCCATGTTCCCTCCATAGCCGTGTGGCCCTGTGGACCCCACACACAATGCAGCAGGAAACACAAACTAAGCTAGCCTGGTGCTAGATGGGACTCTGCCCTAACATGGAGCCAAAACTCTGGACACCAGCTTTGATTCTAGCTCTGTTGAAAACAAACTGGGACTTCTTCCTTAGCAGGACAAAGGAAAATAGGATGTTGGAAATTCAGAGGTGTAATTCCACAGAAATAAAACTTTCTACAATATCTTACCCTCCCATGGGAACCTCCAGAAATTCTTATTCCAGCAGTATCCAAAGACTCCACTTTCAACAACATTAGTAACCTAAACATGGCACTTAGCTTAACTCCCTTGCAGTAACAGACACCTTATCCTACCTAATAATAGACAAATATGCAAATTGACCGTACCTTCGCTATGCCCACGATTGGCCAGGAGGCGTGGGGGGGCGGGACTCAGGGTGGCCGGGATGGCTGATTGGGTCGGTGGATGCTGAGCTTGCGTTGCCAGCGGCGGCTCGAGCTCAGCGTCTGCGCCATGGCTGTGCTGCGGCACAGAAGGGGCCTCTGGGGCAGCGAGCTCAAGTCCGCCTCGGACCATCAAAAGCGGGGGAGCTGGGTGCCTGTCTGCTCAGGCACCAGGCCTTTCAGAAGCCTCCGCCGCGCTGGAGGCTTCTGAAAGGCATGGTGCACCAGCGGACAGGCACCCAGCTCCCCCGTGATCGAAAGCGAAAGCGAGTAGGGGACCCTACACGTGCATGATTCAATCATGCACTGGGCCTCTAGTTGTATTATAATGCCTGTTCCCTCAATAGTCTGACAACAGATCATGTATTATTAATCTTTGTATCCCTTCAGAGTATCTGGTAAAGATGAACATGGCTTATGAATGAATGAATACATGAATGAATGGGTGTGTGCACATAATTTTCTGTCTACAAAGAACAGAATTGTGACTTAGTCCAACTATGTGTTTAAGTGGGTTTCCCCAAAGCGATCTCACTCGCAATATATTTCTGTAAGTGCTTTGAGATACAAGTCACATACCATAAAGTTCACTCAGTTAAAGTGTACAATTCAGTGGCTTTTAGTATATATTGAGTTGTGCATCCATCACCACCATCAAATTGCAGAACATTCTCATCACCCCAAAAGGAAACCTCTACCCATTAGCAGTCACTCCTCATTTCTCCCCACTCCCTAGCAATCACTAACCTACTTCCTGTTTCTCTGGATTTTTAATTAATCTCATTACATGTAAACAGAGCATCCAGTATTAGAATCATCTCTCCCATGACTGAAATAAATAAAATCCGAGGTAGCTTTGATTTCTTATATTAGCATAGAATCAACCTCCTGACTTGTGATCCTGGACACGTGTTGAACTGAATTTACTTTCTTCATAAAATAAAGAACTGTACACTGTGTGTGAGGGAACCTTCAGGTTAGGATACCAACCTAAAGAACAAAATAAATAAACAAACAAAACAGAAACTGGCTCATAGAAAGAGAACAGACTAATAGTTGTCAGATGGGAGGAGGGGTTGGAGGTCTGAGTGAAAAAGGTGAAGGGATTAAGAAGTACAGATGGGTAATCACAAAATTGTCCTGCCGATATAAAGTACAACATAGGGACAATTATTGTCAGTAATTGTAATAACTATGTATGATTACTATACTTATGGGATACTAAACTTATGGGGGGAATCACTTTGTAAATTATATGATTGCCTAACTACTATGCTGTATATGCTGTTTACCTGGAACTAATATAATTTTGAATGCCAACTGTGATTGACAAATAATTTTTTTTTAAAGTAGATCTACAAAAACAAAATTAACGAGCTCCCACCCTCTCCCCCCCACACCCCCCCTCCCCTCCAACAAACAAACAAGAAAAAAAAAACCAAGCAGTAAAAGCAAAACCTCCTGTGGCTACACTTGCAACACCCCACCCTGGTCCACCTTCCCTGGGCTCTCTGAATAAATGTGTCTGTAGAATTCAGATTCCAGGGCAGAGCTGCCCCGCTGACCGCCCTGGGAGAAGCTGTGTTCTCCGTTCCTTTTCTTCCTCTCCCTTTTCCTTTCCTTCTGGCCCAGGAGAGGGACCCAGCAGAGCTCGGGAACCAGCCTCAGCGCTACGCCCACAGGAAGCGTCACCTAGCGGAGGGACCCTCGTAGGCGGCGCGCGCACGGGAGCTGGAGGGCGCGGCGCGGAGGCGGGACAACGACGCCGACAGCCAATCCCGGCGCAGAAGAGGCGGGGCTACACTTGACAGTGGAGGTTGCCGGGCAGCCGAGCCCGGGCGCAGCCAGCTGAGTGCAGCGTGGGGAGCCAGAGAGGCTCAGGCAGCGGTGGCGGCGGCGACCCGGCGATGCTGCGGCTCTCCTCGAGCGCAGGAGCCCTGGCCTCGTCCTAAGGTAGTGGCCCCGTTCGCTCCTTGGCCGGGGCACCGCTGCGCCCAGGTCAAGGCTCCGCGCGGCGCTGGGCTCTGGAGCCGGGGATGGGCTGGCTACCCGGGTGGCGGTGGGGGAGGGCGGGGCCGGGGCGGGGCTACGCTGCCCGGCGGCCGTCCCAGTGAGGAAGAGGGAGGGAGCCCAGGGGGAGGTGCTGTGTTTGGCCGGCAGCTGGTGGCATCCCCATCCTCCATCTGCCTCTGCCTCCAAGTGGTTTGAAAGAGCTTTTGTTCCAGGAGAAAGTTTGATGCTGAGGCTCCAGGAGCCAGACTGGCGTCCCCAAGGCCCGCGCCTTTAATAGAGGCAGTTCCCCTGCCTGCCGGGTGCCTGTGCCCTGAATGTGGGCATGCAGGAACCCGTGCCGCTTTCTGATCAGAGCAGCATTCCTGACACAGGCTGTTCTTGAGGAAATTCATCTGTAGGAACCCCCTTGGGAACCACTATGACTTTTGCTTGAAAGCAGTGCATCAAGTAGTCAATTTCCCCATGTTCTCCCCTTCTAGAATGGGCTCTACCAAGGTCTGTACTGTCAGAGCTTAAAAAAAAAATTGTCTATCTACTTTACCTTCTAATGAAAGCCCCCAATCACTAGAATGCCCAAGGTGCCAGTGATTACTTTTGTCATGTCTTGAATATTTTCTTATTGCCACGACTTGCAACAGGCTTTCCCTGAGCGCTGGCTGCTGTGGAGCACAGGAAAGGGAGGGGGAAGTTGTGGCCCAGCTCTCAGGGTAACACGTGGAAACAAAGAATGCAGAGCATGTGTATCCACTTGAAGACAGGAGAAAGTTTCAGCCCTCAAAACTAGATGGGTTATAGGTAGGGATCATTTGCTTTACAAAACTTTCTCTAATGCAGAGAAATAATTAGAGCCAGAAATGAGTTTTACACAAGATTGTAGGAACACAAAGTAGCTCAAGGTAGAGGTAGTAAAGTGGGTATTGCATGGACTTGAAATTAGCAGTTCTCAACAAATATAGGTTGACTACTATCTAATTCTAATCATCCTGATGCTATTCTGATCAAATGTGGATTCTCAGTTACTTTATTTCTTACCACGATACAGTCTTACCGTAAGATTATTTCATAATGCTAACTTCTGTGCCCGGAGACCTTGTGTGCCCTGTTTTGTCCTTTGCCAAGGACATCAGCATGTTTTGTGGTCCATATGATTTATCCCCACACCCGGTAACATCATATCTGTAAGAACATTTACATCATGAACAGAAGGAAACTTCCTTAGTCAGTAGTGACAGACAGTGTTCTTATAGTGAGCACATTCTGTGTGCCAGATATACTACTAGGTGTTTTACATATATTATTACTTTAATTCTTACAATCTCTGATGAGGTATTATTACTTTTTCTGTTTTAGAGTTTAAAGAGTTTATGTAATTTTCCCAAGATTATATGACAAGTAAGTGACAAGGGTGGGATTTGAACTTGTATGTACTGTATGCTATCTCCCAGCCCCTCTTGAGAGAGACTAATACGTGTTATAGTAGGAAATCCAAACATGGCAACATAGACTGCCTACTGGCATCCTCAACCAGACCCCTTTATAGAACATCTTCTCTTTCTGGAAACCCATCACTGCATACCTGTGCCCAGCAGGTGTTTTATTCACCAAGGAGTGACATCTCACCAAGGGACTTCCAGACTCTCCTCCATCCTCAGTCCTCAGCATGTAAATCAGATGGACAGCTCCAGACATAAGCTCCTTGCCCTTTCAGATAAATTTATTCCAAAGACAGATAACAGAGTTTTTCCCCTCACTAGCAAACATAGAGCAGTCTCTATCCTCACAGTCATCAAATCTATTTTGGGTCTGAACATGTACACCCCCAATTAGCAGCAACACATCCCCTTCAGCTTCACGCTGGTGTACCTGTCCTCCTGTACAACTGTCAGAGAATTCCTGACAGAGGCCAGCCTACATAAAAGGAAAGACTGAAACAAAGTTACTGGAGAAGGTAGTACTAATCTAGTTGTCAGTTGGCTGAACAATATAAAAAAAAAATTGATTTCACAGTTATGACACAGTAAGTTTGCTACTATAATCTAAAGCTGTTATTTTAATATTTCCCTTCCCTAGGGGTGTGTGTGTGTGTGTGTGTGTGTGTGTGTGTGTGTGTATCTGTGTGTATTCTCATCCTTGGTATAGTTTTCAACTCTCTCTGGTTCCAAAATGGTTGGCAGTAATAAGCCTAAAAGGGATAAATGCATTTTTTGAGCTGTGACCATATGCTGCTTGGAAACATATCCCTGTGGGTGGCATTTTACTAATGTTACTCTAGTGTTAAGAATATCGAAGTCCTATATGCATGCTTTGGGATTTTAAGTGGACTCTCCTGTCTAATTATTTCACTCAATCCCCCACAATGGTATTTGGGATTCAGTTTAGAAGACAGCCCCAGTATCTCCCCTCCAACATCTCTAAACTCCCCCACACTGGAGCTGCACTAATTAAAGCCGGGAAAGTAGAGTGTGAGGTATGCTCATTGTCACATTCTTACACCAGGATAAAAAAAATGTATTAGAAACATGGTTGGGATAGAGTGAAGTACATATCTTTAAAATGACTAGTGATTTACAAAACTCTACCAAATTATTGATATTGCACAGTTTGCCTAGAGGTTGGGTTCATTCAAATACCTCGTTCACTTAAAACTGTCCCATATCAACAAACTTCCATTATGTATTCTCTTCTATTTATAAAACTTCTAAATTAACTAGCCAACCATCTCTATTTCCATGATCATCAAATCTTAATACCATCAGTTGTAAGACATAGCATTATTTTTATTTTATACAAAAAGAAAGAAAATACTGCCAGTTATGCTATGACACGGCACTTTAACAGTGGTCTGTGTATTGGATACATGCCAGAATTATCCCTTTGCTTCAGTAGGGCCCTTTGAAACAGAAACTCAGTGCTTGTAACCTTGTCTGGATGTACACCTCCAAGAACATATATGTCTACTTAATGGCCTTGCCTTGCAGTCCACTTTTTAACCTCCCCCAAAGCCTATCTTTTATATTTTGACATTTGACAAAGAAACAGATTAAAAAGATAGAGAAAATTTTGATGGGCAATTCGTATTTCCATCTGTCATTGACTCTGCTTCTTTATTGTTCCCTGGTCAAGCAATGTCCATTTCTAGGACAAGGACAGCAAGCCTGATAAGGATGCCAGCAAAAGGAATGGCAGGGAAGTGTAACATAGCAGTGAGCTCTAAAGCAGTTCTGACACAGCCTATGATCATAATTAGTTGGACCTGCAATAACACACCCAGATTCTAGTCCAGTGAAATATAGAACCTGTGAAACCCACATGTGACAGAGGTCACTGATGGGTTTCTAAGATTCATCTGGTTTGCTGGCTCAGGGGGACGATGAATGATGTGGGCAGAGCGTTGCTCCTGACTCTCCCTGTGTATGGGTGAAGTAGTATGGCAGGGTAGTGGGTGCTGTGAAGGGACTTGGCAGGGACTTTTCCGATGGTCTTAGGCGACCCTGCTAGCGGTTCTCAACCTGTGGGTGGCGACCCACAGGTTGAGAACTGCTGCTGTAGAGCCTAAGACCATCGGAAAACACAGATATTTACATTATGATTCATTAACAGTAGCAAAATTACAGTTATGAACGAAAATAATTTTATGGTTGGGGGTCACCACAACATGAGGAACTGTATTAAAGGGTCGCGGCATTAGACAGGTTGAGAACCACTGCTCTAAAGGAACCTACATATACTTACTTTTATTAAGTATTGTTAACATGGATTAGACAAATGACAAATGAGAAAAAGAAAAGTTTAAATCTTTTTTTTTTCTAAACACAGAGGATAGAATGAAAAAAAAAAATCACAGGTGTTTGCTAGTCTTAGTTGCTAGTTCTATGATTATGTGGGGTGATTTGTTTTAATCAGGTATGGTGAGGCATGCAGATATAGATATTACTGTCATAAAGGAAGAAATTTATTATACTCATATTCCATGGGAAGCAGGGAAGCAGTGGAGTCAGAGGGAATAAGGAAAATGTGGACAAGAGACTTTATTGTGGTTTCCACTGGAAAGAACAGGAGTCAAGGTAAACAGGTTTAGGATTGGCTATTTGGAATAATTTCAGAGGGCTCTGGGACACAAGGAAGTTCCTAGATGTTTTGTACCTGGCTCTGAGGTGTTTAGGGCAGGGGGATAGTGGCCCTGAGTATGAGAGCCAGTTAAGGAGGTGATTGGGAGTTTGGACTCAGTATTGGTTGGTTTGCATAGGAAAGGCATACTGGAAGGAAAGATGTTTATCTCTAGGAATTTGCTCACCCTGTGAAGAGAAGTTCCTCTAGAGTCATCAAGACCCCAAGATGTCAAAACATCAGAATACAGAAGATAAAAGACATGGTAACATGGGAATTTGTTAAATAGTCACCTAATGAATTAGGCCCATGTACACATGGAGTATTCAGCCAATTGTGCAGAAACGCCTCACTCAGGGTCTGACACATGGTACTCATCCAGTAACCAGTAATTAAATCTGAGTCATGGTGCCAGATGGTCCAGCCGACGCTCACAGGCAGGCTTTGCTGGAACAGTCAGGTGTTTACTGTTCATCTTCAGAAGAAGGAAAGATAAGAAACTCCACACTCCGCAGATGAAAGATGAACCACCCAGGGTGAAAAGGAGGCAAAACACTGAACTCTTTAAAAACATAAATAATCCCTTAAGCAAATACATCTTTAGCTGTAGAATTTTGAAATCTACAAGGTAATTATATCTTTGGGGTAATTCCTTATTCACTGTGGATTTGGAATATCAACAAAAGTCAGGGAACATGAAAGTTAATGGCGACTTTTTAAAAGGTTGTTTCTCAGGGTAAAATGGGAGTTGCAAGTGAATTGTGTGTGGCATTTGTTGTGCTCAGGAGTAGACTTCTAAATATGAGTTACTCAAAATAGCATGAAACATACTTTTCTTAACTTCACGTCAGTATTGATCAGATGATGAGAGGATATACATACGCATAAAGGAATGGTACTGGACAGAGTTATATGAAAGCATTTAACAGGGAGTGTGCTGATGAAAAGCTTAGGCAAAGTATGTTTTAAATGTACCTGTACTAACACATGTCCACTTTGAGGATGCTGATGGAGGGTGGTGATGGGTGAGATGGACATGGGGTGAGACTCAGGGCATTATTTTTAATGATGAGTGGCAGGAGTGCATGAGGCTAGGAGTGTTAGGACTCACAACGAAGTAAATGGAATAAAATGTTGCCTTGTAACTTTTCTTTATGTGGTTGGGTAATGATGATGACATCTTTAGCAACATTAGCCTAAACTTGCCAATGAAAGCATTTCTGCCTAGTTTACGTTGCTGACCTAGAGTTCATGTTTGTCATGACAGTCCTTGGGTGATTAGGATATGTTAAGTGAAGCATATTTCTTAACCTAATGTGTGTTTTACAATCCAGGCTTCTGTGGCCTTTCTTTTTTTTTAAAATCATTATTATTGAGACTATTACATAATGTCCGCTTTTCCCCCCTATTGATCCATTCTAGCCCGCCCACAGCCTCCACCCCAGGCCTTCACCACCCTATTGTCTGTGTCCTTGGGTTATGCATATGTGCATACAAGTTCTTTGGTTGATCTCTTCCCACCTATCCACCCCCCCCCCCCCACCTTAGATTCGACAGTCTGTTCCATGTTTCTGTATCTCTGGATCTATTTTGTTCATAAGTTTATTTTGATCATTAAATTCCACATATAAGTGAGATCATATGATACTTGTCTTTCTCTGATTGGCTTATTTCACTTAGCATACTACTCTCCAGGTCCCTCCATGCTGTCTCAAAGGGTAAGAGGTCCTTCTTTTTTTACTGCTGCATAGTATTCCATGGTATAAATGTACCACAGCTTTTTTGTCCACTTATCTAATGATGGACACTTGGGCTGTTTTCCAGATCTTAGTTATTGTAAATTGTGCTGCTATAAATATAGGGGCCTTTTAACCTCTGATTCTGTACACAAATTAGGCCCATGTAAAAATTGGTGTATTCCGTCAAATGAAATAATAAGTGAAAATATCTGAATTATTCAAAATATGTAATGGACATTATATCTACATGAGTGCTTTCTGGTACTTCTCAGCATCAGAAACATTCATGAGTCCTTTGCTTCATGGACCCTTATAAGACCCCATAACGGGAGGGAGAGGGCTAAGGGACAGCCCTCCTGGAGCTGTTCTCGGTATTTTCATTCTATTTGAGCTTTAACCGTTATGAATTTGAATTTTACTCTTTTGGGAGTAGAGTGAAAAGAGGCACACCCTTGCTTACATTTTAAGCCCTAGAGCTTAGAAATGTGCTGGCAAATTGTAGGAGCTTAATAACTCTCTGCTGAATTAAAAACATAATTTGACTGGAATTCCCACCTTTCTTGGTTCCCACTTTTCTTGGTTCAAATATTGTTACTAATTATGAATAAAAGTCCTCACAAAATACTTTATAATTTGATAGTTAAATCACATAGAATGAAGAAGCAAGAAATCAAAACTGAAATTTTAACAATATGTTATTGTAAGGTGTTGATATGAATATGGACTGTGTCACATGAGTACTCAGATTCTACTCCATAGCATTGAGGGACATGAGCAGATATTTTGGGCATTGAAATACAAATGTTAGATCATTGTGTGATCAGCCCAGAGCATAAAACATACACAATAATAACAGCACTTAATGGTGTGGTTTGTGCTTTGGCAAAAGTCTAAAGTGATTTGGAAAGTTGAAATCCTATGTCCACTTCTTTTTCATTTGTTACAAGTAAAACGAAAATAATGATAACAATCCTGAACCAGCACTAAAGAAGATAATTGTAGGGCTTTTATTCAGAAACCAGTTGTGTCAGAATTCCTCACTGGGATTTTCTTTTACTTAGATGTTTTTCTAGACAGTAGAAACAAATTCAACAACAGAATTCAGTTTGGACACTTACAGACCTTAATAGCACATTAGACAGCTTCTCTACCTTAGTTTTATCTTCTTGGTTCTTATCATCATGAGCCTGTCACTATTCATGATCTGTGCATCTCAGAGCCATCCTGGTGGTTCTAATGTGGAAGTGCACAGGAGCTTTTTCCACCTTGCATCTCCTGATAGATGACTGTCAGGAGACACAACCTTGCCAACTGGCCTCTTAAAACCAAGGCCATCTGCCAGTCAAAAGCTGCCATTCAGAATGCTGCCACTCTCCCCATCATATTTTTATTCCTACAGCTGGCTCTTAAACATTGCTTCCCCTGGGGGCTGAGATGATAGAGAATTGAAACCCATAGCTAATAATCAAAATTCATGATAGTTTAAATCACCTCTCCCTCCATCTTCAACTAGAGCTGCTTACAAATAGACTGATTTGAGTTTCTCCTTGTATTTCCCCAATTCAGAATCTAATGAGCCACTACGTAGCCAGAATTTGGTTGCCAGAGAGATGAACAGACCTAGCCTGTCTTTATGGTCCTGCATTTTGAGTATCAGTCCCTGAAACCTCCAGTGATTTTACTGAGAAGAGTATTAAGAATGGATTTTATACCAGTACAACCAGACATTTACTGTGCCTTCTTGGTTCTTTATCTAGATATTTTACCTAGGAACATATAAATTGCTTTTTGTTACCTCAATTCTCCCAAAGCCCATCAAAGCTCTTCTAACAAGTTACAACTAATTGATGTTCTATTTTTTTCTTTTTGCACTTATCTTGATTTCCTCTTTTCTCTATCTACCATCACAGCTCCACCCTCCTACAAAAAAATAATATATATATATATATATATATATACACACACACACGTATATATGTATATTTATGTGTGTATTTGCACATCTACCTAGTAAAAGAGTAACATGCTAATTGACCATACCTTCATGACACCCACCAGCCAATCAGGAGTGAGTATGCAAATTAACCCAACAAAGATGCAGGCGTTCCACACCACCCCAGCCGCTCCAGGCCTCTGGGCAGTGTGGGAAGGCAGAAAGGTGGCTCCAGGCTGGAGCAGAAAGGTGGCTCCGGCCAGGAGCAGAAAGGCGGCTCCATCCTGGAGCAAAGGTGGTGCCAGCAGCCAGGGGAAGGAAGGCCCATTCTTGCATGAATCTTCGTGCATCGGGCCTCTAGTAAATATATAATACACACTATTATACAGTTTAAGAAATGAGTCAGGGTCATTATTCTCTAGCCTCCAATAGTTTTGTTCTTTTACCTTCTCTTCCAAGGAATACTGAGCCTGGACATCACCAGCCCCCAGTGTCCTTTCCTCCGTGGCCACATGGGCAGCAGTGTCCCTCTTCATCCCTCTTTCCCCAACTCAAAGTCTTCTTTCTGCATTGCCATTTCTTGTTTCCACTCTCTTTCCTGTTATACAGTGCCTTCTATTCCCCTGATATCTTTGTCTTCTCAGAGAGGAAATATGATGTATCTGAAAGAACAAACTTTAAGAATATGGTGTTTTACCTGGCCAGCCCAGCTCAGTGGTTGAGTGTCGACCTATGAAGCAGGAGGTCATGGTTCGATTCCTGGTGAGGGCTTGTGCCCAGTTGCAGGCTCGATCCCCAGTGTGGGACATGCTGGAGGCAGCTGATTGATGATTGTCTCTCATCATTGATGTTTCTATCTCTCTCCTTTTCACTTTCTCTCTGAAATCAATAAAACTATATTCAAACAAACAAACACAAAAACCCACGTTGTACCAGAAAAAAAAGGAATATAGTGTTATTAGCAACTATCACAGCCGGTAAACTTTCCTAAAATAGTACTCCATATTTAATTTTTTTTTTATTTTGTTAAATGTATTCCTAATACATTGTAAGTGGGCTTTTTTACTTAATTTTTTTTATTTGTCTGCTTATTTGGTATGTTATTTTTTGTTTTTTCAATTATAGTTTACACTCAACACTATTCTGTATTAGTTTCAGATGTATAGCATAGTAGTTAGAAAATCATGTAATTTATAGAGTGTTTTCCCCCCAATTGAAATTGAAGATTTTGTTTTCTTAAAGGAAGTCATAGGTGCTCTGGCTGTCAGGACATACTCACAGCTGGTTGAGCTGTAACTGTAACTGCCCTCTGGTGATGTCAGAGATGCTGAGAAGGGCCATTTGACAAAGGCCTTTCAGAGCATTTAGTCCTAAGCTTGTCCCCATCTTTGCTGTGTAAGTGGCTCACTCCCCAGCAGTAGGAGGGACTCAGGCCCTGGGGGACCACTCTGACCTGTTTGAATAAGCTACCAATGTCTTTAAAAGCCTTCCAGACACTTACTTTGGCAGCACTTACAGGCTGGTGCCTTTGGGGTGCTTTTAGTTTCTCCTCAGTATTTGTTAAACAGTTGAAATGTCCACAGTATAGTATGTATTTTGAATTGTATTTTTACTGAAACCATGGAACTTCATTTCTTGTTGGATCATGTCCTTAGCATCTGAAAGAAATACTGGAAGTGTTGAAAAGAAATTATGTGTGAATTACCCCATTTAGAAGAAGACAATCAGAGCTGGCAAAGCTGCTGAGCTCTCAGCCACAACTGACCAAGTGTGAGGACTACTGATCAGGAGGCAAACAGAGGAGGAGACCGGGACCTATGCCCTCCTCCCACCTTCTCTGTCTCCCATGGGACACAGGGCCCAGGCCCACCTACCCAGGGAACCAACACCATCTTAGAAACAAGATTGGAAAACAAGAAACACAGTTCAAAGCTCACAAGGGATGTGGGGAAAAGGCTGTGGCACTGTTGATTGCACTTGCATCCTGGATAAGATCTCTTCCTTGAAATTTGTGCAAAACATGGGCAAATGTATGTGTTCTTTTGTTTTGGAAGGGAGTCTGTAGCTTTGATTAATTTCTTAAAGGAACCCATGGCCAAAAAGTGTTTAAAACCTCAGTTCCAGTTTTCCTCCTCAGTTTAGAAGAGCCTCTTCTTTGCTATTCTAAGTCTTATTCAAGCTATCCCCAAAGAGACAAAGTGTGAGGTGTTCTAAACCTCCAACCTTAGCTACTGGGGGTGGGGAGCTTTTAAACCCAAACCCTTACTTCCCTGAGCACCCAGCAAACCCAAGAAATCAGACAGTTGAGCATAGGCTGCTCTGGGGAGACTGAGTGTGTGACGGGTGATACTATCCACTCCCAAGGTGGTCAGATAGCTGCTGGAGGATGCTGGGTACATGGAGAATGACCAGTTCAAAATGTGTGATCTTTTGGACCAATTCAAATGTGTGGTAAGAACTGATTGTAGTCATTTTGTTTTCCACTGATGGTATAAGCTCAAGAGTATTGATATTGGCCTGCGGAAAGATTGGGTACTTAATGACATATAAATTCATCAGAACCTCCTTTTTAAAAATGACTGGTCTGAACTAATACCAGTCAAAATGAAATCAAGTCATAATCAAGCCTGTTTTATATGCAATTAGGTTCTGAGAGCTTATGGACTGTTCTTTATGGTGTCAGTGTTTGTGGTGAATTGCCCAAATATACATACAGGGAAAATAAATAAATATATGAAATTTTTATTTTTGGAAGTTTTCTGTTAATATCTTAATATCAGTTTCATTAACAGTATTGTAGAGAAGGCTCGACCTTATTTTAAAAGGGAGATTGTAAGTCACTTTCATTTTGCACTGACTGGTTAAATACCTTTCTCCTAATCTTCTGAACTATCCAGTCTGATCATTAGTTTTAATCTGTGAACTTGAGTAAAGTTTCTGGACTTTTGTGGATGAATTTGCTTATTTGCAGAACTTTGCAAGGTGGTATCCATTTTACTTGAACACCATTAAATAAGAGGATATGCTTTACTGAAAGATCTTCATTGAGGATTAACCAACCAAAGTAGAAGAAAATGATGATTGACAGATCCTATGTAATAAAAGGGTAATACGCAAATCGACTGAATGGCAGAATGACCGGTTGCTATGACACACACTGACCACCTGGGGGCAGACGCTCAATGCAGGAGCTGCCCCCTGGTGGTCAGTGCACTCACACAGAGGGAGCACTGCTCAGCCAGAAGCTGGGCTCATGGCTCACGGCTGTCAAGCACAGCGGTGGTGGTGGGAGCCTCTCCTGCCTCCACAGCAGCACTAAGGATGTCCAACTGATGGCTTAGGCCCATTCCCCGTGGTGAGCGGGCCTAAGCCATCAGTCGGACATCCCCCGAGGGGCTCCTGTGAGAGGGCACAGGCCAGGCTGAGGAATCCCTCCCCTGAGGGCATGAATCTCGTGCACCGGGCCTCTCATCCTATATAATAAAAGGCTAATATGCAAATCGACCGAATGATGGAATGACTGGTCACTATGATGTGCACTGACCACCAGGGGGCAGACGCTCAATGCAGGAGCTGTCCCCTGGTGGCCAGTGCACTCCCATAGGGGGAATGCTGCTCAACCAGAAGCTGGGCTCATGGCTGGCGAGCACAGTGGCAGTGGCCAGAGCCTCTCCCATCTCCATGGCAGCACTAAGAATGTCCATCTGATGGCCTAACCCTGCTCCCTGCAGGGGAGCGGGCCTAAGCCATTACTTGGACATCCCCCAAGGGCTCCTGGACTGCAAGAGGGCACAGCCTGGGCTGAGGAACACCCCTCCCCCCCTGAGTGCACGAATTTCATGCATTGGGCTTCTAGGGTTAATATAACTATCCCATTGTTGATCCTAAGCCATCATGCTTAAGTGCCAAGTAGAATACTCTGTTTATAGACAGAGCACTCTCTTGGCATGAGCAGTCTTAGTATACTGTGTGGAGGGCTTCTGCAAAGTCTGTCCATTAGGACACCGCAAGTGCAACAAAGCCTCATTTATCTACCATTATGGAGGAGTGTGTTCCAACAATGTTTTTCAGATAACTCAAGCTCACTTTGTTGGGAATCTTTCTGCAGTAAAGACACTCTCTTCTGTCTTCTGAAACAAGTGCTGAAGTAAACTTTCCCTTTTCCATATGGCTGTGCCAGCTGTGTGAACATGGGGATGTACCTACTGGGGCTGTAACCTATGAATGTGGAACCATTTGTCCATTCAGCTAAATTTCCCATATGTCTGTGCTTCCTTATTCACTCTCATTTTTATGGAACTTTTCCTCCATAGATTGTCATGGTTACTTTCCATACCTGTCAGAGTTACCTGGATAACTCTGTACCTTTCTTATAAAGAAAGACGGCTTTATAAGATGGCTCTGCTCTTTATAAAGAGCACTTTAAAAATGCTATTCTTTTAAAAATAGTGAATTGGGATTGAATACACGTAATTCAGGGCAATGAGGCTTATTGGTTTTAATTATTCTCAGAATAAGTTTAGGTTAAATAATAACTTGTAGTTTATTATAATGACACTAGAGGCCTGATTCATGAAATTTGTGCACGGGGGTGGGGGGTGTGGGGGGGGGGGTTTGGGCCGGGGTCCCTCAGCCTGGCCTGCACCCTCTCGCAATCTGGGACCCCGTGCTCCTAACCGCCTGCCTGCTCGCTCCTAATTCCCTGCCTGCTCACTCCTCACAGCCTGCCTGCTTGCTCCTAACTGCCCTCCTGCTTGCTTCTTACTGCTTGGCTCACTGCTCCTTAGCGCTGCCACGGAGGTGGGAGAGGCTCCCGCCACCACTGCTGCACTTACCAGCCGTGAGCCTGGCTTCTGGCTGAGCAGCACTCCCGTTGTGGGAGCGCACTGACCACCAGAGGGCAGCTCCTGCTTTGAGCATCTGCCTCCTGGTGGTCAGTGAGCGTCATAGTGACCAGTCGTTCTGATCGTTCTGCCGTAAAGGTCACTGGGCTTTTATATAGATAGATTGGCACCATTCTGAAACATACCCTATAATTTTTAACTTTTGACCTCTTTAGAAACTGTCAGTACAAAGTCCCTTATCCAGCTTCACCTGAAGTCAGTCTACAAATTGTACCTTAACCAAAAATGTATTCTCTTCCCACCTTCCTCCCTCCCCCTTTCCCTCTGAGATTCATCAGTCTGTTCCATGTTTCCATGCCTGTGGTTTCTATTCCGACATTGAGCATCTGCCCTCTGGAGGATGCTGGGTACATAGAGAATGACCAGTTCAAAATTGGTGGTCAGTGCACACCATAGCTACCAGCTAGCTGGTTGGCTGGTTGGCCAGTTGCTTAGGCTTTTATATATATAGATATAGTGTATTGTAAATAACACTAATTGTAAAATAATGCAAATAAGGACCTAAAGGAAAATAAATGAGAGTTTTGAACAGCTCATATCACTGCATATACATGTAACTTTTCACTCATTACAGATGGATTTAAATATAGTTATAGTTCTGTGTCTCTAAGATATAAGGTACTGGCCACACACTAAGTGGTTTGATGATTTAGTTTCTATATAGGCAGTCCTCGGGTTACATCAGTGATCCGTTCCTACGGCACGACGTAACTCGATTTTCGCTGTAATTCGGAACCCACCTACATAAGCACCTACATCACTCACATGGAGCACATACACAGCAGTAATGAAGTGAAACAGTAAAAGAAATTTAAAATAAAGATAACAATTCCTGACCTTTACTTTGGTAAATAAATAATAAAAAACATAAAGCACATAAGTACATATGTTGACATGACAGAACTTTTTTTTTTTATAAATACTGTAAATGAGAGATGGCAACATAACCACAAAATGACGTAAGTCGAGTCTGACGTAACCCAAGGACTGCCTGAACATATATTCCTACAAATATAATATTTCTTAGTACATGCTTAACAATAAAAATTATTTTTATTTATTTTCAATTATTTTTTTCATGAAATGAAGACAGTACCTCTGTATTTTAGTACACTTCTTCCAATATTTATTTATTTATTAATGCTTTTTTAACATTAGAAGTGGATACATTTTAGCCTGTAAGAAATTAAACATCTACACTTTGCTTACTTAAAACTTCCACACAGTTGTGGTGGCAGTGGCTGTAAATAGCATAATTAGAGCCTATTTAATTAAATGAAAACATATTTCAGTTATATAGAAAGTCTGGTTATGACAGCAGCTCCTCCTTTTGTCCTAGAACACACTTAATTTATTTTTTCTTTCAGTTCTAGTTCATTCTAGTCTTTTTTTTTCCCTTAAATATATTTTTATTTATTTCAGAGAGGAAGGAAGAGGGAGAGAGAGATAGAAACATCAATGATGAGAGAGGATCATTGATCATCTGCCTCCTACTGGGGATCGAGCCTGCTACCCAAGCATGTGCCCTTGACCGGAATCCAGCCAGGGATCCTTCAGTCCACAGGCTGACGCTCTATCCACTGAGCCAAACCGGCTAGGGCGATTCTAGTCTTTTTTATCCACAAATGCCAATAACTTAGAGAGATGGCAGTTGATCAATAAAACTGATTACTCTGCAAGTGTAAACTTGAAAATTCAGGTCTCCAACCTATTATGAACAAGATATATTTAGTTGTTTTTCTCTACTAAGGATGTTCAGAGGATAGTTATACATGATTCCTTTACATCTTAGGTTTGTCTATGGAACGAAATTCTTATTTTCCTATTAAACTATCAGTCTGTTTTATTACAACAGAAAAATGTATACTCATTCAGTAGTTTCTAAGTTCTCTTTTCCTGCTGTTTACCAAAACAATACTTCTTCATCCTTCCCTCATTTCACAGTGAACCTTCCCAGGGGTTTACTGTTTGAAATCTCTATCCAGTGGGTGAGGAGAGGCAAACCCTCCAGACAGTGGTCACCAGCACAAACATTGGATTTGGGGCTGACTTTGAAGGATTTTGAGCAATCTGGATATAGCACTGTAGACAAATCTAGATTTGTTCCTGATAGCCCACCATTCTCTAAACAGTGGCACTTGGATTTATGAGGCGTGGAAAGCAGCAATGAAGAGGTAGGAAATCATACTGCTAAACAGAACCCTGTTTTTGGGTGGTATAACCTGGGCCAGACAACTCGGCCCTTGCTCCTATGCATGATAACTCATAACTCAGACTAGGACCTGGCACGCAGTAGGTGTGTTAACCTAAAACTAAAAACACCTTTCAAAGTGAGAAGCAAAAAGTATTTATTTGAGTTCAAAGACTAGCTATGTGGGACATGCTGATTTAGACAAAAGCCCAAATAATGTTTCCAGTAGGAGAAAAAGGCAGTGGGTATTTATGAGAAAGGGAAGGGGAACAATTACACCAATAGAAGAAAGGAATTTCAGTGCAGATAAACTAACATAGTAATGTCAGTTCTACATTTCCAGTTCAATAGTCATTAGTCCAGTCGTCATAATAACTGATTTCTTGTTATGTCTGCAAACAGATTTTTTGGAAACAAGGTTGCTGAGGGTCCATTCCAAAGGTTAGTTTGCACTGTTTTAATATTCTAAGGTTTGAGGCGTAAAACATGCAAAGCAGTTTCTCTGCAAAGTCAGCTCCTGCTCAGTTTTAAAGTGGCTCCATTCCTATTAATGTTTATAGGTGCTTAGCTTTCGCCTCTGTAAAATGGAGATTAGAATGTATGCCTCATAGGTGTGTTGTGAGGGATAAGCAGAAGCTATGCCTAACATGTAGAAGGCTCTTGTTATAAAAATAAAGTCAGAAGCTCACAACCAATTTAGCTCTTTCTTATGAGCACTTTGGTCTTAGTCTGGGATGGTGATGAAATATGGACAGTGGAAACCATGGAGCCCTGGCCTAAATATTTTAAAAAGGTCTCTGAACTATCATGAATGCTTTAAAAATGCTTTGGGTTGGTATATGTTTTTTTATAATTTTTTATTGTTGAAAGTATTACATATGTCCCCATTTCTCCCCCATTGACCCCCTTGAGCCCGCCCCCACCTCCCTCCCCAGGCCCTCACTGCCCCATTGTCTGTGTCCATGGGTCATGCTTATATGCACACAAGGTCTTTGGTTGATTACCTCTCACCCACCCACCCTCCCCTGCCTTCCCGCTGAGATTCCACACTCTGTTCCATGCTTCCATGTCTCTGGGTCCACTTTGTTCATCAGTTTATTTTGTTACTTAGATTTCACACAAGAGTGAGATCATGTGATACTTGTCTTTCTCTGACTGCCTTATTTCACTTAGCATGATATTCTCCAGGTCCCTCCATACTGTTTCAAAGAGTAAGAGATTCTTCTTTTTACTGTTGCACAGTATTCCACAGTGTAAATGTCCCACAGCTTTTTTATCCACTCATCTACTGACGGGCACTTGGGCTGTTTCCAGATCTTAGCTATTGTAAATTGTGCTGCTATGAACGTAGGGGTGCATACATTCTTTCTGATTGGTATTTCGGGTTTCTTAGGATATATTCCTAGAAGTGGGATCACTGGGTCAAATGGGAGTTCCATTTTTAATTTTTTGAGGAAACTCCATACTGTTTTCCATAATGGTTGCACCAGTCTGCATTCCCACCAGCAGTGCACTAGAGTTCCCTTTTCTCCACATCCTTGCCAGCACTTGTCATTTGTTGATGGTAGCTATTCTGACAGGTGGGAGGTGATACCTCATTGTCATTTTAATTTGCATCTCTCTGATGATCAGTGATTTTGAGCATTTTTTCATATGTCTCTTTGCCATCTGTATGTCCACTTTGGAGAAGTGTCTATTTAGATCCTTTGCCCATTTTTAAATTTGTCTCCCTTTTGTTAAGTTGTATGAGTTCCTTATATATGATACATTTATAAGATGTATCATTGCTAATTTTCTTCTCCCATACGGTGGGCTACCCTTTTCATTTTGTTGATGGTTTCTTTTGCTGTGCAGAAGCTTTTTATTTTGATGTAGTCCCATATGTTTATTTTCCCCTTAGTTTCCTTTGCCCTAGGAGATGTATTTGTAAACATATTGCTATGAGAGATGTCTGAGATTTTGCTATCTACAGTTTCTTCTAGGATTTTTATGGTAACACAACTTACATTTAAGTCTTTTATTCATTTTGAGTTTATTCTTGTGTATGGTGTAAGATGGTGGTCTAGTTTCTTTCCTTCCTTCCTTCCTTCCTTCCTTCCTTCCTTCCTTCCTTCCTTCCTTCCTTTCTTACTTTCATGTATCTGTCCAATTTTACCAACACTATTTATTGAAGAGACTATCTTGACTCCATTGTATGCATTTGCCTCCTTTGTCAAATATTAATTGAATGTAATGGCTTGGGTCGATTTCTGGGTTCTCTGTTCTATTCCATTGATCTATATGCCTGTTCTTGTGCCAGTACCAGGCTGTTTTGATTGTGGTGACTTTGTAGTATAACTTGAAATCTGGTATTGTGATCCCTTCAAGTTTGTTGTTCTTTCTCAAGATTGCTGTGGCTATTCGAGGTTTTTTGTTTGTTTTTTTTTTTTTGGTTCCATATAAATTTTTGGAGTATTCTGGATTTGTGAAATATGCTTTTGGTATTTTAATAGGGATTGCATTGACTCTGTAGATTGCCTTGAGTAGTATGGACATTTTAATGATGTTGATTCTACCAATCCATGAACATGGCATATTCTTCTACTTGTTTATATCTTCCTCTATCTCTTTTTTTTAACTTCCTGTACTTTTCTGAGTACAGATTTTTTGCCTCCTCGGTTAAGTTTATTCCTAAGTATTTTAATTTTCTTGTTGCAATGGTAAATGAGATTGCTTGTTTAGTTTCTCTTTCTGAGAATTCATTATTGGTGTATAAAAAAAGCCATTGATTTTTGGGTATTGATTTTGTATCCTGCTACATTGCCAAATTCATTTATTAAATCTAGTAGTTTTTTGGTGAAGTCTTTAGGGTTTTCTATGTACAATATCATGTCATCTGGGAATAATGAGAGTTCTACTTCCTTCTTTCCAATTTGTATGTCTTTTATTTCTTCTTCTTGTCTGATTGCTGTGGCTAGCACTTCCAGTACTGTGTTGAATAAGAATGGTGAAAGTGGACATCCTGTCTTGTTCCCATTTTTAGGGGAAATGGTTTTAGTTTGTTTGTTTTTTCCATTGAGTATGAGGTTCGCTGTAAGTTTGTCATATGTGGCCTTTATTATGTTGAGATATGCTCCCTCTATTCCCACTTGCTGAGAATTGTTATAAAAAATGGTTGTTGGGTTTTGTCAGTTGCTTTTTCTGCATCTATTGATATGATCATGTGATTTTTGTCTTTCAGTTTCTTTATGTGATGTATCACGTTTGTTGATTTTTGAATATTGTACCAACCTTGCATCCCTGGAATAAATCCCACTTGGCCATGTTATATGATCTTTTTAATAGTTTGCTGGATTCGACTGGCTACTATTTTGTTGAGGATTTAAGCATCTATGTTCATCAGGGATATTGGCCTGTAATTCTCTTTCTTCGTAGTGTCTTTATCTGGTTTTGGAATTAGGGTAATGCTGACCTCATAAATAGAGCTTGAAAGTGTTCTTTCCTCTTGGATTTTTTGGAATAGTTTGAGGAGTATAGGTGGTAGTTCTTCTTTGAATGTTTGGTAAAACTCCCCTGTGAAGCTGTCCAGTCCCAGGCTTTTGTTTGCTGGGAATTTTTTTTTCTTGCTTCCATTTCACCAGTTGTTATTGCGCTATTCAGGTTTTCTGATTCTTCCTGATTCAGTTTTGGGAGATTGTATTTTTCTAGGAATTTGTCCATTTCATCCACATTGTCCAGCTTGTTGGCATATGTCTCTTATTGTTCATAGTATTCCCTTAAAATCCTTTGTATTTCTGTGGTGTCAGTGGTTAATTCTCCACTTTCATTTTCTGATTTTATTTTTTGGGTCTTCTCTCTTTGTTTCTTGATGAATTTGGTTAAAGGTTCATCAATTTTGTTTATCCTATCAAAGAACCAGCTCTTGGTTTCATTATTTTTTATTTTTTTAGTTTCTACACCATTTATTTCTGTTCTAATCTTTAGTATTTCCTTCCTTCTACTTACTCTGGGCTTTTCTTGTTGTTTTCTTTCTAGTTCTTTAAGTTTTAGGGTTAAATACTTCATTGTTGATTTTTCTTGTTTTTTTGAGGTATGCCTGTAGTGCTATGAACTTCCCTATCAGGACTGCTTTTGCTGTGTCCCAGAGATTTTGGATTGTTGTGTGTTCATTTTTATTTGTTTCCAAGAAGTTTTTATTTCTTTCTTGATCTCATTGGTAGCCCATTCATTATTTAATAACATGCTATTCAGCCTCCATGTGTTTGAATGTTTTTAGGTATTTTTAATGTAGGGTTGGATTATTTTTTAAACAAATGTCATTCAGAAAAAGTTGAAAGCCACAACATAGATTCCAACATTTCAGACGGCCTGGAGGAAAAGCTTGTCTTCTTCATACTACTCCCACATCTAGAAAAGTGTATTTAAATATCTGGAAATCTCTCTAATATGTGAGAATCTGACTGATCATGTGGACCCAAGACACAGCTTCTAGGAGGAAGCTCTCTGCCCTTTGGGGGCTGAATGTTAAATCATGGGGCTTTAAGTGTGAACATTTGAGCCTCCTCACAAATTAACTGGCCCAGATGGCAACCTGGGTAATCACAATAAGTAAGCCATTTAGATGAAACGAAAATTCTATGGATCAGAACAAGAACGAGTGATGTGACTCCTTTGGTGTGATTCTTGTTGGTCATAGAAAGGCACTTTGGGGACCTCATTTCACTTTATCTGCTCTGCTGATGGGGTGGGGGGGTGATAATTTCATCATATGTGACTTTAGATTGTATTGTCTTGAGATTTGCAGTGAGATGGAGATGAGTCTCAGAGAATGACTTTGGGGGGTGTGTATGTGTGCTTAGGTAGCAGCCTACTGATTCTGAAAATTACCTCAGGTAAATGTGATAATCAGCTAGACCAGGTCAGTGTATCCACATGGGCTGTTTCTGCATTTCTAATTTGATTACCTGGAAACTCCTGGCACTAAACTAAAAGGCATTTACAATTTTGATTATGCTAAGTGAAATAAGCTAGTCAGAGAAAGGCAAATATCACATGATCTCACTTGCATGTGAAATCTAATGAGCACAATAAACTGATGAACAAAATATAATCAGAGGCATGGAAGCAGAACAGACAGACAAATCTCAGAGGGAAGAGGGTGTGGTGGGAAGAGATTAAACAAAGAATTTATATGTATAAATGCATTGCGTATGAACACAGACAATAGGGTGGTGAAGGCCTGGGGTAGGACAGGAACTGGGTAGTGAGAGGCAAGGGGGGAAAAAGGAGAGGGACCTGTAATACTCTCAACAAGAAAGATTTTTTAAAATAATATTTTTAAAAAAATAAAGAATGATTAATGATACTTTAGGAAATGATATGACTCTACTCAGGAAATTATCTCTTCTCACTAACTTTGCATCTCAGCCTGAAATAGCCCTGGCCATCGATGGCTCTGTAATCCTACATAATAAAAGGGTAATATGCAAATAACCATCACTCCGCTACGCCCACGATTGGGCAGGTGGAAGGCTGGGGGGCGGGACTCGGGGTGGCCTATCCGGCCGTTGAGAAGATCAAGATGGCAGCGCCCAGTCCTCTTAGCCCCAGCAGAGTCCGCCCAGTAGCAGCAGTTCAGGGTGTCCAGCTGGGAGGCACTAGCGCCCAGCGTGAGCCGTGGGATTGCTGGCAAGTGGCAGTGGTTTGGGGGCGGGGGTCTCAGCTGCCCCCAAGCTGCAGGATCCCCTGGCAAGCCGGGCTGAGACCCCCTCCCCCAAGCCGCAGGATCCCCTGGCAAACCAGGGCAGCTTAGCCGTTGTCAAGCCGCAGGATCCCCGGGCTGTGAGGACAGCTTGGGCTGGGGTGTCAGCCCTGCAGGGCCCAGCACCCAAACCGCAGGATCCCCTGGCCATGCTGGCTGCCTGGGCTGGGGTCTCATGCCTGCAGGGCCGGGCATCCCCACTGCATGATCACCCAGCCAGTGTCAGCAGCCTGGGCGGGGGTCTCAGGCCAGGAGGGCGGTGCACCCCCACCATGCTATCTTCAGGCCAGTGAAGGCAGCCTGGGCTGGAGCCGTGCACCCCACCGGGCTATCCCCAGCCAGGCTGAGATGGCAGCCTGGGCAGGGATCTCAGCCTGGCTTGGCTGAGGTGGCAGTCTGGGCTGGGGTCTCAGCCTGGCCAGGGCTCGATCCCCTTCCAGTGGTGGCAGCCTGGGGTCTCAACCATTGAGTCACACCAGTCAGGCAGATATGGTTTTTTTTAATAATATATATTTTATTGATTTTTTACAGAGAGGAAGGGAAAGGGATAGAGAGCTAGAAACATCTATGAGAGAGAAATATCGATCATCTGCCTCCTGCACACTCCCCACTGGGTATGTGCCCCCAACCAAGGTACATGCCCTTGACCAGAATCGAACCTGGGACCCTTGATTCTGCAGGCCAGTGCTCCATCCACTGAGCCAAACCAGTTAGGACTGTCCAATATGCTAAAGAAAAAACCCTATCTAATAAAGAGGGAATATACAAGGGAGGGCATTTGGGGGTGACCAGGGTATCAGGGGAGGGCAGTTAGGAATTGATTGGGCTGGCAGGGGAGTGGTTAGGAGGTGATCAGGCTGACAGGCAGAGCAGTTAGGGGCAATCAGGAAGGCAGGCAGGCAAGTAGTTGGGAGACAGCAGTCCTAGATTGTGAAAGGGATGTCATCCCCCAAGGGGTCCCAGATTGGAGAGGGTACAGGTTGGGCTGAGAGACACCCCCCCACCCCCGTGCATGAATTTTGTGCACTGGGCCTCTAGTCCTATATAATAAAAGGGTAATATGCAAATCGACCAAACAGCAGAACGACTGGTCGCTATGATGTGCACTGACCATCATGGAGCAGTGCTGAACATAGGGGCTGCCCCCTGGTGGTCAGTGCACTCCCACAGCGGGAGTGGGCCTAAGCCATCAGTCGGACATCCCCTGAGGGCTCCTGAACTGCTAAAGGGCGCAGGCTGGGCTGAGGGGCAACGCCCCCCCAGCCCCCCGAGTGCACAAATGTCATGCACTGGGCCTCTAGTTAGAACTATACAAATCCAGGCACTAGGAAAAATGTCAGAATCATTATTTTCAACCCCTCATGTGCTATATTTGTTGGCTTTATTGTCCTTTTGCTCAGTAAAGGAATTTTATTTAAATATGAGTGTCAGAAAATGATTCACAATTTTACCATTTGGGGTATATTCTATTTTTATATCAGTTAATCATGTTTTGGGACATAAGGCCCAGGAAAGGCTTTCCTGTAATATTTATATAGTAAATTTTCAGCCCATAGGACAGGTAAATACTTCCACCCTAGACGTCTGAAAAAAAGATCCCCATGTGATTTCCTGTGTGTGAGGATGTCTCTCAAAACACCAGCATAAGGGTTACCAGGCCTTACAGTGCTATAAAACTGGCTTTCTGTTTAGACCTACATCCAATCCTAAGGTATTTAGAAATTAACTGTTGCAAAATAACATACCATTTACTAGAAATAATTTAAAAGGCCAATAGCCTTGCAATCTCTTTCAAATAATCTTTATTACTTTCCCACAAGTGTACTGTGGCCTGGAGGAGGAACTTGACATTGCAGTATTTCAGACAACTTCTTTCTAAGGCTTTACAATGGATCAAAGACAACTTTGACCTTGATATGTAATTCTAGAAGAGTGTCATTTCCTGGACCTCAAGGGCCACTCTCAGCAGCTGCTCCCATCCTAGCCTTCTCTCCTCTCTCCACTAGCACTAGTGCACACCAAGTAGGCCCAGAATTCAGCTGGTCAAACCATATGTGTCAGGTGGATGCCATTGCCTAAGGTGGGGCAGAAGGTGATACAAGAAAAATTGCACAAGAAAACTCTAGACTTTGAATAGCTTGAGGTCATTGAAGAAAGGACACGAACATGTGAGAAACAATTAATGAACAAATGAAACTATATAAAATTAAGCACTTGATTGTGTGAAGTTCAAAGTTGTTTTCATGTTCCTAGAGAACCAATCAATTGGAAATGGACTTAAGCAGGGCTGATTTTGTTAGAAATAAGGAAGGTCAAGCTTCCCTTGTGAGTTAGATACATACTGAAATGAGACAGGACCAGAGCTTGGAACCTCTTAATATTGATTGTGGTTTTAATGGCTGCAGTGCATGACCCTAGAGTCAACATCCCTGAACCAACCTAAATGGTATAGTTGACCCTGTGGTAGATTAGAAAAGGCTGTTTTGCATCAGCCAAGAAGCTGTACTTTATCTGAGGTTGAGTAAGCTATACATAATGGGTGACCTCTTTACAAAATACTACATGAAAAGCAAAGAGTTTGGTCTATAAGTCTCCAAGCATGGTGTGGGGAAGGGAGAAAGAAATGCTCATTTGCATGTAAACCTTACCAGAAAAAAATTGTTGATTACAGATTTTTTTTAAAAAAAAATTGTTATAAGAGCACTTTACATGAGAGATACCCTTTTAACAATTTTTAAGTATACAATACCGTATTGTTGACTATAGGTACAATGTACAAAAGATCTATAGAACTTATTTATCTTTCTTAACTGAAACTTAATGCCAGATGATAAAGTAACTCTCAATGTCCTCTTCCCCCAACCACTGGCAACCACTATTCCACTCTTTGGTTCTATGAATTTGAGTATTTTAGATTGCTCATATAAGTGGAATCATGCAGTATTTGTCCTTCTGTAATTAGTTTATTTCACTTAGCATAATGTCTTCAAGGTTCATCAATGTTGTCACATATTACAGAGTTTCTTTCTTTGTTAAAGATGAATAGTATTACATTGTCTGTATGTACCACATTTTCTTAATCCATTCATCTCTGGATGGAGGTTGTTTCCACCTTTGTCTATTATGCATAGTGCTGCAATGAACATGGGAGTGCTAATATCCCTTTAAGATCCTGCTTTCAGAAATTGGATTGCTGGAACATACTGTAGGTAGTGTGTGTGTGTGTGTGTGTGTGTGTGTGTGTGTGTGTGTGTGTGTGTGTGTTTAATTCTTTATTGTTTAAAGTATTACATAGCAGCCCAATTTACAATAGCTAAGATTTGGAAAAAGCCTAAGTGCCTATCAGCAGGTGAGTGAATTAAAAAACTATGGTACATCTACACAATGGTTGTTTTATTTTTAATATTTTGAGAAACCTCCATACTGTTTTTAATAGCAGTTGCACCATTTTACATTCCCACTTACAAAGCACAAGGGTTTCAAGTTTTCCACATTCTTGTCAACACCTGTTTTTGCTTTTTTTCATACTAGTAATAGCCACCCTGACAGGTTTCATTGTGTTTTTGATTTGCATTTCCCTGTAAATATAGTGATATTGGACATTTTTTCATGCACCTGTTGTTCATTTGTATGTCTTCTTTGAATGTCTATTCAAGTCTTTAACAAATTTTTAAAGTTGTAGGAATTCCTATATATTTTGGAGATGATCCCCTTAGCAGATGTATGTATTGCACATATTTTCTCCCATTCTATGGGTTGCCTTTTTTCTCTGTTGCTTATTTCCTTTGTTGTGAAGAAGCGTTATAGTTTGCCAAGTCCTGCTTGTTTATTTCTGTGCTTGTTATGTGTGCTTTGGTGTGATATCCATGAAATCATTGTCAAGACTTGTATCATGAAGCTCTTTCTCTATGTGTTTCTCTAGGAGTTTTATAGTTTCAGGTCTTACATTTAAGTCTTTAATTCATTTTGAGTTGATTTTTATGTCTGATGTAAAATAAGGACCCAATTCATTTCTTTTGCATGTGGATAACCAGTTTTTCCAACACCATTAGGTGAAGTAATGATCCTTTTCCCATTGTGAGTCCTTGACACTCTTGTTAAATATCATTCAACCACAGTATATGCATGGATTTATTTCTGGGCTCTTTATTCTGTTTCATTGGTCTATATGGCTGTCTTTATGTTAATACCATACTGTTTTGATTACTGTAGCTTTGCAATATATTTGAAATCAGGAAGTGTGATGCTTTCAGCTTTGTTCTACTTTCTCAAGATTGATTTGGCTATTCTCAGTCTTTTGTTGTTCCATGGGATTATAGAAAGTTTTTCTAGTTCTGTAAAAAATACCATTGGGATTTTGATAGGAGTTGTATTAAATCTGTAAATCACTTTGGATATAGTATGGGCATTTAACATTATTAAGTCTCCCAATCCATGAACATGGGATGTTTCTCCATTTGTTTCATCAGTCTTTTGTAGTTTTCAAGTTATTTCTGAATATTTTATTCTTTTTGTTGCTATTTTAAATTGAGTTGTTTCCCTAATGTCCTTCTTAGGTAGTTAATTGCAAGTATATAGAAATGTAACTGATTTTTGTATCCCATAAGTTTACTAAATCTTTTTATTTTAAATGATTTTTTTTTGTAGAGTCCTTAGGGTTTTCTATATATAAGATCATGTCATCTGCAAACAGGGACAATTTTACTTCTTTTCTAATTTGGATGTCTTTATTTCTTTTTATTTTCTAATGCTCTGGCTAGGATGTTCAGTATTTTGTTAAATAGAAGTGATGAGAATGGGTGTGCTTGTCTTATTCCTGATCTTAGAGTAAAAGCTTTCGGTTTTTCACTGTTAACTATTATGTTAGTTGTGCACTTTTCCTGTGGTATTTATTGTATTAAAGTACTTTCTTTCTACTCCTAGTTTGTTGATATCTTTTATCATAAAAGTTTTATACTTTATCATATGTTTTTTCTGCATTTATTAAGATGATCATGTGATTGTTATCCTTTATTCTATTAACCACATTATTTGATTGTTATGTTGAATCATCCTTCTAGTTCAGCGATAAGTCTCACTTGGTTGTGGTATATGATCCTTCTAATAAGCTGTTGGCTTTGCTTTGCTAGTATATTTTGAGGACTTTTGCATATGTATTCATCAGAGATATTGGCTATAGTTATCTTGTGGTGTCTTTGTTGGGCTTCAGTATCAGGGTAATGCTGGCCTCATAAGATGAGTTTGGAAGTATTCTCTTTTCTTCCATTTCCTATAAGAATTGGCATTAATTCTTTAAATATGTGGTAGAATTAACCAGTGAAGCCATCTGGTCCTGGGCTTTTTTTTTTTATTGGGAAATAATGATTACTAATTCAATTTATATACTATAGTCATGCACCAAATAACAGTGTTTCAGTCAACAATGGACCAGACATATGATGGTGGTCTTATCCTATATAATAAAGAAGTAATATGCAAATTGACCCTCATGCCCTCACAAGATGGCTGCCTACGACCAGGCCAGCAGGGGTGTAAGTGAGGGACGACCAAATGACTGAAAAAGCAGGCTGTGTGGGGCGACTAGGCCAGCAGGGGGGCTAGTGAGGGATGACCAAATGACAGAACAGCAGGCTGTGTGGGGTGACCAGGTTGGCGGGTGGGGGGGCAGTTAGGGGAGACCAGGCCAGCAGAGGGGGGCAGTTGGGGCAACCAGGCTGGCAGGGGGGGGCAGTAAAAAGTGACCAGGCTGTTGGGGGGCAGTTAGGGGTGACCAGGCCAGTGGGGGGGGTGCAGTTGGGGGCAACCAGGCTGGCAGGAGGGGCAGTTGGGGGTGACCAGGCCGGCAGGGGGGGCAGTAAGGGGTGACCAGGCAGGCAAGGAGGGGGCAGTTGGAGACAACCTGGCCAGCAGCAGGGGCAGTTAGGGGCAACAAGGCAGGCAGGCAGGTGAACGATTAGGAGCCAGCAGTCCAGAATTGTGAGAGGAATGTCCGACTGCCGGTTTAGGCCCAATCCCCGAGATAGGTCCTAAACCGGCAGTTGGACATTCCCCAAGGGGTCCAGGATTGGAGAGGGTGCAGGCTGGGCTGAGGGGACCCCTCCCCCCATGCACGAATTTCATGCACCAGGCCTCTAGTAAGATTGTAATGGAGCTGAATATTTTCTATCACCTAGTTATGTCCTAGGTGTCATAACATTATAGCACAATACATTGCTCATGAGTTTGTGGTGATTCTGGGATAAACACACCTACTGTGCCGCCAGTCATATGAAAGTATAGCATGTACAGTTACAGTAGTAGGCTATACCACCTAAATTTGTGTAACACTCTATGCTATTCACACAATAATGAAACCACCTAACAATTCATTTCTCAGAATGTATTCCTGCTGTTAAGTGATGTATAACTCTAATTATTAAAGTGTTCAGAATTTCTGTTTATTGATAGGTTGTATATTTCTAAGAATTCATTCACTTTATCTAAGTTATTCAATTTTCTGGTGTAATTATTAATAGTAGTCTATTATGATCCTTTTTATTTCTGTGGCATCAATTGTGATGACTCCTCTTTCATTTCTGATTTTATTTGTTTTCTTTTTATCTTAGTCTAACTAAGAGTTTGTCAATTTTGTTTATATTTTTAAAAACTAACTTAAAATTTCACAAATACGTGGAAATTAGGCAACATGCTTTTTAACAACCATTGGGTCAAAGAAAAAATAAAAAAGAATATTAGAAAATATCTTGAGACAAATGAAAATGAAAACACATGACTTTGAAACTTATGGAATGCACACAGAAAAACAGAACTGATACAAAAGTTTATTGTGACCTGAGCTGAGGTCATGTTCAGCCATCAGCATACCTATATTCACACAATTTCTATTCCTAGAGTGATGGCTTTGAAGTTATGTTGCTGTCTAGTGAGGTTGAAAACTTGTTCCTCTTATGTAAAGTATGTAGGAGGTGCTGAAACAAGCAGGTGGAAGGTCAACATTACCAGCAAAGTAGAAATGTGATCCAAATATAACCACAGAATATTAGCAAGGGAAAAGAGCTTTGGGAAGAAGTATGACTTTGAGCCAAATGACAGATGAATCATAAGTGAAGAATAAATGCAGAGCTTTGAAAAAAAAAAAAAGGTCAATTTGATACAAAAGGGGAACATTATGATAAAGAATTGAAGTGACTGAATGAAATGGAAACTGACTTATTAGGTGATGGAGACACAGCTAGAAGCTTGTGTGGGTGGTGGGCGGGGACTTGACTCTAGGTCCTATGTCTCGCCCCAGATTCTGACAGGAGGGAGATTTTCATATACATTCTACTAATTTTCTTTTATCTCTGACACTTCTATTATAGAGAAAGGGCAAATAACAATATTAAAATATTTCCTCTAATTAATTCCCTTGTAATGTGCACGAATTCCGTGCACCGGGCCACTAGTATATATATATATATATATATACACACACACACACACACACATATATATATGCATATCCCATGGACACAGACAATAGGGTGGTAAAGGCCTGGGGTGGGAGGTAAGGGCAGGCTGGAAGAGGTCAATGGGGGAAAAAGGGGACATATATAATGCTTTCAACAATAAAGATTAATACAATTAAAACAAATAAAATAAAAACAAAACACAAAAAAGATAATTTAAAAAATCACAAAGTGAATCCAGTTGTCCTGAAAATTCAAAATGAATTCATCCAAGAAATAAGAATCAGTTGTCTATCAGTTGGTCATTTATTGTTTTTTCCCCTTTTATTAGACTGCCAACACACTTGTGATCTAGATTCACACAAACAACTGTCCCAACCCTTCCTGCAAGCCTTCCTGGAATGTCATTGTCTTCATAGGACTTAACAAGAATAGACATATTTTGAATCATCAAAGGCCACAATACCCAAATTCTGTACATATTCTGCCTATTTTACTCCTGCTAAGCTGCTGCTTGAGATGCTAGAGCTCTCTGTTTACTGGACTCTGTGGGTGCTTCCTTCTTTGGAACATACTAGCCAAGGGACTTAAACACTCTCTGCTTAAAGTTGCCTTGTGTGGGGTGGGAAAATTAGATACAAAATTTCAGTTGTAGGGTAGATAAGTTCTGGGGATATAATGTACAGCATGGTAATATACTAGTAGTAAACAATACTGTATTGTATATTTGAAAGTTGCTAAGAGAGAAGATCTTAAAAGCTTTCATCACAGGGAAAAGTGTTTAACTGTGAGGTGAGGGATGATAACTAAACTTGTGGCAATCCTTTTGCAATATATACATATATGAAATCATTATCTTGTACACCTGAAACGTGAACAATGTTATATGTCATTTACATCGCAATAAAGCTGGGGGGAAATCAAGTCTCATTGTGCAGTAGAATATTGTTTGGTAACTTCAGTTATATTTATAAATATCAAATGGAAATGTGAGGCACAAATTGCCCTCTTTCTACTGCAGGGTCAAGTGCTTTTTCTCTTGTTCAATGTAGTTGGGCAGCAACACACATAATAAACCGAAGAATAGAAACGTCATTTCAGCCTGGCAACTAACCATAGCATTGCACTGACTTTGTATCACTAGGGAGCTAATACACCCCAAGGAATCATAAAAGTGGACTCTTTTTCTTTTATTGGATCCCAAAGAATGGTGAGGTATTTAAGAATGTTGTCAAACCCTCTATGAAAATACACCTTCAATAATATTGAAGGCAAGGTCAACAAATGTCACATATGCCTGGGCTCTGTGTCCAGAAGGGGCAAATCAATGAGAATGGAGTTAGAGAAAGATGCTAGAAGGCAGGAGTCAGATGACAAGACTGGAAGGGGGTGGGGGGAGTCCTGCTAAGTCTTAGACACCAATCTTGGTCAAGTTACATTTGAATTGCTGATGAGCTGCTGCCTAGAAGATGCTGCAGAGATAACAGACAGTTAAGATTCCACAGAATGAAGAGATCAGAGATGGGCCATTGGATTGGGGACCTGCAAACACAGGGTGGGTGGTAGGTAGAATTTGGGTACCGGTAACCTACCAAAAGGGTGGGCAAGTAGACCAACGGTGGAATCTATTTTTTAAAAATTAACACAAGCAAGAAAAAGCCAAGTCTTTAAGGCTATGTCTACACTAAACTTGCAAGTGAAGTTGAGGGGTCCAAAACATCTTGTAGTGTTCACTGCCATCCTGCAACCTGGAGTTCCCCAAGAAGTTTTTGAAACAGATGCTGCGCCTGCACTCCAGGTAGGATGTTTTCGGGTGGATCCTGTGTGCTTTGCCTTTTGATCCCTAAAAGAATATTCACCAGAGTGGATTCTAGTGCCCCATTTAATCTTTAGACCTTTGTGTTCCTTTGGGATCTGAAACATGAGCCTTCTAATGAGGTTAAGCTTATTTAAGACCTGTTGGAGAGATTAGCAGGAAACCCTGGGAAGGACAGTATCATTTAAGATGAGGTCAGTCTCCACTAGAAATATCTACCCCTGGTTGGATGAGGGTAAAGGTAGAGCAGAGGCAACTAGCATTGTTCGTAAGAAGACATGTACTGACTCTAATTAAGAGAAAAAAGTACAAAGAAAAAAAAACCTTTTATTTTAAAATTCAGTAAAGCACCAGGGAAGAAAATAATGATTACCGCAGAGTATATTGGAGTTTTTGTTAAAAGGGAAGGGAAAGAGCATTAGGCAGGAATAGCCATTTGGGTCAAAAGAGGCTTTTATGAATATTATCTTGAGCTGGTGACATTCATAATTGATGACACGGAAGATAGTAAAACTTGTACTACACATTCTTGTCTTTTTATTTAATTATCTGTATCCTTTGAGTCTGTCAGGGCAACATTCAACATTCATTATCTATACTGTAGATGTACCCATGTATATGTGTGCATTATGTAACAGAGCCAGGACGTGGGTCTATAACTTCTAGTTCAGGTTTGAGGTTGTCAGTTTGGTTGCTGCTTCTTTGTAGCATTTAAGATGCATTAAACAACAACCAACTGATTATACTCTAATTCTTGGGATTCAAATGAGGATATATTTTCTTTTATCCTCTTCACAAACAAATTGTTGTGTGAGTCTTAAATATTTCTACTTTCATGGCATACTAGGAAAATTGAGGATGTTGGCAGAATGAAAGCCCAATTGAAATTTTGACTCTGAAATACTCACTTTTTCTCTTGCCAGTTTAGGGATTCGACAGTGACTGTTTGTTGCCATACAAATGGAAAATTCCCATTTTGGAAATACACCCTGTCAAATAGTTTTCAGTTATTACTTAATGTAAGGCATGGCTTTCGGTCCACTGCTCAGAGGAATAAACAAAATTCTGAGTTGCAAGTGAAAGGTCAAAAAATGCCACATATGCCTTCAATGAAAAGATCGTCATGTGGTTGATAATATGGCTGCATCTGAGATACTTTTGGATGAGATCCACCACTTATTTTAAGCGTCTTGATAAAATTTTTCTTAAACACATTTTAACAGTTGTTTGATATGTTAAGATATTATAAGGGGTATCCAACTCAGTTTGATAATTTGTTTTCATTGAGGTTTCTAGCTATGCTAATTGAAGTGTGGATATGGCTAAGATACAGTTTTCAAAGTATAAGGTATCAAATCATGACCATGATTGATGCCTGATGTTTCCACATGTACCCATACCTTTAGCTTGAGTGTAGTTTAACTGACTGCAGATTGAATAACCAATGGAATTGAGATGCAATGGAAACTCGAAGCTAAGACAGATAAAGAGTGCTATCATTACCCTCGAATGTGGATCAGAGTGGAAGAGGAATCTGGGATCCTGATGTCGTGATAGCCACCCCTGAAATGTGATGCTCTCAGCCTGCACGCACAATATTTATATCTGTTTGGAAAGACTATCTGTGATCTGTATGTGTGTATTGCATATTTACATATAAGTGATAAACCATACATATATGCTAGATAGCCTTTCAAATATATAGAGAGAAAGAATAGAGAGAGGGAAAGAGTAAGCATGTGCACAGATCATGTGTGCATGTGTATTCTGTGGATGGTGTATGCTTGCACATATGTGTAGGTATTTATATTTAAAGATATCCCAGATGACTGAAAATCATTTGCAAATTATTTCCTTCACTTTCAAGTGTATTCCTGAACAACATGCAAGCAATAAATAGTTGTAAATGCTCATATACCTTAGAGAACAAATTTTGGGTAGATAATGTCTGGGCTTATACATTAAAATATATTTTTCTTTTTCTTTTTCACATCCCCCCCAAAAAAAAAACAAAAAACTTTACTTAAACCCAGTAGGAAAATAAAACTATAAAAGCAGCCACCTTTGCAAAGCCATAGCCTTGAAAAACGACTGGCCATAGACACAGCACCAAGTTTATCAGCCCCAAATCCCCTCATCTGTGCTGGAGGGATTGGTTCCTGAGGTTCAAATGGATCAGACTTGGTTTCCTGATTCTTAAGAGCTGTCAAATAACGCAGTCCCAGGCAAATACAAAATGACCCTTCTCAAACCATGAAGGGTTCTGTGTTTTGTTTAGTTTGTACTCCAGACCCTGACCTAACCCTGAAGTATCCTGGGTTCTGGAATTTGTAAGATTCTTCTAGTTGTTCTGGCTGCTGATGGCCAAAGTCAGACTATGGTACCAGTACAACAGTTCCTCCTGGTCTGTGGACATAGCTTCTCATGAGGAAAGAACATACTGAGCAGTCCACCACAAGGACCTCCCGAGTGGCCAAATACCCTTTGGAGTAAATGGCCTGGCAGACAAAGGTGCCACAAGGCAGCAGGTGCAGTGGGGGTTAAGCCTTGACCATGAAAAGAACATCAGAGAACAGGAAGAATATTTGGAGCTGAGGTTCCCCACGGGGAGGCACCACCAATAGCCAGCCCTGGCTTAGGAATCAGCAACCTGAGGTAAGCCCCTTTGCCTGGCGTACACTGAGAAGAGCCTGGACATGCCAGAGGTGCTGGTCATTCTTATGTTTCTGACCAGTGGTGTGGACCCTGGTGATCAGCCAAGCAGCCGGGTGAGCTGTTGGTGGTCAGGGCTGTTGGGACTTGTGTTTTCAGCCAAAGCAACAAGATTCTCATACTGGTGAAGCCTATGGAGAGGCAAAGGGAGCGGGTCCTGGAGCTGAAGGCCCCCAAACTCAGGGCGGCCTTCCTGAAGCCTCAGGAATCTCTGGAAACCTTTGCTTTTAGTTGTTCCTGCAGGGTGGTCCAGGACCTCTTTGCATTGGCAGAAAATTGGGTGTAGAACTCCAAGAGTCCTCCAGCCCTTGTCCCCAGTGCCTTCCTTTCACGTAGGGAAGCAGCTCTTGGCCTGGGGCTCCAGTGGTTGCAGGGTGCCCTTGACTTTCAGAATTCCATGAAGTACATGGCCACCAGCCTCAGCTGTTTCTGGTAGTGCCGTTGGGTCTCCAATAGCTCCCAGGCTTGTTTCTACTCCTAGTGGGCACACTGCTCTTACACTGGGCATCGAGACCTGTGGCCTGGGTTCTCCATGCCTAGCTGACTGGTCTGTTTTTTTCTTTAACAGTTTTTTTAAAGGGCATTTTCCAGTGACTTTTTTTTTTTATGTGAAATTAATTTTTGACCTTGGGCCTAAGAACTAGAGGGGATAGGCATCATTGTAAACCCCCAGAATGATGCTGCTATCCTGAGATTAGGTCTATCTTTGAAATACAATTTCTATAGGTGCCATGGTTCAAATTTGAGGAGTTCTGAACTAAATTAGGAATTTTCTGATTATCATGGAATTGAAATTTATTGAATGAGAAAAGCCCTTATGCCTAGGAGGCATCAGAGCTTATCTTTGATACTATAATGGCTATTTGGGTATTTCTGAATTTGTACCTGTTCACCAAGAAAGCCTAGAGATTTGCTTTCAAATTAAATATATACTAGAGGCCTGGTGCACAAATTCATGCATGGGTGGGGTTCCTCCGTGTGGCCTGCAGGGATTGGGCCGAAACCAGCAGTCCAACTCCACCTGCTGCTCCCACTCATCCCGGCCTGCGCCCAGTCAGTCCCAATTGGGAGAGGCTCGCACCGCTGTAGTGGTGCTCGCCAACCATGAGCCCTGTGTCTGGCGCCTGTCCTGAGGGAGTGAGGCGGGGGCAGGACACTATCGGCCCTCCAGGCAGGCGGTGCGACACCCTTGCCAGCCTGAGATCTGGATTTGTCCAGCTGATGTTTGCGCCGGTTGTCGGGGGCCACCTGGCAGCCGCTTTTATATCATTTCTTCCTTGCAGAGCATCTAGGGAGGGGAAGCGGCTGCGGTGCCTGAGACAGACTTCCAGGAGGCCAGTGGAACTGTCGGGACTGTACCAGCAGCGCCGGTCCATCAGTGCCTAGCCCATTCTCGAGAAATTAGACCTGCAGGACTACTGAGGGAGTGAGTGGCTGCCACCCGGCCGGTGGGCCACCGGGAGGGGTGGGTCAGCTGAGTGGCACTCCTGCTGTGGGGGCACACTGACCACCAAGGGGCAGCTCCTGCATTGAATATCTGCCCTGGTGGTCAGTGTGCATCATAGCGACTGGTCGACTGGTCGTTCTGGTTGTTGGGTCGTAAAGGTCGCTTAGGCTTTTATATATATAGACAGTGAAATCTCATTAATTCACCCACAATTTGAAGTTGTTTATTTAAGTGAAACCTGGGCATAAGGTTTCACTTAATTCTATATTTATAATAAAAGTGGAACTAGAAATCTGAGGCTTATTGTTTAAGTGACTAACCAAAATTGTGTATCTAAGGATGTGGATTGAGGATTTCAACTTGGGTCCCATGCTTTCTTGACTACCAAGTCTCTGAGTCCCTTAGGAATATTCATCCTTTCATTCCATAGATATTTACTGAGCAACACCATGGGCTTAACAGTATGCTAAGCCTTATTCTTGCAAACAAGATGCTTAATGTTATACTAGAGGCTGGCCTGGTGCACGACATTCGTGCACTGTGGGGGGGGAGGAGGGGTCCTTCAGCCCTGCCTGTGCCCTTTAGCAGTCCAGGAGCCCTTAGGAGATGTCCAACTGATTGCTTAGGCCCACTCCCCACAGACATCCTTAACCCTGCCATGGAGTTGGGCCATGGAAGCAGGCCACTGCGCTTGCCAGCTGTCAGCCCGGCTTGTGGCTGAGCAGCACTCCCCCTGTGTAAGCGCATTGACCACCAGGGGACAGCTCCTGAGTTGAGCATCTGCCCCTGGTGGTCAGTGCACATCATAGTGACCAGTCGTCCCATTGTTCAGTCGATTTGCATATTACCCTTTTATTATATAGGATTTTCTGATCATCCTTATTTTGACACTAGAGCAGTCCTGTGGAATTGAGTGTGCTATCTCTCACCTAGACTGGCAGAGACTATGTATACATTACATAGTCACTTCCTAGCAATCTATACCTTTTCAGACCTAACACATGTCCCCAACTGTCTAATTGGTACTATTTTGCCCCACTTAAATTTGTTGATGACACTTTTTGCTACTTAAAATCATGATTCACTGTAGGATAGGATTAATGAAGTCTAGCCTTACTCAATAGTAACCACTTCCTGAGAGTATTGTTGACTGGGGCTCCCAGGAACCTAAATTCTGAAACTGTTCTCAGGTTTTGGACTGATGCTGGCTCAAATAAAACCAGATAGAGCTTTAAGGAAGAAATCCTTACATCTTTTCTGAGTGTCAGAGAAGAGGAAGCAGCTGTGAATGTGTCTTATTTTCAAAAGCAAGAGCAGAGGTTTTTCTTGTGTTTGTGCTGCCAGCTTTGTTTTAGAAAGTAGTTGGCCCTTCTGATGGCTGAGTTCATAAAAAAGATGCGAAGCTTCTGTCTCAGCTTCAAATTCAGTGGGCTTTTAGGGTTCTCAGAGAGATCTAAAATATTTCTCTCCCCTCTTTAGTGAGACATAAACATAATCCTTACCGAAATGCTATGGGAAGGTTTAGTCTTTCTTTAGTCTCAGAGACACTGAATTCTAAGTGCCCCTGTGAAATGTCAGCAAGTGGAATTGAGCAGAGACAGAAGCTACATGAGTAGAATTACACTTCTGCATGTATATTTTAGGAAAAAAACAAAAAACTCAAGAGATGGAAAAGTTGAAAATTTTGAGTCTAGCAATTTGCTAGCAATGTATGCCCTATCACACCATTTTATTACACACTTTTATCTTAGAAGAATAGTGTCATTTTATGACAACAAAGATTCTCCAAGCTTACAGTTAGCTAATGATTTGTATTTTCTCTCTCACTACTAAATGAGATTTTGCTAAGAACTAAGCCTCACTGTCTCTGTGCCATAATTTTATCTGCCATTTTGTGAAACACGTTTTTTTTGTGTCCTATAACCCCACTGAAAAACAACTCCATAGTGGAGTAAGGTATAGTGTAGACACTGGGAATTTATTATTGTTTTTTAAATCTTTATTGTTGAGGCATGGCCTGCCTGGCTCAATGGTTGAGTGTCAACCTATGAACGAGGAAGTCACGGTTTGATTCCCAGACAGGGCTAGAACCCCAGTAGTGGCGCATGTAGGAAACAGCCGATCAGTGGTTCTTCTCATCATTAATGTTTCTATCTCTCTCGGAAATCAATACAAAAATATTTAAAACATCTTCATTTTTTAAAGAATTACATATGTCCCCTTTTATTCCTCCATTGACTGTGTCTAGCTCACTCCTGCCCGCTTCCCCAGCCCTTCACCACCCTATTGTCTTGTGTCCATGGGTTATACATATATCCATACAAGATCTTTGGTTGATCTCTTCCCACCCACCCTCTCCCCCCTTCCCTCTGAGATTCCACAGTCTGTTCCATGCTTTTATATCTCTGGATTTATTTTGTTCAACAGTTTATTTTGTTCATTAGATTCCACATGTGAGTGAGATCATGTGATACTTGTCTTTCTCTGACTGGATTATTTCACTTAGCATAATACTATCCAGGTGCCTCCATGCTGTCCCAAAGGGTAAGAGATCCTTAGTTTTTACTGCTGCATAGTATTCCACAGCTTTTTTATTCACTCATCTACTGATGGGCACTTGGGCTGTTTCCAGATCGTAGCTGTTGTAAATTGTGCTGCTATGAAAATAGAGGTACATACATTCTTTCTGATTAGTGTTTTGTGTTTCTTAGGATATATTCCTAGAAGTGAGATCGCTGGGTCAAATGGCAGTTCCATATTTAATTTTTGAGGAAACTTCAAACTGTTTTCCACAGTGGCTACACCAGTCTGCATTACCCCCAGAAGTGTACTAGGGTTCCCTTTTCTCCACTTCCTCACTAGCACTTGTCATTTGTTAATTTGTTGATGGTAGCCATTCTGACAGGTGTGAAGTGATACCTCATTGTCATTTTAATTTGCATTTATCTGATCATCAGTGACTTTGAGCATTTTTTTCATATCTTTCTTGGCCATCTGTGTATCTTTTGGAGGTATCTATTTGGGACCTTTGACCATTTTTAAATTGGATTGTTTGTCTTCCTTTTGTTAAGTCATATGAGTTCATTATATATTTTGGATATTAACCATTTATCAGATGTATCATTGGAAAATATGTTCTCCTGTATAGTGGGCTCCCTTTTCAATTTTTTGATAGTTTCCTTTGCTGTGCAGAAGCTATGATTTTGATGTAGTCCCATTTGTTTATTTTCTCCTTAGTTTCCTTTGCCCTAGGAGATGTATATGTAAACATATTGCTGCAAGAGATGTCTGAGATTTTGCTGCCTATAGTTTCTTCTAGAATTTTTATGATTTCCCGACTTATGTTTCAGTCTTCTCTCTTTGTTTCTTGATGAATCTAGCTAAAGGTTCATTAATCTTGTTTATTTTTTCAGAGAACCAGTGCTTGGTTTCATTGATCTTTTGTATTAGTTTTTTTTAGTCTCTATGTCATTTATTTTTTGCTCTAATCTTTATTATTTACTTCCTTCTACTTACTCTGGGCTTTTGTTGTTGTTGTTGTTGTTGTTCTCTTTCTAATTATTTAAGTTGCAAGGTTAAATAGTTTTGTTTGCTTTTTCTTGTGTTTGAGGTAGGCCTGTAGTGCTATGAACTTCCCTCTCAGGACTGCTTTTGCTGTGTCCCAGAGATTTAGGGTTGTTGTGTGTTCATTTTCATTAGTTTCCAGGAAGTTTTTTATTTCTTTCTTGATCTCATTGGTAACTCATTCATTGTTTAATAACATACTATTTAGCCTCCATGTGTTTTTCCATGTTTTTACTGTAGTTGATTTCTAATTTCATTCTATTGTGATCTAAAGAAGGCTTGATATGATTTCAATCTTCTTGAAATTGTTCAGACTTAGTTTGTATCCTAATGTGTGTTCTATCTTTGAGAATGAACCATGTAAACTTTGGGGAAAATGTATATTCTGCAGCCTTGGGGTGAAATATTTTATTAATGCCAATTAAATCCATCTGATCCAGTATGCCATTTATAGTCACTGTTTTATTGTTAATTTTTTGTCTTAAAGATCTAGCAAGTGAAGACAGTGGAGTGTTAAAGTCCCCTACTTTAATGGAATTGTTGTCGATCTCTTCCTTAAAGTCCTCCAGAGTTTTTTTAAAAAATATTTAGGTGCTCCTATATTGGGTGCATATATGTTTACCAGGGTTATATCCTCTTATTGGATTGAACCATTTAGTATTATGACTCTTATTTTCTCAAATTTGAAGTCTGTTTTGTCAGATATGAGTATTGCTATCCCAGCTTTTTTTTTTTCTTCATTTCCATTAGCATGGAAAATTCTTTTCCATATCTTCACTCTCATCCTGTGTGAGTCTTTTGTTCTGAGGGAGATGTCTTGTAGATAGCATATAATTGGGTCATGTTTTTGGTTCCATTCAGCTACCGATGTCTTTTGATTGGAGCATTTAATCCTTTTACATTGAAGGTATTATTGATAAGTACTTATTTATTGCCATTTTAACTTTTCATGTCTGTCTTTATTTCTATATATTTATTTTTCTCATGATAGCAGCCCCTTTAGCATTTCTTGCAGTTTTTGTTTGGCCGTGATAAACTCCTTTAGCCTTTTATTTTCTGGGAAGCTCTTTATTTCATCATCTATTTTGAATGATAGCCTTGCTGTATATATTAGTCTTGGTTTCAGATCCTTGCTTTTCATTACCTTGAATACGTCATGCCATTCCCTTCTTGTCTGTAGAGTTTCTAATGAAAAGTCAACTGACAGCCTTATGGGAGCTTTTTTGTAGGTAACAAATTGCTTTTCTCTTGCTGCCTTTAACATTCTCTCTTTGTCTTCCATTTTTAGCATATTGTGATGTGACTGAGCATGGGCCTATTTGGATTCTTCTTGTTTGGGACATTCTGTGCCTCTTGAACTTGTGTGACTTTTTCCTTCACCAGGTTAGGGAAGTTTTCTGCCATTATTTCTTCAAAAGTGTTCTCTATCCCTTGCTCAGTTTTTTCTCCTTCTTTTAGTCCCATGATATGAATATTGTTATGTTTTATGTTGTCTGACAGCTCCCTTAAGCTGTCCTCCTGTTTTTTAATTGTTTGTGTGTTTTTTTTAGTTCTCTGATTGAGTCATTTTTTTCTACCCTGTCTTCTAATTCACTGATCTGATCCTCAGCTTCCCTTAATCTGCTGTGTTTTTCCTCCTTTGCGTTATTAGTGCTGTGTCATTCTTTCTAGTTACTATATCTTTTTAAGCATCCTTGGCATCATTCTTCTGAACACTATGTCTAGTAAATTTCTTATCTCCATTTCATTTAGCTCTTCTTCTGGAGAATTCTCTTGTTCTTTGGCTTGGTTTTTATTGTTGTTGTTGTTGTTTTAATCTACCCATTGGCTGCCTATTTAAGTTTTTGTCTATGTATTAGGTAGATTGGCTACAACTCCCAATCTCTAGTGCAGGACAGTGTCAGACACCTTTTCTGACTGCCCCTGAGTACCCTGTTTGGAGCTATCAGCAATCCAAAAGTGTGGCTCCCTTTGCTGGACAGGGTGCCTTTTGGAAAGGACCAAGATGTGCACCAAGGTCTGAGTTTTCTAGTCCTGTGCCCAAAATTAGATCAGGAAAAGATGCAAAGCCTCCAGAGAACCCCTCTGCCTGCAATTTGATTGTTATTCAGTCTTAATTAACCTCAGGCCATCAACCACATTGTGTGGCAAGAGGCTTTCCAACAGGGTGGGGCAATTACTTCTTCCTGCAGGCTGATTGTTATTGTCAGTCTCTTAATGGGCCTTAGAAACTCCACAGGGTGGGGAAACTCATTTTCCAGTAGGGTGGGGCAATTACTTAGCACCCAGGCAAAAGCTGCCTGGATGGTAAAGGTGAGAAGGAGAAAGATGTCCTCTGCAATATGAGGTAATGACTCACCACAGGAAACTGGACTGTTGCCTTCTGAGCTCTAACCCCAGAGGCCTCAATCCTGTCTTCTGCTCACACAGCTTCAGTTCCCTCTGCCTGGGTGAGTGGCAGCACACAACATTTTATACATTGGTCCTTTAAGAGGGTGGCTCCATTTCTAGCTGTCTCTCCCTGGTAGATAGCAACCTTATTGCTTTCTACAACCATATGTTCTGTGGTCTCCTTTCTCAGTCCTGGTGCTCTGGGCTGGGGAGCCCAGCTTGGGGTTTAGATTCCAGACTTTTCAGTGGCAACTCCTCTCAATTGAGATATCTCTCCAGAACTTCAGCTGCTGTCTGGGGTCCTAGATAGCACTTTCACTCCTCTGCCCTTTCTACCAGTCTGTTCAGTCTCCACTTTCCATTCTTTATTATCAGGGTTCTCTCAGCTAGTCTTCAGTTGATTATTCAGGATGGTTTTCTTTATTTTAGTTGTAATTAAATTTTGGCTCTGTGAGCTTATCAGTGTAGCTTCTACTTACCTCACTGTCACACTGGGAATTTACTATTTTGTCATCACCTTGCTCAAAAGTCAGACTTGTATAGAGTGATACTTCCATTTAAATCATTTAGATAGAGAAAAAAGGAGACAGAAAACAATAAAGGAGACAGAACGCTTCCATAGTGTTTCTTTGAAGTTGGAACGGCCCCTTCCATAATGTTCCTATGTTCTGTAATGGATATATTGGTAAAGAAGAGGGGAAAGTTGTGCCTTTCCCTGATGAATTGCATGAGGATAAATACACAAACTGGAAAGCCCAGTTCAAAATATAGAATTTTGCTTCAGAATTGTATTTTCCTTGTTCAGTTTTACCTGAGTTGACCCATAATTTTCTCAGCCCTTCATTTTTTTTTTAGTTTTTTGAATAACTGCCACCAGGAGGCTTATGTTTCAGCTTACATGTCTAGGTATTCTACAACCTCAATTAGAACCTCACTTCATCTTAATATATGTTACTAGAGGCCTGGTGCATGAAATTCTTGCAAGCGTAAGCCCTCAAAGCCCCAGCTGCCTCGGCCCTCGCAGCCCCGGCTGCCCTGCAGCCCTGTGGCCCTGCCCCCGACCCACTGGTCCTTCAGGAAGGTCGTTCTGGAAAGTCATTCTGCTGTCTGGTCTAAATAGCATATTAGCTCTTTATTATATAGGATTTGCTAAGAAAAAAGTAGTTAGTTGTCTTTACAAAAAAGAAAAAAAAAGACTAATTAGAATGATTCCATGAGTTTTGGCTTAAAACCCTTTGTCCCACACTTGCTGAAAATGAATTTTAATTATCAGTCACTTATTTAATTAAGTTAGACGACTTTTAAAAAAGTTTAATTTTTCCAATAAAATCATAAAATAATGCCCCTTGTAAAATGCTAAGTATGGTATCAGTTTTTAATCCTTTTACAAAAAAAGAATTTTGGAAAGGGTTTATATGAATTGAATAGATTTCATTTTAAAGTGCATTAAGTTGACATGAATTTACCTTGTAATTCATTATAAATACGTTAGGTAAAAAAAATCAGAGTTAAATGTTAGAGTGGTAATAAAGTCCTCAGAGCAATAGTTACAGATGTTATTTTATACTGGAGAGGAATAAATGTGTTTTAAAATTATATAAGGCCCATGATTTCGTATTTTTTACATGAGCTGCAATTTATATGATGATTAATTCTTTCCCTCCATAGGATTGTTTTCTTAATAAATGGTTATTCCTTATAAGTTGTAGTTACTGTGACATAATTCAAATGGTAATTCCCTGTGGGGAGAAAAGTTCCAGAGTTATTTCATGCTGAAAGAAGCCCTAGAGCATTGACATCCAATAGAAATATAATGTGAGTCATGTAGTCATTTTCAGTTTCCAGTAGACACATTACAAATATAAAGAAGCAGCAGAATCAATGTTAATACTACATTTTCTTTAACCCAATGCATCCAAAATATCATTTTAACATGTGATCAATCTCTAGTGCAGGACAGTGTCAGACACCTTTTCTGACTGCCCCTGAGTACCCTGTACAGCTCTGACCAAAGGCTTAAAGGGGCCAAACAGTGGCAAGCTGTGACATTCCTAAAATGGGCCTTAGACCTAGTGTTCCAGCCATAGCCTTAATGCTGGATTTTTTTTTTTTTTTAATTTTTCCAGGGAAGCCAGAAGTTCAGAGTTCTTGGGGAAATTTCTTGATTTCTAAGTGTTGGTAACTAGTTCAAAACTTTTGAAACATCACATGGACCTGGCCCTTGGGTGGCCAGTTTGTAGCCTTCTGTTCCCAGCATTTCATATTTTAAACCATATCAGGTTCTTTGGCTCATCCAACATGCAGGATTAGGTTTGGCTAAGGATAATAAAAATTCATGTTTTTCACAAATACAAATGTGTTTGAACACATTTTTACATTGATGGACTGTATCCTGTGTTAGGAATTCTTCAGTAGTTGCCTTTTCCCACCTCAGTTTGTGCCTTTAGGTGCATAGAACCTAGAGTTGGAAAGGCTTTGGGATAAAGCACTTAACTGCTCTCATTGACTGCACGCCCCCCCTTTTAAAAACATTCCTCCCATCTGTAGCTATTGTTCCAGTGTTCTAGTCCATGATAGATTGCAGTTGTTATTTATTTATTTATTTATTTTTGGTCAACTGCAGCTTTCTTCAGGGCAGGCAGAGTACTGTCTTGTTCCTCATTATATCCTAAGGCAGAGTCTATCTTGTTCCTCACTGCATCTGGTATCTGGAAGACATTGTGCAAGTGTTGACTAAATGAGTAAGTACATAAATAACTTAAAACCAAGGAAGCAGTATTGATGAGGATGTGGAAAAATTGGGACCTTTGTGCCCTGCTGTTGGGGATGTGAAATGGGTGCAGCCACATTGGAAAACAATATGGTGGGTCCTCAAAAAACTAAAAATAGATCCAGCCATTCCATATCTGGGTATCTGTGTCCCCAAAATTAAAGGCAGGGACACAAAGAGAGATTTGCACACCTACATTCATAGTGCATTACTCACACTAGTCAAAAGGTGGAAGCAGCCCAGTTGTCCATCTATAGATGAATAGGTAAACAAAATGTGATATATTCATACAATGGACTGTTATTTAGCCTTAATAAAAGAAAGAAATCTTGTCACAAACTACAATATGGATGAAACGTGAAGACATTACATTAAATTAAATAATTCAGTCACAAACGGACAAATACTGAGTGCTTCCATTCATATAAGTGACCTACAATAGTCAAGCCCTAGAGACAGAAAATAGAATGGTGGTCACTAGGGGTTGGGAAGAGGGGAATGGGGAATTAATGTTTAATGGGGACAGAGTTCTAGTTTTGCAAGATAAAAAGAGCTCTGTGGGTGAATGTTGGTAATTGTTGCACAACAATGTGTATGCTTAATGCCACTAAACTGTAAGATTACAAATGGTTAAAATGGAAATTTTTATGTTTTGTATATTTTAACATGAAAATCCAAAACTTTTAAAAAAACTCAAGAAGGCCAAATGACTTATCTAAGCTCATAATATCTTGCTCTGGGGCTTTTAAAACTACCAGGCCATTTGTAGTAGCTTTTGAGGTAGTATTTTTTGAAAGACTTAAATCTGGGAACGAGTAGACCTAGATCTTAATAATTAGTTGATGTCTTCGGACCTCATTTCCCATGCATGTGCACTTTTGTCTCCCTTGAAACAACCTACCTGTAAGGTTCAGATGAAGAAATGAAAGAGTATGAGAAGCGTATATATAAGGGATAAATCTGGACTGAATTCATTATACTCTGGGGTGTTCATGTGTTATTGAAACAGTAAAGCAGCGAATACGCAAGATTCTAGCTGAATGGATGCCCTAGCGTGGCTAATCCCTGTTAGTCAAAATGGTTGACTGAATATAAAAGTTTTACCCAGTCTCTAAACAGACTTGTTTCACTTTGTTATTGTCTCTATAATGGTGATGCTTTTATTTCAAAGGGGCCTTCCCTACATGCTGAAATGCTGTTGGAGTCAGACTCTCCTCCTTGTCTCAGGGTAAAGTGAGGTGGGATGAGAAGCCTGTGTAACAAGGGGATATCGAGACTCAGGATGCAGCATCATCCCCCAAGCACAGCATCTTCAAGGGACGTCCCTGGCTTGGAAGTTGTGTGGATGTCTGTTGTTCAGAGTAGCCAGCTCTCAGCAATTAAAGAAGCATAAGCACTTTAATATTTCAATTCTTTCTAGAAATTTGCTCTATGAAGAAAACAAGCTCTCAGCTTTCTGTCCCATGTTGTATCAAGTCTCATTGTCAAAGGGAACCTTCTCTCAAAACTAAGAGAGCAAGCAAGATTCTCTGGTATTTCTAAATCATAGATGGTCCATGTTATCCACCCTTATGTTTTAAAAATAAACAAGGTTAAGTGCCTTGCATATTGCTACATACAGATAGATCCTTCCCATTGTACTGAGAGCTTTCAGACACATCATGCATTAAAATCAATTCAAGACTGATTGAAAGAGTTGAATGCAGAAAACAAAACCAGAGAAGTGAAGAAGAAAATATAAATAAAAAGAAAACCATCATTTGTAGAGATGCTGTCGAGTTGTAAAACCAATGGGAAAAAAAAATAAATGAAAAATTGATGTATTTAACTGCCATGATAAATTTAACTACAGACAATTTTTACAATAAAAATTTATTAAATTTTTAAAATATATGCAATAAATATGATAGACAAATAAGTCTTTCTAATCAATTATTTAAAAAAAAAACTTTACCATCCCACTAAAATAATGGACAAGGGACCTAATTACTGACATCACTTTTTTTTCATTTTTTAATATATTCTTTTATTGATTTCAGAGAGGAAGAGAGAGAAGAGAGATAGAAACATCAATAATGATAGAGAATCATTGATTGGCTGCCTCCTGCATGCCCCCTACTGGGGATTGAGCCTGCAGTCTGGGCACTTGCCCTTGGCCGGAATTGAACCTGGGACCCATCAGTCCGCAGGCCGACACTCTATCCAGTGAGCCAAACTGGCTAGGACCTGACATCACTTTTCTTTACAAAAGAAGAAATGTAAGTGGCTAATGTACAAGAAAATATCATTCTCTCAAGTAATTAAAGAAATGTAAACTTAAATAAGATGAAGACTTTCTCTTCATTAAATTGGTATTTTTTTACAAGATAATTCTCAATACTGGTATTCATATACAGCTAGGAGGAGTCTAAGTAGATAAGGACTTTCTGGAAAGTTATTTAGTAAAAGGTACTAAGAACTTTAAATGTGATAATACCCATTCACTCAAAATTTGTCCTAAGAAAATAATTAGAAATGCCAATATTATATTATAGGTAAGATGTTCATTGCAGCGTTTTTTATAATTTGCAGCACTGAGAAATTGAAGATAATCCAATGGTGACATTAAAAATCAGGACTTTGAAAAATACTTATTAAAGTGTTCAATGTCAGTAGTGTACAATTATATAATGTGCAATTGTGTAAATATACAATTGGTATACAATTACATTTATCAATATGCAGCATGGTAAATATACACTGAGTGGCCAGATTATTATGAACTCTGAACGCATAATAATCTGACCACTCAGTGTATATCCTATATAATAAAAAGCTAATATGCAAATTGTCCCCTCGACCAGGAGTTCGACCAGCAGGCAGGCCGGCCAACCGCCCATGTCCCCTCCCCATGGCCAGGCTGGCCGGACCCCACCCACCCATGCACGAATTCATGCACCAGGTCTCTAATACACACACACACACACACACACACACACACATACACACACTACACACACACACACACACACACATACTGAGTGGCCAGATTATTATGCATTCAGAGATCATAATAATCTGGCCACTCAGTGTATATGTATGCATTTCAAAAAGATTAAATGGACATCAGAAATATATTAGAAACAATTTTTGCGCGGTGGCCAGATTACAAATAATTTCAATTTTCTTTATACTTTTCTGCCTGTTCCACATTTTCTACAATAAAAATATATTTTCTTCTAAACAGAAAAATAGGTCTTTAAAAACTGAATTGATTCATTAATGAAAAAGACTCTTCATCTCTTTCATAAACTTTTTCCTGGCACCATTATTCACTTCATAGTTAATGACTCCAACATATCTCCCATATCCATCTAATTATCAAGTCCTGTAAACTCTTCCCCCTCAACACCTCATAAATCAATCCTTCCTTCCCCGCTCCCACAGTCAGTCTATAGTTTGATTTAGGTCCTCTTTACTTACTGCTGTTCGAAAGCTTTCTTTGATTCTCCGCTATCCTGGGTTTTGAATCCTGATCCTGGGCCCTGCATGCACCACTCTCAGTGACTTGCTTCTACCCTGTTCTCACCTTAGTCTTCACTCACCTGTGCATGTCAACCAGACTGTCCCTTCCTGTGCTTTATGACTCTACAATATTCCTTCTGCTCACAATAGATTCTTCATTCACTTACTGCATAAACATTCACTGAATAAATTTCCTGTGCCAGGCAATCTGTGGCACCAAAATGAATGAAATACAAGACTCTATCTTGGAGGGACTCACAGTCACCTTGAAGTGACAAAAATAACCAGTTATACTTTTTATCAGTACTAGTTAGGATAAATATGATATATTTTGATGGAACTGGGATTTGAACCTAAATCGACCTGTCTTGAAAGTAATTTTGCTTCAAGGTCAAGAAAGATAAACGCCATTGCAGGGGGCTGGTATAGCTGGCACCTAGTTATATGTTGAGAAGGAATTGGAGATGAGGCTGCAGAATGGCCATGTATGCCATGCTGAGAAGTTAAAACTTAATCCTCTTTATAACTGGAATTACAATAATTTAATAATGAATATTCTATGCCTCACTCTGTTCTAATAACTACTTTATGAGTTAAAGCACCTGTAACTTTTGCCCTGGCCAGTGTGGCTCAATTGGTAGGAGTGTTGTCCTGTGCACCAAAAGGTGGCAGGTTCGATTCCTAGTCAGGGCACATACCTAGATTGCAGCTTCAATCCCTGGTTTGGGCACATATGGGAGGCAACTGATAAATCTCTCTCTCTCTCTCTCTATCTCTATCTCTCTCTCTCTCTCTCTCTCTCATCAATAAAAACATGTTATTGGGTGAGGATTTAAAAAAAAGACCTGTGACTTTTTATAGACAAAGAAAGATAAAGTGATCTGCACAATGTCACGTAGTAGCTGTCTGACCTCAGAGTCTCAGCTCCTTATTACTCTGTTTTAATAATTTAATTTATGGGCTTAGTTTTTTTTTTCTCAAATAGATTGTAAAACATGAAAGGTCAGAGACTGTCTTGGGATCTTTACATCCCTGGTAGAACCCTATGCATTGACTCCAGTAAATATGAATTGAATTGAATTGAAATGGATAGAATTGAATGAATAGTCTTTTAAGGTCTCCCACTTCCTTTGATGATCATCCAGATCTACGTTGTAGGGGAGAGTGGAGAGGAAAAGGGACTGTTTATTATACCATATTAATTGAAAAACATCTGTTTGGGCTGAATTCACACTACAGCATATCTTGGAAATATTATTATGTATTTGGTTCCAGACTGCTGCAATGAAGCAAGCTGTAATCTTGTTGCTGGTGGAGGGTCTTGTCTTCAATTTGTAAAAAATGCAACAACCCGTAAAGCACAGTACACAAGGTGTGCCTGTATAGTCTCACCTGGCAGCGTTGGAATCTCTCCTGGTGGGAAGTTGTCACGACTGTCCCCTTGTTGAACTCTAACTTGACTGAATGGCTCTAAGAACATGTTTCTGTAATGTGTGATGCTCTAGCCTTTTAAATTCACGTTCTCTAAGCCTGTAGCTTTTTGAAGGGAGAGAGTAAGTCCTGCTGGCTCAGATTCCAGGATAACAGAGCCCTAGTGTGTAAGTTTAACAGGGAACATTGTGCCGATGAACACTTGTTTCCCATTTGATCCCAAAGACAGAGCAGAACACTTGTGATGAGTCTTATATTTTTCATGTGGGCATTGGTTGACTGGCCTGCACAGTCACAAATAGGAATGTCACTAAAGACTTGCACACCTGTGTCCACAAAGAGTGAACTATGTGCAGCCCTTTCTGTTCACCGCCACCCCCTCACCCTCACTCACACAGGCAGGGAGCTAATGCCATGAGGTCATGTAAGGACACAGCACTTCTGTTTCCAATCATAGCATCGTGTTCGCTTTAACGGAACAGGTGGTGGAGGGGAGAGACAGGCAAGAACAAGGACCTCACAGTCATCCCCTCCTACCACGGCTTTGTCATAGCTCTCCCTGCGGCAGTATTCCAACCACCCCCACGAATCAATCATCCTTATTCTGGAGGCCAGGTTCCACAAGGGCATCTTTAACAGTATGGGTACATTCACCAGGTGCAAGACTCTGTTCTTGTGGGAGGTCAGTGCCTGTAACCTCTGAGCAATGCATTTATGGTTCCCAGCTATGGAAACTGAGGTCCAGAGAAGATTGGAGGATGGCCTATACTAGAGGAGTCAGGACTGAGACACAGGCTGTGTCCCACAAAGTGCAGGCTCTTAGCCTTTGTGCTACTCGTTCTTGGCCACAAAACCTTTGGTCTCCAAATTCTTCTTGTTTCACCTCCAGCCAGACGTCATTTATCCTTCTAGCAAATTTTCACAGCGCTTTTGCTGTTTATTTCATAGAACTTAACCAGTTTTAATATCCTATTATCATTACTGATAGAAAGTGTTCACTTTTCCTGGGGTTATGGAGGCAGAATCAATTTCTTATTTCTTGGCTTATTTTCCCTACCACCCAATGTAAGATGTTGCACCTTTGGACAAGAATAAGCAAACTTGTTTCTGATCATATCCCTTCTGAGCACCTGCACCTGTGTAGGAATTTGGAAATCCATAAAACTACCTATAAAAATTCTTCAGTTTAGATTTCCTAAAGAAAAGTAAAGATTTGAGGAAGTTTAAATTCCCGTTTTTCTAACAAAGCGAGGCAAATCATAAACCACAGTTCACCGTCCAGTGCCTCTCCCCTCAGACCCCCATCCCTTGCTGTCTTGGCGCTGTTCAGAAATCATTGGCATCCCAGTCTGCTCAGAAACTCTTTTGCTCCTGGTTCAGGTTTGCTGATTTTTTTCTGAGCATCTCATTTATTTACGGGCAAAGCTGAAGCTCCCGTAGACCTTTTGTGGCAGGCTGAAGGCACCTTCTTCTCATGTTGCTTCAAATTTAGACTTTAAAGTATATAACTCTCTTGGAAGTGCCTTCTGCAACTATTTATTCTGCCAGAAATTCATTCTCATTCTCTCTCTCTCTCTCTCTCTCTCGCTCTCTCTCTCTCTCTCTCTCTCTCTCTCTCTCTCTTTCTTTCTCCCCGCCGCCTCTCTCAGGGTATTAGGTTCATATCCTGAACCAGTTTGTGGCAAAAGAGAGCTGCTTTGAGGATGAACTTGCCTCAATAATACCTCCTATGTTCTACCCTTAGACATCTAGCTGTAGTGATTGCTCAAGGGTACATACCTTCCCCCAGAGTTGCAGTCAGTCAGGAGAGCTCCAGGGTCGTGGCTACCTTATTTCACTCACACAGCCTGAGAGCATCATGCTGATGGAGCCATCTGCCACCATTGGCCTTGGAACAGATTTTATAATTGGACACTCCATGAACACAGACCTCAGTGCCTAGCCCTTGGTATAGAGGCAGTTTCACCGATTCTATCTCCTTCTACCTTCTGGAGGTATCCTCTCTCAGGCAACTCTGTCCTTTCTTCCATCTCATCTTGGTCAAGGTACACCTCATCAGACAGATGTTAATAACTGTGAATCTGAAAGAATAGGGGCTGGTATTCAGGTCTCTTTACTCAAAAAAGACCTCTCTGCTTCCAGGTAAAATAGTGGGTGTAACTAGATATATTGGAGAAAGACTCCACTGGACTCCAGCCAGGGACATAAAACTCCTCCGCTCACCTGCAGGGTCTGAGCCCAAGCCTTGGGTCCACCCAGATGGACACTCATGTAAACAGTTCTCTTATTGCCTATAGACAGAGGCAGTAGTCCTTGAGTGCCACAGTTTTTCAAGTAGCTTTTATTTCTGTTCATCTCTTTTATCTTAGAAATTTATTATTGATATAAATTGCATAAGGATATATTGTAGAAAGTATACTTTAAAATGTTTTCATATATGTAAAAGGTTTTTAATGTTTTTATTTATTTATTTATTTTTAGTTAGAGAGAAAGGAGGAGGGATAGAGAGATAGAAACATCAATGATGAGAGAGGAACATCATTGATTGGCTGCTACTGCATGCCCCCTACTGGGGATCAAGCCCACAGCCCTGGCATGTGCCCTGACCAGAAATCAAACCCTGACCTCTTGGTTCCTGGGTCGACACTCAACCACTGAGCCACACCTGAGCTGCAAAATACTTTTAATGTATAAAACTTTTTTCCCCTAAAATGAATAATGTCATAACCTAACACTTAGCATCTGGACTCAATCAAATAAATAGAAATTTAGATGCTACAGAGCATTGTTTTCTAGTTGGATCATGAGGCACAATAGACATTTTTAATGACATAGAGTAGAATAGAGCAGATGAGAAAATATGAGTGCCTCACTCCTCGTAGGGCTAAGTATTGTTTCATGAAACTTTATTTCACCTATATGTATATGTAATTCTGTGTGTGTGTGTGTGTGTGTGTGTGTGTGTGTGTGTACACATCACCCACTTACCTGTGTTCTGTGTGTGCTGGAGCTCTGCATAAGAAGCATGCCTCATCAAGCAAAGATTAAAAGTTGCAGCTGGGGTGGGGCCCTCCCAACCTTTGCTCAGCCCCCCCCCTCACTGCAGCCTCAGCCTCGTTGGATTCTGCGACCCTTTTAACAACTTCCTCAAAGCCAAATCATACATTCCTGACTGGCTGTGCCATGTCTGAACCTTCGTTTTTTAATTCTTGTGAGATGACTGAGGGGAGAATCAGATATAGCGATAAGCAGAGAGCAGATAACTGACATTTCACATTCCCACTGGAATAATTCCTGCTGCTATTTTTAAACATTGCTCAGCTTAGTGTAGTATTTCTGCCATTCAAGATGCACACCTACACCAGAGCCTGGTGCATGTTCTTGCTGCAGTGTGTGGGCCCTGCCTAAGTAAGAGGTGATGTGCCAAGTCTTTGGCAGATATCCATCTGCCTCCACGTTAGAGGCAAGTCAATACAGAGAGCCCTGTAAAAGGCTTCAGAATGCTGCAGAATGGCCCTTTTAGCTACTGAATTCCTTAGGGCACTACAGCAGTTCAGTGAAAAACCATCAAATGTTTGTAAAATGAGCAGACAGTTAAGCTCCTAAGTGCCAGGTCCTCAAGCATCTGACCCGCTGTCAGCTGCTGCTGGCATTCACAAATGAAAGTCTACCAGGCCTCCTCTGCGATGCCAGCCCTCACTCCAGTGCCTGGAGCTTTTGCAAAACTTCACCACCAGACATGGTGATTTATTTCCTTGAGACAGAACTCTGAGTTGAAAGAAGGTTGCTAGTAAGTGAGCCCTAGCCGGTTTGGCTCAGTGGATATAAAATCGGCCTGTGGACTGAAGGGTCCTCTGTTCAATTCTGGTCAAGGGCATATGCCTGTGGAGGGGGTATGCAGGAGGCAGCTGATCAATGATTCTTTATCATCATTGATGTTTCTATTTCTCTCTCCCTTCCTCTCCGAAATCAATAAAAATATACATTTTTTTTAAAAAAATAAAGGAGGTTAAGTGAAAAGGAGCACAGCATGCAATGTACCCAGCCCTTTTGAGCATAAATATTAATAGATAGTTGGCCTAAAAGTATATAGCTTTGTCATCTCTCTTGATAGTGGCAGGATATGTATTGTTAAGTCTCCATCTACTGTCTTTGGTCACTTAGCATATTCCTCTGTCCCTGCCTGACAATGCGACAAGCCAGTGCAGTCCAGCAGGTGAATCTCCCTGTGACCTGCAATTCTTGTCAAGTCTCCTGATCTGCTTACAATTAAAAAAGAATACAATACAGCTTTTAAAACACTTTCTATACTTTTGCTCATGGAATTGGACATAACTCAATTTAGCTGGAGGTGGAAGGAGGTCATCTAAAACAAAGAGTTGGCAGTAAAATCTCCCCAAAGCAAATTAAGGTAAGGTCTTATTTCATAGGGGAAGGTGAGGCAGAAGTCTTGGGTCCTGTGCTCTGTACCAGCGAGGCAACCATAGCCCAGTCACTAGCATCTCTGAAACAAATTCTGCATGTGTGAAGTGTCTTCAAAGCAACTGTGAGGATGCAGTGAGATACACACACACAAAACTTCTCTGAACCACAGCACCACTCCTTTTATTGTGTTTTTATTGCCTAGGTAACAATGTCATACATTGAGCCATCATGATGTTTCACTCTATAACATGCCTCTCTGTGGTTACTAGCAGAGAAATATACATGTGCAATTGCACTGAGAGTTGTGAGGCCATCACTTGCTCATCTGAGACTCTGCAGTGCCTGCCACATAGGAACAGTCTGTATGCTAGCTTTTCTAATCTTAGGCACACATCAATTATTCACCAGCCTGTTTTATCCTGGACATTATCTTATAGAAGTCACTGTGGCCACAGTGAACCACATTTCTAAATCTTAATCTGAAACTGATACTTAAATATTGGGTTTCTTCAGCTTTACATTATTCTGTATGTCAGCTGACTCTAAAAATGCTTTTACTTTTCCTCCTCTTACTTGTGTGAAACTTTATATGCAAGCTCAGACACTAAGAGCTGGCTACCATTTTCTACTTTTGAGTGTAAATTATGAGATCATCCTTCTGATGTATCAGTCATTGGGCTTTTGAGAGAGAAATATATAAGGGAGAATTTCTGCTTAAGTTTATCTATAGTACATGTTTTGCAGTGTTGAATGAAACAGTGTAACATGTTTACTGCTTTTTTCAAGTAAATGTAATTCACAATCACACCTATTACAAGTTCCTATTCTTCAATGCATAAGGAGAAAACTGTGTACCATATCTGGTTTGTGATATTTCCTTCCATACCTAAAAAAACAATCCACAGTATTAAGACCTTGATTGGACATAAAGATAATTATTCTTTTTAATTTATTTTCTTTTTCACCATGGGTACAAACAAAGGACACAAAACCATGCTGAAGCAGAGACCACTTGCAGGTCACTAGTCATTTCTCCTGACAGGATAGATAATTATGCTCTTCAGTGTCTCACATAAAAGAATTGGAGAGAGTCTGCAAGCTCAGCAAAGAAGCAGAGACTATGATTACATGGTAATAGTTTTAATAAGCTTGTGGACATTATCTTTGGGGTGGAATGGTGCCCCTTGGTTCATGCTCAGCTGTGGGTATAGCTGAATGACTTCCACTTAGTAGTCATGAAAAATAGATGGTGGTGATTTCTCATGAGAAAAGTAACATTTTTAAAGAGATGTCAGAGCAACACAATTAGACATGCTCCATATGTATCAGTGTTCTGAAGATGGTACCATGAATGCTGCCCACCAGTAATACTGTTGTTAAGCCACAAAATAGGCAAGGAGGGGTGTGGTTGGGGGGACAGTAGATGAACTTTCACAGTCTGAATAATCAGTATTGAAATGAGTGGCTTTTTAAAAAGCAAATTCAGGTTTAAGTAAATCAAATATTTCATTTGATGAAATTAATAATAGCATCATTCAACACTGTGGAACATTTTGCCCATACTTTGACATTGTGAGAACATCAAATATATTCTCAAGCATCTTCACTGCCTTAATATCCTATTATAGGACATTTTCACTTCACCCCTGGAGAGATTAGATTGTATTACATAAAATCTTCTGAAACATTTCTGCTTATTTTTTTTATTATTACTTAACTTTTAAGAGAAGTTTTAGGTACACAACAAAATGAGAAGGTAGAGAGATTTTCCACATCTCCCATTATCAACATCCCCATTTATACGTATTTTCATGGTGACTGGGTATTATTTTGACCATATTTAACTCTCCAGATCTTTTAAATTTTTGTTAGGTTTTTCATGTTAAGAAATATCCATTTGTTCAATAAACTTCTTTAAGCATTTATTGTAAGCTAAGCACTCATAGGCCTTAGAGATATTGATCCCAGATTCAATATTTAGTAAATTAATTGAATAGAAGATGAAGAAAATGTATCCTTGAGAAATTCATTGTACTCATAATCTAATAGCTGAATCAGAAGATGGAGGAAAAAGACATACAAATTGAAAAATCACGGTGAATCTACACTAATAAAAGAGAAATATGCAAATTGTCTGTCACTTCACGATACCCACCAGCCAATCAGGAGTGTGTATGCAAATTAACCCAACAAAGATGGTGGTGACCTCACCCCCCCAGCCACTCTGGGCCTCTGGGCAGCACGCATGCAGGTATGGAGCGGCCGGGGAGGGTGGGACGCCTGCTATGAGGGTGAGGGCAGGGGGCAGAAGGAGCTACAGGAGCAGTGCTCCAGCTGGAGCGAAGACTGAAGGCTCTGGCCGGAGTGAAGACGGAAGGTGGTGGCCAGAGCAAAGGCCTGGGTCCCGAGTGCCGGAGGAAAACCAGTTCCAGCAGCCAGGGGAAGGAAGGCCTATTACATGAATCTTGTGCAACGGGCCTCTAGTTTAATTATAATAGACTAGGGACCCGGTGCACAAAATTCGTGCATGGAGGGGTGTTCCCTCAGCCTAGCCTGCCCCCTCTCACAGACTGGGAGCCCTCAGGGGATGTCCTACTGATGGGGAGCGGGCCTAAGGCACAGTCTGGCCTCCCTCTGCAGGAGGCAATGGGGCTGATCAGGGGAAGGCACCAGCCCCATCACCCTGCTGCTGCAGCCACTGCCAGCCACCACAGCCACCAAGGTGTTTTCATCAACACAGATTCCAGTCCCTTCACCATGAAAAAAATGACAACTTTCTTTAGGCATTTTCAAGATGTGTCTTTCATAGGATATGACATTTCTTTCTTTCTTTTTTTTATCCTCACCTGAAGATATGTTTCCATTGATTTTTAGAGTGTGGAAGAGATAGGGAGAGAGAGAGAAACATCAATGTGAGAGGGACACTTTGGTTGGTTGCCTCCTGCATGAGCCCTGACCTGGGCCCTGGCCAGGGAGGAGCCTGTAACCTAGGTACATGCCCATGGTCAGAATCGAACCCGGACACTGCAGTCGGCAGGCCAAGGCTCTATCTACTGAGCCAAACTGGCTAGGGCAAGATATGACATTTCTTAGCCCCTCCAGCAGCAGACCTTTGTTTTTTCCTCCAGGAGTATGGTGGAAAAAACCCTAGATCACCTTCTTGGATTCTTATAACCCAAGTTACCAAGAACACTGCAAGTGGCGGTGTACAGGGAGCTTAGCCAATGAGCGGTCAGAAAAGGTGTAAGAAAAGAGAAGGTGTTTCCTCTGCAGCTCATGCGCAGAGGACCCCCTGCATTGTGTCCACTGGGCTAGGGGCATGTCCCTGCTGTGAGGGCAGGGACACGCCCCCGAGGCCGGCAGCCAGCCCTGCATTGTGGGCGCCGGGCTTGGGGACATGCGGAGACCCCGGCCCACACTGCGGCTGTCGGGTCTCCACATGCCCCCAAGGCCGACAGCCCCCAAGGCCGGCAGCCAGCCCCGCGTTGTGGGTGCTAGGCTGGGAGCATGGACCTGGGCCACTGCTTGGCACTGGTGCATGCGCAAGTGGCCGCAGGGTGAGAACATCTGCCCTGCCCCCAGCCGCTTGGCACCTGCGCCCATAGGCCTGGAGTGGCCAGGGGCGTTCTGGGACCCCAGCCACTCAGGGCCTATGCGCAGGCCTACAGGCTAGGAGTTTCCTGGGTCCCGAGGATGTTCCCAGGACCCAGGCTGCTCAGCATCTGTGTATGCAAATTAACCTGCCATCTTTGTCTGGTTAATTTGCATCCTCACTCCTGATTGGCTGGTGAGCGTAGCAGAGGTACAGTCAATTTACATGTTTCTCTTTTATTATATAGGATATGAAAAAGTGCTAAGAAAGTGAGTGGCAAATGAAAAGATCTTCAGAATATATTAAAGTAAAAGATACCACATTTTATTGGCATTTACACCTACAAAAGTTTACTTTGAGGGGCTCTCAAATTTGCAGCAAATTATATTGGTGGGGGAAAATTTTAAATGAAGTATGTTCAATGTGATTTTTACAGAAACAATAGAATAAGAATTTACATTTCCAAGCAAGGTCTTAATACTCAATATTTTTCAAATAATGGACACAAGTTCTATGTTTAATTAATCATTAAGCCACTGTGAATTATATACTTTTTTTTTACTGCACAGATTAAGCTTCCTACCATATGAAATTACATTTATATGACATGGTATTATGTATAGCTCTTACCTTTACCATCCTTGCTATATTTTTCTTCAAGTATTTCAAAGATCAATAATGCAAGGGGTGGTAGACTTGAAGTAAAGTCATGATATGCATCTTTAAGGGTCAATTTGGAAATACCTAATATTTCTTGATGGCTTATTTGAGAAATGCACATAAGTCTATTTTGGTTTTTGCCCTCGTTCTTCTGTTTAACTGTTTTTAAGCAGGTATACAGATTAGGACATTTTCAGTATTTGAATATAAATCCTTTCTATGGGAGCATATGATTTATAGACATCATTTTACCTTGAACTCCAACAAAATACATAACCAACCAATATGACTTCATATACCAATTTTATTACTTATGATTTCTGTAACAGCATTGCTTACTAATGTTTTGCTGGTTTTGTTGCAAATATCTAATATGTTAATTTTTTAAACAGGCTTGGGTTTGAGTTGGATCCCAGCTTACTGTCTGTGTAAATCTGCACAACTTACCTCTCAAAACACAATGTCCCCAGCTGTAAATCACAATAGCAATGCTTGTGTAGAGAATAAAGGAACAAATTGATCTTCAAGATATATGCATGGCACCATGTCTTGCCATGACATACACTTAGTACTTGTTAGTGACAGGACGTGCACAGAGCAGGCTCCTGAGTCGCACAGGGCACAGCCCATGCAGCTGGCATGGCAGCCTAGGGTGGCTGTTATTGTTGTTCAAACTGTGGTTTTGTGCTCTGGTGTCTGAATATGAAATACTAGCTTCATCTATAGACTTAGATTATGACCTTGCTTTAAGTTGGAACTGTAAGTGAATAGAAAATTAGAAAAGTAAATTAGAGATTTTGGGGGTGGAAGAGATCTCTGAGCTAGGGCAATGAAAATAGTCCCAAAAGTTTGATGTTTAAAGAATGCACAGAAATAAGGGGTATTCAAGTCAAGGAGGATGTTTTGTGCTCACTCAGTAAAGGTTTAAATGGGGTATAGTGCCAAGTGGAAAGGAAAAGTATCATCATACAAGTGCTGGCGAGGATGCAGAGCAAAGGGAACCCTCCTGCACTGCTGGTGGCAATATAGATTGGTGCAGCAATGTGGAGAACAGTATGGAGGTTCCTCAAAAAATTTTAAAAGATAAGTGCCTATGATCTAGCTATTCCACTTCTGGGAATGTATCCGAAGAAACCCAAACCACCATCTGGAAAGAATATATGCACTCCTATGTTCACTGCAGCATTATTTATAATAGCCAAACTATGGAAGCAACCCAAGTACCCATTAATAGACAAGTGAATAAAATAGTGGTGGTACATACATACATTAGAATATTACTCAACTATAAAAGAGAATGAAATCTTACCATTTGTGACAGCATAGATGAACCTAGAGGGTATTAGACCCAGTGAAATAAGTCTGTCAGATGAAGACAAATACTATATGATTTTACTTATATTTGTAATCTAAAGAACAAAACAAACAAACAAAATTTAAACAGACTCATAGACATAGAGAACAGACTGATGGTTGCCAAAGAGGAGGGGAGTTGAAAAGTTGAATGGTTAAAAAGTACAAATTGGTAGTTACAAAATAGTTACAGGGATTAAAAGTAAAGCATAGGAGACTAGCAACATGGCGGCTGACAGGACAGCAGGGAGGGAAAGAATGTGAATGAGTAAAGGAGTGAGAGGGGGTGTGTGGACATGTGTCGTGTGTATAGGATGGAGTGAGGGACAGTTAGACATCGCAGAAATCCTGGGCACTTTCAGATAGGGCTCTCCGAGACAGGGACCCCCTGCTACCACCACAGACACGCCCAGGCTGGTGTGGTTTTAGTGCAGAACCCACACCATATTGTGAGGGGAGCAACTGAGGCCAAAAGTGTAGCCACACCAATACCTAGACTGACCTCTAACATCACCCCTGGACTTGTTCAGGGAGCCACTTGCTGACATAACCCACATGGTACCACCACCATGCCCTAGCAGTGAGCAGTGTGGTACCATGCTGCATGTCCAAGCAAGTGCAGCCAGAGAGACCTCCCAAGCTGTGCCTCCTCACCAGAGCACAAAACCAGCATCCCAGGATCCTGCACTACAAGCCCCCATGCTGTGAGTGCAAGCCAGGGGTACCCCACTCCTGCCTGATCCCCTTTCCCAGTACAGAGCCACAAACCAGTGTGTGCTCTGCTCCCAGCACAGACATGGCACAGGCTCTGTCTTCCAACATGGACAGAGCCTTTGGGCTGGTGCTCGCTCCATCCCTGCTTGGAAAGAACTGTCCCCTGCATCGCACCCTACCCCCAGCCAAGGTCAGAGCTACCAATGTAACTTGGTGTTCCCAGCAACAGGTCACAATACCACACTGCATGTGTGCTGCCAGAGGGTCCTAGGGCACCATCCTGCCTTGGGGGCTAGGGCTGCACAGAGAATTGCATTCCAGAGGGCTCTGGGCCCTCACAGGGAGTCGCATACCAGAGGAACTGTGCACATGCCTCCACCTACACTGAGAATTTGAAGTGGACAATTGAGGGATGAGAACTGTGGGAGAAGGAGGTACAACTCAGAGCAGAGACAATAAAGGTGTGAAACTCAAGGCAGACCCAGCCTATGGTTTCATGAGTCCTGGATTATTGAACCGATAGGGGCTTCAACCCCTCAGACCCCAAGCAGGGAGCCCAGGGCCAGAATAAGATAGCAAAAATGGGGAGACAAAGAAACAACCCCCAAAGGAAAGAAAAGGGGGAATCACCAGAAAAAGAACTAAATGAAATGGAGGCAAGCAATATGTCAGAGAAATAATTCAGAATAAGAGTCATACAGTACCTAAACCGGATTGATGGAAAATTACCAACATATGTAAGAATCAAGAGGAAATGAAGAATGATAGAGCTACAATAAAAAACGCAATGGAAGGTTTCAACAGTAGACTGGAAGAAGTGGAGGACCATATTAGTGAGTTAGAAGACAGGGTGGGAAAAAAAAACAAACCCAATATGAACAGCAATTGGAGAAAATAATTAGAAAGCAAGAGGAGAGCTTAGGGGAGCTTTGGGACAACATAAAATGAAGCAACATTTGTATAATAGAGGTGCCAGAAGGACAAGAAGAAGAACAAGAATTAGAAAATCTATTTGAAGAAAGAATGACAGAAAACTTCACTGATTTGGAGAAGAAAAAAGTCACACAAGCACAGAGAGTCCAAAACAAGATGAACCCAAAAAGACCTACACCAAGACATGTTATAATTACAATTGCAAATGTTAACCACAAAGAGAGAATCTTAAGTGCTGCAAGAGAGAGACAGAGAGTTACCTACAAGGGATCTTTCATTAGATTATCAAATGATTTCTCAACAAAAACACATCAGGTGAGAAGGGAATGGATTGAAGTATACAAAGTGATGTAAAGCAAGAGACTGAATCCAAGAATACTCTGTCCAGCAAGACTATCATTCAAAATGGAAGGTGAAATCAGGAGCTGTGCAGACAAAAAGAAGACTGAGGGAGTTTATTATTATCAAGCCATCAATTCAAAAAATGTTAATGGACTGTTCTAAAAAGAAGAAATAGAAAGGGATGGAGGAACACAAGCATAAATAATAAAATGGCTACAAACAAGTACCTATCAATAATAACCTTAAACATAAATGGACTCAATGCTCCAATCAAAAGATATCATGTGGCTGAATGGATTAGAAAACATGACCCATATACAGTATATGCTGTCTACAAGTAACCCACATCAGAACAAGGGAGTCACGCAGACTGAAAGTGAAGGGATGAGAAAATTTTTTCAGACAGAAATGAAAAAAAAAGCTGGGGTAGCAATATTATATCTGACAAAACAGGCCTCAAAGTGAAGACAAGAGATAAGGAAGGCCACTTAATAATACTAAAGGAATCCATACAGCAAGAGGATATAGCTCTGGTAAACATATATGCACCCAATGCAGGAGTACCTGACACATAAAATACTTCTTTAAGATATGAAGGAAGAGTTCCACAGCAATACAGTAATAGTAGGCAACTTTAATGCTCCATTGACATCACTGGATAAATCTTCTAGATAAAATATCAACCAAGAAACAGCAAATCTAAATGACTCGCTAGATGAGATGGACTTAATTGACATCTCCAGAAAGTTTCACCCTCAAAGCTATGAAATATACATTTCTCTCAAGTGCACATGGGACATTTTCAAAGATAGACCACATATTAGGACAGGGGCTAAGTCTCTACAAATCAGAGAAGATTGGAATCATATCAAGCATCTTCTCAAATCACAGTGGCATAAAATTAGAAATAAACTACAATAAAAAATAAAAAACTTAGAGGCTAAATAGCATGTTATTAAACAATTATTGAGTTACCAACAAGATCAAAGAGAAATAAAAAATATCCTGGAAACAAATGACAATGAAGACACAATGCAAAATCTATGGGACACATTGAAAGCAGTCCTGAGAGGGAAGTTCATAGCATTACAGGCCTAGCTAAAAAAAAAAAAAAAAGAAGAAGAAGAAGAAGGAAAGGAAGGGAAAGGGAAAGGGAAAGGAAAAGGGAAAGGAAAGGAAAGGAAAACTGGTAATAAATTATCTAACTATACAACTTAAAGAATTAGGAAGAGAGCAACAAGAAAATCCTAGAGTAAGAAGAGGAACGAAATAATAAAGATCAGATCGGAAATAAATGACATAGAGACAAAAAAAAAAAAAACACCAACCAAACAAACAAACAAAAAACAACCAATAAAAAAGATTTTTAAAAAAACCAAGGGCTGGTTCTTTGAAAGGATAAACAAGATTGATGAACTTCTAGCCAGGCTAACCAAGAAGCACAGAGACAGACCCAAATAAACAAAATCAGAAATGAAAGAGGTAAAATAACAACCTACCCCACAGAAATACAAAGGATTGTTAAAAAAAAAATACTGTGAACAACTCTATTCCAACAAACTGGACAACCTAGAAGAAATGGAAATATTCCTAGAAAAATACAATCTTACAAAAGTCAATCAGGAAGATTCAAAAAATCTGAAAAGGCCTATAACTATGGAGGAAATTGAAGCAATAATCAAAAAGCTTCCAGCAAACAAAAGCCCTAAGCAAGACAGCTTCACAGGGGTATTTTATCAAACATTCAAAGAAGAACTAAAACCTATCCCCCTCAGACTATTCCAAAAAATTCAAGAGGTAGGAACACTTTCAAGCTCTTTCTATGAAGCCAGCATTACCCTAATCTCAAAACCAGATAAAGACATGACAAAAAAAAAAAAGAGAGACTTATAGGCCAATATCCCTGATGAACATAGATGCAAAAATCCTCAACAAAATTCTAGCAAATCAGATCCAGCATCACATTAGAAAGATCATAAACCATGACCAAGTGGGATTTATTTCAGGCATGCAACAAATATGATACATCACATAAATAAATTGAGATAAAAAAAATCACATAATCATATCAATTGATGCAGAAAAAGCTTTTGACAAAATCCAACACCCTTTCGTGATAAAAACTCTTAGTAGAGTGGGAATAGAGGAAGTATACCTTAACATAATAAAAGCCTTATATGACAAAGCTACAGCCAACATCATAGTCAATGGGCAAAAACTAAAACCATTTCCCCTAAGAAAAAGAACAAGATAGGGATGCTCACTTTCACCACTTCTGTTCAATATAGTAATGGAAGTGCTAGCCATAGAGATCAGACAAGAAGAAGAAATAAAAGATACCCAAATGGAAAAAGAAGAAATAAAACTGTAATTACTTGCAGATGACATGATTTTGTACATAGAATACCCTAAAGTGTCCATCAAAAAACAAGACTTAATAAATGAATGCAGCAGGATACAAAATTAACACCCAGTAATCTATCACTTTTTTATACACCAATAATGAACTCATAGAAAAAGAAACTTAAAAAAAAACAACCCATTTACCATTGCGACAAAACAAATAAGATACCTAGGAATAAACTTAAGGAGGTAAAAGATCTATACTCAGAAAACTACAGAACATTGAAAAAAAAGAGATAGAACAAGACATAAACAAAAGGAAGAATATATCTTATTTATGGATTGGTAAAATCAACCTCATTAAAATGTCCATACTACCCAAAGCAATCTACAGATTCAGTTCAATCCCCATTAAAATAACAGTGGCATATTTCACAGACCTAGAACAAACTCTCCAAAAATTCATCTGGAATAAAAAAAGATGCCAAATTGCTGCAGCAATTCTGATAAAGAAGAACAAAGTTAGAGGGATTACAAAACAGATATCAAACAATATTACAAAGCCACTGTTCTCAAAACTGCCTGGTACTGGCACTAGAACAAACATACAGATCAATGGAAGAGAACAGAGAACCCAGAAATCGACCCAAGCCAATATGCTCAATTAATATTTGATGAGGCAAGAGCATACAATGGAGTCAAGACAGTCTCTTCAATAAATGGTGTTAGGAATATTGGACAGATAACATGCAAAAAAAATGAAACGAGATCACCAACTTATACCATACACAATTCAAAATGGTAAAGGACTTAAACATAAGACAGGAAACCATAAAAATCTTTGAAGAATCCATAGCAGCAAAATATCAGACATATGTCGTAGTAATATATTTACCAATACAGCTCCTAGGGCAATGGAAACTGAGGAGAAAATAAACAAGTGGGGCTACATCAAAATAAAAAGCTTCTGCACAGCAAAAGAAACCATCAACAAAACAACAAGAGAGCCCACTGAATGGGAGAACATATTTGCCAATGTTATATCCTATAAGGGTTTAAACTCCAAAATTTATAGGTAACTCATACAGCTTAACAAAAGGAAGATAATCCAATAAAAAATAGGCAAAGAGCCCTGACTGGTTTTTCTCAGTGGCTAGAGTGTTGGCCTGCGGACTGAAGATTCCCAGGTTCGATTCCGGTCAAGGGCATGTACCTTGGTTGTGGGCACATCCCCAGTAGGGAGTGTGCAGGAGGCAGATGGCCGATGTTTCTCTCTTATTGATGTTTCTTACTCTCTATTCCTCTCCCTTCTTCTCTGTAAAAAAATCAATAAAATATATATTTTTTAAAAATAGGCAAAGAACCTATTAGACACTTTTTAAAAGAGGACATACAGAAGGCCAAGAAACATATGAAAACACGTTCAATGTTACTAATCATCTGAGAGATGCAAATCAAAATGACAATGAGGTATCATCTCACACCTGTCAGAATGGCTATCATCAATAAATGCTGTCAAGGATATGGAGAAAAAGGAACCCTGTGCACTGCTAGTAGGAATGCAGACTGGTGCAGCCACTGTGGAAAACAGTATGGAGTTTCCTCAAAAAATTAAAAATGGAACTCCTATTTGACCCAGTAATCCCATTTCTAGGAATATATACCAAGAAATCAAAAAGGACATATGCACCCTATGTTTCTAGAAGCACAATTTACAATAGCTAAGATTTGGAAACAGCCTAAATTTCCATCAGTAGATGAGTGGATTAAAAATGTTGCTACATCCACACAATGGAATATTATGCTGCTGTAAAAAAGAAGTAACTCTTACCATTTGCAACAGCATGGATGGACCTGGAGAGCATTATGCTAAGCAAAATAATCCAGTTGGAGAAAGAGAAATAACACATGATCCCACTCATTTGTGGAACAGTATAATGATCAACATAAACTGATGAACAAAAATAGATCCAGAGACATAGAGCATCGAACAGAGTGACCAACCTCAGAGGGAAGGCAGGGCAGGATGAAGGGGACAAGTTCAACCAAAGGATTTGTATGCATGCATATAAGCATAACCCATGGACACAGACAGTAGGAGGATGACGGCTTGTGTAGGGGGGTGGAATGGTAAAGGGAGAAAAAGGAGACATATGTAATACTTTAAACAATAAAGAATTTTTTAAAAATTGCCAAAACCGGTTTGGCTCAGTGGATAGAGCATCGGCCTGTGGACTGAGGGGTCCCGGGTTCGATTCTGGTCAAGGGCATGTACCTTAGTTGTGGGCACATCCCCAGTGGGGGGTGTGCAAGAGGAAGCTGATCGATGTTTCTCTCTCATCGATGTTTCTAACTCTCTATCCCTCTCTCTTCATCTCTGTAAAAGATCAATAAAATATATATTAAAAAAAGAAGAAGAATTTTTTAAAAATAAAGAAAGATAGCCCTAACTGGTTTGGCTCAGTGGATAGTGCATCAGCCTTTGGACTGTAAGGTCCCAGGTTCCATTCCGGTCAAGGGCATGTACCTTGGTTCCGAGCACATCCCGAGTAGGAGGTGTGCAGGAAGCAGCTGATTGATATTTCTCTCTCATATATTTTTCTAACTCTCTATCCCTCTGTCTTCCTCTCTGTAAAAAACAAACAAACAATAAAATATATTTTTTAAAAATAAAGAAAGATATAAAAGAAAAAAAAGACAAAGGAAGAATCTTAAGGCAGCAAGAGAGAGACTGAAAATTACCTGCAAAAGAGTTTCCATTAGAATGTCAGCTGACTTATCAATAGAAACACTTCAGGCCAGAAGTGAGTGGTATTAATACTCAAAGTAATGAATACCAAGGGCCTAAATCCAAGACTACTGTATCCAGCAAAGTTATCATTTAAAATTAAAAGTGAAATAGAAAGCTTTCAAGATAAAAAAGGTTAAAGGAGTACATTACCACCAAACCAGCAATGCAAGAAATGTTTAAAGAGACTTCTTTAAGAAAAAGAAACAGAGAGAAAGAGAGCATAATAGGCATAACAAAAATAAAAATGTTAATAAATAAATACCTATCATTAGTAACCTTAAATGTAAGTGGATTAAATGCTTCAGTCAAAAGACATAGGGTGACTTAATGGATAAGAAAACATGACCCAAATATATGCTGTCTACAAGAGACACATCTCAGAACAAAAGATACATAGAGACTGAGAGTGAAGGGATGGAAAAATATATTCTATATAAATGGAAAGGAAAATAATGCTGGGGTAGCAATACTTACATCAGACCAAACAAACAAACAAACAAACAAACAGAAAACTTCAAAACAAAGTCCATAACAAGAGACAAAGAAGGCTACTTCCTAATATTAAAGGGAATGATGCAACAAGAAAATATAGCCCTTGTAAATATATATGAACCCAATATAGGAACACCCAAGTACATAAACACACACACACACACACACACACACACACACACACACACACACAAACACAACTCTTGATGGACTTTAAGAGAGAGATTGACAGCAATACAGTCTTAGTATTAGACTTTAACACCCCACTGACATCACTGGATAGATATTCCAGACAAAATATTAACAAGGAAACAGAGGCCTTAAATGACACACTCAATCAGATGGATATAACCATTATTTACAGAACATTTCACCCCAAAGCTGCAGAATATGCATTCTTCTCAAGTGCACATGGGACATTCTCAAAGATAGACCACAGATTAGGGCACAAAACAAGTCTATACAAATTCAAGAAGATTACACTGTGGACTACTATGCAGCAGTAAAAAAGAGGCATCTCTTACACCTTTGGGACAGCATGGATTGACCTGGAGACTATTATGCTAAGTGAAATAAGTCAGTCAGAGAAAGGTAAGTATCACATGATCTCACTTATTTGTGGATTTTAATGCACAAAATTGACCAACAAAATAGGACCTGAAGCATGGAGGTATGGAGCAGACTGACATACCTCAATGTGGGGTTAGGGGGATAAGAAGAGATAAACCAAAATTATATACATACTAGAGGCCCAGTGCATGGATTCGTGCACCACTGGGGTCCTTTGACCCAGCCTGTACCCTCTCACAATCTGGGAACCCTCGGGGGATGTTGGACTGCAGGTTTTGGCCTGATCCCCGCAGGCCAGGCCGAGAGACCCCACCAGTGCACGAATCCATGCACTGGGCCTCTAGCATGCATATAAGATCTTTGGTTAATATATTCCGGCCCTCTCCCCTCCCCCTTCCTTCTGAGATTTATCATCCTGTTCTATGTTTCCATGCATGTGCATTGAGCATCTGCCTCCTGGTGGTCAGTGCACATCATAGCTACTGGTCAAACAATTGAATGGTCATTTAGGCTTTTATGTATATAGATAGACTAGAGGCCTGGTGCATGAAATTTGTGCACGGGAGGGGGGGGTCCCTCAGCCCAGCCTGCACCCTCTCCAATTTGGGACCCCTCGAGGGATGTCCCACTGCTCGATTAGGCCCGATCCTACCAGGATCAGGCCTAAACGGGCAGTCGGACATCCCTCTCACAATCCAGGACTGCTGGCTCCCAGCTGCTCGCCTGCCTGCCTTCCTGATTGCCCCTAACCACTTCTGCCTGCCAGCCTGATCACCCCCTAACCACTCCCCTGCCAGCCTGATTGATGCCTAACTGCTCCCCTGCCAGCCTGATTGCCCCTAACTGCCCTCCCCTGCAGGCCTGGTCACCCCTAACTGCCCTCCCCTGCAGGCCTGGTCCCCCCCAATTGCCCTCCCCTGCAGGCCTGGTCCTACCCCAACTGCTCTCCCCTGCAGGCCTGGTACCCCCCCCCCATCCCAACTGCCCTTCCCTGCAGGCCTGATTGCCCACAGCTGCCCTTCCTTTCAGGCCTGGTCCCTCCCAACTGCCCTCTCCTGCTGGCCATCTTGTGGTGGCCATCTTGTGTCCACATGGGGGCAAGATCTTTGACCACATAGGGGCAACCATCTTGTGTGTTGGAGTGATGGTCAATTTCCATATTACTCTTTTATTATATAGGGTATGCATAGCCCATGGACACAGGCAATAGAGTAGTCAAGATCTCGGTGTAGTGGGGTAAGTAGGGTCTGTGAGGAGGAGGGTAAAGGATGGGCAAATGGGAGATATCTGTAATACTATCTATACTAATAAAAGGGTAATATGCTAATTAGACCAAACGTCTTCCAGTCAACCTTTTGGACGTCCTTCCGGACAAAGCCATGGTGGTGGGGCCAAGGCAGAGGTGGTTAGGGGTGATCAGGCTGGCAGGGGAGAGCATGTGGGGGGATCAGGCCAGCAGGGGAGAGCAGTTAGGGGGATCAGGCCACTAGGCAAGTGAGCAGTTATGAGCCAGTAGTCTCAGATTGTGAGAGGGATGTCCGATTGCCGTTTTAAGCCCTATCTTGCAGAGATCAGCCCTAAATCGGCAGTCAGACATCCCACGAGGGGTCCTGGATTGGAGAGGGTGCAGGCCGGGCTGAGGGACACCCCCATCCTGTGCACTAATTTCATGCACCAGGCCTCTAGTCTATATATATAAAACCCTAATATGCAAATAGACCAAACGGCAGAACAACGTAACAACCGGTCACTAAATGTACACTGACCATCAGGGGCTGCGTGCGGAACATGGCGGGTGTCAGCAACAGGTGGCAGAGCACGGAATGCGGCCAGCATCGGCTGCGGTGGGATGGTGGAGCAGGTGTGCAGGGGCACCAGACCAAGGCGGGGCGCTGGTTGCTGTCATTAGGGTGAGCCTCTGGTGGCTACTGAAAATACTTTGCTCCCATGTGCCATGGTCCCGCCTGGCTCTCATACCTGCTGCCGGTGCCCAGCGCCAGCCCCAATTGCTCAGTGCCATCAGTGGGTGCAAGTGGTGGTTGCCAGCCCCAATCGCCCCTCAGGGTTTCTCCACCTCCCCCTGCTCCTGATGAGTGATCGGGGTCAGCAGCTGCCTCTCTCACCCGCTGCTGGTGAAAACCCCACTCACACCCGCTGCTGGCACTGGAGCTGCTGCTTGCACCCGCTGCTAATGCCCAGTGCTGGTCCCAATTGCTCGACACTGTCAGCGGGTGCAAGCGGCAGCTGCCAGCCCTGATCACCCCTGAGGACTTCTCCACCTCCCCCTGCTCCTGAGGGGCAATCAGGGCAGCAGCCTCCACTCACACCCACTGCTGGCACCAACCCCAATTGCTCCATGCAGTCAGCAGTGCGAGTGGGGCCAGTGCCATCGGCACGTGGGAGCAGCAGTGGTGGGAGTGGGGCTGTGGGCAGAAAGGGGATGGGGTGCAGTGGGAGGGGCCAAGCAGGGGTGCATAGGATGAGCCAAGACCCGCCCCTGTGCCCACCGCAGCCTCACAGGCCACAGTTCTTCTCAAGGTGCATAAATTCATGCACTGGGCCCCTAGTCAACAATAAAAAATAAATTTAATTTTAAAAAGAATTTCAGATGACAGGAAGCACAAATAGATTTTGGTCAGATTATTAACATTGTTAGTAGCCAGGGGTAAAATAAAACCACAGATGACAAGTTAGGGCCATACCCATTAAACTGCAAAAAATTAAGGCAGTCGTATAGTGCAATGTGAACCCCAGTTTTTTCCTGGAGGGAAAATACATTGATGCAGTCATTTTGGAAAATACTTTGACATTACCTGCTAAAGGTGAAAGTAAGCATGTCTTTGAACCAGCCATTTTTCCATTAGGTATGTAATCCAGAAAACCTAAAGAGACACATGCAAGAGGTTTATAACAGCTTTGTGTATAAGCCTATCCTATATAATAAAAGCCCAGCGACTGAACAGCAGAATGACCAGAACAACCGATTGACCAGTTGCTATGATGCACACTGACCACCTGGGGGAAGATGCTCAGTGCAGGAGCTGCCCCCTGGTGGTCAGTGTGCTCCCACAGGGGAAGCACTGCTCAGCTGACTGGAATGAGGGGCACTTCCACAGCGGGAGCAGCTGCTCAGAGGGCAGGTCCACAGCCACTCGGCTGACCAGGATGAGCTGCTGCTCCCACCGTGTGCTGATGCCCACAGGCCATGCTCGTCCCCGTGCACCGGGCCTCTAGTAGAAAAATAAAACTGAAAATAAAAATAAGTAAAGCATAGGGAATATAGTGAATAATATTGCAATAACTGTATATGGTGCCAGTTGAGTACGGGGCATATTGGGGGAACACTTTGTAATATATACGATTGTCTAATCAGTATTCTGTACACCTGAAACCAATACAAAATAATATTGAAAGAAACTATAATGGCAAAAAAAAAAAAGAAGAAGAAAAGTGCCATCATATAATTTTGACTGAGAGAACATCCTAAAATAACCAGCTTCTTGGAATGACAGGTTCATTGTGATCCTGGGGACCTTCAGTTCTGAAAGTCGCTTTACTCAGAGGACACACGTCTGAAATAATGCTGTCAACAAGGAGTCCCTTTCCCCCACAGCCCCAGTCCTTGACTGTAGCCCCCTACCGGCTACAGAGGCATCACTGTGCCACTGTGACTCACTGTGACCATTGTGTGTGAGAGCAGGGCCTGGCCCAGAAGGAACCAGGGCCGTCTGTGGTTCACTGAATAGCTCTGAGACTCAGAGCTGCTTTCCCACCCTCAAAACAGGACTCCACCCTCTGAATAAAGCAAACTTCATAGTTGCCTCACTAAGTGTTCCCATGGGGTTTCTGGGAGCTGAAAACCACAGTAGAGCTTTCTCCTGACTGGGTATGACACTAAGACAAGAAAACGAGATAATTTTAGACTATAAACTTTGACCTCATGAATAGAAGGAGAATGGTATAAATAAACAAAAATAAAGTAGAAGAAACTCATAGCAAGCAAAAGATGACAGGATTTAAACTACTAGATTCTAAGATCAGACACAAATTTTTAAATACCCTAAAAACTAATATTGGAGAATTTAAATCTTAACCCAGCTATACTTGTATTTGTTTTATGTGTAATAAACAAATGATTAGGAGCTGCTCATTATTATATGTGACATTGCCCTCTATTGTCTATTTTTGTTGGCTTTGTACAGAATGCCTTGCCTGCCCTCCCCTGAGACTATTAGTTTCCTGTGGCTGCGGTAACACTTCACCACACATGTAGTCTCTTAAAGCAACACTGACCTATTCTCTTACATTCCTGGATCTCAGACATCTAATATGGTCATCATGACTGCATTCCTCCTGGAGACTCTGGAGAAAATCTTTTCCTGGCCTTTTCCAGATTCTAGAGGTGGCCAGCACTTCTGACGCATGGCCCTGCACTCTGACTTCTGCCCCCACAGCCACAGCTCCCTCTTTTTCTCGGGTCCCCCACCCCCTTCCTCTAAGGACCCTGTGGTTGTATTTAGTTCCCACCCAGATAACTCAAGATATATCCCTGTGCCCTAACCAGTTTGGCTCAGTGGATAGTGTCAGCCTGCAAACTGAAAGGTCCCAGGTTTGATTTCGGTCAAGGGCACATGACTGGGTTGTGGACTTGATCCTCAGTGGGGGACTTGCAGGAGGCAGCTGATCAATGATTCTCTCTCATCATGGATGTTTCTATCTCCCCCTCTTCCTTCTTCTCTGAAATAATAATAATAAAAAAGATATATCCCTGTCTCAAGATCTTTAACTTAATCTTACCTGCAAAGTCCCTTTGCCATGCAAGATGATATACCCAGGGATTGGGATGTGGGCATCTTAGAGGGGCCCTTGATCAGCTGACCACACTGAGACTGTGAAGAGTGTTAGACTAACAGCCCAGACTGAAATCTATCAGTGGAGAAAAAGGCAAAATGTGGGAAGTGAAAGGTATGCAAACTCCATATGTTCCTTACAGAATTCTATAGTTTCATACATTTTCTATGGGAAAAATGAAAATGCATTCAAGTTTTATGTCCACAAAGTGGGGATTTCTCCTTTAACATTCTGTCAACTGTTATGTCCAGAGCCTCTTCATCCCTCATTCTGCAGCATTTGAGTCATTTTCTAGGGCAACAGGGTCCATTCTCTGCGGTGCTGTAATGGCAAACCACATACAAGCCTGCTCATTTCCTCCCAGTGTATAGTTATCTTTGCTTCATATTTAGCACATAACTTGGTTATTAGCCCTCCCAGTAGTAACAGGAATGCACAGCACAATCTTCAAAATACAACCATGTTTTCCTGCTTCCTCTTGTGGTTTGTGGTAGCAAGATGGTGTGAAGAAAGTTCCTGGTAGATAGCTGCCCAAGAGTGGGATCCAGGTGAACAGATGGCTGTCTTGCTGTTCTGGCTCTGAAGGAGCTGCCTGCAGAGAAAAGGTTGGAATTCAGTGGCTGAGGCAGAATTCTTGCGCTGAAGCAGATGGAAGAATTCCATGCGGAAGCTTCTCATTCTGGGGGTCAAAGCTGAGGGCTCCAGGGTGGGAGCACCTGCTACACTTGGAAGCTAGAAGTTTGGGAATTGCTCAGTGATGCTCAGCACAGACCCCATCCACATCTCCTTAGCAGCTGCCCTGGGCTCACATCCTCCTCCCATTGGGAGGGCATGTGCCAGAGCAGGCCCAGGACTGGCCTTTTCCATCCCTTCCTCTGCACCTCAGAGAGAGCTGAGCTGCCCTGCTGCTCTCTCAGTGGACATGGGAAAACCACTCATGTGTCATGCCATATACTCCCTAATGCATTAAGGGAATTTGTTGATGCCTAATTAAAATTCATATTTATTGAGTACTTGCTAATGTGCCAGACACTATTAGCTTTTCAAATGAGTTATATCATTTAATCCCCAGAACTGTATATTCTAAGTGCCCCTATTATTTTACTGAAAATGGGCCCAGAGTGATTAAGTACCTTACCCAAGACCACAAAAGCTAGTGAGTGGTGAAGCTGCCATAAAATCCAAGCAGCCACACATGGAAGTCACTCCCTATCCTATGCTGCTCCCCATTGACATGAGGTGCTGAATGCTCTGGAGTAAATATCTTTAAGAAAACTTGCCTGATAATGTGAACAACTAATGAGGGCTTTTCCTATATTAATCCATTTAATTCTCAGAGAAGCCCTGAAGTGGGCTGTTAATATTGATGGAGTGAAGGAAGCATGGGAGGGGTTAAGTAGCTTGCCCTGAGTTCACAGATAGTAAATGGCACACTGGGATTAGAAACCAGGCAGCTGCCTCCATTGTCATTAAGATACAAAGATAACACCCAATTTACAGAGGGTGGAACTAAAATGATGGAACTTATTTAGATTGTGGAAGGCACCATAATTGGTATGATACAGGAATGAATCCAAGAAAACTAAAGTTGTTTCCATTCCCTCAGGGAGTTTGCGGCCTGAAATAGAGGGTTTAGATGTAGCCAATTACAAACAAAAAGTGACTTTGGGAACTCAGAAGATACTATGATGAGAAGGGGGTCTGGGTTCTGGCATGCCTTCTAAAGAGACAGGGCAGTGCCACACAACACCTGTCAGGATCTCCTGCTTGAATTTCATGTGTTACCTGTGTATGCAATAGTGCCTCTGTGCTCATTATGCTTGGTTATACTACTTCCTGCAAGAAATAAAGGTCTAAGGAAATATTAAAGGTGTTGAAAGTGCTGGCTTAAACTATAAATGAGGTAGCTTAGTTGGAATGAGGAAGGAAGTGTCCCAGGCACAGGGACCCATGAATAACAATGCAGGGAGTCAGACCAGGACATGATCAGAGGCGAACTGGACCAAAGACACAGAGAAATAAAAGATGTGAAATGAATTTGGGTAGACAATAATAGTTCCTTGGAGGCCTTTAACAGAAGGAGTAAGAAATAATTATTAACTAGAGAAAATTAATTTAATATAACAAAGATTCTCTACCACCCTGTCTTTGGGCTTTGCTTTTTTGTTTAGGAGAGCCTCATGCTTATTTTTTTTATCCTCACCCGAGGCTATGTTTTATGGATTTTAGAGCTAGAGGAAGGCATAGAGAAACATTGATGTGAGAGAGAAACATTGATCAGTTGGTTGCCTCCTGCACCCTCCCCAACCAGTGATCTAATTTGAAACCTAGCTATGTGCCCTGACAGATATTCGAACTCACAACCTTTTGGTGAATGGGACAATGCTCCACCTAACTAAGCTACCCAGCCAGGCCAGGACAGCCTCATAGTTAATTCAACTCTATAATGAATAGACTATGGTGAGATTTGTTTGTACTTTTAATACATGATGACCAGACATGTGACTTGTGGGCCACCTAGGCATTCATTTCAAAGAAGAGGTATATTAATGTCCTACTGCTACTATAACAAAGAACCACAGACTTAGTGGCTTAAAACAACACATTCATTTACATGCAGTTTTGTAGATCAGAAGCCCAATATGTGCCTCACTGAACTCAAGGACATAATTTCTCTCTGGAGACTTTAGCGGAGACTCTGTTTTCTACTAAAGGCTGTACACTTTCCTTGACTCATGGCCCCTTTCTCCATCTGCAAAGCCAGGACAAGTCCTTCTACCATCTCTCTGTTTCTCTCTTCATACGCACATCTTCCTCTTCTGTTTCCTTTGATATCTGAAATCTGAAAGTTTTGGGATTATGCCATTCTCTTCCAAAACTGTTACCAGTTGTATGGCTGCATTTCAGCTAGAGAGTTGTGAATGGGGACAAAATGATATGGATGAAGAGGGAGCGCTGGTGAGCATGTTGCAGGAGTTAGGATCATGGACTCTAGTGTGAGCCACGGGAAGGAAAAGGACAAATGGGATGGACCAAGAAGTCTGTCCTGGTGAGTCTGAATTTTTATGTTACTGAAAATGGTGCTTGTCAAATAAATGAAGTTTAAACACTTTTAGAAAATATACATTGTTACTCAGAAGAAGTAATAAATGATAAAATAATCAATAAGTTGGATAGATATTTATTAACCTACATAATGTTGATACAGTAGTATTAAAAAAAGTTTTTAGAAAAATATGAGTTCTGTGTGACTTGTAGAAATTATATTTTCTATATTTACTTCCCATCTATCTACTGTATTGCACATGACAACTCTGAGAATATAAAAACTGACCTGTATCAAACAGAAACATCATTCTGGCTGCAAAACAGGCTTCTATAAAAGTCAAGAAAAGTGGACAAAAAGAAGAGGGAGGCATATTTTATTACATTTATTTTTGTCCATTTCCTCAGTTTTTCTGGATTTATTTAAAAACCCTGGTCACATGGCAAGAATTTATATTTATGATTAAACAAACATATCTGTTAAGCCTGAATCCATATAAGGAAAATAATGCTAACCTTGGTTCCAGTAGTATTTTAAAATGTTAATATTCTGGATTGATTTAGTAGCCTCAGGCTGTTTTTACAGACTTTGCATTCCAAATTAATTGGCAGCTCCTCTTCACTTTTCTTACTTCCTGCATCCCTGTAAAGCCTGATGGAATGCCTTTCCTTAGCTGATACTGGACAACCAAATAGGGAATAAATAATGTCTTTCTGAAGCTGATAGACTGGTGGTAAATGAAGCAAAATGTTTCTAAATTCCCAAAGGGCATTGAAATGAATAATTTAACAAGCTTTTACTGGAAAGGTGAACTAGACTGTATCACTCTGTGACCAAAGTCAATGTGCCCCAAAGCACACTGGGAAAAGTAATGTGCAGTTTAAGCCTAGTAGGTGACTATGATATTCTGGTCAGTCATAGGTTCTGGTCAATACAGCCTCAGAATTTAGGGAGCTGTTAAGAGGCCTGGTGCATGAATTCGTGCATCAGTGGGGTCCCTTAGCCTGACCTGTGGGATCAGGCCAAAACCGGCTTTCCAACATCCCTCGAAGGGCCAGGATTACAAGAGGGCACAGGCCAGGCCAAGGGACTCCACTGGTGCACAATCAAGGCCGGAGAGGGATGCGGGAGGTTGGCCAGCCGGGGAGGGACCACGGTAGGGCTCCAGGATGTGTCTGGCCCATCTTTCTCAGTCCCGATTGGCCAGACCCCAGCAGCAAACTAATCTACCGGTTGGAGTGTCTGCCCCCTGGTGGTCACTGAATGTTATAGCGACTGGCCGACCAGTCGACTGCCCCCTTGTGGTCAGTAAACATCATAGCAAGCAGTTGAGCGGCCTTAGTATACCATTAGCATATTATGCTTTGGTTGGTTGAACAGATGACCGGACACTTAACATATTAGGCTTTTATTATATAGGATGAGAAAACTGAAGTTTAGAGAGATGTGACATTCCCAGGATCCCACTGCTAACAAGCAGAGAGCCTCATCTCAAATCCTCAAATGCCTGGCTGCTACTTTCCTGAACAAGTAGTATAAAATAAAATAAACTTACCAGAAACATTTTGCACAGCTTGTTTTCTTGGTGCTGCAGAGCTAAGCCATGGTAGGGAAAAAAACAGAGTCAGAGTCAAAAGTCCAGCTTTTGATTCCCAGCACTATCTCTAAATACCTGCAGGAAAGAAAGAGAAAGGCAACAAATATTATTAAAGCCAGTTTTCAATGTATATATTATAAAATGTGTTTATAAAGTTAGAAATATTTAAGTATTTATTTCTGTGGTTTGGTTATAGAAATAAAAAAAGAAATAAGAAAAAAGATACCAGCTGTAAATAGTAAATATATGCTTCATAAAATTTAGAAAAATGATATAATGTTCATAAAGTATTATAAACATTCACAGTGGTTGACTATAATTTCAGTTGCTCTGTTTTTGTGCATACACCCTCCTTCATTCAATGTAGCTATGTTGCAAGCTCTCTGGTCATCTTCTCTTCATGTCTTACTAAGATCCCTGGTAGTAGCTAATTACATTGACCTGCCCACTTTATTCACCTGTTCTCTGGCCGCCACCCTCTCCTGATTCCCTCATACTAGACTGGATGCTCTTTTCCCATCTTTGTGCTGGCTCCTCTCCTGCCCAACCACTAATGCTGAGTGTCTCATGACACTGAGTCCCAAGCCTCTGTTTCCTCATTATCTACAGTCTCTCTGAGGTCTTCTCCAATCTCATGCTAATACCTAAACTGTATTCTGGCCCTGACATCTCCCCAAAATATTCAGCTCATATTCTAACTGTCCTCAGTTGGAGGTCTCAGAGGCATTTCAGGCCTAACATGGCTGAGGTAAAAATGGATTTTCTATCACATAACCTGTTCTTCTCCCAACTTACCCATTTCAGTAGATAACACCATTATCTCCCATTAAGACAAAACATCTAGAGCTTATCCTTGATAATTTTCTTATGTTCATGCTCCACATTCAGTCTGTTCTATCAACCCTGCCTTCAAAACAGATCCCAGTTCCACTTACATTCTCAACACTCAAGTACAAATCACCATTGTCTCTGACCCTCGCCTTATCCAGATAGCTCCCAATTATCCCCCGCTCCCATTCATGTCCTCTTCTGTCACTTCTATACATGGCAGCCACAGTGATCTTTTAAAAACATAAATAATATTTATTACAGCCTCCTTCTCTCATTTATCATTTCCTTGTGGCATCCCTTCTCACCTGCAATAAAACCCAGACTCTGCTCTGGTTTACAAAGCCCTGACATTATCTGGGGCCTGCCTAGTTCTCCAATATCATTTTGTGTCACTCCTCCTTTTTTAAAAAATATATTTTTATTGATTTCAGAGAGGAAGAGAGAGGGAGAGAAAGATAGAAACATCAATGATGAGAGAGAATAATTGATTGGCTGCCTCCTGCATGCCCTACACTGGGGATCGAGCCTGAAACCCAGACATGAGCCCTGAGCAGGAATCAAACCATGACCTCCTGGTTCATAGGTGGATGCTCAACCACTGAGCCATGCTGGCTGGGCATCACTCCTCCCTTTTAAACCTCAATTATACTTGTTTACTTTTTATGTCTCTAACACACCAAATATGTTCCTACCATAGAGCCTTTGCATACATATGTTGTTATGATATTTCTGGGCTGGCAGCTCTTACTCCTTATCTCTGAGCAGCTGGATCCTGCTTAATGTTCCTATCTCAGCCTGATTCACCTCCTCAGGATGACTCCTCTGACACCCAATCTAAAATAGTCACCCTCTACCAAGTTCTCTCCTGTGTACTTGTTACTGTTTGACATTTTCTTGTTTATTTATTAACTAGAGGCCTGGTACACGATGTGTGCACGAGGAGATGGGGGTATCCCTCAGCCTTGCCTGCGCCCTCTCAAAACCCGGGACCCCTCAGGGGAAGTCTGACTGCCAGTTTAGGCCCGATTCCCAGGGGATGTAGCAGTGCACCAAACAGCAGGCAGTCAAGGAGGAGCCTGAGCCAGGGCTGGGTGCCGCACCACTCACGCTCATCCTGGGTCCTCTGTGCCTGCAGCCGCTGCTCAGTAGCACTGTGGTGGAGTCGGGAGAGGCTCCCTTCGCAGCCGCAGCTTGTGCTCACCAGCCATGAGCCAGGCTTCTGGCTGAACGCACTCCCCCTGGTGGTCAGTGCACATCATAGTGACTGGCCAGTTCTGGTCATTCTGGTCATTTGGTCATAACTGTCACTTAGGTTTTTATATAGATAGATTTTGTCTTTATACTCTGCGCGTGGGCACAATCACAGCTATAATGTAATTTCTGAGAGCGGGTCTCATTCACCACAGTAACCTCAGTGTTTGGAACAGTGCACACAGTAGGTGCTCAAAAAACATTTCAAACAAATGAATGAACAAGTTCAAGCAACAGGACAATCTATTATGTTGGGAATTGGTGACCTCTTCTGCTTTCTTTCATAGCAAGGTCTCTACTGATTTAACTTACTAATGACTAATCAATAAATTAAAATTAAAACATACTGTCATTTGGTGAATTTAGTTCATTGAAACCTCTTCCTTCTGCATTTGTGATCAGTGCTGCGGTAAAGAAGAAACAGGTGGCACTGTATATTTGATAGATTTTTGATTAGATGCATGGGAGACATTAATGAACTTGAACACAGGATCCTTATGGCCTATGACCTCTGCATTCTCATTCATTTGATGAGATTGTTGCCATAAACTTCAAGTAGTTTGGCAGAAAGGGAAAGCTTTAGTGCTAAGAATTCCTCTGGTGTATGTCTCAGTTTCTTCCCTCCTTTCTGCTGACCCAAGATGAAATGAAAAGTATAGCAGACATGGTACCCTGTTATTCTCAGTCAGAATTAACATCACAGAGTCTTACCTATATGGCTAGAGCAGATCTTTATCTGGTTTTCAGCTAAGCCACACCCTTTCTGGAGAGAGTTTTCTAAGGCAACCCTCACTGGCTCATTTAGAGATCCAGGGACAAGAAACTTTCCATTTACTTGTCATTAAAGCATGATAGTATTTCTGGCATTCTAATCTTATGGTGCTCTTAAAACTATACTTATGTGATTCTGTATGAGAAGAATATAGAACATTTCTTGTTTGATTTTTGCTTTTGTGATTTAACACTGAAAATATTTTGCATGACCTATGGCCACTGTCCCATTCTTTCTTTCTCATTTCACAACTGCAGAATGCTACTGGTGTGGTTTTCCTCTGTTTTGGCCCCACCCTTCCTGTTGCTAAGCAGATTAAGTGGATTGCATAAGTTGTCAATTACTCAGCTGTGACAATGAAAAAGATAGGACACCTGTAGCCAGAAATGAGGACAGCTACTTTTAACACTTGGAATTTGGGATTAGATGAGGAATAAGTGAAGTTTTCATAAATAAAAATTTGATTAATAGTTACCCACTGGGAGAATTTGGAAACAGGACAAAATACCCCCTCCCCTTGCCTTAATGTACATATATTTTTAGAAAGACCTAAGCAAGCATATCTCCTTTAAGAACTTTTATTTATTGAAGTGAGTTTTTCCTCATTATAAAAGTAATTTCTTATCATGACCAAAAGAAGAAAAAGGGAAATTATAGGAGGAAAAAATGACACATAATTTAACTATTTTAATATAAACCTTATTAGTATATGTGTATATTTTCTTTAGAGATTTGTACTTATTATATTAGATTGGTTTATTAGTTTGTGTATTTGTTATTCATGCCTAGCTATAATGTACATACTTTTACCCTTAGTTTTAGAATATTTATTGAGTAGCAGTTATTAATTTATTTTAATATTTCAGGTTAGGTTGACTCCCAAATATGAAGTCAGTTCTAAATCTGTATGTATTAAAGAAGCATATATACATTTCTGATGCACAACAAAAGGGGTTAACATCACTTTTGGTGAAGAATCTTCACTCATTTATTCAACTTCTTTTTAATAAAGAAAGTCTAATATGGCAGGTACACACCAAACATTTGGTTCTCATCAGGTCACCCATGGAAATGTGCCACAAAACAACCATTGAATCAGATCAAACATTTCCTCTTGGAGCCCTAACATTTATTGTTTACTGACTCCCCTTACCTGTGTGATGTTAATAAGTGCAATATAGACTCTGGCTCCACAGAGAATTGTGAAAAGTGTGTACAGGCATAATTAGCACACCATCTGGTTGTAAGACCCAGGTATTTGGTTGTCTTAGATGAGGCATTCATTCACCTTCACACACATTAGTGGTTTCCCAAAGAGCTCCTTTGCAAATAGCTATCCAAAGAGCAAATAATGACCTCAAAAAGGTGTGCTGCAAACAGGACACCAGAGGGTGTTAGAGCAATGCTGTAACATGCCTCTGCTTTTCCCTTAGCTCTGCTCTTCAAAGATAAACAAAAAAATCTTTTAAAATAATGCCCTTCCCTGGCTTGAACACATTTATAGAAAGCTGTGTTGTAGGTTTATGATATGAGTCAAACATTGTTATTATTTATCATTCTAATCCATGTCTTCTCAAAGGCAGGGTTGGTTTTCCCATGCTGAGTTTCAGAAAATAATTTTTAATGTCTCCTCATAGTATTTTCAAAGAAAGCATGTACATATTCTTCAAGGATTGTGACTTTTTCCTCTTCCAAGAGACAGTCATGTATGTTAAAATATTTAGGAGTTCTAGTCTGCTAACTATTGAAGAAATGAATTATTTCAAAACCTGCTTTTAAAATCATAGAATGTGGTAATTTATCAATATATGCCTCCAGTTGAATTTTAAATAAAGTGTGAATGCATCAAGATAAAGTAGCAGTACTGAAAAATATATAAACATGAGCAGTTAGGTAATTATACTGGATTTATTTATATACTAGAGGCCCGGTGCACAGATTCATGCATTGGTGGGGTCTCTCGTCCTGGCCTGTGGGGATAGGGCCTAAACCAGCTCTCCTATATCCCCCGAAAGGTCCCAGATTGCGAGAGGGCACAGGCCAGGGCAAGGGACCCCACCCGTGCACGATTGCGACCATGGAGGGACCACAGAGGGCTCCAAGGTGTGTTTGGCCCATCTCACCCATTCCCAATCAGCAGGACCCCAGCAGCAAGCTAACCTATCGGTTGGAGCATCTGCCCCCTGGTGGTCAGTGTGCATTACAGCAACTAGTCCAACGGTCGAATGAACGGTCAGACATAGCATATGAGGCTTTTATTATCCTAGATAATAAAAGCCTAGGTGGCATCATGCGACATCATCACAAGATGGCTGCCGCGATGTTGTCACAAGATGGCTGGCCTCATGTCACAAGATGGCCACCACAAGATGGCTGTCATAAAATGGCTGCCACAAGATGGTCACCACAAGATGGCCAGTAGGGGAGGGCAGTTGGGGGCGATCAGGCCAGCAGGGGAGGGCAGTTGGGGGCGATCAGGCTGGCAGGCAGAAGCAGTTAGGGGCAATCAGGCAGGCAGGCAGGCAAGCAGTTAGGAGCCAGCAGTCCCAGATTGTGAGGGGGGTGTCTGACTGCCGGTTTAGGCCCGATACCCTAAACCGGCAGTCGGACATCCCCCAAGGGGTCCCAGATTGGAGAGGGTGCAGGCTGGGCTGAGGGACACCCCACCCCCATGCATGAATTTCGTTCACCAGGCCTCTAGTTAGGATAATATGCATAGTTAGAAAACTATAGTGGCATTTATTCAGAAACAAACATTTAGGTTAACCAAGAACTATTTAAAAAGAAAAATCTATATGCATGCATACAAGTCCTTTGGTTGATCTCTCCCCCTTACCCCCACCCTCCCCTACCTTCCCTCTGAGGTTTGATGGTCTGATCAATGCTTCTCTGTCTCTGGATCTGATATAAGCCTAACCAATGGACACAGAAACCAGGGGGGTGAGGGCATGAGATAGGGAGTTCGGGGGGGGGGGGGCAATGGGGGGATAAGGACACATACTAGTATGTAATATCTTAATCAATAAAGAAAACAATTTTTAAAATATAAATAAAGTATTTTTGTTCAGCATTGCTTACTTTAAAAGTTTATACATAGTGCCTAATATTTCTGTCTGTGCCTAGAGTTGTCTTTTAAACCATCCCTGCCCTCAGAGGCCTGGCAGTTTACTTGAAAAGACAAAATATTTTTTTCTCTTCAAGAAGTTATCACATGACAACTTAAATAAACCAAGAGATAAATAATATATACCAAACATGCAAGATTTTGCAAATGTGTATCATAACATCTTACATACTTATAGGATGGAGATACCACAGGCCTGGAGGGTTAAGGGGACTTGTGAATGGGAGGAACTATTTAGGGTGGGTGGGATTTAGTTTAGCAGTTAACAGGCAATGGCTGAATAATAGCCTGGCCAGAAGGGACAGCAGGCAAGAATATATCCAACATCTCTCCATCCTTCCACAGGAAGGTCCGAGTCCAAACTAGTAAATGCTATTTATTTTTCTATGATTTTCTTGCTTTTAATGTTGTGGATTGGATTTTTTGTTGTTAGTTGTTTTTGTTTTAGAGTTTTTTTGTTTGTTTGTTTGTTTGTTTGTTTTTATTATAGTGGTGAGTCTTTTACCAGAGAAAGAAAACCATCCCAACAGTCATTCTTCATCCCCCAAATTGCCAATATTTTTTCACGGCCTCTCCTAGCTCTGTTCCAGCTAGATCAATGTGTGCTGCTGTGATGTCTCAGGAGGTCCGGGATCACCTCCTCAGTGTTTTCACAGCTCTCCATCTAGGTCAGCGCGTGGCTGAATCCTAACGCTCCTGGGAACCTGTCATCTCCCTCCCAGAACAGAATTTCTCAGGGGAAAACCTTGGCCTGATTTCATCTTTGTAGGCCCAATGCTCACTGTGCAGTAAAAACTTAATAAATATTTCTTATGTAATTAAAACTATCTGCCTGAGAACAGACTGATGAATGCCAGAGGGGAGGGGGGTTAGGGACTGGTGCAAAAGGGGAAGGGATTGAGAACAGATTGGTAGTTACAAAATAGTCACAGGGCTGTAAAGTACAGCATAGGGAATATAGTCAATCATATTGTAATTACTATGTATGGTGCCAGGTGGGCACTTGAAATATCAGGGAACCCCTTATAAAATATATGATTATCTAACCACAATGCTGTATACCTGAAACTAATACAGAAAGATGTTGAATGTAAACTGTAATTGAAAATAAAAAATTAAAAAAAAATTTTTTAAAACCATCTGTTAGTAACAAGCAAACTAAAACAAATAAATAAAAACAAGCTCATAGATGCATATAACAGAAGGGTGGTTACCAGAAGGGAAGGGAGTGGGAGGAAAGTGAAGTAGGTAAAGGGGTCAAATATCTGGTGATGAAAGGAAACTAGAGTTTTGGTGGTGAGCATACAGACATCAAATTATAATATTGTACATCTGAAATTTATATCATGTTATTAAATAATTTTACCTCAATCCATTTTATAAAAAAAAGTAAATAAAATGCACTTCAAGAAAAAATATAGAATTTTATTAGTATAATAGCCATAAAAATATTTTGTGGAAAATTAGAAAATAAGTGGAGCAAAAATATTTTTTGAAAACACCCTATTCTCATTCAGTTCACTAACACCTAGTGTCTGTCCCACAGAACATTTTCTGTGAATATCTGTATGAGTCTCTGTGTTTCTATCTACCTATCTATCTTTCTATCTCTCAGTATTTTTAATGAGGTTATACTCTCATACACATAATTTTATAGCCTGTTCATTTAATAATCTCCACATTTGCACATAAGTATTAATTGCCATATGATGATTCCTGTCAACAAACTCGCTGCATAAAAATCTCCCTGGGGCATGCTTGTTAAAATTCAGATTCCTGGGCCTTAGCTTGGCTCTGCAGATTTAGAGTCAGGGTTATGGCTCCAGAATTTGCATTTTAGCAAACATCTAAATGCCCATATTCCTATCATTAATCTACAGCAGCATTTTTGGTGCAGAATAGATGTCCACTGTATAGATACATTGATTTAATCAATGAATTTAACCAGTCAAAAGGTTCACTTTTTCATTATTGCGAACTAGGTGATAAACATAGCAATGAGCATGACAAGTTGAGAGGATAAACACTTTAAATCTCTGTAAATGTCAGTAGATTTATTTATTAAGTGTTACTATAAAACACTTAAAAATCTGTGCTTAATATTGATAGAGAGGAAGGGATCTTTGGTGTGATAACAAAGGCACAAGACAGATCATCATAAAATGGACTGACCTAAAAGTATTGCAGAAGCCTTTCTTCCTTCCTCTGTCCTCCCTCCAGCCTCCCTCCCTCTCTTTCTTTCTTATTTTATGGGCCATGGGGACATGAATCTGTGTGTACTTGGGTAGCCAGATTACTCAGGCCCCATATTTAGTGCTCTCTCCTCTGGGTTATGAGACACACTAAATTATTTGATGTCTGCTGACAGTCTTTCTGAACACCAGTTAAACTACTGATTAAGTTATACTCAAACAACTGCCAACCTATATTATTTCATCCTAATATGTGTCCATATAATTGGTTCAATTCTCCAAGTCCTTAGCTGCCCCAGGGGGGAAATCTATCAGGATTTTTTTCATATCTACTTCTCTACTTTCAATTATTTTTTGTAGTTCCCCAGGTTCGTGTTGTAACGTCATAGGAATTAAATGTGAATGGCTTATAATTAGGTAATTAATTACATGAGGCTTAAATTATAATTACTAATTGATCCCTACCTAACTGGGTGACACCTGGTGCAGTGAGTTTTACAGTGCTTATATAAAGGACAGATGGCAAAGCTCCATGTATGAGATCCAGGTAATTAGGTAAAAAAAATGTTATTCAAAGATCTCAGCTGGATCACATTTGCATGGAAGACTAAATGGACACCTAAACTCCAGTAGGTTGATATTTTCTAAACTATTAGGCATGATACTGATCTGTTTCAAAACAATAGATAGGGCTTACAAATCTGATCATTTGTTCATTAATTGAGCCCTTACTAACTGCAGACAGCATGCTGGGCACAGAGACTCAGTGGTCAACTGAGAGACAGTTTCTGCTCTCATCCCTTACAGACTCCAAAGGATCAGAAACAAAAGACTATGCAACTCTTACAAACATAATAGGAGTAATTAACTGAACTTGGAGTGTCAGAAAAAGTTTCTTTGTAAGTATGCCCACACAAATCCAAAGGACAAATAGGAACCAATGAAAGAGAGGGCAGGAGATGTCTAAGGCAAAAAGAATTCCATCTGCAAATACCCAAGAGACACTATGCCACCTTCAAGGTACTGAAGGAAGTCCACTCTGGCTAGAGGATGGACCCTGAACAGGTAGCCAGATCAGGCCACCCAGGGACTTGGAAGCCCTGGAAAGGAGTTTGGACTTATTCAATGGGGAACCATGGAAGGTTTTTAAGAAAAAGGTTATATTTAGATTTGTTTTGTTTGTTTGCTTTATGTTAATCCTCACCTGAGGATATTTTTCCCATTGATTTTTAGAGAGTAGAAGGGAGGGAGAGAGAGAGAAACTTGATGTGAGAGAGAAACAACAATTGGTTGCCACCCCACATGCTCTAGGACCAGGGCCGGGTATCGAACAAGCTTGGTGTGCAGATCAACACTCTATCCACTGAGAAACACTAGCCATGGCTAGATTTATGTTTTAAAGATTTAACTGTTGCAGAGGTAGGATGAATGGATCGAAAAGGAGCAGTCTGGGAAGAGAAAATGGTGGTGGCTAAATAGCCAGATCTTTCTTGCACCTCCTCCTAGAGCCAGATTGGAAATAAAATTAAATTGGGGAACATTCACCTGGAATTACCAACTGAGGTCCAGCTGAGGAGGAGATTTATATCAAGGAAGGACAGAAAACACCTAGAGATTGTTAATGATAGAGCCAAATTAATTTGATCCCATGAAGTCCTTTCTCTGTTGCTTTTGTTCTGTACCCGCCGTGCTGCCCCTCCCTGTAAACTGCGAGAATGTAACAGTTGCACATACCTGCCAATAGGAATGTAGAGAGGTGGACTCAGTCCACTTTAGGCAAACTGCCCAGTGTGCCCCTGTGTAACTGGGCCCCTCATCCTGCCCTTGATCAATCACGGGGGCCATAAACGCTCTCCCTGCCCACTGCTTTGGACCCCCTTTAAAGCCTTTGTACTGGCAAGAAAAGCCCTCTTTTTCCCCGGTGATTGCTGGACATGAGAGCTCGTGCTAGCACAAATAAAGGTTCTCTTGCAGTTACAGCGGGCCTGGGCTCCTTCCTGGTGGGTTTTTGGGGATTCTGAACACTGGGCATAACATTAGGAAGGGTGAAGTCTCGAGAAGGGTGAACCCAGCTTCCATGGGCAGCAGGCTGAGAGTCAGGAGGGATTTCCCAGCTAAGGGAGGGTCTTGTCCCTCAGAAGACTGAGCCCCAGAACCCAAGCTGGGCTACACAGCCTGGAGCACTGGAGCCAAGAACAAGCCCAGGTAACATCCAGCCATGAAAGGTGACATGGCTGCTAGCTGCAGGGGAGTCTGGAGCTAGTAGAAGGGACCCAGTCAGAGAGAAAGCCTTTGTTTTTTGTTTTTAACCCACAGCACAGGAGTTTCCTTTGCAGCTATTCATCTGAGGCTTTGGTGCAGGGAGGGCATTGTGCACTCAAGGTGCCTAAGGAAAGGCTGGGTGAGAAGCATTGTGGGGAGATGTGCAAAAGCAGGAGCCAGGAGTCCTGCATTCGGTCACATACCCCCAAACTGAAACAGCCATTTTTCCTGAGAGGCTCCAGCTGCTCCCAGTAGCCGAAGCTCAAGGAAAGGAACAAAACCTGCCCTGGGTGATACAGCCCACCCCACCCTCAGGAGCCCTCCCTGCCACACCCTGCATCTTAACCTTTGCAGAGGAGATAGTAAGCAGAGGCCAAGCCTAAGGGTGTTAGTCTCAGAAAGCACCAGTAACTGAATAGGGAGTGGGGCCATTCACCCCACTATCTAGGGAACCTTACTGGTGCTTCCCATGGGAAAGCTGATAGAAACTCCAGATTCCAGCTGATCTCACTGAACTGCATCGGAGGATCTCCAGCCAGCCAAGGGCAGAGTAATATTCCAGGTCACTGGCAGAGGAGTAGCTCTGGGACAGGGAAACACACCCACCACTTTCCCTGAAATCTCCAGCCCCTCTCGGGAGACCCAGAGATCTAGACTCTGGATTCTGCCTAAAGTTCTTTCAGAAACAGACTTTTGAATGATTAACAGCTGGCTGGAGGGCTAAGGCAAGCAGAGGCAGAGCCCTGGGAACCTAGGGAAGCTTACTGACTCAGCCCTGGGCCTCATGCTGCTACCAAACCAACTTTAGAGAGCAGCTTGCCCCCTCCTGCATGTAGTCAAGTCCTGTGGAGACAGACACAAACTGTGGGTCGCTTGAAGGTTCAAGCAAGTTGCTGAAAGCCAAAGGAGGACAGTTTCTGACAGTAATTAGCACCTAAGAACTTCTCAGGAAACCCAGAATTGGCAGACAGAATAGTCATTCACAGTCATCGGAAGAGCAGGATCCAAAGGAAGCTCCCAGAAGGCACTAAAATAATCTGAGTTGAAGGCCACTTCACTTTTTTTTTTTCCTTTTGTCTTTTTCTTTTTTTTTTCCTCTTTCCTTTTTTTTTTTCATTTATCTTCTTTATCTGTTTTATTGATTTGTTATTATTCCTCTATTGTTTCATTCATATATTTATTTTTCTCTTTTCCTTAATCAATTTTTATTTTTTATTTTTCTCCTGCTTTCTCATCTTCTTTCTTTTTCTTATTTTGGGTCTATCTTTTTTTTCCCTCTATTTTCATTTTCAAGTTTTTCTTCCTCTTTTAATTTATAATATATTCCTTCCCCAACTTTATATTCTTATTTTCCTTCTCTGTCCCTTCATATTTCTTTTTCTCCCTCCCCCATTTTTTTCTTCTTTTTTCCCTTGTATTGTTTCTTTCTTTCTTTTCCTCTATCATTATTCCTGTCTTTTCTCTGTCCAAATTCTCTCTTCTTTGGTGGTAGCTTTTGATGTTGTTGAAGGGGTTCTGTTTATGTTTTTGTTTTGTTTCTTGTTCTGTTTTGTTGTATTGTGTTCTGTTCTGTCAACCTCCACAACAGCTTTTGATGTTGTTGAAAGGGTCCTTTTATGTTTTTGTTTTGTTTCTTGTTCTGTTTTGTTTTATTATGTTCTGTTCTGTCAGCACCTCCACAACAGCTCACATGGTGTGGTTGGGGGTGAGCCTCATAGTCAGCCAGCCTGAGAGGAGATTCCATCCATAAAACAGACAACAGGGAAATTCAAGACCCAATTACAGCCAGAGAACCCAAATAACTTAAACAAGGGGCGTTCCTAGAACACCCAGCTCAGGAGACCTAAGAGACTGCACCACTTGGTCCCACAAAACACCTACTACGTAAGACCACCGCACAAAGTCTGAGAGGTATAGCAGTTTTATCTAATACATAGGAACAAATACTAAGGGACAGCAAAAATTGGGGAGACAAAAAAAAAAAAAAGAAGAATCGCCAAAAAATAAAGAACCAAATAAAATGGAGGCAAGCAATTTGTCAGATAAACAATTCAAAATAATGGTTATAGGTTGGGGAATATGGCTGCCAATGGGAAAGCAGGCTGCAAGACAGTGTGTGAGTGAGAGAATGAAAGGAGAGTGTGTGGATGCACAGGGAGTGTCTATTTGTGAGTGAGGGACAGCTATATTCCAAGGGACTGGTGGGGACTGCCTGACCAGGCAGCCTCTACCGCTGCTGAAATCTCTCCCAGAGTGGCCGGCTCTGCCGCAGAGACCGTGCCAACTTGAAGGGGAGAGTGGCTGTGATCAGAAGCCTAGCCTTACCTTCGTCCAGGAAGAATTGGATACCTCCTGGGACCCTACAACCACAACCCTCAGGGACCAGCTGCAAACCCACAAACACTGGGTCTCAAGCAGTGCGAATACACAGACATGGATGAGCCCTGCACCTTCTCACGGAAAGGTCAGACGTCGCCTAGAGAAAGGTGAGGTCTGCTATCCAGGCTGGAGGGAGAAACGCACACAGTGGGATCTACAGTTTCAGAGGAAGTCTGCACCCCACAAAATCCACGGCCGTTGCAGTCTATGTAGCCTGTGAATGTGGAAGGGGGTCCAGGCTGCTGGCAGAGGGAACTCTAGAAATCAACCCACAGCTGGGCTGGGCACAAAAAGGCAGCCTGAAGCTTTACCAGTAAACCAGCTGTGCTGTTCCAGGGGAAAAAGATATGCACAGAGATGTGCACAGAGTCATGCACAGTGCTGGGGGAAAGAGTCACGAGTCTGCGCACTTATTCTGACTTTTTTTTTCTCTTTAAATCTTTGATTTTGATTACTAAGCCCAGTACATAGGATCTCCAAATTAAAAACACTCTCAGAGACTGCTGGGGAAAGTTGTTTTTGTGGAACCTGGGGGTCAGAGCAGGAAGAAATGGTCAGAAAACCAGCTCTGGGGCAGTCCATTCCCCCAACACAGTATTAAGAGCGGCAGGGAAAACAAAATCTAAATACTGGGTAGAGAGGACATATAGCCCCGGATGTCAATACAGAAAAACTGCCACCCAGGGATTGAATCACAAATTGACTCTTGTGTAAATACAACTAAAGGCAGGCTGAGAAACAAAGAAATACTACCTGCTTGAAAATAGGATTGTGGCTTACGACACAGAGGAGCAGTGGAATGCAGGGAACTTCAATAACATCCTGACTACCTGACAGGAAACAGGCATGCCAAGCAGAACAATAGAGGAAGTGAATGACCTTCACTACTGCACATTTTTATTTTTTATCTTTTACTTAAGAAACTATTTTTTTCTTTTTTTCTCACTTGATTTTACCTTTTTAATTATTATATTTTTAATTAGTATTATTACTACTATTAATTTACCTTTTTTTAAAGTTTCATCTTATTTTTCCTTAATTTTATTTTATTTTGGGATTAGTGTTCTACATTCTATCTTCATTTTCCTTTAGCATCATTTTACTCTATCTCAACTTTACCTTTATGCCAATACTCTCTCCCTCACTTTTCCCCTTTTGTTGTCCTGTTTCTCTTACCCAATTCCTGCTTTAGATTTTCCCTATTCTTACATATTACCCTCTGTTAAAAATTCATCCTACTTATATATCTAATTTCTGATCCCCTGCTCCAAGTCCATACACACTTCTCTTTCTTCACTATCCAAATTTTTTTCTCTCTTCCCTTTTTTTTCTTTTTTCATCGTTTTATGTTGTTTTGTTTTGCCAATATTTATGTCCTATTGTGTATTTGATTAGTTTGTTTTTTTTGTTTGTGTGATTGTTTCTCTTTTTTTTTTTTTGCTTCTGTTTTTCCTCTCTTCACTTTTTATTAGTTGTTGTTTATAATTTGCATTCATTTCTGGGTGTTTGTTGTTTGCATTTTTTTGGATTAGCTATTGTTCTATTGGAATTTTCTCCCCATATAAATAGCTTATCCCCTTCTTTTTTATTCTCTTTCTTTTCTCTCTTTTTTTTCCTTTTCTCATTATCATTTTTGCATTCTTTTTTTATCCCCTAATTCTCTTTTCTCTGGTGGTCATCTTTATTTGGGATTATTAGTATCATGAATACATTTGTGTTCAGTGCCTTGTGCATTGTGCATTGTTGTGTTGTATTTTGTACCTTTAAGTCAACGCAGGAGAGAGAGAGAGCGACATAGCCAGACACCCAGAGAGGAGTGATCATGGGGAGACAAAAAAATAGCCTGAATATGAAAGAAAGGGAGGCATCACCAGAAAAGGAAGTAAACAAAATGGAAGCAAAGAACATGTAAGAGAGAGAATGCAGATAAATGGTCATAAGGTCACTGAAAATGTTGGAAGACAAATTCAACAATATGTGTAAGAACCAAGAGGAAATGAAGAAGAACCAAGAAGAAATGAAAAATGACATCGCTGCAATAAAGAACTCAATAGAAAGCATCAACAGTAGACTAGAAGAAGTGGAGGACTGCATCAATGAGCTAGAAGACAAGGTAGGAAAAAATACCCAAGCAGAGCAGCATCTAGAAAAAAAAAAAACAACTTAAAAAACAGGAGGAGAGCCTAAAGGAACTTTAGGACAACATGAAACAAAACATCTGCATAATAGGGGTCCCAAATGGAGAGGAAACTGAGCAAGGAATATAAAAACTGTTTGAAGAAATAATGACAGAAAAATTCCCTGATATAGGGAAGAAAAACTCATAGAAGTCCAAGAAGCTCACAGAGTCCCAAACAAAATGAACCCCAAAAGACCGACGCCAAGGCACATTATAATTAAATTGGCAAACACCAAAGACAAAGGAAGAATCTTAAAAGTGGCCAGAGAGAGACAGAAAGTTACATACAAAGGAACCCCCATCAGACAAGCGACTGATTTCTCAACAAAAACACATCAGGCCAGAAGGGAATGGAATGAAATATACAATGTCATGCACAGGAAGGGTCTGACTCCAACAATACTGTACCTAGCAAGGCTATTAATCAAAATTGAGGGTGAATCAGGAGCTTCACAGACAAAAAAGGTCTAAGGGAGTTTATTACCACCAAAACAGCAATGCAAGAAATGCTAAAGGGTCTGCTGTAAAAAGAAAAAATAGAAAGCGAAGAAGGAACACAGGCATAAAGAATTAAAATAGTGACAAACTAGTACCTATCAATAACAACTTTAAATGTAAATGGATTAAATACCCCAATCAAAAGACATAGGGTAACTGAGTGGATAAGAAAACATAACCCAGCCCTAGCTGGTTTGGCTCAGTGGATAGAACTTCAGTCTAGGGACTGAAGGGTTCCAGGTTCAATTCTGGTCAAGGGCACATGCCCAGGTTGCGGGCTCAGTCCCCATTGCTGGGTGTGCAGGAGGCAACTGATCAATGATTCTTTCTCATCATTGATATTTCAATCTCTCTCTCTCTTTGAAATCAATAAAAATATATATATTTTAAAAAGAAAATTAATAAAAATATATATTTTTAAAAAACAAAAGAAAACATGACCCATATATCTGATGTCTACAGGAAACCCACCTCAGAATAAAGGACTCACACAGACTTATGGAGAAGGGATGGAAAAAGGTTTTTCAGGCAAATGAAAATTTAAAAAATGCTGGGGTAGCAATACTTATATGTGACAAATTAGACATCAAAGTGAAGGCCATAACAAGAGATAAGGAAGGCCACTTCATAATAGTAAAGGGAGCAATTCAACAAGAAGATATAACTCTGGTAAACATATATACACCCAATACAGGAGCACCCAAATACATAAAAAAAAACAAAACTCTGGAGGATATAAAGGGAGAGATTGACAGCAATACAGTCATAGTAGGTGACTTTAATACCTCACTAACACCACTGGACAAATCCTCTAAACAAAAAATCAGCAAAGAAACATCAATCCTAAATGACTCACTAGATCAGATGGAATTAATTGACATCTTCTGAACATTTCATCCCAAAGCCACAGAATATACATTCTTCTCAAGTACACATGGGTCATTTTCAAAGATAGACCATATATTGGGACACAGGCAAAGTCTCTTCAAATTCAAGAAGATAGAAATCATATCAAGCATCTTCTCAGATCACAATGGCATAAAACTAGAAATCAACTACAATAAAAACAATAAAATAAATCAAACACCTGGAGTCTAAATAGCATGCTATTAAACAAAGACTGAGTTGCCAAAGAGATCAAGAAGAAATAAAAAGCATCATGGCAACAAATGACAATGAAAATATAACAATCCAAAATCTATGGGACACAGTGAAATAGTCTTGAGAGGGAATTTCATAGCTCTACAGGCCTATCTCAAAAAACAAGAAACAATGGTAATAAATTATCTAAACCTACAACTCAAAAAGTTAGAAAGAGAGTAACAAGAAAAGCCCAGCATAAGTAGAAGGAAGGAAATAATAAAGATCAGAGCAGAGATAAACAACATAGAGACTAAAAGAACAATACAAAAGATCAACAAAACCAAGAGCTGATTCTTTAAAAGGATAAACAAGGTTGATGAACCTCTAGCCAGGCTCACCAAGAAGCAAAGAGAGAGGACCCAAATAAAATCAGAAATGAAAGAGGTGCAGTAACAACAGATCCCACAGAAATACAAACAATTATGAAAAAAAATACTATGAATAACTGTATTCTAAGAAAATGGACAATATAGATGAAATGGACATGTTCTTAAAAAAATGCAAGCTCCCAAAATTCAACCAAGAAGAATAAAAAAAACCTGAATAGGCTGATAACTACCGAAGAAATTGAAATAGTGGTAAAAAATCTTCCAGCAAACAAAAGCCCTGGTCCAGATGGCTTTACAGGGGAGTTCTACCAAGCATTCAAAGAAGAATTAAACCTATCTTCCTCAGACTATTCCAGAAAATTCAAGAGGAAGGCACACTTCCAAGCTCTTTCTATGAAACCATCATACTCTAATCCCGAAACCAGATAAAGGCACCACAAAAAAAGAGAACTACAGGCCAATATCCTTGATGAACATAGATGCTAAAATCCTCAACAAAATTCTAGCAAATTGGATTCAGCAATACATTAGAAAGATCATACACCATGACCAAATGGGATTTATTCCGGGGATGCAAGGATGGTACATATCTGCAAATCAATAATTATGATACATATCATAAACAAACTGAGAGACAAAAATCACACAATAATATCAATTGATGCAGAAAAAGCATTTGCATTTGCAAAGAAGGACAGTAAAACTGTAAAGTAAAACTGTCCTTCTTTGCAAATGACATGATACTATACATAGAAAACCCCCAAAGACTCCATCATAAAACTACTAGACCTAATAAATGAATTTGGCAATGTAGCAGGATACAAAATAACACCTAGAAATCTATGGCATTTTTATACAGCAATAATGAACTCAGAGAAGGATAAATGAAAAACAAACAAACAAACAAAAAACACACACAACAATCCCATTTACCATTGCAAAAAAAAAAAAAAAAAGGTACCTAGGAATAAACTTAACTAAGGATATAAAAGACCTATACTCGGAAAACTATAGGACATTGAAAAAAGAAATAGAGGAAGACATAAACAATTGGAAGAACATACCATGTTCATTGATTGGTAGAATCAACATCATTAAAATGTCCATACTACCTAAAGCAACCTATAGATTCAATGCAATCCCTATTAAAATACCAATGGCATATTTCAAAGATCTAGAACAACCTCCCCAAAAATTCATCTGGAATAAAAAAAGACCCCGAATAGCCACAGCTATTCCAAGAAAGAAGAAAAAAGTTGGAGTGATCACAACACCAGATATCAAGCTATATTACCAAGCTACAGTTCTCAAAACTGCCTGGTACTAGCACAAGAACAGACATATAGAACAATGAACAGAATAGAGATCCCAGAAATTGACCCAAACCATTATACTCAATTAATATTTTTCAAAGGAGGTAAGAGCATACAATGGAGTCCAAACAGTCTCTTTAATAAATGGTGCTGGGAAATTTGGTCAGATACAGGCAAAAAAATGAAATTAGATCACCAACTTACACCATACACAAAAACAATCTCAAAATGGCTAAAGGACTTGAATGTAAGATGAGAAACCATAAAAATCCTACAAGACTCCATAGGCAGCAAAATTGCAGACATATGTTGTAGCAATATCTTTACAGACACAGAACCTAGGGCAAGAGAGACTAAGGAGAAAATAAATGCTACTACATTAAAATAAAAAGCTTCTGCACAGCAAAATAAACCATCAACAAATAATCAAGAAAGCCCACTGCATGGGAGAACATATTTGCCAATGATATTTCCAATAAGATTTAAATTAAAAAATTTACAGAGAACTCATACAACTTAACAAAAGGAAGATAAACAATTCAATCAAAAAATGGGCAAAGGATCTAAATAGGCACTTTTTGAAAGAAGACATACAGAAGGCCCAGAGACATATGAAAACATGCTCAAAGTCACTAATCATCCAAGAGATGCAAATCAAAACCATAATGAGACACCATCTCACACCTGTCAGAATGGCTATCATAAACAAATCAACAAACGACAAGTGCTGGCGAGGATGTGGAGGAAAAGGAACCCTCCTGCACTGTTGGTGGGAATGCAGACTGGTGCAGCCACTGTGGAAGACAGTATGGAGTTTCCTCAAAAAGTTGATAATGGAACTTCCATTTGATCCAGTAATCCCACTTCTAGGACCAAGAAACCAGAAACACCAATCAGAAAAGATATATGCACCCCTATGTTCATAGCAGTACAATTTACAATAGCTAAGATTTGGAAACAGCCTAAGTGCCCATTAGCAGATGAGTAGATTTAAAAACTGTGGTACATCTACACAATGGAATATTACACTGTGGTAAAAAAGATGGGACTTATACCATTTGCAATAGCATGGATGGAACTGAAGAGAAATACGAAGTGAAATAAGCCAGTCGGAGAAAGATAAATATCACATGATTTCGCTCATATGTGGAATATAATGACCTACATAATTTGATGAACTGGAATGGATTCAGAGACAAATGATAGGGGTAGGGGGGAGGTTAGAGAGCAACCAAAGGACTTGTATGCATGCATATTACCATAACCAATGGGCACAGACACTGGGGTGGTGGGGGCTTGCCTGGGGTGGGAATGTGGGGGGGGTGTCAATTGGGGAAAAAGGAGACATATGTAAAACTATAGACAATAAAAATAAAAAATAAATAAATAAATAAATAAACAAAAACAAAAAATAATGGTTATTAGGGTGCTCAAACAACTTAGTGAGAACTACAGAAGAATAATTAAGAGTTAGAAATCATCAACAATAATCAAGAGGAAATGAAGAATGAAATAGCTGAAATAAAATATACTCCAGAAGGAGTCAACAGCAGGCTATCAGAAGTGGAGGACTGAATCAGTGAATAGAAGACAAGATTTCCCAGATTTCATATCTATAGATTCAAGCAATCACAGTTTTAAACAGTATTTCAAGCCACAGAAAGGAATCTTCACATGTGGAAGGCCAACTGTGTACATTGTTCTACAACACTTTATGTAAAGGATATATGCAGATTTTGGTATCTATGGGAGTCCTTGGAACCAATTCTCCACAGATACCAATGGATGACTGCACTGTAGTTATGTTCTGGGGGAATCAAAGTTATAGGTGGATTTCCAACTGTGCATGGGGAGGGGGTCATTTCCCCTAATAACCACTTTGTTCATGGGTCAACTGTAGTGTATCATATTATAGTTGGCTTATAACATTGTGCTTGGTTTATATTATTCCTACCAAATAGGCACTGTTCTATTGCCTCTGTCCTTTTAGAGTTTACATTCAGGTGAGGAGAGATAGACAATAAATACATTAAAAATTAATGCCATAGCAGCATTATCCACAATGGCCAAAGGTAGAAACAACTTAAATGTCCATCAGCAGGTGAATGGATAAACCAAATGTGGTCCATACATACAATAGAATGTTATTGAGCCTTGAAAAGGAAAGATGCCCTGACTTCAGCTCAGTTGGTAGGAGCATCATCCTGTGCACTGAAGGGTTATGGGTTTGATTCCCAATCAGGCACATTCCACGTTTCAGGTTTGATCCTCCTGTCTGGGGGCATACAGGAGGCAACCAATTGATATTTTCTCTCATCTCTCTCTTTCTCTCTCTCTCTCTCTCTCTCTCTCTCTCTCTCTCTCTCTCTCTCCCTCCCCCTTAGTCTCTCTCTAAAATCAATTAAAAAATATATCATTGAGTGAGGATTTAAATATATATATACTGAGTGGCCAGATTATTATGACCACCCCATCAGTACTTCGTTGGGCCACCTTTTGCCTTCAATACTGCAGCAATTCTTCTTGGCATTGACTCCATGAGATGTTGAAAGGTGATGCGAGGAATCTGACACCATGCCTGATGAATAGCACTGTCAAGTTCTGTGAGATTTGATGGTTGTGGAACCAACTGCCTGATGGCTCTTTTAACTTTGTCCCACAAATCATCAATTGGATTGAGATCTGGTGATTGTGGGGTCCACCTAAGCAAGATAAAGTCTCCCTCATGTTCTTGAAACCACTCCTGCACAATACGAGCACCGTGGCATGGCGCATTGTCTTGTTTGGAAGAAGCCATCTCCATTGGGATACGCCATCAACTTGATAGGATGAACTTGATCAGCAACGATACTTAGGTATGTTGTGCTATTCAGACATTGTTCCACACAAATTAAAGGGTCCAAATCATGCCAGGAAAACATGCCCAAACCATAACACTGCCCCCACCAGCTTGAAGGGTTGTACTCATGCATGTGGGGTGCATGCTTTCATGCTGTTTCCATGAAATTTTCACTCTGTCAATCTGCATGATGCAACTGGAAACGTGATTCATCGGAGCACATGACTTTTTTCCAATGCTTGACTGTCCAATCCTTGTGTTCCTGTGCGAATGGAGACATTTTATCTTGGTAACTGCAGACAGCAAAGGTGTTCGAACAGGCCTTCGGCTTTCACATCCCATACGATGCAGTGTACGGCTAATTTGCCTACAAATGTCAGGTAGTCATAATAATCTGGCCACTCAGTGTATATATATAATTTTTAAAAAAGGGAAGGCAATTCTGGCATATGCTATAGTGTGGATGAACCTTTAAAACATGTAAAGTGAAATAAGCCAGATACAAAAGAACAAATACTGTATGATTCCATTTATATGAGGGACCTGCAGTAGTCAGATTCACAGAGATGGAAAGTGAAAAGAACAGTTTTCTAGGGCCTGGGTGGAGTGGGAATGTGGTAAGTTACTTTTTAATGGGTAGTTTTTGTTTGAGAAAACAAAAACGCTCTTGAAACAGATAGTGGTGATGGTGGCATAACATCGTGAATTTACTTAATGGTGCAAAATTATACACTTAAAAATAGTTAAATGGTAAATTTTTTGTTATATCTATTTTACCACAATTAAACAAACAAACAAACAAACACAAAAATGCAAGAAAACTTCACCTGCCCTCTAGCATATATTCTGTAAATCTATGGGGTAAACAAGTGCAAGAGAGAATGGCCAAAAACTATGTTTCAAGTAAATTTTTTTCTGGGCAAAGAAGTTAACAGGTTGTGGTGAATTATATGAAGCAATTAATCAGATGATGTCATAGAAAGCATTGTATCATCATGGGGTGGTGGCTCTGCTGGGCTCTTTCTTTGATTGAGGTGGCAAGAGAAGGACTCTGAAGAAGTAACATTTAAGTTGAAACCTTAAGGAAAAACTCAGTCATGCCAGGATCTGGTGAAAGAATATTTTAGGTGGTGAGATTATCAGGGTCAAGGCCTTCAGGTGGTAAGGAGCTTTGCAGAGATAGACTAAAGAACAGTGATAGAATGAAGAGTAGTGAATAGAGGAGGAGAGGTAGGAAATGAAGTCAGAGAATAAGGTGGTGAACCAGATTTCAAAGCACTAGCAGAAAAAGAATGGAGGTGAGATTTATTCTAACTGCTCTGGGAGGCACTGGAAGTTTTTTATTTTATTTTTTTACAGTATAGTGATTAGACATTTATATAACTTTAAAAGTGATTCCCCAGATAAGTCCAGTACCCATATAACACCATACATAATTATTACAATACTAGAGGCCTGGTGCATGAAATTTGTGCACGGGTGGCGGGGAGTCCCTCAGCCCAGCCTGCACCCTTTAGCAGTCCAGGACCCCTCGCTCCTTACTGCCTGCCTGCAGCAGAGGCGGGAGAGGCTCCTGCCACCACTGTTACACTCGCCAGCCATGAGCCTGGCTTCTGGCTGAAAGGTGCTCCCCCTTGGAAGCGCCACTCAGCCAGAAGCCAGGCTCACTGCTCCTTAGCACTGCCACGAAGGTGGAGAGGCTCTCGCCACTGCCCCTGCGCTTGTCAACCGTGAGCCCGGCTTCTGGCTGAGCATCGGTCCCCCTGTGGGAGTGCACTGACCACCAGGGGCAGCTCCTGTGTTGAGAATCTGCCCCCTAGTGGTCAGTGTGCATCATAGTGACCGGTTGTTCTGCCGTTCATTCTGCCTTTCAGTCAATTTGCATATTATGGTTCTATTATATAGGATTATTGACTATATTCCCTATGCTGTACTTTATACATCCCTATGACTATTTTGTAACTGCCGATTTGTACTTCTTAATCCCTTCACCTTTTCACCCATCCCCACAACACCCCTCCCATCTGACAGCCATCACTTTGTTCTCTATATCTATGAGTCTGTTTGTTTTGTTTGCTTGCTTATTTTTTTTTTATTCTTCATATAAGTGAAGTCATATCATATTTGTCTTTCTCTCTTTGACTTACTTCACTTAGCATAATACCCTCTAGGTCCATTCGTGTTGTTGCAAATTTCATTCTTTTTTATGACCGAGGAATATATACCACCACTTTTTAGCCACTCATCTATTGATGGGCACTTGGATTGCTTCCATATCTTGGCTATTGTAGATAATGCTGCAATGAACATAGGGATACATGTATCTTTTCAAATTGGTGTTTTGAATTTTTTCAGATAAATTCCCAGAAATGGAATTGCTAGGTCATATGGTAGTTCTATTTTTACTTTTTTGAGGAACCTCCATACTGTTTTCCATAGTGGCTGCACCAATTTGCAATCCCACCAACAGGCTCTGGAGGTTTTTAAAAATCAGAGATATATTCATGTTTTTGTAAAAATGATGGCCTTGCTGTGAGGCAATGGTGGAGGTGGAAGCATGTAGAGCTCTCAACAGGAAGCAGGGTGAGAGATGATGCTGAGATAGAGAAGAGAATGCATTCTAGAACCCTTGGGATGCCGAGTCCCAAGACTCAGTGCTGAATGGTGGCTGATGGTGAAATATCTGATTCTCTAGTTTCTAGCCTGAGCTTCCTCATAAACATGGATACCCCCTCAGTGGACTAGTTGCTAAGATCCTGTGTTCTCACTATTGAGGCTTGGGTTCAACCTCTTATCAGAACAGTGGTATTCAGAAGGAAATATGTAATAAAAAATAAGGGTTAGAGTTAGGATCAAGGTTAGTGTTAGGGTGAGGGTTAGGGTTATGGGGTCTGATAGACTTGGGGTTGTGAGCCCTACTTACAAATACTGGGAAAGATTCTTTCTCTCTTTAAGCCTCTAAAAATGAGGCTAATAATATGAAATCTGTGTATAATGGGACTCCTGAAAATGATTGCTGCCCTCTCCTTCTGTGAGCCCCACCTCTCCAGCTTCACCAGAGGGAAACCATGGACTCAGACATCAATAAGACAAGCTCCTGCCTGAAGGATCAGTCAGACATATCTCAGAAGACACCCCAATCCTGTACTTCCTAAAGAAGCTGGAAAAAAAATTAACCTGCTGCCTGTACACACCCAGATTGCCAGACAAATAAGGTCAACCTGCAAATATCTAAAGGCGTCTGGCAGCAAAAACAAAACACTTTTAAGTAATAGGGATGGGGAATCTCATCCACAATAATAACAAAAGCTAAAAGCTATTTAGGAATAGATCAGATATTGAAGTCCTTATGGACAAAATTGCAGAATATTACAGAGCATACAATAAGATGCAAATCAAAGGAGAAACCACATTTTTTACATTGTGAGATTCAATAGCTAAGTCAGTTTTTACCAAATTGATTTAAATACTCAATAAAATTCCAATCAAACTCTCATTAGGTTTTTTTATGAGTGTGTACAAGTATGGAATTTTGCAAGCTGTTCCTAAAATTCATGTGGAAAGCACAAAAAGGCAAAAATACCTGGGACATGTTTGAAGAAGACCTAGTTGAAGAAACTTGCTCTATTAGATGTGAAAACCTGTTTTAACGCCATACTGATTTAGTCAGGTAGTGTTAGTGCAGAGACAGAAACATTGATCAAAGTAAAGACCCCAAAAACAAATTCATGTATATATACAGCAGAGATGAGCTATGTGGCCCTAGATATTGACACTGCAGATGGAGTAAGGAAATGATGGGTATTTACCTCATGACACATACAAAAACAAATTCCAGATGGACTGGAAACCTAAATGTGAACAACGAAAACCTAAGAATAATGTCTTCAAAATATCATATTATGAAAGGATTTCTCAAACTGAATACAGAAAGCACAATCATAGTTGATAGGTCCAACTGCATTGAAGTTAAGGTTGTCTTTTCAATAGAAAATGCTATAAACAAGATAAAATGATGAACTACATCATGGGAGAAGGTATTTCCTTTGAGTATAACTGATGTAGTTAGTATCCAAAATCTATCTTAAAACTCTAAATCAATAAGATAAAAGCAAAGCCTAATATAAAATTGGGCAAAGAAAAGGAACATAAAATACACAGAAGGTATTTAATTGGGTATGAAAAGAAGCCCAGCCTCCTGAGTGATGAGGCTGTTATGGATAGGCCTACAGATACCCATGCAATTGCTCCAGCACCTTGTGACATTTATGGTAGGAGGAAGACTCACTGTCTTAAGGAGTTTACAGACCAACACTGCGATTTGGAACTAGATGCCAAGTTGAAGCCTGACGCTTTCCAGCTTTGCCAGAGCTTAGGTCAACAGCTGGAGTAATCTGGAATTCACGTCTTAAGCCAAACCACACAGGGTTTTGGAGAAAGCAGAAACTGGATGAAGATTTGGTGAGACAGGCAGACCCAAGGCTACAGGAATGAGCAACCACTGATAGAAAGCAAAGTCACAGGAAGCCAGATTCTGAGCTAAAACTTATGCCAAATAAATTCTATTGTTTTTTAAGTGTTAGGCAAGTGAACTCAAGGAAGCTGAGCCCTTTGGGGAAAGCAGTGACTCAAAAATGATCTATTACAAAACTCTGGCCACCTGTGTCCTTGCCACACACCTTTCTCAGTCTTAATGAGTCAGTGGTGTCTCTTAAGCAAAATTAATCACTTGAAGTCAGAATTGGCATCCTTACCTAGTTAGTGCCAGGGTTTCTAAGGAATGTCACTCACTCATTCAACACTTAATGATGAAGGGCTTTCATGTAGCTGACACTTTTAGGTGGTTGGGATACACTAGTGAGCAAAATAAACAAAGATCCCTGTCCTGGGACTTTATTATATTCCAGTGGTAAGGGGATGTTATAAATAATCAAATAAGTAAATTATTTTAATTCAGGCCATACCCCAGATTCTGAAAAAATAATCTATATTTCAACCATTTCCTCTTGGGATTTATATGCACTTAAGTGTTGGAGAAGCACTGTGAATCTAGGAGTCTGGTTTTTCCACTTGCAATTCCACATCCAATTGATCACTATTGGATTGGCTTCCTGCCAAGTTGATGCCTAACCTATTTGTGGTAACAGTCACTTATGACATCTCTCAGTAGTGGTGATGGGAAATAGTGCTTGTGAGCAGATATTATGGGCAACACTAAGTCATTCTGAATGTGGAACTGCTTCCTTTGGTGTAACTGTGCCTATTTCTTACACTGAGTAACTCATGGCTGTAATTAAGGCAACTTTAATGATAGCAAGTGGTTTTGTTATTTTATGCCCCTTGCTATTCTGAACCAATTTATTTTAGTTCTGGTACATTTGGCTATACTAAAAAATATTTACCCTTTTTCTAAATAAAGACCTTCTGACTACTTTGTTCATTTTAACACAAAGAGATAGACAGGCAGTAAAAGCAGAATATAAGCAGTTGGAATTGCTTGGAGTGCTTTCTGATCTCCGCACTTCAGCTTCTGCCATTACCACTTCCTGAAGGTTCTCTTCATGTCTCTCTGCCAAGACAAGATATTCATTCTTTGATATCCAGTTCCTAATTAGTCTTGTTCTTTAATATATTTTCCTGCTCATTGTTAAATGAAGGAATTACCTTTTACTTTCAACTCATATAGCATCTACTTTTACTGTCTCTGATTCATTTTGAAATGAATCATCCACTGATTTGTGACAGAGCTTCCACACTTAAGGTAAACTGTCATTTGTGTCCTGTGAATGGTCATTGTTGTTACATTCTCATACTTTTATATCATATTTTTAGTGTAGATTTTATTTTATTTTTTTTTAAATATATTCTTATTGATTTCAGAGAAGAAAGGAGAGGGAGAGAGAGCTACAAACATCAATGATGAGAGAGAATCATTGATCGGCTACCTCCTGCATGTCCCACACTGGGGATAGAGCCCACAACCCAGGTATGTGCCCTGACTGGAATTGAACCATGACCTCCTGGTTCATAGGTCAACTCTCAATCACTGAGCCACACCAGCTGGGTTTTAGTGTATATTTTAGATTCCTTAAAGACAGGAATTATGTCTCATGTATCATAATGCACTTAATGCATTGTTTTGTACAAAATAATAATTCAATAAACACTTGTTGGTTTTAGTGTATATTTTCTCTATGGGTAAAGATTTTTATTTTGAAAGGTCAAGCATCTGGTATATAAATTATAAAACTGAGGGCTGACATCACACAGACATTTCCATTTGCTTTTGGAGAACAGCTTTAAGTCATATTTAAGGGTTGGAGCTGAATCATATGCAGCTTGGGATGACATCTCCCAGGCTGCTGAGGAGAAGTCTTTGCATATATGCTGGGTTGTTCCCAGCATATGAAATGACAGGAACTGGGAACTATTTGAAGAGCGAGGTAAGTGGCCTCCACCATTAGAAAACAAGCAGCAGAAGAATTTAGAATTCAAATGGAATGTGATTAATTTTGAGTAGGGATTCCTTGTATAATGTCATCACCAAACATTTGAAAGAAAGCTGTAACCTAAGTTGTAAAAACATAGAGAAAATGGAAAGCATACAGAGAATATTTTTTCCTATAACATAGTGGAAAAGCAATTTCATACAGAATGTAACACAGTTCCAAAAGAAGCTGTGTAAATCACTACACTACAATGTTTAATCAGTTTATTACTAACTGTACAGTTTGCCCAAGAAGAGATTAGCAAACTCAGAAGCTGAGTGATTATACTAGAGTGAAGATATAAAATTACCCTTGCATTCTTTTTTTTTTTTTTCAAAAGATGCACATTTTTACTATATCCTTTTTGTCTCTTTTCAACGGCCTTCTCTATATTGATGAAAGGGAAAATGGGCTATTCCATTCTTCAACTTTTAATATTTAGCACATCATTCGGTTACATTGGGCCAACTGAAATCTTGCTAGAAACTGACCTGCCAAACTTCTAAACAGGATGAACTGAAGTTAGCTACAGAATGGAAATTTTTGAAGATAAGAAAAGGGAAAAAAGTTAGCGGTTTTAAGTGATTAAATTTAGAATTAGGAGGTAGCAGCCCCTAACAGAGTCAGAATTCTGAGGCAGGAGTCCAGCAAGGGAGCACCCCTGTTTCTCCACTCCCTTCACGAGGTTCACTTCAGACTCCCACCGTGAAAAAGCTGCTGGGGCCCCTTCTGTATCAGATGGGTAATCCTTGGATGGTGTGAGTGACTTGCATCTTCACTGCAATGAAAGATAATTTGTGAAATGCTTGTCATTTTAAAGCATAACTATATCCCAGCAGACAAAGCAGCAGGCACTGTTGGGAGTCGGAGGGTAACATCTGCTCCCCACCCGTCTGTGGGCCCTGTACGTAGGGAGCACCACGGATGTCAAACAGCCTGAAGTTTGGCTGCTAGTGGCACCATGGAGTTGATTGTAGTCACCTTTCTACCATTAGTTACAAGTATAGCTGTACTCTTTTTCTTGGCATTATAATCTCACTGGAGGCTTCTCATTAATAACTTATTCCTATGAATGCATTTGGGGCACAACATATTATCCTCCAGGTGTGAGGGTGGAAAGTTGCAGGCAGGTAGCAAGAAGAGTGCACACACTTGCCCTTGTTTCTCAGGAATCCAGACCTGCCCAGCATAAAACTGTAGCTGAACCCAACCCTCTGTGGCTGCAGGGAGACTTTGCCCATGGACCACAGACCAGCTGTAACCATAGGCCTCCTGTGGTGACACCAAGGTCTCCATCTTCCCAGTCTTCCCAGTCATGGCTGCAGTTCTGCTCCAGGAGGCAAAAACAGCATCTGGCATGGAATTATTCCTAAAAATATTGTCCATTCCCTCAAGCAGAGCAGTAGCGCCCCCTTCAGGAACAGGCCCTCCCTTCAGGGGACCAGTCACTTCAGGAAGACCAAACTGTCCAGAGTCATTTCCCCCTTTTTCATCTTCAACTTCCTTTGTGATACTGTCAATATCATTGCCTCCTCTGGTGTGATAGGAATATTCTTTTGATTAGGGTAAGCATGTTCATGAAGCCTGTTATATGTTTCCAATTTCATGCCTTCGGTGCTCAGCTTTAATTGCTGGCACCAAGCCCTCATGGCATTTTGGTGAATTAGGTTAACTGGTGACAAGTGAATAGGCAGTGGAGGAATTGGCATCTTCTTGTGAACTCTTACTCTTGTATTTGCTTGTGCCATCTTTTGTGGACAGGAAGCTTTGTCATCTTTCATAGATCTCTTCCATTTGATTTCCATCCCTGAGCTTCTTTGTATACTTGGTTTACCAGAAACCCAATGTTTCGCTTTAGCTTGTACCGGTTAGAAGCTTTTTTCCAATTTGCAAGCTTTTTCTGCTTCCCTGACTTCTTTGTTGAGTTCCCCTGAAAGCCTCTCCACCTTCAGTTTCTGTCTCAGTGCTCATCAGTATGTGTGGCTTCTAATTATTTATTGGCTCTAACAACCCCAGGGAAAAAAAAGACCAGCTCAGACCCAGCACCTTTGGTTTAGAGCATATGTCCTCTTGCCTTTTGCATTTTCCATTCTGAGAAAAGAACTCAAAGCTGACAAGAAGAAAATCTTCCAATATTTTTTACTACTAGAGGCCCAGTGCACGAAATTTGTGCACGGGGGTGTGTGTCCCTCAGCCCAGCCTGCACCCTCTTCAATCTGGGACCCCTTGAGGGATGTCCGACTGCCCGTTTAGGCCTGATCCTGGTAAGATCGAGTCTAAATGGGCAGTCAGACATCCCTCTCACAATCCAGGACTACTGGCTCTCAACTGCTCGCCTGCCTGCCTTCCTGATTGTCCCTAACCTTCTGCCTGCCAGCCTGATCACCCCCTAACCACTCCCCTGCCAGCCTGATTGATGCCTAACTGCTCCCCTGCCAGCCTGATTGGCCCTAACTGCCCTCCCCTGCAGGCCTGGTTACCCCTAACTGCCCTCCCCTGCAGGCCTGGTCCCCCCAACTGCCCTCCCCTGCAGGCCTGGTCCCCCCCAACTGCTCTCCTCTGAAGGCCTGGGTCCCCCCACAACTGCCCTTCCCTTCAGGCCCAGTCGCCCCCAACTTCCCTCCTCTGCCGGCCTGGTCACCCCTAACTGCCCTCCCATGCAGGCTTGATCACCCCCAACTGCCCTCCCTTGCAGGCCTGGTCCCTCCCAACTGCCCTCCCCTCTGGCCATCTTGTGGCAGCCATCTTGTGTCCACATGGGAGCAGGATCTTTGACCACATAGGGGCAGCCATCTTGTGTGTTGGAGTGATGGTCAATTTGCATATTACTCTTTTATTAGATAGGATAGAGGCCCGGTGCACAGGTGGGGGCCGGCTGGTTTGCCCTGAAGGGTGTCCTGGATCAGGGTGAGGGTTCCCTTGGGGTATGGGGTGGCCTGGGCGAGGGGCCTGTGGTGGTTTGCAGGCTGGCCACGCCCCCCGGTGACCCAAGCGGAGGCCCTGGGATCTGGGATTTATTTATCTTCTATAATTGAAACTTTGTAGCCTGGAGCGGAGCCCAGGGATGGCCAGGAAGTTTGGCTTCCTCCATCGCCGGGGAAACCTAAGCCTCCTGCTCACTCTGTGGCCACAGCCATTTTTGTTGGGATTTATTATCTTCTATAATTGAAATGTTGTAGCCTTGAGCAGAGCCCAGGGCTGGCCAGAGTGGGCGGAAAGCTTGGCTTCCTCCATTGCCAGGGAAACTCAAGCCTCCTTCTTGCTCCATGCTGGCTGCCATCTTGGTTGGGTTAATTTGCATACTCGCTCCTGATTGGCTGGTGGGCGTGGCTTGTGGGTGTAGTGGAGTGATGGTTAATTTGCATGTTACTCTTTTATTAGTGTAGATAGTTGGAAATATAATTTCTTTTCCCTTTATTCCTTCTCCTCCCTCTTCGCTTCCTCTTTCTCCTCCTCCTGCTCCTCCTCCTCCTTCTTTCCTGCTATGTAGGAAATAATTTGATCTGTGTATCCTATATAATAAAAGCCTAATATGCTAAGCATCAAAGCTTAATATGCTAATGATATGCTAAGGCTGCTTAACCATTCGCTATGACGTGCACTGACCACCAGGGGACAGACACTCCAACCAGTAGATTAGCTTGCTGCTGGGGTCTGGCCAATTGGGACTGAGCAAGACAGGCTGGGCATGCCCTGGAGCCCTCCTGCAGTCCCTCCCCGGCTGGCCAACCTCCCGCATTTCTCCCTGGCCCCAATCATGCACTGGTGGGGTCCCTCGTCCTGGCCTGTGCCCTCTCACAATCTGGGACCTCTCAGGGGATGTTGGAGAGCTGGTTTCAGCCCAATCCTGCAGGCCAAGCCGAGGGACCCCATTAGAGGCCTGATGCACACAAATTTGTGCATCAGGCCTCTAGTATTTTTATAATGACTTTATCTCTGACAGTAGTTGTAGTTTTTCGCAATTCTCTTATATTTTCTAGGTGAATAATATTATTATCTGCAAGTAATAATGTTTGTTTCCTAGTTTTGAATTTAGAGTCTACCTGTTTTAGTTTGAATATTAACACTTTTTAGCCTCAGTTTCTTCATCTGTAAAATGAGTATAAAATATTGTATATCACTTCTATGAAGAGTAAATGCAATAATGTATATAACTCTTAGGAAAGTATTTAATAAGAGATCAATATATGCATGCTCCATTTTAGAACTTGTAGTAAGCTAATTTTAGTAGTTATGGTATAGATCCTGTACTTGTTAAGATTTTTATCTTATTACTAGAGGCCTGGTGCATGAAATTCATTCACGGGGTGGGGGGGGGAGGATCCTCTCAGCCCAGCCTGCACCCTCTCCAATCCAGGACCCCTCGGGGGATGTCCGACTGCTGGTTTAGGCCCGATCTGCCAGAGATCGGGCCTAAACCAGCAGTTGGACATCTCTCTCACAATCCAGGACCACTGACTCCTAACTGTTCACCTGCCTGCCTGACTGATCACCCCTAACAGCCTCTGCCTGCCTGCCTGATCACCCCCAACTGTCCCCCATACCAGCCTGATCACCCCTAACCACCTCTGCCTGCCAGCCTGATCTCCCCTAACTTCCTCCCCTGCCAACCTGGTCACCCCTAACTGCCCCCCCCACTGCTCTGCTCACCCCTTCCTGCCTCCCCCCCCCCTGCCAGCCTGGTCATTCCCAACTTCCACCCCTGCCTGCCTGGTCGCCCCCAACTTCCCCCCCTGCTGGCCTGGTTGCCCCTCACTGCCCCCCCTACCAGCCTGGTTGCCCCACGCAGCCTGCTGTTCGGTCATTTGGTCACCCCTCACTGCCCCCCCTGCCAGCCTGGTCACCCACGCAGCCTGCTGTTCGGTCATTGTGTGAGGGCGTCCTGACCAACTTGAATATTACCATTTTATTACTATAGATTTTATTATCTTTATGGAAAATATGTATGCCAACCAATTATTACTAATATATAGGAAAACAATGACTTTTCCTACACTGCTATTTTAATGAGCTTTCTTACTGAAATTATTTATTCTGATGATTTTTCAGTAATGGGTTTTACAGTATAAATTATAACCTGTAAATAATGGAACTCATTTTATCTTTTACTTGTTTTATTACTTGGTCAGAATTCCTAGATAACACTGTGAAATACTATGTTTCTGATTTTATTGAGAATATCTACAGTGCTTCACCATTTTTATGTAAGGTGTTGGCTAGTTTTAGATTACAATTTTTATCATATTAATGATTTATTCTTCAAATCCTAGTAAACTATTTTTTTTATTAGGAAGTGAATTTTATTAAGTAATTTTTAGCATTTATTGAAATGATCATGTGTTTTCCACTTTTTTTAGATCAATTATAAAAATTGAAGTAATTAATTATTAATAAATTATCTAAGGTTGAACTGTCTCTGTATTACTGGCATAAAGTATATTTTGTAATAATTTTCTATTTTAAAAAATATTTTTATTGATTTTTAGAGAGAGAGGAATAGAGATAGAAACATCAATGTGAGAGTAGAACATTGAACAGCTGCCTCCTGCATGCCCCAAACTGGGGATTGAGCTCAAAACCTGGGCATGTGAATCAAACCAGCAATCTTGCCCTGACCGGCTTGGCTCAGTGGATAGAGTGTTGGCCTGCGGACTGAAGGGTCCCAGGTTCGATTCTGGCCAAGGGCACATGCCTGGGTTTTGGGCTTGATCCCCACTGTGGGGTGTGTGGGAGGCAGCCGATCAATGATTCTCTCTCATCATTGATGTTTCTATCTCTCTCTCCTTCTCCCTTCCTCTCTGAAATCAATAAAGAAATATATTAAAATAATAATAATAATAATGTCTCCTTAAAAAAAAAAAAACAGCAATCTTTTGGTGCATGGGATGATGCACAGCCCACTGAGTCACACTACCAGGGCTGTAATAATTTTCTTTTTACTCACTTGATTTAGTAACATTTTCTTAAGACTTCTGCATCTTCGTTTCTAAGTGTTATCGGACTGGATTTTTGCTTTGCTTGTTTGTTTTGGACACTATTTTTCTGCTTTTTGTTTCAAGAATATGTGAGTTTTCCATCTTTTTTTGTTGTTGTTGTTATCCAGAATGACTTGAATAATATAAGAGTATCTGTTGCTTAGCAAATGCTTAGAACATAATTTGGTCTTAGTGGCTGTGGGAAAATTGGGTTTTATTTTTTAACTAGTAGGCCAGTGCTTGAAATTTGTGCATGGAGGGTTCCCTCAGCCCAACCTGCACCCTCTCCAATCGGGGACCCCTTGAGGGATGTCCGATTGGGCCTAAACTGGCAGTCGGACATCCCTCTCCCAATTTTGGACCGCTGGCTCCTAACTGTTCACCTGCCTGCCTGTTCGCCCCTAACTGCCCTCCTCTGCTGGCCTGATATCGCCCCTAACTGCTCTCCCCTGCCAGCCTGATTGCCCCTAACAGCCCTCCCCTGCAGGCCTGATCTCACCCCCAACTGCCCTCCCCTGCCAGCCTGATCTCACCCCCAACTGCCCTCCCCTGCTGGCCTAGTTGCCCCCAACTGCCCTCCCCTGCCAGCCTGATCACCCCTAACTGCCTCTGCCTCATCCCCCACCACCATGGCTCTGTCTAGAAGGAAGTCAGACATCCAGAAGATGGTTGGTCAACCCAGTCTAATTAGCATATTACCCTTTTATTAGTATAGATAGATTATAAAGGATAGGATTGCTTAAATGGGTGTAGGAGGAAGCCTTTTTCAGCAGGAGGAGATGCTCTTGGCAGACAAAAATACATAACCCCTATATCTGGACTGATAGCCAGCCATATGCACTATACTGCCAAACTGCTCATTAAAAAATTGAACCGCTTTCTTACACCTTACACCAAACAGCTGTTGCCCTTAAAACCCCTCCTCAGCCCCCACCTTAGGTTCTGCCTTCGTAGTTCACCCAGATTAGGTTCTGATTGGTCGTTTTCTATGCCAGTCAGCATCTCTGGGCCTATCTCCGAGCCTGATCAGAGAGGTGGGGCTGATCAGCAGCCCCTGTGGCTGCTGGCAAGGCCCAGAGAGAAAGAGAGGCAAGGGCTGATCAACAGCTGCCACGGAGGCTGTGGATCAGACCCTGATTCTCTCTCCAGGCCTCTCTCCATGCCTAATCCGCAGCCCCCTCGGCGGCTGTCAGTGCTGGGTCACCGTGGTAACCCAGCACTGACTGCAGGACTGACTTCCAATGTTGGGTCGTCCGTTCGGTCATTTTGGACGTTATGGACACTGGGTCTTTATATGTATAGATCATTGCTACAATTTCTCCCATAATTGTCGGCATAGTGGAAAATTTTCCTTGGATCCCTTTGGGAGCAGCTTTCTATTGTTTATTTCTTATAAATTTAAAATTTTTCTCACATAGAGTGTATATATTGTTCTTCATCATATATATATTTTTTTCCTAAAGTGGTATATTTGTAGTTTCTCCTAGATGTAATCTTTACCTTTGGCAGAACTTTTGATCTTTTACTGTCATTTTAAAGAGCCAGTTCTTAGAGTGATTAGTTCTATACTTTTAAAACTCATTACTTTCTGGTTTTACGTGTCTCTTAAATCATGCCCTCCCATATTTTTTAGATTTATATTTTTTCTCTGTCATCTTATGTTATATGTTTAATTCACTTATTTTAATTTTTTCTGATTTAATAATATAAATCTTAGTTTTAAAATGTTTGTATAGTATCTCTTAGAGTCCCAGATGTTTGGAACCTGAGGGAATTGTTAAATCATGTAAATCAAACCTTTTGCGTTCCATATTGGGAACGTAAACAGGTGAAAGGCTTGTCTCAGAGCCAGCTAGTTGTAGAACCAAAATGAGTATCAGTGTCCCTGACCCTCTTTTTCACTGCACCACTCCACCTAGCTTCTTAACCAAAACAGATATAAGAATGAAATAAGGACAATCATTTCTACTGGAAATATGACCTGTCTGCCATGACAACTTAGGAAACTCCCCTCAAATGCCTAGGACTTAAGTGTCCAGCTACAGACATTCTGAGTACTCTTTTTCATTCTCTGGGACAGAGGTTAGTTTGTGTTGACACAGGCTGAATCAATAAACCTTCTGTTGATTCAGGTAGGGTGCAAGGCCTGTAGAGGGAGGCTTTGGAACTAGAGTTTCAGACCAGTGGAACCATACCTGTCCTGAAGCATCCACACATTTGTTCAGCTGCCCAGCTCTAAAACTGACCTCCAGGTTAGAGAGCCTGGCTCTGCCCGCTTAGTGCTCCCATGTGCCAGTGTGCCGTCATGACCTGGATGCATTTTTACCTGAAAGCTACACTGGTGAAGGATTGCATCTCCTTGAATTAGAGTTCTGGGGGGTGGGGAGAGAACAAGTGGATTAAGAAAGAGCTGTGCTACCTTGTATTAGTGAGAGGTGGAGTGTTATGAGTAATGTGGACAGGATTCTTCATTTTTACTTACCAAGGATTATGAAAGCTAAATACTTCCTTATAACATTTGATGTTGATGACCCCTTGAAAATGAAGATATAAAAATATGGATTTGTGTATATACATATTGGTGAACATACATATGTGTACATATATGTATTTCACACACAGAGAAGAATCTAAAACCCCAAAGATCTTGTGGTGGAGCATCTTCATTTGAAGGGACAAATGTTTTTGCAATGGGTATAATTTTTACCTTTTTTATAAGTGTCTGTGTTCCTGATCCAAATTCTGTGAACCTGACACTTTGAAAGGCCAAAATTCAAAATGCCAGAGTTTTGAGTAAGCAAAGGTTTATTGATGGAGAAGGCACCAACACCAAAGGATGGGGGACTTAGTGGTGCCTCAAATCTATCTTATGAAAGCACAGAGTTCAGGCTTCTTTCATGTCAAGGGAAAGAGTAATAGGAGAGGCAAGAGATAATTGACAACCATAGACATCTGGACACCAACTAAGGGTATGAGGAAGATCGTGCTTAGTCTGTTGACCCTAGTTGACATTGAGTATGGTCAGGAGGTTCCTGCAAATCTTTGATAAACAATATATACTTCCCTTATCTCCTCTGGAGAGGCACTTTCTGGTAAGAGTATGTTTTTATAAACCTAAAGCTGGAAGCAGAATTCCACTAATGATTAATATGTTTTTTGCAACACTAACAGAAGCTATTAGCCCAAAGGCCATGGGAACAAAGCAGGCTTGAACAATATGGAGTCGGAAGGGCCAAGTATTTCACTCTGTTACATCTATTTTGTCTGAGTTTTTTACATTTGACACAGAATAATACTCAGTATATGTTTTATTTCTATTTCTTGTACTGCATGAAGGTAAGGGGAGTTTGACTTTTATTACCTGGAGTTGCCTGTAAAATTCAATGCAGGTTATAAGATTTTGAGTCAACTGTTGTTTATTATGGGTCAACTCTATGAAATTCCCATACCCAGGGGCTTTTAAAAGATATATTTCATTCACTTTTACACAGCCACTTCCTGTATAGTGGATGTTGTCATTCTTGCTTTAAAGATGACGTCACAGAAGCTCAAAGAGATTAACCAATTTATCCTGGATCACACAGTTAATAAATGTCAGAATCTAAAATCAAATCCAGATCTTCTGATTTCGAATTTAATATTCTTTCACCTCTCTGCCAGGACAAAGCAATTTCATACTACATGTTCATTCTTCCAGGTCTAGGAGAATGCCTTGTTTACCTTTATACAGAGCCTTGTCAGCTGTTTCCCAAGAGATTATACACTAATTATCTTTATTGATTTTTATTTTTATCAAAGCATCACATCAGTATTCTTTGAGAGGTCAGATCACAATGCTATAAAACCTTTAAAAACTAGCCATTTTCCCCAAGAAAACACACAAAAAATAACTAGCCACCCACTGACCCACCCTACATGATGAATTTTTGTTCCAGAATTAATCCATGCAATTTGATGTAGAATTTGAAGGGAGAGGGAATAAGAAATTGTGTTTCCTTAGCAAACGTTATGTTCCACACACTTTCCACAGGGTATCTTATTTAATCCTCAGAAGGACTCTAACTTATCCTGGGACTCCAGCCCTAGTGCTATTTCCACCTCACTGGGCTGCCTCTCTGTGTTATGAGAAATGCATTAATTATCATATGTCAAGAACATCAGATGTCTTATTTTATTCTATTGTGTAATTATAACTCTATCTCTTTTTTATTGATTAAGGTATTACATATGTGTCCTTATCCCCCCATTAACCTCCCATTCATGCCCTCACCAATCCCCCACTGTTGTCTGTATCCATTGGTTAGGCTTATATTCATTCATACAAGTCCTTTGGTTGATCTCTTCTCCTTACCCCCACCCTCCACTACCTTCCTTCTGAGGTTTGACAGTCTGATCGATGCTTCTCTGTCTCTGGATCTGTTTTTGTTCATCAGTTTATGTTGTTCACTTAGCATAATGCTCTCCAGTTTCATCCATGCTGTTGCAAATGGTAAGAATTCCTTTTTTTTTTTTTAACCACAGCATAGTATTCCATTGTGTAGATGTACCACAGTTTTTTAATCCACTCATCTGCTCATGGGCACTTAGGCTGTTTCCAAATCTTAGCTATGGTGAATTGTGAACCTAAGAACATAGAGGTTCATATATCCTTTCTGATTGGTGTTTTTAGTTTCTTGGGATATATTCCTAGAAGTGGGATCACTGGGTCAAATGGGAGTTCCATTTTTAATTTTAAGGAAAATTCATACTGTTTTCTACAGTGACTGCACCAGTCTGCATTCCCACCAGCAGTACACGAGGGTTCCTTTTTCAACCCATCCTAGCCAGCACTTGTCCTTTGTTGATTTGTTGAGGATAGCCATTCTGAAAGGTGTGAGATGGTACCGCATTGTTGTTTTGATTTGCATCTCTCAGATGATTAGTGACTTTGAGCATGTTTTCATATGACTCTTGGCCTTCCTTATGTCTTCTTTCGAAAAGTATCTATTTAGGTCCATTGCTCATTTTTTTTTATTGGGTTGTTTATCTTCCTTTTGTTAAGTTGTATGAGTTCCCTGTAAATGTTGGAGATTAAACGCTTATTGGTGATAACATTGGCAAATATGTTCTCCCATGCAGTGGGCTTTCTTGTTGTTTAGTTGATGGTTTCTTTTGCTGTCCAAAAGCTTTTTATTTTGATGTAGTCTCATTTGTTTATTTTCCCTTTAGTTTCCATTGTCCTAGAAGCGGTATTGGTGAAGAAATTGCTTTAGCATATGTCTGAGATTTTGCTGCCTGTGAATTCCTCTAGTATTTTCATGGTTTCCCATCTTATGTTTAAGTCCTTTATCCATTTTGAGTTAATTTTTGTGTATGGTGTAAGTTGGTGGTCTAGTTTCAGTTTTTTGCATGTATCTGTCCAGTTTTCCCAACATCATTTATTGAAGAGACTGTCTTGACTCCATTGTATGTTCATGTCTTCTTTGTCAAATATTAATTGAGCATAGTGGTTTGGGTCGATTTCTGGGTTCTCTATTCTATTCCATTGATCTATATGTCTGTTCTTGTACCAGTACCAGGCTGTTTTGAGAACAGTGGCTTTGTAATACAGCTTGAAATCTGGTATTTATATCCCACCTACTTTGTTCTTCTTTCTCAGGATTGCTGCAGCTATTTGGGGTCTTTTTTTTAATTCCAGATGAATTTTTGGAGAGTTTGTTCTAGGTCTGTGAAATATGCCATTGGTATTTTAATGGGGGAGTGCATTGAATCTATAGATTGCTTTGGGTAGTATGGGCATTTTAATGATGTTGATCCTACCAATCCATGAACGTGGTATGTTCTTCCATCTGTTTATGTCTTTCTCTATCTCTTTTTTCAGTGTCCTGTAGTTTTCTGCATACAGGTCTTTTTCCTCCTTAGTTAAGTTTATTTCTAGGTATCTTAATTTTTTTGGTGTGATGGCAAATGGGATTGCTTTTTTAGTCTCTCTTTCTGCAAGTTAATTATTGGTGTATAGAAATGCCATAGATTTCTTGGCATTAATTTTGTATCCTACTACATTGCTGAATTCATTTATTAAGTCTAATAATTTTTTGATGGAGTCTTTAGGGTTTTCTATGTAGAGTATCATATCATCTGTGAATAAGGACAGTTTTACTTCTTTTCCAATTTGGATGCCTTTTATTTCTTCTTCTTGTCTGATCACAATGGCTAGTACTTCCAGTACTATGTCAAATAGGAGTGGTGAGAGTGGGCATCCCTGTCTTGTCCCTGTTCTTAGGATGAAAGGTTTTAGTTTTTGCCCATTGAGTATGATGTTGGATATGGGTTTGTCTTTTTTTTTTTTTTTAATAAATTTTATTGATTTTTTACAGAGAGGAAGAGAGAGGGATAGAGAGTTAGAAACATCGATGATAGAGAAACATCGATCAGCTGCCTCTTGCACACCCCCTACTGGGGATGTGCCCGCAACCAAGGTACATGCCCTTGACCGGAATCGAACCTGGGATCCTTGAGTCCACAGGCCGACGCTCTATCCACTGAGCCAAACCGGTTTCAGCTGGGCTTGTCTTAATGGCTTTTATTATGTTGAAGTATGATCCTTTTATTCCCACCTTGCTGAGAGTTTTTATCAAGAAAGAGTGCTGGATTTTGTCAAATGTTTTTTCTGCATCAATTGATATGACTATGTGATTTTTATCTCTCAATTTGTTTATGTGATGTATCACATTTATTGATTTGTGGATATTGTACCATCCTTGCATCTCCAGGATATATCCCACTTGGTCATGGTGTATGATCTTTCTTATGTAATGCTGGATCTGATTTGCTACAATTTTGTTGAGGATTTTGGCGTCTAGGTTCATGAGGCATATTGGCCTATAATTGTCTTTCATTGTGTTGTCTTTATCTGGTTTTGGTATTTGGGTAATTCAGGTTTCATAGAATGAGCTTGGAAGTGTGCTTTCCTCTTGAATTTTTTGGTATTGTCTGAGGAGGATAGGTTTTAGTTCTTCCTTGAATGTTTGGTAAAACTCCCCTGTGAAGCTGTCTATCCCCAGGCTTTTGTTTGCTGGAAGCTTTTTGATGCCTGCTTCAATTTCTTCCATAGTTATCTGCCTATTGAGATTTTTAGATTTTTCCTGAATGTGTTTTGGAATGTTGTATTTTTCTAGGAATATGTCCATTTCCTCCAGGTTGTCTAATTTGTAGGAATAGAGTTGTTCATAGTATTTTTTAATAACCCTTTTTATTTCTGTGGGGTCTGTTGTTATTTCACCTCTTTCATTTCTGATTTTGTTTATTTGGGTCCTCTCTCTTTGCTTTGTGGTGAGCCCGGCTAGAGGTTCATCAATCTTGTTTATCCTTTCAAAGAACCAGCTCTTGGTTTCATTGATCTTTTGTATTGTATTTTTCTTTCTTTCTTTCTTCCTTCCTTCCTTCCTTCCTTCCTTCCTTCCTTCCTTCCTTCCTTCCTTCCTTCCTTCCTTTCTTTCTTTCTTTCTTTCTTTCTTTCTTTCTTTCTTTCTTTCTTTCTTTCCTTTTGGTCTCTATGTCATTTATTTCTTCTCTGATCTTTATTATCTCCTTCCTTCTGCTCACTCTGGGCTTTTCTTTTTGCTCTCTTTATAATTCTTTAAGTTGTAGAGTTAGATGATTTATTACCATTTTTTTCTTGTTTTTTGAGGTAGGCCCCTAGAGCTATAAACTTCCCTCTCAGGACTGCTCTCATTGTGTCCCGCAGATTTTGGATTGTTGTTATTTCATTGTCAATAGTTTCCAGGAAGTTTTTAATTTCTTCTTTGATCTCTTTGGTAACCCAATCATTGTTTAATAGCATGCTATTCAGCTTCCAGGTGTTTGAATTTTTTGGATTGTTTTTATTGTAGTTTATTGCTAATATTATGCCATTGTGGTCTGAGAAGATGCTTGATATGATTTCAATCTTCTTGAATTTGTAGAGACTTTGCTTGTGACCCAATATGTGGTCTATCTTTGAAAATGTTCCATGTGCACTTGAGAAGAATGTATATTCCACAGCTTTGGGGTGAAATGTTCTGAAGATGTCCATTAAGTCCATCTGATCTAGTGAGTCATTTAGCATTGCTGTTTCTTTGCTGATTTTTGTTTAGAGGATTTATCTGGTGATGTCAGTGGTGTATTAAAGTCCCCTATTATTTTTGTATTGTTGTCAGTCTCTCCCTTGATATCTTCCTGGAGTTTTTTTTATGTATTTGGCTCTTCCTGCATTGGGTGCATATATGTTTATCAGGGTTATATCCTCTTATTGTATAAATCTCTTTAGTATTATGAAGTGGCCTTCCTTATCTCTTCTTATGACCTTCACTTTGAAGTCTTTTTTGTCAGATATAAGTATTGCTACCCCAGCTCTTTTTTCTTTTCCATTTGCCTGGAAGATATTTTTCCATCTCTTCACTTTCAGTCTGTGAGAGTCCCTTGTTCTGAGATGGGTCTCTTGTAGACAGCATATACATGGGTCATGTTTTTTTATCCATTCAGCTACTCAATGTCTTTTGATTGGAGCATTTAGTCTGTTTATGTTTAAAGTTATTATTGATAGGTACTTGTTTGTAGCCATTTTTATTTTTTGTGCCTGTGTTTCTTCTTCCCTTTTTATTTCTTCTTTTTATACCAGTCCCTTTAGCATTTCTTGCATTGCTGGTTTGGTAGTGATAAACATCCTTAGCCTTCTTTTTTGTCTGTGAAGCTCCTTATTTTCCTTTCAATTTTGAATGATAGCCTTGCTGGATAAAGTATTCTTGGATTCAGTCCCTTGCTTTGCATCACTTTGTAAATTTCCTTCCATTCTTTTCTGGCCTGATGTGTTTCTGTTGAGAAATCATTTGATAATGTAATGGGAGATGCCTTGTATGTAACTTTCTGTCTCTCTCTTGCAGCCTTTAAGATTCTCTCTTTGTCCTGAACATTTACCATCATAATTATGATGTGTCTTGGTGTGGGTCTTTTCAGGTTAATCTTGTTTGGGACTCTCTGTGCTTGTATGACTTTTTTCTTCCCCACATTAGGGAAGTTTTTTGACATTATTTCTTCATATAGGTTTTCTAACCCTTGTTCCTCTTTCTGTTGTTCTGGCACCCCTATTATTCATATGTTGCTTCATTTCATGTTGTCCCATAGCTCCCTTAGGCTCTCCTCCTATCTTTTAAATTTTTTTTCTCCAATTGCAGTTCAGTTTGGGTGTGTTTTGCTTCCCTGTCTTCTAATTAACTAATTTGGTCCTCCAATTCTCCTAGTCTACTCTTGAAAGTTTCCATGGTGTTTTTTCTTTATTGCAGCTATATCACTCTTTATTTCTTCTTAATTCTTAAATAAGTTGTTGATTTTTTCATCCATCCAGTTTATGAACTGTATGACCCTTATCCTGAATTCTTTTTTGACGTAATGCATGCCTCTGTTTCACTTAGCTGCTTTTTCAATGATTCCTCCTTTTCTTTCCTTTGGGGATTTCTTTGTCTACCCTTTTTTTTTTTTTTTCTCACCAAAGGATCTAGATGTTTTTTCATGCAAGGGCTACTCCTTGGGTGGCAGTGGCTCCTCGGACTGCGGTTGCTCCTTGGGTGGTCGCGGCAGCAGCTGCTCCTCAGTTGGCAGTGGCTCCTCTGGTGGGTGCTGTTCACTGCAGTGGTGGCTCCTCTGGCTTGTGGAGGGAGGCTGCTCGAACAGCTGCTGCTCCTCAGACAGGGGAGGGCTGCTCACGTGGCTGCTGTTCCTCAGACTGGGTGGGCTGCTCATGAGGGTGTTGCTCTTTGGATGGGGGCAGGTTGCTCGCAGGGCTGCCGCTCCTCCAATGGGGGACAGCTACTTGCGTGGCTGCTGCTCCTCGGACTGCACGTGCAGCTGCTGCTCCTCGGATGGGAGCGAGCTGCACATGCAGCTGCTGCTTCTCGGATGGGGCAGGCCCGGCTGCTGCTCGTCAGACGGGTGCAGGCTGTGTGCAGCTGCTGCTCCTTGGATCGGGGTGGGCTGCTCGGGTGACTGCTGCTCCTCAAATGGGGGCGGGCTGCTCACAGAGCTGCTGCTCCTTGGACAGGAGGAAGGCTGCTCACACAGCTGCTGCTCCTTGGACAGGGGTGGGCTGCTCATGTGGCTGCTTCTCCTCAGATGGGGGCAGGCTGTTTGTCCAACGGGTGCAGGGTGCAGGCTGCATCCAGCTGCTGCTCCTCAGATGGGGGTGGGCTATGTGGGGCTGCGCCTCTTCAGTCATGGGCGGGCTCCTCATGCAGCTGCTGCTCCTCAGGTGGGGGTGTGCTGCCGCGTGGTTGCTGCTCCTTGGACAGGGGGACGGGCCGCTCACACAGCTGCTGCTCCTTCAACAGGGGCAGGCTATGTGAGGCTGCCACTCTTTGGCCTTGGACAGGCTGCTCGCAGGGCTGCTGCTCCTCGAACAGGAGTGGGCTGCTCATGTGTCTACTGCTCACATGGTTGCAGTGCCCTGGGGTTTCTCCAGGTGTCCTCTGCCCTTCCTGCTGCGAATTGTCCCACTAGCTGTGTCTCCTTCACGAATTCAGGGTGGATATTACTCGATTTAGCTGCTCACTCTATCTACTCTGGGACAAGGCTCCGGACACATCCATCTATTCCGCTGCCATTTTGTCCTCCTTGCTTCCTCAGATGTCTTATATCCCTTGTGAAAATTCAGCTGGTTTTCAGAAGTTCATCCCTCTTGTCATAAATTGATTGGTTACCAGTAAGTCAAAAATGAAACTAAAGCAATCTGCACCAGAATTTTATTAACCCAAAGTGGGTATACAGATGGCCAAAAGACATATGAAAAAAAATGATCATCGGAAAGATGAAAATTAAAATGACAATGAGGTATCACCTCACGCCTGTCAGAATGGCTACATCAAAAAAGCAACAAATGACAAGTGCTGGCAAGGATGTGGAGAAAAGGGAACCCTAATACACTGCTGGTGGGAATGCAGACTGGTGCAATCATTATGGAAGTAGTATGGAATTTCCTCAACAAATTAAAAATTGAACTGCCATTTGACCCAGTGATCCCACTTCTAGGAATATATCCTAAGGAACCCTAAACACCAATCAGAAAGAATGTATGCACCCCTATGTTTATAGCAGCACAATTTACAATAGCTAAGATCTGGAAATAGCCCCAGTGCCCATCAGTAGATGAGTGGATAAAAAAGCTGTGGTACATTTACACCATTGAATACTATGAAGAAGTAAAAAAGAAGGGTTTCATACCCTTTGAGATATCATAGATAGACCTGGAGAGTATTATGCTAAGTGAAATAAGTCAGTCAGAGAAAGACAATTATCACATGATTGCACTCACATGTGGAATCTAATTAACAATATAAACTGATGTACAAAATAGATCCAGAGACACAGAAGCATGGAAGACAGTGGAATTTCAGAGGGAAAATGGGAGTGGGTGGGTGGGTGGGAAGAGAGCAACCAAAGAACTTGTATGCATATAAGCATAACCTATGGACACAGACGGGAGAGTGATAAAGACCTATGGTGGGGGGCAGGGGCAGGCTAGAAGGGTCAATGGGGGAAAAGGGAGGACATATGTAATACTTTCAACAATAAAGATTTTTTTTTTAAATCTAGGTATTCTTTCCTACTCTCTTCCTTCTGAAACTGGTGTACCTCTTACAACTTTATTAGAATTTTTTTTAGTTTTTTAGGAGTTACTCAAGTCAGAAGTGGTATGTAATTTTAAGTAAGTGTTCTTAATTTGTCCTCTAAAGTCTTGCATGTTTCCCTGTCGGCAGAATGGCATATAGATAGCCCTTTGAACTTGTGCATACACAGCATAGTCTGCTGCATTTGTGAAATTCAGCACAAGCACTGAGTCATTTGTTGGCACAAATCATGTTTACTAATATTTTTTTGCTTACATTCACTTTTCTATTTAAATGGTTCATTAAATATATATGATAGAATTTTCATCTCTTACCACCCACCCTTTTCTTATTCAAGGTGTCTCCTGGCCTTTGTGTACAGAGGCCAATTAATCGGGTCAGGAAGTGTTATTCTCTGTCATTTATTAAATTGTATGTTCTTCAAACTCAGAAACTCTGCCTAATACTTTTATGCCCTCCTTTATAGCTGTACTTATAATTTTGATACATGAAAGAACTCAATAAATGTGTGTCACATTGAATGGATTGCAATTGTAGTAACTGTCTGCCCTTGGTGCATGTCCTATTTGTGCCTCCGTAAGCCCTGTTGCGTTCAGAAGCGAGTGCTTCCAGAAGGGAAGTGAGGTTCCTAGAGATACACAATTTACTGTGACAGACAGTAGAGCCTGGGGTTCCAGAGTCCAACTGCCTGCCCCCCCCCTTCTTTGCTCTTTGCTCTTCCCTCTTCCCTTGGGGCTGTCTCCATTTCCCAAATCTGTGTTGTATCATTCTGAATTGGGAAATGTCAAGTTCAAAAAATTGCACTAGAATTCTCTTCCCTTCTCCCTCTTTTTTGGTATAACAAGAACAAAAAGTTACTTTCTTGTAATTATTTCATTCATTTTGAAAGTTATCCAAAAAAGTTGTTGAGAGTTATGTTTGAGCCATTTGTGAATCAAGGAAATCAACCTTTTAATATTAGAGTCAAGTGTTCAGGCCTTATCCTTCCACATCAGCCTTTTACCTAAATATTTCAGTTTTTCTTGAACTTTTCTTATTGTTTTTCTCTTTCTAACTTCCTTTCTTCTGCTGATGTCAACATGTTAAGGTATTTGTGTTTGTTTAAGTGTCTGAAAATATAACTCCCACAGCCCAGAATTGCTTTTAGAAGTTGCCTGGACTCAGAAGACATGATTCTGCTGTTATCCACCTTTGCTTCTGCTCTTAGCCCCAGGAGTCTGCCTCTGTAGGACACAGGCACCCAGGGCAAGGCAGAAGTGGTTCCAGTAAGTAAGGAGGATGAGCCTCCAGTTCCACAGCCCAGCAAACATTTACTGAGGTCTTACTGTATGCCAGGCACTGAGCTAGGCACTGATGCTACAAAGATGAAAAAGAAATGAGTGCCATTCCAGCAAGGGAGACTGAGTTATAAGTAGAGAAGTATAAAACAGTGCAGGAAATGTAGTGGTAGGTAGTTGTGCAGGGTGAGGAAGAAGCACAAAGGGCCACCTAACTCAGCTGGACAAAGCCATAAATGGTTTCTTAATGGAGCCTGAGGAATTAGGACAGGAGACGGGTACTGAAGTGTAGGGATCATGAAAATGAACTTAGAGGTGAGGAGAGGGTAAGAAAGGACTCAGGAGGCATTGGCAAAATGAGCTCAGGTGCTAACTGAGAAATGGCTGGAGTGAGGCATGTCAGGGCACTGCCACATGTACTTGAGTGCTGCTGAACAGGCAGCACAAAGAAGGCCTTTGAAATAGATGGATGTAAAGAAGTGAACCAGCACCTGGTCACAGAGGAAATGAGGGTCTTGCTAAGGAATAGAAATCAAGCTATCACTACCTTTCCACCTGTAGGCTGTAGGGAGCCATTAATTTAATTTAAGTAGAAGAATGACCTCACCATTTTCCTTTTAGATCGAGTCATTGGGCACCAACACTTAAGATCTGTTTAGGGGCAGAGCACTAGAGGTAGAGAGGAAGCTATTGCAGAATCCAGGCAAGAGTTAAGGGAGACCTGCATTTGAACATGTATGACAGGAATAGAGGAAGCGATGAGTTCAAAAAGGTAAAATTGGAAGCACCTGGTAAGTAGTGTGTGTAGTGGTGTTCAGAGGAGGGAATTTAGAATAATTCCAAGTTAGGAATTAAGAGGTCAAGAAAATGCAGGAGGGGTAGTGATTTTGAGATCATGATGACTTCAGTTCTAGATGTGTTGCGTTTGAGGTGATCATATCCAAATGGAAATACCAATCAGGTGGCTTGACATAGGGGCCCAAATATGAAATGGTAGCATCGATTTGAGAATTAGATATATCTGAAGAATGCACAGTCAGTATTTGAGAATGAGAACATGGGTTGATTAAATATCCCTCAGCTAACAATACTTGTCTAAGAACCACATGTTGCTTAGACATATGAAATAAAGTTCTAGATGAACACATACATAAGTGATTGAATATATATATCTATACTAATAAAAGTGTAATATGCTAATTAGACCAGACAGCAAAACGACCTTCTAGATGTCATTGGGGACGTCTTTCCGGACAAAGCTGCAGTGGCGGGAGCTGAGGCAGGGGCGGTTAGGGGTGATCAGGCCAGCAAGGGAGCAGTTAGGGGCGATCAGGCTGGCAGGGGAGCAGTTAGGGGTGATCAGGCTGGCAGGGGAGCAGTTAGGGGTGATCAGGCAGGCAGGGGAGCAGTTAGGGGCGATCAGGCAGGCAGGCAGGTGAGCGGTTAGGAGCCAGCAGTCCCAGATTGGAGATAGTGCAGGCCAGGCTGAAGGACCCCCTCCCCCCCCCCATGCACGAATTTCATGCACTAGGCCATATATATATATATATATATATATATATATATATCCCCTAAGGATTAATAAAATAAAATATTCTGTGAAGCATTGCATCAGAATAGATGTTTGCAAGGAATGCAGACAAAACAACATAAACCAAAAAACACTTTCTCCAAAAAAAGAGCAGACCATGTAGAAAATTATAGCTTTGAATCTGTGTCAAGGAAGGGTGTCTGACAGCTACAGGATATGAGAAGAAGTTTCAAATTACTAACTTGTTTGGTTTGGAGGAAAGAATGTTCACAAGTAGTCGCCAGAAACCCCTTATATCCTCAGTATAAATGAAGTCACTGTTAGTACATCCTCACCCTGCTCACCCTGGGCATATGTGTTTACCCAGCCTTTCATTCCCCCCCGCCCCACTCCATGCTAGTAAGTATGCAACTGCACAAAATACTGCTTATTTCTAGATTGGGACATTCACTAAAGTCATTTGATGTCTCAAAGTGGAAGTAAAATGGTAGATGTTTTCTAAGGAAAAGAAGCTTCATATATGGTATGATCTGTATTACCTTCCAGAATGGCAACTCAAACAATACATGAACTCTTGTATTAAGTGATATAAAGAATTGTATTTCTTGTAACAGTTAGTATCATATATTTTTAAGTTTGAATTACATTGATAATTCCATGATAGGTTTTCTAAAACTCTAAAGTTTTCCAAAATTCTCACCTGTTTCATTACTGTAAACTTCATAAGAATTCTCTCTGTGTGGAAGGGGATTTAGAAAAACTGCAGTGAAATACCAGCCTTTCAGATCAACAGTAAGTAAAAATAAAGGCCTGACAACAAATAAATATAGATAAAAGTCTGAGTTGATGTGGTGGTTCATCTTTTGAGAATTTCAGAGGAATTATTGTAGAAAAGTGGAAAACCACAAAATGGGTTTTATTAAATTACTCATCAAACTTGTACACCTCTATGAAGACCAAAATGAAACCACAAGAAAGCATAGATGGAAAAACACTGACCTCTGTGATAGGATAGCGTTTCATAGAGGTGGTGTGAGAGCTGATCCTTTGTGGAGAAACTTGTTCAACAACAAGAAAAATACAGGTTTGTGTAGAACAGAGGGGTTACTGACAGAGTGAGAACATTGTGTCCTAGTTATTTTCCGTCTACTTTGAGGACAATCTGTAAAAAAAAAAATAGAAATTATATTTTAACTTGCCCCCTTCCAAGTGTTGGGGTGTGCTAAAGAAGTGAAAATGTATTTCTTTAGTTGTCTGTATAAGTTATAATTATAAAGACAATTCATTTGGCTTGACTCTGACTCCTGAGCCAGACATGAATTATTTGAAGTTACTTTTCTCTGGCCCACCTTCTTTAGCACATGGGAAGGTAGCAGATTTTTGTACTGACCACATAGCACTGAGGCCTATTCTACTTGTAGGGGAGGGAGGCCTGGAGCACAATGAGTAGGACTTTAAGGTACATCACAAACTTGTTCTGGTTTCTCCTACCATGGCCTGCCACAGTGCCCGAAGAGGCCATTAACAAATGGCTTTGGGTTAAGGTAGCAGTTCCCAAACTTGTTTTGTAAAACATCAGGGCTGAAGGATACTAGCAGTTGTTACATAGAAAAAAGGGGAAAGAAATTCCATATTCAACTAAGTTTGGAAAATGCTGGTTAAACAGAGTTAAGCAGGATTGGTTCTTTGCAGGGCCCTCTAAGCATGTAGCACCATTCCCTTGATGGATTCATGGGCTGGGAGCCAGTTCTGAGGTTGAATCTGGGTAGGTGGTGAGTAGCAGCAGGACAAAGCCTGAAATCTGAAACCAAATGTGCCAAAATGTTGGCAGTGGTTGTCTTGATTGGTGAGGTTATATAATTTTTTAAAGTTTCATTTTATTTACATTTTGTACTTTTCAAATATTCTGCAACAAATGTGTATTTCCTTTGTAATCAAAAGAATTTTCTAAAAAAGAATCAAATATGCAATTATTTTGCAATTTAGCTACTATGAAAATATTTGTCTTCCTTTAAATATTTGTCTTCCTTTAAATTATAATTACTAATAGTATTAATATGACTAGCAAGAAGTATGGATTTTGTGCAACAAACCAAAAATAGATCTGCTTCAAGAGTTGTTTTAAATCCTACCTCTTAACTATTTATTTTAGATTAGTAATATAAATGTATAGTTATATTTTGTCGGGGGTGAAAAGATGTTGCTTTGACTTACAATTTTGTTTCTGATACTTGGACCTTCCCTAGATTCTAGAATATGATATAAAATAAATCACCTTTTAATCTAGAAAATGCTAAAAATAAATACAAGAATAGATAGATGATAGATAGATAGATAGATAGATAGATAGATAGATAGATAGATAGATCTTTCTGAGATGATGGGGGAACCTGGGAGAACTGAAGTGGATAACTAAGACCCACCTTACTGATGAGGATGGTCTCAAATTTTGATAAAGTTTCCTGAAAGCTGGCTGGGACTCAATAGTGAGTAAACAAACATTGCACCCTCTGAAGTCTTGAGTAAAACATAGGTGTCTGAAATTGGAATTTAATTCCTGGACAGAGGAAAGAAAATGGTGGCTTCTGTCAACATCTAAGAATGGAGATATTGGAAGGACACCTTCTGATAGTCCTAATTTGATTCAGTAGCTTTTTCCTGGTCACAGAAAATGGCCCAGATCACTGGAATCATACATTATGCAAACTTTTTAGTCTGGCTTTTTTCTTTACCAAATATATGCCTTCCAAATATTTTCTCCCAGTCATTGACTTATCTTTTCCTTTTCTTCACAGTGCCTTTCAAAGAGCAGGGGATTTAAAAAAAATTTTTAGAAGGTTTTAATTTTGATAAAATTCATCTTATTAATTTGTTTTTATCAATCAGAGGTTTTCTCCTATATTTTGTTTTTAGAAAATTAATGATTTTAGAGTTTATGTTTAAGCTTGTGGTGCATTTTTAGTTCATTTTTGCTTGTGATGTGAGGTATACATCAAAGTTTGTTTGTTTGATTGTTTTTGCATACTAATTGTTCTATCACTTTCTTAAAAAGACTATCCTTTTTCTATTGAATTGCTTTTGCAATTTTGTAAAAAATCAGTTGTCCATTTATATGTGGGCTCATTTCTGGATTCTCTGTTCTATTCCATTGTTTGTTTGTTTTTCTCTCTGTCTCTAAGGCAGAACTACATTGTCATGATTATTGTACTTTTATGTCAAGATTTTGAAATTGGTAGTATTAATCTTCCAACTTGTTTTGTCTAATCTTGATCCTTTTCATTCCCCTGTGGATTTTAGTATCAGATTTTCAATTTTTACAAAAAAGCTTGCTAGGATTTTTATTGATTGTATTGAATTAATAGGTTAATTTGGAAAGAATTAATATCTCAACAATATTGAGTCTTCTGACCCATAAACATAATATCTTTCTCTTTCTCTACATTTATAGGTTTTCTATAATTTCTTAGTAATTAGTTTTACTGTATATATCTGTCACATCCTTTGTCGAATTTATCTGTAAATATTTAATAATCTTATGATTTTTCTTAAGTTTTATTTTCCAGTTTTCATTGCTAATATAGAAATACAATTGATTTTTATGCATTTATCTTGTATCCTAAAACCTTGCTGGCTCAACTCACTTAGTTCTTGTAACTCTTGTAGATTCTGTTAGATTTTCTACATATGTTATCTGCATACGTAGTTTCACATCTTCCTCTACAATTTAGATGCCTTTTATTTTTTTCTTGCCCAATTTCACTAGCTAGGACATCCATCCAGTATAAGGTTAAATAGAACTGGAAAAAATAGACATTTTTACCTTGTTTTCGATCTTAGAGGGAAAGCATTCAGTCTTTCATCATTAAGTATGATGTTATCTGTAAGTTTTTTATAGATATTCTTCATTAGGTTGAGGAAGTTTTTTCAGTTCTTATTTTGTTGAGTGCTGTTGTCAAGAAAAGCACTCTCTAATCAAATAATTTTTATAAAAGTGGCATTAAAATGATAAAGATTTCATTTACCAGAATAATACTTCCTGAAATTTATATGAATACATATAATTTCTCAATTTGTTATCTATTATCTACTTTGTATATAACATCTTTCACCTTAGGATATCAACCATTACTTAGGTAATTCACACAATTTATTGAAAGAAGCAAAAATGATTTCCTTTATTTTCTAGATCAGAAAGCCAAGACACCAGGACATTAAATAGCTTAGTCCCAGGAACAATGATTTATTTGCTTGTCCAAATACAAAATTTATACACTTACATTCTTATAGGTTAAGAAAACTTTTTTGAATAAAAAAGATTGAAAGAAGCTTCTGAATACTATTCTTTCTGCTCGCATCCCAAACAGAGCCCCAAACATGTGGGAAAAAGGAAAGGCTGGATCTAAGAGCCAAAACCAACAAAATGAAATCTCCTGGAGGCCACATAAAAGATCTCTGGTGCATTTCTGAAAGTCAGCTGTCCAGACCCAGGCTTGGGGAGACCATAGCAATGCCTATGTTGAAGTTTGGGGCTTTGGTTGGTCACAAGAGCAGAATTATTCAGTCATGCTATTTAAAAACTATCAAAAATCACAAGAAGATCATGGCTGCAAAGTAAGGAAATGTGTTCCTATGGATATTTGAACATTCTAAGAAAAAGAAGACAATGTCTTACCATCAGAAAGAATAAAATGTTCGTGAGATGGTAACATCATTTAATATAAAATAAACAACTTCTTGAAAGATAAGGAATACTTCAGAAGAGATTACTATATTGGATTTTTTGGAGAACGAAGACATTTAAAACATAATACTTTTTTAAAAGTATAGTAATAGAAAATGTCCCATTATATATTTAAAATTAATTATGCTATAGGCTTTGAGAGAACTCTTAGCCCAGAGCCCAATATCATCATTCATTTGACTGTCTGAAAAAAATTACATTCCGTTTTTGGCTATTAGTATAAAGAGGGTGGGGTAGACTTAACATTACAGTCTATGAATATTCTCTTTTAGACCAAACCAAGCTAAATTTTCTGTGGTTGATTATCATTCATGTTGTCTGCCAATTTAAATATTTTGAAAGGAAAGTTTATATTTTTTCATGTTCACAGACTTAATACTTCTTTTAAATAAATATTATTCTTTGTTTACATTACCTTAAATTATAATAATAGCAAATTCAGATTGTTCCCACTTTTCTCATTAAGAAAATGTGTTAAATAAGCTAAATTCATGTCTGATTATATTCCTTATGAGGGGAGAATGGTTGGGCAGAAGAGGGGTTAATTTGAGCGTGCCATGAACCCTCCAGCTCTCTTTTACATCATTTAATTTTTAGAGGATGGGGGGATTAAAGGTACCCCGTCAGTAGGATAGAGGTTCTTTTCTAATTATAATTTAAATCTCGGAAAAATATAATAATTTAATTAAGTGTATTTTAATATGAAAAGCCTCAACATGGATACTTTATTATTAAAGCAAAAGTCTGGATTCTCTTTTTGCTTTTTCGGATTTTCTGCTGTGAACCTTGCAGGCCTGCTGATGGCTCAGTCACATGGGACAGGCAGGGTAGGGCACGGGCCACTCCTCAAGCCCGCCGCTGAGGGAACAGGAATCTGCTTCAGCCCAAGGAAAACAGAGAAAGTCTTTTCCGTTTCTTTTAGGTGTTATATATGTTTAATAATCAGCATGGTATTGTAGTTTAAAGCATGTGCTTGACCATGGGTTTTGGATTCAGGTAAACCTACCTTCACATCTTCTCCCCCACCTTCTAGACATTTGATGTAGTGCCTCAGTGTGATCTCAGGACAGGGTGATTTGGAAGAGGCAGTGAGATAATGTATGTCAAAGGCTGAGCACAGAACCTGGCCAGTATGAGCATGCAATAAATCAGTGGTTCTCAACCTTTTTAATGCCGCGACCCTTTAATACAGTTCCTCATGTTGTGGTGAACCATAAAATTATTTTCGTTGCTACTTCATAACTTCATAAAATTATTTTCGTTGCTACTTCAAAATTATTTTCATTGTAATTTTGCTACTATTATGAATCATAATGTAAATATCTGTGTTTTCCGATGGTCTTAGGCCCACAGGTTGAGAACCGCTGCTGTAGAGCCTAAGACCATCGGAAAACACAGATATTTACATTACAATTCGTTAACAGTAGCAAAATTACAGTTATGAAGTAGCAATGAAAATAATTTTATGGTTGGGGGTCACCACAACATGAGGAACTGTATTAAAGGGGCGCGGCATTAGAAAGGTTGAGAACCACTGCAATAAATGATGGCTGTTATAATGCATTCCAGGTGCATAAGTACTTCATCTGTGCTTCCAGCCATTCTCTTGAAGATAAAGACAAGATTACCTGTGCACACTCTGCATCTGTACCTGTGGCACATGTGTGCTAATAACACTTTTCCTCTGAGACTCTTATTTCCTCTCACATACACTGTTACTTCGGCCCATGGTGACCCTGGATTAGGAAAGAAACAGCTCTGAAGAGCTCCTCCTGTTTCTTGTTATTGCTGTATTTCTCCCAGTGTCTTCCAGTGTTTTGTGTCCCAGGGCTCTACCCTGCTGTCTATTTGAAGCTTAAACACCGTTCTTGAGAATTGGGTTATGAATTTTTTTCTATTATTAAATCTTTACCTCAAACTTTAAAAATACTTTTTATTTCTTTATTAGAAAAAAATGTATTTTTATTAAGCTAAGGGAGCTTTGAGTAGTCTCGCGGGCTTTTAAAAACAGTTTTGTAGAAGCCACAAGTTGTTTTAAAATTGAGGGTCTTTTCAACTTGACAAAATAGTCCAAGTCCTGTGAGAGAAACAGTGTAGATATTTCTCAGAATTAATAAAATAACCATAATCTATGTAAATACAATTGCTGCACTGTAATTGTAATTGGATTATAATGGCAACCCTAATCTGGACATACTTCTCAAAAAAATGCTTTTAAGAAAATCTGTTGTAGTTTGAAGACCTGTTGCTGAAGAATAAGGAGAATAGAGAATGAAAGTTCTCTTAGTGTGGAAATATATTCTTAATTAGGTAGAGAGATCTAATCTATACATCAGGCGTCCTCAAACTACGACCCGCGGGCCACAAGCGGGTATTGTTGCCGTTTTGTTTTTTTACTTCAAAATAAGATACGTGCAGTGTGCATAGGAATTTGTTCATAGTTTTTTTTAAACTATAGTCCGGCCCTCCAGCGGTCTGAGGGACAGTGAACTGGCCCCTGTTTAAAAAGTTTGTGGACCCCTGCTCTACATTTTAACAAACAGTAAAACCTACTTGGCGACCAGGAAACCGAAGTAAACAGTGATTCTGAACCAACCCCTAAATCCTTTGTAATGTTGTGTTTGTACTGATCCCAAGCACTGAAGAGAAAAAGCAGAATCTATCTTCTTTATCCTCTGGAGAGGAGAGAGAGAGAGAGAGAGAGAGAAGAGAGAGAGAGAGAGAGAGAGAGAGAGAAGAGAATGCTAGGGGTGAGGGGCACAGAGAACACACAGGACACAGCGGTAGGGGATAAATTAGCGTTAGGATTTCTGCAGTTTCAGAAAAGAGTGTGGAACATTCCACATAAATAGAGCAAGGGGGAGAGAGAACAAAGGACAAAATGCAAATCTGAAAGAGAAAGTAAGAAAACATGTGCCAGGTCAAGGCAGGAGTCTAGTAAATGCTGTTTTTTCTCAGACCCCCAGAGCACTGACCATTTGAGTGGAAAGCCAGGCAGAAGGCCCGCAAGGATAACAACATCTACTTTATGTTTGTTGAATGGAGGCTGTCATCAGTGTCAGGGTCAGAGCTTGTTTGTCAGACTTCTAACTTCTCCGCCAGACAGCTGAACTTTAGACCAGCCATCTGCCAGGTAGAACACAGGATGGAAGGGGAGGCGTGGGCTGCACTGGGTTCCCAGCACTGCCGCTTGACACACGCCCAGGTTCCTTCCTGATCATCACCAACTATCTCATCCTCTCCAGCCAACTTCCAGTTGGTTTCCAGCCAAATAAGGAAATTAATAAGGACGGACGTGTGTTCTGAGTATGTAGTTTAGCACAAAAGTTATGAGGGCGTGTAAAAATGTTTCTTGAAAAGTTTAAAGTCTCTAAAACTTTGGAAACAAGACTAATGAGAACTACAATCTGCATAGGTATTCTAGTTTAAGTAGTGAGTTGTGTTTGCTTTATGGCATTGCTCCAGTAAAACAGAAATTTCACCCAGCAACCATTTGCCCCGCTTTTACTGCTGTCTACAAGAGGTTGGGAGTGGCCACAGCTGTTCCCATTCCCCTAATGATTTTTTTGCATCTCTCCTCCCCGTGCTATTAAGTGTTGAAAGGAGGGGCCACTTAGTAATTCTACACCTGTTCAAGTCTGCACCTATCAACTTGTTGAGCTTCCTAAACAAGTGTGGGGCAAAGCTGAGGACATCTGAACCTGGTTGGACTTGGCGGTGGCTGCCGCTGACTCTGGCTTTGCAGATTTTTTTAGAGTCCCTAATGTATCTCCTGCAATGGCCGTTGATGACAGCAATTTGTATTCCAGAACAAAGAACAAGCTACAGTCAGCTCAAAATGATTACAAGTCATCAAGACGGAGTAGTCTGCCGCCTGAACTACTCCTAGGACATGATATTAGAGGAAGGCTTCAAAGAAACATTAAAAACTTGGAACCCATTCACCTGAGGCGCCCGAAAAAGAGACCATCCATATTTCCAGGTAGGAATTGTTTAAATTTTGTCTGTTGGTTAAAAAAACAAAAACCTGACAAGGACTGTATTTTATTTGTTACTATCAGATGTGTTATATTTAAAATTAATTTGGGACATGTTTCAGAGCCAAATCAACATGTTTGAATGTAAAAAATAAAATGATTCTCCAATCTGAAAGTACTCCCACTTCTTTTATTTTCCTAACACCTTTAAGGGTCTGTGAATAGGCATCTGTTTTATTATTTGTGTGGATCAGCTTTGCTTACAGTCCTGAAGAAGTCCCCGCTGCTTTTCATTCACTGGCATTTTTCCCTTTATTTTGCAAGATCATTGGATTGTTGAGTGAAGCTGATGTGTGTGTGCCATAGATATTAACATTAAATAATTGAGTACATGCTTCAAATTCCTGTCTTGCATCAGAGCCTAAAACCTTTGGTAGAAAAGGGCTCAGTTAAACAATGTGGATGGTGAAATGTATGAAAGCTCAGAGGCCTCACTGCGTTTAATCTTGATGAAAGGGCTCTGATGTCTGCTGTAGATGTTCGTGCCTGGATATTACAGATGTGGAAATGGTATAAGATGCTTGTGACAGTGAGCCCTACCTCAGGGATCACTGAAGAATATGAATTATTTAGTCAACTTGATTTCAACAGTATTTGCATGGGAAAATCCTGGAGAAACTGGAAGTGACCTTTTTGTTATGATTAATTGGTTTATTAGACTCTTCAGGCAGGGTAGAAAAGGGAAAAATAATTCAATCAGGTTTTACTTAGTAAAATGATATTGACTCCCCTAACAGCTGAGTCTTTGTATTGCTTTAGGAAATAGGAGGTGATTTGGAAATATTGGACTCAAGGCCACGAGCTGAAAATTACACTTCTAAGGAAGCTGTTGTTTTCATCAATTCTTTTTGGTTCAGTGATGTTGCCCTGATGTCTAGCTCCTCTGCAGGAAAAGCAAAGCCCAGACTGGAAGGAGCCAGAGGTGTGAATGTATTAGTGTGCTGGGGGAGAAGGAGGGGCTGATATGATATGAAAAATGCTGTAAGGAGGAACATTTACATATCTAAAGTATCTCAAAACACAGTTGCTTGGGGCCTGTGCTCTTTGATCTGCAAGACCTGAAGCATTGCCTGCTGAGGTGGTTCCCTACATATCCCAGGAACCTTCTGCCAGACCTATTTTTCACCTGCTGCATTTTCTTCTTTCTTTCTTCTTTGGGTTAATATATCTGGATCCATGTATACATGATTCTTCCTGCTTTTCTCCACCACCAAGCCCCACTCCCATACCTCACAAGGGCTTCTCCTCCTTTCCAAACTACCAGATCCCAGGACACTTCACTTCTTTGCCATAATTCCCAGTTTGGCCTCTCTTTCTGTAAGATCATCTAGTTCTAGGCTGTTGCCCTCATGTCTAGCTCCTCTGCAGGAAAAGCAAAGCCCAGACTGGAAGGAGCCGGGTGTGAATATGTGTACAATCACAAAATTGCGAGGAAACCTGTTAGTTTAGATCTCACACAGGTTATCCTTTCTAAGATCTCCAATTGACATAATTAATGTAACAGGGTGGAACGTGGAAAGAGTATTGGACTTAGGTGAGCTGAGTTCTAGTCTAGATTGTGTTCCTAAATGGCTGTGTGTATTTTTCAAGCCACCTCACTGATCCCTATGGCCTTCAAGCATGTTATTTATTTCTGCCCCTTGTCCCTTCACTGGAACAGCAACAGGAGATGGCCCTTACTGTCCTTCTCCCAACCTCTCTGCCAGGGTCTCCTCCAATTGACAAGCTTGAGAGTCACCTGCCCAAAGTTTGAATACTACTGGTGGCATGACTCCTAAATTCCTTTCAACTAACCTTCAACTCCACTGTCATCCATGTTGCATGAATTTCTTTTTACAATGGATGACTTAGAAATGCCACTGGCCTGAAAACCCCACCTCATCTCCTAAACATCAACTGTAAACAGAAACATGGGTAGATTGTGAGAACCTATTCCCATTTTATACAGCTATGTATTTGCACATAAGGAACAGGTATTATGTGGGACCTGAGGGTCAGAGAAATTAAGATGCAACTCAAAATTAATAACTAGCAAAAGTAGGGCTCAGACAGGACCTTTGGACTACCGCACTGAAGCTGCTTCCCTCTTTTATGTTTCACCCTCTTGTCATCTGTTGTTATCATTTGTCTGAGAAGATTCTGGAGGACATGTCAGTGTTCTATATGTATTCGCTTGGAACCTCACATGCACACAGACACCTTTAGCCTCCACCTCAAGTCTCATGTCTTCAGTCCCACACTGAATGACTGATTGATCAGTTCATTCATTCACTCACTCATTCATTCACTCATGAGATATTCATTCCATTCTGCACTGTGTTAGGAATAGACCTTCAAGAATCCAGCTACATGTTGCCCTTCTGTTCTTATCTAAAAGCCATTTTTTCTCTAAGAGCCATTGCACACTGAGGATAGTTACACACCCCAAATGCAAATCTGTTTGCTTCATTCCCTTACTTAAAATTCTTCAGTGGTTACCACTGCTCTTAGGATAAAGTTCAGACTGCTTAATGCAAAGTACAAGAGACTGCATAATCTGCCCCTGCTTCCATCCCCAGCCCCATCTGTTAGCACACCTTCCCCTTGTCTCCTCACAAACTCGGTCAACTTCAGATCCCCATGGCGCAGCATGCTTGCTCTTTTAAGGCATCTAGATGCTATATACCCTACCTGTAGAGTTTCACTTCACTAATTCCTACCTTGGCTTTAGCTGTCAGTTCAACATCCCTTCTTCTAGGAGGTTTTCCTGACCCTCACATCTGGGCTGGGTCCATTCTGTGTCCTCATAATACCCAGGCTTTACCTATCATAAACTTAGTATCAAACTGTATTGTAATTGTCCGTATCTCCCACCAACCATTGAGCCAGAGACCATATCAGTCTTGTTATCCATTGTATTCTTAGTATCTGTCACAATGTCTGGCACATAGTATGTGCTCAATAAATATTTATTATTGACACAAATTGTGCTAAATGAAATTAACACTTGGCATAGTTTGTATGCTCTGCCTTCTTCCAGACTCTACTTGTGCTATTCTCAGTCACCTCCCAAGACACACACACACACACACACACACACACACACACACACACTCCTGCATTCCTGTCGTGCTCTTTCTTCCATTTTCTATCTCAGCTTCAAGGCCAAATTCAAGTCTTCTGACTTCTGCAGCCACCCAGTCTTCCTCCTCCAGCCTCTTGTAGTTTTTTCTCCTTTATGCCCACCACCTCCTTGGCTTCAGTACTACAGGAAACTGTAAAAAAGAGTCCTACCTGGGATTGTGTTAAATTAGCTTAGGTTGTGCATGGGTTCAGGGGTCATTGTCCCTCTGTGGCAACTGTTAAGTTTTTGTTTTTATAGAAACTCTTTGAAAACAGAGACTATATCTTTATATGTCCTAGAATGACCCAATTGTCTAGGAGGGGGAATTTCACAGAGTAGGTGTTCAGTCAGCATCTGTTATTTTATTAAGTAATTTGCTTGGAGCTGTGTCCATCCTGTAGAGCCTATCTGATTGCATTTCCAGGAAAGAACTAGTTGGCAGATAGAGACTGTCAAAAGGGAAGGTCTTTATACTGACCTTCATCATGGGAAGTGCAAGGTATCCCTTGTCTCAGGGTGCAATTCATTCATTGAAAAATGTCTTAGGGTTATACCATATTCTAGGAACTATTCTAAACCTTGGGAGGAAAGCAGAGGGAGGACGATGTCTGGTCTAGGCTGATGGGAATTTTCCTATCAGAGTGCTTGCCTATTGTGCTACTCAATAAATACTTCTTGGATACAGAAATGAGGGAACACCATACTCACAGCAATGAATCTTAAAAATAGAACCAATATATTTAAAAATCATACTTATACAAAAACATTAAAACCCAACAATTTTTATTCCATTAAAGACACCTTAACAACAGGATGCTAGTTTGAGTTGCTACAAAGTTCTGCAGCTTCAGGTCTCACCAGGCCGGGTGTTATCAGTGACGGTCCCTGTAGCAGGCAGAAGCTTGCTTCCCCTCCTCCTGAAAGACTGCCAGTAGCTCGATAGCAGGGGTGAGCCCAGCTAAAGAAAACAAAGGGAAGAGACAGAAGTGGTCCTAATGTTATAGGCACCTCTCACCAACACCAGAGAGGTGTTACTGGACAGGACGGCCTCCTGAGCCTTGTCCTTTCATATAAATGAATTTATACGAAAGTCCTTGACTGCATTGTGAAAAGCCAATTCATTAAAGGAATTTAAGTATGCACCTTTATTGAAAAAGCAAAGCAGGCAGACCTATACATCTGGCTTATGAAGCACAGATGGGCTCTCAGCTAATCTGCAGAGCAAGTTGGGTGGGGGTCTGAGGCGTTATCTACTCTCCTGTCTATAGGCTTCAAACTTCCTCTGCTGACTATTTTGGTACAGCTTAATTCTCAAGGTCCCTTTTTTTGTTTTACTTTGTTGTGGCCTTCCCAGAAATCCTGAGAAGCACCTGGCAACTTTATCTTGCCAATCCTTGAGACTGCTGGCTTCTCTGCTTACGAAGTAAAATGGCCCTTTTTTCCCTTTCCCCTCTCCCCCTCCCTTTCTGCATTCTGTCATTAGGTAGGTTTTTTTAACCATGTGCTCTGTGTCCTTGGCTGGGGGAGATAATGGCTTGTTAGTTACAAGCTGGCTGCAAATTACCCACACTGTTTGGCCTTATTTTAACTTTTCTGTCTCAGTTTCCCTGTCCCTCCTAACCTGAAATCCTGTAACACTAACATACACCATAGCCACGGTACGTCGGATGACAATGAGCATCATATATACCTGGAAGAAAACAGGCCTCAGTGCCAGGTGTAGTGGGCTGTTCATTCAGCACTGTTAAGCAAGCAAGTTGTGTGTTCAGTCAGCCAGTTCTTAAAATACTCTACTAATTTTACAGTCATCTGTTGTGAAAAGCAAGGAGCCATCTGCTCCAAACAAACAGCCATCCCCACAGACTTCCTTGCAACTTAGTCAAAGGACAAGTGTTATGAGGACTGCTTGTGGCCAAGAGGAGCAGGGAGCTCTGGCCCGGACTTACATGGCAGATGCACAGCATGTAGGCTAACCATGGTTCTTGTTTTAACTCAATTCTGTACAAAAGGCAATTTTTTTTTTTTCAAATCCACAATCTAAAAAATATTATTTTTATAATTGGATTGCAAACATTTCTAAAGTGAAACTGCTTTTCTTGGAAACACAGTGTCATCATTAGAACAATGCCAGTTAAATGTGTCCTGTCCTTCCTTGGGGTGATTGGAGGCTATGAGGACAGGCAGTGTGGTCCGTTTCCCTTCTGAACACCTACTGTCACAGTCACGTGAAAGACACTGGGGTTAAGCATGCCTCCTCTAGTGTCCTGTTCTCTGTTAGAATGCTGTCATTCCAGAACCCTGCTGAGTAGTACACTGATGACATTTCAGCAGAGCCTTCCGGGGACATGGAGAACTCGGTCAGGCCTCCCGAAAGCTGTGCTATGAAAAGAGTGCTTTCTGGATAGTGTTCAGTTGACATAGGCTGTGCACGGGCTCAGTGGTTCCACTTTGTGATGACAGGAACTATGGTTCATGCACCTGGGATTCCCAGGTGGTAAAATAGGCAAGGTAAAGATGTGTGAAGATAAAGTGTCACAACCACTCCTGGGCCACACCCTGGCCTGGATGTTCCTGGGCCACTTCCAGAGCAGCCGTGCTCAGGGGCCAGGCCAAGGAGCCTTGAAAATAGGACATTGAACCTCTCCTCTCATGAAAGTGTTTCATCTATGAATGTCACCAAGTTAATATTTTCCTCACAAAGGGTTAAGTCCTAATCCCCAACTTACTAAAAGTGTAACTGGGGACAAGTCCCTTGATGTCTCAAACCAGTTATGCAAGTTATATTAAACTCAAATAAGATAAAGCATGACTATGGAACGATGAACTAGAAGTAACCAAGTTCTCTCACTCAAAGAGCAGAGTGCATTAATTTGGGCATTCATTTTCTGTGGCAACCAGTATTTAAACCTCCCTGTTGCACTACTTAATGGCAATACTGACACCATGTTGTCTGGCACAGAAGCCCTAATTGACAATGAATCTGCCTACAGGAAAGTCCCAAGGGACCTTAATCCCCTCCCCACTTCCTCTTCCTTTTTCTCCTCCTCAGGGTTTATTTGCTGGAGGTTTGTGACTTCTCATAATTTGTTTCTCTTTTCTTCCCCCTCTAACAAACAGATAAATGGGAAAGGGTCCTAAATTGAATGTTCTTCCCTAAGAGCCCAACTCAGGAAGGGTTCCCATTCTTTTGAGATTTTTGGACTGCTGTATGACTAAAGGAATATTAATTTATCAACATTTGTTTTCAATCAACAGAATTACTGGAAGAGCTTTCTCAGAATCTATAGGCACTGGCACTGGAGATTTAATTTAGTAAGTCTAGGCTGAGGCCAGGCTTCTAACTGCATTGTAAAAAAATTCCCCAGATACATATGACATGTGGCCTATCCCCCCGGTCAAGAATTACTGACTTAAAAGAACTAGAAAAAAATCCTTAAAGATCAAAGTTTTTCTAACTATTCCATATTCCACATGTAGGAAGCAGTAGACAGCTATTTATGGTAGGCCCCCACACACTCAGTCCCCACACACACCAGGCCCCACCACTCTCAAAGGTCAGTGTGTCCTTGGGCAGGAGGAGAACCCGTGTCTTCTCTCCCAATAGTGACTGCATTTGACCTCCATGATATATAGACTTCCTCCTGATATTCACTCATACTCTTGAAAAACAGACTGGGAGAGTGCAGAGGTCCAGCTTACTCATTTCCAGGTGTTTGTTCTGACACCTGCTCAGAACTACAGGATAAAAACACTGGGGCTCTCTCTGCCACCTTTTGACCAATATTTTAAATGACAAGAATGTGCTATGGACTAAATGTTTGTGCCCCCCCCCCCCCGAAATTCATATTGAAGCCATAATCCCCAACTGGATGGATTTGAAGATGGGGCTTTGGGGAGGCACTTAGGCCATGAGGGTGGATCTCTCATTAATGGGATCAGTGCCCTTATAAGAAGAGATAGGAGAGAGTTGGTTTCTCCCTCTGCCATATGAGGACACAGCCAGAAAGATGGAATCAGGAAGAGAGCTCTCACCAGACATTGAATGGGTCAGGACCTTGATCTTAGACTTCCCAGCCTCCAGAACTGTGAGAAATACGTATTTGTTGTCTAAACACCCAGTCCATGGTAACTTGTGATAGCAGCCCAAGCTGACTGAGCTATAGTATTTGTTAGAGAATGGGAAACATTTTACATTCTTTTAAAAATTTACAGTAGAGTTTGTGAATTTATGGTCTTGCTCCTTTATAATATAGACGTTTGAGATTTACCAACACCATAAAATATGTTAATATGTATAAAATTTGTACACAGAATATAGAATTCAACCCCTACTATGCACCAGGGTGTTTATAAGCCCCTAATCTCCTGAACTCTGCAGTTATAGAGTATAACTGTATGCTACTCGTTCTGAATGGAGTAGCATGCAACATCTGTTTAAATGTGGCATAGTACTATTGCATAGTTTAGGACTTAAAATAAGTTATAAAACTTGAAATGCCATGAATGAGATTTGTTACTATTCCAATATCACAGTGAGGAAACTGAGGCTCATGGAAAATCATTTGTTCAGTGTTAAGAGAGCAAATTTGAGATAGGATTTCACAATTTCTCAATTTCAAGTACTCCTTCACCAAATATTCTCTGAAGTTTATTCTATTCTCATGTTCCAAAGGTTATAACCTAAAGCAGCTTTACTACCATATATTTGAGTAATTGAACAAAAAAGTATATTTTTCCATACAGGTAATAACCAAATCTGAAATAAAAAAATCAATAAGTCTCTGGCCAAAATATGCTTGTGGGGCAGCTATGTGCCTGTATCTATCAATTGAAAAGTGAATATTTTGGCCCAGCCAGCATGACTCAGTGGTTGAGCATTGACCTATGAACCATGAGGTCTCAGTTTGATTTCCAGTCAGGGCACATGCCTGGGTTGCGGGCTCAATCCTCTGTGTGGAGCGTGTAAGAGGCAGCCAATCAATGATTATATCTCATCATTGATGTTTCTATCTCTCTCTCCCTCTCCCTTCCTCTCTGAAATCAATACAAATCTATTAAAAAAGAATAAAGAAAAGTGAATATTTTTCTCATTTGGGGGATTGCAATTGTAATTGCATTTCATGTAATTGTCAGGGCTCAACTTAATTCTTGAAAATAGGTCACCTTATTGTTTTGTGTGGCCCTCAGTTTAAAAAGTTGTTGAATGGAAAGTTCTACACCTCTTAAAGAGATGTGTAATAAATTATCATTTCTTTGGGCAAAGAATTCTAGAAAAGCTCAAAAGAAAGTAAAGTTTTTTAAAATGCCAATTTCTTGTAAGCATCAGAGTTTGAAAATATAGAAGGGTTTTTGTTTGTTATGTTTTGTTTTAAAGTGGTAGAAGATGATGGAAACTAAATGTCACCTGGGAGCACATTTTTCTTAAATTTAAATAAAAATGGATCAAGCTTCCATGCCAATACCTGTAGCAAGTTCCAGGCCCAACCCCAAGATTTCTATAACTTTTCAGGGACACATGTGATTGTGCTTAAGTTCCTGTTTCTGCTAATATTTTGTTTGTTTGTTCTTTTTTTGCCATGTATGGATTTTCTCATGATCTTACTCTGTATATATTCTGTAAAGTTCAACCTCTTTCCTTGATTTCCACAAACAAAAACTCAACCACTCACAGCCTCTGTGTGGATAGCTGATTCTGCTGGATGTCTGGAGAGACAAGGGGAATGTAGAACTTAGGTATTTATTCAGCACTAATGACTTTGATTTAATATTAAATGTCCCTGTTCTTTCAAAGACGTTTCAGCCTCCCTACCATCTGAGATTTTCTGATGCTTGCTCTACCAGTATTCTCCAACCTTTGGTCACCTGGTGACTCCTTTCTCCTTTTCTTCTACCCTCTATCCTTTCAACATTCCTTCTACCACCATGTCTCCAGAATCTCATGTTCTTCTCCCTCTATTGAATAGAGTCATTCTGATCTTTCCAGCTTCTACTCCCAAGTTCTTCTTCAGGCCTATCATTGCGCATCCGAAACCAATCAAAGGGCTCATCAAAATTAAAGGGCTATCTGAGATTACTTCTGTTAAGCCCGTGGTCATGATAAAGGTGTTATTAAAATCTGCTAATCTTTATAAAATTAAATTCAGATACTGGTTCATCAAATTTTGGATTGGCCTAGAAATATCTACCTTTAATAGTCATGGTTTGATTATGATAGGGAGACCTTCTGCTCATTCTTTGAGAAACTCTGTAGTCCAACAAGATTCATCTCTATAGGAGGCAGTTGGAGTCTAGTGGCAGGTTTTTTCTCTTTTACATATGTAGTATGCCTTATTCTAAACAAAGTTCTGGAAAGACCCCAACATGATTAGAGTTGAACATCTCCCCATCATCCTATTGCTCACACTGTCATTTGGTGTAAGCCAAAGAGCACTATTGTTAGAAGCTCTGTCAGTTAAAATATTTATAGACTCATTAGTAGGGGATAAGACTCATATTTCCTGTCTTAAGAGGATTTCTCTTGTCAGAAATATGTTTGTATTCATTTGAACAGGCTCAGTGACCCACATAGCTAAGTCACATGGAGAATAAAGCTTGCTCTGGGACAACCCAGAGTACTTAGCTTACCATCTTCCAGAGGTATCCTATATAATAAAAGGCTAATATGCAAATAGACAGAACTGCGGAACAACCAGTCACTATGATGCGCCTTGACCACCAGGGGGCAGACGCTCAATGCAGAGCTGCCCCCTGGTGGTCAGTGAACTCCCACAAGGGGAGCGCTGCTCAGCCAGAAGCCCTGAGCTGGGTTCACAGCTGGCAAATGCAGTGGCGGTGGCAGGAACCTCTCCCATCTCTGTGGCAGTTGGACATCCCCCAAGTGCTCCTGGACTGCCAGAGGGCACAGGATGGCTGAGCGCCCCCCCCCCCAACCCCCTGGCTGAGTGCATGAATTCTGTGCACTGGGCTTCTAGTGTAATATAAGATAGTCTTAAAGGATCAGGAAGTAAGACCCTCTCAGGTTAGCAAACTTCCACATTAATTTATATTTTTAATACCTAGAGTAGTGATAATTTCACTTTAATTTGAGTAACATTTTTCAATGAGAATAGCTTTTTTTTTAAGCTCAGTTTACAGTACAACTATGTCTCTTTTAAAAGATAATTATAAAAATAAAAAAGTGATCAGAGGGTCATTATAAAGTATACTAGTATAAATGATCCATACTATGAATTAACGAAGTCTCTTATATAATGCTTTCTAAATAATTTGTTTTATAAAAATGTTGCCCACTTCTCAGGAAGGTATCAGCTCTATTGTGTAAAGTATGTCTATACTATTCTTACAAATAAATGTACTGCCTTTTTCCTTGCTCCTGTCATCTTTCTACCTTAATTCTTAGCTCTTTGAACAGAAGGGCTAAATTTCCCATTTCTTCATCTTCCTAAAACATTTATTCAATAATTTCTGCCCACAGAGGGTGCTCAGGAAAATGCTATGCCTCACCCAGAGCTGTGCCATACTGTCCCATCTTCTATTAGTAGTGTGTGGATCTAGATAAGTAATTTAGCTACCCTGTATACTCTAGATTATTCCCTGTATTGCTCTAGTTGGTTTGGCTCAATGGATAGAGCATTGGCCTTCAGACTGAAGGGTCTCTGGTTCAATTCTAGTCAAGGGCACATACCTCAGTTGCAGTCTTGATCCCACCCCTAGTCGGGGCTCATGGGAGGTAACCAAATGATGTGTCTCTCTCACATCAGTGTTTCTTTCTGTCTCTCTGCCTCCCTTCCACTCTCTCTAAAAATCAGTGGGAAAACATCCTAGGATGAGGATTAACAAAAATAAATAAAATAAAATAGTAGCTGACCCCAAGAGTCTCTACTATTTTTAGGACCATATGGAGTCTAGAACTGTATCCAACAAAGTAGTTCTCTTATCCACTGCTAGATTTTCTTTGGAGATACTCTGTAGCACCCTGCGTTTACTTTCTGCTAGCACCTCTCTAATGTTTAAGCAGCTTTGCTTTCAAAATCAGCCAGAACTCTTGAGCATGGTTTTGAAGACCCAGGAGCCCTTCCAATCTGGTGCTCGGATGGAAGGCTTCGTCCCTGCCCCTATCCCTTCTACATGGACTCCAGTTATACCCAACCACTGACTGCTGTCTGGCCCTGCTGTTCCTTCAGAGATGGGATCTTCACAAAGAATGTCTCATCTTTCCACCTTGCTTTTCTCTGACTTTCATATTCTGTTTCAACTGAGTTCAAATGTCACCTTATCTCTCAAATTGTCTCTTATACCTCCACCCCTGATAAGTTAGTTACATATATCTTTTTTTCCATAGGTCTTTGCACATCATTTTATCATGGTATTTAATTCTGTACATATCTGTTGTTATCACCACCTTCTCTGCCCAGGCTCCAAGCCTTTTGAAGGCAGAAACTGTGCATCTCAGAAATTAATGGATGAATGAATAAAGGAATGAATGAATGTTGCAGCTGTCCATCCTAACTGTGAGGTCTGCCTTAGTTAGCAATAACATGCACAAAACTAAATGACTTCCAAAGAAGCAATAGTCTTCCTTAGTAGTGGTTTTCCAGGAAAAGTAGTTTCTTCCTCTCTTCAAATTCCTTGTTACCTGGACCCCTGTTATTTTGTACTCTTGCCTTAATGTATTCCAATTCCATAGGCTTTTTTGCTTATACTTTTAGCTACTTTAATTCCTTTGAAGATTTAAGTAAGTGATAAATATAATATCCTCTGAACATCATCTGAGCTAAATAAAGTATTTTTCCATCAAAGGCAGCCTCATTTTTCCACTTTCGTTTCCCTGCTTACTGTATCCTAAATAAAGCTGATGTTAGCTCTTCATGAGTCCATCAAGTTGCACCATGTTTTCAGGTATTTTTTAAAATATATTTTTAGTGATTTCAGAGAAGAAGGAAGAGGGAGAGAGAGATTGAAGCATCAATGATATGAGAGAATCGGCTGCCTTCTGCATGCCCCACACTGGGGACAGAGCCTGCAATGGGGCATATGCCCTGACCGGGAATCGAACCATGACCTCCTGGTTCATAGGTTGACGTTCAACCACTGAGCCACTTGCTGCTGGGCTCAGGTAAGTATTTTTTATTAATTTGTTTTGACTCTGCATCATTGACACTCCACTTTTGCTGGTATTACTACATATGCCACAGTAGCAGGGAATACAATTGTGTTTTGTACAACAATACGGAAGAGTTAAGCAGAAGGAATGAAAAGAGATTTAAAAGAGGAGAAAAGTGAATTTCCTAAAATCATTAATATAGTGACAAGTATGTACAACTTTTGCATTAAGTAGTTAGATATAAAGTCTTATTCCTAAGAAAACTTGTTGAAATGATGGTTCTTTGATGTCTGGAATGGGTTGTTTACCTGATGAAGCAACATCAATATCTCAGGACTAACCAGATTAACAAGTGACAGTGAACTCCGTACGGCCAGGGCTTTATGTGTTTGGCACAATTATACTCATCAGTGCTGTGTAAATATTTAATAACAGTTCCTCCCACACCTACTCCTGGTGGGGTTAGCCTTCCTGAATTGTCATGTCCATAATCAAATATGTATTTCTACATTAATCATTTGAGGTGTGGTGCCACTTTTTGGCTGGTTTCTCCAGAGTGGTTCCATGTTCCTTAAGCTTTGTGCCCTGAGTGACTGGAATAGAAATAATTAGTTATAAATATCAAACTGCACTCTATTTTTTCTTTCTTTTAAAAATCTCTTCATTTTTAGAGATAAAGCAGTCACTTCTTTTGAAATTACATGAAGACCTGGATGTTAGCATCCAGGCTCTGTAACTATGTGACATTTTTGGGAAACTCACTTTACCTCTGTGGGGTCAGTTTGCTCATTTGGAGAAGAACCCCCTGGGCTCATCTGTACAGGTCTCTGGATCCAAAGTTCCAGTGCACTACCTATTTCCAGATAAGATGTTTGGGCTTATTACTCAGAAGAAATAAATTAACTCACTTTAAGTCTACCTTTCTAGTGAATGTGGGAAAGGTGCTACTACTTAAATATTTAATATGTTGTCTGATTTTTTTTTTGGTAATTTATCCAATATTCATTATATAGAAGAGAGTCATTGTGGCAACACATCGGGATTCCAAAGCATGTACATATAGAATAAGTTAGCTATTTAATTATGTAAAATTTAAAATAACAACAAAGTTTAAAGTTATTAGAAAGAACAACATCTACTGGCTCCAGAGACAGAAGTCTACTAATTGTGTGACCTCTGCCCTTTGGTTTCTTTATCAGTAAAATGGCTGTCTTATCTTTCTGTTTACCAGAGAACAGGAAATGAGTTAAAAAAAAATAAGGATTCATTGCAGTTATAGGGGCTTCCATTGAATACTTTCTCCTATAAAGATACTGCTACAAGTTTTGTGACGGCGGTGCCCTCATTGTCATCTGCTTACATGTTCTATCCCAGTTGGTCTCAGGACATTTGCTACAATTTCATTGTGTCTGGCCACCTTTGGAACTACCATCTTTGCTCCTACAAAATGATCCTTGTTGTTTTTGTTACAACAACACTAATCAGGCCCAAGATAATCTTCCAAAATCAAAATAATTAAGGCCCCAGAAAAATGTGCAAATCCTTTTAGTTATATTTACCTTATCTTCCTCTCCTATGGGGAATTCCTAGTTTGCAGAAGTTTTGTTTGTGCACACGGATGTATCCAAGGCTAACTCAGGTAAACTGAAAAAGTTCTTTGGCCCAGGCCAACATCAGGTTCGTTTCTACCTACAGTTACTTTCACTTTCATGAAGTTAAATCAGGATTCAGGGAAGTGAACCCCAGTTAGGTTTTTTGGCTAGAACACAGAAAGCTGTGTTCCACTAAATCTTCAGTTAGGTAACCTTCATTACCTAGCAGTAACTATTGTGCTTTCCATTATAATAATTTATAGCATGTTAATCTCATGTTTAGATTGTTAATATTACATATATACTGGAGGCCTGGTGCATGAAAATTCATGCACTGGAGGGGGGCGTCCCTCAGCCCAGCCTGCCCCCTCTCACAGTCTGGAACCCTCAGGGGCGGGAGGCGACCTGACGATCAAGGGAAGGCGATGCCCCCATCACACCTCTGCTGCTGCCACTGCCAGCAGCGCAAGCCTCAGCCGGCCCTGGTTACCTGAGCCTCGAGCGGCCCTCGGAGGTTGGGCAGCCACCATCTGAGGCTTGCCTGCGCCTTGGAATGGCCCTGGGTGGCTGGGGGGCTGAGTGGACTGGGGGACTCTGGAAGTAGGCACGTAGAGCGGCCACACCTGCCTGGCACACCTGCTGCCCTGGCAGGGCTGAGAGGACTGGGCACTGCCATCTTGTGGCTGTGCGTGCTGCCATCTTTGAGGGTGTGTCAGTCAATTAGCATATTCCCTCCTTATTGGCTGTGTGTGCCGCCATCTTTGTGAGGGCATGACAGTCAATTAGCATATCCCCTCTTTATTAGATAGGATATTAATATATAGTCATGTGTTTTTATTTATTTTAGAAAGAGAGGGAGAGGGAGAGAGGGAAATAGAAACATTGATCAGCTGCCTCCTACACATCCCTTACTGGGGATCAAGCTGCAACCTGGGTGTATGCCTTGACTGGGAATCTTACTGGTGACCTCTTGGTACATGGGATGACACTCAACCAACTGACCCACACTAGCCAGGACAAATGTTATATATTAATGCATGGATATATCCAGAAGCATATAAGCCATTGATGTTATCTTTAAGTGCCATATTTTCATTTATCCCTTTGAACACCTTTAAAAATGTAGAATTCTTACATAGAGTCCCCCAATACTAACTTTAACTGTTCCCTAATTGACTAGGATCACCTTACCTAATTCAATCTTCATTTCTATATTAGTAAATCTTATAATTTTTATTATTATGATTATTTTTCCACATTGATTACCTCCCCAGCTGTGATTTATAGAAGAATCACAAACTAGATTAATCATTCATTCATTCATTCATACATTCTGTAAACACTTTTTTGAGAACCTATAACATGCCAGGTACCAGCCTAGAACTTGCTCATAAGTATTAGCTTCTCCTACTATTATTATAGAGCTCTCTATTTTTCCCTTTGAGTCTGTCAGTATTTGCTTTGTATTTTTAGGAGCTCTGATGTTTCGTGCATATATTGTTATTATATCTTGGTGAATTTACATTTTTATTATTATGTAATGTCCTTCTTTGTGCCTTGTAAGAGTTATATATATATATATTTATTGACTTCAGAGAGGAAGGGAGAGGGAGGGAGAGATAGAAACATCAATGATGAGAGAATCATTGATTGGTTGCCTGCTGCATGCCCCCTCGTGGGGACTGAACCCAAAACCCAGGCATATGCCCTGACCAGGAATCAAACCCTGACCTCCTGGTTCATAGATTTGTGCTCAACCACTGAGCCAGACCAGCCAGGCCTTGTAACCACTTTTTACTTAAAGTTTATTTTCTCTGATATTAGTATAGTCACCCCTGCTCTTTTGATAACTATTTGGATGGAATATCTTTTTCCATCCTTTCACTTTAAACCTATTTCTTTCCTTAAATCTTTATATCTAAAATAAATCTCTTGTGGATAGCAGATTGTTGGATTCTGGTGTATGTTTTAATTTCTTTATTGATTAAGGTATTACATATGTGTCCTTATCCCCCCATTGTCGTCCCCCCCCCCGTCCCAACTCATGCCCTCACCCCCCTTTTGTCTGTGTCCATTGGTCAGGCTTATATGCATGCATACAAGTTCTTTGGTTTATCTCCCTCTTACCCCCACCCTCCCCTACCTTCCCTCTGAGTTTTGATGGTCTGATCAATGCTTCTCTGTCTCTGGATCTGTTTTTGTTCATACTCAAAGTCACTAATTATCCGAGAGATGCAAATCAAAACGACAATGTGGTACCATCTCTCACCTGTCAGAATGGCTATCATCAACAAATCAACAAACGAGGATGTGGAGAAAAAGGAACCCTCGTGCACTGCTGGTGGGAATGCAGACTGGTGCAGCCACTGTGGAGAACAGAATGGAGTTTTCTCAAAAAACTAAAATTGGAACTTCCATTTGACCCAGTGATCCAACTTCTAGGAATATATCCCAAGAAGCTAGAAACACCAATCAGAAAGGATCTATGCACCCCTGTGTTCATAGCGGCATAGTTCACCATAACTAAGATGTGTGTGTGTGTGTGTGTGTGTGTGTGTGTGTGTGTGTGTGTGTGTGTGTGTTTAATCCATTATGCCAATCTAAGTCTTTAGGATGAGTTTAATCCATTTACATGCAAAGCAGTTACCAACAGGGAAGGACTTACTATTGCCATTTTGTTATTTGTTTTTTTGTAAGTCTTATACCTTTTTGTTTCTCATTTTCTTCCTTGCTGCCTTCCTTTCTGTTTATTTGAATTTTTTGCAATGACATGTTTTGATTTTCTTCTCATTTCATTCTTGCCCCTGACTATTGAGTATATTTTATAGATATTTTCATTTTGGTTACAATGGGGATTACATAAAATATGCTAAAGTTATAACAATTTATTTTAAACTGATAACAACTTAACTTCAATTTCGAACAAAACCTCTACTTGTTTATATCTCTGCTATGCTTCCAGGTTACATTTTTGATGTCATGTTGTGCCCCCTTTAACATAGATTTGTAAGCTTTTAAGTACTTTTGTCTTTTACATCCTGTAAAACAATCACTAGTGAAATTGCAAAGCAAAATTATAATGGCTCAAGTTTTTTATTTGTTTGTTTTTCTTTAAATATATTTTTATTGATTTCAGAGAAAAAGGGAGAGGGAGAAAGAGATAGAAACATCAATGATAAGAGAGAATCATTGATCAACTACCTCCTGCATACCCCACACTGGGGACTGAGCCCACAACCCAGGCATGTGCCCTGATTAGGAATCGAACTGTAACCTCCTGGCTCATAGGTGGAAGCTCAACCACTGAGCCATCACGGCTGGGCTCAAGTTTTTATATTTGTCCACGTATTGACCTTTACCAGAGGACTTACAGATTCACATAGTTTCAAGTTATTGTTTGAGCACCCTTTTGTTTAGATTTTAAGACATTTTTAGCATTTCTTTTAGGGCAGGTGTAGTGTTAACTCCCTCATCTTTCATTTATCTGGGGATGTCTTAATTTTACTCTCATTTTTGAAGAGCAGTTTTGCTAGATATGGTACTTTCAGTACTTCAAAAACATCATCCCTTTGCCTTCTAGCAGGCAAGATTTCTGCTGAGAAATCCACTGATAACCTTATTGGCAATTTCTTGTACATGACAAATCTGCTTTTTCTCTTGCTGCTTTCAACATTTTCTTTGTCATTGATTCTCTGCTGTTTAATTATAATGTGTTTCAGGATGGGCCTCTTTGGGTGTATCCTACTTAGAGTTTGTTAAGATTCTTATAAATTTGGGGCGTTTTCACCATTTTTTCCTCAAATGAATTCTCTGCCTCTTCCTCCTTTTCTCCTTTTGGGACTCCTATAATGCGTATATTGACCTGTTTTGTGGTATCTCATAAGTCACGTAGGCTCCCTTTCTTTTCTTTATTTTTTTTCTTTTTGTTTTTAAAACAATAACTTCAAATGACCTATCTTCAAGTTTTCTGATTCTTTTTTCTGCCTGTTTTAACCTATTGTTGAATTCCTTTAGTGAAAATTTCAGTGCAATAATTGTTTTATTCAGCTCCATAATTTCTGCTTGAACCTTTTTTAATCATTTTGATCTGTGTTGATAGTCTCACTTTGTTCACACATTTTTCCTGATTTTGTTTAACTGTCTGCCTGTGTTTGTTCGTATTTAATTGAGCATACTTAAGAACATTGTTTTAAAGTCTTTGTTAAGTAAATTCAAGGCCTGTGTTTCTTTAGGGTTTGTTTCTGGATATTTATTTTGTTCCTTTGGATGGACCATATTTAGCTTTTTCTTTGTATTGTGATATTTTGTTGAAAATTAGGCATTTGAAGAAGTCATTTCCTCACCCAGGAGTGCCTCTGCACAGAGGAAGCTCTTTGCTAATCAACCCACCATGAAGACTTAAGGTTCTCTCAGACTTTTTATGGAAATATGTCTTTCCTGAACCTTTACATATACTTTTTTATTCTCTTCAATTCTCTTACATACAGGGATCCTTTTAAATCTCTTAATTTTCCTAAAAGTTTTCTACTTGCTTATTCTCAAGACATTAGATGTTCTATTGCATTCCTCTGTCTATAATTTCTTGCCCCCAGGTGCCAAAGGTTTTGCAGTTTCCTGAAGCTCTCACAGGTTGTTGCACCCATTCCTGCTTTCAGCAGCCTCCAACCTGGTATCCCAAATATGCCCCCATTCTTATCAATGCTCTGAGCCAGATCAGAGAGAAACCAGCCCTTCAGACAATCCAAAAATGTTGCAAGTAAATTACACTATTTTCTTCTGTCCTAAGGGAAGGACAAGGAATTAGGCGGTATCCTCCTGACCATGTCATGCTGTGCTGGGGTGATACGGTAAGGGGAGAGTAAGGACAAACAAAAATGCCATGAAATGTACCATTGTTTTGAGATAGCTTTTTCTTTCTAGGCATTCATTTAGTTGCCACAGCTTCTTAGCTGGTTTTTAGAGTTCCCACAAGCTACTTTGGTCCAAATGCTGTTGTTCACTTGGTATTTCTATATGAGAAGAAGGGCTTATAACTACCTAGTTTTGTCATCTTTCTGACACCACCCTTTCTCATTAGTAATTCAAGAGCCAGGGAGGAGGAGAAACACACAACAAAAATGGCATAAATAGTTCTGTGTTTTAGAAAAAATATAACTCTTAAGGTTAGACATTCTTGTACAAGAAATAATAAATGTCAGAGCCAGATAAACAATTAGAAACTTGTGTATTAGACTAAGAGAAAAATGATAAGGGCCTAAACTAAGACAGATGCATATATTCAAGATGTATTCAAGAGATACAATGCTAAGACTCAATAGCATGGGTCTGTTGGAGGCATGGGGCAGGGACGTGAAAATGGATAAGATGTGGAATCAAGAAATAGACAAGTAGATTCTAATAACTGTGATTTGGGACAAGTTTTATTTGGGACTTCCTTTTCTTGTCTATAAAACAGGAACAAGTGTCCTGTTTTAAAAGATGTTAACACACACAAAAAAATAAAAGATGTTAACACATGTAAGCACCTACTATATAGTAGGCAACTAATAAATTAGATTCTTTTTTCCCATCCCCCCTTTATTGAACTTCATGAATGGCGATATTAACTGAAATATTGAGTAGAAAAATGAAAGCCAATCTTTTTGTTGTTGTTGTTGTTGTTAATCCTCACCTGAGGATATTTTTTCCATTGATTTTTAAAGAGAGGGAGGAAGGGAAGGGAAGGAAGAAGAGAGAAGAGAGAGAGAGAAACATCAATGTGAGAGAGACATAGTGATTGGTTGCCTCCTGCACACACTCTGATCAGGACTGGGATCAAACCTGCAACCCACATACATGCCCTTGACTGGGAGTCAGACCCATGACCCTTAGGTGCACGGACCCATGCTCTAACCACTGAACACTCTGGCTAGGGAGAAAGCCAATCTTTTAAATCTCTGGGTTTGTTGGTGTGTGTGTGTTGTTTTTTTTAATTCTTACTCTTCAGTGATAATATATATTAGACAGGTTCTCTATAAGGAGTTATGTTTATCTGTCTCAAACAAGCCATCCTAGGTCCCCAAAATTATTATCTGATTCCTAGAATATTCCCCTAAAATTAATCAGAAAGCAAGGTCATTTTTAGCATACTGGTTGATCCCAGGTTATTCAATAAATTTGGAATAAAGTTATAAAAATAATTTCTGTCTCCTGGCTCTTGAGCCATTGCTTCATTATCAACTCTGAGGCTTTTAAAAAACTTCTGTGAGAATGTTCTCCACATGGCTCTACAGATTTATAGTTATATGCATTCATGATGACAATTCAAATGTTACGTTTAGAGACTATGAAAGGAAAATAAAATAAAGGAATTTCAACTGGCTATATTTCTCCTTAAGACACTGACCTTTTTACAAAATTATGTTTCTATAGGCCAAGATTCAAATTGCTATCCCTAATAGAGAATGTCAGTTTTTATGCAACCACTATTTCACATGGACTATAGAACAAATTAACCAAATCGTAATGTAAACCTTGTAAAGGATGACAAAGAACAATTTTAAAATCTATTCTAGGGAGATTTTATAATATTCAGGATAATGTGTTTAAATACCAGTACAGTTATTATCTATTCATTAAACTTTAAAAGATAATAATTATGTATGTAGATATTCCATTCTGATAGGATAAAAATCTATAGACTTGTAAAATATGAAAGCTGAGAAGCTGGGATGATCCAGGCTTTTAGCTGAGGAATGAAGTAAGCAATTCCATCACTTCCAGGTACTTTCCTCTGAGTCATACCCCACCTTCCCACACCACCAAGAAATGGAATTTTCCAGTCCTGAATTTCATTAATCATATTATGTTTTAAATTCTTTTCAAGAAAAACAAAAGCTCTAAAGGTATCAAGTAGCAGCATCTAAGTCTTTTCTCCTCTTTCTATTGCTGTTCTACACATCCTGCATCATATTTCTTATCTGGTAAAGCAGCAAATAGGTCAGCAGAATGCCACCTCCCCCAGATAAAGTAACAACCTCATGTTTTTGGTACTCAAAGTGATGAAACACTGATGGAATTCCTATTATAACTTATTGTTATCCACCTAAAGTTATTTTTGTTTAGCAAAGTCCTGATAGTCTAAAAGACAAAATTGTTCACTGGGTGATATCTACATCTATTTTAACATGTGATATTGTGTTATTTAGATGCTGATTTAAGTAGATCATAGGACTGCATTTCTCAGAGATGACACATTGTGGGAGCCCTGTCAAGAGTACCCTGGATATTCAAGGCCACTTTGAGCGTGGGAATCCTAATCAGAGTGTTCAAGGGTAATTTGCTACATGCAGGTACAAGGACACAGCAGTTTCACTGTATACACTGTGCAAGTGTACCCTTCTATAACCCAGAAGACTGATGTCACTATTTAGGCAAGAAGCCTCTTTTGTCTTAGTATAAAGTATGTTACTGACCAGCCAGAGTAAGCCTACTACTGTGTGAGGCTGCCTGGTTGGACTGCTTTTTCTAATGGCTCCTTAGTAGCAATGGCTATTTGAGCTGCAATAAAGACTCTCTTATATGTCTGACTTCTCGTATCTTCTCCATCCATTACATGGCATCCATTAAGGTCCAGTTCCTGGCAGAGGACCTGAGGACCCACAAGAGCCTGTACACCCCATAGTTGGCATAGTCGAGCAGGGTCAAGGAAGAACTTACTCCAACAATTGGCACAGCGAGCAGGGTCCAGGAGAATGCGAAGAGCTCAGGAGTATGTGTGGACTCTGGAGCGAGTGCTCCTAACACATGGATGCACATAAACACAGATAATAGCCTTTCTTCCTAAAGTCTTATCTTTTTAAAGGCCTGGCTCAGATGATAAGGTTGCCTCATGAAGTCCTGATGTATCAGAGGCAGGCACTCATCGAGGTGACTGCTGACTCCCCAGACACATCTCTACACTCCAGGAGTACTAGACTCCAAGCAGTTTCCAAAACACACACACCTTTTTCTTTTCTATCTGAACCTCTTACACTGCCATTCATATACCTTCCTTCACCTTCATGCTGCCCCCACTGGCTGGAAGAGACTTTCCTCCCCGGGCCACCAATGCCCTTCTGTCCTATAGTTTCCAGGCTCCTTCAGAACCTGACTTAAGCATGAGCCCTTCGGGGAAGCTGCCTTGATATCCATGCTGAGTTGGGTCCCTTCCTGAGCACTCCCAAGGGCCTTCGACAAACCTTGATTATAACATCCCAGCACTTGCTTGTCTCCCCCATTGGATAGTGAGTTTCTTGAGGATAAAAACCATCTAATTTGTCTTTTTATTTAAAACACAGCACCTAGAATTCTGCCTGGCACCTAGGCAAGATAAAAAATGACAACACATATGTTGAACAAAAAAATTGGACAAATGAATGAATGTTTCATCCTGGTCTGAAAATGGAATATTGATGTGTAAACATGAGTTGTATCTAATTCTTACCAAGTTCCTTCCATGTGCCAGGCATGGTGTAGGGCTTTTGAGAAGCAGTTATTTATATAATTCTTTTAACAACTCTATGAGGTAGATATCTCTACACCATGATATGAGTGAGAAATTGGGAAACAAAGCTAAAATGACTAAGAGCACACCATGTAGACAGATTTCAACCTTAGATTTGTTGAGCCCTTTACACTCAGTCTATATTTGGAAATTATATGGCTACTAAGCATAAAAATGTGACAAATTGTTGGTGCTGGAAGAAGAGCTACAAATCTGCCTTTTACTATACTGTTTGTACTAGTAGAAAAAGAAAAGGAAAATCACCTAATTTTTTTTACACAAATGTGTCATTTTGGTTCATTTGCTTCAATCTTCCTTTTTCATTTAAAATATATTATCTTCTATGTTTATACATTTTTATCTTAACACTATATTATATTTATGTTGCTACCTATATTTTCATAACCATAATAGTTAATGGTGTGGCAGTATTCCATGTGAGTTGATATACTTAGCCAATTACCTGCAATTGGACATTTGTTTCTCTCTAACAATATTATGATAGAAATATTTGTGTATATATGGGACTTTTTATGACTTTTACTTTGCTTTACAGAAAGGGAATTTCAGAATGAAAACCACAGCAATTATTTAATGGTGAAAGCATCAAGGGATCCAGACATTCAGCACTAATCCTGTGGTTTCTATAGACCCTGGGTTTAGGAGAAAAGACTAGTTGTGATGGGTCCTTGGTTGACCCTCATCTATGGGGTAATCTAACTTGTGGGAAAATTCCCCAGATCCAACAACTCAGACAGAGTACAGTCTTAAGAAGAACCCATAACCCCTACTACATAAAACAGAATAAAATCTGGTGAAAACAGGCATTCGTTATGACTAAAATGAAGATCAGGGGAAAATTATTAAAATAGGACTATGTTCATCATAAAAGGTTTCTACAAAAGGGAGGGAGTCACCCTGATTTGCCTGCATTGCTTTGGTGGCCCTGGGCAACTTTATGTTGAAAATCTCAGAAATTAAAAAACAAACACCCAAACACTGGCTAGTGTCACTGATGTCTGCTTCCTGGCATAGGTGGCTTCAGTGACATGATAGATCTAGACTTCTTGAAACATGTCAGAAAGGAGACTGTTGCCCGTCTGACGATTTTGTTGTTTATGTTCAGTTCCAAAGCATTTAGCATAGTACTTGGCACATAGTTGGTTCTGACTCAGTGTTTGTTAAATGAAGGCATGAGTGGAGTAGAGATCGTGTCCTTTAGAATAGGAACAATTTAGGTTTGAAACTTGTATCTCTTAAACATAGACTAATGACTGAACTGCTCTGAGCTTCAGTATCCTTGTGTGTAATGGGGACAGTATGGTTACCTCTCCTGGTGATGTACACATTGCTTGGTTGTATAATGATTACGAGAAGGCGATCACATGGAGGCAAATCTAAATATTGTCTATGGCAGAAGAGTCTTGGGTAAGAGAAATTAAATAGGTAAGCAGATGGGAGAGAAGTGTACAGGAAATATAACTTTACCCAAAAGTGACAGCGGTACAGGAAAAACAAGAAAATGTTCTGGCAGTAATAAAGAGTAAAAGGACCAGCATTCCTAATCCTTGCAAAACTGATTTGTTACTTCTCACATACTGACATCTTAGTTCCTCCTTTGGGTAATCTTGGGTGTTTTATATTGGTACCTTACTTACCCCTAGATATAATTATAACTCACATAAAGAGTAAATAGATTTGCCCTGGCTGGTTTGGCTCAGTGGATAGAGTGTTGGTCTGTGGACTGAAGGGTCCCAGGTTCGATCCTGGTCAAGGGTACATGCCTGGGTTGCGGGCTCGATCCCCAGTGTGGGGCTTGCAGGAGGCAGCCGATCAATGGTTCTCTCTCATCATTGATGTTTCTGTCTCTCTGTCCCTCTCCCTTCCTCTCTGAAATCAATAAAAATATATTTTTAAAATAATAATAAACAGATTTTAGAACATAGGGATTTTTTAAGTATTGTCTTTTAGTATATCCTGCCATGTCAAATTTATTTGGCTTCCAAAGCACTTCCTAGAAACTTCTTTAGAAGATTAAGTTGACATGAAATAGAAGTAGTAGGAATCCTAGAATCCTAACATGCCCTTTGTTTTAGGGGTAGTATACTCCATTTAGGTGTGTTTGTGTGTGTGTGTGTGTGTGTGTGTGTGTGTGTGTGTGTGTGTGTGTGTGTGTCTGTGTGTAATTCAGTAAACTACTGTTACATATTGCAGAGGCTGGTTAAGGACTTTTTGAAAAGCCACTGTACCCACAGCAACACTCAACACTCCCTCTGCTGCTCTGTTCAAAGCCCCACCTATTCTCTTGTTTTTTCATTCTCAAGGATACTGACAACGGTAAGCCTCCTATCAGCCTCCACTGAAAACATAGAGCATTTCTTTCTGGTTTTCCAAGCTCTCTTCCATCATTTCAACAGCATCTCCAATCTTATGAAGTCTAAACATTGATTAGGAAAAAACTCTCAATTTCTATGTAGACCTCAATGCTCTTTATCATCAGCTCGGGATACCAACTTCTTTGTTTCTTCTAAGAAGAAATGTTCCTTTTCCTTGAACTCATATATTTCCTTTGTTTTATTTGTGGTTTATATAACATTAGGGTGGTTTTTTTTTTTTCATTAAAAAATTATGAGGCATTCCAAAATGAAAAGAGTAAAAAAATACTATAACAGACACCTATATAACCACCCTCAAAAGAAAATGGATGCTAATAATTTAAAAAATTAAACCTTGTATATATAGCTAAATCTTGATCTTTATCCCTCCCCCATTCATCCCTCCCAAGAAGGAATCATTGGTCCCTGACATCGGTATTCTTCATTCTTGTGAAATGTGTATACATCTACAACAATATATCTTTTCATGAGCCCATGGTCTTATTTCTTGTCTCCACACCAGCCTTCAAGCTCAAGCTCACAGGTTCCCAAGAACAGCTCCTGCTTCCCTGTCCTTTCTATCAGGACTGCTATTGTGTCACCTCATGTTCACTGGTTGTCAATTCCTGGGGCATTTTGTGAAGCCTGTGATTTTCCTTCTTTTAAATAAACTTAGCCATGTATATTAAAAATTATGTCCTATACCTTAGCCAGCATATATAACTTTAATAGGAATGTTTTCATGTTGTTTTCTCTACAGCACTGTAGAAAGAAGTTATCACTTTGTTTTCATAGACCTGTCATTTTCCTGTAGTAAATCTTTCTTTTATTGTGTTAACATGTTAATGGGATTCTGAATAATTACCATGTCTTGAATCAGGATCCCTCTGAGTCCCCCAAGCCTCAGTTTCTTCAGTTACCGTCTTCCTATAAGATTCTGCTATTGTTAGGAACTGTACCATGAGGTGACAAGTATTTAAAACCTGACAAAAGTTTTTACAATAATAGTAACTAAATGTTCCCATAAAACTGAAAAAATATTTTATAGCAATTTTATTACAAAACAGTGTTCATTTTTTCTTTTGTTAAGAATACTCCCAAAAGACACTGTAAATGTTTTCTTAAAATCCCCACATATGATCATGAAGTAGGACTGTTTAATAAATTAATGTGTTGATTTTAGCAAATTACCTCAAAGTTTGCATTCTCTTCCCTAATAATGGATATTTTTTAATTTCTTTCTTAGCAAAGCTTTGTTTGCCCTTATCCACTCCTTAGTCAAAACCTCTGCCAGTTTTTAATTATAAATAACGTAATTTGTAGGTTGAAGAAGATAAACCCTGACTGGTTATTGGAAGAATAAAACTAGAAATTCCAGTTAGGTAAAGTTTCAGCCAAAAATTTTTGTTCAGATGGTCATTTTTCCTTTTAGAAAATCTGGCATGGCACTCCCTCCCCAGGGCCAAGTTACACCTATGCTTTCCAGTGTCTCTGAGGCTTTGCGGCAATCTATATGCTGTTTGCTTAAAAGGCCGGCAAACATAGACATATAATGGGCTTTTAGCCAACTGAGGATTAACATTAAGTAACTTAAAATTATTTCTAATTGAGTGTGTCCTTGTGAGAGTTGCAGAGATAACACATCCCTTGAGCTCCATCCCCCGGAACCACATACTCATGCACAGTCACATGACTATCAGTGTGAGCTTCCCCCTGGAGCTGAGTAATGTATAGTTGGCATGGCAATGCCTCTCAGCTTCCTACCCCTAACACTAAGGCTTGCATTCAGTTTCAAACCATGAATGGAATGTTTTTTATTTTAAAAATATAGCTGGATAGTTATATTTCCCCCTTGTAAAATGCTTTGAAATAACATTTGTATCACTTAGAGAGATAAACATAAGTTTAAGAACACTGGTTATGATGGGAAATAAAGGGCTTGTTAAAAGAGCAGTATGGTGGGATAACCCTGGAAAATTATTTTCTTGGAAATTTTAAGGAAGCCTTGAGGTAGAAGTCTATCAGTCCTGTGAGGCTGGGAGGACTGTGAGCCTTTAAGGCCCCTTGTCAAGCAGGAATTGTAATTGGGGTTCTTTTTTGGAGTATAGTAGTATTACTTTACTACTATACTTTAGCTTTTCGTAGTTTCAGTTATATTAAATGGAAAATTATAGAATTAATAAATTCCTAATTTTTAATTGTGTGCCCTTATGAGTAGCGTGATGAAATCTCACACAGTCCCATTCCATGTTGCCCAGGACATGAACCACTGCTTTGTCCAATGTGTCCACACTGTAGATGTTTCCCACCCTGTAGTCACTGTCTCAGTCATCAGATCGACTATCTCAGTATCACAGTGCTTGCATTTAAAGTAATCCTGGTTTTACTTACTAATGGCCCCAAAGAGCAAGAGTAGGAATGCTGGCAATTCTGGTATGCCATAAAGTGCTTCATTTAAGGGAAGATGTACATATAGGAAAAACATAGTGTATATAGGGTTCAGTACTATCACAGTTTTAGGCATCCACTAGGGGTCTTGGAATGTCCCCGCTGCAGATAAGAGGGACACTTGTGGGTAAAGAATTCATGTGACAGCCAGACCAAGCAACAGGAAACCTGGATTCCAATCCTGGTTCTGCCTAAAATGCCATCATGTGATGTAGGGCATGGCACTGACCCTATAGACCACAGTTTTTCTTATCTGGATGTCTGCCGAGGTGGGATATAATCATCTAGTGGGTTCTTTTCCATCTTTAAAGAGTGTGATCATAGCATATGCCTTTCCAAATATAGCCCACTTTCACTTTGTTTCCTTTAGAACAAGTACAAATGCTGTGGACGTTTGGCACATATTTGCCTCCCTGATTTTCCTTGACGTGCTGTTTCCCCTTCACTGACTTACACTGGGGAATAAGTAACTTTCTCCTCTCTTTGCTGGAAGCCATTTTATCTGGGATTTATTTCTTCATGTCTACTTTAGTTCAATGCTGACAACATTAACTTTTTAATCTGTCTAATCTAGTTTAACTACCAGGCATCTATTGCTGATGTTTCAACTTTCCCACCATGCCATTGATCTTCTTCTGGGTCCATTTATTCATTTATGTATTCATTCAACAAACATTAACCATCTCTCATCTTCCAAGCCCTACCCAAGGCTGGGACTGAGGTTTCAAAGTGGGTAAGAATACAGTCCCTAATACTGACATGTGAGCACTTTTCTAATAGAGGTCAACAAAGGTGTCGTGAGACAACAGAAGAGGTAGCTCTTTGCTCTGCCATGTTCCTGAAATAGAAGACCTCAAATTTCCTGATTCTTACTTAAATCTACTATTAGCCAATAAATCATATTCCAATCATAACTCTTTACTTGTTTCCATATTAGTAAATGATTGCATTCTGTCTCATATTCTAGTTGGTCATTCAAATATAGTTAGTCCCTTTACTATCTTCCATCTAGTTTCTTCAGAAAATGGTAGTTACATTTATTTCTTTTTTCTCAAATGAATATAATGAAGAAAATGTCAAGAAGTCAGTTACATTTGGAAACTACTTCACAAAGAAAAGTTGCTCTCTAATACATAGTACTTACTAACAAAGACATAACAAAAATTACAGATGAAAATGTAATAGTCAAACAATTATATTTGAATTTGGTTTTCTCAAATATATTCATGATGTTAATGGTCTACTCTAGGGATATTTGAGTGCCTAGTTATTTGAGATAATCTGGAGATGTGACATTTGTTTAGGGTATAGATAAAATTTAAGGATATGAATTTGTGAAGAGGAAAAGAAGAAAAATAAACCAGTATAGAGGTATAGTGCAGGATAGCAATAAAACATCATATTTTTCTGAAAAGAAGATGACCTCTTTACTTATATGTAATTTAATTATAGAACGAGGGGAGCACTTAAATTTGAGCAAACTCACATCTATTAGTGAAAGGGGATAATTAAAAGTTAACATGTTTATTGATAGTTAAAACTAGCATTAGAATTAATTAGATTCAAACAGTGTAACCAAAGTAAAAGTGAGAATGAATTTTAAGATAGAAAACACAGTGCCTTTGATGGAACTTATAAGGAAATGTGGAGTATATAACCTGATACAATAATAAAATCATGGATTAGAAGGAATCATGCAACAGAAGCCATGCATTGAGAGGAAACTGGGTGGTGGCCTTAGTGTTCTTTCTTCTAACCTGAGAGTGCCCTCCACATACCTGAGTGCAGTGGTCGGCAAACTCATTAGTCAACAGAGCCAAATATCTACAGTACAATGATTGAAATTTCTTTTGAGAGCCAAATTTTTTAAACTTAAACTTCTTCTAACGCCACTTCTTCAAAACAGACTCGCCCAGGCCGTGGAATTTTGTGGAAAAGCCACACTCAAGGGGCCAAAGAGCCGCATGTGGTTCACGAGCCGCAGTTTGCCGACCACGGCCCCAGTGCATCTGATGAATTATTGAATGATTCTTTGACTTCTTTTGGGAATGTTCAGAGACAAGAGTTTCCTACTTGGAAATCAGTCCATTCCATTAGTGATCAACTTTATAAGGTTGCTAGAAGGTTCTGCTAGAACCTTTTCTCTCATGCTATACAAAATCCCCCTTTGCTTAAATAATCTACCTGGTTCTGTGATCATGAAGTTAAGTCTAAACTTTCTTCACTGTGACAGCCCTTTGCAAATAGTTGAAGAAATTGGTCATGGTCTTTTTAAATTTTTCTTCTCAACTTTAGTATCTCCTAGTTGTTCTTCATAGGGGCTTGTTTCCGTACTTTTAAATATCTTGGGCCTCAGTTTGCCAAGGTCCCTTTTAAAATACGGTGCTGACACCTCCTGATGTGGTCTGAGCACTTCCAAGATGACAATTGGACTCTATTTATTCAGCTCAAGATTATATTCACTTTTGAAGGGTGGTCCTATCATGTTATTATTTATGAAGAGAGGTTAGTATTTTTACTCCCAACTTTCTGAGCTTTGTGTATATCAATTCTTTTTGTTTTAATTTACTTTACAAACACTAATTGAACAACATGCTATTTCAGTCACTGTACTGGACCCTGGAGACAAAAGATGAATACAATTCTGGCTGGGGGACTTTATGATGTTCTAGTGGGAGTGACACACATAAAAAATAATTACAATATGACATGTGATGCATATGTGAACTCAGAACTCTAAGAATGTAGGGAAAGGAATGCACCTTCTCTGTGTGAGACACATAAATGGACACGTATTTGTATGATTATGAATCTCCCTAAGTATGGTCAGGTATGTATTATTATTACCTATGAAAATGTAATGAAAGGTTTTGTGAACTCCCTTGCTATATTTCCTTGATCTTTGAATCTAATAATATGAGAAGAGGTTAATATAGTGAATTGGTTTCTAATGTTTACTGATTTCTTTTCAAAGTCCTTAAAAATGAGGCTTATAATTTGCTCTACAATTTGGATGTACAATAAAATCCAAACTAACTCAGGAGGAAAGATTAAGATTTTCCGGGAACAACTGTCTATACTTTCTAAGAAATAAAAATGTAGGGTGTGTTTTTTTGGGTAGTGGAAGATCCTAAAGGCTGAACCTTCTTTCTGATGAGCTATCAAAAGGAAATAGAATGAATTTTTTGGTTTGGGTGGAACTGGGGTGAGGATAATGGAAAGTGGTGCTGTTGATCCCCTTGGGCAGGTAGAGAACAGAGTTGCAGATTCTGGGAGAGGTGGATATCCAAGTATGCTTGGATCTGTCCTGTGAGGCAGGACATAAGAGGCAGTGGGGCTTGGGCTCCCTAAAGGACAGGCACTGCAGCTTTGATCTTGAGAGTCTGAGCAAGTGAAATCTGAGCTCAGTTTCAGGCAAAGGGGTGGAGTTCCTCTGGGCCACTTCACTTCACAAAGACCACAATTCCAGGCAGGAAGGGGAGCAAGACTTGACTTCCACATGGAGGAGCCATGTCAGACAGCAGAGTTGCTCTAAGCCCAGCAATAGCATGGGAGGCTGGGGCAATGATGGGGTCAGAAGACTTAATGGAAATTGCTCACTTTAAAATGGTTTATTTTATATATGTGTGAATTTAACGTCAATAAAAAATAAAAAGGCTGACAATCATCTTGTTGGAGCTGTCAGTCACAGGAGATTCTCAAACGATCCAAGGGAAGAGGAGGGAACACCAGAGACCAAGTAACAGGGGTAACAAGAGCTGGTACTGGCTCTGATTTAATTGGAGAAATAAAAGAAACATGCATGACCCGACCCTCAAGTGTTGTAGAGCAGTGCATATCTATTGTCCTATAAGCAATATCAATGGCTCTCTACTGCCCACAGAAATAAAACATCTAAGACTATTTTGTTATTGTTGTTAATCCTCATCCATGGATATTTTTCCTTTTATTTTTAGAGAGAGAGAATGGAAGGGAGGGGGAGAGACAGAGAGGAACATCGTTGTGAGAGAGACACATAGATTGGTTGCTTCCTGCATCACGGCAGGGATCGAGCCTGCAACCAGGGCATGTGCCCTTGAGTGAAATCAAACCTGGACCCTTCAGTCTAAGGGCCGACACTCTATCCATTGAGCCAAATCAACTAGGGCAGTGGTCGGCAAACTCATTAGTCAACAGAGCCAAATATCAATAGTACAATGATTGAAATTTCTTTTGAGAGCCACATTTTTTAAATTTAAACTTCTTCTAACGCCACTTCTTCAAAATAGACTCACCCAGACCATGGTATTTTGTGGAAGAGCCACACTCAAGGGGCCAAAGAGCTACATGTGGCTCGAGAGCCCTAGTTTGCCAACCACGGAGCTAGGGCAACATCTAAGACTATTTTAATGGCATTTCAGGTTCTCCATCATACTCCAACTCTTTCTTTATTTTTAAAATTGAATTTATTGGGGTGACATTGGTTAATAAAATTATATAGGTTTCAGCTGTACAATTCTACAATACAACATCTATATATTGTATTGTGTGTTTACCACCCCAAGTCAAGTCTCCTTCCAATTCCACATCTCTCATTGAGTTCTGCTTGGGTATCTCTCTGCCGTTACTTCTGTGCTGATAATAGACAGAGGCCAGTTGGGGATTTTTAATGGGCTCTATGTGCAAGACAAAGCTTGGGGCATCATACATATATCATCTTTCTTTTTCCTCCCTTCCAAGTTTCCCACCACCAGCTGCACTGGCCCCCATTCCTAGAGTCTTCCTGCACCATATAAATACTAGTATTTCCTATTTCAGGGTGGGCGATATCTCATTTTATATTTTGTCAAACATTTAAATGCTTTGCCATTTATTGGCCTGATATATTCATTCATTCATTCACCCAGCAAACAATCAGCAAATATAGCAGAAACTGTTCTTGGTCCTAGGAACCCAAAGTTACTGAATAGGTCATGGAATCAACAAGGCCTGCTATTCTGAAAGAAACCAACAGAACCAAGTTCCCAGCAAGGAAAGCCCATCTTCAGTTGTGAAAGTTACTTGACTTTGTGGATGCTCATTTCCATCTGTTTGGAAGGGTTCCAGAATACAAGTGATTTAAAGATGTTTTGAGGACTTATTTGTGTTTACTCTATTGACACAATGTTTGTTTGCTTAAAATATTGAACAACTTAAAATAATTTTATGTCAGCCATTTGTGGTACCTTATTACTTTTTAGTAAATCCAGTAGCTAAGAGGCCACATGCTTTGAACAGGATCACTTAAAGTCCCCTTTTCTAGTCCGTTGCATCTTTGATTATGAAGCACACAAAGCTTGAAACACCCTGTTTATTGGCCAAAATAGGACAATGAACAGCATACAGGTCATAACTTCAGAAAATCTAGATATATGTATGTAAACATGGTATTTTTCTCTCTTCCCCCATAGGAGCCAAAGGAGGGAAAAGAATACATTAGACTGTATCTTAAACCAATATGAGACAAAGGCCAGAACTTTGATTTACCCAAGAGATAAAGTCTGGGTGGACAAAGGATAATGTCCCAAAGGGCAGAGACCTCACCTGGAGAGATGTCAAACAGATCTCAAATTAGTATCTCCACTCAGACAGAATTATTCGTCTCTGGCGAGAGTATTTTAATAGATAACTATTTTGAAAAATACAGGCACTATAAAATGTGCTAATTTAAATTCTTTGATTTCTATGATGTGATTTCAATCCCCATAGGTTTTCTTCTTTTCTATAAAGATGTTTAATATGCTTGTTATGAGAAGGAAATATTCTCTTTTAAGTTCATTACCTGGATGTGGAAACTTATTTGATACAATAAAGTACATTCTGGAGTGCAAATTACCCTTTCTACATGGCATTCTGTCTGTGACTTAACTATGGCCTATTTATACTAATTTTCTCAGCCTCTAGTCTTTTTTTAAAAAAACTTTTTTTTTATTGTTTGAAGTATTACAAATAGTAGTACACATGTCTCCTTTTTTTCCCCCTTGACCTCCCCCCAGCCTCCCCTACCCCCCAGCATATGCCTTCACCTGCCCCCCCACCCAGTGTCTTGTATCCATTGGTTATTTATGTTCATATGCATGCATACATACAAGTCCTTTGGTTGATCTCTTACAGCCCCCACCCCCCAAATCTCCCCTGCCTTCCCGCTGTAGTTTGACAGTCTGTTCAATGGTTCTTTACCTCTAAATCTATTTTTCCCCCATTTCTTTTCTTCAAAAAATCTTGCAACTGCAGACTAGAAATAAACATATAACAAAAAATGTTTGAGTCCCAATTTCAATGTCCAACAGTTCTGAGACCCAGTTTCAATGTCAAATAGTTCCTTATGTGTACATGTCAGCAATGATATCTGGATGATGGACAGATGGTGGAAATGCAGGTCTGACCCTCTCTGGTTTGGTCCTGGGCAACTAGCATCGTAGCACAACTGCTGACTGCTAGCGTAGCAAGGCGTCGTCAGTGTCTTCCATCTCTGGACTATTTCTCCTCTTGTCTTTGTGGTTGGAGCAGACCTGACAACTCTCTGTTGCAGGAATCCCCATGGTCTTGGAGCAGTTTTCTGAAAATATATAAACATATTCTCGACCAAAAGTTAGTAAAGGAATCTTTTCTATAAAATTGACTTGGGATCCTTTTTATTTTTGCCCAAACGATTTTCCTTTGGCTTATTTTGACACTATGTGTGATTTTCATGGGTGTCTTGTTGTTGGCATTACAAATGAAAATTAATTTTCTACAGTAAAAATTTTCTAGATGTAATTTACTTACAGGATTTTTTCCTTACATGATATTACCCTACTATCCCTTCTTTTTTTTTTTTTTAATTAATGGATGCTTTTGTAAATTTTGTAATGCAGTCTTGATAACTTTAAATTTTAATTTTTTACACAAAAATAAGACTGCTTTAGGTTCATTTCATGTTAAGTAATATTACCGTGAGATGCACTACCAATAGAAATTTTAGTTAATACTTTAGGAACAGCTTTTTATCCAGTACACTTAAATTTTCTTGGATGTTCACTTATTTCTATTAGCCAATTTAAATTAACCTGAAAACTTGATTACTATTTTACTGTCAAATTTAATACTCTAACAACAATCTTAGTTTACTCTGTAAATATTAGTGGAAAGGATTATTTGCATTCTTGAGTAGGCCCTGAGCATTCCTGGTTCTAGGCTGGATTTAGATATAGGGCAGCTGCTGTCAGCCAAGTCTCTTTCTGTTACCTGAGTCTCAATCTGAGCTGGGCCAAGTCTCTGTCTGTTACCTAGGTCCCGATCTGAGCTGGGTGTGGGAAGCGAAGCAGCCATGGGGGCAGGAGACTTCCCTTGGAAGGGGTGAGGGTTCAGGTCCCTGGAAGGTTGGAGGAGTGAGGGTCTGTGCCCCACCTCTGTTGATCTCCACGTTCTCTCCTGATGGCCCCTCTGCGACTGTGCCTGTCTTAGGTTGTTCCTTCCCTGAGGAATCTTACCCATCTCTGGCTAACCAGCCATCCTCCGGGGCCAAGCAGGGTGATTTGAGGTTCAGTTCTGTCTCCTTGGTAGCCTATGCCCCCATGGCCTCCTCGCCCAGCTCCTGTCTTGGGATCCCCTCGCCTTGGCAGGCCCCAGCACTGATCACATATCTTGGAGGACTCAGGTTTCTTCTCCAGGGAGGGCCCAGCTCACACCATTGGGTGAGAGACAGATCCATGGTACCAGCCACCACGAGGTTTCAACCTCAGCATGAACAGAAAGCTCAGGCAACAGCTGTGGGCAATTGGATTGTAAAAGGAGGGGTCCCTTTTGGCCACAAGGGCAAGAGGGGCCAATATAGAATGCTCAAGTGCCTTCCCAGTGCCTTAATTCCTTCTGAAAGGGATTAAATCCTTTCATGTCCTTTTTTAAATTGCTGCCAAACATTCAGAGAATTAGTTTGTAAGTTTTTTGGGGGGGTAATAATATGCTGTTGTAAAATATCAAAAATTATAATGACATTGTAGGATAATATCATGTAAGGATATTCTTTGCTCTAGGCCCTGGCAATTCAATTTCAAACTGGCTGTCAATTTCTTTTTGTAACTTTATATAAACTTTGTCAGGGAGGCAAACACACAAATTATTTACTTTAGTTCAAGAGGCCAAATATATTGACTTTCAATTACAATCCTTACGACTTTTGAAGGAAACCTCTCTTTATTTCCTTCCATGATAATTTTCAGGCTACAGAGAGTTTCATTTAAAAATCTTTGTCAGATGAAACAATTTCTCTTAAGGTTATGGTGACCACTTGTATAGATTAAATTTAATATATTTTTTCCTTATAAATTTTTTATTTATTAATTTTTATTTTTTACTTATGTGTCCCTCTGCCCACATTATCCCCCACCTCCCACTCATGCCCCACCCCCCCTGTTGTCTGTGTCCATTGATTAGGCTCATATGCATGCACACAGTCCCTCTGTTGGTCTCTCCCCCTTAGTCCCACCGACCCCCACCTTCCCTGAGGTTTGACGTTCTGATTGATGTTTCTCTGTCTCTGGATCTCTTTTTGTTCATCAGTTTAGATTGTTCATTGTATTCCACAAATGAGTGAGATCATGTGATATTTATCTTTCTCTGCCTGGCTAATTTCGCTTAGCATAATGCTCTCCAATTCCATCCATGTTGTTGCAAATGGTAAGAACTCCTTCTTCTTTACCGCAGCGTAGTATTCCATTGTGTAGATGTACCATAGTTTTTTAATCCACTCATATGCTGATGGGCACTTAGGCTGTTTCCAGATCTTAGCTATGGTGAATTGTGCTGCTATGAACATAGGGGTGCATATATCCTTTCTGATTCGTGTTTCTAGATTCTTGGGATATATTCCTAGAAGTGGGATCACTGGGTCAAATGGGAGTTCCATTTTTAGTTTTTTGAGGAAACTCCATACTGTTCTCCACAGTGGCTGCACCAGTCTGCATTCCCACCAGCAGTGCACAAGGGTTCCTTTTTTCTCCGCATCCTCACCAGCACTTGTCATTTGTTGATTTGTTGATGATAGCCATTCTGACAGGTGTAAGATGGTACTACATTGTTGTTTTAATTTGCATCTCTCTGATGATTAGTGATTTTGAGCAGGTTTTCATATGCCTCTCGGCCTTCCTTCTGTCTTCTTTCGAAAAGTATCTATTTAGATCAGTTGCCCATTTTTTTATTGGGGTGTTTATATTCTTTTTGTTAAGCTGCATGAGTTCCCTGTAAATGTTGGAGATTAAACCCTTATCGTTGATATAATTAGTGAATATGTTCTCCCATGCAGTGGGTTTTCTTGTTTTATTGATGGTGTCCTTTGCTGTGCAAAAGCGTTTTATTTTGATGTAGTCCCATTTGTTTATTTTCTCTTTAGCTTCCATTGCCCTAGGAGTAGTATCAGTGAAGAAGTTCTTTCGGTATACGTCTGATATTTTGCTGCCTGTGGATTCCTCTAGTATTTTCATGGTTTCTCATCTTATGTTTAAGTCGTTTATCCATGTTGAGTTTATTTTTATGTATGGTGTAAGTTGGTGATCTAGCTTCATTTTTTTGCATGTATCTATCCAGTTTTCCCAACACCATTTGTTGAAGAGACTGTCTTGACTCCATTGTATGTTCGTGCCTCCTTTGTTAAATATTAATGGAGCATAGTGATTTGGGTCAATTTCTGGGTTCTCTATTCTATTCCATTGGTCTATATGTCTGTTCTTGTGCCAGTACCAGGCTGTTTTAAGAACAGTGGCTTTGTAATACAGCTTGATATCTGGTATTGAGATCCCACCTACTTTGTTCTTTGTTCTTCTTCTTTCTCAGGATTGCTGCAGCTATTAGGGGTCTTTTTTTATTCCAGATAAATTTTTGGAAAGTTCGTTCTAGGTCTGTGAAATATGTCATTGGTTTTTTAATGGGAAGTGCATTGAATTTATATATTGCTTTGGGTAGTATGGACATTTTGATGATGTTGATTCTACCAATCCATGAACATGGTATGTTCTTCCATCTGTTTATGTCTTCCTCTATCTCTTTTTTCAGTGTCATGTAGTTTTCCCCATATAGGTCTTTTACTTCCTTAGTTAAGTTTATTCCTAGGTATCTTAATTTTTTTGGTGCGATGGTAAATGGGATTGCTTTTTTAGTCTCTCTTTCTGTAAGTTCATTATTGGTGTATAGAAAGGCCACAGATTTCTTGGCGTTAATTTTGCATCCTGCTACATTGCCGAATTCATTTCTTAAGTATAATAATTTTTTGATGGAGTCTTTAGGGTTTTCTATGTACAGTATCATGTCATCTGCGAATAAGGACAGTTTTACTTCTTCTTTTCCAATTTGGATGCCTTTTATTTCTTCTTCTTGTCTGATCACAATGGCTAGTACTTCCAGCACTATATTGAACAGGAGTGGTGAGAGTAGGCATCTCTCTGGACCGTCCGCTGCTTACTTTCCCTAGATTCCACAACTCCACCCCTTCTCCTGCACCTCAGCCATGGGTAAGTGTCTGTATCCAAAAGGTCCTACGAACTAGGTTCAGTGGAGAAAGACGCAGGCCCCAGCGCGAAGAGGGACTGTGTCTTTACAAGCTCCTCTCTTGCCGGCACTGCGCGGTCGGGCAGCTAGCTCTTCAGGGCTGCTTTGAGCTCAGATCCCAAATGCACACTCCAAGGTCTAAAATCTACTACCTCCCGCAGTCCCATGGACCCTTTTTCTCACAGTCAGACACTTTGCCTGTCCTCAGGGACGCAGCTTAGCACTGTGTAGTTTTTCCCAGACCTTCTGGGCATAGAGGTCTGGCAGATTCTATTGCCCAGATCCTTGATTTTACCTTTTTCCAGGAGATCTCTGCCCTTCCCGGCTGCAAACTGTCTCTCCTTCGCCAATTCGTGCTGGATTCCTCTCGTTTCAGCTGCTCCCTCTATTTGCTCCGGGACAAGGCTCAGGACAAGTCTGTCTATTCCGCTGCCATTTTGTCTTTCCCCAGCCCCTAGTCTTTATGGGGAAAATATTTTAATCTTAGACATAGCTCTGACAAAAAAAAAAAAAAAAAACTTACACATTCTATATTATTTGGCTAAAAGTTTTTACCTTGAATTTTCTGTATCTGGGTTATGGTTTGTGGACTAATGTTTCACTAATAGAATATTATTGGTTATAATAAATAAGCCTGCCACTATATTAGAATGTGCATGAGTTATAAAAGATAATAGTAGTTATAGCATCTTTCTGTGTAGTACACTGCACACTTATATACAGTGTCTTATTTAATTATCAAACTAAGTCTAGGCATTAGATGATGTTACCTGTTCTCTGCTTGCAGATGAAAAACCTGAGACTCTGAAATGAAATTTACTGAAAAACATTCTTAAAAATGGTAGAGATGAGCCCTGGCTGGCATAGCTCAGTGGTTAGAATGTCAGCCCCCACACCAAAGGGTCACACATTCACTTCAATTCCTTGTCAAGGGCACATACCTGGGTTGCAGGTTCAATCCCCAGCCCTTGTTGGAGCGCCTGCAGGAGGCAACCAATATATGTGTCTTTCACATTGATGTTTCTCTCTCTTTCTTCCTCCCTCCCTTCCATCCACTCTCTCTAAAAAAACAATGGAAAAACTATCCTGAGGTGAGGAATAACAACAATAAAAAATGGCAGAGCTGAATTCAAATCAAATCCTTTTGACTCCAAATCCATCATTGATTCTATCTTTTTTCTTAAAAATTATTAGAGTTTCTGCCGAAACCGGTTTAGCTCAGTGGATAGAGTGTCAGCCTGCAGACTCAAGGGTCCCAGGTTCGATTCCAGTCAAGGGCATGTGCCTTGGTTGCGGGCACATCCCCAGTAGGGGGTGTACAGGAGGCAGCTGATCGATGTTTCTCTCTCATCAATGTTTCTAACTCTCTATCTCTTTCCCTTCCTCTCTGTAAAAAATCAATAAAATATATTTTAAAAAATTATTAGAGTTTCTATTTCTCTGAGTTTGAATCACAGTCTCATGGATTACTAAACACATGGCCTGGACCAAGTACTTGAGCTCTCAAGGCCTCATATACTGAGGCCATAACGTCTAGATGTGGATTGTTCTACCTCTTGAGATGGTGAAGATTAAATCAGATCATGCTGTAAAGCTCAAGCATGCAGTAACCACTCAGTAAATATTATTATTATTATTATTATTCTCAGAATAATTCTTAAGAAAACATTTTAGGAGTTGATAGGAGACTTCTACTCTTTTTACCCTCACATTTCAGAATGTCTACCTAGTCCAATTTTCAACCATAAGTAATCTTTGGCAAAGATGTCTCACCATGCAAGAGCCCCCAAAACACAGTATTTCTGTTTGGTCTTATCTTACTACACCTAGCAATGATCTTGTAATTCCACATATAGCACACTCAAGTCATTCCTTCTCTTTTTCTATTTCTTTCACAGCATGAATTTTTCTTGCTTTTATTTCAATTTAATTGACAAACACAGTTTGGGAAATTTTCAAGTAATATGTCAAATATGTCAGTCCTACTCTGGAACTCTAATTAGATGTATGTTCAAATTTCTCATTCTATCCTCCTTGTCTCTTAATTTCTTTCATATTTTCTCTCTCTTCCTCTCTTCCTGGTAGTGGTAAATTTGGGATAATTTTTCAGTACATCTTCCAGTTCACTAATTGTTTTCTTTCAGCTGTATAGAATTTGTTGTTAAATCTGTTCATTTCCAACTTAATTGTTATATTTTTTATTTCTACACGATTGTTTCTTTGCACTATCTATTTGGATATTCTTGAGTATTTCTGGTTCCCTGAACTTGTTTTCAAACTGGTCTTTCATTTATGTAAATATAGTAAATATAGTTACTTTGGAGTCTGTATCTACTAATTTCTATCATCCAAAATCCTTTGGATCTGTTTCTGCTGTTTGTTGCTAATTGTTCCTTATGATGCCTTGTTTTCTTGTGTATTTAGCTAGTTAGTTTTTTGTTTGTTTGTTTGTTTTTTATTGTTATTGTTTTGTTTTTAACTGTGAACTACTTATTTGGAATTTTATCTGTGATAATTCTTTGAACTTAGGACAGAAGTGTCTTCCTTTAGAGAGGTTTACCATTTGTTTCCACCAGGACACCACCTGAGAGCACCACCAGCCAATGATCATTCAAAATCAAATTTTTTATTTGAAATACTTTGAACTACCTACATAGTGTAAGTTTTTGTTCCTATGCTAACATGTAAACTGGCTTGTGAGTCCAATTTTTCAGCAATAATTTTTTCTTCTCTACCTAGTACTACCTAGCATTGAAAGTGTACTATTCTTGTCATTACCCTGTGGGTGTGGAGAGTGGTGTTATTTTCCATTCACTTACACTAAGGTATAGGCCTTTGTAGTCTCAACTTTAGGTTGGAGAGGAACTCATATTAGACTGCTCCCCATATGGGGGCAATCTCTAGACCTTCTATCTGTCTGCTGTATGGTAATGTATATCAAAGCTAAAGATCATGCAGTTTAGCAAGTGAAAGTAGCTGCAGTGCTCCATTTACCTCTGAGTTTTTCACTTAGATTTTAGGTCCAAGAATTCAAATATTTAGGTTTAAGTATTTAAATGTCTAGAATGTTTAAGTTGTTTCCAACAGGAGGGTCAGTCCATGTACTTATTCTTCGTTTCACCCAAAGCAGAAGTCCTCCCAATATTTTTACCAGTTCCATCCTTTGTTTCAAATTTAGAACAAATTCAGTAAAATTGTCAGCTTATAGGAAAAAATTGATCAAATAAAAATTAGGAAAATATGGTTAAGCAATCAACTGAGTAATTCCTTGTATTTTTATTTTTTTTTTTTGAAATATTTATTGTTGAAAGTATTACACATATCCCCCCCCTTTTCCTCCATTGACACTTTCTGGCCTGAACCCTCCTCCCACCCCAGGCCTTCACCACATTATTGTCTGTGTCCATGGGTTATGCATTTTTGCATACAAGTTTTTTGGTTAATCTCTTCCCACCCACCCACCTACCACCACCTTCCCTCTGATATTCAACAGTCTGTTCCATGTTTCTATGTCCCTGGATCTATTTTGTTCATCAGTTTATGTTGTTCTTTAGATTACAGTTATAAGTGAGATCATGTGATACTTGTCTTTCTCTGATTGGCTTATTTCACTTAGCATAATACTCTCTATGTCCCTCCACGCTGTCTCAAAGGGTAAGAGGTCCTTATTTTTAACTGCTGCCTAGTTTTCCATGGTGTAAATATATCACAGCTTTTTTACCTACTTTTCTATTGATGGCACTTAGGCTGTTTCCAGACCTTAGCTATTGTAAATTGTGTTGCTATGAACATAAGGGTGCATATAGTCTTTCTGATTGGTGTTTCATGTTTCCTAGGATATATTCCTAGATGTGGGATCACTGGGTCAAATGGCCATCCCATATTTAATTTTTTGAGGAAACTCCAAACTGTTTTTCATAATGGCTGCACCAGTCTACATTCTCACCAGCAGTGTACTAGGGTTCTCTTTTCTCCACATCTTCCCCAGCACTTGTCATTTGTTGATGGTAGCCTCCTGAACTTGTGTGACCTTTTCCTTCATCAGGTTAGGGAAGTTTTCTGCCATTATGTCTTCAAACATGTACTCTCTCTTGCTCACTTTCTGCCCTTTCTGGTAGTCTATGATAAGAATATTGTTAATTTTCATGTTGTCCCACTGCTCCCTTAAGGTGTCCTCCTGTTTTTGTTTTTCTTTATGTTTCTCTAATTGAGTGATTTTTTCCTACCCTGTCTTCTAATTCACTGATTTGATTCTCGGCTTCCCCTAATCTGCTATGTATTCCTTCCACTGTGTTCTTTATTAGTGCTATGTCTTTCTTTGTTTCAAACTGGTCATTTTTAATTGTTCTGTATCTTTTCTCATGCTGCTGAGCGTCCTTGTAATCATTGTTCTGAATTCTACATGTGATAAATTTCTTATCTCAATTTAATTTAACTCTTCTTCTAGAGAATTCTTTTGGGACTTTTTTTTTTTTTTTTGTGCCCCCATGTTGGCTGCCTATTTGTGTTTGTGTCCATGTATTATGTAGGTCTGCTAAGATTCAAAGTCTGCAGGACAATTTTAGATGCTGTTTGTGACTGGCTCTGAGAACTGTTTGGAGCTATCAGCAGTCCACAGCTAATAGTTCCCTGTGTTGGGACTGGGTGCCTTTGGAAAGGACCAAGATGTGCACCAAAGTCTGCTCTTCCTAGCCTCTGACCCAGAAGGAGATCAGGCAGACTCATAGCCTCCAGAGATCTGCCTCTGCCTACAGTCTGATTGTTATACTCAGTTTTAAAGTGCCTCAGGTAGTCTCTACAGGGTGGGGTGAGAGGTTTACCCACAGGGTAGGGCAGTTGCTTTCTTCCCCTCTCCCCCATGCAAAAGCTGCCTGGATGGCAAATTCTGGTGGAGAAAGATGTCCTCTGCAGTATTAGGGAATGAACTCTTCACAGGAAACCAGGATGGCTGCCTTCAGAGTTCTAACTCCAGAGCCCCCAACCCTGGATTGTCATCACACAGCTGTAGTCCACTCTGCCCACTCTCTGCCAGAGCCCAAGGTGAGTGGCTGCACATGATATTTTGTATGTTGGCCCTTTAAGAGTGTGCCTGCATTTCCAGCCATCTCTCCCTGGCAGATAGAACCCTGCTGCTTTTCACAACCAGGTAATATGTGGGCACCTTTCTCAGTTTTGGTGTTCTTGGGTGGGGAGCCAAGCTTGGTGTTTAGACCCCAGAGTTCTCAGTGGGAACCTCACACATCTAAGATATTTCTCCAGAACTTCAGCTGCTGCTTGTGGTTGCCTGTCCAGCCCTTTCACACCTCCACACTTCCTACCAGTCTCCATTTTCTATGCTTGTTTATTAGAGTTCTCTCCAGCTATTCTTTGGTTGATTTTTTAAGATGGTTTTTATGTATTGTAGTTGTAATTCCAGTTTGGTCCTGGGAGAGTGTCAATGTAGCTTCCACTTAATCTGCCACCATTTTGGAACTCCTGAGTTATTCCTTTTAGAAGATAATACTGTTTGGGCACCTGAGCAACCTCTACAATCACTATGCAGTTGCTGCCCAACCATTTATTTCCTTGTCTACAGATGGCCATGACACAGGCCCTCACTCAGAGAGTAGCTTCAGACAGACCCAAAGTAGGTTCACATTGTTCCTACCTCTATCACTCTAGAAGGTTTATAGGGGCCTCCACATCTGGCTGCATAATATCCAGAACTACTAAGTATAAAACTGGGAGTTGTCCACACTAGAAAGGCAGGAAGGAGGTAGGGATAGGAGTAGTGGTAGAGGGTGTTCTGTAGACTCCTAGAGATATAGGATTATTCCAGATAAGATATCTGGATTATTCCAGATATAAGGATTATTCCAGATAAGAAGTTCAAAGGCAAAGGGCTAAATCTTCCAGAAGGTTTATTCCCCAGAAAGCAACAAGAAAGATAGGTCTGGGTTAATAAAACATCTCTGCAGCTCTTTAGGCTCTTGACCGAAGGTCCTTTCACCTGACACTACTGCCCCAATCATGACTTCCACTTCATCCTAATGCAGCTTTCTCCACTTATCCTGTTTGCCTTCTGCTCACCTTCCCTAGCCTAATGCCATTTACTCAGAAAAATCTCTAGATACATAGGCATCCAACTCTTTCTCTATAGAGTGGTATTCATAGCATTTTGAGCAACACAAAGACATATTTGCAGATATGGATCAAAGCAATCATTCTAAGATGTTTAAAAATGTAAAATACTTATGAAGTATTTATTTACTTCCTAGTTTTCTAAGTAAGAATAAAATCCTGCAAACTAGTTTATGCTATCACATAAGTTTGCTGCCTAAGAAACCATCCTGAATGCAGTGGCTTGAAACATTGCAGAGTTATTATTTGTCATGCCTCTGCTGCTCTTCATGTCTGGGCCTGCTTGCCTGGGGCTAGACAATCCAGGTTGCCCTCATTCACATGCCAGGTTCTCAGCATGGGCAGCTAGAATGCACAGGGCTTTTCTCCACTTGGTTTCTAATCACAGGAGGCCAGCCTGGCCTTACTCAAGAAGTGGTCAGAGGGTTCTCAGCAAGAGAGAATGGCCCATCATGCAAGCCTGTTGCCCAAAGCAGTCACATGCAACCCGAATTTAAAGGGTGGAGAAATGATTCCTCCTCCAGATGGGAGGAGTGGCTAAATTACACTACAAAGGGGGAACAAACTGGAAGAATTTGTGACCACTTATACTGTAGTCTACTGCAGTTATTACCATTATTGCATAGAAAAGGAGCATCTTACCAAAAAAGTTAAAACAAAAGATCCTCAAATGTGAAGTATTTAGCTTTACTAAAAACAAAAAAAAAAAACAAACAAAACCACACAAAAAACAAAACGAACAAAATCCTCACCTCATTTTTTCTTTAAAAATTCTTATTATTAATACCATGGAGTGGTGGAAACTTTATTCCTGTTAGCATTATTCTTCTAGAGCAGTGTTTGGAACTGTGATGTTAGGAAATGAATCTGGCAGCACTGTCTGGGGTTAGAGAAAAGGGTGGGGAGACTCCAAGCAGGGAAGCCAGATAGGAATGCAGATAAGAGGTAATGAGAGAGCAAGAAGCAGGTGAGTGGCCACTGAAGTGATCAGGAAGCCAGGGAAATGTGACAAATAGCTTAAAGTAAGATTTAGAACCAGGATAGGATGAGGGTGTGTGTGTGTGTGTGTGTGTGTGTGTGTGTGTTTATACACCAAAGGATGAATCCTAATTCTGGGATTTCCACTTTGGGATAATCCAAAAATTTGATTATCATCCATATTAGTTTTCTATTACTCTGCAGCAAATTAAAACTATATCAATTTGAAACGATACCCACTTTTTAGCTCAATTTCATTGGGTGAGTAGTCAGGCATGGGTCAAAGCCTGGTCTTCGTTCAAGTCTTCTAGGCCAAATTAAGGTTTTGGCTGAGCTGGGCTCTTACCTGGAGGCCTTAGGGACAAGTCCATGCCCAGGCTTGTTCATGTTGGCAGAATATAGGCCTTGCAGTTGTAGGACTGGAATCCTGTTTCCTTATTGGTCATCCACTGGGGCCGTCCTAGCTCCTCGAGGCTGCCCACATTCCTTCCTACATCTTCACACCAGCAGTGGCACATGGAGGCTGAGAACCTGGCATGTGAACGAGGGCATCCTGGATTGTCAGATCTTCTGCTGCCTCCTCCTGCCATTTTCCTGAAAGCTATCTGCTTAAAGGGCTCATGTGATCAAATCAGTTTCACGTGGATAATCTCCCTGTGATAAGGTCATTTATGCCACAGACCACCAATTTTCAGTTGGTGTGCCACAGCACACTGGTGCGCTGCAAGAATTTTTAAATTATGCAATATCTGACTGTTTAGTCAGGGGCACTGACCTCTTTTCCCTTAGATTGTAAAAAAAAAAAAATAAATAACAACAGCCAACACAACAATAGACATCTTATATGAATGAGTCAAAATTATACCTATTTTTTTTTGTTAGATTGGAAAAAATATAATGTATGTTTTTGGTGCATAGAAGAATTTTAGTAATTAGTTTATGTGTGTGCCATGAGATGGAAAAGGTTGAAAATCACTGCCATAAACTATAACCTTATATAACCCAATGCTGGAACTAATATGTCATGAAATCCATGGATTCTTGGGAGTAGAGAGGGACAGGTTTTGGAGGGTTGGGTGGGAAATTGCAGAAATTCTGCCAACACATTACCTCTTGGAAAGAGAAAGTGATATAGTTGAGACTTTTCCATGAAAATATAATTTGATTATAAAATCACCATCACCTCACAGAATTATTGTTAGGCATGTGTGATACAAAGAATAAAAAACACATCATAAATATAAGGAATTGGAATGAGCACAAATGTATTTATATGGACTTGGAAATCCATCCCCACTATTTACCTTAGGCAGGCCAGTGGCATCCAACAAACCTATTCTCTTGGATGTTTTATTACTTACTGCCACTAGGGGTCACTCACACAACTGGGGGAAATAAACTCCCTGTGGCTTGTAGCTATTTGGGACTAAGATCTGTGCAGCTCCCTACTGTAAATTCCAGAATGTGTCCCTGGGGGAGTCAGAAGCCTGGAGCCATCTCCAAGAGTCCGGCTCTTCCAAAGGTGCGAGCCACATAATTGCTTTCTTTGGGCAGGGGCTTATCCTTGGGTGCAATTGGGTGGAGGTTGGGAGGTGAGGAGAAGGGCCTGGATGTTTTTCTCATACTTTGCACCTCCTTCCCCAAGAACCCATGTCTTGGTTCCTTTTGGGGGATATGCTGTGCTTTTTGCCTGGCAGGCCTAAGAAGTATGGTTTGACACCATTGAGATTGGAGCAGATGATCTGCTCTGAGCACCTGGTCCGTGTTCACTGATGTTATTCACTGGGTCAGACAAATGAAATTTAGATACACCTCAGAGCCCAGGAACCTGACATGAGAGAGTAGTACCACTAGAGGAGGTTTGAGTCCAGGCTTACTACAGGTGGCCAATAAAATATGACTGATTTGCAAAGAGAACCTTTGTTATGAGGCCAGATCTCCTGCAGGATGTAGGATATAGAGAGATGGCATCTCCAAATTTAGGCTTGTCATCTGTGACTGTGAGTGAACTGCAATGTGGGGCAATGCAGGTTTACATAGGCTTTTGTGGTACTAGACCCTAATTATTGAACTTCTCTAAAAGTAGCTTTATAAATCAGTGCCACTGAGGGAAGCAATAGATTTCATACTTAAAAAGTACATTTTATATTTATACTAGTGGCCCAGTGCACAGATTTGTGCACATTGAAAGGAAATTAATTAGAAGAAATCTTTTAATATTGCTATTTGCCCTTTCTCTATAATAGAAGTGTCAGAGATGAAAGAAAATTAGTCAAATGTATATGAAAATATTATATAAATTGATTAATAAATAAACAATAACAACATGATATAACAACAAAGATATGGCATAAAAACAATAAAAACATGATATAAAAACAACAAAAACGTGATATAAAAACATTGATAAAAACAATGACTAACAAATTTGTGGTGTAACAAATTGATTAAACTTATTCTAATATCTACCTGTATACTACATTAAGAGTAAAAACACTTTCAGAGTCCTTGACTAATTTCCCTTGTGATGAAGTAATTACAACGTCACACGCTCTTCAAACTTGAGAGAAAGCAACATATAACTGACCATGTCTGAAAACGGGTTCAGCTAGCAATATTCCTACTCTGTCTTGAGTTTATCCTTGTGATTTATTAATAGTCATCGCAAATGCTGGCATCATGGAAAACTGTCTTCGAATTAATTTAAATGGGAGGCCAGTGTCAGACGAGGACAAATCAATTCTTGGAATCAGAACAACCTCTCCTTCCGCAGATCCTGTTAATACTTCAGCTTCAATTATGTTAGGTCTCAATCTTTTGATAATAAATCTAGTACCATTAAAAAGACCCCATTTACTATTAAGATTTCTCAGTAGCATGATGATTGCACCTACTTACTTTTTATAAATTTCTTTATTAAGGTATTACATATGTGTCCTTATTCCCCCATTACCCCCCATAGCCCACTCATGCCCTCACCCCGCTGTTGTCTGTTCCATTGGTTAGGCTTATATGCATGCATACAAGCACCTACTGTCAATTTTAATTTATGACACAGCATTTCTGAAGGAGTAATACTATTAAGAAATTCGATGGGAAAATTTTCCTTTTCGGCATCATCCATTGAATTGATGGAATTATCACTCAAATAGGTGTGAAAATCTCCATCGAGTATATCCAAAGTTTATTCATTTAATTTATGAACATGCTCATTTTTAGGACAAAAAATCGCACGTTCAGATATATTTATAATATTATCTATAGATTTCAAAGGTAGCTTCAATAATAGATCCATTACAAATAATTTTATGGGGGATTTCAATAATATCCATTCCGAGAGCTTTATATGTATCGAGCATGCGCAAGTCAATGTTTATTTTTAAATTGCCAGTGTGCGTCATATGTACCAGCCGGTCAGTTGGTTGGATGGTCAGATGGACAGACGGTCAGTCACTTAGCCTTTTATATATATAGATTCAAATCAGCTCTGTACTGATATTTAAACAACCTAATGATATATGGAATATTTCAGTATTAAAAAATAGAAAAAATGTAAAAGGTAAATTGTAACAGAAGTGATTTTTGTCTTATATATTACTAGACGCCTGGCGCATGACATCCGTGCATTGGGGGGGAGGCGGGGGAGTGGTCCCTCAGCCCAGCCTGCACCTTCTCGCAGTCTGGGATCCCTCGGGAGATGTCCGACTGCCAGGGAGCTGCCTAAGCTGGCAGTTGGACATTCCCAGTGCTGTCCGGCGGTGGGAGAGGCTCCCGCCACCGCCGCTGCACTCACAGCGGTAGCCCGGCTTCTGGCTGATTGGTGCTCCACCTGTGGGAGCACACCGACCACCAAGGGGCAGCTCTTGCGTTGAGTGTCTGCCCCCTGGTGGTCAGTGCATGTCATAGCGACCAATCGTTCCACTCCTCGGTGTATTTGCATATTAGCCTTTTATTAAATAGTATGAGAAAGTTAGTCTTGAGAATTAATCCCACAAGCAACCTTATATGACCTTCTACAACCTTTTATTGTTTCTCAATATGAAGGAAGAACAGAAAAACACATTAGTTTTTGTTTAAAAAAATTTACCTAGGCAAATAATCAAGGGCTAAATCAAATAGTGAAGGCCTCAGAGGATGTAAAGATGGTGCTGGTTTGCCCGTGTGGTGTAACGGGAGGCTGGAGTCTGAGAGCACTCACAGGCCCACGCACTTCCCCTGCTGCCTTGTTCTCTGGTCAGCACATGATTCTTAGGTGAGGACCTATTTCTCTTTCCTTGTGTAGGGAACATCAATCCATGAAGTAGTGTAAAGCCCTTTTTAAAACATTTGGGTGGAGGTTGGGAGGTGAGGAGATGATTGTGTTTCGTGTTTCCATTCTGCCATGACAGTCCTGAGTTTGTTTATTGTATATTTGATGAGAGAACTTTCCAGCACTTACAAAAGGAAGTATAGGGATGTATGTATGGCCTTTTTGATTTTTCACTGTGGATTAATATAATCTTCATAATGACCCTGTGAGGTAGATACTATTATTGGTACCTCACTTTATAGAAAACTGAGGCACAGGATGGAGGGGTTGGTGGGAGTGGGGGGAAGGAAGTGAGTAGTAGCCTTCCCAGTCGCATGGCTATTAGGTGACAAAGCAGGAGTCACACCTGGGCCATGAACCCTGTACTCAGGGCCATCTTGCCACTGTGCCTCCCTCAGGGAGTGCATGCTCACGTACATCTAGGCTTAGAGTCTGCCATGTCCACATGGATAGTGTGAAGGGAGCATGTCACCAGCTAACTGTCCTAAAGGTAAATCACTGGTCCTTTCAACGTCTGGAATGGATTGTCCTCTTGATGTTCTACCACCCATTTTAAAGGAGGAACTGATTTTTCAGAGCCTCTGTTTCCCAATTTGTAAAATGGGTTATTTTTTCTGTGCTTAAGACATCTAAGGGATATGAATCTCCAACAAGATAAGATAGTCATATGGTCATTAAACTAGAATGCATGATCTCATACCAGCTGCTATTGTTATGTAATTATCTCTTATAATTTTACAATGCATTACCCCATATCAGGAGTTACAATTATCTTATACAATTCAGCTTTCATAAGTGGATGAGGCCTAAATTGTATTTTTCCTTGAAATTACAATGCCATTTTCTGATAATTACCTTTAGGTTCTTTCTAAACTATCTAGATTGTATTTTGCTTCCTGACATATTTTCTGATTTTGTGTTTTCTCTGGAGAGGAGAAAGTACATCCCTGGAAACCTATCTGGCGTGCTTGCTTGCTTGTCTCCAAGGCAGCTTTTAACTGAGAATCTTTACTCCCAAGGGTGTGCTGACATCCTCATCCAGCCTTCCATATGACTGTACTAGAGGCCCAGTGCACAACATTTGAGCACTGTGGGGGCGGGGGAGGGGCTCTCAGCCCAGCCTGTGACTCTCACAGTCCGGGACTACTCAGGAGAGGTTTTTAGTCATGGAGGCAGAAGAGGCTCCCACCACCACCTCTGCACTCGCCAGCCGTGAGTCCGGCTTCTGGCTCATTGGCACTCTGGCACTCCCCCCCTGTGGGAGCACACTGACCACCAGGGGGAAGCTCCTGAGTTGAGCATCTGCCCCCTGGTGGTCAATGAACATCATAGCGACTGGTTGTTCCACCGTTTGGTCTATTTGCATATTAGGATTTTATTATATAGGATTTTGAGTTAATTCTTAATCATGTAGAATGTAACATTTTAAGAGCAGAGGCTAGGGGAAAATATGCTTCTTGGCCTTGATGATTAACTATTTGTAAATTACAAATGCTCCCCCTAGAGGTCACTTTTTCTCCCAGAATAACCTAGAATGTGAGTTAATGGTGAAATTGGAAGAGCACCTTGAGAACACAAAATCAAATATTGTCACGTGAACATTAATGAGTGTTAACAGCTGTGTCATGGCAAGGCCTAGACTAATTGGCCTCATTGCAAATGTTACCTTTGCTTAGTTACTCCCTCTGGCAGCAGCAGGAGGACTCAAGACACTTCAGAAAGGGGCAGCAGCCAATGATGATCTTGAGCTTAGAAGGAGCCCCAAATCCATGCAGCAAAAAGATTAAAAATGACAATTAGGATTGGTCACCTTTCTTAAACTCAATCAACCTTTTTATTAAAAAAAAAAATCAAATTGTTTTAATCTCTCAAAAAAAAGACATCATCTTCTACTACAAAATAGGGTTAGATTTGTATATAAAACTAGAGGCCCGGTGCACGAGATTCGTGCACTCGGGGGGTCCCTCAGCCCGGCCTGTGCCCTCTCACAGTCCGGGAGCCCTTGGGGGATGTCCGACTGACAGCTTAGGCCCGCTCCCCTTAGCACTGCTGCGAAAGCGGAAGAGGCTCCCGCCACCACTGCTGCACTTGCCAACCGTGAGCCTGGCTCAAGGCTTCTGGCTGAGCAGCGCTCCCCCTGTAGGAGCACACAGACCACCAGTGGGCAGCTTCTGCGTTGAGTGTCTGGCCCCTGGTGGTCAGTGCACGTTCATTCCACCGTTTGGTCGATTTGCATATTAGTCTTTTATTATATAGGATGATATATTAAAGAACCCTTTATGTGTATAGCATTTTCCTTCTCTTCCCAGTAAATTATTTTTTTTGATTCTTTATTGTTGAAAGTATTACACATGTTCCCTTTGTTCCCCATTGACCTCTCCCAGCCCGCCCCCACACACCAGCACAGGCCTTCACCCCCCTATTGTCTGTGTCCATTGGTTATGCTTATATGCATACAAGTTCTTTGGTTGATCACTTTTACCCCACAGCCCCTGCCCTGCTTTCCCTCTGAGATTTGACAGTCTGTTCGATGCTTCTGTGTCTCTGGATCTATCTTTGTTCATCAGTTTATGTTGTTCATTATAATCCACAAATGAGTGAGATCATGTGATACTTATCTTTCTCTGACTGGCTTATTTCACTTAGCATAATGCTCTCCAGGTCCATCCATGCTGTTGTAAATGGTAAGAGTTCTTTCTTTTTTACAGCTGCATAGTATTCCACAGTATAAATGTACCATAACTGTTTTATTCCTTCATCTGCTGATGGGCACTTAGGCTGTTTTCAAAACTTAGCTATTGTAAATTGTGCTGCTATGAACATAGGGGTGCATATATCCTTTCTGATTGGTGTTTCTGGTTTCTTGGGATATATTCCTAGGAGTGGGATTACTGGCTCAAATGGGAGTTCCATTTTTAAATTTTTGAGGAAACTCCATACTGTTTTCCACGGTGGCTGCACCAGTCTGCTTTTCCACCAGCAATGTAAAAGGGTCCCCTTTTCTCCACAGCCTCACCAGCACTTGTCATTTGTTGATGTGTTGATGATAGCCATTCTGACAGGTGTGAGGTGGTACCTCATTGTCATTTTGATTTGCATCTCTCAGATGATTAGAGACTTTGAGTATTTTTCATATGCTTCTTGGCCTTCTATATGTCCACTTTCAAGAAGTGTCTGTTTAGGTCATTTGCCCATTTTTTGATTGGATTGTTATCTTCCTTTTCTTAAGTTGCATAAGTTCTCTATAAATTTTGGAGATTAAACACTTATCAGATGTAATAATGGCAAATATGTTCTCTCATGCAGTGGGCTCTCTTGTTATTTTGTTGATGGTTTCTTTTGCTGCACAGAAGCTTTTTATTTTGATGTAGTCCCATTTGTTTATTTTCTTCTTAGGTTCGATTGTCCTAGTAGTTGTATCAGTAAACATATTGCTACTATGAGATATGTCTGATATTTTGCTGCCTATGGATTCTTCTAAGATTTTTATGGTTTCCCATCTTACATTAAAGTCTTTTATCCATTTTGAGTTTATTTTTGTGTATGACATAAGTTAGTGGTCTAGTTTCATTTTTTTTGTATGTATCTGTCTAATTTGCCTACCACCATTTATTCAATAGAATGTCTTGACTCCACTGTATGCTCTTGCCTCCTTTGTCAAACATTAATTAAGCATGATGGCTTGGGTTGATTTCTCGGTTCTCTGTTCTGTTCCATTGGTCTATATGCCTGTTCTTGTGCCAGTACCAGGCAGTTTTGAGAACAGTGGCTTTGTAATATAGCTTGATACCTGGTATTGTGATCCCTCCAACTTTGTTCTTCTTTCTCAGGATTGCTTTGGCTATTCAGGTTCTGTTTTTATTTCTTTTCTTTTTTTCTGAGAGTTTATTCTAAGTCTGTGATATATGCTGTTGGTATTTTAATAGAAATTGCATTGAATCTATAGATTTCTGTGTGTAGTATGGACATTTTAGTGATGTTGATTCTACCAGTTCATGAACATGGTATATTCTTCCACTTGTTTATGTCTTCATCTAGCTCTTTTTTCAAAGTCCTATAGTTTTATGAGTACAGGACTTTATCTCCTTAGTTAAGTTTATTCCTAGGTATTTTTTTTTTTTGAAATAGTAAATGGGATTTTCTTTTAGTTTCTCTTTCTGTGAGTTTATTGTTGTTGTATAAAAAGGCCATAGGTTTCTGGTGATAATTTTTTTTTTTCGCCGGGGATGTGCCCTCAACCAATGTACATTCCCTTGACCAGAATTGAACCTGGGACCTTTCAGTCCACAGACCAACACTCTATCCACTGAGCCAAACCGGTTTCAGCTGGGTAATAATATTTAATCCTGCTACATTACAAAATTCATTTATTAAATCTAGTAATTTGGGCAGGAGTTTGTAGGGTTTTCTATGTACAATATCATGTCATCTGCGAATAATGACAGTTTTACTTCTTTTTCAATTTGGATATTTTTTATTTCTTCTTCTTGTCTATTCACTATGGGTAGCACTTTCAGTACTATGTCGAACAGGAGTTGTGAAAGTAGGCATCCCTGTCTTATTACTGTACTTAGGGAAAATGGTTTTAGTTTTTGTCCATTGAATATGATTTGTCATATGAGGCTTTTATGATATTGAGGTATGATCCCTATATTCCCAAATCTGCTGAGAGTTTTTATCAAGAAAGGGTGTTGGATTTTTGTCAAGTGCTTTTTCTGTATCAATTGATAGGATTTTGTGGTTATTTTTGTTTTTTTAAATAAATCTTTATTGTTCAGATTATTACAGCTGTTCCTCTTTTTTTCCCCCCATATCTCCCCTCCCACCTAATTCCCCACCCCACCCCATGCCATTACCCCCTGCCACTGTCTTCATCCATAGGTGTAAGATTTTTGTCCAGTCTCTTCCCGCACCCCTCACACCCTCTTCCCCCTGAGAATTGTCAGTCCATTCCCTTTGAATGTCCCTGATTCTATTATATTCATCAGTCCATTCTGTTCATCAAATTTTTTATTCACTTGATTTTTAGATTCACTTGTTGGTAGGTATGTATTTGTTGTCATTTTGTTGTTCATAATTTTTATCTTTACCTTTTTCTTCTTCTTCCTCTTCTTAAAGAATACCCTTCAGCATTTCATATAATCCTGGTTTGGTGGTGATGAATTCCTTTAGCTTTTTCTTGTCTGTGAATCTCTTTATCTGACCTTCAATTCTGAATGATAGCTTTGCTGAATAAAGTAATCTTGGTTGTAGGTTCTTGCTGTTCATCACTTTGAATACTTCTTGCCACTCCCTTCTGGCCTTCATAGTTTCTGTTGAGAAATCAGCTGACATTCGTATGGGTACTCCCTTGTAGGTAACTAACTGTTTTTCTCTTGCTGCTTTCAAGATTCTCTCTTTGTCTTTTGACCTTGGCATTTTTTAAAAAAATAAATCTTTATTGTTCAGATTACAGTTGTTTCTCCTTTTTCCCCCCCATATCTCCCCACCACCCGGTTCCCACTCCCCCTCTGCCCTTACCTCTCCCCTCCCCCGCTGTCCTTATCCATAGGTGTATGATTTTTGTCCAGTCTCTTCCCGTACTCCCCACACAGACACCCCTTTCCCCCTGAGAATTATCAATCCACTCCCATTCTATGCCTCTGATTCTATTATGTTCACCAGTTTATTCTGTTACTCAGATTTTTAATTCTCTTGACTTTTAGGTTCACTTGTTGATAGATATGTGTTTTTTGTTCATAATTTTTATCTTTCTTCTTCTTTTTCCTCTTTTTAAAGAATACCTTTCAGCATTTCATATAATACTGGTTTGGTGGTGATGAACTCCTTTAGCTTTATCTTGTCTGTGAAGCTCTTTAGCTGACCTTCAATTCTGAATGATAGCTTTGCTAAATAGAGTAATCTTGGTTGTAGGTACTTGCTGTTCATCACTTTGAATATTTCTTGCCACTCCCTTCTGGCCTTCATAGTTTCTGTTGAGAAATCAGCTGACATTCGTATGGGTACTCCCTTGTAGGTAACTAATTGTTTTTCTCTTTCTGCTTTCAAGATTCTCTCTTTGTCTTTTGCCCTTGGCATTTTAATTATGATGTGTCTTGGTGTGGTCCTCTTTGGATTCCTTTTGTTTGGGGTTCTGTGCGCTTCCTGGACTTGTAAGTCTATTTCTTTCACCAGGTAGGGAAAGTTTTCTGTCATTATTTCTTCAAATAGGTTTTCAATATTTTGCTCTCTCTCTTCTTCTGGCACCCCAATAATTCGGATATTGGTACGCTTAAAGTTGTCCCACAGGCTCCTTACATTATCTTCATATTTTTGGATTCTTTTTTCTTGTTGTTTTTCTGGTTGGGTGTTTTTTGTTTCCTCATATTTCAGATCTTTGGTTTGATTCTTGAGGTCCTTTGATCTAGAGTTGAATTTCTGTATATTCTTTTTATATACATATATATATATATATTTTATTGATTTTTTACAGAGAGGAAGAGAGAGGGATAGAGAGTTAGAAACATCAATCAGCTGCCTCTTGCACACCCCCTACTGGGTACCATGTGCCTGCAACCATGGTACATGCCCTTGACCGGAATCGAACCTGGGACCCTTCAGTCCACAGGCAAACGCTCTATCCACTGAGCCAAACCGGTTTCGGCAAATTTCTGTATATTCTTTATTTCATACAGTGTATGCTTAATTTCTGACTGGTCCTTTTCTATTTTTTTTTGGCATTCTCATTAAGGTCCTTGAAGGTCTCACTAAGCTCCTTGTAGGTCTCATCAAGTTTCTTGGAGGTTTTTAGAGGATTCTTGAGTAACCTTATAAATGTGGTTTTGAACTCTATGTCCAGTAGTTTGCTTTCCTCCATTTCTTTCATTTGTGACACGTTTCTTTGTCTCCGCATTTTGGCTGCTTCCCTGTGTTGATGGAGTGGCTTTGTGTGGTAGGTGACTTATAGGGGCCAATGGCTCAGCCTCCCCAGTCTCCTGAGGTGGACGCTCTTGGTGTACCCCTTTGTGGGCTGAGTGCAAAGTCTTGGTGTAGTTAAGCCTTGATTGCTGTTGGTACACTGGGAGGAATTAACCTCCAGGCCAATTGGCTGTGATGACCTGCTGTGTCTATGATGGAAGAACTGCTGTGCTGGAGATATGCTTATGGGGCAGGACTTGCTTCGGTGGGGTTTTGGTGCTCACTGAGTCTGCCTCTTGAATGTGTATTTTATGGATGTGAGGAGTTGAAATCTGGTGTCATCTCACACTGACCACTAGGTACACTGGCTTCTGGATCTCCAATGGGGTGCAGGTCATCTAATGTCTGAGGCCACCCAGCAGGAGCTACAGTGAGAACTACAGTTTTCTCCTCTTTGCTTGGGTTTGGAGGTTTTGGAGCTGTCTGCCTAGAGCTGCAGTTTGTTAGGTTAAGCTGTGATAGGGGAGGCCATTCATATGCAAAAGCCGCTGCATGGAGCTTGGGTGGGTTTGTAAATTGTGCGGGGCGGAGTCTCAGGGAGTCACTAGGCTAGCGCGTGGCAAACAGCGATGGCTGCCATTCAGCCATCTCTGTGTCTCCGAGTTTCCGCATCCCCGTGTCTCACGCCCCAGTGCAGTAAACAATGATTCCTGCGTGCAGCTCTGCAAGCAAGCCACCCTCTCTTTCCGACCTGATGGCAGACAGTCCAGCTTCTCCCTGTAGGAATTTGGGTCCCCAGCATCTCCCCAGAAACTGGATTTCAGAGTAATCAGGAGCTTGTCTCCCTTCGGGTTGAAAAAAGCAACGCCCGCCACCAGCCCGGTTCGCACTCCTCCGTACCTCAGCTTTTCAGCACTTGTGCACATCTCAGTGCTCTTTTCTCTTTCCTTCTAGTTGTAGAACTTCAACTCAGCCAGCTTTCCTGTGGTTCTGGGTGATCGATGTTTTGTCTTTTAGTTGTAGTTTTGAAATTGTTGTGCGAGGCAGCAGTTTAGGTGTTTACCAATGCCGCCATCTTGGTTTCTCCTATTTCTTGAGCATTTTTTAATAGAAATAAATTCAGGCCTCACAAAATTATATTTTTAAAAAGAGGAGCTTATGATCTAGAAAGACTAGCATTCTCTGGATGGAGGCTGTCTGCTTCATGAAGTGTTAAAGTTGGTATCACCTGCAGGTAGTTTACTTGGAATGATCCCAGGAAAGAGATCTGATTTTGTGATTTTTTTTATATATATATTTTATTGATTTTTTACAGAGAGGAAGTGAGAGGGATAGAGAGTCAGAAACATTGATGAGAAACATTGATCAGCCGCCTCCTGCACACCCCCCAACTGGGGATGTGCCCGCAACCAAGGTACATGCCCTTGACCGGAATCGAACCTGGGACCCTTGAGTCCGCAGGCCAATGCTCTATCCACTGAGCCAAACCGGTTTCGGCTGATTTTGTGATTTTTGTCTCTCAATTTGTTTATGTGATATATCACATTTATTGATTTGTGGATATTGTACCAGCCTTGTATCCCTGAAATAAATCCCACTTGGTCATGGTGTATGATCTTTTTAATATATTGCTTAGTGCAATTTGCTAATATTTTGTTGAGGATTTCAGCAGCTATGTTCATTAGGGATATTGGCCTATAATTCTCTTTCTTTCTAGTCTCTTTGTCTGGTTTTTGGATTAGGGTAATGCTCACTTCATAGAAAGAGCTTGGAAGTATTGCATCCTCTTGAATTTTTTTGGTATAGTCTGAGGAGGGTAGGTGTTAGTTCTTCTTTGAATGTTTGGTAAAACTCCCCTGTGAAGCCATCCAGACCAGGGCTTTTGTTTACTGGAAGTTTTTTTTTATTACTGTTTCAATTTCATCAGTTATTATTGACCTATTCAGGTTTTCTTATTCTTCCTGATTGAGTTTTGAAAGATTCTGTTTTTCTTGCAACACATCCATTTTGGTTTGCTGGGATAGAGTTGTTCGTAGTATTTTTATTAACTAAAGAGCTTTTATGCATATATGCATAGCCCATGGACACAGACAATGTTCTGAAGGCCTGGGTTGGGGCAGGAGCTGTGCAAAGGGTGTAAAGGGGGAAAATGGACATCTGTAATACTGTCGACAATAACAATTTTTTTTAAAGTTGCCAGAAATTTCAATGTGATTAAATTCCTAACATCATATATTAATATACCATGCTGGCATTGTATATTAATCCCAAATCATGTACCTCAAAATAATCAACATGCAGATCATTTATTTAAAATTTTCTCTCCTTTTAAATACTTAGGATCTTATTTGTACTTATTGTAAAATTAGTTAAGAATAGAATTGTGGAACTTCCCAGTATTAATCTATATTATAGTTATTTACTGAATATTTATGGCTTTAATTTTGATATTGACATAAAATTGGTCAGTTTAATTATAGCCTTCATGTGAATGTTCTCATATGGCTTAGCCTCTCAGTACATCGGTCCCTCTGCTGCTTACTGCCTTGTTCCTCCTCTATCCCCATGTTTCAGCCTACATCTCTTCTCAGGGTTGAGCCATCTGTCTGGTGGCCCACCGGCAGACTCACTCTTGGGAATTAGATGTCACCTGCACACCTTCTCTATCCAATCTAGTACCTTTAGTGTCAGGTACTCCTACTTTGCAAGAAACTGCATGTAGTGTTTACATGTTTAGTGGTGTTGCAAGCACTTGAGGGCTTGGATTTATTTAAGAACTCTGTGTGTTCCTATTTTGTAATAAACATGTCTTGGTAGTAAAAATTATTGTATCTTCTTACTTTCCCTCTCATCTCTTGATTTATGTTTTGTTTCTCTCAGGCTAGCTATAAAACTTCTTCAGTGTAACAGCTTATGGTACAGATTTTCTATCTTCATCTGTGTCAGCAGTCCTTTCTTTGCCTGCCAAGATAAAAGGAAAACAACTCCAGAAAGGAATTTGACCTCTGAATATCAGGAACATTATCTTTAAATTTCTCTATGAATCTAGAACTAATGATTCTCAACTTAGTATATGCCCCCTTTTATAACAACTGTTTTTTGTCATATATCCCTTAGTATTCTGAAATGAAATTCAAAGATAATACTCACCTATTCTTAATAATTTTTAGGAAAAAAAATCTACATTTCAACACCAGTATCTGCATCTGACATCTATAATATAAAAGAGAATAGTAAGGAAAGTCATCCATGGTAAACTACTGTGAATGTCAACACCCTTAGTACTCCGACACTGTTACACAAACAAATGTGCTGAAATGTTCACATGCTCCATCAATTCACAGTCCCCCAGGCAAACTGATACAGGTGTGGGCCAGGTGTGGCACTGCCTTCCATGTTATCATTTTCCAAACAGATGACTAATTCTTGTTAAATCTTCAAACCCAAAAAAAGTACAGTCTTCCCTCAACACATAGTAATTACAGTCCTTGAAATTTTAGAAGCTATTTTACCTGTGCAAAAAGACTTTGTTTAAGTGTAGAAATGTTTAATTCCAGACTTGTATCATTATGAATGATGTTTTCAAGTCCAGGGATGAAAGGGAGCACTTGAAAGTCAGGTGCGACATGAGACAGTTCCTCACCATGGAGGAGAGCCTCACACGTTGCAGGACATTTGGCAGTGCTGTTCCCCGTGCCTAAAATGTCAGCAGCATCCTCCCATATCACCAATATTACCAAAAGTGTCTCCATTAGTTTTGAATACAACCCCTAAAAGGTGGTATCATACCCATAAAAAAAAAACACTGATAGAGAACACTGAGGATGCCTGGTAATAACTCTAATTCTGTTTTATTAAAGTCTAATTATTATACAAACCTATGTCAGAGCCATTGTTATACTGAGAGATCACTGTTAGTCTTGTTGCTCAACTGTAAGTAAACCTATTGAGTGTCAAGTCCATATTTAATTGTATTCAGAGGGCCCAACATGGTGCCAAGCAATTAATTGGTGTTCAGTAGCTGTCTGTTGAATTAATAAAGATTCGTGAACACTGACCCGATTTTCAAAGGAACTAATATGTTCATTAGTAATACATACACCACTTATATCAAACTTCACTGGTAAGATATTACCATTAAGCTATTAAATGCTGGATTATACAAACCTAGAAAATAGTCAATGACCTGTACCTTGTTGGAGAAGATGATCTTTCTTCGCCTGTTAAATTTTTAAAACATAACATGTAAGAAAATGGTAACATTTACAGACTCTGGTGTGTGTTTTTTTCTTTTAAAACATTAAACTCTTCCATTCTTATGAAATTGTTGAGCGATTTTGAGGGCAAAGAGAAGCAATAAAGACAGTCTATTCCCAAAGACATTGGTATCCTTTTAGAGAGATGGGCTACACATTTAGAAGCAGTAAAGCTAATACCCAGGGCCATACAGAACAGGGATGTCAGAGACCAGAAAACTGATAATCATAGTAGTCAGTTCATGGACAGGGAAGGTTTGTCCAGTATCTAAGTGACCAGTAGAATTTGAACTGGTGAATAAGACCACATCCTGGGCAAGGAGAGGAGAATGGAACAGTGGTCTGGTGAGTGTGGACGGGAGGCATCAGGGGAGTGGCCCCGTGATGATGGGGAGAAGATGGCAGTTGTGGTGATGGTGGGAAGAAGAAGTTGGCCATTTTGGGGAAAAAATGTAAAGAAAGTTGGTTGGCAGAGTAGGGGCCAAAATGATTTTTTAATTTTGACCTGAATTACTCTACAAACCTCATGTTAACTGTACGATACTTTTTTAAGTGTCCTCAGAGATCTGGTTGCTTTTTCATTTTCCTCATTTGTGCTAGTGAAAAGAAAGTGTTCGTGGTCAGTTTTTTAATCGAATGCTTGCTGATCATGTTAAGCAAGTACCCAAAAGCAAGAATTAGAAAAGAAAAAATGTTTTAATCTTTTGTTATTATTTTACTTTATTATTATATTATTTTTAATTGCCTTCATCCAGTTAACTAATGTTAGAACAGGTGAGAACACAAAGTTAAAGGAATGCTGTGTGTTAAGCTATGCTTGGGTCTGGAATCAAAAGTCATTTACAGCTATGCCACTTTAGGTAATACTTTTACCTGGTGAACCTCAGTTTTCCCATCTTTAAAATGGAGCAATACCTCATTAATAAACACACACACCGAGGTCTGGATTAAGTGCAATAGCATGTAAAATAGCCCATCATGTGGCACATAGAGGGCACTTAATAACTATCAGGTCTCTTATTAGATTAAAATATTTAACCCCTTTAAGGTTAGGTACAACTTGTGTTCAGTCTGTAAATGTTATCAGTATCTCTTTTCTTACATGTTATGTTTTAAAAATTCAACAGGCAAAGAAAGATAATCTCCAGTTAGGCATGGGTCGTTGACTATTTCCTAGGCTTGTACAATCTAGTATTTAATAGCTTAATAGTAATATCTTATCAATGTATTAGTTCCTTTGAAAATAGGGTAGGTGTTCATGAGTCTTTATTCATTCAACAAATAGCTATTAAATCTCATAAAAATTACATCTCCTTAGCCAAGCAAGTATGTATTATCTGAGTGACCTTGGTTTCTTTAAACTTCTGTTTTTTCATCTATAAAGTAGGAATAATGTATAAACTCATAGAGTTATTATAAGAAGTAAATGAGATGACGCATGGAAACTGCTGAGCATCATTACTGGCACATAGCAGTCTCTCAATAAATGATATCATAGCATACTTATGGTCTTAATATCATTATGATGCCTACTAAGTGCTATGTACATAGGCTACCTCTTTCTATCATTATTATAGTCCTAAGTGGTATGTATTTTTATCTAGGCTTTATTGAGGTATGATTGACAAATACAATTGTAATATATATTTATAATGGATTTTCCCCCATCTGGCTCATTAATACATCCATTGGAATGTATTATTCAAGTATTCAAGTTCTCATTTATCTATAGGCAGGAGCTGAAGTATGGATAAGTTAAGTGATTTGCTCAGGGTTACCAATTGGTGAGGTTGAAGTTGAACACAGATATTTCAGTTCTAAATGGCATGATTTCCACTATGCCAGTGTGTCTCAAGCCTTTGTAATGTGTCACGATCACTCTTTCCTTGAAACCCCACTCAAAAAATTCTTCAAAAAATAGTTTGAAAATCACTGAACAGAATAGTAAACATTTCTTTAAACCTCAGAGCCACAAGTAACATTTTATGTAGTACCCATCCTACTTGGTACAAGCTCTGCTTTTCCATTGATGAGGATGAAGATGAACAGATAACCTAAACTTAGCAATTACCGTATTTTCCGGCGTATAAGACGACTGGGCATATAAGATTTTCCTGGGTTAAAAAGTCGTTTTATATGCTGGAAAATATAGTAGTCCAATATATCTAATCCATTATATCTAATCCCATCAATATATTCCAATATACCATATTTTCCGGCGTATAAAACAACTTTTTAACTCAGGAAAATCTTATACGCCCAGTCGTCTTATACGCCGCAAAGTACGGTACTCTTTGTTGTCAATGTATTTGTCCCCATGCCTTCCTGCTGGCATAGTGGGCTGTGGGAGCTGGGTGGGAAATATGACTGTTAAGATTTGTTCAACCCGGCCGGTGTATCTCAGTGGTTGAGTTTTGACCTATGAACCAGGATCATTTCAAGGTCAGGGCACATGCCCAGGTTCTGGGTTCGATCCCCAGTAGGGGGCATGCAGGAGGCAGCTGATCAATAATTCTCATCATTGATGTTTCTATCTCTCTCTCCTTTCCCCTTTGAAATCAATAAAAATGTATTTTTTAAAAAAGATTTATTTAACACAGCCTAGCTTTCAGTACTGATCACCTGGAATTATAAACATGTTGGACTTACCGCCACTATTTCATAGCAAAGCTATTTCACCTGGTTGCTGTCAGTGTTAATCATTTCTTTGGTCCCATTGAGAGTGATACTTTTCCTTATGAAAATAAATATTTTGCAGGTGCATCTAGAATATAAACAAACATGACAGTGGAGGTAATACACACCTAGACATATATTGGGTTGCAGAAGCTACCATCTTTGCCCCATAGGTAGTATTGCTCCTGGAACATGACAGGATTTTAGCAAGTTGGAAATAAAGTTTATGGGAGTAGACAACTGTTAAATAGTTGTAAAAGTGAATTATGAAACAAAAATTGTGTTTACTGAAAATATGCTTTTCAATTACCTGAACAAAATGCTCAGTATTTTGTGGCTATACAAAAGTCCCCAAATCTTGAAATTGGGACTAAAACTCTTCAATAGGATTGAAGTAGAAGGGTGCCCTATACCCCTCACTCTTTAGTATTCAAGGACAAGTCTATTTTTCAAAATCTGTGTAAAGATATCTGATAATATTCTTTTAATCAAATTGCTGTGATTGAAAGTGGGCTCATCTGCTAGAGCAGAGTCTGTGCCAAAAGAATCTTTGGAACAACAACAAAACTGATATATTATCATTTCACCCTGTTCTTAGGATGTCATCTTCTTGAAAGATCTCTAGGCAGCCACAGCACAACCAGAATTAGGCACAGCCAAAATTCACCATTTGCCACTGCTCTTTGGAACATAGGAAGATGATAACTGTTAATATTGTTAATTATTCATCATTAGACAGTAAGACGCCATAGTCTTCTGCCTTTTCATCTGTAAAAAAGCAGTCCATGCTGTAAATTACACAGATGTATGAAACAGGAATGTCTCTTCTTTAAAAGACTGAAAAGAGCTGGCTTTAAGAAAACAATTACTAGTAATCTATACTTAACATTTCTTTTTTTTCTCTTGTGTTGGGAAATATGCAATTCCCATCTTGGATAATAAATTCAGGTGGAAGAAATGTAAAATATGAAGTATGTGGTCCCAATACTTTGACTAGAGTTCATATATGAAGATAGATTTTTACATGTGGATCTTTACTATGAGAAATGCCTGTATTACATTCATCAGTAATAGAATCAGATTAACAAAATGCCAACTTTGAAAAAGGACCCTGAAGTAGCCTAACCCTGTGCCCCCTCTGCAAGAAACTTCTCAATGATATCCTCAGAGAGGGTGTATCCATCTTCTGTTCAGCTACCTCCACTTTCACATCATTCTCCAAAATGATAAGCATGATAATCTCTGACTTCATCTAAATCATTAATCAAAATGTCTAGCAGATCAGAACAGTATCAGTGTTGTCACAGAACTAACAATAATACCCATGAGCTACACATAACCAAAGGTCTAGCCATCATCTGTAAATGGGGACTCTAATTAGAAATATTAACAAGATTAGAGCTGCCCACTGCTAAGTTTTCTGTATCACCAGCCTGAATCTGAAATGTTTCTCTCGTTGGGCCACATTTATCACAGAAGGCCTTTCAAGTTATCTGTCTCATGAGTCCCAAAAGGTCAAGTCTATTTAAAGTGTTTCACTCCTAACATGTGGAAATGAAGTTGTTTTCAATCCATCCAGCAAGGACTCATTTGCACATCAGAAACCCGTGTTTTACTGTGTTAAGGCTCATAGGTGATGTCCATCAGCTGCTTTTAACTGGACCTGCCCTGCTAATGCAGGCTACTCCAGAAGCCTAAGGCAGTGTGGGTCCAAGGCAAGAACTTCCCCAGACCAGCTCCATGGTGCTCCCTCTCTTCTCACCTTGGGTATCCTGGCTTTAACATTCAGTTCTACATTTGCTACCCTGGTTCAACCTGGACTCCCCACAAACAGTCCCTGTGTATGTCCTCAGCAACCACATGCAATGTTTGGATAAAAAGCACCCCAAATTGCATGGCTGCCAGTCCACTGAACTGTCATTCTTTCTAGTTGGGGTATGGAGAGTTCAACCAAATTCAGAGAATTGGGGATTAAGCAAATCATTGGACAGGCACATTAACCTAAACCATCAGAGGTCTACTGACACCAAGTGTGCTGCCCTTATATCCGCGGTAGCACACGGAGACCAGTAGAGAAAAAGAAATGATTTTGGAGACAGTCATACCTGACCTATAATTTAGCATATACCAGTGGTCGGCAAACTGCGGCTCACGAGCCACATGCGGCTCTTTGGCCCCTTGAGTGTGGCTCTTCCACAAAATACCACTTGTGGGCGCACACGTACAGTGCGATTGAAACTTCGTGGCCCATGCGCAGAAGTCAGTTTTCGGCTCTCAAAAGAAATTTCAATGGTTGGACTGTTGATATTTGGCTCCGTTGACTAATGAGTTTGCCGACCAGTGGCATAGACCATAGCTTGTCAAGGCTCATGAGCAGAGAGGTACTGTTGTAAGCATTTGTTAATGTAGATATTATTTTATGTTAGTTTGCTTGCTGACAGGGCACATTATGTTACATGATAGACATGGAGTAAATTAAATTGCAACAAATTTTACTCATTCATTTATTTAGTATTTCTTGAGCACCTCTCATGCCTGTATTGTTTTGAGGAACAGAATTATAGCAAGGAATTAAACAGAAATAACCCCTACCCCACAGATCTTACATTCACATGGGGTTCAGTGGCAGACTACAAATGAGTAAATATGTGCTATTCAGAAAGTAAGATATGTTTGAGTAAAGTAAAGCAAGGAAAGGGGCATACAGTGACAGGGAATGAAATCTTACCTTATGTGTGATGGTCAGGGTATACCTTACTAACAAGCAGAGACCTGAAGAAAGAGAAGGAGCAAACCATTGGGATGTCTGGGCAGAGTGAGTTCAGGCAGAGAGAAGAGTAAGTGAAGTGCAAAGGCCCTGAGCAAGGAGGCCACTGTGGCTGGAGTGGAGCTACTGCTTCCTCACTGCTGGTACTTCAGAAAACATAACAGAAAATCAGACACACACACACACACACACACACACACACACACACGTATATATATATATATGTTTAATTGGAAGAGCAGTTGAGACATACATGTTTATGCTTCACTGTGGGAGTGTGAGAGTTAGTCATCTACCTGATCAGAAGACCCCTTAGGGTCTATTTTGCAACCAGTGCTTAGCGAGCAATCCTGCAGATGCTATTATTTTCATCCTCTAAGTAACGCAGGGGAGTTGGGTGAGGGCCCGAGTCATAGAAAATTTGAATAAGGACTCTGATTTCTAACAGATCCCTCCACACCTATGTTTAACCACTGCAGGAGCTCTCCCATTGGTAGCAGACAATTTAATAAGCAGGACCTGGGGTGAGGGTATTTCCTGATGCCAGTCTTCTTTTCAAGCACAGTCATCCTTCCCTGACCTCCTAGCAGTCTGTTTGTGGACACTCAGCTTCTGGGACACGTTGGGGATTTTTTTCTCAATTTTTTTTACAAAGCCAACACTTCTTATGCTTCTCAGTGTTTTCATGAGTCTGGATTTAAGAGGTGACCTGTGTCAGAAGCAGGTGATGCTATACCTGGCCAACCTGCCACTGTCCAGCTATAGTGGTTCTGACCACCCAACAAGGCCGTGACCATCCACCAACACACTGGTGACCTCAGGAGACACCAGACCACAAATGAATAAACTATCACTGCCTCATAGTTATACTCTGAAATGCCAACAATGTGACTTCCATTGGTCCTGAGAGGAAAATTTGCAAAAACAAGAATAGAGTTTGGACTCATTCTTCGACCATTTTGTTTAAATGTTTCAATTCCTCTGTCTGTGCATCAAAAACATGGTAGACCGTCCCATGATGTAAAAGTAGTTAGCTCATCCTTAGAAAGTAGCACATTGAGGGGTGGTAGACTTCCTTGTCTGGAGCTGCTTCTCTGTGGCTGATGAGCTAGGTAAGTCTGTCCAGTAAAATTTAGTTTGGTCATTGACGAGTGTTTGCAGAGGTTATAAAATTTCATGGAGCACATCTTGCATCTGCCTCATTATTTCTAAGGGTTGGACTATGGCCTTTAAATAAATTCTGTGATAATAGCAGAAGATTTCTAAATTAATCTCTAGAATTTACATCTCTCTGGCCATTTTAATAACAATAGGCTATTTTATGCTATCATATGATGTTTGCTCTTTGGTTTGTATGAAATAATTCTTCTTGTTGTTTTTTCTTGATTTCTACAGAAAATCACTAGACAGGTGCACAGCAAAGGACTATATTTTATGTATTTAATCTATACAGAGGAATGCTGTGGGCATTCAGAATAAACTCCAGTTAGCATTTGTTAGACTCCATGATGTCCAGGCATCATGTTAGATGCTGGGAATTCAGTTATAAGGGGTATGGTCTTGAATTTCTTCAAGCAACTCACAGTTTCATGAGGAGGCAGACATGTAAACTAATAATTACAAGGTTGTGTAACAAGTGCTCCTGGAGTCCAAATGAGGAGCATTTATCTTGGCCTGGGACAGCCAGTCAGAGCTTCTCAGAGGAATGGGTGAGGGTGAGAGTTGGGGAACAGGGAGAAAAGCAATATGTACAGAGTAGAGCATAACACTATTGGTGGTGTGATGTTGTAGGGACTTGAAGACGGTTCCCTATGGCTGAAGCATAGGTCTGCATGATGTTGGAGAAGTAGGAAAGGGTGTAGTGTGATAACCAAAGGTTCATCTTTATTCCTAAAGTAACAGAGAGGGAACTGTTGAACAATCTGGCAGCAATAGGGAGAACCAGGAGACCAGTAAGAAGGCTGTTGCATTGAGCCAGGCAAAGAATTATAAGTCTCTGAGTTTAGACAGTGGTGGTGGGAAGAAGAAATGTTTGAGAGAGAGAATTTGGGAAAGCGAGAAGGGAAGTGATGTGTTCAGACTGATGTGTTGAATTTCAGTTGGCAATGAACAATAAAATGTGAAGAGATACCTATGGATGTGAACCTCAGCAGTGAGATCTGAGGTAGAGAAATAATTCAAGAAGCATCGCACAGTAGTTAAAGCTAAGAGTTTAGATGAGATATCATAAGCAATATTTATATATGAGAAGAAAAGGGGCTTAATATGAAATTCTGAGTTCCTCTTATGATTTAAGGGAGGGACAGAGGATGAGCTCTGAGGTTAAAAAGACCAAATGGTCACAGAAGTAGAAGAATAACAGAAGCCCAGTAAAGCCTAGGTTTCCTGGCAGGAGATCATAGTTCGATTCTTGGTCAGGATGCGGCAGGGGGGGGGGGGGGGTGGGCTGGGGGGGGGGGGGACGGGTTGCGGGCTCCATCCCCAGTAGGGGGCGTGCAGGAGGCAGCCAATCAATGCTTCTCTCTTCATCATTGATGTTTCTATCTCTCTCTTCCTCTCCCTTCCTCTCTCTGAAATCAATTTTAAAAAATTTAAAAAAAGAGAGACTTGGCTAACATTGTCAAATGCCACCAAGAAGCCAAGTAAGGTGAAGACAAGAATGTTCTGTGGAGTTTGGGCTTTGGTGGTCATGGCACATTCATTCCCAATAAGCTGGAATGGCAGTACATTGGATAGTGAGTGAGATTAGGAAGGGTAGACAAAAAGTGTGTTTTGTTTTTCTTTTTAATGAAATTTGGCTGTAATGAGAACAGGGGATTGTGTGTTCCATTTTTTATTCTCTCAGCCTAACTGACCAAATGCAACAAAGACTTCTCTGTCCCTTCTATCATCATTTAAATCAATAGGCTCTTCACAGCATTTATTTTTAAGAATAAGAGTAAAAACTTTTACATTAAAAGCTAATCCTAATTAGATACCCACCTGGGACTTCACTCTCTCCAATTTTCCCACCAGTAGAGACCCTGAGCTTTTCATCTGTGTAATGAGTGGGTTTGGCTCCATAACTTCATAAGCCCCATCTCTGTGGGGTCCACTGGGCTTTTCAGTCTTCGGTGCTGCTTTGCCAGGCCTCCCAGCCCGTGCCTCGCCTACACCATTGCTCGGGAGGTACCAGCTCTCCAGTGCACCGTTAGCAAAGAGCCCATCTATAGCTGACCTGGTTGGAGATTGTGTCAGAAAAATAAGGAAGCAAACACTGGGAAACACGGCCTGTTTTCTGCTTTCCCTTATACATCTCTTGGCCAAAATGGGAATCTATTCAAATAGGTATCAGAGAGCCAGAAAAATTATGAATAGGTCTGGGTAGAGAATATGAAAGGCCTGAAATGGCCAGAGTCAAGTCACTCTGTACTCTGACTCCCTGGCCTTGGGCAGAAGGTTTGCTCCCTCAATCATCTTCCTTCAGTAATTACTTACTGAGTGCCTACTGAGTGCTATGCGTATTGTGTCACCTAGGACACAAGGAGTAAAATGGTGAACATAACCATGGAATCTGCTCCAGTGGACTTGATCATCTGAAGAGGGAGAAAAGCATATTGGGAAAAAATTACACAGTAAATGTGTAAGCACAATTTGTGATAAGGGCTAGTAAAGAAAGGGGAAAGGAGGAATAAGAATATTTAACAGTCGGTCTGAATTTAACCCAATGCAGGAGCTCTCCCAGGGGTGGCAGAGATTTTAAGCAAAATCTGGGGTGAGGTTATTTCCTGTAGGCAGGTGGCAGCATTGCTCACCCTGAGGTGGAGGAAGGCAAGGTGGCTAGAAAATGGGGAGGAGGGAGAGCCAGGTGAGACTGGAGAGGTAGGCAGGGTCAGCCAGGCAAGACCTGGAAAAACAGGAATGTAGGAGGTCATGGGTTCAGCAGCATAAAATGACTTAACTGGAATCAAATTTGAGTTTAAGATTGAGAAGTGCTTGCTGGCTCATTGGAGGCTATTGTTCACCTTAGCAGGTGCATGGCCACAGGAGATACATGTGGGCTGAAGAGGTGAGGAAATAAAGGCAGCATGTAGAGGCACCTGTGTTGAGACTAAACTATGATTGAGACATCAGGAAGATGAGGCAGAAATTGGAAGGAAATGTGGAGTAAAAGGAAGTTTTTGTTTTGTTTAGTGTTTGCTTTTCAGATGTGAGGTATGTTTTCACAAAGACTGGGAAGATCTCATATAAAGAAAAAGTTCCAGATATAAGAGACCAATGGTGTGAGGTCCCAGGCCCAGAGGCCAAAAAGGGGCCAGAAATGGTATTTCCTCCATCCTAACAGGAGCGGGTGGTAAGGTGGTGCTTGGGATTTGGGGACAGGAAAATCGGAAGCATTTACATCAGCTGTTGTCTATGGGCAAAGCCACCCTCTGGGAAGGCTCTGAAGAGTAGAGGCATGAAGTGACTGTGACAGAGCGCAGGGCACACCCTTGCCTTGAAATGACCTGGAGGAGCCTGGCCCCCTATACCTCCTTGCAGGGTTTTTTCCTACCCCGCCCCTCCTCACTGATCCTGTAAACATTCCTAGCAGCATATGAGTAGAATGTTTTGATTTTGTTTTCTGGGGTTTTCCAATGCCAAATTACATCACTTTATATAATTCCTTACAAATCCCAATCTGCCATGGGAAGAAGTGCATTTTGCTCTGGTCATTTTTCCTTTCTATTTTATTTTTAATTAATTTTATGACACTTCCCTCCATGTTCTTGCTTATACCCTCTGAGTTGCTCACACCTCTGGCCTCACAATGTGCAAAGCACATGGTTTTGTGTCTGTCTTTTCTGGTTGTTTTTTGTAACTGCCGATCACAATCCATTCTTCTTTCCATGTAATTTTTATAGAACATATTATCAAGCCCATTTGTAAAAATATACAGATACTTTGCCCATGTATATTTCAGTGCATCCGCCCCTCTCAGTTGGGAACATTCGTGGTGGTAAGTAGGATGTCTGCTAGGTCTTTCCTGTCCTCCTCTCGTCCGTTCCGATTAGACACCCGGCACTCACCAGGTCCTGTGCTTCGCCTCTTGGCTCTGTATTATGTTTAGTTTCTGCTCTGTGTTCTGTGCTTGTATGCTCCAGATCCCAATTGCTTTGCTCCAAGCACCCACAGTCTTATCTTTCCTCCAATGACATTCTGAAGCTGGGGAGCCCCTTAGAGGTAAGAGTCATCTCGTTTGGTATTCCTAAGTCCACACCAAATAAGGAACGGAACTAACATTTGGGAACATCTATTTGTAGTAGGTGCATTCCTTATGCTATCTTACATTAACCCTTACAGTAACCCTGCTGTAGGAGGTGTTGATCTCAGTTAATGCACAGATATATTCAGTGACTTCTTGAGTCCTATTTCAGGTCCAGGACTAGAAACAAAACCTCAGAGAGGATGGAGGTTGTCACCGTGAATCACCGGGACACTCATGCAGTTGGCACCCCAGTTAAGGGCACAGGCCTTGACTTGAGCTTTGAACTACTGATGTGAGGGTGGCTCTCCTGGCAGCCAGGCATCTTCATTCCAGAGTAGGACAGGAGGCGCCTTCACCAGTAGGTGGCGATGTGACAGCACCGCAAGGGGATGCAATGCACATGGCAAAGCAACCTAGTGAGGCGCCTTCAGAGGGAGGATGTTAAAACATTTTTTCTTTAATTTCTTGAGGTGAAATTCACATAACATAAAGTTAACCATTTTAAAGTGACAATTCAGTGGCATTTAGTACAGTCACAATGTTGTGCAACCACCACCTCTTTCTCGGTCTCAAAATATTTTCATTGTTCTAGAGTGAAACTCCTTAACTATTGAGCAGATTCTCCTCCTCCCCCATTCCTGGACCCCCTGACAGCAGCCAATCAGCATTCCCTCTATGGATTTACCTAGTTTGGTTATTTCTTATAAACGGAATCATGTAATATGTGACCTTTTGTATCTGGTTTCTTCCACTTGGCATCATGTTTTCAAGGTTCATTCTCATAGTATGTATGAGTACTTCATTTCTTTCTTTTGACGGAATAATAGTGCATTGTATGGTAGGCCACAATTTGCTTATTCAGCCACCCATAGATGAACATTTGGGCTATTTCCACCTTTTGGCTATTGTGAATAGAGCTGCTGTAACATAGGTGTACATGTATTTCCTTGAAACCTTGTTTTCAATTCTTTGGGGTATATACCAAGAGGGAAATTGTGGAGTTTTTTGGTAATTCTCTGTTTAACTTTTTGAGGGCCCACCAAATTTTTCCATAGTTGCTAACCCATTTTGTATTCCTACAGCAATGTATACGATTTTCAAACGTTTTTTGACCATGACTCACAGTAGAAAATATACATATTTTACATTACCACCCAGCATTCAAATATGTAGATCTATATAAAACATATGTATGTAATATACATATTTAAATATATAAAACAAATTTTATAAAATTGTATTTATTGTTACTACCATATGATGTACTCTGATGTGTTCCTTCTTGTCCTATTTTATTTAAAAAATTATGCTGGTTTTGACCCACCAAATTAGCTCCATACCTCAAAGCAAAATGAAACCTTAAAAATTAGCGGTTAAGATCAGAGTACTATTCTAAGTATATATAAGAATATAACATTTGAATAGTCAAAAAATTTAGGGTATCATTCATCAACTTATCTATATGTATAAGTTTTGGGGGGACATACTTAACTTGTGGAAATGACATTCTATATGTTATAGTCTCAAATACAGACAATTTAGCTCACTTACAAATATCATTTATATTGTATGTACTTGGTACTGTGAGAACTGTAATTAGCTGGCGTTTTATATTTTTTGGTGAGTTTTATACCCATGGTTTCTAGGAAAAGTGCTGTGACGCATGTTATTTTCACTTATTGAATGGCTCAGTTCTTTCAGTATCACTTGAGTATTTTGTAGAGTAAGATACTAAAGAGTAGAGGGGTGAGGACAAAAAGAGCAAGTGACAGGGATAGAAGAAGAGAGAGGAAAAAGTAGAATCGAGAAAACTAGGAGAATCTTATCAAATGTGTAGCAATTATGATCATTGTTAAGAATCACCCAAAAGTGAGCTTTCCTAGAAGGAGTGGTATTTGGGAGCACGAGAGATGAATGATGAGAGCCCACTCTGTCAAGCAGTTCCCTAGATAGGAATGAGGGGGTCCACAGGCCTAGAAGAGAAATGTTACATTTTACTTTTTATTAACCTCCAACCAAGATTTAGTATTTTCTTCAAATGCGAATATAGGCAACAAGTATAGTATTAGCATTACATTTCTGTTGGACATCTCTGGCCTAATGTCAGCTCCAAGCTCCACTGATAATTATATATTTATCACATGTTGAGGTACATTGGTTACATAAAATATACTAAACTTAATTTCACCTGTTTGTTTTTAATTATTATAATGTAAGTGCTAAAAATATTTTAATTGCATATGTAGCTCACATTACATTTGTATTGGATATCACTGGCCTAACATCAGATCCGAGTTCCAATCTTGACTCTATCACATAACCAGCAATTATCATCGTCATCACTGCTATTGTCATTATTTTACATGTCCTAACTGCTGGATCCCCATAAATTTCAATTTCCTTATCTTTAAAAGTAGATCTAAGCCCAAAGGAGAGAGAGTGGCTTCTTAGTCCAGATAAAGCCTTCTTCCTAATATATTTCTTACTGTCACAAAGGCCCTTCACCCATGTCCTTTTTTTTTTACTCTTCTGCTACCCATTCTAATGAATAAAAATTTTAAATTACATATATGAAGTGATATACAAAGATAATGATATAAGAATTGAAAGATGAAGTGAATTTTTTTTAAAAAAATTAAAGGATAAACAAGGGATAATTCCCTTGGAAAGCAAAAAAAAAAAAAAAAAAAGATGGAAAGTATCTTGAAGTGGGTTAGAATAGTAGGCAGATTACAGTTTTCACCCATCCTGTATTTATTCAGAGAGGTTGAGGTGGCATTTGGATACAACCCAAGCAAACCAAGTATATTCCCGGAGTTTGGAAATGGCCACTTGAAAGGCAGGATAACCTGGTGTGTCCCTAAATCAAAAACTGAAAGTCCAGTGTGCTATGTGCAGGGGGTGGGAAAAGTGGGAGTGTGTCTCTTTAAGAGTAAAGGGTTGAGGAGGGACTCTGGCCCTATTGTTTATCTAATCTTTACTGTGTTGGAGCCCTGAGCATTTTAACTCTAGCGCCCTGGGAATAAAAACTCTTTCATCTACAGAATCTCCTTTGAGATGATGAAACAACTTTCTGTAGATAGCAGAGTATATTATTACATACCCCTTAGATATGAGAAGGGAATTGCTGAAACACACAAGTGGACACTGTGGCCAGTGCCTGGTAGAGCAGGGGCTGACTGTGAGCTTGCATTTCTCCATAGCTGACATAGTAGGATCAGAAGCATGCCCTGCACCTCAATTTCCCTGGGCTTCTCAGAGTAACCTTACCCACCCTGACTGTCTGCAAAAATCATTATTCTCACTCTGGCTCCTAAGCTGAGCCATGCATTTGGAATTGCTCTCACCACCAGCCAGTTAAGATTTTCCCTACCACCATTCAGACAGCTCCTGACAGCTCCACCTTCCTACACAAAGCCCTGCCTGTCTGGTCAAAGTAGGTGGTGAGTTACCCACCCTTTCTGAAAACATGCCTTGTGAGACTTCCTATCCTCCGAAATACACTTGCTCCTTCACAGTTACATGTTTAGCTGTGTGTGAATTGTGCCTGTGGTGGAGAGCATGTATGTGTGTCTCTGCTTCCCTGTTGTGGGGCTCAGACTACAGTCTTTGAAGGGCAGAAATCAGAGGATCTGAGCCACACAGCACCATGAACATTGGTCATTTTGAAGACTTTGAAGATCTAATTGGTGATGCTCAGTAAAGTAGACACTTTTTGTTAAAGCATTAGTTCCAAATGAAGAGATGTTCTATGTACCTTTAATTTAAGGTGACCAGATTTTAACATTGGTAAAGCGGGACACCATTGACCGGAGGAAGGGGGGGGTTCTTTTTTTTTTTTTTTAATATATTTTATTTATTTTTTACAGAGAGGAAGAGAGAGGGATAGAGAGTTAGAAACATCGATGAGAGAGAAACATCGATCAGCTGCCTCTTACACACCCCCTACTGGGGATGTGCCCACAACCAAGGTACATGCCCTTGACCGGAATCGAACCTGGGACCCTTGAGTCCGCAGGCCGACGCTCTAGCCACTGAGAGAAACCGGTTTCGGCCCGGGGGGTTCTTGATGAAAATTTTGGTCTATATTGTAATCGCTTTTGGTCTTTTTAATAAAAGGAAATTTACTTCTTAGATCATCGTTGAATTTGCATCCTCTTTTCTTACTCATTATGTTAAAAATCTAAAAAAAATAATTTAAAATTATATTATAAATTATTATATACATATTGCTTAAAAACACAGTAAGTAGGTACATAATTACATGAACATATTTTATTGTTAGTTTATAAATTAAATTAATTTGATTGTTATAAAGTAACTATATTTTAAAAATTATTTTAATCTTATATTTCTTTCTAAATAATAACAATACTAACTTATATTATTTTTCCTCTGAATTTGCTGTAACGTAAGTTGTAAGTGTCACTTTCAAGGCCGGCACTAGACTTTTTGCTGCCATTATAAAATATAAATAATACGAGTACTGTCTGCTAAATTCAAGAAAATTTATGTATTTATGAAATAAATAAATAAATTACTTACCTAAATTATCTGAATAGCTGATTTGTAATGACATCACTTGTTTAACTAGCTTCCTAGCACGCAGTACGATGTGTATCATCTGAGAGACAGTTACAAAATGTTTTCGTCGTTGCCAATCCCAAAAAATGCCATTGTTCATTAAGTCCAAACAATGGTGGTCGAATTCTAACAACTGATCAACAATGCGAACTTTGATAAGCAGTTCTCAATAATCAGGTCTCAACAATTATTTGTTATTATTAAAGTTTAACATTATAAAATTAACAAAAATAATATTAAACTCATATCCTGGCTAAATAGCCACATGGCCGCTGAAAACCGTATATTCCCTTCCCGTTCTCCCGCTGTTCCCTAGCTTGTCGAGCATTCTTTCCAAAAATTGGGACTTTTTTAAAACGCCGCGGGACGCGGGACAAATTGTTAAAAATCGGGACTGACCCGCCAAAAGCGGGACGTCTGGTCACCTTACTTTAATTCTTTAATTCAACTCTTCTCCACCTCAGTGATAATAACCTGGCTACAACCAGGTTCTTCCTGGTTTACAAGACTTGTCCAGTTTCTATCAGTTTTCCTCTGGGCTGAACAAAGCACTTTGATATTGCATCACTAATTTCACAGCAGATAGCTCAATTATTTTCATTACTGATTTATCTCTTTCTAACTTTCAGTTATTTTTTGATGCTGTGTCATCTCCTACTAATCAGCCAGTGTGTGCTTCCTACTGGATACTTTTGATACTAGTATTATCTATAATAATAAAAGCATAATATGCTAGTTAGATCGGACAGCCGAACGACCTTCCAGACGTCATTCTGAATGTCCTTCCGGACAAAGCTGTGGCAGAGGGGGCCGAGGCAGAGGTGGTTAGGGGTAATCAGGCAGGCAGGTGAGCAGTTAGGGGCATCAGGCAGGCAGGCAGAGTTGTTAGGGGTGATGAGGCATGCAGGCGAGTGGTTAGGGGCAATCAGGCAGGCAGGCAGGTGAGCGGCTAGGAGCCAGTGGTCCCAGATTGCAAGAGGGATGTCCGACTGCCAGTTTAGGAATCCATGTGGGATTGGGCCTAAACCGGCAGTCAGACATCCCCTGAGGGTCCTGTATTGAGAGAGGGTGCAGGCCAGTCTGAGGGACCCCCCCACCATGCATGAATTTTGTGCACTGGGCCTCTATTCTATAATAATAAAAACATAATATGCAAACCACCCGAATGGCTGAACAGCGGAATGACCATCAGGATGACCACGCTATGACACCTACTGGCACCCACAGGCCTGCCAAGGCAGGTGCGATTCAATTTGTCAGGGGCCCAGTCATCGCCCCATGATTGCCCCACAGAGGGAGGAGGCCCAGGCTACCTACTAGCAGTGTTGCGGTGAAAGGGCAGGGCCTCCCTCTACAGGGACAATCAATCAGGGGGCTCCTGGCCTGAGAGTGGGCACAGGCTGGGCTGAGGGACAGCCCTCCCCCCCGCCCCAGTGCACAAATTTTGTGCACCAGGCCTCTAGTCCTACCTAATAATAGACGAATATGCAAATTGTCCATACCTCTGACACACCCACAAGCCACGCCCACCATCCAATCAGAGCGAGTATGCAAATTAACCCAAACCAAGATGGCTACAGCCACAGAGAGCAAGGTTTCCTAGGTAACAGAGGAAGCCAAGCTTTCCGCCTGCCCTTGCCAGGCCTAAGCCTCCACTCAAGCTACAAAGTTTCAATTATAGAAGGTAAACAAATTCAAACAAATGGTGGCAGAATGGAGCTTGAGAGAGCAGGTCAGGGTTGCAGCCGGCAACAGGGGAAGCAAAGCTTTCCGCACACCCTGGCCGGGCCCACCCGCTTAAGGCAACAAAGTTTCAATTATAACCCCAACACAAATGGCTGCAGGCCTCGGAGGGAGCCCCAGGCTTGGCTCCGCTCCAGGCTACAAAGTTTCAATTGTAGAAGGAAAATAAATTCCAGATACCAGGGCCTCCACTTGGGTTGCCAGGGGGCATGGCAGGCCTGCAAACCACCACAGGCCCCTCGCTCAGGCCGCCCCATGCCCCAAGGGGACCCCCACCTGATCCGGGACACCCTTCAGGGCAAACCAGCTGGCCCCCACCCGTGCACCAGGCCTCTATCCTATCTAATAAAAGAGTAATATGCAGATTGATCATCACTGCAACACACAATATAGCTGCCCCCATGTGGACACAGGATGGCCAGCAGGAGAGGGCAGTTGGGAGGCACCCGGCCTTCAAGGGAGGGCAGTTGAGAAGGACCAGGCCTGCAAGGGAGGTCAGTTGGAGGTGATCAACCCTGCAGGAGAGGGCAGTTAGGGGTGACCAGGCCGGCAGAGGAGGGAAGTTGGGGGCATACAGGCTGGCAGGGGAGTGGTTAGGGGGTGATCAGGCTGGCAGGCAGAAGCGGTTAGGGGCAATCAGGAAGGCAGGCAGGCAAGCAGTTGGGAGCCAGCAGTCCTGGATTGTGAGAGGGATGTCCGACTGCCCGTTTCCGGTATTGGGCCTAAACGGGCAGTCGGACATCCCTTGAGGGATCCCATATTGGAGAGGGTACAGGCTGGGCTGAGGGACAACCCCCCTCTGTGCACGAATTTCGTGCACCAGGCCTCTAGTTAAAACATAATTGAGAACATGAACCTGTTGCCAAAACATTCAAATAATGTATGCCGAAGACTTACATAAAGTAATTTATTACATAGTGTCATGCTTTCGCCAGCCCATGGTTCCTCCTGAGAGCATGGCCTGCCCTAAGGGACAAAGTTTTTCATTTATAGAGAAGTACCTTGTCCAAGGTCATAGTATCAGGGTCAAAAAATAAATAAAAATAAAAAGAACAGCATAGTTTTCTGATTCCCAGTCCTTCAACCTTTGTTGGTAGATAACTATGAACATGTGATCACACCAAGAAGGAAAATATTTTAGTATATGTAAATTTAAGTAGCAAGCATAGAAAAAACAATTTATGTTTCTAATTTCTCCCAATTTCAGAGACTTTGAAATTATAAATTTCAATAACTATATACATTAAATGGTACCTTTGAGGAAAAGTTGACCTTTTTTAAAAAAATATATTTTTATTGATTTCAAAGAGGAAGGGAGAGGGAGAAAGAGAAAGAAACATCAGTGATGAGAGAGAATCATTGATTGGCTGCCTCCTGCATGCCCCCGAGTAGGGATTGAGCACACAACCCAGGCATGTGCCCTGATTGGGAATCAAATCATGGCCTCCTTGTTCATAGGTTGACACTCAACCCCTGAGCTATGCCAGCCATGATGACCTTATGATTTAAAGTCTAATATTTATTTTTGTGTATGAAATTGGGAAATTAGTGGAAATATTAGCTCTGGCCCTAAGAGGTAGTTAATATTTGTCACTAAATAATGTATATATATTTTTTAAATTTATTTTTTATTGAATTTATTGGGGTGATATTGGTTAATCTACACTAATAAAAGAGAAACATGCAAATTAACCATCACTCCACTACGCCCACCAGCCAATCAGAAGGGAATATGCAAATTAGAAGGAGAAAGATGGCAGCTGCCCAGCTGCTCCAGGCATGGAGCGGCTGGGCAGGGCAGGATGCCTGCTATGAGAGGGAGGGCGGGGTGCAAAGGGATCTATAGGAGTGGCACTCTGGCCACAGTGAAGATGAAAACTGCAGACTTCGGAGTCTGCAGCAAAGGTGGCAGACTCTGGCCGGAGCGAAGGCCTGGGTCCTGGGTGCCGGAGGAAAACCGGTGCTGGAAGCCAAGGGAAGGAAGGCCTATTGCATGAATCTCTTTGTGCAACGGGCCTCTAGATAAATTATAAAAGTTTCAGGTATACAATTCTACAGTATATCATCTGTATATTGTATTGTGTTTATCACCTCAAGTCAAGTCTCCTTCCATCACCATTTATTCCCCACTTTACTCTCTTCTACCTCCTCCCTCTCCCCCACTTCACTTCCCTCTGGTAATCACCATACTGTTATCTGTGCCCATGAGTCTTTCTTTTTTCATTGCTTAATCCCTTCACCCATCTCACTTAGCCCCAAACCACTTCCTTCTGACAGTTGTCAGTCTGTTCTCTATATCCATGAGTCTGTCTCCGTTTGTTAGTTTATTTTGTTAATTAGATTCCACATATAAGTAGAATCATATGATACTTGATCTGAATAGCTTATTTCACTTAGCATAATACTCTCCAGGACCACCCATGCTTAAGCAAAAGGTAAGATTTCCTTTTTTATTTTACAGCAGAGTAGTAGTCCATTGTTTAAATGTTCCACAACATTTTTTATCCACTCATCTGATGGGCACTTGGGCTGCTTCTAAATCTTAGCTATTAATATTGCAATGAACATAAGGATGCATATATCCTTTTGAATTAGTGTTTCAGGTTTCTTTGGATATATTCCCAGAACTGGAACTACGGGGTTATAAGGCAGTTCCATTTAAAAATTTTTTGAGGTAACTCCACACTGCTTTCCACAGTTCCTGTGCCAATCTGCATTCCCACCAACCATGCATGAGAATTCCCTTTTTTCCACATCCTCACCAACACTTGTTCTAGTGATGTCAGCCATTATCTCATTGTGGTTTTAATTTGCATTTCTCTGATGATTAGTGATGTTGAGCATCTTTTCATTTGTCTATTGGCAATCTGTATGTCCTCTTTGGAGAAGAGTCTATTCAGGTCTTCTGCCCATTTTAAAATTGAATTGTTGTGTTGTTGTTGTTTTTTTTGGTGTTGAGTTTTATAAGTGCTTTATAATTTTTTATATTAATCCCTTATCAGATGTATCATTGGCGAATGTGTTCTCCCATTAGGTGGATTGTCTTTTCATTTTGTTAATAGTTTTCTTTGCTACACAAAAACATTTTAGTTTGATGTAGTCACACTTGTTTATTTTTTTCCTGTTACCCTTGCTTAAAGGGATATATCAGAAAAAAATATTGCTAGGAGAAATGTCCAAGATTTTACTGCCTATGCTTTCTAGGATGTTTAGGGTTTTGAGTCTTACATTTAAGTCTTTAATCAATTTTGAGTTTATTCTTGTGCATGGTATAAGAAGGTGGTCTAGTTTCATTTTCTTGCATATATATATATATATATATATATATATATATATATATATATCCAATTTACCTAACACCATTTATGCATAGACTGTCTTTACCCCATTGTATGTTTTTGCCTCCTTTATCAAATATTAATTGACCATAAAGGCATGGGTTGATTTCAGGGCTCTCTATTCTGTTTCATTGATGTATATGTCTGTTTTTATTATAGTACCATGCTATTTTGATTACTATGACCTTGTAGTATAATTTGATATCAGGTAGCATATTTCCTCCAACTTTGTTCTTCTTTCTTAAGATTGCTATGGCTATCCAGGGTCTTTTGTGGTTCCATATTATTTCTTGAAATATTTGTCCTATTTCTGTGAAATACACCATTGGTATCTTGATAAGATTTTCACTGAATCTATAAATTGCTTTGGATAATATGGACATGTTAATGATGTTCATTCTTTCTATCCATGAACATGGTATATACTTCCACTTATTTGCATCTTCTTCAATTCTTTTCTTCAGTGTCTTACACTTTTCAGAGTACAGGTCTTTTATATCCTTGGTTAAATTTATTCCTAGGTGTTTGGGTTTTATTGAAGCATTGTAAATAGAATTATTTTCTTAGTTTCTCTTTCTGGTAGTTCATTATTGATGTAAAAAATGCAACTGACTTCTGGATGTTTATTTTGTATCCTGCTACTTTACTGAATTCATTTATCAGTTCTATTAGTTTTTTGGTGGAATCTTTATGGTTATCTATAAACAGTATCATGTCTATGCAAATGATGACAGGTCTACTTCTTTCTTTCCGATTTGAATGCCTTTTATATTTTATTGTTGTCTGATTGCTGTGGCTAGGATGTTCCAGTACTATTTTTAATAAGAGGGATAAAAGCAGACATCCCAGTCTTATTCCTGATCTTAAGGGAAATACTTTTAGGGTTTGCCCAATGAGTATGGTATTGGCCCTGGGGGTATAACATATGGCTTCCTTTCCCTTAGATTGTCAAATTTTTTTAAAAAATGACAATAGACAACACAACAATAGCCATCTGGTATGAATGAATCAAAATTACACCTTTTTTTCAGATAGGCAAAAAATTTAATATATTTTTTAGTGTGACACAGAATTTTAGTAATTAGTTTAGGTGTGCCATGAGATGTAAAAGGTTAAAAATCACTGCTCTAGACTAATATCCACTTCTTTTGTTTTGGCCTCAGTTCCATACAAAACTTCTTTGCAGGGGATACAAGTGGGGAAGTCCCGCTGCTATCTTTTGCTGAAAACAATTATAGGAGACACAATTTTCCTTATTTGCATCTGGATCTGTGCAACAACAAGCTGTGCTTTAATGAAGTTCAGTTACATTAAAAAATTTTTAATGCCTTAATTCACTTGAAAAATTATTTGTACTGGATAGTCATGAATTAAATGTTTTCAAAACTCACAGAATTTATTTTTGTGATGGTTTGTGATGTGGGTTGAATTTTTAAGGGAATGATGATTGCATTTTATGTTTATGACATGAACATTGTGTGATATCACTTTCTGTTTATTCTCTATTTCTCAAATAGATAATCAGCCCAAATCAAGTACCTAAAAGAGATCAAAAGTGAAGTTTGTGATTTCTTAACAAGTGGCTCTTTAGGTTATTTCTAAAAGGCCTCTTATTCTACCCCATAAAGAAAAACAAAACCTTGTCTCCTTAATTGTCACCATTGATCTCAGCTGCTGTCTTTCTAACTCAACCCAGGCTTAATCTGACTTGGCATAGTGTACTATGATAGTAGAAATATAGTGTATTTGATGAATTTTTGGACTTTGAAACTGCTAATCAGAAATTGATAAAGCAATTTTTTCTATTAAGTGATTTTTCCTTTGTTTCCACAGTTTGTTAGTAAAATATTTTTTCTCCCTATTACAGTCTGTGCCTGAATGTGCATGTTATTATATGTGAATATTAATTACAATATGTATTATTATAATTATTGTTATTATATGTGCATATTAATTACAATTATTACATGGCTGTGCCCATGTGGAACCATCCCCAAGGAAAAGGGCATATTCTAACACTAACCAAATCAACTTGATCAGATACTCTAAAATTATTAGATGATGGCCCTTGATGCTGACAAGCATCCAGATTATGTGCTGAGCTTTGTTTTCACATATTTTTTGAACACTACACATTTTAGTCTAAGAAAAACTATCACAAATGCTAGGAAAGGGAAAATTAAATATGAATTAAAACACAAACAACTGGACTTCAGTTGCACGTTTTTTCACAGGCAACAGGCAGCACTAGGCTTGTACAATAAGCCTGTTCATTCGCTGACTCACTCACTCAGTCTTTTGCACAAGGACTTAATGTGTTCCAGGAGCTGTGAGGGAGACAACTGAGTAAGACGCAGCTCTTATGGAGGGAGAAATAGACAGCAGGTTGCAATCTGCATCAAGGCAGGATTCAGGAAAATGGCAGAGACTGTGAGCTACATGTAACCCATGTACCCTGTGCCACTCATCCACTGCCACTGAGAAGCCTGAGACTAGGGGACCAGTTTGGCCACTGCCTTTCTGAAATACCCAGTTTTCTTAGTTCCTGCTGCAACGGTGCACCATGTTTCTTGATCACAGAGAGGGCTCTCTTTCTGTGGATCGACTGTTGGGCATATGTTCCACCTACCAGGATGGAAACAGACCATGTCGACCCCTTTGCCTGGACAGTAGAGTTCAGACTGGATTTCCACCTTCACTCCCTAACCCAGGTTAGGTATCCTTGTACAGATCTATACCAGGAATCAAATGAATGTGAAAAAGAATAGCATTCTTCTCTGGTTCCTTTGGGTCGGGACTAGAGCCCCAGGGAACCATTCTTCGCCCTGGCGGGTAGGCAGTGAGTACAGCTGACCCTGGAACAACACAGGTTTGAACTGTGAAGATCCAATTTTAAGCAGATTTTTAAAATTAGTATATTTGAAAAATGTTTAGAGATTTGTGGCCATTTGAAAAAAACTTGCAGATGAAACTTATGATATTCATAATATTTTCTTCTCTCTAGCTTACTTTATTATAAGAATACAGTAATAACACACATAACATACAAAATATGAGGCTATTACTAGTTAAGTTTTTGAGATGTCAAAAGTTAGATGTGCATTTTTGTCTATAGAGTTGGGGGGAAGGAAGGGAAGAGCTTATCACCTACCCCCAACCCTATATTGTTCAAGAGTCAACTGTAGTCCTGGAACGCCAATGGGGCCTGAAATATTCCAATTAGTGATAAAAGAGTTCTTAGTTTCTTCCTGAACTTTCTCTGGGGAAGTTAGTAATGATGATTTTCCTCTTGCTTGTGATTTTAATAAAAAGATGATGACTCACGTTCTCAAATTTGCTATACCTAAATTTTACCAGCTCTATTGATCTTATTTTATGCCTCTATTAAGAGTACTTTATAGCCAGGTGAGTGTGGCTCAGTGATTGACCCATGCACCAAGAGGTCACCAGTTCTATTCCTGGTCAGGGCACATACTGGGTTGTGGGCTTGATCCCCAGCAGGGGGCATATAGGAAGCAGCCAATCAATATTGATGTTTCTCTCTTATTGATGCTTCTATCTCTCTCTCCCTCTCCTTTTCTCTCTCTCTCAAATCAATAAAAACATATTTAAGAGAAAGTACTTCATAGATTTGGGTAAAGGTTAAATGTGATAAAATATGTATTTTTAGCATGATATTAATATTCAATAAATGTAGATGTTGTCATTCATTGTTATCACTTGTCTCAGGTCACTTTTGGACTTTTTTCCACTATGATACTGTTTCCTGAGACCTCCCACTTTTCCTGCTACCTTTCTGTCAGTCCCCAACATTGATGCCCAGCTCCTTGCTTTAATATCCTTTATATGTCCTCCTAAGATTTTTAAGATATAAAAGCCGAAATAATTTTGGGCCATGTAAAATGACAACTGAAGACACAGCAAGCCAGAGACAAATTCAGATTTTATCGTTGTATTTTAAGTACCTCTGTCCAGTTGTCATTTTCTGTTCTCACCACATTTTTTATAATGCCCCTCCCCACTCGTAGAGACAGGAGACAGAGGATAAAGGTTTTATTTCAACCCATAGCAGGTGTCATTCTGTTTGATTTGTAGACCCTTCAACAAAATGAAGGACTTTGCTGTTTGGTTACAGTACATGCTCTCTTTAAAGGCACTCTAATGAGGATCAAAAGCACACACTGGACAAAACTTCAGGTTTAATGGGAAACTGGGTGCTTAATTGCTCATTCACTCTTCACAGGTAAAACCAGATGCCACTAAAACATTATTTTCTAAATAGCATTTAAATTTTTATGATAGTTTTCTCTTGAAATATACGTAAGAGGGGCATTCTCAACAAATTGCTGTTGATAATAGGATTGAAAACTTTGAAAGGCCGGTTAAGATCTCTTTTATAAAGTCAACAGAGAGAATCTCTGGATGCCTGAGAAACAATATATCATAGCATGTTTGTTCACTGTGTTGTTTTTAAATGTCTCCAACTTGGAGAGGAGGGAGAAGATGGTGGCCGTTCTTCCTGGGCCAGACTGGAAATACAACTGAATTGGGGAGCATTCACCAGGAATTACCAACTGAGGTCCGGCTGAGGAAGAAACATATATCAAGGAAGGACAGAAAACACCTGGAGACGGAAGGCCTGACCAAGCTTCCACAGGCAGCAAGCCGAGAGTAAAGAGGACCCCTCACCTACGGGCGGATTATTTCCCTGAGAGGATCGAGGCCTGGAACTCGGGCTGGTCTCCATAGCCTTGAGCACCAGAGCCAAAACCAGCAGGGCTTCTGGCCACTGGGGAGTCTGGAGTCGGTTGGGAGTTAAAGCCATAGTTGTTTCTTTTTTAAACCCAGAGCACAGAATTTTCATTTGCAGCTTCTCACCTGAGGCTTCAGTGGAGGAAGGTGGTGAGGACTTAAGGTGCCTGAGGAGAGGCTGGGGAAGGAGGCATTGGGGGAAGACGTGGGAAAGAGGTGCTTTCAGTGGCATTCCACCAAACTGAAACGGCCATTTTTCTTAAGGGGTGCTGGCCCCTTCCAGAAGCCACAGCCCAGGAAACGGAGAAAACCCTGCCCCCTGTGATACAGCCCACTGTACCCTCAGGAACCTGCCTGCCACACCCTGCATCTTGACCTTTGCAGAGGAGACAGCAGCAGAGACCAAGCCTAGGGGGTTGAACAGTCTCAGGGAGCATCAGTCACTGGCTTGGGGGAGGGGCTGACGATCCCAGTAACCCAGAAACCTGACTGGTGCTTCCCCGTCACAGGAGAGCTGCTAGAAATTCCAGGTTTCCAACTGATCCCACGGGACTGCTTAAGAGGATCTCCAGTTGAGGGCAGGGGCATATTTTGGGTCACTCTCAGAGGAGTAGCTCTGAGACAGGGAAACACACCCATCACTTTCCTTGAAATCTGAACAGTGAGACCCAGAGGTCTAGACTCCAGACTCCACCTAAAGCTCTTTCAGAAACAGACTTTTGAGTGATTATGATTGATAGCTGGCAGGCAAAAGCATATAGAGGTGGAGCCCAGGGAACTTTGGGAAGTTTGCTGACAAATCGTCCTTAGAGAGCAGCTTGACCCCTCCTGTGCACAGCCAAGCCCTGTGGAAACGGACACAAACTGTGGGTCGCTTGAAGCTTCAAGCAGGTTGCTGAGAGCCGAAGGAGGACAGTTTCTGAGAGTTGTTAGCACCTAAACACCTGCCTGGAAGTCCAGAATTGGCAGACAAAACAGTCAGCCACAGTCATCAGAAGAGCAGGACCCAAAGGGAGTTCCCAGAAGGCACCAAATTCTACTGAGATGAAGGCCACTTTACTTTTTTTTGTTTTTAACTTATCTTCCTTATCTTTCTTCTTTAAAGATTTATTATTTTAATCTCTCCTTTCTCTATCATAGATCTAATTTTCCCTACTTTTTCCCTTCCCTTCTTTCTCCTGCTTTCTTTTCATTTTCCTTTTATTTTTTGTCTACCTGCTTTCTTGTTTTCCTTTGCAAAATTATTTTCTTCCTCTTTTGTACCATTTTCCTTCCCCTATTCTTTATTCATATGTCCTTTCTTACATCTCTGCCCTTTCATATTCCTTTTTCTTTCTCCTTGTATTTTCCTTTCTGTTCTATTGTTCTCTTTTATTCTTTCTAATTCTCTCTTCTTTTGTGGCTGCTTTTATTGTTGTTGTAGGGGTCTGTGTATGTTTTTTTTTTTTCTTTTCTTGTTTTGTTTTCTTTTGTTTTGTTCTGCCAGAACCTTCACAACAGCTTGCATGGGGGTGAGCCTCAGGCAATCTGAGAGGCGGTTCCTCCCATGAATGGGAAAACATAATTCAGGACCCAATTATGGGACAGCCCAAGTAGCTTACACAAGGGGCATTCCTGGAGCACCCAGCTCCGGGGATCTAAGAGACTGCACCTTTAAGTACCACAAAACCCTTACTACATAAGGCCACTCCATGAAGACTGGGAGGTGTAGCAATTTGCTCTAATACATAGAAATAAATACTAAGGGACAGCAAAAATGGGGAGAAAGAGAAACAACCCCCAAATGAAAGAAAAGGAGGAAACTCCAGAAAGAGAGCTAAATGAAATGGAGGCAAACAATTTTTTCAGATATAGAGTTCAAAGTAATGGTTATAAGGATGCTCAAGGAACTTAATGAGAATTTCAAGAAAATTAGTGGGAACTATAAAAGCATAAACCAAGAAATAGAAAGCATAAATAAGACAAAAAAGGCTAAAGGAGTGCATTACCACCAAACCAGCATTGCAGGAAATGTTAAAGGGAGGGCTTTAAGGAGAAGAAATTAAGAGAGAGGAATATATATATATATATGTGTGTGTGTGTGTGTGTGTGTATATATATATATATATATATATATATATATATGGCAGTAAAAAAGTACCTATCAATTATAAACTTAAATGTAAATGGATTAAATGCTCTAATTAAAATTCATAGCATAACTGAATGGATAAAAATAAAATGACTCATATATATGCTGTCTACAAGAGACCCACCGCAGAACAAAAGATTCACACAGACTGTAAATGAAGGGATGGGAAAACAATTTCCATGCAAGTGGAAATGAAAAAATAAAAGCAGGGATAGTAATACTTATATCTCACAAAATAGACTTCAAAGCAAAGGCCATAAAAACAGACAAAGATGGCCACTACATAATATTAAAGGGATCAATACAATAAGAGGATATAACCCTGATAAACATATATGCACCCAATATAGGAGCACCTAAATATATATATATATTTTTTAAAAACATCCTGAGAGAACCTTAAGGGTGAGATCTATAGCAATACAGTCATAGTAGAGGACCTTAACATCACACTAACATCACTGGATAAATCTTCCAGATAAAAAATCCACAAGGAAACAGAGACCTTAAATGACACATTAGAACAGATGGATTTAATTGACATTTACAGAACATTCCACCCCATAGCTGCAGAATATCCATTCTTTTCACATGCACTTGGGACATTCTCAAAGATATTCCACATGTTAGGATACAAAATGAGTCTCTACAAGTTCAAGAAGATTTAAATCATATCAAGAAACTTTTCAGATCACAATGGCATGAAATTAGAAATTAACTCCAGTAAAAACACTCAAAAACAATAAAACAAATGGAGACTTAATAGCAGGTTATTACACAATGAATGGGTTACCAATGAAATCAAGGAAGAAACAAAAAATGGTCTGGAAACAAACAAAAATGAACACACAACAACCCACAGCAAAAGCAGTCCTGAGAGGGAAATTTGTAGCATTATATCCCTATCTCAAGACAAGAAAAAGCTCTAATAAACTATCTACCACTACAAATAAAAATATTAGAACGAGAACAAGAATAAAAGCCCAGAGTAAGTAGAAGGAAGGAAATAATAAAGATCAGAGCAGAAAAAATGACACAGAAACTGAAAAAACACTAAAAGAGATCAATGAAACAAAGATCTGGTTCTTTAAAAAGATAAACAAGATTGAGGAATCTTTAGCCAGACTCATCAAGAAACAAAGAGAGAGGACACAAATAAATAAAATCTGAAACAAAAGAGGTGCAGTAACAACTGACACCACAAAAATGCAGAGGAATATAAGAAAACACAATGAACAACTATATGCTAATAAGCTAGACCACCTGAACGAAATGGACAAAATCCTAGAAAAATAAAATTTTCCAAAACAGTTAGGAAGAATTAGAAAACCTGAATAGGCTAATAACAACTGATGAAATTTAAGCAGTATTTAAAAAACTCTCAGCAAACATGTGGTCCTGAAGCCTTCACGGGGGAGTTCTACCAAACATTCAAAAAAGAAATAAAGCCTCTCCTCCTCAAACTATTCCAGAAAATCCAAGAGGAAGGAACACTTCCAATCTCTTTTTATGAGGCCAGCATTTTCCTAGTTTCAAAACCAGATAAAGACACTACAAAGAAAGAGACTTACAGGCCAATATCCCTGATGAACATAGATGGTAAAATCCTCAACATAATATTAGGAAATCAGATCTAGCAATATATTTAAAAGGTTATACACCAAGACCAAGTGAGATTTATTCCAGGGATGCAAAGCTGGTACAACATTCAAAAATCAATGAATGTGTTACATCACATAAACAAATTAAAAGACAAAAATCACATGATCATACCAATAGATGCAGAAAACGCATGTGACGAAATCCAACAACGATTTTTGATAAAAACTCGTAGCAAAGTAGGAATAGAGTATATAACAAGCCTACAACCAACATCATACTCAATGGACAAAACTAAAACCATTCTCCCAAGAACAGGAACAAGACAGGGATGTCCACTTTCACCACTCTTATTCAACATAGTACTGGAATTCCTAGGCACAGTGATAAGAGAAGAAGAAAAAATTTAAGACATCCAATTGGTAAGTAGGAAGTAAAACTGTCATTATTTGCAGATGACATGATATTGTAGGTAGAAAACTCTAAGGACTCTACCAAAAAACTACTAGATTTAACAAATGAATTTGGCATTGTAGCAGGATACAAAATTAACACCCAGAAATTGATGGCATTTTTATACACCAATAATGATCTCTCAGAAAGGGAAACTAAAAACAAAAAAACAAACAAAAAAAAAATCCATTTGCCATTGCAACAAAAAAATTAAGATTCTTAGGAATAAACTTAACCAAGGAGGTAAAAGATCTGTACTCAAAAAAATTACAGGATGATGAAAAAAGAAATAAAGATATAAACAAGTGGAAAAATATACTATGTTCATGGATTGGTAGAATTAACATCATAAAAATCTAAAGCAATCTATAGATTCAATACAATCCCCATTAAAATACCAATGGCATATTTTACAGATCTAGAACAAACACTCCAAAAATTTATATGGAATCAAAAAAGACCCCAAATACCTGCAGCCATCTTAGAAAGAAGAACAAAATTGGAGGGATCACAATACCAGATATCAAGTTAAATTACAAAGCCACTGTACTCAAATCACCCTGGTACTGACACAGTGCAATAGAACAGAGAACCCAGAAATTGACCCAGTCCATTATGCTCAATTAATATTTGACAAAGAAGGTAAGAGCATACAATGGAGTCAAAACAATCTCTTCAGTAAATGATGTTGGGAAAATTGGACAGATACATGCAAAAAAATGAAACTAGACCAGCAAATTACATCATACACAAAAATAAACTCAAAATGGATAAAAGACTTAAATGTAAGTCGTGATACCATAAAAATCCTAGAAGAAACCATTGACAGCAAAATCTCATACATCTCTCATAACAATATGTTTACAGATACATTTCCTAGGGCAAAGGAAACTGAGGAGAAAATAAACATATGGGACTACATCAAAATAAAAAGCTTCTGCACAGCAAAAGAAACCAAAAACAAAATGAAAATATGTATGAGAGAACATATTTGCCAATGATACATATGATAAGAGATTAATTTCCAAAATATATAAAGTATTCATACAACTCAACAAAAGGAAGACAATCCAATTAAAAAAATGCACAGAAGACCTGAATAGAGGCTTCTCCAATGAGGTCATAAAAATGGCCAAGAGATATATGAAAAAATGCTCAAAGTCATTAATCATCAGAGAGATGCAAATTAAAATGACAGTGAGGTACCATTTCACACCTGCCACAATGGTTTTCTTAGTAAATCAACCAACAACCAGTGCTGCCAAAGATGTGGAGAAAAAGGAACCCTAGTACACTGCTAGTGGGAATGCAGACTGGTGCAGCCATTATGGAAAACAGTATGATGTACACATATAATACTTTAATAAAAAAAATGAAAAAAAGAAAGAAAACATTATGGAGTTTCTCAAAAAATTGAAGGTGGAATTGCCATTTAACTCAGTGATCCCATTTCTAGGAATATATCCTAGGAAACCTGAAACACCAATCAGAAAGAACGTATGCACCCTGTGTTCATAGCAGCACAATTTACAATAGCTAAGTTCTGGAAACAGCCCAATTGTCCATCAATAGATGAATGGGTTAAAAAGCTGTGGGACATTTACAAATGGAATACTATGCAGCTGTAAAAATGAAAGATCTCTTACCCTTTGAGACAGCATGCAGGGACCTGGAGGGTATTATGCTAAGTATTAATCCAGTCTGAGAAAAACAAGTATCACATATCTCACATATATGTGTAGTCTATGAACAAAATAAACTGACAAGAAAATAGATCCAGAGACATTGAAGCATGTCTGATGTATTTCAGAGGGAAGGATGCGAGGGGTGGACTGGAAGAGATTAACCAAAAAACTTATATGCATAACCCAAGGACACAACAATAGTACAGTGAAGGCCTGGGGAGGGGGCAGAAGAGGGGTGGAGAGGGTCAGTGGGTGAAAAAAATGGGGCATCTGCAATACTTTCAATACTAAAGATAAATTTAAATAAATGTCTCCAACTTGGTATCCCCAACTAGCTGCCTTTGAACATACCTTCTAAGTCACATAAATGGTACAAACATGTATTTAACTTAAATTTTAAAGTTCTATTCTGAGTGCCTAAGGTTTCTTAATAAAAATCAATATAGCTAACATTTCATTGTTTACTTTATGCAAGACTGTGCTAACCACTCTTCATTCATAATGTCATTGAATCTTCCCTACAACCAAGTGAGGTGGGTACCACTATTATGCACATTTTGCAGATGAGGAAATTAAAGCTTAGTAAGGTTAACAGCTTGCCATGGATTTCATAGCTAGTATAGGCTGTGCCAGGTAGAACCAGGGACGTTTCCTGTTAGTCTCTGTGCTCATCTGTTCAAGGCACCATGCCGCTCACTGCCTCCTACAGTGGTAGGCATGGGCATTAGCTGTTTTCAGATGTAATAACTATTTCAAGGTAAAACCTTGGGGCCCGATTTCACCTGGAATCCATACATTCAAATTACAGTAAACTCCCAATTTTGTGGACCTTGCTTTAACAGACTTCCGATTTAACAGACAAAACCTGTGGTCCATATGTCATATGTAAAAATTAATACCCTGTTAATTTTAAAATGCTTGTAACCAAAATTTGCTTATAAGTAAACTAACAGGTTATTTTTTGTTATTAATTCACCGTTATTTTTAACAAATTTTAGCAAATAGGCCAGATGTTGGAAAAAATTCTGTAGTAATTTTGCCGAAATAAATATTACATATCTACAGCTATAGTCTACATCTTTAATTCCAATAGTCACTTTTCATAAACAATGTTGGGTGAATGATTAGCACGTGATCACATCGCATTGCAAGGGGTAATTGGTTCTGTTGTTGCGTGGCTGAACTTTCTGCAGCAGTTTTAACACGTGTCCCCCACACACACATGGTCCCATGTGCACGAAGCCACACCCCAGCTATGTGCATTTGTTTACTCACAGTAACATGTGAATGCACCCATTTACTAGACCTATTCAATATAAATTTAAAATTACAGGGATACATACGGAAAACTTTTCTGTGAAATAAGACTTTTCATACATACTTAATTTTAATTACACAAACGTGTCTACATAAGTAAAGACAGGTAAACTAATTTGTCAAATTTTTAATATATGCATTCAGAAAACCTGCTTTATTACATAACAGACTTCCGGCTTTAACTTGCCGGAATTAGCCCATTATATTGAGGTTTTACTGTACAGGTGATAATACAAAATTAGCTTGTCAAATCTCATAGGCATGTAAATGAAAAAGAACCCAATCTGATGAGAGATTTTATGAGAATAAAGCGCTGTGAGTAGAGTTGGAAATCCTATGGGGGAGGGGAGGGTGCTTGCCTTTTGTGTACATGTATGTAGTTTGAAAAGCTCATTAAATTGATAGTGTCTTAGGGCATTCCACAACATAGTTTTAAAAGTTGAATTTTAAAATGTCTTAGCCTTACAAAAACTATAGTGTTCTATTTCCCTTTTATTTCTCAAATGAACTGTTAGTCTAGGAAGTCCTATTTGTGTAATGATTTACAGGGGGTGCACAACAATTTGTATGCTACATAATTATCAATACGGTTTATTAAGGATTCTATGGTTTATGAGATGGTTGGCCAAATTCCACATACTCACATGTAGCCTGTCATAATTAAAATACTCTTGTTTAAAGCCCTGGTCAAGCTAAATGATAATGAGGAACAAAGCTAACCAAAATCAGGACACCTGATATCAGATTTCATGAAGTAAAAAGCCTTTGTGCAGCAAGGAACCTAATGCTTTCGCTTCTTATCCTTTCAGTACAAATAAACTAAGCTTTACTGGGCTCAGTGCTGATTAAAAATGAAAGGTTTGAGAAACGGATCCACTGTGGAGCCTCACATTCTATAAGCAAGCACACTGAGCAGTGGGTACTGGTCCCTTAGGCAGCCCACACAGGTGCTGGTACACCCCTCAAAATGACGGCGTTTCTGAGAGAGACACGACAAAGTGCAGATTCCACTGCGCTGGTGCAAGAAGAGGGAGGAAAATACCCGGCAACTGTCTTGTCATCCAGCTTTCCTACTGCAAGGAGGCTGAAGGACGGGGCTTTTAAGAAACGTCACTGCAGCTGGGTCCAGGGTGCAGCCTGGCTCACTGCAGCACAATGCAGCTAGCTGCCTGTGCACCGGGGACAGACACTAGGGAAAGCAGCCGCTGGCGCCGCTGCTGTCGGCACAGAGCTGGTCACTGGGAGCATTTCTGAACTGAGGATCTGTAGACGCTTGGAAATTCCTCCTACAGCTGAGTCAGGGGCCCAGTGAGCTGGGGCTCAGGTCGAGGCTGTAGACAGGAGGCGGTGCTCCCAGCCCACCTCTCACCCTACCGCGCCTGGGAGAGCTGGGAACGAGGCTGTTCACAGGGTCAGGGAGGCCAGCCCAGGACCCTCCTCCCTGGGGAAAACAGTCACGAGGGTGCCGGTCCTCCTCGGACTATACCTGGCTAGAGCAAAGCCTGTGAGCAGCCAGCAGCAGGCGCTTCTGGTTATGGCAGCTCTGAAATGAAAGCAGCAGCCACGCCTCTGGGAGCTGCAGGGAGAGCTGTGCCCAGCAAATAAGAAAAATAAGAACTAGTCCTGGACTCAGAGGAGGAGGAGCGCGGAGCATCTCTCTCCTGCTCCTTGGTGTCCTTTACATGAGGACTCCCTCCCCTCTGGGTGGTAAATCTGCAGAACCTTCCTCTGTGCTCTGACCCCCTGCTGACATCACTAACCTGTGACAGGAACATCCCCGCCCGGTACCTGCTCCGCCTGCGGCTCCCAGCCCAGCCTGGAGCCTCTTTGTATGCCGCGGACATGGCCAGCCAGCAGGACTCTGGCTTCTTTGAGATCAGCATCAAATATTTACTAAAATCCTGGAGTAATAGTGAGTAACAGAAAATAACCTTTGCTTGTTTGTCTGTTTGTCTGTTGGCTGGATGTTGTATAAGGTTGGAGAAATAAAATCTCAACTGGATGCATATGCTTGTGAGCCCAGGAAGTTTTTTTGCTTTCTCTGCTGTGAAAATCAAAATGTCAGTGACTGAAACAGCTCTCCTTAGATGCAGAGGCTGCAGCGGAGTTACAGCGGGTTTTGTTTGATTATATTTTCAAGTGCGATGGCCCTTCCGATCTGGCAGAGCTCACCACAGGGCATTCAGGCTGCATTTCCTGCCTTGTGGGGCGTTTGGTATTTATTTGATTTGTTCAGGCTTTAGCTCAGTACTCCGTGAACTGTGGTTTAGCCAGAGGGGTGTATCGGGGTTGCAGAGTACTTCCTAATTGTTTTATTAGGGTATTGTCTAAAGACAAAAAGTACTTAATAGTCTAAAACCTGAGATTCATCTTTTTTGTACATAGAAGCATTTGCACCCTTATTTGATCTGTCCCTTGTCTGTGTGGATGATACTCAGGGTGGTATTTAATATTTGAATTTTTAATCTTGATGTTTGCTCTAGTCCAAATCATGTACTTTTCTGAAATATAAATAGGCAAGGTTCTGAATATCAGGATATCAGAATATTCTGGCTTCCGAAGTGCCATCTCTGACCTACTTAAAGATTTGAGCAAAAAGTATTTCAAAAAGACAACCTCCATGGGTTCGTGGATCTGGAATCAAATGAAAATGAAGCCTTCAGGGTATCAGTGATGCCTTGTGTTTTTGGAACAGTTTAAAAACAAAGTCTTCCCTGTTTCACCAACAGGCTTTGTACTTGCTCTGGGTAACATTGTCAGGTATTATAGATCATTAACTGTTTGGATTTTTTTTTTAATTTCCAATAAATATTTTGATGTTATATTAGGTGCACACTAATTAATCTACCTGTATGCAAAGACTTGGCAATTAATTATCTACACACAAATGACCTGTGGCCAAGATTGTTCTGTAAACAAAACCTGGGCAGGAGAACTTGAGCCATATTGCTTTGAGGAAACTGCCAAAATCTCTTCAGCTTTAAGGTATACAAAGATGTACATCTCTCAGTGATATTTTCAGAAACCATTTCTTTAATGGTTGTTTTGCACCACTATATATACTGTGGGGCTTGTAGGAAGCTGCTTTCTATAAGTGGGAAGCCATTTAGGAGCAATACTGTCACCCAAATAACATTCCTTTATCTGTTACAGCCATAACTCATTTATCGTGTGTGTAATCCTTCCTACTTCGGGAAAAATCTTTTGTTTCTCAACCCTTTAATTAATGAAAAGAATTTGACATACAGGGTTCTTTATGGAGCAGTTTTCCAAACACTGGAAAGGCCTCCTATGCGTCTGACAACAGCCAGTGGTTTTCAATCGTTCTGGGTTCTCCGAGGCCAGGTTTTTTTCTTTCATCAATTATTGTCATTGCTTTAGAGAGAGAAAATTGTGCTCTGACAAAATATTGAGGCCAGTGGGATTTCTATTAGAATCATTCTCCCCTTGTTTTTAAATTACTCTGGACAGAGTATATTCCCTCTACCATTCCTAAGCTCTCCCCACTCCCTCCACACTCACATCAGAAAAGGGTTCAAAATTACTGTTCATTTATATTTGGGGAGTATCTAGGATACAATTTTGAATTCTTTCAATTCATTCAGCAGCTATTTATTCAACACCTACTATGTGCCGGACTATGGGGCTATAAAGATGAATAAGACAGGTCCCTGCCCTTGACCTTAATGTCTTCACTGGAACTTGGTGTTCTCTAGCATTCCTTTGGGGCTCAGAATGTTTTCAGTCCTGTCTTGAAAGAGAAAGAGTAAATATACTTTATGCTTAGTCTTCTTTAAACTTGTTGCAACACTAGCCTGCTTGTAATCTAGTATAGCTCCCTGTTTTACATATTTTCAGTAGCAAAGAGAGAAAGGAATTTGTCTGTATGGAAGACAAAGTAGAAAACAGAAGCCTTAGGGCTTTAAGCTACTCAGGGTAACCTGGCTGGGAGGATGTACACAAGAAAAGCCACTCCTTGGTCCAGCATCACAAGTTTGAGGGGAGAAACTGTGAGAAGAACCAGGCCCCTAGTTATATAGCAGTGGTTATTTATAAAAGCGCAACAATTAAAAAGCAATAAAACCAACTCTATAACTATGGCTGGCTGCTTTGCTAGGTGGTAGTAAGAGGTAAGATAATCCCATGAACTTTTCCAAGATTTCCATTTGTTTTTATTGTTGTTAACCCTCATCCAAGAAATGGTACATTGTGAGAAAAATGTAATTTTATATGCTGAAGAATTAACAAGTCAATTAAGACACTCATTGCCTGGTGAGAAGTGTTAGGTTTTCCCCCTATTCATGTTGATACCCTCTTCTTCTAGGCATGCCCACTCTGCCAAGCTGCCCTTCCGGGTAATGGCGTTGGGAATTAAAATGGCATTGCTGTTTGAGAATAAAATGTCCTTTGCAGCGCTCGCTGCAGAGGCTTTCCTTATCCCCTTGGACACCTGCTCTATTGCTCCTTCCTCATTCTTGCCCAGGCTTTCCCCAGCTTTTCAGTGATTCTACCAGCTACTGCCCTGTGGCAGTCAGTTTAACCTGGGCCACTCCAATGGTGACAAAGAGCATCCTGGAGAGGCTTCTACCAGCATTTCAAAGACTACACCACAGCTTCTCCTGCCCCTGAGTGTCTGTGACCTCATTCAGGACCTTCTCTGAACTCTTTGTCCAATCTCTCATGTTCTGCTCCTGCCATGTTTAATCTGCTTACCTGCCTCTGAATTTCACTGCCTTGCTCTCCAGTCTATGCCCACACACACGTTGGCCCCAAGCTGGCACACCCTCACCTGGAACACGGAAGTCACAGGACCAAATGGGCTTAGATCTCTAGCCTGCACTTTGTGGACTGGGACAATTATCTACGCTGCCTCGGTGTTCTAAGCTATACAATGGAGGCAAAAATAATGAGTAGCTCATAGGAGTAAATGAGATATTAAGATGTAAAGCACTCAGCACAATTTCTAGCACATTGATATTATTTTTACATATACTGAGCATTTACAACAGACTCCAATGCTTCCCTCTTCTCTAAACTCACTTAAAATCAGACTTAGGCCATATTTCCTCTTAGTATTGACATCCTCAGGAATCATTCCGTGTGTAGTCAACACCACTGAAGAAGGGAACTGCATGAATATAGATGAAATTAGCTTGCTTTGGACCACGTTTCTTTTTAGATTTACCTTTTAACTTTACTCCCTTTTCCACCTCAGCTACTATTGAAATATTCCTACCTTCCCTAAGTACATACTTTCCAGCAGCATAGGGTGGCCTGGGCATTTTCTCAGTATAGAAAGTCACCTTGGGTTCTCAGGTTTGCTATAAAAAAAAAGAAAGAAAGAAAAAGCTTAGAGCAGATAGTTTCAAACTATTTTCTGGAAAGGAGGGGTTGTTTTGTGTTGATGGATAAAGCTGGTGTGTAGACTCTCCTGCTGATCTGAAAACTCTGAGTGGCTGTCCTGATGTTTGCATCCACCCCCCCCCCCCCCATATGCAGTGGACACAGGCACAATGACAAAAGTACAGTCAGAATCCATTCAAAGCCTTAATTTTTCCAGGGTAGTTTGTGTCCTTCCTATAACATTTAGTTCCCCCATGGAAGGAAACTTTTGAATGCTTATTAACTCTTTCAAGTAATGAGTTAATTAATTTCATTAACAAACTCCCCTTCGTTTGGTTTTGGAAGGAGCTGGTATGTATAGAATGTCTAATGTTGCTGTAGAAAAACATATAACAATTTTCAGAATCGAATGCGGCATTTTTCAGGTAGTGAGTTAGATTGTGGTGATAAGGATACTGTTCAGTCCAACATAGAAATGCCAGTTGGTATAGGGTTAGCTCTGGGGACAAAAAATTATGTACAAGTCAGGATTGAAAACACCTCCAACTGGCTGCAGAGCAGTGCTTATGGTCCTGATGTATGTCCTGATTTGTACTCAGGCACCAGGAGAAAAATTCCAGAAAAATCTCAAAATGTTCATTTTAGCCTCTTTATAGAATTGGTTTAAATAAATAGAAAAGTAAAGAGGTTTAACCAAGTTTCCTAAATCCAGCAGAATACTTACCTCACTCAGATCTTTCAACAGAAGGTACCCAACACTGGTCCAGAAACTCGGCGAGCATTACTCTAGGACAGTGGTCAGCAAACTGTGGCTCACGAGCCACATGCGGCTCTTTGGCCCCTTGAGTGTGGCTCTTCCACAAAATACCACGGCCTGGGCGAGTCTATTTTGAAGAAGTGGCGTTAGAAGAAGTTTGAGTTTAAAAAATTTGGCTCTCAAAAGAAATTTCAATCGTTGTACTGTTGATATTTGGCTCTGTTGACTAATGAGTTTGCAGACCGCTGTTCTAGTATTTCTGCAGCTGAGATCCCTTCTACTAAAGCTGTTCATTGAGACACAAAATTCCAAATAAGTATCCACTCTAAGTAGACAGGGTCTATCCCTGGGTTTATGATGGAGACAATCTAGAGGTGTGGTTGGTTGGTTGTTTAAACATATGAACAACCCTGGAATAAAATACTGCCACATTGGCTGTGGGTCCATTCTGTGTCAAATGTTATACCTGGTAATTTATATGTAGAGCAGCCACATCATTATTTATACAAACTGAGACACTTTTTAGAGTGCAAGTTAATAATAATGCTGGGACACTAGGCATAAACTGGGATAGCCCTGGGCAAAGGAGGCCATATGACTCCTCTGTTTATCACCTTCACTCTTTCCAATAATCCTGCAATTTATATGTATCATCCACGTTTTACAGATAAAAAAAGAAAAATGAGAGTTGAGAAAGTGATTTGCTCAGAGCCAGGATGCTAATAAGTGCCATGAACCCCAGCCCCCAGTGCAGTTGATAATCTTATTTTTAAAATCACCCGTACAATGATCAAAGGATGGAGAACACTTTGCGGAACTTAGTGCTTTATAGGTACTTTCATTCTTGATGTCTGATGCTCTGCTCATTCTTAGCCTCCTCCCTCTCTGGGCACCCCTGAGGGACTCTCTTTCTCTCATCTCTCTCTCTCAACTAACACTTCTCTCTCTCTCTCTCTCTCTCTCTCTCTCTCTCTCTCTCTCTATCTCTCTCTGTATGTGTGTGTTCTGGAGACCATCACCACCCCTTAGCACAGACCTGTTTGAAAGAACTAAGTATTGACAAGTCTTCACCATCATTATGACAAATACACCAGTTCTGCACACTATGGTCATTTGATGTCACACACATACACAAGGATATTATGATAAAAAGGTATGTTGCTTCTGTTAGGAGTGTTTTATGTTGATTTCTTCCATTTTTTTTTGAAATATATTTTATTGATTTTTTTTACAGAGAGGAAGAGAGAGGGATAGAGAGTTAGAAACATCGATGAGAGAGAAACACTGATCAGCTACCTCCTGCACACCCCCTACTGGGGATGTGCCCACAACCAAGGTACATGCCCTTGACCAGAATCGAACCTGGGACCCTTCAGTCCGCAGGCCGACACTGTTATCCACTGAGCCAAACCGGTTTTGGCAATTTCTTCCATTTTTAAGATCTATGTAAGTTCATAATTTAAATGGCTCCAGTAAATAAAAGTGTAGTAATGATCTTTACTTCTTTTAAAATTCTCATTTCCTTCTTCCTTAGGTTTCTCTGATATGTTTTTTGTTTGTTTGTTTTTTGTTTTGTTGTGTGTGTGTGTTTTTTTAGGAAACAGTAACAAACCTCCAATTCTCTTCAACTGTGAGAACAGAGAGAATATTTCCAGTGATAATGGAAATCTATCTATAATTAAGGTGTCACATTTTACTTGATAGCTTTGGTCTCCACCAACATAAAATTCTCCACACATTGGCAACACAAAATGATTCAATTTCAATGTATTTTCCTACTTTTGCACCAACAAGAATTGAAGAATGAGAGAGACAAAGTACAGTAGGCAAGGAGGAGAAATGACTTAACAATGTTACAATCTGGGAATAGCCCAGGGGATTTGAAAAAAGTGGCCAGTATTTAGCTGTATCAACTGATACAACATGCAGATATTCTCCTTATTTAAAAGACATCTATTCCAAAACATTTTAATACCCATGGCTTACTAGGTCATTTTTTGGATAATGTTCAAGGAGTAGAATGGGTTACATAGGTTCTGACCATCGTATTAGCAATTTCTATATTTTTGAGCTTATGTGATATTCAGAATGCACAAGTGGATTTGGTTAATGAGAAATGACATTTGACTCTTGGGGCTGTTCTGTTGATTGACAACCCCACATAAAGCTTGCAGGTTCTTGGTTAGGACTACACCTCAAATTTTTTTTTTAAAATATATTTTATTGATTTTTTACAGAGAGGAAGAGAGAGGGATAGAGAGTTAGAAACATCGATGAGAGAGAAACATCGATCAGCTGCCTCTTGCACACCCCCTACTGGGGATGTGCCCGCAACTAAGGTACATGCCCTTGACCGGAATCGAACCTGGGACCCTTGAGTCCGCAGGCCGACGCTCTATCCACTGAGCCAAACCGGTCCCGGCTACACCTCAAATTTATTTGGTGCCTTATAGTTTATTCAGTGCCTCCAAACAGATTACCCCATTTGATGAATGAGATGCATTGATTATGAATAAATTAGCTTCTTCTTAAATGTTCCTGGTTTGGGATGATAAGGCTTAATTCTCCCAAAGTTTAGCTTCTGTGTTCAAATAAACAAATAATCATAGTCCACTGTCTTTACTCTGAATAAGACTTTTCTATGCATTGTATATCTCAGCATTTATCAGTTAAGATATACAGTGATGAGCCCATCCAAAAAACATATGTATTAAGTTTTCATACATTTTACCCTAGCATTCCTTTAGTCCTTAGTCTCTTTTTTAAACCCTTACATATTTCAGATTTTCTGCCATGTGAGTCACCCACTATGTATGTGTGTTCTGGAGACCACCACCCCATAGCACAGATCTGTTTGAAAGAACTAAGTATTGGCAAGTCTTCACCATCATTATGACAAATACAGTGTAGAGGGCTTAGCAGGTAGCACCCAGTCTTGGAAAACTGAGTGGCATTTATGGAAAAGATAGTACACAACTTTATCTCATTTTTTCCCTTACTAACTTTTCTCATTCGACAGATCCCATTAATCAGACTCGTGTAAATATTGCTCCATTATAGAACTGAAGGCTGCATGAAGAAGAGAATGATGTCTCTTTGAGCTGAGAAGTTGTATCTCCCAGGCTTGGAGGGACAGTGATGGAAATAGCCTTTTCCATAAGATCACTTTTGCTTACTTTCCAATGCTGGATTATACTAAAAACTTACTATCTTAGTGTCAACTTTTCTTGGTTATTGCTCCCTCTAAAATGCCTTGGTACCAACAGTGTTAGAGAAGCCAGGCAAACTCTAGTCAGTACATCTTTCTCGAGCATCTTCTATACTCTAATTAGACTCACTGCCTCGGGAGCACTATAGCTGAATATGAGACCTGGCTCCTCCAGTCAAGGATTTCAGAGCTTCCCTTCCTTTCTTGTTAGAGCCAGGATTCAGGAATATTAATGTGGAATTTCCCAGACTTAAAGAACCCTAGGGAGAGGGACCAGTGATATTTCAGAGACAGAGTGTGGCCTAGAGAATTTTATTTTAGATGTGTTTGATAGATCCTGTTGATCTGACCTTATGGAGTTATACTTTCACTCTATCAGAAAGCTACTGGAAGCCTGGTGTTTGCAGGCCAAGTCCTGCAAGAACGAATGTTTTAGAATATTCCACCTAGCAGGATAGCTGACAGAGAAGAGGAAATGTAAATTACTTACCCTGACATACTTGACCAGATGTCAGGATTTGGGACAGCAAGCATTTCAAACAGGTATTCTTTACACCAGAAAGATGGGAACAAGAGTTGCCATGTTCATTGGAATTTGAACTTGGGACTAATTTATAGTTGGTTATCCTTCATTTTAAATGGTCTCCTCATTCTTAAGAATATTTATGGGATTAAAGGGAAGAGGGTGTGTGTGTGTGTGTGTGTGTGTGTGTGTGTGTTCATATCTATATACTAGTATATAAAAGCCTAAGTGACTGGATGACCGGCCAGTAGCTATGATGCACACTGACCACCAGGGGCAGACACTCAACGCAGGAGCTGCCCCCTGGTAGTGAGTGTGCTCTCACAGCAGGAGTGCCAATCAGCTGACAGACGAGTGCCAGGCACCAGGCTCATGGCTGGCAAGCACTGCTGTAGCAGCGTGAGCCTCTCTCACGGACACTCCCCCTGTATGCCTGAGCAGCGGCAGCAGCAGGCACAGTGAGGCCGGGATGAGCAGGAGCGGCATGGCGCCCAGCCCAGGCTTGGGCTCCTCCCTAGCCACCTGCCACTTTGTGCACTACTTTGTGCTGTGTAGAATCAGCGCAAACAGCGGGCTAGAGGGTAAGGCTGGGCTGCAGTGGCTCAGAGGTCCACTGATCCCTGCAGACCAGGCCGAGGGACCCGATGGGTGCACAAATCCATGCACCAGGCCTCTAGTCTATATATATATATATATATGCCTAAGTGCCCATCTGACCGTTCGACTGTCCAACAGGTAGCTATGACATTCAATGACCACCCAGGCATAGACGCTCTGACCAGTAGCTATGACGCATACTGACCACCAGGGGGCAGACACTCAAGCAGGAGCTGCTGAGCTGCCGTGACTTGGCAGCTGCAGTTCTTGGGTGTCGCACCTGGAACCAGGAAGGAGGGAGCCCGATTCTGGGGTGCATCACCTGAGAACTGCCCTCTTGCAATCCGGAACCCCTCGGGGGATGTCGGAGAGCCAGTTTCAGCCCGGTCCCCGCAGGCCAGGTCGAGGGACCCCACCAGGCCTCTAGTGTTTCTGTAAGCTAAGTTTTATCATATAATTCACCTGTATTCTTACAAACTCTTTTTTTCTTTTCCACTGAACATACAAACACAAGCATTTAAATTTTAGTCACTCAAAACTCCAGATGCTAGGCAGTGAAAGTTTATATTCTGCCAGCATATCAGACTCTATAATGAGTCTGATTTTGGTTTAATTCCTTCCTACTGTTTAGTCATTTGATGAGCTGCAGATGGAAATTTAAGCCAAAGCTATAACATTTCATCTAATACTTTTTATTCTGCTGTAAGAATTTGTTGTCATGTCAACTAAAGGAAGTTGAAATCTTTTTCGAAAAGGCATTCAAATCTACATTAAGTGCTTTTATCAATTCTAATTTGATATACAGCTCTGACTGCCTCTGCTGTTTTAATCAATTGTGAGTGCAAAGTTGTTTTTACAGTTGAAGATGGCTTTGAAATTTCCATCTAATGTTGCTAATGGCACAAGCACAACAATATTATGGAAATATAAATTAAATTGCCATTAAAGATTTCTTCTTAAGCTTAAGAACACTAGGCTAAGTTCTTTGAGTTTAGCCTTAAATAAAGGTAAATATGTATTTTGGCATCCATGAAAAGGAAAGGGTATTAAATTAACTAAGGCAATACTTGAGTAAAATTCCATTTGAATGTTATATGTATTTATGTAGGAAGGATTAGGCAAATCAAAAGAATGCTGCAATTGTACAAATACAAGATTAGGCTTTTCTTCCCTGTTTTTGTTTTGTTTTGTTATTTTGCTGTGTGTGACCTTGTTTATGTCCTTGCCTCACTTCCTTATAGGAAAGGAACAAACCTGACACTCTGTCTCTAGCAGTCTCATGTGAAGGCTTTGAATGCCTCCACTGAAACATGGGCTTTAGGTGAACAGCATACTATTTGCCAGTTACTGCTCCCACACCATTAAAGCTAGACTAAAGGAGGTCGAGTTGTACATTTTTTAACTTGACTGGTAAGTACAGCCGGGACCTCTAACTAGATTTCTAAGCTTGGTCAGTTTCTTAGACTAGCTCACTTTTCAGTATTCTGAATAAGAAAAAGTTGTCACACTACACAGCCTGTCAGGTTTTCCTGTTGTTTTTTACAGTAAAGTGACTGTGTATCTAACTCAGTGGAAGTGAACAGGGCTGTCTCTTGATCTGATAGTAAGCTTTCATTTCTGCACAGGGAGATAATGGTGTTTATGGAAATTCCTAACATTCTGGAGGTTTTTATAACATAGGATCATACAGGCAAAGGATACTCTCCTAGGTTTGGGTACATTTTTTCAGTGAAGCCATGTTGAAATACAAAAGGGAATAAGGATGCAAGATGCAACAAAAAAAATCTGTCTGAAACATTGTTTGGTGGGTGATACCATTCACCATTACTTAATGCTGGCAGCGAGGCATAAGGCTCTGTGGCAGGTTTAAACAATTTTAAAACTAAAAGAGTTGCTGAAAGTAAATAGATTGCCTGTGACTTTAGCAAATTATAAGCAGTTACTTTAAAATTTATAACGTAGAGCACCATTTAGAAGAAATATTGCATTTCTTTTAAAAAAAAAAAACCCTCTGCTTTTCAATTTTGAATGTTTGAAAGCCACATTTTAAACAAATGTCCCCTAAAAATTAGGCCTTGCAATTGAATGACAAATGGCCTTAGCTAGTAGTATCACTTGTACTATTTCAGCTCCTCAAATATAATCTCCTGCGTGTCTAATGAGAATTTTAGCTTCCTTGGGGAGTTTAGAGAGAAGCCACGACTTGTGTTGGGCCAGACTGAGTATTCTGTTTCACTTCCCTGCTTTGACGGTGGCCCTGAGGCTTGTTCTCATTTTTTCTTCCAGGTTGAGTGTGCATGACAACCTGTCCTGTTTCTCTTTTATTTGACTGAATACAATTGCAAGAAAATAGGAAAATAAGAGACATTTTAGTCTTACCTTGTGATTTTGCGTTCCATTTACTGACAAACCCCTTATTATCATGGGAACGCTAATCCTAGTTTTATGCCAATGGAAATATCAATTTTAAAGATGTTTGAAAACCTGGCCCATTTTCAATTGAAAAAAAAGAACAACTTTTTTTAACTAACAATTTTAAATGCTTGAACTTTAAGAAAAATAAATATTTATTAATGATGAAGCTCCACATTTTAAATATCCAAAAATCTGTTTACCTTCACTTATTTTTTGTTAACCATTTTATTAGCCATTTATTGTTTATTGTGATTTTCTTAGAAGGGCAAAGAGTTCAAAAATCAAATTATTATCTTTTGCAATTTGTCAGCTGCTTTACTTAAGAAAATATATAAATTGGGAAGGATTGAGTATGATTCTGAGGTGACTCTCATTTCTAAACCCCAAATCCCTCTTGACACTAACCACAGTACAGTAACCTACATGCTGTTCATGGGTAGAATGGTATGGTTAATACACAGAAGTAATTTTTGTCATCAAGTGATTTGAAATGTATATTATTTTAGGATACTTTTGCTATAAATTGCTGAATAACTTCATAATGGCTAAAAGAATAAAAATTTTTAATGGGCTTGCCTAACCCACAGCCTGGAAATGGGAGGTGCAGAAGGATTGAGAAACACAAGAGCCCAGACATTCCCATCTTCAGACCTGTCACTGCATGATCACAAGGTGGCCACCTCAGTTCTAAACATTTTTGCTTTACTGAAGAGTCAGGAAGGAAGGAGGCCCAGGGTAGGTCTTTCCTTTGGAAAAAAGAGGATTTATCCAAAGATCCTGGCAACCTTGTACTTGCCTTCTTCTGACTGGAACTGGGCAGCAGCTCAGACCTGTGGGTCCTTCTCCACATGGAAGAGCCATGGTGTTTTACTTTGCTGTTACCTCTTTTTTATTCTATGCTTTTTGACCACTGGGTTCATTCATTTTGATTGTAATACATACTGTGGGACGGATTTATGTAAGATTAATTTTTCCATATAATTTGGGATAGTTATGAATACGTACTTTGCCTCAGCCACTTACTTGCTATGTAACCTTGAGTAGGGTGCTTAAACTCTGATTCTGTAAGAAGGTGTCAATATGTATCTTTATAAATGAATAATATATTTTTATGTATATGCACATATACCATCCCATAGAGCCATACAGAGTTAACGTTGATGAAATGTTTAGTATTCAGCCTCATTCTAGTAATTGCTTGATAAGTGGTAGCCATTATTATTATTAATTTTCCTATTTAATGCTTGTCTAAATTCCTCTGTGAGTTAATGGTTTTATGATGACTTCCCACTACCAACACAATATGATCAGGAATTGAAGAATCCTGGAGTCTCTTTGTGATTTTATTGTCACAATCTTGGTGCTCTGACATTTTGGTGAAGAGGTGTGTTTCTGGAACTTCAGAAAGTAAAATGTTGACGATGTCCCAGGTGCAATATCTGTATTTCACATTCACGGTTGTGTAAAATTACTGATAACGAGCCCTGTGTGAGGATATGCTGCTGTGGAAGCATTTCCGGCAAGTGTCACATGAACTGAATCTGAAGCATGTGTTTTTTGGACTGGAGTCAAACTCCTCCCCAAGTGTCACCTTCATGGTTCAGTCTTCTCTGACCATCCACTTCCCCTGCCCTTTCTACACAGCTCCACTGTAGCAATGGCGACATTGTTGTGTAAGTAGGCTTTGCCAATCTAGGTCCCTCCTGGCTGAGTCAATGGCTGTTCATTATTATATTTCCCAGGACATTTCACAGTACAGGACACACTGGCTCTTGTGAATTAACGTTTACATGTTGATGGAGTGAATAAAATTACCTGGATGGGTGTGGAAGCTTTATAAAGGCCAAACTTAACTTATCCTGGGAATGGATCAGCCCTCAGCAAGCAATAGCAACATTTTGTATTTTGGAGTCTTTGTCTCTTTTACTCCAAGCAGTAACTCAACATCTAATCTTGAGATAAAGTCTCTTTTTTTCTGTGACCCTCACCTGTGTTTTTTGTGGGGGTTTTTTAAGTGGATTCTACAAGTTAGATTGTATCATTGTGTTCACTGAACCCTGGGCAGATAGATGTGTCCAGGAAGCTCAAAATGAAGTAGAGTGAAATAATTTTTAATTTATGTAGTGATCAGACAACTTGAGAGAATATTTATGTGATGGTATTTTTGTTTTTGTCTTTTGATCAATCAATAGTGTCAAATATTGCTCTCTTAAAAATTTTTAACTTATTCCCATATTTGTCTAAATGTCATTTAAATTACCTGGATCTAATTAACCTTCCAGCCACTTTTGTCTGTTTGTGTGTTTGTTAATCCTCACCTGAGGATATTTATCCATTAATTTTTTAAAATATATATTTTATTGATTTTTTACAGAGAGGAGGGAAGATGAATAGAGAGTTAGAAACATTGATGGGAGAGAAACATCGATCAGCTGCCTCCTGCACACCTCCTACTGGGGATGTGCCCACAACCAAGGTACATGCCCTTGACTGGAATCGAACCTGGGACCCTTCAGTCCACAGGCCAACGCTCTATCCACTGAGCCAAACCTGTTAGGGCATTTCCATTGATTTTTTAGAGAGCGTGGAGGGAAGGGAAGAGACAGAGAGAGAGAGACATCGATGTGAGAGAGACATATAGACTGGTTGCCTCCTGCACACACCCCTACCAAAGCCAGGGATGGAGCCTGCAACCCAGGTACATACCATTGACTGGAATTGAACCCAGGATACATCAGTCCACGGGCCCACACTCTACCCAAACTGGCTAGGGTACCTTCCAGTCACTTTTACCAAATTGGAAGGAAACCATTCTCATTGAAATTATTGAGTTAATTTAATTCTTTACTGATCGAGGTCTTTTCTCCATGTGAGAGATGTTGGTGTTTCATATTTGGAAAAACTAACTGGTTGGCTTACTAGAACTAAGTTCTGACACAAAGATTTTATCATGACGAATATGGTGGATATACTCAGAGCATCAGCCCAAACTGGACACACCTGAATCAGCTTCAGAAAGTCCTGAGAGTGAATCAACAGCCCTCCCCTTCCCTTATTATAAAGTATTAGATGCCTAAGAGTGTAGGACACAGAGGTGGGTAGAGGACACAGTGAGTCAGCAGGCTTATCTCTCTCCCTCTGTGGGCTTTCAACCAAACGCAGCCTGCTTTGCTGAGGGGGAGACACAAGGAAGTTGCAGGGAACAAAACTGCTGATTAAATACACATTAAGTTTGTCCCATGCATTGTGTTTGGATCTAGGGATACTTCCACTCAGAGGAGGAAGTGATTCAGCATTTTATGGGAGGGAGGAGGCTGAGGAATAATTCCAAAAGGCTGTGACATTTAAACTTGAGGACTACTACAGAGAAGAGGGAAGAGCATGAGCAAATGCAGGGACGTGTGAAAGTGACCGGCTTTAGAGAGTGACCAGGTTCAGGGAGTAACAACTGGATCACAGGGTCCCAGAAGGAGAGTGACAGATGGTATGCACAGGCATGTTGGGTCAGATTATAAGGAGCATTGAAGGACCTGCTGAAGGGTTTGGGCTCTCTCCTGAGAGTATCAGGCAGGCCTCACAGGTCTTAAGCAGGCAGCCACGTAGTCAAATTCCAGCTGGTTTGGGGAGTCTCTGCTGAAAATGGAGGAAGAGAGAATCATTTTGAGGATAACCCAAGTAAGAGATGACAAGGACTCAAAGTAAGGCCATAGTGGAGGTGTGTGGAGAGGAAGGAACAGGTCCAAGCTCCTTGTCTAAGATAGAATGGCCAGGATTTTGTATCTTCCGTAGATCCAAGCCTGTGCTTTATTTCAATGCATAATAAAAAACATGTGTGGTTATGTAGCTCATGTGAGCTGCTTAAGGAAAGAGAGAAACAGAAGCAATTGCCCAAGGAATTGTGTTTTGAAATTATGTGTTGAATAGAAGCTCTGCTCTTTATATAGGCTATTTTTGTTGAGATCAAAAGGTGATGCTAGAGTTCTCTCTTGACAATACTCAGTGGATTTATAGAAGCAAAATAGTGCAGAGGCATTTTGCAGCTGCTGTGTGTAACCTCTGGTGAATTTGTTTCATGGTTATTCCCAGGTTATAGGTTGACAAAGGTTTTGTTTTATTTTTCAATGAAATATAAAATTTAGGTAACCAAATGACCTTGAATCATTGAAATGTACAAATAAGTGTCTTATGAATACTGCCTAGTCTTCTGGAATACTTTAGAATAGTTGTGGGGTGTCAATTCATCTACAGTGTCTAACCAATTTTTACATATGGAATTCTCCCAGGAAAATATACTTTAATTTTCACAGGAAACTAATGTATCATAAAGGATCCCAAAGATACCACTTTTTAAGAAACAAGTCCAAGATGATTTGTTTTAGCTGTTTTTATTGTATTCACAGTCATATATGGTTTGGCAGGTCATTTTCTTTCTACTTTTTAGGGAGAGTAGTGTGCTTTCCAGGGCCATGTACACTTTCATAAACCCCTCTAGGAGAAAATTTCTCCTACTCTTAGGTGAATTGACACTGACATGTTTCTTTCTGTTTTTATGCCAATTCAAATTCAATCCCTTTAGGCTACTTAAATCAGAATCTTCCAATGCCTGCTCCCTGCCCTTAAGTGGGGAAACTTCTAGAAGTTTTATTAACTGTTATGAGCTGCCAGAGCATGACAATAACTACTCAAGAATGCCACTGAATGCTCTGCTAACAATTAATAGGTTATGGCAGATTATATGTCATCACATAAGAAAGTAAGGCAGACTCACCTAACGCCATAGTAAGACAACAGGTTGTAAATCTTAGGCCTATACTGTGTTGTGCATTCTCAGTTCTCTGGATGAGTATTGCAAAATGAATTTAAAATTAATCTATAATTATATTTCCACCACATACAGTATTTCAGGAAGACATGTCAGCATGTGGACAAACTCTAAAAAAGTCACTGAGGATTATTCAAGTAGATGAACTTATAGAAATACAGTTGAGAACAGAGATAATAACTCAAATTGAGGGATTATGTAGTAAGAAAACTTTATCCATATAGATACATACTTAACATATATTTTTATTGATTTCAGAGAGGAAAGGTAAGGGAGAAGAGATTAAAACATCAATGATGAGAGGGAATCACTGATCGGCTGCCTCCTGCATGCTCCACACTGGGGATGGAGCCTGCAACCCAGGCATGTGCCCTGAGTAGGAATCGAACAGTGACCTCCTGGTTCATAGGCCTACACTCAACCACTGAGCCATGCTGGTTGGGCTATAGATTTCATCCCTTCTGATTTGGAAGGGAGCTCAAGATTACTGCATCCCAGTGTGTAGTTCTGTCAGCAAATCATCTGTTTCCCTCTTATTTGGTTAAAGGGGGTTTTGTGGTACAAGTGGAATTTTCAAAAGGTGTTTGAAAGAGATGTGTTGGCAGGATTGGGAGGAAAAGGCATGTAAGCACAAAGTGTGTAGTGAGAGTGAAGAAGCAAAGGAAGGGAGTGGTACAGTGGCTGGCCAGAGCAGGTGGGAGGGAATTCCAGAACCACATCTTGGAATGAGAAAGAGCTCACCAAAAACTCACGGGCACATTTCCCAGGCTATTTTCCGCTTAACTATGTTTAACTCTAATTGCTCCTGAGTTTTCTGGTGGGTTTACGTATCTGAGTCCAATAAACTGTGAGCACATGACAACAATGGTTGTGTTGAGGTAATAGTATAAATTGAAATAGTGGTTTGCCTAGTGCAAGTCAGTATTAGGAATTCACAATTTTTCATGCAATTTTACCAGCTTTCTTTCCACACAGATGTGGTTTTAAAAAGTTAAAGTTTGACCAAATCAACAAATATTCATTAAGAACCCACAGTGTGCAAAACACTGCAGGAGGAGCCAGAATAAGAGAGATGATGTCAATACAGGAGTTATCCCAAATCAATTAGTAATCACTTCTAATGTGGGTGATACAGATAGTGCTAAGGACGTATTAAGATGTTTAAAAATATGGTCCCTTGTCAGTTTTATATCTTGACATTTATATGGATTTGGGAGCCATGAGATAACCTTTCATGGTGTCTTCGCTTCTCAACTTCTAGGAGGCAATCTCATATAGCAGGAAGAATACACATTTCTGAGCCAGAAAAGCTGCAACTGAGCCCCCTTTTCTGGCATTTATTGGCTGTGTGATCTTGAGCAAGTTACTTTGATTTTTCTCAGTTTTCAAATGCTGTAGAGATAACCATCTGTCAGTTTCACCAAGCCCAATACCTTTTGAAGTGATTAATAGATCTTTGCTTATTGAATCAACAAATGAATATTTTTATCACTTATTTGTGAATATATATGACTACAGCTATTTACTAATTAATGAGTATGCAACATTGTGGCTTTTCTTAATGACTTTTCATGTTTATTCCCAAAATTGCTTACTATTTCTAAGTTTTATAGAGCAGTAATTAATCTGGAGAACAGCATGTGCAGTAGAAATATATGTGAGACACCTACAAAGTTTTAAGTTTTCTAGTAGCAACATTAAACAGACTTTGAAATTAATTTTAATAAAGCATTTTACCTAATCTAATATATCTAAAATATTATCACTTACACATGTAAACAGAATAAAAATTATTAATGAAATATTTTACATTCTTTTTGAAGGGAATAATTCTTCAAAATCCAATGTGTGTTTTACAGCATCAGCATATCTAAATTTGGACACCAAATTCATCAAAACTACTAGATTTATATTTAGATTTTGTAAAATTTACACTTACAAATGTAGTTCCCATATGTAAATTGTTCCAAACATACTTAAAAATGTTCCAATTACTGAATCAGGCATCAGCTTTAAATTTGGATTTAAACTAATTAAAATTAAAATTCAGTAACTCAGTTGCACTAGCCACATCTCAAGTGCTTACTAGCTAGATGTGGCTAGTGCTGAATACCACAGATAGGATGATCTTGAATTGGTTTTCAGTCAGTCCTCAGACTTTTAGGCTGCAGAATTATTTCCCATCACAAAATGAGGACATTCTAAACCTGGATTTCATTTTGGGAGTTGCCTTATACTGACTGTGCTTAATGGTGACTTCTGACACAGCTTGTCATTCTTCCTGATAGAGCTGTGAGATCTCCTTTGAACAAACATTCTAGATCAGCCTAGGTAATATTTAGTTATGTCTAAAATGCTGCGGGATTGCCTGGCCGGGTGCCTCAATTGGTTGGAGCATTGTCCCTTACACCAAAAGGTTGCAGGTTCAGTTCCCAATTGGGGCACTTACTGGAGGCAACTAATCAGTGTTTCTCTCTCTCCCTTCCTCTCTCTCTAAAAATTAAAAAAATCAATAAAACATATCTACGGGTGAGAATTGAAAAAATTTTAAATGCTGCAGAATTTACATGCCTCTGAACTCATTATCTTTGCAGACAAAGTCTGGGTCTCAGGCTGCATAACTTGCACGAGGTCCCATGGCTAGTGTGTGCAGAGACAGCCCTTACACGTGGCCATATGGGTCCATGCTGCCATGGAGTTCATATTTTGCCTCATTTGTGTACAGGTGTCTAACTGATGTCCCTGCTTTGGATACTTAGTGTCTTACATGAAGGAGTACCCTTTCTGGGGCTATTTTTAGTACCCCAAATCTCATCAACCCCCAATACAAGGTGGCATGTGGAGAAGAATATGTTATAGACTGAGTTGTTTGACAGACTCCTTGGACAGAGCAGGTTGTAGAGATGAGGTTGTGGGAAAAGAGACCTCCTTAGTAGTAAAGAACTTTGTGACTGTGCTTTCTCCCTGCTCCTTGACTGCACTTGTAAAGGCAAAATTTAACTTGACAGAAAAACAATCATTATAGACCTCAAAATAGTGATGCTTTTACCATGTGCATTTCTATGTATAAATTTATCTTGGAAATTTATCTTTTGCTTCTAAATAAAACCAGTAAAGATGCTTCATGGTAATGGCTGTGGGATATTTAGATAAATAGTACCCTAACATTAAAAATGTAACCAGTTAGACACTGTTAGTTCCTGTGTGCTTTTTTAATGGTCAAAAGGATATGAGCTAATTGCTTGAGTTCCTAGCATTCAACATTTCACCAGAATACATATACTTTATAAAAAAGGTTAATGTTTTCAGGACCAGTCAAATCTTGATTCCAATGATGCTTTCTTAGATGCAAATAGTTATTTACTTTTATTCTAACTGTACCTACATGAATGCCAGTGAATAAATCAATCAGAGCTCCCATGGCCAGTTTTATTAAGTATTTACATGTTTTGGATGAAAATCCTTCAGAAGTTTTCACCCTTTGTTGATACAGTGTCATCTTCAACACACAACCTTTTTGTTGTGAGCAGCTCTTCAGACACATCCTTAAAGACTATTAAGGGTTTCTAGGAGGTTTACTCTAAACTGAATGGCATTGCCCTGCCTTTGATGTCATTGTCATTAATTGTGTGAATGCTTTCTAGAATTTTTATATCTATCAAGTGATCATTTATTCCATCTTGCCTTTCAGTTTTCTTTATCTAATTTGCTGAGGGTGTAAAAACTAAAAAAAACAACAACAAAAAAATAAGCTACCTTGAATTATAGGTAAAAAAAAATAGACTTGAAGTGAGAGTTTGTATTAGTCTATGTCTAAAGAACATGAATTTTGTGCCATTTATTAGGGACAGAGAAAAGGAAACGATGAGGCTGTTTTAAGGTAAGGAGCAAATTAAGGACAGCATAAGTGAACCCCAAGGTTTTTAAATTTACTTCCTGATTCTTCTTTATATTTGAATTGTAGATGTGAAGTTACTTGCTTGATAGCATTGTTTATGATGGTAACTATTTTTAACTCCTTTGCATTATCCTGTCTGGGGAGACAGTTTACAGGATATTCAATTATCACTTATTATTAAATACTAGAGGCCTGGTGCATGAAATTCGTGCATGGGAGGGGGGTCCCTCAGCCCAACCTGCAGCCTCTCCAATCCAGGAGCCATCAGGGGATGTCCTACTGACGGCTTAGGCCCATTCCCCATGATTCTCTGCTCTCTGCAGGGCCTGGCTGCTTTGTTGCCGCTGCGGTGATAAAGCCCCCATGCCCTGCTGTCCACTCTCAGTGGCAGGGCTGAAAGGACTGGGGGACTCCAGTGGGATGAGGGGACTGGGTGCCACCATCTTGTGGCTATGGGCGCCGCCATCTTTGTGATGGCATGAGGGTCAATTTGCATATTCCCTCTTTATTAGGTAGGACTAGAGGCCTGGTGCACAGCATTTGTTGGCCTGCACCCTCTCGCAGTTCGGGATTCCTGAGGGGAGCGGGCCTAAGCTGTCAGTCCGACATCCTTAGCGCTACCACGGAGGTGTGAGAGGCTCCCACCACCGCTGCTGCGCTCGCCAGCCATGAACCCGGCTTCTGGCTGAGCGGCGCTCCCCCTGTGGGAGTGCACTGACCACCAGGGGGAAGCTCCTGCATTGAGCGTCTGCCCCCTGGTGGTCAGTGTGCGTCATAGTGACTGGTCCTTCCTCTGTTCAGTTGATTGGCATATTAGCCTTTTATCATATAGAACTAGAGGCCCAGTGCACGAAATTTGTGCATGGAGGGGTTTCCTCAGCCCAGACTGCACCTTCTCCAATCTGGGACCCACAGGGATCAGACCTAAACCGGCAGTCAGACATCCCTCTCGCAATCTGGAACCGCTGGCTTCTAACTACTTGTTTGCCTGCCTGCCTGATTGCCCCTAACCCCTCTGCCTGCCAGCCTGATTGCCCCTACCTTGCTCCCCTGCCAGCCTGATCACCCCTAACTGCCTCTGCCCCAAGTCTGGCCTCCCTCTGCAGGAGGCGACCTGGCAGATCAGGAGAAGGCACCACCCCCATTACCCCACTGCTGCTGCCACTGCTGGTCTGAGCCTCAGCCCTTCGCAGCTGCCCATGGCTGCCTGAGCCTCGGCCCTCGCAGCCACTGCGGCTTTGGTTGGAAGGACGTCCAGAAGACATCCACTCTAATTAGCATATTACCCTTTTATTAGTATAGATTTGGGGACCATTATAACCACGCAGAACTTAAGGAAAACACATGGCCCTGGCCAGTTTGGCTTAATGGAGAGAGCATTGGCCTGTGGACTGAAGGATCCCAGGTTTGATTCCAGTCAGGGGCACTTGTAGGCTCGATCCCCAGTAGGGGGCCTGCGGGAGGCAGCTGATCAGTGATTCTTATCATTGATGTTTCTATCTCTCTCTCCCTCTCCCTTTCGCTCTGAAATCAATAAAAAATATTGGAAAAAAGAAAACACATGATCTTCACTTTGGGCTTTGTCATTTTACAATATCCTTTGTGCAGTATTTTAACTTCCCTCAACTTTCCTTTACTCACCCTTAAAATGCAATCTATTTTGGGTAAGATGATCAGGAAAGTGATTCTAGTGGGTAGAAGTTTTTTTTGGAGGGGATGGGGTTGTGAAAATATTTAAAAATTGAGCATGGTGATAGTTGTACCACTCTGAATTTACTTTAAAAAATCAGTTTATTGTACACTTAAGGTGACATGTACGGTATATGAATTTTATCTCAATAAAGCTGTTCTTTTATTTCTTTTTAAATAAAGACCAGTATTATAATCAATTGCAGATGTTTTCAGAGGCCCCCCAGGATTTGTTTACTGTGTCCCAAACCACGGCTGCAACTCCCAGTTGCCTCCAGTCCTGGTGGATCTGGATGGTGTAGTTTGCTAAGGAGAAGGTGGCAAGAGGCTTGTGGAATTTCTGAAACCCCATTCCCCCGGTCTCCTCATAGGGCACCAGGGCCATTCCCACTGTGCCAGCTCTGCTCCCTTTAACCCGTTGGGCAAAAGAATCCTGTGTGCTCTGGCCAGAAAGTGCATTCTTTCTTAGGTGGCCCGAATGCTTTCTTTAAGGTCGTTTTATGGATTCAAAAGAATAAACAGAGATGTGGAAAGCTTTTGTCAAAATCCTTTTCCATGGTTCTTCCAGTCTCATGGGAAGTGAGATGTGGCTCTGAATTCATACCTAAGGGTGTCTTTGGGCAAAAGCACCCAGAACGGCACAACTCCTGCAGGATGCCCTACACACTTCCCTGCCAGGACTCAGGGGGGCCTAAGGGTGAGCGAGGGGGTGGTGCCAGCACAGGACCTGGGAGAAGGTAGTGCTTTCTACACTGCCCAGGCCCGTGTGGACTGCAGCTGCACCTGCCCAGGTGGGCAGAGTGTTTCTGCTGTTTGGTTTTGGTCTGGCCTCCGCCCTGTCAGCCACAGACCCACGCCTGCACTGAGACTGTGAACAGCTCAATGGTCCTACTTTTTGGTGGACAGTGGACGAATTCCCACCTCCCAAAGATGGGCAGTTAGACACTGGCAGCTTCCAAGTCGCTCATTGGCAGAGTGCAGCCCTAGGTCCAGAACAGAGTTGGGTGTCCTTGACTAGGAGGCCTCCCCGGGCTAGGGGCCGCTGGCGGTTTGAAGGCCAGCCACAACCCTGATCGTGGCAGGGTCCCCTCTGGGGCTCTGGCCGGCCTGGGCTACGGGCCACCAGTGATTTGAAGGCTGGCCACACCCCTGATCCAGGCAGGAGTCCCTTCATGGTGATCATTCATCCTGCTCCCTCAGCTCCCTAGCCTGCTGTTCGGTTGTTTGTCTGGTTGTTTTGGTTGTGATGGCCCCTGCCTTTTTATATATTAGGACTGGAGGCCCAGTGCACAAAATTCGTGCACGGGGCAGGGGGGTTGTCCCTTAGCCCAGCCTGTACCCTCTCCAATCTGGGACCCCTCAATATGCAGATTGACCATCACTCCAACACACAATATGGCTGCCCCCATGTGGTCAAAGATCCTGCCCCCATGTGGACACAAGATGGCCACCACAAGATGGCCAGCAGGGGAGGGCAGTTGGGAGGCACCAGGCCTGCAAGGTGGGATTGGGCCTAAACCGGCAGTCGGACATCCCTCTCATAATCCAGGACTGGTGGCTCCCAACTGCTCGCCTGCCTGCCTTCCTGATTGTCCCTAACCACTTCTGCCTGCCAGCCTGATCAGCCCCTAACCACTCTGCTGCCAGCCTGATTATTGCCTAACTGCTCCCCTGCCAGCCTGTTTGCCCCCAACTTCCCTCCTCTGCCAGCCTGGTCACCCCTAACTGCCCTCCCCTGCAGGGTTGATTGCCTCCAACTGCCCTCCCTTGCAGGCCTGGTCCCTCTCAATTGCCTTCCCTTGCAGGCCTGGTGCCTCCCAACTGCCCTTGATGTCCGGTGGGATCCTTGATGTCCGGTGGGATCCTGGTGGCCATCCAACTGCCCTCCACTGCTGGCCATCTTGTGGTGGCCATCTTGTGTCCACATGGGGGCAGGATCTTTGACCACATGGGGGCAGCCATATTGTGTGTTGGAGTGATGGTCAACCTGCATATTACTCTTTTATTAGATAGGCTAGAGGCCTGGTGCAGGGGTGGGGGCCAGCTGGTTTGCCCTGAAGGGTGTCCCGGATCAGGATGGGGGTTCTCTTGGGGCATGGGGAAGCCTGAGCAAGGGGCCTGTGGTGGTTTGCAGGCCATCCACACGCCCTGGCGACCCAAGCGGAGGCCCTGGTATCTGGAATTTATTTACCTTGTACAATTGAAACTTTGTAGCCTGGAGCAGAGCCAAGCCTCCTGCTCGCTCTGTGGCTGGCAGCCATTTCTGTTGGGGTTAATTCATCTTCTATAATTGAAACTTTGTAGCCTGGAGTGGAGGCCTAGGCCAGCCAGGGCAGGTGGAAAGCTTGGCTTCCTCCATTGCCGGGGGCAACCCTGGACTGCTCTCTCCAGCTCCGTGGCTGCCGCCATTTCTGTTTGGATTTGTTTACCTTCTATAATTGAAACTTTGTAGCTTGAGTGGAGGCTTAGGCCTGCAAGGGCAGGCAGAAAGCTTGGCTTCCTCTGTTGCCTGGGAAACCTTGCTCTCTGTGGCTGTAGCCATCTTGGTTGGGTTTATTTGCCTATCTGCTCCTGATTGGCTGGTGGGTGTGGCTTGTGGGCATGGCTTGTGGGTGTAGCAGAGTTAGGATCAATTTGAATATTACTCTTTTATTAGGTAGGATTCCCAGAAGCTATCAGTGTCTTCCAAACCTGGCAGTACTTATGGAGTCTTTAGAAAACAGGCAGACCCTAGCCTCATCAGAGGTTCAGATTCTGTAGGTCTTCTTGAGGTCTTGGAATCAGTACTTTTTATAGAACTCCAAGCTTTGGGCTTTTGTCAGACCCCTCCCCCAAAACAAGTGAGTTAAACTCAAGAAGCAGAATCAATGTTGTCTATAATAATATAATTAAAATACTGTAGGCTAGGGAACAATCCAATTAGGGATTTCACTTACAGTTGGAGAAGTGGGGACTGTTTGTAAGCTGTTTAATGGAAATCATAAAAGAAAACTTTTTGGAGAAAAAGCATTAGGGTGTTTCTAACATGTATAAACGCTTTCCCTTCTCATTAACATCTAATCCATTCTGGTTACACATTCCAAGTTTGGGTTTAAGTGTACCTGGTAATTTATAAGAGAATGGCTGACACTTGGAGGTTTGAAGTGAGTCTCTGTAGGTTCAGACAGCCTGTACTCATAAGCATCTCACACCTGTTGGTAGAACACTGCCTTAACCATTGCTTGGTTCCAGAGACAATGTGTGCCAAAACAAACCACCATTTTCTGAGGCCTTCTTGGTAAACATCTGCAGGTCATATTTGTTTGCTGCATATGTCTTCAGGTAATGACATGCTTGGCAAATGCCACTACAACTAGAGTCATGACTTCTAAGCACAATGGCACAGGGAAGAGAGCAGGTGATGTTTGCTTGTGTTATACTTAATTTGGTTCCTAACTTAACACAGCCTCAGAAGTTCTTTTTCTCTGAAAGATTTGTTAATACAAATGAATTATGTTAGTCACAGAAAAATAGTAAAATGATATAATAATACTTTTGGCACTGGCATCTATTATTAACTACCATATTTCTGTGATAATATTTTAATACTTGCATTTATTAAATTTCTAGAAAGGCTAATATGCATGTGATTATGCAAATAAATATAACCTCATTACTACTGAACTATTTCATTTAATTTATCACAAACTGATTCTCAAGTCTCAGTGAAAAATGTTAAACTTTTAATACCAACAATGAAGAAAGAATCATCATCAGCTTAAGTTTCTTATCACTCTAGAGTTTTGAATGATATTAAACTGATATAATATAATCATTTAAAATATTGATTTTATTCTCCCAGCTGAAAAAAAGTCTTGATTTTGTGTCTAAAGGCTATTTTCTGCTTTCCATAATATAATTGAGTAGATTGTACATTAAGAAAGGTGAATAGAATCCAGAGGCTACATTTAATGAGTGGTTACATGACTAACCTCATCCTAATGCTGTAGCTATTAGTCAGCCAATAGCCTAAGAACAGTCTTTCCTGGAGCAGTGAGGTAAACTAAATGCACTCAGAACTTTCTTAACAACTGCTAAGCTTGTGAAGGTAGAAGCATCATGTTTGAACTTTTATTTGCACTTAAAAATATTTACAAGTCATGCCACCATGCCACACAGAAACAGAAAGAAACTTTTTATGAATATTAGATTAATTGTTAAATAAATAAAAAGCATCAACTTTAAAGTCATCATTCAATTAGAATAGGAGATTAATTATGGAACTATTAATTAAACATGCCAGCAATCCAGTTTACTTTCTTTTTTAAATTGAGATTACATTGATATAGTTCGTTTGTTTTTCTAATCCTCACCTGAAGATATGTTTTTTCTTGATTTTAGAGAGAGAGGAAGAGGGGAGAGAGATAGAGAAACATCGATGTGAGAGAAAAACATCAATCGGTTGCTCCCGCAACATAGATATGTTCTCTGACCAAGAATCAAACCCACAACCTTTTAGTATATGGAATGATGCTCCAACCAACTGAGCCACCCAGCCAGGGCTACATGATATAGTTTTAAATGCATGATATTTATTGTCAGGGAACAAATGGTCTCTGAGTAAATTTCTCCTGATCATGAAGCTTAACCCTTAAAGTGTCAAAACATTTCAAATTAATAAACTTTATAGAATTCTTTCTCAATTGCACTTTACTATTCACAGTATGTGTCTGTGTTATAGAATGCTGTCATAATTTAACCATCTCTGAATGAAGTCAGACCATCAGCAAATATATTCATTATTAATGATTCCATAATATATGGGTATCTTTGGAGCTCTTAAAATATTAAGGGCTCTCTCTTTTTATATTTAAGTATCTTTAAGCTGCTTATCTTTCATAAGTTTTATGTCTGTTTTTTGTTGTTATTTTCTGACTTTTTTATGAATATCATCCATCAGCTGACAATCATCACTCATTCAACCATCAATATGCTACCTATAATTTGTTGAGAAGTCAGGATTGTTAGAGTGATGTCTACCTCATGGAGGACTGGACATGGGTGAAGTGAGGTGAGGACCCTTATAACAATGACTCTGAGTTTTAATAGATGGACTTCATGGATCTGTTTTGATTATTCATTAATTAAACTTTTACTAGACCCACAGGATCCAAAGGTGGTTCATTCCCATAGGCTGCCCCCCACACCAGTGAGAGCCAGGCTGCCCCAAGACAAAAAGAGTAGGGAGGGCAGCAAAGAAGCCTGCACATTCTGGATTCAGCTGGGTTTAGGACATGTAACATGAAAGAAGTAGATAATTTAGAGGCTTCTCTTAAATGTATACAAAGGCAAATACTCTAAGGTTACCATTGTTTAGAAGTCCCAAAGTATATTAAGGAAAGTACCCAATATAAATTAATCAATGTAGTGACTCTAGAGTCTGACAAACTTGTATTTGAATGACTTTGAGCAATCTTATTTCTATTCCTCTTCATCAACTCTGAAATGGAGATGGTAATACCCACCTTACAAGGTTCCTATGAGGACTGAATAAAATAATACATGAAAAGTGCCAAACAGAGTACCCAAATCAACTCCAGTGCCCCATGAATGTTAGTTCTCTTTCCTACTTTTTCTTTCTTGCACCTCTCTTAAATGTTGTTTGTTAATTGGTATCTGTAAAAAGAATGAAAAAATACAATGACAAACACTTGTTAAATATTTTTATGAGGCTGTTTTAATAAATGTTCTTTTAATGGGATGACAGTCACATCATTGAAAGATTGGTCTAATAATAGCACTAGAGACTTGAAGCTGACAAAGTACAAACTTTCAATTGATTCTGGATTCTAATTTAGATATAGAAGAGGAGAATCAAAAAAGAAGTTGTATTACTCAAAACACAGATAGCTCCACAGGCATCCTATCTAATAAAAGAGTAATATGCAAATTGACCATCACTCTAAGACACAAGATGGCTGCCCCCATGTGGTCAAAGATGGCTGCCCCCATGTGGACACAAGATGGCTGCCACAAGATGACCTGCAGGGGAGGGCAGTTGTGGGAAGTTAGGGGTGACCAGGCCAGCAGAGGAGGGCAGTTGGGGGTGACCAGGCTGGCAGAGGAGGGCAATTGGGGCAGACCAGGCCTGCAGGGGAGGTCAGTTGGGGGGGACCAGGCCTGCAGGGAGGGCAGTTAGGGGTGACCGGGCCAGCAGAGGAGGGCAGTTGGGAGAGACCAGGCAAGCAGAGGAGGGCAGTTGTGGGCAATCAGGCCAGCAGGGAGGGAAGTTAGGGGTGACTGGGCCAGCAGAGGAGGGCAGTGGGGGAGACTAGGCCAGCAGGAGAGGGAAGTTGGCGTGAACCAGGCCTGCAGGGGAGGGCAGTTGGGAATGACCAGACTTGCAGGGGAGGACAGTTGCGGGGGACAAGTCCTGCAGGGGAGGACAGTTGGGGTACCCAGGCCTACAGGGGAGGGCAGTTGTGGGGGATGAAGCCAGCAGGGGAGGGCAGTTGGGGGGGACCAGATCTGCAGGGGAGGGCAGTTGGGGGAGACCAGGACAGCAGGGAAGGGCAGTTGTGGGGGACCCAGGCCAGCAGGGGAGGGCATTTGGGGGGGACCAGGCCAGCAGGGGAGGGCAGTTAAGGGTGACCGGGCCAGCAGAGGTGGGCAGTTAGCGGCAATTGGGCCAGCCGGGGAACAGTTAGGCATTGATCAGGCTGGCAGACAGAAGCAGTTAGGGGCAATCAGGCAGAGGCAGGTGAGCGGTTTGGAGCCAGCAGTCCTGGATTGTGAGAGTGCAGGCTGGGCTGAGGGATAACCGCCCCCCCATGCACAAATTTCATGCACCGGGCCTCTAGTACTATTATAATTGTTTTGGCCACTTTTGGTGAAACATAAACTAAATGGCCCACATGCACCTCAGTCAACACTTTTAAAAAGGTGTTATAAAACCTGAGACACAGTGGTACCATGGGGCATCCTTGCTGGCGCTTAGCTTGCTGAGTCACATTAAGTGCTCATTTTGATAATCGAAACACTTTTCTCCTTCCTGTGAAATGTTAGTTCAATGCTCCAGATCATACTGTTTTGTAATTCCAACCTATATTGCTAAAGAAAACCTTCCATTACTCTGAGTAAAACAATAATAGAAACTACCTGGCCTTCCTATACTTCACAGCTGTATTAGTAAAGAAATGGGTTTTCATTGATCCTCATGAAGTCCTGTCAGAAGTAATACCCATTGAAAGATGAATTAGTCACATCACACTTGTGTTTTGCTTTCAGGCAACTCTGCACTTTCCTTCTTGGTTTCCTCACTAGCCTAACCCTGTTTTCTTTTGAAGGTGGAACAGGTATAATTTGCCAAAATTGTCTCTTTCTTGGTCTTATCAATTAAGCTTTTAACTAGTCAATTTAGGTTGTGCCTTTTAAAATAACATAACTATAGAATTAAACACAATAACTTCCCTTTACTAGTATGTCAGCAAATGTTCTTCATCTGATTTTCCGTAAGGACATAGGTTTCTAACTGACTCTTGGCTCCACTTGGGGACTCTGGGTCAGTCTGTAAGAATTGAAACTGTTCAGGCTGTTTGTACTTGTGGTCAAGAGCTCCTCATCCCCAAAGCAATGGTTTATTACCCAGCCTGTGCAATCTCTGCTCTTATCCTTCCTGAGTCACAGGAGTACAGCAGCCCTGGGGGTGAGATCTGTGGGTCAAACGTGTGTGCCTAGTATGCATGGACTGTGTGTGATAGGCTGTGTGGGTCCGGCTCAGGCCCAAGAGGGCTTGGAGCAGCTTCACTCATCTGTCAGCATTGCATGTTCTTGTGGATAAATATAGACACATGGGCACTCTGCGAGTTATAGGTCACCGTCTTACTGAGCAGCTAAAAATTGTCCCATTGGTGAGAACAGTCTGTCCTGGAAGGAAGGCCTGTTTTAGTTTGTCTTCTACTGTAGGTCTTCAGCACCTGACTGAAAATACACCTTGGGCCCAAAATAAAAGAGTCCTCTCTTGTGGCCAAGAACTCATGGTGGTAGGGAGCAGCTGGATCATGGAGCCTGTCATTATGTTTTTTTGGCTTGGGAGCATAGTCTGTGAATTGGTTCCAGACTGTTAGTTTGGGTTCCTTTTAGGCTCATGGAGATTACAGCAGCTTGTTGGCAAAGATCCTGTGTGATCAGCTTCATCAAAGGGCTCGGTAGGTACTCAAGGCTGTGTGTGGGAGGGGGTGGGAGGGGGGAGTAAGTGGCTGTTAAATGCTGAGTATAGGGAGGGTCTCAATGGGTGGGGTAGGGGGAGCTATTATTTATAATGTTGCTGTTCAGAGACAGGAGGAATGCCCTAGAGGTTTTCTGTTTGGGATTGCAGTATTTCAGGGATAAGATTTGGTCATTTTTGTACAAGAGTTTATGGAACAACAAGCTATGATATAAAGGAATTTTCTGGGCACTGAAGTTTCACTAAAAGATTCAGCATAACTGTCTGTTCTGTAAAATTGCTAATCAGTAAAAATAGCTAGTACATGTTTGGGAAATGGTTAATACCATCACATTCAGTATTACAGCAGAGGTAGGATTTATGCTTGATTTCCTCTAAAGCATGAATATCTTTATTAGTTTTGTTTGAAACATTGAAATTGGCTGAAAGAAGCTTTTCATTTTCTTCTGCCTTAGCCTTCTCTGACATTTAAAAATTAAATGTTTTTCTTTTTTGTTTATGAATTTAAAAACAGGATACCATATGCCAACTAACATTAAATGGATCCAAATTGCATTTTGCTGCATCTTCTTTATCTGAGAGTAGCTTGGTTACATTAGTTCTAGCACAACCCTGCAGGCAATATTGTACAAGGGTTCTGAAAATTAATAAGATAAAACTCTCATGGCATGCATGGGTTTAATTACATGCATCTTGGATGTTGACTGTTTAACTTTTTATTTAATGAAGGTAGAAAAAGTTAATTTGTAAATGATAAACACAACATCTTACTTTAATAGAGGAAAAACATTTTGTTTATTAATGATTTGGGAGACTTAACTAATTGTTAATTGAACTGTCTCTAATGAAATGAATAGATATTTACATATAATACCATTCTGTTTTTCTAGTAATAAAATCTCTATCAGTCATTAGTTTACCTCTTACTTTGTAGTTTATAAAGTAGAGGGTGTGTTAGGGAACTTTTTATCTTTCAAGAGATTCTTTTTAATGTATAACAAGCATACAAGTTGAATGATAAAACTTGTGGTTTCATATATTGTGAAAAATGCATCATTATAATAGGACCTATGTGTAATGCTTCATATTTTTGTTGTTTGATATCTCTTGGAAATGATACAGACCCTCACTGTGTTTCAACTGAACAGACCACTCCCATGGTCTGGTAAGCACCTCGATTCCTCTTTTACTCATTGCCTTTCTTACTCACAATGTATAAACTTACCTTTTATAAGAGATCAAGAACAACTAATACGTTTCTGTGAATTTGTAGAGTTAGTACTATCTTAAATTATAAACTTAAGGTAGTCATGTATCAAGGACATTTTACACATAGTCATTGTACAGTTACATAATTATTTAAGAATTTAATAAAACTTAAAATATGTTGTATTATGTGAGTTGGCATCTAAATAAATAAGCCCATAGGAACCAGAAATTTAATAGATAGTTTGATGTTGACAAAAAACTAATAAGACTATAAAGGATTGTACTTATTTAATTAATTTATTTACACATTTTACACATGTTTGTAGAGTATCCACTATGGCAATGGAAGTTCTTCCCTTGTCATAGATGCTGGAAATCTACCTTGTGTTAGCATATATATTATATAATGCATATGCATGACATATATACTGTACATATTTGTATGTATGTTATTGCACACATATGTATATATATAGTAATAAAATGCATGTTGTCATGTATATTATACCTATATGTATATTACTTTATGATATAATCTATAATAATAAAAGCTTAAGCGACCATCGCAACCGAACGGACGACCGAACAGGCTGTGTGGGGCAACTAGGCTGGCAGGGGGATTAGTGAGAGACAACCAAATGACTGACCAGCAGGCTGCGTGGGGTGACCAGGCCTGCAGGGGGGTTAGTGAGTGGCAACCAAACGACTGAACATCAGGCTGCATGGGGCGACCAGGCTGGCAGGGGGAAAGCAGTGAGGGGCGACAAGGCCAGCAGAGGGGGGCAGGCGACCAGCCCAGTTAGGGGCAACCAGGCTGGTAAGGGGGCAGTTGGGGCAACAAGGCTGGCAGGGTGGGCAGTTTGGGGCGATCAGGCAGGCAGGCAGGTGAGCAGTTAGGAGCCAGTAGTCCCAGATTATGAGAGGGATGAAATCAGCAGTTGGACATCTCCCGAGGGGTCCCAGATTGGAGAGGGTGCAGGCTGGGCTGAGGGGACCTCCCCCCTGTGCACGAATTTTGTGCACCAGGCCTCTAGTCTATATATATATAAAGAGCCAGGGTCAAAACATCCAAAACGACCAAAGACTCAACCAAACTCCAGGCAGCACATGCAGCAGGCGAGCAGGCTGAACTTCTGACCTCTCAGAGAGAGAGAGAGAGAGGCAGGGTTGATCAACAGTGGCAGTGGCTTCTGGCAAGGCCCTGCTTCTTTCTCTGGCCTCCCCAGAAGTCAAGCCTCTCTCTCTCTCTCAGAGGTCAGCAGTTCAGCCTGCTCGCCAGCAGCCTGGGACAGCTGCTGATCAGCCCCGCCTCTATGATCAGGCCCAGAGATAGGCCCAGAGATGCTGACTAGCATAGAAACTGACCAATCAGAACCAAATCTGGGTGAATTGCGAGGAGCCAGTGGCTGCCTAGGAGGCGGAGCTTTTGACGCTGACTGGCATAAAAACCAACCAATCATAACCTAATCTGGGTGAACTGTGAAGGCAGAACCTAAGGTGGGGGCTGAGGAGGGGTTTTAAGGGCAACAGCTGTTTGGTGTAAGATATAAGAAAGTGATTCAATTTTTTAATGACTGGTTTGGCAGTATAGTGCATATGGCTGGCTATCAGTCCAGATATAGGGATTATGGGTTTTTGTCTGCCAAGACCATCTTCTCCTACTGAAAAAGGCTCCCTCCCCCCATTTAACAATCCTATCCTATATAACCTATCTATACTAATAAAAGGGTAATATGCTAATTAGACTGAGTCAACCGGCCATCTTCCAGATGTCTGACTTCCTTCTGGACAAAGCCATGGTGGTGGGGGCCAAGGCAGAGGCAGTTAGAGGCAATCAGGCTGGCAGGGGAGGTCAGTTGGGGGTGACCAGGCTGGCAGGGGAGGGTAGTTGGGGGCAAGATCAGGCCTGCAGGGGAGGGTAGTTAGGAGTGATCAGGCAGGAGGCAGAGGCAGTTAGGGGTGATCAGGCAGGCAGGCAGAGAGGTTAGGGGCAATCAGGCAGGCAGGGGGGCAAGGTAGGGGCAATCAGGCCAGCTGGCAGAGGGGTTAGGGGCAATTAGGCAGGCAGGGGTCAAGGTAGGGGCGATCAGGCAGGCCTGGCAGAGGGATTAGGGGCAATCAGACAGGCAGGTGAGTGGTTAGGAGCCAGTCGTCCCAGATTGAGAGAGGGATGTCTGACTACCATTTTAGGCCTGATCCCTGTGGACATCCCCTGAGGGGTCCCAGATTGGAGAGGGTGCAGGCCGGGCTGAGGAACTCCCCTCCGTGCACGAGTTTTCTCCGTGCAGAAATATATATATATAAGCCTAAGTGACCGTTACAACCGAATGACCAGAATGAGCGGTCAACCAGTAGCTATGATGTGCACTGACCACCAGGGGGCAGATGCTCAACACAGGAGCTGCCCCCTAGTGGTCAGTGTGCTCCCACAGCCAACTTCCCATGTCCTCCCTTCTCCTGGCCAGCCGGCCAACCTCCCATGGCCCCTCCCCACTGCCAGCCGGCCCCTCGGCCAGGCTGAGGGACCCCACCCATGCACGAATGCATGCACCGGTCCTCTAGTGTACATTATATTAACAAAGACACATTAGCATTAGACTGCTTCAGGTCACTCCCCTCATCATGTTATCTCCAAGGGGATCCTGGAGTGGAACAGCTAAAATTTTGGTTTGTGACCTTTATTTGTCAAACTAGAGCAGTTTCTGGCATTGCTTTTTGGTGGCAGTCCCCACACATAGAGTCTGCACCATCCTCATTGTGCCTTTTGATTGGGTCCCTATGTAATGTGCCTACTAACACAGCTGCAGAAACTTCTGTTCAAACTTGTTCTCTTTCCTTGATGTCTGGGTTAAGTTGGTTCTAAGAAAATAGGTGAAGAAGCTGGGTTTGCCATTGGGGTAGGTCCGAGCCTAGTGTTCAGATAAAATCTGCATGTGACAGCTTTTCCCACAGCCTCCAGAGCCTTTTAGACCACAACCAACAGTGAGAAACATGCTTTGCATGATGCCCCCGAGCATACACACTTACATATCTGTAGACACAGACTGAAAACAAGTTCTGTGAAACGGTGCTTGCCCTCACTTTGCAGGGTGCGTCACTCTGCTGTTTGGTCTTCTGTGACTTCCTGTTTATTATTGCAGTCACAGTGGTCAGCACCCCTTAAGTTGGCTTCATGATCAAGTTGCTAGTATGAGTTCTAACCTGCACTTTGACAAACTTGACTGTAAAGGTTTCATAAGCCAGACATTCTCAACATACCATTAATCAAATTCTCTACTGAAGTAATGTGCTGTCGTCCTTGATATAATATTCTACTCCTGGGCATGTTGTTGCTTTACTTGTCAGCATTCTGCTTGTTTGCAAAAAATATCTCTCTCAGTAGACTTGATGTCAGTATTGAGTTGAATGTAGGGGACAATTCATGACTTTATATGTCTTAATGCTTCCTACTAATTAATGCAACAAATATTTATTGAGTACTGGATATTAAGCTAGAAAGTGAGGATGCAAGAGGAACAAAACAAATTCCTTGCCCTTGTCAACTTAATTGTAGTAGAGGAAACAGAAAACAAATATAAATATGTTACTGTTATATCAAGAGGCAGCTAGCGCTCTGTGGGAGAGTAATGTGGGTGAGGGGATAGAGGCTATAGCAGAGGGAAGATGTGGTTGGCCCAAAGAGCCTATAATGAAACCAGAGGAAGTGAGCAAGTGAGCCACTATGAAATGACCTTTTCCCCACTGATATAATTCCCCAACCCCCATTCCCTTCTGCCTTGATGCCTTCTCTTACAGGATCTATCATCAGTTATTTCTAGGTCTCAGCTTCACCGTCAGCAGTCCTGTCCTGACCCCATAATCACAGATATGTCTCCCCTGTGTCTCTCTTGCAGCAGCTTTCACTGCACTTCCTGTTTGTAATTATATTTCTGGGTATGTTTGTTATATAATGCTTGTATCCCCTGTGTACTATGCACTGTGTGAGGACAGGAGGCATGCCTGCTTTTTCAAAACCCCCATAAGTTAACACAATGCTTAGAGTAGAGGGGCCTTCAGTACATATTTGATGACTGAATAAATGAATTAATGAATGCTGTTCTGAATTCAATTACTCTTCCATTGGCTCTTCAACCCAACACTGCCTTGTGGCACATTGGGACTGAATGTATTAAATTCTAAAGATCTTTCAGATTATCTTTTTAAATCGATCTTTGTACTCTCCACAGAACTTTGCAGAAGACCTTGTCCACACTAAGATCTCAATGAAAATCTGTTATTTAGTGAATTGGTTAACTGATCTCACTCACAGTCTTTTGAGGCAAAAATATTTCTAAAAGGACTGAAACTATATTGTAACACAAGTACAACAAAGGGTGCCTGTTTAAATGACACCTACCTGCATTCACCCTTGCAGTGTGTTATAGCTGTAAATGCTTCCAGATTCACACCATCCAGTTCAACCCATTTAGTGAATGTGGAAGTATGTAGTTGGACTTGAAATCTTAGTGGACATTCAAACCTATGTGATTGACCCTGGATTAGAGATGGTGTTCTAGTTCTTTTATATAATAACTAGAGGCCTGGTGCATGAAAATTCATGTACTGGAGGGGGGGTCCCTCAGCCTGGCCTGACCCCTCTCACACTCTGGGAGCCCTCAGGGGCAGGAGGCGACCCAGTGATCAGGGGAAGGCTATGCCCACATCACACCTCTGCTGCTGCCACTGCCGGCAGTGCAAGCCTTGGCCAGCCCTGGTTACCTGAGCCTCAGGCAGCCCTGGTTGGCTGGGCAGCCACCATCCGAGGCTTGCCTGTGCCTCGGGCTAGCCCTGGGCAGCTGGGGAGCTGAGGGGACTGGGGAATTCCAGAGGCAGGCGTGAGGAGCAGGTGAGGGGACTGGGGAATGCCATCTTGTGGCTGTGGGTGCCGCCATATTTGAGAGCATGACAGTCAATTAGCATATCCCCTCCTTATTGGCTGTGGGCGCCTCCATCTTTGTGAGGGCATGGCGGTCAATTAGCATATTCCCTCTTTATTTGATAGGATTTATATATATTTCTTTGTAATTAAAGTTCTAAGATAGCATTACTTCATTATTGCCATTATAAGACATAGCAAACTTTTTGCAAATCAGCGTTATCTTTTCAAAACAATATTTTATTGTGACTTTTTTTAAAACAAGCACAAAAGGATAAGGAATAGTAAAATATACAACATATTGCCTTCACTCAGATTCAACATTATCAAGATTTAGTCATGTTTACTTCATTTATATCATTTTTCTCTTAAAGTATTTTGAATTAAATATAGGCATAATTTCATTGAACTCCATATAATCAGTATGCATTCTAGAAAATATGGATATTGTGTTATCTCCCCACAATGATATAATCATCTATAATAATAAAAGGGTAGTATGCTAATTAGACTGGACATCTTCCGGATGATCTTCTGGACGTCTTTCTAGACAAAGCCATGGTGGCAGGGCCGAGGCAGAGGCAGTTAGGGGCAATCAGACCAGCAGGGGAGAGCAGTTAGGGGGATCAGGCGGCAGGCAGGTGAGCGGTTAGGAGCCAGCGGTCCTGGATTGTGAGAGGGATGTCTGACTGATGGGATCAGGCCTAAAACAGCAGTCAGACATCCCCTGAGGGGTCCCATATTGGAGAGGATGCAGGCCAGGCTATGGGATGACCCCCCCCCCCCCCCGCCGTGCAGGAATTTCATGCACCAGGCCTCTAGTCTATAATAATAAAAGTGTAATATGCTAATTAGACTGAATGTCCTTCCAGGGCAGCTGCTGCAAGGGCCGGAGCAGCAGCTAGGGTGGCAGCTGGGGCTGCTGCCTCGGCCCTTAGAGCTCCTTGCCTGAATTTTGTGCATCAGGCCTCTAGTACTTAACATAATTGACCAAAATTCTTTGCTATCAACTAATATCCAGTGCATATTCACATTGTCATTTTTAAAAATATCTTTCAGTAGTTGGTTTGCTCAAATCAAGATTTAAACAAGGTCTACATACTACATTGGTTGTTCTGTCTCCTTTCATCATTCTACCCATATTTATCTCTTCCACCGACTTACAGAAATTGGTGTTGCTTTCTTATAGAATTGACTTCATTCTGGGTTAGCACTTTTGCTTCCTTATGGTGACATTTAATTTATTCTTATATCCCCATTGTTGTTTGTAAATGGATAGTAGCTCTAATGTTTTGGAAACTTGATGAACATGGACATCTCTGACAGGGTCATTTTTTTCCTCATGCTGGGAGACTGAGAGCCACTCTCTCATTCCCAGGAATTCGTAGCTAGTAGTTTCACTGCTTGGATACAAGAACTCTGATCAACAACCTGCCACAAGTAAGGAATTTTGAGAAAGCTTCTAGAGTCAATATTCTAAAAAAGCTTCTTAAACACTTTAATCATTATAACATTTCACCAGGAATCATACCTTGTATGTTTACTTTGTTGGGAAAGGGTGATATGGCAGAACTTCAGATCCTTCTGTGTAAGACAGGCTCTTCCTTTCTGCTTTGATAGGCCCCATCCAGGTCCTCACCTTTATTATTTTTCTCATGGTAGTTGCAGTGGTCTTTAATTTGTATTGTCCTTCAAACTGCCTTTTTTTTTTTTTAGCCCATCCTACAAAACAATATCAGGTCAACATTTCTTCTCAGAAACCTGCTAACTCCCAATTGTTCCCCAAATAAAGTCCAAACTCATTGTCTGGCCATTCAAGACTGTAATGATAAGATTAAAAACCTACATTTTTATAGGACTTAAGAGTTTGTTTTTCACATTTACTTGTTCAATTATTTTACTCACACAAAGACTGTATTGTGGTATCAGATTGACTCAGTTAAACAAAATTAAGTAAGCACACATTTAATTAATTATGCCAGGCCCAGTGGTAAGTGCTTAAGGATAAAGACAAGACAGCCCTGTTCTTGAGGACTTTGCAGTTCCTTGACAAATCAAAGTTTGAACATGTGCTAAGATAGGGGTGTGTGGTGGGAGGGTGAGGGGAGGAAAGGATGAAGAGGGACTCTTAACAGATGCTTCCATGTGCCTGCCATGCTGTTTCCTAACCTAGGTTGCCCCTTTGTTATCTGTCCCTACCTGTCCTTTAAGACCTGGATCAAATGCCATGTGTCCCACAATGTCTGGCTAATCAGTGGCCCAGAGCAGAGATGATGCCTCTGTCCCAGGCCTGGCAGAGGATTTTATGAAAGGTAGACTCTTACTACATAATCTTTAAAAAATATAGTAACATGTATCTTGAGTTTACAGCAAGGGATAAAGACAGGCTTCCTCTTGTGTTCACGTGCAATGTAGATAGTTGCCCGATTCAGCAAGCTAAGTGGAACCAGAGAAGAAGTGGAGGTATAATTGGCAGGGTGAGGATTATTTGCAAAGCTTTCCTCTACACAGAGGATAAACAATAGAATCTCACTAATTCATAGTACTTCAAAAGAAGGCAGGTGTTAATTACTATCTAAATGGTGAAAGTTTTTAATAAGTGATTCTTTAATGCATTGTCAGTGTATATCTTTTTGCAGTCATAGAATACTGGAGCTAGAAAGGACAACCTGACTTAGCCTCTTTAAGAATAACAGGTAAGGCTCTGGCTGGGTGGCTTAGTTAGTTGGAGCATCGCCCCATACACCAGAAGTTGTGGGTTCAATTCCTGGTCAGGTCATATACCTACGTTGTGGGTTCGGTCCCCGGTTGAGGCATATGTGGAGGCAAATGATCGATGTTTCTCTTTCTCTCTCTCCCCCTTCCTCTCTCTCTAAAATCAGTGAAAGCATATCCTTGGGTGTGGATTAAAAAAAAAAAAAAGAATAACAGTAAGGAAACCAAAGCCCAGTGGGTGCAAGTTCTCCTCCAAGGTCACATTGGATCACCCTAGGACTCGGATTTTCTACTCCTTGTTAAATGCTGTATATTTTGCCTACAAGACATTACCCTACTTAGAGTTAATGAACCCTGTTCATTTTACTATGGGTAAAACAATTTTACCAACTGGATTAATTGATCCTCTTTGCTTTCCTATTTATTTACATCAGAGGTGTCAGAGTGTGGTCCTAGGGCCAGCAGTGTTGCCATAACCTGAGAACTGGTTAGAAATGCAAATTATTGAGCCCCACCCCTGACCCACTGAATCAGGTGGGACGCTGCCTTCCATGTGAATCCAATGTGCAATGATGCTGAGCACCACTGATCCACATTGTATGTCAGAAAGCCTTTTCCAACATTAACATGAAAATATACAAGGTCTTGTCCAATTTATCACAAATTGAAAATGAGTGGATTTCAAATTCATGAGATTTTGCTGCATAAAATGAGCCAGAAGTGGAAGAAAATAATGAGAAGAAAATGAAAAAAGGAAGAGAAATGGCCAGCCAGGGGACATGAATGAGAACAGTTTGTCATTTCTGTTGGGGAGAAGAAGGAAGTTGAAATTCAGGAATATCCTGCCTCTCGCAGATTATTTGATCAACATTTGGCGACAAAAGAACTTTGAAAGGTCAATGTAACTTCATCTTCTTCTGCTTACAGATCTTGGCAAACATTCTCTCAGGCTCTGGTGACAGTACCTACTTTGAAAATCAGGGGAAGTCCATGTAATGGCATCTTAGGAGTTGATAGACATTTATAAAGGAAGTCACTGAAGTATTACTGTAATTTCTCCAAGATAAAATGCTGAAAGGCAGAGGAAGAGAGAAAAGAATAGAGGGTAATGACTTATTGCTGACATTCTATTTATTGAACGATTTCCTCTCTCCAAGGTGTTAAGTCTTGACAAACCAAAGACAAAAATGGTTTTGTGAGGATTCAGATTGAAGTAATCAAAGACCTCTGCCTTCAAGTTCACTTGCTTCTTGTTAGGATGATAACCAGTGAAATGTTGTATCATCAGTATATTCAGAAGAAATAGTCTGTAGACCTTTGTAAGGTGTGTCATTAATCAGATTTCCTATATTTTTATGGGCCTTCAATTCTTGACTCTTTTTTGTCCTTCTAGCCTTTCTCAAAGCCCCTCTCATAGCTAAAAGATGCACTCAATATTAAGAGGGCAGACTGACTGCCTGGTAGGTGGGACCTCCATGGATGAACATTATAGAAGTCTTTCAGGAAAATAACCAATTATATTAATCAGTAGAAAGCCTTATTCTCCAAATCACATTCATTTTTATTTTGTCCCTTGAAGTCCTCAAACTAATTTATGCCAGGGAAAGATCTGTGAGTAATGAGACTTTATTATCTTCATCATAAATAATGTTTTTGTTATTTTCTTTTGTTCTGTTTTTAAATATGTTTTTATTGATTTCAGAGAGGAAGGGTGAGGGAGAGAGAGAAACATCAATGATGAGAAAGAATCATCTATCAGCCACCTCCTGCATGCCCCCTACTGGTGATTGAGCTCACATTGGGGAAATGAACCATGATTTCCTGGTTCATGGGTTGACACTCAACCACTGAGCCACACCAGCCAGGCTGTTTTGTTTTGTTTTTAAAGACAGTGATACAGGAAGTTCATCAAATATGTTATCAAATAGACATGAGTTCAGATCCTGGGTCAACCACTCCACAACCTTGGGCAAGTCACTTAAACTCTCTGAGCATACATGGTCTCATCTGAAAATGGGAAATTGTTTGGCCTTCTAGGATTATTTTTAGGAGTAAAGATATAAATTATACTAGAGATATCTTGAAGGAATGCAATTTGAGAACTACAGGGTTAAGAGAACTAAATAGTTTAAAAGAAAGTTGGGATGTATTTAATCAATAAAAATGAGAGGGGGAACCAAGATGGCAGCAATACGCCTGTATTTGCTGCCTCCCACACCACATCAAAATTACAGAGAAATACAAAACAACTATTCCCCAAAACTGCAGGAAAGCTGGCTGAGTGGAAGTACTACAACTAGAGAGGTAAAGAAGAAAGCACATTGAGACTGGTAGGACGTGCGGAGGCACGGAACAGGCTGGGCTGGCACCCAGCTGTGCTGCTTTTTTAATCGGAAGGGAGATCACCTCTGTGCAGGCCGCCTGGAGGAGCAAGGAGTCCCAGCCCCACACCAGACCCCCAGCCCAGGGTCCCAGAGCTGGGGAAAGAAGTCCCTACGGGCCATAAGAACTATGGACTGTAAAAACCAGTGCGCATTGGGGCTGAGTGACACACAGGCTGCTGGAGACCCAGCTGCTCCTCTTAAAAGGCCGGCACCACACACTGAACTTACAAGCTCCCACTTCCTCTGAGCTCCAGTGCTGGTCGAGGCTCTGGAGGACCCAGACATTTATAGGGAGAAACTGGACTGTCTGGCATTGGGGCAGGAACTCAGGGGTGGCTTTATTCCAGACAGAGGTTCTCGCAGCAGTCATTGTTCCCATGCTGGGACCTCCTCAGTGCAGGGCTGACTGGCAGCCATTTCTGTTTGCTCTGCCCCAGTGATTCCCTGAGACCCTGCACCACCCAATTTATAACCCCACCCAAGCTGTGCGCAGCAGCTTTTGCATATGAATGATCTGTCCTTTCTCAGGCGAAAACTCAAACAAACTGCAGCTGGGTCAAGGAGCTGCAAACCTATCAATAAAAGGCCCCAAAAACTGGCACCAGTACCAGCCTGCCTTGCTTTACATCTTGGCCTCGTCTGGACACTTCCAAACCTGATACAAAGAGAAGGAATCTGCAGATATCTCTGTAGCTCCTGCTGGGTGGCCCCAGGCAATGGCTGACTTTGCTCCTCCCTGGAGACCCAAGAGCCAGTGTACCAGTGGTCAGTGTGAGACCATACCAGATTACAACTCTTCACATCCATAAGTGACACACTCAAGGGGCAGACTCAGTGAGCACCAAAGCCCCACTGAAGCAAGTCCTGCTCCATAAGGGTGTCTCCTGCACAGCAGCTCTCCCAATACAATCGCAGCTGGTCTCCTCAGCCAATTGTCCTGGAGGTCAATTCATCCCAGTGACACCAACAGCAATCAAGGCTCAACTACAACAAAACTGTGCACACAGCCCACAAAGGGGTGCACCAAGAGTGTCCACCTCAGGTGATTGGGGAGGCTAAGCCACTGGGCCCTATAGGACACCTACTACACAAGGCCACTCTATCAACTCAAGGAGACTTAGCAGCTACCCAATACATAGAAACAAACACAGGGAAACAGCCAAAATGTGGAGACAAAGAAACATGTCACAAATGAAAGAAAAGGAAGAAAGCAAATTACTGGATATAGAGTTCAAAACCATGGCTACAAGGTTACTCAAAAATCTTCTAGAAACCTCTGAGGAACTTAGACTTTCAAGGATCTTAGTGAGAATGCCAAAAAAAATGGAAAAGGACCAGTCAGAAATTAAGCATACACTGACTGAAATAAAGAATAATATACAGGATTCAATAGTAGAGAATCCCGAAAATCAAATCAATGATTTGAAATACGAAGAAGCAAAAAACACCCAACCAGAAGAGCAAAAAGAAAAAAGAATCCCAAAATTTGAAGATAGTGTAAGGAGCCTCTGGGACAACTTCAAGCGTACCAACATCCGTATTATGGGAATGCCAGAAGAGAGAGAGAGAGCAAGATACTGAAAACCTATTAGAAGAAATAATGACAGAAAACTTCCCCTACCTGGTGAAAGGAATAGGCTTACAAGTTCAAGAAGTACAGAGAACTCCAAACAAGAGGAATCCAAAGAGGACCACACCAAGACACACTATAATTAAAATGCCAAGGGCAAAAGACAAAGAGAGAATATTACAAGCAGCAAGAGAAAAACAGTTAAGTACAAGGGAGTGCCCATAAGACTGTCAGCTGATTTTTCAACAGAAACTATGCAGGCCAGAAGGGAGTGGCAAGAAATATTCAAAGTGATGAATAACAAGAACCTACAACCAAGAATACTCTACCCAGCAAAACTATCATTTAGAATTGAAGGTCAGATAAAGAGCTTCACGGACAAGAAAAAGCTAAAGGAGTTCATCACCACCAAACCAGTATTATATGAAATGCTGAAGGATATTCTTTAAGAAAAGAAATAAGAAGAAAAAGGTAAAGATAAAAAATATGAACAACAAAGTGACAACAAATTCATATCTATCAAATGAATCTAAAATTCAAATGAATAAAAAATCTGATGAACAGAATAAACTAGTGAATGAAATAGAATCAGGGGCATGGAAATGGAACAGACTGACGATTCTCAGAGGGAAGGGAGTGTGGGGGGTGCGAGAAGAGATTAGACAAAGATCTTATATTCATGTATGCATTACCTATGGACACAGACAATAGGGTGGTGAGGGCCTGGGGTGGGGTGGGAACTGGGTGGAGGGGAGCTATGGGAGGAAAACAGAGGGACATCTGTAATAATCTCAACAATAAAGATTTTTTTAAAAATGGGAGGAACACTTCACATTGTCAAAATTTTATGGAAATTATTTAAGCAGAACTAGACATATTGTTGAATATATTTTTCTTCCAAGGCAAAAATTATTTCTGAGCATTTGTAACTATTAGTCTCTTCTTGACCTACTTTGAAATATATTAAATTGTTTCGTTTTCTTAAGAAATGATGTTATATTGCTCAAACTAATTGTTTCTTCCTGCTCCAATATTTTTATTTCTTAATAATACTCCTCAGAGGAAAATAATTTTTCCTATCATACTTGGAGGTTTCTTTCTTTTCATCCTAATTTACTTTGCATGACTTTCAGAGTTTCTGATCACTTTCAGTCTTTGCAGTAACTTTTAAAATGCCTTTTCTCAAGTACCCTCATATATGCATTGGGGGACAATTTATTATTGTTCTATACACACTGTGGCATGTTTTCATGGTAGCTGTGTCATCCTTGGTTTGTTATGCTTTATGAAATATTCCTATAAACTAAGACTTACAGGCAAAGAGGTATGGTGAGGGAAAGTGGTCCTAGATAAGGGTCTTGGTTACTAAAGGGGTTTGCCTTTGTAACCTACAGAATAAACAAGGCATTGAGAACTGGTTGAAGGAACAACATATATCCAACCATAGCACGGAAATATAATAATTTTATTCCCATGTTGAAAGATAAGGTCACATTGATCTCTAGAAAGTAATTTGAATGGACCATCCTTTCTAACAAGAGACCTACTTGGATTGTATTACATATAATCTCAGGGACACTTCCAAAAAAAGGGGAAACTTTTATTTCAAATGCTCTGAGTCTGATTTTGGTAATAGGAACATCTGAAAAAGAATTGGGTGTTTTGAAAAACTGCCTCTGTGCTCATCTGTTTTTGTAAGCTAAAGAAAAGCAAGCAGAGATGCCCTCTTCTCTGAGCCTCGTGTTTGGTGAAGGAGGCAGAGAGCAATGTACTTGATGGCCACTTTGATTCATGCCCTTTATAGGCTGCTTAAAATTCTCATTTGCAACTGGGACTGACACAGATATGAACAAGCCGAAGTGATGGATGGGAAAAGCAGATCCTGTCTGAGCCAGGTGCCTGGATTTTCTCAGCCACCAAAAGTACACAGCTTTCATTCCTCTCCAGGACAGTTCCAATCTATTAACACCTGAGCACCTTTGGGCAAATAGAGACAAGCAGGTTTCTCTGTGTAGTTGTCACTTTTTTTTTTTTTTTAGAATGTATTGCAGTCTAACATGTGTGTGTGTGTGTGTGTGTGTGTGTGTGTGTGTGTAGACACACATGAAATAGATGATTACATGACCCTGCCTCAGTAACCTGTAAACTGTATGAGGGCAAGAACCATCTGTTCTGTTCACTCCTATCTTCTGGGTGCTTAGGACAGTGCCTGAAATCCAGGCACTCACTGAATAAATACTGGTTGAAATGAATGAGTGAACAAATGAGCGATGGTATTAATGTCTCTGAAAGTCTGACTGAGAAAACCAATTGTTTTATTGTAACACTAGAGGCCCAGTGCATGATTGAATCATGCACGTGTAGGGTGCCCTACACGCTTTCGCTTTCTATCACAGGGGAGCTGGGTGCCTGACCGCTGGTGCACCAGGCGCCGGAGGCTTCTGAAAGGCCTGGTGCCTGAGTGGAAAGGCATCCAGCTCCCACGCTTTTGTTTTTGACCGCGGGGAGCTGGGTGCCTGTCCGCTGGTGCACCAGGCCTTTTAGAAGCCTCCGGTGCAGCAGAGGCTTCTGAAAGGCCTGGTGCCTGAGTGGACAGGCACCCAGCTCCCACGCTTTCCTTTCGATTGCTGGTGCACCAGGCTTTTCAGAAGCCTCTGGTGTGGCGGAGGCTTCTGAAAGGCCTGCTGCCTGAGTGGACAGGCACTCAGCTCCCATGCTTTTGATGGTCCCCATGGCAGGACGTCAGCTCGCTGCCCCAGAGGCCCCTTCTGTGCCGCAGCACAGACATGGCGCAGACGCTGAGCTTGTGCAGCTGCTGGCGACGCAGCTCAGGTCCCATCGGCCCAATCAGCTACCCCGGCCACCCTGAGTCCCGCCCCCCCCACACCTCCTGGCCAATCATGGGCATAGCGAAGGTACGGTCAATTTTCATATTTGTGTATTATTAGGTAGGATGTATTGCCAGTTGTAGCCTCCTGGGTACTCACATAAGGAAACTCATGGTATTTCCTTTCCTTTCACTGTCATAATAGAAATGTAGCTGGACTGCGAGTTGTGGGTTTTTGTTGTTGTGCCACTGTTAGGTTAGTAATTCCTATAAATATTGGTAATTTAAGGAAATTATTTTGAATACCTTAGCCAGCTAAGTACAACCAGCCTAAAAATTAAGGTGTTTGTCAATTAAATTGGGAAAAAAAATAGTCCTGTTCAAAAGGTCATCCCTTGCAGTCAGAAATAGATCCAATGAAAAGGTCAGAAAAGGGACCACAAGAGCCTAAAGCTAAGGCAGACTTCTTCCAGATTATGGAACGAACCCTGCTCCATATAAGAAATAGAGACACTTTCTCCCAAAAAGAAAGAAATAGAGACCCAGTGAAAGAGAGAAACACCTCCCAACACCATGGAGCAGAACCAAATAGAAAAATAATTTGGAATAAAAAGAAAATAACATAAACAAAAACAACTTAAGGCAAACGAAGGCAATGGAGAAAAGTCAGACCATGTTTAATCTAAGATTAAAATATAAAGAGAAAGCAAATCTCAAAAGATTGAGACCTAATGGATATCTGAAAGTGATGCTCTTCTCGACTCCACCCCCTTAGCTTCTCATCCACGAGCAGGAGCACTGGGCTGAGTGACTCTCTAGGGACATTGGGCTGTTTTGTGGAAATAGAAAGATGAGATGAAAAAGAAAAGGAGAGAGATATGGACAGTTGGAGTTGAAGCTTAAAGTTTTATCACATGCAACAAATTTAAATGGGAGGTTCTTAATCCAACAAATTAAATCATTGCTTCAACATGTATTTAGGTGGGGGACACAGGATACCAATGGGCAGTCAGGACCCTTTCATCGTAAGGGAGCCATACTTCCAGAGGCCCCACATGAAGAGGATGCTGAGCAGCTGGGCAGCTGGGTCACACAGGCAGGCAGAGCCAGAACTGGAACAGGAAGTATGGGCTGACTTGCTTGTCCAGGGGGATAGAAAATAGGCAAAGCACTCCAGTGGCAAGGGGTAGATTCTAACAGAGATTGCCTGCATTTGCAGAGCTGGAAAACAGTGCCTGAGAATGGCTGTTCCTGAATTGGCAGTTTGTCCATTTCAATAAAAATGTTTCATTTATTCCTATGTATTTTATATATTTTTCTTTATTGATTAAGGTATTATATATGTGTCCTTATCACCCCATTGTTCCCCCACTCTCCCTCTCATGCCCTCACCCCCCTGTTGTCTATGTCTATTGACTTGCATGCATACAAGTCCTTTGGTTGATCTCTCCCCCTTACCCCCACCCTCCCTTACCTTCCCTCTGAGGTTTGACAGTGTATTTTATATTTTTATGCAATTGTACATGGGATTTTGTTCTTAGTTTCCCTTTCTGATAGTTCATCATTGGTGTATAGAAATGAAATTGATTTCTGGATACCTGTTTGAAACCTATATCATTTTATTAACTAATGTCACCCCAATAAATTCAATTTAAAAAAATGTCAGTTAGAAATCAGACCTGTGCACAAATAGATTTATTTTTTATTTATTTTTCAATTATAGTTTACATCAATGTTATTTTATATTGGTTTCAGGTATGTGCACAATGTTATTTTATATTAGTTTCAGGTGTGTGCACAAATAGATTTAATTCTTGAGAGCTAAATTCTTAGAGATGGTGGTTCCACCTTTAACACCAAAGCCTTTTTTAGTTTTATCCATTTGAAATGAAAATCTTCTGAAAATTTCTGTTGCTCTTTTTCCCACCTTCTCAAGTACAGGACTATATATCAGACTTATTTTAACCATTCCATGGGACTCAGGGTCATGCCATGAATATTAACCGTGACCACATGCTGGACTGAGTCATCAATACTCCAAGCCTGTGAGAATGTCACATTCTGTGGCCCTGTACTCATGGCTTCAGGCAACTGCATTTTTAAGGTCTGGTGGCTTTTTAGGGTTATGCCTTTTTTTCTTCTTCTTTTGCTATTAGTGTTTCTACCCAGAGAAGTTGCACCTTTCCCTTTTAATTTTCTGTTTCCAGACTATAGTGAACTTAGAAACTAGACAGTTGGTCATAAATACTGGTAGACTGAGAGCAAGCAAGTGCTGAGGGAGAGCCTAATGATTTCTTTTTCTAGTGGCAATATTCTAATGTTTAGAGTAGTATGAACTTTGTGACTTGATTTTGAGCAGCAAGGATCATCTATTTCTTAGTTCTCAGCTATATTGTCACCAGATAACTGAGTTACTGAAAGGTGCCATGTCATATGTTTATTTTGCAAACTATCCTGACAAAAGGCTAGGATTTATTCAGAATTAGTTGTGGTAGGATAAAGAAGGGTTACTAAAACTTAGAAGTCACCCAGTTAAAGGACACTTACCCCATTAACTTTTACTGCATCTCCATCTGCCCAGCTGATCTGTTTGACACCACAGTGTCAATCACCACAGTGTCATTCACATCCCCTTGAATCACCTTCAGCTCTGACACAAGGCTCGGCTGAGCTAGGACCGTTCCAACTCATGAAGGTTGTGTACACAGACTTTTGTGCTCACAAGATGTCTGCTTTAAAGTACAGGCAGATAACATTTTTTATGACGGCAGTGAGAATTGGTACTTTCGCATTTTAAATAGAATATTTGTCTAAGAGACATTCTGGTTTGTGGATATCAGTTATCTGCTTCAAAAGGTGACTTGGCAGGAAGACTGTCAGAGGTCACTCTCAGGAACATTCTCTCACTAGAGTTATGACTATTAAGACCCACAGTCTTACAGTTATGGAGCTGGTCTTGCAATTATGTTACATCAACCTGATTATTGCTATATTCTAGAAAGGGATAAAATCCTGTAGAAAACAAAAGATAATAAAAACTCACCCACTCAATGGGATAAAAAGGAGGATATCTGTAATACTTTCAACAATAAAGATAAATTTTAAAAATAAGTAAATAAAGTCATCCTCCACTTAGACTTTCTTGGTTTATATTCCAGACTCTAGTCCTGTGGCACAATGACCTTGATACATTAGGAAGCATCTCATGGAGGTCACATGTCCCTTTGTAAGTTGGACTTATACTGAGAGAGTAGGAAGTAACACGGGGGCATGGCCAGGACTTCATTTGCATTACCTGATTTTGAGTATGCCCCTTTAGATTAAATAGTAATTTTAAGAAGCTGCTTGGAGCACCATTTGAACTAATGACCCTTCGTTGAAAATCCTGCATGGTATTCCCTTAGAGACTCTACTACTGAATCTTGTCATAGAGTTTCCTCCCAGTGAATCACTTCAAGATGTACAGAAATCAAATAAGATGTCATTTTAATTAGTTAAGGATATTTATTGGACATTACCTGAGTGAAGAACTCTATACTAGATCTGGGAGACTGCAGTCTTATTGGGGAACCTTTAAGGGATACATTTAGAAGAATGTATGGTTCAGTTATAGGACCAACCTTAGGCAGAACTGCATTGGATGATCACTTCTCTTGTCACCTGTCTATTGAGTCTTCCTTGGGTAATGTGGGATGTACAGTGCCAAAGGTCATGAGTTAAATGTTTAAAATTGGAAATGCAAACTTACCAGCAGGGGTTAGCCTGGTGGCAATGACACTAGGAGTGGTTCTGAAGGGACAGGAGGCTTAGATGAGCAGAGAAGATGGGAAGGAGCAGCAGGAGAGGAAGGCATAAGTGAGAACTGTGTGCTTGTGGGCCAGCCAGGATGGACGCAGACTGCTGGCGAGGCTCAAACCCAAGGCATGTGTTTGAGGCTTGACAATGATAATTGAGAGCCATTGAAAATGTTGAATAAAAGAGTGTTATGATTAAAACCATTCTGAACAAAGATTAGTTTAGTATGTAAAATTAATGAACTAAAGGCAACAGAGGGACTGCTCTAGTAATCATGCCATAGGCTTCCAAGGGCCTAGATTATGATAGAACTGCTAAGGATGGAGAGGGAAAGAAGTAATATACAACATATTTTATTTTTATATATGGAGAGGCCATATAATTAAAGTTTAGTGATAGTTAAGATTGTAAGGGACTCAAAGTGGATGGGGCATTAGGAAAGAGTAGGAAGAATGAGGGAGAATGTGCAACATGGGGACATGTTTGTAATTTAATAAAATAAAATAAATTTTCATGGCTTCCTCAAAATTTGGCTTGGGGTTGGAAGAAGGTAAGAGAAGCCTTGAATTTACTTGTAGTTTTGAGAAGGTTTCAAGAACTTTTTTCTTCCTTTATTATCAATGATATACCACCATTCTCTGATACCCTAACCAGAGTCCAAACTGGAAATCTAACTTTGTCTTTACTCTTTTCCTTAATCTCTGTACCCAAAATGATACAGTCTACCTTTTAAGTGTCTGCTTTATCATTATCCTCTCCTCAGAATTCCTAATGCCTCTATCCAAGTCCACTTATGCTTGCATTTCTTCAATTGAATAGTGATAACTGAACATCTTACAGGTACTTATGTGGAGGGGGGTAGTTCATGTTACAATTTAAGAAGAGAGACATAAAATTTCCATTTATGAATAAAAATCTATTTTCTCTAGCTATAATTTAAAATTTTATTTTCTGTAACTATCAAAGTTAAAATAGTTGTTTATTACATTCTGAAAGGAGGCCACTCACCAGAAACTCTGTTCAAAATCTAATCCAAGTGGGAAATCTGCACATATTATGAAGGATGAAGAGGGCATCTCAACCTGTACCAAGGGTGTTGAGAGTGAAAAGTTAAACCTACACTTTGATTGGCATTGATAGGGCCGTTCCTGAGCCTTTATCTTTCAAGAAGATCATTCCTTTTGGAGAAAGAGCAAGTTGGGCTTTAACTGTAAATTGATTCTTGGAAACTTCTGAAGTTTTGGGCATTATTTATTTCATTAGTTCTTGTTCCATTAATTAGAACGAAGCACAGGAGACAGAGAGCTCCTGGCCATTAGGAAAATCAGGACAACAAATTACTTTTTTTTTTCACATATATGCTCTTTATCTACTTCCCTGGAACATCGTAAGTGTTGTTGGATTTATCAACTGTATTTGGTACTTGCAACATAATTTACCTAAAGCAATGTGGTAACCACAGAAGTATTCTGAGATTATCAAATATGTCATAACATAAGTCTAATGTAATAAAAATAATTACATTCTGACACCATCTCTAAAAAATTAGGCCAGGTTATGATGCTGAGGACAGCATCCGGATATGATTCTTATCCTTATACCTGTGGGTTAGCACAGCCAATCTGAATGTTCACAATGTGATTTCCAGCTTGTAAGAATGTCTGTTATATTTTTCAGCTTCTCCAGTTGGCAACGGTTATATCAAGCCTCCAGTTCCACCTGTGTCTGGCACACAAAGGGAAAAAGGGCCACCAACCATGTTACCCATCAATGTGGACCCAGACAGCAAACCAGGGGAATATGTCCTTAAGAGTTTATTTGTCAACTTCACCACCCAGGCTGAGCGCAAGATTCGCATCATCATGGCAGAACCACTGGTGAGTGTGCCCCGTGATGCCTGTTTCTCCCTAAATTAATCTTTACATTGAACAGAGGGGATTTTACAACTCTAAGAAATGATGGATTGCTGTTCCCCTAATTTCCAGAGATTTTTAAAATACCATTGGTAAGTTTTAAAAGATTATAGTTAAGTTTCCTAATTTAATTAAAAATATTGAGGGTTGAAGACTTTAAAACAATCCTCAGGAAATACATTTCAGTAGCACATTTTATTACTAAGTTTAAGACTAATCAGCATAATTGAACAATAAGAAGTATTGATCATAGAAAAATTGTGTTCAGTCTCTATGCTGACATACTTTAGTCAATGTCTTTGTCCTGTTAGAGTAAATGAGAGGAAAAAAACAAAAACCATTGTTGTTCAAGTGTCTGCCTGGACTGTCAGTTTGAGAACACATGGTCTCAGTGATATAGGGTTTGAAGAGGCTTTTTGGTGTGTCTTCAGAAACACCACTTTGTTTTCTGAAAATTGGAAGTTAGGTCATTCTTGACTCATTACCTTTAGGTCCTTTAGTAGATGATGCTCTTAAACATCAGTGTCTTTCTTTGCAGCTAACTCTGCCACAAAATAAGTCATGTGTTGTGGCCATGTGTTAATTGCTGATTCTAAAAAGGATGGTCTGCAAGGAAGTCCAACTAGTAGATTCAGATTACTGGTTTTCTGACCTTGGCACACACAATGAGAGAAAAGGAGAGAAATTCAGAGTAATGCAGCTCTTTCTGTGAAGCTGAGCTTTGTTCCTCCTGTGGGGATACTGGGGCACGCAAAGTCTGAAGTTTGTTTTACAGCATCATAGCTTAAAATAATTAAATGTAATGTTATTGAGTCAAAACACAAGTTTCTAAAAATGTGTAACAATGTAAGGGTTGGGGATCAGAATTGAAGAATATTTAAGTGTGTAGTTACCTGGAAGTTACACACTTTGCATTTTCAAGTTTGTATCAGATCAGTGGAGGTTATTTTTATGAATTCTAACTTCTTATGGAAGATGTTCCTTGGTTTTGCCCTTTAAATCATTTAAATTAAACCATACTACAGTATCTTTTCCCCATTCACTCATGTTTTTATGTTTCTACTATTCTTATAATTAATAATAATAGCTAATAATTCTGAAGTAGTTACTATGTGCCAGGCACTGTGCTGAACACACTCTCTCCTTTAATTTTCACAGTGGTCTTAGGTAGTATTCCTATTCCTGTTTACAGGTGGGACAAGTTAGAACAGAGAGGGTAAAGTAATTGTGCAAGGTCACAAGTGTTAATTTGAATTTAAGCTGCGTGACCTCACAGCCAATCTCTGAACCATTCTACACTTTATTAACAGTCTGCATGGTCATCTTTGTTTAAGGATACCTTATTTAACTTCTTTTTTAAAAAATATATTTTTATTGATTTCAGAGAGGAAAGGAGAGAGATAGAAACATCAATGATGACAGAGAATCATTGATCAGCTGTTTTCTGCATGCCCCTACTGGGGATCAAGCCCACAACCCCAGACATGTGCTCTCTGACCGGGAATTGAACTGTGACCTCTGTCGAACTCAACCCCTGAGCCACACTGGTTGTGCTTTAACTTCTTAAGACAAATCAACGCAGGCTCTTCTATACCAGCCTGCCGTAAATCATGTATTCAAATTTCCATTGCCCAAAACAGTGCTGTACTTGGAACCCTCTGAGCTCCTTGAGAGATGCTGAGGCAGCCCAGACTCCCACCCTCATGAATGGTGGAAGATGCCTGGGCTCTAGTGGTCACTGGGGAGTTTGAGGAGGATGGAGTGGCAAGGCATATCACACTCCTTAGCATTGGAAAATGCCAAAATGGCTGGTCAGGGCTCTCTGAAGTTGTGATCATGGGAATTTTCCTGAGGGACTGAGAAATTGTACCAAAGTTAAAAGAGATGATCAAAAAGTTAGGTTCTGGCACCTTTTGAGTCATCCCTGTTTCCAAAATAATAGCTTAAATACTGCTATAAAAGAATTTATTAAGTCAAATAGTTTGGGTTTAACTTTTCATCTTTACTCAGCTTGGAATTTGTTTGTATTTTTCTTCATGGAGTAAACATTATGTCTGAAAAACAACATTTGCCACAGCATTTTTTAAATTAGAAGTTGATGTTTTTGTTCCTTTCTGTGAGACAACTTAAATGTCTCCAAATAAGAAAAATTGAAACATTAAAGTACGCTCTATCCAGCCAATCTCTTATCAGATGAGAGACTCTACTGGATGCTATGGCCAACTAGATGAACATTATGTTTCTAGTTAAAGAAATATATTCAGATCAATTTTTAGTATCATTGCTTTATATACAAAGATGATTTGTTCCCTCATATTTTTGGCAGAGATGTATTCACGTGTGCAGTAACCCAGTTGCAGGCTGAACATTTCTTGTTACATTTCTTGTTTGTTGAAAAATGCTTAGAAATGTGTGTCCTTATATTTGTTTACTTATGGAACAATAAATGTGAGTATATTCTGGGACTTATTACCTGATTCTAAAAATGTAAATGGACATTTGGCATTTTGTTCTGTCATGATAGCAAGAGGTTTTATTTTTTATGTACTAGAGTATATTTAAAGTAAATTTCACTAGATGTCCTCAGCTATTTCTCTTGCTGAATTAGCTTACTTAAAAACACATGGAATCTTTTAAGAGTGTAGATTTACATGGGTTTATATCAAATTGCTAATTTGTATTCTATATCTTTAATATAACATAAATTTATATGAGAGTGGCAAGGGTAATTTTCAACAAATTGAAAGTATAGGTTTATTATTTATGGGAATACTCAGGAATTTGTATTTGTATTTCATTTTATTTTATTATTTCAAATACTTTTAATGATTTTTAGAGAGAGAAGAAAGGAGAGGGAGAGGAAGAGAAAAGCATTGATTGGCTGTCTCCTACTGGGGATGGAGCCTGCAACTCAGAAATGTGCCCCAACCAGGAATTCAACCAGTAACCTTTTGGTGCATAGGACAATGCCCAGCCAACTGAGCCACAATGGCCAGAGCTTGTTTTATTTTTAAAAGACTGAATCCTTCACAATTCTACATCAGTTAGATTATGTGGGATAAATTATACACAATATTAAATTAAAGTTATATTTATGAATATCCAAATAGCTAACTTTAATGAAAAAGGACAAGAAAACAAAAATATTCTACCAAGGTCAAATTTTATATTATATTCTTTGTAAACATCTTACACTAGTTCAGCAGTATTGTTCTTTGTGCCCAAAAGATGCTCAGGTCAGATTCATTAATTTTTATGGATTAGTCCAGTGATTTTTCAACCAGTATTCTACAAGAATTTTTAAAACATGCAATGCCTGACTATTTATTCAGGGGCACTGACCTCTTTTCCTTTAGTAAAAGAATGACAACAGCCAACACAACAATAACCGTCTGGTGTGAATGAATCAAAATTATACCTGTATTTTGTGTCAGATTGGAAAAATATATATTTTTTGGTGTACTAAAGAAATTTATTAAGTATTTTATGTGTGTCATGAAATGAAAAAGGTTGAAAATCACTGGTTTAGTCAATAATTTTATTCTAATTTTGTTGCTTCATGGGGTCATTTGTAGCATTTGCTCTCACCCAGTTTTACCACTATTTCACCTTTCCCAAGCAAAGTGTTTTAAATAAGCTAAATTGGGTAATCTGTACAGAAAGTAATATAATTGATGCTTTTCCTTCTGGTCTCCTACATTTTCTCTTTGTTTTAAATTTTCTTTTTCCCAAAGTATATTTTTGTCATTCTTTAGTTAAGAGTCATTTGGGTTGTAAATCATTCAGTCATGTTTATCTAAGCTGCTTTATTTCTCCCTCAATTTTCAGTGATAGATCAGCTGGGAATAGAATTTTAGTTTGAAATTTATTTTTCCTCTAGGCTTTTGACAATATGTTTTACTATGTTGCCTCTATTAATGCTGTTGAGAGCCTGTGGTTGATTTATGATTTGTTTGTAGATTTTTTTAACTTTTTCTCCTGCTTGCTTTTATGTTTGATTATTTTTTCTTTGTCTATGAAATGTCCTGAGTTTATTTGGATGTGGACTTATTTTTATTTTCTTGTTTGAGATTCTGATGCTTCTTGAACTAAGGTTTTATATCCTTCATGAATTATGGAAAATTCTTAGCCATTAAATATTTAAATATTGCCATTCTTTCACTTCTCCACTTCTCTTTTTCTGACATACCTATTAGATCAGCCCTTCTCATGCTACATTGCATATTTTTTTATCCTTCTGTTACTATATATTTACTTATTTGTCTCTCACCACTACATTCTGAGTGATTTTCTTGGTGAAATTACTACTCTCTTGGACTATGTCTAGTCTGTAGTTTAATCTGCCAGTTGAGAATTATAATTTTGGTAACTATACTTTTCAATTCTAGAAGTCCTGTTTGGTTTTCTTTTAAAGTCTATTTAGGTGGATTATTTTTTGTTGCTGTTTTTGTTGTTAATCCTCACCTGAAGATGTTTTTTCCATTAATTTTTTCTTTTAGAGACAGTGGAAGGGAAGGAGCGGGGGAGAGAGAGAGAGTCAGGATAAGAGAGAGAGAGAGAGAGAAGAGAGAGATATCAATTGGTTGCCTCCCTCACATCCTCACATGCCCTGACTGGGGCCAGGAATCAAACCTGCAACCCTTTGGTGTGTGTGCCAACACTCTAACCACTTAGCAACACTGGCCAGAGCTAGGAGAGGTTTTTAAGATGTATTTTGTTCCTTAATTACGTTTATAGTTTCTCTTTTATGACTTTGATTATCTTAAACATACTTTTTTTGTGTCCTCTTTTAGACTAGCCTTAGAATTTATTCCTGTCTGGGGCCAAATATTATTAATTACTTGGCTTGGAGGTTTCTGCACCCAGAATGTAATATTAATGGAACTACAACTCATGTAAGACTTGAGACTGTGTTTTCAAATGCTTGGAGATGATTTTTTGTTGTTTTTACCTAGAACCCAGGCAGGGACCATTGGAATATCTTTTTATCTTCCTACATTTTCCCTAGTCCATTTTTTCATTGTTTAGGACAAGATGTTTATGTAGGTGTCTTATTTCTGATGCCTCACCTCTCAAGGCCCACAACTTTGTTTCTGTTCCCAGTGGAAACAGAAAAAGCCTCCAGGATACTAAGACCAATAACCCTCCTCCTCTGCAGCCACTACATCACCTCATACCTTCCTGTTTTTCATTTCCCTCTTCCTTTCTTGTTTACTCATTTCTGCATTTTAAAATATCCTATATTCCATCCAACATTTATAGGTGTTTATAGCATCTGAGATTTTGAGTTATTTCAGCCCATTATCCTGCCAAAGTCCTCTGAGGAGTTCTTGGTTTGCTTCTCACACAGATAAGGCCAAGGTAGTTCTTTGCACTGTGAGGCTTACGAGCAAGCAGAAGTTTCCATGGCAAGGTGAAGTGTCCTCAAAATGAATAAAAGGAAGAAGAGGGGATTGTCACTATTTCTTCCTCTTCTGATCTTGTTTTATAAATTGTGCCTAAATACAACCCTGTCACTTTGGCTTCACATCTTTTTATGCCTTGATTTGGCTACAACCTATCTTACTTCCCTTGTGTACCTTAATGAATCCACGTTTTGATTCTGTACTTGTTCAGGAAGCTAAATCAGGTATTGGGCCAGGGGTTTCATGTGGATCTATATTCTCTTAGCATAAAATGTCAGCAGCAGCAGAAGAAGAAATTCTAACTTACCAAAGACTTAGAAAGCAAGTAATTTATTCTCGACTTTGAAACCTGGAAGAAGGCAAAGATAGACATAACTTCAAAAAAAAGGAAACAAACCTCTAATTTCTTGTCCTTCAGCAGAGCCTATGACTGGGTGAGAGGGCAGAGCTCACCTTCTTCTAAAGTTCTGGATTTAAAAACACTTTTACGGGTTATTCTTTTTTTATTTTTATTGTTGACACTATTACAGGTGTCCCCATCTCCCCTTTTGCCAACCTCCACCCAGCCCCCACTCCTTCTTTTCCTCTTCCCTTTGGCCATCGCCATGGAGTATGTGTGTGTGTGTGTGTGTGTGTGTGTGTGTGTGTGTGTGTATGTATATATATATGTGTGTGTATATATATATGTATATATATATAAAATATTTCTTTGCTAAAAAAGTAAAAACACTTTTATATTGAGAGGTGACATGAAAATGGAGGGTTTTATTATAGACATTGCTTGAACATTGATAGCCCTGTTCAAGTGTAGTGATAGAATCAAAATAAGGCTGTCCCAAAAGAAGACTAAGAAAAAGCTCTGGTTAGATAAGGAATATTTATATTACACTCAATAAAGTATTGGCTTAGGTTCCAAATTATGCATAAATAATTTTTAAAGTAGCTGTTTCTTGGCAAAGAAGCTCAGCCTTGTACCCCTTACTTAATCTTAGACATTCACCAGAAATCTGAAAACTCATTCTAACCCAGAAACAAAATATAGTAATTATAGCTAAAATCAGAGGTAATTGTCGAAAGGTGTCACTTAGCTGCCGAATGAGGCGACCTTCCCAAAGAACTCAGAAACTCACTTTTTCTGTACGCTGTTCAACCTGAAATGTGTATTCCTTATTATGAATATTCTTAGAATCATATAGATAAAAAGCATTTCTTTTGTAGTGTTAAATGGGACTTTTTCAGCTGTGAAATGAAATTTAATGCATCATGATATTTAATGTTTGAAACTTATAGCACATAAACCATGTGAAAAGTATCCTGAAATAAATTTTAAAAAATCAAAGGGATTTCTATTTCAACTTAATAGTTACAATTCAGTTTATCCATGGGTAAACCATCATTTTTATATCCAGCAACTTTAGAGAAGATTATCAAAGTTTCTTCTTTTTGAGAATGTAAGACTAGGGAGAAGTTATTCCTCAAGATATTTTTAGTCTAGTTCTTTCTGGTTATATACTTATTTTTACTATTTATAGAGATATCATTCTTAGCACAAATAAGAGATCATTTGAAAATATATCACCACATTTTAAAGTAACATAAAATGCCAATAAAAGTAAGTTCAATATTTTGACATAGTCCATTTCCATCCTTACTATGATGTAATATTGCTGTCTCCACATAGCATTTTACATTCTGACATCCATGAAAGTCACTAATACAATTTAGGAAGCAGCAATCTTTGCTAAATAGTATTGTGGTAATATTAATGAGCATAAGTCTTGATTTTCACAGGTTGTGCTAACAACCCTAAGGCATGTCTTATTGGGTATTTTTTATTGATGATTAACATTTATCTAGTACCCTCCAACCAAATTAATTTTTCAAAACACAGTATTGTATTTGATAGTATTTCCTGACGCCTTTGGGGATTTCTACTTGATTCATAAGTTGTAACCATCTACGTTGAGGGCAGGTGGGGCTGAAATTTTCTAGAAGGCTTTTCCAAGATGATTCAGTAGCCATGCCCAGAAATCAAGGACAACAAAAAGGCCAGGCACTATAATTTTCAAATATTTTTTAATTTATTTAATATGTGTGTGTGCATATATATATTGCTATTTTTGTTGAGATATATTCCCATACCCTAAATTTAACACTATTAAAGTGTGCAATTCAATACATATTCAAAAAATTGTGCAACCTTCACTGTCTGATTTCAGAACAGTGCCTTTAAAAGACAGAGTAGTTCAGTTGATTCTGATCTACTTATTTTTCTATCATTTATCTCCTGGAATTCCCCTTTTATTTTGCCATAAAACCAAACCTCTTTTTCTTAGTTTAATTTGGATCATTTAAGTTTTAACTGAATTCTGTTTGGCTGCATGAATTGGGCATGTAATGAAGAGCCTTTAATGATAACCATAAAGCCAATGCTGCCTATGAAATTGCTTCTTTCATCTCCTGTAGAAAACAAAAATTCAAGATCCATATGGGCTGTAGGACTGCAGCAGAAATGAAAATGCTTATCCGTGTGTGCTGGCCAAATCCAGTTGAGGAACGGCAGCATCCCCTTCCTCTGGGTTTTAGGTGCTGGTTCAGATTATGGTCCTGTGTGACCAGCTGCCACCTAAGAAGAGACTTCTCTGCAGTGTTGAGTGAGGCGGTCTTACGCTCCAGTGCTGGCTTCTGACCTGTTAGTAATACCCTGAGAGACATTGCCTAGAAAGGCTTGTAGAAAGTGAGCATCAGCTCATTCTTTCCCATTTAAACAATGCTCCATTCATACCAAATTGGCCAGTCACGGTGTTCTAATTCCAGAGATTCCCACTCATACATTGAGATCAGTGTCTTACCCCTGTAAATATCAGCTCTATGGCTTCAACCATACCGTCTTGCTCAAGATTTTTTGGGATTCCCAGTGGGCAGCATAACACATAGTGAATTTCTCAAAAGCAAAAACTTCCATCCTTGTGCTCAGGATGGTCAGAGCTATGCCTCTAGAGAAGGAGTGGCTGGTGGTTCCTGGTCCCCAAGCTAGGTCATTCCTATCAAAATCACCTCCCCTCTTCCCTTTGGTTCCCAGAAAAATATAATTTCTTTCAGATAGATTAGCCATTCTTCATCTCATTCAGTAAGTGATGAGTTTTATTTTTAAAGCAATGTTATTAAAATATAATTTTCATACAGGAAACTGCAGGGATTTTAAAACTACAGTTTGATGAATTTTAACAAAAGTAAACACATGTGTCAGGACTGCTACATTCCAGATAGAGAATAGTTTCTTCATCCCAGGAGTCTCCTTGTGCCCCTGTACAGAGACCTATACCAACACCCCAGTCTCTGGCAACTATTGGTCTATGTATAGATTCATTCCCATTTGGTAGAATGTCATATACATGGAAGCAATGCAATATGTGCCCTTTTGTATCTAGTCTGTTTCACTCAGGATAATGTTTATTTAATCACATTTTGATGGAATTTTAGGTCAACAAAGTTTTTGAGTACAATTTTAAATATCACAAGTCTTGATTTCCACAAGTCATGCTAATAATTGTAATAGCATATATTTTATAAGGTATTTTTGATAGTAGCTTACAGAAGGAAGGGAGGAAGGAAGGGAGGGAGGGAAGTAGGAAGAAAGGACCTTATTTTCCAACTTCCAAGCATAAGTGATTGTATTTGAGACTAAGCATTATAGAAAGAGGAGTAAGACAAACTTTTGTAAGAATAACTTCCATTTTTTGCTTAGCTATCATTTTTTTGGGCAAATAATCTTCACATTAACCCTAGAAGGTAGGTAATAATAGCAACATTTCAGGTGCCTACTGACTGCCAGGCACTATTCTTAATACTTGAATAAGATTAACTCACCTAATCTTCACAGTATGAGATAGGTACACTTATTACCCCACAAGAAAACGGAGATATAAACACAACTTAACAAAAGTCATAGTAAGTGGTGGAGCTGGAATTCAATGTGGACTATCTATGCTAGGATTCTTGCTCTTAACCACTACACTCACAGCCTTCTTAATTTTTAGTCAGAGATGATAAAACTGAGAGATTTCATAAAACTTACCAAAAGTGGTATAGTTGGAGTTAGTGCATCAGTTCAAATCCTTGCCTGATTGATTCCAAAGTCAAAGCTCAAGTCTACTTGGAAAATGATATATTGATGAGTAAGTAGGTTGACAATGGGTAGGCATACAATAACTAGAGAATACCAAAAAGCTACTGAAGAGTGAAACTGGGCTGTCACTTCTTGTAAAGATGATAGGGAAAGTGTGGTGAAATAAATGAACCTTGAGGGACAAGTAGGATTTTTTTTTATGAGAGGTGGTTTGGTTGGGTCTGAGGAGGGTAAGTGTGTATGGGGTGTGCTTGTATGTGACAGAGAGAGAGAGAGAGAGAGAGAGAGAGAGAGAGAGAGAGAGAGAGAGAGATTAGTAGTGCTAAAAGATAAATCAGAACATGATTGATTGATTTCAAGTATCCAAAGTTATCCCTGGGGAATATAAATATTTAAGGAGAAAGACAAGCCTATGAAGGACCCAGAGAAGAGATGTCTAAAGAGGTAGATGAAAATTGAGAGATGGAATGATTCAAGTAACTAGAAGGGAGTAATCATTAGTGTCTCATGGAAGCTGAAATGTCCCAAAAGAAATGTACTGACAAATGGCCACCAGATTTGTCATTTGCAAAGTCACTGAGGCCTCTAGGGAGATTATTTTTAGTGGTGACAAAGAAGTCAGATTGCAGGTGGTTGAAGAAAGAGAGAAAAGAAAGAAAGAAAGAAGAAAGAAAGAAAGAAAGAAAGAAAGAAAGAAAGAAAGAAAGAAAGAAAGAAAGAAAGAAAGAGAAAGAAAGAAAGAAAGAAAGAAAGAGAAAGAAAGAAAGAAAGAAAGAAAGAAAGAAAGAAAGAAAGAAAGAAAGAAAGAAAGAAAGAAAGAAAGAAAGGAGAGAGAGAGAGAGGGAGGGAGGGAGGGAGGGAGGAAGGAAGGAAAAAGGAAGGAAGGAAGGAAGGAAGGAAGGAAGGAAGGAAGGAAGGAAGGAAGGAAGGAAGGAAGGAAGGAAGGAAGGAAAGAAAAGAAAGAAATAAAGAGAGAAAGGGAGAAAGGAAGGGAGGAATGGAGGAAGGGAGGAAGGAAGGGAGGAAGGGAGGAAGGGAGGAAGGGAGGAAGGGAGGAAGGGAGGAAGGGAGGAAGGGAAGACAGGAAGTGTAGACCACTCATTGGTGAACCAAAGGTGGGAAGCAGGGTAGAGAAAACAGTAGCCAGAGGTGGACATGCGCTCAGGACAGGCACTAAGATAAAAAGGTCTAAGCTTGTTGTTAGCTGAGAAAGAGAGCCAAAGGAAAAGAGGAGGTTGGCCTAAGGGGAAGTGAGGAGCTGGCTGATGGAGCAAGGTCCTGGAAGAGAGAGGGAACATCCATCCACATGTACTGAATGTCTAATTACTGGGTGTAGCATGTACACTTAGTGGGATATATTGGGGGGAAAAGTAAAAAATACCAACAAAATAGAATGTAATACAGAGATAGATGAGTGAAGGTGGTATCTTACATGTCTTGGTAGCTGTTCATAGTTTAAAAGAAAAAAAAGAACATCTATGGAAGCTACTCTTTTGTCCAATTAAGATGATTTACTGTAGTCAAATTTAATTGAAGTTTCCTCTTTACTGTTTAAATACTGTATTTGTACTTGGGACTGTTAGATTTGGCAAAGCAATGAGTTTCAGTGAAATGTGCAAAGCCAGCTGCAAATAGGACAGTCTCTCAAAAACTAAAGGGTTTTTAGTTTTTTAAAAAGTGTCAAAATAGTCTTCCAGACTTTAGTCTACCTTCTTGTCTCATGTCTTCAGGTACTACACAGCATCTTACTTGCTAGTGCCTTTAGCTGATTTGAGGTACTCTCTATATAGATGAAAACCAGCATATATGGTTATGTTTAAGGAAATTCATTTTGGTAACTGAATAAACTAAAAAGAAAAAACACAATTCTGTCAATATCTATAAGCATCCTTCTTTCACAGGTCTCCAAGGGTCTTAAGAGTGCTCATTAGGTCTTGTGAGAAAGTTGGTCAGGATATCAGGGTGGTGTCCATTTTTACTACTGTGGGTAAACAGGCAGGCATCAAGGGGGCTCTGTTTTCCATCAAAAGTTCAGTGATCCCTGCAAATCATCAAAATGACCAGAGTATATTTTCAAGACAACAACTCAAACCCTGGGACCCTGATTGCCTCTCATGTCGGGGGAGTCTTTTGGGGATAAATGCTCCGTGTTAAGAACTGTGAGACCTCTGGCTCACTCCTTATATCAGTTTCCAAAATTGAGTCCAAGCTGGCATAAATGAGACCCGAAGAGAAAAACCTGTGCCAGACATGGAGATGCCTAGAACCGGGTTTCCTCTGGTTCAGGCTAACTAAGATGCCTGCCGCTATGGACTGGTAGTCTGGAGGAAAGGCTCCAGTGGTGTTGCAGGTCTGGCCCAGCTCTTTGCTCTGAAGAGCACTGTCTGTCACCAGGGGACCACTGAGATGAAACAGCTCACTCCTCATCTTCCTCATGTTCTGGTGAAGAGAGATTCCAATTGTAATAGTTCAATTCTGAAAATTCATTATTAATTTGAAGGCCAGATATGTGTATTATAAAATATTGCTACTGGTGTTATCAAAACCCTGAGTCAGTTATGAATAAATATCTATAATAATAAAAGCGTAATATGCTAATTAGACCGGATGTCCTTCTGGACGAAGCCGCGGTGGTGTGCCAAGGCAGAGGCAGCCACCCCAGCGGGAGGTGGCCTCCGCACTGAGCAGGGGCCACAGTGGGCAAATTTTGTGCATTGGGAGATTATTAGGTACACTTACTACCCCACAAGAAAACGGAGATATAAACACAACTTAACAAAGTTGGTCTATGTATAGATTCTTATAATAAAAACCACTGTCATTGTGGTGGAAGTTGTTTTTGTGTGTTTTTTAACTTGTTTGTTTTTATCTTATCCCACCATTAAATTAAAAGGTTTCCTCTAAATTATATATTAAGAATTAAAGTCACAGTAATAACATTGGGCAATTAATCTGAGAGAAGGGCAATAAATATTTATAATTTTCCCTACTTTCTATAATGTAGTTTCCTAGTTACACTTGGAAGCATCATAGAAGCTAAAATTAAAGCTTTAATTAATGTCAACAGGAGTGCATACTCCTCCAGCAAAACATGTGGAGCTCAGTTTCACCTCCTGAGCATTAGGAAAGGTGACATACATTTTAATTTTATTTAATCACAAAAATAATTGTATTAGGAATTTTAATAACCATAAGGACTGTGCCATTCATATTTTAGTTCTATGAGGTAGATTGGTAAAATTTATCCCTATTTTACCCAAAAGATGACTAAAGCTTAAAGAGATAAATAAGGTCCATGTGTTATAAACAAGGGACCTAGGATTCGACCTCAAACTTCTCAGATTTCAGACCATGTGCTGAACTACTAGATCCATCTGTTATATTAATTAAAAGACACAAAAATAGCACCTTAAGAAAGATTGGTGATATATTTAACAAGTTGAATAATTTCACATTAACTCTCATGGCATTGCTGAATTATGTGTTTATTGAAATATTTCTGAGGGCAATAATAATTTGGAACTTTTTTATTTTAATTAAGTCCTATCTTCATGGGACACAACGTAGAAAGTGATTTATTAAATGAGCCCATTTTATCCACAAATAGACTCTCCTTTGATACATAGACTCTCTCTAGGCTTGTCTAGCTGCTCATGTTCTGTCATGTATGACATCTCTTCTCTTACAGATTATAGAGGGGCCCAGTGTGAGAAGACTATAAAGTGGAAATGTAGCTATTGTACACTGAAATTGTTTGAAAATTGAGGTAGATGTAAATGGCTTTCCTTGATGATTTAGGTAGATAGAGATTCAAAGAGCTTTTAGAGTTTGTATTTTCCTAAGGGAGGGTTGGGGAAGTTGGAACTTCTCAAGGTGTGAAAAGCACAAAGAAGGACCCCTCTCTTTCCCTGTGAAAATACTGGACATTCCTATACCACTCTTCATGACAGGAGAAAGTCCCACTGGGATGGGTCAGGACAGCTGTGCTCTTGATCCCATTCCTCTCAGAGCAGGCAAGATATTTGCCTCCCAAATCCCATCTATAAAAGGGAAGAACTGCAGAGTGGGTCCTTCTGCGATGCCATTAGGCAAATGTGAAAGTTGGGTAAGTGCTGTTGAAATAAGTTTTAAGAAGTAGCTTATACCATCTTGAAAATGGAGACATAAAATTGTTGTTGTTAAGCAATGATGACAGAAGTGATGTATCATATTCTTCTGCTTTTAGTTTTTGTTGTTAGTTTTTAATGGAGAAGTTCAAACATCTAAAGTAGAAAGACAGAAAAGTATCTATTTAGGTTCATTGCCCATTTTTTGATTGGATTGTTTATCTTCCTTTTGTTAAGTTGTATGAGTTCCCTGTAAATGTTGGTGATTAGGCCCTTATCGGAGGTAACATTGGCAAATATGTTCTCCCATGCAGTGGGCTTTCTTGTTGTTATGTTGATGGTTTCTTTTGCTGTGCAGAAACTTTTTATTTTAATGTAGTCCCATTTGTTTATTTTCTCTTTAGTTTCCATTGCCCTAGGAGCTGTATCAGTGAAGATACTGCTTCAGCATATGTCTGAGATTTCGCTGCCTGTGGATTCTTCTAGTATTTTTATGGTTTCCTGTCTTATGTTTAAGTCCTTTATCCATTTTTAGTTTATTTTTGTATATATTGTAAGTTGGTGGTCTAGTTTCATTTTTTTTTTTTTTGCATGTGTCTGTCCAATTTTCCCAACACCATTTTGAAAAGACTGTCTTGACTCCATTGTATGCTCTTGCATCCTTTGTCTAATACTAATTGAGCATAGTGGTTTGGATCGATTTCTGGGTTCTCTGTTCTATTCCATTGGTCTATATGTCTGTTCTTGTGCCAGTACCAGGCAGTTTTGAGAACAGTGGCTTTGTAATACAGCTTGATATCTGGTATTGAGGTGCCTCTTACTTTGTTCTTCTTTCTCAGGATTGCTGCAGCTATTCGGGGGTCTTTTTTTATTCCAGATGAATTTTTGGAGAGTTTGTTCTAGGTCTGTGAACTATACCATTGGTATTTTAATGGGGAGTGCATTGAATCTATAGATTGCTTTGGGTAGTGTGGACATTTTAATGATGTTGATTCTACCAATCCATGAACACAGTATGTTCTTCCATCTGTTTATGTCTTCCTCTATCTCTTTTTTCAGTGTCCTGTAGTTTTCTGAGTACAGGTCTTTTACCTCCTTAGTTAAGTGTATACCTAGGTATCTTAATTTTTTTGGTGCAATGGTAAATGGGATTGTTGTGTTTTTTTTTTAAATCTCTCTTTCTTTAAGTTCACTATTTGTGTATAAAAATGCCATAGATTTCTTGGTGTTAATTTTGTATCCTGCTACATTGCCTAATTCATTTATTAAGTCTAATAATTTTTTGATGGAGTCTTTAGAGTTTTCTATGTATAGTATCATGTCATCTGTGAATAATGACAGTTTTATGTCTTCTTTTCCAATTTGGATACCTTTTATTTCTTCTTGTTGTCTAATTGCTATGGCTAGCACTTCCAGTACTATGTCAAACAGGAGTGGTAAAAGTGGGCATCCCTGTATTGTTCCTGTTCTTAGGTGAAATGGTTTTAGTTTCGAAAGAGGACATAAGGAAGGCCAAGAGACATATGAAAACATGCTCAAAGTCACTAATCATTCCAAAGATGCAAATCAAAATGATAATGAGATACCATTTCACACCTGTCAGAATGGCTATCATCAACAAATCGACAAATGACAAGTGCTGGCGAGGATGCAGAGAAAAAGGAACCTTGTGCACTGCTGGTGGGAATGCAGACTGGTGTAACCTCTGTGGAGAAGAGTATGGAGGTTCCTCAAAAAACTAAAAATGGAACTCCCATTTGACCCAGCGATCCCACTTCTAGGAATATATCCCAAGAAACTAGAAACATCAATTATATATGCACCCCTATGTTCATAGCAGCACAATTTACAATAGCTAAGATTTGGAAACATCCTAAGTGCTCATCAGCAGATGAATAGATTAAAAAAATGTGGTACAGCCCTAACCAGTTTGGCTCAGTGGATAGAGCATCAGCCTGCAGACTCAAGGGTCCCAGGTTCAATTCCGGTCAAGGGCATGTACCTTGGTTGCGGGCACATACCCAGTAGGGAGTGTGCAAGAGGCAGTTGATCGATGTTTCTCTCTCATCGATGTTTCTAACTCTCTATCCCTCTCTCTTCCTCTCTGTAAAAAATTAATAAAATATATTTTTAAAAAATAAATCCTATCTAATAAAAGAGTAATATGCAGATTGACCATCACTCCAACACACAAGATGGCTGCCCCCATGTGGACATAAGATCGCCGCCACAAGATGGCCAGCAAGGAAGGGCAGTTGGGAGGGACCAGGCCTGCAAGGGAGGGCAGTTGTGGGTGATCAAGCCTGCAGGGGAGGGCAGTTAGGCTGGCAGGGGAGCAGTTAGGCATAAATCAGGCTGGCAGGGGAGTGGTTGGGGGTGATCAGGCTGGCAGGCAGAAGTGGTTAGGGGCAATCAGGAAGGCAGGCAGGCGAGCATTTTGGAGCTAGCAGTCCTGAATTGTGAGAGGTATGTACGACTGCTTGTTTAGGCCCGATCCCAGTGGGATCGGGCCTAAATGGGCAGTCGGACATCCCTCAAGGGGTCCCAGATTGGAGAGGGTGCAGGCTGGGCTGAGGGACAACCCCCCCATGCATGAATTCATGCACCAGGCCTCTAGTAAATAAATAAATAAATAAAGGTGGTACATCTACACAATGAAATACTATGCTGCTGTAAAAAAGAAGGAACTCCTACCATTTGCAACAGCATGGATGGACCTGGAGAGCATTATGCTAAGTGAAATAAGTCATTCAGAGAAAGATAAATATCACATGATCTCACTCATTTGTGGAATATAATGAACAACATAAACTGATGAACAAAAGCAGATCCAGAGACAGAGAAGCATTGATCAGATGCTCAAACCTCAGAGGGAATGTAGGGGAGGGTGGGTGTAAGGGGGAGAGATCAACCAAAGGACTTGTATGCATGCATATAAGCATAACCAATGGACACAGACACCAGCGGGGTGAGGGCATGAGCAGGGGGGGGCAATAGGGGGATAAGGACACTTCTGTAATACCTTAATCAATAAAGAAAAATAAATAAAGTAGAAAGACAGCATAATGAACCATTTGATTGCCTTCAACAATTGTCAACTCATGGCCAGTTTGTCACACACTCCTTGCACCTCCCCCCAATAGTATTTGAAATACTAGTAATCATATCATTTTAGTATTTCAGCATGTATCTCTAAAAGATAATGATTCTTTAAAAAAACAAAAACTGAAATACCATTGCCACACCTAAAAAATTAACAATAATCTCTTAACATCATCAAATATCTAATTAGTGTTCAAATTGCCAGTGGTCTCATAAACATCATACTTTTTAAAAGCAGATAGTTTGAATCAGTATTCAGATAAGAGCCACACATTACAATAGCCTTTTTAAAAAAATCAATAGAACCTCCCCCAATTTCTCTTACCTCCCCCTTGCAACTCCTTTATTGAAGAAATGTCTTTCATTCATTCTCCTTCGGGCTGGATTTTGTTGATTGCATTCCTGTGGTATAGTATAACATATTCCTCTAGCTCAGTGATGGGCAACCTTTTGAGCTTGGTGTGTCAAACTTCGCCAAAAAACTGAGCATAACTCGGGTAGTGTGTCACTTTGAGGAAAAACATTATTTCGCGATATTTATAGTTTAAATAACATAAATGTATAATTGTTATATATAATTGTATTTAATAAACCAAAAACTAAATATTTAACTTACCTGCTTAGTGACTTCTTTGTTCATCCATCAGTCAGTTTCTTTTGTTATTTAGCTTGTGTGGGGTGCCATGAACTAAGATAAGTGAGGGGGATGGGGAATTCTTTAACTAACCTGCCTATTAGTGACTTTTTTTGTTGCTGAATTTCATTGGCTAAATCTTCATTTGAAGGTTGGTATTTTGTACACTTCAGGCCCAAGCAAGCGCTACTAACTTCATCTGTCAATCTGTTTCTTTTGTTGGTTTTGATATTATTTAACGCTGAGAATAAGGCCTCACAAAAGTATGTAGAGAGAAAAATTGTGAGTAAAGCCATTGCTATATTTTTCAGGGTGCTAAAAGTGTCTGGTAGTCAGTTCCAGGCACTCCAAATTTCCTGTTCATAGTGGCACTCCTCTTGATTCTCCAAGTGGCACCTTACCAGATTCTCAAGCTTTGACCTCAAGTCGACAAACACCTGAGCCCAGATACTGTCTTGAAATTCTGCAAGTTGCATCTCCAAATCATCAATTTGCATCCATTGGAAATCATTTAATTCCAAACTACTGTAGACTACTACATCAGGATACTTAATTATTTTCATGGTCTGTTCTAGACTTCTAAATTGACTAAATCTATCACTAAACTGGTCAAGTAACGAGTCTAAAACATGCTGGTACTTCATATGCAAGAGTTCCATTTCATTTTGTACAGCTGCACTGGCCTTCTCAAAATACTTTGTTACTCCAGGAAAATACTTATAAGTTTTAGTTTCTACATCTCGCTTGAAAATTTTAACTTTACTTTCAAAAGCTTTTATGTATCAACACATAACGTCAATACTTTTGCCAAAACCTTGTAACTTTAAGTTCAGTTCATTAATATGAACAGAGAGATCTGTAAAAAACATCAGGATGTTGACCCACTTATCATCATTAAGCTGAGGAAAGTTTCCCAGATCCTTATCGTCAAGAAATACCTTAATTTCTTCAAAGCACTCCACAAAGCGCTCAAGAACTTTGCCTCAGCTCAGCCATCTGACATTATTGTACATCAGCAGTCCACTGTAGGTGGAATCAACCTCCAGTAAAAGTGCCAAAAATTCTCGCTTGTGAAGGGGGCGAGCAGCTATTAAATTAACTATTTTTGTAACAACTGACATTAAGTCGTTTAAGTCGGTGAATCCTGCCTTGGCACATAAAGCCTCCTGATGGATAATACAATGAAAAGGCACAATCGGATGTCCAATAGCTTCTGTAAACAATTTGACAAATCCGACTTTTTTCCCCACCATATTTGGTGCCCCATCTGTCGTCACTGACACAACTTTAGAGATATCAATGCTTAGGTAACAAAATGTTTGTATAACAACCTTACATATTTCGCTTCCTGATTTACTTGTTGACACTGATACTAACTTTATCAACTCTTCTCTCATTGTGAGACCATCAGAATATCGACCAATAATGGCCAACTGAGCATGTGATGTGACATCAGTAGTTTCATCCAGAGAGATCGAAAAATATTTACACTTCCTTATGTCTCTCTTTAATTGATGTTGTACATTTGTGTTCAGTCTCATTATTCGGTCTTTTATGATATTTCTACTGAGTGGTAACTCAGATATTCTCTTAATAATTGCATCTTTATTCTGCATATCGTGAAATAGAACTGGTGCACATCTTAGGAGAGTTTCTTTAATAAATTCTCCCTCACTGAGCGCTTTTCCATGCTGAGCTATAGAGTGAGCAATGCTCAAACTTGCAGATGTTAAATTTGTAGAGCCTTTCATAAATTTAAGGATTGAATTAGATTGGATCTTATAAAGGTGTAGCTGCCTGGAAATGTATTCCTTCCTTTCATCCTCACTTTTTTCCAAGAGCTGGGAATGATTAGTTTCAAAATGTCTATTTATATTTCACATTCTGCTTACTACCGTTTTAGTACATAGAACGCAAAATGATCTGCCATTTTTTTCTATAAAGCCATACATCTCGGTCCATGTCTCTTGAAAGGGTCGGCCACTGCTACTACCACTTCCTTTACTTAACCTTAGTTTTTTATTTTTTGGGTTCTCTATCAGGGGGGCAGTGACAGAAGATAGAATTATGGATAGCTTGTTAGGCCTGCAGGCAATTAGGGGTTAACTAGCCTAACTAACCACAAAATGGTGCATATAACTGTCTTTTAGGAAAGGGCAGGGTTAATAAGCAGAAATAGGGGTTAATAAGGATGCACAATAGTAATAGTGGTGAAATGGAGTCTGCACTCTGGAGCAAGATGGTGTTCCTTATGTGAATTAAAATGGCTGCCACTATTTCTAATGGCGGGAAACGGCACCCATAGCACGCCACAAACCCTCGCCTCTCCTAGCCTCCCCCTCACTTATCTCAGTAATGATGGATTAGAAATCCATGACACCCCAGAACAGTAGATAATGGTTGCTGTGGTTAACTGTTATTTGGTTACTGGTAATGGCAGGGCCCCCAGAGATGCGTCCCCCGCTGTGTTCTGCTGCTCCCTGCTCTGCCGGCGGAAGTGAGGGCAAAGATCCCGGCTTAACCGGAAGTCCCAGAACTAGACGCTCTGTGCCGGACTTCTGTTGTTTTGGCCTACAGACCTCCGGCACAGAGTGTCTAATAGGGGAGTTAACTCCAAGACTCTAGTCTCAAATGTTTCATCCTCAGGAGCAGCAAATGTTTCATCCTCAGCATGCGGCTGCCTCAGTGGCCGCGTGTCATCAGAAATGGCTACGCGTGTCAGTGCTGACACGCATGTCATAGGTTCGCCATCACTGCTCTAGCTCCTTCTAACTCCTGTATTTCCTAAAAATTAGAAATTATTTCTAAAGGCTTGGTCAGATTCAGGCTTGATTTTTGTTTATTTTTTTATCAAGACTATTTCATAGCATTTGCTTCCATCAGAAGAGACTGAATATCTCATTTTCTCTTTAGGGGGCTGTTAGCAGCAATTGATATTCAATGCCCAGTGTCCCCATTTTTATGCTTTGCCATTTCTTTTGTTCCCTTTCACCTACTGAGCTGGAGCTTCTCGGCAAGGCAGGGTCACAGCCAAGGTCTTCTAGCTTTGGACCACTAAGCATTTTCAGGGATCCATCACTCTAAATTCATGTCTGTCAGAATTATTTTTTTTTAAACTATCATTCAACTCAATTAATGAACCTTCAGTAAATAAATACAATTGTACCAAGATATAAAACCAAGACAAATTTTAAAAGCATACAAAATACAGTGTTCTTATTGGACAAATGGGACCTTTATTTTGAGCCTCCTCTGTGATCCTCCATTTCCACTTGTTCTTTCAATACCCATTGTTTATTCTGGGTGAATTTCACTGTATTACTTATTCAGTGCTCTTTGAGAACCAGGATGCCTGGAATGTGCAGATCTTTGATTCCATGCAGCTGGTCTCCCTACAGAGAACCTCAAGGAGAATCTCACCTCTGCAGTTATCTTTTCTCAAGGAGGCACAAGCCTTACTAGACTCTGCCCTGTGTTCAGATGGCTCTCTTCTGAGCTGAGCAGGCTTGCCTCCCTTCTCTCCCCTCTCCTTCTTTCTCTTTTCTTCCCTCCTTTACTCCTATCTTTTTCTCTTTTTTAGCCAGCATGGTAGTCCCTTCTTCATATCTACTCTTAAACCTCCTGACACTGCTAAAAATCTATGTTGATGCAAAGGTAATCTTGGGAATGGCAAATTGTGAACTTGATTCTCAGTAGCCAAAGCTGTCTTCACCATAGCATACAGATATGTGCAATCACTTAACAAACCCTGATAATGAGTTCCAACTGTATACTAGGAATGTGGGAGATGGACAAGTTGCAACTCATGGAAATGCTGACAAGAGTAGATGCAATCAAATTGCCATGTGACAACTAATCAGCAACTCTGCCAGGAAAAAATGGGAAGGACTTAATCTGGGAAGTGATATTTAAACTAAGTCTTTATATCATTAAGATAGTATAATTTCGCCCTAACCGGTTTTGCTCAGTGAATAGAGCGTCAGCCTGTGGACTTAAGGGTTTGGGTTTGATTCCAGTCAAGGGCACATGCCGGGATTGCAGGCTCGATCCCCCCAGTAGGGGGTGTGCAGGAGGCAGCCAATTAATGATTCTCTCTCATCATTGATGTTTCTCTCTCTCCCTTCCTCTCCCTTCCTCTCTGAAATCAATAAAAATAATTTTTTAAAAAATAAAGCATATTTGTGTAAAAGTAATTATGGAAAACTTAGTGTAGTGCTGTATTATTTTATTGAGGCACTGAACCCAGTTGTTGGTTAATGAATTTGACTTTTGTGTATGGTAATGACTTATCATATCAACTTTGCCTGCGAAAGAAACTTGCAATATGTTGCATCCTTCATATGTATTCAAATATGTGTAAGCACAAAACATCACATTTATCATCATTCCCACCCCATTAGTAGTGGAGAAAAAATAACTTTTAGGCATGGGAAGTTTCAGGGTGTTGTAGGACATGGTCACCTGCCTTCCTCCACTATGAAAGGATTTTGCCTTTCAGGTGGTAGTGGAGGAAGGACCACCAGTTCCCAAGGTATGGACTTCTGAGTTAATGCAAGGGTCTACAGGTCCACGTGTATTCCACGCACTGTCTCTGGGCTGAGTAAACTGCGATCTCTCATGTAGATGTATTACCAGTTTCCTAATGTAGATAAAATGAGTGTTGTTGCTATCATAGGACAAAGCCATTTAAAAGTATCATGCCCTGGCCAGGTGGCTCAGTTGGTTGAAGCATCATCCCTGTATACCAAAAGATTGTGGGTTCGATTCCTAGTCAAAGGACATACCTAGGTTGTGGTTTTGATCCCCACTTGAGCACATGCAGGAGACAACCACTTTCTCCCTCTCTCTCTTTTCCTCCCCCTCTTTCTTTCTCTCCCCACTCCTCTCTCTCTCTCTAAAATCAATAGAAACATATCCTCAGGTGAGGATTTAAAAATAAATAAATAAATAAAAGTATAATTGAAGTCATAGCTCTGTCATTATGCATAGTTTTAAATATAATGGATACAAAAATGAAATTGTTATTGTGTACCTATGTTTGAAGGTGTGAGTGTATGTTTTGTGGTTGGAAATTCTTTGAAATTTTTTTAAACCGATCATCATAAAATAGATGATAGTGATGGTTGAAAAACTGTGAAGGTACCTAATGACAATGAATTTTACACTTAAAAAAATTTTTTTTTTAACTTACAATGAAACACACACACCAAATGAGAGGATCTCATATTTAAAGAAACTGGGTGTCATTGGCCTGTGACAAATATTTGACCATTACCAAGCAATGCTCTGCCTATAACTTCAAGTGCTAGGAGAAATAAATAGAAGGCCTTGCATTTCTGGAGCTGATAGTCTAGTGGATGTGGCACTTGCATTTGGGGTGAGGTAGGGCTTTCATCCACCTTAGGTATGTAGCATTTTTTTTCCAGTAAAGGAGAAGGTTAGAGAAGTGAGTCAAGGAGAGGATCTATCTGATTGGCAAAATGTAACTGGAGTCTTCCTAAGACAGCTACATTGGCTAAAGTGCAGCATTATTTTTTGATGTATAACTTTTGCATGGTTTCTAATGCTAAACCAGATTTGGATAAGTATTAACTTCCATACAAAACAAAACAAAATAAAATAAAAACCAACAGGTAAGAATAAATAGTTATAAAATGCTAGAAGGTGATGTAAAGCTTTCTAATGTAAACAAAGGTGTGATGATTAGGAAAAAATATTTTTGGAGACCTTTGTCACTATCCAGATTATTTCTTCAGCGATTTAGATGTGGTGCAAGTCAAGTAACGTGCCCCAAATTTACTGATTATTACTAGTAAAGGTGTGATTTGTAGGTTATTCCTTAATATTAGTCTAATAATTAGACCTTATTTTGTTTCTAAATCTAGGATCTTGGACTAGTGTATCACTTTCAACATTTTATTATCTCTCAAGTCCCAAGATAGGTACTAAAATGAATTACATGGTTTTTATAATGTGATTTCCATTGAAAAATGCAGTATAACTTATAGCATTAGATATCTAATGTTTTGGTTAAAGAGGGGGTATATGACAATAAAGATCAAATACTATGAGTTAAGTTTAGAATAGTAAGGGAGGTTCTTACTCATTTGAAAACTGTCACCTCTTTATCCCATAAAGGGAGAAATAGATGAGAAAAATTGTAACAATAATGACATTTCACTTGTAATATTTAAGAGCCTCTAATTTTCTCATACATATTCTTCTTTCTAGGAAAAGCCATTGACGAAATCCCTACAACGTGGAGAAGACCCCCAATTTGATCAAGTATGTGACATATCATATATGTTATCTTCTGGTTTTTATTTATTTCAAAGTGTACAAAAGGCAGGGGCTGGATGACGAGCCTCCTCACAGAGGGTGCAATCCTGGGAGCTGATCCTGCAGCTTGTTTGCAGTTGTGGCTCACAGGAGACAGTCAGTAAATGTCTATTGATTTCAAAGGCAAAGAACGGGAAAGTGTTGGAATAATATAAGTAAGCCCTCAATTGATTGTTTCCTAAATCTATGTATATCAGAATTAAACAAGCTGAGAAAAGATAAAGGAACTTCTATCTAAACTCTTATTTAGATACTTCTGAATAAACGATATAGCAGGTCCTTGAATAACATGGATTCATTCAATGTCATTTCCTTATAATGTTGATGAGATTCCGTAGAAACTTAACCCTTGTTTGTATAAATTATGGTAAAATTGGTTTTGTTATATGTCATTTTGTTTAAAGTCACAGAACCTATTGATGACATTAATTGAGGACTCACTGTGCTGTGATGATCAGATGTCTGCACTAGAGTTTATTCATGTTTTCATCCTGTATTGTCTTGAATGCCTACTATTTGCTTGACACAATGCTAGGCTCTAGTGAGACAAAATCTAGGACAAGTGTTAGCCCTTCAAGAATTCACAATCCTGTGAGAGAGAAACCACCTAAACCATAATTATAAAGCAGTATAATAATTTAGATGCTAATCAAGGAGGTTATACATGAACAAAACAAGACAAAATAAATACAAAGAAAGTTCTTAGAAAATAGATCAGGACTAGTAAAAGAACCTCTAACTCTAAACGGTAGGTAAAACCAACTCTGGCAGATTCTGGTTCAGTAAGTTCAGGAAGGCTGTAAGCATGTTAAAGAATGAAGGATAATAGGATATCAGGGAAGTTAGAGATGTGTTTGTGGCACTTCTGAACTTCTGCAGTTAATGATAAAGAGGACACCATGTTCTCAAAATCCTCACTCAGTGCCAAGGGCAGAGATGAAATACTGCAGAAAGCACCTCAGCCTGATCTAACATAGTGGGGTTTTATTGTCTCATGGAGAACATACAGGGAGTACACTTTCTGCAGGGTGTTAAAACTGCCTTTAATGTGGAATCAAAAGGAAAATTCTCTGGCCCTTACAGTCCAGACTCATTTGAGGACTGACCAAAAATGTAAGGACTGACCATAGAGAGAAAACTTCCATTTTGTATTTTATAAGCTGTTCATGCTCACAAGTTCATGCTCACAGCCAGTCTCAGAAGGCTGCATGGCTGCTGGCAGAGCTGGCTGGTTTCCAAAATGCTGCTGAAATGGAGTGGGGGCTCCATTGTCATGGAGCAATCTTCTCTAGTCATGTCATCCTAGGTTGTTGTCACCTGGCAGGTGCTTGGATGGTCAGAGACCCTGGATGAATGTGTGGGGTCCTTATTTTGGAAATGTGGCAAATTGTGACTCTCACTATTCTCTTTAAGAATGTAAATATTTATCATCTGTCTTTCATAATTTTTCACTCTATTTTGCATACTTCATCTCTATCCTGTTAGATCGTCATTGTCTTTTCCTCAAAAAAATATGATGTTATTTTTCCCCAGCTACTTTTTCTTTATTCTCTGGGGAAACAATACTTCTAAGTTTTAACATTGCAGATAATAGCTATCTTAAATGACTTGACTTAAACACAATCTCTCATTTATTATTCAGCACTGTAGTTCTGTATTTCAGCATTGTGGAAAAGAGATAGCCTTTGGGATTCAACAGACCTGAATTTAAATCCCCACTTTGCCACTTAGTCAGCTGTAATACTTTTGACTCTGTCCTGCCCCAGAGCTACTGAATCAGAATCTGCAGCTTAACAAGATCACTAGGTGACCCAAACACACATTTAAGCTCAAGAAGCACTGATCTATAACACATCTCTACGTATTCAGGTGGGAGCCAGTAAGATGGTCACTGATAACTTTCAAGTAAGACCCATATGATTATCCCCTCATCATTAAACCATAAATTTATACATGAACAGTGAGAGATGGAGGCAACCTGCAAAGTTTATCCCAGGCCACATGGAAACATAACTAAAGTTGGTCCACCTGTGGATTCATTGACATAAAGTCAACAAAATCATCTTTGAAAGTACCCATACACTGTTTTGACAGCAAACTATTAGAATTGTGGTTCCATTGGCAGGGCCATGGATGTATCAAGCTCTCTAAGTCTTTTCATATTAAAAGTTCCAATTATGTAATTCCCCTTTTCCTGACTGCAAGCAGTAGGATTTTAATCTGGATTGACACAAAGGTCTATATATGGGAAAAGAGCATGCTGGAGATACCACTTTGCCTGGTGTTGATGCCATTGCCATTGCTGTAATGGTGGGAATAGTAGTAATTGTAGAAGTCACATTTATTCAGTACTTACTTTAGGATAGGCACTATACTGAGTACATTCTTTGGACAGCATCCAGCTGGTTCCTATTTAGAGAATACTTTTATCAGTTTCTTCCTTTGAAATTTCACTGGTATGAATGATAGTTCTACACTTTCAGTGCCTCCTCTTGGGTGGCCCTGTTTCCTACTCCATTTAACAAGCTCATGATTCATTTTTCACTTGCTAGAAGTAGAAGCAAACTTTAAAAATCATGTAATCCTTGATGATTTACCAAGCCCCTTCTCATGCATTATCTCATCTGACATCACTCAGTACTTCCAACAGCCTCCAGAAGGCCTCACTTTCAACATCATCTCTATATTACACTTAATGACAATGAGTCACAAAGAGATTGCCCAGGACTCTATGATGAAAGCCTGAGGGCACCAAGACTGGAATCCTTATGTTCTGACTATGAAGAATGTGATCTCCATGCTGTAACATGCTTATATTTCTAAGACCTAAGTTGGTGAGAATTCTGAGATGGGATCAAAGTGAAGGACTGGAGATCCTATATCAATTAAGATTAGGTTTGGGTGCAAATGATATATAAAATAACAGTAGCTCAAACAAGATAGATGTTTTTCTCACGTTCAAGCAGTATAAAAAAATCAGTTCAGTATCTATATATTTTTTTGTTTTCCTGTGTATGGCTTACCTGCCCAAGGTCATGTTATGGCTCATTTGTTCTTCTAGAACTCAGCCATTCCATCTGGATTTCAGGCAGGAGGAAGGAGAAAGAAAAAAAGAATTAGAAAAAAAAATAACAAAAAAATAATACCTCAACATTGAACACAACACTTCTGATTATATCCAGTTGGCCAGATCTTGATCACATAGCCACATAAGCTATAAGAAAGATTGGGGGAAATTTTATACTACCTGTCTCTACTAGATATTAGATAGCCTGTTTTTGCCAAAATGCCCAGTAGAGATTACTGTTTTCAGTTCTGTATCTCTGTGGTTCCACTGTGGAACTCTCCTAAATTGGCCAATTTTCCAGTTTAAATTTAAATATGTGTGTGTGTATATACATATATCCTATATAATAAAGAGCTAATATGCAAATGGTTGTCATGCCCTCATGCAGTCACAGTGCAAAGGCTCGGACACTCAACACTGTGGAGAGAGGAATGGGGATCAGCCAGGCACAAATGAGATCATGAGAGAAGAATGGGAACCAGCCAGGCTGCAGCCCAGGAGAGGGACAAGCCACACACCCTGTGGTCCCGGGGGCCATTGGCTGGGGCTGTGGCCCAGGAGAGGGACAAGCCACCCACCCCGCAGTCCCGGGTGCCTGCAGCTGCGGCCCGGGCAAAGCCACCTGTCCATGGTCCCCTGTGGCTGTGATCAGCCTGGTTGAAGCCGGCCCGGGTCCTGGGTGCCTGCGATCGGCCAGAGGAGGGAATCCTCGGTCCTGGGTGCGAGGCAGAGGCAGTTAGGGGTGATTAGGCAGGCAGGTGAGCAGTTAGAAGCCAGCAGTCCCAGATTGCTAGAGGGAGTCAGACATTCCCCGAGGGGTCCTGGATTGAAGAGGGTGCAGGCCAGGCTGAGGGACCCCCCTCCCCATGCACAAATTTTGTGCATTGGGTCTCTAGTATAGATAGATGATAGATAGATAGATAGATAGATAGATAGATAGATAGATGATAGATAGATAGATAGATAGATAGATAGAAAGAAGGGGGATTAAAGCTTGTTTCCTTAACCTTTAAATTCCTTTTATATTTAATTAACTATTGGTTTAATATTTCTTAAATCAATCTAATTACAATCTAACCCTGTATAGAATAGACCTGGGGAAAAGCACTATTGTTTCATAAATTACAAGATGTCTAAATAGGATTAACTTTTTAAAGCTCAGTATTTGTGGGAGACAAGTCAACCTAGTGACAGCTTTGCACATGGAGAGCTAGAAATTTGTACCCTTAGTTTTATAATTTTACTGTTTACAAATTTCACGAGTATAAACTTGACACATTCTTACACAGCAACTACTATGCGGCTACCATGTGCCAAGCATTACGGTCCACTTGTAGAAAAAAATGTGAAGGAAGCAAGGTGCCTGTTCTGGAGAGACAAAGACACATAAATTGGATAATTAGAACCTCAGGCAGTGAGTCAACTCATGGTGGGAAAACCAAGCAAGTAAACTGTGCTCTGCACTCGGGAGCCTAGGAAGGACTTCCAGTCTCTGCTAGCAAGGAAGTCTTACTGGCTGTGGGAATTAATGATGGTAGAAGAGATTTCCAACAGCATTTTGAAAATGTATACTAGCACTAATTTATTTTAAATGCCTAAATTAATGGTCATGGTTTAGAAAGTGAAGTGAATGAAAAATTGTCCTGGTAATAATTCCTTATTTTGGCAAAATAAGGAACTTATTAAGTGTGTCTCTGTTGCATGACAAGAGCCAGATGACAAGAAAACACTTTCCAAAAGAGGACATAGTTTATCAGGTACCTAAAACAATGGGAGTGTTATATTGTAAATCATAAGATGCCTTAATCAATAAGCCAAATTTACATGGAGTCCAATTCATTTTGCTAGCATTAGCGGGCCCAGAGGAAATCTTGCTTCTCAAATTCTGGGGCCCAATATGGTGGAAGTCTTTCCTATATACGGTATATGTTTTTCAGCTCTTTGTTTTCCAAATTTGGAATGAGACTTCCGGGTTTTCTGAGAAAGAAGGCCTGCATGCTGGGAAGGGGCCGTGAGACCATATCTCAAGGCCTGGCCTGACACCAGCACTGACAACTCTGTCTGGGGCATAGTTTATCGCCTCTCTGGAATGGGAGTAGTCTTATTTTTCCCTGTTATTTAAGCAAGCAAACGTTTACAGAAGCCAGAATATCAGGGTTAAATTTTAACAGCAGTTTTTACCCAAGATGGAGGTTACTATGCTTCAGGAGCAATAGGATTTGCTGGGTTTTGGTGAGAAGAATAGGGATTTCAGAAAGGAACATTTTGTGCAAAGGCCTTGAACAGAATAATGACATTAAATTATTTTGGGGCCTGGACAGCGTGGCTCAGTGGTTACATGTCAACTTATGAACCAGGTAGTCACTGTTTGATTCTCGGTCAGGGCACATGCCTAGAGTTGTGGGCTCAATCCCCAGGAAGGGGCATGCAGGAGGTAGCCGATCAATGATTCTCACTCATCATTAATGTTTCTAGCTCTCTCTCCCTCTCCCTTCCTCTCTAAAATCAATAAAAAAATATGAATATTTTTAAGTTATTTAGGGATTGATGAATGGATCAATTTAGTTGGGCAGAGGCATGTATTGTTAAAGGATAACCTTCAGAAAGAGGCAATGTCATGACTCTCATTGAAATATAAAATGAACATGTGCCAAAGATTTTATCTAACTCATTATTAAAGAGAGACATTAAAACCAGTTTAGAAGAGAGCATAAAAAATCAGACACTTTAATAAATCAGGAATGTGGAAATGAATGTGCAATCAGAGGCAAATCTGGCTTCTTCCACAGTGGGAGAGGGAAGTCAGTTGAACTTACCGGACAGATATTTTTCTGTCTATAAGCAGAAATTATTTTGCATTGCCATCAGTTATCCACCATACACAGTTATAAAATAGCTCAAAAGGTGCAAAGCCACCCTAGACTCAGAATCAGGTAACCCCTAGAGTAAGGTGACCAGATATTAACATTGGTAAAGCGGGACACTATTGACGGGGGGGGGGGGGGGGGGAGGGTTCTTGATTAAAAATGTGGTCTATATTGTAATCGCTTTTGGTTTTTTTAATAAAAGGAAATTCACTTCTTAGATCATCGTTGAATTTGCATCCTTTTTTCTTACTCATTATGTTAAAAATCTAAAAAAAAAAATTAAAATCCTATCTAATAATAGACAAACATGCAAATTGACCATACCTCTGACACACCCACAAGCCACGCCCACCATCCAATCAGAGCGAGTATGCAAATTAACCCAACCAAGATGGCTACAGCCACAGAGAGCAAGGTTTCCTAGATAACAGAGGAAGCCAAGCTTTCTGCCACCCGTTGCAGGCCTAAGCCTCCACTCAAGCTACAAAGTTCCAATTATAGAGGGTAAACAAATTCAAACAAATGGCAGCAGAATGGAGCTTGAGAGAGCAGGCCAGGGTTGCTGCCGGCAACAGGGGAAGCAAAGCTTTCCACACACCCTGGCCGGGCCCACCCGCTTAAGACAACAAAGTTTCAATTATAACCCCAACACAAATGGCTGCGGGCCTTGTAGGGAGCCCCTGGCTTGGCTCTGCTCCAGGCTACAAAGTTTCAATTGTAGAAGGAAAATAAATTCCAGATACCAGGGCCTCTGCTTGCATTGCCAGGGGGCGTGGCCCGCCTGAAAACCACCACAGGCCCCTCGCCCCAAGGGAACCCCACCCTGATCAGGGACACCCTTCAAGGCAAACCAGCTGGCCCCCACCCCTGTACCAGGCCTCTATCCTATCTAATAACAGAGTACTAGGCAGATTGATCATCACTGCAACACACAATATAGCTGCCCCCATGTGTTCAAAGATCCTGCCCCCATGTGGACACAAGATGGCCACCACAAGATGGCCAGCAGGAGAGGGCAGTTGGGAGGCACCCGGCCTGCAAGGGAGGGCAGTTGAGAAGGACCAGGCCTGCAAGGGAGGGCAGTTGGAGGTGATCAACCCTGCAGGAGAGGGCAGTTAGGGGTGACCAGGCTGGCAGAGGAGGGAAGTTGGGGGCAAACAGGCTGGCAGCCGAGTGGTTAGGGGGTGATCAGGCTGGCAGGCAGAAGCAGTTAGGGGCAATCAGGAAGGCAGGCAGGCAAGCAGTTGGGAGCCAGCAGTCCTGGATTGTGAGAGGGATGTCTGACTGCCCGTTTAGGCCCAATCCCATCGGGCCTAAACGGGCAGACGGACATCCCTCGAGGGTTCCCAGATTGGAGAGGGTACAGGCTGGGCTGAGAGACAACCCCCCTTCGTGCACAAATTTTGTGCACCGGGCCTCTAGTTATATTATAAATTATTATATAAATTGCTTAAAAACACAGTAAGTAGGTACATAATTACATGAACATATTTTATTGTTAGTTTATAAATTAAATTAATTTGATTGTTATAAAGTAACTATATTTTAAAAATTATTTTAATCCTATATTTCTTTCTAAATAATAACAATACTAACTTGTATTATTTTTCCTCTGAATTTGCTGTAACGTAAGTCATGTCATTTTCAAGGCCGGCGCTAGACTTTTTGCCGCCACTATAAAATATAAATAATACGAGTACTGCCTGCTAAATTCAAGAAAATTTATGTATTTATGAAATAAATAAATTACTTACCTAAATTATCTGAATAGCTGATTTGTAATGACATCACTTGTTTAACTAGCTTACTAGCACGCAGTACGATGTGTATCGTCTGAGAGACAGTTACAAATGTTTTCATCGTTGCCAATCCCCAAAAATGCCATTGATGAAAGTCCATTAATGAAAATGCCATTAATGAAAGTCCAAACAATGGTGGTCGAATTCTAACAACTGATCAACAATGCGAACTTTGATGAGCAGTTCTCGATAATCAGTTCTCAACAATTATTTGTTATTATTAAAGTTTAACATTATAAAATTAACAAAAATAATATAAAACTCATATCCTGGCTAAATAGCCACATGGCTGCCGAAAACCATATGTTCCCTTCCCGTTCTCCCGCCATTCCCTAGCTTGTCGTGCATTCTTTCCAAAAATAGGGACTTTTTTAAAATGCCACGGGACGCGGGACAAATTGTTAAAAATCGGGACTGTTCCGCCAAAAGCGGGACGTCTGGTCACCTTATCCTAGAGAGATGTGTGCTAAACAATGTACACTTTTCTACTGAAACACAAAATTTATCTGCAATGTGGGAGAGAGAGGGTAGGAAGGGACCAGTTTGTGAGAGACCTTAATGCCAGTGGGTGGAGCCTAATCCCATGCATGCCAGTAACAAAGTAATCATAGTGGGGACTTGATGTCACTCTGGGGAAGCAATATTCATGAACAGAGAGATCCTTGAAGTTTGGAGGCATTTGAGAAGTTTGGGCATTGATAAAGACTTGAAGCTGAAAGGGCCAAAACTAAAATAGACACAGTAGGAACTCTAAAGAAAGAATAATTATAAACAAAATTATATATGAAGAATCAATATTTGTTGAGAGAAGGAGAAACAAAAAGGAACTGTAGTTTTCATCCCTGATTTGGAGCCATTTCCATTCACTTCAATGAACATGAGGGGCTGAAGCCTCCTAGGATCTGTATACTGTGCTAGGGTCACAAAACAGTCTTGCCCTTGAGGAATTTTCAAGCTCAGGAGGAAAACAGACCTCTAAACAAATAATAGAGGTTTGTAAATGAGATAGCAGAAGTACATGTCAATTGCTGGCGGACTCAGGGGAGTCGTTAATGAAGCTGGGAAGGTGGACAGGTATGTCACAGAAAGTAATCAAAGGGCAGTGATGTTTTAAGATATCTGTTATTCAGATGAACAAAATAGGCTGGCTCATGCTAGACAGGAAGAGCTGAGTGGACAAAGAGGCTGACAGTGAGAAGAGCAGAGAGCTGGGAAGTGTCTGGGGTAAAGCTGGAAAGGTAGACAAGAGCCCGTCGCTCCAAGGGCCACAGTAGCCACACTGAAGATTCTGGACTATTTTCTTTGGATGAGGAGCTCTTCAAGCAGAGGAAGGCTGTGCTTGGGAGAGGTTATGAATCAAGTTTATATATTCTGGGTTTTCAGTGAGGGTGGAATATCTCAGGAGAAATAATGGACTCATTCATTTATATGGTTACTCAGCAAACACTAAAAGATCAGAAAGAGAGTAGAGCAATGGGTGAAGAATTTCACAGGGAAACATAGTTAGAAAGTGGGACCCACAAAAGAATACCCAGAGAAATGGTGGCCAAAAAAATGAGAGAACCCTAAGAAGACAAAGCCCTCCAGGACAGGGGTGGCCCGTGAAGACAGTCTGTGCAGGGACCCTCACGAAAGAGCCAGAGGTGAGCAGGCAGGAGCTCATTGAAGTTGGCTTTGAGAAAGCCTTTTGTTATAGTGGCTATTCATTGACTTGTGGAATGCATTTTCATAGTTGATAGGTTAATGTTAAATATTTTAGGAGACTGACTTTTACACTCAGTTTAGTAGCTGACTAGGAGGCAGTCCTGGCACCAGATTCCTGTTTCTGACCTGTGGAAAGCATCCTGTGAAAGAAGGGCGTGGAGAGCTTCCCATGGTAACTCCAAGTGACTTTCTTCTGTCATCAAAGCTTATAGACATCCTTTTAAAATATAAAGGCCGAGGCATTTTATTTTGGATTCTCCAATGAAACAACAGCTAACCCATAATGAGTGTGGACCGGGGTAGATGGTGACCAAATGCAGCTCAACTATCAAATGATACACAACACTCTCACCACAATAACCCTCGCCTGGTGGAGGATGGACTAATGATGCCTTAGATGAAAATTCTAGCTGTTGAATAAAGTAACCAATGAATATTTATTTTATGTACCTTCCAGCTGCATATGCTTTCTTGCTGATTTTTTTTTTCTTTGGGCCTTTTCTCATATCTAATGATGACATAAACATGCAATAAGTTAAATGACACAAACAATTGTATGATACAGGATGTTTTCCTATTTGGAGTATTATCACTCTGACATTGTTTCTTAAAACAGTCTCATACAGCAAGTGGAAGTGATTTGCTCTCCACATAATAAAATATGATTGCTCCCTAAAGGAGCTTGTGCTTGAGCAGCCAGAAGTAGAACTCAGATCCTTATTTTCACAGATGAATTTTCACGTTGGCATTGCATAATTAACGTATGGGAGACAGAAAGTATAGGGGGTGACTAAGACTGGCAGTCTCCTAGCATCCTGAGGAGGAAGGAAGGCATTTCAAAGAAAGCCTGATGAACAGTGCAGTTTTCTCAGAACACTTCAAGGGAAATGATTGCAACAAAGCCATTGCCTGGCCACTGGGTGTGTCCTATCTCTTCTTTCATAGGGAGGTGTCAGCAGTATGGCAGGAACAGAAATAAGGTTCAGGGATGAAGAAGTGAGATAGGAAGAGGAAGCATCAACCTGCATATCTGATTTAGAAGTTGACTTGAAGGAAGAATAGCTCTTGGTTGCAGAAGGGTGAGCAGAGTCAAATAAGGGCTGCATGTATTTTGCAGAAACCTCTTACACTGAGTGAAATATAGGTGCTTAACGCTGTGCCTTTCTGCCAATGAGTGTGTCCATTCTTCTCTTATACTTTGGCTCAAACATATTTTTCAGGATGGCTGAGGTTCCTGAGAGTCTGATGTATAGATGAGTTAGACCTACAATAATTGGTTTTATTTAACTGATTGATTCTGGTTTCAAAGTAGTTACTGTCTCAGTGTCTTTTCCCATTTGCTTTGGAATAACTGGTTGTCGGCAGCAAACTTGGGGACCCCAATGTTTTCTACCCTTTCTCCTATGGAGCTAATGTCGGACACGCATTGCTCAGCTACCTCTACAAGAAGCATTTCAAAGTCACTATGTTTATATCTGCTGGAGCCAGAAAAGTGTGGGAACATAAACTACAAAGTTCTAATGGAGACCCTAAGAGTTTCTACTTGGATAAAATATAGATTGGTGTTTTTTTATTTTTTATATAATATAACTAAAAGCAACAATTATCTGCTTTGATAAATTCTTTCATCAACTTCTGTCATCTCTTTTGTCATTAACTTAGCCTATGATATCATCAATGTAAAAATGTTTTGTTATCTGTGCTTCAGTTTAAACTAGAGGGGGCCCATCGGGCTGGGCCAGTGTGGGGGAGGAGCTGCGGGCGGTTGGCCCGCCTAACTAATGATGGGGTTTCTGGGGCCGATTGGGGTGTTTGGGGCCTATCGGGGACAGGGCCGGCTGGGGTGGGGTTAATTGGGGCCCGGATCAGGCTGGTTGGCTGCCTCAGTGCGCGTCATAGCCACTGGTCATTCTGGTAGTTCTGGTCATTCCACTGTTCCATTCGCTGGGCTTTTATATATATAGATATTTGGAAATGGCAGAAGGAAAAAAAAGAAACAGACATTTTTGAAGGTCTGCTATGTGCCCTCTCATTATAGTATCTCATTTAGTCTTCATAAAAGCCCAGTGAAGTAAGTATTCTTGAGTCCTGTTTTACAGCTAAAACAGAGCTTCAAAGAAATGGCAACATGCCCACACTCATACAGCCAATACAGGGCAAAGATGAAACTTGAACTCAAGACAGGCTGATCTTCCCAGTACACTCATGCAGTATGAAAATATGGCTTGTGAAGGATCACTCACACATATGGTGTTCTGAGAACATTAAGTCGCAGCTATTGGCAATTCAGTGTAACATATTATTTACTGATGTGATTTGTATAAATTCGAGATAATTCCAAATAATTTACTCAAACGTTGTAACTTCTATTGGTATTTTCTTCCAGGTGTTATATGTTTTGTGGCACCTTAGTTTCTTAATATGTTAAATGTGCCATCTATAAACAGGAAACACATGGCAAAATAAATCCATACATTTGTAATAGAGCTACTGACCTTTAACACAGAGACAGCCAGATATTTCTCCAGCAAATGAGTTTATTTGGGAACAATAAAGAATTGCAGTTTCGAACATGCAGTCTAATGGTGAACCACAAACAAGTCCAGAGAAACAAAGGAGAGGAATGTTTTTTTTTTATGGACTTGGGAGGGGCTGTTGTAAACGAAGAATCCATTGGAGGAAACTGAAAGTTACAAGTGTAGGGGCTTCTCATTGGTTCAGTATGGCAGTCTCCTGTAGGCTGAGATGCTGACCTGGTAAGAAGGAATCTTTTCCTCCTGCGGAGGTAGTGATGTGGCCTCACTTCCTGTCAAGATGCTCCTGTTGGTGACACCAAGAGTTCTCTGTTCCAACCTCCTAACTCTTTTTCTTTAAATCCTCACCTGAGGATGTTTGTTTGTTTGTTTTTTCAAATTGATTTTAGAAAGAGAGGAAGGAAGAGAGAGAGAGAGAAAAAAAAAAAAGAGAAACATCTATCAGTTGCCTTCCATACATGCCCTGACTGGAGATCAAACCTACAACTTAGGTATATGCCCTGATGGGGAATTGAACCCACAACCATTTGGTATACCAGACAAGGCTCCAATCAACTGAACTACCTAGCCAGGGCCCAACTCCTTTTTAATTTAGGTTTCTGTTCACTAATTTTCACAGAGCTAAAATAACTTTTTACCATTTTGGGTAATAATAATTTTCCTGGAAAGGAAAGAGATGAAATTCTAGTGTTACAACATCAGTTCTAATGCTACAATTCAGTGAAAATCTATTTAAAATGTATAAATGAAAAATATAAGCAATTAAGAGTAAAAGCAAGTTAACTGGCATTGTATTCATATTAGTATTACTCAGTGTTTCTTACATTGTTCTTCAGTGAAACAGTATGTCTGTAAAATGGACCAAGATGTTAAAAATCAAATAATGAAGATCTTAATTTTCAAAACAATGTATTTAATGCATAGATTTTTATAATTTTAAGTTTTTGTAATACATTATTCATACACCTTTGGTGTCTGTCATGACTTGTTGAATGCTATAATCTAGTAATAGCATATGTAATTGAGTAAAAAAAATGGATTACTTTAATAGATTCTTATTTTGTAGTATTACCTAGAGAGTACCTGGACCCCCAGTGCTTGACCACTTGAACTAGTTTGAGATATTAAACCATCAATGAAGTTACTTTAAAATTTTTCATTAAATGTACAATGCAGGACAAGACAGCCTTATTATTGTAAAATATAGAATGACTTCACTGAGTAATTAATAAAATATTTTGGGTGAAGTTTCCTTATTTGCATTCAGCAAGTATAATAAATGCTTATGAAAAATTAATGTATTAGCTACAGCATAAAGGACAGTCTTTTTTAGCCTGTTTATACATAAAATGCCAAAATAAACATTAAAGAAACATTTGCAAAGTACATTTTTCATTCCCCCCATACCCTCCCAAAAAAGAAAACACCAGTATGAAATAATTCTGTGATTCTGTACACTTCATCTCCTCAAGCTGCACAGCACCGGGCTCATCTATGGTGGAAGAATATGATCATTTAAATGCAACAGAGCATCTTTGTGAATGGGCCTGCCCCCTCTCAACAGCAGCACAGAGCTAGAATTCATCTCACCATGGGCTCTGCTTCCTGTAAATGAAGGAGTTTGAATAACCAAGAAGGCAGCTAGAGCTTCCTCCCTTCCTGAGAGTTGAGGGCCAGGTCTTTGCAAATTCTACCCTTCCTTCCTGAAAGCCTGAACTGAAAAGGGCAGTAACAGGGAAATGGAAAAGCACACACAGCCACCCCATGCTAACCCTTCATCTCTTCTGAGATGGTCTCAGTGTATTTGCCAAGGAAAATGTGCCCAGTAGATATAATACCAAAAATCGCTTCAGTATAAATTTTTACCTTTCTTTTTAAATTTTATTAATTTTTTTGGGGGGGCGTAACTTTGGTTAATAAAATTATATAGGTTTCAAGCGTACAATTCTATAATACATCATCTGTATATTGCATTGTGTGTTCGCCACTTAAAGTCAAGTCTCCTTCTATCACCATATATTTGACCCCCTTTATCCTTTTCTAACTCCCCCTCACCCTCCTTTCCCTCTGGTAACCACCATATTGTTGTCTGTGAGTTTTGTTTGTTTGTCTTATTTGTTCATTTGTTGCTTTCAGTTTTATATCCCACATATGAAATACTGCCTTTTGTGACAACATGGATGGATTTTGAGGATATCATGCTAAGCAAAATAAATCAGATGAAAAAAGTCAAGAGGACTTTTTAATGAGTAGACAAAATCATTATAGCTGAGGTTGGAAGGACACTACTGGTGTTCTCAATGGAGAATGTGGGTTAGACCTAAGTGCAGTAGCAGAATTTTGTGTGCCATACCCATGGAAGTTTAAGAGTCAAATGTAGGTTCATATCACCTTTATGAGTCTGTAGTGAATAATGAAACTTGTAATTATCTCACACAAATATTTTAAATAAACTTTTTATTTTAAAATCATTTTGGATTTACAGAAAAGTCACAAAGATAATACAGACAGTGGTTATATAATTCATACTCAATTTCCCCTATTAACATCTTAGCATGGTACATTTGTCACAACCAAGAAACCAACATAAGTAAATTATTATTAACTAGACTCCATGCTTTATTTGTATTTCCTGTTTTTCCCTAATATCTCTTTTCTAGTCCAAGATACCATCTATAATACCACATTACATTCAGTCATCATGATTCCTTAAGTCTCATCCAGACTTACACAAGTATTTTTTAACTAGAGGCCCGGTGCACGAAATTCATGCACGGGGGGGTGTGGGGGGGTGCAGGCCTAAGCTGGCAGTTGGACATCCGTAGGGCTGCCATGATCTGGGCTTCTGGCTCAGCGGTGCTCCCCCTGTGGTAGGAGTGCACTGACCACCAGGTGGCAGCTCCTGCATTGAGGGTCTGCCCCCTGGTGGTCAATGTGTGTGTCATAGACCTGTCATTCTGCCACTTGGTCAATTCGTGCACATTGAAAGGGAATTAATTAGAGGAAATATTTTAATATTTCAAAACCTGCTGGAATACCTTGGCTGGCCAAAGCTTTCTCCTCTCCAAGCCCAGCTATTCTCATCTGTTGAATGGGGACATTATTATATGCGAGACCCCAGAGTAATGGGAGAAAGTAATCAGGTTTGATGAGACACCCAGTTTAGCTCTTGGGCACAGACATGGTAAATGATCAATAAATGTTGGGTGCCTTCAATTTTGAGTTTTTAAAAATTGTAAATTCTTGCCCTGGCTGGTTTGGCTCAGTGGATAGAGCACAGGCCCACTGACTGAAGGGTCAGGGGCTCAATTCTGGGTCAAGGGCATGTACCTCAGTTGCAGATTTCCCAGCATGATAAGGGTGCAGCAGAGAGGCAACCAATTGATGTGACACATTGATGTTTCTCTCTCTCTCCCCTGACTCCCTCACTTCCACTCTCTCTGGAAATCATTGGGGAAAAAATATCCTCAGGTGAGGATTTTTTTTTAATTGTAAATTCTTAAATTTTAAATGTAAATTCTTTTCAATGTAAATTCCTGAAGGACCACTGATGTCTCAGGACAGAAGGGTCCAGTTGCTATATTGCCTGACAAAATTGGGTCATATCCACTTTACAGAATGTAAATTTTTGTCTCCAGTGGGTATGAAAAACTTACTCCTGGGATTTAAAGAAGACAGAATCTTTCCCACTAGTAACTCAACAGATCAGCCCCTGATTTCAGAGCCCAGTGGGTACTACTCAGGTGGGGTCTTTATAGGAAACTAGAGGCCTGGTGCACAAAATTCGTGCATGGGGGGAGTGTATCTCTCAGCCCAGCCTGCACCATCTCCAATCTGGGTCCCCTTGAGGAATGTCCGACTCAATCCAGGACTGCTGGCTCCCAACTGCTCACCTGCCTGCCTGCCTGCCTGCCTGATTTCCCCTAACCACTTCTGCCTGCCAGCCTGATCACCCCCTAACCACTCCCTTGCCAGCCTGATTAACGCCTAACTGCTCCCCTGCCAGCCCGATTGCCCCTAACTGCCCTCCCCTGCAGGCCTGGTCACCCCTAACTGCCCTCCCCTGCCGGCCCAATTACCCCTAACTGCCCTCCTCTGCCAGCCTGGTCATCCCCAACTGCCCTCCCCTGCAGGCCTGGTCATCCCCAACTGCCCTCCCCTGCTGGCCCGGTCACCCCTAACTGCCCTCCCTTGCCAGCCTGTTTGCCTCTAACTGTCCTCCCCTGCAGGCCTGATCTCCGCCCCAACTGCCCTCCCCTACAGGCCTGGTCCCCCCCAACTGCCCTCCCCTGCAAGCCTGGTTGCCCCTAACTGCCCTCCCCTGCTGATCCGGTCACCCCTAATTGCCCTCTCCTGCCAGCCTTGTCACCCCTAACTGTTCTCCCCTTCAGGCCTGATCACCCCCAACTGCCCTCCCTTGAAGGCCTGGTCCCCCCCAACTGCCCTCCCCTGCCATCCTGGTCATCCCTAACTGCCCTCCCCTGCTGATTGTCCCCAACTGCCCTCCCTTGCATGCCTGGTCCCTCCCAACTGCCCTCCCATGCTGGCCTGATCACCCACAACTGCCCTCCCCTGCCAGCCATCTTGTGTCCACATAGGGGCAGCCATCTTTGACCACATGTGGGCGGCCATCTTGTGTGTTGGAGTCACGGTCAATTTGCATATTACCTCTTTATATAGGACTAGAGGCCCAGTGAAAGGGGGGGGGGTGGTTTCCCTCAGCCCAGCCTGCACCCTCTCCAATCTGGGACACCTGAGGGGATGTCAGACTGCCAGTTTAGGACCGATCCCTACACCAGCAGTTGGACATCCCTCTCACAATCCAGACTGCTGGCTCCCAACCACTCACCTGCCTGCCTGACTGACTGCCCCTAACCGCTTCTGCCTGCCAGCCTGATCACCCCCTAACCACTCCCGTGCCAGCCTGATCGACGCCTAACTGCTCCCCTGCCAGCCTGATTGCCCCCAACTGCCCTCCTCTGCCAGCCTGATTGCCCCCAACTGCCCTCCCCTGCCAGCCTGGTCACCCCAACTGCCCTCCCCTGCAGGCCTGGTCACCCCCAACTACCCTCCCCTGCCAGCCCAATCGCACCTAACTGCCCTCCCCTGCTGGCCTGATCGCCCGCAACCACTCTCCCCTGCCGGCCATCTTGTGGTGGCCATCTTTGACCACATGGGGGCGGCTATCTTGTGAGAGGGTGTGACAGTCAATTTGCATATTACCTCTTTATTATATAGGATGCTTAGACGCTGGTCCCTTGGTCACTCCCAGCACCAGGACCACAGGGAGGCATTACCTCTCCACCTCTGCTGGCCTAACCAAGTTTTAGCTTGCTCCTCCCCGACCCACTCCCAGTTCTCCCGCCCCTCTGGATTCATCCAGCCCTAGGCCTTCTCAACACCCTCTCCATTTGCCCTGTGACACCCCACCACCACCATGTCTGCAGTGCAGCTCATGCACTCAATCCTCCCTTGCACCCCTCCATACCCCACGTCTCTTCCTCCCTGCTGACCCTGTTAGGGTTGCCAGATAAAACACTGTACACCCCATTGGATTTGAATTTCAGAAAAATATAATCAATGGCTTTTAAAAGAAGTGTGGCCTGTGCAATATATAGGACATACTTATACTAAAAAAAAACTTATTGGTTGTTTATTTGAAATGCAAGTTTAACTGGGCCTCTTGTATTTTTATTTGCTAAATCTGGCACCCTACCCCAATCCCAGCACCCTCTTCCACCTCGCACCCCTCCATGCCCCCAACTCGCCTATTTCCGTTCAGTGTGGGTCTCAAACAGGTGCCCCGGCCAGCACGCCTCTTCATGAGCCCCCCACCCTCAAGCCCCCTCCAAGTCTGGTGCATAATCCTTGCACCCCTTCTCTGGAACACCCCTCAACTCTCCAAGCATCCCTCTCCATTCCGCCCCCGAGACTCACGCACCCTGGTCCATGCCTCGCGCAACTTTCTCTACGCACCTCCAGGCCCAGAACCCTCCGTGAACAGCATCCTTACATCCCCCGCCACACCCCAAACCCCGCTCCCCAACGCACCAAGTGCTCTGCCCCTGTGGAGTGCTCCGGGTGCACCTGTGAGTAGTCCACACAGCAGTCCTGCACTGCGCCGCATGCCTGGTCGCAGAAGCAGCACAGGGGCCCGCATGCTGTGCAGGTCAGGTCACGGCCAGGGCAGCAGCGGCCCAGCACCAAACAGCCCTTCCCCAGCTGGAGTGCCTCAGATGGCCATCTTGCCCAGGACACCACAGCCACTGCGGTCAGGGGGAGTGCTAGGGGCAGGATCCGATCTGCTTCGTGAGGGGCCATCGCTGAGCTCAGACTGGGGGGCAGACATGGAGGGTGACCGATCCTAGCATACTGCCCCGTATTGGGGTGGAGGCTCCCCGCCCGACCCCTCCCCTACCTGTCACAGAACTGATATCCACTTCCATTCCTCCCACCCAAACTTTGCACAGATAGTGGAGGTGAAATATCGAGATAATGGAGAGAATCATCGCAACAACTTTGCAGGGTTCCCCCAGGTTCCAGGGAAATTGAGATGACTGGAGGACTCCGGGGGAGGCCGCTCACATTGCCTGCTCTCAGCGGCCACCCCAGGACTGGAGGACTGCAGCGGGGCTGAGAGGGGTGGGCCCTGCCATCTTGTGAAGATGGTTAACTTGCACATTACCCTTTTATTAAATAGGATTATCCTATCTAATAAAATAGTAATATGCAAATTAACCATCACTCCACGACAAAAATGGCGGCACCCATGGCCACAAGATGGCAGCACCCAGTCCTCTCATTCCTGCCGGAGTCCCCCAGTCCACCCAGCCTTGGCAGCACAGGTTGTCCAGCTCGGAGGCACCTGCGCCCCCACACCACGATTCCGGCCCAGCTTCGGCAGCCTGGGCTGGGGTCTCAGCCTACAAGGGGCACTGCACCCCAACGGCAGGATCCCCCTCCCAGTGGCCATAGCCTGGGCTGAGTCTAAGCCCGCAGAGGTGCACACCCCCATGGCACGATCCCCCTCCCAGTGGCCTTAGCCTGGGCTGGGGTCTCAGCCTGCGAGGGGCACAATCCCCCTCCCAGCGGCCTTAGCCTGGGCTGAGTCTAAGTCTGCGAGGGGCATAAATCCCAACAGTGCAATCCCCCTCCCAGTGGCCATAGCCTGGGCTGAGTCTAAGCCAATGAGGGGCGTGCACTCCAATGTCCTTAGCCTGGGCTGGGGTCTCAGCATGTGAGGGGCGTGCACCCCCACAGCGCGATCCCCCTCCCAGCAGATAGCCTGGGTTGGGGTCTCAGCGTGCGAGGGGCGTGCACCCCCACAGCGCGATCCCCCTCCCAGCAGCCATAGACTTATCTGGGGTCTCAGTTGCGAGGTCCGCACACTCCCACGGCATGATCCCCCTCCCAGAGGCTATAGCCTGGGCTGAGTCTAAGCCAGTGATGGGCGTGCACTCCAACAGCCTTAGCCTGGGCTGGGGTCTCAGCATGCGAGGGACGTGCACCCTCACGGCGCGATCCCCCTCCTAGCGGCCATAGCCTGGGCTCAGTCTAAGCCTACGAGGGGTGTGCGCCCCAAAGGCCGTAGCCTGGGCTGAGTCTAAGCCTGCAAGGGGTGCACACTCCCATGGCACAATCCCCCTCCCAGTGGCGGCAGCCTGTGGTCTCAACCACTGAGTCACACCAGCCAGGCAGATATGGAGAAGTCTTAAATGTTTCTTTTTTTGTTACATATATTTTATTGATTTTTTACAGAGAGGAAGGGAAAGGGCTAGAGAGCTAGAAACATCTATGAGAGAGAGACATTGATCAGCTGCCTCCTGCACACTCCCCACTGGGTATGTGCCCCTAACCAAGGTACATGTCCTTGACCAGCATCAAACCTGGGACCCTTGAGTCTGCAGGCCGATGCTCCATCCACTGAGCCAAACCAATTAGGGCTGTCCAATATGTTAAAGAAAAAGCCCTATCTAATAAAGAGGGAATATGCAGGGGAGGGCATTTGGGGGTGACCGGGTTGTCAGGGGAGGGCAGTTGGGGATGATCAGGCTGGCAGGGGAACAGTTAGGCATCGATCAGGCTTGCAGGCTTGCAGGGGAGTGGTTAGGGGGTGATCAGGTTTGCAGGCAGAAGCGGTTAGGGGCAATTAGGCAGGCAGGCAAGCAGTTGGGAGCCAGCAGTTCCGGATTGTGAAAGGGATCCCAGATTGGAGAGGGTGCAGGTTGGGCTGAAGGACACCCCCTCCCCCAGTGCACGAATTTTGTGCACCAGGCCTCTAGTTAAAATATAACAGTAAATGCTTTCTGATTTTATTACATATGCAGTAATTAAGACTCAATCCATGTTTAGGGACTCTATTCGGATCCCCTTTTCCCTGTGGGAGGAATCCCTTCATTTCCCAACTCAAAACATTTTAGGTTAGTGGTTCTCAGCCTTTCTAATGCCGCGACCACAGGATGAGAACCGCTAGCAGGGTTGCCTAAGACCATTGGAAAACACACATATTTACATTACAATTCATTAACAGTAGCAAAATTACAGTTATGAAGTAGCAATGAAAATAATTTTATGGTTGGGGGTCACCAGAACATGAGGAACTGTATTAAAGGGTCGCGGCATTAGAAAGGTTGAGAATCACTGTTTTAGATGATGGTAACTTTCTTGTTCTGGGGTATTTTTAAATACAACTGGTAAATTACTCCCTACACACACCATGATTTGTTTCCTCCAAAAATGTACTGCTGTTCTACCCACAGGAACAACAGGAAAATATGTGGCTATGAAGGAAAGGGGGCTCTTTTCTTAATAATTAGATTTTTTTTTTTTTTAATTTAAAGGCAAAGCTAAGGGTGACTAAGTTCATAAGGCAAGCTGAATGACATAACTTATTTATTTTTAAATTATATTAACTCATAACCAAAGATCATGGACAATTTTGTGTAGGTACATATAACCATAATTTATAAGAGATAGAACATGAAATAAGGCTGTCAAGATGGAGAATTTAAGGGATACATTAATAATTTTGTTCAATCTTAGAGATTCTTTTAAATGTGACAGTGGAGAGTCCTACTGACATGAAACACGTCAGCTCCCATCATGCTGGTTTCCTGCTTTATAAATGGAAGTTAAACCCAGCCTGCTTAGCTCCAGAAATATTTTAAGTTAACTAAGGTTTTCCATTTCTTATGCCACCTCCACTGCCATGCTCACTGCAAGACTGTGGCCTCATTTTATTAAGCATGTGTGTGTATATTCTCCTAACTGCCTTTATTAACACACCCCTTTGGTCCAGCCTACACATTACCACTAGATTAACCTCCACAAACATCATTTTCATGGATGGATTTCCCCATTGAAAAAATATGTAGGGACCTCCCATTTTCTAAAGAAGAAAATTGAAATTTTTCAAACTGGTATTAAATACCTTCTATAATTTTGTTCCAACTTAAAATTTTCAACATTTTTTCCCTCCACTCAGGTATACCAAAGTTGTTTCACCAGACAGATATATATTCTTTCAGTTCACTAAAAATTTTCATTAAATTTATTATTGTAATTATTATCAACAAATAATTATTTTGCAACTTCATTACCAGGAGCTTTCTTGCCTTGTGTCTGCTTAGTTTCTTTCTTGACTTTCATCTCAAATTTCTACCCTTTCTAAAAGAGGCCCAGGTAAAATCCTACCTTCATTTCTCCTTAACTACCAACTGCCCTCTCCCTCTAGTGATATGTCCCTCCTGAGAACTCCTGGTCTAAATGTGCACTATTGATATGCTGATGTGTTTCCTCCTGGTCCTGTTTTCTGTATGTGTATACTGATATAGTGTTTATAAGTTGGGATTACACCAATTAAATTATTTTTCATTCTTCTTTCACTTAATATATCATGAACATTTTTATGTCAATAAATACTTTTGGAATGTGATTTGTCATGGCTTCATAGATAATCTACATCAAATTCCACATTGTATTAAGGCATTTACATACAGTTGGACATATAGGTTCTCTCCTTTGTTTTTGTTTTTTTTAAAGATATTTTTATTGATTTTAGAGAGGAAAGGAAAGGGAGAGAGAGATAGAAACATCAACAATGAGAAAGAATCATTGATTGGCTGCCTCCTGCATGCCCCCTATGGGAATTGAGCCCATAACCCAGCATGTGCCCTTGACTGGAATTGAACCTGAGACCCTTCAGTCTGCAGGCCGACACTCTATGCACTGAGCCAAATCAGCTAGGGCCTTATTTTTTTTCTTTAATAAGTAATGCTACCTGAACATTCTTACTCATCTCACGTTATATACTTGAGATAAATTCCTAAAAGTGGGCTTATTGAGGATAGTTTTTACTAGGTTCTTTTTTTTTTTAATTTCTTTATTGATTAAGGTATTACATATGTGTCCTTATTCCCCCATTAGTCCCCCAAACCCCCCCCCCCACTCATGCCCTCACCCCCCTGTTGTCTGTGTCCATTGGTTAGGCTTATATGCATGCATATAAGTCCTTTGGTTGATCTCTCCCTCTTACCCCCACCCTCCCCTACCTTCCCTGAGGTTTGATGTTCTGATCGATGTTTCTCTGTCTCTGGATCTGTTTTTGTTCATCAGTTTATGTTGTTCATTATATTCCATAAATGAGTGAGGTCATGTGATATTTATCTTTCTCTGCCTGGCTTATTTCACTTAGCATAATGCTTTACTAGGTACTTGATAATTATTTCCAAATTATCTTCCATTTTGATACATTTTGCCAATTTTTTCTTCAATCAGCAATGTATGAACATATTCATTTTATCTACTGCCTCATCAGCACTAGAGTTTATAATTTGCTTATACTGTCTGTTAATTAGGTCATTAAAACTTATCTTATTACAGTTTTACATATACTTGTTATAAGGCCTTTATCAGATATGTTTTGAAAATATTTTCTCCCCATCTGTGACCTGTCTTTTTCATCACTTTCTTAACAATATCTTTCTAAAAATAGAAGCTTTTAATTTTGATGACTTTCAGTATATCAGATTCCATGGACTTTGCCTTTGGTATCACACCAAAGAAATCCTTGCCTAACCAAAAGTCACAAAGACTTTCTCCTATGTTTTCTTTCAGAAGATTTAGAGTTTTAAGTTTTATACTTGGATCTATGATCCATTTAAGTTAATTTTTGCATATAATATGAGATATAGATAGAAGTTCATTTTTTGTGATAATTAATAAAAGAGCAGGACTCTTAATTGATGGTGTGTTTAAAGAAGAGGAGATAAGTTTGCCTTTAATGTAATATGGGTAAATTATTGCTACTGATTTGTATCTGGAGTCTAATTTGGGGCATTTACCAGATTAGTGGATGAATGATTATTGGCAGAAAACCACACATTTTATTACCACTTAGGTTATTTTTTAGGGGAAATAAGTTTGCTTATTTCACCTAAACTATTAATGTAATTGCATTAATTAATATATTTATTTATAGAACAGTATTTTTGAGGACTTAAGAAGGACACAGCACTGTCCTTATTAAAGGAAGGACTGTGATAAATAAGGAAACTTTGTTGTGACTGTGTTTTGGAGTTATTTGTGAAATAAAAAGTTTCTCAGTTATTGACAGTGCCACCAAAGCCTTTAATCCAGCAATTTTCAACCAGTGTGCTACAAGAATTTTTGAAACATACAATATCTGACTATTTGGTCAGGGGCACTGACCTCTTTTTCCTTAGATTGTCAAATAAAAATATAACAACAGCCAACACAACAATAGCCATCCGATGTGAATGAATCAAAATTATACCTATTTTTTATCAGATCAGCAAAAAAATATATTGTTGGTGTGCCGGAGAATTTTAATAATTAGTTTATGTAGGCCCTAAGATGAAAAAACTTGGAAATTGCTGCTTTGATCACCTGCTTTTCTCTATAGGTCATCAGCTCAATGAGCTCTCTTTCTGAGTACTGCCTGCCTTCCATTCTGCGCACATTGTTTGACTGGTATAAAAGGCAAAATGACATTGAGGATGAATCACATGAATACAGACCAAGAACAAGCAATAAATCAAAAAGGTACATTTCTTTTGTGTAAGGATTTTGAGAATTATGGTTTCTTTTTATTTATTTTTCTTTTCTTTTTTCCTTCCTTGCTCCCTCCCTCCCTCCTTTCTTTCCTTCTTTCTTTCATTTTGTTTAAGAAATGTAAATCAAAAGGGAGTTAAGAGGCATCTAGGTATCCCTGCCTCTTCGAACAGATACCTAGCAGGTGCAGGAGATCCTTATTTGGCAAGTGGCACATTTGGAAAACTAGTCACTGGCAGCTGTCATAGGTTGAAAATTCATTCAGGGCCTTATTTCAACATTGGTGGGGCAAGGTGTAAGGGGCCAAGGTTGCCCTCATACCTTTTCTGTGCCCTCTCACCTCCAGTCTACACCTGAAAGCAGAAGGGCTGCTGCCTGCCTGCATGTCTCTGCCTGGATGTTTTAGTTCTTCTTAGTGACCTTGAATGCCCAGTATTCTGTGAAAAGATGCTGGGTTGGATGTTAGCCATGGTCCTGGAGCTGCCACTAATTAGCCATGTGACTTTGGGCAGCTAACCATCTCTCTGTACCTCAGCCTCTTCATGAGCAAAGTGGGGAAGTCAGATTATAGCATCTCTAATTTATGTTCCAGCAAAGAATTTTGTTTATTTGTTATGTGCATTTGGAAAGTAGAACTTGCTGCTGCATGAGCACTTTGGCAGTCACAAAACTTGAAATTCTCATACTGTCCAATGAATATACATTTCTCCAAATTTTAAGTAAATAAATGTAATTTCATATGTTTTAAATAAACCTTCTTTAATACATTTATCTTTTTTATTCTTTATTGATTAAAGTATTACATATGTCTCCTTTTTCCCCCATTAACCTCTCCTTGGCCACTCCCACCACCCCCACCCCAGCACATGTCCTCACCCCGCTACTGTCTGTGTCCATTGGTTAGGCTTATATGCATGCATACAAGTCCTTTGGTTGATCTCTTACCCCACCCACCCCCACCCTCTCCTGCCTTCCCTCTGAGGTTTGACGGTCTGTTCAATGCTTCTCTGTCTCTGGATCTGTTTTTGTTCATCAGTTTATATTGTTCATTATATTCAACAATTGAGTAAGATCATATGATATTTATCTTTCTCCGACTGGCTTATTTCGCTTAGCATAATGCTCTCTATGTCTATCCATGCTGTTGTGAATGGTAAGATTGCCTTCTTTTTTACAGCAGCATAGAATTCCATTGTGTAGATGTACCACAGGTTTTTAATCCACTCATCACTGATGGGCACTTGGGCTGTTTCCAAATTTTAGCTATTGTAAATTGTGCTGCTATGAATATAGGGGTGCATATATCCTTTCTGATGGGTGTTTCTGATTTTTTTGGGTATATTCCTAGAAGTGGGATTACTGGGTCAAATGGGAGTTCCATTTTTAATTTGAAGGAAACTTTATACTGTTTTCCACAGTGACTGTACCAGTCTGCATTCCCACCAGCAGTGCACGAGGATTCCTTTTTCTCCGCATCCTCACCAACACTTCTCGTTTGTTGATTTGTTGATGATAGCCATTCTGACAGGTGTGAGATGGTACCACATATCATTTTGATTTGCATCTCTTGAATGATCAGTGACTTTGAGCACGTTTTTATATAATACATTTATCTTTTTAAAAAAAGGTTATTTCAAAAGAAACTAGATTGCTCCACATGAATTGGTTATGCATGTTTTTATGTATTTAAAGACAGTGAACTGAAATCACTCAGAAAATCAGATATTAATTACTACTTATAAGTAATTTATCCCTTTCATGTTTCTTGACACTCCTAATATTTTTTAAATATAGACATCTATTTTAATAGGAGACTGTAATTTTACCAAATTACAGTTCATCCAAACTTGTAATTTCATTTTATAATGTATGTGACTTTATGCAATATTCAATCATTTATCATTTTGTTTGGGGGAGAAAAATTTTTAAAGAGGGAATTTTTATTGAGATATAATTCACAAACAGTAAAATTTACTCTTTTAAAGTGTATAATTCTGTGGTTTTGGTACATCCATGAGGTCATGCAACCATCACCACTGTCTAATTCCAGAATATTTTCACTGCCTCATAAAGGAACGCCATACCAATTAGCAATCTGTCTTCATAAATACTTTTTTAATGTATCAAATTTCATAGGTAGAAATTCAATTCTTGTGTCTGAAAATTGAGACTGTGTGGTTATTAAATTAATGGAGTCATTTTATTATATTTCTCACATTACCTGTTAGATTATGAACAGACATTATTAAAACTTTCCTGGGGGTAGGAAGTGGGATGATTTTGTTGAGTTGACTTAAGTGAGTTTTAGTTTTGTTCCTTGGTTTTGTCAGAATTTAGTTACTAAAACTAGATTTTTCATTAATTGATTGCTTTATGGATTGAAAATAATAGTGGTTTTTTTTTTATCATGTTACTGATTATTTTCAGGAGATCAAAGTAATTTCTGGGATCAAATACAGAATCAGGACAGCAAAATTCAACTCAGTATACTTCATTTGAAAGTTTAAACAAGAGACTGTGTGTGTGTTTGGGAGAAAGCCAACAGAATCAGGGTCTCCAAAGCATAATGTAGCCAATAATGTGAGTTTCTGTTACTAAAAGAAAAAGAAAAAGAAAAAAGAAAAAAAAGAAGAGCTTTCCAGGAGAAGCATGAACAACTGAAAACAGTCAAATGTGACAAGTGTGTATTTGGGTTATGTTTTCTAGGATTAGTATAATATCAACATTTTGACTGCCAAATAAATTTGTCAAATGCCTCTGGCTCCTGGAAGTTAGACCTCAAACAAGCAATAAAGTTGAATTCATTATTGGAAAAGTATATGTCTTACTTTAATTGAAAGCATCATGGGCTTCATAAATAAGACAGACTTAAGGGTTTAAAAAATATTTTTCTATCAAGAACTGCTACTTTCTCAAGGTCTTCTGGCCCCTTTGGAAGACTCTGATGAGCCATCTAACACATTTTCTCTCTACTGCGGCTGGCCATCTTAGGGAGTTCTCCTTCCATTTGGTCATCAAGCTTCTTGTTTCCATATTCCATGATACAATCTCTAGGTTGGATGTGTGAATGCCCTCTTTTTAAGTGTATTTCCACATGTTTTCTTCTTTCCCAACTGGCAGTAGCACTTTCTTGTTCTGGTGGGTCTTGAAGGGCTTCTGATAGATGGTTCTGTTCAGTTCACTGCTCCTCCTTCTGGCAGGACTGTTCATAAATGTTCCTGAATGAAGGAGTTCTGACCCTGTCACTACATTTCCTCTTGAAAGTCAAAGCTGCAAATTCCCTTGTTAACCCATCCCGTCATCCGCCAGCCTTAATTTGACTTGTTGATGGTTACAGAGCTCCTCCAGAAGTTATTTTTTATAGCTTAAATATCATCTTCCTTTCTGCTCATTCCCTCTGAACTAAAGACAAAAGAAATCATATTTAAAATATTCTTGACTTGCTTTGAAAATATTTGCCTGACAAGTCCAAATCCTGCCATTCTTTCTCATTACTTTATTTACTACTAGAGGCCCTGTGTACGGATTTGTGCACATTGAAAGGAAATTAATTAGAAGGTGGCCCTCAGGGTGGGACTGGGAGAGATGAGCCGGACATGCCCTGGAGCCAACCTCCTGCGGTCCCTCCCTGGCTGGCCACACCTGGGGTGGTGTCAGGGCTCGAAGGGTATCTGCAGAGTGAGCAGGGTCCTTCCAGCAGGTGGGGTCCCTCAGCCTGGCATGCAAGGATCGGGCTGAAACCAGCAGTCCGACATCCCCCAAGGGATCCCGGAGTGCGAGAGGGCACTCTGCAAAGTAGCTGTTGCTGGGCAGTTCCTGTGTTGAGCATCTGCCCCCTGGTGGTCAGTGTGCATCATACCTACTTGCCGGTCGGCCAGTTGGCCAGGTGGCCATTTGCTTAGCTTTTTATACACAGAGTGGCCAGATTATTATGATCTCTGAATACATAATAATCTGGCCACTCAGTGTATATATTAGAGGCCCGGTGCATGAATTCGTGCATGGGTGGGGTCCAGCCAGCCTGGCCAGGGAGAGGGGACATGGGCAGTTGGCCAGCCTGCCTGCTGGTCCAACTCCTGGTCGAGGGGACAATTTGCATATTAGCCTTTTATTATATAGGATATACACTGAGTGGCCAGATTATTATGCGCTCAGAGATCATAATAATCTGACCACTCAGTGTATATATAGATACAAGTATTGAGCAGTTGTGTGTTCGAGAGAGTAAACTGCTTTATCTTATTTAGTACTCAAGTAAACCTTTATATAATTGCTATTATTATTTCCATTCATAGATAGGGACATTACTGGGAAGTAGAAGAGGCATAATTTTAACCCAGGACTGGTTCATACCAAAGCCAATGCTCTTAGCCACTATTCTTGCTTCTCTGCTGGGGAACTCAGCAATCATTTTGTTTTTCTTTCTTTATTCAATCGAAATTAGCCCTCAGTCAGTATGTTAAATAAGCATAAGATGTGGGGGGGGAAGGGGAGGGAAGGGTTATGGACTTACATGTCCATCCTTCTGGCAGTGCTAACTTTGCTCCCCAACTTTTGAATGAATTCAAATGACTCCACTTTGCCTGTTTTACCTCTTCTTCCATCTGGTTTTCAGTCTCTCTCTTCCAATACCTTGTCATTTCTTCTTTCCTCCTTTCATAAATATCAAGGCACAAAGGTCAAGAGGAATGGGACAGGACAAAAAAAAAAAAGCAATTCTGATTCTTTCTTCACCCCAATAGTTCTGTTCCAATAGGTAACCATGTTATGTCCTTACATTATTTAGTTCCTTTCAAAGATACTTTCACTGTACACCTCTAGTATTGTAACATGTCTTGTGTTTGTATCCACTTTACAGATGATAGAATTCCTGGGTTGAAACATACCTTAGAAAAGCTGACAAGATGGGGTTATAGATTCACAAATAACTATTCAGGTTGGCATGGTTGAAAATGTAAAATTTGCGGTCAAATATTCTGATTCAGTGTTTGTCCACTGTACCACACAAGTATTAGGGTTACCTTCAGCAAATACTGTATTTACCACTGCAATCTTGTAATACCAAAAATGGCTTGCAGTCCATTGGGATGAGTCCTCAGTTTTTAATGAATTATATCACTCACAGTATCTTCAATGCCAATTAATGTGACTTTTTTAAATTTTACAGTGATGAACAGCAGCGAGATTATTTAATGGAAAGACGGGACCTCGCCATTGATTTTATTTTTTCTTTAGTATTAATAGAAGTTTTAAAACAGGTCAGTAATTTAATGTTACTTTTATATACGATTTATTTATCTGAAAGCTACTTAAGTTTTTTAATTATTTTTGAATTTCAAGTACTGGGTCATATGAATTATATTTATTGATTGATAAAGTCCATATACAATTATTGGAAGTACTCTAATTGACTTGATCTTTAATATTCCCTTCAAATTAAGAGCCATCTCTTTTTTTTTTTCCAGATTCCTCTTCATCCTGTATTAGACAGTTTAATACATGACGTGATTAACTTGGCTTTCAAGCACTTTAAATACAAAGAAGGGTAAAGTAATTTCTCACTTTAGAATTTTGACAAGGTTGGGTGCTAAAACTAAATCAAGTTTTAGATGACCAGGGACCCCTAATGTGTCTCATTATATCTTATTTAGGTACCTTGGTCCTAACACTGGTAATATGCACATTGTGGCAGACCTGTATGCAGAAGTCATTGGAGTGCTGGCACAAGCTAAGTAAGTAAATGTCAGTCAGAACCCTTTACCACAAGATCAGGGGTGTCTCTGTGGACTCATCCCGCCCCTCCACCTTCTCTCAGGACGGAGATATGAGTGAGCTTACAGGAAGCTAGGGTTTTTTGGCTGTGTGTGCCCTGTCTCTGAAACTGACTAAAAGCCTCCGCAAGGCAAATACAAGTCTTTTTCCAATTTGTCTGCTCTGTTATTTTTTTTCACTTGACAGTTGGGTCAGATCCTACCAAGAGTTCATGAGTTTCATATGACTGCATCAAATAAAGAAATGGTCTAATCTAATTATTTCTATCTTTGCCAAAATATTCCAAAGAAGTTAATCAGTTTTAAAAGTTTTGTTGTGCTAGCTTCAGCAGAACATATACTAAAATGTTTTGTTTTCTATATTCCACAAGTGGGTGATTACGATATCATCTATGAGTGGGAAAATTCCATTCTAGAATGTCCCTTTACTATCGAGCTTACTTAATTCAGCTGAGCTAAAAATGTCCTATACTCTGTCATGGAAACAAGTCAGAGGAAAATTGTCATTGCTATATTTATCTGGCCCCATAACACTACTTAGCAGGCTAGAACAAAGTGGTGTTAGATTATAAGCAATAATATACTTCTTCCAAAAGTGATGTTACACCCTATTCTCCCATCTTCATCTTATTCCACCCTCAGGCAGATCGGGCAAGATCCTGAATGCCTAGTTAGGCAAAATGAGCTATGGACCTAATGGGAACCCAAGGCAAGAAGCCAGCTGAAAGCAACAGTGATGCCCTGATCCTTGTGAAATGCAACCTTCTGAAAGAGATTTTTATCTTTAAAGATGGAATTTCCTAACTTAGTATCATGGAAATACCCAATTTATTATTATTTTTTTAATTGAAGTACTTATTCAGCAATCCTACCTAGCCAAAACATAGATAAGAACTCAGGAATAGACCCAAAAAACTCCATGGCATGACTTAATCTGACCCAGTTTATCTGTTTATCTGAACTACCCATTTTTTCTAACACATAAAACATGAGTATTAGATGGAAGAGAGGTAGGTACACTCACACCAGTGAGAACTGAGAAGCTCAAAGACTCACAGCAACAGAGGAAAGAAAACACTGGCTAAAACTTGCATTAGAGTTAAACAGCAGAGTTATCCGGGCCATTTTGCAGGAGACTACATTGTACTTCATTTAATATAGCCCACTGTAATCATTACGGTTCATCAGTCCGTATGAAGTTTAATATGCCAAAAATAACATTTTGTGTTTTTCTTAGTTTTTGTGAATTATGCATAACAATATTCATTACTTCTTGAATGACCTTTCTTAGCTACTTCAATTTAGGGTTAGTTCTGAATGAATTGAGAACCAATATAATAACTAAACAATAAAATTGTAGGAATTGCCATATTTGGTTAGATGTATGATACACCAAGCCAATTTTTCTTGCCAACAGGGGCTTTTTCTATTTTTATGATTTCAACATTTGTCCCAATTCTGCAATAGTAGAGTGTAAGAAATGTCTCTATTTGGACAAAGCTCCAATACTTTGCCGTCACAGGAGAACCACTTGGCCAGTGGGTTCTTGTAGTTATGGTCATCACAATCAATGGACAGTTAACCTTTACTGATAGACAGTACAATCTTGAACTGGTATCATACTACGAATTATCACATTACTTTCTTCTCATAAGTGCACCAGGACCATCACTTTATCACTGCCTTAGGAATTAATGCTTTATTTGTTCTTGGGGAAAAGGGGTGTTTGCTTATCAGGTACAGGTGGTTATCTCTTTTAAAATAAACTTGGGTAATGTAACAATTCTAATTTAAGATTTTGTATCTAGTTCCTAGTGATAATGCATATGAAATATTTTCTTCATTATAACTTTAGTTTTTAATATTACTTTAGTCTTAACAGAATGACTATTTTTAATCTTAATAGTGATGATGTGCTTAATTATTGTCCTTAAGAGAAAACATTTTTGCTATGAAGTAGTATTCACCTATAGTGTTAACTTTGTCAAAGTCAATTAAGTTAAAATTAGGTATTTTAAGGTAGAGAGTTTTTTTTGTTGTTAAAACGTGACATATTCATTTAAATACTGATGATTGCTTCTAAGATTCATAGATTTCAAAACTACTTTCTCCTTATGTGATAAAATTTTAATGTATGCCGAAACCGGTTTGGCTCAGTGAATAGAGCGTCAGCCTGCGAACTGAAAGGTTCCAGGTTCGATTCCGGTCAAGGGCATGTACCTTGGTTGCTGGCACATCCCCAGTAGGGGGTGTGCAAGAGGCAGCTGATCGATGTTTCTCTCTCATCGATGTTTCTAACTCTCTATCCCTCTCTCTTTCTCTCTGTAAAAAATCAATAAAATATATTTTTAAAAAAATTTTAATGTATATATTCTTACTCTCACTTTTAAAATATGTACTATTCATTTTAAAGCAGAAGTTATTTGTATGTGAATGTCATTTAGCTAATGTTTTTACTAAAGATAATACTAAATACTAAAGGCACAGTCATTGAAGAGAAGTTTATTTTTCCCTGAAATTATCTTAAGGAAAATTTGATTTTAGTACAAATAGATTTTAGGATTATTTTTATGTTAAAATAACATGCTTTTGTCATTTTGGAATTTTTTTATGTAAAAGGTAGCCATATTTATTTTCAAATAAGAAATAGGCTTTTAACTACTAGCTCATGAGAATATTGAAATAGTGGGTTACACAAATAACCTGCCTTTTCCTACCTCTCCTTGTTTCAATTATGAAAAAGAAATGGAAAATGTTCCTAGGTATCATGTGGTCTTTAAAACAATATAACCTGTAAGATTAATTAAATTTTTAAACTCATATTTCATTATTAATTTTTATAATCTTGATTGAAAGTCATTTTCATGGCTTTCCATGCCATTTCTTCTCCCTACCCTCTCTCCATCTCTGCCAAAGGACCTCTGCTTGCCCTTCTAGATCCTTAGATCCCCTCTGAAATCTCTAATTATCCAGCTGAAAAGAGTCTCTTCATTCTCCAATGCCCTCTACCTGCTTTTAAGTATATTATTCAAATAAAAGACAATGGAAGATATGAGAAAGTGATTTGGCCTGGGGCATTCAACCTCCCTGAAGGATCAGAGAGATCCAGGCAAAGTGCCAGACACATGCTAACACACCTCATTATTATTATTATTATTATTATTATTATTATTTATTCACAAGGCTCCTTGTCAAAAATACATTATTTTATCTTTCCAATTAAACTGTACACTGTTCTAGATAGGGCAGGAGCTACATTTCATAGTTCATGACTGTCATGAACTATGCAGCTGTATTATAGTGGAAATTCCTGGAATTTGGATCAGAAAAACCTGAGTTTGAGTCTTGTCTTTGTCACTTTAGTCTTCCAGATCTGTTTCTTCATTTGTAAAGTGGAAATGCAATCACTGCCTGACTCAGTGGATTGCTGTGAAGATAAAAATGTAAGAGTGTATGTAAGGTACATCAAATATACACCATCTTACACATGTATCTGATTGTTATTCCTGATTCATACCAATACCTTAGAAACTTTAGCACATCAGCTTCACCTGTAGGGCTTGTTCAATAGGATGACTGGACTCACCCCCAGAGTTCCTTGTTCTGGAAGTCTGGGGTGGGACAGAGAATGTGTTTCTCACAAGTTCCCAGGTGATGCTGATCTGGGAACCACACTTTGAGAACCACTGATCTGGACATACTATCGCTTAAATACATTTTGCTTAAAAGTCTGGCTCTGCCAGCTATGTGACTTCATTACAAAACCTCTGCCACAGTGTTTCTTCTGTAAAAGGGGCATAATAATAGTATCCCACTAAAGTGGTTGTGAGAGTTAAATGAGTCACCCTATGTGAAGTTCACTGAACTTTGCCTAGCATATTGTAAGCTCTGTCTGACTACTTGTGGCTATCATCATCAATTTTATTCTTTTACTCTAAGAAGTAGAAAAGAATGATGACATTGGAGTTTGGAATTTATATTTTCTGCTCCGTTATCTTCTTAAAATCTTTTTTATTGTGAAATATATATATATATAGCAAACCTAAAGGGAAAAAATCCACACATTGTTTAGAACCAGACAAACAATTTTAACCAAATGTTACCAGATGAATACCACGTCATTTCCTCCACCCAAGCTGAGAACTAGGAAATTGCCAGCTGTCAGAAGCCCCTTGTACCAACCTCTCAGTCATACACCCCTGTCGTTGCCTTTTAGTGAAACAGTCTCTGTATTTTATCACCCTCTTAATTTGTCCTAAAATTTCTACTTGGGGGTAATAAGAGTTGCTGATCCATACTTCCGAGGCTCTACTAGATGGCTTTAACTTCTATCATCATGATTGCCCTCTCCCATCATGCCTTATTAATTGTCCCGTTTAACTTATGCAGAACCTCCGGCTGATGGTCTCAGGAAAACAAAAGCAGTATCATGACTCTTAGAACAATTTCCTGGTGTTTTCTTTTTTTAACTAACTGTGAAACTGTCTATCTCAGAAATAGTTTGGATAACTTCTGTGTTTATAGTCCCTCACCCTCAGGTACTTTGAAAATTTGCTACCACCTTGCATTCTAAGATCTATTCTTTTTTTAATCCTATATAATAATGTTGTAATTAATATTATTAATATTATTTTATTTTCAAACAATACAAATGCCTTAAGTTCCTTGGGGACTGGATCTTTTCTCATATATGTAGTAGAGAACTTACTTATCTTGTAGAGCTGATTTAAATTTTCCCATTACTAGATTTTCTTTTAAACTAAAAATAATTTTCTTTCATAATCATAAACTTAACTAGTAGCTGTTTGCACAAAGATTCGTGCAATAGACCTTCATTCACCTGGCTGCCTGCACCAGTTTTCTGCCGGCACCGGGGACCCAGGCCTTGGCTGTGGCCACCGCTTTCTGCCTTCTTTCAGGGTCGGGGGCTTGGCCCCGGGTGGTGGCCTTGGGCTCGTCCGCACCCAACATCCCTGCTAAGGATCGCAGGAGCCGGCCCCCAGTGGTTTCCTGCGATCCGTGCAGGCTCCCCACTGGTGCCCAAGGCCGAGAAAGCCTCCGCCTGAGGCTTTCCCGGCCTTGGGCTCCACCACATCCCAACATCCCTGCAACGGTTTCCTGGTGGGCGTGGTTGGTGGGTGTGGCTTGGTTAGTGGGCGTGGCTTGGGTGTAGCGAAGGTGCGGTCAATTTGCATATTTGTCTATTATAAGGTAAGAAACTATAAATAAAACAACAACTTAAAACTTTGGAAGTGGATATGGGCATTTTCCTGGGCATTATTCCCTGTCACTGTCAGAACTAGCAAGCCTGACATGCTATTGCTCATATGCTCACCATTGATGCTTCAGACCCTGGGGGTCTGCAAGTGTGTTGGAAATTGCTAAGCCTGAAGAAATGGAGCTCGGTTTAAGAGCTGTACTACTCTGAGAAAATCTATATAACCTTGGATCTTACATCTATCCTGAAGGAGATGTTGAGTATTTACAGAATAACAAGGGAGAAGATGGGACTCTACCAAAACCCCAATACCAACTCCTTTCAAAATTGCAGCCACTGTACTTTGATTTGAAGGACCCCCATCCCTGTTCCCTGTCACCCTGAGATGCTGGAGGCCTCCATTACAGTCGCTTTCCTACCCATTATTTGATAAATCACTCATATTCTCTTCTTAGATTCCATGCTGTGAAGAAGAAATTTATGGCAGAGCTCAAAGAATTACGGCACAAGGAGCAGAGCCCATATGTTGTTCAAAGCATCATCAGCTTGATAATGGGAATGAAATTCTTTCGGATTAAGATGTACCCCGTGGAGGACTTTGAGGCCTCTCTTCAGTTTATGCAGGTAATACCTTCAGCAGAAAGACCAAGGACTATCAGTCTGAGTGACTCCCTTCCTCAAAGTAACTCACCTGGAATGTGAAAACCCAGTCACTTGTCAAGGTTGAAAAAAAAATTCCTACTTTTTCCTTAAGAATTCAGAAAGGGTTTTGTAACCAAATAATAGAGTTGCAGGCACATAATTTTATTTTTAAACTTCACATCACCTTTGGAGCAGGGTATCCAGAGGAATGTCTTATTTATTAACCTTTTCTCTCTCTTTCCCCATCTCTCTCTCTCTCTCTCTCTCACTTACTCCCATTGGCTACATATTGTTCTGTAAATAAAATATAGCTGATTTTTTACTGTTTAGAGTTAATAGCATTAGTTGGCTATGCTAATTCATAGGCATCAGAACTTTAAATAATGAAGAGATCTTTTTATTCATACTATCAGAAGGAATTTAGAAAATTAACCAAACCATACAGGTTTAGGTGTCAGTTACACAGTGTTTACTATTATGTGCTAACAAAGGGATTGTTGCTAATGAGGATTCCACAGAATATACAGCTATTAAGTTTACAAAACTTTAGTATCTGAAGGGATATTTTTAATGCTGCTCTGAATCAGACTTAGTGAAATCTTAATAAAGAGCTAAGATATAGGGGCTATGAATATAACCTGTACCACTTCATATCCATTAAACCAGCTAGAATAAAAAAGACAATGTTGCCCAGCTGATGTGGCTCAGTGGTTGAGTATTGACCTATGAACCAAGAGGTCATGGTTGGATTCCTAGTTAGAGTACATGGCGGGCTCGATCCCCAATGTGAGGTGTGCAAGAGGCAGCCAATCAATGATTCTCTCTCAGCATTGATGTTTCTATCTCTCTCCCTTTTTATTCATCTCTGAAATCAATAAAAAATATATTATAAAAAAGACAGTATTAGCAAGAAGATATAGAGAAATTGGGACCCTCGTACACTGCTGGTGGCAGTACCTTCGGAAAACATTTTTGAAAGCTCCTCACATGGTTAAGTCTATAATTACCATATGATCCAGCAATTCCACTTCTAGGTGTATACCCAAGAGAAATGAAAATATATGTGCACACAAAAACATGAATGCAAAAAAAATGTTCATTGAAGCACTATACGTAACAGCAAAAAAGTAGATACAACCCAAATGTTTATCAATTGATGAATGAATAAATTTAATGGGGTCTACAATATTATTTGGCCATAAAAAGGAATGAAGTACTGATATGTGCTACAATTCAGATGAACCTTGAACATAGTATGGTAACTGAAAGAAATTGGACACAAAAGGCTACATATATGATTCCATTTATAGGAAATATCCATAATAGGCAAATCTATAGAGACAGAAAGTATAGGGCTGGAGGAAGGGAGTGTGAGTAGGGAGACTGGAGATGACTGATAAGGAGGGCAAAGTTTCTTTGGAGGATAATAAAAAGTTTCTAAGTTTGAGTATGGTGATAGTTTAGTAACCAGACAATCAATGGGTCCGTGCTGCCTGTCACTACTTGAGCCAATTAAGCAGAGACAGGGTTGAATCATATATGAGCGTTTATTCCAATAATGCAGGCAGTGTGGGAGAGCAGCAGGTCATCCACAAAAACCTGCTCTGCAGCCCCCCATAAACCAGCTGCTGATATAGGGTAGGACAGAGATTACATGGGGAAGTAGGAGGCTGGGTGGGACTCCATTGTTTGGACAACAAGGTTGTTAAATCTTTCCAAGATAATAGGCAGGTCTTGAATGAGAATGGACCACTTTCCAAGGTTGACTCCCAGGTCCCAGGGGAGTACAACTCCAGCCAGGTTAGAATGCCCTTTCTTTAACCAGCGTAAGGCAATCATGGTTAACAGAGCATGATTAATATTTCCCGTAACCGTAGCTAGTCCCCAATATTCTATTTTTTGCCCTTAACAGTTTTACAACAGTGAATATACAGAAAATACACTTAAATAGGTGAGTTGCATGGTATGTTAACTATATCTCAAAAAGGCTGTTTTTAAAAAAGAATTTAGGCTGTGTATCAAATTTCTTGGGTTTGGGTTTGAATTCAAGCTTCAGCACTAACCAGCTCTGTGACCTTGGGCAAGTCAGACTTAACCCTTCCCCTACCTTCCCATCCCAGGCCTCACTCACCTATCTGCAAAGTGGTGATAATGACACTAACCTTAGACAGGGGTTCTGAGAATTCTCAGTAACTGCTATTATTAAAAATAAAACTATTATTACTTTTATCCCTCTCACCTAATTCATGTATCCATGTACTTGAATGACGATTTGAGAGAGTATTTATATACACATGCAAAATAATGTAGGGAAAGGGTCACAGTGCTGGGAACCATAAAGCTCCACTCTGTTGTCAGTGGCTTTCCATGCTGGCAATGACTATCTTGGGGTGAGGTCTTAGTATTGTTAACGAAAAAAAACATTGAAACCTGTAAAGAATTTTAGTGAGTTTATTTGAGCCAAACTGTCGACATATGCCGGGAAGCAGAACCTCAATGAATTGAGATAATGCTCCAAGGAATGGCGGGTTACATCTGTATTTATACATTGCCATCAAAGGAGGGACATAGGTCGGCTACATGAAATTCATTGGTGATGGATTAAGGAGGTGGGATAAAGTCAAACGGTGGGAAACCCCTGGGATTGGATAAAAAGTAAAATGATGGACACATACTTAGGTGGGTACAGGAACAATTAACATGATAATGAAGGAATTTGAAGTATCTGTCCTGGCGCCCACCACATTTGGTTGTGCCCCAGGGGCTCCAGCAAAAGAAGGAAGTTACAAGTTACCCAGACATCTCACAGACATCTCACAGATATGTTATCTTAGAGGCAAAAAGGCAAATGGGCTCAGGAAAGAAGATCTAAGTTGATCTTTGTCAGGGAAGATATCAGCTTAGGAATGACTGCCCACTATAACCTGTTTGTAGTTAAATATTTAATTTTCAGACCATCTTTTGTGGTTATTTTAGGTCTCTGAGTTTTCAAGACTGCCACACAGGCCTCCCCTGAGCTTGTCAGGTTAGCAGGTGGCTTCTTTCGTTCACAGTATGATAAAGATAGACTTGGGACTTCAGTAACTATTATTGGCAATAATCCCAATGTTGACTGGAAATAAGTGGTAGTAGCTAATATCGATATTAACATGTCACCCCAAATACATGTTGCCTTTGACTCTTCCATGAAAACAACACCTAATAAAGACCACAGTAAGTTTCTCCCAAGGCCAGGAAGGAGAAAGGGGCTGGCAGAATTCTGGACGGGCCAACCCCTACTAGATCCCTGGGCAACACAAAATATCCTTTCATTGACAACAGTCCACAGGCAAAGGAATCCTTGCTTAAGGAAACTATTGCAAAGGTTTTCTTGTCTAAGGTAGGGAAGGAAAGGCTTCCAGACTTGCTTGTGAAACTGTCGGAATAAAAAACACACTTAAAATTCAGGGCTAGCAAGTAAACAGCTTTGTACCCAGGGATGTCAGGGCCTCAAATAAATATAATTTCCTCTTCCTCTCTTCCCATGTTTACCTTCTCTGGGGGGTGGGGAGGGGGGGGACGCGGTTCTGTGTTTCTGAATCAATCCAGGGCTCAGGGCATCACACACAGGAAATAGTCAATTGAAGTTTGTTAGAAATGAATGACTGATCGAATCAACCAGAAAGTCAGCTGATGAATGCCTGCTTGCTGGTTGTAGTGCTTTGTCCTTTCAACTTGGTGATTTGAGATGGAAGTAGGAGGGGAGTGAGAAAACCAGCCTTGGAAAATGTCATTGGGGCCATTGTTAATTTTAATATAAATGCAAAATTCATGGGTTTTTTAAAATAGATTATGGAATATGCAATGTTAGTATGGATGGTGGAATTAAGAGGCATTTACTTAAATTTGTGTAAATAGATTTTATATGCATATCTCAGTCTATGTTCCTGCCCTTCATTCTTTTTCTGCTTCCCAGGAATGTGCACATTATTTCCTGGAGGTCAAAGACAAAGACATCAAGCATGCCCTGGCCGGGCTTTTTGTTGAAATTCTTGTCCCAGTTGCTGCTGTGAGTTGTTAAATTTTCACGTCTAAGAACTTCTTCAAATTGGATTAGATAACCAACAATTTAATTAATATAGTATTAACATGCATCTCTGTTACAGGCTGTTAAAAATGAAGTCAATGTCCCCTGCCTTAGAAACTTTGTCGAAAGTCTGTATGATACCACGCTGGAACTTTCTTCTCGAAAGAAGCATTCCTTGGTTAGTAACTATGAGAAAATCCAAACCACAAAACTGCAGAGACTAAATTCCTAGGCTGGAATCTATTCAGGAATCACAAGCATTCCACTGATAGGAGAATTATCTACAACTACCTCAAAGAAAGGTAGCATTTCAAAATTTGGAGCTTGCACTCAATATTGACCATGATTAAATCATGGTAATATAAGGAAATTAGGCCATGTCACCTTGGATGACCCTTCTAGTCCTAAGAATTGTGTTGTTTGTTTTTGAGATTGCCTTAACTAATTTTTGTTTTAATTTTTAGGTATTTTTCCATGAAGGCTAAAGTTTACAGTCACAGTTTCTCTTCTCAGTCCTCAAGATTCTTCTCTGGCTAATTCCTGTACCATATTCAGAACCAAAGTGTATCCAGACAGGAGGGAGAGTTGGGACACAGATAATTCCCCATAAGAAAGGTTCTCAGAAGGCTGCGAAAACAATTTCTGGAAAAGCTTTTACACTAAGAGCAGCATAGAAAGTTCTTTTGAATTCCTACCTTTTGCTCTCAGTGGTAAATAAAGCTCTGATTTATGAATTGGTCAGTGTTTTACCTGCTGTAATTGCCACAGTGTGGGTGAAGGAGCAGCTTGCTTAGGTCACTGGTTACTGGCATGGTTGATGCTAGTCTTCAAAGTGTGAACATTTCCACCATTATTTAAGCAGATACTCAGAGTTGCTTTGCTGGTATTGGTGGCAAATTTGCTCATTTGTCTACATTCTGTGGTCATTGTGACTGATGCTTGGTTGTGTGATTTTGTTGTTGTTGTTTTTGTTTTAGATTTCTGGCCTGAATTAGAGTTGCACTCAATGGTAGCAGTAGTTCAAAAATCAGTTTAAAATTTAGTTGATTATAAAAGAAAATTAGGCTTTTGGTTATGATGGCAACATAGGTAACTGTGGGTTTTTTATAGAATATGTGGTAGAGTGTGGTAGAATTAAGATGTATTTACTTAAATTTGTGAAAATATGTTTTTAAAAGATTTTTTTTTTTTTATTTCAGCAAGGAAGGGAGAGGGAGAGAGATAGAAACATCAATGGAGAGAGAGAATAATTTGGTTGGCTGCCTCCTGCATGCCCCTCACTGGGGATCAAGCCCACAACCTGGGCATGTGCCCTGACCTAGAATCCAACCCTGACCTCCTGGTTCATAGGTCGACAGTCACTGAGCCACGCTGGTCTGGCTGTGTAAATAAATTTTATATGCATATCTCAGTCTATGCTCCTGCCCTATACCACACTGTTGTCTGTATCTCTGAGGTTTCTTTTTTGCTTAATTCCTTTACCTTTTTCATCCAGCCACCTGCCCCCTTCCCTCTGACAGCTGTCAATCTGTTCTCTGTATCTATGGGTCTGTTTCTATTTTGTTTGTTAGTTAATTTTATTCATTAGATTCCATGTATAAGTAAATCATATACTTGTCAGTCTTGAAACAATAAAAATCCTAGAAGAAAACAGGCAGTAAAATCTAGGACATTTCTCATAGCAATATTATTGCTGATATACATATCTCCTTGGGAAAGAAAAATGAAAGAAAAAAATAAGCAAATGGGACTATATCAAACTAAAAAGTTTTTGCACAACTTTTTATCAACAAAATTATCAACAAAATGAAAAGACAACCTACTGAATGGGAGAACATATCCGCCAATGATATATGTGATAAAGGGTTAATATCCAAAATTTATAAAGAACTTATAAAATTAAACACAAAAAAAAACAACAACAAAAAATGGACCAATGGCCTGAATAGACACTTCTCCAAAGAGGACATACAGATGGTCAATAGACATATGAAAAAAACTTCAACTTCATTAATCATCAGAGAGATGCAAATTAATACCACAATGAGATATCACCTCATTCCTATCAGAATGGCTATCATAAATAAATCCACAAACAGCAAGTGTTGACACTGGCTAGGATGAGGACAAAAGAGAACTCTCTTGCACTGTTGGTGGGAATGCATACTGGTGCAGCCACTGTGGAGAGCAGTATGGAGTTACCTCAAAGCTATCATTTAGAATCAAAGGTCAGATAAAAAGCTTCTCAAACAAGAGAAAGCTAAAGTTCATCGCACCAAACCAGTATTACATGAAATGTTAAAGGGTCTTCTTTAAGAAAAAGAAGAAAAACATGGCAATAAATGCATATCTAAAGAGAACCAAGAGGGCAGCATAGGTAAACACCTGTACTTGCATCCTCTCACAACCTCATCAAAATTACAACTAAAATATAGAATAACCATCATTCAGAACTGCCTGAAAGCTGGCTGAGTGGAAGTTTTACAACTAGGGAATTAAAGAAAAAAGCACATTGAGACTGAGAGGAGAGGCGGAGGCTCAGAGAGGCTGGTCCGATACCCAAGTGTGCTGGGGTTTTTTTGTTAATCAGGAGGGAGATCATCACTGCGGAGGCTGCCCATGGGGAGCAAGGGGTCCCAGCCCACACCAGACCCCCAGCCCAGGGTTCCAGAGCTGGAAAGAGAAGTCCCCGTAACTTTGAGCTGTAAAAATCAGCAGGAATTTTGGCTGAATGACACAGAAGCTACTGGAGACCCAGGTGTTCTTTTTAAAGGGCCCACACACAAACTTGCACAGTCTTGCTTCTTCGGAGCGCCAGCACCAGGTGGCTTTGGGGGACCCAGACACATAGGAGGAACAGCATTGATTGCTTGGCATCAGGGTAGGAACTCAGGGGATGCTTTCTTCCAGTCCGGGGTGCTTGCAAGGGTCATTGTTCCTGTGCTGGGACCTCTTCTGTCGCAGGGTTGACTGGCAGCCATATCTGAGTCTCAATGAATGTGGCCCACATTATTTTCTCCAACCTGGGGATTCCTGAGACCCCACCCCATCAAATTTGCAGCTCTACCCAAGCTGTTTGCAGCAGCTTTTTCATATGAATGGCCTGTCCTGGATCAGGATTCAGAATTTGCTAAAATATTTAAACAAGATGCAGCTGGTGACAACGTGCCCCAAACCTATCAATAAAAGGCCCACTGGAGACCCGACTCTAGCATCAGCCTACCTTGCTTCACACCTGGACCTTACCTCCTGCACAGCAGTTCTCTCACTGTAGTTGTAGCTGGTCCTCACAACCAATTGGTCTGGACATCAGCTCTTCCCAGAGATTCCAACAGCAATCAAAGGTCAACTATAAGATTGTGCACACAGCCCACACAGGAGCACACCTAGAGTGCTCAGCTCAGGTGACTGGGGAGGCTGAGCTACTGGGCCCTAAAGCACCTACTACACAAGACCACTCTACCAATTCCAGGAGACATAGCAGCTCTGCCTAGTACATAGAAACAAACACATGGAAGCAGTTAAAATGCAGAGACAAAGAAACATGTCACAAAAGAAAGAAATGGAAGCAAGCAAACTACTGGATACAGAGTTTAAAATCATGGTTATAAGGTTACTCAAGGATCTTCATGAGACTTTCAAGACTCTTAGTGAGAATGTCAAAGACATGAGAAAGGACCAGTCAGAAATTAAGCATACACTAACTGAAATAAAGAGCAATTTACATGGATTTAATAGTAGAGTAGAAGATCCCGAGAATCAAATCACGATTTGGAATATAAGTAAGCAAAAAATACCCAATCAGAAGAGCAAAAAGAAAAAGGAGTCCAAAAATATAAAGATAGTGTAAGGAGCCTCTGGGACTTTAAGCATATCAACATTTGCATTATGGGAGTACCAGAAGAAAAAGAGAGAGAGGAAGATATTGAAAATCTACCTGAAGAAATGATGACAGAAAATTCCCCTTACTTGGTGAAAGAAATAGACTTACAAGTCCAGGAAGCACAGAGGAACCCAAAGTGGCTCACACCAAGACACATCATAATTAGAATGCCAAGGGTTAAAGACAAAGAGAGAATCTTAAAACCAGCAAGAGAAAAGCAGTTAGTTACCTACAAGGGAGCGACCATAGGACTGTCAGCTGATTTCTTAACAGAAACTTTGCAGGCCAGAAGAGAGTGGCAAGAAATATTCAAAGTGATGAATAGTAAAGGACCTACAACCAAGATTACTCTCTCCAGCAAAGTTCTCATTTAGAATTGAGGGTCAGATAAAGAGCTGCACAAACAAGAAAAAGCTAAAGGAGTTCATCACCACCAAAACAGTATTATATGAAATGTTGGAGGGTATTATTTAAGAGGAAGAAGAAGAGATTAAAAAAATATATGAACAATAAAAAGGCAACAAATACATATCTATCAGCAGTCAAATCTAAAAATCAAGATAAATGAACAAGAGATCTAATGAATAAAATAAACTGGTGAATAAAACAGAATCAAAGGCATGAAAGCATGGAACAGACTGATGAATCTCAGAAGGAAGGGAGGAGGGAAAGATGAGAAGAGATTAACCAAAGTTCTTACCTATGGACACAGACAGGAGGGTGGTGAAGGCCTGGAGTGGGGCAGGAACTGGGTGGAGGGGACAGTGTGGGGGAAAGGGGATATCTGTAATACTCTCAACAATAAACATTTTTTAAATTACTTAGAAAAATAAATAAATACATATCTATCAACAATTGAATCTAAAAAACAAAATAAACTTACAGAACAGAAACAGACTCATGGTAATAGAGAACATTTTGATGGTTGCTGGATGGGAAGGGTGTTGAGGGCATGGATGAAAAAGGTGAAGGGATTAAGAAGTACAAATTGGTAGTTACAGAAGAGTCATGAGGATGCAAAGTACAGCATAGGGAATGTAGTCAATAATATTCTAATAACTGTATGATATCAGATGGTACAAGATTTATCAAGTTGGTCACTTAGTAAGTTATATAATGTCTAATCACTGGGTGTACACCTGAAACTAATATAATGTTGTATGATAACTGTAATTGAAAAACAAAAAATGGTTTAAATAATTCAAAAAAAAGAAATATTGAGGTAGCAGAAACTTAATTGAACCTAGAATTACAATCTAAAATCAACTACTTTTGAGTTTGTTAAATCTTAAATTGAAATCTAGTATTATTCCCCTACCAATTCACATCCCACAATGATTTTATATTTAAGCCATGTGCATAAACATGTATTGTCTGCACATACTTTATTTTTATCTCTGATGTCTTTTCTTTTTTTTTAATTTAATAAATCTTTATTGTTCAGATTATTACAGTTGTTCCTCTTTTCCCCCCCCCATAGCTCCCCTCCATCTGGTTCCCATCCCACCCTCTTCCCTTACCTCCCCCCACTGTCCTCATCCATAGGTGTACGATGTTTGTCCAGTCTCTTCCCGCAACCCCCACACCCCTTTCCCCTGAGAGTTGTCAGTCCACTCCCTTTCTATGCCCCTGATTCTATTATATTCACCAGTTTATTCTGTTCATCAGATTTTTAATTCACTTGATTTTTAGATTCACCTGTTGATAGATATGTATTTGTTGTTCATAATTTTTATCTTTACCTTTTTCTTCTTCTTCCTCTTCTTAAAGAATACCTTTCAGCATCCTACCTAATAATAGACAAATATGCAAATTGACCATAACTCCGACACACCCACAAGCCACGCCCACAAGACACACTCACCATCCAATCAGAGCGAGTATGCAAATTAACCCATCCAAGATGGCTACAGCCACAGAGAGCAAGGTTTCCCAGGCAACAGAGGGAAACAAGCTTTCTGCCAGCCGTTGCAGGCCTAAGCCTCCACTCAAGCTACAAAGTTTCAATTATAGAAGGTAAACAAATTCAAACAGAAATGGCGTCAGAATGGAGCTTGAGAGAGCAGGCCAGCATTGCCACCGGCAACAGGGGAAGCAAAGCTTTCCACATACCCTGGCTGGGCCCACCCACTTAAGGCAACAAAGTTTCAATTATAACCCCAACAGAAATGGCTGCCGGCGTGGAGGGAGCCCCAGGCTTGGCTCCGCTCCAGGCTACAAAGTTTCAATTGTAGAAGGAAAATAAATTCCAGATACCAGGGCCTCTGCTTGGGTTGCCAGGGGGCATGGCCAGCCTACAAACCACCACAGGCCCCTCGCTCAGGCCGCCCCACGCCCCAAGGGAACCCCCACCTGATCCAGGACGCCCTTCAGGGCAAACCAGCTGGCCCCAACCCTGTACCAGGCCTCTATCCTATCTAATAAAAGAGTAATATGCAGATTGATCATCACTGCAATACACAATATAGCTTCCCCCATGTGGTCAAAGATCCTGCCCCCATGTGGACACAAGATGGCCACCACAGGTGGCCAGCAGGAGAGGGCAGTTGGGAGGCACTCGGCCTGCAAGGGAGGGCAGTTGAGAAGGACCAGGCCTGCAAGGGAGGGCAGTTGGAGGTGATCAACCCTGCAGGAGAGGGCAGCTAGGGGTGACCAGGCCAGCAGAGGAGGGAAGTTGGGGGCAAACAGTCTGGCAGCGGAGTGGTTAGGGGGTGATCAGGCTGGCATGCAGAAGTGGTTAGGGGCAATCAGGAAGGCAGGCAGGCAAGCAGTTGGGAGCCAGCAGTCCTGGATTGTAAGAGGGATGTCCCTCCAGGGGTCCCAGATTGGAGAGTGTACAGGCTGGGCTGAGGGACACCCCCCTCCCCACCGTGCAGGAAGTGCACCGGGCTTCTAGTTTCATATAATACTGGTTTGGTGTTGATGAACTTTTTTAGCTTTTTCTTATCTGTGAAGCTCTTTAGCTGACCTTCAATTCTGAATGTCAGCTTGGCTGGGTAGAGTACTCTTGGTTGTAGGTTCTTGCTATTCATCACTTTGACTATTTTTGCCACTCCCGTCTGGCCTGCATAGTTTCTGTTGAGAAATCAGCTGACAATCGTATGGGTGCTCCCTTGTAGGTAATTAACTTTTTCTCTTGCTGCTTTTAATACTCTCTCTTTGTCTTTTGCTCTTGGCATTTTATTTTATTTTTTTTTAAATATATTTTATTGATTTTTTACAGAGAGGAAGAGAGAGGGATAGAGAGTTAGAAACATCGATGAGAGAGAAACATCGATCAGCTGCCTCTTGCACACCCCCTACTGGGGATATGCCCGCAACCAATGTACATGCCCTTGACCGGAATCGAACCTGGGACCCTTGAGTCCGCAGGCCGACGCTCTATCCACTGAGCCAAACCGGTTTCGGCTGCTCTTGGCATTTTAATTATGATGTGTCTTGGTGTGGTCCTCTTTGGATTCCTTTGGTTTGGGGTTCTGTGTGCTTCCTGGACTTGTAAGTCTATTTCTTTCACCAGGTGGGGGAAGTTTTCAGTCATTATTTCTTCAAATAGGTTTTCAGTATCTTGCTCTCTCTCTTCTTCTGGCACCCCCATAATTCTGATGGTGGTACGCTTGAAGTTGTCCAAGAGGCTTCTTACACTATCTTCAAATTTTTGGATTCTTTTTTCTTTTTGCTTTTCCAGTTGACTGTTTTTTGCTTCTTTGTATTTCAAATCTTTGACTTGATTCTTGCGTTCCTCTAGTTTGCTGTTGGGTCTCTATATAATATTTTTTATTTCAGTCAGTGTATGTTTAATTTCTAGTTGGTCCTTTTCCATATCCTCGAGGGTCTCTCTCATATCCTCGAGGGTCTCGCTAAATTTATCGGCCTTTTCTAGGAAATTCTTGAAAAACCTTATAACCGTGGTTTTGAACTCTATCTCCAGTCATTTGTTTTCCTTCATTTCTTTCATTTGTGATCTGTTTCTTTGTCTCCGCATTTTCGCTGCTTCCCTGAGTTGGTAGGGTATCTTTGTGTGCTAGGAGCCCTATATGGGCCAGTGGCTCAGCCTCCCCAGTTACCTGAGGTGGACACTCTTGGTGCACCCCTTTGTGGACTGTGTGTACAGCCTTGTTGTAGTTAAGTCTTGATTGTTGTTGGTATCAGTGGAAGGAGTTGACCTCCAGGCCAATTGGCTGTGAGGATCAACTGTGTCTACTCCAGGAGACAGCCTTATTCAACTAGACTTGCAAAATTGCAAAAGCCTCTGTGCTCAGCTTGGATGGGGCGGAGTTTCAGGGTGGAGCCAACAGCCTTGGCTTCCCGTCAGCCCAGCCCTATGAGGTTCCTGGGTCTCAGTGTCCCTCAGTGTCCCTCAGTACTCACTGCAAGCACCTCTGAGAGAAAGGTGCCCTCAAGTTTTGCCCGCTGCCAGACAGTCTAGTCTCTCCCCTAATGAATCTGGATTCCCAGATTCTCGCCCAGAACTTGGGTTCAGTGCAGTCAGAACTGGGGTTCAGCGGAGTCCGGAGCTTTTGTCTCCTTCCCGCCAGGGAAATCCAGCAGCACAGTCAACAGTCCGTCCTCTGCGCACATTCACGTGTGCGCCTCTGGACCTCTGCCTTTCACTGCTCCCCTGAGTTTCTGCCTTACAGCCCAGATTCCCCCAGTATGAGCCTGGGTCCCCAGGGTCTCGCCCGGAACTGGGGTTCAGTGCAGTCAGAACTGGGGTTCGGTGCAGTCTGGAGCTTTTATCTCCTTCCCGCTAGAGAACGCCAGCCAGGCACTCACCCACCCCGTCCTCTCCGCCTCCATCCTCTCCACATGTGCGCGCCGGTGTCTCCATATCTCAGGCTTTTATAGCTCCTCTGATTTTCCTTGTGGTTTTCTCTTTCCTTCTAATTGTAGAATTTCCAGTCAGCCAGCTTTCCTGTGGTTCTGGATGGTGTCTGTTTTGTCTTTTAGTTGAATTTTTGAAATTGTTGTGTGAGGCTGCAGTTTAGGTGTTTATCTATGCTGCCATCTTGGTTTCTCTTGCACATACTTTTAATAAATTATTGGAATAAAAAAAACTGTGATTATTTTAATAACAAAAAATAAAGTAAATTAAAAATAAGTTAATGAATTGTTAAGCACTGACTCTCATTGTGGCAATTGCTTTTTTGCTAATTCAAATTAATGGACAAGCCAGTAATATTTTTTTAAAATCTTCACTAGCCTTAATTTGGGGGGGGAGCCATAAAGGTATATGGCCTCTGGTTCAGCAAAGTGGTGTCAGGTCTGCATGTATATTTCTTGGGTGGCTGCCCATTAGCTTTTCTGTCTTCTTCAGCTGCTGCAGGCAACTGGCCCATTTAGGCTGGAAAAGTGCAGTAGCACCTCTGTTTATTCAGTCATAAGAAATTCCTTCTGTGGTTAAATTTGTCTTGGTGGAGTTTACCAATGCAATAATATTTCTTTTAGGAATCTTGTTTAATTACAGAAAGATAACATGCAAAAGAAAATATATACACCTACCTCTAAGTCAGGAACAAACTAGTAGATGCTTTATAAGCAATAAAGCCAGTAACATTTTCAAAATTAGTGTGCCTTCCTCCTTTCCCTCTTAGGATTGAGAGTTATTAAAAAAAAAAAAAAAAGAGTTTGGACCTACCCAGATTTTCTCAGTGGTTAGAGTGTCGGCCCACAGACTGAGGGGTCCCAAGTTTGATTCCTGGTCTAGAGCACATATTTGGGTTGCAGGTTGCTGGTTTGGGTGCATGTGGGAGATCTCTCTCTCTCTCTCTCTCTCTCTCTCTCTCTCTCTCTCTCTCTCTCTCTCTCTCTCTCTGTCTCCCCTCCCTTCCACTGTCTCTAATACTCAATGGAAAAAATATACTCAGGTGAGGATTAACCAAAAAAAAACACACCAAAAAATGAGTTTGTGTTTAACATTAAGAAGTGAAGACTAAATCAATGTATCAGATTTTACTTATTGTACATGAAAGTTGTACACAATATATAACTCTATATTATTCATCCCCATTGTCATCAGAAAGCCTCTGTGAAATATCCACCTCTGTGTTATAAGGACCCTGTTTATTCTGGCCACATAAGGAGGTTTCAGAGAACTTGTGTTAACTGGTTTGTTGGACTATAATCCTCTGGATGTTGTCTTCTTTTTCCGCAGGCCTTGTACCCCCTGGTCACCTGTCTGCTCTGTGTCAGTCAGAAGCAGCTGTTCCTGAACAGGTGGCACATTTTCCTCAACAACTGTTTATCCAACCTTAAGGTTAGTATTGTTGGCTCAAAAAGTCTTTCATAAAAATATATATGATTCTTAATCTGGTATATGTGCTTTTGAGAGTGATTTCTGATATTTTCAGGGGAATTATCGTATCCTGTTGGAATAAAGAAAATTTAAAAATATTAATAAGGGCTCTCCTTATCATATATAGTCAATTTTAGAAGGTAACTTAGGGATTAGAGAAATCACTTCAAATATCTTTTCTGGATCACTTTAAAAGTAGAATTAAATGCCCTCCTCTTATATGCCTCTACTGTCACATTTTACCTAAATGATTTTTTAAAAATGAAGTCACACTTCATTGGCAGAGCATGTGAATTGATTTCAGAAGCTCATGAATTGCCTCTAGGAATATATTTGAGTCTAGGAACATATTTGAGAAAGAAGTTCCATTCTGTGGGATGACTGATTTGGTAATAGAGAGCACTTATTTCTTGTCACTGTTATTTGTGATTACTTTAAGGTATTCTCTTTGAGCCACATGCCAGTCTGTCAGGCCCAAGCCTTCATTGACCAGCTCTTTTCAGGGAGGCAGCATAAGGGCCTGGTGATATAAGAAATAAAGTCATGGACCCCAAAACTGCAGAACCTACAGAGAAAATAACTATAATGATTAGCTTTAAAATTGGCTTTAAAATTTGCAAGTGATAAACTCATTTTAAGTTTTAGTGACCTATTGATAAGGGACAACTAAATGAAAACCATCCCTAATATAAGTGACATAGAATGTATTTTTCACAATTGTGCCATTGTGTCCAAAGATGTTGAATTTCTGTTTATAAGTTTTATATTTGCTCCTATAGAATTTTTGAGAAATATACTCAGCTATGAAATCCTGTATGTGCTTATACATGTTGCCTTTTTTGTTATAAGACACTTAAATTTGATGAAGTGGTTAAGATTAATTATATTATTTTGGCATTTGTCATAATTACACAATAATCTGTTTCAGAGCTGTTTTAAGCACCAACTATGTACTGGCTCTAAAAGCTGATTGTAAAATCCAAGACTAGAACCATTTATTTTCTTTAAATTGGCAGTGAACTATAATAGCAATGAATATAGAATCAAGCTTTTAAGTATTCTGAAAAACAAAAATTTTCCAGGTTATCAACTATGATATAATGGCCACTTTCAGATATTTTATTTAGGTATTTATCCATCTGTTAATACACCTTTAACATACAGTCCAATGCCATTTTTTGGTAAAAACTTTTCAGGTATTCAGTAATTGGTTCTAGTTAAACTTTTGTGTTTTACATTTCATACAGATAGAAAGTGGTCATTTTGTTCAAAACAAAAAAGAGAAATTATTACAAATGTTCACATTGCATTTATATATATGCTAGATGTGTTTGAGATTAATTTTAGTTAGAATTAAAATTATATTTTGCATGGCAATGTATTGTTGTGGCCACAAATACCAAAATCTTTTGTCCAAAGTTGCTTTTGAAGTATAGCAGGATAATCTTAGTTTGGAACTCAACTGCTTCAAAGTTAGAATATTGTTTGGAGTGCTAGTCAAAGCCCACCCAAAAGTCTTACTAATCTATATATATAAAAGGCTAATATGCAAAGTGTCCCCTCGGGAGTTCAACTGGGGACTGCGAGTTCGATCACTCGCTATGACATGCATTGACCACCAGGGGGTGGTGTGGAACGAAGGAAGGCCCTGGCCAGCAGCCAGCAGCTGGGGAAGGAAGGCTCGGTCCCGCAGCCAGAAGGCCCCAATCGTCCCTGATTGCCGGCCAGGCCTAGGGACCTACCCATGCATGAATTTCATGCACCGGGCCTCTAGTAGGGTTATAAACAGCCCTAGAGAGAAGAGTTTCTCCATGCAAACACTTCAAGCATTGGGATTTGTAAAAGAGAAAGGCAATAAGATCCCCAAAAGTCAATAGTATAGAGACTGAACCAGATTCTAGAATTTAGTTCAATTCACAAGGTACTTATGAAGTGCCCATTGTATATGGACTAGGGAAGGTACTGGAAGTGGGGAAAATAGAGGAAGTCAACTATATAAAAATTTGATCTAGAATAAATCTCTGTTCTTGAGGAACTTAGCATTTCATTGTGGACTATGTAATGAAGTTTTGACATGCATAATACAGTCAGTGAGGAGTATAAAAGTTGGGAATACAGAGATGCCTGTGCCATTTATAGAGGTCTGGTGTCCCATAAAGCATGAAAGAGGTAATTGTTAGGCAAAGTAAAGGCAACCATATTTTACTTTATGGGTAATAAACTGTTAGAATTCACATCCCCAGGCTAAAAGACGTAACATATTCTTAATGAATTACAATTGAAATAAAATTATATTCCATATATTTAGAACTAAACCCAGTAGGGATTTAATGGGACCATTTGAAAATGTCATAAGTGTTCAGAAAACCTTCCAGACCTCCTCATGAGTCCTCAATAGGGAAGAAAGACCTGAGGAAAAACTAACATGGCTTCAGAAGTATGGTTTGTCTTGAGTAGCTTCAGTAATTTATGGGATATAGAACCAACCATATCATCTCATAAAGGACCCCCAAAATTCTTCCCTCATTGTCTTCCCCCCTTTATCCCTCCAGCACACTTTCCACTTTGCCTCCTCCTGCCCCACACATACTTAAGAGTGATAAACCTGATGTTTGAACACAATGAAATTAGCAGCCATCTGGTGTATTCTGAAGAACCAAGTCATCAAGGTGACATAGAGAATAATATCAGTGTGTGTGAGCATCAGTGAGCTGCTGCTGTTATGCTTAATTAGTGTCAGTCTGTCAAAAGCAATGTCATTTTTTTTCCATTGGTAACACAAACATTATTATTTATACTTAAACTCAGTTAACCATATATTAGCAACATGGCCTTGTAAAACGATGAGCAACATATGGCACCTTCTCACCACAGTATTGACATCTTTCAGACACTCTTGGTCAGTGGCAACTAAAACTTTTTTCTTGTATATATTTTATGTCAGAATCTACATGTATTGAGCTATAAAAAATGACACATTTCCTTCACATCTGCCATCTATGCCTAATTCTGAAAAAAAAAAGGGGGGGGGGAATGTAACTTGAAAACTTGATTCAATAGTACATTCATTTTTGTTTTTAATCCCCATTTATTAATAGCTCTTTTTAAATGTATTTATTCAGTATTCATAATAACTAGGTGTTAGTTTCTTATCCTTTAAAATGGATATAATAAGGAGAATATTTAATTTTATTTTCTCTTACAATAAGAAATATAATATGCCAGTGAGATTCAGATTATAAAAATAAAAAACAAAAACAGAAAACTCAATGTTAAGAAAGGTATTTATAACAGCAATAGCTCTCATTAATTAGAGATTGGTTGTAAGGTAGGCCAGTGGTAGGGGCTTACATACATTCTCATGAATCTTTTTTTTTTAATTTTTTAATTGAATTCAGAGAGGAAGGAAAAAGGAGAGAGAGATAGAAATATCAATGATGAGAAAGAATCCCTGATCGGGGATTGAGCCTGCAACCTGGACCTGTGCCCTTGATCGGAATTGAACCCGGGACCCTTCAGTCCACAGGCCAACACTCTATCCACTGAGCCAAACTGTCTAGGGCCATTTTCAGGAATTATCATGATAATGTGACAGGCTACACTGAACTATCTCTATGCTTTCATGGATATTATTTACATTTTTCTAAAAATTTTGCTAGAATAGCGATACTTCATTGAAGGGTAGACATTAATTAGTATAGTTTCATAGTCCTAGAAATCAAATACAGAATTAAAAATGGTTCTCCTTTCTTTCATCTCAGCCCCTGCTTGTGCTTGAACTGGAATGCATTCAGTCAGTCAGTCAGTCAATTGGTCAACAACTTCTTATAAGAAGTGTACCATGTCCTGGGAATAAGTGGTGAATAAGTCAGTAACACTCTCTAGTCTCTTAGACCTTGTGATTTAGTGGGAGAGACAGATAGTAAACACATAAACAAATACAGGAAAAGAAAACTTCAAATAGTGATAACTGCTATATAGAAAATCAAACAGAATGTTATGATAGAGAATGATGCATTCAGGAGGGACGGGACAGGGAGGTATAAGGGAGGTCTTTGATTTCCATTAAGGATCTCAAAGTATGGTTGCCATAAATACATTTGATGAAACTTGTCCTGAGCATTTAACATATATTTGTATGAAATTATCACAATAAAGCTTAAGGAGTGCTTTTTAAAAAAAGTGTTCTTATAATAATAAGGGTATTAATATCTTTATTTTATAAGTGGAGATATTGAATAATAAATTAAGGATTCCGGAGTCTGCTGGCACACATTAAAATGTATGGCATCATTTATTTTAAAGCAACTACTCTTCTCTTTAGAAATACAAAATTTTACATGGTACATATTAGCTATTTTAAGTATTAATTTTAAATAGTTATTTTCCTTTGATATTAATCTTATTTCTATAAACTTGAGAAAATATCTTACCATCTATGTTTCCAATCTGTCAAAGGCACATTTCAAAGTGGAATTTACAAATTCTTATAATGCCTATAAACTGAGTCTAAAAACTAGTGATCAGATGACAAGCAAATATATTACTTTCCATGAATGTCTTATTTATTCAGCCACTAAATAGAAAAGTAATCTCCATGAATTGTCAGAACAGTAATTTTAGAGGTTATTATAGACTATAGCACATAAGTTATTTGGATAATACAGTCACAAAAAATAGTGAATTGTGATCAAAGTAAATTGATACAAGTATCAAAAGGAAATGTCAAAAAGAAGAAAGGTGTTGACTATGATATGCAAGGGAATATAACAGTAGCCTTAGTTGAAGTGAAAGAGAAAACTCAAAGGTATTTGAATATGAAAAGATCAAAAGGTGACTAAAATTTTTTATCAATCTACCTTGATAGATATTTGCATAATATATTAAGGATGCATGAGAATCTCCAAGCAAGCCATATTTATAAATGGCCCATGTGACTTGGTACAGATGGTCAGCTGATGGACCTTAGAAACATTGGTTTGTCCAGTGAGGCCATCAACAGCCAAGTTATTGGTGAATTCAATTATCCTTACTGAATAATGTTAACAGTGAATTGCTTTCATTAAGCCAAAAGCAAAATTTAAAGTTGGTCATGGTGTTGGGCAGGCTGACATGTCACATGATGTGGATCAGGTACCAGCTCTGAGATGAGACGCAGGATCCAGGGAAGATCCACTCTGAAGCCTACTAGTTTCTTTAGCAGTTTTATCAACAGAGCTTCAGAGCCATAACTAATGTATTGTTGGTTAATTAATTGATGGAGATGCAGATTCCAATGGAAGAATAGAAATCAGTAGTTTGAGACATGCAAAAAACGTCTATATCCTAAAATATATATGGAGCTCCTATTATGTTAGCTGCTGTTAGAATAGAAAAGTAATGAAGAAGAAGTCCTGTTTTCCAGTAGAGAACAATCTAGTAGGTGCAGTAGCATACAGGGATGGGCAAAAGTAGGTTTACAGTTGTAATACATAAAAAATATAATAATTAATAAATAATCCTATATAATAAAAGCCTAATATGCTAAGTGTCTGGTTGTCTGCTCGGCCATTCAACCAATCAAAGCGTAATATGATAATGATATGCTAAGGTCGCTCAACCGCTTGCTATGACATGCACTGACCACCTGGGGGCAGACAGTCAACCATTCTCTATGACGTACACTGACCACCAGGAGGCAGACGCTCCAACTGGTAGGTTACCTTGCTGCTAGGGTCCAGCTGATCAGGACTGAGTGAGACGGGCTGGACATGCCCTGGAGCTCTCCTGCGGTCCCTCCCCAGCTGGCCAACCTCCTGCATCGCTCCCTGGCCCTGATCGTGCACCGGCCTGCACCCTCTCGCAATCTGGGACCCTTCAGGGGAGGTTGGAGAGCTGGTTTAAGCCCGATATCCACAGGCCAGGCTGAGGGACCCCATCAGTGCATAAATCCATGCACCAGGCCTCTAGTATGTAATATAAATAAATAATAATACAAGAATAAACTGTTTCACATACTCACAACTGTAAACATACTTTTGCTCACCCCTGTATTTGAGCAGCCTCCAAATAAGTGGAAAAATTAATGCTTTAAAGACACTGGAGTCAGATTGCCCAGGTTCATATTCTGGCTCTGCCACTTATTAGCCCTCTGTGCCTTGATTTCCTTATCTGAACATGAGAATGATCACAGTATCTGCTTTATAGGTTGTTGTGAGAATTAAAAGGAGTTAATATATGCACAGCAATATAACAATGCCTGGCATCATAAACACCAAGTAATATATATCCTCCAGTTTCTGAGAAAACAGTACTTATGGAGAAGTCAGTTTCTATCCCAGCTGTTATTTGAGCAAGTCATTTGGCCTCTCTCAATGATAAAATCCCTCAGTAGATGCCATGGTATGGGAAGCACTTTTGAATGTGAGATGTTTTGTGATATCCTTATTGATATATATAAAAGTCTGTGACCGGTAGCTATGACACACACTGACCACCAGGGGGCAGGAGCTCAATGCAGGAGCTACCCCCTGGTGGTCAGTGCACTCCACAGCAGGAGCGCCACTCAGTTGACCAATGGGCACCAGACGCAGCTGAGGAGCGCGGCTGCAGCGGCACAAGCCTCTCCTGCGCACACTTCCCCTGCGCGCCCCTCCCCCATCCAGACCGGGACTGGGATTGGGACCAGCATCTGGACTTCTGGGCACAAGCCTGCAGCCGCTTCTTGGTCATGGGTACACCGGTATCGCCCTAGGATGGGCATGCGGAGACCACAGCAGAGCGGCAGCTAGCCTACCAAGCAGCGGCAGCAGGTTCAGCGGGGCCAGGATGAGTGGGAGCTGCATATCGCCTAGCCTGGGCTCGGGTTCCTCCCCAGCCGCAGGCTGCTTTGAGCACTGCTAATCCCTTAGGGGATGTTGGACTGCCAGTTTCGGCCTATCTCCACAGGCCAGGCTGAGGGACCCCCCACCAGTGCACGAATCCGTGCACCAGGCCTGTGACCGGTAGCTATGACACACAGTGACCACCAGGGGGCAGGAGCTCAATGCAGGAACTACCCCCTGGGACTGAAGGGTCCCGGGTTCGATTCTGGCCTAGGTTGCAGGCTTGATCCCCAGTAGGGGGCGTGCAGGAGGCAGCTGATCAGTGATTCTCTATCATCATTGATGTTTCTATTTCTCTCTCCCTTCCTCTCTGAAATCAATAAAGAAATATATTTTTTAAAAAGAATAAAACAGCTAAAAGGATTATGACAAGATAAATGGAGAAATAAGGGAACAGTAGTAACGTAAAAGCAAGGAGGTAATTAGAAGCCACTTAAGGACTTTAAATGCAGGGAAGTCAACAATCATGTCTGTGGTTTAAGGTATCATTTGACAGTGCCAAGAATGGAAAATAGGCAAGGAAACCACTTTAGGGGGCAGTCAGAGCCATCAATGATATCATCTTGAAATGCTAAAATATCAGTTACCAGTACAGGATCTATTTGTAAAACAGAATAAAAACTTACGTGTACCACTTTGCTCTTCAGTCTTTATGGGAGCAAAAACAGACCATCTCAACATATTCATAATAGTGAAAGAACGTTGGTCACAAGAAGACACACCAAAAAGGTAACTGTGAGGGAGGTGGACAGGAAGATAGTACAAAGGAAGTTGAGGTTAAACAGAAGACAGTAATATAAATCATTTAGACAAGAAATGCCAGTTAGGCTCTTCAGTGGAACTTAGATGATATTTCCCCTACCCCATCATGACTCACAATATGAGATAAGGCACAGGAGAGAATTTTGAATGATATACAAACACATATAAAAGCTCCCAGAAATCAGGGCCTACATCTCCCTGTTTGCTGCTGGGCCCTGGTGCCTTGTACATAATAATAGTTACTGTGGACAAGAACAGTGCTCAATACCCTATGTGCATTGACTTGTTTAATTCTCATACCACTCCTGTGAGGCAGGTGGGATTCTCATCTGCATTTCACGTAGGAAATCAGGCCCAGAGAAATTAGGAGCTTCCCTGAGGTTGGTCACACTGTTAATAAATTGCAGAGTGGGGAATATTCAAATGTAGACAGTGTGTGTCTAGAGTCTGTTTTTAACTACTAGGTAAGCACATCATACATGTTGGCTGCTTTGTACTGATTGGAGGAAGGATAACCAAAATTTTTAAATGATGGCATATTTTAAATGCAAATTTAGTAGTTTGATAGTTTACTTAAAGTTTGTTTATGTCACCAAAACATTTGACAAATTACAAAGTATACCATATCTGTTTTATTTATTTATTTATTTATTTACTAGACATTATTTTTTATTTTTTTTAAATAAATCTTTATTGTTCAGATTATTACAATTGTTTCTCCTTTTTTCCCCCCATATCTCCCCACCACCCGGTTCCCACCCCCCTCTATCCTTACCTCCCCCCCGCTGTCCTTATCCATAGGTATGATTTTTGTCCAGTCTCTTCCCGTACCCCCTACACAGACACCTCTTTCCCCCTGAGAATTATCAATCCACTCCCATTCTATGCCTCTGATTCTATTATGTTCACCAGTTTATTCTGTTCCTCAGATTTTTAATTCACTTGAGTTTTAGGATCACTTGTTGATAGATATGTATTTGTTGTTCATAATTTTTATCTTTACCTTTTTCTTCTTTTTCCTCTTTTTAAAGAATACCTTTCAGCATTTCATATAATACTAATTTGGTGGTGATGAACTCCTTTAGCTTTTTCTTATCTGTGAAGCTCTTTATCTGCCCTTCAATTCTGAATGATAACTTTGCTGGGTAGAGTAGTCTTGGTTGTAGGTTCTTGCTATTCATCACTTTGAATATTTCTTGCCATTCCCATCTGGCCTGCATAGTTTCTGTTGAGAAATCAGCTGACAGTTGTATGGGTGCTCCCTTGTAGGTAACTAACTGTTTTTCTCTTGCTGCTTGTAAGATTCTCTCTTTTTCTTTTGCCCTTGGCATTTTAATTATGATGTGTCTTGGTGTGGTCCTCTTTGGATTCCTCTTGTTTGGGGTTCTGTGCGCTTTCTGAACTTGTAAGTCTATTTCTTTCACCAGGCAGCGGAAGTTTTCTGTCATTATTTCTTCAAATAGGTTTTCAGTATCTTGCTCTCTCTCTTCTTCTGGCACCCCAAAAATTCGGATATTGGTACGCTTAAAGCCATCCCAGAGGCTCCTTACGCTATCCTCACACTTTTGGATTCTTCTTTCTTTCCGCCTCTCTGGTTGGGTGATTTTTCTTCCTCATATTCCAGATCTTTGGTTTGACTCTTTGGGTACGGTGGTCTACAGTTGAGTGTCTGTATATTCTTTATTTCAGACAGTGTATGCATAATTTCTGACTGGTCCTTTTCCATTTTTTTGGTATGCTCATTAAGTTCCTTGAAGGTCTCTTCAAGTTTCTCAGTGATTTTTAGAAGATTCTTGAGTAACCTTATAAATGTGGTTCTGAACACTGTGTCGTCCATTAGTTTGCTTTCCTCCTCTCTCTTACTCATGACATACTTCAGTGTCTCCGCATTTTGGCTGCCTCCCTGTGTTGATGGAGTGGCTTTGTGTGGTCAGTGACCTATAGTGGCTGGTAGCTCAGCTTCCCCAATCACTCTAGGTGGTTGCTCTTGGTACACCCCTTTGTGGGCTGAGTGGAAAGTCTTGGTGTAGTTAAAAGCCTTGATTGCTGTTGGTACGCTGGGAGGAATTGACCTCCAGGCCAATGGCTGTGAGGACCTGCTGTGTCTATAATGGAAGAATTGCTGTGCTGGAGACACAGTAGGGCTTTGGTGCTCACTGAGTCTGCCTCTTGAATGTGTCCCTTATGAGAGTGGTTGAAATCTGGTGTCATCCACACCGACCACTAGATACCCTAGTGTCTGGATCTCCAATGGGGTGCAGGTCTGAGGCCTCCCAGCAGGAGCTACAGCAAGAGCTACAGTTTTCTCCTCTTTGCTTGGGCGGTTTTGGAGCAGTCTGACTGGAGCTGCAGTTAATTTGGTTGAGCTGCCACAGAACAGGCCATTTATATGTAAAAGCCGCTGTGTGGAGCCTGGGTGGGTTTGTAGAATGTGCGGGGCGGGGTCTCAGGGTGGGGCGGGGTCTCAGGGCGTCACTAGGCTGGGGCGTGGCCAACGGCCATGGCTGCCTTCAGTGGTCTCTGCCTTTCCGCGTTTCCAAGTCCCCATGTCCCGTGCTCCAGAGCAGCAAACCCTGATTGCTGGGCGTACCTCTGCAGAAAAGTCACTCTCACTCTCCGACCGAAGGCCGAGAGTCCAGCTTCTCCCCGTAGGCGTCTGGGTCCCCCACGTGTCCCCAGAAACTGGATTTCAGAGTGATCGGGAGTTTGTCTCCCTTTGGTTTGAAGAAAAGCCGCGCGCCCAGTCGCCCGCCGCCAGCCTGCTTCGCGCGCGCCTCTGTACCTCAGCTCTCCAGTGTTTGCGCTCCCTTCTCTTCTTAGTTGTAAATCTACCACTCAGCCAGCTTTCCCGTGGTTCTGGGTGGTAGACATTTTGTTTTTTAGTTGTATTTTTGAAATTGTTGTGCGAGGTGGCAGTTTAGTTGTTTAACTTTGCCGCCATCTTGGTTCCTCTAGCTACCATACCTGTTTTAATTACAGGCAAAAAAGATCATTATTTATGTAGAAAGCCTGCATCTAAAAAATTTAGACTTTTTTTCTCCTGGAGCTAGAGAAGTAGTTGTAAAGTATATTTGGAAGAATAAACATAGAGAAATATCTGATCCAAGCCCAAAAATAAAATTAAAAGAAAAATAAAGCAGTGAATAGTGGAAGAATAGGCCATATAAAACCTCAAATATTAAAATGGTGTGATATTACCACATTAATAGACAGACTAATAGAACTAAAAAGAATCCAGAGATAGAGCAAAATGTATAGAAACTTAGAATCTTATAATAGTGATCACACTAAAAAGTTTTTTTAAGACTATATAGACATAAGAACTATCTTTCCTAAATCTAAAAAACTACTCCCTAAAATCTTTTCCAATCTTTACCTGATTCATCTTTATTCAGTAAATAGTTTAAAGATAAATTTTAACTTTTAAATAATTATGAATTCTACAAAAATCAGTGCCTGAATTATCTGCCCTAAGAATAAAACAGCTAGCCCTAGCCAGCTTGGCTCAATGGATAGAGCATAGGCCTGTGGACTGAAGGGTCCCGGGTTCGATTCTGGCCCAGGTTTCGGGCTTGATCCCCAGTAGGGGGCGTGCAGGAGGCAGCTGATCAGTGATTCTCTATCATCATTGATGTTTCTATTTCTCTCTCCCTTCCTCTCTGAAATCAATAAAGAAATATATTTTTTAAAAAGAATAAAACAGCTAAAAGAATTATGACAAGATAAATGGAGAAATAAGGGAACAGTAGTAACGTAAAAGCAAAGACCTATAAGAAAATTGAGGGATATTTAAAGACTGTTTAGCAAATACATCAATCCCCTGAAAAAATGGCAGGAATTCCAATAGATGTCCAGGGTAAAAATGCCCCTTTTTTCAAGATGTCTAAACATGAAGTTGAAAGGCTCTACTAGAGGTTTGTTCATCAGGGGACACTCAGGAGGGAACAGTTTTAATGGGATGGGTTTCAGGACACTGAGGAAAAGCAGAAAGGCCTGCACAAGTAGACTATACAGAGGTAGGGTTCATCTGATAGAAAGGAAGGACCCTGGAGTGGGAGTAGGGAAGCCATCTCCTGACATGGAAATGGATGAATATAGCCTACCTAAGGTTTAGGGAGCTTGTGGGAGAATACAGGATGGGAGGTAGGAAAGGTAGGTTAGAGCCACGTATTGGCTGTTCAGGTATGCCATGTCAAGAAATGTTAACTTGATACCATAGGCACTGGGAACCACCCAATCCATGGTTTTTAGATAGAAAGGAATACAATTAGATAGGAGAGCAGAGGGGGGCTCAGTTTCCTCCTCTCTGGCTGATGTGTTATTGCCTGAAAGCTGGTCTCTGTGCTATTGCTGGTTTCCCTGCCTTGTTTCTGTTTCCTACACAGCAGACAGGACTTCTTACATGTCTCGTCGATCGTAGTGGCTTCCTGTTATCATCATGAGAACTCTGTTCTCTTACTTAATATGGCATGTAGGGGCGTCCCTCATGTGACTCCTGCCTTCCTCTTGAGCCTCACTGACCACTGCTCCCTCACTTGTTCCCATGCACTGGCATAGCTCTCCTAGCTTCCATGTCCTGTTGCCTCTGCCTAAAGTATTCTCCCTTCTCATTATTTTTTAAAATATATTTTTATTAATTTCAGAGAGGAAGGGAGGAGGAGAGATAGTAACATCAATGATGAGAGAGAATCATTGATTGGCTGCCTCCTGCACCGCGCCCCCCCCCTCCCCCATGGGGATCAAACCTGCAACACAGACCAGGAATTGAACTGTGACCTCCTGGCCACTGAGCAATGCTGGCCAGGCTCCCATTATTATTTATACCATTCAAGATTTCTATTGCCAAGCACAGTACCTGGCCCAGAGTAGATGAATGGATTAAAGTTCACTTGAGTTTCAGGCCACCCATGAGAACTGTTCCTGACCTTGTTCCTTGAGTTTACCACAGGTTCCCCTTCTCATCCTCTAACTCCTATCCCTACCAGCTTTTCACACTGTCTTAGATCTTGTTGATTGCTTTATTATCTGTCTCCCAGCTCCTATAGTTTGGGAATACCTCAGGAAAAGGATTATCTTTTATATCTATCTCCCAGGTTCTAGCACAGTGCCTTACTGCATATTAGCTTCAATAAATGTTTAAGGGTAATTAGATGGGGGTGGGGTTTGAGGAATCAAAGCAATAATAATGTTGACAAGGGCATAACAGCAATAGAAAGAATAGATTGGTTCTCCTCTTGGTGCTAGGAGAATGAGCTCCCTGGTACTGGAGGAAAAAAAGGCAATCTCAAGTTTTCCCTGGGCAAAGGAGAGAATGACATGCCTTCCCCCAGAACTACTCTGTCCTACCCTCTAGGCCAGTGGTCGGCAAACCGCAGCTCTCGAGCCACATGCAGCTCTTTGGCCCCTTGAGTGTTCTAACTCCACTTCTTCAAAATAGACTCGCCCAGGCCGAAAACCGACTTCTGCGCATGGGCCACGAAGTTTCAATCGCACTGTACGTGCGCACCCGCACGTGATATTTTGTGGAAGAGCCACACTCAAGGGGCCTAAGAGCCACATGTGGCTCATGAGCCCCGGTTTGCCGACCACTGCTCTAGGCTATTTGGATCCCTCCTCATAGATGATTTATCCAATGGACACCAAGAGGCAAAGACCCCACAAGTCCCTGATTATGCGGTGTCCCTTGTAGGGGCCCTTCATTCCCAGGCATTGAGAAAAGAATAATCTTCATATGTCACCATTTACTCTGAAATCTTACATCTTGGTTTCTGTTGTAGAATAAAGACCCCAAGATGGCTCGAGTTGCACTGGAATCTCTGTACAGATTACTTTGGGTTTACATGATTCGAATTAAATGTGAAAGCAACACAGCTACTCAGAGGTAAGGAGCTGGCCTGGGGTAACGGTAATCACATCACTGAGTTCATGGTAGCCACATCACTCAGCCAGTGAGAGGATGTTTTGTTTCATTACTACCTACACTAACCCAATTAGAAGCTGACAGTTCCTGCAAGATCTAAGTCCTTAGTTATTGGCTCAGCAGCCGTGACAGAAACTCCAGCCTCAACTGGACAGCCAAGTTCCATGTCCAGGGATACATTTGTCACATTAAAAAAGAAATGGCTACAATTTCCCAACTGTCTGTAGTTGGAACACTTTTCATAGAGCAATTATGCTAATGGAAAGGGATAAAGTGGTTTGTTTTCTTTTTCTGAATTTTGTCTGATACTAAGATAAGGTGAAACATCTGCTATTTTCCCTTGAAGAACTGGCGCTCAGCCAATCTTGCTTGTTTTCTCTTTTTTCCTTTATCTTTCAGCCGTCTTATAACCATCATCACAACACTTTTCCCCAAAGGGTCCCGTGGTGTGGTACCAAGGGATATGCCTCTGAACATCTTTGTGAAAATCATTCAATTCATTGCCCAGGTAATGGACAAGCTTCTGGCGTGAGCCTTCTAGTTATCTTTAAGTAGCCAGTCTCCTTCTTGGGATGTACTAACAGATGAGGTATCTAAAATATCTTACATGTATTGACTTTTCAGAATGGGTTTATAAGTGTTTTCACACATAGCTAGTGACTTTTGCTTCAAAACAAATTGTGACATGGGAACGTAGAGTGCTTTCAGCATGTGACAAATGAAGGAACAGAGACAGAGTTTAAGTGATTCACCCAAGGTCCCAGAGCATGTTAGTAAAGGTATCTCTTAAACTCATAGTCTCTGGCTTTTTTTTTTCCTTGATTCTCTGCTCTGGATTATGCAAATCAGGAGGAAACAAAAGAGTCTGATGTTTGGAGGAAACCAAAAGAAGATAATTTAGTGAAATTTGATGAGTAAAAAATAATGGTGAAACTTTCATTCTGTGAAAAAGAAGAATGTAATAAGAATATTAGCATTTATCAAACACTCTTTGCTAAGAATAGTTCTAAGTATTTTACATGTATTAAATTACTTAAAAACTGGAACCAATAATATTAAACATAGTTTTTAGTGTTTAATTTACTATTTAGACCTAAGATTTTTGCTTTATAATTCACTTTGTGAGTAAATGGTTTTACTCCAACTTTGTGATTTACAAAGGAATATGAAAAGACAATTATTCCAGCTCAGTCTGTGCCTTGAGCCAGCTCTATACCCCTGAACAAGTCAGAGAACATCTTTTTTCTCAGTTTCTTTATATGTAAAATGTGAATGAAAATGCTTGCCCATTATACCTAGGATGTTGAGTGGATAAAAGGAAATAATAGGTATGAAAATACTGTTGAAACACAATTGACATTGATATAAAGACATAAGTTTAATTGTTACTATCTATAATAATAAAAGGGTAATATGCTAATTAGACCGGACATCCTTCCAGACAAAACTGGGGCCAGAGGGAAGCCAGCCCGGGTCCCAGGTTCCTGCAGGTGGCCAGAGGGAAGCCAGCCCGGGTCCCGGGTGCCAGAGGGAAGCTGGTGCAAGCAGTTGGGGGAAGGAAGACCTACACTTGCACGAATTTTATGCATCAGGCCTCTAGTTTAATATATATCTCTGTGTGATTGGCACAATGAAATGCCTCTGTAATATTTATACTTAGGGAAAGGACATTACTTGCATGGCAGGCAGATGAATGTAACCTTTCTGCATGTAATTATCATGTGACTGAGGATGGGCTTCAATTATTCTGGAATAGGTTTGATAAAATGAGCATGTCATATCTTCACAGCCACTGTCTCAAATTATTATAATCTGGCTTCAACCTTCTCATTTACGTAACCTTGACATACTTATTTGTCGGTTATTCATTTCACTTGTAGAATTATTTGTTGTAATATGAGCCAAAGAATTTGAAATGCTAGAGAATAGAAGAAAATGATAATTTTGCAGTGGCTTTTAACCCTTTGCACTCGCTTGCTTTTTCTCGAGCTGCTACCGATACTAACCGTGTCGAGTCACACTCGACATCCAAGTGCAAAAGGTTAAACAATACATTGTAAACTGAATTTCAAGAAGGTGTCAGCATTTGCAAAACAAGCAGGAAGAGTTGAGCCTGAATATAAGCCCAGAGACTTCAAGTGTTTTTATTTTTCCTTTGTTGTTTTTGGATTATTAGTCATTCTGTGCTTGGGGGAATAATTGCATATCTACACTAATTAAAGGGCAATATGCTAAATTAGACTGGGAGACCTTCCGGACATCCTTCTGGACAAAGCCATGGTGGCGAGGCCAAGGCAGAGGCAGTTAGGGGCGATCAGGCCAGGAGGGGAGGGCAGTTGGGGGCAAGTAGGCTGGCAGGGTGGGGAAGTTGGGGGCAAGCAGGCCGGCCCAGGGAGGGGCAATTGGGGGCGAGCAGGCTGACAGGGGGGGCAGTTGGGGGCAATCAGGCCAGCAGGGGGGACAGTTGGGGGTGATCAGGCTGGCAGGGGGGCAGTTGGGAGCAAGCAGGCTGGTGAGGGGCAGTTGAGGGTGATCAGGCTGGCAGGGGAGGCAGTTAGGGGTGAGCAGGCTGGCGGGGGGGGGCAGTTGGGGGCAATCAGGCCAGCAAGGGGGGCAATTGGGGGCGAGAAGGCCAGCTGGGGGGGCAACTTGGGGGGAGCAGGCTGGTAGGCAGAGTGGTTAGGAGCAATCAGGCAGGTAGGCAGGTGAGCGGTTAGGAGCCAGTGGTCCCGGATTGTGAGAGGAATCCCAGATTGGAGAAGGTGCAGGCCAGGCTAAGGGGCACACCCCCCCCCCCCCCGTGCACGAATTTCGTGCACCAGGCCACTAGTATTACTTATAATTGCACATAATTGCATTATAATGAGAGCATCCCTGTGCATTACACAAAAACAGAAGCAGCTTCACCAAAGATTCAATGGGCATGTTCTTTCTTGGGGAGTCCCCATGATCTGTGACACTGAGCAGGACTTCTACTCTTAGTAGCCACCTGCTTGGTACATATGATGAAAGTAGATATTTCATGTTTAATTTGTATCTTAACAGTTTTTCATTTGTTTTGTTTTCTCTTTTTCACTACAGGAACGTTTAGATTTTGCAATGAAAGAAATCATTTTTGATTTTCTTTGTGTGGGAAAGCCAGCAAAAGCTTTCAGTCTCAATCCAGAGGTATGAGTGATCATTTTCTGTTCCTGTAATAGTGTGGGCATTGATAGAGTCACACCTTTGTAACTCTGGAGAATGGATGAAAGACATCTCCTCTAAAAGTCTTCTGTGTGTTTCTGTCCATGTTATTTGGCTAAATAGTACAAATGATGGCATTTGAGAAGTAAGATTTTAGATGAATAGACTTAGAATGATGAAAGGTTGGTATGCTACCAGATTCTGATCATTTATAATAGAGTACACTATGCCCCCAAAGATAATCTCTCACTACAAGGAGGTTGTTTTATTTTTTAAAGTCAGTGCATTTATTTGTAATTATTTTGATGCAGATTAACTAGTTGAACATTAAGAACTGATAAAGCAGAAAAAATAAATATATCTAATAAAGTACTAAAATCTAGTGAGATTAAATAAATGATGTATGAATATTTGTTTCTGTAGCAGCATCACAACTCAGGGCTAGGCAGTCATGGAAATGAGGGTATAGTGGGCATGATACAGGATGTGGAGCGATGGGCCTGTGAAAATGAAAAGCAAATTCAGCTTTAAACTTTTAAAAACACATTGGCCAATGGAAATATGCCTGACAAGCTGCCTCTGTGCAGCTCTTTTTCTATCAGACTGTAGAAAGAGTACTGGACTGGCAGTCAGCAGAGCTGGATTTGCCACTTGCCATGGGAGCTAACACTTTTACCAGCTATATGACATTTACCTCTCTGCACTTCAGCTCATCCACAAGTACAATGGACAAAATACTTTCTTAGGTCACAGAAGAATTGTGATATTATGATACTACAAACCTGAGAGAAGGGAGGGGAAAAAGGAGGGAGGGAAGAAGTTGCACACCATACAATTCCTTTTAAAAGATTATTCCTGTCATAACTGTGATATTGTCTAGATCCTTCATTCTGTCAGTGAAAAAGGAGATCCAGAGGCTCCAAATAAGCATCTGGTTAGTAGCAAAGGGAGCATAGGTCTCCTAGTGTCTTCATGCTTCTTCCCCCCACACCCTGGATTCTCTTCTTGGTGTAAGGTTGCCACAGACACATATAGGGACAGCCGTAGAAACCCCCAAAGGAGTTTCTTTCTGGTGTCTATTGACATTAAAGGCTTCTGAAATGGCTGCAACCAGGGTTCATGGGCCAATGGGAAGGGGACAAAGCCAGTAAAAATCCATGGCATTTGGATTGGCTTGAGCTCAGGCCACTATTAGTAAAGAGTCTTCTCTTGAAGGAAGGTTCTCAAAAATATTTTTCACCTTTCAAGAGTCATGGCTCTAGCATCTTTAACAATCAGAATTATTGGGTTATTTGTCTAAAAGGAACATGTTGAAAGTCTTTAATCATTATCACCATCTAGAAAATTTACCCTTGGTTCTTCTCTCAAACTTCTTATTCAATCAATGATTAATAAGTTAGCATCTCTGTGCAGAGCATTTGAAATAATATATTTTTTTAACTAAAAGAAAGCTATACTAATAAAAGAATAAGATGCAAATTGACCATACCTTCACAACGCCCACCAGCCAATCAGGAGCAAGTGTGCAAATTAACCCAACAAAGATGGCGAGTTAATTTGCATATGCAGGCACTGAGCAGGACACTTGTGTCGTCACCATGGTGACGACACAGGCATTCCACACTGCTCCAGCCACTCTGGGCCTCTGGGCAGAGTGGGAAGGCAGAAAGGTGGCTCTGGGCCAGAGCGAAAAGGCAGCTGGAGCCGGAGCAAAGGCAATGCCAGCAGCCAGGGAAAGGAAGGCCCATTCTTGCACACATCTTTGTGCATCAGGCCTCTAGTAGGAAATATTTGAGTATCTTCTATTTCTCCTGATTTTATAGTAATACAGAAAAATTTAGTTTGTCAGTAGCTGTAATTAGAATCTCAAAGGCACATCTGTGACCCCACTCAATAAGACATACAAGGATGAGGATAGTCTATGAAGAAGATGCCATACATTTGATGTAGTATGTTGTAGGGCAGTTTCTCAGGAAACAAATCCAGATTGTGTCTTTTTTTTTTAATTCTTTATTGTTTAAAGTATTACATAAGTCTCCTTCCCCCCCCCCTACCCCCATTGACTTCTCCCTGGCGGCTTTCACCTCCCAGCACATGCTTTCACCTCCCAGCACCTGCCTTCACCCGCCTACCATCTGTGTCTATTGGTTATGCTCATATGCATGCATATAAGTCCTTTGGTTGATCTCTTACCCCCCACACCTTCCCCTGCCTTCCCTCTTCAGTTGGACGGTCTGTTCATTGCATCTATGCCTCTGGCTCTATTTTTGCTCATCAGTTTCTGTTGTTCATTATAATCCACAAATGAGTGAGATCATGTGATATTTATCTTGTTCCGACTGGCTTATTTCACTTAGCATAATGATCTCCAGGTCCATCCAGGCTATTGCAAATGGTAAGAGTTCCTTCTTTTTTACCATAGCATAGTATTCCATTGTGTAGATGTACCTCAGTTTTTTAATCCACTCATCTGCTGATGAGCACTTAGGCTGTTTCCAAATCTTAGCTATTGTAAATTGTGCTGCTATGAACATAAGGGTGCATATATCCTTTCTGATTGGTGCTTCTGATTCCTTGGGATATATTCCTAGAAGTGGAATTACTGGGTCAAATGGGGGTTCCATTTTTAATTTTTTAAGGAAACTCCATACTGTTTTCCACAGTGGCTGCATCAGTATGCATTCCCACCAGCAGTGCATGAGGGTTCCTATTTGTTCACATCCTCACCAGCACTTGTCATTGGTTCATTTGTTGATGATAGCCCTTCTGAGAGGTGTGAGATGGTATCTCATTGTTGTTTTGATTTGCATCTCTCAGGTGATTAGTGACTTTGAGCATGTTTTCATATGTCTCTTGGCCTTCTGCATGTCCTCTTTCAAAAAGTGTCTATTTAGGTCCTTTGCCTGTTTTTTAATTGGATTGTTTATCTTCCTTTTGTTAAGTTGTATGGGTTCCCTATAAATTTTGGAGATTAAACCCTTATCCAAGATAACATTGGCAAATATATTCTCCCATGCAGTGGGCTTTCTTATTGTTTTGTTGATGGTTTCCTTTGCTGTGCAGAAGCTTTTTATTTTGATGAAGTCCCATTTGTTTATTTTCTCCTTAGTTTCCATTGACCTAGGAGCTGTATCAGTAAAGATATTGCTATGACAGATGTCAGCTATTTTGCTGCCTATGGCTTCTTCTACGATTTTTATGGTTTCTATCTTATGTTTGAGCCCTTTATCCATTTTGAGTTTAATTTTGTGTATGGTGTAAGTTGATGGTCTAGTTTCATTTTTTTCCATGTATCTGTCCAATTTTCCCAACACTATTAATTGAAATGACTGTCTTGACTCCATTGTATGTTCTTGCCTCCTTTGTCAGATATTAATTGAGCATAATGATTTGGGTTGATTTCTGGGTTCTCTGTTCTGTTCCATTGGTCTATATGTCTCTTCTTGTGCCAGTACCAGGCCATTTGGATAACAGTGGCTTTGTAATATAGCTTAATATCTGATACTGTGATCCCTCCAATTTTGTTCTCCTTTCTCAGGATTGCTGCAGCTCTTCAGGGTCATTTTCTATTCCATATGAATTTTTGGAGAATTCTTTCTAGGTCTGTGAAATATGCAGTTGGTATTTTAATGGGGGTTGAATTGAATCTATATAGATTGCTTTGGGTAATATGGACATTTTAATGATGTTGATTCTACCAATCCATGAACACGGTATATTCTTCCATTTGTTTATGTCTTCCTCTATCTCTTTTTTCAACACCCTGTAGTTTTCCAAGTATAGGTCTTTTCCATCCTTAGTTAAGTTTATTCCTAGGTATCTTAATTTTTTTGTTGAAATGGTAAATGGGATTTTATTTTTTAGTTTTTTTTTTTAGTTTCTCTTTCTGTGAGTTCATTATTGGTGTATAAAAAAGCCATAGATTTCTGGGTGTTAAATTTGTATCCTGCTACATTGCCAAATACATGTTTTTTTATGGCGTCTTTAGAGTTTTCTATGTACATATCATGTCATCTGCAAATAATGACAGTTTTACTTTTTTTCCAATTTGGATGCCTTTTATTTCTTCTTCTTGTCTGATCACTATGGCTAGCACTTCCAATACTATGTCAAACAGGAGTGGTGAAAGTAGGCATCCCTGTCTTGTTCCTGTTCTTAGGAGAAATGGTTTTAATTTTTGCCCATTGAGTATGATGTTGGCTGTAGGTTTGTCATATAAGACCTTTATTATGTTGAGGTATGATCCCTTTATTCCCACTTTGCTGAGAGTTTTTATCAAGAAAGGGTGTTGGATTTTATCAAATGCTTTTTCTGCATTAATTGATATGATTATGTGATTTTTGTCTCTCAATTTGTTTATGTGATGTTCAATGTTTTTTGATATGTGGATATTGTACCAGCCTCGCATCCCCAGAATAAATCCCACTCTGTCATGGTGTATGATCTTTCTAATGTAATACTGGATCCGATTTGCTAGAATTTTGTTTAGGATTTTAACATCTATGTTCATCAGGGATATTGGCCTAAATTCTCTTTCTTTGTAGTGTCCTTATCTGGTTTTGGGATTAGGGTAATGCTGGCTTCATAGAAAGAGCTTGAAAGTGTGACTTCCTCAAGAATTTTTTGGAGTAGTCTGAGAAGGATAGGTTTTAGTTCTTTTTATTTTTGATAAAACTCCCATGTGAAGCCATCCTGACCAGGGCTTTTGTTTACTGAAAGTTTTTTGATTACTGCTTCAATTTCCTCAGTAGTTATTGGTCTCCTCAGGTTTTCTATTCTTCCTGTTGAGTTCTGGAAGATTTTATTTTTCTAGGAAACTGTCCATTTTGTCTAGGTTGTCCAGTTTGTTGGAGTAGAGTTGTTCGTAGTATTTTTTTTTATAAGCTTTTGTATGTCTGTGGGGTTGGTTGTTACTTCAACTCTTTCATTTCTGATTTTGTTTATTTGGGTCCTCTCTCTTTGTTTCTTCATGAGCCTGGCTAGAGGTTCATCAATCTCATTTATTCTTTCCAAGAACCAGCTCTTGGTTTTATTGATCTTTTGTATTATTGTTGGTGTATTTTCTTTCTTTCTTTCATTTATTTATTCATTCATTTATTTATTTATTTATTTATTTAGGTCTCTATGTCATTTATTTCCACTCTGATCTTTATTATGTCCTCCTTTCTTCTTACTCTGTGCTTTTCTTGTTGCTCTCTTCCTAATTCTTTAAGTTGTAGGGTTAAATAATTTATTATCATTTTTTCTTATTTTATGAGATAGACCTGTAATGCTATGAACTTCCTTCTCAGGACTGCTTTCATTATGTCCCATAGATTTTGGATTGTTGTGTTTTCATTGTCATTTGTTTCCAGGATGCTTTTTATTTCTTCTTTGATCTCCTTAGTAACCCAATCATTGTTTAATAGCATGCTATTTATCCTCCAATTGTTTGATTTTTTTCATTGTTTTTATTGTAGTTCATTTCTAATTTGATGACATTGTGATCTGAGGAGATGCTTGATATGACTTCCATCTTCTTGAATTTGAAGAGACTTTGCCTATGTCCTAATATGTGGTCTATTTTTTAAAATGTCCTATGTGCACTTGAGAAGAATGTATATTCTATAGCTTTGGGGTGAAAAGTTCTAAAGCTGTCAATTAAAATATTTTTCTGTGTATAAGATGCCCCCCCCCTTTTCCAACCCCAAATTAAGAAATCAATCCTAATATATAAAACCCAGGGTCTGTAATGACCAAAGGCTCGTCCGAATGCCAGGCTGTGCGTGCAGCAGGCTCCGGTGGGTGGAGACTGGCCAGCGGGCTGAACTGCTGACCTCTTGGGGAGAGAGAGAGGCGGGGCTGATCAGCAGCTACCACGTCTGCTGGCAAGGCCCCAAGAGAGAGAGAAGCAGGGTCCTCAAGGCTGCAGATAAGACCCTGCTTCTCTCTCTCTCTCGGCCTTGCCAGCAGCCGTGCCTTTCTCTTCTTAAGATCAGCAGTTCAACCCACTCGCCAGCAGTCTGGGGTGGCTGTTGATCAGCTCCGCCTCTCTGATCAGGCATGGAGATAGGCCCGGAGATGCTGACTGGCATAGAAACTGACCAATCAGAACCAAATCTGGGTGAACTGCGAGGAGCCAATGGCTGCCTAGGAGGCGGAGCTTCTGATGCTGACTGACATAGAAACCGATCAATCAGAACCTAATCTGGGTGAACTGCGAAGGCAGAACCTAAGGTGGGGGCTGAGGAGGGGTTTTAAGAGCAACAGCTGTTTGGTATAAGGTGTAAGAAAGCAGTTCAATTTTTTAATGACTGATTTGGCAGTATAGTGCATCTGGCTGGCTATCAGTCCAGATATAGGGATTATGTATTTTTGTCTGCCAAGAGCATCTCCTCCTGATGAAAAAAGCTTTCTCTCCCCTCCCCATTTAAGCAGTCTTATCCTATATAATCTATCTATACTAATAAAAGGGTAATATGCTAATTAGACAGGGTCAACCAGCCATCTTCTGGACATCCAACTTCCTTCCGGACAAAGCCATGTGGTGGGGGCCGAGGCAGAGGCAGTTAGGGGTGAGATCAGGCTGGCAGGGGAGGGCAGTTGGGGGTGAGATCAGGCCAGCAGGGGAGGGCAGTTGGTAGCAAGTTCAGGCCAGCAGGGGAGGGCATTTAGGGACAATCAGGAAAGCAGAAGCAGTTAGGGGCAACCAGGCCGGCAGGCAGAGAGGATAGGGGTGATCAGGCAGGCAGGCAGAGTCAGTTAGGGGCTATCAGGCAGGCAGAGGCAGTTAGGGGTGATCAGGCCAGCAGGCAGAGAGGTTAGGGGTGATCAGGCAGGGAGCCAGAGGGGTTAGGGGCAATCAGGCAGGCAGATGCAGTTAGGGGCGATCAGGCAGGAGGCAGGTGAGCAGTTAGGAGCCAGTGGTCCCAGATTGCAAGAGGGATGTCCGACTGCCGGTTTAGGCCTGATCCCTGTGGTCAGCTATCCCCCAAGGGGTTCCCAATTGGAGAGGGTGCAAGCTGGGCTGAGGGAACTCCCCCCGCCCCATGCATGAATTTCATGCACCGGGCCACTAGTATTTTAAATATAAAACAGAACAGTTTTGTTTAGTAATTACTGCAGGTAATATTTACATACCAGTACTATGATATTATGCAGCATATCACTTTATTCAGCCTCTGTTGCATCACTGTTCTCTTCTTCATTAATATTAGTTCCACAAATATCAATTTATTCAACTTCTATTGTATCACTGCTGTCTTCTAAGTCACTGTCTATATATGTGAGATCATCCTCATACAGTAAACTGGTGGCATTTTCTGAGCTAACTTTGTTCATGTTCTCATGGCCAACCCTTCTCTTCTCATGAAATTGAAGCACCATTTTGTCTTTCCTGTAAAATCAACAATGTTCATTTAGCTGGCAGACATTCTTGCCTGACATTGAATAACCTTTGTTGTCACACATAAGCCACTTTGGTGCTCCTCCATAATCCAAGTCTTAAGCCTCTGCTCCAAGTTTGCCCATTTTGCTGGTTTTCCTCTTAAGGCCTTCTTCTTTTTTGGCATCTTAAGGAGTTGTTTTTCCTGTTTTCACCACTGTCTGATTATACACTCAGTGGGAGGTGGTCCAAATTGTCTCTCTCCATCTCTATTTCATGCTCTTTTGCGTAGCTGATTACATTCAGTTTGAATTTTGCAGAGTAAGACAGTCGCTTACCATTGAGTATGATGTGGGCTGTAGGTTGGCTGTATGAGATATTTATATTTTTATTTTTTGACATCCTTATGGGCTCTGAACGCTCCAGTCCCTGTTGCATCTGCGCACTCTCCACCTCCACCTCCAATTACAGCATCATCTGACATCAGTAACAATAAGGCTCGTGATTGGAGGAAACCTGATTGACAAGGTATGTGCAGTTTCGCACTTGTGCGACTCCCAACTCAGCTGTATAAGATGCCCCTCAATTTTCAGTCTAACAATTTTAGAAAAAAATAGCATCTTATACATGGAAAAATATGGTAGGTCCATGTGATCTAGTGAGTCATTTAGGATTGCTGTTTCTTTGCTGATTTTTTTGTTTAGAGGATTCATCCAATGGTGTCAATGGGGATTGTATTGCTATCAGTCTCCCCCTTGATATCTTCCAGAAGTTTTGTATGTATTTGTGTGCTCCTGTACTGGGTTCATATATGTTTACCAGAGTTATATCATTTGTTAAATTGCTCCCTTTAGTATTATGATGTGGTCCTCCTTATTTCTTGTTATGGCCTTCACTTTGAGGTCTATTTTGTCAGATATAAGTATTGCTACCACAGCTTTTTTTTCATTTCCATTCGCCTGAAAAAATTTTTCCCATCCCTTCACTATAGTCTGTGTGAGTCCTTTGTTCTGAGGTTGGTCTCTTGTAGACAGCATATATATGGGTCATGTTTTATTATCCATTCAGCTACCTTATGTCTTTTGATTGGAGAATTTAATCTATTTACATTTAAGGTTATTATTGATAGGTACTTGTTTGTCACCATTTTTATTCTTTATGCCTGTGTTCCTTCTTCCCTTTCTATTTCTTCTTTTTACATCAGTCCCTTTAGCATTTTTTACATTAGTAGCTTGGTGGTAAAAAACTCCCTTAGCCTTTTTTTTGTCTGCGAAGCTCCTGATTTCCCCTTCAATTTTGAATGATAGCCTTGCTGGATAGAGTATTCTTGAATTCAGTCCCTTGCTTCGCATCACTTTGTATATTCAATTCCATTCCCTTCTGGCCTAATGTGTTTCTGTTGAGAAATCAGTTGATAGTTTAATCGGAGATCCCTTGTAAGTACCTTTCTGACTCTCTCTGGCAGCCTTTAAGATTCTTACTTTGTGGTTGATTTTTGCCAATTTGATTACAATGTATCTTGGTGTCAGTCTTTTGGGGTTCATCTTGTTTGGGATTTTGTGTGCTTCTTGGACTGGTGTTACTTTTCTTCCCCAAATCAGGGAAATTTTCTGTCATTATTTCTTCAAACAGGGTTTCTATTCCTTGCTCAGTCTCCTCTCCTTCTGGAACCCCTATTATGCAGATGTTGTTTTGTTTCGTGTTGTCTCAAAGCTTCCTTAGGCTCTCCTCCTGCTTTTTAAGTGTTGGGTTTTTTTTTTCAGTTGCTCCTCTTTTTGTGTTTTTTTCTACCTTGTCTTTTAACTCACTGATGCAAACCTCAGCTTCTTCTAGTCTACTATTGAAACTTTCCATTGTGTTCATTATTGCAGCTATGTCAATCTTCATTTCCTCTTGATTCTTACACATGTTTTTGAATTTTCTTCCATCCTTTAAAGCATCCTTAAAACCATTGCTCTGAATTCTTTCTCTGAAAAAATTGCTTGCCTCCATTTCATTTTTTTTCTCTTCTGGTGATTCCTCCTTTTCTTTCATATGGGGGTTGTTTCTTTGTCTCTCCATTTTTGCTGTTCCTTTGTGATTGTTTCTATGTATTAGATCAAACTGTTATGCCACCCAGATTTTAAAAGTTTGTCTTATATAGTAGATGTTTTGTGGGCCCAGTGGTGCAGTCTCTCTGGTTTTCTGGGTTGGGTATTCTAGGGATGGTTCCTACTTGGGATATTTGGGTTCTCGTGGTGTAGTTGAGTCTTCAGTGTTATTGTCACATTCATGGATGGAGTCTCCTCTCAGGGTGTCTGGTTATGTGGCTTGCTCTCTACCATGTTGACCAAACAGCACAAAATACAAGTTGACAAGACACAACACAGAGGGAACAAAATACGAATGCACTCATGACACTGATAACCCTAATAAAAGTGACCACTGGAGAAAAGAGAATTAGGAGAGAAAAAAGAGAGCAAAAAAATGATATTGAGAAAAGAAATTTTAAAAAAAGGTAAGAGAGAAAAGAAAAACAAGATGAAAAAATATATGGGGAGAAAACACCACATAACTGATAAACCAAACAAATACAAACAACAAACACCCCAAAAATGGAGAGACAGAATCTATAGACTCCGAGCTTATACACAGAAAGTAAGATTAAGGAATTGAATGAATAGGGGAAGGACAACAGTTCAGTATAGAGAATGTAGAAAGAGAATAAGTGGAAAAGAAGAAAAGAAAAATAAATAAATGTTAAAAAATAAAAAAAAAAACAAAGTGTATACATTTTTTAAATTTATCTATTAATTTATTCATCCATTTTTGGAAAAGGAGAATAGAGGAGAGAGCAGGTAGATTTGAGTTTATTGAGTGAAACTAATTAAACAATTAGGAGAAGAGGAGAGCAAGAGAGGAGAGGAAAAACAAAAATAAAAAATTGACTAGCAAAGAAAGAGAAAGAAGGATGTGTGGACTTGGAGCAGGGGAGAGAAAATTAGATATATGAGTAAGCCAACAGAGACTATGATAATAATAACACATCAGTAAAGCAGATAAAGAAGATCAATTTTTAACAAGGGGTAAAAAGAAAGAGAAAAACTAAAGTGGGGACAGGAGAAGGGAAAACAGGATGAAAGAGGGAGAACTGAGGAAGAAAAGTGTGGGGAAAAATAACAATTAAAAAATTAAAAAGAGAATGAAGAAAGATAATGAAAAATAAAAAAATTAAAAATTATTATTTTTTAAATAAAAGATAAAAAAAAATTTAAAAAGTGAAATGTCATTCACTTCAGCTGAGTTTTAATTCCCCATGTGGTCTAGTTTAAGATCCCACTCTTCTGTCTGCCACGTCTCAGTTTCCTGTTAGGTAGTCAGCACAGTGTTAAAGTTCTAAGCAATCCACCACTCCTCTGTTTGGGTCTCTCTCCATAGCCTTGGCTGCAAGCAGGTGGGACCAATCTGCCCACTTAGCCTGTCTGCCTGCTGTCAATCTTAATCTCTCAAGCAACTGTTTCTGACAAATTAATCTAATTAAACCATAATTCCAATAATAATCCTGCTTTTCCTATAGAAATAAATAAGCTGATTCTAAAATGTACATGGAAAGTATAAGGAACTAGCATAACCAACATAATTTTGAAAAATAATAAAATTGGAGGACTGGCATGTCCTGATTTCAAAACTTACTATAAAGCTACAGTACTAGTATTAGAGGAAGGATGAATTTAAAGACCAATGAAACAGAATAAAGAATCCAGAAACATACCCACACTTATGTGGTCAATTGATTTTCAACAAGGGTTCCAAGTTATCTCAGTGGATAAAGGATAGTCTCTCTAATAAATGGTGCTGAACAACTGGATATCCACTTGAAAATAATAAACTTTGTCCCATAATTTTCACCATAAGAAAAAATTGACTTAAAATTAAACATAAACATAAATGTAAAATACATTATAAAATTTCCAGAAAAAAACGTAAGATCTTTGTGAACTTTGCGTGGGCAAAAATTTTCTCAGGACATAATAAAACATAAGTTACAAAAGAAATGTTGATAAAAATTGAACATCACCAAAATAAAAAATGTCTTCACTTTAAGAGACACTGTTAATAAAATGTAGAGTCAGACTGGGAGAAAACATTTGCAAAACATATCTGATAAAGCACTTCTATCCAAAATTTATAAAGAACTCTCACAACTCAACAACAAAAAAAATAACGCAGTTTTTTTAAATGGGAAAAATGAACAGCCTCTTCACCAAAAAAAAAAAGAGGTAGAAATGACAAATAAGTCCATGAAAAGATGTTCAACATCATTAGTCATTAGGGAAAAGCAAGTGAAACCACAGTGAAAGGTGCTGAGAAGGATACAGAACTACTGCAACTTCGCACTATTTTTATGAGAATGCAAAAAAGGTACAACCACTTTAGAAAACAGTTTGGCAATTTCTTATAAGGTTAAACATACACATACCAACATTTCCACCTCAGGAAATTAAATCCAAAGGTTTATATGGATATTTATATCAGCTGTATTCATAATCACTAAAAGTAGGAAAGCAGCTCCTGTTCAGCCACTGGTAAATGGCCAAACAAATTATGAAGCATCAATACAACAGAAAACTCTTCAATGAAAAGGAACAAACTACTGATATTGCAACATCTCAAAAGCATTATGCAAAGTGAAAGAAGCAAGACACAAAAGCCTATATATGTATATATATGGTGTGATTCCATTTATATCACATGGAAAAGGCAAAACTATAGGTAAAAATTAGACAAAGGGTTGTAGGTTCTGGGGTTGGCAGGCGTCCTCAAACTACGGCCCACGGGCCACATGCGGGTGTTGTTGCCGTTTTGTTTTTTTACTTCAAAATAAGGTATGTGCAGTGTGCATAGGAATTTGTTCATAGTTTTTTTTAAACTATAGTCCGGACCTCCAACGGTCTGAGGGACAGTGAACTGGCCCCCTGTTTAAAAAGTTTGAGGAGCCCTGAAGTAGAGGACTGGCTAGAAAGAGGAACAAGGGATTTTTTTGGAATGATGGATATATTTTATATCTTGGCTGTGATGGCAGTTACCTGATACATATATTTCTCAAAACTCAAAAAATGCATGACCCTAGGAAGCATTGCATGAAAGGACTACTAAAATACATGAGGGAATTAAAAGACTTTTTAAAAATTCATATTTATTTTTTAAAGTATTACAGATGTCCCCTTTTCTTCCCCATTCACTCCCTCCACCCCCTTCTGTCCCCTCCCCAGGCCTTCATCTCACTATTGTTTGTCCATGGGTTATGCATATATGCATATAAACTCTTTGGTTAATCTCTTCCTGCCCCTCCCCCCACCCCCCCCCCGCTTCCCTCTGAAATTCGTTAGTCTTGTTTCATGCTTCAATGTCTCTGGCTATATTTTGTTCATCAGTTTATTTCGTTCTTTAGATTCCACATATAAGTGAGATCATGTGATACTTGTCTTTCTCTGACTGGCTTATTTCAATTAGCATAATACTCTCCAGGTCCCTTTATGCTTAAATATTTTATTATTTTAATTTAATAAATCTTTATTGTTCAGATTATTACAATTGTTTCTCCTTTTTTTTCCCCATAGCTCCCCTCCACCTGGTTCCCACCCCCCCTGCCATTACCTCCCCCCTGCTGTCCTCATCCATAGGTGTATGATTTTTGTCCCGTACCCCCCACATAGACACCCCTTTCCCCCTGAGAATTATCAATCCAATCCCATTCTATGCCCTTGATTCTATTATATTCACCAGTTTATTCTGTTCCTCAGATTTTTAATTCACTTGACTTTTAGATTCACTTGTTGATAGATATGTATTCGATGTTCATAATTTTTATCTTTACTTTTTTCTTCTTTTTTCCTCTTTTTAAAGAATACCTTTCAGCATTTCATATAATACTGGTTTGGTGGTGATGAACTCCTTTAGCTTTTTCTTATCTGTGAAGCTCTTTATCTGCCCTTCAATTCTAAATGATAACTTTGCTGGGTAGAGTAATCTTGGTTGTAGGTTCCTGCTATTCATCACTTTGAATATTTCTTGCCACTCCCGTCTGGCCTGCATAGTTTCTGTTGAGAAATCAGCTGATAATCGTATGGGTGCTCCCTTGTAGGTAACTAACTGTTTTTCTCTTGCTGCTTGTAAGATTCTGTCTTTGTCTTTTGCCCTTGGCATTTAAATTATGATGTGTCTTGGTGTGGTCCTCTTTGGATTCCTTTTGTTTGGGGTTCTGTGCACTTCCTGGACTTGTGAGTCTATTTCTTTCACCAGGTGGGGGAAGTTTTCGGTCATTATTTCTTCAAATAGGTTTTCAGTGTCTTGCTGTCTCTCTTCTTCTGGCACCCCCATAATTCTGATGTTGGTATGCTTGAAGTTGTCCCAGAGGCTTCTTACACTATCTTCAACTTTCTGGATTCTCTTCTCTTCTTGCTTCTCCGGAGGAGTGTCCTTTGCCTCTTTGTATTCCAAATCTTTGACTTGATTCTTGTTCCTCTAGTCTGCTATTGGGTCTCTGTATAATATTTTTTATTTCAGTCAGTGTATGTTTAATTTCTAGTTGGTCCTTTTCCATATCCTCGAGGGTCTCGTTAAATTTATCGGCCTTTTCTAGGAAATTCTTGAAAAACCTTATAACCATGGTTTTGAACTCTATGTCCAGTCATTTGTTCTCCTCCATTTCTTTCGTTTGAGATCTGTTTCCTTGTCTCCTCATTTTCGCTGCTTCCCTGAGTTGGTAGGGTAGCTTTGTGTGTTAGGTGTCCTATATGGTTCAATGGGTCAGCCTCCCCAGTTACCTGAGGTGGACACTCTTGGTGCACCCCTTTGTGGACTTTGTGGACAGCCTTGTTGTAGTTAAGTCTTGCTTGTTGTTGGTATCACTGGGAGGAATTGACCTCCAGGCCAATTGGCTGTGAGGACCCGCTGTGTGTATAATGGAAGAATTGCTGTGCTGGAGACATGTTTATGGGGCAGGACTTGTTCCAGTAGGGCTTTGGTGCTCACTGAGTCTGCTTCTTGAATGTGTCCCTTATGAGAGTAGTTGAAATCTGGTGTCGTCTCACACAGACCACTAGGTACACTAGTTCTGGATCTCCAATGGGGTACAGGTCAGCTACTGTCTGAGGCCACCCAGCAGGAGCTACAGCAAGAACTACAATTTTCTCCTCTTTGCTTGGGATTTGGTGGTTTTGGAGCAGTCTGTCTGGAGCTGCAGTTTATTTGGTTAAGCTGCCACAGGGCAGGCCATTTATATGCAAAAGCTGCTGTGTGGAGCCTGGGTGGGTTTGTAGATTGTGCGGGGCGGGGTCTCAGGGCATCACTAGGCTAGGGCGTGGCAGACAGCAATGGCTGCTAGTTTGCCTTCTCTGCCTTTCCACGTTTCCAAGTCCCTGCATCCTGCGCTCCAGCACAGTAAACAATGATTGCTGGGCGCACCTCTGCAAAAAAGTCACCCTCACTTTCCGACCCAAAGGCCGACAGTCCAGCTTCTCCTCGTAGGCGTCTGGGTCCCCCGCGTGTCCCCAGAAACTGGATTTCAGAGTGATCGGGGGCTTGTCTCCCTGCGGGTTGAAAAAAAGCCGCGCACCCAGTCGCCCGCCACCAGCCCAATTCGCGTGCCTCTGTACCTCAGCTTTTCAGCATTTGTGCTCCTTTCTCTTTCCTTCTAGTTGTAAAACTTCCACTCAGCCAGCTTTCCCGTGGTTCTGGATGATAGACATTTTGTCTTTTAGTTGTAGTTTTGAAATTGTTGTGTTAGGCGGCAGTTTAGTTGTTTACCTTTGCCGCCATCTTGGTTTATGCTTAAATATTTTAAAGTTAATACTCTATCATTCTAGAAAATGGAGAGAGAGTATTATTGAAGGCCATAAAATCATAAGGTACACATTTGATTGAGTATAAATGAGCCAGAGAAACGTTCACCAAATCCTGGGTGGAATATCATTACACATTGAAGCTTGGATAAATAGTTAAAATGAAGAGAAGTCAGTATTACTTTAATGTTATGAAACGTAAGCCTACCACAGAATAGGTGATTTGGGCAAACCTGACTTGAATGTATAGCTTCCCACTTACTAATTAGGTAGCTTCAGTTTCCTCACCTGAAAAAAATGGGAGTAATCATGCCTTCTGTGCATGGCTGTTTTAAAGATGAGAGTTCTGGATACATTTTAGGGACTTGATAAATTGCATATAGATTATCATTCTTAGTACTAATAATTTTCTGCTGTAGGAAGTAGTCAGTTTTGGGAACTTATTACTTCACTAGAGGGCCGTTGCAGGAAGATTCCTGCAATAGGGCTTCCTGCGGCAGTCTCCGCCACCCCGCCTGCTTCCCTCCCTTCTCCGCTGCCCTGCTTGCTTGCTTCTCTGCAGCTTCAATCCCTTCTGCAGTGCTTGGCTTCCTTCTACACTGTCTTCAGTCTTCGCTCTGTGCCTGGATATGCAAATTAACCGCCATCTTGGTTGGGTTAATTCGCTCCTGATTGTCTGGTGGGCATGGCTTGTGGGCGTAGCGGAGGTACAGTTAATTTGCATGTTTCTTTTTTATTAGATAGGATGTGCTTTGCAAATATGAGAATAAATGTTTTATACATGGTTGTATAAGGAAGTACAGATGTTCTAGTACCTTCTGACCTTTTAAGATTATTGTACTGGGAATGTCTTACTGACTGATCTTCCAGAGCTGTTATTATGTCTTACCTGAGCCCAAGGAAGATAACACTCTGACCCAGAATGGCCTTCATTTTTTTTATTCTTTTTTATTGAATTTATTAGGGTGACACTGGTTGAAAAACATATACAGGTTTCAGGTGCACAGTTCTACAACACATCACCTGTACATTGTATTGTGTGTTCACCACTCCAAGTCAGGTCTCCTTCCATCACCATTTATCCTCCCTATACCTTTCCCCACCCTCTGCTCATCAAGCATTACCCTATCCATGAGTTCTACTCTTTTTGTTTTTCTTTTTTGCTCAATCCCTCCACACACACACACACCCAGCCACTCCCCGCAACAGCTGGCAGCCTGCTCTCTATCTGTGAGTATGTCTCTGTTTTGCTTGTTAGTTCATTTTGTGTGTTTTTTGTTGTTGTTCTTTTTAAAAAATAATTCTTTATTGTTGAAAGTATTATATATGTTCCCTTTTATTTCCCCACTGGCCCCCTCCAACCCACCCCCACCCTCCAGGCCAGGACCTCACCACCCCATTATCTGTGTGAATGGGTCATGCATATATGCATACAAGGTCCTTGGTTGATTACCTTCCACCCACCAACCTCCCCTACCTTCCCTCTGAGATTCCGCACTCTGTTTTATGCTTCCATGTCTCTGGATCCATTCTGTTCATCAGTTTATTTTGTTACTTAGATTCCACATATGAGTGAGATCATGTGATACTTGTCTTTCTCTGACTGACTTATTTCACTTAGCATGATATTCTCCAGGTCCCTCCATGCTGTCTCAAAGGGTAAGAGATTCTTCTTTTTTTTACTACTGCATAATATTCCGTTATAAATGTACCACAGCTTTTTTATCCACTCATCTACTGATGGGCACTTGGGCTGTTTCCAGATCTTAGCTATTGTAAATTATGATGCTATGAACACAGGGGTGCACACATTCTTTCTGATTGGTATTTCAGATTTCTTAGGATATATTCCTAGAAGTGGGATCAAATGGCAGTTCTATATTTAATTTTTTGAGGAAGCTCCATACTGTTTTTCATAATGGCTGTACCAGTCTGCATTCCCACCAGCAGTGTACTTGGGTTCCCTTTGCTCCACATCCTCGCCAGTACTTATCATGTATTGATTAGTTGGTGGAAGCCATTCTGACAGGTATGAGGTGATACCTCATTGTCGTTTTAATTTGCATCTCTCTAATGATCAGTGACTTTGAGCATTTTTCGTATGTCTCTTGGCCATCTGTATGTCCTCTTTGAGGAAGTGTCTATTTAGGTCCTTTGCCCCTTTTTCAATTGGATTGTTTCTCTTTCTTCTGTTAAGTTGTATGAGTTCCTTATATATTTTGGGTATTAACCCTTTATCAGCTGTATCTTTGCCAAATATGTTCTCCCATGCAATGGGCTCCCTTTTCATTTTGTTTATGGTTTCTTTTGCTGTGCAGGAGTTTTTCAATTTTGATGTAGTCTCATTTGTTTATTTTCTCCTTAGTTTTCTTTGCCCTAGGACCATGGTCGGCAAACTGTGGCTCGCGAGCCACATGCAGCTCTTTGACCCCTTGAGTGTGGCTCTTCCACAAAATACCACAACCTGGGCAAGTCTATTTTGAAGAAGTGGCGTTAGAAGAAGTTTAAGTTTAAAAAATTTGGCTCTCAAAAGAAATTTCAATCGTTGTACTGTTGATATTTGGCTCTGTTAACTAATGAGTTTGCCGACCACTGCTCTAGGAGATGTATCCATAAACATACTGCTAAGAGAGCTGTCTGAGATTTTGCTGCCTATGGTTTCTTCTAGGATTTTCATGGTTTCACAACTTACGTTTAAGTCTTTTATCCATTTTGAGTTTATTCTTGTGTATGGTGTAAGTTGGTGGTCTGGTTTCAATTTTTTGCATGTATCTGTACAATTTTCCCAATAACATTTATTGAAGAGACTATCTTGACTCCACTATACTAGTATGCTCTTGTCCCTTTGTCAAATATTAATTGAGCGTAATGGCTTGATATGATTTTTGGGGTCTCTGTTCTGTTCCATTGATCTATATGCCTGTTCTTGTGCCAGTACCAGGTTGTTTTGATTATGGTGGCTTTGTAATATAACTTTAAATCTGGTATTGTGATTCCTCAAACTTTTTTCTTCTTTCTCAAGATTGCTACGACTATCCACGGTCTTTTTAGATTCCATATAAATTTTTGGTGTATTTGTTCTAGATCTGTGAAATATGCTATTGGTATTTTAATAGAGATTGCATTGAATCTATAAATTGCCTTGGGTAGTATGGACATTTTAATGATGTTGATTCTACCAATCCATGTTAGTAAATTTTGTTCATTAGATTCCACATATGAGTGAAATCACATGGTACTTGTCTTTCTCTGACTAGCTTATTTCACTTAGCATAATGCTCTCCAGTGCCATCCATGCTGTTGCAATGGGTAAAATTTCTTTCTTTTTTGCAACTGAGTAGTATTCCATGTATAAATGTACCACAGCTTTTTTGTCCCCTCATCTACCAGACACTTGGGCTGCTTCTAAATCTTGGCTATTGTAAATAAAGCTGCAATAAAAATAGGGGTGCATATATTCTTTCAAATTAATGTTTCAGGTTTCTTCGGATAAATTCCTAGAAATGGAATTGGTGGTGTTTCTTCTTATAAGCTCATGTGTTTTTATCAGTAACAGGTTCTGTGGCATTGAGTTTTTAAAATTTATTTTCTTACTTGCCAGCCTTTTGAATCAAAAGTCAACCACCTGCAATTCCAAGCTGGTGATTTTTGTTTTGTCATTCTCATGTGGAAATTCTCTTTTACTTGGTCTTTGTGAATTCACACATGTTGCATCTCTCCTTCAAGGAGACATAGAACTTTCAGTTTGCCTTAGTTTACCTTAGTTGCAGCTGGTCTGGAGGATGACTGCTCACTCTGTGAGGTGTACCCAGGGTCCCCCAAACAGAATGAGTATGACCATCTCAAATGTGCCCTCCAAGACTTGAAAAATTTCCTGCTGGTTTTCTTGTGATGTTATAACAAATAGTAGCAGAAACTATATTTTATTTTCATAGGTTTGGCGTAAACTCTTGTACCTTTTAAATTACTTTCCCACACTAATCTAGATCGCAGGCCATACTTAACTGCCCTACAAAACTGATGGCTTAATTGCACCACAATAATTGGGTATTTCTTTGTATCACAAGTCCACTGTCTCTTACAGAGAATGAACATCGGTTTAAGGGCCTTCTTGGTCATAGCTGATAGCTTACAGCAGAAAGACGGTGAACCACCCATGCCCGTTACAGGCGCTGTCCTCCCATCAGGAAACACGTTGAGAGTGAAGAAAACATATTTGAGTAAAACACTCACTGAAGAGGAGGCCAAGATGATAGGTGGGTTTCAAAGATGTGTTAGATATGGGACTCATTAAGTCTTAAAAATGATCCAAAATATTTACCCTTAGTGATACACTTTGAAAAAAACATTTCCTCACCTGAGGATATGTTGTTGTTGTTTTTTTTATAGAGAGAGGAAGGGAGAGACAGAGGTATATAGAGAAATATCCATGTGGGAGAGAAACATCCATTGGTTTCCTCCTGTAAGTGCCCTGACCGGGAATTGAACCCATAACCTAGGTATGTTCCCTGACCAGGCATGGAACCCACAACCTTTTGGTGCATGGGAGGATGCTCCAACCAATTGAGCCATCTCTCCAGGGCAAAAAGATCTTTATAAAAGTAGCTGTGCTTCCCTTTAAACTTTTTGGAACTTTCTGGTAAACATTTTGCCATTTTAATGTTAGACTCTTATCTGTGTCTTTTCAAACTTCTAATGTTGATTATCTACAATTTATAGTAGATTTCTAAGACATCTGTGTCCTTTGGTAGATAATCTTGTTTATAAAGCAACCACATATACATTTATTTATTCATCCATTTATTTGTTTATTTTTATAGTTTATTTTCTTCTTTTTTTCAGTAAAATTAGTTTAATCTGTGTTTTACCACACATACTGGGTTATATTATGGATTTAGCCTATATGAGAGTTTCATTGTAATTTAGCAATCTTAATCCTAAGAGATGATTTTTCTGTATTTACTTCTTTCTGAGTACCTGAATTTAGAAACCTACTACAAAGTTTGTTAAGATAGTAACTAGAATTCAAAGGTCTAATAAAAATACATGAGGATATCTTTTGCTTTAAATATAGGGTATTCCAAAAAAAATGTATACACGTATTTTGAATAATTATAAAGGCAGTGTTTATTAGAATACATTTCATTTTCAAAATTGTGCTATCAGCTTTTAAAGTGTGTTTACATTTTTTGGGACACCTTGTATTTATCTTTTCTGCAATGCTTAAAGGAGTTCAAAAAAGATTTAATGCATGAGAAATAACCATTAATAATTATTTTATTAAAGTATACATTGTAAATGCAATGCAATTTACTTTTCATTTGTATTATACACATAAACATATAAAATGCATATTTGAAATACATATGCTATACATATGTGTCTTTCCCTGTAGGACTCTGACACTGTATTTAATGAAACCAGTAAAGTAATATAGCTAAAGTACATTTTCCTTTATTTTAAAATGTATGATGTGAAGTCATTTTGTTTATTTTATTTTTTTAAATCCACACATATATTTCAGAGTATATCCTCACCCCAAGTGAGAATTATTCTTCATTCATCAATGATGGTGAATTTTCTTGTACTAATTTAGAAATATAAAAATTCTAAAGTAGAACTTTCTATTTCCTTGTTTATTTTAACTATTCTGAAAAATATTTCCCATTGAAGTATTAGAATTCCTACTTATTCCTAATTTAAACAAGTATTTGGTGAACACCCACTAAGTGCAGGGCACTGTGCTAACTAACAATCCTGCAGATAAGAGATTGAATTAGACTTTGTTCAAAGAAGCCATCACCCATAAAAAGTCTTCAGTAAAAAATGACGTAGAGGCTGAATACACTAAGATTTCATTCTTTGATAAATTTAGTCAAAGATGTAAATATAATGCATTTTTTCAGGCATGTCATTATATTATTCTCAAGTACGAAAAGCTGTGGACAGCATTTTAAGGCACCTTGATAAAGAAGTAGGAAGGTGTATGATGCTGACTAACGTCCAGATGTTAAACAAAGAACCTGAGGACATGATCACGTGAGTACAGTGAGGACTAAGTCTCAACAAAGGGTTGAATAACCGGAAGACACCAACAGAGGTTCTTCTCATTTATTCTGTGTAACTGACCCTTGAACAACATGGGAGATAGAGGCACCGACCCCTGCACAGTTGAAAATCTATGGGTAACTTTTTCTCCCCCAAACTTAATTATTTATAGCATACTCTTGATCAGATATCTCACTGATAACATAAACAATTGATTAACTCATATTTGTATGCTGTATGTATTATACACTGTATTCTACCAATAAAGTGAGCTAGGGAAAAGAAAATGTTATTAAGAAAATCATAAGGAAGATAAAATACATTTATAGTACTGTTCATATTTATTGAAAAAAATCTGTGTGTAAGTAGACCCATACAGTTGAAACCCATGTTGTTCAAGAGTCAACTGTATTTTGTTCTTTCCTTCTTAGAATCAGTTTGTAAGAAGTGTTAAGGTTGTAAAAACATACTTCCGTAATATTTGACTAACTCTGAAAATAAGTTCAAGCCTGATATTGATCTATTTTGTTTGTATGTGAAGTATCATTAGGCCAGTAAGTTAGAAAATGGGCCCAAGACTCAAATTCATTGGTTCATATTTTTCTGACATGGCATTTTGCTCCCAAGCTTGATCACAGTGCTATAGTTCATTTTTTCAGAAGTGATGTTTTGTTCCCAAGCTTGATCACCAGTTTACAGACATTCCATCTTAATAAATGTCAGATTCACTCGTTTCTGGTGATAGTCCTGAACTGAGAGAGTTAAACCTGCTGAATAGTCTCTATGCAACCATGTCACAGAAATACTGGATTTTAAGAAAGCATTCATAACTTTGAATGTAGAAATGAAATGTTCTTAGCCAAAATCTAAGATCTAGATTTGTAATCAGAGTTCTATAGAAGAAACTCATACAACTTACATTTGCTACATTTGATTAATTATGGCAGAAAATAAGATTGGGTTTTAACTTTTTTTTTAAGTCCTCACCCAAGGATATTTTTCCATTTATTTTTTTAGATAGAATGGAGGGGAGGGAGGAGAGGGAGAGAGAAGGGGAGAAAGAGAGAGACAGAGAGAGAGAGAGAGATTATGAGAGAGAGACAAACATTAATGTGAGAGTGACACATCCATTGGTTGCCTCCTACATGTGCCCAATCCGGCCTGGGGATCAAACCTGCAACTCTTCAGTCTGAACGCTGATGCTCTAACCACTGAGAAAAACTGTCCAGGGCATTAACTTGACATTTTAATAAAGTTTCTATTTTGTTGTTGGACTTTGAATTAAATTATATTTGGCACCTGTGGCATAAATTTCCAAAAATATATAGTTAGGAAAATTTTCTTTGTCACTCAGCATATTCAGTTCCAAATACCACAGTTAGTTAAAAGGTTGCTACCTATATAGGGAAGTTTATATTGTGGGTGTGTATTTTACAAGGGTGCCATGTTGAAAACAAAGTATGACAAAATAAAACATGAAGAGTAAAAATTACAGAATTATTTTACTAGTAAATAATACTTAGCATCATATAAAGTTAAAATGAAAGCCTCCTCCTCAGAGCTCCACTTGAAATGTCACCATTCCTTGGCTTGGTGTGATTCTTCCAAGACCTTTCCCTGTGTCAGCACAACTATATATATATATACATTTTTAACAAAAATATGGGCTATACAATGCATGCTATTGTATAATGAGATGAAGATCATATAAAGACTTTTCAACCAAAGTGACAGCAGAGTTGAAACTGACCAAGGATAATAACATTAAATATATTGTCTGTAGCTCTAGCTCTTACCTCACAATTACCAGATTGTCCATAAACCTTTAACATCATTATTACATACTTTTTAAATATATTAAAGCAATATTAAATTTATAATATAGAAGATATACGAAGTGCTTTTCAAACTTCTGGCTTAGAGTTCTTTCCTCTTTTAAAACAATAAAGAAATGAAAGGCCTTTACAGGAAGACTTTATTAATAATCAAGAGATCACAAAATAGAGTCAGGACCAAAACAATATATTCAAAACCATAAACAGGTACAGATTTAAATGTACATGTAAAATTTTCATTTGTATTTTAGCCAATACCTTAAACTTTTTCCAAGATGATGCTGTACTTTTTCCTATTGAACCATCTAGAGACCCCCAAATAGGACGAGGAGTATTTTTCATGCTAGGTTCTAAGGCAGATTCCTGAGTGAAGAGTAACTCATTGCCACATTTAGGAGAAGAGTGTTGAGGTCCACACCACACTAATGGGAATGATTATTGGAGTTAATATCCAAGGTTGGTCCACCACTTTCCCAGACCCTGCTTAAGGTTTGAACTTAAACACTAAGCATTCTGTGTCATGCCATTTCCATTTCCCATCCCTTTTATGGTTCATGCTAGCAGATAATAATAATAATAATAATAATAATAATAATAATAATAATAATATATGTTAGTGAAAATTATGTTCCGGGGATCTCACATGCTTCCTGTGAAAGCTCAGTGAGCACGGACTGCAGTGGTAAAAGGAAATCCTACACCAGTTAGAATCTCTGATCTAGGCTTGGAAGCCTGCAAGAACTAGCCTTGAACTTCAGGCGAGGCAAGGCCGTCCGTTTTCTGACAGATATGGAAAATAACCCCAGCTGTTTAAAACTCCTAGTGAGCAAGTTAGGAGGCCTGTTTCAATGACTCGCAGAGTTGAATATGAACAGTTGGGAGAGATCCCTGGGCTCTACCTCTGTACAGGGACTGAGGAAATTACTTGAAGGTCCTCTTTTTTAGCCAGTTGAAAACCATGACACAATAGCTTCCTCTCCACAGTTATGCACACCATGCAGGACCATGAAAAAAGAGAGAAAATAGTCTCATGGCTTTCCACAGAAGCAAAGTACTTTAGAAATCCACATAGAAGTATTTTATTTTTCACATAAACAGCTTTGTATTCATTCTTAACAAACTTACAAAAGCATGCTAGAAAGTAATGTTATCATCTTTAGAATGTAGAGAATTCTCCTTGTTGCATTTCTATTCAGACCACAGTTACTATTCCAAGAAGTAATTACTACTATGCTACTTTGCATTTTCATTATTGTATTTTGTGTCCAATAATTATATTAATTTGGTGACAATTGTATGTTTATTCTCAGAAGACTAAATCATCAGAATTTAAATATGCTGTCACTTGGGTTATTTGAAAAATTTGATGGGTAGTTAAGCTCTTCTATAAAGGTTATTGATAAAATATGTGGTTAAGAAGGTAGTTATTTAAACAACTAAAAATTTAAGCAATTTATTATAGAATTTATGTTTTTCTCTCAGATTTTACAACAGTAGGAAGGCATTAATTACTTGTTGACATTTATTCTCAAGAAAGTAAAAAGAAAGAAGGAATCTCCGTAGACGTCAGGCCCATTGGAATAATTTTTAAAATCAGAAATATGCACTGCAGTATTTTACTTGACATTATGTAAGACATTGTTGAAGCACTTCATTTTAAAAACTGGGGTGGGAGCTCTAGAGGAGAAGCACAACTCATCATGAAGAGAAGCTTCCAGATGTCATGCTTGTTAGAGATAGTATTCCTTGTATAAAGTCCCACTTTTAAATTCTGAATGTAGGAATGACTACTGTGTATTTCTTACATGCTGATGCATTTAGGAATTTCAATAAATTCAGTGTTTTTAATGCAGTCCCCATTGAATGGCAAGCTGCATGGTGGAATGCTATTGGTATCAGTATTTTTCTTTTCAGATATATAACTCTGACTAACATTTAAATCTTTATTAGTTTCCTCAGAGCTGGCAAAGCTATAAAGAGCATAAACATTTGAGAATAATATGGAGCAAATAGCAGACAGTGATTCAGAAAGCATGGGTCTTTGTTCACATAGTTGACCGATTTTTTAAATTTATCATAACCATTGACTATGTTTAAACTTTGTTTTCACATTCTAGGGGTGAGAGAAAGCCCAAAATAGACCTTTTCAGGACATGTGTTGCTGCTATTCCCCGGCTGCTTCCTGATGGGATGTCAAAACTTGAACTCATTGACTTGCTGGCTAGGTAGGTGGAAATGGTTGTGGACATTCTTTGATTAAATTGATTTTAATCCTTCATCATGATTTACCCAAAAAGAGAATGATTGTTAAAAACTGACAAAGATTTACCAAATGAGGCATTATTCTAGGTACTGTGTGTAGGCAAGGAGGAATAAAGAAAATTTTTGTGGAGTTCAAGAGGTTCAAGAAGTTTAAAATCCGAAGTAGAAACCAATACATAAGGTAACTAACAATCCAAGGCCTGGAACTGTGCAATTAACAGCACAAAATGTCACCAAGTTCAGTGCCTGGAGGATTACTATGGCCTGGGAAAGTTGGCACATAATTCCCAGGAGAAGGTAGAGCTGGAGCTGCCCTTCGAAGGAAAGATGGAATTCAGAAAGGCAAAGGAGTTGATGTGAGCCATCACAGCTGTGGATCTGGGATGTGAGTAGATGAGTCTGACTGGGAAAAAGTTCATTCTAGGTCCGATTTCAACCTGAAGCCCACAGAAAACTCCCCCGGGTAGTGGCAGGGGCAAGAAGGTGGGTAACCGGGATCCTCAGCTAATTTTAGTACTTTAGAAAGCTGTCCCAAATCATATATTTATCATCCTCCCCATCCCACACAAGAACCACAGTCCAACTAGAACCTTAAGTTAATTTGCTTTGAGTGAGATTGTATCCTTTTTGTTAAGTAAGCTTAACTTTCTCATGTTGATCTCAGGTTCTCATTGACAATTATGCCTATCAGTTCAGAAATCAAAAGTGACTAATGACCTAAATGCCATTTAGAAGGCAACATCATAAGAACCACAGGGTGCATGGAGGAAAGGGAAGGGGAGAACAAAAGTTATCCTTGATTTGAAAAAAAAAGAAAAGAAAACAAAAAGGAGTTTAGAAACTCAATGATAAAAAGAAATAGAAATAAGACATAAGAGGTCGATTTTCAGCTCATCTTTACTATTAGCTGACACATTCAGACTGATGTAGTTTTAAACAGAAGAATAACATGATAACAAATTTCATTTTAGGCAGGTTAATCTGATAACAGTGGAATAAAGAGTAACAAATATTAGTGCATACTGAATAAAAGTTGCATTATGTATGAATAATCTTGTTCACCCACATTCTCTAGCCTTGGAGAGCACCCTTCCATCAATACCCAAACAAAATACCCAAGCTCTCATCCCACATGACGGCAGGTCACCCAGTGGCCTCCCCTGGCTTCAGGGTATCTCCATGGAGTACCGTGTCTTCTGGCCATTGTGGCCATTGTGCTCCTACTCTGGACAGCCAGCTTGATTTCCTCTGTTGACCACTTCCTGCTATCAATCAATGACTTCTGTAGCTTACTGTTCTTCCCCATTGCTCTTCATTCCAAGTGTGACACAACCACTCCTTTCCTACATCCAGTCACCACTAGCACAAGGATGATGCTGGTTTGTGGGGTTTACTGAAGATTCATTCCTTTAAAAATCACCATTTCAGGCCTTGGTACCTCTTACCAAAGCCTACTACCACTCTAGCTGGCTTTGTCACCAGACAAAGTAACTTGTACTTTTCTATAATCAGTGACCTCCAGGCCTTGGTTCCTTCTTCTCTCTTCCACTCCATGTTTAGGACATACTTTAAGAAGAATATAAAGCCAAAAAAATTACAGCCCATCCAACATACAGTTGACCCTTGAACACCATGAGTTTGAACTGCATGGGTCCACTTCTACATGAATTTTTTTCAATAAATACATACAGTACTGTAAATGTATTTTATATTCCTTATGATTCTCTTTTTTTCTAGCATTTACCCATGTGTTCTTTTATAAAAAAAAAATTTGTCTTTATTGTTGAAAGTATTATAGATGTCCCCTTTTTCCCTCCATAGACCTCCTCTGCCCTGCTCCCCCCGCCCAACCAGGTCTTCACTGCACAATTGTCTGTCCATGGGTTATGCATCTTATTATTTTCTTAATATTTTATTTTTACTGGTTTATTTCATTGTAAGAATACAGTAAATAATACATATAACATAAAAAGAAAAATTACAGCCTAGGCTTTTGCTGAGGCCTAGCAACTGGAATGTGCCTTGAGCATAATCCTAGGAAGCAGGGCAGGGTGGGGAAGAGAGGGAAAAACCCTGAATAAAAAAAGGGGCTTTATGTCGCAGGTGAGAAGATCTGAGGAGGAAAAAAAAAAAGAGTTAATAAACGTGGTGATTGGGCCCAGCGGTGTTGCTCAGTGGTTGAGCATCGACCTATGAACCAGGAGGTCACAGTTTGATTCCCAGTCAGGGCACATGCCTGGGTTGCTGACTCAGTCCCCAGTAGGGGGCGTGCAGGAGGCAGCCAATCAATGATTCTCTCTCATCATTGATGTTTTTCTCTCTCTCTCCCTTCTCTGAAATCAATAAAAATATATTTTTTAAATTCAAAATCTCAGGCCTCACTCTAGCCAGGCTAAATTGGAATTTGCATTTTAAAAACAAAACAAAAAACATGGTGATTGGGAGGTGGAGAGAACTGAAGAAGAAGGAGACTAAAATACTCTGGAGGATCATCCATACTAATAGTGAGTCTCCTATAGTGATGGTAGACTTTGAGTGAAGAGAACGGTGCCCAAATTACCCAGAAATATAAAGGGCAGACGGTTTGCCAAGGACAAAAGTGGAAAAGGTGGTGTGATGCAAAGGAAGAGCTGCTGAATGAAAAGGCTGGATGGTACAATTTCACTGGAGAAAAACTTGGATTTCTTCATAATTAGCAAAATAAGACCAATATTTGTGCCAGCTTCCTGTCCCTCCCAGCTCAGTTCCCTGGATAAGAAGTTTCACGGTGTGCCCCACACAACTGCCCCTAGGTCCCCTTCCCAGCATTTTCGGTAATGGCTAACCTCAGACTTCTATGAGTATGTTTGGCATGACAGTGGTGTATGGGGTGAAACAGGAAAACCCCTTTCTCCATGCTACAAAATTCCTGATATTGTATGTATTGTTCAGCCCACTTGTAATGGCTGAGTGGGAGGAATCTGTCCACTTAAACTCCATGGAAGCTACTCAGGCCTTCCTGACATCGTGATGGGATTCCTAGGGAGCACATCCTTCCTGCTGTCAGCAGAGTCTGCCCTTCTCAGCCACGTGGGTCCCCTAAGAATTCTTTACATGGTGGAGGGCTACTTCTCTCCATGGCAGTCACCATCTTTCTCACTCTCCACCAGCCCCAGATGTCTCCTGCTCTGTACCTTGACCATAAAAAGAACATTTTCCTTCAACAGTCTCCAGGCTGCTGTCCTCTGTCACTTCCTGCAGCATTTTATAACACTGAGAGTTTGCTCCTCTTTGAGAATTTGTCATACGGTTGTGGTAATGCATATGAATTGCTTAGCATAGTGCCTACAACACAGTTAAGCACTCAGTAAATATTAGTTATTTTTAGGTATCCTTACATTTGAAGAACATATTATGCCATGATGTACAATGCACGTTTTGTATACATGTTAGGAAAGCTGGCCACCTATCAATTCCTATTTTCAGACAAGGAGATTAAGTAGCAGAAGAGTCAAGTCCTTTGCTCAGATTTACAGAATTTTCCTAAAGCCAAATGGAATTGACAAATGCCAATGGTTTTATGTAAGCTGACAGGTAAACACATTTTATGCAGTGTTTCCTTAGAATCTGTGGAAATTTATATACACGTGTCAGTGATCTATGGTTTCTGAACAATATTTATCTGCTTTCCAGTATATGACTGTCTAGGAAGGCGGCTCATTGGTTTGAGTAGCTAAGTGAGAATTCTGGTCTCAGTTGCATGTATCACCTCAATAAAGCAGTCCAAAGTGCTGTAAATGGTAGGAGTTTATTCTTTAATGAAAAGAAATTTCCAAAACTTCTGGTAAATGATCCCAAGGTTAACAGTCTACCTGTCAGCAGGTCCCTTCTCTTAGAATCCCTTGTCTCCTGGGCTTCACTCTAATGCCACTTCCTCTGCTGCCCTTGGTGACATCATGGGGTGCTGGTCCCTCACCTCTTCCTAATGACCTTTTGTTTATCCTGCAACCATTCAGAGGAGGCCATTTCTCCTAATGGCTCTTTTCTTCTGGACATGACTTGTGAATTTGAAATTACTTTAATTCATGCACCTCTGTACCACAAAATTATTCCAAGTTGCTATGCTGATTGTATTAAAACACGAGGCTCACCTTTATGAAAATGTTTTCCATGAGAAGTCCTTTAGGGAGCAGGGAGTGGAGGGTGCAATCACCAGCTCTAGGTTACTGACAAGTGTTTTCCCTGGCCCGGCCTGAGCAGAATGTTGCTGCATGTTGAATCTAGATGACTGGTCAGTGCCACGCATGGCAGCTGCCTGGAAAAGACAGCTGCAGTGATGTTGGCAATAGTGGCTTCTGATGTTCTGTGTTTATGGCTGTCATTGTGGAATCCTTTCAAGCCTCCTTAATGGTTTTCTTTGTGTATAACCATTTATCTGCAATTCCGTTTTAGGCTTTGTCCCCCAGCTGGTTGGACTTCTGCATGAGCTGCCTTTTCTTCTAGTCTCTCTATTCTTGAAATCACTGACACCAAATTCTCTCCTAAGACAATTTTTTACTATAATTGTAGATTATTTTGAAGTCAAGGACTTGTCCTTTTTTTCTGTTTGAGTTTATCTGTGTGATGGCCTAGCAGTGGTCTGGGGAACTGGCCTCTCCTCAGCCCGACTCCTAGCTCACTAGACGAGGAGATGTGAGAGCACCTGCCAGTCTGGAGGCCAGGCCACACTGCTTTCCTACACATCCTGCACCGTCAGAATGGCTGGACACATTTCTCATTTAATTCTAAGTCTTCTCTTTCTTGTTAGTTAGCTGGTTCTTGTTTTCCTGTTTCCTGCTTTACAATAGTAAGTTTTATGTTTGTCACAAGATGTGCTGTGATTTTCTGGTTAAAATCTAATAAAAGTAAAAGTGAGAAAGATCTGGGTGGAAGAAATAGCAACTATATCTGATTGGCAGCTGTCTATTCATATTCTTCAAGGAGCAAACACAGGGACCCATGCTGCCCTTCTCCCAGCTTTGTCCTCTTCTCCCTTACCTGCTGCAACCCAGACTTATCTTGATGCATTCTTTTTACTTGGTCTCAGTTCCATGACAGTCTGGACCTTTTTCTTCTTCAAAACTCCACTTTTATCTCCTATTGGGTCTTCTGTTCCCAAAGCTCTTCCTTCCCAGCCCCCACATCAGTCCTGGCTCTTTATACTCCAGTGATATTTTTGAGCATTTACACTGGTCAAATGTGAACGCCATCATCTTAAGAGGAGTGTTTCCCCCCGCCCCAAATATGTAGAATTGTACAACCTTGGGGCTCTCACAATCCTTAAAATGGTCCTGCATTGTGGTTTTAAAGATAAAACAGATGCTAAATTGCAAATTATGAATGAGAGCAAAGTTAAATGAAAAGTAGAATTAATCTCATTTGGAAAGCTGAGAGCATTGGCCCTTGCTTAAAAGTTTCATCTAAATAGACTGTGACATGGCCTTTAGTTTGACTCTAAAGACAGATGCTGGCCTGGCTTCATGACTATATTGGTTTGCTCAGGTTGCCATAATAAAGTACCACAAACCAGGTGCCTTAAACACAGAAATCTGTTGTCTCACAGTTCTGGAGGCTAGAAGTCCAACATCAAAGAGCCAGCAGGGTTGGTTCCTTCCAAGGTCTGGGAGAAAGAATCTGGTTCAGGCCTCTCTCCTGGCTTCTGGCATTTTCTGGCCGCCTTTGGTATTCCTTGGAAAAGAAGCATCACCCCAGTCTCTGCCTCCATCTTCACAGGATGGTCTCCCTGTGTGCATATCTGTCTTCAAATTTCCCCTTTTTATGAGATCACCATGGATCAGGGCTCACCTTGCTCCAGCATGACCCTAGTTCCAAATAATGTCCCATTCTGAGGTCCTGGTGGTTTAAATTTCAGCCATGAATTTGGGGAAAACACAATTCAATCCATAACAGTGGCCATTATCATTAGTTAACATTTACTGAGTGCCTGTTGTTCCTGTCTTAAAAAGGTGGCTTGTTACCTGCAGAAGCTTATTCTCTATTCAGGACCATAGGCAGGTAAAATGCAGTAAACACGAGTAATAACCATAAGATGGGGAAATCAAGCATTTTTCATAAGCTAGTGTTTTCACACTCTGGGCTGCAAAGATGGCTTAAAGCTGCTTGTACAGTGAAGGAATATTTCCTCCCAAGTGGGTGGACTTCAAGGGGAAGGGGGACTCCCTTTACTCCAGCCTTAACCAGAGCCGCTCAGATTTTATGTTCTACATAAAAGAATTAATAGAGGTGCTGATTGAGATACAAAGTTTGTAAATTCCTGTCTCAGACAGTTCTTAATTGGAAGTCAGGCTTTAAAAGGGGTCTCAGTTTTCTTTCAGCCGCTGTGATCTCCTTAAAGACTGTGGACTTAATTGGGTCTTGCTCAAAGAATTGCCTTCCATCTTCCTTCTCCACATCTTTGTGGAACTTGTTTTGGGAACAGGAAATAGATCTTCCCTGACTTTGTACATATCTGCTTACTTATGAGCTTTTGCTGGATATTTGGACCTGGTTAAATTTGGACCAGTTAGTGTTTTTTAGGCAATAAGAAAAGTATTTGTTTATCAAGTTTTTGAAAAACTATTTATTCAAAAATATATAACTGTATCACACTTGTTTTAGGAGAAAACTATAGATTAAAATTTAGAAGTCCTGGATCAGAACCCTGGATTTTAAGAAAGTTCCTTAATCTCTCTGGGTCACAATTTCTCCTTCTATTGCTTGGGGATGATATCTACCCTGTTTGTGGGAGGCCCCACTGATTGGCCACCTTCTTCTCTGACACTGAACATTTCCAGGTTTCTGAGGCCTGGAAATTCTCTCTCCTAAACATCTTTGTCCTTTATCTCTCCCTTCTTTGCCTCAGGTCAGAACCCACCCCCCACTTGTTGCCTAACTCACTGCAATGCCCTCCTGACTGGCCTTTTCCCTCAATCTTGTTGCTTCTTGAAGGCATCCTCTATATTTCTGTCCATTTATTTTCTCAGATGTGAATTAATCATGTTACTTCTATAATTTACAGAATGCATTCATTTTCTTCTAATGATAACAGCCAACATTTATTGAGTGCTTACCTCGTCCTATCTGTGGTGCTAAACACTGTACACAGACCCTCTCAATGAACCTCACAGCGTGGTTATGAGATGCAGGGACAGTTATTGTCTCCACTTTCCAAATGAGGTTCTGAGGCTAGGTGGGTTTAGGTAAGTAGCATGAGGTCACATGGCTAATGAGTTATAGAAGCAAGATATTGGTTTAGGCACTGATTCCAGAGCATGCACACTTAACCCCTTTTCTGCCATGCTGCTTCCCGGGGTGGTCCACAGACCTTCCCTGAGTTGCCGCTGCTCCTTCTCTCGCAATGTTCTACACAACACCCTACCCACTAGGCACAGTCACACTGAACTCCGTACCCTAAGGCTGTATGCAATGGGTATAGTGCCTGGAAAATATTTTTTTATTGAATAAATGAATGAAATAATTTATAAAGCATATGTTAACTATAATGCCCCATACCAATGTTGAGATTTAATATAGGTTAAACCAGAAATACACTGATATTCTTCAGTTGACTAGCCCAGCCTTGGCACTACCAACATTTGGGGCCAGGTTATTCTTTGTCATAGGCAGTTGTCCTGTGCACTATAGGAGGTTTCTCAGCATCCCTGTCTTCTACCTGTTAGAGAGATGCCAGCAGTACTCTCCAACATGTGATCACCACAGTGTCTCCTCTGACAACCAAACATCCCTTTGGACACCAAACTAATTAAGGACACCTGGACAAACTTTTAATTGCTCATTTTCACTGAGTCCCTTACTTTCTCTAGTACTCAGGTTTCTCATCTTTAAAAGTGGTAGGATTTGATAATAATTTATTCTTCTAGTCAGTAATGTATCAAAAAAGTCTCCATATACAGCTAAATGTCATGTGGTATCTTATATTGCATTATGAAACAGAAAAAAGACATTGGTGGAAAACTGGTAAAATATGAATAAATCCTGTAGTGTAGTTAGTAGCATTGTACCAATGTTAATTTCTTAGTTTTGATAAGAGTACCATGGTTATATAAGATGTTAATGTTAGAGTTGCTGAGTGAAGAATATAATAACATATTAGGAGAGGGTGACCATTTTTTAGACATAAGTAAAAGCAGAGACCTATAGATATTCCTTCATAGATCTAGAAGAAAAGCTAATGAAGTGTGCTTTTGTCTTTTATTCATTACACAGGCTTTCCATTCACATGGATGATGAACTGCGCCATATTGCACAAAATTCTCTTCAGGGTTTGCTGGTTGACTTCCCAGACTGGAGGGAAGATGTCCTGTTTGGCTTCACCACCTTCCTGCTCCGTGAAGTAAATGACATGCATCACAGCCTCCTGGACTCCTCCCTGAAGTTACTGCTCCAGCTGCTCACTCAGTGGAAACTGGTCATACAAACTCAAGGAAAAATCTATGAGCAAGCCAACAAAATCAGAAATTCAGAGGTGATGTTCACATTCTTCCCATTGGTTCCCATGGATGTAAATAAGTTGGAGCCCAGAGACCTTGGAGTTCTTACTCTTGGCTACCTCGGAACTTGCTCCCAAATGGTGGCCCTTACTTTTTCCATCTGCCTGAATTGTGACTAAGAAACTTAGGGGGTGATTTGTTAGATTTATTAGATATCAGGTTATATTTGTTAACATTAACAAGGCTATTTAGGCCGAAACCGGTTTGGCTCAGTGGATAGAGCGTCGGCCTGCGGACTCAAGGGTCCCAGGTTCTATTCTGGTCAAGGGCATGTACCTTGGTTGCGGGCACATCCCCGGTGGGGGGTGTGCAAGAGGCAGCTGATCGATGTTTCTAACTCTCTATCCCTCTCTCTTCCTCTCTGTAAAAAATCAATAAAATATATTTTAAAAAAAACACAAAACACAAGGCTATTTAGGGAGTTGAATTTTTTTCAGAGAATTATGATTATAAATGTATTTATAAGAGCAATGACAATAGGTCAGGGAGATAGAGCTGAATTTTGGATATGGAAATAGATATGGATATGGATGTGAATATAAAAGTTCGCTGCCCTCCAGGTTTTTTCATAGTGGCAGCATATTGGTTGTGTTATCCATATCTACAGAGAAGCAAAGTGCAGTCTTGTAGTTTCTTTATTCTTTCATGCCTCAGTCCTAAATGGTAAAACTTCATTATAACACTTTGAAGAGCTCATCGAGGAGCAGAGTTGTCAGAGGAGAACCAGGGCAGTGGTGGCATGGCATTGGCAAAGAGCAGACGGAGAAAGGAGTCTAGCTTGAGAAAAGCATACCTGAGCATCTGAGGAACATGTGCATTCAGGGAGGTATAATTGTATTTAGCGATCAGCTAAAATCCTAGATTGGCTGACTTCAGTGATGAGGTCCAGGTCATTCTCCTTCCTTGTGTTCTATACATGCCAAAAGATGATAAATAACAAAACAAAACAAAGAAAGAAAGAAAGAAAGAAAGAAAGAAAGGATTACATATGCTTGTAAAAGGCAAACTGAAACGAAGGCAGACTCTGCCCTGTTGTCTGGCTGGCATTTTACATTCATTTGGTTGTGGTTTGGGAACATTCAGAATCCATCTCATAAATACCCAAAACCTAGATTAGAATCTAATACAAAAACAAGTCTAATTAGAAAGTGAATCTTTGAAAATGCAATTTAATAGTGTCTAAAAAGTTTATTGAGAACTTATGTAAAAAACAAATTAGGCCACTTTGATTGAATATCTAGAGTAATATATGGTATGGATGTAAGCAGTTTTGTTTTTATTAATGTTAATAACCTTTGAAAAGTTATTTCTTCTCTTAGATAACAGATAGCTTATGGTATCCCAAAGTAACAATGGATCTAAAAACAAAAAGGGACCTATGATATTTCATGAATAATAATGAATTTATAGACATGTCTGGACCTAAGCCATTATGATCTATTTTAGTATCACGAGGTTAAATGTGCCCAAAGATGTACATATAAGATTAGTTTCTTCTTCCCCTGTTATTTTTCTGATGTAGAATGTTGTTCTTATTTTATGACAGTTTATTGCAAATGGCTCCAGCCACCGAATGCAGTCGGAACGAGGTCCCCACTGCAGTGTCCTCCATGCTGTGGAAGGCTTTGCTCTGGTTTTACTCTGCAGTTTTCAGGTGGCCACACGCAAACTGTCCGTTTTAATACTCAAGGAAATCCGAGCTTTATTTCTTGTCCTGGGTCAGCCTGAGGTATGGATTATTCTTCTGAAGTTCCCAATTTATTCCTTTCAAGAGTTTTGATGCTTAGATTAAAAATTGTAAATGATGCATTACTACTTTATGTTCTGTCATGTTACACATGATGTCAACAAATAATCTTTGCTTCATGGTAGGTTTTTAATTATGAACCAGCACTATTGATCTAGGAGAGATAAGTCATATATTCTTAGAGCAATAGAAAAGCCTGTTTATCATTCTCCAAGAGATAGTGCTTATAAAAAAGTGAAGAATTAAGATTAAGTTATAGATCATTTGTCTTCATAATGTTCAGCATACATCAAAGTAAGCAGACATTATTACATTTATAATAGAGAATAAACTTAAGAAAATAATGCATACCATTTAACCTTTTGCACTCGGATGTCGAGTGTGACTCGACACGGTTAGCATCGGTAGCAGCTCGAGAAAAAAGCAAGCGAGTGTAAAGGGTTAAAATAATTAAGATACTAAACAGTCTGGCTAACAGAAAGTCATTTAATCTTTACAACAGTGGAAAAGATGGCATCATAAGAAAACATGTCCCTTGGGATGGGAGAAATAAGCCCATGATTAAGCGCTATAACTTCAGCTAACATCCTGCCCTCAGTCAAGGACACCCTTGTTCAGGTGTTCAGGCTCATGGCCTGATGGCCCAGGTGGCCAAACCCCAGACATGAGGCGATTAAAGAAAGTCCAGCTTTTTATGCCACTACTTCTTTAGAAAAAATGGTACTTTCCTTTTTCTTGTTTTAAATCATGGGTCTTGACTTGTGATCCTCAAAATGGTCATTGTCTTTCCAAATATTTTAAATCCATCACTGTCCTGGTTATTCACATTTTTTCAGGTAGCTATCTGAAATATTTTAGGATCATGCCTCTGGTATCAGGTAAATAGATCTCTGAGACATGCTATACTTTGGTAAACCTCCATTAAGTCTCTAATTATGAGAATACTGATAACAATTTCTATGTAAGTATCAGTTACTACCTAAGTGCTCTACACATATATTATCTTATTTAACTCTCACAATAACCTAAGAATGAGTATTGTTATTACCCCCAATGTACAAAGACTGAGGTTTAGGGAGGTTAAAAGTCTTTATCAATAGCTAGGACATGACAGAGCCACAATTCAAAGCCAAATATAGATGCCTCTAAAACCCCATGTTCATACTGGTAACTGCTATTCCATCAGACTGTACGGGATGTTTCTCACACATATGTTGTTTTCTTACACCAGCCATGACTCTTTGGAAACCATTCTCATTCTCATTTTGAAACCATTCTCATACGTGAACAAGGATATTCCAAAGCTTTCCTATAAGGCTTCTAAGTAAACAATTTTATATATCTGAGCTTCTCTATAATGAAGAGTGGCTAACATACACATATATGTATATATGTACATTCATCTAGAAGAAGGGATTGAGAAGTACAAATTAGCAGTTACAAAATAGTCATGGGGATGTAAGTACAGTATAGGGAATGTAGTCAATCATATTATAATAACTATGTATGGTGCCAGGTGGGTACTTGAAATGTCAGGGGGACCACACTGTAAAGTATACAATTGTGATACTTTTTTCTTATGCCCATTCCAATTTGCTTCTTTTACCAAATAGCTATACACCACATAGTTACCAAAGAGAGTATGTGGTTAGTCTCCAGTGCATTTTCTTTAGGACTAAATTCAGTCACTGTCAACAATTTATCGGTTATTTTAGCAGATCAGTGACTTCAGTAAGTAGCATTTTAGAGATCAGGCAAAACATATTTTTGTGGGGTTTCCAGTCCTTAAAATTAATGACAACACCAATGCTTCAGTGAATAATGTCTGGTACAGTATTTAAATTCTTGTGCACATGTATGAACTTTTGAAATTCAGGTGCATGTCTTTTCAGTGCAATGTGAAATGGGAGTTCTAATTATCTTCCACTGAAATTTGAAAGACTCAACTCAGAAACATAGGAAGTTTTACCCACTGCCATTCACCATCTTGACACTCGGTTTTCTGTGAGAAAACCCTTATCACTGTCTTGCACACTGTTCTGCTTTCATGTTCTAGACAAAGGGAGTGGGCTGGATGGGGAGGATCCACTTTTCCATGGAGAGTAACCACCTTTCCTTTGTATAGGATGACGACAGGCCTATGATTGATGTCATGGATCAGCTAAGTTCTTCCATTCTTGAAAGTTTTATTCATGTAGCAGTTTCGGACTCAGTAAGTACATATTTTACTATTATTGCTAATCATTTTAAGTATAAGATCTGGACATGTCTGACAAAAGAGAGACAAATAAAAGTGATACGGAAGAATTCAGGGGTTTTATGTCAGGTTAATAAACTGATGCAGAAGTACTTAGGAAGCTCTGGCCAGTGTAGGTCAGTGGTTAGAGGATCGGCCTGTGCACTGAAGGGTAGCAGGAGTGCTCCCTGGTCAATGGCACATACCTGGGTTACAGGTTTGATCCCAAACCCAGTCTGGGTGTGTGTGGGAGGCAACTGATTGATGATGTGTGTCTCTTACATCGATGTTTCTCTGTCTCTCCCCCTCCCTCCCTTCCATTCTCTAAAAATCAGTGGAGGAAATATCCTCAGGTGAGAATTAACAAAACAAGAATAAAGTACTTAGGAAAACAAGGCAGGATTTTCAAATACTGGCTTAGGAGACAGTCAGATAATCTATACTAATAAAAGGGTAATATGCAAATTGGTCAGGACACCCTCACAGTAACAACTGAACAACAGGCTGTGTGGGGCGACCAGGCTGGCAGGGGGGTTAGTGAGTGACAACCAAATGACTGAACAGCAGGCTGTGTGCAGCGGCCAGGCCGGCAGGGGGGTTAGTGAGGGACGAACAAACGACTGAACAAGCAGGCTGTGTGGGGCGACCAGGCAGGCAGGGGGCAGTGAGGGGTGACCAGGCCAGCAGGGAGGCCAGTTGGGGGCAACCAGGCTGGTAGGGGGGGCAGTTGGGGGCAACCAGGCCAGCAGGGGTGGGGTAGTTGGGGGTGACCAGGCCAGCAGGCAGAGGCAGTTGGGGGTGATCAGGCCAGCAGGGGGAGCATTTAGGGTTATAAGGCAGGCAGGCAGGTGAGTAGTTAGGAGCCAGCAGTCCTGGATAGTGAGAGGGATGTCTGACTGCCAGTTTAGGCCCGATCCCGGGGATCAGGGCTAAACCAGCAGTCGGACGTCCCCCGAGGGGTCCCGGATTGGAGAGGGTGCAGGCTGGCCTGAGGGAACCCCCCCTTTCACGAATTTTGTGCACCAGGCCTCTAGTTTCAAATGAAATTTGAGCCTTAGGTATATAAATAATATTTTGAAAACTACAATTTCAAGAAGAATTGCTCAGGCTTTTTTAAGAAAACTAATTCACATAATTTATTGTACTTAACACTATATGTACCTTATATTTAAGGGTGCTTTACAGTTTATAAGGTGTTTTCACATTTATTATCATTTTGACCCAGATAGGTATCAAAACTCAAAAACATTAAGGGGCACAGGGCCATAGTCACACAGAAGGAAGTGATAGGGCCCGGACTTGACTCTAATTGGACTCTGACTCTAGTACAGCTTTATCTGTCTCACAAACATATTCTCCCTTATAAAGTGCATATTAGCAGCTTCAGTTTTCATGAATAAGTAGAAAAGAGATTGAAATGGATTTTAATTATCTGGTTTTTTACAAATTAGTACAGTGCAGTCATGGAACCTGGACTAATTTCAGCTCCAAAGCTGAAGAGAGCAGGATACATCCCGAACGCATGCAGAATCCACACTGCCAATGTCCCTCACATATTCTTGTCAAATAACTATAAATGAATACAAACATAGTTGACAAATAGCTATGAGTGACTAGAAAACCTAACAATACTTGTGAGCTTTATGTGGCTTTTTCCAACTGAAATTCAACAGATCTATATCTTTTAGTAGCCTTGTTCTTGCTATGGTTGTGATAATAATGATCATACTAAAACTGTTAGCCATGCAGTGCACATCTACTGCGTCTTTTAGAAATTCAAATTGTTTGAACATGGAATGGAAGAGTCAAGTTTTATTATTTTATACACAAATCTTATTTCCATGCAGGTTGTATTTTGCTCATGTGATTTTGTTCTGTGTTTATCAGAGTCAAAACCTTGAGCCAGGGTAATTAGGACAGCAACTCTGCACTTAGGAAGATGCACAGGAGCGGAGATGGGGCAAGCAGTACCTGCTCTGTGCCAGGTGTTCTTACCTCCCATCCACATAAAGGTGGAGTGAGAGCAGCATTGTAATCCCCAAGTCATAAATGAAGCACTTTGGGATGTCCGGGAGTTTTCTGGTCACAGGCTTTGGGCAGAATCTGGGCTGGAATCTCTTCTCTCTGGTGCATTAACCATCGAGGCCACTAGTGGGGTGCTCTGACCCACGGGAACTCCTAGACCCAGCAGAGAAAATGGATTGTGTTAAATGCCTAACAAAGATGAAGGCAATTTTCTTTCCTGGTACTACAGCTACATTATTTGAAATTTGGTCTTCTGTAAATTTTGATTTCTGGGCTTAAAAGAAAATGAATAAGAGCTTACGTGATTCGATATCTTTCAAAAGGTTCTAGAATGTATGTTTGGCTTGATAACATAGGACAAGAATATATAGGTATCTTACCTTAAAAATCATCAATAAAATGCCTTTCATAAAAGGAATTAAACTCAGCCATCTCCCTAAGTAATTATCATTGCTATATATATATATATATATATATATATATATATATATATATATCCTAATTATAGGTATTAAATATATATCCTAATTATAGGTATTAAACACACATTTATGAATCTCAGAGATTAATAACTTTTCAGAATTTTAAAATGGCAAATCTTTGGTCTAGTTTGAATTAACTAATGTTATGTCTTTGTTCAACAAATATTTAGTGAGCAGCATCTGCTTACCAATGCACAGTGTTACATGACATTAAAACTATACGAAGTACAACCCCTGTCCTTAACCTCTGTACTCCGGTTGCTTGTCATCTAGCCTAGGAAACAGTGATGACTACAAAACAAGTCCTATATGGTAGGGGCAGGAGGAGGTTTCAGAGTCACTGCATGGCCAGTCACAGAGGTGGTCAGGAAAAGCTCTGAGGAGGATGTGGAGTTTACAGTATGGTGTTGATTCCTTGCCCTCTTGCACCTGCAGGCCACCTTACCACTGACCCACAGTGTGGATCTTCAGTGGTTGGTGGAGTGGAATGCGGTCCTGGTCAACAGCCATTATGATGTGAAGAGCCCATCCCACGTCTGGATATTCGCTCAGTCTGTCAAAGATCCCTGGGTCCTCTGCCTGTTCAGTTTCCTGCGACAGGAGAACTTGCCCAAGCATTGTCCCACGGCCCTCGGCTACGCCTGGCCATATGCCTTCACCCGGCTCCAGTCGGTCATGCCTCTGGTGGACCCCAAGTAAGGGATCTATGTGCTTTCCTCTGTTCTGCTCGTCACCATTTTCCCTCTTACATTTTCATTTCATATAAGAGATTAAGATATTATAATCTTCTCTAGATTCTGAACTTCCTAATATAGAATTCTTAACATTGAATAAAAATCTGGTTCAAAGTTCTCATCTAGAGCTAGTTTTGTTGTTATTGTTGTTGTTGCTTTTCATAATAATCAATATGAATGTCTAAGTACAGAACCTCAGACCTTACTGGTGAAAATGTTATGAAAGTTTATGCAACTTCCTATCCAGTAGTGACCTTCCCTGTCCAGACAATCCTTGACAGATAGCTGTTCAACTCTCTTTGAGCACTTTGTAGGATCATTATTCAATAAATGACATTTAAAATCCTGACCTAGTGCTCACTTCTCCATATTTCTAGCAGCCCAATTAATGCCAAGAAAACCAGCACTGCTGGCAGCGGAGACAACTATGTGACCTTGTGGAGAAACTACCTCATTCTTTGCTTTGGAGTTGCAAAACCCAGTATCATGAGCCCGGGACACTTAAGAGCTTCGACTCCAGAAATAATGGCGACCACGCCTGATGGTACAGTGAGCTACGATAACAAGGTGACATGACATGCTTCAGAAGAATTATTCTGTAAGGGTTTTTTTTAGCTTGTTTGTCTAGAGTTCACAGTGCAAATTGTACTGTGCCTGCCATCTGGAGTATACAGAATCAGATTTTCACCCTGAACATTTCTAAATTCCACTGAGTGTTTATGTGCATAATTTATAATTTCTGCCTGACAAATGGACAGCAGAAGATAAAGAGAGGTGAGCAAACTTTCTTAAAACATTGGGACTTGTATTTATTAGTGCCCTAAGGTTTGATTCGTGTCCTACACACCGCATGTCTGTCACTCCACACCAAGTCTTTACTTTTAAACCGTGCCTTGATTAAATTATCTTGTTAATGATAAGTTTTGTAGATTTAATTTGTTTTTTAAGAAGACCATTATAATTTAAAAGTTCTTTAATTTGTGTCTCAGATGAAAAATGCATTAATTGTGCTATATCAAATGTATGGGTTGTTTTATTTTTCCTGAAATGGTGGCAGTGCCTTGGGAAGTGATTCAGACTTTGAAACTGTTATAATGGAGTCATCATTTGACTAAAGGAAGCATCTGTTCCCATGTGACCTCTTTTTCTCTTTTAATTAACTTGTTTCAGGCCATGGGCACCCCATCGGTGGGAGTTCTGTTAAAGCAGTTGGTGCCTTTGATGAGACTAGAGGGCATTGAGATCACAGAGTCCTTAGTTTTAGGATTTGGAAGAACAAATTCCCTTGTTTTCAGGTACATTAGTCTTAATAAGTTGTTGTAAATTCATACGTGCCGCCGCTGTCGTAGTCCCTGTTTGTAACACAGTCTGAGTTTGCTGTGGGCAAGTGCCTGCAGTTTCCGGCATGGCGCTGTTTCCTGTGTCCTGGCTGATGTGCATGAAACAACCCTTGCTTGCAGCTGCCTCATGTGTCACTTTTTGTCATTGCAACTTTGACTTTACCTCTCAGATTTTATCTCACTTGCAAGCTTTGTTTTAGATAACTGTAAAAACAATTTCCCTGTCAATGTCCAGTTAACCAGACTGTCCAGAGGCTTTAAGGTCACAACAAGGAGTGTCTGCCAATAATGCAACACTCTCAAAGGTTAAGCATTGGTAGAACTCTCTTAGGGATGACCTGTTACACTAGTGGACATTTCTGTAAGGTGCTTTATCTGCCTTTATGGAATCATCATCTCTCACTTTCTAGATTTCTTAGTCATTTCACAACTTTAATTAAATAACCATTCCATCTGAGGCAGTGTTAAGCCTTTGAAAGAGTCATCATAAAACGTTATATTCGGGCTGCCTCTGATGACTTTAGCTAAGCAGGAAAGCCTACGAGGACAAAGTAAATTGTATAGGTTTCACACAGATACAAAAGGGAACACTTCAAGCATCTGAAAGATCCTATTTGAAAAATAAAGATTAATGAGACATCTTAGAGGCAACTGAAAAAGATCAGTTACATTATTCATGTAGAGAGTCAGATTTTATCCTTACAAAAAGTAATTGTGAGTGTAATATAATGAACAACAAAAACTGATGAATAAAAATAGATCTAGAGACAGAGAATCATCAAAAAAGACCATCAAACTTCAGAGGGAAGGCACGAGAGGGTTTGGGTGGAGGGGTAAGAGATCAACCAAAGGACTTGTATGCATGCATGTAAGCATAACCAATGGACACAGACACTAGTGGGGTGAGGGCATGTGCTGGAGGTGGGGGTGGCCAGGGAGAGGTCAATGGGGGGGAAAAGGAGACATGTAATACTTTAAACAATAAAGAATTTTTAAAAAATAATTTAAAAAGTAATTGTGAGTTCTGTCTACTTGGATGCCACTTAGAGTTTTACTACTTATTTATTAAAACTAAAAAAGCATCATGTAAAAATACTATAAGAAGATAATAAGAACAATTCCTGAAATTTCTGAACATTTTTCCCAAAGAACCTGAGGCTTTCTTTTGCATATCTCATCTTCTTAGTGTTCCTCAGGGGAAGTAACTTATGCAACTTACTAACCATATAGATCTGGGCCTCCGTTTCCTCCCCTGTAAAATTTTTATAATCAGTAAAAATAAAGTGTGTCTCTCTAATAAAAAAGAAAAAGAAAAATTGGTATAATTATAGGATCTGTCTCAGATTTATTGAGAGAGTTAAATATAAAAATGCACATAGTAAATATTTTGTTAATGTCTGCTATTAGATGGAAGAGACCATTAATATTATTTCCATGTCTTTGGTGAAAAACATTCTAGCATCTATATTGGAAAAATCAGGAATGAAACGCAGGCTTTCTATGCCTCAGTGCAGAATCCGATAGAGTTTACCTTCCTGTCCCTGGATTTCCCTGGAGGGCAATTTCTATTAGCACAAAATATTCTACCAGAAAATACAAGGTTTTTAGATATAAAGCGGGTTATAAACAAAATACCCACCAACAGGCTAGATAATGGGGACAGGTGAAGTATGTACATGTAATATGAGATATATATTAACATGATCAAACTTTTATTTTTACTACTTAAGAGGTAAGGTTTTTATGAGAACCTCACTACTATAGTACTTGCCATGTTTATATTTGTCTTATAGTTTAAATAAAGGAATTTATCTCTGAAATTATAAAAAAAACTTCATGTCAGAATCAACTATCAGTCATTCCCCTGAGCACAGACCCCAAAGGCAGTGCTATAGTATTGCACCTTCTCTTATGCTCTAATTAGACTGAAAATTTCTGTGCAGAGACTCAGTTTCACTTATCTTCAGGTCCACAGCCTGCAGTAAAGTGCTTTAAATTTAGGAAGTACTTGCAAAATATTGTTTAATTGTTCAGACATTAAATCAAAACCAAGTCAATACATGTTTTGAGCCAAAATTATATACACAGCACTGGGATTAATACCAATAAAACAAAGTATAGGCCAGTACCTAATTACAGTTCACCATGTGACTGGGAAATGGGAGGGCCAGGGGAGATTTTGATGTCAGAAGCAAAGTGGAAAAACCAAGTGATTTAGGACTGAATGGATATATTTGGTGACAAATTTGGTGTCAATAATAATATATTTAAAATGCTGACCTTTTTCCTCTGTAGAGAATTGGTAGAAGAACTTCACCCATTAATGAAAGAAGCTCTAGAACGAAGACCCGAGGTAAGATTTTGAAATTAAATCATTAAGATACTTGATGTATTTGGACAGTGGTGTGAATTTAAATCATTCCAAATGGTTTCCCCAGCATGCTTTTAATATTGAATCTTAACATTTTAGCTTTTGTTATTTTCATTTCTTCAATATTTGAATACTTAGTATAATATGGCTCCTACTTTAAAAGATTTTATGTCCTATATTTATGAGAGCAAAACAACCTAAGTAGTCATATATATGTTAAGATATCACATTTATTTGAAGAAGGTTTGAGTTGATTGAATTTTGGTTTTTAGTTTGTTTGCTTGTTTTTTACAGGGAGTTGAATGGTCACAAATATTATTTGTTTTGTCTGGCATATGAAGCATTTCCCCCAACATTATCTTCCCCAAAGTGAACTCTAAAAAGGATAAATTTATAATGTAGCAGGATAAAAAATAAAAGAAGACTGAAATGAGCTTCCCGTATAGTAGTAAGAATCAAGCAAGAAGTAACAAAAATTGAGCAGTTTGAGTAAGAACATGTGAGCTCCGTGGTCAGATTGGCGGGAGTATTAGTGTCCACTCTTCTTTTCTACTTGACTTAAGATGCTCCAGTCTTGGAGCATCTAGGAACTGAGGCTTGTTCTGAACATTTCCACCATATAGATACTGACCAACCCCCACCCCCCGATGATCTTTCTCTTACAACCTGTAATAGCAAACATTGTCTCTAAGGATTAGGAAATAAGAAAAATACATTTTGTCTTTTATGTTTAGAAAATTGAAAAGGACTAGGTTAGGCATTTCTTTAACCCAGTTTCCTAAAGCAAAGCTCATATTGCCTGTTCCTGTCTATAAGTGGTATCACCTCTTTCTGTACAGAACAAAAAACGCCGAGAACGGCGGGACTTGTTAAGACTACAGTTACTTCGAATTTTTGAACTTCTGGCTGATGCTGGTGTAATAAGTGACAGGTAGGGTAAAAATTTCCCCTAATTGATCTCTGCTTACCACACTGGTCTACTTTTATCTCTTTTTATTTCCTTTCTTTTTAAAAATATATTACCTTTAACTTTTACTCAGAAAAAGTCAAAAAATCTTGTGGGGGTTCTTAATCTATTTACGCTGCATATAGGTCAAGAACAAATGTAGTGTGTCAGTTCTGACAGTGGATCTTATTTTCCATGAAGCATGTACCACTTTGAAATGAAGACTGAGCATCTAAAAGTTCCATTTTTCTTTATTCCAGCACAAATGGAGCCTTAGAACGGGATACTTTAGCCCTTGGAGCTTTGTTCCTAGAGTATGTAGACCTGACCCGCATGCTGCTAGAAGCTGAAAATGATAAAGAAGTTGAAATTCTTAAAGATATCCGGGCACATTTTAGTGCCATGGTCGCCAACTTGATTCAATGTGTTCCAGGTACAGTGATGCATCACTGCACGTTACCTTTATGCTTCAAAAAACTTTTGTTCCTCAGGACAGTGCTTCCCTCTAATCCTCCTGGCCTGTGTGCAGGGCTGGGTGGGATTGTCTATTTGTCTTGAAATACTTGGAAATATACATGAGGATAGATTGTGGCAATTCAGCACAGAATTGGAAAGGGAACAATAGGAATTAAGCTTTGCTTTGTATTTGTCATTATTTCTATTCTTTATTTTGGTTTCCATGTGAAAATGAACCTAAGTGACTTCCATAACAAGGAAGGAATTCAGAGGGAACACTCACAGGTGCTTCATCTTTGTTCATTCTTGTGCTAATCTGTTAACATGTTTTAAAGTCTGTTTTGTCTGGTAGAAATATACACCAGCTTTCTCTTATTTGTTTCCCTTTGCATGAAATATCTTTTTTCATCCCTTTACTTTCAATCTGTGTGTCTTTCTATCTGAAATGGTTTTCCTGTAGGCAGCATACTAGTATATATGGGTCTTATTTTCTTACCCATTCTGCTACCCTATGTATTTTGATTGGAGCATTTAGTCCATTTAAGTAATTCTTTTTTAATTATACATTTCAAATATTTATTTCATTAAATATTTGTGCTCAGTCACTGTACTGCACAGCAGATGCCATCTTTCTTGGGTGGAACACACCCTTCCAGACAGCATCAGGTTGGGTGAATGCATTAGCCCCACACTCTGGACTCCCTGTCAACCCACTCTACAGAGCTTCCACCCTGAAGAGAAGTCAAATGCCTGGGCCAGGGTGTAGAGGTCTGGGCCAATGCAGGTAGTGTCAGTGACTGAGTTGTGTGACTTTGGGGAGGGGGCAATTCCCCCAACTTTCCCATGAACCTGACAGCACCTCCTCCTCAAGGGAGATCTACTAGCCTCCCGCTCCCAGCACCTGACAGCCCCAGCCTCTCAACTTTGGGTGGCTCCACCCTGTGAGATCTGGGCAGGATCTGAGACAGACTGAGTTGTGTCGCTATGGGAAAGGGGAAATTTTCCCCTCATACGCCCAACTGGTGCAGGGCCTTCCCTTCACACAGCCAAATCTTGATGACTTTGGGCCTGATAAACTCTGCTGGCCTCATCCTAAAACTCCCTGAGACCCTGCCCTACCACAAAGGTGTGCCAGCACCCAGCAGGTGGCAGCTAGACTTGGTATACACTGGGACATTTGATCTGTTAAGTGGCCTCAGGCCCAGCACTGGCACTGAGTGTGAACCTATGTAGATCTGGTGAACACCTCTCTCCCCTACCTAGTGACTCACTAGGAACCTGTCACATGCAACTTGAATACCACAAAAGGCTCTTTCAGTGACTGAGCCTAACAGGCAGGCAGCAGGTGGAGGCAGGCAGAGGCAGACATCAGGTTTCCTTGGGACTTTTTAAGACTTGCTCCCTGGCCCGAGGCTGGTAAAAGCAAGCATTAGTGTGCAGCTTGATCTTTTCCATGCACACCCAGGCCCAGCAGAGGCAGCCACAAATTGTAGACCACTTTGTAGCTCCAAACAGGTTGTCCAGAGCCAGTCACAAGCAGCATCTGACATTGGCCTGCACCAGATTCCCATCCAAGAAGACCTAGAACCAACATGCCACTGGTGATATTCAGACATCATCACAGCAGGATCCAAACAGCCTCACAAGTGGCTCAGCCAAAGGAAGATTTCTACATGCACCAGACCCTGCTGAGGTGAATCCACTTTGAGAGGTCAGCACCTGCACATCAACTCATTCACTGTGGTTGGAATTGATCCTCACAGTCAGCCAGCCTAATGGCCAATCCACACACAAACAGGCCACTAGTAATTAAGATTCAATTACAACAGAAAGTCCTACAAAGGATATTCCAGGAGCACTCAGCACAGGTGATCAAGGAAATTTTGCCATGGGGTCCCACAGGACACCTACTACATAAGGCCACCCCAGCAAGACTGGGAGTCAAAGCATACCTACATAACACATAGAAATAAATACAAAGAGGCAGCCAAAATAGAGAGAAAAATAAATATGCCCCAAATGAAAGAACACAAGAAATCTGAAGAAGTAAAGTTAAATGAAATGGAGGCAACCAATCTACCAAAACCTTAGAAACAGCAAGAGAAAGATAGTCAGTTACCTACAACAGAGCTCCCATAAGACTATCATCTGATTTCTCAACAGAAACATTTCAGGCCAGAAGGACTTGCCAGGAAATATTCAAAGTGACAAAAAGCAAGGACCTGATTTATTCAGCATGACTATCATTTAAAATTGAAAAAGAAATAAAGAGCTTCTCAGAGGGAAAAAAAAGCTAAAGGAGTTCATTACCACCTAATCAGTATAATAATAAATGTTTTTTAAAAAATGACAGCCAGATTCCTTTGAATCAAAAAAAAAGAAATGTTAAAGGATTATCTTTAAAGAGGAGGAACAGGAGGAGAAAAAAAACACACAAAGGAATATAAGTTAAAAGAGTAAAATGGCATTAAATATGTACCTATTAATAATCACTATAAATGTAAATGGCTTAAATGCTTCAATCAAAAGACATAGGGTGGCTGAATGGATAAAAAAAAAAAGATCTATATATTTGCTCTCTGCAAGAGACCCACCACAGAATGAAAGATATACACTGAGTAAAGATGAAGGGATAGAAAAATATATTTCATACAAATGGAAATGAACAATGAACTGGAGTAGCAAGACTTACATATGACAAAATAAACTTTAAAACAAAGGCTATAATAAGAGCAAAAGAAGGACAATACATAATGATAAAGGGAACAATCCAACAAGATGATATAACCCTTGTAAATATTTATGCACCCAACATAGGAATACCTAAATATATAAAACAAATCTTGATAGACATAAAGGGAGAGCTAGACAATAATATAGTCATAGTAGGGGACTTCAATACCACATTAACACTAATGGGTAGATCTTCCAGACAGAAAAAATCAACAAGGAAACAGTGGCCTTAAATGACACACTAGATCAGATGGATTTAATTGTTATCCTCGGAGCATTTCACCCCAAGGCAGCAGAATATACATTTGTTTCGAGTGCACATGGCACATTTTCTAGGATAGACTATATGTTAGACAAAAACAAGTCTCAGTAAATTTAAGAAGGTTGAAACCATATATGCATCTTCTCTGGCCATAATGCTATGAAAACAGAAATCAATCACAAGAAAACAACTGAAAAACACACAAACACATAGAGCTAAATAATATGTTACAAAACAATGAATGGGTCAACAATGAGATCAAGGAAGAAATAAAAAAGATACTTAAAACAAATGAAAATGAGAACACAACAACCCAAAATCTATTGCATACAGCAAAAGCAGTTCTAAGGGGGATATTCATAGCATTACAGGCCTGCCTTAAGAAACAAGAAAAATCTCAACTAAACAATCTAACTTTACACTTAAAGGAGCTAGAAAAAGAAAAACTAGCAAACTCCAAAGTGAGTAGAAGAACAGAAATAATAAAGATCAGAACAGAAATAAATGACAAAGACTTTTAAAAAATACAAAAGATCAATGAAACCAAGAGCTGGGTCTTTGAAAAGGTAAACAAGGTTGATAAACCTTTAACCATACTCATGAAGAAGAAAAGAGAGAGGATCCTAATAAATAAAATCAGACATGAAAGAGGAGAAGTAACAAGTGACTCTACAGAAATACAAAGTATTGTAAGAAAATATTATGAAAAACTGTATGCTAACAAATTGGACAATTGGGACAAAATGGATAAATTCCTACAAATATACAATCTTCCAAAACTGAATCAGGAAGACTAGAGAATCTGAATAGACAGATTATAATTAGTAGAATGAAAGCAGTAGTCAAAATAACTCCCAACAAACAAGATATGGACCAGATGGCTTCATAGGAGAATTTTATTAAACATTAAAGAACTGATAGCTATCCTTTTTAAAAATATTCCAAGAAATTCAAGAGGAGGAAAGACTCCCATGCTTATTTTATGAGGCCAGCACTATCCTAATTCCAAAACCAGATAAAGACACTACAAAGAAAGAAAATTATAGGTCAATATCTTTGATGAACATAGATGCTAAAATCCTCAACAAAATATTAGCAAACCGGATCCATCAATACTTTGAAAACATCATACACCATGACCAAGTGGAATTTATTCCTAGGATGCATGGTTGGTAACAATATCCACAAATCAATAAATGTGATATACCACATAAACAAAATGAAGGATGAAACCACATGGTTGTATCACTAGATGCAGAATAAAGCATTTAATAAAATCCTATATAATAAAATGGTAATATGCAAATTGACCCTAATGGCGGAACAACCATCTGCTATGACGCACACTGACCACCAGGGGAAAGATGCTTAATGCAGGAGCTGCCCCCTGGTGGTCAGTGCACTTCCATAGGGGGAGCGCTACTGAGCCAGAAGCCAGCTCATGGCTGGCCAGCACAGCAGTGGTAGCGAGAGCCTCTCCTGCCTCTGCGCCAGCACTAAGGATGTCCGACTAACAGCTTAGGCCTGCTCCCCACAGCCTAAGCTGTTAGTTGGACATCCCCCGAGGGCTTCCAGGCTGCCAGAGGGATGTCTGACTGCCAGCTTAGGCCTGATCCCCTGGGGAGCAGACCTAAGCCAGCAGTGGACATCCCCCGAGAGTCCCAGACTACAAGAGGGCGCAAGGCAGGCTGAGGGAACCCCCGCCCCAGCACACGAATTTTCATGCACCAGGCCTCTAGTTTATAATAAAAATTCTCAGCAACGTGGAAATACAGGGAACATACTTCAACATAATAAAAGGTATATAGGACAAACCTACAGCCAATATAAAATTCAATGGGAAAAACCAAAAACATTTCCCTTAAGACTGAGTACAAGATAGGAATGTCCACTCTCACCACTCTTAGTCAACATAGTACTGGAAGTCCTAGCCACAGCAATTAGTCAGACAAGAGGAAGAAATAAAAGGCATCCAAATTGGAAAAGAAGATGTAAAACTATCATTATTTGCATATGACATGATACTGTATATAAAGAACCCTAAATATTGCACCAAAAAACTATTAGATCTGATAAATTAGTTCAGTAAAGTAGCAGGATACAAAATAAACATCCAGAAATCAGTTGCATTTCTATATACCAATAATGAACTAGCAGAAAGGGGAACTAATAAAACAATCCCATTTACAATTGCATTAATAAAAACAACAATCTAGGAATAAATTTAACCAAGAATGTAAAAGACCTGTACTCCAAAAGTTATAAGACACTGAAGAATGAAAGTGAAGAAGATACAAATAAGTGGAACTGTATACCATGCTGATGGATAGGAAGAAGTAACATCATTAAAATGTCGATACTACCCAAAGCAATCTATAGACTCCATACAATTCCTATCAAGTTACTAATGGAATATTTTACAGAATTGGAACCAATATTCCAAAAATTTATATGGAACCACAAAAGACACTGAATAGCCACAGCAATCTTGAGGAAGAAGAACAAAGTTGAAGAAATCATGCTATCTGATATCTAAACTATACTACAAGGCCAGTTCAGTGTAAAAATGAATGACTGACTGTCATTAAAAGCACTTTACATAATTACAAAAAGCTCCACTCAACTATTTCTACTTTTTCATAACTTTGATGTTGTATAACCAATCCTCCTCATTTTGATGACTCTAAAGTAAGATGTGAGCTGGCCTCTTCAGCTAAAGTATATTTGTTTAAAATTGTCTATACATTATACTTTACTAGAAGCCCGGTGCACGAAATTCGTGCACGGCGGGGGGTTGTCCCTCAGCCCAGCCTGTACCCTCTCCAATCTGGGACTCCTTGAGGGATGTCCGACTGCCCGTTTAGGCCCGATCCTGGGGGATTGGGCCTAAACGGGCAGTTGGACATCCCTCTCACAATCCAGGACTGCTGGCTCCCAACTGCTTGCCTGCCTGCCTTCCTGATTGCCCCTAACTGCTTCTGCCTGCCAGCCTGATCACCCCCTAACCACTCTGCTGCCAGCCTGTTTGCCCCCAACTTCCCTCCTCTGCCATCCTGGTCACCCCTAACTGCCCTCTCCTGCAGGGTTGATCACCTCCAACTGCCCTCCCTTGCAAGCCTGGTCCCTCTCAACTGCCCTCCCTTGCAGGCCTGGTCCCTCACAACTGCCCTCCCTTGCAGGCTGGGTGCCTCCCAACTGCCCTCTCCTGCTGGCCATCTTGTAGTGGCCATCTTGTGTCCACATGGGGGCAGGATCTTTGACCACATGGGGGCAGCTATATTGTGTTTTGCAGTGATGGTCAATCTGCATATTACTCTTTTATTAGATAGGATAGAGGCCTGGTACAGGGGTGGGGGCCAGCTGGTTTGCCCTGAAGGGTGTCCCGGATGAGGGTGGGGTTCCCTTGGGGCGTGGGGCGGCCTGAGTGAGGGGCCTGTGGTGGTTTGCAGGCCGGCCACGCCCCCTGGCAACCCAAGTGGAGGCCCTGGTATCTGGAATTTATTTTCCTTCTACAATTGAAACTTTGTAGCCTGGAGCGGAGCCAAGCCTGGGGCTCCCTCTGAGGCCGGCAGCCATTTCTGTTGGGGTTATAATTGAAACTTTGTTGCCTTAAGCGGGTGGGCCCGGCCAGGGTGTGCGGAAAGCTTTGCTTCCCCTGTTGCTGGCGGCAACCCTGGCCTGCTCTCTCAAGCTCCATTCTGCCACCATTTGTTTGAATTTGTTTACCTTCTATAATTGAAACTTTGTAGCTTGAGTGGAGGCTTAGGCCTGCAATGGCTATTGGAAAGCTTGGCTTGCTCTGTTACCTGGGAAACCTTGCTCTCTGTGGCTGTAGCCATCTTGGATTGGGGTTGATTTGCATACTCGCCCAGATTGGCTGGTGGGCGTGGCTGGTGGGCATGGCTTGTGTAGCGGAGTGATGGTTAATTTGCATATTACTATTTTATTAGAGAGGATAGTTTTTCCTAAAGACTGGCAGCAGTCAAGGGAACATTGTCTATGTAAGCAGCTGATTGGAAGGTGTTGGAAAGTTCTCTAGATATTGAATAGAAAACAGTGTGTGAGTCATCTTTTGTCTCTGCTTCCTGCTCTGACAACATGCTAGTGAGGAAGGCTGCACATTTAGAAAGAAAATTCTTCTTAACTTTTTAAACACTTTTTATTACCTAAAGAAAACTGGAGTTAGGAAATGAAATTAATCCTTTCTCCAAAACTTAAAACTGCTGCATAATAGTGACATAAATTGTATTCACTATATTTTTTATTCTCAGAGACTGTTAACTGCATTTTTCTCTCTAGTTCACCACAGGAGATTTCTCTTCCCCCAGCAAAGCCTGAGGCACCATCTTTTCATCTTGTTCAGCCAGTGGGCAGGGCCCTTCAGCATTATGTTCACACCTCTGGATCGATATAGTGACAGGAACCATCAGATCACAAGATACCAGTATTGTGCCTTAAAGGTAAGTCACCTTTGCCTCATGATGATTCTTGTGAGATCCATGGTTTCTTTCCTTAAACTGATAACCATGCCTTAAATTAGGTTGAAATAAATAATGATTTCATATGATATGACAGAATCTAAGTATACTGGCAAAAAAATCAAATAAATACACACATAAATACATAAGCTGACCTTAAAAATTCCAAAATGTACACACATAAAATAGATTGATAGTTGTGTATAGATATGCAACTATTCCAATTGGCCTCATAATTTCTAAATGCAAAACTTATCCAAGCTTACACTTTAATCATTGTGTCCTCTATATAAGAACCACATGTTTTTTTGTTTTGTTTGTTTTAGTTTTTAATAATTTTATTTAATCTTTATGTTGAAAGTATTACACAGGTTCTCTTTTTTCTCCCACAGAACCACATGTTTTTTCTTAAGGGATAAACCCTTAAAGTAGCTGCCTTGCCAATAAACTTCCAACCTAAGAAAAAGTCCATAGATTATAATGAGGGGTGTGTGTGTGTGTGTGTGTGTGGTGTCCCCCCAAAAAAGTATACATACACTTTGAATAATTATGAAGGCAGTCTTTATTAAAATACATTTCATTTTCAAAATTGAGCTATCAGAAATTAAAGTGTGCATACATTTTTTGTGGCATCCTGTGTGTGTGTGTGTGTGTGTGTGTGTGTAAATATATATATATATATATTAGGAGGCCAGCACATGATTTGAAATCGTGCGGCACCGCCCACCCTTGAGTCACCAGTCCGGCCCTGCCTCCCTCTCCGGCCCTTGAAGCAGCCACGGCCACTGCTGATCAGGCCCTCCCCCAGCACAGGCACGCAGAGGCCCCTGATGCCCCGCCCCCAACGCTGCACGCTCAACCTCCTCCTGTCTGGTCAACCTATTACAGCATCCCGGTTAATTAGCATATTTCTCTATTTTATAGATATATATATATAAAACCTCAAGTTCAAAATCTGCCATTTCCATTTTTAGCCTCTTATCCTAGAAGATTCCCAGAAATAAATAAATTTCCACACTGCTAGGACTGTTCAAAAATTTCAGAAACATGATTCCCAGTCTAATTTAAACTATCATATATAGCATAAATTGCTGACTTTCAGGTTGACTATTATCTCAATGGAGCTCATTTAAACCATGGCCCTGATAGTCACCTGGATTTGCTAATTGCAGAATTAATAAAGATCTCACCTTCCCTTGCTTCCTCCCCTCAACCTCAAAGAAACTGAAGTTTATATTTTTCATTTTCTTTATCTTTGATTAAGAATCACAATTATTCCATGTTTTTCATAGTTTGTCGATTCAGTACATAGTCAAATATTTGTCATCAAAGCAAAAGTTTAAAAGCTCTATCTTCTAAACAGAATTAATTCACTTGAACTCACTTAAGGTGAGTTTATTTTCAAAACTGTGACATGGCATTTTGCTTTGAATGTTTTACTGTTTCATGATAAAGACTTGTTATTATCATAAAATACATTTTCGTGAAGTTAAATTTATGAATTTAGCTCTTCTAAAATGAGCCAATTGGGAATCTGGTACTTTTTATTGACTGTACTAAGGAATACTTAAAAATCTGTGGAAATAAGTGCTTTAAAAGACCTTTATCATTGATAATTCTGGAAGTTATGTTTTATAAAGTCAGTTGCATACCATTAGACCATTCCAGTTTTCATTCCCAGGTGTTTTGTGTTTTGTTATCAGGCAATGTCAGCAGTGTTGTGCTGCGGCCCTGTGTTTGACAACGTGGGCCTTTCCCCAGATGGCTACCTATATAAGTGGCTTGACAACATTCTGGCTTGTCAAGATTTACGAGTAAGTACCAGCTAAAGATACTTACTTGTTCAATGTATAGGGTAGTCTGCCTCAGCTAGGTTACTGAGTGTCTAAGCATTGTTCACAACACAGTCTCTTCCCACATCAACCGCAGAATGTAGGTTTAATTGTTGTCACAATACACTGTGATGCATCCAGATAAATATCACAGTAACATTTACCAAGGTTGACAATGAACTATGCCATAAAGCAAGTCCCCATAAAGTTTACATGATTGAAGTGACATAGACTGTGTTCTCTAATCGCAGTGACATTATGCTAGTGACCAATAATCTATATACCGTACTTTCTGGCGTATAAGACAACTGGGCATATAAGATTTTCCTGGGTTAAAAAGTTGTTTTATACGCCGGAAAATACGGTATATTGGACTATATTGATGGGATTAGATATAATGGATTATATATATTGGACTACTGTATTTTCCAGCGTATAAGACGATGTTTTAACCCAGGAAAATCTTATATGCCCAGTCGTCTTATACACTAGAAAATATGCTATATAAAAAGCACATGGCCATAATGCCTTAGTGACCAAACAACCGGTCACCAGGAGGTGCATTGATGGGTCTCACCAGCGCAGAGGGTCTGGGATCCCACCTCAAGCAGTGAGTCTGGGGTCTGGGGTCCCGCCCTGTGGCGGTGTGGCGGATGCTGGGGTCCTGCCCCCGCAGCGGCACGGAGGGTCTGGGGTCCTGCCTTGTGTAGCAGGTCTGGGGTCTCGCGTGACCGATCGCCTGCTGGGCCACCCCTTACACTCCCGCGGCGCAGAGGAGCCCATGCCAGGCACAGGCAGGAGAGGTATGTCCCGCACCCTGCCAGGTTCTCAGACCCCCCCCCCCCATGCCAGCATCAAGGCCCCGGATGCCAGCGCTTTGTTATCTGCCACAACTCCATGGCCCCAGCGCTGCCCGCCGCTCAGGCACCCAAGCCAGGGACCCACTGCAGGGCGGGCCCAGACGCTCCTTCCTGCCCCCAAGGGTCTGGCAGCCTCCGCAGCTCCTGAGCCCATGACCCACCCCTGGGAGGGTGGGTCTGGGCTAGGGATCCACAACCCCTCCCCTGCAAGGTCCCACCCAACAGTGGGGGAGGGGGCAGCCTCCCTCCTTTCCCGGCCCCGCCCCCAACACCCTCCACAAGCCGGGGAAGAAGTGCCCGCCTGGCCAGGACCGGTGCCTCAGGCTCCCCACCCTCCCGAGCCCACTCCAGGCCTCACCAGGGGCTGCCGCTCCCCTCAGCCATCCAGCTGCCAGCCCGGGAGGAGAGGACATGGGGAGGGAGAGCTTTCGTGCAGGCCGGCTGAACCTGGCGGACTGGCACCGGCAGCTTCCCTGTGCCTCCCTGCCCGCCTCTGCAGATGGGATCCCGCCCCTGACGCACTTTGGTCAGGGTTGCCGCCATCTTGGGAAGGTCAACACCCAGCTGACTGCCAAGGCCTCAGGCAGTAGACCTCCGTGGTTACCACGACAAAGAGGTCATGGAGGGTCAAGACACTGCCTCTGGTTGAAGCAGGTGCTGTGGGAGCAGAGGGACCAAATGAAACGGTTATGTCCGACAGCCATCTAACTGCACACGTGGTGTGCGAATTCGTCATTGTTCGAGCCGAATTAGTCCTGGTGTGCCCCGTTTTAAGCAGACCCCCCAAATAGACTTATCATGTTGATAATTCACTTTACTGCAGAAACAATGCACAAAGATTCTTGAAATAAGCAAAATATTTTGCACCTCATAGTACGAAACGTTTAAACATCATTAAAAATAATCTCTATGAGTAAAGGGAGTTGATATTAGCAAAATCTAATATACCCAATTCAAAATGTCATTCAGAAATGCATCTACTATGCAAAATCAAAGTATGGTATCTAGGGTTTGGAAAAAGCAACTTTACTCCACTCTACCTGCTCATCCCCTCAGCCTTATGCTTTGCACAAAAGTCTCAATAAAGAGATGGAGCAGAAAGAAAAGTAATGCCTCATGGCACTGAAATGTATCTGTTTCTTCAACAAATATTTATAAAAGTTGTATTAACTTTGTGCCTGTATTATAGAAACACAATACAGCTCTGTCCCTATCTTCAAAGGGCTTAAGTCTCTGTGAATCCCCGGTAAGGTAAACCCGTAAACAGCCAAAGAAGGAGCAGGTTCCAATACCATTCTTATTATAAAAACTAGAGGCCCAGTGCATGATTGAATCATGCACGTGTAGGGTCCCCTACACGCTTTCGCTTTCGATCTCGGGGGAGCTGGGTGCCTGTCCGCTGGTGCACCAGGCCTTTCGGAAGCCTCCGGTGTGGCCGAGGCTTCTGAAAGGCCTGGTGCCAGAGCGGACAGGCACCCAGCTCCCCCGCTTTTGATGGTCCACGGCTGGACGTGAGCTCGCTGCCCCAGAGGCCCCTTCTGTTCTGCAGCACAGCCATGGCGGAGACCTTGAGCTCAGCGTCCCGCTGGCCCAATCGGCTACCCCGGCCACCCCGAGTCCCACCCCCTGTGCCTCCCGCTGGCCCAATCGTGGGTGTAGCGGAGTGATGGTAATTTACATATTACCATTTTATTAGGTAGGATTACTGAGTAAAAAACTGTCCTCACTCTCCCTCTAGAACAAGAATTAAAAGGAGCAAATAAATATAATGAATGAATCCAAATCCTTTGGGGACCCCAACCCTCAGGGACTAATAGGTTTTGTGAGGCCTAAAGTTTACTGAACCTGAAGGACTCATTTTAGAGGGGGGGGGGGGGGTGTTAATAACGTTCAAAAATGACTTTATTTAGAATAAGAAAATAAATTACAAATAACTGTAGGCTCGGGGACTCTGTCCCTTTCTCTTTTAAATCATTTCAGGCAGGTTATCCAAATGCTGCTGGTTGCAACTTGCTTGCTCTCTCCCCCAGAACAAATCCAGCCCTCACAGGGGCTCTGAAGCTTCCTTACTATAACAATAAAAACAAAAACATTTCAACAACACTCCTTTCTGGACAAAATCCTTTCTTTTTAAATTTTTTTAATTTTATCAAAGTAATAAATACATAGTTCATAATGTATCTTTTGTTTTCCTAATAGGTATGTAGTGTAGTGGTATATCATTGTTGTTTTTATTCTATTGTTGACACTATTATAGATGTCTCCTATTTTCCCTCCTTTACCCTCCTCCACCCAGCCCCCCCACCACCTCTGGCCATCACCACACTTTTGTCTATGTCCATCCCCCTCCCCTCTGACCTCTGTTAGTCCCTCCCATCCTATATAATAAAAGGCTAATATGCAAATTGACCAAATGGTGGAACAACCAGTTGCTATGATGCACATTGACCACCAGGGGCAGACGCTCAATGCAGGAGCTGCCCCCTGGTGGTCAGTGCACTCCCACAGGGGGAGTGCTGCTCAGCCAGAGGCCCTGAAGTGGGCTCATACCTGGCAAGCACAGCAGCGGTGGCGGGAGCCTCTCCCGCCTCTGCAGCAGTGCTAAGGATGTCTGACTGCCAGTAGTCGGACATCCCCCAAGGGTGCCCGGACTGTGAGAGGGCACAGGCCAGGCTGAGGGACCCCCACGAGTGCACAAATTTCATGCACCAGGCCTCTAGTAAGTACATAATTAAGACACACTGTTCCAGATAACCAGTGAGTGAAAGAATAAACAAGAGACTGGAAAATATTTTTAACTGAAGAATAATGAAAGCACTACATACTAAACTTGTGGATTATAAATAAACTCTTGCTTAGACTGAAATGTATAGTTTTAAGTGCATATAATAGATAGAAAAAAAGGCTGATAATGACCTAAGCATCCATCTCAAGGTGTTGGAAAAATAATAACTTCAAACTCAATCAAGTAAAATGAAGGAATAAGGATAAGAGCAGAAATTAATCAAAGAGAAATAATTAATTAAACCAAAAGTTGAATTTGTTAAAAAAAAAAAAAAACTAATAAAATTTAATAAATCCATGCCCTAAGTGGTTTGGCTCAGAGGATAGAGCATCAGCCTGTGGACTGAAGGGTCCCAGGTTTGATTCTGATCGAGGGCATGTACCTTGGTTGTGGGAACATCCCCAGTAGGGGGTGTGCAGGAGGCTGCTGATTGTTGTTTCTCGCACATTGATGTTTTTAACTCTCTGTCCTTTCCCTTCCTCTCTGTAAAAAAATCAATAAAAAATATATATTTTTAAAAAATTAATAAATCCATGGCAAGTCTGATCAAGAAAGAGAGAAAGAATGCACATGCCATTAGCATCATAAATGTAAAGGAGCATCACTGTGATATTTAAAATATTTAAAATAAATGAGAACATATGAACACCTTTGTGCCAGTAAACTTGAAAATTTAGATAAAAGAGGCAAATTCCTAAAAAAACACAATACCAGAAGAAAAGAAAATCTGAAGTCATATAAGTAATAAAGAAATTTAATCTGTAATTGGACTTCCCACAAAAAAAAAAAACAAACACAAAACTTTAAGAACAGATGGCTTTACTGATGAAGTCAACATTTAAGGAACAAATTGTATTGATTTGATACAAATCCTTAAAGAGAAAACAGCTCAAGAGAAAATACATTCCAACATGTTTTAGCAGACCAGCATAACCTTGATACTAAAACCTGGCAAGGATTTAACAATAAATAATATTAAAAGGCAATTTCATTCATGAGCATAGAAACAAAATTTTAAACAAATTATTAGAAAACTGAATTCAGTGATATATAAAAAAAGATGATTCATCATGACCAAGTTGTGATTATTCAAGACCTACTTGATTGGTTTAATGTCCATCAATTCATTAGTATGTTAATTACTTTAATAGTGTCTCAAGAAAGAAATATTATATGGTCATCTCAATAGATGCAGAAAAGCATTTTTAAAATTCTACATTCATTAATGAGAAAAACTCTTAATAAGACCAAGAATAAAAAGAACTTTCTTGGTTTGATAAAGGTATCTTTAACAAACATATAGCAAACATAAATACTTAATAGTGAATATTGAAAGTGTTTCCTGAGATTAAAATGACCAAGGGAGCCCACTGTCACCACTTATGTCAACATTATACTATAAATCCTTGCATATGCATTAGGAAAGAAAAATAAGGTGTCAGGAATAAAAAAAAGAAAAACTTAGATGGCAAATCTAAATGTGAAAGGTAAAAGAAATAAAGTTTCTAGAAAATAAGACAGGAGGATATCTTCCCTGAGATTATGGAAAGATTTCTTAAACAAGATGCAAAAAGTACTAACCATAAAGAAAGACTATTTAATAACTTCTGTTCACCAAAAGGCACCATTAAGAGTGTGAACAGACTAGCCATTGCATAAAAGATACTTGCACCATAAACCAGTTCTTAAATCTAAAATATATAAAGAACCCCTACAAATAAATAAGATAAAGACACCTAGAAAAATGACCAAAGATTAAAACAAGCTATGTACGAAAGAGGTTATCTAAATGGTCAGTAAACATAAGAAAACATTTTCCAGCTCATCAGTAGTCACAAAGATGCAAACTAAAGCCACAGGAGATGCTATCCACCAGTATGGCTGAAATGTAAAAGATTGGCAGTACCACTTATGACCCAGCAATTCCACTTCTAGGTATATATTTAAAGAAATACAAAACAGTATCCAAAAAGATGCAGCATTATTTACAATAGTCAAGATATGGAAGCAATCCAAAGTGTCCATCAATAGACAAATAGACCAAAAAGCTGTGATACATACATACTATGGAATATTACTTGGCCATAAAAGAAGAATGGAATGTTACCATTTGCAACAGCATGAGCCTAGAGGGTATTATGTTAAGTGAAGTAAGTCAGACAGAAAAAAAAAAATAACATATGACTTCACTTATATGTGGAATCTAAAGAACAAAATAAACACACAAAATAGAAACAGACTTATAGATACACAAAACAAACTGATGAGGGGGTTGGAGGGCTGGGTGAAAAAGGTGAAGGTATTAAGAAATACAAATTGGTAGTTACAAAATAATTATCCTATATAATAAAGAGGGTAATATGCAAATTGACCATCACAAGATGGCAGCTCCCACAGCAGGGGCGGGGCCGGCTGTACCGCACACCTGCCATCGGAGTCCCCTCAGTCCCGCCAGGGGCCTTGGGTCCTCCTGCACCCCCCACTGACTGAGGCTCAGGCAAGTAGGGCTGCCCGAGGCTCAGGTAACCAGGGCCGGTCGAGGCTTGCGCTGCCGGCAGTGACAGCAGCAGAGGTGTGATGGGGCATCGCCTTCCCCTCATCACCTGGGTTGCCTCCCTCCCCTGAGGGCTCCTGGACTGTGAGAGGGGGCAGGCGGGCTGAGGGACGCCCCCCTCCAGTGCATGAATTTTCATGCACCGGGCCTCTAGTGGGATATAAAGTACAGCACAGGAAAAATAGTCAACAATATTATAATATGTATGTATGGTATCAGGTGGGTACCTGAAATATTGGGAGATCACTTTGTAAATTATATAATTGTCTAACCACTATGCTGTATACCTGAAACTAATACAAAATAATATTGAATGTAAACTGTAATTGAAAAAAGAACATTTTTAAAAATAATAAGTATAAAGATTAAATATCACCAATATGACATAAAAAAAGAAAAGATTGTCAGTACCAAATGTCAATGAGGAAATGGAGCAATGGGAACTCTCTATGCTATGGAGAGTATAAACTGGAAATACCATTTTGGAAAACTGATTGGCATTATCTACTAAAGTTGAACACAGTATACCAACAACCAGCAGATTCTAAATTAGGGAGTGATCATATTAGAATACTACACAACAGTGGGCATAAATTAATGTAGGTCTCTCTCAAACAGCAGTTGAGTGAAAGAAAGCAGGACACAAAGTTATATGTTATATAATTCCACTTACATGGAGTTCAAAACAGCCCAAACTAACCAATGGTAGTGGAAGTCAAGATGTGGTTGCTTCTGAGGAGGGGAGAAAGACCAGTGATTAAGAAAATGCACAGGCAGGCTTTACTGGTGCTAGCAATCTGTGGTTTTTACTTTGTGGTACTCACATTATCATGTTCAGTTAAGATAACTCATCATATACTTGTGAATCATATACTATGTATTTTATACATCAATATCAAGCTTCTAAAGCACAATAATAACTTGCTGATTTTCTTTCAAGTCTAACTTTGTAATGAAATGTTTTTAAGTCCTTTGCAATACTAAAGCCATATCAGTTTTTATCTTAAGCCCCTTTAGAAACTAGGTTGAGCATGTTTGACCATTCAATTAGAATATCACTCCCAAAACCAGAAACTTTCCTTCTCCATCTTGTTGCAACTTCCAGAGGAGACAGGAAAATGTTTTTGGAGGGGAATATAGTCTCCAGGCACCAGTCATCTTCTGGACAAAAGACAGTAGCTTCAGGAGTCAATTAAGTATCCTATTAACTCTCTTTACTATGCTAATATTTTATATGGAAGTCTCTGATTATGAAGAGTTTATTGATAACTATTTCTTTTAAAAAGATTGCCAGCTAAGCTTTACACAGTATATTTAGTAATCAAGCCTCCTAAACATACTCCCTCTGATTTTTTCTTAAAAGACTGCATACATAAAGGCTCTTCTTTTGTATGTTTGAATTTTTTGCCAAACACATATATTTTTCAGAAACACTTTAAATGCAAAGAAGAAATATAGAAAAAGTCTTAGCCACCTTTCCAGCATTATATGCTCGAGAATGAGTAGACCCTATAGACAGATTTAGGTAGGATCCCGTTTATTTCAGTATTCAGTTTCAATCACTCCCTCTTAAAGAGGAAAATTTGAAATAAAAATTAATCAAGATGAATGCTCAGTCTCCATTTTATTTTACCCCATTCGATATTGACTAAGCTTGATTTTGTGTCTTTCCCTGGAATAACCTTTCATTAAACATGAATAATTGCTTTCCTCTGTGTATTCAGGTTCATCAACTTGGCTGTGAAGTTGTCGTCTTACTCTTGGAACTTAATCCTGACCAAATAAATCTTTTTAATTGGGCAATTGACCGATGCTACACAGGTTCCTACCAACTTGCATCTGGCTGCTTCAAAGCCATAGCAACTGTATGTGGAAGCAGGTATGGATTCTCGTAAGCAGGGGTTACTGGTCAGTGGAAAATTCAATTAGGGTTGTTCTTCGTGATATGAATAACTGAGAGTTGACTGCTTTTGCAATTATTCAAGCATAGTAAATGCTATGGGAATGCAAAATGGCCTATATTTCCCCGGCAGAAAAACCACACCCTATAAATGTGCAGCTACATTGATTTTTTGTATTCTACCAGGAGAGTGGTTTGTCATTATAGCCCCCTTCTTTTAATTCATAGTGAAATTCATAGTGAAACATTAGAACAGAATTTGAAAATGATCAAGGAGATATATTAAAGGAGTTTCTAGAAATGCTTGTGAGAGATGTGAGCAATAAGCCCTTCAGCCATCTTTAGACCAAACTAAACCCAAAAAGCACCCTTCAAAAGGTTAAATCCACCTTGTTCAAAACGTCAGAAGGGAAGAAAAGGAAAGAAATGTGGCACCCAGGTTCCACAGACCACACTTTTAAAAACATTGTCCTTGTTATATAAATTAGTCATTTGGCAAAAACATTCAGAACTATAGTTTATTGAATTTCATAACTATGATACAAGGGTTAATGAAGATACCCAAATTGCATGAGCTTTTTCCAAAAAGAAAAGCTCATATGTTAGAACTTGAAAGAAGGCAGCTGAAGTATATTTTTGAAAATACTCATATAGACTGTTGATTTTCCTGTTCGATAAATTGTTGCATTTTAAATGGCTATATTGATTCCCTATCCAGGTAGGTTAGTTGGTTAGAGTGTCATCCAGATATGCCACAGTTGCAGGCAGATTTAAAGGTTGTGGGTTTGATCCCCAGTCAGGGCACATAACAATAATCAACAAATGAATGCATAAATAAGTGGAACAACAAATCTCTCTCTCTCTCTCTCTCTCTCTCTCTCTCTCTCTCTCTCTCTCTCTCAATGAGTAAATTTGTTTAAAAATAAATAAATAAATTTTTTAAATGGCTGTCTTCAGGTACCCAAAGAAGGGAATAAAAGTGAATTCATTATAAGTTTCAACTTATTACAAATAAAATAAAAGGGAACTAGTTTTTTTTTAATATATTTTATTGATTTTTTACAGAGAGGAAGGGAGAGAGATAGAGAGTTAGAAACATCGATGAGAGAGAAACATCGATCAGCTGCCTCCTGCACACCACCCACTGGGGATGTGCCCGCAACCAAGGTACAAGCCCTTGACCGGAATCGAACCCGGGACCCCGCAGTCCGCAGGCCGACGCTCTATCCACTGAGCCAAACCGGTTTTGGCAAAAAGTGAACTAGTTTTCAACTCCAACCTATTTTGTTCTAAATTAATAAGAACAGAATTTTAAAAGACATCTACTTTCAGTAAATGTAAAATAACCATGCTTTTTAGAGACAAGTTTCTCTTCAAAATTTTTATCTTTCTTTTAAAGATAGTAGATAACATTTCATGTCTAAAACTTGCATTTTCCATAATCTTAGCAGTAGAATTTTTATTATATACTTTAATCTCCATAAAATTTTAGCAAATGAATATAAACTGATTTTTCCATCATTTCATTTTTTTATGTTAACATTACAAAAGAATACTTGGATCTATGGGATATTACCAAAATAACATTTTTTTGAAAAATTATCTTTCTCCAGAATATATTTTATTTTTAGTCATTTCTATCTATTAAGAATAAACTTCACATGATTCTTTGATTCTAAAAAATGTATTTAGAATCTACGACTTGGACCATAGGTTTTTCTCTTTTTTCCGCCCTTTTCCCAGTGATCTTGCCTTGAACTTTCCTAGCCAAATAATTTAATTGCATGCTGTCTCATAAAATGTTACATTTCATTCCTGTGAATAAGTCCAGGTATTTTTCCTTAGGGAGTACAAATGAGTACTTTAATAATTTAACAATATAATCACAATTTCAGTAATATCTCCAGTCCCAAAAATATTAGGACATAAAATCCTCTATCTTAGAGTAGATTTTTAAAGCTATGATCTTAAACTATTTGGGTTTCTTAAATAAATATTGCATATCAATTTACATTTATGACATTCATATTTCTGAAGGAAGGTTAGAGGGCCAGGCAAAGCCATGGATGGTCATGACCTGTCTGCCAAGACAATTGTTAACATTGCTGTCATTTCTCACCACAGAGAATGTTTAGAATTTAAAGCTTCAGCTGTGGCCAAAATGTACTCTCTTTTCCCATAAATTCTCAGAATGTGTAGTTTAGATTAGCCTCAGATTTGTCTGAACAATCTTTGCACTTATGTTTTCAATTCTGTTTTTTCAAAGAAATTATGGTGTTTTAGCTTTTGCTTTTTAAATTTCCTGCATGTTTGCTTCTGAAAAATACCTAAATACCTTCTCTTATGAAAGAATAGATTCCTGAGAAGTCATACATAAACTGGATCATATTTTAAATTTCTCGAAAAAAGTTATCTGGACAGTCACTCCTATGACAAGTCATTTTCTAAAGAGAAGAATCCTTCTTGTAAAATAAATAATTACCATTTCCTTTTCAAATAGGAATGGTCATAAGCCAGATTTATTTTATAGGAATATGACAATACCAGAGGCCCAGTGCACGAAATTTGTGTATGGGTGGTGGTGGGGGTTGTCCCTCAGCCCAGTCTGCACCCTCTCCAATCTGGAACCCCTTGGGGGATGTCCGACTGCTGGTTTAGACCCAATCCCTGCAGTCGGACATCCCTCTCACAATCCAGGACTGCTGGTTCCTAACCGCTTACCTGCCTGCCAGCCTGATCGCCCCCTAACTGCACCCCTGCCTTCCTGATTGCCCCTAACCACTCCCCTGCCAGCTTGATTTATGCCTAACTGCTCCCCTGCTGGCCCAATTGCCCCCACCTGCCCTCCCCTGACAGCCTGATTACCCCCAACTGCCCTCCCCTGCTGACCTGATGGCCCCCAACTGCCCTCCCCTGCCGACCTGGTTGCCCCCAACTGCCATACCATGCTTGTCAGGTCGCCCCTAACAGCCCTCCCCTGCCAGCCTGATCGCTCCCAACTGCCCTCCCCTGCTGGCCTGTTTGCCCCCAACTGCCTTCCCCTGCCGGCCTGATTGCCAACTTCCCTTCCCAGCTGGCCTGATTGCCCACAACTTCCCTCACCTGCCAGCCTGGTCACCTCCAATTTTCCTCCCCTGCCAGCCTGGTCGCCCCCAATGGCCCTCCCCTGCCAACCTGGTCACACCCAACTGCCCTCCCCTGCTGGCCTGGTCACTCCTAACTGCCCTCGCCTGCTGGCCTCATCGCCCCTAACTGCCCTCCCCTGCTGGCCTGATCACCCTGCCAGCCTGATCGCCCACAACTGCCCTCCCCTGCCGGCCATCTTGTGGCAGCCATCTTGTAGCAGCTATCTTGTGATGACATTGCACGTGACACCACCCAGGCTTTTATTATATAGGATAAGCAGATTCATTTATTAAAGAACCAGTTATAATTGACTTGACAATACCTAAAAGATTGAATATTTTTTAATGCTCTGTTGCTTAAAATTTTTTATGTTTAGTTTTAGAAAGGGAAATTAGCAATTTTTTCATAATCCTATATAATAAAAGCCTAATATGCTAAGTGTCCAGTCATCCAGTTGGCTGTTCAACCAATCAAAGCATAATATGCTAATGATTTCCTAGGGCCACTCAAACACTAGCTATGATGTGCACTGACCACCAGAGAGCAAACAGTCGACCAGTAGGTTAGCTTACTGCTGGAGTCCAGCCGATCAGGACTGAGTGAGATGGGCCAGCCATGCCCTGGAGCCCTCCTGCAGTCCCTCCCAGGCTGACCAATCTCCCATGTCCTTCCCTGGCCCTGATTATGCACTGATTGGGTCCCTCGGCCTGGCCTGCACCCTCTCACAATCATGGACCCCTTAGGTGATTTCAGAAAACTGGTTTTGGCCAAATCCCACAGGCCAGACCAAGGGACCCCACTGGTGCATGAATTCATGCACCAGGCCTCTAGTTCATATATCAATCCCTATATTTCTCAGGTGTGATAATGGGAAAAAGTGAGTTTCTACATTCTTTTATAAACAATACTTTTATTCCACTCTGGGCTACAGTAGGGTGCTGATTGTGTGACCCAGGACAACCTGGTGCCTGCTCCACCCCGGGCCCCAGGAGGGGCAACTTGGAGCAACTGAGCACTTGTCCCACTCTAGGCCACAAGACAGCACAGACCAATCCAGTGCACCAAGCCAAATTGCGCTTCCAGAGGAACCTGGGTCACCACCCTGCCATGGATTCCGGGGCCACACAGCAAATTACATGCCAAAGGGCTCTGGGTCTGCACAGGGAGTCTCACACCAGAGGAACTGTGCACATGCCCCAGCCACCCCAAGAATCTGAAACAGACACCTGAGGGACCAGATCCATGGGAGAAGGGGATACAACTCAAAGCAAATACAATAAAGGCATGAGACTCAAGGCAGACCCAGCCTCTGGGCTAAAAATTTCCAGACCATTTGACCGAAGGGGCTTCAATCTCTTGGACCTCAAGCAGGGTGCTCAGGGCCAGAAAAAGACAGCAAAAATGGGGAGACAAAGAAATAATCCCAAAAGGAAAGAAAAGGAGGAATCACCAGAAAATGAACTGAATGAAATAGAGGCAAGCAATATGTCAGAGAAAGAATTCAGAGTAATGGTTCTATAGATGCTCAACCATTTGGATGAGAAATTCACCAACATGTGTAAGAATCAAGAGGAAATGAAGAATGATATAGCTTCAATAAAGAACAAAATGGAAGGTTTGAACAGCAGACTAGAAGAAGTGGAGGACCGAATCAGTGAGTTAGAAGACAGGGTAGAAAAAACACCCAAACTGAACAGAAATTGGAAAAAAATAATTAAAAAGGAGAGTTTAAGGGAGCTTTGGGTCAATATGAAATGAAGAAACATCTGCATAATAGGGGTGCCAGAAGGTCAAGAAGAGGAGCAAGGAATAGAAAACCTATTTGAAGAAATGATGACAGAAAACTTCCCTGACTTAGGGAAGAAAAAAGTCACATGAGTACAGAGAATCCCAGACAACATGCACCCAAAAAGACCCACACTAACACGTTTGTCATAATTACAATGGCAAACATTAATGATAAAGAAAGAATCTTAAAGGCTACAAGAGAGAGACAAAAAGTTACCTACAATGGATCTAACATTAGACTATCAAACAATTTCCCAAAAGAAACACATCAGGCCAGTAAGGAATGGAATAAAGAATACAGAGGGGTGCAAAGCAAGGGACTGAATCCAAGAATACTCTATCAAACAAGACTATCAATCAAAATTGAAGAGGAAATCAGGAGCTTCGCAAACAAAAAAAGGCTAAGGGAGTTTATGACTACCAAGCCAACAATACAAAAATGTTAAAGGGACTATTGTAAAAAGAAGAAATAGAAAGGGAACTAAAAGGAACCCGGACATAAAGAATGAAAATAGCAACAAACAAGTACCTATCAATAATAACCTTATATGTAAATGGATTAAATGCTCCAATCAAAAGACATAGGGTAGCTGAATGGATAAGAAAACATGACCCATATATATGCTATCTAGAAGAGACCCACCTCAGAACAAAGGACTCACAGAGATTGAAAGTGAAGGGATGGAAAAAAATATTTTCAGGCAAATGAAAATGAAAAAAAAAAAAACTGGGGTAGCAATATTTATATCTGACAAAATTGACCTCAAAGTGAAGGCCATAACAAGAGATAAGGAAGGCCACTTTATAATAATAAAGGGAGCAATATAACAAGAGGCTATAACTCTGGTAAACATATATGCCCCAAATACAGGAGCATCCAAATACATAAAAGAACTTCTGGAAGATATCAAGGGAGAGATCAACAGCAATACAATCATAGTAGAGGACTTTAATACCACATTGACACCACTGGATCAATCTTATAGACAAAAAAAATCAACAAAGAAACAGAAATCATAAATGACTCACTAGATTAGACAGAATTAATTGACATTGTCAGAATATTTCACCCCAAAGCTACAGAATATACATTCTTCTCAAGTGCACACAGACATTTTCAAAGACCACATATTAGGCCACAGACTAAGTCTCTTCAAGATCAAGAAGATAGAAATCATATCAAGCATCTTCTCAGATCAGTGGCATCAAATTAGAAATCAACTACAATAAAAACAATTTTAAAAACTCAAACACTTGGAGGCTAAATGGCATGCTATTAAACAATGTTTGGGTTACCAAAGAGATTAAAAAAAAAAAAAATGAAAAAACATCCTGGAAATAAATGACAATGAAAACACAACAAGCCAAAATCTATGGGACACAGTGAAAGCAGTCCTTGGAGGAAAATTCATAGCACTACAAGCCTACCTCAGAAATCAAGAAAAAATGGTAATAAATTATCTAACCCTACAACTTAAAGAATTAGAAAGAGAGAAACAAGAAAACCCCAAAGTAGAAGGAAGGAAATAATAAAGATCAGAGCAGAAATAAACAACATAGAGACAAAAATGGAGTCAAGACAGTCTCTTCAATGTGGTTTTGGGAAAATTGGACAGATATATGCAAAAAATGAAACTAGACCACCACTTACACCGTACACAAGAACAAACTCAAAATGGATAAAAGACTTAAACATAAGATGGGAAACCATAAAAATCTTAGAAGAATCCATAAGCAGCAAAATATCAGACATATCTCATAGCAATAAGTTTACCAATACATCTCCTAAAACAATGGAAACTAAGGAGAAAATAAACAAATGGGACTACATCAGAATAAAAAGTTTCTGTACAGCAAAAGAAACCATCAACAAAACAACAAGAAAACCCACTGCATGGGAGAACATATTTGCCAATGTTATCTCCGATAAGGGTTTAATCTCCAAAATTTATAGGGAACCCATACAACTTAACAAAAGGAAGATAAACAATCCAATCAAAAAATGAGCCAAGGACCTAAATAGACACTTTTTGTTAGTGAACATACAGAAGGCCAAGAGACATTTGAAAAAAATGCTCAAAGTCACTAATCATCCAAGAGATGCAAATCAAAATGATAATGAGGTACCATCTCACACCTGTCAGAATGGCTATTATCAACAAATCAACAAACAATAAGTGCTGCTGAGGATGTGGAGAAAAAGAAACCCTCGTGCACTGCTGGTGGGAATGCAAGACTGGTGCAGCCACTGTGGAGAACAGTATGGAGTTTCCTCAAAAAACTAAAAATGGAACTCCCATTTGACCCAGTGATCCCACTTCTAGGAATATATCCCAAGAAATCAGAAACACCAATCTGAAAAAATATATGTGCCCTTATGTTCATAGCAGCACCATTTACAATAGCTAAGATGTGGAAACAGCCTAAGTGCCCATCAGCAATAAGTGGATTAAAAACACTATGGTACATCTACACAATGGGATACTATCTATCTATCTATCTATATCTATGTATCTATCTATATGTATATATATAAAAGCCTAACCCACCGTTATGCCCAGACGACCAGAACGACTGGTCAACCAGTTGCTATGATGCACACTGACCACCAGGGGGCAGATGCTCAATGCACGAGCTGCCCCCTGGTGGTCAGTGTGCTCCCACAGCCAATCTCCTAGGGCCAGCCAACCTCCTGTAAGTCCCTCCATCCATCCCTTTCCCCAGCCAGCAGGCTCCGGCTGGCCCAGCCCTGATCGGAATTGGGCAAGATGGGCCTGATAGGCCCTGATCGCTGGCCAGGCCTAGGGACCCCACCTATGCACGAATTTCATGCACCATGCCTCTAGTACTGCTATAAAAAAGGAAGAACTCTTACCATTTTCAACAGCATGGATATACCTGGAGAGCATTATGCTAAATGAAATAAGGCAGTCAGAGAATGATAAATACCACTTGATCTCACTCATTTGTGGAATATAATGAAAAGGTAAACTGATGAACAAAAATATAGCCAGAGTCATAGAAGTATCGAACAGACCATCAAACCTCAAAGATAAAACAGGGGAGGATGGCGGGGGTTAAGAGATCAACCAAAGGACTTGTATGCATTCATATAAGCATAACCAATGGACATAGACAGTAGGGGGGTGAGGGCATGTGCGGGGGTGGGGAGGAGTGGCCGGAAAGAGGTCAATGGGGGAAAAAGGATGCATATGTAATACTTTCAACAATAAAGAATTTAAATTAATAAAAATGCTTTTATTGATCTCAGAGAGGAAGGGAGAGGGAGATAGAAACATTAATGGTGAGAGAGAATTTTGAATCCACTGCCTTCTACATTCCCCCTACTGGGAATCAAGCCCACAACATGGGCATGACCTTCTGGTTCATAGGTCGATGCTCAGCCACTGAGCAACATGGGCCAGACATAGTCTCTACATTCTTGTTCTTTGTTTCTTTTATTTCTGTAATTGAGTGTGTGTGTGTGTGTGTATGTGTGTGTGTGTGTGTGTGTGTAGTGAACTTGCTGGTCTCCAATCAAACCTATAACTGTAACTATGACTATCATATAACTCTGGTTCTATTAAGAGATTTGGAAGTCAGAGTGGCACTTGAATAGGACCAAGAGAAGTAAAGATAAAAGTAGAAAGTGATGGTAGACCTGGCAATATTAATTTTGAAGAATTTTTCATAAAATATGATTTATATTTTATTAAAATCTATTAAATCTATCTCAGTACTATAATTTAGCACAAAAGAAAATAGTTCACCTATTAGACAGCAGTAGTTCAAGTAACTATTTGGCTTCTGTCCATGTTCTTATTAACTTTCCTCTTAACTCCAAATCATATCAGTACAGAACAGATAAGGAAATTGCAAAAGAGATTAATTGGCTTTTCAAGGTTATTAATCAAGGTAAAGAGTATGCTCCACATTAGAAGTACAGGCCATTTCCAATCACTAACCTAACAAAATTCTCTTAACATTTAATTAAATACTTAAGTATTCCATTGACTTTATTCTTACTGTCTATCCAAAATACTACTAAAGATATTTAATAGATATTTCAGAATTATATACAAAGTCAAAGTTTTAACTTTTAAAGAATTGTGTTGGGTTTATTTTTGTTGTCGTTGTTTGTACGTTTGTTTTGCCTTAAGTTAACTATAAATCTTTCCTAATTTAAAACAGGCCCAGAAACCTTGACATCTTAAAAGTCAGTGCCCCACTTGATCAATTTCCAAGGAAGAAATATGAAGCTTATGACTCATGAATCCCTATACACTCCCTACCTAGTGATGTTTAGCCTCGGGTTGCAAGTGTGGGTATTTGGGCTCTAAAAACTTACTATATTTTCTTAATGAAATTTATTAGGGTAATATCCTACCTAATAAAGAGGGAATATGCTAATTGACCCTCACGCCATCACAAAGATGGTGGCAGTCACAGCCAATAAGGAGGGAATATGCTAATTGACTGTCCCGCCTTCAAAGATGGCAGCGCCCACAGTCACAAAATGACAGCACCCAGTCCCCTCAGCCCTGCCAGGGCAGCAGGCATGCAACAAGGCCCGGCCCACCCCCAGGTGGGCCCCACCACTCCATGCACCTGCCTCCGGAGTCCCTCAGCCCCCCAGCTGGCCAGGGTCAGCCCAAGGTGCAGGTAAGCCTCAGATGGTGGTTGCCCAGCCACCCAGGGCCACCCGAGGCTCATGTAACCAGGGCTGGCTGAGGCTTGCACTGCCAGCAGTGGCAGCAGCAGAGGTGTGATGGGGCATTGCCTTCCCCTGATCACCGGGTCGCCTCCTGCCCCTGAGGGCTCCCAGACTGTGAGAGGTGGCAGGCTGGGCTGAGGGACTCCCCCTCCAGTGTATGAATTTTCATGCATCGGGCCTCTAGTCCTATCTAATAAAAGAGTAATATGCAAATTGACAATACCTCCACTACACCCACAAGCAATGCCCACAAGCCACGCCCACAAGCCAATCAGGAGCAAATATGCAAATAAACCCAACCAAGATGGCTGTGGCCACAGAGAGCAGGAGGGAGGCTTGGGTTTCCCTGGCAATGCAGGAAGCCAAGCTTTCTGCCTGCCCTTGCTGGCCCAGGCCTCCACTCAATGCTACAAAGTTTAAATGATATAAGATAAATAAATCCCAACAAAAATGGTGGCAGCCACGGAGCTGGAGACAGCAGGAGGCTAGGGTTGCCCCCGGAGATGGAGGAAGCCAAGCTTTCCGCCTGCCCTGGCCAGCCCAGGCCTCCACTTAGGGCTACAAAGTTTCAATTATAGAAGATAAATAAATCCCAACAGAAATGGCTGCTGCCACGGAGAGAGCAGAAGGCTTGGCTCTGCTCCAGGCTACAAAGTTTCAATGTAGAAGATAAATAAATCCCAGATACCAGGGCCTCCGCTTGGTCTCCGGGGGTCGTGGCCGGCCTGCAAACCACCACAGTCCCTCGCCCAGGCTACCCCACGCCCCAAGGGAACCCCTACCCTGATCTGGAACACCCTTCAGGGCAAACCAGCTGGCCCCCACCCATGCACCAGGCCTCTACCCTATCTAATAAAAGAGTAATATGCAGATTGACCATCACTCCAACACACAAGATGGCTGCCCCCATGTGGTCAAAGATCCTGCCCCCACATGGACACAAGATGGCCGGCACAAGATGGCCAGCAGGGGAGGGTAGTTGGGAGGGACCAGGTCTGCAAGGGAGGGCAGTTGGGGGCGATCAAGCCTGCAGGGGAGGGCACTTAGGGGTGACCAGGCTGTCAGAGGAGGGAATTTGAGGGTAACCAGGCCTGCAGGGAAGGGCAGTTGCGGGGGACCCAGGCCTGCAGGGGAGAGCAGTTAGGGGCAAACAGGCTGGCAGGGGAGCAGTTAGGCATCAATCAGGCTGGCAGGGGAGTGGTTAGGGGGTGATCAGGTTGGCAGGCAGAAGCTGTTAGGGGCAATCAGGAAGGCAGGCAGGTGAGCAGTTGGGAGCCAGCAGTCCTGGATTGTGAGAGGGATGCCCAACTGCCCGTTTAGGCCCAATCCTACCGGTATCGGGCCTAAATGGGCAGTCGGACATCCCTCAAGGGGTCCCAGATTGGAGAGGGTACAGGCTGGGCTGAGGGACACCCCCCCCCATGCACAAATTTTGTTCACCGAGCCTCTAGTTGGTTAGTAAAATCATATAGATTTCAAGTGCACAATTCTATAATACATCATTTGTATATCATATTGTGTGTTTACCTCACAATGTCAAAGCTCCTTTCATCACCATATATGTGACCCCCTTTACCCTTTACTACCCCAACCCCTTTCCTCTAGTAACCACCATACTGTTATCTGTGTCTATGAGTTTTGTTTGTTTGTCATTTGTGCATTTGTTGCTTTTACTTTTATATCCCACATATGATTGAAATCATATGGTTCTTGCCGAAACCGGTTTGGCTCAGTGGATAGAGCGTCGGCCTGCGGACTCAAGGGTCCCAGGTTCGATTCCGGTCAAGGGCATGTACCTTGGTTGCGGGCACATTCCCAGTGGGGGGTGTGCAAGAGGCAGCTGATCGATGTTTCTCTCTCATCGATGTTTCTAACTCTCTGTCCCTTTCTCTTCCTCTCTGTAAAAAAATCAATAAAATATATTTTTTTAAAAAAAAAGAAATCATACGCTCCCTGACTTATTTGCTTAGCATGATAATCTCAAGAGCTAGCAGTGTTGTCCCAAATGGCAGTATTTCGTCTTTTCTTATGGCTGATTAATATTCCACTGTATATATGTACCACATCTTTTTTATCCAATCATTTATCAAAAGACACTTGCCATGTCTTGGCCATCATGAATAATGATGCAATGAACATAGGGTACATATATCCTATATAATAAAGAGGTGATATGCAAATTAACCCTCACGCCATCACAAGATGGCTGCGCCCACAGCAGAGGTGGGGTTCCAGCAACACAAGATGGCTATGCCCACAGTGGAAGTGAGGTTCCCATAACAAGCGATCAGCAGGGACCTGAGGCTGCGTGGCACCAGGCCAGGGCGGGGGACCTGAGACTGCACCCCCTGCCCAGATGGACTTGACTGGGGACCTCAGGCCGCACCACCTCCCCCACCAGGTGGGGCTTGACAGGGGACCTCAAGGCATACCCCCCGTCCCGGTGCTGGGCTGGGGGACCTCAGGCCACACCCTTTGCCCCAGGCCGGGGGACCTGAGGACCCACCCCAGAACCCAGCCAGGGACCTCAGGCTATGCCCCCCACCAAGTGGGGCTTGCCAGGGGACCTCAGGCCACACCCCCGCCCTGGCACCAGGCCGGCAGACCTAGGGCTGTGCCCCCCCGCCGGGCGGGGCTTGACAGGGGTGGAGCTGGTCGGGTCTGGATCTCACCCAATGGGGGTGGGGCCAGCTGGGTCTGGGTCTCACATGATTTCGAGGTGCACATGAGTGGGTGTGGACTTGACTCTGGGTCCTGCAGTGCGCCCCAGGAGGGTGATTTTCATATACATTTTACTAATTTTCTTTCATCTCTGACACTTCTATTATAGAGAAAGGGCAAATAGTAATATTAAAATATTTCCTCTAATTAATTCCCTTTTAATGTGCACGAATTTTGTGCACCGGGCCACTAGTCTTTATTAATAAATGTCTTTAAATATTTGGGGTAGATACCCAGAAGCAGGATTGCTGGGCCATATGGTAACTCTATTCTTAGTTTTTTGAGGAGCCTCCATATTGTTTTCCGTAGTGGCTGTACCAGTTTACATTCCCATCAGTAGTAAATGAGGGTTTCTTTATCTCCACAGCCTCTCCAACATTTTTTATTGCTCTTCTTGTTGGTAATAACCATTCTAACAGGTGTAAGGTTGTATTCCATTGTAGTTTTGATTTGCAGTTCCCTAATAGCTAGTGAAGTTGTTTGTTTCCATATACAAAAATTAACTCAAAGGAATAAAAGACCTAAATATAAGACCTGAAACAATAAATTACATAGAAAACATAGTAAACAAATTAAACTTATGAACTTAGTTCTTAGAGAGGATTTTATTAATTTGACCTCAAAGGCAAGGGAAGTAAAAGCAAAAATAAATGAATGGGAGTATATCATACGAAAAAGCTTCTGCATAGCAAAAGAAACTGTCAACAAAACAAAAAGGCAATCACCCAAATGGGAGAAGACATTTGCAAATAACACCTCCAACCAGAGGTTAAATATCCAAAATATATAAAGAACACATACAATTCAACAACAAAAAAGCAAACAACCCAATTTAAAAATGAGCATAGGACCTGAATAGACACTTACTTCTACCAGGAAGGCATACAAATGACCAACAGATATATGAAAAGATGGAAACTTAAGTATCTTGAGTTTGAATTCAACTTGTGTGTTTTGGGCAAGTTACTACAAATTCTTACTCATCTGTAAAATGGGAGTGATAATAAGGCTAGAGCATGGATTAAATAAAATAAGTCTCTTGATCTGAAACCTGGCCCTAAAAAGCACCCTGTAGACACTATTATTCACTAGCTATTAGAGGCAAAAAGCTACAGAGTAATCCCCTCCATCGACTAGTAAAATCTGTTAAAAGAATGCCTCAGAGTTACCCTGACCTTTGTCATTTAGTGCTAAAGAAACCATAGCTAGTGGGTATTTCCCAAATTCTTCAAAAATCTCCTCCTTTCTAGCCCTGGCTGGTTTGGCTCAGTGGCTAGAGTTGACTGTGGACTGAAGGGTCCCGGGTTCAATTGCAGTCAAGAGCACATGCCCGGGTTGTGAGCTCGATCCCCAGTGTGGGGTGTGCAGGAGGCAGCTGGTCAATAATTCTTTCTCATCATTGATGTTTCTATGTCTCCTTTCCTTTGTGAATCAATAAAAATATATATTTAAAAAATCTTCTCTTTTCTAGATTGAAAAAAACCTCCACACTTTTTTCTTGTTTACTTTCTGAATCATACCTACCTTTCACATTTATTTAACCACTTGATTTTTATTCTGTATAATCACAACTGCCTTTATTCATCTTGTGCCGTTCCAGAGGGCCTATGGTGAATAATTAAATGCTGGAAAGTATACGATTCCATTTCTAAGCCTGTTTAATATAACTACATTCACATGGTTTATGTGTTCTCTCTTGTTCATTTTATATCTTTCTCACTTTTTCTTATCTGGGTTTTTTTTTTTTTTCATTTTCTGGATCTGTGTTATTCCTCTCAGTATTGTTTCACATAAATTCCATAGGTCATTCTTAAGCAACTAATGAATGCCCTCATTACTTGGTCAAGTGCACAGCCCCACGTAAGAGACAGGCTTTATCTGTTCTTTTCCTGCCTTTAAATTCCCAGCAGTGTTTTCTCTATATAAATATATATGAATTAAGTCCCAGTGTCAAAGATAGAGATGTGGGTAGGGCCACCTCTGCACTATGGGGCTCAAAAAAAAAATGTCCTTTCTATTTTCACAATCAGAATGGTCTGCTTCTAGATATTGTAGTTTGTAAGAATTCCAATGTAGACTGCTTGTGACATGTTCTGCTGTGGGCTGCTAGGAACACTGTGGGTAAAAGCATGAGTCCTTTGGAGTTAGGCATATCCAAGGAGAGAGTCTAGGATCCACTACTTCTATGTGACCTTGGGCAAGTGCTTAGCTTCTCTAAGCCTAAGCAGCATTTTGTGACAATTAAATCACAAATCTAGGTGAAGGCAGTAACTGGCACAAAGTAAGCACATCATAACATAAATGTTACCCATCCTTCATCATCCTCTTCACCACCATTGTCTGGGGGCTTTCCCCAATTCTCTATCTGACACATCACCCTCATGCTTTTTGTTCATTTAAAACTGAAAGTTCTAGAAAAGTAATCATTTTGGAGTGCAAATTAGTAAAGCCATTTTGGAAGGCAATAGTGCAGTATCTCCCCAAAATTTAAATATGCCCTTTGACCCTGCATGATGTCTTCTGTTTTAAAGAAATACTTACACATCTGGTGTTTGTGGCATTATAATAGTGGGAAAAAATGAGAATAACAGAGGATCTGAGTGCAGGAAATTCATTAATAAAACCCCACGAGGTCAACATCTATGGGGAAGTGAAGGAAGTAGAACTGGGCAAAGGAGTGAAAACTTCAACCAGTCCCTCAGGGGCTGCTGCTGCTGGGGAGCAGGCATGACCTTGGCCGGAGTACATCTCTCAGGCTGAAGGCAATTCCCAGAGAGGGTTCAGCCAGCAATACCAGCCTCCAAAACTTCAGTTGGAGGATTGAGTGGCGGGTTCTGAAAGAGGACTCTAGGTGGCACACCACTGCATCCACTACACGAGTGGTTATTTATAGTCTGTCCACACTGTGGAATACTGTGCAGCTTTTAAAGAAGACTGAAGTGGGCCTTACTGTTCACTGTAAAACCTAATTTTCAAACACCACACGTAGGTAGTATAATCTCATTTATGTTTAAAATCCTGTATAGTGGGGGTGGGGTATGTACATACACATCTTTGTGTATCGACTTAGAAAAGGGCTAGGACACACACCAAAATGTTGACAGTGATTGCATGTAGGGTCAGAAACAATGGCTGAGGGAGAGAAGGAAATGGGACATGTCCACATTTTATTCTATGCACCTGCCTACAACCAACACTGACTTGCCAGCCATGAAAGTGGAGCATCTTCAGAGTGGGTCCTAAAGCCTCATGTGTGTGTTTTTTTAAAGGAAAATATATCCATGTATTACTAATACCATAAAAATTAAAATTTAAGTAATATAGAATATAAAAAGTACAAATCTTTTTTTATGAGTCTAAGCAACTCTCACTGTAATCTCTCACTAAGCTTTTCTACCATAAGATGGGCCTGTATTCATAGTAGGATTGTGCCTTTCTAGAAGAGTGAAAGTTACAAAACAACTTCTGAGACAGTATAATTATATACAATCAATAAAGGAACCCGCAGAATAACAAGTATGTTTTTCACCTTCAGGCTACCTTCTGCTTTCTGAAAGTTGCCTTAAAATAAATATCAGGTATTGAGATCCCTCCTACTTTGTTCTTCTTTCTCAGGATTGCTGCAGCTATTTGGGGTCTTTTTTTTTTTTTTATTCCAGATGAATTTTTGGAGAGTTTGTTCTAGGTCTGTGAAATATGCCGTTGGCATTTTAATGGGGAGTGCATTGAATCTATAGATTGCTTTGGGTAGTGTGGACATTTTAATGATGTTGATTCTACCAATCCATGAACACAGTATGTTCTTCCATCTGTTTATGTCTTCCTCTATCTCTTTTTTCAGTGTCCTGTAGTTTTCTGAGTTCAGGTCTTTTACCTCCTTAGTTAAGTTTATTCCTAAGTATCTTAAATTTTTTGGTGCGATGGTAAATGGGATTTTTTTTAAATCTCTCTTTCTGTAAGTTCACTATTGTTGTATAAAAATGCCATAGATTTCTTGGCAGTCTTCTGGTACAGACCATTCACTAATAGTTTTCTTGCCAGGAGTTTTCCATTTGTGACCTTATTTCCACTATAGTTAAGAAAATGCATACAGTAAAAAAAGATATCATCTTTAAATAGTATACCATAGCAAGAAATAGTAGATTTGATCTCCATGTTCCATCTGATTGTGCCTCTAATTGCCTCATACTTTGTTGTCCATGTCCCTATTTTCCCCTAGCTTTCATACCACACATACAATCAATTACCAAATCCTGCTGACATTTCTGTTTCTACTGTCCCTGCACTCATTCAAACCCTTATCAATTCTTATCTGGATGATTGTCACAGCTTCCAATATTGACCTCCTGCAACCCATTCTCCATTCAGCAGCCAGAGTAAGTGTTCAAAACCTAATGTCATTTCTTCACACATCTCCCCACCCTTATGCCCATTGCAAATCCTGTAGGATCTTCACACATTCCCCCACCCCCACCCCCACCCCAGTCCCGTCACCTTCTATTCTTCTACTTATTTCTTTCACTCAGAGAGTCTTTCCTTTGTCATAAGGTATCTTGCTGTTTCCTTCTTGTAATTTTTTAAAATGTTCTCTTTGCCCAGAACACTCCCATTACCACCCTTCCATGACCTGGCTGATGTCTCCTGGGGCTTGAGGCTCAGTTTATTTGTCTCTCCGTGGAAAAAGCCTTTACTGACCCAACTCTGATTTAGGTGTCCCTCATCAAGAGTTCACAGCCTGCCATCATACCACTCATCATAACTAGACTGTATAGTTTTGTCTCCCTAAATATACTGGAAGCTGTCCTTAGGATTAGCCTCACTAATCCTATATAATAAAAGCCTAATGTGCTAAGTGTCCAACTGTTCACTTGACCACATGACCAGTCACTATGATGCGCACTGACCACCAGGGGGCAGATTCTCTGACCGATAGGTTAGCTTGCTGTTGGGGTCCGGCCCATCGGGACTGAGCAAGATGGGCGAGACATGCCCTGGAGCCCTCACACAGTCCCTCCCTGGCCCTGATCATGCACAGGTGGAATCCCTCGGCCTGGCCTTCGCCCTCTCACAATCCAGGACCCCTCAGGGGATGTCAGAGAGCCAGTTTCAGCCTGATCCCTGCAGGCCAGGCCAAGGGACCCCACCAGTGCATGAATACGTGCACTGGGCCTCTAGTAATATCATAAGTACTTTGAAGTTGTTCATGGTATATGTTTCTTGCTTAATAAATGTAGAGAAATTGAATGAAAATATTAAATCAGTGAGATATTAAAAAATTTAAATATGTCATCTAAATGCTATCCTTTCTATTTGTATTTTTCATTAAAATCTCTATGTATTAGATATATTTTTTTAATGTTTGTTTCTCCTGGTGTGACAGTGTTCAATTTTAAACAAAAATAGAGTTATTTCCCTGTATCTACTAATAAACAGCAAAAGAAGGAGGCAATACATCTACACAATGGAATTCTATGCTGCTGTAAAAAAGAAGGAATTCTTACCATTTGCAACAGCATGGATGGAACTAGAGAGCATTATGCTAAGTGAAATAAGCCATTCAGAGAAAGATAAATATCACATGATCTTACTCATGTGTGGAATATAATGAACAACATAAACTGATGAACAAAAACAGAACCAGAGATATAGAAGCATTGATCAGACTGTACAACCTATAAGGGAAGGCAGGGAGTGAGGGGGTAAGAAGTCAACCAAAGGATTTGTATGCATGCATATGACCATAACCAATGGACACAGACTGTAGGGGGTGAGGGCTTGGGCTTGGGGGAGAAGGTGGCAGGGGAGAGGTCAATGGAGGATAAGGTAGGCATATGTAATACTTTAAACAATAAAGAATTTTTTTTTAAAAAAAAGGAGGCAAAATAATTGCCAAATGGGCATGGGATGTCATTAAGTGTGACTGAGGTCAGTGTGACTTCTAGAATTTGAGAGGTAATTGGTTTATTAAGATTACTAGTCAGGCAGTCTTACAAACTGTGCTTTTTGGTGTGTTTTTTCTGTTTTGTTTTTTTTAGGAACTATCCCTTCGACATAGTGACATTGCTAAACCTTGTTCTATTTAAGGCCTCTGACACCAACAGAGAGACCTATGAAATCTCCATGCAGCTCATGCAGGCATGTACCATTTACTGACATAGAAACATCCACCCTTGGGCACAGAAAATAGAAATGGGGGTTGATCCCTGGGTTGCTATTTCTTGATATGCGTTTATTTATGTCATATGTGCATATCACTGTAAATAGGAATTAACTGATGCTATCCACTGAATATAACTATATTAAACTAGAGGCCCAGTGCACAAATTTGTGCATGGGTGGGGTCCCTCCGCCTGGCCAGAGATTGAGGCCTATTGGGGGTCAGTTAGCTGGGGGGAGGGGCCATGGGAGGTGGGCTGGCCAGCTGCGGGGAGGGGCCACAGGAGGCTGGCCAGCTGTCCGGGGCTAGGGAGGGGCTGTGGGAGATTGGCCAGCCGGCCCCACCCCTGATCAGGGCCACTGGGGGGCCGGCCAGCCAGGGGGAAGGGGCTGCAGGAGGTTGGCCGGCTGCAGGGAGGGGCCACGGAAGGTTGGCTGTGGGAGAGCACTGACCACCAGGGGGCAGCTCCTGTGTTGAGCATTTGCCCCCTGTGGTCGGTGTGCGTCATAGCGACTGGTCAATCGGTCGTTCTGGTCATTCGGTCGTAACAGTTGCTTAGGCTTTTATATATATAGATGCTACTATATTGAATACTATTATATTTATTAGTTTACTTTGAACCTTTATTAAATAGAAATGCTCCTGATGTAGCCAATATTTTTCTGTATTGTTTCTTACTTTCCTACCTCTTCATAGATCCTTGAAGCAAAGCTTTTTGTTTACTCAAAGAAAGTAGCTGAACAAAGACCCGGCAGTATTCTCTATGGAACCCACGGCCCATTGCCACCCCTCTACAGCATGTCACTAGCCCTCTTGTCGTGTGAACTGGCCAGGATGTATCCCGAGCTCACTCTCCCGCTCTTCTCAGGTACCAGAAATAATCAGTGATGACACGTGTGATCCTTTCTGCTCTAATTAATCTTGCTTTTTAAATTTTAATGCCAATTTAGAGTCATACTTACAGGTGCTAAATTTATAGATCAAAATTATTATGGATTTAAGTCCAGTTACATACAAAAGTAAATTTTAGAGTGCCTTTAAATGTAAAAGTGTCTGTTTATCTAAAACAGTGTAGGTATAAATAAACATGGGACAAATGCAAAGATGCTTAGATTAATAATGTTTTTACAAACAAGATTGTCTATGTAAAATTTTCTAAAGAAACAAAATATGGGTGGTGTAACTTCTAACACATATAATTGCTGCAAATTGTTTGCTGGTGGCAACAGTAAAGGTGATTTGTAGCTTGTATGTTGCTACATATATGAATTGTTGAGAGTTTTATATTTGGCACATCTATGCAAGTCATCTTTGCAAATAATTTTTTTATAAATCTAATTTTAAAAATTGTATTGGTCAATTAAGTTTTGCCTGAGCACACATAGTACCTTGAGGGGAGGCTGACTTTGGTATCTTGAATTCATCTCCTTTGTCTACATCTCCACTGCCTTAGTCCAAACCCTCATGAGTCCTGCCCCTGGCCCGCCCCACCTGTAACACCCCTGACTGCCATCCACCTGCAAAGCAAAATCAAATATATACAGCACTTCCTAACTCAAATGTGTCTGCCCAGTTGTCCTAAAAATTGCTAATAACAGCTTCTATCTATTGAGTAGTTAATGTGCCAGGCTCTGTTCTAGGCACATTTCACTTATAATTAAATCTTAGACCCCATGAGTAGAGCTGAGAAGTGAAGCTCTAGAGTCAGGCAGCCTGGGTTAATCACTGGCCCGGCCATGCACTAGCTGCCAGACCACAGGCAAGTCACAGGGCCTCTAAACTTTGTTTCTTTGTCTGCAACAAAAATTACCTCGTAGGATGTGAATATTAAAATGAGCTAATAATAATCAAGCTATTAGCCCAGTCCTGACATGGGATTGTCACCATCACCACTACCATTGGAATCATCATTTCTATTTTACAGATGAGAAGCTAATGCTTAGAGATGTTCAGTAATTTGCTCAAAACCATATAATGAAGGAAGCAGCCAAGTCAGAATTAAATCGAGACATCTTTCCCCAAAGCTAGTGCTAAAAAATTGGAACACCTTCACCTATAAGACACCTCCTGTTCCAAACTTGCTTTCTGCCTTTTACCCAACAAACCTTTATTTCATTCTCAGGTAATCCTTGCTTCTGTTCATACTGCTTCCTCTGCTAAAAATGGCCCTCTCCCTAATTCATAATCATCCTTAAAATCTATTTAAAATCTACTACTTTGTAAAACCTCTCCATCTACCTGAGACAGAGTGAGCCACATCCTCACAGGGTGCCTAAAACAGTGTGTGTGTGTGTGTGTGTGTGTGTGTGTGTGTGTGTGTGTGGTGTGGAGGGGGGGGGGGACTCAAGAAAAGGCTTTTTTATCATTGACTCTATTACAAATGTCCCCATTTTCCCCTCCTTTGCCTACCTTCTCCCATCCTCCACCCCCTCCCTCTGTCCATCACCACACTGTTGTCTGTATCCACAGGCTATGCATATATGCTATTTGATTAATCTCTTCACCCAAGAAAATCCTTTTCAATAAATTAATTCTCTCCTTCAAAAAGTAAATTTTATTTTTATTTACTTCAACCAAGAGTCCTCAGAATACAGTGGTAAATAAAACAGTCTCTCCCATCAAAGGTTCATCATAATCTAGTAATAAAGTAAGGCTTACAATTGTATAGCTGTGATACAGTTCAGAAACTGCAATAAATAAAGCACATTCTGCTGGAAGATGAAGAGGTGATCAATTATTGGGCCAGGAATATCAGAAAAGACTTCCCAGAGAATGTGATGTCTGAGCTGATGTTCAAAAGAAGTAGAAATTTGCAAGGCAGACAAATAGTTGACATTATGTGGGTAAGCAGGTAAGCATTAGAGACCAATGAAATGTTGTATGCTTGAACTCAGAGGTGTCAAATAGCAGGTTGTATTTGAGAGACTATATAGTGGTCAATTGGCTAACATAATATATATACAGGGACAGGGGAAAGTCATGGACAGATAGAAGCAGGAGTCAAATCTTGGAAAGCCTTGTATTGCTCCCTAAAGACTGTGTAGGCCAGTGATCTCCATGTCCTTCTTGAAACCCCTCAGAGCCCTGTGAACAACAGGGAGGGCATCCAGGCAAGGTGCTTGGGTTTTGAAAGCCACTGATCAGTTTCAAACAAGAATGCATTTTAGAAAGATGGGCTATAGTGTGGAGGGAACAGTAGAGGACATGCAGTCTAGAGAGAGGAGACCAGCTGAGAAGTGATGACAGTCATCCAAGGAGGAAGTTATGAAGGCTGGAACTAAGACAGCCCAGAGCAAGTGGAGAGGAGAGACCAGGGCGATGAATCTTGGGTGGAGCACACAAAAGAGAGTGCCTGTATGAATCTGGGGGCCAGTGGTGATGACCCCATCTTGAGAGCCATTCAGGGAGAACAGGAGGTTTAGGGTGAAGTGTGGAACATGAGCTCAACTTGGGATACTGAGTGTAGGTCTCTGTATAGACAGACCAGTGTCAAGGGGAGGCCAGTACTAGCACCTCATAGAGGAACGGAAGGATTTAGAACCAAGGGAGCAGATGAGATTGTGTTTGGACAGAGCCCAGAGTGAGAGAAAGAACCTGGACACCCAATTTCCAAGCACTGAGTCAAGGAAGGAAGGGTGAGGGAGGGCATGGAGGCACATTGAGAGAGAAGACCTAGGCCCACTGTCTAGGTGATTTTAATGCAAACCTGGAGAAAGAAGATTTATGAGGAGGAAGTAAACAGTCCACAGCCTTGAATGGAATAGAGAGATCCCAAAAGATAAGATCTAAAATTACCCTCTGGATTTCTCAATTCATTGGTAACTGTCAGTAGTTTCCTTGGAGATATAGCAGCAGGAGCCAGATCTCAGCTGTGTGGCTGAGAAAGAAGGAAAGAGGGAGGGTGGGGCTATGGGGGATGCAGAGTCAGAGGATGAGTGAGGTTTTATTTTAGCAAGTTTATTAACTGAGTGGGAGAAGCTAGTAGAGGAGAGAGTCTGAACTTGAGGAGAGAGGAAATAAGTAGTATGGCAAGTTTAACAAGAAAAGAAGCTCATATGATGAGTTGCAAGCAGGTTTTCTTCAAGAATTGACTTTTGAAAATTTTGGTTTATGAGGAGTAACATTTTAGAAATAATTTTTTTAAAAGGTGGTTATAATAGCTCTTGTTTTTTACTGCCTTTACTATTTAAAACCCTGTGGTGAGATTTTTATTACCTACTAGAGGCCCAGTGCATGAAATTTGTGCACGGGGGGGGAGGGGTGTCCCTCAGCCCAGCCTGCACCCTCGCCAATCTGGGACCCCTTGAGGGATGTCCGACCGCCCATTTACGGGCGGTCGGACATACCTCTCACAACCCAGGACTGTTGGCTCCCAACTACCCTCCCCTGCAGGCCTGGTACCCCCAACTGCTCTCCCCTGCAGGCCTGGCCCCCCCAACTGCCCTCCCCTGCAGTCCTGGTCCCCCCCAACTGCCCTCCCCTGCAGTCCTGGTCCCCCCAACTGCCCTCCTCTGCCAGCCAGATCACTCCTAACTGCCCTCACTGCTTGCCTGATTGCCCACAACTGCCCTCCCCTGCAGGCCTGGTGCCCCCCAACTGCCCTCCCCTATAGGCCTAGGTCCCCCCAACTGCCCTCCCTTGCTGGCTTGGTCTCCCCCAACTGCCCTCCTCTGCCGGCCTGTTCACTCCTAACTTCCCACAACTGCCCTCCCCTGCAGGTCATCTTGTGGTGGCCATCTTGTGGCAGCCATCTTTGACCACATGGGGGCGGCCATCTTGTGCCTTGGTGTGATGGTCAATTTGCATATTACTCTTTTATTAGATAGGATATTTTCAAATGACTTAATTCCTTGTCAGTAGCCAGCCAAGTTGTTTGGGTCCTTCCCAAAGGAGCTGGAAAATGTATTATATAGCAGTTCACTGACATCGTCTCACATTTTATTTAATTTGTTTCTGGAGAGGTGAATGGGAGAGTTGTTTGCATATCTGTGGCATTTTTTTCTTCTATTTCCTTCAAAAACTCCTCTACAATCCAGGCCCTGATGGAGGTGCCTGGGGTACCTGAGACCAACATCCCATCCTCTCTGATTGTCTGACAGACAAGATGCATTAACATCATAAATAAATAAGTGGATTTTGTGATATGTTAGAAGGTGATTGTGTCTACAAAAAGTCTATAGACCACCCTGGCTGGCATGGCTCAGTTGGTTGGAACATCTTCCCATGCACAGAAAGTAGCCCGTTCAGTTCCCGGTCAGGGCACATACCCAGGTTGGCACATACCCAGTCCCTAGTGGGGGCGCGTACAGGAGATACCAATAGATGTTTCTCTCATACAGTGACATTTCTCTCTCTCTCCCTCCCCAAAAAATCTAGGCTTTCATACCACTGTTAAAGATGACAGGTATTCTTTTTTTTATTATTGTCTAAAATTTTACATATGTCTCCTAATAGTGGCTGTCCTTGTGATTGAAAAGTTTATTCCTTCCAAAGTCTCAATCCTTTCCAGCGGAGTTTAAGTCATTCTTTTGCCATAAAAGGGCTCTGATTCTTTGTAACTAGAAATCCTTTTCCTTTGCTGAACTCCCAAAGCACACTGTTTGAGCCTCTGTGTGTCATTGTCACTTTCTACCTTACCCCAGAGTTATCCATGAACATAACCTCCTGCTCAGGGCTGGAACTGAGGCTTCAGTCTCCTCTCTCCACCAAGCACATGGCCTTGCACCTAGAAAAGGCCCAGTGTGTTGGAATGAATGACTGTTCTGATTTTACAAGGATCTGAACATGTGTCATAGAAGTCCATAACATTAGTCATCACATCCATAAAGTTTAAAAATTTAGTAAATTTTGACCCATGTAAAACATAACAGCTTAACACTGTCTGATTCTTGTGGCACAGCATTAAATATGTATACTTTTAATCTTCAAAGTAAAAAATTGTAATTGTAACTTTAGGAAAAGGGCAAAATTAGTTAAAGCTATAGTGTCAGGAATCCAGTGGGTTTTCTTGGTGTAATTCTTGTCATCTGTGCTGTTCTATTTCTTAACAGCCATGAGCTCTCTAAATGAGGTCCCCTCCCATGCCAGATAGTAAGTGCATCAGATTAGCTTTCTCATTTTCCTTAGGAGGAAAAGATTTCTTTTCCAGAAGGTAGAAATCAGAGGTTATCTTAGCTCTTGCAGCACATGCATAAAGCTGTCCTTTTATTTCTATAGAAAGCTCATTCAGGTTATGAAATTAAAATGCCTCTGGCTGTGAACACATGCAATATGCTATCAGAGAAAGTTGTAGTGAAATGACTGGGCTGCACACATAGTTTCAACCTTTGATTCATTTATGTAATGAAGCAGAACATTGAGCATGCAGCTTCCACATAGTTGGCAGTTTTCAAGTGGACTTCATGGACAGGAGTTTGCACACTGGATGGATTTTTCCCAGAGACTCCCATCCCACTTTTTAACAGCTAATAGTGCATAGAAGATGCTCTGTTGGTATGATATTGGTGCAGTGGAAAGACAGCCACTGTTCTAATAGTCGTAACCACTGTTTATTTAGAGCCTACAAAATAACAAGCACCATGCTGAGCATATTACATAACATTATGATTCTGTATTTAATCCTCACAATAGCCCAATGTGGAACCCAGTGGCCTCATTTGACAGATGAGGAAACGGAGGAACAGAGAAGTTAAGTAACTAACCCAGAGTCTCGTGCAGCTAGTGTGTGGAGGTACTGGATCTAATCACATGTCCTTTTGGTCTCAAGTCCCTTGTTCTGTCCACTCCAATGTACCTCTTCTATCAGCAATGGATTGAACTCAGGGGGCCTCCCCCTCACTCCACTCTCACCGAGCCATGCTCTTCCCACTGTGCTCTCTCACTTTCCCCCACAGGGCACCAGATTTGAAGGGAAAGGCTAGAGGACAAGCATCAGTTTTAAGATTTCATGGCCTTGCAGAGCTGCTGTGTATGCAAGTGCCCTGTGCTATCTGTCAGTAGTGTTAATATTTTAGTTTATTTGAATGCCATAACACATGGCTCTCCATCACCACCCTTCTCTTTAGAGGTAAGCCAGAGGTTCCCCACAACGCACCCAAACGGGCGTCAGATTATGCTCACCTACCTGCTACCCTGGCTGCACAACATCGAGCTGGTGGACAGCAAACTCCTCCTCCCGGGGTCGAGTCCCAGTAGTCCAGAGGATGACAGCAAGAACCAGCAAGGAGAAGTGACCACTTCTCATGGGCTGAAAGGGAATGGCTGGGGCTCCCCAGAAGCTACATCTCTAGTCCTGAATAACCTCATGTACATGACGGCCAAGGTATCGTGCCCCCATAACATGGCTCCATCGTCCCAGAAAATCTGGGCTCATCAAACCCTAGGCTGCAAACCCAGGGAGTGGCATTTGTCATTAAAAATCACGTGAACAGGGTGATGGTGATGGCTGCACCACAGTGTGACTGTACTTAATGCCATCCAACTGTACACTTAAAAATGGTTAAGTCCTAGCCGGGTTTGCTCAGTGGGTAGAATGTCGGCCTGTGGACGGAAGGGTCCCGGGTTCGATTCCAATCAAGGGCACATGCCCGGTTGCAGGCTCGATCCCGAGTGGGGGCTGTGCAGGAGGCAGCTGATCAGTGATTCTCTCTCATCATTGATATTCTATCTCGCTCTCCCTCTCCCTCCCTCTCTGAAATAAATAAAAATATATATTTTTTTAAATGTTTAAGATGGTAAACTTTATGTTACATGTATTTTACCATAGTTTTAAAAATTATAAAATAAGAAGTCTAACGTTTTTAATCACATGAATAAGCATTGTGCATTACTAATTTGTGTGTTATAAATTGCTGAAAGTGGCATCTTTTGGATGGATGGCCATGTGTCCCCTTCTATGGTTTTGAGATAGCCATGACCCTTAAAAGAACTTTTAATCAAACATTTTGCACCCCTGTGTTTTCCCCATATCTCCTGGGTCAGTGTTGCTTTTGTTTGTCGCAGTATGGAGATGAAGTTCCCGGACCGGAAATGGAAAATGTTTGGAATGCTCTAGCCAACAATGAGAAGTGGAGTAACAACTTGAGGGTCACCCTGCAGTTCCTCATCAGCCTGTGTGGGGTTAGCAGTGATACGCTTCTCCTGCCCTATGTAAGTTTCCCTGGGCTCTCAGCAGGCATTATCTTGTTGGTGGCTCCATCTGCAAGCACAAGTCAGAATGTGCCCTTTGCTCCAAGTAAAATAGAGATGTTCTTTTATCAGTTACTGAGGCTGCCTTCTATAAACATTGGACCCATTATGTAAGAGAAACTAAGTAAAGCATATTATTTCTAATAAAAATATTTCATGCTTACATTTTGATGCTCTTAAAACAGAATAAAAATGCAGAATACCCAGATTTTTCTCATCAAATTTAGTTGGTAGAAGATAAATCTAAGCAGAGAGAAATCTTTCTGAGATGCCCAGTATATAGTGCTTGTAGTAAAAAGTGACATGATCATCAACAACGACAGCATTTTTAAGCCCTAACTCACTTGGCATGTGTGTATGGCTGTTTCCTGAGAGATCCTGGGCCCACCTGCTGTTTTAAGCTCCATCAGCCTCATTGCAGTTTCCGCACCTCAGGTTTGACTCTGAGGGCTCCCGTAGCACAGAGCTTTATTCCAGAGTTATCAGTTATTTTTAAAATGTAAAATCATCCAAACAGCTAAAATTCATTTGTTTCTAGGGGAGAAGAGAATAGCAGGGGACCAGATTCCTTTTTAAACAAAAAATAGCTCTCAGGTTTTTCCCCATGGTTTATATAAATGAAATCCTTTCTCAAGATAAAACTTTAGATGACATGTTTTTTGCTTTTGGTTAGATTTCAGGAGCCCCAAAAGTAACTTTTGTAAACTCAGCCATTAGGAAGGGTAAGACCTTTGACCCACACTCCCATCAGATGTGCTATAGAGAGGGTGAGTTTTAATCCAGACACTAGGATTGTCTCCAGGCAGCAGGAAGATCAGCTACCAAGGTGGTAGCTCCTGGGGATAACACTTCATGCAAGTGAGTGGGTTATAATCTTTGCTGCCAACCCACTGGCATTACTGTGGACAAGGCTCTTTGAAATGACCTGTGTTCTGTTTTTCTCCTTAGATTAAAAAGGTGGTGATATATTTGTGCCGTAACAACACCATTCAAACCATGGAAGAGCTGCTCTTTGAGCTGCAGCAGACGGAGCCCGTGAACCCCATCGTCCAGCACTGTGACAACCCACCGTTCTACCACTTTGCTGCCAGCAGCAAGGTCTCCACAGCAGCCTCTGGTAGGGCCGGTGGACAGCCTGTCCTGGGTCTCTGATGTTCCTTTGTGTGGACACTGAAAGGATACGAGTGTGTTGCTACTTCTGATTCTGGCATGTATTTTCATTTAAGAGGTGGTTTAAATTGTGACAATATGGATGGACCTAGCAGGCATTATGTTGAGTGAAACAAGTCAGTCAAAGACAAATACTATATAATCTCATTTATGTGTGAAATCTAAAAACAAAATAGACAAATAAACAAAACAGAGAGCTTACTCATGGTTGCCAGAGGGTAGGGGGGGCTAGGTGACAAAGGTGAAGTGATTAAGAAGTACAGATTGGTAGTTACAAACAGTCACAAGGATGTAAAGTACAGCATAGGGAATATAGTCAATAGTATTGTAAATACTATGTATGGTGTCAGCTGGGTAGTAGACTTACTGAGGTGATCACTTCATAAGGTATATAAATGTCTAATTACTATGTTGTATGCCTGAAACATATAAAATTGTATGTCAATAGTAATTGAACAATAACTTTAAAAAAAAAGAAAGATGGCTTGAGAATAGCTGAGATTAATGAAATGATTTTGTAAGCATAACTGACAATTGGTGGCCCAGTATTCACATGCCCAGAGCTTTATACTTTAGGCTGATCCCAGGTAGGACACAGCATCACTTAGGAATCTCAGTCTGCACCTTCCATCTTGTGTTTATGGGATTCCCTTGGTGAATATTCTCTCAGAATTGACTAAAATGCCTCTAACAATATTACCACTTTCCATAAATTGGCCTTTCAGCATCATTTTATGAAATATATACAGTCCTCCTCAAATTCATTGAAGCCAGCTCTGTTTTGGTTTATCTAATATCACCACTGCTTTCAAATCTCTCTCCTGGCCTAGTCTCTCATGCCCTCTGTTTTCCCCACATCTAGCTGCCAAAGCAGCATTCCTGCAGACAAGCAGTAGCCTAGATGTCAGACACTCTAGAAACTTGGACTTGTTTCACTAACATTAGCTCAATAACTCCTGGACCCAGAAGTGCTAAAGCAGCTAACAGCAGGGACGGCCATTGCAAATAAGCTCATTACCTAAGAAAAGTTTTCAAGAATGTTGTAACCTCAGTTTATAGGAGAGTCCAGGAATTAGGTTTGACTATAACAGATGTCTGGGATTCTCCTATTTCAGTGGAGTGGGCTTGGAGTTTGTTTAGAATGTCTGAGATTGTACAGAAAATAGAAGGCATCCTTCAAACATGAAATTTCACAGGAAATCCTTTCCTGGAATATTGAGACTTGACTTTGACCCCCTCCACCTGTATTTTTTTTTTTCTAAGTGTCTTCTAATCCACAGGAACCACCTCCAGCAGCAACACAGTGGTTGCCGGCCAGGACAGTTTCCCAGATGCTGAGGAGGGCAAGATCTTGAAAGAGTCTGATGAGAGGTTGGTTCACAAATTGGCTTGATATCCAATTTAACTGTAGAGTATACAGAGGCATCAATAAAAGTTTGTAGGCTTTATAAAATTCACACACATAGAAATCCTTCTTTATTCTTAGAAACTATGATTGACTTGCTATCTCTGCTCTGTATATCCCTGAAGATAACAATTTCTTCCTGAGCTGAACCTCACTTCTCTTAGGACCAAAAAAAAAACCATGAGCTGTCCTGCTACTTGCAAAGACCATCTGGAATTAGAGGGAATTTCATGTGAAATTTTCAAATCTGAGTATTGAATAATTTCTTAGCGATAGAGTAGTGGTCTTGAAGTGAATTCTATGAAATATCATATTTCTTATTTCACCTTTACTTTGTCACATCTTGGTTTACCAAGAACACTGTCTTCCTCTGCTCAAATAAGTCTTAATCCCCTTCCTATAGGCTGTTTGATAATATTTATTTTGCCCACATGCCTTTAATTGCCCAGGACCTACTCAGAAGTAAATAAAATCTGGATCATTGTTCCCTAGTTGATTGTGAAGAACAGAGACACAACCAAAAGAGATCAACAGGACTCAAATTAAAAATTAGGATGATGCCCTAACTGGTTTGGCTCAGTGGACAGAGCGTCAGCCTGTGGACTGAAAGGTCCCAGGTTCGATTCCGGTCAAGGGCATGTACCTTGGTTGCAGGCACATCCCCAGTAGGAGGTGTGCAGGAGGCAGCTGATTGATGTCTCTCTCTCATCAATGTTTCTAACTCTTTATGCTTCTCCCTTCCTCTCTGTAAAAAATCAATAAAATATATTTTAAGAAAAAATTAGGATGATTCCATGGAGTTGAAAACACTTTAGAGCTGAGCATTTTCTAGTGAAAAGGAATGGGGAGCACTTTCACTGAAGTAACAAGGATGAGATATAAATTCCTATTGGAGAGAATGCAATGGATTAAATAATGAAAATACCTCAGCCCAGAATGCCCCTGCAGGCCTCATGGCTGTCCTCGATTCTGTCCTGGGCGTGACACACAGCAGGGGCTACAAGTGAGAAAGTACCTGCCATCAGGCTGACTGCCCTGGAGTTGTGCAAGCTCATCCTTTAAACTATCAAATGCCTCAGCATGTGTGCTGCTAGATCGCTTCCCTATTGCTGAATGATCTCTTGGCTCTTCATACACGGTTTTTTACTTTGCCTTTATCAGAATAAATATGATTAAAGAATTTCAGAAGGTAACAGGTTGTCACTTTTTCAATTCCCTAAGAGCCAATTATGTGGCCCGATTTGTATGAAACTAAGCAGATGTCCTTGAGTTTCTGTTTTATGGATTCACAAAGTAATAGCCCAAAAGATAGGACAATGAAGAATGTTTGAAATATAGAGTGACTGGGGGAAAGATGGATGTTTCGGGAGAAAATAAAAGCTGCTACAAGTATCTAAGAAATAAATAAAACAAAAATCATTATAGCCTTTACAGTCACTATAAATCGTGCATTTACTTATTTGGCAAATCCGGTCACAAATGCACACCTGGGACAAGGTAGGCTCATAATGGCACATCCAGCACTTTTCCCTGAAACATCACTCTTGCCCCATGCACTGGTGAGGACAGCTAGAGTGAAACAGGGTGTTGACCTGCTGACAATTAGTGCAGAATATCCAGTCAGCAATGTAGGGGCACACTCCTACTTTGGCTTGAGTTTCCCAGATACTTATTGATTGCCTTAGTTGTTTGTTTTGGCTGCATACATATTATAGATCTCCAGATGATATTCAAATGCTATTGGCTTAAAACTCTTTGGTGCCCTGAAGAGGAAAAAGCATTCTAGAAATCTAGAAATAATTATTATATTATTATTAAATATAATAATTAGTACCTCAGAGTTTGATGGTACCTCACAGTGTTGGAAACATTCTCGTATCATTTCTTTTGATTTCTACAACCCCAACAAAATAAATGGTGAAGTAGTATTAGTATTACATTTTGCCAGGTTTCAAAACAGGGTCCCCATGAAGATAAAGGACTTGGCCAAGGTCATAGAGCTAGTGAGAGTTTGATCCTAAAATCCCATGTCTTGCCTTCTCTCATTGGAACCAAAAGCATTTCTGCACTGCCATTGTCTTCTGCATGACACTGGACAAGCTGTTTCACTTGGCCTGCTTCCTCATTCATAAAGTAAACAGTGCTTATGTCAAAAATGAGTAATGTGTGTGAAGTTACTATATTTCTACCATTTTGACGGGTGGGGAGGGGAGGGCATTACTTCTTAATCCACAGAGAGACCAGACAGAAAGAGCCTCTCTGGTTATTTTACAACCCAACTAGTTACCTTTTTCTAAAAACCCTCCAATCGCCCTGGCTGGTATAGCTCAGTTGGTTGAGTATTCACCCCTGCACTAAAAGAAGGTTGCCTGTGTGATTCCTGGTCAGGGCACATGCCCGGGGTTACAGGCTTAATCCCCAGTAAGGGGGTGTGCAGGAGGTAGCCAGTTGATGTTTCTCTCTCACATTGATGTTTCTCTCTCACATTGATGTTTCTCTCTCTCTCTCTCTCTCTCTCTCTCTCTCTCTCTCTCTTTCTCTCTCTCTCTCAAATCAATTAAAAAACATATTTTTTAAACCCTCTGATCATTTTAAGAGAAACTTTAAAGCCAGTAAATTCCAAGATATATTATGAACCACTTTTTTATGTCTTGTCAATTTTCAATGTTTAATCATGCATCAGTTAGTTACTGACCACCTACCAGCTGCCAGGCTACCATGTGAATAAGGGATGTATATTATTCAGTATCACTCCATTTCATTTCCAAGCAAATGTTATAATTCTCCAGTTCAGTATAACCTTAAAATGTTTTTCTGTTCCAGGTTTAAACTTGTGCTTATGAGCAAAAGCAACCACTAGACCTCTCCAGGGAAAAATAAATGTTTGAGATACAATTTTTGCAGTATTTCTTTAGGAAAAGCATCATTGGAACTAGCTGCCAAAAACTCAATCACTAGATAATAGCATGTGTTTATGAAAATAGCACATACACACACAGCAGTATTTGATGATGGCTGTTCTTGTATTTGAAGGTTTAGTAACGTCATCAGAGCCCATACTCGCCTGGAGTCAAGGTACAGCAATAGCTCTGGAGGGTCGTATGATGAGGATAAAAGTAAGTACCACCAGGTGTTGGGTTTCAAGTGGAATCCAGATGATTGGAGAATGGAGTACGAGTATTTTTATTTTTATTATTCTAATTGCTAAAAAGGGTCCTATAAACATTAAACAATCATTAATCCCACTATGCAGATGAGCATAGAGCCAGCATCTGAAAAATAACAAAAAGCCAAGCAGGTAAAATTAAAATTATAGAAATTCAAATTTTTACCCAAACCTGTATTTTTATATTCTTGGCATTTTTTTCTTGGTAATGCAGTTGGGGAAAGGCTAGTAAAAAATTGTCTCACTAGAAAACCAGTATTGCAGTTATCATGGGAGTGGATTTACTCTTTAAGCTTTGTGAATCAGCTCACCCAGAAAAGGTCCTTTTTCACACAAAGTCTCTCAAAAGCATTGTCTCGGTAGCCAAATGAAAACCATGTTAAAATGGGAGATACAGTCATCACAGAAATGCGTTTGTTCCTTGGAAAGTTGACAGAAACCGAAAAGCAATGCATTCACTGATTTTGTTGGAGCCCTGGACAGCATCTGTAGATACTGAGCAGGCAAAGAGTGTTACTTGGTCACAAGTCACAGAAATTCTGGAATCAAGAACACTCCCAGTGGCATTTAGGTATGCTAAGGAAATCAGTAAACTAACTGATGGAGTTTATTTGTCTATTTTGGTGGAAGTCAGAAATATGATATTTCATGATTTAGGTTTATTTTGTAAGTCAGTACCTGGGGCCTTTGTAGCTATCATTAAAATTGTTTTGTTTTTATGGGAAATTTGCAAAGTGGGGTAAGAGATGAGTAGGCCTAATGGCACCACAGTTCAGCTGCTCTTCTTTACCTCTTACTGCATAGATAGGAAATTCTCTGCCTTTCAAAATACCAATGGGAGGATTGTCTAAAATCCATACATAATTATCAAACTCTAACTTAGGTGAAGTTGCAGCTTTAAAACTTTTTACTAGAACCATTAGTTTTAGGTAAAATAAAGCTATTTGTGTTTTCCCTTCTTTCTGGTCCCCATCAGGGTCTGTATCTGTGCCATCCAAACCCAACAGCCAAGTCTCAGGAGCACAGGCTGTGAGTTCCAGGAGGGACTAGATTTTACAGATGGGGAGAATAGTACCAAGAAATGGAGAGTTGTTGGTTCAAGAAAAGTCTGGTTACTATATATTTTGTAACCCAAAATTTGAGGACAGAAAAAATGAATCATGAAAATGTTAAGCAGTCAAGTACTCCCCCAGTACGTGGCAGGTGTGATGTAACAAAAAATAACACACTCTGGCTGTAGAGTTTACATTGAAATATCACTGTCCTTGGCCAGCTGATTCCTTTAAAATGTATCTCTTTGTTCTGGGTACAGGACACAGAATTTGGTAAAAACACTATACTAAATAAAATATCAATCATTTAAAAATATATCTTTACAGTCCTCTGGTATTAAAATCTCACATTCCTTATATTTATTAAATAGTGAATTGTGAAAGATGATTATAATAAAGTGAGATGATAATTAACTCATATCACTAACTTTAGAGACAAAAAGAAAGAAGTTATAGAAGTATTTATAAAGAGGAAATATGATAGTGAATTCAGATAAGAAATTAAAAGTCTAATATTATCATTATGGCTTCTATTTTACCTAGAAATGTTTATAAATTTTTTGTACCAATATAAAGAAAATGGGAAAACTTTGTTGCAGAGTTTGAACCCAATTGAGTCAGTATCAATAATATTTTTTACATGATCACTGTTATTGAACAGAGAGATTAGAGTTCATAGCATGTAGTTTGGGTTCTGAGAGTTTTACTTTTAGTTTACTCATTATAAAAGAAAATGAAATCAAGCTACTCAAACAGATCTCATCACAAAAAGCCATAAAATACATACTAAAATTTTTTTTCCAGGTGTTCAAGTCATAGGACTTGACTTTGTCTTAGAGCAGTGGTCGGCAAACTCATTAGTCAACAGAGCCAAATATCAACAGCACAACGATTGAAATTTCTTTTGAGAGCCAAAATTTTTAAACTTAAACTTCTTCTAATGCCACTTCTTCAAAATAGACTTGTCCAGGCCATGGTATTTTGTGGAAGAGCCACACTCAAGGGGCCAAAGAGCCGCATGTGGCTCGCGAGCCGCAGTTTGCCGACCACAGTCTTAGAGGAAGCAGCAGGTCTAATAGGAAGGAATACTCAGGGCTTTGGTAAATGGGTCCTCCCTGATATAATTTTGGTTCTAGCTACACATTCATGGATATAGCCTATGCCACAAGAAAAGCAAAGTTTAGTAGACTCAATTCCAAAACCTTATGGCCAGGCATCTGGTGTATGTTAAGGGCAATCATTTCTACCCAGAATTCCTGAGGGTATCAGCAGATCTGGGCAGACTACAAAGGCATCAGGAGAGACCTAGTTGTCCAAAGCTTCATGGTATAAGCTGGGTTTATCCAAAAGGAAGGACTGTGTGCAGTCTCTTAGTGTATTTTCTGTTAAAACACACACACACACACACACAACACACACACACATACACACACACAAACTGATAGCACCTTGAGTAAAATGGACACCCTCATCTATAAAGCAGCTTTTTACCAATATTATGTAAGTTTTTTCTCCTGGGGTGAGGGAGAATTGGGTTATGCTTGGTCCTAGTGCATGTCCTTGTTCAGAGCCTCCATTTCACAATCACAGTTGTCATACACCCTCCTCCAGCTCTGCTAACATTTCTACTCTGGACCAGCAGCGTTGAATCAACTACTTCTCACCACCTTTCCAAAGTGCAACCAAGAAAAACTATATTTGGGAGAAATTTCCTAAAGATGATATCATTCATCCTTTCTCTTAATACACTAAAACCTGTGCCCGGATTAAGCAGCTTATCTGAAGCCACATACCTGGGCAGTACCAAGTGGCCCCAAATGCCCTTGCTCTTAAATGCCTCTGGCCTATATGGAGAGTGTTATAAGAAATAACTCTATGAAACTTGTTGCTATGTTTATGTTACAGTTGAGGAAGTTCATTCATTCAAAAATATTTATTAATTCTCTACTAAGTGCCAGATACTGTTCCAGGTAACAGGGAAACAACAATGAAAAAATAGAGGCGGTCCCACCCAGCTCTTTAGAGCTAGGGAGGCAGCCATTGATGGTAACTGTGATCTGTGTCCCAGAGGAAAACTAATGCAGGGCAAGGGAACAGAAAGTGATTGGGGCAGGGGTTGATTCTAGTGTAGTGGCCACAGAAATCCTCTGCGATCAAGTGATATTGGGCAGAGACATGCTTGACGTAAAGGACCAAGCCACTCAGCTAATGAGGAAGAGCTCTGCAATCCCAAGGAACAGTAGATGCAAAGGCTCTGAAGCCGAACAGTGCCTAGCATGGTCACAGAGAAGCAAGAAAGCCAATATGGCCCTAACCGGTTTGGCTCAGTGGATAGAGCGTTGGCCTGCGGACTCAAGGGTCCCAGGTTCGATGCCGGTCAAGGGCATGTACCTTGGTTGCGGGCACATACCCAGTAGGGAGTGTGCAGGAGGCAGCTGATCAATGTTTCTCTCTCATCGATGTTTCTAACTCTCTATACCTCTCCCGTCCTCTCTGTAAAAAAATCAATAAAATATATTTAAAAAGAAAGAAAGAAAGCCAATATGGTAGAGTGGATTGAGCAAGGGGGCGGGGCGGTAGTGGGAGAGAAGCCAAGGAGGAATAGGAGGAAGATCTTGTAAGGCCTGAAAGGCCATGGTATAGATTTTGGATTTCATTTTGAATGTGAAAGGAAGCCACTTGAGAGGCTTACATAGAGAAAGGCACCTGAATGAACCTGTGTTTTTTAAAGTATTGCTCTGGTCCTACACCCAGTATGGTAATTGTTTTCTACAAAGAGGCTTTGAGCACACTTCTACCAACTGTCCATAGTGTCATTAATTGCTCACCAACACACGTAGTAGAAGAAATTGTTCTAGTAAATGATGCCAGTGAAAGAGGCTTTTTGAAAAGACCTCTAAAGAATTAGGTGAAAAAAATTAAAAGTGCCAGTTCATGTAATTCAAATGGAAAAATGTTCTGGATTGATCAGAACTAGATTCAGAAGAGCTGCTGTGTCTAAAGGCCAAGTGATCACCTTCCCAGACACTCATTATGAGTGTCCACTAGGCTAGAGCCTCTCATTGCCAGGATCAAACAAGACAGGACAATGTGTTATGTCTTGCCACTGATGTAATCAGCTATGAGAGTTTTGAGCACATGGCAGGTTCTTAAATGACCTATGGTGGATTCAGTGGAAGCTCAGAAAGAAAAATGGACAGAAGGAAAGGCGATCAACTCTTCTTGTCAAAACACCTACAGTGGCAGGAGGCCCTTTTTAAGTAGACAGAAATTACTTTCAGAAAATTGGAACATATGATGCTGGAATGGACATTTGGAGAAGAGAAAACCTAGAAATTTCCTTTAGGATGATACACTGTGAAGGAACTTTGGAGATTGTTACTTTGGAGAAAAGGGGGTAATTTTTAACTGTCATTGTATAGGATGTATCAAGTGCTCTCTTATACTGCCAACAAAGAAATTAGAACAGATGACTTTTGCTTGCATGTCTCCAAACTTAATGGCCAAGTCCTGATGTTCAAATGCCACCATCTAAAAGGCAACCAACTTTGGGAGAATGATCTGGTAAAATTAACTCTGTAGCACAGGGACAGTAATCAGCACCTGAATAAAGCTACAGAATAGGGTAGCCACATGCCTAGGATTAGAGACTACAATGGAAGCCAGTCATCGCAGTGGCTTCTTTGAAACATTATTCTTCCAGAAATATTCTGAGACCAAATTTACATAAAGAAAAAAATAAGGATTAGCTGGCTACTTCAGCATACATTTCTGCCACAATCTTTTAAAGAAAAGGTGGGTTTTTTTTATTTTTAGAGAGAGGAAGAGAGAGAGAAATATTGATGTGAGAGAGTAACATTAATCAACTGCCTCCTGCATGCCCCCTACCAGGGATCAAGCCTGCAACCCAGGCATATCCCCTGACTGAGAATCGAACTGGCAACCTTTCGCTGCCTGTAAAAATGACAAAAAAACTGAGCCACACTAGCCAGGGTCTGCCACATTCTTAAGAAGCAAGAAAGGAACAGTCCTTCCTCCTGAAGAATGTAAGGTTTATCACCCATTAAAACTTAGACTCCTGGATTTGAGAAAATGGTGGCTGAATAGGCAGACCTTTCTTGCACCTCCTCTCAGGGCCAGACTGGAAATAAAACTAAAGTTGGGACCATACTCCAGAAATGACCAATTGAGGTCCAGCTGAGGAGGATGCTTATATCAAGGAAGGACAGAAAACGCCTGGAGACCTGTGGGAAGGGAGAGGTCATGAGAGGGGCTGACCCAGCTTCCAGAGGCAGGCTGAGAGTAAGAGGGGAGGTCTGAGCTATGGGAGGGTCTGTTTCCTTAGAGCAGTGGTTCTCAACCTTTCTAATGCCGCGACCCTGTAATACAGTTCCTCATGTTGTGGTGACCCCCAACCATAAAATTATTTTCGTTGCTACTTCATAACTGTAATTTTGCTACTGTTAATGAATCGTAATGTAAATATCTGTGTTTTCCGATGGTCTTAGGCTCTACAGCAGCGGTTCTCAACCTGTGGATCGCGACCCACAGGTTGAGAACCGCTAGCAGGGTCGCCTAAGACCATCGGAAAACACAGATATTTACATTACGATTAATAACAGTAGAAAAATTACAGTTATGAAGTAGCAACGAAAATAATTTTATGGTTGGGGGTCACCACAACATGAGGAACTGTATTAAAGGGTCGCGGCATTAGAAAGGTTGAGAACCACTGCCTTAGAAGATTGAGGCCTGGAACCCAGGCTGGGCTCCACAGCCTGGAGCACCAGACATGAGACCAGCAACCCAGGTAACATCCAGCCACGAAAGGCAGCAGGGCTGCTGGCCACCTCAGAGTCTGGAACCCAGTAGACTGGAGCCCAGTGAGAGAAAGCCTCAGTTTCTGCTTTTGGTGGTTTGTTTTTCTACCCAGAACACAGGAGTTTTCATTTGCAACTATTCACCTGAGGCTTTGCTGAAGGGAGGGCTGTGTGGACTCCAGGTGCCTGAGGCGAGACTGGGGTGGGAAGCATTGTGGGGAGACGTGGAAAAGCAGCAGCCAGGAGTCCTGCATTTGGTCACACACCCCAAGCCAAAACAGCCATTTTCCCTGAAAGGCTCCAGCTGCTCCCAGTAGCCAAATCACAGAAAAAGGAAAACCCACCCTAGGTGATATAGCCTCCACACCCTCTACCAGGGATCAAGCCTGCAACCCAAGCACATGCCCTGACTGAGAATCGAACTGGCAACCTTTCGCTGCCTGCCACCCCTATATTCTTACCTTTTCAGAGGAGAAAAAAGCAAAGGCCAACCCGATGGTTTGAACAGTCTCAGGGAGCATCAGTGACTGGATTGGTGAAAGAGCCATCTGCCCCACTATCCCGGTAACCTGATTGGTACTTTCCCCACACCGGAGAGCTAATCAAAACTCCGTTTCCAGCTGATCCCACCAGACTGCATACAAGGGTCTCTGCCAAGCCAAGGGCAGAGTAACATTTTGGGCCACTTGCAGAGGAGCAGCTCTGGGACAAGGAAACACACCCACCACATTCCTTGAAATCTGAACCAGCACCTCCCCCTCACAGGAAACCCAGAGGTCTAGACTCTCAATTTTGCCTAAATCCCATTCAGGAAAAGATTTTTGAGTGATGAAGATTGACAGCTGGCTGGCTGGCAGGCAAAGGTGGGCAGAGGCAGACCTCAGGGAACCTGGGGAAGTTTGCTGATCCAGCCCTGGGCCCCATGCTGCTAACAAACTTGCTTTAGAGCCAAGTCCTATGGAGATAAGACACAAACTGTGGATCCCTTGGTGCTTCAAGCAGGTTGCTAAAAGACAAAGGCAGACAGTTTCTGAAATGAATGCCATTTCACATTTTATTTCTCTTTTCTCCTTTTTTCTTTTTTCTTTTCCTCTTTTTTCTTCCTTTTTTTTTTTTCTTGGCCTGGTCATTTTTTCCTTTTATTATTTATCTTCTTTATCTGCTTTATTTACTTGTTATTATTTAGTCTCTATTGTTTTATTCATATATCTCATTTTCCCCTTCCCTTTTCTTACTCAATTTTTTTCTTTTCTTTTTCTCCTGCTTTCTTATAATTTTTCCTTTTGTTATTTTTTGGGTCTACCTGCTTTCTCCTCTATTTTCATTTTCAAAAATTTTTTTACTTCCTCCTTTATTTTAAATTGTTTTTCTTCCCCTGTTCCCCTAGTTCTTTATTCTTTTTTTCTTTATTTCAGCTCTGCCCCTAAATATTCCATTTTCTCCCTCCCCCCCCCTTTTTTTGTTTGTTTTATTTTCTCTCTCTTTTGTTTCTTCTATAATTCTTGCTTTCTTTTCTCTTTCCTAAATCTCTCTTTCCTGGTGGTTGCTTTTGTTGGTGCTGTAGGGCCTTATGTATGTTTTTGTCTTGTTCCTTTTGTTCTGTGTTTTGTTGTGATGTATTTTGCTATGTTCTGTCAGCACATTCACAACAGCTCGCATTACGTGGTTAGGGGTGAGCCGCATAGTCAACCAGCCTGAGAGAAGATTCCATCCACAAATGGGACAACATTCAAGACCCAATTACAACAGGAGAACACAAATAACTCAAACAAGGGGCTTTCCTAGAGCACCCAGCTCAGGAGATCTAAGAGACTACACCACTGGGTCTCACAAAATACCTACTACATATAACCACCCCATAAAGTCTTAGAGGCATAGCAGTTTGATCTAATACATAGAAACAAATACAAAAGGACAGAAAATAGAGAGACAAAATAACAACCTCAAAATGAAAGAAGAAGAGGAATCACAAGGAAAAGAACAATATAAAATGGATGTAAGCTGTCAGATAAAGAATTCAGAGTAATGGTATTAAGGGTGCTCCAACAATTCAGTGAGAACTACAAGCAACTTAATGAGAATTATAAGGGACTTAATGAGAGCTGCACTAGCATGAACAGATTGGTTAAAACAATAAATAAGGATTAATCAGAAATGAGGAATGACATAGCTGAAATAAAGAACACCCTGAAAGGATTCAACAGTAGACTAGAAGAAGCTGAGGACTGAATCAGTGAATTATAAGACAAGTTAGAAAAAAACACCCATTCAGAGCAACAAATGGAAAAAAATTTTAAACCAGGGGAAGAGTCTAAGGGAGCTTTCAGACAACATGAAACATAACATTCACATTATAGGGGTACCAGAAGGAGAAGAATCTGAGAAAGGGATAGAGAACCTGTTTAAAGAAATAATGGCAGAAAATTTTCCTAACCTGGTGAAGGAAAAAAATCACTCAAGTTCAGGAAACACAGAGAGTCCCAATCAAAATGAACCCCAAAAGATTCACACATAAGCACATCATGATAAGAATAGCAAATGTTAAAAACAAAGAAAGAATTTTAAAGGCTAGAAGAGAGAGACAGAAAGTTAGCTACATTAGACTATCAGCTGATTTCTCAATAGAAACACTTCAGGTCAGAAGGGACTGGCATGAAGTATACAAACTAATGAAAACCAAGAGATTGAATCCAAGACTACTCTATCTAGTAAGGCTATCATTCAAAATAGATGGTGAAATAAAGAGCTTCAAAGGAAAAAAAGGCTAAAAGAATTTAATACCACCATACCAGCACTGCAAGAAAAAAGAGACTATTGTAAAAAGAAGACAGAGAGAGAAAGAGAAGAATACAGGCATAAAGAATAGGAATGGCAACAAATAACTACCTATCAATAATAACCTTAATTGTAAGTGGCTTAAATGCTTCAATCAAAAGATATAGGGTAGCTGAATGGATAAGAAAACATAACTTATATATATGCCGTCTACAAGAGACCCACTCCAGAACAAAGAACTCATACAGACTAAAGGAGAAGGGGTGAACATTTTTTTTCCAGGCAAATTGAAATGAAAAAAAGCTGGTGTAGCAATACTCATATCTGACAAAATAGACTTCAAAGTGAAGGAGATAAGAAAAGACAAGGAAGGCCACTTCATAATACTAACGGGATCAATTCAATAAGAGGATATAACTCTGGTAAACATATACACCCAATACAGGATATACATCCAATACAGGAGCACCCAAATATATATATAATTCTGGAAGATTTTAAGGGAGAGATCAATAGCAACACAATCATAATAAGGAACTTTAACACCCCACTGACATCACTGGATAGATCTACTAGACAAAAAATCAACAATGAAAAAGCAATCCTAAATGACACATTATGCCAGATAGAATTAATTGACATATTTCACCCCAAAAATGCAGGATTTACATTCTTCTCAACTGCACATGGAACATTCTTAATGATAGACCACATGTTAGGACACAAACTAAGTCTCTACAAGTTCAAGAAGATTAAAATCATATCAACCACCTTCTCAGATCACAATCATATGAAATTAGAAATCAACTACAACAAAACACTAGAAAACATTAAAACACATGGAGGTTAAATAGCATGTTATTAAACAACTAGAGGCCTGGTGCATGAAATTCGTGCACGGGGCAGGGTCCCTCAGCCCAGCCTCTCCAATCGGGAGCCCTCTCGCAATCTAGGAACACTAGCTCCTAACCACTCACCTACCTGCCTGCCTGATCGCCCCTAACCACTCTCCCCTGCTGGCCTGATTTCCCCCAATTCTCTCCCCTGCCAACCTGATCGCCCCTAACCACTCTCCCCTGCGGGCCTGATTGCCCCTAACTGCTCTCCCCTGCCAGCCTGATCGCCCCTAACCGCCTCTCCTTCAGCTCCCACCACCATGGCTTTGTCCAAAGGGCATCCGGAAGGACGTCCAGAAGATGTCTGGTCTATCCAGTCTAATTAGCATATTACCCTCTTATTAGTATAGATTAATTGGTTACCAAAGAGACCAAAGGAGAAATAAAATAAAAAACTTGCTGAAACCGGTTTGGCTCAATGGATAGAGCGTCGGTCTGCGGACTGAAAGGTCCCAGGTTCGATTCCGGTCAAGGGCATGTACATTGGTTGCGGGCACATCCCCAGTAGGGGGTGTGCAGGAGACAGCTGGTCGATGATTCTCTCTCATCGATGTTTCTAGCTCTCTATCCCTCTCCCTTCCTCTCTGTAAAAAATCAATAAAATATATTTAAAAAAAAAAAAAAACTTCCTGGAAACAGATGAAAATGAACACACAGCAACCCAAAATCTATGGGACACAGTGAAAGCAGTCCTAAGAGGGAAGTTCATAGCATTATAGACCTACCTCAAAAAACAAGAAACCCTTCTAACAAACTAACCCTACATCTTAAAGAATTAGAAAGAGAACAACAAGAAAAGCCCAGAGTAAGTAGAAGGAAGGAAATAATAAAGAGCAGAAATAAATGACATAAAGACTAAGATAATGATACAAAAGATTAATAAAAATAGGAGCTGGTCCTTTGAAAAGATAAACAAGGTTTATGAACCTTTAGCCAGACTTATCAAGAAACAAAGAGAGATGACCCAAATAAACAACATGAGAAACAAAAGAGGTGAAGTAGCAACTGATCCCACAAAAATACAAAGCATAAATAAATAAATAAATAAATAAATAAATAAAACAAACCTATGAACAACTATACTACAACAAGCTGGATAAGCTAAATAAAATGGACATATTCCTAGAAAAATACAATTTTCCAAAACTCAATCAGGAAGAATCAGAAACCCTGAATAGGCTATAACTACTGATGAAATTGAAGCCATAATAAAAATAAATAAATAAACAAACAAATAAATAAATAAATAAATAACTCACAGCACACAAAAGCCCTGGTTTGGATCTCTGCACAGGTGAGTTTTACCAAACATTAAAAGAAGAATTAATACCTATCCTACTCAAACTATTCCAAAAAATTCAAGAGGAAGGAACACTTCCAAGCTCTTTTTATAAGGCTAGCATTAGCCTAATTCCAAAACCAGATAAAGACACTACACAGAAAGAGAATTACAGGCCAATATCCCTGATGAACATATGCTAAAATACTCAACAAAATATTAGCAAACCAGATCCAGCAATGCATTAAAAAGATCATACACCATGACCAAGAGGGATTTATTCTTGGGATGCAAGGCTGGTACAATATTTGCAAATCAATAAATGTGATACATCACATAAATACATTGGAAGACAAAGATCACATGATCATATCAATTGGCACAGAAAAACCATTTGACAAAATCTAACACCCTTTTTTGATAAAAACTCCACAAAGAGGGAATAGAGGGATTATATACCAACATAATAAAGGCAATATATGACAGATTTATAGCCAACATCATACTCAATTGGCAAAAACTAAAACCATTTCCCCTAAGAACAGGAACAAGACAGGGATGCCCACTTTCATCACTCTTATTCAACAAGTATGGCAAGTCTTAGCCACAGTGATCAGATAGGAAGAAAACATAAAATGCATCCAAATTGGAAAGGAAAAAAATAAAACTGTCATTATTCACAGATGATATGATATTGTACATAGAAAACCCTAAAGACTCCACCAAAAAAACAACTAGATTTAATAAATTAATTTGGGGGGAAAAGAAATAAGCAACACACACACACACACACACACACACACACAATGAATTTGGCAAGGTAGCAGGATACAAAAACCCAGGAATCTATGATATTTTTACAAACCAATAACAAACTCTCAGAAAGAGAAACTAAAAAAGCAATCCCATTTACCATTGCAACAACAACAACAAATAAATAAATAAGATACGTAGGAATAAACTAAGGAGGTAAAAGACCTGTATAGGACATTGACAAAAAAAATAGAGAAAGATATAAACAAGTGGAAGAATATACCGTGTTCATGGGTTGGTAGAATCAACATCATTAAGATGTCCATACTACCCAAGGCAATCTATAGATTCAATGCAATCCCCATTAAAATACCAGTGGCATACTTCACATAGCTACAACAAACTCTCCAAAAATTTATATGGAACCAAAAAAGACCCCGAATTGCTGCAGCAATCTTGGGAAAAAACAAAGTTGGAGGAATCACAATACCAGATATCAAGTTATACTACAAAGCCACTGTACTCAAAACAGCCTGGTGCTGGCACAAGAACAAGCATATATGAGAGACCTTGAATGTGTTGTGATAAGCCAATCTATTAAAGCAATTAAAGCATGCACCTTTATTGAAAAAGCAAAGTAAGCAAACCTATACATCTGGCTCATGAAGCACAGATGGGCTCTCAGCTAATCTGAAGAACAAGTTGGGTGGGGGTCTGAGGTATTAATATACTCTCTTGTCTATAGGTCGTAAAATTTCTCTGCTGACTATTTTGGTACAGATTAATTCTCAAGGTCCCATTTTTGTTTTGTTTTTTGTTTTACTTTGTTGTGGCCTTCCCAAAAATCCTGAGAAGCACCTGGCAACTTTATCTTGCCAAGCCTTGAGACTACTGGCTTCTCTGCTTCCTTTCCCCTCTCCCCCTCCCTTTCTGCATTCTCTCATTAGGGAGGTTTTTCAATCATTTTCTCTCCTATTCTTGGCTGGAGGAGATAATGGTTTGTTAGTTTCAAGCTGGCTGCAAATTGCCCTCACTGTTTGGCCTTTTTTTAACTTTCCTGTCTCAGTTTCCCTATTCCTCCTGCCCTGGAATCCTGTAACAGAGGTACCTGGAGAGTATTATTCTAAGCAAAATAAGCCACTCAGAGAAAGGCAAGTATCATATGATCTCTCTCATATGTGGAATATGATGAACAAGATAAACTGATGAACAAGATAAGCTGATGAAGAAAATGGATCCCGAGACATAGAACCATGGAACAGATTGAGGAATCTCAGAGGGAAGGTGGGGGAGGGGGGATGGGGAAGGTATGGGTAGGGAGAGATTTACCCCAGGGAATTGATATGCATATATGCATAACCCATGGACACTGACAATAGTGTAATGAAGGCCTGGGAGGGGCAGGTGCAAAGTGGAGGGAATCAATGGGCATAAAAAAAGGGGGACATCTGTAATACTTCCAACAATAAAGATAAATATTTTTATATGTTACATATATTGTATGCTGTATTCTTTTTTTAATCTTTATTGTTGAAAGTATTACAGATGTCTCCTTCTTTTCACCCCATTGTCCTCCCCTAGCCCACCCTGTCCCTCCACCCCAGGCTCCCTTCAACCCACTATCAGTGACGATTTGTCATGCACAGATGCATACAAGTTCTTTGATTAATCCCTTCCCACCCACCCTCCCCTACCTTCCCTCTGAGGTTTGAGAGTCTGTTCTATGCTTCCATGATCCCTGGATTTATTTTGTTTATCAGTTTATTTTATTCATTAGACTAGAGGCCCGGTGCACAAAATTTTTGCTTGGAAGGGGCGTCCCTCAGCCTGACCTGCACCCTCTCCAATCCAGGAGCCCTCAGGGGATGTCCTACTGATGGCTTAGGCCTGCTCCCCATGGTTCTCTGCTCTCTGCAGAGCCTGCCTGCTCCAAACCATGGCGATGGGCAAGCAGGCCCTGCTGGGTGCTGTCTGCAGGCTGCATTTGCCTGCTCTCGGGTTGCCCTGGCGATGGCCAAGCAGGCCCTGCTGGGTGCTGCCTGTGGGACCACTTGCCTGCTCACGGTTCACCATGGCTACAGCCAAGAAGGCCCTGCTGTCTGCTGTCAAGCTGCATGGCTGGACCCACCTGGGGGCCGGCCACACTAGAGTCACCAGTCTGGCCCTGCCTGGCTCCCTGAGCCCTGCAGCAGCCACGGCTGCTGTGGGTCCGGCCCTGCCTCCCTCTCCACCCCTTGAAGCAGCCTCGGCGGCTGCTGACCAGGCCCTCCTCTAGTGCAGGCGCACGGAGGCCCCTGCCACCCCGCCCCCGGGGCTGCATGCGCAACCTCCTCCTGTCCAGTCGACCCATTACAGCATCCCAGTTCATTAGCATATTTCTCTATAATATATACTAGGGGCCTGGTGCATGAAATTCGTGCACTGGGGAGGGGTCCCTCAGTCCAGCCTGCCACCTCTCACATACTGAGAGCCCTCAGGGGATGTCCTACAGATGGCTTATGAGTCACAGGCTTGGCACCTCCCCAAGTTTAAAGCCTCTGCCCCAGGTTTAGGCTTGGGAAGGGGACTTCCACCCCTCAGATTGCAGGCTCGGCCCCTTCCCATGCCTAAAGCCTCCACCTGATGGCCGGCTGGGAGTGACCTGGGTGCCGAGGAGGTTCCCTGGACCCAGGTATGTATGCAAATTAACCGCCATCTTTGTTGGGTTAATTTGCATACTCACTCTGATTGGCTGTGGGCATAGCAAAGGTATGGTCAATTTACATCTTTCTCTATTATTAGGTAAGATAGACTAGAGTTCTGGTGCATGAAATTTGTGCACGGAGCGGGGGGTGTCCCTCAGCCCAGCCTGCACCCTTTCCAATCTGGGACCCCTAGAGGCATGTGCGACTGCCCATTTAGGCCCAATCCCACTGAGGGGATCCATTGGGGGAATCGGGCCTAAACCAGCAGTCAGACATCCCTCTCACAATCCAGGACTGCTGGCTCCCAACCGCCTGCCTGCCTGCCTGATTGCCCCTAACCACTTCTGCCTGCCAGCCTGATCACCCCCTAACCACTCCCCTGCCAGCCTGATCAGTGCCTAAGTGCTCCCTGCCAGCCCGATTGCCCCTAACTGACCTCCACTGCCAGCCTGATCACCCCTAACTGTCCTTCCCTGCAGGCCTGGTTGCCCCCAAATGCCCTCCCCAGCTGGCCCAGTCACCTCTAACTTCCCTCCCTTGCCAGCCTGGTCACCCCTAACTGCCCTCCCCTGCAGGCCTGGTTCCCCCCAACTTCCCTCCCCTGCAGGCCTGGTCCCTCCCAACTGCCCTCCCCTGCTGGCCTGATTGCCCACAACTGCCCTCCCCTGCTGGCCATCTTGTGGTGGCCATCTTGTGTCCACATGGGGGTGGCCATCTTGTGTGTTGGAGTGACAGTCAATTTGCATATTACCTCTTTATTATATAGGATTCCACATATGAGTGAGATCATGCAATACTTATATTTTCCTGACTAACTTTTTTCACTTAGCATAATACTCCCCAGGTCCATCCATGCTGTTGCAAATGGTAAGAGTTCTTTCTTTTTTATAGCTGTGTAGTACACCATTGTGTAAATGTACCACAGCTTTTTTATTCACTCAACTACTGATGGGAACTTGGGCTGTTTTCAAATCTTAGCTACTATAAATTGCACTGCTACAAACATAGGGTGCATATATTCTTTCTGATTGGTATTTCTGATTTCTTAGGATATATTCCTAGAAATGGGATCACTGGGTTAAATGGGAGTTCCATTTTTAATTTTTTGAGGAAACTCCATACTGTTTTCTACAGTGGCTGCACCAGTCTGCATTCCCACCAGCAGTGATGAAGATTCCTTTTTCTCCACATCCTCACTAGCACTTGTCGTTTGTTGATTTGTCGATGATAGCCATTCTGACAGGTGTGAGGTGATACCTCATTGTCATTTTGATTTGCATGTCTGGAATGATTAGTGACTTTGAACATTTTTTTCATATGTCTCTTGGCCTTCTGTTTGTATACTTTGGAGAAGTGTCTATTTAGCTCCTTTGCCCATTTCATAATTTGATTGTTTGTCTTCCTTTTGTTAAGTTGTATGAGTTCCCTATATATTTTGGAAATTAACCCCTTATTGATGTATCATTGGCAATATGTTCTCCCAGACAGTGGGCTCTCTTGTCATTTTATCGATGGCTTCTTTTATTGTGCAGAAGCATTTTATTTTGATGTAATCCCATTTGTTATTTTCTCCTTAGTTTGCTTTGCCCTCAGACTTGTATCAGTCTTAACATATTATTAAAAGAGATGTCTGAGATTTTGCTGCCTATGGTTTCTTCAAAGATTTTTATGGTTTCCCATCTTACATTTAAGTCTTTTATCCATTTTGAGTTTATTTTTGTGTATGATGTAAGTTATTGGTCTAGTTTCATTTTTTTGCATGTACCTGTCCAATTTTCTCAATACCATTTATTGAAGAAACTATCCTTACTCCATTGTAAGTTCTTGCCTCCTTTGTCAAATATTAATTGAGCATAATGGCTTGGGTCAATTTCTTGGTTCTCTGTTCTGCTCCATTGATCTATATGCCTGTTCATGTGGAGAAAGTAAGAAGAAAAAACTTAGATTCCTGCCCAGCCAGTGTGTCTCAATGGGTGAGCATCGACCTATGAACCAAGAGGTCCTGGTTCAATTCTAGGTCAGGGCACAAACCTTGGCTCGATCCCCAGTAGGGAGTGTGAAGGAGGCAGTTGATCAATGATTCTCTCTCTTCATTGATGTGTCTATCTCTTCTCTCTCTCCTTTCCTGTCTGAAATCAATAAAAATATATTTTACAGAATTTAGACTCCTCTGGCTTCTCACTTGCTGTGAACCACCTTTCCTGTCCAAGGACGCACAATTACAGTGTAGCCAGACCATGCATACTAATGTTTACAAGACTGAAAAACTCTTCATCAAGAATCACTATTCCCCTGGCTGGTTTGCTCAGTGGTTAGTGTTGGCCCAAGGTTGTAAGTTTGATTCCCCGTTAAGAGCACATACCTCAGTGAACATTCAATCCCAGTCCTGGGTCAGAGCATGTATGTGGGAGGCAACCAATCGATGTGTCTCTCTCATGTTCAGTGTTTCTCTCTGTCTCTTTCTCTGTCTTTCTTTTACCCTCCTTTCTCCCTCCCTTTCACTCTGTCTAAAAATCAATTTTAAAAAACCTCAGAGGATTAAAAAAAAAAGAATCATTGTAAAGAATACTCAGACAATGAAACAGTCAATAAATGTGCTTTCCAAAAAGCTGTGCCCCTTAGGGTTTGCTTGAACATCAGTCATTTCTATTGGACATGCTGTCATAATGAAGAGATTTCCAAGATATTTTTCTGATTAGAACTGATAGCCAGTATATTATATTAAATATTTATATAATAGATATATGAAAAGAACTGGAATCAGTTTCAGAATCATGAAAACATCATTTTTACAATTAAAAGCTATATTAAACAGGGTTTAAAAGAAATTAAAACAGAACTATAAGAAGTATAATTTGTTATAGTATAGTATCAAATTTCTATATAGATTTTATATTTCAGTGGGGAAAAGAACTGATTTCAATGACATTCATTTTGCTTTCATCTGTGATGGTAATGGATGCTTTATATTTCAACATGGGGTGCAAAAATTGAGGTGGACAAAAATGGTTCTTTGAATGTAGTTTTAATTGCTTTTTACAATTTTTTAAATTTGTCTTGTGGGCATAGAATTATAATTTTTAATTGCCTTCCAAAAAGAAAATGTTAAATAATGTCTGGTCTCACTGAACAATTAGAATATCAGTTGTTCTTGAGTCAATTGGCTTATAGACTTTCATACACACACAAATTTATTATATTTTCAACTTCTTAACTTAATTCAACCGATTATGCTTAATACCTAACATTCATAGTACTGTACTACAGATTTTTTTCCCCAGCAATAAATCTTCTGATTTTTTTGTTTATGATTACGCTTAGCAAAAGGCCTGGAGAGGTGATTCATTATTTGGATATTTGAAAATGATACATTTAGTGGTTTTTTTGAAAACTGTTTTCACTCCATAATCAGATGTGCTTCATTGTCAAGTCATATTTAGATTAGGTTCTTGAATTGAAATGATCTACTGCCTTAAAAAAAAAAAAAAGAATTTGACTGAAAATTTTTTTAAAAATGAATAAATAAAAGGATTGCTTTGGTCAATTATACCAAAACTAGAGGCCCGGTGCATGAAATTCGTGCACGGAGGGGGGGTGTCCCTCAGGCCAGCCTGCACCCTCTCCAATCTGGGATCCCTCTTACAATCCAGGACTGCTGGCTCCCAACTGATAACCTGCCTGCCTTCCTGATTGCCCCTAACCGCTTCTGCCTGCCAGCCTGATCACCCCCTAACCACTCCCCTGCCAGCCTAATTTATGCCTAACTGCTCCCCTGCCAGCGTGTTTGCCCCTAACTGCCCTCCCCTTTAGGCCTGGTCATCCCTAACTGCCCTCCCCTGCAGACCTGGTCCCCCCCAACTGCTCTCCCCTGCAGGCATGGGTCCCACCCAACTGCCCTCCTCTGCTGGCCTGGTCACCCCTAACTGCCCTCCCCTGCAGGCTTGATTGCCCTCAACTGCCCTCCCTTGTAGGCCTGGTCCCTCCCAACTGCCCTCCCCTGCTGGCCATCTTGTGCCAGCCATCTGTGTGTCCACATGGGGGCAGGATCTTTAACCACATGGGGGCAGCCATCTTGTGTGTTGGAGTGATGGTCAATATGCATATTACTCTTTTATTAGATAGGATAAAGGCCTGGTTCAGGGGTGGGGGCCAGCTGGTTTTCCCTGAAGGGTATCCTGGATCAGGGTGGGGGTTCCCCTGGGGTGTGGGGAGGCCTGGGTGAAGGGCCTGTGGTGGTTTGCAAGCCGGCCATGCCCCCTGGCTACCCAAGCAGAGCCCCTGGTACCTGGGATTTATGTATCTTCTATAATTGAAACTTTGTAGCCTGGAGCAGAGCCAAGCCTCCTGCTCACTCCATGGCCAGCAGCTATTTCTTTTGGGGTTTGTGTATCTTCTATAACTGAAACTTTGTAGCCTGGAGCAGAGGCCTAGGCCAGCCAGAGCTGCAGAAGCTTTGCTTCCTCCATTGCCAGGGGCAACCCTTGCCTCCTGCTCTTTCCAGCTCAGTGGCTGCCGCCATTTCTGTTTGGATTTGTTTACCTTCCATAATTGAAACTTTGTAGCCTTGAGTGGAGGTGTAGGCCAGCAACGGCAGGCAGAAAGCTTGGCTTCCTTTGTTACCGGGGAAACCCAAGCCTCCCTCCTGCTCTCTGTGGCTGTAGCCATCTTGGTTGTGTTTATTTGCATATTTGCTCCTGATTGGCTGGTGGGTGTGGCTGGTGGGCGTGGCTTGTGGAGTTGGGGTCAATTTTCATATTACTCTTTTATTAGTTAGGATTAAGTAAAATAAAATAAAAGATAAAATGGCTCTGGCTGCTCTGTGGAACATAAGACTATAAAAAGGGAAAGGATGTAGTGAGAGACAGGAAGGAGGCTATTGCACTAGCCCATGTGAGAGAAGGTGCTGGCTTAGACTCGGAAGTTAGTGATAGAGATGGTGGAAAATGATATTATTGTGGATACCTTTTGAAGGTAGAGCGCATTGAATATGTAGAGGGTGGCAAGTCACTTAACCTCAGTTTCCCCTCTATAAAATAGGGATGATAGGTACCTATTATTGGGCTACTAATATGGAAAGTGTGTAGACCAGTGCCTGGCATAAAATAAGTACTCCCTGTGTTAATTTTAATGTCACTATTTATATCATCATCATCATAATCATCATCATCATCATCATCATCATCATCATCATCATCATCGTAATTGAGTTGGATATGAGCTATGAGAGAGAAATCAGGAATGATCTAAGGCTCCTGTCCTGAGAAAACTGGAAATATGGGACTGCATTTTATTGAGATAGGGGAGATTAGAGAAAGAGCAAGTTTTACAGTGGTGGGAATTCATATGATTTAATGGGTTTTTTTAGTGTGTGTATCTATATTTTCTATGGCTCTATAAATTAAGCATCCAAAAATAAAGTGATGGGTGGGTGTGAGTGTGCCCAGCAGTGAAAAGGTGTCCTGTCTAGCATGAGTTCCCACCTTGCAGCCTGAGCTGCCAGGACAAGGCTATGGCTTCCCATGACCCTGAACTGGAATAAGCAGAAGTATTAAAAATGGTGGCAGAGTAAGTGGATGCCTGGAATTACAACTAAAATACAGAAAAACTTCCTAAATAATCAACAGAAAACTCACAGGAGAACACCCTGATACCCGAGGACCAAAAGTGGAGATTGCATAGAGACTGTTGGCAGGGGCAGAGGCACGAAAGGGCTGGCCAGGTGCCCACAGACAGCAACTGAAGTCCCAGAGAGATACCTCAGCTATGGGGGTGGGGGTGCCACTGAGAACTCTGGGATCTAATCCCAAAACTGGGCCCCACAGCAGAGAGCACCAAAACTGAGAAGGGTACCCACATAACATCTGGCTGTGAAAAGTAGCAGGGTGCTGTCTTCCAGGGAGTGACAGCTGAAAATTTAAGGCCCTCCATCTTAAAGGACCAACACACAAAATTCCCTGTGTAGCCACCCATCTTGTGCTCTGGCAGAGGGAGGGTGAAGTGGACTGGAACTGTGAGAGCAGAAACCAAGACTAGGGACTCGGGGATAGAGCTCAGAAGACAGACACCGCAAGTTTCCCGGGCTGAGTCATTCCCTCATGCAGCAGAGGACATCTTTCCCACATAGACATCTGCCTTGCCTGGGGAAAAGACAGTTTACACACACTATTGGAAAACACTTTGCCCTGAAGCCACTTAAGAGCTTAAAAATAACAATTAGCCTCCAGGTAGAAGCCACTACCCCACTCTGTTGAAAAAAACTCTCACCACACCTGAGGATGATTGCCTGCGGGCAAATTCAAGTTGGAATCCTATCAGTCTGTAGGCAGAGGCAGTCTCTGGAGGCTTTGAGTCTTTGCCTAATCTAATTAGTCAGAAACAGCCTTTAATACTGTCCTGCACTGGAGATTGAGAGGTGTAGCAGATCTACCTAACGCATAGTCACAAACCTGAACAGGCAGCCAAAATGAGGAGACAAAGAAACAACACCACAAATGAAGGAACTAGAGAATTCTCCAGAAGAAGAGATAAATGGAGCAGAGATAAGAAATTTATCTGAAACAGAGTTCAGAGTAATGATGGTAAAGATGCTCAACAGCATAAAAAAAGATACAGTAACTATGAAAAAAAGAATAGTCTGAGATAAAGAATGACATAACACAAATAAAAAGCACATAGGAAGGAATACACAGCAGATTAGGGAAAGCTGAGGATTGAATCAGTGAATTAGAAGACAGAGTTGAAAATATCACTCAATCAGAGAACCAAAAAGAAAAAAACAATTATAAAACAGAAGGACAGCTTAAGGGAGCTGTGGGACAATGTGAAACATAACAATATTAGAATAGAAGGTCTGCCAGAAGAGGCAGAAAAGGAGAAGGGAATAGAGGATGTGTTTAAAGAAATAATAACAGAAAACTACCCTAACATGGTAAAGGAAAAAGTCACACAAGTTCAGGAGTGACAGAGAACCCCAAGCAAGAAGAACCCAAACAGGCCCATGCCCAGACACAGCATAATTAAAATGCCAAAAATTAAAGACAAAGAGAGAATCTTAAAGGCAGCAAGAAAAAACTGTTACCTACAAATCAGTTCCCATAAGGCTGACACCTGTTTTCTCATCAGAAACTCTACAGGCCAGAAGAGAATGGCAGGAAGGACTCAAGAAAGCAAGGATCTGATACTAATATTACTATATCCAGCAAGGCTATCATTCAAATAGGCAGTCAAAAAAGGAGCTTCCCACACACACACAAAAAAAAGACTAAAGGAGTACATCACCATCAAGCCAGCATTACAAGAAATGCTAAAGGGACTGCTGTCATGAGAAGAAGAAACAGAGAGAGAAACCTAGCCATACAGAATTAAAATGGCAATAAATAAGTACCTATCAATAATAACCCTAAATGTAAATGGATTAAATGCTCCAATCAAAAGGTGTGGGATAGCTGAATGGATACAAAAACATGTATATGCTATCTATAAAAGACCCACCTCAAAACAAAAGACACACAGAGGATGAGAGTGAATGGGATGGAAAAAAAATTTTTCCATGCTAATGGAAAATAAAATAAAAGCTGGAGTAACAATACTCATATCCAACAAAATGCACTTTAAAATGAAGGCTATCACAAGAGAAAAAAAAGGTCACTACATAATACTAAAAGCGTCAATCCAACAAGAGGATATAACCCTGGAAAACATATATGCAACCAAAATAGGAGCACATAAATATGGTAAAAAAAAACTTCTAGAGGACTTTAAAGGAGAGATTGACAACAATACAGTCATAATAGAGGACTTTAACACCCTTCTGACTTCACTGGATAGATCTTCCAGACAAAAACTTAAGGAAATGGTGACTCTAAAGGACACAGTGGATCAGATGGATTTAATTGACATTTATAGAACATATCACCCCAATGCAACAGAATACATTCTTCTCAAGTGCACATGGATCATTCACAAAGATAGACAACATATTAGGACACAAAACAAGTCTCTACAAGTTCAAGAAGATTGAAATCATATCTAGCATCTTCTCAGATCACAGTGGAATGAAATTAGAAATCAAACTACAGTAAAAACACCCAAAAACATTCAAACACATGGAGGCTAAATAGCATGTTATTAAACAACTAGAGGCCCGGTGCACGAAATTCGTGCACAGAGGGGGGTTGTCCCTCAGCCCAGCCTGTACCCTCTCCAATCTGAGACCCCTCAAGGGATGTCCGACTGCCCTTTTAGGCCCGATCCCAGGTATCGGGCAGTAGGACATCCCTCTCACAATCCAGGACTGCTGGCTCCCAACTGCTTGCCTGCCTGCCTTCCTGATTGCCCCTAACTGCTTCTGCTTGCCAGCCTGATCACCCCCTAACCACTCTGCTGCCAGCCTGTTTGCCCCCAACTTCCCTCCTCTGCCAGCCTAGTTACCCCTAACTGCCCTCTCCTGCAGGGTTGATCACCTCCAACTGCCCTCTCTTGCAGGCCTGGTCCTTCTCAACTGCCCTCCCTTGCAGGCCAGGTGCCTCCCAACTGCCTTCTCCTGCTGGCCATCTTGTGGTGGCCATCTTGTGTCCACATGGGGACAGGATCTTTGACCACATGGGGGCAGCTATATTGTGTGTTGCAGTGATGATCAATCTGCATAGTACTCTTTTATTAGATAGGATAAAGGCCTGATACAGGGGAGGGGGCCAGCTGGTTTGCCCTGAAGGGTGTCCCGGATCAGGGTGGGATTCCCTTGGGGCGTGGGGCTGCCTGAGCGAGGGGCCTGTGGTGGTTTGCAGGCGGGCCATGCCCCCTGGCAATGCAAGTGGAGGCCCTGATATCTGGAATTTATTTTCCTTCTACAATTGAAACTTTGTAGCCTGGAGCAGAGCCAAGCCTGGGGCTCCCTCCGAGGCCCACAGCCATTTGTGTTGGGGTTATAATTGAAACTTTGTTGCCTTAAGCGGGTGGGCCCGGCCAGGGTGTGCAGAAAGCTTTGCTTCCCCTGTTGCCGGCTGCAACCCTGGCCTGCTCTCTCAAGCTCCATTCTGCCGCCATTTGTTTGAATTTGTTTACCTTCTATAATTGAAACTTTGTAGCTTGAGTGGAGGCTTAGGCCTGGCCAGGGCAGGCGGAAAGCTTGGCTTCTTCTGTTACCTAGGAAACCTTGCTCTCTGTGGCTGTAGCCATCTTGGTTTGGGTTAATTTTCATGCTCGCTCTGATTGGATGGTGGGCATAGCTTGTGGGCGTGACTTGTGGGTGTGTCGGAGGTATGGTCAATTTGCATATTTGTCTATTATTAGATAGGATAATTGGCTTACCAATGAGATCAAGAAAGAAATCAAAAACTTTCTGAAAACAAATGAAAATGAACACACAACAACCCAAAATCTCTGGGACACTGCAAAAGCAGTCCTGAGAGGGAAATTCATAGCACGACAGGCATACAACAACAAAAAAAACCCAAAAAACAGCAATAAACTATTTAACCCTACAACTTAAAGGACTAGAAAAAGAACAACAAGAAAAGACCAGAGTAATTAGAAGGAAGGAAATAATAAAGATTAGAGCAGAAATAAAGAACATAGAGACTAAAAAACAATACAAAAAATCAATGAAACCAAGAACTGGTTCTTTGAAAGAATAAACAAAATTGATAAACCATTAGCCAAAATTATCAAGAAACAAAAAGAGAGGACCAAAAAAAGTAAAATCATAAACAAAAGTGGAGAAGTAACCACTGATACCACAGAAATACAAAGGATTGTAAGAAAATACCATGAACAACTATATGCTAAACAATGTGGATGAAATGGATAATATCCTAGAAAAATATAACCTCCAAAAACTGAATCAGGAGGAATCAGAAAACTTGAATAGGCCAATAACAACTGATGAAATAGAAGCAGTAATTAAAAATAAATAATAAAACCTCCCACCAAACAAAAGCTCAAGTCTGGATGGCGTCACAGGCGAGTTTTGCCAAACATTCAAAGAACTAACACCTATACTGCTCAAACTATTTCAGAAAAACCAAGAGGAAGGAACACTTCAAAACTCTTTTTATAAGGCCAGCATTATCCTAATTCCAAAACCAGATAAATACACTAAAAAAAAAAAAGAATTATAGGTCAATATCCCTCATGAACATAGATGCTAAAATTCTCAATAAAATATTAGCAAATCACATCCGGCAATATATTAAAAAGATCATACACCATGATCAAGTGGGATTCATTCCAGGGATGCAAGGCTGGTACAATATTTGCAAACCAATACGTGTAATAAATCATATAAACAAATTGAAAGACAAAAATCACATGATCATATCAATAGACTCAGAGAAAGCATTCAACAAAATCCTACACCCTTTTTTAATAAAAACTCTCAGCAAAGTGAAAATAGAGGGAGCATATCTTAACATGATAAAGACCATACATGACAAACCTACAGCCAACATCATACTCAATGGGCAAAAACTAAAACCATTTTCCCTAAGAACAGGAACAAGACAGGGATGCCTGCTTTCACCACTCCTATCAACATAGTACTGGAAGTGCTAACCACAGCAATCAGACAAGAAGAAGAAACAAAAGGTATCCAAATTGGAAAAGAAGACATAAAACTGTCATTATTCACAGATGACATGTTAGTGTACATAGAAAACCCTAAAGATGTCATCAATAAACTACTGGACTTAACCAAAGTATTTGGCAACATAGCAGGATACAAAATTAACACCCAGAAATCTATGGCATTTTTATACACCAATAATGAACTCACAGAAAGAGAAACTAAAAAAAAAAAAATCCCATTTACCATTGCACCAAAAAAATCAAGATACCTAGGAATAAACTTAACTAAGGTAGTAAAAGACCTGAACTTGGAAAACTACAGGATGTTGAAAAAAGAGATAGGGGAAGATATAAATAAATGGAAGAATATACTGTGTTCATGGATTGGTAGAATCAACATCATTAAAATGTCCATACTACCCAAAGCGATCTATAGATTCAATGCAACCTCCATTAAGACACCAACAGCATATTTCACAGACCTAGAACAAACTCTCCAAAAAATGTATATGGAAATAAAAAAGACCCCGAATAGCCACAGCAATCCTGAAAAAGAAGAACAAAGTTGGAGGGATCACAATATCAGATATCAAGCTATATTACAAAGCCACTGTTCTCACCATGGCCTGGTACTGGCACAAGGACAGACATATAGACCAGTGGAACAGAACAGAGAACCCAGAAATCGACCCAAACCACTATGCTCAATTAATATTTGACAAAGGAGGCAAGAGCATACAATGGAATCAAGACAGTCTCTTTAATAAGTGGTGTTGGGAAAATTGGACAGATATATGCAAAAAAAATGAAACTAGACCACCAACTTACACCATATACAAAAATAAACTCAAAATGGATAAAGGACTTAAGATGGGAAATCATAAAAATCTTAGAAGCACCCATAGGCAGCAAAATAGCAGACATATGTAATAGCAGTATCTTTACCGATACAGCTCCTAGGCCAATGGAAACTAAAGAGAAAATAAACAAATGGGACTACATCAAAATAAAAAAAAACTGCACAGCAAAAGAAACCATCAACAAAACAATAAGAAAGCCCACTGCTTGGGAGAATATATTTGCCAATATTATCTCCGATAAGGGTTTAATCTCCAAAATTTACAGGGAACTCATACAACTTAACAAAAGGAAGATAAACAATCCAATCAAAAAATGGGCAAAGAACCAAATAGACACTTTTTGAAAGAGGACATTCAGAAGGCCAAGAGACATATGAAAACATGCTCAAAGTCACTAATCATCCAAGAGATGCAAATCAAAATGATAATGAGGTACCATCTCACACCTGTCAGGATGGCTATCATCAACAAATCAACAAACTACAAGTGCTGGCCAGTATGTGGAGAAAAAGGAACCCTGGTACCCTGCTTGTGGGAATGCAGACTGTTGCAGCCACTGTGGAGAACAGTATGGAGTTTCCTCAAAAAATTAAAAATGGAACTCCCATTTGACCCAGTAATCCCAATTCTTTGAATATGTACCCAGGAATCAGAAACACCAATCAGAAAAGATATATGTACCCCTATGTTCACAGCAGCACCATTTACAATAACTAAGATTTGGAAACAGCCTAAGTGTCCATCAGCTGAGTGGATTAAAAACTGTAGTACATCTACACAATGGAATACTCTGCTGCTGTAAAAAAATTTTTTTTAATTAAATTAAATTAAAAGGAACTCACCATTTGCAACAGCATGGATGGGCCTGGAGAACATTATGCTAAGTGAAATAAGCCAGTCGGAGAAAGATAAATACCACATGATCTCACTCATTTGTGGAATATAAAGAACATAAACTAATGAATAAAAATAGAGCCAGAGGAAAAAATATTTTAGAATATAATAGAAGTAACCCTGTTACTTTTGTGATATTGTACTATGTTAGTACTGTTTGGGTAATATTATATTTAAAATCTTTTTTTTTTTTGAAATATTAAAAAAATCAATTAAAAAATCTTAAAAAAAAAAAAAAGTAAGAAAGAAAAAGAGAAAGAATCAAGAACAAGGAAGTCAGTATAGAGCCCAGAGTTGGCATGGTGTCCAGATACTGGCTTACTGGGGGGCATGCTGCTTTTCTGGTCAAGCAATGCATTTACATGGACATGAAAGTTATCTAAGTTTTGGTTTGCTGTCATGGCACCCTGGGCAGGAGCTGTTCCATCTTGGGCCTAGAAGTTTATATCAACACCATTAAATGAAAGACCAGCAGATCAAAACCAGCAAAGCTGGTCCCACACAACCCACTCTCACCATGAAGTCAAATAGCCTTACGAAGATGCATTGAAAAGAATAAACATTCAATGTAAAACTATTCTGGAAACTGTACTCAGGATAAATGTGACATCATATTTAATAATAATAATAATAATAAGATGATGATGATGATGAAAGAAACCTATTCAAGTAATTCTAACTTATTTGATTGTATAATTCACACTCACCTAATAGAATGCTTAGAAAGTTATTTTTATGAGCATGAATTTGTAATATTCTTTCTAGAAACACTAAGTAGAGAAAACAAAATTATCTTCCTAAAGATAAAGCACGTTGTCTTTCTCACCCTCCAGATGACCCAATATCTCCCTACCTGGGGTGGCTGTTGACTATCACAGAGACCAAACAGCCGCAGCCCTTACCAATGCCTTCTACTGGGGGATGCTGGGCCCCCCTGGTTGACTACCTCCCAGAAACCATCACCCCTCGAGGGCCACTCCACAGGTGAGCAGCATGTATAGGTAGAGAGAAATGACCACTTGGTTTTGACTGGACTTTTTTCCCTAGAAGAAGAGGGAAACCTGTTTCAGGTCCTATCAAATGAAATAAACTTTAAAATCAGAGGGACCCTGCATGGCTTGAATTGCAGCTCTCAGCACATTGGTAGAGTTTGGTCAAATGTTAACCAATGTGCAAAGCTGCCTTGTCATACTTACTTGATATAGGTCTTCATTTTTTTATGCATTTTAGATTGTAAGCAAGTTGAAGAGAGGACTCTTGCCTTCTCTTTCTCATCATGACACAGCTCTTATTACCTAGTAACAAGTATGTTATGTGATTAGCTCAACTGATGTTTATTCTTATGGAGCTCTGTGCATTTTCAGAAGTTAAACTCCACTTCCCTGAAAGAAGGTTCTTACATAGTTCTTCAGCAAAGCTTATGTGTTGCATTTAATTGTGACTTAATGATTTATACATGTATTTCCATTCTCTGTAGAAGTTGCATTAACTTTGTCATTTCATTGATTAGGTGCAATATTGCTGTGATTTTTATGACTGAGATGGTGGTAGATCACAGTGTAAGAGAAGACTGGGCTCTTCACCTTCCATTATTACTTCATGCTGTCTTCTTAGGTAAGACTGGATCCAAGAGGAATTCTAGCCAATACGTCTAAACTCTGTGGAGGTAATCCAGAGAGTTTTCATTGTACATAGACTTCTGCTTTCCTGCTCTAAAATTCAGTTGACCAGGCATTATTTAAAGCGTTCTTATGACTACAATATAAGTTGTGTGGCACCTCACTTGTGCTATACCTATGAAGATATCTAAAACAAATTGGGCCTCTTTGAGAGTCTTTGTCTATATGTGATAAAATTTTTAAATATACTTTTATTGATTTCAGATAAAAAGCGTGAGGGAGAAAGAGATAGAAACATCAATGATGAGAGAGAATCATTGATCCACTGCCTCCTGCATGCCCCACACTGGGGATCGAGCCCGCAACCCGGGCATGTGCCCTCACCGGGAATCGAACCCTGACCTCCTGGTTCATAGGTTGATGCTCAACCACTGAGCCATGCCGGCCAGGCTAGATGTGATAAAGTTAAAGCCATTAGACATAATTAGTGCATAGAGAGAAAGAATATAGAGCACAGCAGGCCACGCACTGAGATTGTCACCCAAGTTGTAGAGAAGAGGAACAACCAGTCAGGGAGTGCAGTTATGGAGAGCCTTAAGAAGGAGGAATGCTAACTATGTCAAGAGGTTAAGGGAAGTCCATCTATCATCATTTTATGAGAATATTTGATTTAAGGAATAAAATGCTTTATTTTTCCTAGTCCCAAATTCTTTATGTTAGTACCATAAATAGTAACAAAGAAAACTAAACATTCTTTTAAGATTTCCCTTCCCCCAGGTGTTAGGGAATGTTTACTATCCCTGGAATCTAAATGAGATTAAAAATTGTTTTTACATTTTACATTTTGTTCCAGGGTTGGACCATTACCGGCCTGAAGTCTTTGAACACAGCAAAAATTTGCTTCTTCACCTCTTGATTGCACTGTCCTGCAACAGCAATTTCCATGCCATTGCCTCTGTGCTCCTGCAGACTCGAGAAATGGGGGAAACTAAGACTCTAACAGTCCAGCCAGCTTATCAACCCGAGTATCTCTACACAGGTAACAAAAGGAGGTGTGACTGAAAGCCTGAGGCACAGTCACAAATTCAGAGATTACCAAAGGGGTCAGTGGAGCCCATTTTTCCATCCTCTAATGCTCTTACCCCCCACCTTTCCAAGTAATAAAATAACGGCTCAATAAATAGGCACCATTTCACTGGATGTCAACATGCCTCCCAAAATCCTTCTTTGTTATTGAAGATTTTCATATATTTTCCTTGTTATTATTATGTTTCTGCTTTCATTAAATATGTTTCTATCAATAAATTGAAAATTTAAATGTCCATTGAACAAGAGCTTCCGTCTAGAACCCTGAAAGATGAGAACACAGGAAACAGGGCCTTCTCCATCCCCTTGCGAGTGGATCATTCCAAGGTGCCAGACATTTACTGCATTCCTTCTAGTTTCTCTGAAGGGATTGTCACTTTATTAAGTGACTGACTTTTCTGGAAAGCATGAATGATGCAAGTCTATTAAAAACCACTGTTGTTTTAAAACCAAATATTTCTCCTTAGAAATGAGAACAGAAAGCATTAGCTGAGTCAAAAAAAAAATTACTCTGTTCTATCCAGCTGTTCATGAAAACTTTCCCAAAAGGGTTAACCAATGGTTTTTATTTAGAATATTTTAAATATCTTAAAATGATGATGAACTAACAGAGTTCTCAGGCTACCTTTTTTTTATATATATAATTGATTTTTTTTACAGAGAGGAAGGGAGAAGGATAGAGAGTTAGAAACATCGATGAGAGAGAAACATTGATCAGCTGCCTCCTGCACACCTCCTACTGGGGATGTGCCCACAACCAAGGTGCATGCCCTTGACCGGAATCGAACCTGGGACCTTTCAGTCCATAGGCTGACGCTCTATCCACTGAGCCAAACCGGTTAGGGCAGGCTACTTTTTTTACCTAATTATTTTGTACATTACATTGGCATTGGACATGGTATGGCATTTCATACAATGTTACCATGTACTTTCTTTATAACCTTGAAATTTTACCTTTCATTCATCACTGGTATTCAGCACTGCCTTGTCTTATGAGAGATGTTAACATATGTCTTTGGATAACTAATATGAAGTCATTAACACTGAGGTAGAAGGACCACTGACCTGTTCATCATTAAATACTTTCAAATATATTTTCCATATTATTATTATAAGGTCTTTGTATTGAACACACTACACTTAATTGAAAATAATTCAGCAGCCTTTCAGAGACACAAAATTCTCTTTTCTTTAGATGCTTAATTTAAAAAATATGAAACATTCTGGCTGTTCTAACTCCCCAGGATAAAGATGTTTTCCATTAAGCACACGATTTTAGGCTGAGAAAACTGTAATGTCTGTTAAGTTGTATATCTCTGAGTGTGGCAGTTTTATATACACTATCCCACTGATGCAGCATAAATGGTTGAGAGTGGAGATTTACAAAGCAAAACACAGAATCCATGGGCAAGACAAACAATAGATAACTGGAATGATTGAATCTGTAGTATACTTGAATTAGGTAGGTGCACAAAAGTTTTAGGAAGAGTCTCCTTTTCATAAATATTTATTGAACACCTTGTTTCAATTGTAGTTACTTTCAAATCCACACTAAGAACTTGTGATAGAAATTGTCTTTATCTTATCATAATACAAAACTGAATTACAGAGAAATCATACCAACTTCCTGAGATTTTACAGTAAATGGTAAAGATGATATTCAGACCCAGGCTCCTCACTCCAAATTCAATATTTTTGTCAGACACACCAGAGCTATGTACTTTTATGATTTTTTAACTAGAGGGAAATGTGTATAAGTTTTCAAACCCACAGCACATCTAGAGATGTAGAATGTTAACCAAATACAAAGTGGAAAAAAATCACTAGTATTTTCTTATACCATATGGCTTTGACAAACATGATATATACTTTGTTAAAACAATCAACATACACAAAATATTTGTGATTCCAGGCACATTTACTCAAAAACAAGATGTATAACTTACTCATCATCCCTTATGTAACTGATATCCTCAAAAATTATATCATTGTATCAGTCTAGTATCCAGGCATAATTTATTAACAGCAGTTAGGTACAGGTGTAGAGTGGAACACAAACACACACCTTCTTTTTCAGAAAGCATGAATTAAAACCCTATAGTAGAAATTTATTTATTAAATAGAAATTTTCTATTCTCCTATTACTAAATGCACTCTGATTATACAGAGTGTAACCATTCCATAAGTAAGGAAAGAATATATGTCTCTTTTTAATCATAGCTATAGCCAAAATGAAATGTTTTATGAAAAAAATAATGAGATAACTGCATACTTCTGTATGCTCACCTCCTGACCTCGTTATGTGCCCTGCCCAGCGCACCCCCCCCTTGACCTTCTTCTCAACCAGGTGGCTTTGACTTCCTGAGGGAGGACCAGTCATCACCAGTGCCAGACTCGGGGCTGAGCTCCAGTTCCACCTCTTCCAGCATCAGTCTGGGAGGCAGCAGCGGGAACCTCCCACAGATGTCCCAAGAGGTAGAAGACATAGACGCCACTACTGAAACAGATGAGAAGGCCAACAAGCTCATTGAGTTCCTGACAACCAGGTAAGGAGGGCAAGGAGACAAGCGGCTGTTTTCAGGTGAGTTTTTTCAGAAAATGCCATCTTTCAAAACCACTCAGATGGAAAAGTGAGTCCAGAGTTCTAGCAAAGTCCTGTTTTCTCCTCTCAATTGCATTTGCTGGAGTCTCTGTATAAGCCAGACAATGGTAGAAGGTGCTAAGATCCCTCTGATGTCACCATTTATGGGGAGAGATAGTTCTTATATAACAACAATGCAGCAGATGGTGGCAGGATATGGTAGCGCCCCTCGGTGAGCATGATTTTGTTCATCTACTAGAGCTGCCAGGAGCTGGGAGCCCTGAAACTTGGCAAATAACCTTGCTCTGGAAGCCAAAGGTATCAGCCACAGTTGACCCAGGAGCAGCTGCAGAGGGACCCAGAGTCTGCTCATCCAGTCCAAAGAGTCATTCGTAAATGGAAGTCAGAAACCAGAAACAGTAGGAAGCATGATAGGAAAGGAACCAAACAAATAATATATCAAAATCAAGAAAAAGTGGGTGTAATCCCAATTTTTAGGTCTTCTGGTTCTTCTAATGAACAATTTAATTTCAGAATTTTTACTACGCCAAGGTCCTACGTTTGTATAAAAGCATGCTCACATGTGACCTGGGCATGTTCTTGTGTTGGGAGTCTAGTCTCAATTTGTGTTATCTGATATTTCCCATTATTTTTTTTTCTTTAACTAATGCACCAAATAATGAAAAATAGAGCATTTTTTTTCCCTTTGTTAATGGTTCAGGGCATTCTGCGTAGCTAGCTATCAGCTCCATGTGGGATTTAATGTTCAGGAAACAGGAAGGGACTGATGGTGCCCACACACAAGGTACTTCAGATACCTGAATACTTTGTTGTCATCTCTCACCATTGTCAATGCCATGTGTTGGGAAGGGTGTTCTCCAAAATTCTCACATCTGGCTCCATCCTATTCTTACTACCGAAAAACAAGTAAACAGAGGCTGTATCTTCAATTTGGTAATGCAGGAAGCCACCACTTGCCAACACTGTCATGAGCATGCACCAAGGAACGCAGGAGGCAGATGGATCTTGAGCGTTAGTGGGCTTACGCTAGGCACCGATTATTTGTGTTGCGATAGTGGTGGTTCGAAGCAATCTCCTGACCTGATAGCCTCCAAGTAAATGTTTACTGGGCCTTACTGATCTTTACTGATGTTTGAGACTGTCTGTCTGCTACTTGTTTGCCATGCTTTACTGAGGGCAAGATGTGTATCTAAAACTGAATAAAAAGCGGACAAGGCCAGGACTCGGGGTGTCTCTTCAAGAAAGAGGCTCCACCTGGCCTCTACCCCTTAATAATTCATATTTTTGTCTAGCATTTTCATTTGTGTGTTGGCCCCTGCTTCAGATCCTGAAATTCGCCGTGCAGGTCGCGGCAGGTTCCACAGTATTCGGCAACCTAATGATGTGATCCTGATAAAAGCATTATCTTTCCAAATGCTGAATGTGCAAATTGAATCTGTATCTACATTTATATTTTATTTATAACTGTATATGTTGTTTTATTTAACAAACACCTATGGAACATCTATCATGTGACAAACACTGTTCTGGTGAATTGAAAAGTTTTTGTTTCGTGATTAAATGTTGTGAGGTTTTGGTTTTCTGAATAAAATATGAAAAAAAAAAAGTGTCTCTATAAATTAGCCAGATCTGTTTGAGTATGTTCATAAACTTTATAAGAATGAAATTCTCCCCCAAAATTAGTGAAACTTTAAATATATATATTGTGCCTTTGGAATTAGAACTGCATAGATGGTTGTCAAAATGCAAAGTGACAGTTATATTTTTGACACTGTATGCTTTGTTTCAGGGCATTTGGTCCACTTTGGTGCCATGAAGACATCACGCCCAAAAATCAAAATTCAAAGAGTGCTGAACAACTCACAAATTTTCTACGGCACATTTTGTCTGTATTTAAAGATTCTAAATCAGGTACTTCATCCTGTTTCCCCAAATCCCTTCCACTTTCAGGACTTTTTTATAATTGAGTTCATTCTTCACCTATATGACTACACTATATATCATATATAGTATAAATGAGAATTTATACTATATACGTATATCGCACTATCCTATCTAATAAAAGAGTAATATGCAAATTAACCATCACTCTGCTACACCCACAAGCCATGCCCACCAGCCATGCCCACCAGGCAATCAGGAGCGAGATGCAAATTAACCCAACCAAGATGGCTGCAGCCACAGAGAGAGCAGGAGGGAGGCTTGGGTTTCCCTGGCGATGGAGGAAGCCAAGCTTTCCGCACACCCTGGCCGGCCCAGGCTTTCGCTCCAGGCTACCAAGTTTCAATTATAGAAGATAAATAAATTCCAACAGAAATGGCTGCCACCACTGAGTGAGCAGAAGGCTTGGCTCCGCTCCAGGCTACAAAGTTTCAATTGTAGAAGATAAATAAATTCCAGATACCAGGGCTTCTGCTTGGGTTGCCGGGGGATGTGGCCGGCCTGCAAACCACCACAGGCCCCTCGCCCAAGCCGCCCCACGCCCCAAGGGAACCCTGATCTGGGACACCCTTCAGAGCAAACCAGCTGGCCCCCACCCATGCACCAGGCCTCTATCCTATCTAATAAAAGAGTAATATGCAGATTGACCATCACTCCAACACACAAGATGGCTTCCCCCATGTGGTCAAAGATCCTGCCCCCATGTGGACACAAGATGGCCACCACAAGATGGAGGGCAGTGGGGAGGGACAAGGCCTGCAAGGGAGGGCAGTTGTGGGTGATCAGGCCAGCAGGAGAGGGCAGTTGGGAGGAACCAGGCCTGCAAGGGAAGGCAGTTAGTTGGGGGCGATCAAGCCTGCAGGGGAGGGCCGTTAAGGGGTGACCAGGCTGGCAGAGGAGGGATGTTAGGGGCAAACAGGCTGGCAGCGGAGCAGTTAGACATCAATCAGGCTGGCAGGGGAGTCATTAGGGGTGATCAGGCTGGCAGGCAGAAGCGGTTAGGGGCAATCTGGAAGGTAGGCAGGTGAGTGGTTGGGAGCCAGCAGTCCTGGATTGTGAGAGGGATGTCCAACGGCCATCCCTCAAGGGGTCCCAGATTGGAGAGGGTGCAGGCTGGGCTGAGGGACACCCCCCCATGCACGAATTTTGTGCACCGGGCCTCTAGTATATATGATATATGATATCAATGATATATATTGTATATATTTCTGAATTTTGGCATCTATAGCAGAAGACTATTCATAGAAGAGTTTTGAAATTTATTTCAGATGTGCCTGACTGATACTCTCATGTATATTTGCATTATACTCTATAAATAACTTCCCCAAAGTCAACGTTCTCCTCACTTCATTCCCTCACTAGAATTAACTATGTCCACAATATTAATTTTATTTAAAGAAGGCCATGAAAACTAATTCTTATTAATTGATTTGGCATAGACTCAACTATGAGAAGTAGTCAGCCTTCAAACTGGTTTTTAAAAAGAATTTTGTGATAAAATGTTTTTTACTTTAAAAATAGTTGCTAACAATTCCATTGAATGTTCTAAATCCAGTGTGATTCTTAGTTAGACTATAAAAGCATCGTATTGAAGCCATTAGCTAAATTCCACTTGAATTCAAGTTGGCCTGAGCTTATCTGTGTGTGAAATTTAAATGTGGTCTTTCAGCCTTTGCCATGTACCTGGCTGAACACATTAACATGGCTACTGGCTCCTTAGCTGCTCTGATAATTAGCACGTGTCACAATATGAAACATTCTAGATTAGCTACATTTCTTTTTGTTATCAGTGGATACTTGTTTTTAAAAGCAAAAATAATAATATACAGAAAGTCATTACAGGAATAGGATGACCTAGACTTCCAGTCTTGAGTTTCCCCTTTGGAATTTCTTTGAAATATGAAGACCTCTTCTATTGGTATTTTCCCCATTTAAAAGTTACCTTAAATTGCACATAGCACAAAGGAAGAAATTTACTGTTGTATGTAAACTATTTATTTGTCTAAAACCCTTAACTGTATGACGTTAATGAAAATGAGAAGACATATGAATGCCTTGCACTGTATTCTTGGCAGGTGTATTTTCACACCTTACCCAATATATTTTTACCCACTAAAATTTCCTTCTACATCGCTGCTCTCTGCCTATTTCTGCTATAGCACAATAAAATGTAATCCTGAAAACAAATTTTATTAGTCAGGGTAGCATAGCTGCTGAAACAAACACCTCCCAGAGCTCAAACACTTAACACAATTGGTTATTTCTGGATCACATAACAATTCAGTGTGGATGTTGGGCAGGAGGCCTTCCACCTGGTGCTCAGAGACTCTCCATCCTGTGGCTCTGCTGCCTGGAGGAGGAAGAGAGAGTGAGGGATTAAGAAGAGGAGTTCACATTCCAGTCCAGTGCTTCTTCCCACATTCCACTGGCTAGAACTCAGGCACAAGGTCACACCTAACTGCAAGGAAGGCTGGAAGATGTAGATTCATGTGTGACCGGGGAGATGCCACACACTAAATAGGTTTTCTTAAAACCCATTGTCATATGGGTAGTGGAGTCTGCAGTCCTCCTGGGAGAGGACTTTTGTTTAGTCTTTAGCTCATGATAATTTAAATAAGATTCTGTTCACTGCCAGGGAGCTAGCCTCTCTATAAAATGGTTTAAATAATAAAAAAAAAAAACATGTTTTGAAAAACAAAATAAAGACATAAAGAACAATTTTGAAACATGACCCATTCATAAGTTGCGACGTGCCTCTGGGTTTAACCCTGCATTTCCGACCCTGGATTTGCTTGAGTCCACTTCCCAGGGCCCTTCGTTCACTTTGCAGGAACATTTTTTTATATTGTCAACATGTCCCTGGGGTCAAGCAGCCAAGCGAAACTAAGAAGGATAACAATGAATTATCCCTCCTGTTCCACTTTCACGTCACCATCAAATGTGCCACAGAGCTCTCCAGGTCACGGAAACAGCTAAAATCACTGTTTACATCATGTGCTCTAACTCTTGGAGCCTGGTATTCTCCCTGCAGAGAGGCAGGGCCCTTGTACAATGTAATAGCCCAGACATTAATTATGAGCTTTTCCTCACATTTTAATTTCCATCTGGTCAAATGGTTTTCTGATGACTAAGATTCCCTCCATGTTATTGAAAGAACACCTACTCTGGTGGAGGTTCACTATGGCTGCCTTCACTGCAGTGTCCACATTTCTATATCTGAGCACTTACAGACCATGCTGAGGAGCAAAGACTTGGGTCCAGGCCTCAGTTGTGTTTAGACTTGACTAGATTCACTAATAGCTTCCTCTAAATACATAAGTACTCAGAACATTTATTTCTAACAAATTGTCTTATTAAAAAAAGGAGTGAAAATATTTCATGTAAAAGTAGCACAGAACAATAATGTGGAAAAATAGCAGGGTAATAAATAGCAATACACTTGTGAACACGTATGTGTCACACACTGTACTAAGCACTTTTAAAGTTGTTTAATTTCCACAAAACTTCTATGAGATAGATGCTTTTATTCATAAGTTAAAGATAAGGAAATAGTCAATAGAGAATAAGTTTCTTTCTGAGTGTGAAAACTTCTAGTTCAAAATCGGAACCATCTTTTTCTACTACACTATACTCCTTAAGATTTATTAAAATTTATGTGTTTTTTTCATTGTTAATCTTTAAATAAGTACCACCAGGACATAGCCCTGTGCAGTGAACCTATTTCAAACCTTCAGATAACTACTGTTGCCCCAGACTTTGACAGTGACACTGATCTGGTCTCTGGCCTCTTGGTGCCCTAGGCTTCCGTCTGGAGCAACACTTGAGTGAGGTTGCATTGCAGACAGCCCTGGCAAGTTCTTCAAGGCACTATGCCTGTCGGTCCTTCCAGATATTCCGGGCAATCAAACAACCTCTGTCAGCGCATGCCTTGTCTGACCTTCTCTCCAGACTGGTGGAGGTGATTGGAGAACATGGCGATGAGATTCAGGTAGGGAAGGAAAGAACACCAAACACATCCTATTTCTCTCATTTTAAAGAGAAGGAGCTAACGACTTTCTCAAAACCTTGTCTCTCTTGCCAATTATCCCAGCCCTTTGGACATGTACAATTCAAATTTTAGAGGTTGGCTTTTATATTTACAAAAGTCATTCCCAGAAGCATTGTTCTAGAAACTCCACATATATTATCTGTTTGTTCAAGCTAACAACTGAACATTCTTTGGTGACTCTTCTTTGTTGTTTTGTTGTTGGTTTTATTTGGTAGAGGACAGGAAAATTATGTGTTGTTTTGTCATTTTTTCACAAACATAGGACATAGTTGTGCAATCCCCCACCTAGAGGAGATGTCCGCTGTATCTGTATAAAGCACTACCTTCCTCTGCATGATCACCCTTCAGTAAACTGGAAGAGCTGAAGAAGTAATGGAGAGAGTAGATGCCACAAGAAGACCCTCTAGATAGAGCCCAGAGATTAGGGCCTGGGCAGGTTGAAAGCCAAGAGCATTACCTGCTCTGTAACTTGGGCCAAGCCTTCTTTTCCATCAGAAATTTGCCTGCATCTACGGAGGCCTGCACGCCTATAGACCCTAGCTTATTTTCCTCCTCCTGGCCATGAGAAGAGCTGTTTAAAATGCCACTGAGGCACAGCCATTGCATAACATCTCTTAATCTCTGCCTTCAGACATTGCAACTCTATATTTCAAATGCCTACCATGTGTCTGACATCTTCAGCCTTGTCCCCTCCCTGTGGAGATTGCTCTGTGGAGGAGCGCAGACCAAGGAAAATAAATATTTTTAATTATCTGCTGACTCCTGGGCCAGCTGAATTCCTCAGTGGCCCTTAAAATTTGTTTTAAACTTTGTAAATTAAAGTAATAACAACTATCTAGCTTTTAATGATATTAAAATTACTTTAATAGAGTTTGCATTCATTAAATTTATGTCCAAGAAGTTAACAGTAGTTACAAGCTGTCCAAAATGTTGTGTCTGTGTGTTTGGCAGGGTTACGTAATGGAAGCACTCCTGACTTTGGAAGCTGCTGTGGATAACTTGTCTGACTGCTTGAAGAACAGTGATCTCTTAACTGTATTATCTCGGTGAGAACCAGCTTAATGACATTTGAAATCAAATATACTGTACTAAATATTTGGTAGATGCCCAAACTTTGGGCAAAGTCCAAAGAATAAATCTAGTTTTTGAAATCTATTGATGACCTGAAAAAGTATATATGACATTTTCTTAAGTTAAAAAAAAGGGGACGGGGGCAGGTATCACACACACACACACACACACACACACACACACAAATTATAAAAGGATTTTAAAATACCAGGAAGATAGATAGCAAATGTTATCTCTGGTAAATAATACAAATAACGATTTTTCATTTTCTTTTTATGTCTTTTAGTATTTTTTCATATTTTAGATAATGTTTCCTATTACATTGTGAACAGAAACTAAAACTAAATATTATTTTAAATGAATATGCACAAAACTTCATCTGAACCATTACTATAAAAACAATTGGAATAAATGTTGATTTTACTTGCAGAATTTCTACCTGAGGATCTTTCTTTTCTAATTCCTTTGTTCCTGCTAGTGTTTAACAACCAGTTTCAGATCATTCAGATCATTCCATATTCTGCTCGTATCATTGAGTTCCTTGTGCTTTGAAACTGGGTCAGTAACATTATATCTCATTGGGCCTTGTTTCATTGTTAAGTTGAGCATTTTTTATGGATAGGTAAGCTTAATATGATTACTAACATAATACATATGTTAGTACAGCTTCATCTAAATCAATAAAATTTACCAGAATGTTGATAAAGAGTTTTACCTTTTCATCCTGAAATAAGCTTTGAAATCATTTTTCATAAATTAAGTACAAAAAACTTACTTTGATACAAACATTTACTATTTTCTTTCTTGATAATATGTTCATTTCTATTCTTATCAGTCCGTTAATAGAATATTAAAGTTTGTACATTTTATTTCATAATTATTTCTACTCAAATTTAAATGAACAAAAAAAGATCAGTGAACTTTGGCCAACTGCTTATATCTTTAACCTATCAGTAAATGGAAGTTAGTATTGGGTTTTGTTGTTTTTTTGTTGGTGTGATGTTTGATTTTCTTGTTAAGTTTTCTTTTTCATCATTTTAAGTTTAAGAATAAGAAAACTTATTCCTTTAAGTTTTAGAGTATGGGCAAAAAAGTAGTATTTCCAAAAAATTATTTTCTTCCCTTATTATTCATCAGTGGATCTTCACTGAAGCATGTTGGTTTCTCCTGAACATGTTTTTTTGAGAGCCATTTTTAAAAAATATTTTTTTCATTATTGATAGTATTACAGATAACTCCCATTTCTCCCATTTCCCCCATCCTCCCAGCCCCTACCCAACCCCCAGGTCCTCACTACCCTATTGGCCATGTCCATGGGCTATTCATATAAGTTCTTTGGTTTCTCTCTTCTCATCCCCCCAACCCCGCATCAAGGTATTTCAGTCTGTTCCATGCTTCCATGCTTCAGGTCTTATTGTGTTGGTCATTTTGTTCATTAGATTCCACAAATAAGTGAGATCATGTGATATTTGTCTTTCTCAATTTGGCTTATTTCATTTAGCATAATATTTTCCAATCCATCCATGCTGCCCAAAGGGTAAGAAATCCCTCTATTTTATAGCTGCATAGTATTCCATAGTGTAAATGTCCCACAGCTATTTTTATCCATTCTTCTACTGATGGGCACTTGGGCTGTTTCCAAATCTTAGATATTATAAATAATGTTGCTATGAACATGCAGGTGCATATATTCTTTCTGATTGGTGTTTCAGGGTTTTTAGGATATGTTCCCAGAAGTGGGATCACTGGGACAAACAGAAGTTCCATTTTTAATTTTTTGAGGAAACTCCATACTGTTTTCCATAGTGGCTACACAAATCTACATTCCCACCAGCAGTGAACTAGTGTTCCCTTTTCTCCAAATCAGCACTTATTATTTGTTGAATTTTTTATGATAGCCATTCTGACAGGCATGAGGTGTTATCTCATTGTGGTTTTATTTGCATTTCTCTGATGATTAGTGACTTTGAGCATTTTTTCATATGTCTCTTGGCCATTTGTATGTCCTCTTTAGAGAAATGTCTATTCAGGTCTTCTGCCCATTTTTTAATTGGATTGTCTTCCTTTTATTGAGTTGTATGAGTACTTTATATATTTTGGATATTAATCCCTTATCAGATGTATCACTGGCAAATATATTCTCCCATACAGTGGGTTCCCTTTTCATTTTGATAGTGGTATCTTTTGCTGGGCAGAAGATATTTTGATATAGTCCCATTTGTTTATTTTCTCCTTAGTTTCCTTTGCTCCAGGAGATGTATCCATAAACATATTGCTACGTGAGATGTCTGAGATTTTACTGCCTATGTTCTCCTCTAAGATTTTTATGGTTTCCCATCTTACATATAAGTCTTTTATCCGTCTTGAGTTTATTCTTGTGTATGGTGTAAGTTGGTGGTCTAGTTTCATCTTTTTGCATGTTTTTGTCCAGTTTTTCCAGCACCATTTGTTGAAGAGACTGTCTTGACTGCATTGTGTGTTCTTGCCTCCTTTGTCAAATATTAATTGACCATAATGGTGTGGGTCAATTTCTGTGGTCTCTGTTCTGATTCATTGGTCTATATCCTTGTTCTTGTGCCAGTACCAGACTGTTTGGGTTATAATGGCTTTATAATATAGCTTGATATCTGGTATTGTGATCCCTTCAACTTTGTTCTCCTTTCTCAAAATTGCTATAGCTATTCAGGGTCTTTTACAATTGCATATAAATTGTTTTGGGGTGTTTATTCTAAATCTGTGAAATATGCTGTTGGTATTTTAATAGGGATTACATTGAATCTGTAAATTGCCTTGGGTTGTATGGACATTTTAATGATGTTAATTCTTCCATGAACATGGTATAGGCTTTCATTTGTTTGTATCATCCTCTATTTATTTTATCAATGTCCTATCATTTTCCAAGTATAGGTCTTTTACCTCCTTGGTTAAGTTTATTCCTAGGTATTTTTTTTTTATTGTTGTTGCAATGATAAATGGGATTGCTTTTTTCGTTTCTCTTTCTGAGTTCATTATTAGTGTATAAAAATGCTATTGAAAAAAAAAATGCTATTGATTTCTGGATGTTGATTTTGTATCCTGCTACCTTACCAAATTCCTTTATTAGGTCTAGTAGTTTCCTGGTAGAGTTTTTAGGGTTTTCTATGTACAATATCATGTCATCTGCAAATAATGACAGTTTTACTTCCTCCTTTACAATTTGGATGCCTTTTTCTTCTTCTTCTTGTCTGATCACTGTGGCTAGGATTTCCAGTACTATCCTATATAATAAAAGCCTAATATGCGAAGTGTCCAGTTGTCCAGTCAGCCATTCAATCAATCAAAGCATAATATGCTAATCATATGCTAAGGCCACTAAACCGCTCGCTATAATGTGCACTGACTACCAGGGGGCAGACAGTCGACCAGTTGACCAGTCACTATGATGTGCACTGACACCAGGGGGCAGATGCTCCAACCAGAAGGTTAGCTTTCGGCTGGAGTCTGGCCTATCGGGACTGAGCGAGATAGACCGGACATGCCCTGAAGCCCTCCTGTGGTCCCTGCCTGGCTGGCCAACCTCCCGCGTCCCTCCCCAGCCCTGATCATGCACCATTGGGGTCCCTTGGCCTGGCCTGCACACTCTCGCAATCCAGGATCCCTTGGGGGATGTCAGAGAGATGGTTTTGGCCCAATCCCACAGGCCAGGCTGACAGACCCCACTGGTGCACAAATTCATGCACCAGGCCTCTAGTGTTGAATAAGAGTGGTGAAAGTGGACATCCCTGTCTTGTTCCTGTTCTTAGGGGAAACGGTTTTAGTTTTTGCTCATTGAGTATGATGTTGGCTATAATCTGTCATATATGGCCTTTATTATGTTGATGTATGACTCCTCTATTCCCACTTTGCTGAGAGTTTTTATTTAAAAAAAAGGGAGTGTTGGATTTTGTCAAATGCTTTTTCAGCATCAATTAATGTGATTTTTGTCATCCAATTTGTTTATGTGATGTATCACATTTATTGATTTGCAAATACTGTACCAGCCTTGCATCCCCAGAATAAATCCCACATGGTCATGGTGTATGATCTTTTTAATGTATTGCTGGATCTAGTTTGCTAATATTTTGTTGAGGATTTTAGCATCTATGTTTATCAGAGATATTGGCTTGTAATTCTCTTTCTTTGTAGTGTCTTTATCTGGTTTTGGAATTAGGCTAATGCTAGCCTTGTAAAAAAAGGTTGGAAGTGTTCCTTACTCTTGTATTTTTTTTTTAATAGTTTGAGTAGAATAGGTGTTAGTTCTTTGAATGTTTGGCAAAACTCTCCTGTGCAGTGATCCAGACCAGGGCTTTTGTTTGCTGTGAGTTGTTGTTGTTTTATTACTGCTTCAATTTCATCCATAGTTATCAGCCTATTCAGGTTTTCTGACTCAGTTTTGGAAGATTGTAAGTTTTCAGAATTTTGTCTATTTCATCCAGCTTGTCCATTTTGTTGGGGAAAAGTTGTTCATAGTATTTGCTTACAATCCTTTGTATTTCTGTGGTGTCCATTGTTATATTGCCTCTTACATTTCTGATTTTATTTATTTGGGTCATCTTTCTTTGTTTCTTGATGAGTCTGACTAAAAGTTCATCAATCATCAATCTTGTTTATCTTTTCAAAGAACCAGCTCTTGGATTTATTGATCTTTTGTACTGTTTTTTTAGTCTCTGTGTCATTTATTTCCACTCTGATCTTTATTATATCCTTCTTTCTACTTTCTCTGTGTTTTTCTTACTGTTCTCTTTCATTTAGTTGTAGGGTTAGATAGTTTACTAGTTCTTTTTCTTGTTTATTGAGTTGGCCTGTAGTGCTATGAACTTCCCTCTCAGAACTGCTTTTGTGTGTCCTATAGGGTTTGTTGTGTGTTCATTTTTATTTGTTTCCAGGAAGTTTTTAATTTCTCCTTTGGTCTCTTTCATAACCCATTTATTATTTAATAACATGTTGTTTAGCCTCCATGTGTTTTTTGAGTTTTTTATTGTAGTTGATTTCTAACTTCATGCTATTGTGATCTAAGAAAAAGCTTCATATTATATCAATCCTCTTGAATTTATATAGATTTGTTTTGTGTCCTAATGTGTGGTCTATCTTTGATATTGTTCCATGCACACTTGAGAAAAATGTATATTCTGTCGTTTTGGGGTTAAAGGGTCTATAAATTTTGGTTAGATCCATCTGATCTAGTGTGAACATTTTTATTTTTATACCCAGTTCTTCATCACCAGATTTAAGCTCTAGCACTAAACTTACAGCAAGCAGAAAGAGCACAGGACAACTAAATGTGAACTCTGGAACAGGTAGTGGCAGCACAGCAACTGCAGAACGGAGCCGGCATCAGAGAAGCTTCTCTGTGCCCAAGAAGTTTGGTGTTATCGACCGATCCTCAGACCCACCTCGGAGTGCCACACTGGACAGAATTCAGGCTTGTACCCAGCAAGGTCTCTCCTCAAAAACCAGGAGCTCATCCTCCTTGAAGGACAGCCTCACAGACCCATCACACATAAACCATCCAACCAACCTGTTGGCCACCATCTTTTGGGTCACAGTGGCCTTGATGGAATCTGATTTTGAGTTTGAATACCTCATGGCCTTAAGGCTGTTGAACAGACTTCTGGCTCACATGCCACTTGATAAAGCTGAGAATCGAGAAAAACTTGAGAAACTCCAGGCACAGCTCAAGTGGTCAGACTTCTCAGGGTTACAGCAGCTGCTGCTGAAAGGGTTCACCTCCCTCACCACCACAGACCTGACCCAGCAGCTTTTCAGTTTGCTGACACCAGTGTCCAAAGTATCCATGGTGGACTCATCCCAAGCCATCGGTAAAGGAAATGCATTCCCTAGCTTACAAGTCTGGTATTTAGGTCCATGTTTAGCTAATAAGAAATTATGGGCTTACTGCTTTTAGCAGCTCTTCTTAGAAATGGTTTGTTGGGAATAGTTTGTTTTATCTTTTAAAATTTTATATAATGTAAGTCATAATTATTTATATTTTAGAAGATACTTTTAAGGCAATAGTATAAAAGGGGGCAGAAGAAATATATATATATGCTATTGGAAATTTCTTTATTATTTCCATATCAAACTGCAGATACTATAGTTTATTCCATTGCTCTTGTACAGATATTATTTCCTTTTTTTTAAACTCCTAAATCTTTTATTTTTCTTAAATTTTCTTTTCCTCTTGAGAACTTTCTTGAATTAAGCCAAATCAACAAATTAAATTTTTTAAACGTTTTTATTGATTTTAGAAAAAGATGAAGGGAGAGAGAGAGAGAGAAACATTGATCAGCTGCCTCCTGCACACCCCTACTGGGAACAGAGCCTGCAACTCGAGCATGTGCCCTGACTGGGAATACAACAGGCAACCTTTCTGTGCATGGGATGATGCTCAACCAACAGAGCCACAATGGCCATTGCAACAGACTAGATTTTTAATACTATGGAATGTGGCCCGGGATTCTTTTCATGGAGCTAGATGTTATCTCAGTGGTGCTAAGAGAATCCTCATCATTTTAAAGAGCCTTTTTGATTACATGAATGAAACTTAAATGATTTGCCTAGGTCCTCTTATACAAGTTTTTCCTAAACTATGTTTTCTGATAAAATTTCAAACCAGGGCTTCCATTCATTTTATTCTGCTTTTTAAATTTTTGGTTGTACATTTTTCTGGGATTTTGTTAGATCACATTAAAGCTGCTTCAAAAGACTGTATTTGCATGGCCTCAAAATTAAATCTGTAATGTGCTTTTCTACTATTAATAGCCAAAATGCACCATATTCAGCCATCTCCATTATATCCTCTCTAACCCAGGGTTTCCTTTGAATGTCCTGTGTCTCCTGCCCCAGCTGATTCAGCACTTTGAAAACCCAAATCAGTTCTGTAAGGATATAGCCGACAGGATTGCGCAGGTATGGCTTACATTTCTGCTCAGACAGACCCATTCAGGCCTCCCAGAAGGCCCACTGTTAGACAGAAAGTACCAGGCTTGGACATGGCAATGAGTTTCATAAAACCCAAAAATAATAACTGATAGTGCTCATCATTAACTTCCTGGGTGGCGGATACATACTCTCTTTTGGTTTCATTATTGAAAAAACAAGTAGAAAGAATTTGTGAAAATTATATTACTAAGATAAGCACTTCCACAGCCTATAAAAATAAATGTGTGTGTGTGTGTGTGTGTGTGTGTGTGTGTGTGTGTGTGTGTGTGTGTTCTGTTTTCCTGACTGCTGGGACTGATTCTGAAATTACTGACATTTCTTCCTATTCATCAGGCCATTCTATCCCTGATTGATTTTCCTCTCCTTAAGGTTTGTTTGGAAGAGAAGAATCCCAAACTTTCCAACCTTGCACATGTCATGACTCTTTATAAAACACACAGCTACACGAGGGACTGTGCCACCTGGGTCAACGTGGTCTGCCGGTACCTTCATGAAGCATATGCTGACATCACCTTGAACATGGTTACCTACCTGGCAGAGGTAAGCTCTTCAATTAAGGATAAAATCTATTATAGTTTCCCTAGGTACAATGTTTATATGGAACTGATAATAAGACTTCATTTATTCCTTTTATGTTGGAATCATTTTAAATTCTCACAACAACTAGTGATATAGATATCTATATATGTATAAAAGGCTAAGCGACCGTCCAACTGTCCAACCAGAGGGCAGACGCTCAAATCAGGAGCTGCCAAGCTGTGGTGACTTGGCAGCAGCGGTTCTCGGGTGACGCACCCCAGAACCAGAGAGGAGGGAGCCCAATTCCGGGATGCATCACCCAAGAACCACCCTCTCACAATCCGGGATCCCTCACGGGATGTCAAAGAGCTGGTTTAGGCCCAATCCCTGCAGGCCAGGCTGAGGGACCCCACCTGTTGGAGGGACCCCGCTCACTCCACAGATGCCCTTCAAGCTGCAGCACCACCCCATGTATGGCCAGACAGGGACCACAAGAGGTTTGGCCCATTTCACCCAGTCCCGCCCTGCCGGCACCTTCTAATTAATTTCCTTTCAATGAGCACAAATCCATGTACTGGGGCACTACTTATTATAATAAAGAATATAGATGCCCCCACAGCTTAAATTCTTCTTATTGCACTAACATCTGTCAGCACATGGCAACAAGAAAACTTTATCCTAATTACTTTCAGTGTTTAAATCTTATTTAAGAAGTCAGTATGTGGTTTGATATGTTTAATGGTTGTTTCCTCTGAACTGGTTCACAAAGCATACATTTTAAAATAAACTTTTTATCTTCACCTCTTATGTTTGCTTTTAAAAATGGAATGGGATTTTTGTCCTCCTACAAATGTGTTTCTACTCTGATTTTGGTGTACATTGGTGCTGAGAATACACAGAATACGGGACAAGGGATGACATGTATTCTGTTTAGCAGCTCCAGTGCACAAGGTCAGGAATTCTGTGAGGAAATGGCTGAGAGCAGCTCCTTGTTTAGCATTTTCAGTATTGCTTTTCATTTGGGAACATGCATTTGTACCTCTGCCAGGGCCTTGTCAGAGTGGTGAGGACAGCCCATTCTAATTTTAGTTATGTCACCCGCTCAGAGTCCAGATAGGTTAAAGAATCAATCACTTTCTGAAAGGCTCCACAGGACTGAAGGCCTCTGCCTAGAAGAGGGCAGTTGTTCCATCATTTATTGTTAATCCTGCAGAATTTTGATTTATGATATGTGTCCAAAATATGTAATCTGTACTCAGCTGTCAACAACCCTGATTTATTTGCTCATTTCCTCCCATCCCTGGCACTCATAAGTGCCACCTGGCTGCTTCTGATTATCACCTTGGTCACATCTGTCCCCGCAAGAGTTGCTCAGCCAGCACATGCACACCTCAGACTGCAGGAGGACAGGATCACCCGTGCAAACGCTCTGCTTACAAAGGCAGGTGGTGCCTATTTTTACAAAGGTCACATGTGAAGTAGCAAGGAGGCAAACTTATTTAGATTGCTAGACATAAAAGTTTCAAAAATATAAAAGAGATGTGATATATCCATACAAAGGAATATTGAGATTTAAAAATGAATGAAATACTGACACCTGCTACAACATAGATGAACCTTGAAACCATTATACTCAGTTAAATAAGCCAGGCACAAAAGGACAAATATTACATGATTCCACTTATATGAAGTATGTAGAAAAGGCAAATTTATAGAGACAGAAAGTAGAATAGTGGTTACCAGAGGTTGGGGGCAGGAGTTGATGAAGAGTTACTGTTTTATAGTTTCAATTTGGGATGGTGAACAAATTTTGGAAATAAATTGTGGTGATGGCTGCACAACAAAGTGAATGCACTTAATGCCACTAAATTGTGCACTTAAAAATAGTTAAAATGGTAAATGTTATATATATTTTTTACCACAATAAAAAATAAGTAGCCCTGACCAGTGTAGCTCAGTTGGTTAGAGTGTCATCCCATGCACTGAAAAATTACTGATTTGATTCCCTATCAGGGCACATGCCTAGGTATCGGGTTTGGTACCAAGTCAGGGTACGTATGGAAAGCAATCAATCAATGTTTCTCTCTCTTTCTCTCCCTTCCTCCTAAAATCAATGAAAAGCATATCCACAGGTGAGGATTTTAAAAAGTAAAAATGGATTGCCTAATTTTTTTTCAGCCCTTATCACAAATTGTCACCAACATTTTTATTATGAATTTAGCACCCCACCATTTATAATATATAATAATTTCTATTACTCACATGTTCTTACAGCTGCTGGTCATGCACATACATATAACTTTATGTAGTTGTGGTTAGAATTTCCATTGAACCTGCTCTGGTCACTGAACATTGACTCTGTGTGTGTATGTCTATGTGCTGACATAGCTCACCTGGTGTCACTTTGAAAAACTGTGGAATTCTACCAGGTTAATGTAACACAATTTGCTTAACCCGTCTCCCTTTTGTTGCTTGTGTTCATATTTTTTTTCTATTACAAGTGGTCCTTTTATGTAGACTTTTTATCAGGTCATATTTGGATCATTTCTTCTGGGTCCGAGGTGTGGGTAAGCAGATTCGGGCCAACAGTACCCCAGCAGCAACCTAACCCATGGCTGATTCCATGAGGAATTGGGCTCCCTCCTCCCTCCTCTCTGGGTCTGGGGTGTGGGTGAAGCATACTCTGGGCTGACAGTGCCCCAGCAGCAACCTAACCCATGGCTGATTCCATGAGGAATTGAGCTCCCTCCTCTACTGGTCTGAGCGTCTGCCCCCTGGTGGTCATTGCATGTCATAGCTACCAGGTGAACAGTTGAATGGTCAGACAGTCACTTAGGCTTTTATATATATAGATATTCAGATCTGCCTACATGACCTTTGATAATATCTTCATTTCTTCAGTAGTTAGGATTTTTTCCCCTTGTAGAAATGTGCAATCATGAAAGTATTGGGAAAGGTTGGTGCTTCTGTGTGAAAATCTGGCATCAAACCAACTGAGGCTGTGCCTTGCCTCCCGCAGTTGCTGGAGAAAGGCCTCCCGAGCATGCAGCAGCCCCTTCTCCAGGTCATCTACAGCCTGCTCAGCTACATGGACCTTTCAGTTGTTCCTGTAAAGCAGTTTAACGTGGAAGTTCTGAAGACCATCGAGAAATATGTGCAAGTGAGTATTTAAATAACTGCACTATGAACCAGGGAGTCATTACAGAAGAACTGAGGACTTGAATGTAGCTTGCACTTGGCCACCCATTTGAGTATTCAAATACACTGAGACAGTAAAGAGTGATAGCTGACCAGGTGTTTCAACATGCAAAGAGTGAATTCAGTGGTTCAAATTAAAATTGAGGGTACTAATGTTAAGTAACTTGTATAAATATACTTGAAAATACTACAACAAATAAACCCAAGAAAATGTTGGGATAAATAAATCAAAATGATTAAATGTACATGGGGGTTCATTTTACTGGTCTCTCTGTTTTGTGTACATTTGAATATTTCTATAGTCTTTAAAAAAATTTTTAAGACCACCTTGTTCCACCATACACACGAATAAACTCAAAATGGAGTAATGACTTAAATGTGAGACTCAAAACCATAGAACTCCTAGGAGAAAACATAGGCAGTAAAATCTCAGATATTTCTCATAGCAATATTTTTTCTGACATATTGCCTCGGGCAAGGGAAACCAAAATAAATAAATAAATAAATAAATAAATAAATAGGACTACATTAAACTAAAAAGGGTTTACAAATTAAAGGAAACCATCAACAAAATGAAAAGACAACCTACTGAATAAGAGTACATATTCTCCAATGATACATCTGATAAAGGGTTAAAATCCAAAATTTATAAGGAACTCAGACAATTTAACACCAGCAAAACAAACAACCTAATTAAAAAGTGGGCAGAAGACCTGAATAGACACTTCTCCAAAGAGGACATACAGATGACCAATAGGCATATGAAAAGATGCTCAATGTCACTAATCATCAGAAAAATGCAAATTAAAACCACAAAGAGATACCACCTCACACCTGTCAGAATGGCTATCATTAATAAATCAATAATTGAGTGTTGCTGCAAATGTGGAGAAAGGGAACCCAGTGCGCTGCTGGGGGGAATGTCGATTAGTACAACCACTGTGGAAAGCAGCCGGAAGTCTCCTCAAAACATTAAAAATGGAATTGCCTTATGACCCTGAGATTCCACTCTGGGAATATATTCAAAGAAAACCAAAACACTAATTCAAAAAAATATATGTACCCCTATGTTCATTGGAGCGTTATTTATAATAGCCAAGATTTGGAAGCAGCCCAAGTGCCCATCAGTGAATAAAAAAGCTGTGCTACATTTACACAATAGAATATTACTTGGTCACAATAAAGAAGGAAATCTTACCTTTTGGAACAGCATGGATGGAGCTGAACAGTATTATACTAAGTGAAATAAGCCAGTCAGAGAAAGAAAAATACATGATTTCACTTATATGTGGAATCTAATGAACAAAACTAACAAACAACATAGAAACAGACTCATAGATACAGAGAATAGACTGACAGCTATCAGAGGAGAGAAGGGTTTAGGGGGGGTAGGTGACGGGATTAAGTACTACAAATTGGTAGTTGCAGAATAGCCATGAAGATGCGGTTTGCAGCCTGTGGAATATAGTCAATGGTGCCAAGATGACTGGGTGTGGGGCCAGGTGGGTGCTTCGAGTATTGGGGCACCACTCTGTAGAGACCATAGCTTTCTGGCCACTTTGCTGTATATCTGAAACTGGTATGGAAGGGTATTGAATACAAACTGTGATTAAAAAATAAAAAGAATATTTTAAAAATGAAAAAGAAACTAGCCCCAAAGTCTTAGTCTGGATATGGTGGAGCTGGTATTTGAACCCAGGTCCACCTGGTTCCAAAGCCAGTGCCTGTTTCCTTGTACAGGCACCCTTCCTAGCAGGACATTTGCTGAACACCTACAGAATGATTCTTCAAAGCCTTACCCAAGACTACTGGAAAAATAAAAGGAAAGCAAAAAAAATTTTTTATTAATTTTTTTCTTTAAGTGCCCATCAGCAGATGAGTGGATTGAAAAACTGTGGTACATCTACACAATGGAATACTACGCTGTGGTAAAAAGGAAGGAATTCTTACCATTTGCAACAGCATGGATGGAACTGGAGAGCATTATGCTAAGCGAAATAAGCCAGTCAGAGAAAGATGAATATCACATGATCTCACTCATTTGTGGAATATAATGAACATAAACTGATGAACAAAAAAAAATTATTTTAAGAAATATTAAGAGAGAAAACAGACCAGAACAAGTTTCTAGAGCCTGGAGGTTAATATGAAACATATGACCACAGACTAAACATCAGGGGCCCCAGCCCATGGAGAGCAGTGCAGGGTCACCATGGGGTCAAGGTGGGAGGGCCAAGCTCAGGAGCATAGACACCCTACTTGCCACATCTAGTCAGGCTCTGTTTTGCTTCAGGAGTATACTTGGTGAGTTTCAGAGTTCAAGGGCAAATGCTAGGGATTTCTCTGGTTAAAGTCATTGACAAAACCACTCAGTGTCATTTTAGACATTTATTTCCATCTTTATTTCACCAATCTCATTAGTTGCCAATATTATTTAATGCTTAAAAGTGATTTCCAAGCTTTTTTTTTTTTCCATTTTTTCAGGTAGCATTGCTCCAATAATAGTTGTGCGATGTGGTAGGCATTGGATAACACTTTCTCACTTCACAGCACTCATGGAAGACAGAGGGTTAGTTAACATTTTCCTACTAATCATCTGTCCCATTTCATGGCTTTATTGGGCTGCATATCCTATCCTAATACTATGGGCCATCTCTGATACTAGATATCTTAAATAGTAGTTAATTTCACACTCAAATCGTGACCTCTCTTGTGCAAACTGAACAGCAAAGGAAATATGCTTCATATTATGTGCTTTTATCCCAAAGCCTAGGCAAATAATAATAATAGCTTTTATCAAATTGGCTTATGTATGTTCAAATTTTTTTGTGGGAAAAGGACTTCAGTCAGCCTGGGGGTTGTCAGGGAGACAAAGATGGTAAAACAAAGTGAGTTTTACAGGAAGATAGGAGTCTGATGAGCCAATAAAGAGAGGAAGGGCATTCCAGAACAAGGGAGATCACCCTGTAGGCCAGTGGTTCTCAACCTTTCTAATGCTGTGACTCTTTTTTTTTTTTAATATATTTTATTGATTTTTTACAGAGAGGAAGGGAGAGGAATAGAGAGTTAGGAACATCGATGAGAGAGAAACATCGATCGGCTGCCTCCTGCACACCCCCCACTGGGGATGTGCCCGCAACCAAGGTACATGCCCTTGACCAGAATCGAACCTGGGACCCTTCAGTCCGCAGGCCCACGCTCTATCCGCTGAGCCAAACCGGTTTCAGCTGCTGTGACTCTTTAATACAGTTCCTCATCTTGTGGTGACCCTCAACCATAAAATTATTTTCTTTGCTACTTCATAACTGTAATTTTGCTACTGTTAATGAATTGTAATGTAAATATCTGTGTTTTCCAATGGCATTCAGGATTGTTTGGGGTTTTTTGTGTTTTGTTGTTATTGTTGTTGTTTTTTTTTTCTTTTTGTTTTTCAAATTAAAGAGGCACCACATGAGCAGAAATGGTACTTTATTTTAAAATGCATTTATTTGAATATGGACAAAAGTGGTCTTTTTTTATTTGCCTGTTTCCTAGATGTAGGTCATCTTCTATATAAATAGTGTTTTCATGAATTTCCTGCACTGTTTTAAATCCATGAATTCTGAATGGTCATGAGACATTTCCGTAGCTAGTGTTATCAGTTTTTAAAAATGAAATTACTATTAACCATTGAATGTTTTATTTCCCTCAGAGTGTTCACTGGAGAGAAGCTCTGAATATCTTGAAGCTGGTGGTTTCTCGGTCGGCCAGCCTCATTTTGCCTTCCTACCAGCACAGTGACCTGTCAAAGATAGAAATACATCGAGTATGGACCAGTGCTTCCAAGGAATTACCAGGGAAAACTCTGGACTTTCACTTTGACATTTCAGAGGTATGTTAACTGTTTCTGTAAACTTTAGCATTAATATATAGTACAAAGATCACAAGTAAGGTGCCTTGAGCAAGAGAAACTAACTGTATGTTTGCTTCCAATGGAGACTTTCTTCTAAAGCCTGACTTAGCTTGTTTTTTAAGAACATGTGGAGTGTCATATTCACTGGGGCTCTCAATTGACAGCTTTTAAAAACAGAAGCTAGCCTTGGTTATATAAAAACTGATTTCTAAAAAGATAACTATAAAAAGAATGATCTTCAGCATTTTAAACCTCAACCATTCCTTATCTGACAACTGTCCTGTCTTTTCTCTATATCGGTGACCTTGTTCCCAGACCAGCTAATGACTGAGATATGCAGGAATACAGAATTTGCCTTTATAGTTGCTTCCCCAAGCCATACTGCTTTTTAAACTACAAAATTATCTAAATTCTTACCTTTGGGGAGAGGGGAGTGTTTAGGGTGAGGGGTGGGAGGACTAGTGAACCAAGCTAAAGACTTGGGGGGGAAAGAGAGGGCAGAAAATAGTAGATTTACCTGCCAGTTCAGGAATGAGCCTTCTGAAGACCTGTACTTAACCATTTTACTCTAAAATGCAAAAATACTTCACTTTCCTGTGTCGCTTACCCCATGACTCATAAGTCCCCCAAAGCTGAAACTATGCTCTGTGCATTTTTTACATTGCTAGAAGGGAAAAGCTATTTTTACTCTGACTTCAGCTTATTCTCTTCCAAAGAGGTACAGAAACCATGCAGCCAGTCAGCTGCATGCCCAAGGGACCCAGCTATTCCAAAATGATGGGCCTTGGTGTAGAATCACCCATTGGCTTCTGCTGCCCCCAGGTGTAGGCCCATGAACTGGTCTCTGTGCAGGACACCTCCTTGGCACTAAAGCTTGGGACATGCTGCCCACAACCACTGCACTCCAAGACTCTCAGGAAAGGACATTTCTAAAGTGGTGCCCAAGTACCTGTCCCTGACCTCATTCGTTTACATAATTGAAAAGATATAAGTAACTTATAAATGTTTAAATAATCTAGTATATAAAGGTTGGGAAGAAGGGAAGGACTTTTGGTCTTTTCTTATTGTTAATTCTCACCTGAGGATATTTTTTTCCCCATTGATTTTCAGAAAGAGTGGAAGGGAGGGGGAAAGACAGAGAGAGAGAAACATCGATGTGAGAGAGACACATTGGTTGGTTGACTCCCTCACGTGCCCTGACTGGGGCAGAAATTGAGCCTGCAACCAAGTGAGGTACGTGCCCTTGACCAAAATTGAACCCAAGGCCCTTCAGTCCAGTGGTCAACACTCTAACCACTGAGCAAACCAGCTAGAGCAGGACTTTTGGTCTCTTGTTATGACTACAAGAAATTCTTTCAAGCTTAACCACCTGACAACTGATTTTGTTTTGCTGAATGTTTTCCTTTATCAGTGGTTTCTAAAGAATGTTTAAGAACAAGCAATTGGATTTGTTTTCAGCTGCTAAAGAGAGTGGGAAAATACTGAAGATGCAAAATGACTCAGAATATGTATTTGAACATTAGAAAAATGAGCCTAATGTAACATTGGACTTCTCTAATTTTTCATCAAATAAGCAGTTCTTGGTTGCTGCAGGGTAGAGCAATTCCATACACCAAAGAAGTGTTAATGAGATAGAAGAACATGTGCTTTGTGTTCTTTCTAAGACGCCAATCATCGGGAGGCGATATGATGAACTGCAGAACGCTTCTGGCCGAGATGGAAAGCCCAGGACTGTGGCTGTCACCCGGAGCACATCCTCCACCTCATCAGGCTCCAACTCCAATGTCCTCGTTCCTGTGAGCTGGAAGAGGCCCCAGTATTCTCAGGTATAGAATCCTGGGCTTGCAGGATTGGAGGGGAGCCTGGGGACTGACTGAGCCAATGGCCCATGTGATAAGGGATTCCTCCACTCATCATCCTGACCTTGCCCGTTGGGCATCAATACCAGTGGTAAGGATCTTAACAGCATTACAAGGGAACCTATTTTCTAAAACAGCTCCTTACATGGGGTTGGAGTCTGACACTTTGTTGATTTGATTCACTAGTCCTATTCTCTTAAAGCAAGCATGTCAAACTCAAAGGCTAACATGGGCCAAATAAATAAGGTTTAAGTTTATGTGGGCCACAAAAAAACAAAAGCTTCAATTTTCATAGAAACGTAGGTTTATTTTGATAGAGACATGCTGAACAGAAGGGCTGAAATAAATAAGTAATCGTTAACATAAAATAAGAAAACATTTTAATAGAAATTAATATTTTTTCTTGAACATTAACTTACCAAACACTGAATAACTGCACAAATTAATAAGCGTAAGGCAAATAAACCTATTTTTCTTATTCTCCGAAAGCGAAATATTTCCTATTGTGCACACCAAATAAGTCAGTACAAGACTAATGACATGGCAATCGACTGCTAAAATATTCACTGCTAGTATTAGTGGAGAGAAATGGTGTGCCTGCATGTAAGGCATGTAAGAGAAATGAATCCAACACAGTTATAGTAATCAGTCATTAGCAAACGTTGTAGTTCATTATTAATAATTATGTATAACAGGATATTGTAAAAATTAATTTACGAAATTTTTATTAAAACGTTTCTTACATACCGTTATACTGGCTGGGCCGCAAAAATATTCATTGTGGGCTGCATGGTGGCCCATGGCCGCGAGTTTGACATGCTTGTCTTAAAGACTTAGAAAGCGAAATCTGATCTCTTTCACGTGGTGGTCCTTCCAATATTTAAAGAAGCCCTGCCCCCTCTGCCACTTACCCAAATGAGTCCTCTCTTCTCCAAATAATACAACCTTCATTCTCTCAATTAGTTCTCTATGATGGCGACACATCCAGTGAAATTCTGGCAACTGTCCTCTGAGCATGCTCTCCACTCATGGTCCCTGTGCACAGTCTGTGTAACACAGAGCAAAGCAGCTAGCTGCCAGGTCTCTCTGTTATCACAGCCTAAGAGTATTCACTCTGTAAGTGCTTCCATGACAGTACTAATGTCATTGCACAGTTAAGTAAAACCCTGCTTCATAGGGCTCTTTTGGTGACATGTAACAGAAGCTCAATGAAAAATACCTTAAGTGGAAAAGGAATTTATTAATTTATGTGTTTTAGCTTCAAGCACAGATAGATTCTAGTATACCAATTCAGAAACTGGATCCCTAGACTCTCTCTCCTTCTCACTGTCTCTACCCTCCCTTCCCAGGCCTGGCACTGCTTTCCTCTCTGTTGGCATCATTCTCAGGCAGGCTCTTCGTATATTTCCATGGTCTTTGGCTCTGAAGATTTCAGAAGGACAGAGCCTTTCCCTGGCCACACTAATGGCAGCTAGGAAAAGGACTTGCAGGAGAGATAGGAACCAAGATAGTGGCATAGATAGTAAATACTGGTACTCGCATCCTCCCACAACCACATCAAAATTACAACTAAAATACAGAACAACCATCATTCAGAACTGCCTGAAATCTGGCTGAATGAAAGTCCTACAACTAGAGAATTAAAGAAGAAAGCACATTGAGACTGATAGGAGGGGTGGAAGCATGGAATGAGCTGGGCTGACATCCACATGTGGTGTATTTTTAATCAGGAGGGTTACCTTGACTGTGGAGGCCTCCCGTGAGGAGCAAGAGGTCCCAGTCCCACACCAGACCACGTGGTTCCAGTGCTGGAAAGAGAAGTCCCATAACTTTGGGCTACGAAAACCAGTGTGGATTGTGGCTGAGTGACACGGAAGGTTGCGGGAGTCCCAGGTGTTCCTCTTAAAAGGCTGTACACAGACTTACTCAGACTCACTCCCTCTGAGCTCCAATACTGGGGCAGCAGCTTGAAAAGATCCAGGGACATACAGGGAGGAACTAAATTGTCTGGCATCAGGGCAAGAACTCAGAGTAGCTTTCTCTCAGACAAAAGTGTTAAGACCTCCCACCACCCCCACAAAGCTGACTGACAGGTGCCATATCTGAGTCTCCACCACTGTTTGCACCACCCTGGTATTTCCCTAAGATCCCACCCCACCCAATATGCAGCCCCACCCAAGCTATTTGCAATGGCTTTTCTATAGAATGGCCTGTCCTGGCTCAGGCTTCAGATGTTCCTAAAATCTCTCAAACAACAGCAGCTAGACTCAGTGTGCCCCATACATCTCAATAAGTGGCCCCAGGCCCAGCACTAGCAGCAGCTTGCCTTGCTTCCCAGCTTGGCCTCTCTTGGGTATCTCTAAGCCCAACATAAGTAGCAGCCATCTGTAGATTACTCTGTAGCTTGTGCTGGGTAGCCCCAGGCAGGACACAGGCAGTGGCTAACTTTTCACTTCCAGGGAGGTCCCAGAGCCAGTGAACCTCGTGAACAGCTTCAGACCATGCCAGATTATAACTCTACCACACCCATGAGCCACAAACTCAAGGGGAAGACTCAGTGAGCACCAAACCCCCATGAAGCAAGTCTTTCTCCATAGGGTTGTCTCCTGCATAGAAGCTTTTCTACTGTAGTAGCAGCTGATCCTCACAGCCAATTGGCCTAGGGGGTCAATCCCTCCCAATTCCACCAACAGCAATCAAGGCTCAGCTACAACAAAATACTGCACACAGTCCACACAGGGGTACACCTAGAGGGGAGGCTGAGCCACTGGGTCCTGCAGGACACCTACTACACAAGGCCAATCTACCAATTCCAGGAGACATAGCAGCTCTATCTAATACATAGAAACAAACACAGGGAAGCAGCCAAAATGTGGAGACAAAGAAACATGTCACAAATGAAAGAACAGTAGAAATCTCCAGAAAAAGAACTAAATGAAATGGAAGCAAGAAAACTACCAGATACAGAGTTTAAAACAATGGTTATAAGGATGCTCAAGGAACTTAATGAGAGCTTCAAGGAACATAGTGACTACTTCAGGAACTTAGTATTTCAAGGAAATCATTGAGAACATCAATGACATAAGAAAGGGCCAATCAGAAATGAAGGATACACTGACTGAAATGAAGAATAATTTACAGGGAATCAACAGTAGAGGAAGCTGAGAATCAAATCAGTAATTTGGAATATGAGGAAGCAAAAAGCATCCAATCAGAAGAGCAAAAAGAAAAAATAATCCAAAAATATGAATATACTGTAAGGAGCCTCTGAGACAACTTCAAGTGTACTAACATCTGTACCGTGAGGGTGCTGAAAGTAGAAAAGAGGGAGCAAGAAATTGAAAGCCTATTTAAATAAATAATGACAGAAAATTTCCCCTAACTGGTGAAAGAAATAGACATACAAGTCCAGGATTGCAGAGAGTCCCCAACAAGATGAACCTAAAGCAGACCACACCAAGACACATCATAATTAAAATGCCAAGGGTTAAAGACAAAGAGAGAATCATAAAAGCAGCAAGAGAAAAGCAGTTTAGTTACCTACCAGGCAGGTCCCATATGACTATCAGCAGATTTCTCAACAGAAATTTTGCAGGCCAGAAGGGAGTGACAAGAAATATTTAAAGTGATGAAAAGCAAGGACCTACAACCAAGATTACTCAGAAAAGCTATCATTTAAAACTGAAGGTCAGATAAAGAGCTTCACAGACAAGAAAAAGCTTAAGGAATTCATCACCGTCAAACCAGTATTACATGAAATATTGAAGGGTCTTCTTTAAGTAGAAAAAAAAATTTTTAAGATAAAAAATATGAATAATAAAATGGCAATAAATACATATCTACCAACAATTTAACCTAAAAATCAAAATGAACAAACTAGGAATCTAATGAATAAAATAAACTGATGAATAAAATAGAACCAGAGGCATGGAAACATGGAACAGACTGACAAATCTCAGGGGGAAGTCGGGGGTGGGGGGGGGGTGGGGGGTAGATTAACCAAAGAACTTATATGCATTACCCTTGGACATAAACAATAGGATGGTGAAGGCCTGGGGCAGGGTTGGAGGGTTGGATCTGGGTGGAGAAGGGGAAGGCGAGGGGGGGGCGGTGGTGAAAGGGAGAGATATCTGTAATACTCTCAACAATAAAGATTAAAAAAATAAAAAATAATTTTTAAGTTATAATGAAAAAGAAATAAAAAGACTTGCAGCTTATGTGAGGGAGGCAGAACCCCACTTACAGGGAGAGGGACTGTCCCCAAGATAAAATGAAGACCAAGTGAGCACTAGGAAGGAAAAATACTGTTCACCCAGTAGGACTCACCTTCACTCCTAAAGGTTAAGGAAATGGATCACGTAGCAGTGCCTGCTGGAACACAGGTGGTCATCACTGAGTGTCCACTGAGTTGTTGAATAGGGAGCCTACCATAGTTCATTGGGGATTTGGCAAAGAGAAAGAAATGTACAGCCCATTCCACGTTCCTCTATATCGATTTCTTCCTGAGATTATAAAATGCCCGCTAAAACTTAGGAAAAGATGCAGAGGCTGCGCCATCTTGAAGGGGAGAGTGGCTGTGATCAGAAGCCTAGCCTTACCTTCAATCGGGAAGAGTCGTATAACAACCACAACACCCAGGGACCAGCTGTGAACCCACAAACACCGGGTCTCAAGCAGCGCAAATACAGGGACTCGGATGAGCTCTGTACCTTCTCACAGAAAGATCAGATTTCACCCAGAGAAAGGTGAGGTCTACGATCCAGACTGAAAGGAGAAACGCGTGCAGCCGAATCTAGAGGTTCAGAGGAAGTCTGTGCCCCCACAAAATCCGCGGACTTTGGGACCAGTGTAGTCCGAGAATGTGGAAGGGGGTCCACAGGGCTGCTGACAGAAGGGAACTCTAGAAATCAACCTATAGCTGGGCTGGGCACAAAAAGGCAGCCTGAAGCTTTACCAGTAAACCGGCTGTGCAGTGCCAGGGGAAAAAGACATGCACAGAGACGTGAGCAGAGTCGAGAGCAGTTCCGGGGCAAAAAAGTCGTGAGTTCGCACACTTACTCTGGCTCTTTTTTCTCTTTAAATCCTTGCTTTTGATTACTAAGCCCAGTACATAGGATCACCCAATTAAAAACACTCTCAGAGACTGCAGGGGAAAGTTGTTTTTGTGGAACCTGGGGGTCAGAGTGGGGAGAAAAGATCAGAAAACCAGCTCTGAGGCAGTCCATACCCCCAAACCAGTATTAAGTGCAGCAGGGAAAACAAATTCTAAATACTGGGTAGAGAGGACTTATAGCCCTGGATGTCAAAACAGAAACACTGCCACCCAGGGGTTGAATCACAAACTGACTCTTGTGTAAATACAACCACAGGCAGGCTGAGTAACAAAGAAATACTGCCTGCTTGAAAACAAGATTGTTCCCTGTGACACAGAGGATCTGTGGAATGCAGGGAACTTCAATACTGTCCTGACTACCTTACAGGAAACAGGCGTGCCAAACAGAACAGCAGAGGAAGTGAATGACCTTCACTACTGCACATTTTTATTTTTTATCTTTTACTTAAGAAACTAATTTTTTTCTTTTTTTCTCACTTGATTTTACCTTTTTAATTACTTTATTTTTAATCAGTATTATTACTACTATTATTTTACCTTTTTTAAAGTTTCATTTTATTGTCTCTTTATTTTATTTTTTTTATTTTATTTTATTGTGGGATTAGTGTTCTACATTATATTTTCATTTTTCCTTTAGCATCATTTTACTCTATCTCAACTTCACCTTTATGCCAACACTCTCTTCCTCACTTTTCCCCTTTTGTTGTCCTGTTTCTCTTACCCTCTTCCTGCTTTAGATTTTCCCTACTCCTTCTTTTTAACCCCTGTTAAAAATTCATCCTACTTATATATCTAATTTCCAAGCCCCTGTTCCAAGTCCATAAACACTTCTCTCTTCTCTTTCTTCATTATCCAATTTTTTTTCTCTCTTCCTTTTTTGTTTGTTTGATTTTTGTTTGTTTGTTTGTTTTTTTTATGTTGTTTTGTTTTGCCCTTCTTTCTCTCTGTCCTATTGTTGTTAGTTTGATTGTTGATTAGATTGGGGTTTTTTGTTTGTTTGTTTGTTTGTGTAATTGTTACTCTCTTTTTTTGCTTCAGTTTTTCTTCTCCTCGCTTGTTATTAGTTGTTGTTTGTAGTTTGCATTCATATCTGGGTGTTAGTTGTTTGCATTTTTTTTTTGCATTAGTTGTTGTTCTATTGGAGTTTCCTCCCCATATAAATAGGTTTTCCCCTTCTTTTTTATTCTCTTTCTATTCTATCTTACTTTTTATTCCTTTTCTTAATATCATTTTTGCACTCTTCTTTTTTATCCCCTAATTCTCTTTTCTCTGGTGGTCACCTTTATTTGGGGTTATTAGTATCATCAATACATTTGTGTTCAGTGCCTCGTTTGTTGCCATGATGTTTTTTATTTCTTCTACATAACCAGACACCCAGAGAGGAAAGATCATGGGGAGACAAAGAAACAGCCCGCATATGAAAGAAAAGGAGGCATCACCAGAAAAGGAAGTAAACAAAATGGAGGCAAACAACATGTCAGAGAAAGAATGCAGAGAAATGGTCATAAGGTCACTGAAAATGCTGAAAGACAAATTCAACAATATGTGTAAGAACCAAGCGGAAATGAAGAAGAACCAAGAAGAAATGAAAAATGACATCACTGCAATAAAGAACTCAATAGAAAGCATCAATAGTAGACTAGAAGAAGTGGAGGACTGCATCAGTGAGCTAGAAGACAAGGTAGGAAAAAATACCCAAGCAGGGCAGCATCTAGAAAATAAGTTTAAAAAACAAGAGGAGAGCCTAAGGGAACGTTGGAACAACACAAAACGAAACAACATCCACATAATAGAGGTTCCAGAAGGAGAGAAAGCTGAGCAAGGAATAGAAAACCTGTTTGAAGAAATACTGACAGAAAACTTCCCTGATATAGGGAATAAAAAACTCACACAAGTCCAAGAAGCTCACAGAGTCCCAAACAAAATGAACCCCAAAAGACCGACACCAAGGCACATCATAATTAAATTGGCAAACACCAACAACAAAGTAAGAATCTTAAAAGTAGCCAGAGAGAGACAGAAAGTTACCTACAAGGGATCCCCCATCAGACTAGCAACTGATTTCTCAACAGAAACACATCAGGCCACAAGGGAATGGAATGAAATATACAAAGTCATACAAAGGAAGGGTCTGAATCCAAGAATACTGTACCCAGCAAGGCTATCAATCAAAATTGAAGGGGAAATCAGGAGCTTCACAGACAAAAAAGGACTAAAGGAGTTTATCACCAACAAGCCAGCAATGCAAGAAATGCTTAAGGGTCTTCTGTAAAAAGAAGAAATAGGAAGCGAAGAAGGAACACAGGCATAAAAAAATAAAAATGGTGACAAACAAGTACCTATCAATAATAACTTTAAATGTAAATGGATTAAATGCCCCAATAAAAAGATATAGGGTAGCTGAGTGGATAAGAAAACATGACTCATATATCTGCTGTCTATAGGAAACCCACCTCAGAAAAATGGACTCACAAAGACTGATGGTGAAGGGATGGAAAAAGGTATTTCAGGCAAATGAAAATGAAAAAAAAAAAAGCTGGGGTGGCAATACTTATATCTGACAAATTAGATCTCAAAGTGGAGGACATAACAAGAGATAAGGAAGGCCACTTCATAATACTAAAGAGAGCAATCCAACAAGAAGATTTAACTCTGGTAAACATAGACGCACCCAATACAGGAGCACCCAAGTACATAAAAAAACTTCTGGAGGATATTAAGGGAGAGATTGACAGCAATACAGTCACACTAGGGGACTTTAATATCCCACTAACACCACTGGACAAATCCTCTAAACAAAAAATCAGCAAAGAAATATCAAGCCTAAATGACACACTAGATCAGATGGAATTAATTGACATCTTCAGAACATTTCACCCCAAAGCCACAAAATATACATTCTTCTCAAGTGCACATGGGTCATTTTCAAAGATAGACCATATATTGGGTCACAGGCAAAGTCTCTTCAAATTCAAGAAGATAGAAATCATATCAAGCATCTTCTCAGATCATATTGGCATAAAACTGGAAATCAACTACAATAAAAACAATCCAAAAAAATCAAACACATGGAGACTAAACAGCATGCTATTAAACAATGACTGGGTTACCAGAGAGATCAAAGAAGAAATAAAAAACATCATGGCAACAAACAACAATGAAAACACAACAATCCAAAATCTATGTGACACCGTGAAAGCACTGTTGAGAGGGAAGTTCATAGCTCTATAGGCCTACCTCAAAATACAAGAAACAATGGTAATAAATCATCTAACCCTAAAACTCAAAGAGTTAGAAAGAGAGCAACAAGAAAAGCCCTGCATGGGGAGAAACCAAGATGGCGGCGTAGGTAAACACCTAAACTGCTGCCTTGCACAACAATTTCAAAACTACAACTAAAAGACAAAACGACCATCATCCAGAACCACAGGAAAGCTGGCTGAGTGGAAATTCTACAACTAGAAGGAAAGAGGAAAGTACACAGAGAAGCAGAGGAGCTACAAAAGGCTGAGGTACAGAGACACGCGCGTGGGCAGCTGAGTGCCTGGCTGGCTTTCTCTAGTGGGAAGGAGACAAAAGCTCCTGACTGCGCTGAACCCCTGTTCCGACTGCACTGAACCCCAGTTCCGGGTGAGACCCTGAGGATCCAGGCTTATACGGGGGGAATCTGTATTGTCAGGCAGAAACTCAGGGGAGCCACGAAAAGCAGAGGTCTGGAGGCGTGCGCGCAAGTGCGCAAAGAGAGGACTGACTGCTGAATGTGCCGCTGGCTTTCTCTAGCGGGAAGGAGACAAAAGCTCCGGACTGTGCTGAATCCCAGTTCCGACTGCACTGAACCCCAGTTCCGGGCGAGACCTTGGGGTCCCAGGCTTATACGGGGGGAATCTGGACTGTCAGGTGGAAACTCAGGGGAGTCGCGAAAGGCAGAGGTCTGGAGGCGCGCACAAGAGTGTGCGCAGAAAGGACTGACTGCTGAGCGCGCCACTGGCTTTCTCTAGCTGGTGAGAAATGGAAGCTCCCCACTACGCTGAACTCCAGTTCTGGGCGAGAATCTGGGAATCCAGATTCATTGGGGAAGAAACTGGACTGTCTGGCAGCGGGCGAAACTCGAGGGCAGCTACTCTCAGAGTTGCTTGCAGCGATTACCGAGGGACACTGAGACCCAGGGGCCTCATAGGGCAGGGCTGACGGGAAGCCAAGACTATCTGCTCAGCCCTGAGACTCCGCCCCATGTAAGCTGAGCACAGAGGCTTTTGCAATTTTGCAAGTCTTGTCTCATAAGGCTGTCTCCAGCACAGAAGTTCTCCCATCGTAGACACAGCTGATCCTCACAGCCAACTGGCCTGGAGGTCAATTCCTCCCAGTGATAGCAACAACAATCAAGATTTAACTACAACAAGGCTGTACACACAGTCCACAAAGGGGTGCACCAAGAGTGTCCACCTCAGGTAACTGGGGAGGCTGAGCCACTGGGCCATATAGGACACCTAGCACACAAAGCTACCCTACCAACTCAGGGAAGCAGCGAAAATGCGGAGACAAAGAAACAGATCAAAAAAGAAAGAAATGGAGGAAAACAAACAACTGGATATAGAGTTCAAAACCACGGTTATAAGATTTTTCAAGAATTTCCTAGAAAAGGCCGGTAAATTTACTGAGACCCTCAAGGATATGTAAAAGGACTAACTACAAATTAAACATACACTGACTGAAATAAAAAATATTATATAGAGACCCAACAGCAGACTAGAGGAACGCAAGAATCAAGTCAAAGATTTGAAATACAAAGAAGCAAAAAACACTCAACTGGAAAAGCAAAAAGAAAAAAGAATCCAAAAATTTGAAGATAGTGTGAGAAGCCTCTGGGACAACTTCAAGCATACCAACATCAGAATAATGGGGGTGCCAGAAGAAGAGAGAGAGAGAGAGATACTGAAAACCTATTTGAAGAAATAATGACTGAAAACTTCCCCCACCTGGTGAAAGATATAGACTTACAAGTCCAGGAAGCACACACAACCCCAAACAAAAGGAATCCAAAGAGGACCACACCAAGACACATCATAATTAAAATGCCAAGAACAAAAGACAAGGAGAGAATATTAAAAGCAGCAAGATAAAAAGTTAGTTACCTACAAGGGAGCACCCATACAACTGTCAGCTGATTTCTCAACAGAAACTATGCAGGCCAGACGGGAATGGCAAGAAATATTCAAAGTGATGAATAGCAAGGATCTACAACCAAGATTACTCTACCCAGCAAAGCTATCATTCAGAATTGAAAGTCAGATAAAGAGCTTCACAGATAAGAAAAAGCTAAAGGAGTTCATCACCACTAAACCAGTATTATATGAAATGCTGAAAGGTATTCTTTAAGAAGAGGAAGAAGAAGAAAAAGGTAAAGATAAAAATTATGAACAACAAATACATATCTATCAACAAGTGAATCTAAAAATCAAATGAATTAAAAATCTGATGAACAGAATAAACTGATGAATATAATAGAATCAGGAGCATAGAAAGGGAGTGTAGTGAAAATTCTCAGGGGGAAAGGGGTGTGGGGGGTGCGGGAAGAGACTGGACAAAAATCATACACCTATGGATGAGGACAGTGGGGGGGAGGTAAGGGCAGAGGGTGGGGTGGGAACCGGGTGGAGGGGAGCTATGGGAGGAAAAAAGAGGAACAATTGTAATAATCTGAACAATAAAGATTTATTAAATTTAAAAAATAAATAAATAAAATAAAATAAAAAAAAAAGAAAAAGAAAAGCCCTGCGTAAGCAGAAGGAAATAAAGATCAGAGCGGAGATAAACGACATAGAGACCCAAAAAAAACAATACAAAAGATCAACAAAACCAAGAGCTGGTTCTTTGAAATAATAAACAAGATTGATGAACCTCTGGCCAGGCTCTCCAAGAAGCAAAGATAGAGTACCCAAATAAACAAAATCAGAAATGAAAGGGGTGAAGTAACAACCAATCCCACAGAAATACAAACGATTATGAAAAAATACTATGAACAACTTTATTCCAACAAAATGGACAACCTAGATGAAATGGACATATTCCTAGAAAAATACAAGCTCCCAAAACTCAACCAAGAAGAATCCAAAAACCCCAATAGGCCGATAATACCAAAGAAATTGAAACAGCAATCAAAAAACTTCCAGCAAACCAAAGCCCTGGTCTGGATGGCTTTATAGGAGAGTTCTACCAAGCATTCAAAGAAGAACTAAAACCTATCCTCCTCAGACTATTCCAATAAATTCAAGAGGAAGGCACACTTCCAAGCTCTTTCTATGAAGCCAGCATTACCTTTATCCCAAAAAAAGACACCACAAAAAAGAGAACTACAGGCCAATATCCTTGATGAACATAGATGCTAAAATCCTCAACAGAATTCTAGCAAATCAGATTCAGCATTATATTAGAAAGATCATACACCATGACCAAGTGGAATTTATTCCGGGGATACAAGGATGGTACAATATACGAAAATCAATAAATGTGATCCATCACATAAACAAACTGAGAGACAAAAATCACATAATCATATCAATTGATGTGGAAAAAGCATTTGACAAAATCCAGCACCCTTTCTTGATAAAAACTCTCAACAAAGTGGGAATAGAGGGATCATACCTCAACATAATAAAAGCCCTATATGATAAACCCACAGCAAACATCATACTCAATGGGCAAAACTAAACTCATTTCCCCTAAGAACAGGAATGAGACAAGGATGCCCACTTTCACCACTCCTGTTCAACATAGTACTAGAAGTATTAGCCATAGTGATCAGACAAGAAGAAGAAATAAAAGGCATCCAAATTGGAAAAGAAGAAGTAAAACTGTCCTTATTCCCAGATGTCATGATACTATACATAGAAAACCCCAAAGACTCCATCAAAAAAAGTACTAGACCTAATAAATGAATTTGGCAATGTAGCAGGATACAAAATTAACACCCAGAAATCTATGGCCTTTTTATACAGCATAATGAACTCACAGAAAGAGAAACGAAAAAAAAAATCCCATTATCCATTGCATCAAAAAAATTAAGATACCTAGGAATAAACTTAACTAAGGAGCTAAAACACCTGTACTCAGAAAACTACAGGACATTGAAAAAAAGAGATAGAGGAAGACATACATGTTCATGGATTAGTAGAATCAACATCACTAAAATGTCCATACTACCTAAAGCAATCTATATATTCAATTCAATACCTATTAAAATACCAATGGCATATTTCAAAGATCTAGAACAAACTCTACAAAAATTCATCTGGAATACAAAAAGACCCCGAATAGCCACAGCTATCCTGAGAAAGAATAACAAAGTTGGAGGGATCACAATACCAGACATCAAGCTATATTACCGAGCCACGGTTCTCAAAACTGCCTTGTACTGGCACAAGAACAGACATATAGACCAATGGAACAGAATAGAGAACCCAGAAATTGACCCAAGCCATTATACTCAAGTAATATTTGACAAAGGAGGCAAGAGCATACAATGGAGTCAAAATCCAGCACCCTTTAATAAATGGTACTGGGAAATTTGGTCAGATACATGCAAAAAGAAAAATGAAACTAGATCACCAACTTACACCATACACAAAAACAAACTCAAAACGGCTAAAGGACTTGAATGTAAGATGGGAAAACATAAACATCTTAGAGAAATCCACAGGCAACAAAATTGAAAACATATGTTGTAGCAATATCTTTACAGACACAGATCCTAGGGCAAGAGAGACTAAGGAGAAAATAAACAAATGGGACTACATCAAAATAAATAGCTTCTGCAAAGCAAAAGAAACCATCAATAAAACAACAAGAAAGCCCACTGCATGGGAGAACATATTTGCCAGTGTTATCTCTGATAAGGGTTTAATCTCCAACATTTACAGAGAACTCGTACAACTTAACCAAAGGAAGATAATTCAATCAAAAAATTGGCAAAGGATGTAAATAGACACTTTTCAAAAGAGGACATTCAGAAAGCCAAGAGACATGTGAAAACATGCTCAAAGTCACTAATCATCTGAGAGATGCAAATCAAAACAACAATGAGGTACCACCTCACACCTGTCAGAATGGCTATCATTAACAAATCAACAAATGACAAGTCCTGGAGAGGATGCAGAGAAAAAGGAACCCTCCTTCACTGCTGGTGGGAATGCAGACTGGTGCAGACACTGTGGAAAACAGTATGGAGTTTCCTCAAAAAACTAAAAATGGAACTCCCATTTGACCCAGTGTTCCCACTTCTAGGAATATATCCTAAGAAAACAGAAACACCAATCAGAAAAGATATATGCAACCTTATGTTCATAGCAGCACAATTTATAATAACTCAGATTTGGAAACAGCCTAAATGCCCATCAGCAGATGAATGGATTAAAAAACTGTGGTACATCTACACAATGGAATACTATGCTGCTATAAAAAAAGATGGAATTCTTACTATTTGTAGTAGCATGGATGAAACTGGAGAGCATTATGCTAAGTGAAATAAGCCAGTCAGTGAAAGAAAAATACCACATGATCTCACTCATTTATGGATAATAAAGAACATTATAACCTGATGAACAAAAAGATAGATACAGAGGCAGAGAAGCATCAAACAGACTGTCAAATTACAGTGGGAAGGCTGGGCAGGGGGCGGGGTAGGAGGTAAGAGATCAATCAAAGGCCTTGTATGCATGCATATAAGCACAACCAATGGACACAAGACACTGGAGGGGTGGGGTGAGGGCATGTGCCAGTGGGTAGGAGAGGCCAGGGGGAAGTAATGGAGTGAAAAAGGAGACATATGTACTACTATTTGTAATACTTTAAACAATAATCCTAATATATAAAAACGCTGGGTCCCTCACATCCACAACGACCGGAGGCTCGACCAACCAGAAGTCAGTCCTGCAGTCAGCGCTGGGTTGTCGTGGTGACCCAGCATTGACTGCTACTGCTGCAGGCACAGTGCCCAGCACTGAGGGAGCAGCGAATCAGGCCCAGGGAGAGGCCTGAAGAGAGAAGCAGGGTCTGTTGCATAGCCTCTGTTGCAGCTGTTGATCAGCACTTGCGTCTCTCTTTCTTTCTGGGCCTGGCCAGCAGCTGAGCCTCCATTTCTCTCCAGGCCTCCACTGGGGCTGCTGATAAGCCCCGCCTTTCTGATCAGGCCCCATTGATAGGCCCAGAGAGGTTGACTGGCATAGAAACCGACCAATCAGAACCAAATCTGGGTCAACTGTGAGGAGCCAATGGCTGCCTAGGAGGCGGAGCTTTTGACGCTGACTAGCATAGAAACCGACCAATCAGAACCAAATTGGCCTGCAGGGGAGGGCAGTTGGGGGTGAGATCAGGCTGGCAGGGGAGGGCAGTTAGAGGTGATCAGGCAGGCAGAGGCAGTTAGGGGCGATCAGGCTGGCAGAGGAGGGCAGTTGTGGGCGATCAGGCCAGCAGGGGAGGGTAGTTGGGGGTGAGATCAGGCCAGCAGGGGAGGGCCATTGGGGGCAAGATCAGGCCAGCAGGGGAGGGCAGTTGGTGGTGACCAGGCCGGCAGGAGAGGGCAGTTGGGGGCAAGATCAGGCCAGCAGGGGAGGGCAGTTGGGGGTGACCAGGCCGGCAGGGGAGGGCAGTTGGGGACCATCAGGCCAGCAGGGGAGAGCAGTTGGGGGCAAGATCAGGCCAGCAGGGGAGGGCAGTTGGGGGCAAGTTCAGGCTGGCAGGGGAGGGCAGTTGGGATGAGATCAGGCTGGCAGTAGGGGGGCAGTTGGGGGTGATCGTGCTGGCAGGGGAGCAGTTAGGTGTTAATCAGGCTGGCAGAGGAGCAGTTAGCTGGTGATCAGGCTGGCAGGCAGAAGCAGAAGCAGTTAGGGGCAATCAGGCAGGCAGGCAGGTGAGTGGTTAGGAGCCAGCATTCCTGGATTGTGAGAGGAATATCCCAGATTGGAGAGGGTACAGTCTGGGCTGAGAACACCTTCCTGCCCCCGCCCCCCACCCCCAGTGCACGAATTTCATGCACCGAGCCTCTAGTAAATAAATAAATATATAATAAATAATAAATAAATAAATAAGAAAAAAAAAAAAACTTAGGAAAAGAACTTACATATCTCTTGCCTTGCTTCAACATCCTTCAACACTGAAAAGACACTGTATTGAGTGTCTCTTCTATAATTTGGAAAGAAGGATGCAGCGAACTGAGTTCCATTAAGGAGAAAGTCTATAGTGACATTGGCCTCCTAGCAGTTGCCACATAAGTGTAAATCAGATTAAAAGGGGAAAGATCATTCTAGAGCAATCAGGAAGATTGCTTTGAAAGCAATTCTGAAGTACATGAATATTTTTTAACGCTCTGGACACTCTTTAATTTTATTCTCAAACTACCATTCATTCTGAGACCTAGTTGATCTGTGTCACTGGAAAATGTGATGTCTTACAGAAGAATCTGCTTGTTTAAGGTGCTAAAACATGAAATGTATGGAGAACACCAAAAAGAATTAAAGTTGTTTAACTTTAGGAAGAATAAATTGAAAAGATTTAATACAGCTTGCAAATAATTGAGTTTTTAATTCTGCACAAAGTAAAGCTAGTCTCCTCTTTAAGGAAAATAGGTTTGTGCTGTTAACATAATAGATTTAATTTAGGTGTAAGGAAAGCCTTGCTAATGCTGAAGGTTGTAGCATATAACAAAGATTATCAAGGAAAGGGATGAATATCTACTGAAGAATCTTGAGGTTGATTTTCAGACCCTGATCCCCCCACCTTGGGAAAATTTAGATCAGTACTGTATCATAGAAATAGAAGGTGATCCTCACTTTAAATGTTCTAATAGACACTTTTTTTTTAAAGTTAAAACAAACAGGTAAAATGAATTTATAACATATTTTACTTAACCAAATATGTCTAAAATATTATTTCAACATGTAATCAATATTTCACAATTATTAATTCAATGTTCTACATTCTTTTTCCATGCCAAGTCTGTGTGCATTTTTACATCTCAGTTCTCACTGGTCACATTTCCAGTATGATCGCCCTCTGTATAAGAGCAGATCTGGTCACAAGATGCCATGATTATAATCTGCCTGTGTGTTTCTTTTTCAGAAGAGGACAAAAGAGAAGTTGGTGCACGTCCTTTCTCTATGTGGCCAAGAAGTAGGATTGAGCAAAAATCCATCAGTAAGTTCTAGCACATATCACATGTATTTTGGTATCATCTCCTTTTTCTTTGGTCTGTTTTTACTTTTGGTCAAAACAAGTTTTGAAGATTTACCTATGAATTACAAGTATAATATCCACCATCTAGATCAAACCCCTACATTATTTCTCCCCACAGCATGGTTTTCAGTCTCACCTTAATTCAGAAACAATAAAAGATTTTGTTGGCTATTTGCTCCAGGTTGTCTTTAAATAAATACTCAGTTTTTTTTAATTTTTAAAATCTCTTAATTTTTTAAATAAAAATGCCCAGCTTCCTGAAAATATATATGTGACTACTGCACCACCAAGTATGACAGACATTCCTTTTGGATATAATTTTATTCTGTACACACAACTCTTACTGTGATGTCATTGTTTTATTCACAATAAAAGTGAAAATAACGATATATTATCATGTTTTTTTTCTCATATAAACTTCCACTGATGTTACAGTTTTTTAAAACCATGCCATCATGTTTTGGAATATATGAATAATTAAAGTATTAGATGTTAGCTTCTGAAGCCCTTCTAAAATTTAGAAAATTCAAATTGTATATGTGAGTCTGTTGTAGCAAAAGCAATAAAAATCTCAGGGTCTGACTTCACCAGGTATTTTTTTGACTGTCTGGCAATGTGCCCTAGCCAGTTATTAGCTCAGCTTGACCTCCATTGAAGTCACCATTTTAGTGTTAGTGATCAGTGGGTTTGTTGCTACCCCGGTGACATTATTTAGGGCAGAGGGAACAAGGTGACAGTGGCTAGAGCAGGCGGAGCCTCCAAGCTCACAAGGGAGAGAAACAGGAGCACTTGGCCTTTGCAATGCACCCCTGCCAGCCAGGGCCATTTCTTGCTGCCTTGGCAGGGGGTACTTCCTCCTTCAGACCTGAACCTCTTGTTTCTGTGCTGAGGCCTTTCTGGCTGGAAATGTTTACCTGGAGGATGTTACAAGTAAGAGCAGCAGCACAAATGAGGAAGCCAGAATTCTCATCTTGTCTCTCACTAAGTAGTTGACTGGCCCTCTGTGTTGTCTGTCTTACATGCCCATGTGTAATACCTGCACAAACTGTGTCATGTACACACATGAGAAATAATGACTGTTCTGAAATACTGGAGAAAAAAAGTACCTGTAAATCCTCTCATTCTTTTACTTTTGATAGACATTTGTGTACTTAAATTCTTCTCAATGATTGCCTACTTTTCAAGGATGACTGGATGTTGTAATGAAATGGTTAAATAAGAATCCTGTTCACTTTATTTAATATCAATCTGTATTCAGGAAAGGCTGAATAGCAAAACATTTAGCTTCATTTGTAGCTTATTATTTCTACAATGTCCTGTTAAGTTGACCCAGTAAAAAGAACTTAAACATAAATGTTAATTTTAAAATATTAATGTATTAAAGGTGTTTATTTTGGTGTGAATTCTTTGTTATCATTATTATTGATTAAGGTATTACATATGTGTTATCTCCCCATTGCTCCCCAAACCCCCCACTCAGGCCCTTACCCCCCTGTTGTCTGTGTCCATTGGTTAGGCTTATATGCATGCATACAAGTCCTTTGGTTGATCTCTCCCCCTTACCCACCCTCTCCCCTATCTTCATTCTGAGGTTTGATGGTCTGAAAGATGCTTCTCTGTCTCTGGATCTGTTTTTGTTCATCAGTTTATGTTGTTCATTATTTTCCATAAATGAGTGAGATCATGTGATATTCATCTTTCTCTGACTGGCTTATTTCGCTTAGCATAATGCTCTCCAGTTCCATCCATGCTGTTGCAAATTGTAAGAATTCCTTCTTTTTTACCGCAGCGTAGTATTCCATTGTGTAGCTGTACCACAGTTTTTTAATCCACTCACCTGCTAATGGGCACTTAGGCAACTTCCGAATCTTAGCTATGGTGAATTGTGCTGCTATGAACATAAGGTTGCATATATCCTTTCTGATTGGTGTTTCTAGTTTCTCGGGATATATTCCTAGAAGTGGGATCACTGGGTCAAATGGGAGTTCCATTTTTAGTTTTTTGAGGAAACTCCATACTGTTCTCCACAGTGGCTGCACCAGTCTGCATTCCCACCAGCAGTGCAGGAGGGTTCCTTTTTCTCTGCATCCTCGCCAGCACTCGTCATTTGTTGATTTGTTGATGATAGCCATTCTGACAGGTGTGAGATGGTACCGCATTGTCGTTTTGATTTGCATCTCTTGGATGATTAGTGACTTTGAGCATGTTTTCATATGTCTCTTGGCCTTTCCTTATGTCTTCTTTTGAAAAGTGTCTATTTAGGTCCATTGCCTGTTTTTTGATTGGGTTGTTGATCTTCTTTTTGTTAAGTTGTATGAGTTCCCTGTAAATGTTGGAGATTAAACTCTTATCAGTGATAACACTGGCAAATATATTCTCCCATGCAGTGGGCTTTCTTGTTGTTTTATTGATGGTTTCTTTTGCTGTGCAAAAGCTTTTTATTTTGATGTAGTCCCATTTGTTTATTTTCTCCTTAGTCTCTCTTGCCCTAGGATCTGTGTCTGTAAAGATATTGCTACAACATGTTTTCAATTTTGTTGCCTGTGGATTCCTCTAAGATGTTTATGTTTTCCCATCTTACATTCAATCCTTTAGCCGTTTTGAGTTTGTTTTTGTGTATGGTGTAAGTTGGTGATCTAGTTTCATTTTTTTTGCATGTATCTGTCTAATTTTCCCAACACCATTTATTGAAGAGACTGTCTTGACTCCATTGTATGATCTTGACTCCTTTGTCTAATATTAAGTGAGCATAGTGTTTTGGGTCGATTTCTGGGTTCTCTGTTCTGTTCCATTGGTCTATATGTCTGTTCTTGTGCCAGTACCAGGCAGCTTTGAGAACAGTGGCTTTGTAATACAGCTTGATATCTGGTATTGAGATCCCACCTACTTTGTTCTTCTTTCTCAGGATTGCTGCTGCTATTTGGGGTCTTTTTTTATTACAGATTAATTTTTGGAGAGTTTGTTCTAGGTCTTTGAAATATGCTGTTGGTATTTTGATGGGGAGTGCATTGAATCTATAGATTGCTTTGGGTAGTATAAACATTTTAATGATGTTGATTCTACCAATCCATGAACACGGTAAATTCTTCCATCTGTTTATGTCTTCCTCTAACTCTTTTTTCAGTGTCCTGTAGTTTTCTAAGTAAAGGTGTTTTACCTCCTTAGTTAAGTTTATTCCTAGGTATCTTAATTTTTTTTGGTTATGGTAAATGGGATTGTTTTTTTAGTCTCTATTTCTGTAAGTTCACTTTTAGTGTATAGAAATGCCATAGATTTCTTGGCATTAATTTTCTATCCTGCTACATTTCTGAATTCATTTATTAAGTCTAATAATTTTTAATGGAGTCTTTAGAGTTTTCTCTGTACAGTATTATGTCATCTGCGAATAAGGATGGTTTTACTTCTTTTCCAATCTTGATACCTTTTATTTCTTCTTGTTGTCTGATCGCAATGGCTAGTACTTTCAGTACTATGTTGAACAGGAGTGGTGAGAGTGGGTTCCCTATCTTGTTCCTGTTCTTAGTGGAAATGGTTTTAGTTTTTGCCCATTGAGTATGATGTTGGCTGTGGGTTTGTCATATTAGGCTTTTATTATGTTGAGGTATGATCCTTCTATTACCACCTTACTGAGAGTTTTTATTAAGAAAGGCTGTTGGATTTTGTCAAATGCTTTTTCTACATCAATTGATATGACTATGTGATTTTTATCTCTCAATTTGTTTATGTGATGTATCATGTTTATTGATTTCCGGATATTGTACCATCCTTGCATCCCTGGGATCAATCCTACTTGATCATGGTATATGATCTTTCTAATATAATGCTGAATCTGATTTGCTGAATCCGAATATTGTTGAGGATTTTAGCATCTATGTTCATCAAGGATATTGGCCTATAATTCTCTTTCATTGTGTTGTCTTTATCTGGTTTTGGTATTAGGGTGATGCTGGCTTCATAGAATGAGCTTGGAAGTGTTCCTTCCTCTTGAATTTTTTGGAATAGTCTGAGGAGGATAGGTTTTAATTCTTCCTTGAATGTTTGGTAAAACTCTCCTGTGAAGCCATCTGGCCCTGGGCTTTTGTTTGCTGGAAGCTTTTTGATGACTGCTTCAATTTCTTCCATAGTTATCAGCCTATAGAATCTTCCTGATTGCGTTTTGGAAGGTTGTATTTTTCTAGAAATATGTCCATTGCCTCCAGGTTGTCTAGTTTGTTGGAATAGAGCTGTTCATAGTATTTTTTAAGAATTCTTTGTATTTCTGTGGGGTCTGTTGTTATTTTGCCTCTTTCATTTCTGATTTTGTTTATTTGGGTCCTCTCTCTTTGCTCCTTGGTGAGCCTGGCTAGAGGTTCAGCAATCTTGCTTATCCTTTCAAAGAACCAGCTCTTGGTTTCATTGATCTTTTGTTTTTTTGTTTTTGTTTTTTTTTGTCTCTATGTCATTTATTTCTGCTCTGATCTTTATTATCTCCTACCTTCTGCTCACTCTGGGCTTTTCTTGTTGCTCTCTTTCTAATTCCTTAAGATGTAGAGTTAGATGATTTACTACCATTTTTTCTTTTTTTTTTTTTTTTTTTTTTTTAGGTAGGCCTGTAATGCTATTAACTTGTCTCTCCAGACTGCTTTCACTGTGTCCCATAGGTTTGAGATTGTTGTGTTTTCATTGTCATTCGTTTCCAGGATGTTTTTAATTTCTTCTTTGATCTCTTTGGTAACCCAATCATTTTTTAATAGCATGCTATTCAGCTTCCAAGTGTTTGAGGGTTTTTTTTTATTGTTTTTATTGTAGTTTATTTATAATATTATGCCACTGTGGTCTGAGAAGATTTAATAGGAAAAAGTCTTGTTTTGTTAAATCAATAGGCAATAGGGTAGGAATTTAAGTATAAATTATGAGCATGGCTACTCAGCTATACTTCTGTAGTTCAAATGAGCAAGTATTATACCTTTTGGCTTCTGTTTCTTATTCCTTTCCAGTTCCTGGTGTATCTCTAAAAGGGTTAAGACCTTTGCTCTCATAGTTCATTCTATAATAGCCTATCTTGGTATTGGGAATCCTGAAAATATTGTGTGACACTATGTGTGACCTGCGTGTGAGTATGTACAAATTCTAACCTCAGTCAGTTCAGAAACATTGGAAATTGTCTTGGCTGCTGATTTGTGAACACACATACAGTTGTCTCACAAACACGCACACACGTCCCCCGCCCCCCCACCCCCCCCCACACACACACACACACATACATCAGGTAGGATCGAGTCTTCATCCATTAAGCAGCCATTTGACTCTTGAAACATTTTCCTGGTGCATGAACTTGTGTCTTTACACTAAGTTTAATCTGAAGGCACCTGTCCAACATAAATAATAACATTCTAAAAAATATCCGCCTGAGGAATTAGGTGTGTACTGGAAACTGTGTGATAAAGAGCCAGTAATGGTTTTTTTGTAGCACAAACAACCAGAGGGAGATTGTTTCTCAGGACAGGACTCTTTGGATTTGTAGGTGATTTTTTCATCATGTGGGGACTTGGACCTGCTGGAGCATCAGACAAGCTTGGTCTCTTCTGAGGATGGTGCCCGAGAACCGGAGAACATGGATGACACAAACAGTGAGCAACAGTTCAGAGTCTTTAGAGACTTCGATTTCCTGGATGTAGAACTAGAGGACGGAGAGGTATAGTATATCCTCTAAAAATAACCCACTTGACTAACAAACGTTTCTTTTTACCTGCTAAATAATGAATTTTTATAACTGAGTCTTATTGAAAAGCTGTAAACTTTATTTTAAATCAACATATTCCAAGTACAGCAGCTTCACTTTGGCACAAGTTACCACACCCTTCCTGTCTGAGCCCACAGCAGATGCTGCCAGGTTATTTTTAAATGGCCATAAGTTGACTGCTGATGACCATACAAAGGCTGTGTGTATAGTCCAACAGTGAACTTTAAAAAACACACACATGAAATATTCAAGTTCTGAATCTGTTTGCTGGTACCTGGCTAAAACAAGCACAGCGTTTAATGCTTACAAACATGAAATTGCTCTAATTCCATTACTGGGAAGCTTGCCTGCGACAAAATGAGCCAGGAGCCTGGGGCCTCTGGGGACTTTGTGCTGCCTGATTAGGTCATTAGAACTCAAAACAGGATGGAGGGCACAGGAGAGTTTCTGGCTCTGATGTAGACGGGTAGCTGGTTTTCCACACTTGGAGCAGCTTAACTCAAGTCTCAATAGGCAAAGGCAGATTTGTGTATTTGGATGACAAGTATAGTCATAAGATGCTTTCAGTTATGAATATTTTTTAAATCTGGGATTGGAAGGCAACATATTATCCCTTTGCTCTCATTTTGATAATTTGGGGAGTCTTCCTTTGCCTCAAAGGGCAGAAATAAAATTCACTAAAGGAAGATTAGTATGTGTAAAAATGCCGGATACCCCTGGTACCAAGTCAGCTCCTGGTGTTAGTCAACATGCTTGAGCTCACATGTAACTATACACAGTCTATTTCCCAAAGAAAGGGCTTTCTGCTAGACTTAAAGTTAAAGCCGAGGCCCAGATTCAAAGTTTATCATCTCCTGTAGAGGGAAGGCACCTCCTAACTTAACTAACTTCTTACCTTAATAGCTTCTTACCTTCCCTAAAAGGATATGACTGCTGACCAACTGGTTTATATCAAGGTGAGGCCAAGGGGCTATCTGTTTTTGTCCCTTTGGCCACTGATGACCCTGGATATCTGTGCCAGCAAGGGAGAATCTTATCCTCAGAAGGAACAGTATTTTCTTTACCAATATTTTCCTGGAAACAAGTTTGGCAGCCCAGTATGTAAAGAGCTAAAGCACTGACTGCAAGGCAACTTTAAAATAAGTGTCAGCTTTTCACCTTGAGTTGTTCTAGAATCAGTAGAAAGTAGTGCAGAATTTTCTGATTGTTCATCACAATTAGTAATCAAGATATTAATCTTGAATTGTTGTGATGATTGTTTTAAAAGTCTTCCATGAAATACAACAGTTTTGAATGTCTCTGAGCCAGAGCTACATGGAATGTCACAACATGAGCTCCCTGGCCTGAGCAGCTAACCCCATCTTTCCTCCTAGGCTAGAATTCAAGCTCAGGCACCCTCTTCACTCTGAAAATAAAACTAAAGAGGGAAAAATTGACCTTGCAAGATACACATCAAATTTTCTAAAGTCGATCAAAGAAAAACATGTTATGTAATATGACCTAGCAGGAGAATCAGACACAGTTTCAGAACAACTAACAAATTTAATTTCTATCAAAATAAAAGAAGAAAAATCTGAGATGCCCATCACTTGAAAATAACTATGACACTAATGTTTGTCAGGTACAATAAGTAATGAATACTACTGGTGTTCTCTCTATTGTCCGAGCCAACAAGAACTACATCACAGTGATGACTTTATCTTATATAATTAAGATTTCATAGACACTCAAGAGTATGAAAGTATATATGTACCCAAATAAAATAAACCATGTGAGAAAGTTTTACTACATCTCAGTAAGATGCAATAAGGGATGCTACCATGCTTATGAGGGGTAGCGTAAAAATGCATAGGCTTTGGAGCCAGGCAAGGTCCAACTTTGAATTACAGCTCTGTCACTGACCTCACTGTATGACCATAAGCATGCAATTTCTCTTGGCTTTCTCAGATACTCAATGGGTATGATAATACCTGCCTATAGAGTGGATCTGAGCATTTAGTGAGGTAACCTACATAAAGCTTCTAGCAGTGTCTCAATGTCCATTCCTTTGTACTATCATTGGTGAATAATTTCAGTTTTTCTTCATCTGAGAAACTTAAGCATATTTACCTTCTAGATAAAAACACAATTATCAAAAAAGACAGTTTTTTGGTTACATCTACTTCTTTTCATTAAATTGCCTCAGAATTTATTGCCTAATATTGGTAAGGGTTTGGCCTTGAACTTTTCAGAATTTTTGCAAGGTGCTGTGTCTTTGCCGTTAACTGAATAACAGCAGTGAAGAGACCATGATCACACACCTTTCCCTTGGTGAGCAGGATCAGGTGACACCATCTTTTTGTTCCAGTTGATGACCTGATACATTTTCCCATGACATTTCACAATTTTCTCACAAATACTTAGTCATCCCCCTCCTCCCCAAAAAGTGTTGAGGACAGAAAAGTGGCCACTAAAGGGGAAAGCTGTTTCAGAAATTGTATTTGTGACTTATTGCCCCACTTCCATCATCCACCACTATGAGGTTAGGAATTTCTGGTTTGATGCTGATTTTCTCTTTGAGTTTATATACATTTACCTTTGTTTAAGTTGCATCTACTGAAGTATATATTGTTAGCACCGTTCATTGTGTTAAAACTAAGAGAAAAGCACTTTAGTGTTCTTAATGTCATCATTTTAAATAGACCTTTTAATTTGTTTCTCTGTTCACCCCATCTGCTGCCCAGGAGCTTCAGGTAAGAGGATGCTCTTTTTTCAGGTGTGCAAGCCAATGTTTCGCATTAATGCAGATTAATAACAACAGAGTTGCTTCTTCCTCCCTTCCAGCATATGTATGCCTGTTTGTATGCATATTCACATTGATGGGTGTGTGATATAAGATGTATTTTTTTTCTCAATTGCTCTAATCTATATATATAAAAGCCTAAGCGACCATTACAGCGGAATGATTAGAATGACCAGAATGACCAGTCGCTATGACACACACTGGGCAGGCAGGCAGGCGAGTAGTTAGGAGTGAGAAGGCAGGCAGGTGAGCAGTTAGGGGCGAGCAGGCAGGCAGGTGAGTGGTTAAGGGCAAGCAGGCAGGCAGGTGAGTGGTTAAGGACGAGCAGGCAGGCAGGCAGGCAGGCGAGTGGTTAGGGGCGAGCAGGCAGGCAGGAGAGCGGTTAGGGGCGAGCAGTCCCAGATTGCAAGAGGGATGTCTGACTGCCGGATGTCTGACAAATCAACAGTAATAGCAGTCTATGCCCAGTTTAGTATTCTAGGATCTAGACATTCATATTTCTGTGCAAGCTTATGGTTCTATCTCGTGGTCAGTAGGGGATACCTCCAGAATTGTTCCCTGAAATAGTTCATTCAACCCATCCACTGATTTGGTGCAAGAGAATAAGTTTTTTGAATTTATATTTTACATTTATATTTGTATATTTCTCCCAGTCATTTACACATTCTTCTTTTTTTTTCCTCTGTCTAGTATTCTCATTTTTCTTTATTTTTTTTTATTTATTCACATATTGCATTCTCTTTTTCTTTTCAGAGCTTTTGCCTTTCCACTTTTTTTTCCACTAAAATGGCTATTTTTAAATTTCAGCACAATAGTTAGCATATGCATCAGGAAAATTTTTTATTTGGTGGTAATTTGTCACAGCAGATATAGATAGAAGGTGCAGATATGGATAAAAGTACAGATATAGATAAAAGGTGCTGATACAGATAAAACAGCAGATACAGCTACAGAATATAGAAATCATATTCTGAATCTGATTTCTTTGTATAATCAAATAGTCCTAAAACAACAATAAATGGGGTTGAATAATTATAACTTGTATATTATATCCAGAATGTGTTTAGGATTCTTACCTTTGCCTTCTACCATGAATCACCAAAACAGATTTTGGAATAGCTAAGCATCTGCTTTATGAGAGATCTGTGAGATATTCTGCCAAGCTTTGTGTTATTAGGAACCAGAAGAAATAGCCCTTAAACAGAGGAAAATGAATCAATTTAATGCTCACTAATTTTAACAGTAATTTGCATCTCTCATATTATATTTTTTATTAACTGAACTCTCACCATAAAAAGTTAATGGTGAGCCATCAGACAGTACTTTAAATGACTCATAAATGGAAGGATTCTATACTAGATGTTATTCAAATTACCTATTCATTTTGGTTAAACCTTGCTTACCAATGAGATGTAATATTTCCCTTCTTTTATTCCTGTCTTAAGAGAGAGAAAAATATTGTGAACACACAATATAATATACAGATGATTTATTATAGAATTGTATACCTGAAACCTATATAATTTTATTAATCAGTGTGTCACCCCAATAAATCAATAAAAAGTAAAAGAGAGAGAGAGATAGAGAGAAAACCAAAATTAATTTCTACAAAAACATTTTATGTTGGTCAAATAAACATACTTAATATCATATGGTTTGTAAACAAAGTCTGAGATATAACTCACAGCTTTCTTTAAAACTTGCTTTGCCCTTAACCCAGGTGGTGCCTCACCCAACTCGCATGCCACCCAGGGCTCTTTCAGTGGCTGAGCATTACAGGTAGCCAACATGTGGCAGCAGGTCTTGGTGTGCCATAAGTCTTTTGCTAGTAGCAGCAGGTCTTGGTGTGCTTGAGGTTTTTTGTAGCAGCTGGCCTTGGTTTGCAAGGTAGCCCCTCCCTTGCAAATCCAAGCCCAGTATCAACTGAGGATTGCTAGGTAGTGTCTAACAGGTAGCCCAGGCCCATAACAGGCAGCATCTGACATGGCCCAGCAATGGAGTCCTTCCCAAGGGGCCCCTAAACCAACACACACAATGGCCAGCCTCAGACCGTAACAGAGAACCACCAGATTAGTGTCCCAAGTGACACACCCAAAGGGAGGTCTCAGCAGGCCCAGATCTGGCTGGCTTGAGGATTATCAATGACCACAGCACAATAGGTCTTATGCTGTGGTCATTGATAATCCTCAAGCCAGCCAGGCTGAGGGTCAAACCTACCCACTGATGTGCCAACAGCAATCAAGACTCAACTGCAACAGCAGGGCACACACAACCCACACAAGGCACACTCCTGGAAAACACAGCTCTGGTGATCAGAAAGAGTGCCCCCACTGGGCCCCACAGGACACCTACTATCTAAGGCCACCCTCCCAAGACTGGGAACATAGCAGATCTACCTAACACAAAAAAATAAACACTGAGAGTAGACAAATGGAAAGACAAAGAAACATATCCCAAATGAAAAAAAGCGGAAAGGAGTAGAAATCAATAGAAAAAAATAACTAAATAAAATGGAGAAAAGCAATCTGCCAGATACAGAATTCAAAACACTGGTTGCAAAGATGTTCAAGGTACTTACGGAAGAATGAACTCAGTGTGAATTTCAACAAAGAAATAGTAAGCATAAAAAGAGACATTAAAACCTTATAAAAATACTCAGAAATAAAGAATACAATAAGTAAAATGAAGACTACACTAGAAGGAATCAACAGTAGATTAGAGAATTGAGTCAGTGATTTGGAAAACAAGATAGCAGAAAACACCAAATCAGAACAGAAAAAAAAAAAAAAAGAATTTTAAAATGAGGATAGCTAACGGGAACTCTGGGACAACATCAAGCATAACAATATTCTTATCATAGGGGTGTCAGAAGGAGAAGAGAGATAACAACAGATTCAGAACCTATTTGAAGAAATAATAACTGAAAACTTCTCTAACCCCACCTCTCCACACCTCAGTCTATACCCCTAGTGAGGCTGCGGGAGCTCCACCCTAGGGACCCACTTCTCCATAGCTGGGTGCAGCAGACCAGGAGATGCGAGGGGCAGCAGTGGAAGATGGGGGCAGACACTAAACTGACCAGGATGAGCGGGGCCGGGATGAGTGGGAGAGGCTCCTCCCCAGCTTCGTGCACTACTGCATCCCTCAGGGGATGTTAGATGCCAGTTTCAGCCCAATCCCTGTAGGCCATACTGAGGGACCCCACCAGTGCATGAATCCTTGCACCAGGCCTCTAGTACAGTCATAATAGGGGACTTTAAATACCATTGACATCAATGGATATACCTTCAGAAAATCAACTAGAAAACAGTGACCTTAAATGACACATTCAACCAGATGTTTCACTAAACAATGAATGGGTTAACCATGAGAATAACAAAGAAATCAAAAGATTCCTTGAGACAAATAAAAATGAAAACACAATAACTCAAAATCTATGGGACAAAGCTAAAGCAGTCCTAAGAGGGAATTTCATAGCAATATGTGTCTACCAGAAGAAACAAAAAAAAATGGCAAATAAACTATCTAACCATACATTAAATGAACTAGAAAAAGAACAAAACAAAACAAACAAACAAACAAAAACAAAGTGAATAGAAGGAAGAAAATAATAAAAATCAGAGTGGAAACAAAATACTAGTAGAATCTAAGAAAACAATAGAAAAATCACTGAAACTAAGAAGTGGTTCTTTGAAAATATAAACAAGATTAAAAAGTGTTTAACCAAAATCAAGAAAAAGAGAGAGATTAAAAAATAAGGATCTCTTATACAGCATAGAGGGACTTGGAGAATATTATGCTAAGTGAAATAAGCCAGTCAAAGAAAGACAAGTATCACATGCTCTCACTCATATGTAGAATCTAATGAACAAAATAAATTGATGAACAAAATAGATCCAGAAACATAGAAGCATGGAACAGAATGTCAAATCTCAGAAGGAAGGCAGGGGAGGGTGGGTGGGTGGGAAAAGATCAACCAAAGAACTTGTATCCATATATTCATAACCCATGGACACAGATAATAGGGTGGTGAAGGCCTGGGGCAGGGAGCAGGAGCAGTCTAGAAAAGGTCAATGTGAGAAGAAAAAAAAAGACATATGTAATAGTTTCAACAGTAAAGATTTAATTTTAAAAAACAAATAAATAAAATTAAAAATGAAAGAGAAGTGACAACTGATATCATAGAAATACAAAGGATTATAAGAAAATACTAAGAATAATTACATGCCTAACAAGTTGGACAATTTGGAAAAAATTGGATAAATTCCTAGAAACATATACTGAATTAAGAAGAAACAGAAAATCTGAACTGACTATTATCAAAGAAATTGAATCAGTAATCAAAAAACTCCCAACAAACAAAAGTTCCAGACATGAAGGCTTCACAGGTGCATTTTACCAAACATTCAATGAAGAATTAACACCTATCCTTCTCAAACTATTCCAAAAAATTCAAGAGGAGGGAAAGCTCCCAAGTTCCTTTTACAAGGCCAATGTTATCCTGGTTCCAAAACCAGACAAAGACACTTTAAAAATTATAGGGATATAGCTCTGATGAATATACATGCAAAATCCTCAAAAAATATTAGCAAAACAAATTCAGCAATTAAAACTATCATACACCAGATACATAAATGGCAGCTGTTAGTGGTACTGTTAGCTGATTATGGACAAGAACAGAGGTTGGAGGAAGGCAGGGAAGTAGCAAAGCACCCGTGTAACAGTTGGCATGATGTGGTCAGGGTTGGGAATCAGTCAGCAAGCCTTAGGGCTGAGCCCACCCATGAAAGGGGCAATAATGATCAAGACCCAAATTCAACAGGGAGGCTCACTTAATCCACACAAGGTACATTCATAGAGCACCCAGTTCAGAGAATCAAGGAGACTATACCACTGGGTCCCACAAGAAGGCCACACCACTGAAACTGGGAGGCACAGCAATACACATAAACAAGCAAAAGGAAACAGTGAAAATGGGGAAACTAAGAAACAGGCCCCAAATGAAAAAACAGGAGGAATCCCTGGAAAAAGAGGCAGGGAGTTTATCAGAAACAGTATATATAAAGTAATGGTTTTTAGAATGCTCAACAGCATGAAAAAGGATATAAAAACCATGAAAAACAACCAGTAGGAAATAAAGTATGACATAGCTGGAATAAGAAATACCCTGGAAGGAAATCATAGTAGGTTAGAAGAAGCAGAGGATTGAATCAGCAAATTATAATATAAGGTAGAAAAAAATCACTCGATTAGAGCATCAAAAAGAAAAAATACTTAGAAAGCAGGAGGACAGGTTAAGGGAACTTTGGGACAATGTGAAATGAAATAGTATCCACATCATAGGGGAACCAGAAGGAGAAGAATGAATGGAAGGGATAGAGAACCTGTTTGAAGAAATAATGACAGAAAACTTCCCTAACCTGGTGAAGGAAAAAGTCACACAAGTTCAGGAAGCACAGAGAGTCCCAATTAAAAAGAGAGCCACACCAATATATATCTTAATTAAAATGAGAAATATTAATAACAAAGAGAGAATCTTAAGGACAAGAAGAGAGAGATAGTCAGTTACCCACAAGGAACTCCCATAAGGCTTTCCAGAAGGGAATGACATGAAGTATTCAAAATAATGAAAAGAAAGGATCTGAAACCAAGACTACTATATCCAGCAAGGCTATCATTCAAAATTGAAGATGAAATAAAAAGCTTCCAAGACCAAATAAAAAAGGCTAAAGGAGTTTATTAACACCAAACCAGCATTGCAAGAAATGCTAAAAGGACTGTTGTAAGAAGAAGAAAGAGAGAGAGAGAGAAGAGAGAGAGAGAGAGGAACATATGCATACAGAATAAAAATGGCAATAAATAAGTACCTATCAAAAATGAACCTTAAATGTAAATGGATTAAATGCTCTAATCAAAAGACATATGGTGGCTGAATAGATAAGAAAACAAGGCCCATAGCCTCGGGGGGAGGGTAGGGAAGGGTGGGGGTAAAGGGGGAGATCAACCAAAGGACTTGTGTGCAGGCATATGAGCCTAACCGGCGGTTAAGGATAACAGGGGGGTGGGGGCATGTGTGGGGAGAGGGGTGGGATGGGAATGGGGGGACGAGGACAAATATGTGATACCTTAATCAATAAAGAAATTTAAAAAAAGAAAGAAAAGAAAACAAGGCCCATATATATGCTGTCTACAAGAGACCAACCTCAGAACAAAAAACTCACAGAGGATGAAAGTGAAAGCATGGAAAAATATTTCCATGCAAATAGAAACAAAACAAAAAAAAATGCTGGGGTAGCAATACTTATATCTGGCAAAATAGACTTCAAAACAAAGGCCATAACATGAGAGAAAGATGGTCACTATATAAACTAATGGGAACGATCCAACAAGAGGATATAATACTGGCAAACATATATGCACCCAATATAGGAGCACTGAAATATACTTTAAAATTCCTGGAGGACTTTAAGGGAGAGATCAACAGCAATACAGTCATAGTGTGGGACATTAACACCCCATTGACATCACTAGATAAATCTTCCAGGCCCCCCCCAAAAAAAAATCAACAAGTAAACAGCAACCTTAAATGACACACTGGATTAGGTGGACTTAATTAATATTTACAGAACATATCACCTCAAAGCTGCAGAATATACATTCTTTTTAAAAATATATTTTTATTGATTTCAGAGAGGAAGGGAGAGGGAGAGAGAGAGAACGAGAGAGAGAGAGAGAGAGAGAGAGAGAGAGAGAGAGAGAGAGATCAATGATGAATGAGAATCATTGATTGGCTGCCTCCTGCACACCCCACTCTCGGGATCAAGCATGCAACCCAGGCATGTGCCCTGACCCAGAATCAAACCATGACCTCCTGGTTCATGGGTTGACACTCAACCACTGAGCCATGCTGGCTGGGCCAGAATATATATTCTTAACTGCACATGGAATATTTTGGAAGACAGACACATGTTAGGACACAAAATAAATATTTACAAATTCAATTAGATTGAAATCATATCAAGCATCTTCTTGGACCACAATGATATAAACCTAGGAATCAACTACAATTAAAAAACCCAAAAACATTCAAACACATGCAAGCTAAATAGCATGTTATTAAGCAATGAATATGTTGCCAATGAGATCAAGGAATAAATAAATAAATAAAACTCTAGGAAACAAATGAAAATGAACACACATTAACCCAAAATCTATGGGAAACAGCAAAAGCAGTCCTGAGAGGGAGGTTCATAGCATTACAGGCCAACTTCAAGAAACAAGAAAAAGCTCAAATAAATTATCTAACCCTACAACTAAAATAATAAGAAAGAGAAAAACAATAAAAGCCCAGAGAAAGTAAAAGGAAGACTGTAATAAAAATCAGAGTCAAAATTAATGACCAAGAGACTGAGAAACCAATACAAAAGATCAATGAAACCAAGAGCTGGTTCTTTCAAAAGATAACCAAGATTGATGAATCTTTAGCCATAGAGTTGCTGAATAGGGTTGTTTGATGTTTCTCATCAAGAAACAAAGAGAGAAGATCCAAATAAACAAAATCAGAAATGAAAGAGACAAAGTAACAAGTGACACCACAGAAATATAAAGGATTGTAAGAAAATACTATAAACAACTTTTTCCCAACAAAATGGACAACCTGAATGAAATGGGCAAACATACAATCATCCAAAGCTTAATCAGGAACAATCAGAAAACTTGAATAGGCCAATAACAATTGTTGAAATTGAAGCAGTAATCAAAAAACTCCCAACAACAAAATCCATGGACTGGGTGGCTTCCAGGAGAGTTTTACCAAACATTCAAAGGAAAACTAACACCCATCCTCCTCAAACCATTCCAAAATATCTAAGAGGAAGGAGCACTTCCAAGCTCTTTTTACCAGGCCAGCATCATCCTAATTCCAAAACTGGATAAAGACACTACAAAGGAAGAAAATTACAGACCAATATCCCTAATGAACATAGATGCTAAAATCCTCAACAATATATTAGCAAACTGGATCCCTTAATACATTAAAAAGATCATACACCATGACCAAGTGGGATTTATTCTGGGGATGTAAAGCTGGTATAATATTCGCAAATCAATAAATACATCACACAAATAATGAAGGATAGCTGGGCTGATGTAGCTCAGTGGTTGAGTGTTGACACAGGAACCAAGAGATCACCAATTCGATTCCTGATCAAAGCACATGCCCAGGTTTCAGTCTTGATCCCCAGTAGGGGGAATGCAGTAGGCAGCCAATTGATGAGGTTTCTCTCTCATCTCATCAATGTTTTGATCTCTCTATCCCTTTCCCTTCTCTCTCTCTAAAAATCAATAAAAGCATATTTTTAAAAGACCTGTCCTCAAAAAACTATAGGACATTAAAAAAAAAAAACACAGCAAGATATAAACAAGTGGAAGCAAATACTGTGTTCATGGATTGGAAAAATTAATATCATTAAAATTTCCATACTACCCAGAGCAATCTATACAACTCAATGCAATGCCTATTAAAATAGCATTGGCATATTTCACAGATCTAGAACAAATATTTCAAAAACACATATGGAACCAAAAAGGACCCTGAATAGCTGCAGCAATCTTGAGAAAGAAGAAGAAATTGGGAGGGATCACCGGATACTGAACTCTACTACAAAGACATTGTGCTCAAAAAAACTTGTACAGTCACAAGAATAGGCATATAGATCAATGGAATTGAATAGAGAACCCAGAAATGGGCCCACACCAGTATGGTAAATTAATATTTGACAAAGGAAGCAAGAGCATACAATGGAGTAAAGACCATTTCTTCAGTAAATGGTGTTGGGAAAATTAGACAACTACATGCAAAAAAATTGGACAAGTACATGCAACTTACACCATACATAAGAATAAACTGAAAATGGATAAAAGACTTAAATGTAAGTCATGAAACATAAAAATCCTAGAAGATGCCCAGCCAGCATGGCTCAGTAGTTGAGTGTTGACCTATGAACCAGGAGATCATGGTTCTATTCCCAGTCAGGGCATGTGCCCAGGTTGTGAGCTCAATCCTCAGTAGGGGGCATGCAGAAGGCAAAGGATCAATGATTCTTATCATTGATGTTTCTATCTCTCTCCCTCTTCCTTCTTCTCTGAAAGCAATAAAAATATTTTTTTAAAGTTGGTATTGCTTTAAAACAAAAAATTCTTTAAGAAAACACATGCAGTAAAATATCAGACATTTCACGTAGCAGAATTTTCACCAATACAAAGGGCAAGAGAAACAAAGAAAAAAATACGCAAATAGAACTATATCAAAGTCAAAAGCTTCTGCACAGGAAAAAAAAAAAAACAAACTCCATCCTCAAAATGAAAAGGGATATCACTGTATGGGAGAACATACTTGCCAATGATATATCTGATAAGGGGTTAGTTTCCAAAAATATAAAGAACTCATACAACTCAACACCAGGAAGACAAATGATCCAATTTTAAAATGGGCAAAGGTCCTGAATAGACACATCTCCAAAGAGGACACACTGATGACCAATACACATATGAAAGGAAGCTCATGTCACTAATCATCAGAAAGATGCGAATTAAAATGACTGAGTTATCGTCTCACACCTGCCAAAATATCTACCATCAATAAATCAACAAACAACATGTGTTGCTAAGAATGTGGACAAAAGGGAATCCTTGTACACTGTTCCCGGGATAGCAAATTGGTGCAGCCACTATGGAAAACAATATGGAGTTTCCTCAAAAAGATTAAAAATAAAACTACCTTATGACTCAGCATTTCCACTTCTGGGTATATAACTGAAGAAATCCAAAACACTAATTTGAAAAGCAATATGTACCCCTTTGTTCATTTCAGTTTAATTTACAATAACCAAGAAATGGAAGCAACCCAAGTTCCCATCAATAGACAAGTGGATGCTATGAAAGGCTGCCCCACAAAAGGTGCAAAACACGTGAAAGACAGTGTGGCAAAGGGAAAGCAGTGTGGTTCTGGGGAGAGAAAAAGCCACGGTTTTGTTGTTGTTTTGTTTTGTTTTGTCTTTGTTTTTATCCTCTAAACTCAGAAACAGGACTTTTCCATTGAAATTACTCACCCGAGGCTTTGGTCCAGGGAAGGAGGCATGGACTTGAGGTGCCTGAGGAGAGGCTGGGGAGGGAAGCAGGGCAGGGAGATGTGGCCAAGAGTCCTGCATAGGAACATTCTTAAGCCTCCAAACCTAAGGGGCAAATTCTTCTCAGAAGAGCTTGCCCCTCCCAGTAGCTTCAGGGCAGGTGATACAGCCTGCCACACCCTGCATTTTGAGCTTTACAGAGGAAACAAAGGCAGAAGCCAAGTTTACTGGTCTGAATAGTCCCAAGGAGCCCTCAGTGACTGGATTGAAAGAGGAGCCATCTGCTCCACTATTCTGGGATCCAGACTGATAAAAATTCCAGGTTGCCAGCCAACCCCATTGGTCTCCATACAAGGATTTCTGACTAACCAAGGGCAGATTAATATTTTGGGCCATTCATGGAGGAGTCGCTCTAGGTCAGGGAATAAACACCCATCTTATTCCCAAAAAGCAAAACAGCACCAAACCCACCTAAAGCCCTGTCAGAAACAGACACTTGAGTGATTAAGATTGACAGCTGGCAGACAGGCAGAGGGCAGGCTGGCCAAGGCCTGCAGAGACAGACATAAGCAGAAGACCAGTGGATCGCTTGGAGCTTCAAACAGGGTGCTAAAAGGCAAAAGACAGTACCTGACAGTGGTTATCACTTAAGTACCTCACAGGAAGCCCAGAATTGGCAGACAGAACAGAAGAGAGGGGTCCTAAACCAGCTCCCATGGGGCATTAAAACTCGGCTGAAGTGAACACTTCACTTTTTTTATTAATTTTTATTTTTATTATTATTTTCTTTGAACCTTTTTCTTCCTCTCTTTTCTTTTTTTCCTCCTGTTTTGCTTCTCCTTTCCCCATTTTAGTTTTTCCCTTTCCTTCTTCCCCTTTTTTAAAATTGATCTTCTTAATCTGCTTTATTGATGTTATTATTCAAGCCTCTGTTGGTTTATTCATATATCTAATTTCCTCTTCCCTGCTCCTACTCTATTTCCCCTTCTCTTATCTTTTTGTTCATTACTCAATTTTTTAAATTTTTTTCTCTCTTCTCTTGCTTTTTTCTTCTCCTAATTTTTTAAGTTGTTTCACTGCCTAAATTTAGGCCTACCTGCTCTCTCCTCTATTCTCCTTTTCAAAAATAAATATTTTTTATTTTTTATTTTTTCTTCTTGTCTTCACATTTTTTTCTCCCTCCCCTACTCTAAACCATGGTCCTTCCCCTATTCCTCCAATTCCTTGACCTTATTTTCTTTATTTAAGCTCTGCATCTACTCCACCCTTTTTCCTGGGTGTATTTTGTTTGTGCTTTTTGGTTTATTTGTTTGTTTTTTTGTTGTGTTTTCTCCCCGTCTTCTTTCTTCCTTCCTTTCTTTCTTTCTTTCTTTCTTTCTTTCTTTCTTTCTTTCTTTCTTTCTTTCTTCTTTTTTGTTTCTTATATTCATTCTTGCTCTCTTTTCTCTTTCCTAATTCTCATTTCTCTGATAGTCACTTTTATTGGAATTATAGGTGTTTTGTGTACATTCGTGTTCTGCTCTTTCTGTGTCATGTCTTGTGTTGTATTTTGTGCTGTTCAGTCAGCACCTCAAAACAGTTGGCATGACGTGGTAGGGAGCAAATCAAATAATCAGACACCCTGAGAGGAGACTCTGTCCATGAAAGGGACAATAACATTCAAAACCCAACTACATCAGGAGAACCCAAATATCTCAAGGAGAAAGTATCCCTTGAACACCCAGCCCAGGAGACCTAAAAGACTGTACCACTGGGTCCCACAAAACATCTACTACATAAGACCAATTCAAAAAAGCTGGGTGGCATAGCAGTTTGATCTAATACATAGAAACAATTACAAAGGAACAAAAAAAAAAAATGGGAAGACAAATAAACAACCCCCAAATAAAAGAAAAGGAGGAATCACCAGAAAAGGAATGAAATGAAATGAAATGGAGGCAAGCAATTTGTCAGAGTAATGGTTATAAGGATGCTCAAACGACTGGATGAGAAATTCACCAACAAATATAAGAATCAAGAGGAAATGAAGAATGACATAGTTGCAATAGAGAACACCCTGGAAGTTTTCAACAGTAGATTAGAAGAAGCTGAGGACCAAATCAGTGAGTTAGAAGAAAAGGTAGAAAAAGCAGCTAAGCAGAGCAGCAACAGAAAAAAAAAAAATTAAAAAGCAGGAGGAGAGTCTAAGGAAGCTTTGGGACAACATGAAATGAAACAACATCTACATAATAGGTATGCCAGAAGGAGAGGAAGCTGAGCAAGGAATAGAAAACCTGTTTGAAGAAATAATGACAGAAAATTTCCCTGATTTGGGGAAGGAAAAAATCCACAAGTCCAAGAAGCACACAAAATCCCAAATAAGATGAACCCAAAAAGACCCACACTAAGACACATCATAATTAAATTGGCAAACACCAATGACAAAGTAAGGATCTTAAAGGTGGCCAGAGATAGACAGAAAGTTACCTACAAGGGATCTCCCAGTAGACTATCAACTGATTTCTCAACTGAAACACATCAGGCCAGTAGGGAATGGAATGAAATATACAGAGCGATGCAAAGCAAGGACCTGAATCTAAGAATACTCTATCCAGCAAGGCTATCATTCAAAGTTGAAAGTGAAATCAGGAGCTTCACAGGCAAAAAAAAAAAGGTTAAGGGAGCTTATTACCACCAAACCAGCAAAGCAAGAAATGAAATGCTAAAGGGACTGTTGTAAAAAAAAAGGGGGGGGGGGGGGGAAATAGAAAAGGAAGAAGGAAGACAGGCATAAAGAATAAAAATGGCAAAAACAAGTACCTACAAATAATAATATTAAATGTAAATGGATTAAATGCTCCAATCAAAGACATAGGGTAGCTTAATGGATAAGAAAACATGACCTATATATATGCTCTCTACAAGAGACCCACCTTAGAACAAAAGACTCACAGACTGAAAGTAAAGGAATGGAAAAAAATTTTTCAGTCAAATGAAAATGAAAAAAAGCTGGGGTAGAAATATTTATATCTGACAAAATAGACTTCAAAGTGAAAGCTGTAACAAGAGATAAAGAAGGTCACTTCATAATACTAAAGGAATCGATGCAACAAGAGACTATAACTCTGAGAAACATATATGCACCCAATACAGGAGCATCTAAATATATAATAAAAAAAAAAACTTCTGGATGATATCAAGGGAGACATTGACAGCAATACAATCATAGTAGGGGACTTTAATACCCCACTGACATCACTGAATAAATCTTCTAGACAAAAAATCAACAAGGAAACAGCAATCCTAAAGGACACTCTAGAACAGATGGAACTAATTGATATCTTCAGAACATTCCACCCCAAAGCTACAGAATATACATTCTCCTCAAGTACACATGGGACATTTTCAAAGATAGACCACATGTTAGTGCACAAGCTAACACTCTACAAATTTAAGAAGATTGAAATCATATCAAGCATCTTCTTAGGCCACAATGGCAAGAAATTAGAAGTCAGCTACAATAAAAATGCTCAAAACAATCAACTACATGGAAACTAAATAGCATGCTATTAAACAATGAATGTGTTACCGAAGAGATCAAAGAATAAAATTTTTAAAAATCCTGAAAACAAATGAAAATGAACACACAATAATCGAAAACCTATGGGAAAAAGTTAAAGCAGTCCTGCTAGGGAAGTTCATAGCACAACAGGCCTACCTAAAAAAAAAAAAAGAGAGAGAGAGAGAGAGAGAAATTGTAGTAAGTTATCTAACAGTACAACTTAAAGAATTAGAAAGAGAACAACAAGAATAGTGCAGAACAAGTAGAAGGAAGGAAATAATAAAGATCAGAGCAGAAATAAATGACATAGAGACAAAAAAAAAAAAAACAACAACACACACACACACACACACACACACACACACACAAAATATCAATAAAACCAAGAGCTGGTTCTTTGAAAGGATAAACAAGATTTATGGACTTCTAGCCAAGCTCACCAGGAAACAGAAAGAGGGGACCCAAATAAACAAAATCATAAATGAAAGAGGTGAAGTAACAACTAACAAGTACCTACAAATAACACAGAAATATAAAGAATTGTAATAAAATACTATGAATGACTTCATTCCAACAAACAGGACAACCTAGACAAAATGGACATATTCCTAGAAAAATACAACCTTCCAAATCTCAATCGGGAAGAATCAGAAAACCTGACTAGCCCAATAACTACTGATGAAATTGAAGCAGTAATAAAAAACTCCCAGCAAACAAAAGCCCTGATCCAGATGGATTCATGGAGGTGTTTTACCAAATATTCAGAGAACTAACCCCTCTACTCCTCAAACTATTCCAAAAAAATTCAAGAGGAAGGAAAACTTCCCAACGATTTTTATAAAGCCAGCATCATCTGATTCCAAAACCAGATAAAGATGGCAAAGAAAGAGAACTACAGGCCAATATCCTTGAAGAACATAGACGCTAAAATCCTCAACAAAATGTTAGCAAACTGGATCCATCAATACATGACAAAGATTATACATCATGACCAATGACCAAGTGGGATTTATTCCAGGGATGCAAGGCTGGTTCAGTATTCACAAATCAATAAATGTGATACAGCCCATAAACAGATGCAAGACAAAAATCACATGATCATATCAATCGATCCAGAAAAAGCATTTGACAAAATCCAACACCCTTTTTTGATAAATACTCTCAGCAAAGTTGGAATGAGGGAACATACCTCAACATAATAAAGGCTATATATGACAACCCTACATCCAACGTCATATTCAATGGGCAAAAACTAAAACTATTTCCCCTAAGAACAAGAACAAGACAGATATGCCCTCTTTTAACATTCTTGTTCAACATAGTACTGGAAGTCCTGGCTATAGTGATCAGACAAGAAGAAGAAATAAAAGGCATCCAAATTGGAAGGGAGGAAGTAAAACTCTCACTATTCACAGATGACATGATACTGTGCATAGAAAACCTTAAAGACTCCATCAAAAAACTACTAGCTTTAATAAATGAATTCAGAAACATAGCAGGATACAAAATTAACACCCAAAAATCCATAGCATTTTTATACACTAATAGTGAACTCTGAGAAAGAGAAACTAAAACAACAATCCCATTTACCATTGCAACAAAAAATTTTTTTGAGATATTTAGGAATAAACTTAACCAAGGAGGTAAATGTCATGTACTCGGAAAACTACAGGACTTTAAAAAAAGAGATAGAGGAAATATAAACAAGTGGAAAAATATGCCATGTTCATGCATTGGTAGAATTGACATCATTAAAATGTCCATACCACCCAAAGCAATCTATAGATTCAATTCAATCCCTATTAAAATACCAACTACATATTTCACAGACCTAGAACAAATACTACAAAAATTTATATGGAACCAAAAGAGACCCCAAATAGCTGCAGCAATCTTGAGAACTAAGAGCAAAGTTGGAGGAATCACAATACCAGATATCAAGTTATACTACAAAGCCATTGTACTCAAAACAGCCTGGTACTGGCACAAGAACAGGCATATAGATCAATGGAAAGAAACAGAGAACCCAAGTCACTATGCTCATTTAATATTTGACAAAGGAGGCAAGATCATACATTGGAGAAGAGACAGTCTCTTCAATAAATGGTGTTGGGAAAATTGGACAGGTGCATGCAAAAAAAATGAAACTAGACCTCCAACTTACACCATACACAAGAATAAACTCAAAATGGATAAAAGACTTAAATTTAAGATGTGAAATCATTAAAGTCCTAGAAGAAACTATAGGCTCCAAAATCTCAGACATCACTCATAGCAATATGTTTACCAATACATCTCCTAGGACAATGGAAACTAAGGAGAAAACAAATAAATGGGACTACATGAAAATAAAAAGCTTCTGCACTGCAAAAAAACCATCGTCAAAATAACAAGAGAGCCCACTACATGGGGGAACATATTTGTCAATGATACACCTGATAAGGGGTTAATTTCCAAAATATATACGGAACTCATACAACTTAACAAAAGGAAGACAAACAATCCAATCAAAAAAATGGGCAAAGGACCTAAATAGACACTTCTACAAAGTGGACATACAGAAAGCCAAGAGGCATATGAAAAAATGCTCAAACTCACTACTCATCCAAGAAATGCAAATCGAAACAATGATATATCACCTGTCTCCTGTCAGAATGGCTATCTATCATCAACAAATCAACCAACAACAAGTGTTGGGCGAGGTTGTGGAGAAAAGGAAACCCTAGTACGCTGCTGGTGGGAATGCAGACTGGTGCGACCACTGTGGAAAACGGTATAGAGTTTCCTCAAAAAAATTTAAAATGGAACTCCCATTTGACCCAGTAATCCCACTTCTAAGAATATATCCTAAGAAACCTGAAACACTCATCAGAAAGGATATATGCACCCCTGTGTTCATAGCAGCGCAATTTACAATAGCTAAGACTTGGAAACAGCCTAAGTGTCCATCAGCAGATGAGTGTATAAAAAAACTATGGTACATTTACACAATGGAATACTACATGTCAATAAAAAAGAAAGAACTCTTACCATTTGCAACAGCATGGATGGACCTGGAGAATATTATGCTGAGCAAAATAAGCCAGTCAGAGAAAGAAAAGTATCACATGGTCTCACTCATATGTGGAATCTAATGAACCAAATAAACTGATGATCAATAATAGACCCAGAGTCATAGAAGCCTGAACAGACTGTTGATCCTCAGAGGGAAGGCAGGGGAGGTTGGGTGGGAAGAGATCAACCAATGATCTTGTATGCATATATGCATAACCTGTGGACACAGACAATGGGATGTTGAGGGCCTTGGGGGGGGCAGTAATGGGAGCAGGCTGGAAGAGGTTAATGGTGGGGGGAGGAGAACCTATGTAATACTTTCAACAATAATGATTTTTTAAATGCCCAACTGGACATAAATAAATTATGGTCCAACTAAAATATGGAATATTATGCAAGCATTACATTTTATATTTCCAGAGACTTTTTAATGAGAAAGAGATGTGTTTAAGAGATTATACTTTTTAAAATATTTTCTTACATATATTATTTAATTAGTACTAAAGTTAAATATTACTAATTGCCACTGTTAAGTATTCTTAAATAATAGCATGTATGTAACAGAAAACTAAATAAAACAGAAAAATATATTTTTTAAAAAGAGTTATACTTTTTATTCAGAAATAAACTATATATGGCATGATTTCACTTTCTTTTGAAGGAGAATTATGTATGTGCATATAAAATATATATATATATATGCTTTGTAAAAATACACATAGATTTTAAGAAATAAAATAAAATCAAGCAATGGAATGATGAACATTGGTCCCAGATTATAAGTCCCTGGTTAAGAAGGGGTGCAGAGGATGGGATGAGGTGAAAGTAACCATTTAGTTACATAAAGGTCATTGTCAAGGACATGGCTTTTATTTGGGGAGGTGGGTTCATGGGTTCTTATCCCCTAATCAAAAGTAAAATGAAATAACAATAAATCATGAAAAAAAAGAAAATGTGATACATATATGTAATGGAATTTTACTCAGCCATAAAAAGACACAGTGAAATCTTACATTTGCAACACCATGGATGGACCTAGGGGGTATTATGCTAAGTGAAATAAGTCAGACAGAGAAATAATTCAAATACCATATGATTTCACCCAGCTGGCGTGGCTCAGTGGTTCAGCATTGGCCAATGAACCAGGCGGTCATGGTTCAATCCCGGTCAGGGCATATGCCTGGATTGGAGGCTCAATCCCCAGTGTGGGGTGTGCAGGAGGCAGCCGATCAATGATTCTCTCATCATTTATGTTTCTATCTCTCTCACCTTCTCCTTTCCTCTCTCTCTAAAATTCAATAGAAGCATATTTTTAAAAAATAAAAATAAATAAGTAAAAATATCATATGATTTTACTTACATGTGGAATCTAAAAAACAAAATAAATGAACAAATATAACAGAAATAGACTCAGATATGAGAACAAATTGAGGGTTGCCAGATGAGAGGTGGGCTGAATGAAAAAGATGAAGGGATTAAGAAGTACAAATTGGCGGTTACAAAATAGTCACAGGGATATAAATTACAGCATAGGAAATATAGTCAATAATATTGTAATGACTGTATGGTGCCAGGTGGGTACTGGAAATATTGGGGAATTACTTAATAAAGCATATGATTGTCTAACCACTATGCTGTGCACCTAAAACTAATACAAAATAATATGGAATGTCAACTGAAATTGAAAAAAAAACTTTTTTTAATGTACAGGCCATCAATAATGCTTGGTACCAAGTCAGTCATTTCAGGTCCAGGAAAACAACTACTTTCTGTGTTGGGACAGTTTTTTAAAATGATCCAGAAGCAAAAGTTACGCCCTGCTGCTGTGGCCTCTGCATCGTGCATGACTGGACGGATTTCCTAGCTGCTCTCCCATCTTCTTAACTGCATTTTATCTGTGAAAATGCTGAAATGTTTGCCTAATGCTCTTCTCCTTGGTACCCAGAGTATGTGGAATCTGCTAAAAGCATAGCTCCTACTTTTGCTCCTTCTGAAAACAGTACTACAGTAGGGTTGGGGGCACATCTCTTTTGAAGTTATTTTACTATTAATGGTGTCTTTATTACAGATTTTTAGAAATAGATCATCTATGAAGTGTACCCCAATCAAGTTTTAAAAAACACAATATTACCTACCACACCATACAAAAGTATGTGATCAGTCTACCTATGATGCAATATACGTGACGGTGAAAACAGTATGCTTTTACTACTTTTCTCATCATGTCACCAAATGTTTGGTACCAAAGGATATGAGGGCTTGAGAGTTCATAATGCAAATATTATTTCTAAGTCATGACTAATTGAATGTGTGAAGATGTGAGTAAATTTAGGCATAAAAAATAGCTTATGATATGATTTCAGGGTGAGAGTATGGACAACTTTAACTGGGGAGTACGCAGACGATCTCTGGACAGTCTGGACAAGTGTGACATGAAGCTTCTGGAGGAGCACCAGCTTTCAGGAAGCTCTCCCAGCCTAAACAAAATGAACCACGAGGACTCTGATGAATCGTCTGAGGAGGAGGACCTGGCCACCAGCCAAATCCTAGAGCACTCGGACCTCGTGAGTAAAACTCTCCCACTGTGGGAACTGGCAGACGTGTTTCTGGAACTAGAGCAGTAGCAGTGTCCAGTTGCAGTTAAAGAAACTTCCAGAGCTGCTAAACCAAAACGTGAACCATCATGTGGTGTCAAACTGAATCTCAGTGGCCTCTTCTCTGTAAGTTGTACACGGAAGCAAATGCTGGGTGTTTGTTATACTATTAACAATCTCTGGATGCCATCAGATCTGTTAGGGCCTAGATTTCCCCCAAATAACTTGCATTATGCTGAAACCTTTTAAAAATTCCTCAAATATCTGAAGTTTTAGGAACTATGACAGACATTTTGATGTGGTTATCTGTAAATGTGGGTGTTTGTGTGTTAAGAGTGCTATGCCATCACACCAGGTCGCCAGCTCCCAATTTTAAGTTCTAATAACAGTGAACTATGTACATTAAACAGGACCTATCAACCAACAACTAGCTTGCTCATACAATGGTCTATACTCTCATGGAAAGAAGAATTCGAGCTTTTGTGGAAACATCACACTGTATTTTTCTTTCCTTTGCTTTGTCAACAGATCATGAATCTCTCCCCTTCTGAGGAGGTCAACCCTGTGGAATCGCTCACATCAGCCTGTGAAATGACCCCCGCTGACTCTCATTCCTTTAGCACTAGAATGGCTAGCTTTGACTCTTCTTTGCCTGATACGAATAGTCTTCAGATTTCTGAGGGTTCCAAGGTGAAGAGATTTTGGCAATTATGATTGTAATTTTCTTAAAGGAAATGTCCTTCCAATTTTCTGAGAATTCTTAGGGGGTTGCAAGTAGAGGGTCTACCTTCATCTTTTTCTTTCTTCCTTTTTTTATGTAATTGAGTTTGTGCACCTAAGCCTATGTTTTAAGTTGTTTTATCCTCCTAACTTGAGCCGCCACTTCTTGTTGGTTGTAAGAGATTTGATAGGAGGTCTTCTAAAAATGAAACAGTCTGCATTTTCCATTCAGCATGAACACAGCTGATTAGTTAATGGCAGAACAAACTGGTATATGTCTGAGATCGCTGTGACTGGGAAACTGCTGTTTTTTGTCATGACTTTTATAAAACAATGTGCTGTTGAAGTGTGGGTGTGTGCATGTATTGGAGGAAATTTTTTCCTATGTAGGAACCAATTATACAATTTGTACATTGATTCAAGCCTCGCCTTTTGGCATACTATCAGAATTTTCAGTATTATGAACAAAACAGATTCACCCAAACAGCCCTTGCCAGGCTCTCTGAAGAGAAAAGTAAGTAATGAATACCATTTTCTTATTAATGGTCAGCTTAAAAGAAAAACCTAACAATGTATATTTAATTTAAAGCTTATTTATCAAAATTTCCAGAAAATATCCTCTCCATAAAACTAATTCCCACCTTGTATTCATATATAGGGTATCCCAAAAAAATGTACACACACACTTTGAATAATTACAAAGGCAGTTTTTTAAAATACATTTCATTTTAAAAATTGACCTATCAGCTGTTAAAGTGTGTATATATATTTGTGGGACATTCTGTATGTGCTCTTCAGATTAGAATTTTGTCTTCTCATATTAGACATACCAACATAACCTATTCCTATTAAGATAAAGTTGTCTTTATCTTGAGATTGGTCATAATAATATGTTTGAAAGAGAAAATAAAATAAGAAAAAAATTTATAAAAGTATATTCTTTCTAATACTTCTAATGGAAAAAAGTCATAATGGGGAAAAATGTAATATTCTGTATTCTTTTATGGTTCACTAAAAATGGATCTGAGATCTAGGAAAATCTTACATACTTTAAACCAAGAACAACCAACCAAATTGCATCACCTAAAAATATTGAAACTTAAAGAAAAGTTATTTCTAAGATTGCCCCATTGCAAAGGGACTATGATCAAGGATTCTTAGAATTAGTAGAGCCATTTTTTAGCCAAAAGGGGGGCCAGAAAGAAAATTTATCTGAGATTAAAACTCCAGAATCCTAAAATTAAGAAATTAAATTTCATGGAAAGGACATCACAAAATAAGTGTCAAGTTATTAGCACTTGATGTTTCTCATTCTTAGACTAAGCATTTTTCTATCTTTAATGCTAAGTTATATAGATTGCTCATGAAAAGCATTATCTAAATAATAATATTTTTATGGACACAGAGATATCATCTAATTCTATCAAGGAAAGATTGAGTTTAATTTCTGAAAAGCTATCTCTGTTTAACATAATCTGGTTTCTGCTATGTTTTATATACCTATGATGTTACAAAGAGAAAATAAAAGATATTTTTATAAGAACTCAGGTGTCCTCTAATAGATTAAGTTTATGTACACTAATAACCCAGACCAATCACCCATAGCCAGTATCATTGGCACCACTCCAGTTTTAGAAAGCAGCAAGAAACAGATATGGATAAGCCTCCAAAATCCAGTATTTATGAGCAATTCTTTTAAAGACATGAGACATGCTAATTCCCTAACACATCTTTAAACACCCCTTTTAATTTCCCTATTAATCCTCAATTAAAATACTAAATTGGTGGCAAGATGTCTGTGATAATGCTCTAAATTGTAGACATTTCTATTTTGCCCTGATTTTGTGTTTGTTTTAAGAAAATGATTCACTGAAGCATATATGTGTAATTTCTCTTCTCTTCTAGTCTGTAACCCAGTTGTCTTCCTTCTGCTCATAAAGAAAAGTCAGTTCTACAGCTTTTTTCCATTTTACTTGTTATGACTCCTTCCTGCCCCTCCCTGATCCCAGTTCTACCTGCCCTGCAGCCCTTTCATTTCGCTGCTTGTTCTACATTTTATAGTAACGAGGAAACAGCCCCTCACACGTCAGTGGATCTCAGAGGGTTTTCAGTGTGGAAAGGTCTGTCAGTGTGGCTGCTTAGTGATCACTGTGGAGCATTCATGCTCACTGGATACACTTCTTGAACAGCTACTGTACTGTAACTGAGGGTTCTAAATTCTAATTTCCATAGGTGAGGAGCTCTGTGTTGGAGAGTTATATCTGGATAGGCTGGGGTTGTTCAATGGGAGGCATTCCAAATCCATTGGTGGTATTTCTAACCCCAGCTCCAGCTCTGATGAGATACTAGGCAAGGCCTTTCTCACATGGGGCATAATTTCCTCATCAAATGTGGAGGTCAGAACAGGGGCACTGTGGTCTTTCCAATTTAGCCTCTGTATTCCATAATCATAGTCAAATGTGGTAACCTCCCGAGCCTCTTTGAAAACCATTGTGAAGAAGAATGAAAAGTAAAAAAAGAAGAGTACTTCAGATGGTTCCTGAGTCTGCTTATAGAAATGGATGACATTATAACTAGAAAACAAATGCCCCCAACTTCTGTCACTGTCAGGATTTCAGCCTCTTTTCCTTCAGTTGAACAGACTTGCCCATATATCTTATATATTGTGGGGTCTTTTCTCTATTCATTTTCCAGGCTGAAGCTGTACAGGAGGCGGAGGAGACCACCATACATGAAGATGATCTTTCTACTTCTATCAATGAACTCCCAGCAACTTTTGAATGTAGTGATAGCTTTAGTCTGGATATGACTGAGGCAGAAGAAAAAAGCAACCAAGCCCTGGACCAGTTCACTCTGGCAAGGTAGAGAAGCCCTTGGCAGAAATACGTGGTGCCAGTATGCGTGGCCCGTGGGAGTGCACTCACTCTGACTCAAGTTGAATGTCATACTCACGCTGCTGGGACCTCCTAATGAAGGAGTCCAAACTGACACATAACCTAGAGGGCTCCTAGTGGGTTGGAATCATCCATCTCCAGTAGGGCCTATGTGGAACCAAAAAGGTTCTTATAAAGCCACAGAGTAACAAAAAGCCAATGAGGACATGGTCTTTGTGAGCTTTGAAAATAAGCAAGATTGGCAAGTCTCAGAAATGAGTTCTTTCCATTTTGAACTGAAAGACCAGAACAAGAGGTTCTTTATAAGCTAAATACCTACGCTTTTTCGAGCGGATGGCTTCTAGCCTCATATTTCTGAAACGAGTGAGATATAGTCAGCGAATACAAATGGGGAAAAATTTAAAGAGGAATAGAGATGTAAACCCTAATGTGGCATCTAGACTAAATCACAGGCTACAGGCTTACTTCAGGAGAAGAAAATCAGAATTCTAAAATCACTCCTCTGAACATTGAAAATAAGTAAAATCTTCTGATATGGCTAGACAAAGGGCCCCTGTTACAGTGGCCAGTATCCCCTCACCAAAGAGCTTATGGTAATGCCCAGAGGAAGATCTGCCTTTTAACCTTTGTTCATAATCTCTCCTTTCTTCATTCCTCTCTGCATTCCTCTTTCCTTTCCTCCTTCCACTTTTCTTCTGGGCATTTATGCATTTGCCCTCGTTAAGGAAAAGATAAAAGATTCAAATTTTTTGTTCTAATTTTTCACAATGAAAAATGCCAAGAACTGAAAGGGCACAGAAAAGCATGTTACTGTGTCTTGAGAGTGGCCATCTAGACATGTGAGAGAGAGTTGCTGAAGGCTAAAAGAGGAACCAAATCTGTAGAAAGGAATCAAAATTGGAAGAATCACAGAAATTCTAGAAGTAAAAATTCTATTTTCTGGAATCTCAGAGACCTTTGAATGAAAGCCAAATTCCCAGAGCATACCTCAAACAAAGGAATGGACAGAGTAGGACCCCTCATGAGGCTGACTCAGGAATAGCACTTACACCACACTGTAAGGAAGGACATCACTTCTTGACACAGTCATCATTTCTTCCAGCTTTGGAGAAGGTGACAGGAGAGTCTCTCCCCCGCCCTCACCCTTCTTCTCGGCCATCCTTGCTGCGTTTCAGCCTGCAGCCTGTGACGATGCAGAGGAAGCCTGGCGCAGCCACATCAACCAGCTCATGTGCGACTCCGATGGCTCCTGTGCTGTGTACACGTTTCACGTGTTCTCTTCCTTGTTTAAGGTACCATGCTCACCTCAAGTCAAAACAGTTGGGCTCTCTTGGGAGCCAGCTAACTTCTCATTTAAGAAGGGATTGCTGTTTAGTTCTGGGTTTATACTATTTTCTCCTCCAAACATCCATCTCTCTCTCTCTCTCTCTCTCTCTCTTTCCCCTCTGACTTCATCCTTTCTTCTGTTCAACCTTAATCTATTCAACCTTCTCACACTGGTATTGTGAAGATCTTGCCCTCAAATAACCAAGGGGGTGAGGGCATGAGCGGGGGGTGGGGGAGCAATGGGGGGATAAGGACACATAAGTAATACCTTAATCAATAAAGAAAAAAAAATGACTTAGGCTGCCATGATGTCCTGCTCACTTCTTACATTCTGGCCTTTATTGGTGCCATGAATCCCAGGCCACCATGATATCAGGACCATTAAGTGAAATCTTCCTCCAAGCCCCTCCACCATTTCTGCTTTTCTCTGAGACCTCTCCTGCATTTTTTTTCTCCTTTATCTGTGTTTTTCCTTTCTTTGTCTTTTATCCCCCCTAAGAATTCCTTAAACATGCTAGGGGTGGCTATGAACAATTGCTTATTTCCCTTAGCTGATTCTAAACAGATGGGAGGTCATCATTTGAGTCTGCTGTGTGAACCACAGCCCATCTAGTCCCTATAATGCCCTTGTGCAAATTGGAACCAATGTCCCTCCCACCAGAGGGTTGCAGTACCAGATGTGGCCAGCAGGGGGAGAGGCTGGATTTCACACACACACACTAGCCAGGTACCTGGGGATCTTAGACACACAGCTACATATAAGTGTCTCTTGTGTGGGGCACCTTCAGATTCAACTTGTTAGCTTCAAGCACATTTAAAAATGACTCAACTACAGAGATGACAAGAACTCAACTTCTGGTTGGTGCTTAAAAGTTTATTTTTATGCCTGCCCATCTCTGACTTGCAAAATTGTATTTGTCTTACTCTGAACATTTACTCTCCAAATTTCATCAAATGTTGGCAGAGGTGGGAGACAACCGAAGAAGAGAAAAGGTGCCTTGTTAGGAAGAAGCTCAAAGGTCTTTAAGCATCATTGTAGTTAACTAGCCTTGTGTGCTGTGTTTAAAGCAGATATTGACTCAGCCATGAAGATGAGGTCATAGTTGAAGATTTACTGACATGGAAACATGGTTACCATATAGTTTAAAAGAAAACTGGTGTTAAATATATATATAGAATACTGATCCTCTTTTTAATGCCTAGAAAATAATGAAGATTATACACTAGCATTTCATTGTAGTTTATTTGGGGTAATGAAATTATGGTTGTCTTTTATTTCTTCTTTTTACTTTATTTCAAGTTCCTATTTTCCTATAATGAAAATGCTTTTCTTGAATTATTTTCAGAAAAGCATTTTTCTTAACTTTATTTTTAATAATGCATAAAACAGAACTGCCACTGATAATACAAGGAAAAAAATGGAAAATAACTATGCAGTTCCAACTTTGAATGGACATGAATAATTGATAGATAAGTGGGGACATGAGTTAGAACCCAACTATACATTGTTAGATGTTGAGTTCTGTAGAGTATATCAGAGACAGGGACGATGACTTGGTTAGACTCAGGGATGAGCCCTCTAACCACCTTCAGAAAGAGCAATGGCAAGAAAATAAGGAACTATATAAGAAGTACAAAATGAATAAACTGGAATCATCTGCCTTAAATCATTTTAAATTCAAGAAGTTGTCATTTAGTTAATATAAAAGCAAAATATATTTTTCAGCCCAGAGGCCCTTTATATGACCCATTTTTGGTAAATTTTAGACCATGGTTACTCACTGAGTGTTATTTGTGCTGCTGTCTCTCAAGTTTTTCAATTTACTTTCAGTGGAACCTATAAGAAGTTTAAGTGGACAAACTAAGATTGTGTTTGAGATTAACTGGGGACTATAAGAGCTTCCAGGCTTAAGACAGAAAACAATTGGCTGCTTAAAGATAAAAATTCCAGAAACACCCTAACATTAAACCAGATTGAAATTTAAGAACAAACTACCAGAAAGCTACCATTTGAGGTCAATTTCATTGTTAAGGGTTCAAAAGCAAAGTAATTTCTTATTTAGATTTTTAAATAATGGTGAATAATGCATATCTAAGTTTGGCTGTTGTAGTAACTTTGTCTTATTTAGTTACTAGACTATTCATGCTCAATTTTATAGTTCTGAGCAATACTTTTCTCTTCACTTAGAGAAGTTATCTCCTCTTGTACCTGAACTATCCTCCAAATTACATGCAAATCCCTGATTCTTTGTCATGTCGGTGAGTGAAGCCTCCTTATGTCCCTTCTCCTATTCCCTGGGCAGGTAATGGTGTCTTTCTTTGACGACCCAGTAGCTGGCACCTTCACTAGCACACAATATGTGCTCAGTAAATGTAAGAAGAATGAACAGAAATGTAGCTTAATGGAAATCTTAAACTTACAGCTTCTGATTTAATGTCAATAAACCAACAGGCTGTTACATGAGCTGGGAGATGGGACTGGGCCCCTGCAGGTGGTACATTAGGTTTGGATTTCTTTTTTCATCATTGTATTGATGAATCCCCATGGAGTTTATCTGAAATAATAATACAAATGTGTACTTCCTGTTTTGGTTTTAATATTATATATAGCCTTAAGAACTTTCTTAACTACTACCAAATACCATGTGATTGAAGGCAATCACAGTATCAAAATGTGCTAGAATTGAAATACATTTCAGACATGGAGTCTATTAATCTCCTGTCATGTCCTCACCATGTCTGTTTACTATTTTCCAACATTCTTCTGTGTATATGAACACCACATTTTCCTGTATTTCAGTGGGTTTTAGAGGAAGCAGAGAGGAAGTAATTGAAAAAATAATTTCATTTTAAAAGCAAGGAAATGGCTTCTAATGATTCAGTTTGGACATCTTTCCAAGTGTCTTGGTCAGTATATTTCCTTCCAGCTATTCCTGTGTTAGAATATTGTCATTACATCACACAGTGCCACCAAATTATAGGATGTGTTCATATGAAATTCAGGAGGACAAAACTGAATTTATGTTCCTTAAATAGCACCTGCCTTTTTATGTGACTCTAAAGTTCCCTGGAAGATACAGCTTCTCAGTACAATAAATAATAAATTCAGATTTCACCTTATCCTTAGGTAAAATGAGAACCCCAAACTGTTTGGGGGACCTGAATCCCACTCCCAGCTCTGCCACTATACTAGCTGTTGTGATGCTAGACATGGCATCTCCCAATACTTTCTCTTTAACATTCTGTCAGGGTTTTTGTTTTTGTTTCGCACAGAAAGGGAATGTAACAAAATAAAGACAGATGTATGTTATGTATTATACCAGGATTTCTAGATAGAAAAAATAAATAATATGCAACATGGTTGGCATTTACCTAGCATAACGTATAACAAACTGCTGTGGCTTTGGGGCCATGCAAATTTTTCCATAACCAGGAAGATCAGCTTTACCATAGATGAGATTCTACAACTCAAAAAGTATGAGACCTCTTTGGAGAAAGTCAATGCTTAGGATTGGAATTATTTTTTCGTTAATTATTTTGTTCTTTTGGTTAAAGATATTGTGTGTTAGATATTGGGAGACTAAAAATGTCCTCATTGGGGCACTGACACAGGCACAGTGAATCAGACTTTTTCTAATTCTAGTTTTTTTTTTTCAGGCAATACAGGAGGAACCATAACTTTTAGGAAGTGTTACACATTTCTGGGAGGAATGTGAATGCTGGAGTCAGGCTCACCCTTATACTATTACTTACTAGTTGCATGAGCTTTAAGCAAGTAACTTCACCTCTCTTTTTTTTTTTTAAATAAATCTTTATTGTTCAGATTATTACAGATGTTCCTCTTTTTCCCCCCATAGCTCCCCTCCACCTGATTCACCCCCACTCCCATGCCCTTATCCCCCGCCACTGTCCTCATCCATAGGTGTAAGATTTTTGTCCAATCTCTTCCCGCACCTCTCACGCCCCCTTCCCCCTGAGAATTGTCAGTCCACTCCCTTTCTATGCCCCTGATTCTATTATATTCACCAGTTTATTCTGTTCATCAGTTTTTTTATTGACTTGATTTTTAGATTCACTTGTTGATAGATATGTATTTGTTGTCACTTTGTTGTTCAAAATTTTTCTTTACCTTTTTCTTCTTCTTCCTCTTCTTAAAGAATACCCTTCAGCATTTCATATAATCCTGGTTTGGTGGTGATGAACTCCTTTAGCTTGTTCTTTTCTGTGAAGCTCTTTATCTGACCTTCAATTCTAAATGATTGCTTTGCTGGGTAGAGTCATCTTGGATGTAGGTTCTTGCTGTTCATCACTTTGAATATTTCTTGCCACTCCCCTTCTGGCCTGCATAGTTTCTGTTGAGAAATCAGCTGACAGTCGTATGGGTACTCCCTTGTAGGTAACTAACTGTTTTTCTCTTGCTGCTTTCAAGATTCTCTCTTTGTCTTTTGCTCTTGGCATTTTAATTATGATGTGTCTTGGTGTGGTTCTCTTTGGATTCCTTTTGTTTGGGGTTCTCTTCACTTCCTGGATTTGTAAGTCTATTTCTTTCACCAGGTAGGGAAAGTTTTCTGTCATTATTTCTTCTAATAGGTTTTCAAAATTTTGCTCTCTCTCTTCTTCTGGCACCCCCATAATTCAGATGTTGGTACGCTTGAAGTTGTACCGGAGGCTCCTTACACTATCTTCATATTTTTGGATTCTTTTTTCTTTTTGTTTTTCTGGTTGGGTGTTTTTTGCTTCCTCATATTTCACATCTTTGGTTTGATTCTTGGGGTCCTAAAGTCTACTATTGGATTTCTGTATATTATTCTTTATTTCAGACAGTGTATGCTTAATTTCTGACTGGTCCTTTTCCATTTTTTTTGGCATTCTCATTAAGATCCTTGAAGGTCACACTAAGTTCCTCAGAAGTCTCATTAAGTTTCTCAGCGGTTTCTAGAAGTTTCTTGAGTAACCTTATAACTGTGGTTTTGAACTCTATATCCAGTAGTTTGCTTTCCTCCATTTCTTTCATTTGTGACATGTTTCTTTTTCTCCACATTTTGGCTGCTTCCCTGTGTTGATAGAGTGACTTTGTGTGGTAGGTGACCTATAGGGTCCAGTGGCTCAGCCTCCCCAATCACCTGAGGTGGACAATCTTGGTGTACCCCTTTGTGGGCTGGGTGCACAGTCTTGTTGTAGTTAAGTCTTTTTTTTTAAATATATTTTTTATTGATTTTTCACAGAGAGAAAGGGAGAGGGATAGAGAGCTAGAAACATCGATGAGAGAGATACATCGACCAGCTGCCTCCTGCACACCCCCCACCAGGGATGTGCCCACAACCAATGTGCATGCCCTTGACCGGAATCGAACCTGGGACCTTTCAGCCCGCAGACCGACGCTCTATCCACTGAGCCAAACCAGTTTCGGCTTAAGTCTTGATTGCTATTGGTACACTGGGAGGAATTGACCTCCAGGCCAATTGGCTGTGAGGGTCAGCTGTGTCTATAATGGAAGAACTGCTGTGCTGGGGACACCCTTATGGGGCAGGATTTGCTTCAGTGGGGCTTTGGTGCTCACTGAGTCTGCCTCTTGAGTGTGTCCCTTATGTATGTGAGGAGTTGAAATCTGGTGTCATCTCACACTGACCACTAGGTACACTGGCTTCTGGATCTCCAAGGATGTGCAAGTCAGCTACTGTCTGAGGCCACCCAGCAGGAGCTACAGCAAGATCTTCAGATTTCTCCTCTTTGTTTAGGGTTTGGAAGTTTTGGAGCTCTCTGCCCCAAATGCAATTTGTTAGGTTAAGCTGCGAAAGGGCAGGCCATTCATATGCAAAAGCTGCTGCGCACAGTTTGGGTGGGTTTGTAAATTGGGTGGGGTGGGGTCTCAGGGACTCACCAGGGCATAGCAAACAGCGATGGCTGCCAGTCAGTCATCTCTGCATCTCCGTGTTTCTGCGTCCCAGTGCAGTAAACAATGATTCCTGCGAGCACCTCTCTGCTTTTCCGCACCTCTGCACCTACTACCCAGTCTCAATGAGCTTTTTTCTTTCCTTCTAGTTGTAGAACTTCTACTGAGCCAGCTTTCCTGTGGTTCTGGGTGATAGTCGTTTTGTCTTTTAGTTGTACTTTTGGTGTGGTTGTGAGAGGCAGCACATACAGGTGTATACCTTATGCCACCATCTTGGTTTCTCAACTTCACCTCTCTTAACCTCAGTTTCATCACCTGGTTGTGAGGACTAATGAGTTCATGAAGACAGTGCTATAGGACAGAGTTAGGCATTTAATCAGACACACTCCCAGGGGAGATATTATTCTAGGTCCCAGGTAGCATTTACTCCTTCCTACTCCAGAAGCTTAAATGGCACTATTTCAGCTTTGTCTCAGGGAGCTGTGACCTTGGGAAACAGAAAGGAGTTCCATTTTGTAACCTTTTTGTCTCACCCACATTGATGTAACCTGACTAAGTCCTCATTGATCTGACAGACAAGCGAGGAGGACCCAACTGCTGATCAACACTGGCCACCAGCCCAAAGGAAAACCACACTTATTGGAATGACTCCATGAGCATCTGTATGTAGGGAAGTGACATTTTAGGAAGAATCTTTGTCCATACTGCATCATTATTTACTTCACACAAATTTTCACTCTATTCCCATTCCTTCCTGGCCACACTCACTGAGGACCTAGGCTCATTTGACATTTTTATCAATTTTTTTAAAAAATTCTAGTCCATAAGTTAAACCTTTACAAATAATAACTATTTTGCCTTTCAGAATATTCAAAAAAGGTTCTGCTTTCTAACCTGTGATGCGGCCAGTTACCTTGGAGACAACCTCAGGGGGATCGGGTCCAAGTTTGTCAGCTCCTCCCAGATGCTCACCTCATGTTCCGAGTGCCCCACACTTTTCGTGGATGCTGAGACTGTGAGTGTCCCAGTCCTTCTCTGGAGGCCAATGGCCTGTCCAGATTCCAGTGTGAATGACAGAGGGGTTTGTTTGTGTTGTGGTTTGTCTGAGTGACACTTTCATTGTTTCTGAGCAGCAATTGGTTGTGATGTGACTCCCACAGGCTTGAGTGGGCACAGTAATGAAGGTGCAATGCCAGCCCAAGCCAAGGCAAATAATTAGAGATAATCAAAAGAAAGCTCCTTCCCCATTAAAATACCAACGGCATATTTCACAGACCTAGAACGAACTTTCCAAAAATTCATCTGGAATAAAAAAGACCCCGAATAGCCGCAGCAATCCTGAGAAAGAAGAACAAAGTAGGTGGGATCTCAATACCAGATATCAAGCTGTATTACAAAGCCACTGTTCTCAAAACAGCCTGGTACTGGCACAAGATCAGACACATAGATCAATGGAATAGAATAGAGAACCCAGATATCGACCCAAACCACTATGCTCAATTAATATTCGACAAAGGAGGCATGACCATACAATGGAGTCAAGACAGTCTCTTCAATAAATGATGTTGGGAAAACTGGACAGATACATGCAAAAAAATGAAACTAGACCACCAACTTACACCATACACAAAAATAAACTCAAAATGGATAAAGGACTTAAACGTAAGACAGGAAACCATAAAAATACTAGAGGAATCCACAGGCAGCAAAATCTCAGACATATGCCGAAGCAACTTCTTCACTGATACTGCTCCTAGGGCAATGGAAACTAAAGAGAAAATAAACAAATGGCACTACATCAAAATAAATAGCTTCTGCAAAGCAAAAGAAACCATCAACAAAACAAGAAAGCCCACTGCATGGGAGAACATATTTGACAATGTTATCACTGATAAGGGCTTAATCTCCAACATTTACAGGGAACTCATACAACTTAACAAAAGGAAGATAAACTACCCAATCAAATAATTGGCAACTGACCTAAATAGATACTTTTCGAAAGAAGACAGAAGGAAGGTCAAGAGGCATATGAAAACATGCTCAAAGTCACTAATCATCCAAGAGATGCAAATCAAAACGACAATGCGGTACCATCTCACACCTGTCAGAATGGCTATCATCAACAAATCAACAAACAACAAATGCTGGCGAGGATGTAGAGAAAAAGGAACCCTCAGTGCACTGCTGGTGGGAATGTAGACTGGTGTAGCCACTGTGGAGAACAGTATGGAGTTTCCTCAAAAAACTAAAAATGGAACTCCCATTTGACCCAGTGATCCCACTTCTAGGAATATATCCCAAGAAGCTAGAAACCCCACTCAGAAAGGATATATGCACCCCTATGTTCATAGCAGCACAATTTATAATAGCTAAGATATGGAAACAGCCTAAGTGCCCATCAGCAGATGAGTGGATTAAAAACCTTTGGTACATCTACACAATGGAATAATATGCTGCGGTAAATAAAGAAGGAGTTCTCACAATTTGCAACAGCATGGATGGAACTGGAGAGCATTATGCTAAGTGAAATAAGCCAGTCAGAGAAAGATAAATATCACATGATCTCACTCATTTATGGAATATAATGAACAACATAAACTGATGAACAAAAATAGATTCAGAGACAGAGAAACATTGATCAGACCATCAAACCTCAGAGGGAAGGTAGGGGAGGGTGGGGGTAAGGGGGAGAGATCAACCAAAGGACTTGTATACATGCATATAAGCCTAACCAATGGATACAGACAACAGGGGGGTGACGTCATGAGTGAGGGCGGGGGGGATAGGAGAGTTATGGGGGAATAAGGACACATATGTAACACCTTAATCAATAAAGAAATTTTAAAAAGAAAAAAAGAAAAGAAAGCTCCAGGTCAGAGGAATGGTGGCATGAGAGAGCCCCTTGGCCACTCCCCCTGAAATTTCAACAAGTAAACCAACTGTAATTCAACAAAGAATTATCTGCTCAATACAGAGGCACGCCTGAGAGACCAGTGCATTGAAATATCTAAAAGTGGAAAACTGGGAATAAGCAGGGAAACGAGAAGGGAGGAAAGCTCTGATGGCCCACAGATGCAGCCTTGAGGCTGGGAGCTCACAGCTCATCCTGAAGAGTGGAGGAAGCCAGTGGTAGCAGGCACTTCCTTCGGCCAGGAGGAACAGGGAGCTACAGTGGGAAGACCAGCAGGGCAAGCTATGAATGGATTAAAGAGTGACTAAGGCAGCAGATGCCTGACAGAGCATGGAGTTTTGCCATGTGGCTTTCCACTGTGGGGCTGGGAAGAGTTGTTTCAAACAAACAAACAAAAAAAAACAGAACCACAGAGCCCTGCCACCACTTGTATTCCCAAAACTTTCCCCCCATTGTCCTTGGAATTGGGTCAAGGAGCATATTATCTGTAACCCAAGAACTACTTCAGTACAAGGACTGTTTCCCTCTGTGACTAATCTCCAGGTGGAGTGCTTGGGTTGTGACCCCACAGAGGTCAGGGGTCACCATTATGGTGAAGGCAAAACAAAATCTATCCCCAAGCAGCACTGCTATATTATCTTATGGAAGCCATGGAGGTCACGACTGGGACATCACAGAGGTAAAAAATCTTGCAATTAAGCACAATTTACTGGAAAATAATATACAGACAGAGATATATGCATAGGTAAAGGAAAACAGCAAATACCATGAACAACTGCAGTAATGAGAATAACCAGAAAGAAAAGGAAAAATCCCCAGAAAGCAAGCTGGAACTCATGGAAATATGTAATATAAATGACAGAGATTTCAAAATTGCAGTTCTGAAAATACTCAACAAGATGCAAGAAAATACAGACAGGCAATTCAATGCACTCAGAAAACAAATCAATGAACAAAATGAGTACTTTACTGAGGGGATTGAAACTTTAAAAAAGAACCAATTAGAAATCCTGAACTGAAGCATAAAATTAAGGAGATTAAGAGTGAACTACTGAACATAGAAAACAGCCAAGCAAGTGGAGGAAAGAATTAGTGATATTAAAGATATCTAGAAATGAAATGACAAAGAGGGAAGAAGAAAGAGACCTGAGCATAAAGAAAAATGAAAGAGCTCTATGAGGACTATTTGACTCCATCAGAAAAAAAGCAATATGAGAATAATAGGCATTCCAGAGGAGGAAGAAGAGGGAGCAAGGAACAGAGAGTATATTCAAACAAATGGTGGATGGAAACTTTCCAAACCTATGGAAAGAACTAGATCTTCAACTCCAAGAAGCAAACAGAACACCTAGATACCTCAATCCAAAGAGGCCCTCTCCAATTTGTATTAAAACTATCAAAAATTAATGACAGAGAAAAAATTCTCAAAGCATCCAAAAAAAGGAAGGAAGTAACCTACAAATGAACACCCATCAGAATTTCATTCCACTTCTCAGCAGATACTCTATAAGACAGAAGAGAGTGGAACCAAATATTTAAATGTCTGAAAGAGAGAAATTAACAACTATGAATAATATATCCAGTAAAATTATTCCTTAAATATGAAGGAGAAATAAGGTGCCCCCAGACATACAGAAGCTGAGGGATTTTATCACCAGAAAACCTCCATTGCAGAATTACTCAAGGGAGTTATTCTACCTAAAACAAAGAACATAAGGTCACAACACTACAAGTAAGATCACCAAAAAACTTACAGCATAAACAGGGATAATTTGCAACAACAAGAACATGAAAGGGAAGGGGGTTACGGTCTGAACTGGCAAAGGAAGATGAAGACCAGATGCATTCAAAAGGGAAAACACTATAATATATATGCAACTTTATTTTTTGTAAAACTAATGATAGCCACACATAAAATCCCCAAACCAGGACATACAGCTTTAAAAAAAGAGGAAACAAAGGAAAGAAGTATAGAATACCACCGAACAAAAACAACACACAGAAACACAAAGGAAAAGAACCAATGGAGGCACAGAACTAGCAGGAAACAACATATAAAATGGCTATAGGAAATTTTCATACATCAATAATTACCCTAAATGTAAAAAGGCTGAATTCACCAATAAAGAGGCACAGAGTAGCAAAGTGGATCAAAAAACAAAACCCAACCATATGCTGTCTATAAAAGACACATCTAAGCTGCAAAGACAAAGGCAGATTCAGTTAAAGGGTGGAATTTTCTAAGCAAATAACATCCACAGAAAAGCAGATGTAGCTATAGTTATATCATACAAAATATAATTAAAGATAACAAGAGACAAAAATGAACACTTTGTAATGATAAAGGGAACACTACATCAAGAAAACATAACACTTCTTATATGCACCCAACCAGGGAACACCAAATATATAAAACCACTACTCACAGAACTAAAGGGAGAAACAGATCATAACACAATCATAGTTGGGGATCTAGACAGTTCTAGACAGATCAGAAAAACAGAAAATAAATAAAGAAATATTAGCCTTAAATGAAACATTGGACCAAATGGACATAATTGACATTTACAGAACCTTAATCCAAGAACATCAGAGTATACATTCTTCTCTAGTGCACATGGAACATTCTCAAAGATGGACCTACATCTTTGGTGAATATAATGCAAAAATCCTAAACAAAATACTAGCAAATTGAATACAATAGTACATCCAAAAAATAAGCATGACAATCAAGTGGGGTTCATTCCAGAAGCACAAGGATGGTTCAACATATGCAAATCAATCAACATAATACACCACATTAACAAAAGAAAGGACAAAAATCATATGATCTTATCAATAGATGCAGAAAAAAGCATTTGATGAGATACAACATCCATTTATGATTAAAACACTCAATAAAATAGGAATAGAAGAAAGTACCGCAACATAATAAAGGCCATATATGATAAACCCACAGCTAATATCATACTCAATGGTGGAAAACTGGAAGTTTTTCCTCTAAGATCAGGAACAAGACCAGAAGGTCCACTCTCACCACTCTTATTCAACAGAGTGCTGGAAGTCCTAGCCAGAGCAATAAGGCAAGAGAAAGAAATAAAAGGCATCCAAATAGGGAAAGAAGAAGTCAAACTGTCACTTTTTGTGGATATGATTCTGTATATGGAAAGCCCTAAAGACTCCACCAAAAATAAACTATTAGAAAAATAAACAAATATAGTCAAGTTGCAGGATACAAAATCAATGTGCAAAAATCCATTGCCATCCTGTATACCAACAACAAAATAGAAAAAGAGATGAAAAAAAATACCTTTTGCAATAACAACCAAAAGAATAAAATACTTAGAGATAAACTTAACAAAGAACATGAAAGACCTATATACTGAAAATTACAAAGCATTATTAAAAGAGATTGAAAAAGACACAACAAAATGGAAAAATATCCCATGTTCATGGACTGGAAGAGTCAACATAGTTAAAATGGCCATATTACCCAAAGCAAAATATATATTTAATGCTATTCCCATCTATATCCCTATGTCATTTTTGAAAGAAATAAAATGAGAAATCATCAGATTTGTGTGAAACCACAAAAGATCTCAAATAACCAAAGGAATCCTGAGAAAAAAAGAACAAAGCTGGAGGTATTACACTACCTGACTTCAAATTATATTACAGAGCTATGATAATCAAAACAGCATGGTATTGGCAGAGAAACAGACACACAAATCAACGAAACAGAATAGAGAGCCCAGCTATAAACCCACATGTATATGGACAGATAATTTTTTACAAAGGAGCCAGAAACACAAGATAGTCTCTTCAATAAACGGTGCTGGGAAAACTGTAAAGCCACATGCAAAAGAGTGAAACTAGATTACAATGTGTCCACATGTACAAAAATTAATTTAAAATAGACCAGAGACCTAAATATAAGACCCAAAACAATAAGTTACATAGAAGAAAATATAGGTACCAAACTTATGGACTTTGGTAATAGAGATCATTTGATGAACTTGACCCCAAAGGCAAGGGAAGTAAAGGCAAAGGAAAAAGAATGGGACTATATGAAACTAAAAAGCTTCTGCACAGCAAAAGAAGCTCTCAACAAAACAAGGAGGCAGCAAACCAGATGGGAGATGATATTTGCAAATAGTAGCTCCAACAAAGGCTTAATTTCCAAAACACATAAAGAACTCATAAAACTCAACACCAAACAAACAACCCAATCAAAAAGTGGGCAGAGGACCTGAAAATACACCTCTCCAAGAAGACATACGAACAGCCAATAGAAATGAAAAGATATTCAACCTCACTAGCAATTAGGGAAATGCAAATCAAAACTACAATGAGATACCACCTAACACTAGTTAGAGTGGCCATTATCAACAAGACAAGCAATAACAAGTGTTGGAGAGACTGTGCAAAAAAGGGAACCCTCATTCACTGCTGGTGAAAATGTGGACTGGTACAACCACTATGGAAAGCTGTCTGGCTTTAGATTTAGAGCTATCATACGACCCAGCAATCCCTCTCCTGGGTATAAGAAAAATAAACAAATACAGTATAAACCCAAAAAACTCAAAACACATATTCACAAAGATATGTGCACCCCTATGTTCATTGCAGCATTATTCACGCTGGCCAAGACATGGGAACAACCAAAGTGTCCTGCGATAGAGGACTGGATAAAGAAGAGGTGGTACATATACACAATGGAATACTACTCAGTTATAAGAAAGGATGAAATAGTGCCATTTGCAACAACATGGATGGACCTTGAGAACATTATGCTAAGTGAAATAAGTCAGTCAGAAAAAGCTAAGAATTATATTATTTCACTCATATGTGGGATATGAAACTGACACTTGTGAACACAATCAGCAGTGTAGTAGTTGCCAGAGGGAAGGGGATAGGGGGACAAAGAGAGGTCCTAATATAAGGTGATAGGAGAACATTTGACTTGGAGTAGTGGGCACATGGTGCAATATTCAGATCTTGTAACATAAAAATCCACACCCGAAACCTATATGATCATGTCAACCAATGTCACCCCAATAAATAAATAAGTAAATAATAGTTCCACCTTTCTCCGATGACTCTGACTTTGACAGCTATGAATATGGTGAGTGATCCCTCCAGAGCTGACCTAGCCTATCCCCACAATGCTAGGTTGCCCAGCCAGATGGGTCTCCAGAGGCAGCATGTCATTATTTTCCTCACACCCAACCCTCAACAAGATGCTAACTACCCTCTGGATGCATTCATCCAGCCCAAGCAGCAAGGGATGAGTTTAAAGTGTGGTTAAAATAGTACCTGGCTGAGTGCTGAGTGTTGACTTTATGAACATAACTCTAACCCTGAAAGACTGGTGAGCTCTTTGGAGTTTGGGGGTGTTACCTTCTTGTACATCCCCCATGCATATCACAGAACCATCTTGTATGCTGGGTAATTACTGGGGTTTAGAACCAATGAGGATGTGTTTTAATTATGAAAGTCTCAGGAGTCAATATTTCTAAGAACTTGATTGGTGGTTGGCTGTCTTGCAGCAAGGCATACAATCTGAAAAATCATTCTATCTTAATAACTCAAAGTACAGATTAAACACAAAATCACTTTGAAAGATTATTTACTAGTAGAGTTCTGTCTTCACACTACTTGGCAAATTACTGGATGAAGATACTAATGTTCATGTGTAAAATGTACAACGTATCTTAATCTGGGCTTCTGTGGAATACTTGCTAAGATTTCTCTGTCTATATTGATATGGGAAAATGGATATTTCCATATTGACTTTGAATTGGCAAGATAGTATTCAATTGCAATTGCAGCAAAATTACAAATTGCACAGCTTACTAAAAATGGATGCCCTTTCCCCCATTTACATCACTTCTAAGTATACCTCTCTTTTCTTTTTCTTTTTTTAATATGTTTTTGTTGAATTCTTTTAGAGAGAGAGGAAGGGAGAGGGATAAAGAGATAGAAACATCAATGAGAGAGAAACATCAATTGGCTGCCTCCTGCACACCCCCTATTGGGGATCAAACCCACAACCCAGGCATGTGCCCCAACCAGGTATCAAATCAGTGACCTCTTGGTTCATGGGTTGACACTCAACCACTGAGCTATACCAGCTGGGCCATATACCTCTCTTTCTCTATCTGTATAGTCATGCCTTGTCCAGGTATATCTCTAGCTGTTTTAATACAAATTATTTTTCTGTCTTTAGCTCCTTTCTTGTGGACTTCTGGACAAGCTCAAGTTCAGTGTTTTGGAACTGCAAGAATATCTGGACACCTACAACAACAGAAAAGAGGCCACTCTCTCAGTAAGTGTTGTGTTTCTGTGTGTGTGTACATTCCATTAAAACCAAATGAACTAGCCACGGTGAGCTTCTGGAAGGGGTTGGCATTAACCTAAGAGAGGTACTTTGGGGAGAAGACCAACTTCATCTATTCCTCTGCTAGGGATTAAAATTCCAATTCAGTGGTGGTAAAACACTCAATATTGTGGATTATATAAAACTAGAGGCCCGGTGCACGAAATTCATGCACAGGGGGGTGGGGGGGGTGTCCCTAAGCCCTGCCTGCACCTCTCCAATCTGGGATCCCTCTCACAGTCCAGGACTGCTGGCTCCCAACAGCTCGCCTGCCTGCCTGCCAGATTGCCCCTAACCACTTCTGCCTGCCAGCCTGGTTGCCCCTAACTGTCCTCCCCTGCAGGCCTGGTCACCCCTAACAGCCCTTCCCTGCCAGCCGGGTCACCCCTAACTGCCGTCCCTTGCCAGCCTGGTCACCCCTAACTTCCCTCCACTGCCGGCCTGGTCACCCCTAACTGTCCTCCCCTGCAGGCCTCATCAACCCCAACTGCCCTCCCCTGCTGGCCCGGTCACCCCTAACTGCCCTCCCCTGCTGGCCTGGTCACCCCTAACTGCCCTCCCCTGCAGGCCTGGTCATACCTAACTGTCCTCCCCTGCCAGCCTGGTCACCCCTAACTGCCCTCCCCTGCAGGCCTGGTCGCCCCCAACTGATCTCCCCTGCTGGCGTGGTCCCTCCCAACTGCCCTCCCCTGCTGGCCATCTTGTAGCGGCCATCTTGTGTCCACATGGGGGCGACCATCTTTGACTACATGGGGGCAGCCATCTTGTGTGTTGTAGTGATGGTTAATTTGCATATTACCTCTTTATTATATAGGATGATATCTACACAGTTTTCAGCTTTCAATTTTAGCCCCATGATTTCTCTACCAAGTAATTAGGGAAAGTAGGTATCTGCTTGAGATGTCACTTTATCAATGTTATAACTTTTCTCTAAGATGTTAAATTGTTAACTACTTCCTTCCAGTGTTAGTCTCGCCCAACACTAGTTGAGATGGATCTCATTGCTCTCCTCCCCTTGACCACTCTTAGGACCTGTTTCTCCACAGCTTGTCATGGCCTCTGCTCTTGCTCTTCACTCTTTTCTTCTAGATTGTAAATTTAAATCTAGATTGTTAAATTATAGAGACAGAAGTAATCTGAAAACCATCCATGCACACCCTTTGATTTCTGACAAATAATTCTGTAATATCTATGAAGCATTTCCTATGCTATGCCAGGCATGAACATGAATTTTGAAGTCAGATGGACTTGGCTTCCAATCACTACTCAGCCACATGAGGGTTAGTAGCCTTTGATAAATTACTGACCTTCCCTCATCTCAAACTGATCACCTATAAGACAGTGATAATAATTAATGTATAGAATTTTTATAAGAATGTAACAGTCTTAAACAGTCATAGAAGGTATCATTTCCTAAATTCATTCTGTGTCCAGCAACCTAAGAGTTGAATCTCTTAAATTAAATCATTTAATGCTCATAACTACCCTAGGACTTTCTATCATTATCCTCTCTTGCTAGGAGTGAGAATGGTATTATGAAAACAATACAATATTGCCTTTAAATATAAATAATATATGGAGAAACTGTCCAGCACAGTGTCTCATACATAGAAGACATTCATTGTAACGTTACTGGTTTTTTGTTTATTTCTATTGTTATTGATGTCCTTGACCTGTCCAAGGGCAAGAGTTCTGACATTCTACTGTAACTGTTCCCACTGTCATCTATTTCTGTGGCTCTTTACCTGTTATTGTTTTCCAGTTTCTCAATCATCAGTTAATAAATTAATCCTTTCATTCTCATCAGTGAACAAACCAGTCTCTGTCAGTGTATATTTTGGTTCTTCAGTGCCTTTTGTTTTCTGCCTAAAGGTTCATTTCCACATCTAGATTAGTTACTATCAGATGCTTAAGACTGACAGATTCTAAATAGCTGAGCCATTATTATAATAGCCTTTCTTACATAGAAATAGACCTGCCCCCTCAGAAGTACCCTCAACATGACAGAGAGATAGATGTGACATGAGTCAGGTTGCATTGTCCAGAATCACTCAGCCTGTGAGGAAGTGTTGGGCCTATCACCCAATTTCAATCAACAGGTGATAGGCCCACAACACAACCTAAGTGTTACATCTCTTAAATTAAATCATTTAATGCTCATAACTACCTGTTACAGTAGAATGTGACAGGTAATGTATCACAATGTTGAAATTATATTTTTAAATGAACATTGCTAAACCCACTTAACCAGATATTTTAATTTCAAATATTAGTTTATCTTTAACCAAAAAGAATTATTTTCAAAAAGTCATTACAGCAAATTTTTATTTTACTGTGATTAGAAGATTAATCAATTTTTCCTGACAAAATCAATAATAACACATTCTCAAGACATCACTGAATTTACCTATGTCTGTGTCTCCTTCTGACAACAGTGGCTTGCAAATTGTAAGGCGACTTTTGCTGGAGGATCAAGAGATGGAGTAATTACCTGTCAACCAGGGGATTCAGAAGAAAAGGTAATAAAAGCCTTTTAGATTTTGTCTTTTCTGTACTCTGACATTGTGTGTTGGTTTTGATCCTTCCAAGAATCATGGAACTTGAGGAAGAGATGGAATGAATCATCCATACATTCACATGAAGCCAATAAAGTAAAACAGAATGGCATTCAGGCCAAGCATGAATGTGTGTTCATGGGATTGGCGGGGGAGGCGGGGGGAGTTCTCTTTGGAAAAATAAAAATAACCTTTCTTCTGGACATTGTCTAACTATACTAATCATTTCCTAATAAGTCAGTCCTTCATTAAGAATATGAAACCAATTTAATTAATTTGTCACTAAATCCCCTGGTTCCTTCAGTGAAGAGTCTTTATTGACATTTCAGCATTCTATTTTTTAATTTGTTAAAATTTTTAATTACATACAATAATATATTACTTTCAGGTGTACAACATGGTGATTAGACATTTATATAACTATGAAATGATTCCCCCCAGTAGGCCTAGTATCCACCTGACACCATACATAGATATTATAATATTATCAACCATATTCCCTATGCTGTACTTTATATCCCCATGACTGTAAATGCCAATTTCTACTTCTTACTCCTCTCACCTTTTTCACCCAGCCTCCAATGCCCCGCCCATCTGGCAACCATCACTTTGTTCTCTGTATCAGTTTAGTTTGTTTGTTTCATTTTTTAAGATTCCATGCATAGGTGAAACCATATGGTATTGGTCTCTCTCTGTATGACTTATTTCACTTAGTATTTCAACCCTCTAAGTCTAGCCATGTCGCAAATGTCAAGATTTCATTTTTAATAGCTGAGTAATATTCCATTGTATGTATTTTCCACAACTTCTTTATTCAATTGTCTATTGATAAGCAGGTTATTTCTATATCTTGACTATTGTAAATAATGCTGCAAGGAACATAGGGATACATATGTCTTTTCAAATTAATGTTTTGGATTTCTTCAAACATCCAGAAGTAGGATTGCTGAGTCATATGGTAGTTCTAATTTTAATATTTTGAGGAACCTCCATACTGTTTTCTATAGTACCTATACCAATTTACAATCCCACCAACAATGCATGAGGATTACTTTTTCCTCCACATCCTTGTCAATATTTGTTGTTGATTTATTGATGATAGCCATTCTGACAGTTGTGAGGTGATATCTCACTGTGGTTTTAATTTGCATTTCACTGATGATTAGTGATATTGACATCTTTTCACATGTCTGTTGGCTATCTGAATGTCTTCTTTGGAGAAATGTCTATTCAGTTCCTCTGCCCATTTTTTAATTTGATTGTTTGTTCTTTTGGTGTTAAGTTGTATGAGTTCCTTATATATCTTAGATATTAACCCATTTCAGATGTGTCATTGATGAATATCTTTATTCATTCAGTTTGTTGATGGTTTCCTTCACTGTGCAAAATCTCTTTATTTTGATAACATCCCCTTCTTTTTGTTTCATTGCCTCAGAAGACATATCAAAAAATATTATAAGAGCAAAAAAAGTTTACTGCCTGTTTTTTCTCTCATAGTTTTCAGGTTTAGGGTCTTACATACAAGCCTTTAATCCACTTTGAGTTTATTCTTGGATATGGTATGAGAAGGTGGTCTACTTTCATTCTCTTACATGTGTCTCTCAGTTTTCCCAACATCATTTATTGAACAGACTGTCTTTACCCCACTGCACATTCATGCCTCCTTTAACACAGTTTAATTAACCATATAGGCCTGGATTTATTTCAGTTCTGTTCTATTGATCCATGTGTTTGTTTTTATGCCAATACCATGCTATTTTTATTACTATAGCCTTGTGGTATAGTTTAATATCAAGTAGCATGATACCTCTAACTTTGTTTTTCTCGGGATTGCTTTAGCTATTTAGGGTCTTTTGTGGTTCCATATATAAGTTTTAGGATTCTTTGTTTTAATTCTGTGAAAAATCCCATTGATATTTTGATAGGGATTGCATTGAGTGTATAAAGTGCTCTGGTAGTATGGACATTTTAATGATGTTAATTCTTTCTATCCATGAACACAGTATATGTTTCCATTTATTTGTATATTTTTCAATTTCTTTCTTCAATGTCTTATAATTTTCTGAGGACAGGTATTTCACCACCTTGGTTAAATTTATTCATAGGTATTTCATCTCTTTGATACAATTGTAAGTGAGGTTGTTTTCTTAATTTTCCTTTCTGATTATTGGCATATACAAATGTGACTGATTTCTGAATATTAATTGTGTTCCCTGCTACATTACTGAATTAACTTATTAATTATAATAGATTCTTGGTAGAATCTTTAGGGATTTCTATATATTGTATCATGACATCTGCAAATGACAGTTTTACTTCTTACTTTCCAATTTGGAAGTCTTTTATTTCTTTTTCTAGTCTGATTGCTGTCACTAGAACTTCATACTATCCTATATAATAAAAAGGTAATATGCGAATTGAACGTCATGCCCTTGCACAAGATGTCCACCCCCATGTGGTCACAAGATGGCTGCCACAAGATGGCCAGCAAGGGAGGGCAGTTGTGGGCAATCGGGCCAGCAGGGGAGGGCAGTTAGGGGCAATCAGGCCGGCAGGGGAGGGCAATTAGGGGCAACCAGGCCTGCAGGGGAGGGCAGTTGGGGACGACCAGGCCTGCAGGGGAGGGCAGTTGGGGGCAACCAGGCCTGCAGGGGAGGGCAGTTGGGGGTGACCAGGCCTGCAGAGAGGGCAGTTGGGGGCGACCAGGCCTGCAGGGGAGGGCAATTAGGGGCAACCAGGCCTGCAGGGGAGGGCAGTTAGGGGCGACCGGGCTGGCAGGGGAAGGCAGTTGGGGGTGACCGGGCTGGCAGGGGAAGGCAGTTGGGGGTGACCAGGCCTGCAGGGAGGGCAGTTGGGGCAATCAAGCTGGCAGGCAGAAGTGGTTAGGGGCAATCTGGCAGGCAGGCAGGCGAGCTGTTGGGAGCCAGAAGTCCCAGATTGTGAGAGGGATGTCTGACTGCCGGTTTAGGCCTGATCCCTGTGGGACCAGCAGTCGGACATCCCCGAGGGGTCCCAGATTGGAGAAGGTGCAGGCTGGGCTGAGGGACACCCTTCCCCCCAGTGCACAAATTTCATGCACCGGGCCTCTAGTGTTGAATAAAAGTGATGAAAGTGGATATCTTTGTTTTCTTTGTGATCTTAAAGATAATGCTTCCAGGTTTTCCCCATTGAATATGATGTTAGTTGTGGGTTTGTCATATATGCTCTTTGTTATATTGAGGTATGTTCCCTGTATCCCCACTTTGCTGAGAGTTTTTATTTGAAATGGGGGCTGGATTTTGTCAAATGCTTTTTCTATATCTATTGATATGATTATGTGATTTTTATCCTTTATTTTGTTTATGTGGTGTATCATGTTAATTAATTTGCAAATATTGAAATAACCTCAAATCCCAGGAATAAATCCTACTTGAACATGGTGTATGATGTTTTTAATGTATTGCTGAATTTGGTTTGCTAATATTTGGTTGAAGATTTTTATATCTATGCTCATCTTGGATGTTGGCTTTTAATTTTCTTTTTGTGTAGTGTCTTCGTCTGAGTTTGGTATTTGCAGTAATGCTGGTCTCACAAAATGTGCCTGGGAGCCTTCCATCCTCTTCAATATTTGTGAATAGTTTAAGAAAGATAGGTATTAATTTATCTTTGAATGTTTGTCATCTAGTCCAGAGCTTTTGTTTGTAGTGAGCATTTTGATTACTAATTCAATTTCATTACAGTTTATCTATTTGTTCATATTTTCTGTTTCTTCCTGATTCAGCCTTGGAAGATTATACGTTTCTAGGAATTTATCCATTTCTTCCAGGTTGTCCAATTTGTTGGCATATAATTTTTCATAGTGTTTCCTTATAGTCCTTTCTATCTGTGATGACAGTTTTCACTTCTCCTCTTTCATTTCTGACTTTATTTATAGTAAAACCTCGACATAACAGACTAATTTTGGCAAGAGGGAGTTTGTTAAAGCCAAAAGCCCATTATATAATAAAGTAGGTTTTCCAAATGCATATGTTAAAAATTTGAAAAATTATTTACCTATTTTACATATGTAGACACATTTGTGTAATTAAGTATATATGAAAAGTTCAATTTTGCAGAAAAGTTTTCTATATGTATTACAGTAATTTTAAATTTATACTGAATGAGTCTAGTAAATGCATGTATTCACTAGTCACTGAAAGTAAACAAATGCACAAGGCTGGGGCATGGCTTAGCACACATCAGAACATTGGCTGGCTTGAGTTTAAAATATTGCAGAAAGTCACACCAGGTGTGATGCTGTCTGATCATGAGATAATTATTCACCATTGTTTTTGAACAATGACTCTTGGATTTAAATATGTAAACTGTAGTTGTAGATATGTAATATTGATGTCAGTTGTAGATATGTAATATTGAATTTTCCAACATATGGTCTATTCACTAAAATTTGTTTAAAATAATAGTGAATTAATAACAAAAAAAAATAACCTGTTAATTTAGTTATAAACAAATCTTCGTTAAAGGCATTTAAAATTAACCGAGTGTTAATTTTAAGATATGACATATGGACAGGAAATTTTGTCCAGTAAATCCGAAGTCCATTAAATCTAGATCAGCAAAATCAAGGGTTTACTGAATTGGGGCCCTTTCTCTTTATTTCTTGATGAGATTAGATAAGGTTTATGAAGTTTATCTTTTCAAAAAACCAACTATTCATTTCTTGATCTTTTCTATTGTGTGTGTTTTTTTCTTACTCTATTTCATTGTACAGTCAAACCTTGATTCTTGAATGTCTCCCATCTTGAACAATTCGGTTCTTGACCAAGTTGTTCACTGAAAAAATGTCTCTGTTTTCAAACAAAACTTCAGTTCTCAACCTGACAACCCTTTCTTGCTGATACATCAGCAAGACAAAAAGTGCCTCTCAGGCCACAAACAAAGGAGAGAATGTGAGTCCCTTTACCACTAAACCTCACATTGTTAACATCTCAGGAAATTAAGCTGTGAATATTTCCAGGGTTTTTTGGTTGTTGTTGTTTTGTTTTGCTTTGCTTTTGCTTTTGTTGATGGTGAAATGGATGATTAGCACAATTTTAAACCATAAAGGGGCCATCAAGTGTGCTGATGTTGCTAAAGGTGTGAAAGTGCTCACAAAACAATGATCACAGGCGATTGAAGAAGTGGAAAAACTTGTTGATTTGGATAAATGAAAAGCAGTTAGCCAGTGACAGCATTTTGGAGGCAGTGATATGTGAAAAAGCAAAGATGGCCCTAACCGGTTTGTCTCAGTGGATGGAGCATTGGCCTGTGGACTGAAAGGTCCCAGGTTCGATTCCGGTCAAGAGCATGTACCTTGGGTGCGGGCACATCCCCAGTAGGAGGTGTGCAGGAGGCAGCTGATCCATGTTTCTCTCTCATCGATGTTTCTAACTCTATCCCTCTCCCTTCCTCTCTGTAAAAAATCAATAAAATATATTTTTTTAAAAACAAAAGAAAAGAAAAGATGCTGTACCCCTGGAATGAGTGCTGAAAGTGATTCCTTTAAGGTTCGTAGGAGGTGGCTCCATAAATTTATGAAAAGAAGTGTTTATTTATAGATTAAACAGAATGATAATATGTACTGTATATAAGAAAGGTTAAAACGGAATCATTTAGGGGTGTGGAACAGATTAATTCAATTTATATTTTCTTCTAATGGGGAAAAATGATTTGATTTTCGAACAAATCACTTCTTGGACAGCTTTATGGAACAAATTAAGTTTGAGAACCAAGGTTCCACTATATATATATATGTACCCACTTCTTCACTCATTCATCTATCATTGAGCACCTAAGTTTCTTCCAAATCTTAGAAGACTATTGTAAATAATACAGAAATGAACGTGGGGTGAATGTAATTTTTCAAATTAATATTTTCACTTTCTTTAGATAAATACCCAAAAGTGGAATTGCTGGATTGTATAGTAGTACTATTTTTAGTTTTTTCAGGAACCTCCATGCTGTTTTCCATGGAGAGTATACCAATTTGTAGTCCAACCAACAGTGCATAAGGGTTCCCTTTTCTCCATATCCTCCCCATTTGTTTGTTGATTTATTGATGATAGTCATTCTGACAGGTGTGAGGAGATATCTCATAGTGATTTTGATCTCCATGTCCCTGATGATTACTGATGTTCAGTATCTTTTCATATGTTATTGACCATCTGTCTCTAAAGCAGGGAAGCGAAAGCAAATAGGCCAGTATCTTTAGAGAAATGTCTCTTCATGTTTTATGCCCAATTTTTATTGAATTGGGGTTTTTTATTGTTGAGTTATATGAGTTCCTCATATATTTTGTTTTTTTTTAATTTTTTATTTTTCAATTACAGTTGACATTCAATATCATACTAGTTTCAGGTGTATATCATAAGTGATTAGACATTTATATAATTTACAAGGTGCTTTCACCTAATAAGTTTAGTACCCATCTACCACCATGGACAGTTATTATATTACTAGAGGCCTGGTGCACGAATTTGTGCACAGGTGAGGTCCGGCCGGCCTGCCCTGATCAGGGCCAATCGGGGGTGGGGCTGGCCAGGGAGAGGGACCACGGGTGGTTGGCAGGCTGGCCCCACCCCTGATTGGGGTGGGGGGCGACCAGGGGTGGGGCCAGCTGGGGGGAGGGGCTCCAGGTGGTTGGCCAGCTGGTGCCACCCCCGGTCAAACTCCAGGTCGAACTCCCGGTAGAGGAGACAATTTGCATATTAGCATTTTATTATATAGGATTATTGACCATATTCCCTGAGCTGTAATTTACATCCCCATGACTAATTGTGTAACTGCCAATTTGTACTTCTTAATTTCTTCTCCTTTTTCACCCAGACCCCAACCCCCTTCTCATCTTGCTATCGTAAGTTCATTCTCTGTATCTACGAGTTTATTTCTCTTTGTTGTTCCTTTATTTGGATTTTTAGATTCCACACATAAGTGAAATCATGTGGTATTTGTCTTTGTCTGACTTATTTTACTTAGCATAATACCCTCTAGGCCCTAGGTTTATGAAGTTTATCTTTTCAAAGAACCAACTATTCATTTCTTGATCTTTTCTATTGTGTGTGTTTTTTTGTGTGTGAAAAAAACACACACAATAGAGTCTAGGGTCTATCCATGTTGTCACAAATAGTAAGATTTCATTCTTTATGGCCTAGTAATATTCCATTGTATACATGTACCACAACTTTTTTATCCATTCATCTTTCCATGGACAATCAGGTTACTTCCATATCTTGGATGTTGTACATAATGCTGCAATTAACACAGACATGCATATATCTTTTGAATTGGTATTTTGGATTTCTGTGGATAAGTACCAAGAAGAGGATTTGCTGGGGGTCATATGGTCATTCTATTTTTAATTTTGTGAGGAACCTTCATAATGTTATCCATAGTGACTGCAGGAATTTGCAATCCCACCAGCAGTGCATGAGGGTTCCCTTTTCTGCACATCCTCGCCACCACTTCTTGTTTGTTAATTTATTGATAATAGCCATTCTGACAGGTGTGAGGTGATATCTCATTGTGGTTTTGATCTGCATTCTGATGATTAGTGATGATGAACATCTTTTCATATGTCTGTTGGCCATCTGTATGTCACCATTAGAGAAATGTCTCGAAAATCTTCAGCCCGTTCTTTCATCAAATTGTTTATTTCTTAGTTTTGAATTATATGATTTCCTCCATATGTTTTGGATATGAACCATTTAAAGGATATTTCATTTGTGAACATATACTCCCATTCAGTAAGTCATTCTTTCATTTTGTTGATGGCTTCCTTTGCTGTGAAAAAGCTTTTTAGTTTGATTAAGTCCCATTTGTTTATTTTTGTTTGTTTCTCTTGCTCAAGGGGACATATCCAAAAAGCTAGCCTGGCCAGCATGGCTCAGTGGTTGAGCATCGACCTATGAACCAGGAGGTCACAATTCAATTCCTGATTAGGGCATATGCCCAGATTATAGGCTCAATCCCTGGTGTGGGACATGCAGGAGGCAGCCAAACAATGATTTTCTCTCATCATTGATGTTTCTGTCTCTCTATCTCTCTCCCTTCCTCTCTGAAATCAACAAAAATATATTTTTTAAAAGAGATTACTAAAACTGATGTCAGAGAATTTACTACCTATATTTTCCTCTAGGAATTGTATGGTTTCAGGTCTTACATTTCACTCTTTGATCCATTTTGAGTTCATTTTGTATACTTTGTAAAGATAGTGGTCCAGTTTTTTGTGTGTATGTGTTTTTTTTTTTTTTTGCATTTATTTGTCTAGTTTTCCCAATAACAACTTATTGAAGAGACTGTCATTTCTCCATTGTACATTCTAGTCTCCTTTTCCATAGATTAATTGACCATATAAGCAATGGTTTAATTCTGGGCTCTCTATTCTGTTCCACTTATCTATATGTCTGTTTTTATACATAGCCTTTATGATTTTGAGGTAAATTCCTTCTATGACCACTTTGTTGAGAGTTTTTGTCATAAATGGATGTTGAAGTTTTTCAAATACTTTTTCTAGATCTATTGAGAGTATCATGATTTTTAGCCTTGGGTTTTTTGATGTGATGTATCACATTAATTGATTTGTAGATATAAAACATCCTTCCATCCCTGGTATAAATCCCACTTGCTCATGGCATATAATCTTTTTAATGTATTTTTGAATTCAGATTGTGCATTTTTGCTGAGATTTTTGCATCTATGTTCATCAAGGACATTGGCCTGTCATTCTCTTTTTTTGTAGTGTCTTTATTGGTTTTGGAATCAGGGTGATGCTGGCCTTGTAGAATGAGTTTGGAAGTGGTTTCCTCTTCAATATTTTTTAATATTTTGAGAGGGATAAGTATCAATTCTTCTTTAAATGTTTGGTAGACTTCATCTATAAAACTGTCTGGTCCTGAGATTTTGTTTATTGGTAGATATTTAAATTACTAATTCATTTTCACTGCTAGTTTTTGGTCTGTTCATATTTTCTGTTCCTTTCTGGTTTAGTCTTGGAAGGTTGTATGTTTCTAGAAATGTATCCATTTCTTTTAGATTGTCCATTTTGTTAGCATGTAATTGTTTAAAAGTATTCTTAAATGACCCTTTGGATTTCTTTGGTGTCAATTGTAATCTCTCCTCTTTCATTTTTGTTTTTATTTAACTCCCACTCTCTTTTTCTTGATGAATCTGTCTAGAGGTTTGTCAATTTTATATTTTGTTTCAAAGGATCGGTTATTTTCAATGCTCTTTTCTATTTTTTATGTTTTCTCTTGTTCATTGCTCCTCTGATCTTTATTACATACTAGAGGCCTGGAGCATGAATTCATGCACCGGTGGGGTCCAGCCGGCCCACCCAGATAGGGGCTGATCGGGGACGGCCAGCCTGGAGGAGGGGATGCGGGAGGTTTGCCAGCCCACCCCGCACCTGATTGGGTGGGGGGGGGGGCCGATCAGGGCCAGGGTCAGCTGGGGGGAGGGGCCACAGGAGATTGGCTGGCTGGCCCCGCCCCCAATAGGGGTGGGGGGACCTATCGGGGCTGGGGCCGGCTCAGGGGAGAGGCTGCAGGAGGTTGGCTGGTCGGCCCTGCCTCCATCAGGCCAGTTGGCCAGCCATAGTGCGCATCATAGCAACCGGTTGTTCCCGTTGTTTCGGTCACTTGGCTTTTATTAGTATACTAGGGGCCTGGTGCATGAATTTCGTGCATGGGGGTGGGGGTGTCCCTCAGCCCGGCCAGCATCCTCGTCAATCTGGGACCCCTGTGGGATTGGGCCTAAACCAGCAGTTGGACAACCCCCTTGCAATCCGGGACTGCTGGCTCCTAACTGCTCACCTGCCTGCCTGCTTGATTGCCCCTAATCACTCTGCCTCCTGGCCTGCTTGCCCCCAACTGCAACCCCTGCCAGCCTGCTCTCCCCCAACTGGTCCCCCCCGCCAGCCTGATCACGCCTAACTGCCTCTGCCTTGGCCCCGCCACCATGGCTTTGTCCAGAAGGATATCTGGAAGGTCTCATGGTCTAATTAGCATATTACCCTTTTATTAATATAGATATATAGATTTCTTCCTTCTGCTTACTTTGATTTGTTTGTTGGACTTTTTCTAGTTCCTTTAAATATAAAGATATGCTGTCTATTTGGAATTACTCCTGTTTCTTGAGATAGGGCTGTATAACTTTTAAATTCTCTATTAGAAGTGTTTTGCTACAACCCATAAATTTTGAAAAGTTGTATTTTCATTTGTCTCAAGGTAGCTTGTTTCCTATTTGGTTCCTCTTTGACCCATTGGTTGTTCTCTACATATTTGTGTTTTTTTCCAGTTTTCCTTCAGCACTTGATTTCTAGCTTCATGTAATTGGGGTTGGAAAATATAATTGATAATTTCAACCTTCCTGAATTTCTGATGCATCTTTTGTTGCCTAATATGTGCCTAATATGAGATATACCCTAGAAAATGTTTTGTGCCCAGAATAAAAATATATATTCTGCAGTTTGGGGATTAAATGATCTATAAATGTCTATTAAGCCAATCTCCTCAAATGTGACATTTAAGGCCATTATTACCATATTAATTTAGGTGTGGATGATCTATCCACTGAGGTAAGTGAGGTATTAAAGTCCCCAACTATTATTGTACTTGAGGCCTGGTGCACGAAATTCGTGGGGGGGGGGGGAGGGGTGTCCCTTAGCCCAGCCTGCACCCTCTCCAATCTGGAGCCCCTCGAGAGATGTTTGACTGCCAATTTAGGCCCGATCCTCATGGGATAGGGCCTAAATGGGCAGTCAGACATCCCTCTCACAATCCAGGACTGCTGGCTCCCAACTGCTCACCTACCTGCCTGCCTGATTGCCCCTAACTGCTTCTGCCTGCCAGCCTGATCACCCCCTAACCACTCCCCTGCCAGCCTGATCAACACCTAACTGCTTCCCTGTCAGCCCGATTGCCCATAACTGCCCTCCCCTGCAGGCCTGGTCACCCCTAACTGCCCTCCCCTGCTGGCCTGGTCACCCCTAACTTCTCTCCCTTGCCAGCCTGGTCACCCCTAACTGTCCTCCCCTGCAGGCCTGGTCCCCCACAACTGCCCTCCCCTGCAGACCTGGTCCTGCCCAACTGCCCTCCCCTGCAGGCCTGGTTACCCCTAACTGCCCTCACCTGCAGGCCTGGTTGTCCCTAACTGCCCTCCCCTGCCGGCCTGGTTCCCTCAACTGCCCTCCCCTGCAGGCCTAGGTTCCCCCCCAACCGTCCTCCCCTGCAGACCTGGTTGCCCCCAACTTCCCTCCTCTGCTGGCCATCTTGTGGCAGCCATCTTGTGTCCACATGGGGCAGCCATCTTTGACCACATGGGGGTGGCCATCTTGTGTGTTGGAGTGATGGTCAATTTGCATATTACCTCTTTATTATATAGGATTACTGTTAATTTCCATCTTTATTTCTATTAATATTTTCTTTATGTACTTGGGTGATCCTATGCTGGGGTCAGAGGTATATACAATTGTTACATCCTATTCCTGGATTAACCAGTTTATCATTATGTAATGTTCTTCTTTGTCTCTTTTTACATTATTTGTTTTTTAAAATCAATTTAGTCATATATTAGTGTTGCTACGTCAGCTTTCTATTCATTTCTATATGCATGGAATATCTTTTTCTATCCCTCACTTTCAGTCTGTGTGTGTCTTTCAATCTAAATTGAGTCTCTTGAAGGCAGAATACAAATGGGTCTTGTCTATTCAACCACTCTATGTCTTTTTTATTATTATTTATTAAACTAGAGGCCCAATGCACAAAGATTCATGAAAGAAGGGCCCTTCCTTCCCCTGGCTGCCAACACAGCCTTTGCTCTGGCCTGGAGCCACCTTTCTGCCTTCACCTGCTGCCCAGAGGCCCAGAGCTGCTGGGGCAGTGTGGAATGCCTGCGTCATCGCCATGGCCCCCGGCTACTCGGCACCTTCATATGCAAATTAACCTGCCATCTTTGTTGGGTTAATTTGCATACTCACTCCTGATTGGCTGGTGTGCATCATGAAGGTACAATGAATTTGCATCTTTCTCTTTTATTAGTGTAGATTGAATGGAGTTACATTGGTCAACATGAACATTTAGGTTTCAAGTGTGGGTTTCCATGTTACCAGATCTGTATATTGCACCATGTGCCCACCACCCAAAGTCAAATCTTCTCCTGTCACCTTATATTAGGACACCCTTCTCCCCCACCTCCTTCCCAATGGCAGCCACCACACTGCTGATTGTGTTCACAAGTGTCAGTTTCATATCCCACATATGAGTGAAATAATATAATTCTTAGCTTTTTCTGACTGACTTATTTCACTTAAGCATAATGTTCTCAAGGTCCATCCATGTTGTTGCAAATGGCACTATTTCATCCTTTCTTATAACTGAGCAGTATTCCATTGTGTACATGTACCACCTCTTCTTTATCCAGTCCTCTATCGCAGGACACTTTGGTTGTTCCCATGTCTTGGCCAGCGTGAATAATGCTGCAATGAACATAGGGGTGCACATATCTTTGCGAATATGTGTTTCGAGTTTTTTGGGTTTATACCCAGGAGAGGGATTGCTGGGTCGTATGATAGCTCTAAATCTAAAGCCAGACAGCTTTCCATAGTGGTTGTACCAGTCTACAATTTCACCAGCAGTGAATGAGGGTTCCCTTTTTTGCACAGTCTCTCCAACACTTGTTATTGCTTGTCTTGTTGATAATGGCCACTCTAACTAGTGTTAGGTGGTATCTCATTGTAGTTTTGATTTGCATTTCCCTAATTGCTAGTGAGGTTGAATATCTTTTCATTTCTATTGGCTGTTTGTATGTCTTCTCGGAGAGGTGTATTTTCAGGTCCTCTGCCCACTTTTTGATTGGGTTGTTTGTTTGGTGTTGAATTTTATGAGTTCTTTATGTGTTTTGGAAATTAAGCCTTTGTTGGAGCTACTATTTGCAAATATCACCTCCCATCTGGTTTGCTGCCTCCTTGTTTTGTTGAGAGCTTCTTTTGCTGTGCAGAAGCTTTTTAGTTTCATATAGTCCCATTCTTTTTCCTTTGCCTTTACTTCTCTTGCCTTTGGGGTCAAGTTCATCAAATGATCTCTATTACCAAAGTCCATAAGTTTGGTATCTATATTTTCTTCTATGTAACTTATTGTTTTGGGTCTTATATTTAGGTCTCTGGTCTATTTTAAATTAATTTTTGTACATGTGGACACATTGTAATCTAATTTCACTCTTTTGCATGTGGCTTTACAGTTTTCCCAGCACCTTTTATTGAAGAGACTATCTTTACTCCATTGTGTGTTTCTGGCTCCTTTGTAAAAAATTATCTGTCCATATACATGTGGTTTTATAGCTGGGCTCTCTATTCTGTTTCGTTGATCTGTGTGTCTGCTTCTCTGCCAATACCGTGCTGTTTTGATTATCATAGCTCTGTAATATAATTTGAAGTCAGGTAGTGTAATACCTCCAGCTTTGTTCTTTTTTCTCAGGATTGTCTTGGCTATTAGGGGTCTTTTGTGGTTTCATACAAATCTGATGATTTCTCTTTATTTCTTTCAAAAATGACATTGGGATAGCATCTACACTAATAAAAGAGAAAGATGCTAATTGACCATACCTCCGCTACGCCCACAGCCAATCAGTGGTGATATGCAAATTAACTCAACAAAGATGGTGGGTAAATTTGCATACGCAGGCGGAGCAGGCAGCACCCAATGCCACTGGCCACATCCAAGCTAAGGACCCGGGCAGGCGGTGGGGGCAAGTGGCGCGGGCAGCTTGGACTCAGGCAGGCAGCAATCGCGGCTTGGACCCAGGCAGGCAGCAGGGTCAAGAGATGGTGGCGGCTTGGACCTGGCAGTAGGCGATCGCGGCATGGACCCAGGCAGGCAGCAGGGTCAAGAGGTGGTGGTGGCTTGGACCTGGCAGTCGGCGATCGCGGCATGGACCCAGGCAGGCGGCGATCGCAGCTTGGACCTGAGCAGGTGGCGATCACGGCTTGGACCCGGGCAGGCAGTGATCGCAGCTTGGACCCAGGCCGGCGGCATCTGGGTCCAAGCCGTGGGGACCCGGGCAGCCCCTGCCAAGGCCCGCCTGTGGGGTCCAGCAGAGCGAGAAAGCTGGCGGCTTAGAGGGCATCACTCCCTCTGGAGCCCCAACTTCCTCATCCCAGCTGTGGAAACTGACAACCGGTAGGAGGAAGTCCCACCCCCACAGAACCAGCCGTTGGTCACACAGCTCTCAACAGCCTGACAGCCAGGACTCTCATTCACCTGTATCTCAGACCGCGGCAGTAGAGAGGTGGGACTATGTCCAAAGAAAAACTGTTGATACAATGTAGCTCTGCAGCAGAAAGATGCCAACGTTATCAACAAAAATGTCTGAAGAGCAACGTGCCTCTGATCTTGAAAGAAGGCGATGCCTGCGACAGAATGTATCTGAAAAGCAGCTATTGGAAAAACGTCACTCTGAAGCCGAAAAACACTGGCATCATCGACAGAAAATGTCTAAAGACCAACGTGCCTTTGAAGTTGAAAGAAGGTGGTGGCAAAGACAGAATATGTCTAGAGAACAGTCATCAACATGTACTAGCAATACTGGTAGGAACTGCCTTCTCAGCGAAAATGAAGTACATGAGGATGCAATTCTCGAACATAGTTGTGGTCGGAATGACTGTTAGATGTGAATTTTGCCTATCACTAAATCTCTCTGATGAAAAACCATCCGATGGGAAATTTACTCGATGTTGTAGCAAAGGGAAAGTCTGTCCAAATAATATAAGTTTTCCAGAATACCCAGCATATTTAAAAAGATTAATGACAAAGATTCTGACAGTAAAAATTTCATGGAAAATATTCGATCCATAAATAGTTCTTTTGCTTTTGCTTCCATGGGTGCAAATATTGCATCGCCATCAGGGTATGGGCCATACTGTTTTAGAATACACGGACAAGTTTATCACCGTACTGGAACTTTACATCCTTTGGATGGTGTTTCTCAGAAGTTTGCTCAACTCTATATTTTGGATACAGCCAAAGCTACAAGTAAAAGATTAGCAATGCCAGAAAACCAGGGCTGCTCAGAAAGACTCATGATCAACATCAACAACCTCATGCATGAAATAAATGAATTAACAAAATCGTACAAGATGTTATATGAGGTAGAAAAGGAAGCCCAATCTGAAGCAGCAGCAAAAGGTATAACTCCCAGGAAGTAACTATGGCAATTAAATACGATTGTAACAGTGACCCAGGTAGATATAATTTTTCCCGTGTAACCGAGGTTGCTGTCATATTCAGAAACGAAGATGGAGAACCTCCTTTTGAAAGGGACTTGCTTATTCACTGTAAACCAGATCCCAGTAATCCAAGTGCCACTAAAATGAAACAAATCAGTATCCTATTTCCTACATTAGATGCAATGACATATCCTATTCTTTTTCCACATGGTGAAAAAGGCTGGGGAACAGATATTGCATTAAGACTCAGAGACAACAGTGTAATCAACAATAATACTAGACGAAATGTAAGGACACGAGTCATGCAAATGCAGTATTATGGATTTCATCTCTCTGTGAGGGACATGTTCAATCCTATTTTAAATGCAGGAAAATTAACTCAACAGTTTATTGTGGATTCATATTCAAAAATGGAGGCCAATCAGATAAATTGGAAATTTATTTTCCAATTCTATTAAAAATTAAAGCAAACCAATCTAAGTGGAGAGTTGAAAAATATAGTGGTTTGATGGATTATCTCAAATCTAGATCTGAAAATGACAATGTGCCGGTTGGTAAAATGATAATACTTCCATCATCTTTTGAGGGTAGTCCCAGAAATATGTGTCAGCGATATCAGGATCCTATGGCAATTGTAACGAAGTATGGCAAGCCCTATTTATTTATAACCATGACATGCAACCCCAAATGGACAGATATTACAAACAATTTACAATGCTGGCAAAAAGTTGAAAACAGACCTGACTTGGTAGCCAGAGTTTTTAATATTAAGCTGAACGCTCTTTTAAAAGATGTATGTAAATTCCATTTATTTGGCAAAGTAATAGCTAAGATTCATGTCATTGAATTTCAGAAACGCGGACTGCCTTACACTCAGATATTATTGATATTAGATGGTGAGTCCAAATTACTTTCAGAAGATGACATTGACCGTATAGTTAAGGCAGAAATTCCAGATGAGGACCAGTATCCTCGACTTTTTCAAATTGTAAAATCAAATATGGTACATGGATAAGGTGACCAGATTTTAACATTGGTAAAGTGGGACACCATTGACCGGGCGGGGGTTCTTGATTAAAAATTCGGTCTATATGGAGCAACAAAAATTTTCATAGAATGCAAAAATAGTATTGTAATATATATTTTTAAATTTCAACATAAGTACAATTTACAAATATAATAAATAAATAATTATGTATAGTATTATTTTATTCTTTGGCATATTTCTCATTTGAGTGAATTTTTAGTAGATTGCTATCATTGTTTAAAAGGTCATGAAATTTTTCACAAGAATTTGTTAAATTATATTTCACACATAAAATGGCTTTCAAAGTCTCAACACTTAATTGTGATTTTTCTGATGTCCACACTTTATTTACCGTAGAAAAAACGCGTTCAGTCGCAGCATTAGTTCCTGGTAAGGACAGCGCGTATTCCACAATTTTTAGTGCATTATTGTATGGAACATGGTTTGTTTCAAAATGATGAAATATTTCTAACCATTTGTTCTCTATTGTGATTTTTGCTGATGCCCAAGATTTAACCTTTTCCTTATCAATATATTTTTTTAATAATGATACCTCATTAAAAAGATAATTTTTGGAAATATTACTATATGGGAAATTTTGAGTAATATAATCGAATGTTTTTGTACATCATTCCAATTAAGTTCTTGTTTTAATGTAACCCAATGAAAATGTTCAATATCATTGTAATGTACCGTCCACTCTTCTAAATAATCTATGCAGTTACTATAGATCTAAAGGAATGATTGTGATTAATAGCATGAAAAGACATAAGTCCTTATGCTAATGCTAATTTCTTTTCTTCGTCTCCATAAGTTGTTTTCCAAAAAAATTCCTGTATTTTGGAGGAAGATGCAGCAGTATTTAAATATCTTTTATGTTTCTGTGTCTCCAAGTACTTTGAAATATCATTCTTCCCGCCGTGCGAAATAGAAAATTCACCATTACATTTCTCACATTTTACCATGTAATGGCTTGGTTTTTTTGATAAAAGGAAATTCACTTCTTAGATCATCGTTGAATTTGCATCCTCTTTTCGTACTCATTATGTTAAAAATCTAAAAAAAAAATTTAAAATTATATTATAAATTATTATATACATATTGCTTAAAAACACAGTAAGTAGGTACATAATTACATGAACATATTTTATTGTTAGTTTATAAATTAAATTAATTTGATTGTTATAAAGTAACTATATTTTAAAAATTATTTTAATTTTAATTCTATATTTCTTTCTAAATAATAACAATACTAACTTGTATTATTTTTCCTCTGAATTTGCCATAACGTAAGTCGTGTCACTTTCAAGGCCAGCGCTAGACTTTTTGCCGCCACTATAAAATATAAATAATACAAGTACTGTCTGCTAAATTCAAGAAAATTTATGTATTTATGAAATAAATAAATAAATAAATTACTTACCTAAATTATCTGAATAGCTGATTTGTAATGACATCACTTGTTTAACTAGCTTACTAGCACGCAGTACGATGTGTATCGTCTGAGAGACAGTTACAAAATGTTTTCGTCATTGCCAATCCCAAAAAATGCCATTGTTCATTAAGTCCAAACAATGGTGGTCGAATTCTAACAACAGATCAACAATGCGAACTTTGATAAGCAGTTCTTGATAATCAGTTCTCAACAATTATTTGTTATTACTAAAGTTTAACATTATAAAATTAACAAAAATAATATAAAACTCATATCCTGGCTAAATAGCCACATGGCCGCCAAAAACCGTATATTCCCTTCCCGTTCTCCCGCCATTCCCTAGCTTGTCGTGCATTCTTTCCAAAAATCGGGACTTTTTTAAAACGCCGTGGGACGCGGGACAAATTGTTAAAAATAGGGACTGTCTGGTCACCTTATACATGGACCATGTGGAATACAAAATCCAAATAGTCCATGTATGGAAAATGGAAAATGTTCAAAGGGATATCCAAAAGAATTTCAAAATGTGACCATTGGAAATATTGATGGATATCCCAAATGCAAACGAAGATCTGGTAGTACCATTTCTATTGGAAATAAAATTGTTGATAATACTTGGATTGTCTCTTATAACCCGTATTTGTGCCTCAAATATAACTGTCATATAAATGTTGAAGTCTGTGCATCAATTAGAAGTGTCAAATATCTACTTAAATACATCTATAAAGGGCATGATTGTGCAAATATTCAAATTTCTGAAAAAAATATTATCAATCATGACAAAGTACAGGACTTCATTGACTCCAGGTATGTGAACGCTCCTGAGGCTGTTTGGAGACTTTTTGCAATGCGAATGCATGACCAATCTCATGCAATCATAAGATTAGTTATTCATTTGCCAAATGATCAGAATTTGTATTTTCATGCCGATGATTTTGTTGAAGTTTTAGATAGGGCTAAAAGACAGAACTCAACTTTGATGGCTTGGTTCCTATTTGAATAAAGAAAACTCTGATGCACGTAATTATTATTATTGGGAGATTCCACAGCATTATGTGTTTAATAATTCTTTGTGGACAAAATGCCAAAAGGGTGGGAATAAAGTATTAGATAGACTGTTCACTGTGAGCTTTAGAGAACCAGAACGATATTACCTTAGACTTTTCCTTCTGCATGTAAAAGTGCAAGAAGTTTTGAGGATCTGCCAACTGTAGGAGGTGTAACTTATGATACATTTCATGAAGCTGCTAAACACCGAGGATTATTACTTGATGACACTATCTGGAAAGATATGATTGACGATGCAATCATCCTTAATATGCCCAAATAACTACGGCAACTTTTTGCATACATATGTGTGTTTGGATGTCCTTCTGCTGCAGACAAATTATGGGATGAGAATAAATCTCATTTTATTGAAGATTTCTGTTGGAAATTGCACCAAAGAGAAGGTGCCTGTGTGAACTGTGAAATACATGCCCTTAACGAAATTCAGGAGGTATTCACATTGCATGGAATGAAATGTTCACATTTCAAACTTCCAGACTATCCTTTATTAATGAATGCAAATACATGTGGTGAATTGTACGAGCAACAACAGGCAGAGGTTTTGATCAATTCTCTGAATAATGAAAGTTGGCAGCCTTTCAGACTATAACTTCAGCCATCGAAGATCAAACTGTACACCCCAAATGCTTTTTCTTGGATGGTCCAGGTGGTAGTGGAAAAACATATCTGTATGAAGTTTTAATACATTATATTAGAGGTCGTGGTGGTACTGTTTTACCCACAGCATCTACAGGAATTGCTGCAAATTTACTTCTTGGTAGAAGAACCTTTCATTCTCAATATAAATTACTAATTCCATTAAATGAAACTTCAATTTTTAGACTCGATATAAAGAGCGAAGTTGCTAAAACCATTAAAAAGGCCCAACTTCTTATTATTGATGAATGCACCATGGCATCCAGTCATGCTATAAACGCCATAGACAGATTACTAAGAGAAATTATGAATTTGAATGTTGCATTTGGTGGGAAAGTTCTCCTTCTCGGAGGGGATTTTCGACAATGTCTCAGTGTTGTGCCACATACTATGCGATCGGCCATAGTACAAACGAGTTTAAAGTACTGTGATGTCTGGGGATGTTTCAGAAAGTTGTCTCTTAAAACAAATATGAGATCAGAGGATTCTGCTTATGGCGAATGGTTAGTAAAACTTGGAGATGGCAAACTTGATAGCAGTTTTCATTTAGGAATAGATATTATTGAAATCCCCCATGAAATGATTTGTAATGGATCTATTATCAAAGCCACCTTTGGAAATAGTATATCTATAGATAATATTAAAAATATATCTAATCGTGTGATTCTTTGTCCAAAAAATGAGCATGCTCAAAAATTAAATGAAGAAATTTTGGATATACTTGATGGAGATTTTCACACCTATTTGAGTGATGATTGCATTGACTCAACAGATGATGCTGAAAAGGAAAATTTTCCCATCGAATTTCTTAATTTGAGAATGCCGTGTCATAAATTAAAATTGAAAGTGGGTGCAATCATCATGCTATTGAGAAATCTTAATAGTAAATGTGGTCTTTGTAATGGTACCAGATTTATTATCAAAAGATTACGACCTAACATTATCGAATCTGAAGTATTAACAGGATCTGCAGAGGGAGAGGTTGTTCTGATTCCAAGAATTGATTTGTCCCCATCTGACACTGGCCTCCCATTTAAATTAATTCAACAACAGTTTCCCGTGATGCCAGCATTTGCAATGACTATTAATAAATCACAAGGACAAACTCTAGACAGAGTAGGAATATTCCTACCTGAACTCGTTTTTGCACATGGTCAGTTATATGTTGCTTTCTCTCGAGTTCGAAGAGCATGTGACGTTAAAGTTAAAGTTGTAAATACTTTATCCCAAGGGAAATTAGTCAAGCACTCTGAAAGTGTTTTCACTCTTAATGTGGTATACAGGGAGATATTAGAATAAGTTTTATCACTTTATCAGTCATTATTTGCATAAATGTTGTTTTTATATCATGAGTTTATTATTGTTGTTATATCATTTTGTTATTGTTTATTTATTAATAAAATTATGTATTATTTTCATATACATTGTACTCATTTCCTTTTATCTCTCACACTTTTATTATAGAGAAAGGGCAAATAGCAATATTAAAATATTTCCTCTAATTAATTCCCTTTCAATGTGCATGAATTTTGTGCACCAGGCCACTAGTTAAATATATATTTTGCTTTGGATAATGTGGCCATTTTACTATGTTGACTATTCCAATCCATGAACATGGGACATTTTTCAATTTTGTTGTGTATTAATTTCTTTTAATAGTGATTTGAAATTTTCAGTATTAGATCTTTCATGTTCTTCATTAAGTTTATTCCTAGGTATTTTATTATTTTGGTTGCAATTAATTGTATTTTTTTATTTCTTTTTCTGAAGTTTTGTTGTTGTTATACAGGAAGGCAATGGATTTTTGTGCATTGAATTTGTATCCTGCAACTTGACTGTATTTGTTTATTTTTCTAATAGTTTTTTTGGTATAGTCTTTAGGCTTTTCTATATACAGAATCATGTCATCCACAAAAAGTGACAGTTTGACTTCTTCCTTCCCTATTTGGATGCCTTTTATTTCTTTCTCTTGCCTTATTGCTCTGGCTAGGACTTCCAGCACTGTGTTGAATAAGAGTGGTGAGAATGGACCTCCTGGTCTTGTTCCTGATCTTAGAGGGAAAACTTCCAATTTTCCACCATTGAGTATGATATTAGCTGTGGGTTTATCAAATATGGCCTTTATTATGTTGTGGTACTTTCTTCTATTCCTATTTTATTGAGTGTTTTAATCATAAATGAATGTTGTATCTTATCAAATGCTTTTTTCTGCATATATTGATAAGAATCATATGATTTTTGTCCTTTCTTTTGTTAATGTGGTGTATTATGTTGATTGATTTGCATATGTTGAACCATCCTTTTGCCCCTGGAATGAACCCCACTTGTTTGTGATGTATTATTTTTGAATGTACTGTTGTATTTGATTTGCTAGTATTTTGTTAAGGATATCTGCATCTGTATTCATCAGAGATATTGGTGTGTCATTTTCTTTCTTTGTGTTTCTTTGCCAGGTTTTGGTATCAGGGTTATATTGGCCTCATAGAATGTATTAGGAAGTATTACCTCTTCTTCAACTTTTTGGAAGAGTTTGAGAAGGATAGGTTTTAAATCTTCTTTGAATGTTTGGTAGAATTCACTGGTGAAGCCATCTGATCCTAGACTTTTATCTTGAGGGGAGGTTTTTGATGGTTGTTTCAATTTCCTCACTGCTGATTGGTTTATTTATTTATTTATTTTAATCCTCACTCAAAGATATTTTTCCATTGATTTTGAAAGAAAGTGGAAGAGAGAGAGAAAGACAGAGAGAAATATTGATGTGAGAGAAACACCTCAATTGGTTGCCTCCTGCACAAGCCCGGACCAGGGCCCAAGCCGGGGAAGAGCCTGCAACCGAGGTATGTGCCCTTGACTGGAATCAAACCTGGGACCCTTCGGTCCTCAGGCCGACGCTCTATCCACTGAGCCAAACCAACTAGGGGGTGATCAGTCTATTTAAATATTCTGATTCTTCATGATTTTGTCTAGGAAGGTTATATATTTCTAGGATCTTATCCATTTCTTCTAGGTTATTGAATTTGGTGGCATATAGTCTTTCATAATATTCTAGTATGATCCTTTGTGATGTCTGTGTTGACTTCTCTCTCATTTTTTATTTTGTTTACATGGGTCTTTTCCTTTTTTCCTTAGTGAGTCTAGCCAGGGGGTTGTCAATTTTATTAATTTTTTCAAAGAACCAGCTCTTTGTTTTAATTTTTTGTATAGGGTTTTTGTTCTCTATTTCATTCAACTCTGCTCCAAATTTTTATTTCTTTTCTGCTGACTTTGGGTTGCTTTTGTTCTTCTTTTTCTAGTACTTTAACCTTTTGCACTCTGATGTCGAGTGTGACTCGACACGGTTAGCATTAGAATAAAGGAATCGAGAAAAAAGCAAGCGAGTGCAAAGGGTTAAAATGTGATGTTAGGTTGTTTACTTAGGATTTCTCTTCCTTCTTGAGATAAACTTGTAATGATATAAACTTCACTCTTATTACTGCTTTCCCTGAATCCTACAGTTTTTGATATGTTGTATTGTCATTCCCATTTGCCTCTGTATATCTTTTGATCTCATCTTTTATTTCTTCTTTGACCCAGTCATTTTTTAGTAGTATGTTGTTTAATCTCCACATATTTGTGGGTTTCTCTATTTCCTTTTTGCAGTTCATTTCTAATTTCAAGGCATGTAGTTGGAGAATATGCTTGATATAATTTCAATGTTCTTGAATTTGTTGATGCTAGTTTGTGACCCAACATATGGTTTATCCTTGAAAATGTTCCATGTGCCCTGGAGAAGAATGTATGATCTGATGTTCTGGGATGAAATGTTCTGTGAATGTTAATTATATCCCTTTGGTCTAGTGTTTCATTTTGGCCCAATATTTCTTTATTGATTTTCTATTTGGATGATCTGTTTAGAGCTGTAAATGGAGTATTAAGGTCTCCAACTATGATTTTGTTTTTATCTGTTTCTCCCTTTAATTCTGTGAGTAGCTGTTTTATATATGTTCCTTTTATCATTATAAAGTATCCATCTTTGTCTCTTGTTACCTATGTTGTCTTGATATCTATTTTGTCAGATATAATTATGGCTACACCTGCTTTTTGGGGATGTTTTTGTTTGGAGTATCATTTTGCAACCTTTAACTGAATCTATCTTTGTCTTTGTAGTTTAGATATGTCTCTTGTATGCAGCATATGGTTGGTTTTTTTGAGTGGGTTTTTTTTTTCCACTCTGTTACTCTGTGCCTCTTTATTTGTGAATTCAGACCCTTTACATTTAGGGTAATTATTGATGTATGAGAATTTTCTGTAGCCACTTTATCTTTTGTTTCCTGGTAGCTCTGTACCTCCATTGGCTCTTTTCCATTATGTTTCTGTCTTTTGGTTTTGTTTGGTGGTATTCCATACTTCTTTTCTCTGTTTCCTCTTTTTTTTAAGCTATATTTCTTGGTTTGGGGATTTTGACTATGGTTACCATTAGGTTTATAAAAAATAAAGTTGCTTATATACTAGTACTGTAGGTTTTTTTTTCCCCTTTTAAGTGCATCTGATCTTCATCTTCTTTTGCCACTTCAGACCTTTCCTCCTTCCCCTTTCATGTTTTTGTATTTCAAATTATCCCTATTTATGCTGTAAGTTTTTTGGTGATCTTACTTATAGTGTTGTTCTTATCTTATGTTCTTTGTTTCAGGTAGAATAACTCCCTTGAGTATTTCCTGCAATGGAGGTTTTCTGGTGATAAGAAGCCCTCTGCTTCTGTATGTCTGGAAACATCTTTATTTCTCCTTCATAATTTTGCTGGATATATTATTTGTGACTGGTGATTTCTCTCTTTCAGACATTTTAATATTTGGTTCAATTCTCTTCTGTCTTATAGAGTATCTACTGAGAAGTCAGATGAAATTCTGATGGGTTTTCATTTGTAGATTACTTCCTTCTTTTATCTGGCTGCTTTGAGAATTTTTTCTTTGTCATTAATGTTTGACAGCTTCAAACCAAGTGCCTTGGTTAGGGCCTCTTGGATTGATGTAACTAGGTGTTCAGTTTATTTTTTTGGGTTCAAGGATCTAGTTCTCTCCATATATTTTGGAAGTTCTCATCCACTATTTGTTTTAATAGATTCTCCATTCTATGCTCCCTCTCTTCCTCCTCCTCAATGCATATAATTCTAATATTTTTTTCTAATGGAGTCAAACAGTTCTCGTAGAGCTCTTTCCTTTTTCTTCTTCTCTCTGTCATTTCTTGATTCCTATCTTAAATATCACTAGTTCTTTCCTCTAACTGGTTGGTTCTGTTTTCTATGCTCAGTAGTTCACTCTTAATCTCCTTAATTGCATGCCTCATTTTCAGAATTTCTGATTGGTTCTTTTTTAAAGTTACAATTTCCTTGGTAAAACACTTTTTTTTTCCTCATTGATTTATTTTCTGAGTGCACTGAATTGCCTGTCAGTATTTTCTCACATCTTGTTGAGCATTTTCAGAACTGCAATCTAAAAATCTCTGTTATTTATATCCCATACTCCCATGTGTTCCAGCCTGCTTTCTGGGGATTTTTCATTTTCTTTCTTGTCCTCCTCATTATTGTGGTTATGTGCTATCCTCCTTTGTTTTCATATTTATCTCTGAAGAGGTCTTTCTACCATAATCCAGTAGATGGTGCTGAAATGCAAGATTTTTACCTCCAAGGCCTCCCCATCTTATGCCTTCTTAGCTTAAGTAAGACAGTGCAGCCCTGCTGCTTGTGGGTGTGGTTTGTTTTGCCCTCACCATAATGTTGACCCCTGACCTCTGTGGACTCCCACCCCAAGCACCCCTTCTGGGGATCAGTCACAGGGGGAAACAGAAATTATACTGCAACAGCTCTTGGTTTACAGATTATATGCTCCTGGACCTGACTCCAAGGGCAACAGGAGGCAAGTTTCAGGAGTCCAAGCAGCAACAGGGCTCTGTGGTTCCATTTCTTTGTCTGAAACACCACCACACAGCCTGACAGTGGGGCACTGTACAGCAGAGCCCAGTGCTCTGTCACGCATCTGCTGACTCAGATACTGTTCACTCCTTTACCACTTGCCCACCCTGCTGGGCTGCCCCACCACCACCACCAGCAGCTCTCTGTTCCTTCCAGCTGATGGAAGTGCCTGCTTCCACTGGCTTTCTTCCCTCTCCTGCCGGAGTTGCAAGCTCCTGGCTGCAGGGCTGCATTTGCAGCCGTCTGCACTTTCCTCCCTTCTTGTTTTCCCATTTATTCCCAGTGCCCACCATTAGGTGTTTCAGTGCACAGGTCTCTCAGGTGTGCATCTGTGTTGAGCAGGGATTTCTTTGTTGTATTGTAGATGGTTAACTTTTATTGAAATGTCAGGGGGAGAGGAAATGATGCACCCTTACACCACCATGCCTCTGATCTACCTTTTCCACTCTATGTATTTTGATTGGAGTATTTAGTCCAGTTATATTTAAAGTAATTATCGCTAGGTACATGCTTATTGACATTTTGTTCATTGTTTCTGCTAATCTTTTCTTCTCTTGATCTCTTTCCTTTTGATTTGCTAGTTTTCTTTCATGTTTTGTTGGGGTATCTTTCTATTGAATTTTTTGTGTTCATTTTTATGTAGGTTTTTCATTTGTGGCTACCATGGGGTTCATATATATCCGTCTATCTCTATAGCATTCTGTTTTCAGCTGATAATTGTTTAAATCTAAATACATTCTAAAAGCACTTTATTTTTACTCCCTCATTCACGATTTGTTTTTGATGCCATGTTTTATATTTTTTTATCTGTCTCCCCTTTATTGTAGTTCTAGTTAATTGTGCTAAATTTGTCTTTTAACCTTCTTTTAAGCTTTTCAAGTAGTTGATTCGCTGTGCTTATTATATTTGCCTTTACCAGTGAGGTGTTTTCTTTCCATACTATATTTTATTATTTCTGATTATGGCCTTTTCTATTCTGCATGAAGAAGACCCTTTCATGTTTGTTTTAAAATTAATTTAGGAATGGTAAACTCCTTTAGTTTGTGCTTGTCTTGGAAACTCTTTTATCTTTCCTTAGATTCTGAGTGATAACCTTGCTGGGTAAATTATTCTAGAGTGTAAATCCTTTTCTTTCAGCACTCTAAAGTTGTCCTGCCACTCCCTGTGGCCTTTAAAGTTGCTACTGTGGCCTTTAAAGTTGCTGCTGAGAACTCAGCTGATAGCTTTATGGGATTCCTTTGTATGTAACTCATTTTCCTCTTGTTTCCTTCAGTATTGTCTCTTTATCCTTAACCTTTGCCATTTTAATTACAATATATCTTGGGTTTATCTTGTTTGAAACTCTCTGAGCTTACTGGACATCTGTTTCCTTCCCTAGATTAGTAAAGTTTTCAGTCATTATTTCTTCAAATATACTTTCCACTTTTTTCTCTCTCTTCACCCTCTGTAATCCCTATAATGCAAATGTTAGAGCATTTGATATTGTCCTAGATGTCACTTACACTATCTTCATTTTTTAATTTGTTTGTTAATTTTTCTGTTCTTATTGGGTGATATTTACTACTCTGTCAATAGGTTACTATTCCATTCTTTCTTTCAGCACTTTAAAGTTGTCCTGCCACTCCCTTATGGCCTTTAAAGTTGCTGTTGATTAATCTGCTGTTAAGTCCTTCTAATGTATTTTTCATTTCAGTTATTGTATTCTTTATCTCTGCTTGTTTCTTTATTTTATTAGCTCTTTTTTTAAGTTTTCTCTCTCTGAGTTCCTCTATTCTACTCTGAAATTTGTTAAGCATTCTTATGACCATTTCTTTGAATTTTTTTAATCAGGCAAATTACTTATCCCCCTTTTATTAGATTTTTTTCTCTGTGGTTTTGTGTTCCTTCAATTGGGGCCCATTCTTCTGTCTCCCTATTTTATTTGACTTTCTGTGTTTGTTTCTATAAGTTAAATGAAATAATTGTCTCTCCAAATCTTGAAAAAGTGGCCTCTGTGAAGACTATGTTAGATAGTTTTGTAGGCTGGTCTGTCCAGAAGTAGTGGGTTCTTGGAGGGACAGCCTGGTGTATGCACATATGCAGTGGCTCCCTGTTGTTCTGGCTGTCCTTGGTCAGAATGGAGTTAGGGTGTAGAGACCTGATGTGCGTGTACTTCCTTGACCTTCTCATCTGGGTGGGGGTGCCAGGTGTGTGCTCACAGAAGAACCCCACTAGTTCACTTTCTCTGGATGGTGCATCCCCATGTGTGCATGCAGGAGTGGCCCACTATCTTCTGACTGGACTGCCTTGCATGCAGGCACCTCAGTGCTTTGCTACTTCTACACTCTCTCTGTGCAGCAGCACCATACTATACCTGCTGGTCAATCTCAAGGACCCCATTTGTGCATGCTATGGTGGTGCTCCCCTCTTTATGCTCAAAGTAGCTCCAGGAGTGGTGGAGGGGACATGCAACAGCAGCCTGGCAGTTTAGCCAAAGAACCTAGAGAGCTCCTGCCCGCTATCCACGTGTAGGGGAGACATGAACAATGGTGCTCACCAGTTTCTCCTGTTCTGGAGAGACCCTCAGCTGCTGGAGAGCTCTCACAGAACCACAACTTTCTATCTATCATGTATCTATGTATCTATCTATCTATCTATCTATCTATCTTTCTTTCTTTCTGTTGTTTATTATGCAGAAGCTGTTCAGTTGACCTTCACTTATCTCTCAGGAGGGATTACTCTAAATATAGGTGTATATTTGAGGTGTTCTTGGAAGGGGACAAACTCAGCATCCTCCTATATCACCATCTTGGACCCTCCTTGAGGACGTATTTTTAAGGGAAGACTTTTTAAAAAATACAGGCATGATTAGTAAATGATTTAGACTTGTTGATGATCACAATACTAATTCTTCTAGAATAAGGCACTGCACACACTCAACAGAACATAAAACAAAGCATGTGTCTTATGAGAGGAGTCACACTCATTGGAGACACAGCTTTACCAGTAATTTTTCAGCCTGAGTATATCAAGAAGAGAGACAAATCTCTTCACAACTAAAAAATGCACTTCTATTTAAGTATGTGGGTTTCTGTTAACCTGTCCATCTCCTATGGAGTTTATTCTGGAGTGACTACTACTAGGTAATTTAAGTTAACAGAAATGTTGCTCAGGGCAAAGAATTCAGTTCTGGATTTGTTAAGCATTCTTATGACCATTTCTTTGAATTTTTTTAATCAGGCAAATTACTTATCATGTAATTTGTAAGCCTACAAAACTATCTAACATAGTCTTCACAGAGGCCACCTTTTCAAGATTTGGAGAGACAATTATTTCATTTAACTCACAGAAACAAACACAGAAAGTCAAATAAAATAGGGAGACAGAAGAATGGGCCCCAATTGAAGGAACACAAAACCACAACTAAACCAAAACCACAACCTCAGCCCCACAACTAATTAACATAGCCCACCTCCCAGTTTTGCAGAGCTGGCCCTGAGAGCAGGAGATCTTTCCACTTCACTCATTATACATTTTAGTTGACACAATCAAGATTCAACAGATATTTCTGAGTACTACTTAAACATGTGACTCTCTGGACTTAAGTACAATATTTGACATTTAGCCCTACTACATTTCATCTTATATTTAAACCATCATTCCAATTATAAGGGTCTTCTTGAACAGTAATACTCTATCATATATTTCCTATTCCTACATAATCAATTCATTGAATAAAAAGCCTGTAGCTTCTGTTCCAATATAGACTGAACAACAAGTTAACTTGAACAAAACAAGACATTTATCCAGTTAAAATGTAATATTTCAAACATCATCCTTTGGGTATAGTCAATCACTCTTTATTCTGTAAGAAATCCTATTTCCAATACTGACTAAGGAAATGTATGCTAAAGTCAATGTTTCCTTAGAAATAGTAAATACTCAGGTTGTGTAATCTGCACCATAAGCTTAAAGGTATTTATTTTTCAAAGCTTTGAAAGATAATCATGGTCAAGGTCCAAAAAAGTACCAATCAAACATAATACAATGGTCATCAATGTGCCAGACCCATGTAATTTAGCAGCAGGTAAGTACATATTATTCATATATACTTGAGAGATTAGATGTATCCATGTATTACAATTGGCTAGGTTATCTCAATTTTATTGTTTAGTTTCAATGAGTGACTTTCAGAGACAAAAGATGGTGAAAATAATAGCTGGTATAGTACACTGTGGCTCATTTTCTATCTTGTCAAAAACTTCTCAGATTTTTACCTGTGCCATAAGCATAGAATTCATTTCATAGCAGAATCAAGAGAAACAAGAATGCCTATGCTACTGTTAATGCATAATAATTAGATTATTTGGGGCTTTTAAACCACACTATCTATGATCAATTCTTAACATCTTGACTTCTTGATCTTTCTCATTTTGAAAAACATAACCTCTAAATCCAATTTATAGATCAACCATATCAGCAGTGAAGGAACATTGCTTGAAGAAAAAATTTTAGGCATTACCACAGTATTTTCAAAAGAACCTTGAGTCACTTAGAAACATTCATAATTGAAATTTCTAAAGGGGTTCTTTTTAAAACCTAGATATAAGAGAATGTTAGCATGGGAGTGGGAGACTTTTAATATTTTCTATAAAATTGCCTAGAAAGGCATTTTTTTGCTTTTTGGAGCTCTAAATGAAAACTGGGTCCCAGCCTCTGGCCTAAGAAAGGATTCTGAGATAATAAATATCAGAAAGCTTGGTCTAGCTTACCTAAAAAGGAGAGTTTAAGAAGGACTCTGAGAACTGGTATGTGTCATGTTGGCCATCTCCCAAGAAACACTGTTTTGTGCCCTAAAAACTGAGTGGAAGGAATACATTGATGATGAAATTCCTTAGCACCAAGCTGGAGTCAAAAAGGCTCATTTGCCTTTACTTAACAGAGATTTTTGCTTTACCTGATGTGATGATCTTCTTGCATTACAACCTTGTTTTGGAAAACAGTAAAAAGAGAGCATTTTCTTCACAAAGACCTTGTAATTTGCTTAGTCCTTGCTTCATTTCACACTTCTCAATAGTTTATTCTATGATAGAAGTAGTTACATACTAAAATGCATACTAAACATTTTGTTCATATTTGACATTTTCTAAAAGTCTTCATAGTAGAAATTCTGTGTATATATAGACTTAAGACTCTGGCCCTGTACTCCTTTCTTGAGTGACATTGTATGTCAGTAGATAAGGTTTGGTTATAAAAACTTTAAGGCAGAAAGTTTTCTCCCAAAATAGTAAATATCTCAAGTTGTATAATCTATTTCACAATATTAAAGGTATTTATCTTTCAAAGTTTGAAAACTATTCATTGCCAGGGCCCAAAAACCTACTCAATAAACATAACACAATAGCCTTCAATGTGCCAAACCCATGTAACAGGTGAAGCAAGAAGAGATGCTTGGAAGACTGGTTGTGGTGGAGATTGGTAGTGGTAATGCTTTATGTGTGAAGATAGTAATAAATAATTTGATGACTTTATTTTTTGTGCACTATACCTTATGTTAAGCACAATACATTAAACTGATAACCCAGAAAATGTCTTAGAAAGAGCATTCAGATAAGAGGTTTTTGGTCAAGAATTAGAAACAGATAGGTCCTCAACTATTTTGAAAATCTAGAACCAGATATATTGACATATAATTAAGAATGGCCAAAATGATTTTTCTAATATTGTGTCAGGTTACAGTTATCTCTTTCCGCATTCCCAAACTTTCCTTAAACCAATTATATGGTTATGATATGGTGACACCAAAATGTAGTAGCCATAGTTGAACATGGCCCAGTTATTTTACTCTGACTAACCATAAGTTCTATATTAGTTTTAGAAATTGTCTACTGGCAAAAATTATAAAAAATAAAATGCAAGAAAATTACATGTCATATCTCACACTTGTTTAGGAAGTATACAGACAATGTTTAGCCCTTTGAAATGACTATATCTAGCAATATTATAAAATATTCTCAATGTGGAAGGCAATCTGATTAAATAAAATGCCACTTAGATTGTTAATTATATTTTATATTAATTGGATAGTCATAGTTTAGTAGGTATGAAGCCAAACATATGAAAGACTCTGCCTTAACATTTAGCAATGGAATAATTTATTTGGGGCTGTACTTCATTCACATTACTCAGCTGACCTCAGAATTCTACTATGTTCACATATTATTCACATTTAAATACTACAATCGTAAAGCAATAAAAGTCTTGACTTCTGGTCTCCAAGACTGACAAAATCTAAACCAACTAACCAGAGAATCTGAAAGATTACAGATTACTTTTTCAACAACATGCTTCCCACTAGAGCTTGTTTTTAACTGGGCCGCTCTGCATGTCGAATGGGTACCACATTTGCAACCATTTATCAAGTCTGGGCAAGCAATGCTAATACTGCTGATGGTTCTGCTGGTGGAAGAGGGCCGTGCTTTCCGTTGCATGCAGACACTGACCCTGTACTCTGTTTCCTTTCCTGTTTCCTGTGCCATGCTTGCTGTGTAGCAAATGGAATCTCTGGCAGTAAGTTAACTTTCTTTCATACTCTCTGCCCATTTGAGGCATGGACCCATAACAAACCTTACTTTTACTGTTACTACTATATCTCTTAGCATGTTTCCCCTTTTTCCTTCCATTTTATATTATTTGGAAGATTGAGATATGCCAGTTTGTTAGTAGCGTTCTGGGCTGCTTTCGGCCCAAAAGTAGAAACCTATGCTGCTATGAACTCTCACACTATCAGTGGAATATCCTGAGTTAATAACTACCATTATCTGACACTTGGAAAGTCAGAGATTTCATAGCTAGGTTTCACCCTAAATTGTGAAGGTAACATTTTTTAAACAATAGTTTTTTATCTTTCTGTGAATCTCTGGTAGTTACTTTTTGTACCAGATTTTAAGAGATTTTCCATAAAGAAAAGTTCAAAATGCAACGTATTTCTGAAACAACCAAAGATCTAGTTTGGAGTAACTAGTGAGTGTAGCTACTTCTTTAACCTTAGGCTGGTTTCCAACAATGAGAGATCAGGCAAATCTAAGTAGAATTTTATCCCCCTAAGGGCCAAAGAAAGGGTGAGAGGAGAAAGAAAACTTCATTCACCATGGTTTCAAATGAGCTTTAGTAACTTTATAAAATTACGGTAGGATCAAAAGTCTGTTAATAATACTGTTAATAGAATATTCTTCTTCAAACCTAAATTTAAATTATTGTCATTTCTCGCCTTAAACTGATTCAGGGGAACAATTTTAAGTCACCATAGTAGCTCTCAATTCTGAGCTGAGGTCTCTCTACTCCGTTAGCAAAAGAAAGGCCCTATTTATCCTCAAGGAACCACATTTGAAAACTGAACAGTGAAGTGTAGTTTAAGCCACATATTTAACCACTTTCACTAGTGACTGCTAAGCCATGAAATTCTACCTAATGAAGGCTATTCTTTTCCTCACAGAATCCCATCCATTATTTAGGAGCTAACCCATTCTTAGAATAAAATAGGCAGCATTTAGAGGCTGTTATAAGCAGATACAGCTTAAAGAGCAGTATAATTGGTTTTGAAATTACTCATGATTTATTTTTCCCTCAAAGGATATATAACTCACATAATGAACACATTTTAAATTCCAGAGGTATTTACAAGGCCATTTTGTACTATTACTTTTTAATGTTCTTTCCACAGTAAGTTTTGAATGTTTTTATAATTTCTCCTTTTGTAAGCACATTTTAGCTGTTTTTTATTTCTTTAATTAAACAACTATTTATTGAGCACTGAGCAGAAGAATCGTCAGTAAAGCAGACGCAGCACCTTAGAGGGTCATATGACTGTTTTATTTACACAGACTTCAGGATGAGTGTCTGCACCCAAAATGCAGCCAGAATTGTTTCATGGAGTAATCTCCCAAGTGTCTGCCTGAATTTATAAATTTAACACTTAGAATGACTTAATGTTTTGCCTTTCAACTATACTTTTTAAAAAACACAAATTTTTTGTTTTTAAAAACAATATTCAGCCTATAAAAATTAAGACAGCTGCAACTATAATTTGTAACTGGCAAACATAATGGAAATCCGGTGATTCACTCAGTCCCTTTATAGCTACTACTCCTCTCTAATTACTCATCCTCCAGGAGCTATTCTGTGTTATATTGTGAATTTTTCACTGATATTTACTGACTGGACTTGTTCTGTTTTATTGGGAATAATAGCAGCTAGTTATGGATCCTTGATTTTTTTTAAAAAAAGTTTATCTCCACCAAGATTTCACTTGTACGAAAACTGTCCTTAATAACTAATTTCTCCCCATGCCAATTCTCTCTCTAGCAATTGGAACTGTGTCAGAGGTTATATAAGCTACACTTCCAGCTGCTGCTGCTTTTTCAGTCCTACTGTAAGCTCATCGGCCAGGTGCACGAAGTCAGTTCCATGCCAGAGGTGAGCCCATGCAACTCCCAACCCTGAGCGCTGCCATGAAAATCTTTCCTTTCCTTTTGTTCTCCCTGCCTCACACCCCCTGCTTCCCCACTAAACTATCTAAATTGATGTTATTCCTACATAATCATTTTGCTCTAGAATAAGTATTAAAGGTGTCTTATATTTCTATTCTCATTTGGCAGTGCCAGGACTAGTGTGAGGCAAGTGACAGGCCTAGGCACAAAACTGAAGGACTCTGAGTGTGAGACCTTCCTCAGTGCCATGCTAAGAGGCCTCACTTGGCCTGCCCTAATCCTGGCTTTGGATCCTTGTGTTATGGTTTTCCTTCTTTATATTTAGCTTTTTGTACTTGTTCTTCATTGAGATAAGAAAGAAACATCTATATGATATTTGATTCTCTTCCACTTCCCTGCTTAGCATCAGGATGCTTTAATATTTTTAAATGTGAAAAGTAAAATAATTGAAATGAACTACTTCCAAGTGAGCAAAATTTTCCTGGAAGTGAATACTACTGCCATGTAGTGAGTGAAATAATGGGGATGTACAGAGGATATTATGGAAACATGAAGGACAAACACCTAAGTCATCAAGCTGAAAGAGCATAGCTTTTTGGAGGAAATCACACCCTAGCTGATTCTTCAAGGATGAGTTGAAGTTAGAGAGAAAAAGTGATGGCTAAGTAGGAATGTTCTAGTAAACATAAACATGGTGGTAAGAAAGAGAAGGAAACTACATGTGATTTACTATTGCTAGAATATAACATGCAAACTAAAAGGAGTGATGGAGGAAGGTAGAAGAAGTAGTTAAGGGGAGATCATGGAAGATCCTGTGCCTGGGAGTATTTTGGTTAGAGCTTATGGCACAGATATGAGGTGGATTTGATGACAACTACACTAGAGATAGGGAGACCACTTATGAAGCTAATAAAATAGCTCAGATGAGAGATTAGAGCTTCAACTAGGCCAGAAGTGCTAGGTATAGAAAGAAGGGAAGAAATGTAAGAGATATTTAGGACAAAAAGTCAATGAAATTGGGGTGGGGGTGAAGGAGAGGAAAGAGTGTGATGCTCAGATTCCATCTCAGATTAACTAGGTGACTGGTGGTACAGGGGTATAAAAGGAGGACTGAGGCAATTGTTCATCCAATGGGTCAAGCCTTCTGCCTGCTAGTCAATAACCGAGTCTGCCCACTAGACCAGCCCAGGTTAACAACATCTTGCAGGCAGTTTAATACGAAAATATAGAAGAGATTGGTGGTCAGAGGAGAGATCTGAACTGAAGATGTAGATGTGGCAGTCATCAGTGAAAAGCCAAGAGTTCAGGAAACCATCCCACTAAGAGTATATTGGTGAGGTTGGAGCACCATATTTATCACTCATTTGGAAAAAAGGAAAAGGACGGAATAGTTTTTTAATATACTTTCAAATGCTAATTTCAAGGGAGGCATAAATCAGACAGCTTTGTTTATGAAGAGCTCTTCACAAACCAGTTTTCCTCTATTGAATTACAAATTATTAGATAAAAGAGAAGACAGTTGATATGTTATTTGCCATGTTGTAAAGATAGGTTTACTCTTCTTATTCTTCCAGCAAGTATTAACAGGATCCTTAGAATCCATCTTGGCTCAAAAAAGAGAAGACATACAATGCAACTTACATGTCTTTTTCCATATTAAAAAGGCAATTAAAGTTCTACTTTAGAAAAGTAAATTATGTGTTACATAGAAAAGTAAATTATGTGTGTGTCTACATTAGATAATTGTTTTAAATTTTGTGAATTTCTCCTTAATTATTTTAAATCTAGGTAAGTTTTAAATACTGTACAAGCACATACAATATTTAAAACTTGCATAGATTTAAAAGAATTAAAAAGAAGTTCGCTTTAAAACTTAAAAACGTATGTACATAAGGCACTCTAATATCTCATTTAAAATCATTACCTCAGAACATTTTAAACTTAACTCTGGAGTAAGTATTTGTATTTAACAAGCATCTGTGTGGAAACAGTCTTTGAGAGCTTTGGTTCTATTGCTTGTAAAATGAGGGAGCTGGGAATGAAGATAATGGGTAAATCAACTCTACAGAGAAAACAAGAATCATCAACTTGCATTACAAAGGGAAAAAAAACCTTTAAATTCATATCAATTTTTAAAAATCCTCTTGAGATCAGATGCCAAAACAGTTGTTTTCCACAATACATTTTAAGAGTGCTAAGTTTTAGGAGTGCTAAGTTTAGGAGGTTCTCTTGTATGCTTTACTTTTTAACACTCTGAATCTTTTGAGTTTCAGTAATTTTGAGGGAAAATCTTTTACCTCTGTAACATGAGAATTATTACATTGAGATTTTTCCTTCTCTTCCTTAAAAGTATGTCTTTAGTCTCTTTCCATAGCATAGCAATAGTAAGAAAATTTCATTTTTTATAGTCCATGTTGATAAATTTATTGAGCATTTTATGCAAAACTTACTAATTATTTTATACACAATATCTCATTTCATCTTTAAAATTAACCTGTGATATCTTCAGTCCCACAGATGAGAAAAATAAGATGCATAAAAGTCTATTTACTTGACCGTGGTCCCACCATACATTGTAGAATTAGCATTTGAACCCAGCTTTACCCAATTCCCAAGCCTGTTCTGGTGTGCATTTTACTTCTGAATATGCCCTTCTACTTAAATAGACAACACTTTAAAGGAAGTCTTAATCTTTTCTATAAGAAGAACTTCCCAGATGTGGACACATAAATACATACCTTGTAGTAAAGTTTCATTTGTCCTATTTTAGTTTACCATGATATTAAGCTTGTACTTAACTACACCACAAATAATCAATTGTTTTCTTTGGGGGATATAAAATCCATCCTTGAACTAACTACAGTAAAAATAATTTTTTAACAGCTGCTAAATATGTCCAGGGAACTGAGTGACTTAAAGAAAAATCTGAAGGAGGCCACTGCAGCCATTGCAGCTGACCCTCTTTATATAGAGGGTGTGTGGTCTGAACCAACCTTCACGTCTACTGAAGCAGCCATCCAGTCCATGCTGGACTGCCTGAAGAACAATGAACTTGGCAAGGCTTTACATCAAATCAGGGAATGCAGGTAATTCTATTTCCTTTAGATATGGTTAAAGGAAATGCATGCCTAATAATTACTTTGTCATGGTTGGTAACTAGATCACTACAGAAGGAGTATCTGGATAGTTTATATACCTTCTTCTCAGATTTCTGCTGTTACCATGGCAGAAACATCAGATTTCAGAATTTATATGTTAAAAGTATTGTTGTTGCTTCTGGTCTTTTGTCATCCCTAAAATGTTGACGCACTTCAAAGTAGACACCAATAAGAGATCCAAAATGGCAGTGGCATAGGATGATGCTGAAATCACCCACTTCCACAAGCACACTAAAATATACACCTATAGAGAGAGCAGTCATTCCTGAGAGACAGCTGAAGACTGATTGAACAGCTTTTGAACACATATGAGAGAAAGACAAAATAGAGAAGGCTAGGGGAGCTCTATGGCATCTGTAGGAAATCTCCAAGAGCAGAGGTGCTGGTGAGCACCATTGTCTATGTCCTCCTCCACCTCCATAGGGCAGATGGAAGCTGTCAGGGTGCTTTGATCTGCTTGTGAGATTACAGCAATGTGTGCCCAGCCCTCTGCCCAGAGTCTATTTCAGCTCTGAACAACAGGAGCAAGCAGGAACCACAGGGCATCACGACACATTCCTGGCCTCCCTGCCTGGATCCAATCTAGTCTAACAGGCTAACACCCCAATAAATATCTGCCCAGTTCCAACCAGCCTGCTAAAACTACCAGGTACACAACCAACACAGAGGTTTCTTCTACACAAGGCAACTTTCTGTACAAGAAATGAGAGAGAGCTCATAGGGAGCAGGTTAGGGAACCACAGGAGCTCTCCGGGAACTATAGGAATTTCTCCAGGGTTGGAGGTGCCTGTGAGCACTACTATACACACCTGGTCTGCCTGCCTGCAGATGCTTCAGCTTGGTAGCCCAATGCCATAGGCACCAGCTCAACTCCAACTGGCCTTCCAAATTAACCCAGCACACAAACAGTCTACACATAGGTCACTTCTACACAAAGCCACTTTTTCAAGAATGGGAGAGATAGATATTTTGTCAAATTTATACAAATAACATAGAAAGTCAAACAAAATGAAAAAATAAAAACAGAAGAATACCTCTCAAATGAAGGAATAAGAAAAAACCCTAGGGAGTTGGAGATAAGTCATTTGCTTGATAAAGAATTCAAAGATATAGTTCTAAGGATGCTCACCAAACTTCAGAGTGGGATATAGGAACTTAAAACTACAACAAAGAGAAAGTATAATAAAGGGCCAAAGAGAGATGAAAAATACAATAATTGAAGTGATAAATACACTAGAAGGAATCAACAGCAGATTAACATACAGAAGAATGTATCAGTGACCCAGAACACAGACTAGTGGAAATTAATCAGAACAGAGAAAATAAAACATAATTTTTTAAAGTGTAGATAATTTAAAGAGCCTCTGAGACAAAATCAAGCTCACAAACATTCACATTATAGGCATTCTAGAAGGAGAAGAGAAAGGAACAAAAACATTATTTGAAGAAATAATGGCTGAAAACTTTTCTAATTTGGGAAAAGAAACAGCCATTCAGATCCAGGAATCACAGAAATTTCCAAACAAGATGAATGCAAAAAGGCCCACACCAAGATATATGGTAATTAGAATGGCAAAAGTTAAAAATAAAGAGATACTCTTGAAGGAAGCAAGAGAAACACAAGTTATAAACAAAGGAAGCCCCACAAGACTATCAACTAATTTTGCAGCAGCAACTTTATGGGCCAGAAGGGAGTGGCAGGACATCTTCTAAAGTGCTGAAATAAAGGAACCTACAACCTAGATTAATATACCCAGCAAGGTTATCATTCAGAATTGAAGGAGAGATAAAAACAAGCAAAAAGTAAAGGAGTTCACCACCATTAAATTGTTCTTACAATAAATGTTAAAGATCTTTAAGAAGAAAAGGGAAAGCAATAATCACAATTAGAATATATAATGAAAAAATTTCACTGGTAAAGCCAAATATTAAATAAACACAGCAAATCAGACATTTAAAAAGCTAACATAAAGGTCAAAAGACAAAAATACCAACTCAACTCAAAATACAATTAGTTAGGAGATTCAAAAAACAAAAAGATATAAAGTACGACATCAAAAACAGAAAGTGTGAGAGGCAAGTCCAAGATGTTGGTGTTGGAAGACACTGATTTAGCCCCCTCCCAATAACACATTGAATGTATACCTATATTTAGAGCAGTTCCTCTTGAGAGACATCTGAAGGCCAACTGAACAGCTTCTACATAACAACCAAGAGAGATACCATATAGAGAAGACTGGGACCTCCAGAGCTCTGTAGGAGCTGAGGGAACTCTCCAGGACCAGAGGATGGGGGAGCACCATGGGTTACATCTCCCTTGCACTTGAAGAGTGCATCTCAGCTCTGTCCAGGTTCTCTAGCCAATCTACAAACCTACTATAACACATCCACAGCCACCCTCTCATAGTTAGAGATAGCAGGATACCATAGCATGAACTCACAGGGTCCTCCACCCAGAGATTGATCCAGCAGATCTAGCAAAGTGCTGCAATACCTATATGCAGGGCTGTACCATACAGAGAAAGTACACAGATACTGGAGCACTGCTGCACGCAGGCCTACCCCACCCAGAAAGGCTATGAAAATAGTAAGGTGCTGCCATGTGAGTGCATAGGGATGCCCTATCCAGAGAAATTGTGAAACCAGTGGGGTGATGCAATGTGTGCACTCAGGACAGTCCCACCCAGATCCAGCCCATGCAAAGACAGTTAAGGCAACAGGACCACTTGTCTACACATCTGGAAACCCCACCCAAATCAGAAGGGCAAGGAAGCACACACACATATGGCTTCCCCAACTACATTGTGGCCATGGACAGGCAGAATAATACAGAGCTAATTCACATGCCTGTACACCAAGCACTTCCACTCAGAACGCACTTTTTCTGGCCAATTGGCACACCATAAACGATTTGTGTGCAACTAGACTACAACCAGCCTGCCAAAATTATCCAACACAGAGCCTTCACCAGAGCCACTTCTTCAAGATTGGGAGAGAGAGCTATTTTGTAACTCATAGGAACAAACACAGAAAGTCACACAAAATAGAGAGACAGAAGACTATGCCCCAGTTGAAGGAACACAAAACCACAGAGGAAAAAAATCTAATAAAATGAAGATAAGTAATTTGCCTGATAAAGAGTTCAAAGAAACAATCATAAGAATATTCAAAGAACAAGAGTAGGCCCTGGTTGGGTAGCTCAGTTGGCTGAAGCATTGTCCTGTACACCAAAAGTTTGCAGGTTTGATTCCCAATCAGGGCACATATCTAGGTTGTGAGTTTGATCCCCGATCAGGGTGCATAAGGGAGGCAACTGATTAATGTTTATCTTTCACATTTCTCTCTCTCTTTTTCTCTTTTCTCTCTCTCTCTCTCTCTCTCTCTCTCTCTCTCTCTCTCTCAAGTCAATAAACATATCCTTGGGTGAGGATTTAAAAAAAAAAATGAGAGTAGAAAAGAGGAATTAAGAGAGAACTTCACCAAAGAGTTAGAAAATACAAAAAAGTATAAATAAGAGATGAAGAATACATAACTAAAATAAAAAATATATTGCTAGAAATCAACAGATTAGTTGATTACCTGTATACAGAATAGTGAATATCATCCAATCAGAACAGCAAAATTTTTTCTTATTTAAAAACTAGGGGCCCAGCACGTAAAATTGCATGAGACCCGGGATCCCGCTGGTGCCGCGTGAGACTGCCCTGAGTCCCAGAGTCCCACCCTGCGGGGCTGGCGCCACGCGTAACTTCCCCGAGACCCACCCCATGGCCGGCGCCACGGGACTCCCTCGATGCACCTCCTGGTCAAGTCCCCGCTGGCGCTGCAGGAGGCAGGACCCAGAAAGAGTCCCACCGCCACTGCCACCGCCACCACCGCTGCCTCAGAAGGCAGGACCCAGAAACCAGCCCACTACCCTGGCGGGACCTAGAAACCCACCCATGCCTCCAGTCAAGTCCTCCAGAGTCAAGTCCCCACCCACTTGCACGCCCCTTGCCACGCACGCAGTCTCCTGCTGATCGGTCATTACGGCGTGAGGGCATCACGACCACAGGCTTTTTATATATAGAAATAAGAATGGGACCTAGCCGGTTTGGCTCAGTGGATAGAGTATCAGCCTGCAGACCAAAGGGTCCTGGGTTCGATTCCAGTCAAGGGCACATACCTCGGTTGCAGGGTCCTCCTTAGCCTGGGCCCTGGTCAGGGTTCATGCAGGAGACAACCAATCAATGTGTCTCTCTCACATCTATGTTTCTCCAAGAAGAGGACATAATAATCATAAATATCTACACACCCAATAAAATAGCACCTAAAAATATAAAGCAAACATTAATGGACATAAAGGGAGAAATTCTCAGTTATATAATAACTAGAGGCCCAGTGCATGAAATTCTTGCACTTGGGGATGGCAGGGGGGGAGTCCCTCAGTCCAGCCTGAGCCCTCTCACAGTCTGAGAGCCCTTGGGGGATGTCTGACTGACAACTTAGGCCTGTTCCCTGGGGGAAGCGGGCCTAAGCTGTCAGTCGGACATCTTTAGCACTGCCGTGGAGGCGAGAAAGGCTCCCGCCACTGCCGCTGTGCTCGCCAGCTGTGAGCCCGGCTTCTGGTTGAGTGGCACTCCCTGCTGAGGGAGCACACTGACCACCAGGGGGCAGCTCCTGCATTGAGTGTCTGTCCCCTGGTGGTCAGTGTGTCATAGCGACTGGTCATTCCACCATTGGGCCGAAACCAGCTTTCCAATATCCCCCGAGGGGTCCCAGATTGCGAGAGAGCACAGGCCAGACTGAGGGACCCCACAGGTGCACGATCAGGGCCAGGGAGGGACGCAGAAGGTGGGCCAGCTGGGGAGGGACCATGGGAGGGCTCCAGGGCATGTCTGGCCTGTCTTGCTCATTCACAATTGGCCGGACCCCAGCAGCAAGCTAACCTACTCGTTGGAGCATCTGCCCCCTGGTGGTCAGTACACATCATAGCGACTGGTCGACCAGTCGACTGTCTGCCCCCTGTTGGTCAGTGCGCATCATAGCAAGCAGTTGAACGGCCTTAGCATATCATTAGCATATTATGCCTTGATTGGTTGAACCGATGACCAGACGACCAGACCCTTAGCATATTAGGCTTTTATGATATAGGATAGTAGGGGATTTTAACACCCCACTCACATCAATGCCTAGATCATCCAGAAAGAAAATTAATAAGGAAGTGATGGCTTTAAATGTCAAATTACACCAGATATACTTAATAGACATTTATAAAATACTAGAGGCCCGGTGCATGAAATTCGTGCACTGGGGGTTGGGGGGGTCCCTCAGCCCGGCCTGTACCCTCTCACAGTTTGGGACCCCTCAGGGGGTGTAGCAGTGCACCAAGCAGCAGGTGGCCAGGGAGGAGCCCGAATCAGGGCCAGGCACCACGCTGCTCGCGCTCATCCCGGCCCACTGCACCTGCTGCCACTGTTCGATAGTGCTGCCTCAGAGTCGGAAGGCTCCTGCTGTGGCAGCTGTGCTCGCCAGCCATGATCCTGGCTTCTGGCTGAGTAGCGCTCCCCCTGTGGGAGTGCACTGACCACCAGGGGACAGCTCCTGCATTGAGCATCTGTTCCCTGGTGGTCAGTGTGCATCATAGCAACCGGTTGTTCTGGTAGTTCCGCCGTAATGGTTGCTTAGCCTTTTATTATATAGATTACATCAAAACACTTCAGTATACACCTTATTGCAAGTACACAACAAAACATTATCCCAAAGCAAGTCTCAATAAATTCAAAAAGATTGAAATTATATCAAACATATTTTCCAACCATATTGGCATGAAACTAGGAAACTGGAAAGAATAAAAATACATGGAGATTAATCAACAGGTAACTAAACAACCAGTGGATCAAAGAAGATATCAAACAGGAAATGAAAAACTGCATTGAGACAAATGAAAGTAAAAACACAGATTTTCCATATCTATGATACACAGCAGAAACAATTCTAAGGAAGAAGTTCATAGATATACAGGACAACCTCAAGAAACAAGAAAAATCCCAAATAAACCATCTAACTATATACTTAAAGGAACTAGAAAAAAGAAAAGCAAACAAAACCCAAAGTAAACAGAAGGAAAGAGATAATAAAGATTAGAGTGAAAATAAAGGAAATAGAAATTTTAAAAACAATAAAAAAGTAAATGAAACTAAATGCTGGTTCTTTGAAAGGATAAATAGAATTGACAAGCCCCTAGGCAGCCAGACTCATCAAGAAAGAAAGATAGAGAACTAAAATAAACTCAAAAATGAAAGAAAAGTTAAAAACAATACTACAGAAATACAAGTAATCATTAAAGAATAGTGAGGATAATTATAGGCCAAAAGTTTGACAAGCTATTAAGAAATGGATAAATTTCTGGAAGCATATAACCTTCCAAGACTGGACCAAGAAGTAGAAAATCTAAACAGACCAATTACTAGCAATAAAATCGAAGCATTAATTAAAACACTGCCAACAAATAAAAATCCAAGACCAAATGGTTTGACAGGTGACTCCTACCAAACATTTAAGCAGAATTAATACCTACCCTTATTAAACTATTTCAAAAAATTGAAGAAGGAGCACTTCCAAACTCATTCTATAAAACTAGCATTACCCTGATACCAAAACCAGATAACGATCTTACCAAAAAAAGAAAATTACAGGCCATGTCCTTGATGAACATACATTCAAAATTTCTCAACAGAATTAGCAAACTGGATTCAGCAATATAGTAACAAGATTATATACCATGACCAACTGAGATTTACCCCAGGGATTCAAGGATGGTTCTAGATCCATAAATCAATCAATATGATACATCACATTAAAAATGAAGGATAAAAATCATATGATCACCTCAGAAAAGTCACTTGACAAAGGTCAACAAACTTTTATAATAGAAACTTTCAACATTGTGAGTATAGAGAGAACATACCTCAAGATAATAAAGGCCTTATATGACACACACACAGCTAATATCATACTCAATGGTGAAAAGCGGAAAGCCTTTCTTCTAAGATCAGGAACAAAACAAGGACACTCACTATTACCACTTCTATTCAACACAGTATTAGAAGTCCTAGCCACAACAATCAGACAAGAAAAAAAATTAAAAGGATAAAAATTGGAAAGGAAGAAGTACAACTCACAATTTGTATATTACATGCTACTATATATAGAAAACCCTAAAGACTCCACCCAAAAATTATCAGAGCTAATAAATAAATTCAGTAATTTGCAGGATACAAAATCAACTTTCAGAAATCTGTTGCATTTCTACACACCAATAATGAATAATCAGAAGTGGAAATTAAGAAAACAGTCTCATTTACAATTGCATTGAAAAATATAACATTTTTAGAAATAAATTTAACCAAAGAGGTGAAAGATCTGATTCCTGAAAAACTATAAAATATTAAAGAATTCAAAGAGGCTACAAATAAATGAAGGATATGCCATGCTCATGGATTGGAATGATTAATATTATTAAAATATCTTTACTACCAAAATCAATATCCAGATTCAATACAAAAATAGCAATAGGATTTTTCTCAGAACTAGAACAATTAATCCTAAAATTTATATAAAACTATAAAAAAACACAAATGTCCAAAGAAACCTTGAGAAAAAAAAAAAAAGTATGAGGTACTTTCAAACTATACTACAAAACTACAATAATCAAAATAGTATGATACTGGAATAAAACAAATATAGAAATCAGTGTAATAGAGAACCCAGAAATAAACCCATGCTTATATGGTCAATTAATCTATGACAAAGGAGGCAAGAATATACAATGGGATAAGAACAGTATCTTCAATAAGTGATGCTGGGAAAATTGAACAGATACATGAAAAAAAAATGAAATTAGACCACCTTCTTACACCATATGCAAAAATAAATTCAAATGGATTATTAAAGACTTAAATATAAGACCTGAAACCACAAAACTCCTAGAAGAAAACATAGGCAGTAGACTCTCTGACATCAGTCTTAGCAATATCTTCCTAGATATGTCTCCTCGGTATAGAGCAACCAAAGTGAGTGTGTGTGTTGGGGGGGTGGGGGGGGGGGAAGGGAGGGAGGGGACTACATCAAACTACAAATCATGCAAGCGAAGAAAATCATTAACAAAGCAAAAACACAACCTACTAAATGGGAGAAGATATTCACAAATGATACATCCAATAAGGGTTAATATCCAAAATATATAAAGAACACATAAACTTGAGACAAAAACAAACAAACAAACAAAAAAAACAATCTAAAAATGGCCAGAGGACTTGAATAGATATTTCTCCAAAGAGTACATACAGATGGCCAAGAGACATATGAAAAGATGCTCAACATCACTAATCACCAGAGAAATGCAAAATAAAACCACAATGCCATACTACCTCACATCTGTCAGAATGGCTGTCATCAAAAAGTCAACAAACAAGTGTTGGCAAGGATGTGAAGAAAAGGGAACCCTTGTACACTATTGGTGGGACTGCAATTAGTGCAGCCACTATGGAAAACAATTTGGAGGTTCCTCAAATAATTAAAATAGAACTACCATATAGTGCTGGAAAATTAAATTTAATTAAAATAGAACTATCATATGACCCAGTAATTCCAATTCTGGTTATCTATCTGAAGAAATCCAAAACACTAATTCAAAAAGATAGATGCACTCCTATGTTCTTTGCAGCATTATTTATGACTAGAGGCCCAGTGCATGAAATTTGTGCACAGATAGTGTCCTAGGCCTGGCCAGCGATCAGGGCTAATCAGATTCCCCACCTCCTCACCTACCCCTTCCCTTACCACCCACATGCTGCCACTGCGCCATTACACCCTCACCCCACCCCACCCCCGCCTACTCACCTCCCTGCCTCCTCCTTCCCTTGCTCCCTCAGTGCCCCACCATCGCCGCTGGTCACCTGCCATGTTCCACACTGACCCTAGTGGTCAGCACACATCATAGCGAGTGATCAAACTCCAGGTCTCCCCGTCAAACTCCCAAGGGGACACTTTGCATATTAGCCTTTTATATAGAGAGATAGCCAAGATATGGAAGCAATCCAAGCACCCATCAATCAATGAGTGGATAAAAAAATGGTGGTACATAGATACAATAGAATATTACTTGACCATAAAAAATGAAAGAAGTCAGAGAGTAAAACAAACACCATATGTGGGGGAAAAAACAAAAACAAATGGATAAACAAAACAGACCCATAGATAAAGATAACAAACTGATGGTTGCCAAGGAGGAAGGGTATGGGGAATGGTTGAAATAAAGTATATATATTTTTTTAAATTTAAGTATATACCCCAACATAATTTTGAAATCTAATATTTGAATGTATCCTTTTGGGTGTTTTACCCCTACATTTTGATAGCATATTCACATATTCATTGGAATCATGACATAGCAAATAAATGTTTTTAAATTATCAGATTCCAAGCTTTTACTTTAGATATTTTTATCAAAGCCAATAATATTTAATATTATAAATTTATGGTGATGGTTTCAGAACTCTGAATATAGTAAAGCCACTGAATTGTATACTTTAGATTTGTGAATTGTATCATGTGTGAATTTTATCTCAATAAAGCTTTTTTATAAGTAAAATATTATTATACTGACACAGACTCATAATTTCTCCTCTTTGTGACTAATAGTGCCTATAATCTGTGCTCTTCTTTTTTTGAATGCAGAAGTCTGTGGCCCAATGACATCTTTGGAAGCAGTTCTGATGATGAGGTCCAGACACTACTGAATATATATTTCCGTCATCAAACTCTAGGACAAACAGGTACTTATGCTTTGGTGGGGTCTAACCAGAGCCTGACTGAAATCTGCACCAAGCTGATGGAGCTGAACATGGAGATTCGAGACATGATTCGCAGGGCCCAGAGTTACCGAGTCCTCACTGCTTTTCTTCCAGACTCCAGTGTTTCTGGCACTAGTCTCTGACTGGAGCCCCCTGTCACCCCTGGGTTCCAAGATGGGTGTGCTGCCATGCTGGGGTAACATCACTCGGTATCTTCTCAGTCTTCAGAAGGCTTGGTCGGACTGTTCTCCCTCTTGTTACCTGTTGGACTTTTTCTAAAGGGGATGACAGAACTTCCAACATATAGCAATACTAAGAACCAAGTTAACAAAACATTTGAGGACAGACTCCATTTGCCATGCTATGTAGCACAAATGTGTTATTTTACTGAGCAAATGCAACTCACTACTGAAGAAGTGACTTCTATTGCATACCAAAGCCGACTACCTTGAACAATAACCTTTCTTTCTAGAAACTACTTTAGATTGGCAAAAGTGCAATGTTCCTCCACTAAAAAATATATATATATATATATTATAAAACTTGTACATTCTTTCCCTTTATTTTTCCTTTCCCTTCTTTCTTTCCTTTTTTTTTTTTTTTTTTTTTTTTTGTGAACTGAGGATGGGACAGGCAGAATGAAGCTGGCCATTGAAAACTAAAAGACGGTCAAAAGCTGACAGCCTGTATATGTGAAAAGGGAATTGTAAATGGACAATTACTGTACACTGTAATTTGAATATAATTACTATACCTAAAAGAGCTGCTATGAAGTACCTTTCTTATGTTGCTAGGCTACTGTTTCTTAAAACCCTGGATCTCTTTGCAGGGGTCTGTGATTAGAACCTTATTACCAAAAATTGTCCAGATAAACCTTTTTTTATGGATCTTGGCTGCTTTTTACTAAAAGTTGCTTTTATGAACATATTTATACTACAGAAGGATGAGTGTTAATTTTAACCAACTTTGCCATTTTGTAGAAGAGAGTTAAAGTCATTCACATGATAAATCCCAAGTCTTTTCACCTGTCATGCATGCATATTTTAATATCCATTTGGATAGCCAGAAATAGAATTATAAAGGTAAAATATGAGTTATCACTTTGTTCCTTAAGAAATGTCATACTTTATATTTGTAATATTTATCTAAAGGGCCGTTCTTAAGTTTCTTCCCTAAACTTAATGCTGTCAAGTGTTAGATATGTGCATGTAAACCTGTTGCACATCAGAAACATATTCAAAGTTTATCTATGTAACTTATTTGCTCTATAAATACATTTAAAGTTTTTGTGATGTAATCTTGGTTGGTATTCTGTTCAGAACTGCCTTTAGACTAAAAATATAGAAAATACAAAACACATATTGACCATGAACTTTATTTCTGATTAATGAAAATTTTTGCCTTTAGCACACTTTACAGTTTTAGATGTGGGTTGCCACAGTGGTAGCCCCAAGGGGCACCATTTATGTGTTTCATAAATGGCAGCCATTGGGATTGTTCAGCAAACACAGTGGCCTTGTGAAGCAGGGGGTATTTATGACCTCTTTGGAAATGGACACAAAACAGAGACTGACGTTCAACCAGCTCTCTCTGTAATCAATAAAAGAGAGAAATCAGAAGAGAGTTCCATTTGTCTACAGCCTATCATTCATTAGGTTGTCACGTTTAAAATTTTTAAACAGACTCTATAATGAACAGGAAAAAGTAGTAGGAGTTTTAATTCTGTCACTAATACCCATCTATTTTCCACCACACTTGTAATACATAATGATCTAATTTCTACTGTCTTCCTATTCATATTTATTAGACTAACAAACATCCCCTGCTTCCCTTACAACTGAGGGATAAATAGCAATTTTCTAGAAATATCCTGCTGCAGGGAGTCTAACCCAGGATTTTGTTGTTGTTGTTGTTACCAAAGGTACAACTATTAGCATATCCTGCTGATTTATTTTTTCAATATATCTGAAAGATTATTTACCACAATTTGCAGAAAACAACTGAATCATATTCTTTCTGAAAAATATTTCATAAAAGAGGTTTCTGTGGATATCTACACTATCCAACTCTCAGAGTTCTGTTGGGACCCACAATAGAAAGGATTGACTAGTCATGACTGAATTTTCCACCATGCCCTCTTACTCAGCAAAGAACCCCATGAGGGTTACTCTTTTAGTAAGAGAATTCCAATTGTACATTATAATCTAATCATAAAAGTAAAGGGGATTTTTTCTTTTTTCTTCATTTTATAAAAGACAATGAGGTGACATCATGGGAGTGAGGAGACTCCTTTGTTTCTCCCCTTAAATTTGTAAGTCAGACATCCAAAACTGAATGAAGGATCCCCTGCTCAATGCACAAATACACTGAGAGATCCACACATCAAAACATCTGAAAATGGGGAGGACAGGGGTGGTGGCCTCAGATGCACTTAGGGGCCCATTGTGGCTCCGGTGAGCGAGTAGCAGTGAAGAAATTAGTCTTCAGCCTTCATACTATGGCCTGGATTATAAGAGGGAAGAAGTAGTGGTCCTCTAAGAAATGGCATCTCTCTCCCCGTTTCCCATCATGGCAGACCCTGGTAGAGGTAGTGGAGATGCCTCCAAAAACACAGTAGAACCAGAGAACATTAGTAAAAAGGAAATAGTGCTAGGAGCTTGCAAAACTACTTCTCCATCACCTGTCACATTCCTCCATCACAGTGGTGGTGCCCTGGAACCAAGGTGAGCCAGTAATGGAAGGGACACCCAACATTCAAGTGAGTAGGTGGCACTTTCCTTAACTAAAGTGACGCTGCACCACTATGATCCCAGAGGCATAACTACTGCAGCTAAGATAAACCAAAATCATATAACACCATCTACTGGAAAACAAAAGAAAGTACCCTACCCATTATCCTGCTGAATTGTTGAGAGCAAAACAGTATCTAAACAAAACAATACAACAAAACAACAACAACAAAAAGAACCTCACTTGTGCAGGCAAAGAAACAACCCATCAAATAACATAAACAATCAAGTTAACCTGAAAGCAGAGGAAAAATAAAAAGTCTCCAGAAATGAACCATGAAGTCATGGAAAACAATCAGTAAGACAAACTACATAAGTGAACCAAACAAATTCTGGAGCTGAAGAACTCATTAATGAGATGAAGAATGCATTAAAGAGCAATGGAAATAGAGCAGACCACCTGGAAGATAGAATTAGTGGGCTTGAAGATAGAAACCTAGAAATTATTCAAGTGGAAAAACAAAGGAACTAAGAGTTTTAAAAAATCAAAGAAGTCTACAGGAATGATCTGACTTTATTAAAAAGAACAACATCAAGATAATGGGTATATGAGAAAGAGAAGATTGATAATTTCCCAGGCTTATAGGAAGAACTAGACTTTAGAATAAAGGAACCTAAGACAACACAAAGTTATATTGACACAAAAACATCTTCCCCAAAACACATTTTATTCAAACTGTAAAAAATTAATGACAAAGAATTCTAAAGGCAGCCATGGGTGGAGGGTTGTCCCCTACAGAGGAAACCCATTAAATTGTCCTCAGATTTCTTACTAGAAACATTATAAGACAGGAAATAGTAGAAGGAAATATTCCAAATAATATATTCAGCAAAGTTGAACTTCAGATATGAAGAAGAAATAAAGGCTCTACCAGACAAACAAAAGCTGACAGAATTTACCACCAGAAGACCTGCATTAAAAGAAATAGTAAAAGGAGTTCTAACAGCATCAAAAAGTCAAAAATATACAAATCTTTGAATAAGATGACTAGCATACAGAAGCAGGAACTTCAAACTACTTCAAAACAGAATATTAAACTTAATTATAACAAGAGGGAAATAAAGCATTAAAAATAACTATGACTACTGAAAATTGGTAATAAATGTACAACATGAATGGAAATAATTTGTGACAACAAAAACAAGGAAAGGAAGAAAATGACTCAACTTCTACAGATGGGGAAGATAAGATACAATGAGAAAAATGATTATTCTATGTATGAAACGTTATTTTACATAAACTTAATAGCTACCACAAAACAAAAATACAGAGCTGAGATAAGGAACATTTAAAAAGTAAAGAAATGGGGAAAATCATAGAAAACCACCAAACTAATGGGTATATAATTAGAAATTTTAAAAAAATATAAAATGGCTGCAGTAAATCCTCATCCTATATAATAAAAGCCTAATATGCTAAGTGTCCAGTTGTCCGGTGACTGGTCGATTGTTCAACCAATCAAAGCGTAATATGTTAATGATATGCTAAGGCTGCTCAACCACTTGCTATAACATGCACTGACCATCAGGGGGCAGTCGACTGGTCAACCACTCGCTATGATGTTCATTGACCACCAAGGCAGATGCTCCGACCCGTAGATTAGCTTGCTGCTGAGGTCCAGCTGATCAGGACTGAGCTAGACAGGCCGGACACACCCTGGAGCCCTCCTGTGGTCTCTCCCCAGCCCAAATGTGCATGAGTGGGGTCCCTCAGCTTAGCCTGCATCCTCTAGCAATCCGGGACCCCTCAGGGGATATCAGAGAGCCAGTTTCAGCCCAATCCCGCAGGCCACTTCCCTTGGGAGGGTGCCAGACGCAGGGCTCATGGCTGGTGAGTACTGTTGTGGCAGCGCGAGCCTTTCCCTATTAGGACTGATTGGGCATGAACCCGCAGCAGGCACAGTGGGGCCGGGATGAGAGGGAGAGGCAGGTAGGAGCTGCAGGCAGCATTGGACTGCGGGTTTCAGCCGATCCCTGCAGGCCACCCAGAGGGGCCCTACCCATGCATGAATTCATGCACCGGGTCTCTAGTAAATCAATAATTACCTTAAATGTAAATAGAGTAAACTCACATATCAAAAGGCACACAGTAGCAATATGGATTAAAAAACAAGACCTAACCATATGTTGCCTGAAGGAGAATCGTCTCAGACCAAAGATAGGCTCAAAGTGAATGGGTGAAAAGATGATACTCACAGCAAATGACATCCAGAGACCACATCCCACCACAGAAATTCACAGGACCCAGGGTAGCAGCTGGCCTTGGTGTACCCTGAGACTTTTGCTGAGTGACCTCAGACCCAGCACTGGCACCAAGTTTGAATCTCTATCAACCTGATGAATACTACTCACCCCTATTTGGTGATTCAATGAGAACCTATCTCACACAACTTGAGAACACTACCAGAAGTTCTTTCAGTGACTGAGCCTAACAGGCAGCCAGCAGAGGCAAATTTCAGGGTGCCTTGGGCCTTTTATTGACCTGCTACCAGGCTCGATGCTGATGGAAGCTAACCTTGGTGTGCAGGTTGGCCCAGGAAGCCCAGGGCCAGTCACAGGCAGAACCTGACATGATCTGCACTGGAGTCCTTCCCAAAAGGCCCCAGAACTAACACACGTAGTGGCAGGCTTCAAACTACATCAGAGCCCAACCTAATTAGCTCCACAAGGAACGCACTCATAAAGGGAATCTGCTTTGTAGAGTGGCCCCCCTCATAGAAGCTCATGCACTGTTGTCAAGGTCAATCCTCACAGTGAGCCAACCTGAGGGCCAACCTGACCCACAAATGGGCCAACAGAAATCATGACTAAACTTCAACAGGAGGGCTCACATAAACCACACAAGGGGCATTCCTGGAACACCTATCTCAGATAATCAGAGAGAATGCACCACTGAGCCCTACAGGTCACCTACTACATAAAGGCACCCTATCAATAATGGGAGACATAGCAGAACCACCTAACTAATACACAGAAACAAATACAGAGAGGAGCCACAAGAAGGGAGACACAAAAAAATTGCTTCAAATGAAAGAACAGGAGCAATCCTCAGAAAAATAACTAAATGAAATGGAGGCAAGCAATGTACCAGATATACAGTTCAAAAAATGTTTATAAAAATGCTCAAGGAACTTAGAACTTCAACAAGTAAGAAGCAAGCATAGCAAAGGACATAGAAACAAAAAAAAAATTTAAAATAAGAATTCAATATTTGAAATGAGTCATACACTAGAAGGAAATAACAGCAGAATGGATGAAGCATAAAATCAAATCACCAATTTAGAAGACAAGGTAGCAGAAAACAAGCAATCAGACCAGCAAAAAGAATTTTAAAATGAGGATAGTTTAAGGAACCCCTGAGACAACATCATGCATAACAACATCTACATCAGAGGGGGTCCCAGAAGGAGAAGACAGCAAGGATTGAGAAAGTATTTGAAGAAAGAAATGACTAAAAACTTCCCTAACCTGGTAAAGAAAAAAGACACACAAGTCTAGGAAACACAGAATCCTAAATAAGATGAAACCAGAGGACCATACTAGGACACTTCATAATTAAAATGCAAAAGGTTAGAGACAAAGAGAGAATCTTAAAAGCAGTTTGTTACTCACAAGGGAGCTCCCATTAGACTGTCAGCTGATTTTTCAACAGATAATTTTCAGGCCAGCAGGATTGGCATGAAACATTCAAAGTGATGAAAAGCAAGGACCTACAGCCAAGACTACCCAGCAAGGCTAGCATTTTAAATTGAAGGAGATCAAAATGGCTTTTTCCCCCCTTCCTCTATATAAAGCAAAGAGGAGGGGAGTAGTTCTCTTATATATACTGTGAGTTCTTAGTTGAGTTCCTGGAGGTTTTCCTACTCCTGTTACGCTGGATCCCATGGATATTTCTGCTCCTGAGTCTCTGCTCCTCCTGTTAAAATACTGTATACTAGAGACCTGGTGCACAAAATTTGTGCACTCAGTGGGGGGGTCCCTCAGCCTGACCTGCACCCTCTCGCAGTCGAGGAGCCATGGGGATGTCAGACTGACAGCTTAGGCCCACATACAGATCCCATAGGAGTCAGACATCCTTAACGCTGCCATGGAGGTGGGAGAGGCTCCCGCCACCGCAGCTGCACTCGCCAGCCGTGAGCCCAGCTTCTGGATGAGCGGCGCTCCTCCTGTGGGAGCACACTGATGACCAGGGGCAGCTCCTGCATTGAGCGTCTGCCCCCTGGTGGTCAATGTGCGTCATAGCGACCAGTCGTTCTGGTGTTCAGTCGATTTGTATATTAGCTTTTTATTATATAAGATTCTTATAAAAAGATGCTCAACTGAGGAAAACCAAGATGGTGGGGTAGGTAAATGCTGGTACTCGCTGCCTCCCACAAGCACAGCAAAATTACAACTAAAATACAGAACAACCAGTATTCAGAACCATCTGAAATCTGGCAGAATGGAAGGCCTACAACTAGAGAAGAAAAGAAGAAAGCACATTGAAACTGGTAGGAGGGGCAGAGGCACAGAACAGGCTGAACTGATACCCACATGTGGCATTTTTTATAATTAGAAAGAATATCTCCAAGGCTTCCTGTGAGAGGCAGGGGGTCCCAGTCCCAGACCAGGGTTCCAGAGCTGGAAAGAGAAATTTTGGGCTGCAAAAACCATCAGGGGTGGTGGTAGAGTGGCACAGAGGCTGCTGGAGTCCCAGGTGTTCCTCTTAAAGGGCCCACACACAAACTTACACAGTCCTGCTTCCCCTGAGCTCCAACACCCAGTGGCAGCTTTGAGGAAATCCAGGGACATATGAGGAGGAACTGGACTGTCTGGCATCAGGACAGGAACTCGGGGACAGGTTTCTCCCAGACAGGGGTGCTTATGGGGTCATTGTTCCTGTGCTAGGACCTCCCCCATGGCAAAGCTGACTGGCAGCTATATCTGAGTTTCCATTAGTGTGGCCCACACTGTTTCCTCTGCCTTATGGTTACCTGAGACACCACATTATCCAATTTTCAGTCCCACCTCCAAGCTGTTTGCAGTGGCTTTTCCATACGAATGGCTTGTCCTGGCTCAGGCTTCAGACATTGCTAAAATCTCTTAAATAAGCAGCAGCTGGAGTCAGCATGCCCCAGCCCTATCAATAAAAGGCCCAAGACCCTGCACTAGCACCAGCCTGCCTTGATTCACAGCTGGGCCTCCCCAGGTACTTCCTAGCCTAATATAAGTAGCAGCCATCTGCAGATCTCTGTAGCTCCTGCTGGTGGCCCTAAGCAGTGGCTGACTTTAAACCTCCTGGGAGGCCCTAGAACCAGTTCACCTAGTGGACAGCTTTAGACCATACCATATTACAACTCTACACATCCACAAGAGACACACTCAAGGGGAAGACTCAGTGAGCATCAAAGCCCCACTGAAGCAAGTCCTGCTCCACAGGGGTGTCTCCTGCATAGCAGCTCTTCCATTGTAGACACTGCTGGTTCTCACAGCCAGTTGCACTAGGGGTCAAGTCCTCCCAGTGATGCCAACAGCAATCAAGACTCAACTACAACAAGACTGTGCACACAGTCCACACAGAGGTACACCTAGAGACAAACACAGAGAAGCAGCTAAAATGCAGAGACAAAGAAACATGTTACAAATGAAAAAAATGGAAGCAAGCAAACTATTGGATACAGAGTTCAAAACAATCATTATAAGGTTACTCAAGGATCTTAATGAGAGCTTCAAGAGACTAAGTGAGACTTTTAAGGATCTTAGTGAAAATGTCAAAGACATGAAAAAGGACCAGTCAGAAATTAAGCATACACTAACTAAAATAAAGAATAATTTACAGGGATTGAACAGTAGAGTAGAGGATTCTGAGAATCAAATAAATAATTCAAAATATGAGGAAGCAACAAGTTAACCACCTATATATAATTCAACAAAGAAATCCCTGCTCAACACAGACACATGCCTGAGAGAACCAAGCATTGAAATATCAAAAGGTGGGCAACCAGGAATAAACCAGGATATGAGAAGGGAGGAGAGTGCAGATGGCCTGCAGATGCAGCCCTTAAGCTGGGAGCTCCTAGCTTGAACTGAAGAGGGGAGGAAGCCCAGGGTAGCAGGCACTTCCTTTAGCCAGGAGGAACAAAGAGCTGCAGGGGGTGGCAGCCCAGAAGGGCAAGCTGTGAGTGGAGTGAAAACAAAGGAAAAATTAAAGAATGGGATTAAATTGAACTGAAAAGTTTTTGCATAGCAAAGAAAATGATCAACCTACTAAATGAATGAAGGAAGATATTCACCAATGACACATCTAACTATGGGTTAATATTCAAAATTATTTAAAACTCATACAACTCAACAGCAAAAACACTAACAATCCAATTTTCAAAATAGGCTGAAAACCTGAATAGACACATCTCCAAAGAGGACATATAGATGGCCAATAAATATATGAAAAGATGTTCAACATCACTAATCATCAGAAAAATGCAAATTAAAACCAAAATATCTCCTCACACTTGTCAGAATTGCATCATCAATAAATCAACAAACTGCAAGTGTTGGTGGGATTCCAGATTGGTGCAGCCACTATAGAAAACAGCATGTAGGGTCCTTTAAAAATTTAAAAATAGAACTTCCTTATGATCCACTGATTCCCCTTCTGTGTATATTTCCCAAAAAAACACAAAACAAAAATTTGAAACAATATATATACCTTTTTTTAAATAAAAATTTTATTGTTGAAAGTATTACATATGTCTCTTATTTTCCCCTATTGCCCTCTCCAACATTCCTTCACATCCCCGCCCCCGGAAGCCCTTACCACCCTACTGTCTGTGTCCATAGGTAATGTATATACGCACATGTTCATTGCAGTGTTATTTACAATACTTAAGATGTAGAAGCAACACAAGTGCCCCAACAATAGATGAGTGGATAAACAAGTAATGGTACATATATACAATGGAATATTACTTGGCCATAAAAAATGAAATCTTCCTACTTGCAACAGCATGAGTGAGCCTAGAGGTTATTCACTATGTAAAATAAGTCAATCAGAGAAAAGCAAAAACCATATAATTTCACTTATATGTAGAACCTTAAAAAAAAAAGCAAAGTAAAGGCACAAATAAAATTGAAACAGATTCATAGATACAGAGGAGAAACTGATGGTTGTCAGTGGGGAGCAGGATTGGAGGACTGAGTGAAAAACATGAATGGATTAAAAAGTACAAATTGGTAGTTATAAAATAGTCATGGGATGTAAAGTATAACATAGGAAATATAGTCACTATTGTAATAACTATGGTAGTTACCAGACAGTTACTGGAAATATCAAGGGGAACACTTTGTAAAGATATGATTGTCTTCTACTATGCTGAACAACTGAAACTAATACAAGATAATGTTGAATGAAAACTATAATTGAAAAATATGCAATAAAATAAAAAACACAATACCATGGATATAGAAAGTATCCTATATAATAAAAGCCCAGCCACCGAAACAGTGGAACAACCAGAATGACCAGAGACCAGAACGACTGCGGCCCCTCGCCCCAGCCTATCTGGGGCCCCCATCAGGGCAGGCCGGCTGGTCCCCACCCATGCACTGGGCCTCTATCCTATATAATAAAAGGGTAATAAGCAAATTGACCCTAACAGCAGAACAACCAGAATTACCTCGACCAGTTACTATGAGGCGTACTGACAACCTCTCGGTCCCTTTCCCCAGCTGGCAGGCTCCGATTGCCAGATGGTGAATGGGGAGCCAGGGGTGGGTGGCAAGGGATGCAGGTGGCACCAGGCCAAGACCCCCACCCCAATAGTCGCCCCAAACACAGAGGACAACCCATGGTGTGGGTGCAGCCAGCAAGCAGGCGGGAATGGCCGACCTCTCGGTCCTTTCCCCCAGCCATCAGGCTCTGATCACCCGATGGTGAGCGGGGAACTGGGATGGGTGGCAGCGGGGGGTGGGGCCGGCTGTGAGCAGCCAGGGAAGATGGCCCTGATTGCAGGCCAGGCCTAGGGACTGTACCACACATGAATTTCATGCACCAGGCTTCTAGTCTTAACATAATAAAGGCCATATATGACAACCCTCAGCTAACATTATACTCAAAGGTGAAAAAAATGAAAGCTTTTCAAGAATGCCCACTCTCCCCATTGCTATTCAACGTGGTACTAGAAGTCATAGTCAGACCAATCTGGCAAGAAAAAGAAATAAAAGGCATCCAAATTTTGAATGAAGAAGTAAAACTGTCACTATTTGCAGATGACGTGATTCTATTAAAAAAAAAACAACTAAAGAGTTCATTAAGAGACTATTAGAGACAGTAAATAAATACAGTATACCTGCAGGAAACAAAATCAACATACAAAGATTTATTGCATTCCCGTACACAAAGAAATGGCTGAATGAAACATTAAGAAAACAATCCTGGTGACTTCAGAAGAATGGCAGCATGAGAGAGCCCCTTTCCTCTCCCCATGAAATTTCAACAAGTCAAACAACTATAATTCACGAAAGAAATCCCTGCTCAACACAGATGCATGCCTGAGAGACAGACCCACACATTGAAACACATAAAGGTGGGCAACCGGGAATAAATGAGATGAGAAGAGAGGAAAGCGAGAAAGCCCACAGAAGCAACCCAGCAACTGGCAGCTCACAGCTTGGACTGAAGAGGGGAGGAAACCTGTGGTAGCAGGCACTTCCTTCAGCCAGGAGGGACAGAGATCAGGGGGGAGAGGGGAAGCAGCCCAGAAGTGCAAGTGGCAAGGGAGCAAACTGTGCCTGAGTCAGTAGATACCAGACAGAGCATGGGGTTCTGCCCTGCTGCTCTCTGACGTTGGTCCAGCAGTGATGTTTCAAAGAAATAGAACCACAGAGCCCTGTCACAGCTTGGAGTCCCAAAACTCACCTCCCATTGCCTTCAGAGTCAAGTCCAGGAGCATATTATCTATAAACCAAGAGCTGTTGAAGTACAAGCACTATTTTCCTCTGAAAATGATCCCAAGGATGCTTGAGGCAGGACCTGATGGAGGTCAGAGGTTGCCATTATCATGATGGCAATACAAACCCCACCCAAGCAGTGTAGCTGTATTATCTTACAGAAGCTTTGGAGGTCCAAGACTGGAAGATCAAAGAGATAAGAAACATCTTGTGATTCAGTGCCACCTACTGAAAAATAATAGAGATAAATGCATTAAAAAAAAAAAAAGAGGGCAGCAAATACCATGAATAACCACAGTGATGAGGATTATCAGGGAAAAAAAAAAGAAAAATCCCCAGAAAGCAAGCTGGGACACATGGAAATATGTGATATAAATGACAGAGATTTCAAGATTGCAGTTCTGAAAATATTCAAGAAAATACAGACAGGCAATTCAATGTACTCAGAAAACAAATCAATGAACAAAATGAGTACTTTACCAAAGAGATTGAAACTTTAAAAAGGAACCAATTAGAAATCCTGGAAATGAAGCATGCAGTTAAGGAGATTAAGAGTGAACTACTGATCCCTGACCAGTTTGGCTCAGTGGATAGTGTCAGCCTTCGGACTCAGAGGTCCCGGGTTCAATTCCAGTCAGTGGCATGTACCTTGGTTGCAGGCACATCCCCAGTGGGAGGTGTGCAGGAGGCAGCTGATCAATGTTTCTAACTCTCTATTCCTCTCTGTAAAAAATCAATAAAAAATTTTTTTAAAAAAAAAAGAGTGAACTACTGAGCATAGAAAATAGAGTCAACCAGATGGAGGGAAAAGTTGGTGCTATCAAAGATAGGAATCTAGAAATGACGCAGAGGAAAAAAAGAGAGAGATCTAAGAATAAAGAAAAGTGAAAGAGCTCTGTGAGAATTATCTGACTCCATCAAAAAAAAAGCAATATTAGATGTATGCAGATTCCAGAGGAGGAAGAGAGGGAGCATGGAACAGAGAGACTGTTTAAATAGTGGATGAGAACTTCCAAAATCTATGGAAAGAACTAGATCTTTGAATCCAAGAAGCAAACGGAACACCTAGTTACCTCAATCAAAAAAAAAGGCCCTCTCCACGGCACTTGGTATTAAAGCTGTCAAAAATTAATGGCAGAGGAAAAAATACTCAAAGTAGCCAGGGAAAAGAAGAATGTTATCTACAAATGAAAACCCATCAAAATTTTATCCAAGTTCTCTGCAGAAACTCTAAGGAGAGTGGAATCAAATATTCAAATGTCTGAAAGAGAGAAATTACCAGCCATGAATAATATATCCAGCAAAATTATCCTTTAAATCTGAAGGAGAAATAAAGTTATTCACAGACACACAGAATCTGAGGGATTTTTATCACCAGAAAACCTCCATTATAGGAAATACTCAAGGGAGATATTCCATCTGAAACAAAAAATATAAGGTCACTTATGTAATACTATATGTAATACTTTAAACAATAAAGAATTACATATATACTAGAGGCCCGGTGCATGAAATCATGCACAGGTAGGGTCCCTAGGCCTGGCTGGTGATTAGGGCTGATCAGGTTCCCTGACTCCCCACCTCCCCACCTCCCTGCCTCTCTGCCTCCTCCTTCCCTTGCTCCCTCAGCACTCCACCGCCACTGCTGGTCACTTGCCATGTTCTGTGCCACCCCCTGGTGGTCAGCACACATCATAGCGAGCGATCGAACTCCTGGTCTCCTGGTCGAATTCCCAAGGGGACAATTTGGATATTATTAGCCTTTTATTATATAGGATGTATATATATATATATATATATAGTCACAACATTATGAGTAAGATCACCAGAAATCTTACAGCATAAACAGGGATAATCTGTGACAACAAAAACATAAAAGGAGAGGGAGTAAAGGCCTGAACTGGCAAAGGGGGATAAAAATCAGATGCACTCAAAAGAAAAAAAAAACTATAGTATATATGCAACTTCATTTTTTATAAACCTAATGGTAACCACACACAAAAATCCCAAAAAAAGGACATATAGTTTTAAAAAATAGGAAAGAAGTACAAAATATCACTAAACAAAAACAACAGACAGAAACACAAAGGAAAAGACCCACTGGAGGCACAGAGCTACCAGAAAATAAAAGATAAAATGGATATAAGAAATCATCATACATCAATAATTACCCTAAATGTAAAAGGTCTGAATTCACCAATAAAGAGGCACCCAGCAGCAGAGTGAATCAAAAAACAAAACCCAACTACCAGTATATGCTTCCTACAATAGACACATCTAAGCTGCAAAGACAAAGGTAGATCCAAAGTTAAAGGGTGGAAAATGATTCTCCAAGCAAATAACAACCACACGAAAGCAGGTGTAGCCATACATATATGTGATAAAATAGATTTCAAGATAACAAGAGACAAAAATTAACACTTTATAATTATAAAGGGTACACTACAATAAGAAAATATAACACTTCTTCATATATACTAATATGCACACAACCAAGAAACACCAACACAATCATAGTTGGGGACATTCCATTGATAGCTCTAGATAGATCAGCCAAACAGAAAATCAATAAAGAAATATCAGCCTTAAAAGAAACACTAGACCATATGGACATAACTGACATTTACAGAACATTTTATCCCAGAACATCAGATCATACATTCTTCTCCAGTGCACATGGAACATTTTCAAGGATAGATCATATGTTGGGTCACAAAACTAGCATCAATAAATTCAAAAACAATGAACTTATATCAAGCATATTCTCCAACCACGATGCCTTGAAATTAGAAATCAACTTCAAAAAGGAAGTAAAGAAACCCTCAAATATGTGGAGCTTAAACAACATACTACAAAAAAAAATGACTGGGTCAGAGAAAAAATAAAAGATGAGATCAAAAGATATACAGAGATAGTGTGGAAAATGGCTGCCAATGGGAAGGCAGACTGCAAGATAGTGTGTGAGTGAGCAAACAAAGGGAGAGTGTGTGGTCGCACGGAGAGTGTTTGTTGGTGAGTTGAGGGACAGCTATACTCCAGGAGACTGTGGGGGACTGCTGGACGGGGCTCCCCTGACCGGGCAGCCCCCACTGCTGCTGGGTTCCCTCCCAGAGCCACCAGCTCTGACGTGGAGACCGCACCATCTTGAAGGGGAAAGTGGATGTTATCGGAAGCCTGAAAAGCCTGGGGAATCTACAACGACGGCACCCACCAAACAGCTGTGAACCCCAGAACACCGGTCCCCAAGTGGCGCAAGCACACGATTCAGAGGACCTCTACACTCCCTCACGGAAAGGTCAGATTTTGCCTGGGATAAGGTGAGGTCTGTGGTCCCGGCAGGAGAAACGCACACGAGGGAGTTGCAGGACCGGGGGAAGTCTGCACATAGGAAAATCCGTGGCTGTTGGAGCTGGCATGATCCGTGAATGTGGAAGGGGGTCCGCAGAGCTGGTAACAGAAGGGAACTCTAAAAAGCAACCCAAAAAAAAATAAAAATAAAAATAAAAAGCAACCCATTTTGATCTGGGCGCAAAAGGACAGCCTGAAAATTTTAAAAGCATGCCGGCTGCTTAGACCCAAGGGGAAAAGAGACTGCGCAGACTTGCGCGCAACCCCGGAGTTCCCACACTTACTCTGGCTCTTTTTTTTTTTTTTTCTCTTTAAATCCTTGCTTCTGATTACTAAGCCCAATACATAGGATCATCCAATTGGGGACACTCTAAGAGACTGCAGGGGAAACTTGTTTTTCTGGAACCTGGGGATCAGAGTGGGAAATAACCATCAGAGAACCAGCTCTGGGGCAACCCACTCCCACAAACTGGTATTGAGTGCCACAGGGAAGGCAGGATCTAAACACTAGCTGGAGAGGACCTGTAGACCCGGAGGTCAATCCAGAAACACTGCCACCCAGGGGTTGAGTCGCAGATTGACTCTTGTGTAAACACAAATAAAGGAATATAGGAAATAGCCCTAACAGGTTTGGCTCAGTGGATAGAGCGTCGGCCTTCGGATTCAAGGGTCCCAGGTTCGATTCCGGTCAAGGGCATGTACCTTGGTTGCGGGCACATCCCCAGTAGGGAGTGTGCAGGAGGCAGCTGATCGATGTTTCTCTCTCATCGATGTTTCTAACTCTCTATCCCTCTCCCTTCCTCTCTGTGAAAAATCAATAAAATAGATTTTTTTTTTTAAAAAGGAATATAGGAAATAGAGACGTACTGCCTGCTTAAAAATCAGGACTGGCTTACAACGCTGAGGAGCAGTGGAACGCAGGGAACTTCAATGCTGTCCTCACTGGGAAACAGGCGTGCCAGGCAGAGCAGTAGAGGAAGTGAATGACCTTCACTGCTGCACATTTTTGTTATTATTTTTTTTCATCTTTTACTTAAGAAACTAATTTTTTTTCTTTTTTCCTCACTTGATTTTACCCTTTTAATTATTACATTTTTATTTTCAATCAGTACTATTACTACTACTATTTTATCTTTTTTTTAAAAAAAAAAAAGTCATTTTATTTTCTCTTTATTTTACTTTTGGATTAGTGTTCTACATTCTATTTTCATCTTTCCTTTAGCATCACTTTACTCTATCTCAACTTTACCTTTATGCCATCACTCTCTTCCTCACTTTTCCCCTTTTGTTGTCCTGTTTCTCTTACCCTATTCCTGCTTTAGATTTTCTCTATTCCTTCTTTTTACCCCGTTAAAATTTCACCCTACTTATAGACCTAATTTCCAATCTTCTGCTCCAAGTCCATACACACCTCTCTCTTCTCTTTCTTCACTATCCAAAAATTTTTTTCTCTCTGTCCTTTTGTTGTTGTTTGCTTGATTGTTGATTATATTGATTTTTTATGCTTGTTTGTGAGATTATTTTGCTTTTACTTTTTGTTTTGTTTTTTTGTTTTGTTTGTTTTTTGCTTCTGTTTTCCCTCACCTCACTTGATATTAGTTGTTGTTTGTAGTTTGCATTCATCTCCAGGTACTTGTTGCTGGCATTTGTTGGGATTAGTGGCTACTCTATTGGAGTTTTCTCCCCATATATACAGTTTTTTTCCCTCTTCTTTCTTATTCTCTCTCTTCTCTCTCTTACTTTTCTTTCCTTTTCCCAATTTCATTTTTGCACACCAATTTTTTTTACTCTTCTCCTTTCTCTACTACCCTCCAATTTGCCTTTCTCTGGTGGTCAATTTTATTTGGGGTTATTAATATCGTGAATACATTTGTGTTCAGTGCCTTCTGCGTTGTGCCTTGTTGTGTTGTATTTTATGCCTTTAAATCAATGCAGGAGAGAGAGAACTACATAACCAGACACCCAGAGAAGAGAGATCATGTGGAGGCAAAGAAACAGCCTGCATATAAAAGAAAAGCAGGCATCACCAGAAAAGGAAGTAAACTAAATGGAGGCAAGCAACCTGTCAGAGAAAGAATTCAGAGAAATAGTCATAAGGTGGATGAAAAGAATGGAAGACAAATTCGACAATATTCCAAGAGGAAATGAAGAAGAACCAAGAAGAAATGAAAAATGACATCACTGCTGTAAAGAACTCAATAGAAAGCATCAACAGTAGACTAGAAGAAGCAGAGGACCGCATCAGTGAGCTAGAAGACAAGGTAGGAAAAAATACCCAAGTAGAGCAGCTTCTAGAAAAAAAAAAATAAAAAGCAGGAGGAGAGCCTGAGGGAACTTTGGGACAACATGAAACAAAACAACATCCGCATAATAGGGGTGCCAGAAGGAGAGAAAACTGAGCAAGGAATAGAAAACCTATTTGAAGAAATAATGACAGAAAACTTCCCTGATATAGGTAAGAAAAAACCCCACACAAATCCAAGAAGCTCACAGAGTCCCAAGCAAAATGAACCCCAAAAGACAGACACCAAGGCATGTTATAATTAAATTGGCAAACACCAACGACAAAGTAAGAATCTTAAAAGTGGCCAGAGAGAGACAGAAAGTTACCTACAAAGTTACCCCATCAGACTAGCAACTGATTTCTCAACAGAAACACATCCGGCCAGAAGTGAATGGAATGAAATATACAAAGTCATGCAAAGTAAGGGTCTGAATCCAAGAATACTGTACCCAGTAAGGCTATCAATCAAAATTGAAGGTGAAATCAAGAGCTTCACAGACAAAAAAGGACTAAGGGAGTTTATTACCACCAAATCAGCAATGCAAGAAATGCTAAAGGGTCTGCTGTAAAAAAAAAAAAGAAAAAGAAAAAGAAAGAAAGAAGAAAGGAAGAAGGAACACAGGGGTAAAGAATAAAAATGGCAATAAACAAGTATCTATCAATAATAACTTTAACTGTAAATGGATTAAATTTCCCAATCAAAAGACATAGGGTAACAGATTGGATAAGAAAACATGACCCATATATCTGCTGTCTACAAGAAACCCACCTCAGAAAAAAAGACACACACAGACTGAGGGTGAAGGATAGAAAATGGTTTTTCAGGTGAATGGAAATGGAAAAAAAAGCTGAGGTAGCAATACTTATATCTGACAAATTATATCTCAAAGTGAAGGACATAAAAAGAGAAAAGGAAGGCCACTACATAATACTAAAGGGAGCAATCCAACAAGAAGATATAACTCCAGTAAACATATACGCACCCAATACAGGAGCACACAAATACATTAAAAAAAAACTCCTGGAGGATATCAAGGGAGAGATTGACAGCAATACAATCATAGTAGGAGACTTTAACACCCCACTATCACCATTGGATAAATCCTCTAAACAAAAAACCAGCAAAGAAACATCAATCCTAAATGACTCACTAGACTAGATGGAAAAAATTGACATCTTCAGAACATTTCACCCCAAAGTCACAGAATATACATTCTTTTCAAGTGCACATGGGTCATTTTCAAATATAGACTATATATTGGGTCACAGGCAAAGTCTCTTCAAATTCAAGAAGATAGAAATCATATCAAGCATTGTCTCACATTACAGTGGCATAAAACTGGAAATCAACTACAATAAAAACAATCCAGAAAAATCAAACACACGGATACTAAACAGCATGCTATTAAACAATGACTGGGTTACCAGAGAGATCAAAGAAGAAATAAAAAACATCATGGCACCAAACAACAATGAAAACACAACAATCCAAAATCTATGGGACACAGCTAAAGCAGTCTTGAGAGGGAAGTTCATAGCTCTACAAGCCTACTGCAAAAAAAACAAGAAACAATGGTAATAAGTTACCTAACCCTACAACTCAAAGAATTAGAAAGAGAGCAACAAGAAAAGTCCACAGTGAGCAGAAGGAAGGAAATAGTAAAGATCAGAGTGGAGATAAACGACATAGAGACCAGAGAAACAATACAAAAGATCAACAAAACCAAGAGCTAGTTCTTTGAAAGGATAAACAAGATTGATGAACCTCTAGCCAGCTCACCAATAAGCAAAGAGAGAGACCCAAATAAACAAAATCAGAAATGAAAGAGGAGAAATAACAACAGACCCCACAGAAATACAAAGGATTGTTTAAAAAAATACTATGAACAACTCTATTCCAACAAACTGGACAACCTGGATGAAATGGACATATTCCTAGAAAAATACCACCTTCTAAAACTCAATCAGGAAGAATCAAAACATCTCAATAGGCCAATAACTATGGAAGAAATTGAAGCAGTCATCAAAAAGCTCCCAGCAAACAAAAGCCGGGGGCCAGACAGCTTCACAGGGGAGTTTTACCAAACATTCAAGGAAGAACTAAAACCTATCCTCCTCAGACTATTCCAAAAAATTCAAGAGGAAGGAACACTTCCAAGCTCCTTCTATGAAGCCAGCATTACCCTAATACCAAAACCATATAAAGACAACACAATGAAAGAGAATTACAGGCCAATATCCCTCATGAACATAGATGCCAAAATCCTTAACAAAATTCTAGCAAATCGGATCCAGCAGTACATCAGAAAGATCATACACCATGACCAAGTAGGATTTATCCCAGGGATACAAGGATGGTACAATATCTGCAAGTCAATAAATGTGATACATCACATAAACAAATTGAGATATAAAAATCACATAGTCATATCAATTGATGCAGAAAAAGCATTTGACAAAATCCAACACCCTTTCTTGATAAAACTCTCAGCAAGGTGGGAATAGAAGGATCATACCTCAACATAATAAAAGCCATATATGATAAACCCAAAGCCAACATCATATTCAATGGGCAAAAATTAAAACCATTTCCCCTAAGAACAGGAAGACAGGGATGCCCACTCTCACCACTCCTGTTTGACATAGTACTGGAAGTATTAGCCATTGCAATTAGACAAGAAGAAGAAATAAAAGGCATCCAAATTGGAAAAGAAGAAGGAAAGCTGTCCTTATTTGCAGATGACATGATATTGTACATAAAAAACCTGAAAGACTCCATAAAAAAACTATTAGGCTTAATAAATGAATTCTGCAATGTAGCAGGATACAAAATTAATGCCAAGAAATCTATGGCATTTCTACACACCAATAGTGAACTTACAGAAAGAGAGACTAAAAAAGCAATCCCATTTACCATCGCACCAAAAAAATTAAGATACCTAGGAATAAACTTAACCAAGGAGGTAAAAGACCTATATGCAGAAAACTACAGGACACTGAAAAAAGAGATAAAGACATAAACAGATGGAAGAACATACCATGTTCATGGATTGGTAGAATCAACATCATTAAAATGTCCATACTACCCAAAGCAATCTATAGATTCAATGCACTCCCCATTATAATACCAATGGCATATTTCACAGACCTAGGAAGAACTCTCCAAAAATTCATCTGGAATAAAAAAGGACCCTGAATAGCCACAGCAATCCTGAGAAAAAAAGAACAAAGTAGGTGGGATCTCAATACCAGATTTCAAGTTGTATTACAAAGCCACTGTTCTCAAAACAGCCTGGTACTGGCACAAGAACAGACATATAGACCAATGGAATAGAATAGAGAACCCAAACCACTATGCTCAGTTAATATTTGACAAAGGAGGCATGAACATACAATGGAGTCAAGACAGTCTCTTCAATAAATAGTGTTGGGAAAATTGGACAGATATATGCAAAAAATATGAAACTAGACCACCAACTTACACCATACACAAAAATAAACTCAAAATGGACAAAGGACTTAAACATAAGATGGGAAACCATAAAAATACTAGAGGAATCCACAGGCAGAGAAATCTCAGTCATATGCCAAAGCAATTTCTTCACCGATACCCCTCCTAGGGCAATGGAAACTAAAGAGAAAATAAACAAATGGGACTACATCAAAATAAAAAGCTTTTGCACAGCAAAAGAAACTATCAACAAAACAACAAGAAAGCCCACTATATGGGAGAACATATTTGCAAATGTTATCATTGATAAAGGTTTAATCTCCAACATCTACAGGGAACTTATACAACTTAATAAAAGGAAGATAAATGATCCAATAAAAAAGTGGGCAATGGACCTAAATAGAATCATTTTGAAAGAAGACAGAAGGAAGGCCAAGAGACATGTGAAAACATGCTCAAAGTCACTAATTATCTGAGAGATGCAAATTAAAATGACAATGTGGTACCATCTCACACCTGTCAGAATGTCAATCATCAACAAATCAACAAATGACTTACAGGAGCTGTGGAAGGCAGAGGTACGGAGGCGCACGCACAGAGAGGGCTGGCAACTGAGTAGGCCCCTCCCCAACACTCCCCAGCCTTCCCGCTGTAATTTGACAGTCTGTTCAATGCTTTCCTGCCTCTTGATCTATCTTTTTGTTCATCAGGTTATAATGTTCTCTATTTTCCATAAATGAGTGAGATCATGTGGTATTTTTCTTTCATTGCCTGGCTTATTTCACTTAACATAATGCTCTCCAGATCCATCCCTGCTGCTGCAAATGGTGACCAGAAATCATCACTTTTAAAGCGTTTAAACCAGCATTGACAAGTATCTTGAGATGGAGCATGTTCACCATAAGCATCCCGAAGTATACAATAACTTTCAGTAGCACTTTTCTTGAAAATAAAGTAATGAATTAAAACTTCCTGCAAATGCTCTTTTTTTGGCACGAAATTCGACATTTTTAAGAATAAAAATATCTATGATGTTAACACCTTCAGCAAATTTGACATATGAAGTTTTGAAGCTTGCTGTCAATACAACAAAATAGCATACATATCAAATCACATATATATCAACATATGTGTAACTCCATCTATTGAAAAAAATCCGTATTATTAACTGGTACACCTGGTAAAACCTATCCTTCTCAGACTATTCCAAAAATTCAAGAGGAAGGCACACTTCCAAGCTCTTTCTATGAAGCCAGCATTACCCTAATCCCAAAACCAGACAAGGACGCTACAAAGAATGAGAATTACAGGCCAATATCCCTGATGAACATAGATGATAAAATCCTCAACAAAATTCTAGCAAATCAGATCCAGCATTACAATAGAAGATCATGCACCATGACCAAGTGGGATTTATTCTAGGGATGCAAGGCTAGTACAAAATCTGCAAATCAATAAACGTGATACATCACATAAACAAATTGAGAGACAAAAATCACATAATCAGGGAAGGAAGATGGCGACCGGCAGGAAGGTAGGGAGGGAGAGAGTGTGCGAGAGTGAGGGAACAATAGAGGAGTGTGTGGACATGTGTGGTGTGTGTGTGTATGAGCTAGGGACAGTTAGTTTCTGCAGGTCTTCCAAGGGGCTGCCAAACCAGACAGTCTTAGATGGCAGAGCCCCGCTCCCAACGTGGACACTCCAGGGCAGCCAGCGCGGGCACACAGACCATGCCATCTTGAGAAACAGAGCTGCTTGAGACTAGGATCCTGGCCTTAGCACCACCCAGTCTGGTCTCAGACGCAAACCAAGACCCTGCAGCCACTGGGGACAGAGACCTGCAACCACAGCTGCAGATCCCCACAGACACCAAGAGTCCAGACATACCGGCCGCAGATTTCTGTGAGTCACGGAGCCTATCCCCCTCCCCACAGGCTTGAGGGCAGCACCATAGTAACTGATAGACCTGCCCCTCACATGGGCCGCAGCTCTGCTACAGGAATTTGAGCCTGGGAGCGTGTGGACACTGGGAATCTGTTCCCCGCAATGCAATCGGGGGACCAAACCCAAAGCCCACGCAGGGCGGCAGTGCCACCTGACTTCGATTCTGGGCAAGCGCACACAGAAGTCTGTTTTCCATGGCACAGGAGCGGACCTGCTGCCGACACAGTGCTACTGTGCAACCCAGTCCCCCAAGATGACTGAGACCCCTATTCTCCAGGCAGGAGGCAGCACTAAGCACCAGTGACTTGACTTTGTTTCTTATCGCGTGTGCCCGGGATCCCTGACTCCCAGTGCATTCACACTAAGAGCCAGTGACTACAATTCTTGGAGCATGCGCACACAGGGACCTTGATTCTCAATGCAAGGCCACACAAAACAACAGAGACTCTGATACTCGATTCTTGGTGTAGGCACAGGGGAACTCCAACTCCTGGCAAGCTCTATGGGGCTCTGATTTTCGGCACATGCCAGAGGGGTCTCTGTTTCAACGCAGTGCAGGCAGGGTCCCTGATTCTAGGTGCGCACATGAGGTCACACTGAGCGCTGGTAACACTGACTGTGGGAGAGCCTGGTTCACACCAACCCACGGCAGCCACACATCTTAGTGTCAGAGCTCTTCAGTGACACTCGAGTGGTGCGAAGCTCCCACTGCATATGGCCCAGGCCCACACAACTTGGCATTTGAACCTTCTGGTGATAGTCAGAATGGGGAGACGACACAATCCCCAGAGGAAAGAAAATGAGGAGTCACCAAGAAAGGAAACTAGTGAAATTGGAGCATGCAACATGACAGAAAAAGAATTCTCAGTAATGGTTATACAATTCATTCACCAGATGGATGAGAAAATCAACAACCTATGCAAGAATCAGGAAGAAATGAAAAGTGATATAGCTACAATCAAAAACACATTGAAAGGTTTCAACAGTAGACTAGAAGAAGCAGAGGACCAAATTAGTGAGTTAGAAGATAAGGTAGAGAAACAAGCTCGATCTGAACAGCAACTGGAGAAAAAAATTAAAAAGCAGGAGGAGAGCCTAAGGGAGCATTGGGACAACACGAAACAAAGTAACATACATATAATAGGGCTTCCAGAAGGACAAGAAGAACAGCAAGGATTATAAAATTTATTTGAAGAAATAATGACAGAAAACTTCCATGATATGGGGAAGAAAAAAGTTACACAAGTACAGAGAGTCCCAAGGAAGATGAATCCCAAAAGACCCACACCAAGACACGCCATAATTACAATGGCAAATGTTCACGACAAAGAGAGAATCTTAAAGGCTGCAAGAGACAGACAGAAAGTTACCTACAAAGGATCCCCCATCAGATTATCAAATGATTTATCAACAGAAACACATCAAGCTAGAATGGAATGGAAGGAGGTATACAAAGTGTTGCAAAGCAAAGGACTGAATCCAAGAATACTCTATCCAGCAAGACTATCAATCAAAATTGAAGGGACAATCAGGAGCTTCGCAGACAAAAAAAGGCTAAGGGAGTTTATCACTACCAAGCCAGCAATGCAAGAAATGCTAAAGAGAATGCTGTAAAAAGAAGAAATAAAAAGGTAAGAAAGAACACAAGCACAAAAATAGAAATGACTACAAACAAGTACCTTTCAATAATAACTTTAAACGTAAATGGACTAAATGCTCCAATCAAAAGACATTGAGTGGCTGAATGGATAAAAAAAACACAACCCATATATATGCTGTCTACAAGAGACCCACCTCAGAACAAGGTACTCACACAGACTGAAAGTGAAGGGATGGAAAAATATCTTTCAGGCAAATGGAAATGAAAATAAAAAGCTGGGGTAGCAATACTTATATCTGACAAAATAGAAAGTGAAGTCCATAACAAGAGATAAGGAAGACCACTTCATAATACTAAAGGAACCGATACAACAAGAGGATATAACCCTGATAAATATATATGCACCCAATGTAGGAGCACCCAAATACATAAAAAAAAAAAAACTCTTGGAAGATATCAAGAGAGAGATCGACAACAATACAATCATAGTAGGGGACTTTAATACTCCACTGTCATCACTGGATAAATCCTCTAGACAAAAAATCAGCAAAGAAACAGTAATCCTAAATGACTCATTACATCAGATGGACTTAATTGACATCTTCAGAACATTTTACCCCAAAGCCACAGAATATACGTTCTTCTCAAGTGCACATGGGACATTTTCAAAAATAGACCACATATTGAGTCACAAACAAAGTCTCCCCAAATTCAAGAAGATTGAAATTATACCAAGCATCTTCTCAGACCACAATGGCATAATATTAGAAATCAACTACAATAAAAATAATCCAAAAAACTCAAACACTTGGAAGCTGAATAGCATACTATTAAATAATGACTGGATTACCAATGAGATCAAAGAAGAAATTAAAAACATCCTGGAGGGGGAAACCAAGATGGCGGCATAGGTAAACACCTAAACTGCCGCCTCGCACAACAATTTCAAAACTACAACTAAAAGACAAAACGTCTATCACCCAGAACCACGGGAAAGCTGGCTAAGTGGAAGTTCTACAACTAGAAGGAAAGAGAAAAGAGCATTGAGACGTGCACAAGCGCTGAAAAGCTGAGGTACAGAGGCGCGTGAATCAGGCTAGCAGCGGGCGACTGGGTGAGCTGCTTTTTTCAACTCAAAGGGAGATAAGCTCCCGATTACTCTGAACTCCAGTATCTAGGGAGACGCTGGGGACCCAAATTCCTATGGGGAGAAGCTGGACCGTGTGCCATCAGGTCGGAAAGTGAGGGTTGCTTTCTTGCAGGGATGCACACAGCAATCATTGTTTACTGTGCTGGGGCGCGAGATGCAGGGACGCGGAAACTCTGAGACACAGAGATGGCTGACTGGCAGCCATCAACTGTTTGCCACGCCCTAGCCTAGTGACTTCCTGAGACCCAGCCCCACACAATCTACAAACCCACCCAAGCTCCACGCAGTGGCTTTTGCATATAAATGGCCTGCCCTATCGCAGCTTAACCTAACAAACTGCAGCTCTGGTCAGACAGCTCCAAAACCTACAAACCCCAAGAACAGAGGAGAAAACTAGTTCTCGCTGTAGCTCCTGCTGGATGGCCTCAGACAGTAGCTGACCTGCACCCCATTGGAGATCCAGGAGCTAGTGTATCTAGTGGTCAGTGTGAGACAACACCAGATTTAAACTACTCACATCCATAAATGACACATTCAAGAGGTAGACTCAGTGAACACCAAAGCCCCACTGAAACAAGTCCTGCCCCATAAGCGTTTCTCCAGCACAGAAGTTCTTCCACTATCGACACAGCAGGTCCTCACAGCCAACTGTCCTGGAGGTCAATTCCTCCCAGTGTACCAACAGCATTCAAGGCTTAACTACACCAAGACTTTGCACTCAGCCCACAAAGGGGTGCACCAAGAGTGTCTACCTCAGGTGATAGGGGAGGCTGAACCACTGGGCCCTATAGGTCACCTACCACAGAAAACCACTCCATCAACACAGGGAAGCAGCAAAATGTGGAGACAAAGAAACATGTCACGAATGAAAGAAATGGAGGAAAGCAAACTACTGGACATAGAGTTCAAAACCACAGTTATAAGGTTACTCAAGAATCTTCTAAAAACCACTGAGAAACTAGATGAGACCTCCGAGGAGCTTAGTGAGACCTTCAAGGACATTAATGAGAATGCCAAAAAAAATGGAAAAGGACCAGTCAGAAATTAAGCGTACACTGTCTGAAATAAAGAATATACAGTAATTCAACTGTAGATCAAAGGACCCCAAGAATCAAACCAAAGATCTGGAATATGAGGAAACAAAAAACACCCAACCAGAAAAACAAAAAGAAAAAGAATCCAAAAATATGAAGATAGTGTAAGAAGCCTCTGCAACAACTTTAAGCGTACCAACATCCAAATTATGGGGGTGGGGGGAGGGGGGAGGTGCCAAAAGAAGAGAGAGAGCAAAATTTTGAAAATCTATTAGAAGAAATACTGACAGAAAACTTTCCCTACCTGGTGAAAGAAATAGACTTACAAGTCCAGGAAGCGCAGAGAACCTCAAACAAGAGGAATCCAAAGAGGACCACACCAAGACACATCATAATTAAAATGCCAAGGGCAAAAGACAAAGAGAGAATCTTGAAAGCAGCAAGAGAAAAACAGTAGTTACCTACAAGGGAGTACCCATATGACTGTCAGCTGATTTCTCAACAGAAACTATGCAGGCCAGAAGGGAGTGGCAAGAAATATTCAAAGTGATGAACAGCAAGAACCTACAACCAAGATTACTCTACCCAGCAAAGCTATCATTCAGAATTGAAGATCAGATAAAGAGCTTCACAGACAAGAAAAAGCTAAAGGAGTTCACCACCACCAAACCAGGATTATATGAAATGCTGAAGGGTATTCTTTAAGAAGAGGAAGAAGAAGAAAAAGGTAAAGATAAGAATTATGAACAACAAAATGACAAATACATACCTACCAACAAGTGAATCTAAAAATCAAGTGAATAAAAAATATGAAGAACAGAATGGACTGATGAAAATAATAGAATCAGGGACACAGAAAGGGAGTGGACTGACAATTCTCAGGGGGAAGAGGGTGTGAGGGGTGTGGGAAGAGATTGGACAAAAATCTTACACCTATGGATGAAGACAGTGGTGAGGGGTAAGGGCATAGAGTGGGGTGGGGAAACAGGTGGAAGGGACCTATGGGGGGAAAAAAGAGGAACACCTGTAATAATCTGAACAATAAAGATTTATTTTTAATAAAAGAAAAAAAAATTAAAAATATCCTGGAAACTAATGACAATAAAAACACAACAATGCAAATGCTATGGGACACAATGAAAGCAGTCCAGAGAGGGAAGTTTATAGCTCTACAGGCCTACCTCAAAAAACAAGAAAAATGGTAGTAAATCATCTAACTATACAACTCAAAGAATTAGAAAGAGAGCAACAAGAAAAGCCCACAGTGAGCAGAAGGAAGGAGATAATAAAGATCAGAGCAGAAATAAATGACGTAGAGACCAAAAAAAATACAAAAAATCAAAGAAACCAAGAGCTGGTTCTTTGAAAGGATAAACAAGATTGATGAACCTCTAGCCAGGCTCACCAAGAAGCAAAGAGAGAGGACCCAAATAAACAAAATCAGAAATGAAAGAGGCGAAATAACAACAGACCCCACAGAAATACAAAGGATTGTTAAAAAATACTATGAACAACTCTACTCCAACAAACTAGACAACCTGTAGGAAATGGACATATTCCTAGAAAAATACAACCTTCCAAAACTCAATCAGGAAGATTCTAAAAATCTCAATAGGCAGATAACTATGGAAGAAATTGAAGCAGTCATCAAGAAGCTCCCAGCAAACAAAAGCCGGGGCCAGATGACTTCAAGGGGAATTATACCAAACATTCAAGGAAGAACTAAAACCTATTCTCCTCAGACTATTACAGAAAATTCAAGAGGAAGGAACACTTCCAAGCTCCTTCTATGAAGGCAGCATCACCATAATACCAAAACCAGATAAAGACAACACAATGAAAGAGAAATATAGGCCAATATTCCTCATGAACATAGATGCCAAAACTCCTCAACAAAATTCTAGCAAATTGGATCCAGAAGTACATCAGAAAGATCATACACCATGACCAAATAGGATTTATCCCAGGGATGCAAGTATGGTACAATATCCGCAAATCAATAAAGGTGATACATCACATAAACAAATTGAGAGATAAAAATCACATAGTCATATCAAGTGATGCAGAAAAAGCATTTGACAAAATCCAATACCCTTTCTTGATAAAAACACTCAGAAAGGTGGGAATAGAAGGATCATACCTCAACATAATAAAAGCCATATATGACAAACCCACAGCCAACATCATACTCAATGAGAAAAAACTAAAACCATTTCCCCTAAGAACAGGAACAAGACAGGGATGCCCACTCTCACCACTCCTGTTCGACATAGTACTGCAAGTACTAGCCATTGCAATCAGACAAGAAGATGAAATAAAAGGCATCCAAATTGGAAAAGAAGTAAAATTGGCCTTATTCACAGATTACATGATACTATAAATAGAAAACCCTAAAGACTCCATCAAAAAATTATTAGACTTAATAAATGAATTCGGCAATGTAGCAGGATACAAAATTAATGCCAAGAAATCTATGGCATTTCTTTACACCAATAGTGAACTTACAGAAAGAGAGATTAAAAAAGCAATCCCATTTACCATCGCACCAAAAAAACTAAGATACCTAGGAATAAACTTAACTAAGGAGGTAAAAGACCTATATGTGAAAAACTACAGGACATTGAAAAAAAAGATGGAGAAAGACATAAACAGATGGAAGAACATACCGTGTTCATGGATTGGTAGAATCAACATCATCAAAATGTCCATACTACCCAAAGCAATCTATAGATTCAATGCACTCCCCATTAAAATACCAATGGCATATTTCACAGACCTAGAAAGAACTCTCCAAAAATTCATCTGGAATAAAAAAAAGACCCCGAATAGCCACAGCAATCCTGAGAAAGAAGAGCAAAGTAGGTGGGATCTCAATACCAGATTTCAAGCTGTATTACAAAGCCACTGTTCTCAAAACAGCCTGGTACTGGCACAAGAACAGACATATGGATCAATGGAATAGAATAGAGAACCCAGAAATCGACCCAAAACACTATGCCCAATTAATATTCAACAAAGGAGGCAAGAGTGTACAATGGAGTCAAGACAGTCTCTTCAATAAATGGTGTTGGGAAAATTGGACAGATACATGCAAAAAGATTAAACTAGACCACCAACTTACACCATACACAAAAATAAACTCAAAATGGATAAAGGACTTAAACATAAGACAGGAAACCATAAAACTACTAGAGGAATCCACAGGCAGCGAAATCTCAGACATATGCCAAAGCAATTTCTTCACTGATACTGCTCCTAGGGCAATGGAAATAAAGAAAAAATAAACAAATGGGACTACATCAAAATAAAAAGCTTTTGCACAGCAAAGGAAACCATCAACAAAACAAGAATGCCCACTTCATGGGAGAACATATTTCCCAATGTTATCACCAATAAGGGTTTAATCTCCAACATTTACAGGGAACTCATACAACTTAACAAAAGGAAGATAAACAATCCAATCAAAAAATGGGCAACGGACCTAAATAGATACTTTTCGAAAGAAGACAGACGGAAGGCCAAGAGACATATGAAAACACGCTCAAAGTCACTAATTATCTGAGAGATGCAAATCAAAATGACAATGCAGTATCATCTCACACCTGTTAGAATGGCTATCATCAACAAATCAACAAATGACAAGTGCTGGCGAGGATGTGGAGAAAAATGAACCCTCGTGCACTGCTGGTGGGAATGCAGACTGGTGCAGCCACTGTGGAGAACAGTATGGTGTTTCCTCAAAAAACTAAAAATGGAACTCCCATTTGACCTTGCAATCCCACTTCTAGGAATATATTCCAAGAAGCTAGAAACCCCACTCAGAAAGGATATATGCACCCGTATGTTCATATCAGCACAATTCACCATAGCTAAGATTTTGAAACAGCCTAAGTGTCCATCAGCAGATGAGTAGATTAAAAACCTGTGGTACATCTACACAATGGAATACTATGCTGCAGTAAAAAAGAAGGAATTCTTACCATTTGCAACAGCATGGATGGAACTGGAGAGCATTATGCTAAGTGAAATAAGCCAGTCAGAGAAAGATAAATACCATATGATCTCACTCATTTGTGGAATATAATGAACATAAACTGATTAACAAAAACAGATCCAGAGACAGAGAAGCAGCGATCAGACTGTCAAACCTCAGAGGGAAGGTAGGGGAGGATGGGAATAAGCGGGAGAGAGCAATCAAAGAACTTGTATGCATGCATATAAGCCTAACCAATGGACATAGACAAAAGGGGAGTGAGGGCATGAGTGGGGGTGGTTGGGGGTTAATGGAGGGATGAGGACACATATGTAATACCTTAATCAATAAGGAAATTAAAGATTGAAAAAAATCACATAATCATATCAATTGATGCAGAAAAGGCATTTGACAAAATCCAACACCCTTTTCTGATAAAAATTCTCAGCAAAGTGAGAATTGAGCGATCATACCTCAACATAATAAAAGCCTTATATGACAAACCTACAGCCAACATCATACTCAATGGGCCAAAGCTAAAGCCATTTCCCCTAAGGACAGGAACAAGACAGGGATGCCCACTTTCACCACTCACGTTCAACTTAATACTGAAAGTGCTAGCCATAGTGATCAGATAAGAAGAAGAAATAAAAGGCATCCTAATTGGAAAAGAAGAAGTAAAATTGTCATTATTCACAGATTACATGATATTGTACATAGAAAACCCTAAAAAACTCCATCAAAAAAAAAACTACTAGAATTAATAAATGAATTCGGCAATGTAGCAGGATACAAAATTAACACCCAGCAATCTATGGCTTTTTTCTACACCCATAATCAACTCACAGAAAGAGAAATTTTAAAAACAATCCCATTTACCATTGAAACAAAAAAATTAAGATACCTAGGAATAAATTTAACCAAGGAGGTAAAGGACCTGTATTCAGAAAATTACAGAACGCTGAAAAAAGAGACAGAGGAAGACATAAACAAATGGAAGAACATCTCATGTTTATGGATTGGTAGAATCAACATTATTAAAATGTCCATACTACCCAAAGAAATCTATAGATTGAATGCAATCCCCATTAAAATACCAATGGCATATTCCAAAGACCTAGAACAAACTCTCCAAAAAATTCATCTGGAATAAAAAAAAAAAAAGAAAGAAAAAAGACCCCAAATAACTACAGCAATCAATCTTGAGAAAGAAGAACAAAGTTGGAGGGATCACAATACCAGATATCAAGCTATACTACAAAGCCATTGTTCTCAAAACTGCCTGGTACTGGCACAAGAACAGACATATAGATCAATGGAACAGAACAGAGAACCTAGAAATTGGCCCAAGTCATTACACTCAATTAATATTTGACAAAGGAGGCAAGAGCATACAATGGAGTCAAGACAGTCTCTTCAATAAATGGCCGGGAGAAAATTGGACAGATACATGCAAAAAGAAAAAGAAAAAGAAAGAAAGAGAACCAAAGAACGGAAGGAAGGAAGGAAGGAAGGAAGGAAGGAAGGAAGGAAGGAAGGAAGGAAGGAAGGAAGGAAGGAAGGAAGGGAGTGAGGGAGGAAGGAAGGAAGGGAGGGAGGAGGGAGGGAGGAAGAAAGAGAAAGAAAGAAAGAAAGAAAGAAAGAAAGAAAGAAAGAAAGAAAGAAAGAGAAAGAAAGAAAGAAAGAAAGAAAGAAAGAAAGAAAGAAAGAAAGAAAGAAAAAGAAAGAAAAAGGAAGGAAGGAAGGAAGGAAGGAAGGAAGGAAGGAAGGAAGGAAGAAAGAAAGAAAGAAAGAAAGAAAGAAAGAAAGAAAGAAAGAAAGAAAGAAAGAAAGAGAAAGAAAGGAACTAGACCACCAACTTACACAATACACAAAAATAAACTCAGAATGGATAAAGGACTTAAACGTAAGATGGGGAACCATAAAAATCTTAGAAAAAGCCATAGGCAACAAAATAGCAGACATTTGTCATAGCAATATCTTTACTGATACAGCTCCTAGGGCAATGGAAACTAAGGAGAAAATAAATGGGACTACATCAAAATAAAAAGCTTCTGAAGTACAGCAAAAGAAACCATCAACAAAACAACAAGAAAGCCCACTGCATGGCAGAACATATTTGCCAATGTTATCTCCAATAAGGGTTTAATCTCCAAAATTTATAGGGAACTCACACAACTTAACAAAAGGAAGATGAACAATCCAATTAAAAAATGGGCAAAGGACCTAAATAGACACTTTTCAAAAGAGGACCTGCAGAAGGCCAAGAGACATATGAAAACATGCTCAAAGTCACTAATCATCTGAGAGATGCAAATCAAAACAACAATGAGGTACCATCTCACACCTGTCAAGATGGCTATCATCAACAAATCAACAAATGGGGAGAGACAAAATGGCGGCAGAATAGACAGACGTGTCCTGAGCCTTGTCCCGGAGCAAATAGAGTGAGCGTCTGAAACGAGTGGAATTCAGCCTGAATTGGCAAAGGAGACGCAGCTGGTGATACAGTTTGCAGCCGGGAAGGGCAGAGGTCCCCTGGATAAAGGTGAAATCCATATGATCTCACTCATTTGTGGAATATAATGAACATAAACTGATTAACAAAAACAGATCCAGAGACAGAGAAGCAGCGATCAGACTGTCAAGAGAGTCTGCCGGACCTCTGTGCCCAGAGGGTCAGGGAGAAACTACAGGGCGCCAAACCACGTCCCTGAAAACAGGCAAAGCGTCTGACTGTGAAAAAAGGGTTCACGGGTCTGCGGGAGGTAGGGGATTTTGGACCTTGGACTCTGGATTTTGGATCTGAGCTCAGAGGCAGCCCTGAAGGGCTGGCCGGACTGCGAAGTGCCAGCAAGAGAGGAGCTTGCAGGGATGCAGTCCTTCCCCGCTCTGGGGCCTGTGCCTTTCTTCACTGAACCTAGTTCGTAGGACCTTTCGGATACAGACACTTACCCGTGGCTGAGGTGCAGGAGAAGGTGTGGACTTGTGGAATCTGGGGAGAGTGGGTGGCGGTCCAGGAGAGGTGGTAGCGAGTCTGGTGCTGAGTCACATCTGAGCCCTGGTCATCATTTTCTCCTGAGAGATAGCCCCTCCCTCCAGTCTCCAGGCAACCAATACAGCCACACCCAGATCCCACCCTGAATGATACAAAGGAATCTGAATACTCCCTGAGAGGTCACAGGAACTGGCCTAAAGAGAAATCTTGAGCCCCAGCAACGGGAAACTGAGAAACAGTACAGTACAGACGACTGGGATCATAAGCCAGCCAAAGGAACGACACTTCACTTTTTTCACTTTTATTTTTATTTTTTAAATTTTTTTATTATCCCTTTTTTTCTTCTTTTCTTGTTTTCCTGTTTTTGTTTGTTGCTTTATTTTCTATTTCTTTTCACATTATTTTTTCCATCACTATTTTTTATTCGCTATTTTTAATTTTTATATCATTTTTGAAATCAATTTTTTTGTAAATTTATTATTATTATTTTCTTCTCATTCTCTTTCTTCTCATCCACTTATTCCCTTTCTACTTCCACAATACTACATTGAGGTCCTCCCCATATTCATCCAATTCTTAATCTTATTTTCAGTATATAAGCTCAGCCGCTACAGATTCTGCCCCAACCCTCTTGCTGGGTGTGTGGTGTTTGTATTTTTTTTGGTTTATCTATTGATTCTGTGGTGTCTTACTCCCGTGTGTGTGTGTGTGTGTGTGTGTGTGTGTGTGTATTATATATATATTCAGGCCTAATCACTCCACTCTTCTTCGAACCCATCTCTTCCTTTTCAAGGGTTTTGCTCCTGTCTAAGTGTCCTCTCCCTGCTGTACCTTCAGCTTCTCTATACTGAATTATTTCCAGGAATATACCAACTCACTCAGTACCTCCATTTCCCACAAATGTCCTTCTCACTATCACCAATTTGGTTTTTAACAGCAAAACTTCTAGAAAATATCTCCACTCACTATCTTGACACTATTAGCTTTAGCTTCCATCCCTACCATTTGATGTTCCTCAAGCCACTCCCTCCTCAAAATACTATTTTATCTTTGCTTTCATGATACCATCCTTTTCCTATCATTCTTGAACACCTCTTTTACCTAACCGCTAATCTCTTGCTACTCAGAATGCGATCTATAGGACCAGTGGCACGAGAGCACCTGGAAGCTTGTCAGATTTGCAGACTCAGACCCCAGACTAACTGGATCAGAATCTCCAGTGAACTCCTGGTAACTCCCAGGACATTAAAGTTACAGAATCATTGCTCTAAATGTTCACACCCCAGAGTCCTGTGCTGTACTCTTCATCTCCCAGGACACTGGCTTTAAATACTATATTTTTCTCCAAATCTCTCTCTCTCTCTAGCCCTGATTTCCCTCCTAAATTCCAGATTCATAACTCAATAGCTTATATCTCCATTTAAATGTCTCGAATATTTCAAACTTAATATGTTGAAAACAGAAGCCCTTGCCCACGTCACTACAAGCCCCACCAAAATAAGACAGCTAAGTTTACAGAGCCCTCTAAGTATTGCAAGTTCTATACTAAGTGCTTAACATTTATCAGTTCCTTTAGTTCTCACCCCACCACCAGGAGACAGGTACCATTATAGTTCTCATTTTAGAGAAGAGTAATTGAAACAAAGTAAGTTGCCCACAATCATACATCTCTTAAGTACACAGCCAGGATTTGAAATTAAATCATCTGATCCAGGAACATGCTCCTGTTATTCTTAATTCCATCTGCCCTTAGCGCAAAGAATTCTAAAAGTCATCTTTTAGTTCTTTATCATCCACTTCCAATCCTGTACGTTACATCTCCAAACATGGTCTTGAGTAGAAGTATTTCTCTCCATCTCCACAGCTATCACCCTTGACATAGCCATCATTTTGCTCATGTGTTCATTAACCTCCTAACTGGTCTCCCTCATTCCACTCTGCCTGGTCTTCCCTCACAGCAGTGAGTTTTCTTCTTCCTTTTCTGTAATCTTCACCCAAGTATATGTTTTTATTGATTTTCAGAGAGAGGAAGTGAGAGGTAGGGAGAGAGAGAGAGAGAGAGACATCAATGTTAGAAACATTGATCGGTTGCCTCCTATACATGCCCCAACCAGGGATCAAAGTTGCAACCTAGGTATGTGTCCTGACCGGGAATGGAGACCGCAACCTTTTGTTGTACAAGACGACACTCCAACCAAGTGACCCACCCAGCCAGGGCAGCAGTGAGTTTTCTAAAGTAAGAATTGATGTCACTGCCTTGTTGAAACCCCTTTATGAGCTGCCATCTGCTGGACCATGGCTGAAGGAACCCTTTGTGACCTGAGCCCTGTCTTCTCAGCCCACAGCCCACATTAGCCTTGGGGGCTCCTACTTCTGGGACATGCCAAGTACATTGTCCCACCCGTTCTGGGCCTTTGCTCTTGCCTTGGATCAAAACCATTTTTTCTCCCAGCTCCTTCATCTTGAAGATCTCCATTGTCATGTTGCCTCTTCCCAACCACACTATCTAAGGGGTCACTGTCAAAGCACCCTGCTTCCTCTATAACACTTACTACATCTGAATCTGAGAGAAAATGTAATAGTGAAGGCCCTGGGGCAAATCCCTTGTCCATCTGGGTTCACATCCTGGCTCTATCCCATGACGTCTCTGCGGCTGCCTCTCTTCACCTGTTAAGAAGGGATATAATAGACCCCACTTCCTATGGCTGCTGTGATGAGTTAAAATAATGCCTGGCACTTACTTCCTGCTGTTGAAGTATTTGCTATCCTTATTGTGTGTACTTGAGGGCAAGGACCTGGCCCCTAGATCATCTCTAGATTCCCAGTGCTTAGAACACCCAGCTTATAAAAGTTTGTCAAATGAATACTGTTCCTCTTCATTGTTCCCTTAATAAAAGTGATAAAGTGACAGTTACGTACCATTTCCCAATGATTTTTTTTTATGATTTTACCCTGGATTCACCAATTAATGTTCCTTCATGGTCTATTTTACATGCATTTATTTCATTCTAGTCATACTATACAATTGTTATATAACCTAGAAAAGTACAAAAGCCTAGTTCATTTTCCAAAACCCAGTCAGAGCTAAGGTACAAAAAAGAAACAGTACAGTAAGTGACAAGAAGTGCTGGGGTGACCTGTACAAATCATACTGTCTGTCACATGATGTATTTAATGCTATAAAAATTGCCACAGGAGAATCTCTTGTCTTTGCAGCGGCCACAAAGTTCCTGTCGATGAGGCCTCCTTAGGTCAATGTTTCTTTTCTTTAGAGGACAGGAACAACGGGACTTTAAACAAGTCTTTAGAAAATAAGGAACAATTTGGACACAATCAAATTAGTGTTTCAAATGTAATCCTCAAACCAAAATACTTCCCATCACCCCCTCCGTGGTATCTTCATCCTCCTTATACATCCAAGTTGTATAAAACCACTCTTATCCCATTAAATGGCATGCATTTGTTAAGATGAGTGATCAAAGATGATGTTTTAGAGAATATCACTGAGCCAATCAAGAAGATCTCATGTAAGAGAAAAGTTTTACACGTTAGAGTTTTATAGAGTATCTTTACTGTGTAAGTGTTCACATTTATAACCAGGTGGGAATGAGGGGCAGTGGGTGAGTATTAAATGATTTGATTATCTACATTGGAACATTTAAAAACACCAGCACAGTGATTCTCAACCAGTGGTATTTTACCCACCAGCAAACATTTGGCAATGTTTGGAGATATTTTTGGTTGTTACAACTAGGAAAAAGGGTGTTCTAGAGGTAGTTAAAAATTTTCTTTTCTTTCTGGACATGCCTGATCTTCACTAGAATTTAAAGTGTTTTTAACCATGATCCCATTCTGTCTTCTGATAAATAAAATTACACCCCATGGTCACTGATATACTGCCTGGCCCACCCTCCCAATTAATAATCACTGCTCTATTGTAGGCAAATGTCCATAGCCAAACAGAGTAGGTCAAACTTTACCTTTTATATTGTGAAAATAGGCATTTTAATTTTTCAAACAAGAGTCTTAAGTATGATTTATCAAACCTTGTAATACACATTTATAGGTTCCACTCTCCTATTGATAAGTATGTGTCCTTATAAGAAAATTCTAATAGCAAATACTCTCATGATACTTACTATATGCACTGTACTTGCACTTTATATAGATTAACTTAATTCTCACAATACCCTTGTAAGGAAGAAAAGGCTCAATTAAAAAATTAGGTTTCCTCTAAAGGTGGGCTTCTGTTTCTGGCAGTAATGGATTAGTACTTTTGACCAAGCTTCCTGCTTAGGACAACTGGAAAAGCTGAGCTAAAAAGTAATAATAATTCTTTTAAAATAACTATTTAAAGGCACCAGAAAATTATCCAAGCATTAGAAAAGGAAAGCCAGAAAGAGAGGTGAGCCTGACATTTGGGGCTATTTTCTCTCTAAAGGTATCTGCCAATTCTGGAAGAGGTGAAAGACATTAGAATTCTGAAAATGGGCCAAAACTGGTTTGGCTCAGTGGATAGAGTGTCGGCCTGTGGACTCAAGGGTCCCAGGTTCGATTCCGGTCAAGGGCAAGTACCTTGGTTGTGGGCACGTCCCCAGTGGGGGGGGGGGGGTGCAAGAGGCAGCTGATCGGTGTTTCTAACTCTCTATCCCTCTCTCTTCCTCTCTGTAAAAAAAATCAATAAAATACATTTTTTTTAAAAAAAGAAATATTTCATCAAAAAGAAAAAAGAATTCTGAAAATGGGTTTAACAGAGGGATAATCTTAAATATTCCAAAATGGAAGAACCCTAGTAAACAATTCAAATTTTGTATTAAAACTCTGAAAGGCTATCCTCTAAGAATAAGGATGAGCCAAAACGTGACCAGCCTTCACAGATTCCAAAGCCCAGTTTCAAAAGAGCTCATCCCTGATTGGAAAATAGTGAACTGAAATTGTTAGTCTGCCCACCAGAAGCAAACAAGTTTTCTGTAGAAGAAGATACTACTCTAGGCCTCAAATATTACTGTAATTTTTCATATACAATATCTAGTCCTCAATCAAAAATAAAAAGGTACAAAAGGAAACAAAACAGCACACTTGAAAGTGAGGAAAATCAAGAGTATAGCAACAGAACCATAGGGAATGGAGTTATATGATACAGATATTAAGATAATTGTGCTTAATATGTTTAAAGAAATGAGAATTACATTTCCAGCTGAAAACTGAAAGTCACTTTTTTAAAGACAAAAATTCTAGCACTGAAAAATACACTAACAAATCAGTAACTCAATAGCAGATAATGCATGTAAAGCATTTAGCCCAAAATTTGGCACATAGTAAAAGCTTAATAAAGGTTACCCATTAAATTATTACATCCATACACTGGGTGTTTGAGAAAAAAACACACTACCCCATACATAAACACACCACCTAAGGCAACTTAAGACTAAATCTCCCATTATAACCCCCTCAAAAAAAAAAACAACAGAATTTATGCTTTTTTCCTTAAAATATTATAAAAATTCAAACATATAGAAAAACACTTCTACACAAATATCCAATTCTATCAAATCCAAACATTATGCCACAAAAGCTTCATGGTAACAATGAAAACATTTTAGACACAAGGAAGTGTTCTATATGCTTACCTGACACTGGATTGCTTCTACCCGATAAGGGTTAAAACTCTTATGGCATTTGCAACAGAGTTGTTTGAAATAAACCTAAAGAGAAATTTGTATTTTTTTAAATCCAAGTTTATATGTACCCTAGGCTCCAGTTTTTAAGTAGCTCATTCCTTTCCTTTGTACCACCAATACACATGGTTTCTAGGCTGTGTACATTTCCTCGGGCACACTTTCTCCCTACCTTACTTGGTGAACTCCTATTTATCCTTTAAAATCCTGCTCAGATATCACAATGCCTTCCTCCTGACAAGGTTACTCATCCCCTCCTGTGTTATTTCTGTACCACGTCCATGCCATAGGTGCCACTGATTGTCACCAAAGCACACTGTGTCTGCGTCACTGCCGTCAGTGTAAATGTCTTGAGGATGAGTTCTATGTCTTTGTATCCTAATGTCTTAGAGGGTTTGAATTAAATCCACTGCTTTTCTTCTGGCAAGAAAAGGAAAGCACTTTTATTTTAGTTTAAAAATCTATTTGCCTTCAGATATAGTAAATGACTAGTGTGAAAAGTCATGCTTTCATTCAGGCCTTAGCACACCTCTCCCTCTACAGCTAGGGATTCCCACCCAAATGCTCATAGAAGCTGGTGACACAGACCAGCTGTAGACTGTTACAAAATGAAGGGAAAGGAGAAAAAAGCTGCTTAGCCCCAGCCTACTGTTCTATGATGTGATTGTCCTAGAAAATCTGAAAACACAGACTGAAATCTTCCCCAATCTGAACATGTTGACAACTAATTCAAAGTAAGGGAGGAACTCCTTAGCCTAAAGAAGCTCTCTTATTGCCCTACTTGTGGACAGACAGTGGAAACTCCTTAGCGCTAATGCCCAAACTTATTCAAAAAACAACTGAGAAATGATTACACAAAGTCCTAATGTCCGCAAGAACAAAAGCTCATCTAAATAACCTGATATGTGGTCCAACGTAAGTACCAAACCCAACAGAACAAACACCAGGACATGGGTCAGCAGCCTCAGGAAGTCATGTGGACTGTCCAGTTCAGTTCAGTTCATTTACTGAGCACCTATTATGTGCCTGGCATGGAGGATGCCAAGATGAGTGAGACAATATTAAGTTATGCTCCATTAGGAAACACTTTCTTCCTCCACTTAATATCTGTACCTGCCCAACCCTCATCCATGTCCCATACACTTTTACTCACCTTACTAGTTCCAGAAATGCACCACACATAAGCACTCTCCCATCTAGTCTTACAATCCTTACAGTGAAAATATGCATATTTTCGTTCCAAAAACTGAAAATAAAAGAAGTGTCTTTTATTATCCAGGAGGGAAAAAAGCCAGATCCTTCTTTCTTGTGGCTTAGTATAAAAAATACAAAAAGCCTCCTTAACCTCACTCACAGCTGTTCTCAACATTATTACATTAATTTAGTGCCTCATCTCTGAAGGATTACTCTGGGATTCTTCTACCTGCTGCCTCTCACACTTTTTCAATCCATTTTCCACAATTCCATAAACACAGTCTCTCCAGAATGAGATTATGATCATATACTTCACAGACATGAAATCCTTCTTCATTTAACCCAATTAATAATGGTTGCCAGACTTTTGGTTTGCACATGCTTAAAGCTGGCACCATATTTCACCAGTAAGTTACAAAACACAGAGGCCATGTAAAACACCAGTTTTCACACCCAGCCAGGTGGTTCAGTTGGTTGAAGTGTCATACCATACACCAAAACAGTTGTGGGTTTGATTTCTGGTCAGAGCACATAACTTTGGGTTCAATCCCTGATTGGGCAATACATGAGGCAACCAATCGGTGTTTTTCTCTCACATTGGTGTTTCTCTCTCTCTCTCTCTCTCTCTCCCCGCCCCCCTCTTTCCCTTACTCCCTCGCTGAAATCAATAAATACATCCTTGGTAAGAATTTTTAAAATAACGTTTGAAATACATATTTTCAGAACTTCCTCTCCTTCATCAACTAAAGGGAGGAAGCCAGGAAGATTTTGTTCTTTTTGCCCCAGAAATGGAAAAGAGGAAGAGGCCAGCAGAGGACTGAGGAGGGGGAAAACAAAGTTCACCTGGAAGCTGGGTTTCCTGGGAGGGTGGGCATCTCCCTGGGCCTGCTTGCTCCGCCTTTCCCCAGGACTAGAAGCATCTTCCTCCCCCAACCTGTCCTGCTGCCACAGTTCCTCCTGCTTGTCCTCTCGTGACCTTGGCCTTGGTGGTGATGACTTCCGCTGCTGCTGGCTTTCCTCTGCGGGACTGGAAAGAGCATCCCTCTCCTCATCCTTCCCGTCCTTCCGCAGCCGGATCAAGCCCCGGAGGTCCATTACTGGTGAATAGAGGTCCCAGGCTGGTAGGGGTGCCTTGGGGTCCCTGTAGCCCCAAAAAGAGCAGCTGCACAGGGTGAGAGGGCCCAGCGAGCACTGCACAGACCTGTCCACACGTGGGCTCACCTGCACGCCCACCTCCTTGGTACTGGCCTTGCACAGCCGCAGGCCCAGGCTGGGGTTCATCTGGGAGAGAATGGCCTTAAGCTGTGCCCTCTTGGAAGGGTCAGTGCAGTAGGCCCAGGCATTTGTGGGCACCACCAGCCCCGTCCTGGCCAGGAAAGTGGGGGCACCAGTGTTTTGCCTCCAGTCAGGCTGCTGGTGGTCAGAGAGGCCCGACTGGCCCAAAGGCAGTGTGTTCCCATAGTGTGCTCCCTGGTACAGGCCCTGGGGAACTCGAACAAAGCGCTCCATCTGCTGTCCAGGCTTAGCGCAATATATCCTGGTATAGTTTGCTTATGTCCTTATTCTGCCTTCCACCTTCATCTGCCCCTTCTTTCTCCTGGTCAAGTTGGTTCAGGTTCATCCAAGCTTCTCCATTTATTTCAGATTCTGATGGAGCTGCTGCCTATCACCCTAATTGAAGGGAGTGGTGGGAGAAGAGCTACCTACCTTCAAAGGCCTAATTGCCACCTGATTCGAATTGCTCTTCCCTATCTCTTCAATTTGCTGCTCCTAAATCTCCTTTCAAAGCTTTTTTTCATTACTGACTTATTCACACACATGCTATAATTAGCCATTCATTTGTTTATTCCCATGGTAATATACCATTTCAAGATCATTTTTAATGCATATAATAAAACAAATGCAAGACGTAATTTGAGCAGTTTTATACTAGAAGAATGTAAGGAAAAAAATGCATTATTATGGCAGGGCTAATTAAAGTAAAGGCCAAAGGAGCAGGGAGCATAATGTTATGGAAGGGGAGGGGTGTCTATAGTGAGAGAAAATATATTTCAGAGGGTTATATGACATGCCAAAGGCTCCTAGTGAGGACCACTACCTGCACCCCCAAAAAAGGTGGGAGAAGCAAATTGATCTGATTTAGTGGGTGAATACAGATTTAATAAAATGATAGTGAAGTATCTGAGGTCAACCCCACTTGTTATATGATTATTTTAAAATTAAATGTGAAGCGCAAAGCAGACTCACATGTTGAGTAAGTGGCAGCTATCCTATATAATAAAACCCTACTATGCAAATCAACTGAACAGCCAAACGACTGGTTGCTATGATGCGCACTGACCACCAGGAGGCAGACGCTTAACCCAGGAGCTGCCCCCTGGTGGTCAGTGTGCTCCCACGGGGGAGCGCCACTCAGCCAGAAGCCAGGCTCAGGGTGGGGAGTGGGCCTAGGCCGGCAGGCAGACATCCCCCAGGCGTCCCAGACCACAAGAGGGTGCAGGCCAGGCTGAAGGACGCCCCCCCCCCCACCCCCCTCCACAGTGCACGAGTGTCATACACCAGGCCTCTAGTTGTTAGATAAGGATCCCAGGCCTGTGTTCCTTTGCTGTTCAAATCTAGGTGATCATAAGCTTCGGTATTTCTCTGTATTGGTCAGCTTCCTGCTACAGCTGAGGTTATGATCAAACTGAAATGACATCTAAGGAACCAAGTAGAGCCCACCCTTTCTCTAATCCAAGGCTGCTTCTGCTGTTCACTGCTCAAGAGCCTTCCAGAAGCAGCAGGGCCCAAGGGCAGCTCCCACCTCCAGAACCCAGTGGAAGGCTTTCCAGGCCATAAACAAACCCGAATTAAGCCTGTGGGCATGTCAGACCCTGCGCACGAGGAGGACAGGGCCCTGCCTTCCCGGGAAGTTTGAAGGGGACGACAGGCTCACACAGGTGGTCAGTACCCTAAGAATGTAAAGGGCTCTAGGGCAGCCTGCAGAGGGGAGCAGCTGACAGCACAGGAAGAGTTACGGTGGATTCCCCATTTCTCAGGCAGGGAGACAGGCTCAAAGTTCTTGAACCTGCTATCTAAGAGCATCACAGGACTAGAGCTTCACATGTCAGCCCACCCACTCCACAAGGAGCAGCAGCCAGAAATAGGTCGTTCTCCTGAAATTGGACAATGAATGGGTCTGGGCTGCCGCTCACTACTTGAGCCAATTAAGCATGAGACAGGGTTGAATCTTGTATGAGCACTTATTCCAATAATACTGGCAGCATGGGAGAGCAGCAGGTCATTCTGAAAATCTGCTCTGCCACCCTTCCCACAAGCCAGCTGCTTATATTGGATAAAAAGACAAAGATTACATAGAGAAGTAGGTAAAAGGAATAAAAATGGGTATAATAGTTACAGATTACAGGCAATGCCAGGCTGGGGATTGCAAAGGGCAGGCACCTCTGGGGACTCCATTGTTTTGGCAACAAGGTTGTTAATCTTTCCATGATAATGAGAGGAAGAATCAAGATGGCAGTTAGATAAATGCAATGCTCACCACCTCCCACAATTACAACTAAAATATAGAACAACCATCATTCAGAACCACCTGAAATCTGACTGAATGGAAGTCCTGCAACTAGAGAAGTAAAGAAAACACACACTGAGACTGGTAGGAGGAGCAGAGGTGTGGAATAGACTGGTCCAACACCTACATGTGGCATTTTTTTAAATGGGAGAGATATCTAGGTTGTGGAGGTCTCCTGTGAGGGGTCCTAGCCCCAAACCAGACCCCCCAGCCCAGGGATCCAGAGCTGAGAAGAGAAGGACCTGTAACTTAAGGCTGTAAAAACCAGTGGGGATTGTGGCTGAGGAGAGCCAGACAATTCCTCTTGAAGGGCCTGCACTTGGACTTGCTCAGATTCACTCCCTCTGAGCTCCAGCACTGGGGCAGAAGCTTGGGGGGATCCAGCGACATATGGGGAGGAACTAGATTGTCTGGCATTGGAGCAAGAACTCGGGGGTGGATTTCTCCCTGACAGGGGTGCTCACAGCAGTCATTGTCCCTATGCTGAGACCTCTCTGATCTTAGAGATGACTGGCAGAAGTCATATCTGAGTCTCCACCAACCTGCCCCACGTTGTCCGTTCCTCCCTGTGATTCCCTGAGACCCTGCCCCACCCAACTTGCAGCCCCAACCAAGATGTTTGCAGTGGCTTTTCCATACAAATGGCCTGTCCTGGCTCAGACTTCAGACTTTCCTAAAATCTCTCAGACAAGCAGCAGTAGGTGTCAGCGTGCTCCATACCACTCAACAAGAGGCCCCAGGCCCAGCACTAGCAGCAGCCTGCCTTGTTTCACAGCTTGGCCTCTCCTGGGCACTTCCAAGCCCAATACAAGGAGCAGTCATCTACAGATGGCTCTGTAGCTTGTGCTTGGTGGCCCCAGGGCACAAGCAGTGGCTGACTTTGCACCTGGGAGGGGTGGGGGAAGAGAGGGGCCAAGAGCCAGTGCAGCTGGTGGATAGCTTCAGACCACACCAGATTACAACTCTACACATCCATGACTGACAAAGGGCAGAATCAGTGAGCACCAAAGCTCCACTGAAGCAAATCCTGCTCCATAGGGGCACCTCCTGAACATGAGTTCTTCTGCTGTAGGCACAGCTGGTCCTCAGCTAATTGAACTGGGGTCAATCCCTCTCATTGATGCCAATAGCAAGCAAGGCTCAACTATAACAATGCACACAGCCCACACAGGGGCGCACCTAGAGTGCCCATCTCAGGTGACTGGGGAGGCTGAGCCACTGGGCCCTATAGGAGGCTACTCTACCAATTCCAGGAGACATAACAGCTCTACCTAATACAAAGAAACAAACACAGGGAAGCATCCAAAATATGGAGACAAAGAAACATGCCACAACGGACAACAGGGGGAGGGGGGCATGCATGTGGGGAGGATTGGGAAGGGAACGGGGGGAGGGGGTTGATGACAAATATGTGATACCTTAATCAATAAAGTAATTTAAAAAAATAAATAAATAAAAATAAAAAAATAAATAAAAGAAACATGCCACAAATGAAAGAACAGTAGAAATATCCACAAAAAAAAGAACTAAATGAAATGGAAGCAAGCAAACTACAGATACAGAGTCCAAAACAATGATTATAAGAATGCTCACAAATCTTAATGAGAGCTTCAAGGGACTTAGTGAGAATTTCAAGGATCTTAGTGAGAATTTCAAGAAAATTAGTGAAACCATCAAAGACATGAGAAAGGACCAGTCAGAAATTAATGATACACTAACTAACAAGAAGAATAATTTATAGGGAATCAACAGTAGAATAGAGGATGCCAAGAATCAAATCAGTGATTTGGAATATGAGGAAGCAAAAAACACCCAATCAGAACAGCAAAAAGAAAAACAAATCCAAAAATAGGAAGATAGTGTAAGGAGCCCCTGGGACAACTTCAAGCATACCAACATTCAAATTATAGGGCTGCCAGAAGGAAAAGAGAGAGAGCAAGAAATCGAAAAACTATTTGAAGAAATAATGACAGAAAACTTCCCCTACCTGGTGAAAGAAATAGACTTTACAAGTTTAGGCAGCATGCAGCGTCCCAAAACAAGATGAACCCAAAGAGGCCCACACCAAGACACATCATAATTAAAATGGCAAAGTTTAAAGACAAAGAGAGAAATTTAAAAGCATCAAGAGAAAAACATGTTCCCCTTGAGTGAATATCTTACAGGAACTTCTAAGACCACAACTCTTGCACAGCCCATATACTGCATCAACAGAAGCTGCCTGAAGCACGGCCCAGATATGAACATCAGCCGAAGCCTGCAGCTTTCCCTAGGCACATAAAAAGCCTGTTCCTTCCCCATTCACCACTGACTCCTTTCTCAAAGTCAGTCCACCTGCACCCAGGTGCCTTGAATAAATATCATTTTGATTACACTGAGCCTGGAGTCAGTTCTGTGCTACCCTGGCCCAACCTGGAACCTTTCAGTTGTGTCGAAAACCCGGGAAGTGGACCCCAGGACAGGCCCTGACTCCCAGAAACTAGGCATTTGCCACTCTGAGAGACTGTGATCAACTGGCTCCAGAGCAGGCCTCTTGCCCAGGGGAGACACCCCGCCACACACATGGCTGACCTCCTGCTGGTTGCCGGGCATTTGCCTCGGTCCCACGACCCTTCCCTCACCCTTTTGGGCTGTATTGGGTCACACAGACAACCGGATTAGGGAGCAACCATTTCTCTGCCCTCCAGATATCAACACCAGACACCGAATTGCCTGGTAAGTGGCTTTAGTCTGTTTTCCTCCATCCATCTGTCCTGGACTGTCCTGTCATTTGGGGCTTGGAGCCAGGCTCCAGGCTGTTACTGTACAGCTTGCCCCCCCCTCACCCCCTTGCCCCAAAAATCCAGTGTTGGTCAGGACAAGTCCTCCAGGGTAACCAGGTTCCCTCGCCCACTCTCCTGATGGGGATGCCTGTCATGGAGGGAGGGCTCCGTCCATTTCTTGTGAACATTAGGGAGAGAAGGGGATGCCTTCCTCAGCCTTAACTTTATGGAAAACAGACCTTAAGCCACAGCCCATCACCATGGGAAATTCTCAGTCAGCCATTCCCCACACCACACCCCAGGGGTGTTTCTATTGCGATACCACTTGGCTGCAATACAAATTAGACAATGGGTCCCAATGGCCTGAGAATGGTTCAAATTCTCACTGATCTTGACAGCTTTTGCTGCCAGCAGGGCAAAGGGTCTGAGGTCCCATATATCCAGGCTTCCATTGCATTCAGGACACAAACCTCACTTTGTAACAGCTGCTCTCCCTCACAGATTCTCCTCCTTCATTCTAAGCCCCCTGAGGATCTCAAATCCTTCTCCTCCTTCACCACTTTGGATCCCGCCAACCATGCCCCAGTCCCCCAGCCTATGGCTCCTCCATTTCAGCAGCCTGAGAAGACAGCCCATAAGGTAGTTAATTATGAGAAGCTAGCAGAAATCACCCAGGATGAGCATGAGAATCCAGCTGTCTTCCTCTCATGCCTCACCCAGGCAATGAGAAAATACACCAATTTAGACCCCATGAGTCCTGAAGGCACTATAATCCTCAAGCTCTGCTTTATATCTCAGTCCACCTCGGACACACGGAGGAAGCTCTAAAACTTAGATGATGGCCCTCAGACGCCACAAAGAGACCTCTTAAATCTGACCTTTAAGGTCTTTAATAATAGAGACGAGGAGACCCAAATCCAAAAATAAAGGCAAGATCAGGCCAAGGCTGAGGCCCAGACGAAGGCCTTCCAGCTCTTGCCACCACTCTCATAAACCCCAAATGAAGTGCCAACCAAGGGTAAGTCAGGAGCTAAGCCTCCTCCAGGCCCTGCTTCAAATGCAACTAGAGAGGACACTGGACCAAGTCCTGCCCAAACCCAAGACCCCCACCTGGGCCCTGCCCAAGGTGCAGAAGAGAAGGCCACTGGAAATCAGACTGTAGTCAGGCCCCTCCAGGTCAGACCTCAGCAAGGCTGCCCTCTGGATCCAGTTTGGAGCTCCCACACCTCCTGGGACTGGCCACTGAAGACTGAAGCTGCCCAGGCCCTGACAGGGCCCCACAGACTTACATCACCAGGACAGAGCCTCGGGTAATGATTGTGGTGGCAGGTAAGCTGATCTCCTTTTTAATTGACACTGGGGCCACTTATTCTGCCCTCCCTGAATTTGCTGGGACCCTTGTCCCCTCTTCAGTCTCTATTATGAGGGTTGAAAGATTAGTCTCACAGCCATTAGCCACCTCACCTCTACACTGCATCTTACTAAATGCCCCCATTCACTCTTTTCTAGTTCTACCTCAATGCCCAACCCAAGCTACCACACATACCCTCATAAATGACAGTCACCTACCTCAGTTTCACCCTTACCCCACAAAGCCACACCATTTCTTAGACTGTAAAAGTCTTATCTCCTGCATCACTGTCCCCTCCTCTAAACAAACAAACAAAAAAAAAATACTCTCTTTTCTCGGACTCACTAGATACTCTCGCTTCTGAGCTCCCAACTTCAGTCTTCTTGCAAAGCTCCTCTATGACATGACATGGCGAAAGGACCCCCTCACTGAGCCTTTAGATCTCAAGGCCATCATTCTCACCCCTTTAGTACTTTGAAAACTGCTCTTACCTCAGTGCTTTCTCACTTCCCTCTGCCTTTCCCAAAGAACAACTTTCTTTACTGCAAAACTACAAATACTTAACAGTCCAGCTACTTTCAGAAGCTGAACTCATCATCACCCAAACCTTAGCATGTTATCTCTAAGGAAAAATGTGGCAGTTTTAAATCCAAGTGGCTAGAGGCCTGGGAATAGGCTGCTAGGCCTGGTCTCTCCTCCCCCTGCCTTTTCTCCAGCCTCATATGCTTATACATAATTTTCCAAAGTCTTTGGTAACTTAAAGGCTTTGGAGCATTGCTGGGTTAAATTATAAACATCTAAATATTTTAAAATAGCATAAAATAATGAAACATTGATTGCTAGACAGTTAATTTGCCTGCTCTTGGTTTTTATTATAGAAGGTCTCTTGTACTTTGTTGAATGTGTATTTTCTTGAAAGTAAGAGTGTGTTTAAAGTGTGTTCATAGCCCTGACCAGTGTTGCTCAGTGGATAGAATGTCGGCCTGCGGACTGAAGGGTCCCAGGTTCGATTCCGGTCAGGGGCATGTACTTTGGTTGTGGGCGCGTCCCCAGTGGGGGGTGTGCAGGAGGCAGCTGATTGATGTTTCTCTCTCATCGATGTTTCTAGCTCTCTATCCCTCTCCCTTCCTCTCTGTAAAAAATCAATAAAATATGTTTTAAAAAAAATAAAAAATAAATAAATAAAGTGTGTTCATAAACATAAATGCTGGTTGTTTACTTTTTGGCTAAAGCTGGTTATTTGTGAATGGGTAGAAGGTTTGTGTTGTCCAGTGAATCAGGACTTGATCACTCCTGATGCCTGAAGGGACCCCCTCTCTCCTAGTAAGCTAAAGCAGCCCCACCCTGGCTCTCTCCTGTTGCTTAAGTTCTTATATCTGAGCCTAGACTTTCTTTATTTCCACTGCTCATTCATAGTCCTTGACACTATCATTGAAAGCCTCAACAGGTCTTCCTGCTTGGTATTTAGGAACCTCTCTCCCCTTTTCTAACCCTTTTAAAAGTCATTCACTGCAAAGGACATCAAGTCAGGAATGATCCTGTAATACAGGAAAATAACAAAGCAGACCAAGAGGCCAAGACAGTGGCTCAAAGGAAGCCTCTGTCTCCCCAACTCTTAGCTACACCTCATATAATGCCCTAATATTCTCCAGAGGAACTTCAGTCCCTATTAACTCTTGGGGCCACTCAGGAAGATCCATGGTTAAAATTTCAGGGAAAATATATCCTTCCCCAGGGACAGGCCCTGTGATATCTTACGGGCTATTCACAGTTCCCTACAATTCCTAAAACCCCCTCATCACATGTCCTAACCTATCCTTCTACTGCAAGATATCACCAAAACCTATTCTACCTGTTACTCAGTATCTCCCCAAGGACAGGTTAGATTAGACTTCCTTCTTTCCCCACTCATGAGTCAAGGGGCCAAATCCCTGGACAAGACTGGCAGATTGACTTTACTCACATGGCCCCTATTTAAAAAAAAATACAAAATATCTTTTAATTTTAGTAGATACCTTATCAGGCTGGGTAGAAGCATTCCCCACTAGGTCTGAAAAGTCCTCTGAGGTCACACAAGCTCTCATTCAACATATCATTCCCAGATTCAGCCTCCCCACCTCATTACAATCAGATAATGTGCTGGGAGCCAAGATCAACAGTAATTAATACAGTATAAATGCGAGAAGTCCAGTCAGAAGGCTGAATGGGGCTTTTTGATATTCGCAGGGCTGAATATCTGCATTTTATTACCTACTGCTGATGACTCAATGGCCTAAAGCCAACTCCCCCAACCTGATAATCTTACTGTTTACCAAACATCACCTTGGATATGTCTGTTTGCATTCCTAAAAGGCAATTATGTATTCTAGTAAATAAAAGCAGATGGGAACAGAGACTCAGTGAAACTTGGTCCCTTATACCAAGCTCACAACTGGCTTTCCCCATAATTTCCAAATTTACATTTCTTGTCTTGTGTATTAATTTGTGCATCAGCCCTTTCTCCAAGTCTTTGAACCCAAGGCCACATGGGCCGTGGCTTCACATTTGGCGCCCTTGAACTGGGATTTGGGGAAAAAGAATTTGCCAGAGTGGAAATAGAAATCACCGGATTGGTGGTGGAAGATTAACTGCATGCAAAACTCGTGTCAGCTGCAGAAGCCCATAGATCCATAAGTGCTCGAGTAATTTCTTTTGTTTCAGCCAAATCAAAATGGGGCAGAGTTCGTCAAAAGGGGAGAGACTTTCTTGTAGACTTTTAGCTTGCATGCTCAAGGATAAGGGAATTACAGTGTCAGAAGATCTTCTTTTACAGTTTCTACAGATTATTATAGAATACTAGAGGCCCAGTGCACGAAATTCATGCACGTGGGGGGAGGGGTGTCTCTCAGCCCAACCTGCACCCTCTCCAATCTGGGACCCCTTGGGGAATGTCTGACTGCCTGTTTAGGCCCGATCCCATGGATGTCAGACATCCCTTTCACAATCTAGGACTGCTGGTTCCCAACTACTCGCCTGCCTGCCTTCCTGATTGCTCCTAACCGCTCTGCCTGCCAGCCTGATCACCCCCTAACCACTCCCCTGCCAGCCCGATCGATGCCTAACTGCCCTCCCCTGACACCCCGGTCACCCCCAAATGCCCTCCCTTGCATATTCCCTCTTTATTAGATAGGGTTTTTTCTTTAGCATATTGGACAGTCCTAACTGGTTTGGTTCAGTGGATGGAGCACTGGCCTGCAGATTCAAGGGTCCTAGGTTCGATTCTGGTCAAGGGCATGTACCTTGGTTGGGGGCACATACCCAGTCGGGAGTGTGCAGGAGGCAGTTGATCGATGTTTCTTTCTCATAGATGTTTCTAGCTCTCTATCCCTTTCCCTCCCTCTCTGTAAAAAATCAATAAAATATATATTATAAAAAAAGAAACATTTAAGATTCCTCCATATCTGCCTGGCTGGTGTGACTCAATGGTTGAGACCCCAGGCTGCCACTGCTGGAGGGGTTCTGGCCCTGGCCAGGCTGAGACCCCAGCCCAAGGCTGCCACCTCAGCCCAGCCAGATGACACCCCATCTCAGCCTGGCTGCGGATAGCCCGGTGGGTGCCTTCCCTGGCCTGAAGATCTCGCATTGGGGGTGCACTGCACTGCCAGCCTGACACCCCGGCCCCAGGCCCCGCGGCCCGCTTTACCCCGGATGGCGCACGGCTCGGGGGCGGGTTGCTGCCGGCCTGACACCCCGGCCCCAGGCCCCGCGGCCCGCTTTACCCCGGATGGCGCACGGCTCAGAGGCGGGTCGCTGCTAGCCTGACACCCGGGCCCCAAGCCTCGCAGCCCGCTTCGCCCGCAATCGCTTGCAGCTCAGGGGTGGGTCGCTGCCGGCCTGACACCCCGGCCCCAGGCCCCACGGCCCGCTTCGCCCCGGATCGCGCTCGGCTTGGGGGCGGGTCACTGCTGGCCCGCTTTGCCCTGGATGGCGCGCTGCTCGGGGGAGACCAGCTGGACACCCCGGACTGCCGCCACTGGGCAGGAATTGCTGTGTGTGGGGCGGGCGCCTCCCAGCTAGACACCCTGGACTGCCACTGCTGGGCAGACTTGGGGACTCCGCTGGGGCTCGGGGCTAAGAGGACTGGGCGCCGCCATCTTGTGGCCATGGGCGCCACCATTTTTGTCGAGGAGTGATGGTTAATTTGCATATTACCCTTTTATTAGATAGGATAATCCATGGTTATCTAATGAGGGTACATTGGATGTTGAATGTTGGGAAAGAATAGGTCAAAACTTGAAAGAAGCTCAGCAGCGGGGGAAAAATTTGCCTCCAAATTGTTTCTCCTTGTGGGAAAAGGTATTATATTTGCTAGAGCCTTTCAGAGAAGAAAGACCTCCTCCCTTTGCACCCTCTGCTCCTAAAGAGGAGCAGAAAGATAAATTGGAGGAGTGGACTTCATGTCCTGATTCTGAAACATTTAAATCGCCACTAATAGAATCACCTATGCAAAGAGCTATCCGAGAAGGATTAAAGAACAGGACAGTGGAGGATAGACTTGCTTTTCCTATTATACAGGTAGCTAACCCACAATTCCCAAATCAAATAATAAGACAGCATGAAAGATTTGACTTTAAAATGATAAAGGCCTTGTATGATGGTGTAATACAAAATGGCCCTAATGCTCCATTTACTGGAGAAATTATAGCTAACATTTCTGATGCATTCCTAGATCCTTATGATTGGTATTCTCTGGCCCATGCAACTCTGGATGGAGGAGATTATTTGCTATGGAAGGGAGAATTTTTAGAGAAATGTCAAGCACAAGCTTCTTTAAATCTCAGACAGAATGTTCAAATAACATTTGAGATGCTTGCAGGACAGGGGCAATTTAGTGACAGACAGAATCAGCTCCAGTACATCCAGCAGGCGTATGAGCAAATTAGACTTTGTGGAAGAAAAGCCTGGTGAACTTTACCAGCAAAAGAGGAACCTGAAGGAGCCTTTAGTAAGTGCATGCAGGGGCCCACTGAATCATTCTCTGATTTCGTAGCTCATCTCACTGGAGCAGTGAAATGGCAGATTCAACATGAGACAGCAGGAGACATTTTGACTCAGCAATTAGCTTATGAAAATGCCAATGCTGATTGTAAGAAATGTCTAACGCCTCTAAGAAAAAATAGTACCATTACAGAAATGATTTGAGCATGTCAGAATGTGGGGTCAGGCATTTTTCAAGCAAGCTTATTAGCTGCCACAATTACAATGAGAAATAAATCATGTTTCAACTGTGGACAGCAAGGACATTTTAAAAAAAGAATGTAAGCAACCAAAAAGGACACAAGGTGGCGCTCTAGGAGAAGGCATGAGCATTCCGCCTCCCAATTCAGGTAATGCAGATCTATGTCCCAGATGTCAGAAGGGGAATCATTGGGCCAGTCAGTGTAGATCTAAATTTCATAGAAATGGCCAGCCATTAAATCAAGACATAGGAAATGGCCAGCCGCAGGGAAACGGCCAGAGGAGCTCCCTCTAGCCCCATTGTTAAATAAGAGGAATTTCCACCCTGCCAGGCCCAAAGTAGCTTCCCTCATTCAACTCACTCCAGGAAGTGCTGGTTTAGATCTCAATCACCCTGATCCACGATATGGCTAGACAAGTTGTTCCTACAGGAATTTGGGGACCTGTGCCACCAGGAACGTCAGGCTTAGTCTTAGGGAGAAGTGAAAATACTCTAAAAGAACTGACTGTTTTTCCTGGAATCATAGATTCAAACTATGAGGGAGAAATAAAGGTAATTTTAGAATGCAAACATATTATGCAAATTACTCCAGGACAAAGAATCGCTCAGCTTCTGCTTTTACCTTATATTCAGCAAGGTGAAGTCATAAATAGGAAGAGAGGAACACAAGGATTTGGAAGCTCAGATATATATTGGATACAGGAAATTAGCAAGACCTGACCCGTCCTATGATTAATCTAAGAATAGAGGGAAAACTGTTTAAAGGTTTAGTAGACACTGGAGCGGATGTTAGTGTTATCAGTCAAGAATTCTGGCCTCCAAGTTGGTCCATGGTAGAAGCTATAGGCTCTATTACGGGAGTTTGGAATTCCTGATAATCCACAACGCAGCGCTGCAGTGTTAAACTGGCAAGATGAGGAAGGACAAACAGGATGGTTTCAGCCCTATATAGTCTCTGGAATTGCAGTCACCTTATGGGGCCGGGATGTTTTAGAAGGTTTACAAGCTTGTATTATTACCGGCAAGGGACAACGGTTGATAACTCAGATGGGATATCAAGCTGGTCAAGGTTTAGGAAAAGATAATCAGGAGATTAAAGAACCCATTCAGGCCAAAGGAAACACAGGAAGACAAGGATTAGGATATCAGCCTTTTTAGGAGTGGTCACTGCTCAATCTCTTCACCCCCATGGTGATCCTATACCAGTGATGGGCAACCTTTTGAGCTTGGTGTGTCAAACTTCGCCAAAAAACTGAGCATAACTCGGGTAGTGTGTCACTTTGAGGAAAAAACATTATTTCGCAAATGTTTCATCCTCGGCATGCACCGCTTCAGCGGCCGCGTGTCATCAGAAATGACTACGCGTGTCAGTGCTGACACGCATGTCATAGGTTCACCATCACTGTCCTATACAATGGAAAGATGATAGACCTATATGGGTGGATCAGTGGCCATTAACCAAGGAGAAATTAAGTCATATTCATGAATTAATACAGGAACAAGTAGAGGCTGGTCATACAGAACCTTCAAATAGTCCTTGGAATACTCCTATATTTACAATCCCTAAGAAGGCAATAGGAAAATGGCGATTGTTACATGATCTTAGAGCAGTTAACACTACTATGCATACCATGGGAGCTTTACAGCCTGGACTCCCAGCACCTTCACAAATCCCTCTAGATTGGTCTCTTACAGTAGTAGATCTTAAGGATTGTTTCTTCACCATTCCCTTGGCACTGCAAGATAAACAAAGATTTGCCTTTTCAGTGCCATCTATTAATAATATAGAGCCTATGAAAAGATATCAATGAAAAGTTTTGCCTCAAGGAATGGCCAATAGCCCTACATTATGTCAAAAATATGTAGCTCAAGCTATTCAACTTTTAAGGGACAAATATTCCCAGTGTTATATTATCCACTAGCTTTACCCGGCCACGCGTTGCTGTGGCTCAGTCTGGTTAAATGGAAAAGAAAGAAAAGAGAAAGCGCACATTTCTAATATGTTTAATTTCACAATGCTTGTGGGTATACAATATTTTTTGTTGTTCCATTATCTGTGCAGATATAGAGATTGTCTGGTGTGCCGACTCTAGAACACGCAACATATAATTGTCCATGTGAGAAGCAATCTGTGTCTAGATCTAAACCACACAATTCTAAAGATTGGCCCTGAGCTTTGTTGATGGTGATTGCAAACGCCAATCGAATTGGGAATTGCAATCTCTTAAATTGAAATGGCATATCCGTTGGAATCATAGGAATGCGAGGAATGAGGACATCTTCACCTTTGAAAGGTCCTGTCAAGATTGTTGCTTCTACGACGTTGCTCATTAATTTTTTTACTGCAAGCCACGTGCCATTGCAAAGCTTTGGCTGGTTGATATTTCGCAACATGATAATTGGCACGCCGATTTTCAATTGCAGTACGTGCGGTGGCATCCCTGGCATATCGAGTGAATTCAAAAATTCTGTTGGATAATTAACCACTTCATCTGCTTCCACAACAGTGTTGACGGACTTGTATGTGACTGCCTCGCTTTGAATGTTAGACTGAATAATATTGTTAAGTTCGTAGACGTCTTTGTTCTTGGCCGCAAGAATAGCTCATTCACTCAGCCAATCGTGATTCTTACAATTGGTTTGAATATTGGGAAATACTTTTTCAACCAATTCTTCTTTTGACGTCACTAAATTGCAGAAGTTATGAGGCAATGAAATTCGTCCTGAGGTCAGATCAACCGACACCTTTCCATTCCCAATTTCCAGCAATTGATGTGAGAATATCTCAGCTGATCGATTGTTTTGCATCTGGACACGCATATTTGTAGTTAATTTTAACGTCTTTACGTGTCGCCACAAAGTAGAGTATTTCAGGAAAGCATTTATTTTGTCCAGTGGTGTTGACTGAGAATTACAGGTAATGTTTGCCTGAAATCTCCTGCAAGCAATATTAGTGCATTCCCAAATGGTCTGATGTTTCCACGCAAATCTTGCAATGATCAATCAAGAGCCTCGAGCAATTTTTTGTGTGCTATTGTGCATTCATCCCAAACAATAAGTTCGCATTTCTGCAATACTTTTGCCATGCTGGATGCTTTGGAAATGTTGCACGTGGGAGTTTCAATGAATTGTATGTTCAATGGCAATTTCAAAGCAGAATGAGCAGTTCTTCCACCTGGTAGCAATGTCACAGCTATTCCGGATGACGCAAGAGCTAAGGCTATGTCATTTTGGGATCCAATTGCTGCCAGAATCAATCTAATTAGGAACGTTTTACCAGTTCCTCCTGGCGCATCTAAGAAGATTTCTCCAACCCCGTTATTGACAGTTTGCATTATTTGATCGTAAATGCCTTTTTGCTCAAGCGTTAGCTTAGGAATATTTGATTGCACATATGACAAAAGATCACCTGTGTTGTAATTTTGTTCACGACTCAAGTCTACATCAAACGAAGCAACAGCAGATCAATTCGGTGATGGCATTCCCAATTGATTGAGAACTTTGTTCGCGATTTCTAAGCACAAATCTTCAATCAATATCAACATTGAAATGGAATCGTAAAATTGGAAATTTGGAAATCATAAATGGATCCTAAATCAGAAACATTGAAATGGAATTGTAAAATATTTAGTACAGCGAGTGTTGCTTTTACGTCCAACAGATGGCGCTGTTTTTCAAAAAAAGCATGTTTTTACCTGTCACAGGTGTAACATCTATATAATAGTAGGTATAAGGTATATAAAAACACGCGCGTATTCGAATGCAACATTGTGTCAAAATTTCAAAGCAATCGGTGAAGAACTTTCTGAGATTTAAGATTTTGAACAAACGAACAATTACATTTTTATTTATATAGATTACATGGATGACTTGCTCCTAGCGAGTCCACGGGAAGAACAGACTTTAGCAATGTTTTCTCAATTAGAAAAGGAACTTCCTAAATGGGGCTTAAAAATTGCTCTAGAAAAAATACAGAAAGAAATGCCTTTCAAATATCTAGGTACCATAATTGAAAACCAATGTATTAGGCCTCAAAAGGTAGAAATACGAAAAGATTGCCTTAAAACATTAAATGACTTTCAAAAAGTATTAGGGGACATTAATTGGTTAAGACCTTATCTAAAAATCTCTACAGGAGAAATGACAAATTTATTTAATATACTTAGAGGTGACTCTAATCTTTCCTCACCCCAAGTATTGACAGATGAAGCTAGAAAGGAGTTACAAAGAATTGAGCAGGCAATCTCCTTAGCAAGTGGCACAAGTACTGCCTGAATTGCCTTTATTGGGACAGATTAATTCTACTGAAAATAGTCCCACTGGAGTCATCTTCCAAAATAAAAACTCTCTTGCTATTATTGAATGGGTCCACCTAGGACATCAATCCTCTAAAACTGCAGTTACATATATAGAACTTATGGTTCAGTTGATAACTCAACTTAGAAAGCACTGCAGACAGCTTAGAGGAGAAGAACCCCAATGCATTTACCTTCCCCTCACTAGGAAGCAATTAGAAATGTTATTTCAGACTGATTTAAATTGGCAAATTGAACTGAGTGGATATTCAGGGGAACTTAGTTGCCACCTACTAACAGACAAATTATTACAATTTCTATATTATACCCTGTAGAGAGCACCTGTGAAAGGCCCCTGAGCTGATTGTCATCTGAATCCAGTGGTGCCCAGCAGAGCCATGCCCTGGAAACATACCTTGCCAGAGGCAGGTGTGTTGTCAGCCTGACCTTCAGCTCAGGCATTAGGGGGTAGATTTCATTATCTAAATCCAGCCAAGCACCAGGAACAAACATGATTATCCTGGCCCACCCAGAAGTGACAATTACAAAGAAGCCACAAGAATGCACATAATCTCCTTTGTCTTGGGCTTTAGTGAAACTTCCTGGTATTTTGCTGTATAAAATAAACACGCTGTATTGGCTCTGGGTCACTGTCTCTCCATCAGAGGACAGCTGTCCCTCCTGGCCCCAGCTTTTGCCTTCTATCTCTGTGTCTGTCTCTTTCTTTCATTTTCTCAAACCCCAGCCACCCCTACTCAGGAACCAGACCACTGGATGTGGAAAAGAGAGAAATATTTATATTTGGTGCCCAGATCCAGGGACCTCTCAAAAGTCAAGCAAGGGGGTCGCTCCAAGAAGTGCACCATGCAACAAATTAAAGGAGTAAGGTAAGGAGCAGATTGTTGTATTAGCTGGATGTAAAACATGGGTAATTCAGGGTCTCAGGAAAGAGGTCTCTACTCTCAAATGCTTAAAACTATACTCAAAGCTAGAGGATGATCTGTTAAGCATAGTCAGATATCAATGGAAAGTTTTGATTTCTTAAGTTTTGCTAATGAAACTTGCCCTTGGTTTCCTGAAGAGGGAACTGTCAACTTTTAAATGTGGGAAAAGGTTGGAAAGCATTTGCGTGACCGATACACAGCAGAAGGTCCAGAGAAGATTCCTATTCCTACATTGACACTATGGTCTTTAATTCATAATTGCCTTGATCCAGCGCAGGAGAGTTTAAGAATGTCTAAGCAGGGTGTGGCCATGGCTTTACAGCCTACAGTGGAGGGATGTGAATCTCTAAAAATACCACCTCCCAACAGTATGGAGTTTCCTTAAAAAACTAAAAATAGAATTCCCATTTGACCCAGTGATCCCACTTCTAGGAATATATCCCAAGAAACTGGAAACATCAATCAGAAAGGATATATGCACCCCTATGTTCATAGCAGCACAATTCACCATAGCTAAGATTTGGAAACAGCCTAAGTGCCCATCAGCAGATGAGTGGATTAAAAAACTGTGGTATATCTACACAATGGAATACTACGCTGCTATAAAAAAGAAGGAGCTCTTACCATTTGCAACAATATGGATGGAGATGGAGATGGAGAACATTATGCTAAGTGTAATAAGCCAGTCAGAGAAAGATAAATAGGAGGAAACCAAGATGGCGGCATAGGTTAAACACCTAACCTACAGCCGGGCACAACAATTTCAAAAATACAACTAAAAGTCAAAACAGACATCATCCAGAACCACAGGAAAGCTGGCGGACTGAAATGCCCACAACTAGAAGGAAAGAGAAAACCACAAGGATAATCAGAGGAGCCGTAAAAGCCTGAGGTATGGAGACACGGGCGGAGACACGAGCAAGCGCACGTGCGGGGAGGACGGAGCCGGAGAGGAAGGGGCGGCTGACGGCCTGGCCGACGTTCACTAGCAGGAAGGAGATAAAAGCTCCAGATTGCGCTGAACACCAGCTCCGACTGCACTGAACCCCAGTTCCGGGCGAAACCCTGGGAAGCCAGGCGCACGCTGGGGGAATGAATCTGGGCTGTGGGGCGCAGGCACAGAGGAGCGGCGGAAGGCAGAGCTCCAGAGGCGCGCACGGGAAGGTGCGCAGAGAAGGGACTGATGCCTGTGCCGCTGAAGCGCCAGACTGCGCTGAGACCCAGTTCCAACTACACTGAAACCCAGTTCCAGGCGAGAATCTGGGAATCCAGATTCATTAGGGGAGAGACTAGACTGTTTGGCAGCGGGCGAAACTCCAGGGCGCGTTTCTCTCAGAGGTGTTTGCAAGGAGTACAGAGGGACACAGACACAGGAACCTCATAGGGAGGGGCTGACAGGAAGCCAAGGTTGTAGGCTCCACCCTGTAACTCCGCCCCATCCAAGCTGAGAACAGAGGCTTTTCCCTGCTGAGTGCCTCAGGCAGTAGCTGACCTACACTACATTGGAGACCCAGAAACGAGGGCATCTAGTGATCGGTGTGAGATGACACCAGATTTCAACCACGCGCACAAGGGTCACATTCAGGAGGCAGACTCAGTGAGCGCCAAAGCATTGCTGCACCAAGACCCGGCCCATAAACATGTCTCCTGCACAGCAACTCTTCCTATATAGACAAAGAGGGTCCTCACGGCCAATTGGCCTGGAGGACAATTCCTCCCAGTGACACCAACAACAATCAAGACTTAACTATACAAAGGAGGACCAAGATGGAGGCATAGGGCGGAAGCCTGATCGTTGCCTACCACAACAATTTTGAGACTACGACAGGAGAGCAGAGCAGACACCATCCAGAACCACCGGAGGGCTGGCTGAGCAGATGCTCTACAACTAGAATAAAAGAGAGGGGTACGCGGGATGATGCTGATGCCGGTGACCCAAAGTCCACACTTTAAGAACTACGGCTCAGGCGACACAATGGCAGCCTGGAACGTGCACGGCGCAGTTCCCCCGGCGGTCTCCGGCTGAGGGGACGGCTCCACTCGCTGCCGAGCACGGACAGACGAGCCCCTGGGAGACATGGGGTGGGAGACTCCGCGCTTGCTGACCTCCGAGTCCTTCAAGAATCTCAACGCCCCGGAAGCGGCCAGGTGCGCACGCTCGGCGACCGGCCACCACTGCAGACCCAAGGGCCGACACAGCGACACCGGACCAGCCCGCCGCCGCGCACCGGGCACACCGGAGCTTCGCCGAGCCCGCCGCCCAACGAGTTCTGCGGCAGCCGCCCTGGAGCTCTGAGAAAATGACCGAAAGAATTGCTGAGAGGGAATTGACCAACAGGAATTGGGATCAAGAAGACGAAACCCCGCTGGGACCCGGGTCCAGGCGAGGCTGCGAGCCTCTGGGCTCAGGTGTGGTCACACGCCCTTGGGTCTAGGTGAGGCCTCACGCCCCTGGGTCTGGGTGAGGCCACGCGCCCCTGGGTCCAGGTGAAGCCGGATTCCGGGTTCGGGTGAGGCCATGTGCCCCTGGGTCCGGGTGAAGCTGAATCCTGGGTCCGGGTGAGGCCGTGCGCCCCTGGATCCGGGTGAGACCACGCGACCAGGGGTCTGGGAGAGGTCACGCGCCCCTGGGTCCGGGTGAGGCCACGTGCCCCTGGGTCTAGGTGAAGCTAGATCCCGGGTCCAGGTGAGGCCATGTGCCCCTGGATCTGGGTGAGGCTGGGTCCCGGGCCCGGGTGAGGCCATGTGCCCCTGAGTCCGGGTGAGGCCACGCTCCCCTGGGTCTGGGTGAGGCTGGAGCCCGGGTCCGGGTGAGGCCATGTGTCCCTGGGTTTGGGAGAGGCCACGCACCCCTGGGTCTGGGAGAGGCCACGCGCCCCTGGGTCCGGGTGAGGCCATGTGTCCCTGGATCCGGGTGAGGCGTCGCACACCTAGGTCTGGGTGAGGCCACGCGCCCCTGGGTCTGGGAGAGGCCACGCGCCCCTGGGTCCAGGTGAGGCCATGTGTCCCTGGATCCGGGTGAGGCTGGGTCCCGAGTCCAGGTGAGGCCACGCGCCCCTGGGTCTGGGAGAGGCCACGCGCCCCTGGGTCCGGGTGAGGCCATGTGTCCCTGGATCCGGGTGAGGCCTCGCGCACCTAGGTCCGGGTGAGGCCACGCGCCCCTGGGTCTGGGAGAGGCCACGCGCCCCCGGGTCCGGGTGAGGCCATGTGTCCCTGGATCCGGGTGAGGCCTCGCGCACCTAGGTCCGGGTGAGGCCACGCGCCCCTGGGTCTGGGAGAGGCCACGCGCCCCCGGGTCCGGGTGAGGCCATGTGTCCCTGGATCCGGGTGAGGCCTCGCGCACCTAGGTCCGGGTGAGGCCACGTGCCCCTGGGTCGGGGAGAGGCCACGCGCCCCTGGGTCCGGTGAGGCCATGTGTCCCTGGATCCGGGTGAGGCCTCGCGCACCTAGTTCCGGGTGAGGCCACGCGCCCCTGGGTCTGGGAGAGGCCACGCGCCCCCGGGTCCGGGTGAGGCCATGTGTCCCTGGATCCGGGTGAGGCCTCGCGCACCTAGGTCCGGGTGAGGCCACACGCCCCTGGGTCTGGGAGAGGCCACGCGCCCCTGGGTCTGGGTGAGGCCATGTGTCCCTGGATCCGGGTGAGGCCTCGCGCACCTAGGTCCGGGTGAGGCCACGTGTCCCTGGGTCTGGGAGAGGCCACGCGCCCCCGGGTCCGGGTGAGGCCACGTGTCCCTGGGTCTGGGAGAGGCCACGTGCCCCCAGGTCCGGGTGAGGCCATGTGTCCCTGGATCCGGGTGAGGCCTCGCGCGCCTAGGTCCGGGTGAGGCCACGGGCCCCTGGGTCTGGGAGAGACCACGCGCCCCCGGGTCCGGGTGAGGCCATGTGTCCCTGGATCCGGGTGAGGCCTCGCGCACCTAGGTCCGGGTGAGGCCACGCGCCCCTGGGTCTGGGAGAGGCCACGCGCCCCTGGGTTCAGGTGAGGCCATGTGTCCCTGGATCCGGGTGAGGCCTCGCGCACCTAGGTCCGGGTGAGGCCACGCGCCCCTGGGTCTGGGAGAGGCCACGCACCCCTGGGTCCAGGTGAGGCCATGTGTCCCTGGATCCGGGTGAGGCCTCGCGCACCTAGGTCCGGGTGAGGCCATGCGCCCCTGGGTCTGGGAGAGGCCACGCGCTCCCGGGTCCGGGTGAGGCCTCGAGCACCTAGGTCCGGGTGAGGCCACGCGCCCCTGGGTCCAGGTGAGGCCATGTGTCCCTGGATCCGGGTGAGGCTGTGTCCCGGGTTCGGATGAGGCCACGCGCCCCTGGGTCCAGGTGAAGCCGGATTCCGGGTTCGGGTGAGGCCATGTGCCCCTGGGTCCGGGTGAAGCTGAATCCTGGGTCCGGGTGAGGCCGTGCGCCCCTGGATCCGGGTGAGACCACGCGACCAGGGGTCTGGGAGAGGTCACGCGCCCCTGGGTCCGGGTGAGGCCACGTGCCCCTGGGTCTAGGTGAAGCTAGATCCCGGGTCCAGGTGAGGCCATGTGCCCCTGGATCTGGGTGAGGCTGGGTCCCGGGCCCGGGTGAGGCCATGTGCCCCTGAGTCCGGGTGAGGCCACGCTCCCCTGGGTCTGGGTGAGGCTGGAGCCCGGGTCCGGGTGAGGCCATGTGTCCCTGGGTTTGGGAGAGGCCACGCACCCCTGGGTCTGGGAGAGGCCACGCGCCCCTGGGTCCGGGTGAGGCCATGTGTCCCTGGATCCGGGTGAGGCCTCGCACACCTAGGTCTGGGTGAGGCCACGCGCCCCTGGGTCTGGGAGAGGCCACGCGCCCCTGGGTCCAGGTGAGGCCATGTGTCCCTGGATCCGGGTGAGGCCTAGCTCACCTAGGTCCGGGTGAGGCCACGCGCCCCTGGGTCTGGGAGAGGCCACGCGCCCCTGGGTCCAGGTGAGGCCATGTGTCCCTGGATCCGGGTGAGGCTGGGTCCCGAGTCCAGGTGAGGCCACGCGCCCCTGGGTCTGGGAGAGGCCACGCGCCCCTGGGTCCGGGTGAGGCCATGTGTCCCTGGATCCGGGTGAGGCCTCGCGCACCTAGGTCCGGGTGAGGCCACGCGCCCCTGGGTCTGGGAGAGGCCACGCGCCCCCGGGTCCGGGTGAGGCCATGTGTCCCTGGATCCGGGTGAGGCCTCGCGCACCTAGGTCCGGGTGAGGCCACGCGCCCCTGGGTCTGGGAGAGGCCACGCGCCCCCGGGTCCGGGTGAGGCCATGTGTCCCTGGATCCGGGTGAGGCCTCGCGCACCTAGGTCCGGGTGAGGCCACGCGCCCCTGGGTCTGGGAGAGGCCACGCGCCCCCGGGTCCGGGTGAGGCCATGTGTCCCTGGATCCGGGTGAGGCCTCGCGCACCTAGGTCCGGGTGAGGCCACGTGCCCCTGGGTCGGGGAGAGGCCACGCGCCCCTGGGTCCGGTGAGGCCATGTGTCCCTGGATCCGGGTGAGGCCTCGCGCACCTCGTTCCGGGTGAGGCCACGCGCCCCTGGGTCTGGGAGAGGCCACGCGCCCCAGGGTCCGGGTGAGGCCATGTGTCCCTGGATCCGGGTGAGGCCTCGCGCACCTAGGTCCGGGAGAGGCCACACGCCCCTGGGTCTGGGAGAGGCCACGCGCCCCTGGGTCTGGGTGAGGCCATGTGTCCCTGGATCCGGGTGAGGCCTCGCGCACCTAGGCCCGGGTGAGGCCACGTGCCCCTGGGTCTGGGAGAGGCCACGCGCCCCCAGGTCCGGGTGAGGCCATGTGTCCCTAGGTCCGGGTGAGGCCTCGCGCACCTAGGTCCGGGTGAGGCCACGGGCCCCTGGGTCTGGGAGAGGCCACGCGCCCCCGGGTCCGGGTGAGGCCATGTGTCCCTGGATCCGGGTGAGGCCTCGCGCACCTAGGTCCGGGTGAGGCCATGCGCCCCTGGGTCTGGGAGAGGCCACGCGCCCCTGGGTCCGGGTGAGGCCATGTGTCCCTGGATCCGGGTGAGGCCTCGCGCACCTAGGTCCGGGTGAGGCCACGCGCCCCTGGGTCTGGGAGAGGCCACGCGCCCCTGGGTTCAGGTGAGGCCATGTGTCCCTGGATCCGGGTGAGGCCTCGCGCACCTAGGTCCGGGTGAGGCCACGCGCCCCTGGGTCTGGGAGAGGCCACGCACCCCTGGGTTCAGGTGAGGCCATGTGTCCCTGGATCCGGGTGAGGCCTCGCGCACCTAGGTCCGGGTGAGGCCATGCGCCCCTGGGTCTGGGAGAGGCCACGCGCTCCCGGGTCCGGGTGAGGCCTCGAGCACCTAGGTCCGGGTGAGGCCACGCGCCCCTGGGTCCAGGTGAGGCCATGTGTCCCTGGATCCGGGTGAGGCTGTGTCCCGGGTTCGGATGAGGCCACGCGCCCCTGGGTCTGGGAGAGGCCACGCGCCCCTGGGTCTGGGTGAGGCCATGTGTCCCTGGATCCGGGATAGGCTGGGTCCCGGGTCCGGGTGAGGCCTCGCGCACCTAGCTCCGGGTGAGGCCACACGCCCCTGGGTCCGGATGAGGCCATGCGCCCCTGAGTCCGGGTAAAGCTGTGCCCCTGGGTCCGGCCAAGACCAAACCAGAGGGAGTCAGACCTCTGTTACCACCATTTGTCCACCATCCAGAGCTGAGGGGTCAGTGCTGACATGTACACATAAGGAACTGGTGGACATTGAAATTGGGTCTCTAAAGAACTGTCGGTCCAGAAAGAAACTCACTACAAACTGATTCATTTGCCTGTCAGCATAACTATTATTGCTCGTCTCACATTCAGTTCTTATAAGTATATCTCTAGGGACACATGATCTCACTCATCTAGGGGAAATGATGAACAACATAGACTGATGAACAAGAACAGAACCAGAAACAAGGAGGCATCGATTGGACTATTGGGCCTCAGAGGGAGGATAGGGGAGGTTGGGGAGAGGGGGGAGAGATCAACCAAAGGACTTGTGTGCATGCATATGAGCCTATCCAACGGTTAAGTTCAACAGGGGGTTGGGGCATCCGTGGGGAGGGGTGTGGGATGGGAATGGGGGGATGAGGACAAATATGTGACACCTTAATCAATAAAGAAATTTTAAAAAAATAAAATAATAAAATAAAGAGAAAGATAAATATCACATGATCTCACTCATTTGTGGAATATAATGAACAACATAAACTGATGGGGGAAAAATAGATCCAGAAACAGAGAAACATCAATCAGAACGTCAAACCTCAGGGAAGAAATTGGGAGGTAACCAGAAACCCAAGAATGCCTGAGAACGCCTTTCTAGCCACACTAGCAATCATCAGATGTACAGTAATTTTACCTGGGATAAGAGGGTAAGTATTTTGGTCTTATGCTCCTGACCCTTCATGGGTAAGACCCCTTACGTGGGCTGATCCCCTGACTAATGTAGTTACCAATAATACCAAACACCTTGGTCATCCAGGAGGTCCATGGGTGGGGCAAGAAAGTATAAATACACAGGGGTCTCCACCCAGCTTCCCTTTTGTATGACACAAAATCAAAACAATGCCCCTTTGTGTGTACAATTAAAGAGAGGTTTCTGGCTTGTGTGCACACCAAAGAAAGGGTGTCACTACTATCACTACTTGCCCCAGTAGAGGTGCAGAAAATGTAACTAAGACCTTGTCTATATAAAAAGAAATGAACAGCCAGTTTGAAAGGGAATTGCCATGGACTAGAACAAAGAATATCCTTACATGATATTATTCTACACTGTCATTAAAATTTTTTCCCAGATTTGGATCACCCCCAGTACTTATAATAGTTCCTCGCACCCTTGGGGATAAAAAAAAAAATCATCTGTTTGGTACTTGGAGACAAACTTAACACATCTCTTGATACTTTAGAATTATAACAGCATAATATACAATTATCCCAAGCAAACTTACAAACTAATTCTTTGTCTGGCAGCAATTTAAAAAGGACATGTAAGGATTTAATCCTTTTCATTGTGTAGAGGGCCTCCTGGGAAGGCACCTGAGCATTCTATATTGGTCCCTCTTACCCTTTAGGCCAAGAGAGACCCTCTTCTCACAATTCAATTGCTCACAGCTGTTGCATGAGCTCTCTGTTCATGTCGAGGTTGAAGTCTCGTGATGACTGGTGCCATGGATCTGTCTCTCACCCAGTGGGGCTAACTGAGCCCTCCTGGAGAAGAAACCTGGGTTCCACAAGATATGTAATCAGTGCTGGGGCCCTGCCAGCAGGCGAGGGGATCCCAAGGCAGGTGCTCGGCGTGGAGGCCACGGGGGCATAGGCTACCAAGGAGACAGAACTGAACCTCACGTCACCCTGCTTGGCCCCGGAGGATGGCTGGTTATCCAGAGACGGGTAAGATTCCTCAAGGAAGGAACAACCTAAGACAGGCACAGTCGCAGAGGGGCCATCAGGAGAGAATTTGGGGATCAACAGAGGTGGGGCACAGACCCTCACCCCCCCCAACATTGCAGGGGCCTGAACCCTAGCCCCTTCTGAGGGAGGTCTCCTGCCCCCAGGGCTGCTTCATGCTTCCCATACCCAGCTCAGATCAGGACCCAGGTGACCGAGAGAGACTTGGCCAACAGCAGCTGCCCTCTCACTCCAACAAGAATTGTTTGAGTTGTCTTGTACCCATGGTGTGGGGAAGTGGGTTTACGATATCTAAATCCAGCCTACCACCAGGAATGCTCAGGACCTACTCAAGAAGGCAAATAATCCCTTCCACTAATATTTACAGGGTAAAATAAGATTGTTGTTAGAGTAATAAATTTGACAGTAAAATAGTAGTGAAGTTTTCAGGCAAATTTAAATTGGCTAGTTGAAACAAGCAAATATTCTAGAAAAATTAATTGTACTGGACAAAAAGGTGTTCCTAAAGTGTTTACTAAAAATTTTATTGGTACTTCATCTCACGATAAAATTGTGCACCATGTAATGAACCTAAAACAGTAATATTATAGTGCAAAAAATTCAAATTTAAAAGCCATCAAGACTACATTATAAAATTTTCAAAAGCCTCCTAACATTTAAATCAAAAACGGAGGGGATAGTAGAAGAATATCATGTAAGGAAAAATATCCTGTAAGTAAATTACATCTAGAAAATTAATACTTTAGAAAATTAATTGTAAGGCTAAAAGCAAGACACCCATGAAAAACACACAAGTTGTCAAAACAAGCCAGAGGAAAATTATTTGGGCAAAAAATGCAATAGGATCCCAAGTCAAATTTATAGAAAATATTCCTTTATTAACTTTTGGTCAAGAATATGTTTGTATATTTTCAGAAAACAACTCCGAGACCATGTGGATTCCAGCAACAGAGAGGAATCTACAGGACTACTCCAGCCATGAAGACAGAAGAGAAACAGTCCAGAGATGGAAGACACTGACATGGCCTTCCCATACTAGCAGGTAGCAGCTGTGCATCACTGCAGGTTGCCCAGGACCAAACCAGAGAGAGTCGGACCTGCATTACCACCATTTGTCCACCATCCAGAACTGTAATGTCAGTGCTGACATGTACACATAAGGAACTGTTGGACATTGTAATTGGGTCTCAAAAGAACTGTTGGCCCAGAAAGAAACTCACTACAGACTGATGCATTTGCCTGTCACCATAACCATTATTGCTTGTCTCATTTTCGGTTCTTATAAGTGTATTTCTAATAGCACATGATCTCACTCATCTAGGGGAAATAATGAACAAAATAGACTGATGAACAAGAACAGACCCGGAGACAGGGAGGCATGGATCAGACTGTCGGGCCTCAGAGGGAGGGTAGGGGAGGGTGAGGGTAAAGGGGAGAGATCAACCAAAGGACTTGTGTGCAAGCATATGAGCCTAACCAGCAGTTAGGGACAACAGGGGGGTGGGGGCATGTGTGGGGAGGGGTGTGGGATGGGGATGGGGGGGATGAGGACAAATATGTGATACCTTAATCAATAAAGAAATTTAAAAATAATAATAAAAATAAAAATAAAAAATAAAAATACCACCTCCCCCCTCTGTGCCTCCTCCGCTTCCACCACTCCTGCGACCACAGTCAAAAGCCTGTCAGATAAAGATTTGCCTCCTAAATATGAGTGGGAGCTAGAGTTTGAGGAAGAGAGGGACAAGCATCACTGTGAACGGGATGATTCAGATGAGGAAGATTTTGCCTGCAGTTTTGCAAAAACGACCCTAGCTGCCCAGCCTTTAAGGCTAGAAGCAGGCAACTTTCACACCGATAATGTCTCCCTTACAGCAGACCTTACCGGAGGCAAGAGGAGCTGGAGAGGATGTTGCAGGATTTTCAATGTATCCTGTCATAGAAAGGCCAGACCCTACCAATCCAGGGCAGATACTGCCAGTATATGAGCCTATTCCTTTTAAAACCCTCAAAGAGTTTAAAACCTCTGTTTCCATGTATGGTCCCACTTCTTTTGTCCTGAGCTTACTTGACTCTGTAGCTAGCGAAGCTCTACCTCCTCTTGATTGGCAAACACTGGCTAAGGCTTGTCTTTCCCCTGGAGATTATTTAATGTGGAAATCCAATTGGACTGAACTTAGTGCAGAACAAGCAGCTAGAAATCAACAACATGGCATGCCTATCACTCTCAAAATGTTAGTCGGGAGGAGGACAAAATGGCGGCAGAATAGACAGATGTGTTCCGAGCCTTGCCCAGGAGCAGAAAGAAGGAGCAGCTGAGGGTCACACGGGGAGTGTTTGTTGGCAAGCTAAGGGATAGCTAAACTCCAGGAGAAGGTGGGGGACTGCTGGACGGGGTTCCCCTGACTGGGCAGCCCCCACTGCGGCTGCGGCTGGATCCCCTCCCGAGCTATGGGCTCGGATGGGGAAACCTCGCCATCTTGAAAGGGAAAGTGGGTCTTCTCGGAAGCCTGAAAATCCACAACTGCAGCAACCACTGAACAGCTGGGAGCCCCAGAACACCGGTCCCCAATTGGTGCAAACATGCAGATTCAAAGGAGCTCTTCACTCCACCACGGAAAGGTCAGATTTCGCAGGGGATAAGGTGAGGTCTCTGGTCCCTGCGGGAGAGAAACAAGCGCGCTGCGGGAGCTGGAGTACTGGGGAAGTCTGTGCCTAGAAAAGTCCATGGCTGTTGGGGCTGGCATGACCCATGAATGTGGAAGGGGGTCCTCAGAGCTGCTAAAAGAAGGGATCTCTAAAAAGCAACCCATTTTGATCTGGTGCGAAGGGATAGCCTAGGAGTTTCAAAGGTGTGCAGGCTGCTTAGACTTGCATGCGCGCGGACCCATTGCTCGCGGACTTGGGCTTTTTCCTCTTCATTTCCTTGCTTCTGATTACTAAGCAAGGATCACCCAGTTGGGGACGCCCTGGGAGACTGCAGGGGGAAGTTGTTTTTCTGGAACCTGGGGATCGGAGTGGGGAGCGACCATTGGAGAGCCAGCTCTGGGGCAGCCCACCTCCACAAACTGGTATTGAGTGCCACAGAGAAAGAAGGCTAGAGAGGCCATAGAGAACCGGAAGTCAATCCAGAAACGCTGCCACCCAGGGGCTGAATCACAAATTGACTCTTGTGTAATCAAAAATAAAGGAATACGAGAAATTAAGACACCACCTGCTTAAAAATCAGGACTGGCTTACAACACTGAGGAGCAGTGGAATGCAGGGAACTGCAATACTGTCCAGACTGGGAAACAGGCGTGCCAAACAGAACAATACAGGAAGTGAATGACCTTCACTACTGCACTTTTTTTTTTTCATTTTTTGCATCTTTTACTTAAGAAACTAATTTTTTTCTTTTTTCCTCACTTGATTTTACCTTTATAATTATTACATTTTTATTTTCAATCAGCATTATTACTACTACTATTTTACCTTTTTTTTTAAAAAAAAGTGTCATTTTATTTTCTCTTTATTTTACTTTGGGATTGTGTTCTCCATTCTATTTTCATCTTTCCTTTAGCATCGTTTTACCCTATCTCAACTCTACCTTTATGCCATCACTCTCTTCCTAAACTTTCCCCTTTTGGTGTCCTGTTTATCTTAACCCTTTGCTGCTTTAGATTTTCCCTATTCTTTCTGTTTACCCCATACTAAAATTTCACCCTACTTACATATCTAATTTCCAATTCCCTGCTCCAAGTCCATACACACCTCTCTCTTTGCTGTCTTAACTATCAAAAAAATTGTTTTTCTCTCTGTCCTTTTGTTGTTGTTTGCTTGAATGTTCATTATATCAAATTTTTATGCTTTTTTGTGAGATTGTTTTGCTTATTCTTTTTTGTTTGTTTGTTTGTTTTTTGCTTGCTTTGTTTGTTTTTTTTTTACTTCTGTTTTCCCTTGCCTCGTATGATATTAGTTGGTGTTGTAGTTTGTATTAATCTCCAGGTACCTATTGCTGGCATTTGCTGGGATTAGTGGTTGTTCTATTGGAGTTTACTCCCCATATATATACTTTGTTCCCCTTTTTGCTCTTACTCTCTTTCTTGTCTCTCTTACTCTTTTTTTTTCCTTTTCCAAGTTTCATTTTGACACTCCTTTTTTTTTCTTCTTTCTTTTTCCTCTTCTTCTTTCTCTCCTATCCCCTAATTTGCCTTTCTCTGGTGATCACCTTTATTGGGGGTTATTAATATCATTGATATTAATACATTTCTGTTCAGTGCCTTGTGTGTTGTACCTGGTTGTGTTGTATTTTGTGCCTTTAAATCAATGCAAGAGAGAGAGAACTACATAACCTGACATCCGGAGAAGAGAGACCATGGGGAGACAAAGAAACAGCTCGCATATGAAAGAAAAGCAGGCATCACCAGAAAAGGAAGTAAAGGAATTAGAAGTAAGCAACCTATCAGAGAAAGAATACAGAGAAATGGCCATAAGGTGGATGAAAAGAATGGAAGACAAATTTGACAATATGAATAAGAACCAAGAGGAAATGAAGAAGAACCAAGAAGAAATGAAAAAATGATATCACTGCTATAAAGAACTCAATAGAAAGCATCAACAGTAGACTAGAAGAAGCAGAAGACTGCATCAGTGAGCTAGAAGACAAGATGGGAAAAAATACCCAAGTAGAGCAGCTTCTAGAAAAAAAAAATTAAAAAGCAGGAGGAGAGTCTAAGGGAAGTTTGGTACAACACGAAACAAAACAACATCCACATAACAATGGTTCCAGAAGGAAAGGAAACTGAGCAAGGAATAGAAAACCTGTTTGAAGAAATAATGACAGAAAACTTTCCTGATATAGGGAAGAAAAAACCCACACAAATCCAAGAAGCTCACAGAGTCCAAAGCAAAATGAACCTCAAAAGACCGACGCCAAGGCATGTTATAATTGAATTGGCAAACACCAACACCAAAGTAAGAATCTTAAAAGCAGCCAGAGAGAGACAGAAAGTTACATACAAAGGAACCCCCATCAGCCTAGCAACTGATTTCTCAACAGAAACTATCAGGCCAGAAGGGAATGGAATGAAATATACGAAGTCATACAAAGGAAGGGTCTTAATCCAAGAATACTGTACCCAGCAAGGCTATCAAGCAAAATTGAAGGTGAAATCAGGAGCTTCACAGACAAAAAAGGACTAAGGGAATTTATCACCACCAAACCTGCAATGCAAGAAATGCTTAAGGGTCTGCTGTAAAAAAAAAAAAAAAAAAGAAGAAGTAGGAAGCGAAGAAGGAACACAGGGGTATAGAATAAAAATGGCGACAAATAAGTACCTATCAATAATAACTTTAAATGTAAATGGATTAAATGCCCCAATCAAAAGACATAGGGTAACGGATTGGATAAGAAAATAAGACCCATATACCTGCTGTCTACAAGAAACCCACCTCAGAAAAAAAGACGCACACAGACTGAGGGTGAAGGGATGGGAAAAGGTTTTTCAGGCGATTGGAAATGAAAAAAAAGCTGGGGTAGCAATACTTATATCTGATAAATTCGATTTCAAAGTGAAGGACATAACAAGAGATAAGGAAGGCCACTTCATAATACTAAAGGGAGCAATCCAATCAGAAGAAATAACTCTTGTATAAACATATACGCACCCAATACAGGAGCACATAAATACATAAAAAAACTCCTGGAGGATATCAAGGGAGAGATTGACAGCAATACAGTCATAGTAGGAGACTTTAATACCCCACTAACACCAATGGACAAATCCTATAAACAAAAAATCAGCAAAGAAACATCAATCCTAAATGACTTACTAGACCAGATGGAATTAATTTATTACATCTTCAGAACATTTCACCCCAAAGCCACATAATATACATTCTTCTCAAGTGCACATGGGTCATTTTCAAAGAGAGACCATATGCTGGGACATAGGCAAAGTCTCTTCAAACTCAAGAAGATAGAAATCATATCAAGCATCTTCTCAGATCACAGTGGCATAAAATTGGAAATCAACTAAATAAAAAACAATCCAAAAAATCAAACACATGGAGACTAAACAGCATGCCATTAAACAATGACTGGGTTACCAGAGAGATCAAGAAAGAAATAAAAAACATCATGGCACCAAATGACAATGAAAACACAACAATCCAAAATCTATGGGACACAGTTAAAGCAGTCTTGAGAGGGAATTTTATAGCTCTACAAGCCTACTGCAAAAAAACAAGAAACAATTGTAATAAATTACCTAACCCTACAACTCAAAGAGTTAGAAAAAGAGCAACAAGAAAAGCCCAGTGTAAGCAGAAGGAAGGAAATAATAAAAATCAGAGCAGAGATAAACGACATAGAGACCAAAGAAACAATACAAAAGATCAACAAAACCAAGAGCTGGTTCTTTGAAAGGATAAACAAGATTGATGAACCTTTAGCCAGGCTCACCAAGAAGCAAAGAGAGAGGACCCAAATAAACAAAATCAGAAATGAAAGAGGAGAAATAACAACAGACCCCGCCGAAATACAAAAGATTGTTAAAAAATCTACCAACAACTCTATTCTAACAAATTGGACAACCTGGAGGAAATGGACATATTCCTAGAAAAATACCACCTTCCAAAACTCAATCAGGAAGAATCTAAAAATCTTAATAGGCCAATAACTATGGAAGAAATTGAGGCAGTCATCAAAAAGCTTCCAGCAAACAAAAGCCCCGGGGCCAGACGGCTTCACAGGGGAGTTTTACCAAACATTCAAGGAAGAACTAAAACCTATCCTCCTCAGAATATTCCAAAAAATTCAAGAGGAAGGAACACTTCCAAGCTCCTTCAATGAAGCCAGAATCACCCTAATACCAAAACCAGATAAAGACAACACAATGAAAGAGAATTACAGGCCAATATCCCTCATGAACATAGATGCCAAAATCCTCAACAAAATTCTAGCAAATTGGCTCCAGCAGTACATCAGAAAGATCATACACCATGACCAAGTAGGATTTATCCCAGGGATGCAAGGATGGTAACAATATCCACAAATCAATAAACGTGATACATCACATAAACAAATTGAGAGACAAAAATCACATAGTCATATCAATTGATGCAGAAAAAGCATTTGACAAAATCCAACACCCTTTCCTGATAAAAACTCTCAACAAGGTGGGAATAGAAGGATCATAACTCAACATAATAAAAGCTACATATGATAAACCCACAGCAAACATCATACTCAATGGGCAAAAATTAAAACCATTTCCCCTAAGAACAGGAAGACAGGGATGCCCACTCTCACCACTCCTGTTTGACATAGTACTGGAAGTATTAGCCATTGCGATTAGACAAGAAGAAGAAATCAAAGGCATCCAAATTGGAAAAGAAGAAGGAAAGCTGTCCTTATTTGCAGATGACATGATATTGTACATAAAAACCCTGAAAGACTCCATCAAAAAACTATTAGACTTAATAAATGAATTCGGCAATGTAGCAGGATACAAAATTAACACCAAGAAATCTATGGCCTTTCTATACACCAATAGTGAACTTACAGAAAGAGAGACTAAAAAAGCAATCCCATTTACCATCGCATCAAAAAAATTAAGATACCTAGGAATAAACTTAACTAAGGAGGTAAAAGACCTATACACAGAAAACTACAGGACACTAAAAAAATAGATAGAGGAAGACATAAACAGATGGAAGAACATACCATGTTCAGGGATCGGTAGAATCAACATCATTAAAATGTCCATACTACCCAAAGCAATCTATAGATTCAATGCACTCTCCATTAAAATACCAATGGCAGCCGAAACCCCTTTGGCTCAGTGGATGGAGCGTCAGCCTGCAGACTGAAAGGTCCCAGGTTCCATTCCGGTCAAGGGCATGTACATTGGTTGCGGGCACATCCCCGTTAGGGGGTGTGCAGGAGGCAGCTGGTCGATGTTTCTCTCTCATCGATGTTTCTAGCTCTCTATCCCTCTCCCTTCCTCTCTGTAAAAAAATCAATAAAATATATTTTTAAAAATAAAAATAAATAAATAAAATACCAACGGCATATTTCACAGACCTAGAAAGAACTTTCCAAAAATTCATCTGGAATAAAAAAGACCCCGAATAGCCACAGCAATCCTGAGAAAGAAGAACAAAGTAGGTGGGATCTCAATACCAGATTTCAAGCTGTATTACAAAGCCACTGTTCTCAAAACTGGCTGGTACTGGCACAAGAACAGACATATAGAGCAATGGAATAGAATAGAGAAACCAGAAATCGACCCAAGCCCCTATGCTCAATTAATATTTGACAAAGTAGGCATGAACATACAATGGAGTCAAGACAGTCTCTTCAATAAATGGTGTTGGGAAAATTGGACAGATACATGCAAAAAAAATATGAAACTAGACCACCAACTTACACCATACACAAAAATAAACTCAAAATGGATCAAGGACTTAAACATAAGACGGGAAACCACAAAAATACTAGAGGAATCCACAGGCAGAGAAATCTCAGACATATGCCGAAGCAATTTCTTCACTGATACCGCTCCTAGGGCAATGGAAACTAAAGAGAAAATAAACAAATGGGACTACATCAAAATAAAAAGCTTTTGCACAGCAAAACAACAAGAAAGCCCACTGCATTGGAGAACATATTTGCAAATGTTATCACTGATAAAGGTTTAATCTCCAACATCTACAGGGAACTCATACAACTTAATAAAAGGAAGATAAATGATCCAATTAAAAAATGGGCAATGAACCTAAATAGAATCTTTTCGAAAGAAGACAGAAGGAAGGCCAAGAGACATATGAAATCATGCTCAAAGTCACTAATCATCCGAGAGATGCAAATCAAAACGACAATGTGGTACCATCTCACACCTGTCAGAATGGCTATTATCAACAAATCAACAAATGACAAGTGCTGGCGAGGATGCGGAGAAAAAGGAACCCCCATGCACTGCTGGTGGGAATGCAGACTAGTGCAGCCACTGTGGAGAACAGTATGGAGTTTCCTCAAAAAACTGAAAATGGAACTCGCATTTGACCCAGTGATCCCACTTCTAGGAATATATCCCAAGTAACTAGAAACACCAATCAGAAAGGGTATATGCACTCCTATGTTCATAGCAGCACAATTCACCATAGCTAAGATTTGGAAACAGCCTAAATGCCCATCAGCAGATGAGTCGATTAGAAAACTATGGTACATCTACACAATGGAATACTATGCTGCTATAAAAAAGAAGGAATTCTTACCATTTGCAACAGCATGGATGGACCTGGAGAGCATTATGCTAAGTGAAATAAACCAGTCAGAGAAAGATAAATATCACATGATCTCACTCATTTGTGGAATATAATGAACAACATAAACTAATGAACAAAAACAGATCCAGAGACAGAGAAGCATTAATCAGACCGTCAAACCTCAGAGGGTAGGTAGGGGAGGGTCGGGGTAAGAGGGAGAGATCAACCAAAGGACTTGTACCATATGCATGCAATTAAGTCTAGCCAATGGACACAGACACCAGGGGGATGAGGGCATGAGTGGGTTTGGGAGGACAATGAGGGGATAAGGACACATATGTAATACCTTAATCAATAAAGAAAAAAATATGCAAAAACCAAAAAAATGTATGTATGTGTGTGTGTCTGTGTGTACGTGGGCATGCACATGCATGGATATATGTGCTTTTTCTAAAGGAGAAAATCCATCTGTCACCAGGATCCAAATTTGAGGCAAGTTGTCTGGTTAGAAATAAGGTTCTCCTTTTGAGTGGGGAGTGAGTGAGGGTGGTGGTGCTTGAAAAGTTGGCTGTTAGGGACTGTTAAACCCTCACTACCATTTAAGGGTTTCTCTGTGCCTTATCCCACTCATCTGGAGGGGGTGGTCAGCCAACAGGAAAAAGCACACTATAGCAGCAGCAGTCACCTGAGCCCTGTAGCTTTGGTAAAGACTTGTATGCATTGGGGTTTAGAAATATGAGTTGGCTGGCCAACTTAAGTATGTATGTTACTGACAAGGGGGTATTGGATTATTTTCTGGGAGATTAGCATGTCACTAAAGCAGGCCTTTAGATATATATTTTTTTTAATTTAATATTTGTAGGGATTTGAAGTCTTTGTTTTACAGAATTGCTTGTTTGCTTCAACTGTCTTCTTCCCATCTCTGCTCTTAGAGGAGAGGGGCACAGGACTGGGGTTCAGCATTTGTAATTTTGTATCCTGGTAGCTGTTCTGAGTGTGAAATATTCCTTTCACTCATTAAAATTCTGAGGAATTATTTTTTCTTTCATAATAAAAAACAAACACCACCCCCCCCCCCAAAAAAAAAAATAGCAATGTCTAGAAAGACAAAAACACCAGGAATTCCATGCCCTAGGTGAAAGCAGACTAAACTGACATGGCAATTAACTGAAGTGCTTGAAACTTGATTGAATCCTAGATTGGGGCGGCGGGCAGGGGGGGCGGGAGTGGAGGGGAGGAGGACAGCTTAAAGGGCATTACTGGAACAGTTGCAGAAATTTCAATACTGTAGTTTAGATAATACATTGTGAATGAATGTCCTGAAAATAAAGTGAATTTCCTGAATATTTATTAAGAAATATATGCCATAGAATTTAGGGATAAAAGAGACATGAGATCTGAACTTGCACACACATAACCCCAAATCTCTATCTCTTTATATTAGTTGTATCTGTGTCTTTCTACATATAGAAAACAAATGTGACAAAATGTTAACATGTGATGAATATATGGATGAAAGAAGGGTATATGAGTTTTCATTAGACTATTTTTGCAACTTTTCTGTTGGTTTGGAAATTTTAAATTACAAAATTGGGGAAATTTTTTAATTACCACACCCCACTCCTCTCCTTAGCTCAAGATGGCATATAAGCCTTAACTGCCCAACTATCCTCTGGCCTCATAGTCTTATGGAACTTCTGTACATACATACATAATTAAATTTGGTTATTTTCTACTGTTAATTTGTCTTCTGTTATTAAAATCATTTCACTAGCCAAAAGAATTAAGATGAGGAAGGGGAAATATTCCCCTCCCCTAGAATACCATTGGTATAATTTTTAATATACCCATTTATATGAATCCAAAAAGTTAATTTCACTTTAATAAAGTAGTAAGTGGTAGATTTTGTTAGAAATACACCTATTGTTAACTGATTTCTAAAATACAGGTATGGGCAAAAGTAGATTTACAATTGCATTGTGACATTCTTTTGAGTTAATAAAGCTACTGTAATAATCATAACCTGCATGTCTTTTTCCATATGAACAACTGTAAACCTACTTTTGCCCATTCCTGTATGTATTTAATAAACAAACTGATATGCAGTGCTTATTTTTTGCCAGATACCTTTTAGGCATTCTTCTAATTTAATCACCATAACAACTCTATGATATGAGGCCAGAACAGATATTGTGTACAAAAATGTCACAGACTTTCATGACATCACTCTACTAGACATATGTCCTTAAGTTGATTATATTAAAACAAATGAAAAGTGGAAAAATTAATTCCCAAGGAAATTCTTCTTTTTCTCTCCTGTTTATACTGAATAATTAGGAGTAACAGGTATTTATTTCCACCAAAGCATCATTATTTCACGCTCTCACTTTCTTTTCCGTCCCTGTGCTGAGGGAGTAAATGATAGTTCTCCACGTCTCTGATGGGAATTCTAAAGCTGCCACTCTAACTGATGATTGGATAATTCTTTGGTATTTTTTAGACCATTCTCTCTAGTACTATAGAAATCAAGATGGCAATTATAAATATTTCACCACGGAAATTTTTCTTCAGACTAGAATTCTAGTCAGAAACAAAAGTCATTAGAGATCAAGAAAATGTGATTTTGGGAAAAGGGTGAAGAAGATGAGCAAAAAAGGTGAAAGGAATTAAGGAGTACAAATTATCAAGGACAGCATAGGGGTTATAGTCAACAATAATGTAATAACTATTTGAAGTATACACTATTCTGTATACTTCAAACTAATATAATATTGTATGTCAACTATAATTTAAAAATAAAAGAGTAAAAAAATGTAAATGAAAACAAAATAAAAATAAAGAAAGAAAAAAAAGAAACTGATTTTTCTCTTTCTCCTTTGCCTAAAGCCTATAAGAAAGGCCAAGGATTTTTAAAATTTCTTTGTTTATATTTGACTTATAGGCAAACTATTTCAACTTCTTTTTGATGTTTATATAGATATAGATTTAGTATATAAATTACAGAATTATAGACCTGGAAGGAAATTACCAAGATCTTTGCACCTCCAAGTACGAAAATGGACTGTCCATATCAAGGAAAATGGTTTTCTGTCCATGTCTTTCTGTTATTTCTTTAGCATTTTTCTAAGATATTATAGATTAATCTAAATTATTATGTTAAAAGCCTTGTTTCACTTGAATATTTATTAAAGAAAATGTCAGTACATTTTCATTGCTATTATTGCCTGGTCTTCTGTTTTGTATCTCCTATATGATTGTTTAATATATTTTTTTATCTTATTTTTATTGTTGACTCTATTACAGATGTCCGTATTTTCCCCTTCTTAGCCGAGCTTCACCCAGCCCTGGGACCCCTCCTTTCCTCTGGCCATCACCACACTGCTGTCTTTGTCTATGGGTTATGCATTTATGTTCTTTGGCTAATCCCTTCACCTTCTTTCATTCATCCCCAACCCTCCTTCCCCTCTGCCAGCTGTCCAGTATGTTCCATGTATCCATGCTTCTGGACCTATTTTGTTTGCCAATTTATTTTGTTAATTAGATTCCACATACAAGTGAGATCTTTGTCTTTCTTTGACTGGCTTATTTCACTTAGCATAATAATCTTCAGGTCCTGTCACAACTGATGCTGTCATAAAAGGTAAGATTTCCTTCTATTTACATCGAGGTAGTGTTCCATTGTGTAAATGTATTTTTTCTAAATTAGAGAAAAGTTTAGATTAAGAGACATTGGTTTCTAAATCTAATTATATGTCGGTCACCTTGATACCATTATAATTAGCTGGTTATTAACAAGAGGAAAGGAGCAAACGGGGAGTCAGACATTATAGGCATGTCATTTGGGCAGTTTCATTAGGAAACTACAGTTTCACACTCCCCAGGGATCCAACAAAGGAGAGGTAGATGTATGTCCAGTAAAGCTGGGGGTGAGGGAAGGTGCTTACTGTGAGTCACACCTGGGAACAGAAGTCGTTGGCCAGAATAGGTGTGGCCACTCAAAGTGCTTGGAAATTTGAAAATATACAATCCCCAAAACAAAGAAATTCTCTCTCTTGGTTTTCTTGGGACTCCTGTTACTCCCAATGTGCTTTTTTACTTCCTTGCATTCACTTGTGTGGCCCACGGCCATGCAGATGCCACACAAAATGGGCTAATGGACTACAGCCGAAAACACAAGCTTACCTAGCCAGATCCTGGATTGGACCCTGCTCCAACATGGAACAAAAACTCTGGACATTGACTCTGATTTTAGCTCTACTAAAACTCCAGCTACACTTCTTCTATGACTGGACTAAGGGAAATGGAACTTTGGAAACCCAGGGATGTAATTCCACAGAAATAAAGCTTTCAACCATATCTCACCCTCAAGTGGGAGGCCTCTGGAAATGCTTATTCCAGCGGTACCCCAAGAGGCCAACTCCCACACCCAACCAGGGGAGATGAACCCCTCTCCTCCCTTGTAACAACCTAATAAAATTTCTGCACCAAACAGGCCACTCTAACTTGAAACAGAAGAAATGACAATTTTAAACATTTAATCTCAACCTTGTATTCTTCAATTAGAAAATAAGTTTCTTTACAAGTTGTCTTGAAAAGAATCACTGTCTTGACATTATTTATAATCACTATTTTCTAAGAGGCTTTACTCATTCATAAATAACAAATATTTAGGAATATGAAATATTTCAGACATAGAGAGAATATACAAAAACAGCCATATATCCATGAACCACTTAAGCAAACACAAACATTAAGTTTTGTGGTAGATTCCTTTGTTATTCTGTATACAGAATGAGAAGATGATCCAGCATATCTAACTTCTAGACTTATTTCCATCATTGTAACCTTTGAATTCTGACATCCCAAACTACTTGCTCTTCACTAAGAGCAGGCTTACAACCATTACTTAGCAAGTATGATCCTCCTGCTACCTGCCTTTTAAATCTTGCTCTGTTGGATGATGGTGAACAGGTGGATTTAAAAAGAGTCCTGATTATCTTCAATGTTATTAATATTTCATGTGATCAAGTTGAGTTTCCACCTTACTTAAAATTAGCTAGCCATTATTTGGTCTATTCTCTTAACTTCTGAAGTTCAAATGAAGCATTATGGCCCATTGATAATGGGAAAAGGAGGGCCTTTTTTGAATAATTTCCCAAGCCTGACTTAACATTAAGATGCAAATAAGACTTTATATTATTAAAAATTTCACTAAATATATTGGGAAAGCCTGGATGAATGTATAATGTACATATGCCCAGCTGTGCATCACTGTCATACCATCTTGTTGACTCCAGTACATCAGACCTGAGGTAAAATTCACACCTCTGCTACTCACCAACTGTGTGAAAGGAGTTTTGTGTTACTGACCTCCCCTCCCTATGCCTTAATTTCCTCCACCTTGAAATTGGAAATAGTAATTCTATCATCTGCCTCTTAACAGTTCTATTGATTAAATTAAACAATCCAAGGAAAGTATTTAGTTCAGGGTTTAGCACAAAGGAAAGCAATCACTACCATGGCCATAATTAACATCAACCTTTTGAGACAGCAAGGAAAATGGATCTCAGGAAACAGGGCAGAGAACTGAGATGGCAATTTAGAGAAATGTTGGACAGGCCTGGAAAGCTGCTGAGAAGCTGGCCATTTGAAGCTAAAACTTGGATTGAGGAGGCTATAGTTCTTCTTCTCCATTTTAATTTTCACTAGAAAGAATAGGTACTGATACTAATAGCATCAAAGAAGCTAAAGGAAGAGGGTACAAGGATCCGAAATGCTTTGTATTTCCTTCACTGCGGATGCTTCTGCTTTCTGCTATGAAACTGCGCAATATCCAGAACAGAGGTTTTCAACCTTCACATGAACATCACCCAGGACTTCAGTTCAGTAGAAGATGGGAGATGGGGGAAGGGAGAGAGGACATGCAGGAATCTGTTTGTTAAGAGTATCCAAGGGAGTCTCAAGCTCACCAGCTCATCCACATTTTGGGAAACACTGATCTGGAATGTACTGAACGTCAAACCTGTAGCTGACCTTCTTTATCCCCAATTAGTAAGGCTGTTATCACACCTTTTCTTTAGTAGATTGAAATTCTATGTAACTGAGAACAAAAAAGGGGTCCAGGGCTATGTTTTAAGAAACTTGTTAACAAAAATTTAAACCTGAAATTTATTAAACCACAAAATCTCAACAGTGGCAGAGAATGCCCAGGTCTCCTGGTTTAACATAATGACTGACCCCTCCCCATGGCTGTATTCATCTACTATTTGAATGTCACCAATAACAAGGACCTCACTCTTTCTCACGGAGGTTCATTCTTTCTTTAGGCAGTGCCACTGTTCAAATATTCTTTCTGGTATTGAATAGAAAGCTGTCTGCCTTTGACTTCCAGCTGTTGGTCCAACATCTAAGTCACCGGGCTATAGAGCAAGTCACAAGCCGAAGTCTTCCCCACACTTGCCATTAGAATATGGGGAGACAGTTGCTATGACCCTGTGTGCTGTCTTCTTCATTATCCACATTCAAGGACAAAGAAGACTAAAAAGAAAAGTTGCAACCAAAACACCAAATAGTTGAACATGACTCAACCTTTATCAAACACCCAGAAATACTGACCAACTTGTAAGGTCTAGGTTATGCTCCTATGCTATTTGCCTAAATCACTAAAGCCAGAGATGGTTTATTTTGTTTTTGAAAACACTGACAGCACCACAGCATGACAATAACAACAGTAAATCAATCTGTTAATTATTCCAAAAAAATTCCCAGAAAATACTGGTAAAAATTTACACTTAAGTGGGAATTAATCAATAGTTTGATTTTAACATGAATTCCACAATCTTTAATATGAAGTTGGAATTGTGGGGCACAACAAAAAGATAAAGAATTCAGTCGGTGGGAAATTGCTCACAAAGGGAAACGGAGTCTCAAGATTCATTTACGTAGTCAATAGATTAACTTCACTAAACATTTACCCATCAACAGTACAAGAGCTTGTGTGAGACACAAACACTAAAAAAAAAAAGACTAAAACACGGCCTCTCTTTAATGAATGTCCAATACAGCCAGGGAGCTAATAGTCAATTCTTACACTAAGAGTTGGTCCATGTAACTACACAAAGAGCTATAAAAATAACTACAAGCCAAAAAAAACTGTATTTGAAATAACAGATATCTCTTAGTAGGTAGCAGCAACCCTTAGCCAGTTATTACACTGCCACTGAAACGTGGTTATTTGTGAAAATATATCCTGAAATGTTCTACCTACTTGATATTATTATACTCATCATTTGCACTTATCTACTCCAGCCTTGATCACACAGTATTTTAATAGTGGATTTTATCTGTTTCTATGTATTTCTAGAGCACCTTGAAGGAAAAAATTCCATCTTGTTAACCCTGTATATCTCCAATTGGTCAGCACAGTGTTGGCACATAGGAATAAGTATGTGCTGAATGAATGAATGAAAATATTTTACCTTTAAGGAAAAACAAATTAAATATCTCATGTTAGTTTTAGAGAAAAAAAGTCAAAATGTATTTAAACAAAAATATATTAAAGTAGATCATTAATTTACCTACAAATTTCTAATTATCAGAATACTTTTGAAATACATGTACAGTAAACCCTCAATTTTGTGGCCCTCAATTTAACAGACCTCAGATTCAATGGACAAAATTTCTAATCTATATGTCATATGTGAAAATTAACACCCTGTTAATTTTAAAATGCTTTTAACTAAGATTTGCTTATAATTAAATTAACATAATGCTTATGTCACTGTTATTTTTAACAAATTTTAATGAATAGCCCATACGGAAAAAAACTAGTAATTTCGCTGATATTTAAAAAAAAGGGTTGTGGGTTCAAATATCTACAATTATAGCCTAAACAATGTCCAGGGAATGATTAGCACTAGCACGTAATCACACCGCATCTGGCCCAGTAATTGGTTCTGTTGTCCCATGGCGTGGTTTTCTGCAACATTTTTAAATGTTCCGACCTGCACTAAGCCACGCCCCAGCTGTGTGCATTCCTTTACTCAAGGTGACTGATGAATGCAAAGTACTGACAAAACAAACCCTGCTGATGGTAGAAATATACCCACAAGGGGGCACCATTGAGCTACATTTCTCCAATCACCTGAAAAGAGTAGTAACAGCTAACAAGTGCACACCAAGCACTATTCTAAATGCTTTGAGTGTACACTGTGGAAAGCAGTATAGAGTTACCTCAAAAAATTAAAAATAGAACTGCCTTATGACCCAGCAATTCCACTTCTGGGTATTTATCCATAGAAACCCGAATACTAATTTGAAAGAATTTATACAGCCCTATGTTCATTGCAGGATTATTTACAATAGCTAAGATTTGGAAACAATCCAAGTGTCCATCAGTAGATGAGTGAATAAAAATGTTATGGTACGCCCTGGGTGGCTCAGTTGGTTGGAGTGTCACCCATTCTCTCTCTCTCTCTCTTTCTCCCTCTCTCCCTCTCTCCCTCTCTCTAAAATATATCCTCAGTGAGGAATTTAAAAAAAAATCTGTGATACATTTACACAATGGAATACTACTTGGCATAAAAAAGAAGGAAATTTTACCTTTTGTGACAGCATGCATGAACCTAGAAAGCATGATGCTAAGTGAAATAAGCCAGTCAGAGAAAGTACCATATGACTTCACTTATGTGTGGAATCTAATAACCAAAATGAACTAACATGCAAAATAGAGATATAGACTCATAGATAGAGAGCAGGCAGACAGCTGTCAGGGGTGAGAAGGGGGTGTGGAGGAATTGAGCAAAACAGAAATAAAAGAGAGAAAGAAAAACTTATGGGCTTGGACAAAACAATTTAATCCTCCCAACCTAGGAGGCAGGTGCTATGGCCATTCCATTTTACTATGTGGAAACTGGGACACAAAGCAGTTAAGTCAGTTGCCAAGGTTACACAGCTGGTGAGCAGTGGAGCCAGGGTGCAGCGTGGACTGTCTGGCTCTACAATCTGCTCTCTCAGCCGCTATATGACACTGTCTCTCTAATGTCACTCATCATTCTTGCATGAATGGCCATTACAATAGCTAAAGTCAAACTGAAAACATTCCTTCATCATTATATTTGAAAACCAATTATAAATGTTTCCTAGTTTGTCTGGCTTTACCTTTAAATATTACATTTAAATTATATTATCCAGAAGTAAATAAAATTATATTTATAAAATAGGTATGGACAGAGTTTATTTCACAAGGTAGTAAACACTATAATGCTAAAATTAAATTTAACAGAATGCAAAATGTAAAGAGTGGACATCAAAAAAATAGGCAAAGTTTATATTGAGTTTGAAGTTATAATTTTTTAGTAAAATCAGACATTAGCATTAAACAAACAAATGGATAATGCTGCCATGAACAGACATTAAATCCCATTAACAAAGGCAACTATTACCTCCTAATGCAGTGGTTCTCAACCTTTTTAATGCCGTGACCCTTTAATACAGTTCCTCATGTTGTGGTGACCCCCAACCATAAAATTATTTTCTTTGCTACTTCATAACTGTAATTTTGCTACTGTTAATGAATTGTAATGTAAATATCTGTGTTTTCCGATGGTCTTAGGCTCTACAGCAGCGATTCTCAACCAGTGGGTCGCGACCCACAGGTTGAGAACCGCTAGCAGGTTCGCCTAAGACCTAATGTGACATTTCCATGTAGAAATCGTCCTTGATAAATAAGTCGTAGGATATTTGGGCTGCTGACCTGCTCTTCTTCCCAGTCTGAAAAGAACCAATGAACTTGTTAAGTATTTCAACGCATAATTAAAATACTACTGCATTGTTCTAAACTTCTGATCAAATCAAATAGGATACATCAAGGAACACACTTGGAGCTTCCACTTCAGTAAAAGCAGGCACTACTCATGCAATCACTGCGGTCTCGGTTCTTGTTAGTTCTTCGCCTTAAATAGTCAGAGCTGCAGAAAGACTAGTTTTTGCTTTTTAAGAACACTAACATGTGCCAAAATAGAGTCCTGAAGTTTAAAATTTAAAAAAAAAAGCTGCAAAAAATCTAATCACAGGTGAAGAGAAACATCATTTGAAAATTTATTTCAATTACCAGTAATTAACAGAGGATATTATAATATTCCAATATTTGTACCTGTTTAAATATATAGTTGAGGCTAGAAATAATGTTTAACAAAGGCTTTGAAAAGAATAAGTATATTGAAATAGAGAATAACAAAAAAATTATATATTAGTAAAACTAGAGAACAAAAATTTTAAAAGGAGAATTTTTAAAAATTGTGTTTACTTTTGGACAATGGTGACTTATTACTTTATTGTCTTTTTGAAGCCATTTGATAAACATTACAGAAGACACAACTTTAATTCACTTTACCCAAAATACTCAGGAGAAACTTGAAAAATAAACAAACCATATATTAGAAGGTACTGTGAAAGCTAGGGAAGTGCACAATGAAAGTCAAAAGACAAACTGGTGGGCAGGATGAGTAACAGAATAGTTCATTTTAGTGTGTAACTTATGAAACACTACTCTGCTAAAATGATGGTGTAAGGACACTGGCATGTGATAGGATATGGGGTTAGTAATTTTCTCTAGCTTGTGGATATAATTAAGCTCTGATTTTAATAGAGATTTGAGATTTCCATCACTATCTTTCTCAACAATTCTAGTATGATGTGTTTGTTTCTTACAGAAGCTCCTATTATCAGATGATAACTCTCAACACATACACTAGTTTAAAATATCCCGGAGAGGAAGTGATAGAAGAGAAAGTGGATAATCCGTAGAGCACTTTCCTTTTGCCTTGTGTGTGTGTGTGTGTGTGTGTGTGTGTGTGTGTGTGTGCTTAAAGTAATAAATAAGAATTTGATAAAACCAGCGCCTCTCAGTGACTCAGCACAACAAACTGGATAGTGAAAAAGTGAATGTAATTCCCACCCACCACCCACCCCCGCCTCCCTTTCCCCGCCCCCTCCCCTAGACTCCTCCAGCCTTTCCTTCTGTCCCTCTCACCTCCCCCTAGCATACCTTCACTCCTTCTGACTCTAGAGTTCCTAGATGCCTCATCTTCTAGAAGATACAATTTAGAACTAGATTTTTAACTTAAATATTTTATATTTATATAAAATGAAAATTAAATTATTTATTTTTATTCCTTGCATTATCTGAAATTGCTGACTACAACTGGCAGACTGAGAAAAGGCCAGGCTCAAAAACTTTTTTTATAGAAATAAATACCAAGGACTGATATAATCAATTTCCAATGCTGGTTGATGGTTCATTCATTTGAGAAACTATTTATGGCAAATACATGCACTTGGGTCTTATCTTTGTTTACCATTAGTCGGGATATTATAAGGAATTAAAACTAATTTTAATATCCAAGTCAAACAATTATGCAAATAAAATTATTTCTTTTACCTCAAGTTATAATGTGGCCCAAATAAAATAAATTTTTTAGAGGGATTACCATTTTTGTCTTGTGTAATCTTTTCTACAATATCCATAGTCAAAAGTTATCTATCTTTACCCTCCTTTTCCTCCAAAATCACAAAAGTAATGTTGTGTCATACTTAGTAAAACATCACTACTAGAAAGGTATTTCAAAAATGCTTTTCATACTGACAGCTATCTGTCCTGCCTGGCTCCTGGCTATGAGGAAATTCCAATATCCCAAGAGCCCCAAGTTTAGCCCACTTCATCTTTTCTGAAATTCCTTCTTACCTATAACCTTTAGCTTCAGTAGCTCCCTGATTCAGGACTAACACTGCCTTGACCCTTGGTTACCAATGAGAAGAAAGATCTAGTTATTTGATCTTTCTTCAGTGTTTCTTAAACTCAGATCTATGAATCCACAAAGACATGTTCTTTAGGTCTGAAAGTCCTCTTCAAGAATTTTTAAATTGTGTTTTCATTGTACTGATAATCTGGAATAGAGTACCTAGATAATTCAAATAATCACTTTATAACCAAGAATACAGCCTTGGGATTTTAAAGCCATGTATGTGTTTAAGTTCATGATTGAACTGGTGCCAAGTAGGACTTAACTTTTAATTGCCAAGGGGCTAACAACGAAAGAACAGAGGTTGACTTAATACATAATCAATCAATTGTTGTTGAGTGAAGGCTGAATGACAATTTGGTACACTGTGTGAATGAAGGTTTTGTGGTGACTGGGTCCTCATTCCCCAAGCAAGAACACATGCACGCCAACTCAACAACCATACTTACGGTGTAAGCCTTAAGTTGGTTTTAGTAAAAATACATCATAGGGCACAATAATGTTGTTAATTTGAATATTATTGGTTTTAGAGTTATGTTTGCATTTTTCTTGTGGATCTGTTTTAGTTTTATGGTTGTATATGAGTTAATAAGGATAAAGAGTTAAAACTGGATTTTATGTTTCTATCTTTAAGATAAACATTATGATAAAAATAACTTATTTCAGCACAAGGAAATTTACAAGAATTTTTTTCCTCTAAAAATATATTATTTAAGGTTGAGAGATACTGATGTAATTTATTCATTTGTATACACCATGTTCTTTGTTGTAACAAGTCTTGTCCTTTAAAAGTCCAAATTGCTTTGGCCAGTACAATTAAGTGAAATCAGCTGAAACAATCATATCATTATGGTACATGCCATAAAAGGGTCAAGATGACGTTTGGAAAATTCAAAGGAAGCACATAACCTAAGATTCACTTTAAGATAGCAAGACAGTCTTATTACACAGAAAAGAGCCAGAGAAAGGAAGGAATGATACACGCACACCCTCCAAAAAAATTCTGGTGTCATGAACACTGGCTTAAAAATGCAAAGTACAAATGGACTTTATACCTTCTTGACCTTGTAGTAGTTCAGAGAACAAATAAGTGACATGAATTAGAAATTAACTTTGTGTCAAACACAATTTTAAATAGGCTATGTGAACAGTTAGCAGCTGTGCGTCACTGCAGGTTGCCCAGGACCAAACCAGAGGGAGTCGGACCTGCATTACCACCATTTGTCCACCATCCAGAACTGTAATGTCAGTGCTGACATGTACACATAAGGAACTGTTGGACATTGAAATTGGGTCTCAAAAGAACTGTTGGCCCAGAAAGAAACTCACTACAGACTGATTCATTTGCATGTCACCATAACCATTATTGCCTGTCTCATTTTCAGTTCTTATAAGTGTATTTCTAATAGCACATGATCTCACTCATCTAGTGGAAATAATGAACAACGTGGACTGATGAACAAGAACAGACCCAGAAACAAGGAGGCATGATCAGACTGTCGGGCCTCAGAGGCAGGGGAGGGGAGGGTGGGGGTAAAGGGGAGAGATCAACCAAAGGACTTGTGTGCAAGCATATGAGCCTAACCAGTGGTTAAGGACAACAGGGGGGTGGGGGCATGTGTGGGGAGGGGTGTGGGATGGGGATGGGGGGATGAGGACAAATATGTGATACCTTAATCAATAAAGAAATTTAAATTTAAATAAATAAATAAATAAATAAATAGGCTATGTATAGACCAAAGAGAATCTAATCTAATAATAGACAAATATGCAAATTGACCACACCTCCGACACATCCACAAGCCATGCCCACAAACCACGCCCACCATCCAATCAGAGCGAGCATGCAAATTAACCCAAACCAAGATGGCTACAGCCACAGAGAGCAAGGTTTCCTAGGTAACAGAGGAAGCCAAGTTTTCTGCCAGCCGTTGCAGGCCTAAGCCTCCACTCAAGCTACAAAGTTTCAATTATAGAAGGTAAACAAATTCAAACAAATGGCGGCAGAATGGAGCTTGAGAGAGCAGGCCAGGGTTGCTGCCGGCAACAGGGGAAGCAAAGCTTTCCACACACCCTGGCCAGGCCCACCTGCTTAAGGCAACAAAGTTTCAATTATAATCCCAACACAATGGCTTCGGGCCTCGGAGGGAGCCCCAGGCTTGGCTCTGCTCCAGGCTACAAAGTTTCAATTGTAGAAGGAAAATAAATTCCAGATACCAGGGCCTCTGCTTGCATTGCCAGGGGGCGTGGCCGGCCTGCAAACCACCACAGGCCCCTCACTTAGGCCGCCCCACGCCCCAAGGGTACCCCACCCTGATCAGGGACACCCTTCAGGGCAAACCAGCTGGCCCCCACCCCTGTACCAGGCCTCTATCCTATCTAATAAAAGAGTAATATACAGATTGATCATCACTGTAACACACAATATAGCTGCCCCCATGTGGTAAAGATCCTGCCCCCATGTGGACACAGGATGGCCACCACAAGATGGCCAGCAGGAGAAGGCAGTTGGGAGGCACCTGGCCTGCAAGGGAGGGCAGTTGAGAGGGATCAGGCCTGCAAGGGAGGGCGGTTGGAGGTGATCAACCCTGCAGGAGAGGGCAGTTAGGGGTGACCAGGCTGGCAGAGGAGGGAAGTTGGGGGCAAACAGGCTGGCAGCAGAGTGGTTAGGGGGTGATCAGGCTGGCAGGCAGAAGCGGTTAGGGGCAATCAGGAAGGCAGGCAGGCAAGCAGTTGGGAGCCAGCAGTTCTGGATTGTGAGAGGCAGGCAGAAGTGGTTAGAGGCAATGAGGAAGGCAGGCAGGCAAGCAGTTGGGAGCCAGCAGTCCTGGATTGTGAGAGGGATGTCCAACTGCCCGTTTAGGCCCGATCCCAGGGATCGGGCCTAAACGGGCAGTCGGACATCCCTTGAGGGGTCCCAGATTGGAGAGGGTACAGGCTGGGCTGAGGGACAACCCCCCTCCGTGCACGAATTTCGTGCACCGGGCCTCTAGTGTATTATAATCTGTTAAGGTAGTTTTTCTTTCCCTTTACTTTGTATCTCAGTATAAATGGTTTTACTTACATGAAAGTGTATGTTAGCTGCATTGTTTCTTACTTTTACAAAATAGTTTTCATTTACATCAAGCAGTTCTAAGTCAAAAACAGGGACTTGGCATAGAGACTCCTTTACCATTTTGCAGTGAGGTAGCTGAAGAGCAGAATAGGGAAGGTGATACAGTGGTCCCCTTTACCTTTGAGCTTTATACCCTCAATTAACTGTTCTTTTATCTCTTATATATTTAACACTTTTTCAAAATATTTGTGAAATAAGGGCATGGAGAATTAACATTATTCAATCTCAATAGGAAAAACACCACTCACCCATTGGCCAGTTGTCATACACATGCTTGGCAATGTCAGAAGCAGAGTCATTTGGAGAAAACAGGAACTCTTTTGTCTTCCCGCTTACCAAGATGAGACACAAATTGATCTGAAAGAAGACAATGATGCTCTTAATATAAACCTTGACATTTTAAAGTTAAACATGACAGTTTTTCATTTCAATCACATTCTTAATTATTACCATTTTCTCATCTTTATTTACTTAAATTCTGTAAAAAATGATTTTTAGAGAATGGGTGATATTATTTCTAATATTTAATATATATGAGGTGGAGCAGATATATTTGCCACAATACATGAACAAAAGAAAACCAAAATTTATTATGCCTTTAAATTGAATTATTTCAACAATGTTCAGAATTGGACTTCTACAGGTTATCACTATTACTATAGAATACATATTTTCTATTGAAAAAATAATTTTTTAAAAAATGGTGCCTCTGCAGATCACTTCACTAAACAGAAAAAAGAAATTTAATTGATAATCTACTTCTTATTTTTTTAAAAAGAGAGAGAAAACAATAAATTAAATACAACTTTTTATTCTATTCTAATTTGTACAGAAACAAATTAACCAGAAACTACAATTTTAAAGAACTTTATTATGGTTAGTAAAGGAATCAATGATAGCAGTTACTTTAATCCCAAATGCATGGTCAGATTTTCTTGGGAGGAGGAGTAGTTATCTATGACAAAGAACACAGACTTACCCTCAGTGAAAACCTAAGGCGAATAATAGAATTAACATTTTTGAGATCCACTGGATTTACATTTTCAAGTTAAAATATATTTGCTTACATGCCATTCTTAACACATTTTCCAAAATTTCACTTTTTAATTTTAATCTTTACTCATTCATTTTCCTGTAAGTTACAAAAATACAAGCATGGTTTTTCTATACTTCTGGCCCTCTATTAAGAGAGCAAAGAAGACCTTCCTAAGAGTTGGATCTGCTCCAGAGCAGAGCCCTGGACTAGCCCAGCATCTTTTTATATAAAGAACAGAGATTGCCATTGTGCCCAATTGAACTGTGCCAGTTTCCAGGTTACCCAAGCTCTCATCTGCAGTTTCCAATATTTTTTCTAATAAAAAAATATATCAGCAAGTCTGTAAGAAGGCAAAGACTACAAATGAATAAATCGGTGCCTGCTGCAGCACCATCAAGACAGCAGGGCACTGACCTACCATCTACCACCACCATGGCCAGTGCCACTCCCAGCACTTCACCACTTTGGAAATGTGTTAAAAGTTATAAAATATCTCACCTAGAAAGAGGCTGGCCAGGGCTTCCCAGGGCACAGGGGAATTCAGAGCCAGATTAGCAGCCAGCTATAAACCTGGAATATAGCATTAAAGTGTGGACACTTCACCAGAAAGTCAGGCACTGCTTTGTAGAAGGGGCACCAAACGCAAGCCCATGATGGCAGCCAGGTGGCCTGAGAGCTGCGGCTCCTGGGAAAGTGCCCGTCAAAGGGCATCACTGCTGGACAGGTGCCTTCTGCAGGGAGGGGTGATGCCGAAGCTCCTGTGACGGCTGCGAGCAGGGTCCTGGCAGGAACCACACTCGCCCTGGGAATAACTGAGGCAGGGCTTCAGGTCAATAACAAGTCCACAAAAGAACATCCAAACCCATAGAAAAAATTTATAAGAGTTTGTTTGAGCCAAAATTTTTATGACATGCCCCTAGCTAGATCTCAGCAGACTGAGGAAATGCTGTGGAAAACGCAGTTTTGCTGTTTATTTTATGCAGTAGAATCAAAGGAGAAAACATAAGGAAGTTACGTGAAATCCATCCATGGTATATTAAGGAGGAGGTAGAAAGCAAATGGGGAAGTCTCTAGGGTCAGATAAAAAGCAAAATGGAGACACACATATTTCTACAACGGTGGGTGCAGAAGAGTTAACATTTAACATTTACAGCACACAGAGATGGTATGTGGGCAGCAAGATAACAATGAGAAGCTCTGCAATCTTATGCTCTGGTGCCTGAGGTTATGCCTTCTCGGGGCCTGGAAAAGAAAATTACTCTGACATTTGAAAGGTATGTTATCCTAGATGCAAAACAGTGTACAGGGCTCACTTAAGGCAAAGATTGACCTTTTACTAAGGAAACTACAGGCCTGATACGTGACTATCCACGATGACCTGTCCAGTTGGAATTTATGACCAGACCATCCTATGTGGGCTTGTCATGCCTGTTGAGTAACCACCTTAACTTGTTGGGTCTGCTATGTTGCCCTCTTTTTGTTCAAGACAGGGACACAGTGAACCCCTGCCTGGTCCTGCACAGGCCAGGAGGTGTGTAGCGTGGCTGCTCCCCTGCCCGAGGCCCAACACTTTAATATTGACAACTCATTCCACATGGCCAGAAAGAGCCCTCTGAGGGCAGGTTTGGCCCATTAGCCTTCAGTTTATGACCTCTGCTTTTTTTTTTTTTTTTTTTTTAGATATTTTTATTGATTTCAGAGAGGGAGAGAGAGAGAGAGAAACATCAATGGTGAGAGAGAATCATTGATCAGCTGCCTCCTGCACACCCTCTATTGGGGATTGAGCCTGCAACTTGGGCATGTGCCCTTGGCCAGAATCAAATCCGGGACCCTTCAGTCTGCAGGTCGATGCCTTATCCACTGAGCAAAACCGGCTAGGGCTGCTTTTTTTTTTTTTTTTTTTTCAAGTAAACTTTTTATTGAAGTGGAATGCATGAAGCAAGTAAAGCCATTAAAAAAATTTTTTAATAAAAGAATATATGGTATTTGGTGTTTTTCTATCATTAAATGTGACTTCAAAATAAACTTCTCTTCTGGTTGAAGTTAATTTTCAAAAATGAAAATAGCCTTTTTAAAAATTATGAAAGCAACATTAACTCATTTTCGAAAAATCTGATAATAGAGACAAGTATAAAGAAGATACTGTTCTACACCTGAAATGAACACAAGCTATATGTCAATTATACATCCATTTAACAAAAAAGAAGGTGGTAGAAATCAAAGTAGTCTTTCAGTGAGAGATGCCCAAATGTGTTAGAATGTAAAGAACCAGATAATAAGATCAGGGCTTCTGACCCAGTAAAGTAACCTTATGTTTGGGTTAAAGAATTAGGAAAGTTCTTAAAGTTCCTCCTGCTTGCAAATGTTAGAATTCTAAGAGGAAATGCTTAAAGGATTTCTGAATAATTTTTAGGTTTATAACCAGCAATGACTAATCTATTTCGAATGAAGTTTAATTTTTTTAAATGAGTTTTGAGACACATTTTCTTCTTTTTTGGGGGAGGGCTATTGACTTCAACTTTGTAAAAGGAAATTCAGATATACACTACAGTGGTCATTTCTATAATAGACTTATGGTAAATACAGTAAAGATAGCCCTAGCTGGTTTGGCTCAGCGGATAGAGTGTTGGCCTGCAGACTGAAGGGTCCTTAGTTCGATTCCAGTTAAGGGTACACACCCAGGTTGCAGGCTCGATCCCCAGTGGGTGACATGCAGGAGGCAGCCGATCAATGATTCTCTCTCATCATTGATGTTTCTATCTCTCTCTCCCTTTCCCTTCCTCTCTGAAATATAATAAAGAGGTGGTATGCAAATTGACCCTCACGCCATAATGCCATCACAAGATGGGGGATGGCGGCCGCTTAGCACAACCTGGAGGTGGGGCCTCCGGGCGGCACTCCAGGACTCGGGGCTGTCCCGTGGCACGGGGGGGGGGGGGGGGGGGAGGAGGTTCCCGGGTCTCGCGCGATTTTGTGCAAAAGGTCACTAGTGTATATATATAAAAGAATGATATATAGCTCCTAACATCAGAGAAGCAGCATTTGAAATTGGATACTCATGCTGGGGAATGATAGGTTTCTTTTATTATGATTATGACTGGCTGCACTGTTTTGAAAAATGTCCAGAAATTCTTTAACACTCTGCTCCCCAAAGGTATAGCTGAATGTGGACAAAGTAACTCTCTTATAGCTCAAAGAATGAGGCAAAAGTGACATGGTGTGACCAATGACACTTGGTCACAGAGCCATGGCAGCTTTTCCTTGCTTTCTCTTGTGAATCACTCACTCTGGGGGAAGCCAACTGCAATGTTGTGAGAACACCAAAGGCACTACTCAGCTAAGCCACTCCCGCATCCACACAGACACTAAGTAGGATGATACCTTGTTTGGGTTCCAGTCGCTGAGTTTTGAGTAAGTGATTGTGTGTCAGTAACTGTTACACTGGACATATCCCACGAAAATGCCACAAAGCATCAGACACACCCACAGCAAGGCCACAGGAAAAGCACTTCAGGTCTCATGTTGTTTCAGGAAACAACCTAAATTGGAATTATTGTCTTCCTTCATTTTCTGTCTCCTTTATTCTATGTCTGAAGGGTGCACGCCCAGATAGACAGAAGTCACAATTTAGAGGAGAAGACATCCATAGTCATTCATTTGTCCATTCAGTAAAGACTTTCTGAAAATCTGATGTGTGTCCGGCACATTTTCTTTTGAACTACAAATAAAAGTAGCTATATGAAGTATGGGGTGGAGGTATAGAGTATGAATCTTCTTACAAGTTTCATCTTCTGCTTTGTTGACCAGTGAAATGATCCCTCAGGCTGCCTTTTTGTCCCTAAGCAGATATTCTAGGTCACGCATGTCAAACTTGCGGCCCAGCCAATATAACGGTATGTAAGAATCGTTTTAATAAAAATTTTGTTAATTAATTTTTACAATATCCAGTTATACATAATTATTAATAACTAACTACAACATTCGCTAATGACTGATTACTATAATCGTGTTGCATTCATTTCCCTTACGCGCCTTACGCACAGGTGCCCCATTTCTCTCCACTAATATTAGCAGTGACTATTTTAGCAGCCAATTGCCACATCATTAGTCTTGTACTGACTTGTTTGGTGCATGCAATAGGAATATTTCGCTTTCAGAGTACAAGAAAAATAGGTTTATTTGTGTTACACTTATTAATTTGTACAGTTATTCAGTGTCTGGTAAGTTAATGTCAAGAAAAAATATTAATTTTTATTAAAATGTACTATTATTTTATGTTAACTATTATTCATTTATTTCAGCCCTTTGTATTCAGCATGTCTCTATCGAAATAAATCTACATTTATATGAAAATTCAAGCTTTTGTTTTTTTTTTGCGGCCCACATAAACTTAAACCGTGTTTATTTGGCCCGTGTTAGCCTTTCAGTTTGACATGCTCGCTCTAGGCTGTTTGCAGTAACTGATAAGAGGCAGTCCTGCCATCAGTACCCCTACCTGGGCAGAGGGTCCCTATCTGTATTGCCGCCAGAGACTCTGTCTACAGCCGTCTGGCCCCAGGGGTGAGCATCTGATGGACGAATGCATAGCCTGCCTGAGGCCACCTTCGGTGGAGCTGGTCACTTCAGTGTGACATTTGGGGTTCCAGCTCACCCAGAGCCCTGACGCGGGTGCTTCCTCATTCCTCTGCTCAGTGTGAGTGAAAGGCTGCCAGCACCACTCTGGACCTGGCAGTGAAGTGGGGCCTCCCTAGTAACATTTAAAAAGTGTGCTTCCACTTTTTATTATCTATCTAATAAACACACTTGATCTGCATCACACCATGGATACAAACTGGAGGAAGATCAGGGTCAAACACACTGCTGTTGAGGCAGGTCACGAAAAGTGCCTCTTCAGTCCAAAATACCGACTCCTTGTTGCTGGGCTCACCTATGGCCCCCATTATCACATCCTAGTACCTGGAACTTGATCATCTGACCTTATATGGCAAAGAGACTTTGTAGAAGTGACTAAGTTATGGATCTTGAGATGGAGAGGTAGTTCTATAACCACCAGTGCCCTTATAAGAGGGGACATTTGACAGTCGCACAGATGAGGAAATGTAACCACAGAAGTGGGTGTTGACAAGTGCTGCAGCCAGGAGCCAGGGAATGCCACAACCTCCAGAAATGGAATAGGAATAGGTCTTGCCCTTGGGCCTCTGGTAGGAACTAGCCTTGCCAACAGCTAGGTGTCATCCCAGTAACACTGACCTCAGACCTCTGCGCCCAGAGCTGTCTGAGGATAAATCTGTGTTGTTGTAAGGCACTGCGTTTGTGGTCATTTGTATAGCAGCCTCAGGAACTAATGCACTCCCTCTGGCCAGTATCCCTTTCTCAGGTACGTCCCCAGGCACGGAGGTGTTACAGTCCCTGTTTCCACCTAGCCCACCAGCAGATCTGACAGCTGGTCCAAAACTGGCAGAAATTCAAGTGCCATCTCACTGCTTACTTCTGCCTTTTATACCTCTTGATGGAGAACCTCAGCTGATCCCTCCTGTTCCTCAGCTTGGTGTCCCCTCACACCTCATCTTTCAGATCTCATCTCAACTACTTAAAAAAACACGTATAGAATTAAATGTAGAAAGTCAATGAGAGTGAAGACTTAGTCCTTTTGTGTTAAATTTAGGTTTTATATCCATTGAAAATTTGTATGTGTATGGGTACACACACACACACACACACACACACATATATATATATATATATATACATATTTCCCTTTAAGTCAATGTTGTGGGCGTATAAGTAACATATGATAAGTCTATTTTAAGGTGCAGCTTATTGAATTTTGAAAAATGTCTATACTTGTGTAGCCACCAGTACAGTTTCCTTATCTGTTTTGCAGTCACTCCTTCCTTAACCTGACTCCAGGCAATCCCTGACCTGTCTTCTATCAGTGTCACCTCCTGGGGGATTGTATGTTTGTCATCTTTAAGGGAATCTGGCATATTAAAACATCTGGCAAAATAGGTTTTTCACGTAAAATGTTTTCAGTAAAATGTGTAATTAATTTTAGACTTGTAGTTAAAATGCTTAAGAGCATATGAATGAGTTTATAAATGATATTGGAATATATACAAGAATTTGAAAGCTCCTATATTTATTTAAAACTTTGATTTATTAGAGTTTTTAAAGAGTTGTTACGAATATCAGAAGAAAATGTTTAAAATAAAAAATTTTTATTTAGAAATACTAAAGAATTAAATAAAGTATTAATAGGGAGAAAAACCTAAACTGAGAAGAGACCTAATCTCATCAGGTTAATTTTTTTAAAGACTGTTTGAATTGCATCCACAGTTCATATTCTAGGTGTTCTTGTATGAGAACTCTATGATGAAGCCATTTACAGATCAAAGAAAGCCAGGGAATATCTGAATATTCCGACTTGCTATTTTTACCTCTCTCTCTCTCTCTCTCTCTCTCTCTCTCTCTCTCTCTCTCGCTTTTAATTTAAGATATCCTTTTGTCAGTTTCATGGGGGAAAAGGAATAACTCAGCAAATAAAATTTAAAAAGAGAAAGTGATTTTATAAGAGATTATTTCTAATTTAAAAAGTGGATTTGAGGATTTGGGTTCTGTGAATGTAGTGATGTGTGAAAGTGACCTTAACTTTTACAGAGTGTGCAGTGCCAACTGGATAGCTGGGCTTCTAAATGCAGGGATGGAAGAACATAATTGCCTTATATATGACAAATTAAAAATATGTGTAAATATCGTAGGTATAGCATTTGGGTTTTATAATAAACTTAGGGATAAAAAAGAATCTTTTACATTGAGAGAAAAATCGTTTCAGTGAAATTTCCAAATAATTAACAGGTTAGAAAAAATAATATCTGGAATCTGGCCCAAAGGGAGAGGCGATTTCTGTTTCTCTTGACATTTGGACGTTTACAATGATGGGTTGAACGGGAGTGAATGCACAGACTTTTATTTACACTTTAGAAAGCTACTGGGCTGCCCACTAAAAATAGCAAGTCGGAATATTCAGATATTCCCTGGCTTTCTTTGATCTGTAAATGGCTTCATCATAGAGACTGACTTTCTCACTTCTCAGTGGGAGGGAGAAGGAGCCCCACTTCAGGGTCACGGATCCCTCAAAGGTGAGCTTTGTAAGATGAGCTTTCATTTTTCACAAGAATTGAAATTAGAACATTCACCTGCAGAAATCCCATAGGCACTATTGCAGAATTTGATTTCTGTATAAATGACAGGTTTGTCAAGGTGGTGAATCTAATTTACATCCTTCCCAGGCTTTGAGTGGGCCAAGTAGACTGTGGTCAACTGAATGTGGCCTCTTTGTGACATATAGGAATAAAACCCTATTTTAAAAGGCAAAAACACAATTACAGTGCCACTCACTCCTCCAACCCCACTCAGGATCAAACTGTGGTCCAAAAAGTTGGTCATCATTATTAACAGTCTCCAGGGTGGAACCTAAGAATCTGGACAAATTTGACACTCATTCAATGAGCTGCACTTTCCCTGCCTGGTAACTGCTATTGCGTCTTCTAAACAACCACAGCTTCACGGGCACAGGGCGGTTCGCACTGGGACTTCCTAGTGGCCGTTCCCAGCTGGGAGGACTCGGCTTCTCTGCCTCCAACCCGAGGCACCAGAGTGGCCGTACTTAGGCACCAGCCCTGGGCAAACTGAGACAACAGTCAATTAAACATCCTCCGGGGGGCTTACCTCCCTCTCCTTGTCCATCTGTCTGGGAAAGACCGCAGGACATGTGTCGGAAGTGAGCTTAGCTCCAGCTCGGGAGATGGTCAGCCGATACCACAGCCAGCTGAACACACTAATGAACTATCTGCTCACATTAATCATCGTCTTTTCATCACAACAGAATTGTCAGAAAATTAAAGGGATTCATGAAAACAAATGGATCAACTGACAGTGGGCGGCGTTCTGCTGAATAAGAACTACAAGCCGTGGCTGTTGGAGGTGAAGAGTGTGATGAGGACCACACTCAGCACCACAACTGCTCTTCGGTTCAGACACTGGCTGAGACAGAACAGCGTGTGTGCAGGACAGGAGATTCTGTCATCTTTCAGCCACACTCACCCACACCAAGAGCCTTCCCTGTCACAGCAGCCACCCGGGTGGATGACAAATCCGGCACTCGCACAAAATGACACATGCACTTACACAGGGAGTGAATGCACAGACTTTTATTTACACTTTAGAAAGCTACTGGGCTGCCCACAGAGAATGGTTAGGAAATATGAAGTTCATTTGCACTGTTAAAAAGGGGTAGTTTATTCATTCACCTGTATAGATAATTTTCCTGACAGCAGCAGTTAACTTTTAACCTCTCATTTTAGAACTTCGAGTATTTAAAGGCACTTAAGTTTTTCCCTGCTTTCATTTCGTTTTGTAACTTCTCATAGCAATGAACTGACTCATGAAGGCAAAGCAATTATTTTAAAATGTGGGCTTCACATGCAATTTCAGAATCTCAAATGACACACATAGGCTTGCTCTAAGTCTCCTTTCAGTGCAGTTTGGCAAATATCTGAAATGAACTTCAACTCTGAGTTAAAAGTACCAAACAGAGATGGGCTAAGTGCAGCTGAGGCCTTCTGGGCTGCCCAGAGGCTCCGGAGAGCTCAGGACAGAAAACCCGACGGCCCCAAACTGAAGTGGCTGCGGACACCTGCCTCTTTATCGTCGCAGGACAGTCCGCCACAGACAGAAACCCCTGAGAAGGGCTCCTGGCTCAGGGCTCCTGGGCACCGTGAATATCTTTAAAGGGCATCAGCCACTCTGCCCCATCCCCCGTAGAAAGCATTGTCGCCCTCCCCACTCCACCTCCAGCATTAAGGACAGAAGCACTGACAGGAACCTGACCTCTCGGGTGGTCTCCCCCCCCCCCCCACGCCAGTGCTCTCTGTCACTCTAGGCTCTCCAGCTGCTCAATTGAAGTGCACTTTGGTTTTGATGCTAGAAAAGTGGTCATCATAAAGCTCTCTGGGAGACCACACTAGATGGCCAAGTCATTGGGTCTGGCCTGACTGCGGCTGGCCTTACTGGCCTTGCTTGACCGTCTGGGGTCTGTGGGGAGCAAAGGCGGCTTGTGCATCTCCACAGCGGGGTCGCTGCCTGCTGCCGCTCAGCAGGAGTCACTTCCATCCGCTCTCTCCCAGGACGCTGCTGTCCCCATTCTCCAACACGACAGGTTCCTTGCTGCCTTCTCTGCCCTCCTGAGGGGTTTGCAGGCGGCTGCCTGGAGGGGCAAAGGAGGAAGAGGTGGACACAGGGGGGACCTTCCTCACGGAACCTGCTGCCCAGGCTCCTGGTGGCCCAGTTCTGCTCTGTCATTATCAGGTGGTGGCTGCTGTGGTGGAATTTGTCAGGGTGGCCCTTCCCTGTGTCTGGGAAAGAGCTGCCATGTTGAAGTCTGTTGCCGGTGGAGGGCCCTGGAATAATAATGACTGTTGCCCATCCCAGGGAAGAGACAGTGCGTGCAGTAGAAGGGCGCCCCATAGTGCCGGTGTCTGTGGCCTAGTGGGAGGGGAGTGGGAGCTCATCCCCAGAGATCATGGCCCCCACCCTGGATTCAGCAGTGTCTGGGCCATAGTGGTTGGTCATGCCCTGTTTAAGCTTCTTCCAGCCCAGGTGGTATATCTCCAGCACGTTGAGTAAGAGGGACAGGCAGGCGACGACCAGCATGAAGATGATGAAGACGGTCTTCTCTGTGGGCCTGGAGATGAAGCAGTCCACGATGTTGGGGCAGGGCCACCGGTCACAGTGGTAGAGTGGCTTCAGTTGAAAGCCATACAGATAGTACTGTCCAACAATGAATCCCACTTCAAACAGCATCTTAAAGATGATGTTGAATATGTAGGTCCGGAGCAGGGCGCCTGCAATTCGGACCTTCCCCTGGTCGTCCCGCACTAGGGGCTTATCCTTCTGGCCGGGGTCGCTCTCTCCCTTTGCCTGCTCTTCCTCCCTGCCTTTCTTCTTCTCCTCCATGCGCATGATGTGCAGCACGTGCCCCAGGTAGATGAGGGTGGGCGTGGACACGAAGATGATCTGCAGCACCCAGAAGCGGGTGTGGGAGATGGGGAAGGCTTTGTCGTAGCACACGTTCTCGCAGCCCGGCTGCTGCGTGTTGCAGGTGAAACCTGACTGCTCATCTCCCCACACCGACTCCACCCCGGCTCCCAGCAACAAGATTCGGAAGATGAACAGGACCGTCAGCCAGACCTTGCCTATAACCGTGGAGTGCTCCTGTGCAGTATCCAATAGTCTCCCCAGAAGGCTCCAGTCTCCCATTGCTCCGGACTGCCAGCCTGTAAGGGAACATGCTTGTTAATAATCAGGTAGGACAGGTGAGCTCAAATCCAACCATCTGTTCTTGTACAGAGAAGTTGGAATATAATGTAATTGTGTGGCTGCCCTCCTGCTTCCCAATGTGGGCTGTCCTGCAGAGCGCTTCACACAATGTGTATGTGCATCTGTGTATAGTGTACTCATGTGTGTACATCTGTATGCGTGTGCATTGTGTACTTGTCTGTGTGTGTCATGACACGTGGGTTAAACCAAGGCCTACAGCACGAATATAGTATTGTAGTCACCCTACAAAAGCATGGATTAAATGAGACAAACACAGGTTACTTGAGTCACTTCAGAGATGAGGAAATTGAGCAAGAAAGACAAATGACTTTCCTAAGGGACACGGACCTCTCCCAGCCTCCTAACTCCACCCTGGGCTCTTCCAGGCTCTGTCTCTGAGGCTTCCTGTGCAGCTGGCCAATTCCTAATCTCAGCTGTCCTGCTCACGTGAGGTTAGAGCAATGTTCTCCCAAATTGTGCCGTGCTCATTCCACCTTCATAACTTCTGCCGTATTAATCTGTTACCTTCTCCATTTTTTACTTTCCTTGTGAATCTTCCTCTTGGCAAATGTTACATAAATGGTTCAGTCTCTGCACGTCCTTGGGCAGGAGCCTGTGTCTCTGACCGTAAGGTGTGGTCCATGGTCATAGGCAGTGAACTGCCTCTCGGGTAGAGGGAAGTGAGACCCATGGGCCCACTTTGTGAAGGTGACAGTGCTCCTTGGACGCCGGGGACCAAGCCTACAAGGTGTCCTCCATGTGGCCTCTGCTCAAACAGGTCAGATGCTCCAAACTGGAACCAAACACAGCACCACTGTTCCCATGACCAGTCTGTGCAGTAAGGAACATGGGCTAGGCTGTGAGTATACACACAAGAATAAAGAAAACTCTACCATGTTGAATCTTAAAATGCTAACAATACTAATTTTTAGGAATTGGTTTGAAGGCAAATAAAGAAACAAAACTTTACTCCCCGTGATCTAAAAAAAATAGACAAATGTCAGTCTTCTTTTTGAGTAAACTTCCAATGCTTTGTTTTGGTCATTTGAGCTCCATAGAGAAATCTTAGTCTTCATGTATCCTACCAGCCTCCTTGTCCCATGTTATAACTGCCATCTGTTCTACTCTGCATGCTTTTAGACATTAACAAGTGTTCACTGAGAAACTTAATTATTGAACATGAAACAACCCACTCTCCAATGAAGGATGTCAGAAGTCAGGGAATTATTCTAGGTTACATCCTGCTTCTCCTCCAAGCTATCAATCCTGACTCCTACACAGACCCCACAACCATCCCACTGAGCTTGGAGGTATGCCATCAGCCCCAGACTGTCACAAGACCCCTAACTCTGCCCTTGGCCCTAGCCCCTCCCTCCACCCTGTTGGACATCTGCCTCTGGGACACAGGACAAGAGCCATGGCCAGTGTGCACCCCCCAGGAGGACCTGGTCCAGCACTCTGGGCACCAAACTTCCTGTGGGCCCTGAAACACGACCTTTATGCATTAGCACATGCTGTGTCTTCAACTTAAACATGGTCTCAATCTTGAGATCTATTTGTGGCGATGGGAAAACTCAGGAGAATATGGAGCTCTATAAGGGCAGAGAAGAAGTGTACTAATATGAAAAGGTATAGCTGGGGAGGAGTGGAACTGGAACTGGGCTTAAGGAGACATGGCTTTGGATAGAAGGGAGAGTGAAGGGAGTACCTTTTAAGAACAGAGCGAGGTTCCTGTGTGGTGGGAATACGTGTGATCGTGTGACTGACACAGGGCGTTGGATTAGAAAGCAGTGAATCCAATGGCTGCTTGTGCACATGGAGCTAGGCTGGGGCCATGTTTGCATACAGTAGGCATTCAGTAAGCACGGTGGTGCACATGAACCGAAGGACTAGAGAGCCATTAACCCACTCAGAGAGGGGAGAGATGCTGAAGTGTTGTTCAAGAAAGAAGGTGCCCACCTACAGCCCGCTGGGACTCAGGAAGGGTGTGGTGACCTTGGAGTGAGTGTTGAAGGCCAGGCTGGATGACCGGAGGGGCAAATGGAAAAGAGGAAGGACAGAGAAGAGAGACTTTCTGAAGACGAAAATAAAGCAGGGTGTAGTTTCTGAGCAGAGCCAGGGATGAGAGAGGTAGGAGTGAAAGAAGAGTCTTACATGCCTGAGCCTGGTGAGCGGGAAAGTTATGGGGGGATTCAAAGAGAAGGACATGGGTGCGGAGTGCGGATTTGAGATTGGAAGGGGACATGGGAACTTTGGTTTGGTGACTGTGTGGATTAAAAGCAGTGGTGGGAGATTTGAGTGAAAGTGTCCAGCAGGAAGCTGGAGACCTGGGGTTAGAAGCAGCTGGGCAGAGGGTCTACACGGGTAGCTCCTCCTCTTCCGGGTGAGAGCCACAGTGCTAAGAACGGAGTTTAGACAGACGTCATGGACAATGCAGCACAAGAGGTGAAGAAGATCAGAACAGACTCATTGCCCTTGGCACGTGTAAAGGTGGCCAATGTGTGGTGGGTGCTTCGTGAAGGACACGTGATCTGACAAGGTGGGTGAGGGCCTAAGACAGAGCAGAGCTGGAGACCAGAGAGTCCATAGTCTTTAAGTTTTATTAGGTTCTTGGACTTTGTGCCCTGAAAATTTGTTTTATCCTTTCATATTTTAGTTTCATTATTGTTTCTCCTAGTCATCTGGCAATGTTCTTTTAAAAAAGCCTAACCATGGGAGGTCAGGTAGATCCTGCATATTTGTAAAGATCAGACACCACAGAGCCAGCAGATGCAAGGAAACCGGGAAGGGCTGGGAGGAAGGTCACCCAGGACCAGGAGAGTCTGACTCCCCTGCAGATGCCGTTCCGATCTCAGAAGGCTTATTCCTTTGAGAGCAGTCATCAAGAATGAGAACTGGAATGGCCCAGAATTGAGGAGACAGATGGAGGACTTTGCAGAAAGTGACTAACAATGTCAACATTGTTCAGAGCCTTCCAGAAGAAGGAGCCCGGTGATCTCACAATAAGGAGGCCAAGGATGGACCTCAAGTGACCACTTAGTGGAAGGATAGGAACAAAACCAAAGTCTGGGCAAGGGATGAAAGAGGTAAATTCAATTTACTACTACTTCATATCTAAGATTGGTCTTAACTTTTTTTGTACTATTATTGGATTTTTATAGAAGTTAGAATCTCTAGAATGATTTAATAACATTTAGTTCTACATTATACACAATATGTGTTACTAATTTATTAATGTGCAATACTGAATAAAATCCTCAAAATATGTATGTCCTATTTATTCTCTGCTAGCTGCATATTCAAGTAATGGTAACATCAAAAAACCTAATTTTTGTTTCAATACCTTGTATGTATGAGGCTTTGTAAAATGGCTATGATAAATAGATAATTAATTTTAAGTTTCCAATGTATAGTGTAAAAGTTATTTTAGTTAAGAAAATGAATATAACTTAAACTATAAGTAACATTCAAGGAATTCACATTCTCATTGGCAAACCATGAACTTTTATTAAATGCCCTTATTCAAGACAGTTTTGAGCCGGTTAAACTTTGCTGGTTACCCTACACCGCACTGTCTAGTAATTATAGTAGTGAAGCTTCTGAGAATTACTTCACAGGAATACCTGTACCCCTTTTATTAGATGTTCATCTCAAAGTGAACTCAACAGTTGCACCCATGAAATATGGGCCAAATTAGCTAATGTTTACTTTGAACACACTGACCTTTGGGAAATGAATTCCCTTTTCCTCTCTAAACTTTTACTGTCTGTGTTGCAATATTTGTCATAGCACACGACGGTCTGCCAGTGAAGTGACACACATATCATAAGTCAACATCATTTTGACCTTTTGGGTCTGGGAGACCAATGCACAATTCATGTCTCGGCTATTTGTATATAACTGTTTTTATTTTTTTCCTTTTTGTTGAATTTATTGGGGTGACACTGGATAACAAAATGATGCAGCTTTCAGGTTCACGGTCCCACAACACATCATCTGTACACTGTATTGTGTGTTCACCACCCCAAGTCAAATTTCCACCCCGCCTAGATCCTCCTCCACCTCACTTCACTCCCTCTCTCCCCCAGAATCACCACACTGTTGTTGTCCAAGAGTTTTTTCTCTTTTTCTTTATTTTTTACTCAATGCTTCCACACCCCCACTCAGCCGCCCACACCCACAGCTGTCAGCCTACTTCTATCTATGAGTCTGTCTCTATTTTTGCTTGTTAGTTCATTCTGTTCATTACATTATATTTGAGTAAAATATATATGGTATATTTTGGTGATATCTTGACAAAATAAAAAGTGCGAACTCCACTAAAGCCCAGATGACAAATATTCATGACTAGGAGCTCTGCATCCGAGGTGGACTTCTGTCCGCTAGAGCGGAGACAGCAAAGCAAGTGCTGGTGTGTCCCTGCCACTTGCTGGCAGGACAGCCCCGAAAAGACGGGATCACTGTGGTCAAATACGCCTTTCCCACTCTAGTACTTAAGCGCACAGTAACCAGCATTTAGGTCGAGAATCAGGTCCTTAAAGGGGTTTAAGAGGCAACATTGTCCCTAACAACACAAAGAAGCTGTGCAGAGAGCTGGGTGCTGCTAGACCAGCCCCGGGTGTCCCTCCCCGAGGCCCTGTGTTCCCTAAGCCTCCGGGGCTTAAATAGTCACTGGAGCCCTCAGACCTGAAGTTCTAGAGCAAGTCCTGCTCCCCCACCCACAGGGGAGACACCCCCATGAAATCATCCCCCACCACCAGCCTCCTGCCAATGCCCAGGAAATCTTCAGTCAGCAGGCAGCTCGGCTCTGCAGGGACGTCCAGCAGCACAGTAACCTCAATTAGCCGAAAGGACCCCAGAAAGTCCTGAACCCCGCTCACCGGCCCCGCTACCGCTACAACTTCCCAAAGGCTCCCCCCAGAATTCCCAGAGGCCGGTTCCCATTCAACTGACCCCGGCCGCCCCTTCTGGGTTCCGCCCGCACCCTGCGCTTACCCGCTACGCTGGCCCTCGGTCCCAGGTACAGCGCTCCTGCCGCTCCAGACGGGAACTGTCTCTACCTCTGCTGGAGCCTGGAGTGGCCAAGGAGGGCCAGGTGACACCAGGCCCACCACCGGCCACACCCCAGCCCACCCAGCCCCGCCTTGCGGATCCTCGCACCCTCCTCCTCCTGCAACTGCACCCGCATCCCCACCAGTACCCGCATCCCTACCCCACCTGCACCTGCATGACTCCACCCCATTCTTGAGACCAGCCCCAGCCCGCTCAGGCTCGAGGGCGGGGCCAGGTGCCTTGGTGGCTGCTCTGCCCCAACAGCGACAGCGGAGGGGAGGCCTGGGGGCACGACCCAGGAGTGGTCTGGCCGCAGGCGGCGGAGGCTGGCGACACAGTCGGGAGACTTTATTTTATTTTATTTTATTTTATTTTATTTTATTTTATTTTATTTTATTTTTTATTATTATTAATTGAAGTCCATAGTTTCTTCATATTTTCTTAGTTTTTACCTATTGTCCTTTTTTATTTTTTTAATGTTTTTATTGATTAAGGTATTACATATGTGTCTTTATCTCCCCATTGTCCCCCTACCCTCCCCCCAAACCCGCTCATGCCCTCACCTCACCCTCCTGGTGTCTGTGTCCATTGGTTAGGCTTATATGCATGCATACAAGTCCTTTGGTTAGCCAGCCCGGCTCCCTGGAGCACACGCACTGGGACCGCAGTCAGACAGGCCCTTGTGTGTTTAAGAACCTGTTCCGATGCGCTTGCGACCTGGCCCCGCTGAGGGGACAGGCAGGTCCTCGCGGTCACCCGTTCCCACTGGCCCTGGTGACCGTGCAGGAGCACAGCCTCCCCTGCTGGCCTCAGGGCAGAGGTTAACGTCTGCCTGCTTTCCTGCTCAGAGATGACATCCCGCACTTAGCTGGGGACCTGCGACGCAGGCCAAGATCAAGGAAGGACCTGCTTGGCTCTGCCAGCTCCACTGGCTCAGCTAAGGCCCCTCTGCGTGGCTTCGCTCCCCAGGGTCCAGCACGGCCTGGCCCGCAGGGTCTTTCGTAGGTATGAGGGGATGAACTTTGTTGGCCCTTCTAAAAGCTGAAATGAGCTCAGAGCTCCCTTCGTGAGTGGTGATTTACGGCAGGAATGGGGCAGAACTGGAGTGCCTGGTGCTTTAAAATCCCCATGGAGCAGCTTCCACGGCTGCTTTCATCAGGGCTGAGATCTGTTCAGATTAGAGTCTGCCTGCCCTGGAGAGTTACTGTCCAGCTGATCCCAGGAGAAAGAAAACCAAGCGCCCACAGGCACATCTGGAATCTCTTCTCTTGTGGAACTACATGGTGTGTGTGTGTGTGTGTGTGTGTGTGTGTGTGTGTGTGTGTGTGTACGCGCACATAGAAGGTGGTAGTTTTGTAGACTCCGTGTGTGTTTGTTTTTAAATTGAGAAATATCACTGGAGAAGATCTTCAAATATTTTTTATTCTCTCTGAGAAGCATGAGTACTTTCTATTTATTTTTTTGATCACAAGAGAACAAAAGTTCATAATACTTGTAAGTCTCCTTACAACTACTATTGTTATTCCTGGGGTAATAAATGGAAATAGAATATTGCCATTATTTTAAACTTTTCGTTAAAAAGACTTGCATTGAAAAGTAAATACAGAAGTATATAAAGTCAAAAGTGCGAGTCCCATTTCTCAGCCCTGCTTGGAAGTATCAGCATGAAACCTCAGTGTATTTCCTTCCAGTCTTTTCTATGCCACTGGGGGGTCTTCAGGAACACAAAGCTAAATCATGAAAGATGGCAGGCCTTTGCTAGGAAAAGACCAGAGACTAGTGGTGAGTTTGGCCTCTTTCGTTTCTTTGAGAAGCTGAGTAACCCATCCAGGGCTATATGCCACTTGGTCATGTGACTAGGTGACCAGTTTCTCAGACTTAAGGGCCAGAGTAGAACCAAGAATGATGGGGAGCTGCTCACTGCTGCCACCTGCTGTCTGCAAGGGTCACTGCAGGTGCTGCCTGCTCCCAGGTCCCTGGGGCTCCCTCAGGATGGCAGGGCCCAGCCAGCACCAGCCTCCTTAGGGCCCTCCTGCACCTGCACTGGCACACCCTCCCCCCAAAGTAAACCTCACCGCTCCATTGCTCTGGAGTTTGTATTTCCAAATGTAGCTATCTAGCCATTGTTGCTTTGTTAGGGTAACCATGAAAATGGAAAATAAAAACACATAAACATACACTCTCATAAGTGGTATAATGAGCAATATTAGCAAACTGCTATAATCTCATGGTTACAGTGAGTGGCTTGTCACCAGATTCTTAGGTTTCTGTCACCTGGATTTTGGAATCTCACCATCTAGGCCTGTAAATGCCACCATCCAATGATTTCTTGGTCATCACTCATCTGTGTGTGTGTGAAGGGAGATGACTTACTTTAAAAAGCATTTTAAATCATCTTCTCATATTAACACAACAACTCTTTAAAGATTCAGTGTTATTTAACTTTACTTCTCTTATATTGTTAATGTGAATGTACTTGAGAATGTACACTTGAAATTAGGTAATGTTATATATTTTGTGCTATGTATATTTTACCACAGTATTTTAAAGTGAAACAAGTCTGGCAAAGTCATTGAGGGAAGTAGAACCAGAAAATCACTCTGCCTGGCACACAGGTCTGTGTGGGTCCCTCCTGAAGACAGGAAGTGGTGGCAGCTGGCAGTCGGCTTGTATACGAAGCACTTTTCAGCTGAGTGAGACCCCAGGGTCAGGAGGAGGCTGGTTGTTTGTTCTAGGAGCCAAGACTAGGAGGTGTATTTAGAGTCTGGGTTGGATAAAAGGATACTTAGATCTTCTGTCATTAACTACGTCATTAAGGATGCCACTGCCCAGACTGGTATGGTCCTTTAGGAAGACTGGGGAGGTTATTCTCAAGCAACAATTTCAAACTATATTACCAACATCAATACTAATCTACTCTTTGTAAGCTTCTACCCAGCACCTTTACCTCTGAGAATTCAGGTAAGTCTTACACAACGCTTTGAGTTTGCTGGAATTATTTCAGGTTCACAGATAAAGAAATTAAGTTCCGAGCAATTAAGTGACCTCCCCCACAACTTATAATAAAAACCAACATTGCATAACTTTGTAAGTATTCAGGCTAATTTAAAAAGATATCAGTATGAGACAGTAGCTGGCACAGAGGCGACCTCGGTAGATTCCATTGTCCCTTCTCCAGCACATCCTGTCATCTTTATGAGGCTATTTAAATGGGAGTGATCTTCTCCAACATCACAGATGGGCAAACGAGGCTTCAAAGACCCAAAGGGCTTGTCTGAAGTAACACAACTAACAAGTGGCCACATTTGGGTTGGAACGATCTTGATCCTATTGTGACTTTGAAATGCATAATTCAGTTTGAATATATACCCAAGAGAGCTTTCATTTAACTTCTTAATTATTATTTTTCAATTAAAAGTGTTTAATGTTGACACTATTGCAGATGTTCCTCATTTTCTCCCTCTTTGCCCATCTCCATCCACTCCTGCATCTTCCTCTCTTGGCCTTCACCACACTATTGTCCGTGTCCATGGGGTGTGCATGTATGTTCTTTAGCTAATCCCTTCACCTTCTTTATCAAGTCACCGCCACCTCCCTCCCCTCTGGTACCTGCCAGTCTGTTCCATGTTTCCATGCTTCTGGTTCCATCCATGCATCAGTTTATTTTGTTCATCAGATTCCACATATTAGTGAGATCATATGGGATGGACCTGGAGAGTATTATGTCACCTGGTTAATTATTTTACACTTCCCTAGTCTTTCAACAGCTAATACACAATGTAAGTACATTCTCTGTTTTGGAAAGACTGTAGGACCAGTGACTTTAACTAGAGCTCGTTTGAGAGGGAAGTATTTTCCAAAAACCTCCCCGGTGCAGGGTCAGTCAAAACTACCTGTGTTTGAACACGAAATACTTATGCCAACACAAACAGAAGGAAGATGACTACCATGGCACAGGCGCTCACCTCCTGCTGTCTGGAGGAGGCAGCCACGGGGACAGAGAAGACAGGGGATGGGTCCTGTGTTCTGAGCTCTAAAAAGAAGGGACTAAGCTGTGCTCCTTAAATCCCCCTTAAATCACAGAGGCGCCTGGGGTGTGCCCTAATTTCTGATCTCAGGCTGGTGATTCACCACGTGGACTGGAGGCCTTAATTAATGGAGATCCTGGGTGTTGTAGGAAGTGGTGGTGACTCTGCGGGCATTTTTCCTTGGCCTGAGTCAGTCCAAATCACAGCCAATTCGGGGTAGGACAGGCTTGTAAAAGGGCGTGGGGCCTCGTCCTCAACCACCACTGAAGAAGCAGACGAGTCCTCAGTGAAGAAGAAATGACTTGTTGGTGCCTTGAACTCGGCGTAGGCGTGATTGGGGAAGCTAAGGTGACGGTGCCGGGCCCTGAGCAGATGGCAGGCATAAGACGCTCCAGTCCCTGCTGACGTAGACCAGCCACTAGGCCCTGACCTGCAGGCTGGACAAGACAACCAGGGTCCAGGCCACGTGGAGCTCAGTCAGAAATAGGCCTGGCCAGAGGCCATGAGACTCCCTGGGGAACCGGAACCTCTTGTCACCCACGTTTTGGCTGTGGCCTCAGGAGGCAGCAGAGCACCCCAGGGCCCACGGCTAAGGAGTCAGAGAATGTGAGATGCAGGCGTCTCCAACCCTAAGTTCTGGAAAAAGGTTTCCCTTTTCTATTCTGCTGCTCAAACCCCTACTGAGCACTATCAGGTGCCAATTCTCCATGAAATGCCCGAGATCAAGGTGACGAAGACAACGGTGCTGCTGGGAAAAGCTTACATTCAGATAAAAAGTGAGACAGCAACTATAATGCAGCAGCAGACACTCCACCTGGGCCTCAGCCCTGCACTCGTATTCCCACGAGAGTGCTCCCAGCTAAGTGGGATTTCAAGGTGCTCCTCCTCCTTCCTTCCCACCCTCCCTGCTGCTCCTCTCCTCTTCTCTCCTTCATTCACCCCTTTCCATGAGAGGACAGGCCTCACTCATCCATGAGTTTGGGAGATGGAGTGGGCCCATGAGGCTCAGCGCCCTCTGGTCCCTCCCATGTGGTTCTGGCCTGCTCTGGGCTGTGGGGTCTGCTGACTGGGCAGGCTGTGCCTCTGCAGAAGAGGCCAGCAGTCAGCGAGCAGGCAGCTAATCCATCAATTTTGGAAAGAGGGAGGGGATATCCAATATGGCGGCATAGATAAACATCTGGGCTGCTGCTGTCCACAACAATTTCCAAAACTACAACTAAAAGACAGAACGTCTATCACCCAGAACCACGGGAAAGCTGGCTGAGCGGAACCTCTACAACTAGACCAAAAGAGACGGGCACAATCAGGGCACAAATGCTGAAAAACTGAGGTACAGGGGAGCGCGCTGTGAAAAGGGCTGGCGGTGGAGCCCAGCTGGAGGCGGGCATTGCTTTCTTCAATCCGAAGAGAGACAAGCCCCCAATCTCTCTGAAATCCAGTTTCTGGGGAGAGACTGGGCTGTCTGCCATCGGATCGGAGAGTGAGGGTGGCTTGCTAGCAGAGCTGCATGGAGGTAGAATTGTTGGCAGCGCGCTAGACGCAGGGGCGCGGTTGGAGGCGGCTCACTGCCAGCCATCACTGTTTGCCATGCCCTAGCCTAGTGACACCCTGAGACTCTGCCCCGAGCAATCTACAAACACACCCAAGCTCCTAGCAGCAGCTTTTGCATATGAATGGTCTTCTCTATTGCAGTTTAAACTAGTAAACTTGCAACCTGGTACAGACAGCTCCAAAGCCTCCAAGCTCCAAGCAGGGAGGAGAGGACGGCAGTTCTCGCTGTAGCTCCTGCAGGGTGGCCTCAGACAGCAGCTGAAATGCACCCCATTGGAGTTCCAGAAGCCAGTATACCTAGTGGTCAGTGTGAGACACCAGATTTCAACTCCTCACATCCATAAGTACATTCGGGAGGCAGACTCAGTGAGCACCAAAGCCCCACTGAAACAAGCCCTGTACCATAAGCGTGTCTCCAGCGCAGCAGTGCTTCCATTATAGACACAGCGGGTCCTCACAGCCAATTGGCCTGGAGGTCAATTCCTCCCAGTGATACCAACAGCAATCAAGGCTTAACTACAACAAGACTTTGCACTCAGCCCACTAAGGGGTGTACCAAGAGCGACCACCTAGGGTGATTGGGGAAGCTGAGCTACCGGCCCCTATAGGTCACCTACCACACAAAGCCACTCCATCAACACAGGGAGGCAGCCAAAATGCGGAGACACCGAAGCATGTCATGAATAGGAGAGATGGAGGAAAGTAAACTACTGGACGACATAGTGTTCAGAACCACATTTATAAGGTTACTCAAGAATCTTCTAAAAACCACTGAGAAACTTGAAGAGACCTTCAAGGACCTTAATGAGAATACCAAAAAAAAATGGAAAAGGACCAGTCAGAAATTAAGCATACACTGTCTGAAATAAAGAATATACAGAAACTCAACTGTAGATCACCGTACCCCAAGAGTCAAACCAAAGATCTGGAATATGAAGAAGCAAAAAACACCCAACCAGAGAGACAGAAAGAAAGAAGAATCCAAAAGTGTGAGGATAGCGTAAGGATCCTCTGGGATGGCTTTAAGCATACCAACATCTGAATTTTTGGGGGTGCCAGAAGAAGAGAGAGAGCAAGATACTGAGAACCTATTTGAAGAAATAATGACAGAAAACTTTCCCCACCTGGTGAAAGAAATAGACTTACAAGTTCAGGAAGCACACAGAACCCCAAACAAGAGGAATCCAAAGAGGACCACACCAAGACACATCATAATTAAAATACCAAGAGCAAAAGACAAAGAGAGAATCTTACAAGCAGCAAGAGAAAAACAGTTAATTACCTACAAGGGAGCACCCATATGACTGTCAGCTGATTTCTCAACAGAAACTATGCAGGCCAGACGGGAGTGGCAAGAAACATTCAAAGTGATGAACAGCAAGAACCTACAACCAAGATTACTCTACCCAGCAAATCTATCATTCAGAATTGAAGGTCAGACGAAGAGCTTCACAGACAAGAAAAAGCTAAAGGAGTTCATCACCACCAAACCAGGATTACATGAAATGCTGAAGGGTATTCTTTAAGAGAGGAAGAAGAAGAAAAAAAGGTAAAGGTAAAAATTATGAACAACAAAAAGACATTAAATACATACCTACCAACAAGTGAATCTAAAAATCAAGTGAATAAAAAATCTGAAGAACAGAATGGACTGCTGAATATAATAGAATCAGGGACATAGAAAGGAAGGGGATGGACAATTCTCAGGGGGAAGGGGGTCTGAGGGGTGCAGGAAGAGATTGGACAAAAATCTTACACCTATGGATGAAGACAGTGGCGGGGGGTAAGGGTATGGGGTGGGGTTGGGGTGGGGAATCAGGTGGAGGGGAGCTATGGGGTGGAGAGGAACACCTGTAATAATCTGAACAATAAAGATTTATTATTAAAAAAAAATTGGAAAGAGGTATCAAACCCACTTTATCCTGCCTCTATAAAGCTGACATTTCATTCCCATCTGTCTGTCCTGTGTCCTGTTTCTCATTTTGTTCTGAACTTGGGAGGGAGCTCAGGGGGTGCCCCATGGAGCCTACCAGAGACCTTTGGTTAAGTGGCAGTTTGTGAAAGCCCAGAGCCTGGCCTCGCTTCCACTCAGCGCCAAGTGTCTGTAGGGCCTGTATCCACAGAACAAAGGAAGGAGCGGTTCACTCTGCCTCGGGTGGCTGGGGTGAAGACATTCCTCCGAAGCCTGGAGCGGCCGGCAGGAAGAATAGAGCCTCAGTAGGCAGAGGAGGAGCAGTGAGGCGTACTGGGCAGGTTGACAGCCTAAGCCGAGAGTGGCCCTCCCTGTGTGCCATGTGAGGACCTTCTGGAACTCGGTGCCAGCCAGGCCTCCTCATGGTTCCTCCCTTCAGACCCCCAAGTCTCCCTCAAAGACCCTCTTACTTCCCACACCTTGCCCAGAACCGTGCTCTCTAGCTGAAGTCTACAGCCACCCTCTTCTGTCACCCACTATGGCCATGAAGGACGCTCTTGGGTTTCCTGGTTTCCTCACCCACCTCATGTCCCATCATTTCTGGAAGACTCTGATTCTTCCTGTGCCTCCGATGTAGTTGGATGATCTCCCCGACGTCACAGAGAGTAAGTGTCTTATGACCTCTGCCTGCCCTCATGGGTCATGTCACACAGCGAACGTCACAGCACAGCTCGCTCCCTCCGACACAGCCCAGAGGCTCCTCTCTGCTCAGAACTTGCCCTGATCAGGGAGTTCCTGACCAGAGACACGGAGACACAGGCTGCTTTCTTTCAACCCTCAAAGCAGCAAATAGGTCCATTTTCTAAGTCATCGAGAGAAGCTGAGCTTCTAAGAGACAGGATCAAGCCCAGAGAGTTTCAGATAACTCCTTTTATTCCCTAACTCAGATATGCAGCACCTGAAAGAGTCAAGTTTGCAGAGACAGAAGGTGTCAGGGTGGCTGCCAGGGACTGGGGGCATGGGAGTGGGGAGGTGACCCTCCTGGTTTCTCAGCCCTTTAGCGGCCATCATCTCCGAGGGCCCCAGAGCCACCTACACAACCCCCTCTGGAGGCTGGACAGTAAGGACCAGTCCCGGCCAAGTGCTGGGGACACTGTCCGGTCAGTGGTGTGTCCCCTTCTCTGGCTCACCCTGACAGGGCTGACACTGTCACCATCTGCATCTCTCTGCTGGAGACGTTCCACCTGTGAGGTTTGCAGCTCCTGTCAGCACCTGAGAAAAAGCCTGAGACCTGCTCCATGCCTTGTGATTACGTACACAAGGCCCCCTGGGAAGGCAAGGGCCTTCTCTGGGCCATTCAACCTCTCCCAACAGCACTGCACCATGGGCACCATCCTCAAATGCCAACGTCCCCAAAAGGCCAAGAGCGCTTGGTCCACTCGACTTCACTGTTGCCACTCACTTAGACCTCCTCACCCCCTCGCGCCTCCCAGCCTCCCTGCCTGCACTCCTCCCCGCTTCACCCCTTCCCACCCAGACCTCCTGGCCACACCTGAACCTCTGGCCTCACTGGCCTTCGGACAGACCTCACACACAATCCTGGTGCTGGTTAACTCTCCTCACCTGCTCCTGCCAGGGAAAAGCGCCTAACTGTGCTTGTCACCTACAGTCCAACCTGGGACTGACAGTCTGTTCTGTCATTCAAGGCCTTGGGCATCTGGTCCCAGTCACACTGCCAAACGCGCCTTTTATCGCTTCCCTAGTGAAGTCCTTCACACAGGCCAAATGGTCTCTTCCTGGACCTATGCACATGTCCCATTTCTTTTTAAAACTTGTGGTAAACTACACATAACATAAAATTTACTATTTATAAATGCCTGGTTCAGCGGTATCATGTACATTCATGTTGTTGTGCTACCAATCACCTCCATCCATCTCCAGAACTCTTTTCATCTTGCAAACGGAAACCATCCCCATTAAACACTGACTTTCTATTCCCACTCCCTCAGCCCCTGGCAACCACCATCTACTTTGTATCCCTATAAATCTGGCTGCTCTGGGTGCCTCATGTAGGTGGCAGCATACAGTATCGGTTCTTTGGTGACTGGCTTATTTCACAGAGTACAATGTCCTCAAGGCTCACCTATGTTGCAGCCTGTGACATGATTTCCTAACTTTATAAGGCTGAACAATATTCCATTGTAGGTATAGACCACCATATAGATCAATGGGTATTTATGTTGTTTCCATCTTTAGTAGCCATTGTGACTAATAATGCTGTGAACATGGGTTTGCAAATATCTGTTCAAATTGAGTTCTCTCTCTTTTGGAAAAAGCAAGGCAAATGGGAAAGTTCATGCTTTCTTGAGATATTATGATTCAAAATTGGCCTAAACTTATATTTTTGTTTGGAAAAATAGACATCATAACTAATAAGGAGACTGAAAATTTTGAATGGACTATATTAGGTGATTCCCCCTCTAACAGTATAAAAGAAGTAAAGCCAAATAACACTGAATCTTTAAAGAGTTGTTGTGTTAATATGAGATGATTATTTAAAATGCTTTTTAAAATAAGTCATCTCCCTTCACACACACACACACACACACACACACACACACACGCACGCACGCACACACACACACACACACATTAATGATGACCAAGAAATCATCGGACAGTGGCGTTTACAGGCAGATGGTGAGATTCCAAAATCCAGGTGACAGAAACTGGATGAAAAACCTACCTAAGAATCTGGTGACAAACCACTCACTGTAACCATGAGATTATAGCAATTTGCTAATATTGCTCATTATACCGCTTATGAGAGTGTATGTTTATGTGTTTTTATTTTCTTCTTTAAAAAATAAATCATTATTATTCAGATTATTACAGTTGTTCCTCTTTTTGCCCCCCATAGTTCCTCTCCACCCTGTTCCCACCCCACTGCATGCCCTCAACCTCCCTACTGTCCTCGTCCATAGGTGTAAGATTTTTGTCCAATTTCTTCCCGCACCTCCCTACCCCTTTCCCCCCAAGAATTGTCAGTCCACTCCCTTTCTGTGTCCCTGATTCTATTATATTCACCAGTTTATTCTGTTCATCATATTTTTATTCATTTGATTTTTAGATTCACTTGTTGATAGATATGTATTTGTTGTCACTTTATTGTTTATAATTTTTATCTTTACCTTTTTCTTCTTCTTCCTTTTCTTAAAGAATACCCTTCAGCATTTCATATAATACTGGTTTGGTGGTGATGAACTCCTTTAGCTTTTTCTTATCTGTGAAGCTCTTTATCTGACCTTCAATTCTAAAATGATACCTTTGGCCGAAACCGGTTTGGCTCAGTGGATAGAGCGTCGGTCTGCGGACTGAAAGGTCCCGGGTTCGATTCTGGTCAAGGACATGTACATTGGTTGCGGGCACATCCCCGGTAGGGGGCATGCAGGAGGCAGCTGGTCGGTGTTTCTCTCTCATCGATGTTTCTAGCTCTCTATCCCTCTCCCTTCCTCTCTGTGAAAAGTCAATAAAATATATTTAAAAAAATAAATAAATAAAAAAAATAAAATGATACCTTTGCTGGATAAGGTAATCTTGGTTGTAGGTTCTTGCTATTCATCACTTTGAATATTTCTTGCCACTCCCTTCTGGCCTGCATAGTTTCTGTTGAGAAATTAGCTGACAGTCGTATGGGTACTCCCTTGTAGGTAACTAACTGTTTTTCTCTTGCTGCTTTTAATATCCTCTCTTTGTCTTTTGCCCTTGGCATTTTAATTATGATGTGTCTTGGTGTGGTCCTCTTTGGATTCTTCTTGTTTGGGGTTCTGTGTGCTTTCTGGACTTGTAAGTCTATTTCTTTCACCAGGTAGGGGAAATTTTCTGTCATTATTTCTTCAAATAGGTTTTCAGTATCTTGCTCTCTCTCTTCTTCTGGCACCCCCATAATTCAGATGTTGGTACGCTTGAAGTTGTCCCAGAGGCTCCTTACACTAGCTTCAAATTTTTGGATTCTTTTTTCTTTTTGCTTTTCCAGTTGGGTGTTTTTTGCTTCTTCTTATTTCAAATCTTTGACTTGATTCTTGGGATCCTCTAGTCTGCTGTTGGATCTCCGTATATTATTCTTTATTTCAGTCAGTGTATGCTTAATTTCTGATTGGTCCTTTTTCATATCCTTGAGGGTGTCACTAAATTTCTCAGAGGCTTCTAGAAGATTCTTGAAAAACCTTATAACCGTGGTTTTGAACTCTATATCCAGTAGTGTTCTTTCCTCCATTTCTTTCATATATAACATGTTTCTTTATCTCCACATTTTGGCTGCTTCCCTGTGTTGATAGAGTGGCTTTGTGTGCTAGGTGTCCTATAAGGCCCAGTGGCTCAGCCTCCCCAATTACATGAGGTGGACACTCTTGGTGCACCCCTTTGTGGGCTGTGTGCACAGTCTTGTTGTAGTTAAGCCTTGATTGCTGTTGGTATCACTGGGAAGAATTGACCTCCAGGCCAATTGGCTGTGAGCACCAGCTGTGTCTACAATGGGAGAACTGCTGGACACACCCTTATAGAGCAGGACTTGCTTCAGTGGGGCTTTGGTGCTCACTGAGTCTGCCTCTTGAGTGTGTCGCTTATGGATGTGAAGAGTTGTAATCTGGATGGTCTCACTCTGACTACTGGGTACACTGGCTCTTGTATCTCCAAGGAGGTGCAAAGTCAGTCACTCCCTGAGGCCACCCAGCAGGAGCTACAGTGAGATCTGCAGATTCCTCTAATTTGTTTGGGGTTTGGAGGTTCCCAGATGAGGCCCAGCTGTGAAGCAATGCAGGCTGCCACTGCTGGGCCTTAGGCCTTCTTTTGGAAACTTTGTAGCTCTCTGACCCAGCTGCAGTTTGTTAGGTTTTAGGTTGCAAAAGGACAGGCCATTCATATGCAAAAGTCGCTGCGCACAGCTTGGGTGGGGTTGTAAATTGGGTGGGGCGTGGTCTCAGGGAATCACCAGGGCTGAGCAAACAGCAGTGGGTCCCAGTCAGCCCTGCCCCAGAGAAGTCCCCAGGTCTCTGTGTCCCACAGCCCCATGCAGGAACAATGATTGCTGTGAGCACCTCTGAGAGAAAGCCGCCCTCGCATTCCGGCCTGATGCCAGACAGCTCAGTTTCTCCCTGTATAAGTCTGGGTCCTCAGAGTTTCACTCAGAACTGGACTTCAGAGCAATCAGGAGCTTGTATCTCCCTCCAAATTGAAAAAAACAACAGTGCACCCAGTTGCCAGCCCGTTTCACACACGCCTCCGTACCTCTGCACTTCTGCACCTCCGCACCTCCTACCAGTCTCAATGTGCTTTTTTCTTTCCTTCTAATTGTAGAACTTCCACTCAACCAGCTTTCCGATGGTTCTGGATGATGTTTGTTTTGTCTTTTAGTTGTAGTTTTGATGTGGTTGTGAGAGGCAGCAAGTACAGGTGTTTACCTATGCCGCCATCTTGGTTGTTCTCCTCTATGTGTTTTTATTTTCCATTTTCATGGTTACCCTAACAAAGCAACAATGGCTAGATAGCTACATTTGGAAATACAAACTCCAGAGCAATGGAGCGGTGAGGTTTACTTTGGGGGGAGGGTGTGCCAGTGCAGGTGCAGGAGGGCCCTAAGGAGGCTGGTGCTGGCTGGGCCCTGCCATCCTGAGGGAGCCCCAGGGACCTGGGAGCAGGCAGCACCTGCAGTGACCCTTGCAGACAGCAGGTGGCAGCAGTGAGAAGCTCCCCATCATTCTTGGTTCCACTTTGGCCCTTAAGTCTGAGAAACGGGTCACCTAGTCACATGACCAAGTGGTATATAGCCCTGGATGGGTTACTCAGCTTCTCAAAGAAACGAAAGAGGCCAAACTCACCACTAGTCTCGGGTCTTTTCCTAGCAAAAGCCTGCCATCTTTCATGATTTAGCTTTGTGTTCCTGAAGACCCCCCAGTAGAAACTATTTCAATGGCATAGAAAAGACTGGAAGGAAATACACTGAGGTTTCATGCTGATACTTCCGAGCAGGGCTGAGAAATGGGACTCGCACTTTTGACTTTATATACTTCTGTATTTACTTTTCAATGCAAGTCTTTTTAACGAAAAGTTTAAAATAATGGCAATATTCTATTTCCATTTATTACCCCAGGAATAACAATAGTAGTTGTAAGGAGACTTACAAGTATTATGAACTTTTGTTCTCTTGTGATCAAAAAAATAAATAGAAAGTACTCATGCTTCTCAGAGGGAATAAAAAATATTTGAAGATCTTCTCCAGTGATATTTCTCAATTTAAAAACAAACACACACGGAGTCTACAAAACTACCACCTTCTATGTGCGCGTACACACACACACACACACACACACACACACACCATGTAGTTCCACAAGAGAAGACATTCCAGATGTGCCTGTGGGCGCTTGGTTTTCTTTCTCCTGGGATCAGCTGGACAGTAAACTCTCCAGGGCAGGCAGACTCTAATCTGAACAGATCTCAGCCCTGATGAAAGCAGCCGTGGAAGCTGCTCCATGGGGATTTTAAAGCACCAGGCACTCCAGTTCTGCCCCATTCCTGCCGTACATCACCACTCATGAAGGGAGCTCTGAGCTCATTTCAGCTTTTAGAAGGGCCAACAAAGTTCATCCCCTCATACCTACGAAAGACCCTGCGGGCCAGGCCGTGCTGGACCCTGGGGAGCGAAGCCACGCAGAGGGGCCTTAGCTGAGCCAGTGGAGCTGGCAGAGCCAAGCAGGTCCTTCCTTGATCTTGGCCTGCGTCGCAGGTCCCCAGCTAAATGCGGGATGTCATCTCTGAGCAGGAAAGCAGACAGACGTTAACCTCTGCCCTGAGGCCAGCAGGGGAGGCTGTGCTCCTGCACGGTCACCAGGGCCAGTGGGAACGGGTGACCGCGAGGACCTGCCTGAACCCTCAGCGGGGCCAGGTCGCAAGCGCATCGGAACAGGTTCTTAAACACACAGCGCCTCTCTGACTGCGGTCCCAGGCGTGTGCTCCAGGGAGCCGGGCTGGCTGCGCTGTTTAAAGTCTCCGAACAGTGTCGCCAGCCTCCGCCGCCCGCGGCCAGACCACTCCTGCTGCGCACGCTGGGTCGTGCCCCCACGCCTCCCCTCCGCTGTCGGGGCACAGTCTCCACCAGGATCAGGGGTCCTCACGCCTCCCCTCCGCTGTCGGGGCAGAGCAGCCACCAAGGCACCCTGCCTCGCCTCTTGAGAGTGGAGGGGAGGGAGGAGACGGGCTGTCCCGAACCGGTGATGGGGGATGAGGCAGGGGGAGGGGGAGGGAGAGGCCGGCGTAGGAAGGGACGCTGGTGGGTGGTGGGGTGGTGGGGTGGGTGGGAGGATGTGGAATTCAGGGCGAGGGGTGTGTCAAAGAGGAGCAGGAGGTAGGGAGCGGTGGGCACGGGGTGTGGCCTGCATTGGGGCCCTTGGTTCTCTGGCGCCGCTGGGCGTGAACGGGGGTGGAAGCTTGTGGACTGGCGCGGGGCGGGGCCCGGGGCAGCTGCTGCGGGGCCGGGAGTGGAACTGGGGGCCGTGGGGATGGCCGCTGGGGCGGCGAGGCCGGGCCCTGGCGCGGGGCGCACGCGTGCAGCCGCAGGGAGCACATAGAGGACGTCCCGGCGTCCAGGGCATCGGGACGCTGTTTCGAGGGGCACTGGCCAGCTCCGCGGGTAAGTGTGCGGAGCACCGGCGGGATCCGGACCCGGGCCCCCCATAGCTCGCTGGAAGCCGGCCTCTGGGAACATTGCTAGGAACCTTTGGGAAGCTGTGGGAGCAGCGGAGCTGTAGAGCGGGGTTCGGGGCTCTCTGAGGTCCCTCTGGGGTAACTGAGGTTGGAGGTTCCTGCAGAGCCCAGTTCTCCGCTGAGTACAGATGTGCTAGGGGCCGGCCGGCGACTGCGCAGGGTGGTGAGGGGGATGCTTTCCTATGCGTGTCTCCCTCGAAGGTGGGTGAGCAGGACTTTCTTAAAACTTCAGGTCTGAGATCTCCAAGGACTATTTAAACCTTGGGGGCTTAGGGGACACAGGCCGCCGAGAAGGAGGGAGGGAAAACCCAGGCTGGTTCAGCAGCAACAGGCTCTCTGCACAGCTTCTTGGTTTTATTAGGCAACTATGTTCCTCCTACATCCCTTCAAGGAAGGGGTGTGTGTGTGTGTGTGTGTGTGTGTGTGTGTGTGTGTGTGTGTGTGTGTGTGTGTTTAAAGAAACCCTTTAGCAATAAGTGCCAGGACCTGATTCTTGACCTTTAGCTGGTTACTGTGGGTTCAGGTACAAGAGCGGAAGAGGCTTAGGGGCTGACCTGCCAGCAAGGGGCAGGGACACGCATGCACTGGCTTTGTTGTCTGCGCTCTAGCGGACATAAGTGGATGCAGAGCTCCGAGTCATGAATGTTTATCATCTGGGCTTTAGAGACAAGTGAAGTTCTTCAGTTTTTATTTTATAAAGGTATCACCAAAATATGCCATTTAAAAATGGTTATATACAAACAGCTGAGACATGAATTAGGCATAGGTCTCCCAGACCTAAATGATCAAAATGATGTTGACCTATGTGTGTCACTTCACTGGCAGTCCATCGTATGCTATGAGAAATATTGCAACACAGACAGTAAAAGTTTAGAGAGAAAAAGGGAATTCATTTCCCAAAGGTCAGTGTGTTCAAAGTAAACATCAGCTAATTTGGCCCATATTTCATGGGTGCAACTGTTTAGTTCACGTTGAGATGAACATCTAATAAAAGAGGCACAGGTTTTCCTGTGAAGTAATTCACAGAAGTTTCATTACTGTAGCTACTAGACAGTGCTGCATAGGGTAAACAGCAAAGTTTAATCAGCTCAAAGCTGTCTTGAATAAGGGCATTTAAAAAAAGTCATGGTTTGCCAATAAGAGAGAATTTTGACACAATTTCCTTGCATGATACTTACCTTTTAAGTGGTGTTCATTTTCTTTTTTTTATATTTTTTTAAATTTTTCAATTATAGTTGATGTACAATATTACATTAGTTTCAGGTGTACAAACCAGTGATCAGACATTTACATAACTTATGAAAGTGATCACCTCAATAAATCTAGTTATCCATCTCACACCATACATAGTTGGCATTCATTTTCTTAACTTGTACACTATACATTTGAAACATTAATTCTCTGTATTTATCACAGCCATTTTACTTACTTTTTTGTCTATATTTTTTTAAATTTTTATTGTTGAGAGTATTACAGATGTCCCTCCATTCCCCCTCATTGTCCCCGCCCTTCACCCGGTTCCCGCCTAGTCCCAGGCCTTCACCACCCTATTAGACACCCTGTGTTCTTAGGAAATGCATATATGCATGTAAGATCTTTGTTTAATCTCTTCCTGCCTCCTAGCCCCCTTCCCTCTGAGAATCATCAGTCTATTCCATTTCCATGATTATTGGATTCTGATTCTATTTTACTCACTAGTTTATTCTGTTCATTAGATTTCTTATTTGTTTATTTTGATTTTTAGATTCAATTGTTGATTTATATGTATTTAATGCCATTTTGTTGTTCATATTTTTTTTATCTTTTTCTTCTTCTTCCTCTTCTTAAAGAATACCCTTCAACATTTCATATAATACTGGTTTGGTGATGATGAACTCCTTTAGCTTTTTCTTGTCTGTGAAGCTCTTTATCTGACCCTCAATTCTAAATGATAGCTTTGGTGGGTAGAGTAATCTTGGTTGTAGGTTCTTGCTTTTCATCACTTAGAATATTTCTTGCCACTCCCTTCTGGCCTGCATAGTTTCTGTTGAGAAATCATCTGACAGTCATATGGGTACTCCCTTGTGGGTAGCTAACTGTTTTTCTCTTGCTGCTTGTAAGATTCTCTCTTTGTCTTTTGCCCTTGGCATTTTAATTATGATGTGTCTTGGTGTGGTCCTCTTTGGGTTCCTCTTGTTTGGGACTCCCTGTGCTTCCTGGACTTGTAAGTCTATTTCTTTCACCAGGTGGGGGAAGTTTTCTGTCATTATTTCTTCAAATAGGTTTTCAATATCTTGCTCTCTTCTTCTGGCACCCCCATAATGCAAACATTGGTATACTTGAATTTGTCCCAAAGGCTCCTTACACTACCTTCATATTTTTTTTTTTTTTATTTTTTTTTTTTTTTTTGCTCTTTTGATTGTGTATTTTTTGCTTCTTCAAATTCAAATCATTGATGTGATTCTTGGAATCCTCTACTCTACAGTTGAATCCCTGTATATGATTCTTTATTTCAGTCAGCATATGCTTAATTTCTGACTGGCCCTTTTACATGTGTTTGGTATTCTAACTAAGATCCTTGAAAGTCTTACTAAGTTCCTTCCTGGTCTCATGAAGATTCTTGAGTAGTCTTATAACCATGGTTTTGAATTTTGAATCCAGTTGTTTCCTCTCTTCCATTTCTTTCATTTGTGACATGTTTCTTTGTCTCCGCATTTCAGCTGCTTCCCTGTGTTTGTTTCTTTATATTGGTTAGAGCTGCTATATCTCCTAGAGTTGGTAGAGTGGCTTTGTATAGCAGGTGTCCTATAGGGCCAGTGGCTTAGCCTCTCCAGTCACCTGAGCTGGTCACTCTAGGTGTGCCCCTGTGTGGGCTGTGAGCACAGTCTTGTTGTAGTTGAGATTTGATTGCTGTTGTCATCACTGGGAGGAACTGACCTCCAGGCCAATTGGTTATGAGGACCAGCTGCATTTACAATGGCAGAGCTGCTGTGCAGGAGACACCCCTATGGGGCAGGACTTGCTTCAGTGGGGCTTTGGTACTCACTGAGTCTGCTCCTTGGGTGTGTCACTTATGGATGTGAGGAGTTGTAATCTGGTATGGTCTGACACTGTCCACTGGGTGTACTGCCTTTTGGGTCTCCAATGAGGTGTAAACTGAGCCACAGCCTGGGGCTACCTGGAAGGAGCTACAGAGAGATCTGCAGCTTCCTCCTATTTGTATTGGGTTTGGAAATGCCCAGGCGAGGCCCAGCTGTGATGCAATGCAGGCTGGTGCTAGTGCCGGGTCTTGGGCCTTTTATTGATAGGTTTAGGGCACCCTGACCCAGATGCTGCTTGTTTGAGAGATTTTAACAAAGTCTGAAACCTGAGCAAGGACAGACCATTCATGTGGAAAACCTGCTGTGCACAGGTTGGGTGGGGCTGCAAACTGGATAAGGCGGGGTCTCAGGGAATCACCAGGGCAGAGTGGACAGTGTGAGCCAGGCTGATGGAGACTCATATATGGCTGCCTGGATGTCCCAGCACAGGAGCAATGACCCCTATGAGAACCTCCTCTGGTAGCAGAGTTCCTGCCCCCGATGCCAGATAATCCAGTTCCTCCTCAAATGTTTCTGTGTCTCCCAGTGCCTCGCCCTGGCACTGTAGCTCAGAGGAAGCAGGACCATGTAAGTTTGTGCACTGACCCTCTAAAAGGAACTCCTTGGTCTCCAGCAGCCTCCATGTCATTCAGCCACAATCCTTGATGGTTTTTACAGCCCGTAGTTATGGGGACTTCTCTTCCCAGCTCTGGGAGCCTGGACTGGGGGTCTGGTATGGGGCTGGGACCCCTTGCTTCTCACAGGTCACCTCTTCAGAGACCATCTCCCTCCTGATTAAAAAAAAGACACACAGCCCTAACCGGTTTGGCTCAGTGAATAGAGCATCGGCCTGCAGACTGAAAGGTCCCAGGTTCGATTCCAGTCAAGGGCATGTACCTTGGTTGCGGGCACATCCCCAGTAGGAGATGTGCAGGAGGCAGCTGATCGATGTTTCTAACTCTCTATCCCTCTCCCTTCCTCTCTGTAAAAAATCAATAAAATATATTTTTTTAAAATAAAAATTAAAAAAAGACACACATGGGTGTCAGACTAGCCTGTCCTGTGCCTCTGTCCCTCCTACCAGTCTCAGTGTGCTTTCTTCTTTACTTCTCTAGTTGTAGGACTTCCATTCAGCGAGCTTTCAGGCAGTTCTGAATGATGATTGTTCTCTATTTTAGTTGTAATTTTGATGTGGCTGTGAGAGGTGACAAGTACCCATCTTGGTTCTCTCTCTCATCACAGCCATTTTATAAAATCTCATGCATGTAGAGAATTTAACCAGTAATTAGTCTTTCAGATGTTACTATTAGTTGAAATGCACCTAACAGAGATGAACAAGGATATACTGTTTTTTTAGTATTTTACTTCATTATTGTATTTATTGTACATAAATACATTAGTAAATACAGATCTTGTGTAATGCACTAAAATATCAACAAAACATTCTAAACACTGGAAAGGCCTTTGAGAAGCATTTGACCTTGCACCCTGGGTTCATCTTAATTATTGTCCAGTCTCCTCCTCCCAGCCCCTCCATTGGATCATGGCTATTACCAACAGCAGTTAGGGGCAATCAGGCTGGCAGGGGAGCAGTTAGGCGTTGATCTGGTTGGCAGAGGAGTGGTTAGGGGGTGATCAGGCTGGCAGGCAGAGCGGTTAGGGGCAATCTGGCAGGCAGGCAAGCGGTTAAGAGCCAGCAGTTCTAGAGTGTGAGAGGGATCCCAGATTAGAGAGGGTGCAGGCTGGGCTGACACACACACACACACACACACACACACACCCGTGCATGAATTTTGTGCACTGGGCCTCTAGTTATATTATATTTTGATTGGTTTTTTTACAAATTTGCTTATCCCATAGATTGTGAATGAACATGCTGAGGGTAAGAACCATATCCTAATTATTTTTGTATCTTCAGTGCCACAGACATATAAGTGTTTGATTAATGTTTCCTTAATTGAAGAGGGGGAAATATCCAATACACGTGACTGTACACAGCATAGATATGTCTCTAAAAAAAAAAGTATGTTTTTGCAATTTGGATAAAATTTAATCTTAATTTTTCATTCTTACAGTGGTGGAAAAGTCTTCATCATGATTTCTAGGTTAGTACTCTACTGCTTGCTTTTTTAAATCTCTATCTTCAAAGGTATGGCTTAGTGATGGTAGGTGTCAACAATTTCTTCACTTTTACATTTTCTTTCACTTGGAGAATTAGTGATTTGCCATTAATAAACTAATGATACTAAATGTAAAAATCATTAAATGTTTTTCATTCATTATCTTACTGAATTATTGCTCATTTATTCATGAGACTCCATTTCCCATTAGCTTTAAAATGAATCTTTTATCCTAGAACATAGAAGATATTTCTGGCCCAGCTGGCATGGCTCAATGGTTGAGCATCAACCTATGAACCAGGAGATCATGGTTTGATTCCTGGTCAGGGCACATGCCCGGGTTGCAGGCTCCATCCCCAGTAGGGGGTGGGGGGAAGGTGTGCAGGAGGCAGCCAATCAATGATTCTCTCTCATCATTGATGTTTCTATCTCTCTCTCCCTCTCCCTTCATCTCTGAAATCAATAAAAACATTTTTTTTAAAAAGAGATTTCTGGTTATATACTAATGGAAATAGAGTTGAATAAGAAAAGTAAAATTATATGTATACTATATAAATTGTTATTGCTGAAAACAGAAAACATTTTGACAGATGTGATTTGTGTCACTAAGATAAACAGAGTAATAAAATACCATAATTATAAGGCTATGAGGTTTTGTTCACTAAGCAAGAGTAAAAATATCTTAATTTGCTTTTAACTAGTAATTCCAATTTATATGATGAAGTAACTGTGCTGTTATTAGGGTATCACTAATATTTAACAATTTTAAACACTCTGGACTGGAAGAAAAGTAACTACCCTTAAATTAAAAATGAATCTACCAGTACATCACTTTCTGAAGAGTGGCTTGGGGCAACAGTAATTACAATAAAGAAAATTATAGAGGTACTTTTGTAGATTTATTTATACACTATAAATGTAACATATATGATAAGACATTTTAAAAATAACAAAATAAACTCTAATTCTTTTTTAAGCATATCAAAGTTGGTTCTATAGTAAAAGATAAACTTCTGAAAATACTAATATTTTAGAAACTTAGAATAAATAATATCTGGAACCAAACAAAGGAATTTAACTAAAATTACTGTGCAGTTTCAATCATAATAAAATACTATGAATAAATTTACAACAGCAAAATTTGAAACTTAGATTAAATAGAAATTTTTCTTAAAGTTTGACTTAAGAAATAATGAACTAAATATGGCTAAATTGACTTAAGAAATAACAAACATTTATATATCAGTAGCAGTTAATGAAATTGAATTTGTAATCCAGTATTCTTCCAAAAACACTAAAAAAAAAAAAAAATAGTACCCAAACTCCTTTATAGGAGATTCTTATAAAAGCTTATTTAGAGAATTTATAATTTTTCAGGGTAACATAACTTTCACAGTAAAATCCAATAACAGTACCAAAAAATTGGTCCACGTTGCACTAGAAGTCCTGGCCAAAATAAGAAGACAAGAAAAAGAAATGACAGGACTTCCAGTCAAGATGGTGGCATAGGTAAACTTGACACTCGCATCCTCTCACAACCACATCAAAATTACAACTAAAATACAGAATAACCATCATTCAGAACCACCTGAAAGCTGACTGAATGGAGGTTCTACAACTAGAGAAGTAAAGAAGAAGCCACACATGGAACAGGCTGGTCTGACACCTATGTGTGGTGTTTTTCTAATTGGAAGAGATATCTTGGCTGAGGAGACCTTCCATGTTCTTTCTTGAACAACCCTCGACCCAGGGTTCCAGTGCCAGGAAGAGAAGTCCCCATAACTTTGGGCTATAAAAGTCAGCAGGAATAGTGTCTGAATGACACAGAGGCTGCTGGAGACCCAGGTGTTTCTCTTAAAGGGCCAGCACACAGCCTTACATGGACTCACTCCCTCTGAGATCCAGCATGGGGGCAGCAGCTTGAAAGGATCTCCACCACCACCACAGAGCCGACTGGCAGGTGCCATATCTGAGTTTCCATCAATCTGCCTCACACTTTTCATCTGCCCCTGGTAATTCCCTGAGACCCCACCCTCACCCAATTGGCAGCCCCACCCAAGCTGTTTGCAATGATCTTTTCATGGCTCAGACTTCAGACTTTTCTAAAATCTCTCAAATAAGCAGCAGTTGACTTCAGTGTGCCCCATTCATTTCAATAAGAAGGCCCGGGAAAAAGATGGCGGCGGAGGTGAAAGGCTGATCTGTTGCCTCGCATGGCAGTTTCGGAAATACAACTGAAACATGGACTGGTGAGGGTGGCGACTGCTGCTCGCGTCTCCCCAGACCGGGCAGCTGCTCCTCTCAGTCAGTACCGCAGCCGGGGCCATGGACTCGTGGGCGCCGCGGCGGCTGCTGTGGCGGCGGCCGCGGACTCGGCGCAGCGGATCTCGGTGAAGGAAGAGACCATCTTTCTACAGGAGGGGCTCACCCGCGCCACCGACCTGGCCGAGCTGCGCACTGAGATCCTCGGGGCCCCGGACGCCGCCAACACCGATTTGGAGGATTCTTAGGAGTTCTCATCTTACATTCAAGTCCTCTAGCCATTTTGACAGAGGAGAATCAAAAAGGCGGCTAAGATAAACAAAGGAACTGCGAACTGCGCCGCGCACAGCGGTTTCAGGGGCGCGACTGGAGGACGGAGCATCTGCAGCCCAGAACTACAGGAGAGATGGCTGAATGGCAGATTTACAGCTAAGAGGGAAGAGGAAACCAGCGAAATCGGAGGGGACGAGGTGCGGAGGCGCGTGGGTCGGGCTGGTGGCGGGGGAAAGGGGCTTTAGTTCCAAACCTAGGGGAGATTAGCTCTCCATCACCCTGAAATCCAGCTTCTGGGGACCCGCGGGAGACCCAGATGCCTGCGGGGAGAGGCGGGACTCTTGCGGAGGTGCGCCCAGCAATCAGTGTTTGCTGCGCTAGAGCGCGGAACGAAGGGACTTAGAAACTTGGAAGGCAGAAGGAGCAGACTCGCAGCCATTGCGGCTCGCCGCGCCATGGCCTGTTGGCGCCCTGAGACCCCGCCCCACCCTGGGACCCGCCCCGCCCTGAGACCCGCCCCGCCCTGGGACCCGCCCCGCACGTTTTGAAGACCCGCCCCGCAAGTCTTGCAGGCGCACCTACGCTCCAAGCAACGGCTTATGCATGTGGGTGGCCTGCCCTCTGGCAGCGGACCAGATGAACTGCTGTTCTAGTCGGACTGCTCCAGGGCCACTCAGACAGGAGGAGGAAACTACAGTTTTTGCTGTAATCCCTGCTGAGTGCCTAAGGCAGTGGCTGATCTACGCCCCATTGGGGACCCAGAAACGAGGGCATCTGGTGGTCTGTGGGAAATGACACCAGACTTCAACCACGCGCATAAGGGACACATCCAACAGGCAGATTCAGTGAGCGCCAAAGCCTTGCTGCACCAAGACCCGGCCCATAGGAGTGTCTCCTGCACAGCAACTCTTCCTTTATAGACAAAGAGAGCCCTCCCGGTGGCACCAGCAACAATCAAGACTTAACTATACAAGGGAGGACTGGGATGGAGGCATAGGGCGGAGGCCTCGATGTTGCCTGCCACAACAACTTTGAGGCTGCGATGGGAGAGCGGAGCAGACACCACCCAAGACCACCGTAGGGCTGGCTGAGTGGATGCTCTGCAGCTAGAATAAAAGAGGGGTATGCGGGATGATGCTGATGCAGATGACCCAAGGACCACACTTTGGGAACTGCGGCTCGGGCGACGCAGTGACGACCTGGAGCGTGCTCGGCGCGGTCCCCCCGGCGGTCTCCGGCTGAGGGGACGGCTCCACTGGCTGCCGAGCAAGGACAGACGGGCCCCTGTGAGACGTGGGGTGGGGGACTCCGCGCTTGCTGGCCTCCGAGTCCTTCAGGAATCTCGGTGCCCCGGGGGCGGCCGGGGGCGCATGCTCGGCGACCGGCCGCCGCTGCGGACCCAGGAGTTGCAGCCACGCACCGGGCGCACCGGAGCTTCGCCGAGCAGCCACCCGACGAGTTCTGCGGCGGCCGTCCTGGAGCTCTGGCAGGATGGCCGGGGAGGTTGCTGGGGGGGGGGGTTGACCGGCGGGAATTGGGATCGGGAGGATGGGGCCCCGCTGGGACCCGGGTGCGGGCGGGGTTGCGCGCCTCTGGGCTCGGGAGTGGTCGCGCGCCTCCGGGTATGGGTGGGGCCTCGCGTCCCTGGGTCTGGGTGGGGCCGCGTGCCCCTGGGTCCAGGTGAGGCTGGATTCCGGGTCCGGGTGAGGCCAAGTGCCCCTGGACCCGGATGACGCTGGGTCCCGTGCCCGGGTGAGGCCAAGCGCCCCTGGGTCCGGGTGAGACCATGTGTCCCTGGATCCGGGGGAGGCCTCGTGCACCTAGGTCCAGGTGAGGCCACGTGCCCCTGGGTCTGGGAGAGGCCACGCACCCCTGGGTCCGGGCGAGACCATGTGTCCTGGATCCGGGTGGGGCCTCGTGCACCTAGGCCCGGGTGGGGCCGCGTACCCCTGGGTCTGGGGGAGGCCAGGCGTCCCTGGGTCCGGGTGAGACCGTGTGTCCCTGGATCCGGGTGAGGCCTCGTGCGCCTAGGCCCGGGTGAGGACACATGCCCCTGGGTCTGGGAGAGGCCAGGCATCCCTGGATCCGGGTGAGACCATGTGTCCCTGGATCCGGGTGAGGCCTCGTGCACCTAGGCCCGGGTGAGGCAACGTGCCCCTGGGTCTGGGAGAGGCCAAGCGTCCCTGGGTCCGGGTGAGACCATGTGTCCCTGGATCTGGGTGAGGCCTCGTGTACCTAGGCCCGGGTGAGGCCACGTGCCCATGGGTCTGGGAGAGGCCAAGCGTCCCTGGGTCCGGGCGAGACCATGTGTCCCTGGATCCGAGTGAGGCCTCGTGCACCTAGGCCCGGGTGAGGCCACGTGCCCCTGGGTCTGGGAGAGGCCAAGCGTCCCTGGGTCTGGGTGAGACCATGTGTCCCTGGATCCGGGTGAGGCCTCGTGCACCTAGGCCCGGGTGAGGCCACATGCCCCTGGGTCTGGGAGAGGCCAAGCGCCCCTGGGTCCGGGTGAGACCATGTGTCCCTGGATCCGGGTGAGGCCTCGTGCACCTAGGTCCAGGTGAGGCCACATGCCCCTGGGTCTGGGAGAGGCCACGCACCCCTGGGTCCGGGTGAGACCATGTGTCCCTGGATCCGGGTGAGGCCTCGTGCACCCAGGCCCGGGTGAGGCCACGTGCCCCTGGGTCTGGGAGAGCCCAAGCGTCCCTGGGTCCGGGTGAGACCATGTGTCCCTGGATCCGGGTGAGGCCTCGTGCACCTAGGTCCAGGTGAGGCCACATGCCCCTGGGTCTGGGAGAGGCCACGCACCCCTGGGTCCGGGCGAGACCATGTGTCCCTGGATCCGGGTGAGGCCTCGTGCACCTAGGCCCGGGTGAGGCCACGTGCCCCTGGGTCTGGGAGAGCCCAAGTGTCCCTGGGTCCGGGTGAGACCATGTGTCCCTGGATCCGGGTGAGGCCTCGTGCACCTAGGCCCGGGTGAGGCCACGTGCCCCTGGGTCTGGGAGAGCCCAAGCGTCCCTGGGTCCGGGTGAGACCATGTGTCCCTAGATCCGGGTGAGGCCACGTGCCCCTTAGTCCTGGTGAAGCCGTGCCCCTGGGTCCGGCCGAGACCAAACCAGAGGGAGTCGGACCTCCGTTACCACCATTTGTCCACCATCCAGAGCTGAGGGGTCAGTGCTGACATGTACACATAAGGAACTGGTGGACATTGAAATTGGGTCTCAAAAGAACTGTTGGTCCAGAAAGAAACTCACTACAGACTGATCCATCTGCCTGTCAGCATAACTATTATTGCTCGTCTCACATTCAGTTCTCATAAGTATATATCTAGTGACATATGATCTCGCTCATCTAGGGGAAATGATGAACAACATAGACTGAGGAACAAGAACAGAACCAGAAGCAAGGAGGCATCGATCGGACTATCGGGCCTCAGAGGGAGGATAGGGGATGGTGGGGGGAGGGGGAGAGTTCAACCAAAGGACTTGTGTGCATGCATATGAGCCTATCCAACGGTTAAGTTCAACAGGGGGTTAGGGCATGCGTGGGGAGGGGGGGCGATGGGAATGGGGGGATGAGGACAAATATGTGATACCTTAATCAATAAAGAAATTAAAAAAAAAAAAGAAGGCCCGGGCACAGCACTAGCAGCAGCCTGCCTTGGTTCACAGCTTGGCCTCTCCTGGGCACCTCCAAGCCCAAAACAAGATCACTCTATAGCTCGTGCAGAGTGGCTCCAGGAAGGTCACAAGCAGTAGCTGACTTTGTATCTCCCTGGAGGCCCCAGAGCCAGTGCACCCAGTGGTCAGCTTCAAACTATGCCAGATTATAACCCTACCACATGCACGAGCAACACACTCCAGGGGCAGACTTGGAGAGCACCAAAGCCCCACTGAAGTAAGCCCTGCTCCATAAGGTCATCTGCTGCACAGCAGCTCTTCCACTATAGTTGTAGCTGGTCTGCACAGCCAATTGGCCAGGGGTAAATCCCTCCCAGTGATGCCAACCACAAGCAAGGCTCAGCTACACCAGGACAGTGCACACAGCCCACACAGGGGTGCACCTAGAGTGCCCAGCTTAGGTGACTAGGCCCTACAGGACACCTACTATACAAGGCCACTCTACCAATTCCAGGAGACATAGCAGCTCTACCTAATACATAGAAACTAACACATGGAAGAAGCCAAAATGCAGAGACAAAGAAACATGTCACAAACACAAGAACAGCAGAAATCTCCAGGAAAAAGAACTAAATAGTGCTTTAGGTGATTTCCCTGAAGGTCTCACACATCTTTTGTTAGATTTATTCCTAGATACTTTAACTTTTCTAATTTTTTGTTCTAAATGGTTTTGTATTATAATTCCTGATTGGTTATCATTGATACTAAGGAACTTATCTTTATATATTAGTTTTATATCCAACAAACTGCTAGGAAGAGCTTTCTAGTTCTCATGGTTATGACAGTCCTTTGGATTTCAATGGAAGACACAAATCATGTCATCTGCTGCTAAGGAAAGGTTTGTATCTTCCTCTCCTAATTCAAATTCTTGTTATTTCTTTTTCTTTAAAAAAATTTTTTTTACTGTTGGGAGTATTACAGATGTTTCCTCTTTTATCCCCCATTGCCCCCTGATCCCAGATCCTGCTTCACCCCAAGTCTTTACCACCCTATTATTTGTGTACATGCATTATGCATACATGAATATGTATAATCTGCCTCCTCAATTCTGGGCCATTCCAGTTCTTATTCTTGATGACTGCTCTCAAGGACCTAACCTTCTGAGATCTGAACGGCATCAGCAGGGGAGTCAGACTCTCTTGGTCCTGGGTGACCTTCCTCCCAGCCCTTCCCGGTTTCCTTGCATCTGCTGGCTCTGTGGTGTCTGATCTTTACAAATATGCAGGATCTACCTGACCATTTTCCTCCCACCGTTAGACTTTTCTAAAAGAACATTGCCAGATGACTAGGAGAAACAATAATGAAACTAAAATATGAAAGGATAAAACAAATTTTCAGGGCACAAAGTCGAAGAACCTAATAAAACTTAAAGACTGTGGACTCTCTGGCAGAACCCATCAGACAACACTGAGGGTGGTCCCTTCCTGCCACCCTCTCGGGGGAGGGTCTCTGATCTCCAGCTCTGCTCTGTCTTAGGCCCTCACCCACCTTGTCAGATCACGTGTCCTTCACGAAGCACCCACCACACATTGGCCACCTTTACACGCGCCAAGGGCAATGAGTCTGTTCTGTATCTTCTTCACCTCTTGTGCTGCATTGTCCATGACGTCTGTCTAAACTCCGTTCTTAGCACTGTGGCTCTCACCCAGAAGAGGAGGAGCTACCCGTGTAGACCCTCTTCCCAGCTGCTTCTAACCCCAGGTCTCCAGCTTCCTGCTGGACACTTTCACTCGAATCTCCCACCACTGCTTTTAATCCACACAGTCACCAAGCCAAAGATCTCACCTCCCCTTCCAATCTCAAATTCGCACTCCGCCCCCATGTCCTTCTCTTTGAATCCCCCCAGAACTTTCCCGCTCACCAGGCTCAGGCATGTAAGACTCTTCTTTCACTCCTACCTCTCTCATCCCTGGCTCTGCTCAGAAACTACACCCTGCTTTATTTTCGTCTTCAGAAAGTCTCTCTTCTCTGTCCTCTTTTTTTCCATTTGCCCCTCCTGTCATCCAGCCTGGCCTTCAACACTCACTCCAAGGTCACCACACCCTTCCTGAGTCCCAGCGGGCTGTAGGTGGGCACCTTCTTTCTTGAACAACACTTCAGCATCTCTCCCCTCTCTGAGTGGGTTAATGGCTCTCTAGTCCTTCGGTTCATGTGCACCACCGTGCTTACTGAATGCCTACTGTATGCAAACATGGCCCCAGCCTAGCTCCATGTGCACAAGCAGCCATTGGATTCACTGCTTTCTAATCCAACGCCCTGTGTCAGTCACACGATCACACGTATTCCCACCACACAGGAACCTCGCTCTGTTCTTATTTTTTTTTCTTTTTTTTTAATTTTATTGATTTTTTACAGAGAGGAAGAGAGAGGGATAGAGAGTTAGAAACATCGATGAGAGAGATACATCGATCAGCTGCCTCTTGCACATCCCCTGGGATGTGCCCGCAACCAAGGTACATGCCCTTGACTGGAATCGAACCCGGGACCTTTGAGTCCGCAGGCCGACACTCTATCCACTGAGCCAAACCGGTTTCGGCCCCTCGCTCTGTTCTTAAAAGGTACTCCCTTCACTCTCCCTTCTATCCAAAGCCATGTCTCCTTAAGCCCAGTTCCAGTTCCACTCCTCCCCAGCTATACCTTTTCATATTAGTACACTTCTTCTCTGCCCTTATAGAGCTCCATATTCTCCTGAATTTTCCCATCGCCACAAATAGATCTCAAGATTGAGACCATGTTTAAGTTGAAGACACAGCATGTGCTAATGCATAAAGGTCGTGTTTCAGGGCCCACAGGAAGTTTGGTGCCCAGAGTGCTGGACCAGGTCCTCCTGGGGGGTGCACACTGGCCATGGCTCTTGTCCTGTGTCCCAGAGGCAGATGTCCAACAGGGTGGAGGGAGGGGCTAGGGCCAAGGGCAGAGTTAGGGGTCTTGTGACAGTCTGGGGCTGATGGCATTCCTCCAAGCTCAGTGGGATGGCTGTGGGGTCTGTGTAGGAGTCAGGATTGATAGCTTGGAGGAGAAGCAGGATGTAACCTAGAATAATTCCCTGACTTCTGACATCCTTCATTGGAGAGTGGGTTGTTTCATGTTCAATAATTAAGTTTCTCAGTGAAAACTTGTTAATGTCTAAAAACATGCAGAGTAGAACAGATGGCAGTTATAACATGGGACAAGGAGGCTGGTAGGATACATGAAGACTAAGATTTCTCTATGGAGCTCAAATGACCAAAACAAAGCATTGGAAGTTTACTCAAAAAGAAGACTGACATTTGCCTTTTTTTTTTTTTTTTTTTTTTTAGATCACGGGGAGTAAAGTTTTGTTTCTTTATTTGCCTTCAAACCAATTCCTAAAAATTAGTATTGTTAAGCATTTTAAGATTCAACATGGTAGAGTTTTCTTTATTCTTGTGTGTATACTCACAGCCTAGCCCATGTTCCTTACTGCACAGACTGGTCATGGGAACAGTGGTGCTGTGTTTGGTTCCAGTTTGGAGCATCTGACCTGTTTGAGCAGAGGCCACATGGAGGACACCTTGTAGGCTTGGTCCCCGGCGTCCAAGGAGCACTGTCACCTTCACGAAGTGGGCCCATGGGTCTCACTTCCCTCTACCCGAGAGGCAGTTCACTGCCTATGACCATGGACCACACCTTACGGTCAGAGACACAGGCTCCTGCCCAAGGACGTGCAGAGACTGAACCATTTATGTAACATTTGCAAAGAGGAAGATTCACAAGGAAAGTAAAAAATGGAGAAGGTAACAGATTAATACAGCAGAAGGTATGAAGGTGGAATGAGCACGGCACAATTTGGGAGAACATTGCTCTAACCTCACGTGAGCAGGACAGGTGAGATTAGGAATTGGCCAGCTGCACAGGTAGCCTCAGAGACAGAGCCTGGAAGAGCCCAGGGTGGAGTTAGGAGGCTGGGAGAGGTCCGTGTCCCTTAGGAAAGTCATTTGTCTTTCTTGCTCAATTTCCTCATCTCTGAAGTGACTTAGGTAACCTGTGTTTGTCTCATTTAATCCATGCTTTTGTAGGGTGACTACAATACTATATTCGTGCTGTAGGCTGCCGGGGTTCTTGTCCCAGCCTTACAAAGGGTTCAGCATTCCAGAGAAAGGTGCTACGTGTAGATGATTAAAGAGTCCGGAGACGAAAGATAATTTTGAAAGGCATTGGGGGTCAGAGGATCTTCAGCTGAAGGAGCTAAAGACTCTCTCCTTGACCAAGGGCCCGTGCTTTTATTAAACACAATTTGTCCCAAGGCAAGGTGGAAATATACACTTCAAAGGGTAAGGTATCAAAGGGTAGAATACAGAAGCATTATCAGTTTGGGGAATAGCCTACAGCTGTTCAGGTGTTTGGCCAACAGGAGGCAATAAAATGCCCTGAGCTGTCTGGCAGCAGACAATCATTCTATTCAGGTTTGGGGGAAGTGCCGGTTAGCCATTTCCAACAGGTAAACTACATTTGTGTGGCTCACCCTTGTTGAGCCCCCCAGGCTACATACATGAAAAATGTACACACAGAGACATGTGCACACAGATTACAATGTGCTTATGAACACACACTTATGAAAGCATTGTGCATGTATGTTCACGTGAACTTTGTACACATAATATGCAACACACATGCACTGTAAAATGTATACAAGTGCAGTACCTGCACTCACACAGAGGCAGGTATGCACACACACGTACATGTAACCACTCAAATGTATGCACACGTTTTCACTGACATGTATATGTATGCACAGATATGAATACATGTATAGATGTGCACATGTGTGTATACAGCTGCACATAGGTTCATGTGCATGTACATGTGCACACAAACTTATTCACACACATGAACATACAGGGCTGTGGAGAGCTCTGCAGCACATCCCACGTAGGGAAGTGTTACAACAGCCAGCCAATGACAGATATTCCATCCCCCTGGGACAATGACACCTGCCCCTTTGGCAGTTGGACGACAGCTCACCTGTCCTACCCGATTATTAACAAGCATGTTCCCTTACAGGCTGGCAGTCCGAAGCAATGGGAGACTGGAGCTTCCTGGGTAGACTATTGGAGAATGCACAGGAGCACTCCACGGTTATAGGCAAGGTCTGGCTGACGGTCCTGTTCATCTTCCGAATCCTGGTGCTGGGAGCTGCGGTGGAGGAGGTGTGGGGAGATGAGCAGTCAGACTTCACCTGCAACACGCAGCAGCCGGGCTGCGAGAACGTGTGCTACGACAAAGCCTTCCCCATCTCCCACACCCGCTTCTGGGTGCTGCAGATCATCTTCGTGTCCACGCCCACCCTCATCTACCTGGGGCACGTGCTGCACATCATGCGCATGGAGGAGAAGAAGAAAGGCAGGGAGGAAGAGAAGTTGAAGGGGGGCAACCTACACCTCAGTCCCGATGGACAGTGTGGGCCCAGCAACCACAGCCAGAAGGACAAACTCATTCTGCGGGACGACCGGGGCAAGGTCCCAATTGCTGGGGCCCTGCTCCGGACCTACATATTCAACATCATCTTTAAGACGCTGTTTGAAGTGGGCTTTATCGCTGGACAGTACTTTCTGTATGGCTTTGAGCTAAAGCCACTCTACCACTGTGACCGGTGGCCCTGCCCCAACATCGTGGACTGCTTCATCTCCAGGCCCACAGAGAAGACCGTCTTCATCATCTTCATGCTGGTCGTCGCCTGCCTGTCCCTCTTACTCAACGTGCTGGAGATATACCACCTGGGCTGGAAGAAGCTTAAACAGGGCATGACCAACCACTATGGCCCAGACACTGCTGAATCCAGGGTGGGGGCCATGATCTCTGGGGATGAGCTCCCACTCCCCTCCCACTAGGCCACAGACACCGGCACTATGGGGCGCCCTTCTACTGCACGCACTGTCTCTTCCCTGGGATGGGCAACAGTCATTATTATTCCAGGGCCCTCCACCAGCAACAGACTTCAACATGGCAGCTCTTTCCCAGACACAGGGAAGGGCCACCCTGACAAATTCCACAACAGCAGCCACCACCTGATAATGACAGAGCAGAACTGGGCCACCAGGAGCCTGGGCAGCAGGTTCCGTGAGGAAGGTCCCCCCTGTGTCCACCTCTTCCTCCTTTGCCCCTCCAGGCAGCCGCCTGCAAACCCCTCAGGAGGGCAGAGAAGGCAGCAAGGAACCTGTCGTGTTGGAGAATGGGGTCAGCAGCGTCCTGGGAGAGAGCGGATGGAAGTGACTCCTGCTGAGCGGCAGCAGGCAGCGACCCCGCTGTGGAGATGCACAAGCCGCCTTTGCTCCCCACAGACCCCAGACGGTCAAGCAAGGCCAGTAAGGCCAGCCGCAGTCAGGCCAGACCCAATGACTTGGCCATCTAGTGTGGTCTCCCAGATAGCTTTCTGATGACCACTTTTCTAGCATCAAAACCAAAGTGCACTTCAATTGAGCAGCTGGAGAGCCTAGAGTGACAGAGAGCACTGGCGTGGGGGGGAGACCACCCGAGAGGTCAGGTTCCTGTCAGTGCTTCTGTCCTTAATGCTGGAGGTGGAGTGGGGAGGGCGGCAATGCTTTCTACGGGGGATGGGGCAGAGTGGCTGATGCCCTTTAAAGATATTCACGGTGCCCAGGAGCCCTGAGCCAGGAGCCCTTCTCAGGGGTTTCTGTCTGTGGCGGACTGTCCTGCGACGATAAAGAGGCAGGTGTCCGCAGCCACTTCAGTTTGGGGCCGTTGGGTTTTCTGTCCTGAGCTCCCCGGAGCCTCTGGGCAGCCCAGAAGGCCTCAGCTGCACTTAGCCCATCTCTGTTTGGTACTTTTAACTCAGAGTTGAAGTTCATTTCAGATATTTGCCAAACTGCACTGAAAGGAGACTTAGAGCAAGCCTATGTAGTGTCATTTGAGATTCTGAAATTGCATGTGAAGCCCAGGATATCCAAGCGCAGGCTTCATGACAAGTAACAACGAACAGTTCCCCCAGAGGCAGAGATTTGTGGGTGATGGCACAGAGGTGGCTGGGAAGAAAGCAGGTGGAATGCAGCCACACTTGAGATCACTTTAACAACTGAGGACACGGAAACAGTCATGTGGCAGGCCCTCCTTTGAGTGGTTGTTTTTTATTTTTTGTTGTTGTTGTTATTTTCTGCTTTGAATTGTACGGATAGGTCTATTTATTCCACTTTCTCTTTTTCTAAAAAAATATAAAAAATGTATTACTATTGCATGGATACTGACCAAAATAGTGATTATTTGTCCCTTTTCCCACCAGTAAAGATTTGAAATTTCTTTTAAAATAAATGCTTTGACTTCATGAGTCAGTTCATTACTATGAGAAGGTACAAAATGAAATAAAAGCAGGGAAAAGCTTAAGTGCCTTTAAATACTCGAAGTTCTAAAATGAGAGGTTAAAAGTAACTGCTGCTGCCAGGAAAATTATCTATACAGGTGAATGAATAAACTACCCCTTTTTAACAGTGCAAATGAACTTCATATTTCCTAACCATTCTCTGTGGGCAGCCCAGTAGCTTTCTAAAGTGTAAATAAAAGTCTGTGCATTCACTCCCTGTGTAAGTGCATGTGTCATTTTGTGCGAGTGCCGGATTTGTCATCCACCCGGGTGGCTGCTGTGACAGGGAAGGCTCTTGGTGTGGGTGAGTGTGGCTGAAAGATGACAGAATCTCCTGTCCTGCACACACGCTGTTCTGTCTCAGCCAGTGTCTGAACCGAAGAGCAGTGGTGGTGCTGAGTGTGGTCCTCATCACACTCTCCACCTCCAACAGCCACGGCTTGTAGTTCTTATTCAGCAGAACGCCGCCCACTGTCAATGTGATCTGTTTCTTTTTATGCATTCCTTTTCTTTTCTGATTATTCTTTTTGACCCTCTAAAAGTCTGTTTGAAGAGTCTGTGATTCCTGTCTTCAGATTAGTTCAAGCAGCTGGTTCATTAGTGCATTCAGCTGGCTGTGGTGTGGGCTGGGCCACCTCCCCAGCTTGAACAACGTTCACTTCCCATACATGGCCTGTAGACTTTCTCAAATGGTGCGTCTCAGTACTCTTGAGGAAAGTGTGCCATTTGTGTGGTATGAGTTATGCCCTTAAACAGGGTATCACCTCTTTCATATCAAAAGGGTACACCATAACATCCTCAGCAATAATATACATTTCCATTATAAGGAATTTTAAATACAGTACATTTGACAAAATTGATTTATAATCAAGCATTTCTCTTTTCATGAATTCTGGAGTCTGAGAAGCAATTTTAACATTACAGAAAGCATTAATAAATGAATTCTTTAACTACAAAAGCAAGATCACTATATTGTTGGCTGCAAGACTGTATTTTTTATTACTGCCTTTATTAGACAGAGGCATGGCTAGCTGGGATAAGACCTAAAACAGCTGACAAGAATACTAACAATTTGGAACTTATCCATTTGCCAAATCCAGCTAAAGCTGATAAGAATTCTGTCCTATTCATTTTCATTGAAGACCTCACGCAATTTAAGTCTATTTTTAAATGCCCTTTCAAAATTGTCTTGGGAAGCATTTCCAAATGAAAAACTACTTGGAGTTTAAACTGCTTTTCTGGGCTTGCACTTGTGCAAACCGAAATAGTGGCTCCAGAGTTTTTATGTTAAATGCGGAAACCAAGCTCCACTCAGACATCCAGGCAGTTGTATTTGAGAAAATATGAGGTTGACTGGTATAAAACCAAAAGCCAAGAATATGCCAAGTTCTGATACCAGCCCAGCCTCTAACTTGCCATGTCAGCTCTAGAATGTCACTTATGGAGAGAAGAAGAGGAAGGGTGAGAAGAGTTGGTGTTACTGCCTAGAAGTAAGATAGAAGACTGCTCCTCATCTCCCCTCTGTGCCTCAAATAAGCTGGGATCAAATCTACCTGGATCATGGTTTGGCACATAGTAGGCACCTCATAGTGACCCAATGACTGAGTGAATGAATGAATGAATGAATGAAGCTTGGATTCTGCTTGGCCATCTAAACTTCATTTGAAGCATCAATGTATATGATATCAGAGAAGGGTGTCCCCTTGCCAGGCTGGCTAATTCTGTCTGCAAAATCAACTTTATTGAGATGTAATTTGTGTTTGCCACATGGATATGCCAAAAGTGTATCACCACAGTCAAGAACATTCCCATCACCCCAAAAGGCCCCTTGTGCTTCTTCTAATCAATTCTCCTTCACCACCAACTTCATGCAATCACTAATCTGCTATCTGACATTATTGATTAGTCTTTTCTAGAATTTCATGTAAATGGAAGCATACAATATGAACTCTTCTCTATTTGTTATTTTCACTTAACATAATGTTTTCAATGTTCTTATTCATGGTTGTGGGTTTTAGTAGTGTTTCTTTTATTGCTGAGAATACCATTATTTGTCCCTTCACCTGTTGATGAACTTTTGGGTGGTGTATTAGGGTTCTCCAGAGGAGACAGAAATATACATACATACAGTTGGTCCGTGAACAACACAAGTTTGAACAGTGCAGGTCCACTTATATGTGGATTTTTTTTGCAATAAATACTGAAAATGTATTTTCTCTTCCTTATGGTTTTTAAATAACTTTTTCTCTAGCTGACTTTATTGTAAGATTACAATATATAATACATATAACTTACAAGATATGTGTGAATTGACTGTTTATATTATCAATAAGACTTCTGGTCAACAGTAGATTATTTGTAGTTAAGTTTGGGGGGAGTAAAAGTTATACAAGGATTTTCAACTGCACGGGGAATAGATACCACTAACTCCCATGTTGTTCAAGAGTGAACTGTCTGAGGAGATCGAAGATGGCTGCCGATGAGAAGGCAGGCTGCAAGATAGTGTGTGAGTGAGAGAATGAAAGGAGAGTGTGTGGACGTACAGGGACTGTCTATTTGTGAGTGAAGGACAACTATATTCCAAGGAACTGTTGGGGACTGCCAGACTGGGCTCCCCTGACCGGGCAGCCTCCACTGCTGATGAAATCTCTCTCAGAGCAACCGGCTCTGCCACAGAGACCGCACCATCTTGAAGGGGAGAGTGGCTGTGATAGGAAGCCTAGCCTTACCTTCAAACAGGAAGAATCGGATACCTCCCACAACACCCAGGGACCAGCTGCAAACTCACAAACACCGGGTCTCAAGCAACATGAATACACAGACATGGACAAGCTCTGTACCTTCTAATGGAAAGGTCAGATTTCACCCAGAGAAAGGTGAGGTTTGTGATCCAGGCTGAAGGGAGAAACGCGCGCAGTGGGATCTAGAGGTTCAGAGGAAGTCTGCGCCCCACAAAATCCGCGGCCCTTGGGGCCAGCATAGTCTGCAAATGTGGAAGGGGGTCCACAGGGCTGCTGGCAGAAGGGAACTCTAGAAATCAACCCATAGCTGGGCTGGGCACAAAAAGGCAGCCTGAAGCTTTACCAGTAAACAGGCTGTGCTGTGCCGGGGGAAAAGATGTGCACAGAGACATGAGCAGAGTCACACGCAGTGCCGGAGCGAAAAAGTCATGAGTTCACGCACTTACTCAGACTCTTTTTTCTCTTTAAATCCTTGCTTTTGATCACTAAGCCCAGTACATAGGATCACCCAATTAAAAACATTCTCAGAGACTGCAGGGGAAAGTTGTTTTAGTGGAACCTGGGGATCAGAGAGGGGAGAAACGATCAGAAAACCAGCTCTGGGGCAGTCCATACCCCCAAACCAGTATTAAGTGTGTCAGGGAAAACAAAATCTAAATACTGGCTAGAGAGGACTTATAGCCCCGGAGGTCAATACAGAAACACTGCCACCCAGGGGTTGAATCATAAACTGACTCTTGTGTAAATACAACCACAGGCAGGCTGAGTAAAAAAGAAATACTGCCTGCTTGAAAATCAGATTGTGGCTTACAACACAGAGGAGCTATGGAATTCAGGGAACTTCAATAATGTCCTGACTACCTGACAGGAAACAGGCATGCCAAACAGAACAGTAGAGGAAGTAAATAACCTTCACTACTACACATTTTTATATTTTACCTAAAAAACTAATTTTTTTCTTTTTTTCTCACTTGATTTTACCTTTTGATTATTGTATTTTTATTTTTAATCAGTATTAATACTACTATTATTTTACCTTTTTTAAAAGTTTCATTTTATTTTCTCTTTATTTTATTTCATTCTGGGATTAGTGTTCTACATTCTATTTTCATTTTTCCTTTAGCATCATTTTACTGTATCTCAGCTTTACCTTTATGCCAATACTCTCTTCCTCATTTTTCCCCTTTTGTTGTCCTGTTTCATTTACCCTTTTCCTGCTTTAGATTTTCCCTATTCCTTCTTTTTACCCCATGTTAAAAATTCATCCTACTTATATATCTAATTTCCAATCCCTTGCTCCAAGTCCATACACACTTCTCTCTTCTCTTTCTTCACTATCCAAATTTTTTTCTCTCTTCCCCTTTTTTTGTTTTGTTTGTTTTTTATTTATTTATGTTTTTTGTTTTATTGTGTTTTCTTTTGCCCTTCTTTCACTCTGCCCTATTGTTGTTGTTAGTTTGATTAGATTGTTTTTTTTTGTTTGTTTCTCTTTTTTTTCTTTTTTCTTTTTTTGCTTCTGTTTTTCCTCTCCTCAATTGTTATTAGTTGTTCTTTGTAACTTGCCTTCATATCAGGGTTCTTTGCATTTTTTTTGGATTAGTTTTTGTTCTATTGGAGTTTTCTCCCCATATACATAGTTTTTTCCCCTTACGTTTTATTCTCTTTCTTTTCTCTCTTAATTTTTTTTCCTTTTCTCAATATCATTTTGCACTTTTTAAAATATTTTTATTGATTTCAGAGAGGAAGTTAAAGGGGGAGAGAGAGAGAGAGAAACATCACTGATGAGAGAGAATCATTGATTGGTTACCTCCTGCATGCCCCCTACTGGGGATTGATCCCGTAACCTAGGCATGTGCCCTTGACCAGAATGGATCTCAGGACCCTTCAGTCCACAAGCCGATGCTCTATCCACTGAGTCAAATCAGCTAGGGCTTGCACTTTTTTAAAAATCTCCTAATTCTTTTTTCTCTGGTGGTCACCTTTATTTGGGGTTATTAGTATTGTGAATATATTTGTGTTCAGTGCCTTGTGTGTTGTGCATTGTTCTGTTGTATTTTGTGCCTTTAAGTCAACGCAGGAGAGAGAGAACTACATAACAAGACACCCAGAGAAGAGAGATCATGGGGAGACAAAGAAACAGCCTGCATATGAAAGAAAAAAAGGCATCACCAGAAAAGGAAGTAAGCGAAATGGAGGCAAGCAATATGTCAGAGAAAGAATTCAGAGAAATGGTCATAAGGTCACTGAAAAGGTTGGAAGACAAATTCAACAATATATGTAAGAACCAAGAGGAAATGAAGAACCAAGAAGAAATGAAAAATGACATCACTGCAATAAAGAACTCAAAAGAAAGCATCAACAGTAGACTAGAAGAAGCAGAGGACCACATCAGTGAGCTAGAAGACAAGGTAGGAAAAAATACCCAAGTAGAGCAGCATCTAGAAAAAAAAAACTTAAAAAACAAGAGGAGAACCTAAGGAAACTTTGGGACAAGATGAAACAAAACAACATCCGCATAATAGGGGTTCCAGAAGGAAAGGAAACTGAGCAAGGAATAGAAAACCTGTTTGAAGAAATACTGACAGAAAACTTCCCTGATATAGGGGGGGGGGAAACTCACACAAATCCAAGAAGCTCACAGAGTCCCAAACAAAATGAACTTCAAAAGACCAATGCCAAGGCACATTATAATTAAGTTGGCAAACACCAGTGACAAAGTAAGAATCTTAAAAGTGGCCAGGGAGTGACAGAAAGTTACCTACAAAGGATCCCCCATCAGAGTAGTCACTGATTTCTCAACAGAAACACATTGGGCCAGAAGGGAATGGAATGAAATATACAAAGTCATGCAAAGGAAGGATCTGAATCCAAGAATACTGTACCCAGCAAGGCTATCAATTAAAATTGAGGGTGAAATCAGGAGTGTCACAGACAAAAAAAAAGGACTAAGGGAGTTTATCACCACCAAATCAGCAATGCAAGAAATGCTAATGGGTCTGCTGTAAAAAGAAGAAATAGGAAGCGAAGAAGGAACACATAAAAAATAAAAATGGCGACAAACAAGTACCTATCAATAATAACTTTAAATGTAAATGGATTAAATGCACCAATCAAAAGACATAGGGCAGCTGAGTGGATAAGAAAACATGACCCATATATCTGCTGTCTACAAGAAAACCAACTCAGAAAAAAGGACTCACACAGACTGAGGGTGAAGGGATGGAAAAAGGTATTTCAGGTGAATGGAAATGAACAAAAAGCTGGGGTAGCAATACTTATATCTGACAAATTAGATCTCAAAGTGAAGGACATAACAAGAGATAAGGCAGGCCACTACATAATACTAAAGGGAGCAATCCAACAAGAAGATATAACTCTGATAAACATATACACACCCAATACAGGAGCACCCAAATACATAAAAACAATTCTGGAGAATATCAAGAGAGAGATTGACAGCAATATAGTCATAGTAGGGGACTTTAATGCCCCACTAACACCATGGACAAATCCTGTAAACAAAAATTCAGCAAGGAAATATCAATCCTAAATGACACACTAGATCAGATGGAATTAATTGACATCTTCAGAACATTTCACCCCAAAGTTACAGAATATACATTCTTCTCCAGTGCACATGGGTCATTTTGAAAGATAGACCATATGTTGGGACACAGGCAAAGTCTCTTCAAATTCAAGAAGATAGAAATCATATCAAGCATCTTCTCAGATCACAATGGCATAAAACTGGAAATCAACTACAATAAAAACAATAAACAAAATAAAACACCTGGAGGCTAAATAGCATGCTATTAAATAATGACTGGGTTACCAGAGAGATCAAAGAAGAAATAAAAAAACATCATGGCAACAAATGACAATGAAAACACAACAATCCAAAATCTATGGGACACAGTGAAAGCAGTCTTGAGAGGGAAGTTCATTGCTCTACAGCCTACCTCAAAAAATAAAAAACAATGATAATAAATTATCTAACTCTACAACTCAAAGAGTTAGAAAGAGAGCAACAAGAAAAGCCCAGTGTAAGCAGAAGGAAGGAAATAATGAAGATCATAGCAGAGATAAATGACATAGAGACCAAAAAAAAAAATACAAAAGATCAACAAAACCAAGAGCTTGTTTTTGAAAGGATAAACAATATTGATGAACCTCTTGCCAGGCTCACCAAGAAGCAAACAGAGAGGACCCAAATAAACAAAATCAGAAATGAAAGAGATGAAGTAACAACCGATCCCACAGAATTATAAAAGATTATGAAAAAATATTATGAACAACTATTCCAACAAAATTGATAAGGTAGATGGAATTGACATATTTCCAAAACTCAACCAAGAAGAATCAAAAAACCTGAATAGGCTGATAACTACTGAAGAAATTGAAACAGCGATCAAAAATCTTCCAGCAAACAAAAGCCCTGGTCCAGACAGCTTTACAGGGGAGTTCTACCAAGCATTCAAAGAAGAACTAAAATCTATCCTCCTCAGACTATTCCAAAAAATTCAAGAGGAAGGCACACTTTCAAGCTCTTTCTATGAAGCCAGAATTATCCTAATCCCAAAACCAGATAAAGACACTGAAAAAAAAAAGAACTACAGGCCAATATCCTAGATGAACATAGATGTTAAAATCCTCAACAAAATTCTAGCAAATCAGATTCAACAATACATTAGAAAGATCATACACCATGACCAAGTGGGATTTATTCCGGGGATGCAAGGATGGTATAATATTCGAAAATCAATAAATGTGATACATCACATAAACAAACTGAGAGACAAAAATCACATAATCATATCAATTGATGCAGAAAAAAACATTTGACAAGATCCAACACCCTTTCTTGATAAAAACTTTCAGGAAAGTGGGAATATAGGGATTATACTTCAACATAATAAAAGCCCTATATGACAAACCTACAGCCAACATCATACTCAATAGGCAAAAACTAAACCCATTTCTCCTAAGAACAGGAACAGGACAAGGATGCCCACTTTCACCACTCCTGTTTGACATAGTACTAGAAGTACTAGCCATAGCGATCAAACAAGAAGAAGAAATAAAAGGCATCAAATTGGAAAACAAGAAGTAAAACTGTCCTTATTCGCAGATGATATGATAGTATACATAGAAAACCCCAAAGACTCCATCAAAAAACTTGTAGTGGTATTTCTCTCTTTTCCGCACCATCGCGGAAAAGGTTCTGGTCCAGTTGCTGAGTGGAGGAGCTGGGGACTAAGAAATTAAAGAAAGAAAGAGACCAAGAGGCGAAATAGATTCATGAAGCTGGGAGCTGGGTGGGCCGCCATCCTCTCTGATGGAGAGGCAGTATGTCGCGCCCAAGCCACGCAGCACATTTATTTTAAAGGCCTAGATTTACATATCTAGTCCCAACCCTGCCTACTCCTGGGCTGCTCTGATTGGGGAAGCATGTTCCCAGGGTGTGACTCGGCCTATGTCCTGAGTTCAGCTGATGATAATTAAGGAAATGCCCAGGTGCCTCCCAGGCGGCCCTCTACAAAAACTACTAGACCTAATAAATGAATTTGGCAATGTAGCAGAATACAAAATTAACACCCAGAAATCTATGGCCTTTTTATACACGAACTAGGGGCCCAGTGCATGAATTCATGCACCTTGAAAGGAACTGTGGGCCATGAGGCTGCAGTGGGCACAGGGGCAGGTCTCAGACCATACTCTGCGCCCCCACCCGGCCCCTCCCACCACAGCCCCCAGTCCCCTGTCTGCCAGCAGCCCTGCTCCCGCTGCCACCGCTCACAACTACGGACACTGTGGAGCAATTAGGGCTGGCACCAGCAGCAGGTGCAAGCAGGGCCAGCGCCATCAGTGGATGCGAGCAGCAGCTGCTGCCCCGATCACCCTTCAGGAGCAGGGGAAAGTGGAGAAGCCCTCAGGGGTGATCAGGGCTGACAGCTGCTGCTCACACCCTCTGACAGCGCCAAGCAATTGGGAACAGTGCCAAGCACTGGCAGTGGGTGCGAGCGGGGCTATTGCTGGCAGCGGGTGCTAGAGGCAGCTGCCGGCCCCATCACCCCTCAGGAGCAGGAGGAGGTGGAGAAGCCCTGAGGGGTGATCAAGGCTGGCAGCTGCCTCTCGCCCCCGCTGACAGCGCCCAGTGATTGGGGCCGGCACTGGGCGCTGGGTGCCGGGTGCTGGCAGCAGGTGCGAGAGGTGGCTCCAGTGCCAGCAGCGGGTGTGAGTGGGGCTGGCGTGGGCACCAGGTGTGAGCGTCGGGCAGGACCGTGGTGCACAGGAGCAAAGAATTTTCAGTAACCACCAGGGGCTTGCCCCGATGACAGTGACCGGCGCCCTGCCTTGGTCTGGCGCCCCCGCTCACCTGCTCCAACATCCCGCTGTGGCCGAGACCCACCATGTTCCACACTCTGCCACCTGCTGCCGATGCCCACCTTGTTCCACGCACGCCCCCTGGTGGTCAGCTCACGTCATAGCGACCAGTTCTTCGTTTGTTCTGCCGTTCAGTCTATTTGCATATTAGGGTTTTATATATATAGATAATGAACTCACAGAAAGAGAAATGGGGGGGAAATCCCATTTACCATTGCACGAAAAAAATTAAGATACTTAGGAATAAACTTAACTAAGGATGTAAAAGCCCTGTACTCAGAAAACTACAGGACATTCAAAAAAGGGATAGAGGAAGACATAAACAAATGGAAGTACATACCTTGTTCATTGATTGGTAGAATCAACATCATTAAAATGTCCATACTACCTAAAGCAATCTATAGATTCAATGCAATAACTATTAAAATACCAATGGCATATTTCAAAGATCTAGAACAAACTCTACAAAAATTCATCTGGAATAAAAAAAGATCCCAAATAGCCACAGCTATCCTGAGAAAGAAGAACACAGTTGGAGGGATCACAATACCACACATCAAGCTATATTACCAAGCCACGGTTTTCAAAACTGCCTGGTACTGGCATAAGAACAGACATATAGACCAATGGAACAGAATAGAGAACCCAGAAATTGACCCAAGCCATTATACTCAATTAATATTTGACAAATGAGGCAAGAGCATACAATGGAGTCAAAACAGTATCTTTAATAAATGGTGCTGGGAAATTTGGTCAGATACATGCAAAAAAAAAATGAAACTAGATCACCAACTTACACCATACGCAAAAACAAACTCAAAAGGGCTAAAGGACTTGAATGTAAGATGGGAAATCATAAAAATCCTACAAGACTCCATAGGCAGCAAAATTGCAGACATATGTCGTAGCAATATCTTTACAGACACAGATCCTAGAGCAAGAGAGACTAAGGAGAAAATAAACAAATGGGACTACATCAAAATAAAAATCTTCTGCACAGCAAAAGAAACCATCAACAAAAGAACAAGAAAGCCCACTGTATGAGAGAACATATTTGCCAATGTTATCACCAATAAGGGTTTAATCTCCAACATTTTCAGGGAATTCAGACAACTTAACAAAAGATAAACAATCCAATAAAAAAAAATGGGCATAGGATCTAAATAGACACTTTTCAAAAGAGGACATTCAGAAAGCCAAGAGACATATGAAAACATGCTCAAAGTCACTAATCATCTGAGAGATGCAAATCAAAACAACAATGAGGTACCACCTCACACCTGTCAGAATGGCTATCATTAACAAATCAACAAATGACAAGTGCTGGAGAGGATGCAGAGAAAAAGGAACCCTCCTTCACTGTGGAGGGAAGGTAGACTGGTGCAGCCATTGTGAAAACAGTATAGCATTTCCTCAAAAATTTAAAAATGGAACTGCCATTTGACCCAGTAATACCACTTTTAGGAATATATCCTAAGAAAACAGAAACAGCAATCAGAAAGGATATATGCACCCCTATGTTCATAGCAGCACAATTCACCATAGCTAAGATTTGGAAACAGCCTAAATGCCCATCAGCAAATGAGTGGATTAGAAAACTATGGTACATCTACACAATGGAATACTATGCTGCTATAAAAAAGAAGGAATTCTTACCATTTGCAGCAGCATGGATGGAACTGGAGAACATTATGCTAAGTGAAATAAGTCAGTCAGTGAAAGAAAAATACCACATGATCTCACTCATTTATGGAAAATAAAGAACATTATAACCTGATGAACAAAAAGATATATACAGAGGCAGGAAGCATCGAACAGACTGTCAAAGTACAGCGGGAAGGCTGAGGGGTGGGGGAGGTAAGAGATTAACCAAAGGGCTTGTATGCATGCATATAAGCACAACCAATGGACACAAGACACTGGGGGTGGGGTGGGGTGGGGTGAGGGCATGTGCAGGGGGATAGGAGAGACCGGGGGAAGGTCAATGGGGGAAAAAAGGAGAGATATGTACTACTATTTGTAATACTTTAGACAATAAAAAAAATACAAAATGTGTTAAACTGTATTTTAAAAAAAGAGTGAACTGTTTGTATATTTATGAAAAATAAGTAATTTCCTCATATGAGAGAGGCCAACAAGTCCCAAGATCTGCAGGCAGGAGAACCAGTGGTGTAAGTTCCAATTCAAAGGCCAGTAGGTTTGAAACCCAGGTAGACCAGTTGTATTAGTTTGAGTCTTAAAGCAAGGGAAAAAACAATGTCCCATTTCAAAAACCATTAGGCAGGAGAATTTTCTCTTATAGGAGAGTCAGCTATATTTTGTCCTCTTCAGGCCTTCAACTGATTGGGGACCACACACATTAGGGAGGACAATCTGCTTGACTCGGTCTACCAATTCAAATGTCAATCTCATTCAGACATACCTAGAACCATGTAAGATCAGATATCTGGGCACCTCATGGCCCAGTCAATTTAACACATAAAATTAACCAACCCAAATGGTGTCCAGGGTATGGACATTTGTGCACAAGTTTTTATGGAGACGTATTTCCAGTTCTAAGAATGCAATGGCTGCGCTTCACAGTGAGTGCCTGTTTAACTTTCTAAAGGAGCTGTAAAGAGTTTGCCAAAGTGGTAAATAATAGATGGGAAAACACCACTAATAGAATAAAAGAGTTTAGGTAGAGCTGCCTAATTCTTTTCAGATAAAGATACATAGAAGAGAAATATTTTTTAATGTACTTCCTTTTATTGATTCCAGAGAGGAAGGGAGAGGGAGAGAGAGAGATAGGAACATCAGTGATGAGAGAGAATCATTGATCGGCTGCCTCCTGCATGCTCCACACTGGGGATCAAGCCCACAACCTGGAAATCAAACCATGACTTCCTGGTTCATAGGTCGACGCTCAACCACTGAGCCATGCTGGCTGGACAGAAGATAAATACTTATATTGAAAATAGAGGAATCATGAAATATACACAAAAATATCTGAGTTTTTTACATGCTGTTTTTATATGATTACTTAGTGATTCTATCTTTTGGCCATTAATTCAGTGGAAAAGAAAAGTCCAGAGTTACCTCTCAGGAGCCTGGGTGTGCCAGGTATTTATGCCATAGCAATGCTGCCTAACAAACAGCGGTGCACAACAATAAACATTTGCTCCATTTATAAGGCTACAGGGTCCATCTTATCTGGGATGAACTGTTTGTGTCCATTGGGACTGCGGTCACCTGGAGGTTGGCCAGTTGCCAAGGCAGTCTTTTTATTCTTCTTTTTTTAAATCCTCACCTGAGGATATGTTTTTCATTGATTCTAAAGAGAGAGGAGAGAGAGGAACATTGATGTGAGAGAGAAACATTGATCGGCTTCCTCACGCACACGCCATCTGAGATCAAACCTAGGTCTCCAGTGCAGAGGATAATGCTCTAACCACTGAGCACACCAACCAGGGCTCCAGGCAGCCTTTTTGTCCTGACCAAGCTCACACAGAAATTTAACAAGTTGCTGACATATCACTGGCGGAAACTTGTGCAGCTCTGCTCTATTCCATGTGCTCCATCTCCCAGCAGACTGACCAAGCCTTGCTCTTGAGGCCTTGGGAGGGGAGGAGGAGTGGGAATGGAAACACACCAGCCCTTTTCCAAGTTTCTGCTTGTTTCACGTGTGCTAACAACCCATAGCCAAAGCAAGTCACACATGCCACCAAAATCAGAAACAAGGGGCAGGGGACTAGCATCATTTCTTTCTTCAGTGAGAACTGCAGACTCACATGGTAATGAACACAGCTGCAGGCAAGGGTCATTAATGAAATCAAACTACCACACTGGATATAATACATTTACTATAATACCAAGACATCAAAAGTCCTTCAAGAAAACAAAGTCATCAAGAGGCCAGTTGCTAGGATACAGAAGGAGGGACTTCTCCCTCTGTGTCTCTGTCAATGCAGCTGGTTATCCCAAGAACTAGATCAGCAGTTCTAGAAACTTAACCTGCACTAGAGTTGCTGAAGGTGCTGCTTCTTTTCTTAACATTTGTTTTGTTCAATATTTTAAGCACTTGGAAGAGTCTATGTCAGATCTGTCTATCCAATGTAAAGAATAATAAAAGCTGAAAACTCAAGTATCCCCCATCTGGATTAAAAAATAAGTATTACTGCCCTAACCGGTTTGGCTCATTGGATAGAGCATCGGCCTGGGGGCTAAGGGGTCCTGGGTTTGATTCACATTCAGGGCACATGCCCAGGTTGCGGGCTCTATCCCCAGTAGGGGGCATACAGGAGATAGCCAATCAATTATTCTCTCTCATCATTGATGTTTCTATCTCTCTCCTCCTCTCCCTTCCTCTCTGAAATCAATAAAAAGATATTAAATAAATAAATAAATATAAATAAATAAATAAATAAATAAATATTACTAATACCTACAAAGCTCCCATTTGCCTCTTTGTCATCACAACACACTTCCTCCACATCAGAGGTAACTTCTATCCTAAAATTTCATGTCAATAATGCTCTTGTGGGTTTTTTATGGTTTATATATGCATGTATTCCTAAATAGTAAATATTGTTTAGTTTTCTTTTTACAGTTGACCTTTTACCAACACAGGGGTTGCAACTCCCCACCCTGTACAGTCAAAAATCCACATGTAACTTTTGATTACCCAAAACTTAACTACTAATAGTCTATTGTTGACCAAAAGCCTTATTGATAACATATACAGTTAATTAACACTTATTTTATACTACAGGCCCAGTGCACAAAACTCGTGCATGGGGGGGGGGGGGGGGGGAGGAGGGGAGGAGGGGTGTCCCTCAGCCCAGCCTGCACCCTCTCCAATTTGGGACCCAGGACTGCTGGCTCCCAACCGCTCACCTGCCTGCCTGCCTGATTGTCCCTAACCACTTCTGCCTGCCAGCCTGATCACCCCCTAACCACTCCCCTGCCAGCCTGATTAATGCCTAACTGCTCCCCTGCTGGCCCGATTGCCCCTAACTGCCCTCCCCTGCAGGCTTGGTCACCCCTAACTGTCCTCCCCTACAGGCCTGGTTGCCCCTAACTGTCCTGCCCTGCAGGCCTGGTTGCCCCCAACTGCCCTCTCCTGCTGGCCTGGCCACCCCTAACTTCCCTCCCTTGCCAGCCTGGTCTCCCCTAACTGCCCTCCCCTGCCGGCCCGATTGCCCCTAACTGCCCTCCCCTGCTGGCCTGGTCATCCCTAACTTCCCTCCCCTGCCGGCCTGGTTGCCCCTAAATGTCCTGCCCTGCAGGCCTGGTTGCCCCCAACTGCCCTCTCCCGCTGGCCCAAGTCACCCCTAACTGCCCTTCCTTGCCAGCCTGGTCTCCCCTAACTGCCCTCCCCTGCCAGCCTGGTAGCCCCCAGTTGCCCTCCTCTGCAGGCCTGGTTCCAACTGCCCTCCCCTGCAGGCCTGGTCCCCCCCCCAACTGCCGTCCCCTGCAGACCTGGGTTCCCCCCCAACTGTCCTCCCCTGCAGGACTGGTCGCCCCCAACTGCCATCCCTTGCAGGTCTGGTCCCTCCTAACTGCCCTCCCCTGCTGGCCTGATCACCCACAACTGCCCTCCCCTGCTGGCCATCTTGTGTCCACATTGGGGCGGCCATCTTTGACCATATGGAGGTGGCCATCTTGTGTGTTGGAGTAATGGTCAATTTGCATATTACCTTTTTATTATATAGGATAGGATGTTACATGTATAATTTGCTGTATTTTTATAATAAAGTAGCTAGAGAAAAGAAAATGGTAATAAAATCATAAAGAAGAGAAATACATTTACAATGCTGTATATATTTATTGAAAAAATTGTATGTATAAGTGGACCCATGAAGTTCAAACACATGTTGTTCAAGAGCTAACTGTATTTTGGACTTTATGTATATAGAATCAGTGCATATTCAATCATGCACTGCTTACCGATGGGATATATTCTGAGAAACATGTCAGTAGGCAATCTTGTCATTGTGTGAACACACAGAGGGCACTTATACAAACCTAGACAGTATAGCTTACTACAAACCTAGGCTATCTGGTCTAGCCAATTTCTCCTGGGCTACAACCTGTATAGCACATTACTATATAAAAAAACACAAGATTAAATCAAAGACAAGATAAAATGTAATCAAGAGACATGGTAGGGAGGAACCAAGATGGCGGCATAGTTAAACAACTAATCTGCTGCCTCACACAACAATTTCAAAAATACAACTAAAAGACAAAAACGTCTACCACCCAGAACCACGGGAAAGCTGGCTGAGTGGAAGATTTACAACTAAGAAGAGAAAGAAGCACAATCGCTGAAAAGCTGAGTGGTGCGCCCAGCAATCATTGTTTACTGCGCTGGAGCGCGGGGCGCAGGGACTTGGAAACGTGGAAAGGCAGAGACGACTGACGGCAGCCATCGCCGTTGGCCACGCCCCAGCCTAGTGACGTCCTGAGACCCCACCCAGCCCTGAGGCCCCGCCCTGAGGCCCCGCCCCACACACTCTACAAACCCGCCCTGGCTCCACACAGCGGCTTTTGCATATAAATGGCCTGTTCTGGAGCAGCTTAACCAACTGCAGCTCCAGTCAGACTGCTCCAAAACCGCCCAGGCAAAGGAGGAGAAAACTAGCCCTTGCTGTAGCTCCTGCTGGGGGACACACAGTACACAAGGGTACACCAAGAGTGTCCACCTCAAGTAACTGGGAGGCTGACCCGTTGAACCAATAGGACACCTAGTACACAAAACTACCCTACCAACTTAGGGAAGCAGAGAATATGAGAAGGCAAGGAAACAGATCACAAACCAAAGAAATGGAGGAGAACAAGCGACTGGACATAGAGTTCAAAACCACGGTTATAAGGTTTTTCAAGAATTTCATGGAAAAGGCCGATAAATTCCATGAGGACCAACTAGAAATTAAACATACACTGACTGAGATAAAAAATATTATACAGAGACCCAAAAGCAGACTAGAGGATTGCAAGAATCAACTCAAAGATTTGGAATACAAAGAGGCCAAGGACACTCCTCCAGAGAAGCATGAAGAGAAGAGAATTCAGAAAGTTGAAGATAGTGTAAGAAGCCTCTGGGACAACTTCAAGCGTACCAACATCAGAATTATGGGGGTGCCAGAAGAAGAGAGAGAGCAAGATGCTGAAAACCTATTTGAAGAAATAATGAACGAAAACTTCCCCCACCTGATGAAAGAAATAGACTTACAAGTCCAGGAAGCGCACAGAACCCCAAACAAAAGGAATCCAAAGAGGACCACACCAAGACACATCATAATTAAAATGCCAAGAGCAAAAGACAAAGAGAGAATATTAAAAGCAGCAAGAGAAAAACAGTTAGTTACCTACAAGGGAGCTCCCATACGATTATCAGCTAATTTCTCAACAGAAACCATGCAGGCCAGACGGGAGTGGCAAGAAATATTCAAAGTGATGAATACCAGGAACCTACAACCAAGACTACTCTACCCAGCAAAGTTATCATTCAGAATTGAAGGGCAGATAAAGAGCTTCACAGATAAGAAAAAGCTAAAGGAGTTCATCACCACCAAAACATTATATGAAATGCTGAAAGGTACTTTAAAAAGAGGAAAAAGAAGAAGAAAGATAAAAATTATGAACAACAAATACATATCTATCAACAATGAATCTAAAAGTCAAGTGAATTAAAAATCTGAGGAACAGAATAAACTGGTGAACTTAATAGAATCAGGCATAGAATGGGAGTGGATTGATAATTCTCAGGGGGAAAGGGGTGTCTGTGTGGGGAGTATGGGAAGAGACTGGACAAAAATCATACACCTATGGCTAAGGACAGCGGGGTGGGGGGGGGAGGTAAGGGAAGGGGGGGGTAGGAACTGGGTGGTGGGGAGATATGTGGGGAAAAAGGAGAAACAAGTGTAATCTGAACAATAAAGATTTTAAAAAAAAAAGAGAGAGACATGGTAAACACAAGATGTATGAAGCTGCTCCTGGTATAACACAGCTACTGTTTTACAGCAAACTTTTTTTAAAAATATATTTTATTGAATTTTTTACAGAGAGGAAGGGAGAAGGATAGAGAGTTAGAAACATTGATGAGAGAGAAACATCGATCAGCTGCCTCCTGCACACCCCCTACTGGGGATGTGCCCACAACCAAGGTACATGCCCTTGACTGGAATTGAACCTGGGACCCTTCAGTCTGCAGACCAATGCTCTATCCACTGAGCCAAACTGGTTAGGGCAGCAAACTTTTTTATATGTAGAAAGAGCGCACTCTAAACTAAAAATTACAAGTATAGTATAGTAAATACACAAACCAGTAACATGTCTTTTTTTAAATTATTATACTAGAGGCCCAATGCACAAAATTTGTGCAAGAGTAGGCCTTCCTCCCCCTGGCTGCTGGCACTGGCTTCACTCTGGCACCCGGGACCCAGGTTTCCCTCCAGCACCTGGGACCTGGGCTTCCTTCACAGCCCTGGCTTCATCCGGAAGGTTGTCCAGAAGGATGTCTGGGCTAATTAGCATATTAGGCTTTTATTGTTATAGAAAGTACTAGAGGCCCAGTGCACGGATTTGTGCATGGGTGGGGTCCGGCTGGCCTGGCCCCAATCAGGGAGGATCAGGGCTGAGCCTGTCAGGAGGAGGAGACAACAGGAGGTTGGCCAGCCGGCCCGCCCCTATTGGGGCCCAATCAGGGCAAGACTGGCTCAGGGGAGGGGCCACAGGTGATTGGCCGGTAGCCAACCTCCTGCAGCTCGTCTCCCCACCCGGTCCCACCTCCCTTTGGGGTAGGGTCGGGTGATCAGGGGAAGCTGATTTCTCAACAGAAACTTTGCAGGCCAGAAGGGAGTGGCAAGGAATATTCAAAGTGATGAAAAGCAAAGACCTACAACCAAGATTACTCTACCAAGCAAAGCTATCATTCAGAATTGAATGTCAGATAAAGAGCTTCACAAACAATAAAAAGCTAAAGGAGTTCATCACCACACAACCAGTATTACATGAAATGTTGTTGGGTCTGAAGAAGAAGAAGAAGAAGAAGAAGAAGAAGAAGAAGAAGAAGAAGAAGAAGAAGAAGAAGAAGAAGAAGAAGGAGGAGGAGAGAGAGAGAGAGGGAAGGAGAAGGAGAAGGAGAAGGGAAGGGAAGGAGAAGGAGAAGGAGAAGGGAAGGGAAGGAGAAGGAGAAGGAGAAGGGAAGGAGAAGGGAAGGAGAAGGAGAAGAGAAGAAGGAGGAGGAGGAGGAGGAGGAGGAGGAGGAGGAGGAGGAGGAGGAGGAAAGAAAGATCAAAATATGAACAATAACCTGGCAAGGAATACATATCTATCAACAATTGAATCTAAAAATCAAAATAAATGAACAAGGAATCTAATGAAGAAAATAAACTGGTGAATAAAATAGAACCAGAGGCATGGAAACATACAACAGAAAGATGAATCTCAAGGGGAAGGGGAGAGGAGGGTGTCTATTTCTTTCTCCAGGTAGGGGAAGTTTTCCGTCATTATTTCTTCAAATAGGTTTTCAATTTCTTGCTCCCTCTCTTCTCCTTCACCCCCATGATGCAAATGTTGGTTGCTTGAGGTTGTCCCAGAGGCTCCTTACACTATCTTCATATTTTTGGATTCTTTTTTCTTTTTGCTCTTCTGATTGGGTGTGTTTTGCTCCCTCATATTCCAAACTGCTGATTTGACTCTCAGCATTCTCTCCTCGACTGGGATTCCCTGTAAATTATTTTTCATTTTACTTAATGTATCCTTCACTTATGACTGGTTCCTTTTCATGTCTTTGATGTTCTCAATGATTTCCTTGAAATTCTCACTAAGTTCCTTGACATTCTCACTAAGTTCCTTGAAGCTCTCATTAATGTCCTTGAGCATCCTTACAACCATTGTTTTGAAATCTGTATCTAGTAGTTTCCTTGATTCCATTTCAGTTAGTTCTTTCTCTGGAGATTTCTTCTGTTCTTTCATTTATGACATGTTTCTTTGTCTCCGCATTTTGGCTGTTTCCCTGTTTGTTTCTATGTATTAGATAGAGCTGCCATGTCTCCTGAGATTGGTAGAGTGGCCTTGTGTAGCATGTTACCTATAGGCCCAGTGGCTCAGTCTCCCCAGTCACCTGAGATGGGCATTCTAGTTGCACCCCTGTTTAGGCTGTGTGTACTATCCCACTGTAGTTGAGCCTTGATTGCTGTTGTCGTCACAGGGAGGAATTGACCCCTAGGCCAATTGGCTGTGAGGACCAGCTGCACCTGCTGTGGAAGAGCTGTTGTTCAGGAGACACCCCTGTGGAGCAAGACTTGCTTCAGTGGGGCTTTGGTGCTCACCCAGTCTGCCCCTTGAGTGTGTTGCTCTTGCATATGGTAGGGTTGTAATCTGGTGTGGTCTGATACTGAACACTGGGTACATTGGCTCTGGGGCCTCCAGGAAGGTACAAAGTCAGTCACTGCCAGTGCCCTGCATGGGACCACCTGGCACCAGCTATAGAGTGATCTGCAGATGACTGCTGTGTTGGGCTTGGATGTTCCCAGGAAAGGCCAAGCTGTGAACCTTGGTAAGTTGCTGCTAGTACTGGGCCTAGGGCCACTTATCAGAGAAAGAACTAACTGAAATGGAATTAAGGAAACTACTAGATATAGATTTCAAAACAATGGTTGTAAGGATGCTCAAGGACATTAATGAGAGCTTCAAAGAACTTAGTGAGAATTTCAAGGAGATCAATGAGAACATCAAAGACATGAAAAGGAACCGGTCATAAGTGAAGGATACATTAAGTAAAATGAAAAATAATTTACAGGGAATCCCAGTCGAGGAGAGAATGCTGAGAGTCAAATCAGCAGTTTGGAATATGAGGGAGCAAAACACACCCAATCAGAAGAGCAAAAAGAAAAAAGAATCAAAAAGTATGAAGATAGTGTAAGAAGCCTCTGGGACAACCTCAAGCAACCAACATTTGCATCTTGGGGGTGCTGAAGGAGAAGAGAGGGAGCAAGAAATTGAAAACCTATTTGAAGAAATAATGACGGAAAACTTCCCCTACCTGGTGAAAGAAATAGACTTACAAGTCCAGGAAGCACAGAGAGTCCCAAACAAGATGAGCCCAGACAGGCGCACACCAAGACACATCATAATTAAAATGTAAAAGGTTAAAGACAAAGAGAGAATCTTAAAAGCAGCAAGAGAAAAGCAGTTAGCTACCTACAAAGCAGCGCCCATACAACTGTTAGCTGATTTCTCAACAGAAACTTTGCAGGCCAGAAGGGAGTGGCAAGAAATATTCAAAGTGATGAATAGCAAGAACCTACAACCAAGATTACTCTACCCAGCCAAGCTATCATTCAGAATTGAATATCAGATAAAGAGCTTCACAAACAAGAAAAAGCTAAAGAAGTTCATCACCACCAAACCAGTATTACATGAAATGTTGAAGGGTCTTCTTATTAAATGGCAATAAATACATATCTATCAACAATTGATCTTAAAATCAAAATAAATGAACAAGGAATCTAATGAACAAAATAAACTGGTGAATAAAATAGAACCAGAGGCATGGAAACATGGAAAGACTGATAAACCTCAGAGAAAAAGGGTTAGGGGAAGTGGGAAGAGATTAACCAAAGAATTTATATGCATATTTGCATTACCCATGGACATAAACAATAGGGTGGTGAAGGTCTGGGGTGGGTTGGGTTCTGGGTGTAGGAGGGAAAAGTAGGAAAAAAAGTGGGGATATCTATAATACTCTCAACAATAAAGATATAATCATCATCATCATCATCATGCCATACATGGGTGTTGGACCAGCCCGTTCCACACCTCTGCCCCTCCTACCAGTCTCAATGTGCTTTCTTCTTGAATTCTCTAGTTGTAGGGCTTCCATTCAGCCAACTTTCAGGCAGTTCTGATGATGGTTGTTCCGTTGTTTAGTGGTAATTGTGATGTGGGTGTGGGAGGATGAGAGTGTCTGTGTTTACCTATGCCGCCATCTTTGTTCCCCTTGGTTTTACATTTTGACTGATTTTTTCTCAGACCACTCAAACTGTATAAATTCTGACCACACAGCATGTGAATGAGGGGTTGTTGTTTGTATTTCTCAGAAGAGAATGAAACAAAGACCCTTACCCTTAAATCTAGTGGGGTGAGATGAATAATTTTTTAAAAACATAAAAATGAGAAAATTAAAATAGTTAGAATCTGATAAGTGCTTGCAAAGAAAAGGAAAAGGTACAGGCTAGGAAGGGGAAGGTTTGCAATATTTAATAGATTCAACACAGTAGAAAAAGTTAAATTTGAGCAAAGCATTAAAAGAGGTGACAGATACCTAAGTGAAGAGAGAGCCTTCATGGCTAAGTCAACACTAAGGAGGTCATGTGGCTTGAGCAGCATGAGCCAGGGGGTGGTAGCAAGTAATAAGGTTGGCGAGATAAGGGGTCAAATAGAACACTGTAACAAGTTTGTTTTGCTCTAAGTGAAATGAGGAAATATTTCAGGGTTTGGGTAGAGTAATGATATGACTTACAAGTAGCCATTCTTACTGCTGAGAGAAGACTATTAGAGTACAAGGGGGCAGCAAGAAGGTGGCAGTTATGTGGCTATTACAGAAATCCAGGCTAGAGATAATGGTGGCTCAGACCAGAAGTGATCATTAAAGTGATGGGGTGTGGTCAGATTCTAGACATACTTATATCCATTATATAAGATAGAGCCATTATTATATTCTGTCAGAGTCACTGTGCAAAATGGACAGAAAAAAGGGGACTCAAGGATTAGAGCCTCAGTTTCCATGGCATTATGAAGGGCACTGGGGTTAAGGGTAAAGTCTAGGGCCCATTCAAGTAGTCTAATAGGCTGGCACCCCAAAGAACTACAACTCAGATTTAAAATTAGGAGGAAAAATAAAATAAATTCCTTCCCCCTACAAAGACTGCAAAAAACTTCTGTTTTAATCCTTGGTGCTAAGTGGACAGGAGCCCTGATAACCTGACCACAGTTAGTTTTCATGCAGATTTGTAGCCTGAATTCACACAGCCAGTTCAGCAAAATCTCTTCATATTGAGAATTGGGTTTAAAGTGTCTCCAAACTTGGAAAAGCACCTGTAAATTCTCTCTAGAGAAAACCATTTCACCCTTCATCTCAAAGGAACTCACAAATGATTTTCTAGTGAGTAGCTATGGGAGAAGTAATGGTCTTTTCCCTTCCAGGAGCATGAAAAATTCATTTTTTATTTACCCTTACACAGATCACAGATAAAACTTATCATACGTATAAAAGAAATGAGGCTAGATAAGTGAGAAAAGAAACAACAAACAGCACAAATAGACCTACCAAGCCTTCTAATGTTAGAATTATCAGACAGAATATAAAATAACTATGTTTAAAGAACTAAAAGACAAGACTGAAAATACAGAGAACAAGAGATCCTCCAGCTCCATTTTCTCCATCAGGGGTCCAGGATCTCCTGGGGGTGGGAGTTGGGACAGCCAATACCCCTGACCTCCCTTCAGGGCCAGGTGAACCCCTCCCCGCCCCAGCCTGGGACATGGGTAAGGGTTGGAGTAGAGGAAACAGTGGCTTCTGTGAGTATGGGTGGGGGGGGGGATAATCAGGTGGAGGGTTCAGGACAGGGAGGGGGCCCACCCCGAACTATAGACGTGGCTGCTAGGGCCTGAGATTAGTGGGTGGAGAGCCTGGGAGCCTGGCAAGCCTCTCAGTGGTGGAGACTCCAGTGGGATTGGGGGTGGGGATCCCAGGAGGCCAAAGGAAGCAAGATATCAGGGACGTTCTGCAGAATATAACGACCATCACCAACCAGAGCCAGGAGGAGGCGCAAGAAACATGTCCTGTGTGAGATAGAGCATTGGAAACCCACAGGAGGAGGGGCTGCAGATTCTCAGCTGGTGGGCATCGGCACATGCTTCTGGCTGTGAGCAGGCCCGAGGAGGGAGCAGCATGTTCTCCAACAACACCATGGAACACTTGGACTGCTGAAGGAAACTTGCCCAGGTGCACCATGTCCCGCACCCGGAACTGGGGGTGAATGAGTGGGATGAGTTCACCAGGCACCAGCACCCAGGGACACCGAGAGCGCATGGTGAACAGCATCAGGGGAACAGCAGTGCTACCTGGACACGGCTTAGGTGGAGCCCCTGCTGTGTGGAGGCCAAGCCAACAGGTCACGAGTCAGCAAGCAGGTCACCAAGGTCCACCTGACACCGGATGGGGCCAGGGCTATGGGATTAGCTTTGGAGGAGGCCAGATGTCCAGCCCTCCGGAAGTAAGGAGGCTGTGACCCAACAGAGGGACCAGACAGCATTCATGCTGACACTTTCAACTGATCTCGCCCCTCAGGGCACAAGGTGACTCTTGAAGAGGATACAGGTATCCAGAGGACAAACTCCAGACATAGGAGAAGCACAGACAGAAGGGCAAATGGAATCGCCCAACCCCCACCAGACTCAGTCCTGGGCCTGCTGATGACATGGCAGAGAGGATGGGGTCCCCTCAGGGAAAGTGGGATCTGTCTCCCCCTTTTTCCTTTTTTCAGTCTTTTTTTCTCTCTTCCCCTTTCCTACACAAAAGCACACACACCCAAAATCCTATTTTTCTGACCCTTTCTCTCTCATACACATATGTAAACTATTCTGTTCTCTCTCTCTCTCTCTCTCTCTCTCTCCTCTCTCTCCTCCCACCCACTCTCCCCCCTCTCCTCTACCCCTTAGAATTCCCTAGGTGGACTGCAGATGACAGTGGGTAGATGAGAATGTCTGACTCAGATATCTACCTCAAACGGAGTTTCTGCTCCTTTAGATTCGGAATTGTTGACTGGGCTTCTTTTTTTTCTTTTTTTCTTTTTAAGAAAAAGAAACCCTGGAATTCATCTGTATTTTTTGTTGTTGTGGTGGTGGTGGTTGTGGTGGTGGTGGTGGTGGTGGTTGATTGGTTCTTAATTTTTAATCTAGTTTGGGGAAGTAGATATTTTAATACATTTGTTGAGTTTTTTCTTTTTTAATTTCTCACTTCCCCATATTATGGGGTGATAAACAAAAGGATCATGATAACAGAAAGGGGAACAAACAGAATGGATGAAGAGGCCCATCTGGCTCTAATTCTATCCATCAGTAGGTACTTTAGCAGGACACGAGGCCTGCACCCATAAACATCTTTTAGGTATTCCTCTTTGCTTGCAAAACCCCAGGTGTTCTTTGCTCATCCAGGCAGCTTCCTGCTGTGTTTGGTGTGGAGGCCGTCGGGGGCTTGCTTGGCTGGCCTATTCTCCATCTTCCCACAACCCTTGGGCAGGGCTAGACTAAATAATTTTGAAGAAATGCCACCTTCCCTGTAACATGTCCTTAAATCTTTTTTAAAAACTACTATTTACACATTGAAGGGGAAAGAATGGGGAGGGGCTTATTGCAAAATATATTAAGTAAAGGCTGGGGTGCTTGTGTATGTACTTTCCTCAATTTCCCCAGAAATTAGGTATCTTTTTTCTCACTCCAAAATCAAGAGGGTGGGGAGATGAGGAAGGTTGTTGGGATTTGATGGGTGGGGGGCTGGAGGCACAGGTTGGGGGCAATTCTCTCCTCCCTTGTAAACTTGTAGTTACACAGAAAAAAAAAAAAAAAGGCAGTTTTAAATAAAGAAAACTACTTTTCCCCTGAGGGAAAAAATAGAACAAGAAATTGTAATGACCAAAGGAAAGTTCTAGAAATTTAAAAAATAATCATTGCAATTTAAAACCCAATGGATAGACTTAATACACAGCTAAAGAATTGATTATCTGAACAATATAGATATAGCTGCGGAAGTTATCTAGTATGTGGCATGGAGAGTCAAAGAAATGGCAGTATGAAAAAGAGGTTCTGAAACATGAAGAACACAGAGGGAAGGTCTCATGGACCTCAAATCAATATACTAAAAGAGTTTTTAAAATCTTCACCCGAGGGAGGAGAAACCAAGACGGCGGCATAGGTGAACACCTAAACTGCTGCCTAGCACAACAATTTCAAAACTACAGCTAAAAGACAGAATGGACATCATCCAGAACCAAAGGAAAGCAGGCTGAGAGGAAATTCTACAACTAGAAGGAAAGAAAAAGCACACGGAGACTCAGAGGAGCTGCAAAAGGCTGAGGTATGGAGACACGTGCATGGAGAGGACGGGTGGCTGAGTGCCTGGCTGGCTTTCTCTAGTGGGAGGGAGACGGAAGCTCCTGACTGCACTGAAACCCAGTTCCGATGCACTGAACCCCTGGGAACCCAGACTCATACGGGGGGAGTCTGGACTGTCGGGAAAAGAGAGGAGCACACAGAAACTCAGGGGAGCCGCAAAAGGCAGAGGTCTGGAGGCGTGCATGCAAGTGTGCACAAAGAGGACTGTAGGGATTACCGAGGCACACTGAGACCCAGGGGCCTCATAGGGCAGGGCTGACGGGAAGCCAAGGCTGTCTGCTCAGCCCTGAGACTCCGCCCCATCCAAGCTGAACACAGAGGCTTTTGCAATTTTGCAAGTCTTGTCTCATAAGGCTGTCTCCAGCACAGAAGTTCTCCCGGCATAGACACAGCTGATCCTCACAGCCAATTGGCCTGGAGGTCAATTCCTCCCAGTGATACCAACAACAATCAAGACTTAACTACAACAAGGCTGTACACACAGTCCACAAAGAAGTGCACCAAGAGTGTCCACCTCAGGTAACTGTGGAGGCTGAGCCACTGGGCCATATAGGACACCTACCTAGCACACAAAGCTACTCTATCAACTCAGGGAAGCAGCGAAAATGTGGAGACAAAGAAACAGATCACAAACGAAAGAAATGGAGGAAAGCAAACTACTGGATATAGAGTTCAAAACCACGGTTATAAGGTTTTTCAAGAATTTCCTAGAAAAGGCCGATAAATTTAGCAAGAACCTCAAGGATATAAAAAAGGAACAACTAGAAATTAAACATACACTGACTGAAATAAAAAATATTATACAGAGACCTAACAGCAGACTAGAGGAATGCAAGAATCAAGTCAAAGATTTGAAATACAAAGAAGCAAAAAACACTCAACTGGAAAAGCAAAAGGAAAAAAGAATGCAAAAATTTGAAGATAGTGTAAGGAGCCTCTGGGACAACTTCAAGCATACCAACATCCGAATTTTTGGGGTGCCAGAAGAAGAGAGAGAGCAAGATACTGAAAACCTATTTGAAGAAATAATGACAGAACACTTCCCCCACCTGGTGAAAGAAATAGACTTACAAGTCCAGGAAGCGCAGAGAACCCCAAACAAAAGGAATCCAAAGAGGACCACACCAAGACACATCATAATTAAAATGCCAAGAGCAAATGACAAAGAGAGAATATTAAAAGCAGCAAGAGAAAAACAGTTAGTTACCTACAAGGGAGCACCCATACGATTGTCAGCTGATTTCTCAACAGAAACTATGCAGGCCAGACGGGAGTGGCAAGAAATATTCAAAGTGATGAATAGCAAGAACCTACAACCAAGATTACTCTACCCAGAAAAGCTATCATTCAGAATTGAAGGTCAGATAAAGAGCTTCACAGATAAGAAAAAGCTAAAGGAGTTCATCAACACCAAACCAGTATTACATGAAATGCTGAAAGGTACTCTTTAAGAAGAGGAAGAAGAAGAAAAAGGTAAAGATAAAAATTATGAACAACAAATATATATCTATCAACAAGTGAATCTAAAAATCAAGTGAATTAAAAATCTGATGAACAGAATAAACTGATGAATATAATAGAATCAGGGGCATAGAAAGGGAGTGGACTGACAATTCTCAGGGGGAAAGGGGTGTGGGGGGTGCGGGAAGAGACTGGACAAAAATAATACACCTATGGATGAGGATAGTGGGGGGGAGGTAAGGGCAAAGGATGGGGTGGGAACCGGTGGAGGGGAGCTATGGGGGGAAAAAAGAGGAACAATTGTAATAATCTGAACAATAAAGATTTATTAAATTAAAATATATATATATATATATATATATATATATATATATACTAAAAGAAAGGAAACAGGGACAAGCAGCGACAATATTTGAAAATATTAAAGCTGAAGATTTGCCAGGATTAATGCAAGAGCTTATGCATAAATTCAAAAGCCCAATAAATTTCAAGTTAAAAAAAAAAAGCTACACCAAGATACATTATAATGAAAGTACAAACACAAAAGCATGAAGAAAACATAAAAGACATTTAAAATCTCACCACCTATAGATACTCCTTGCTAACATTTTGAGGCTTTTTCTTTGAGGTATTTTCTAAGTGTATGCATATACAAAACTAGGATCAGACTGTGTGTTTATTATGATACTTTTTATTTAATATATAATAAACATTTCTGCATGTTATTATGATTTTCTTTAAAATCATAATTTTAAAGCTCCATAATGGTCCACCATATAAATATACAACAATTTATTTAAGCAGAATTCAATTGCTGGACATATATTTCCAATTTGAGGCTATCTATACTAATAAAAGGGTAATATGCCAATTGGTCACTACACCCTCATGCTAACAACCCAACAGCAGGCTGCATGGGGCGACAAGGCTGGCAGGGGGGTTAGCGATAAACGACCAAACGACTGACCAGCAGGCTGCGTGGGGTAACCAGTGAGCGACCAGGCTGGCAAGGGGAGCAGTGAGAGGCTACCAGGCTGGCAGAGGCAGCAGTAAGGGGTGATCAGGCTGGCGGGGGGGCAGTGGGAGCAACCAGGCTGACAGGGGGGCAGTTGGGGGTGACCAGGCCGATAGGCAGGAAGTTGGGGTGACCAGGCCAGCAGAGGGGGGCAGTTGGGGGTAACCAGGCTGGTAGGGGGGGCAGTTAGGGGCAATCAGGCAGGCAGGCAGGTGAGCAGTTAGGAGCCAGCAGTCCCAGATTGTGAGAGGGATGCCCAACTGTCGGTTTCCGACAGTCAAACATCCCCTGAGGGGTCCCGGATTGGAGGGGTCCAGGCTGGGCTGAGGGGACCCCCCTGCCCCTGTGCACGAATTTCATGCACCGGGCCTCTAGTTTTAAATAATGCTTGTTGTACATAAATCTTTTCCACATTTCTGATTGCTTTAGGACAAATTTCTAAAAGTGGAATTGTTGGGTAAAAGGATAAACTCCATTCAGACTTTTCAATGCATATTGCCAAGCTGCTTCCCAAGAAGATTATATTGATTTAGGACCCTATCCACAGCCCAGCGACGCATGTCTCACCACTTGGAAGGACTTCTCACTTCTCTTTACTCCAGTAAATGCATGATGGTTTGGTGGACTTTCTGACCAAATGTTAGATAACTTTCATTTTTGCACCTATCCCAAAACAAAAGACTCGGATGCTCACAAACTATCAGAAGAGCATCGTGTCACATCAACTAAAGAAAATAAAGTTTATTTTCAGCTATTTTCCAGCTTAGCCTCCCTGTTTTCCAAAATGGCTGTGCTTCATTTGCTTGAACAAAACATGTTAAAAAGCACTGTCATCAATTCTGTGCCTCCAAGAGCTGGGCAATGTGTTTTCTAATACACAGTACTCTGAGCTCAGACCATGTAACCATGAAAGGGCATTGAGCACACGCGCCAGCCTCTAATTGCAGCCCCTAATCTGGCTTTCACATTACTCTCCTGTGTGCCCTACTTGCCCTGCTTAGTGCAGCACTCTTATTGTGCCAGTTCAAAGAGCCAGGGATTGAGCAGAAACAAGTCAGGTCTGAGAATTGTTTTTATGCCATGTGCCCAGTCCAGCTCAACAGCCAAATGAATAGACACTATCTGGAATCCAGCCAAAGCCACTGGATGGAAAATTCTGACTTCCAAAAAGTATTCCTGATGCTTTTTAAAAGCATCACACTTTGCCCAGGTTGAAAAAAGTCCATAGGTGGCCAGCGCTAAAACCCAGGTTTTCTCAAGCTTTCTGTAAAGAACTGGACAATAAATAATTTAGATTTTGCAAGCCACATGGTGTCTGATGCAGCTACTCAATTCTGCCATCATCTCTGGAAAGCAGTCATAGGTAACATGTGAGCCAGAAAAAGCTTTAACCCAAAAAAGGTCAGGGCAGGTCTTGACTGCCAATCCCTGTTTATAATCCAACAGTGAACTCTGAGGTCCCTTTCAATTCTGAAATTCTTTAAATCAGTCACTAGGCTTAGGCCTTCGGAGCATTTTGGACTTAGGTTGTCCAACACTGGCTGATGTTTGGAAAGAATAGGAGGAAAGGGAATTCTGCTAACTTCCACATGCAAACAGATTTAGCCAGTAAGACCCACCATTCTGAGAAGGTTAAATGTAACAGGATTTTCTCCCTTTCTCTTTTGGCTTAGGTGTTAACAATGAGTTTTGTTTTGTTTTTAACTCAATTCCTGTTAAATTCCCTCTATCGGGGTAAACCTTCCAGTTCTACAGATGTATTGAATCTGTTCCTAGACTGTATTGTGACAAGAGGCAACCAATGTTGCCTTCTCAGGATAGAGAAGAACCAGTGGGTGCCAAGGCCCACTGCTCCATGGACTCTTCCAAGGAGTAGGAATCAGAACGCACTGCCCTCTGACAAAGGAAGTGCTTACTTCCAGGCTAGCCTTGAAAAGGAAATGAACCTCTTATCTCCTCTCCCTTCCATCAGCAAATTCTCAAAAGGAGGCAATGTTACTTTATCAAAAGTAAAAAGTTTTTAACTCACACCTTCATTTGCCCCCATGCATCTAGCACCCTAGACCTGTCCCTTTTTTTCAGCCCCTACTCCTACCCCACAGGAATATATTTGCTGACCATCTGGCTTCTGGTTGTGCCCTATTTTTTTCATCTTTCTCTTTTGAAATGTGGTCATTCCCAAAATTTCCGCACTTTATTCTTTTCCCTTTAAGTTCTCCTTCTGATATCTCACCCATTTCTAAGTCTGTATTTCTTTGTGATCAAACTCCAGTCTCTCCTCACCTTACCCTTTAGCTTATTACACCTGAATCCCAAACTCACCATGTCCAAAGGTATATACCTGCCTAGAACTAGGTATTTCCCCCTACTCGTCCTCTTTCAGTGTGTGACATCTCTCATCATCCCAAACTCAAATCCTCAGAATAACCATTCATATCTTCCTCTCCTTCTGTTCCAAAGTGTATCCATCCTTTTGCCCCAGTTCTTCTGCCTAGCAACCCTCACTTCCTATTTCTGCCACCCACTCCCTGGCCATTGAACTGTGTCTCTGCCTACAGACTGGCTCAGGTTCAGATCTTGAACAAAACCACTCAAATTAATAGTTTAAAGCTCTGTTTTGAAGTCACTCATCTATTTAAAAACTATCTATGGCTTTCCATGTAAATAAAGCTTTGGGGCTCTCCATAACCCCTGCTGTTGGCTGTTCCAAGGCCATTTCCCCATGTGAACTCTGTGATTCAAAGAATGTGGACCACCCATTGCTGTAACATGCCTGATGGGTCCCTTCCTCAGTGACTTTGCTTTTGTCAATCTCTGATATATAGAATGTCTTCGGCCTTTCCCTATCCATTTCTCAACCCCAATTTGAAATCCACTCCCTCCATACTATCTCCCCAAGTCACTGTGGCCCAAAATAGTTCCTTTATCCTGCAGACCCCATGAGACTTAGTTTGTGTCCCTCCCATCCCACATGACACCCAAGGCTGGGGGCAGGAACTGACTGTTCTAGAATATTTCTCACACAATGCCTTGACCACTGCAGGTATCCAGTTAATATCAGTCAATTGAATAAGGATGAATGACAAAGAGGTATTGTTCTTACCATTCCTGAAGAAAAGAGTCACCAAAGTCTGTTGGAGGGGTTGCTTTTTTTGTATGTTTTTATCCATTTCACAGATTAGTCTAGACATGTGTTTCATTAGTGGGTATTAATAAATATGTTCATCTTAACAACAGCAATGGGTAAAACAGAATGGCCACTGCTTCCCAATAACCTTACGGTTTAAAACATTTTTAAGGGTATCATGGTAAACTACAGAAATATTTCATATATTTAAAACTCCTCTAAGAAACTATATAAAAACCTCAATGTGATACATCAATGAAAAGGTGGAATGTAAATATAATTATATTTATATATAAATAATATGTTGGAATGTAAATATAATTACATTTATATATAAATAATATGAACATATGGATAATTACCCATGGGGTAATTTTTGATGTACTATGAGGGTGAAATGCCAGATATATTTGTTGTATTAAAATGTTTCCTTCGAGATGGAAGAAAAAATGGCAGCCGAATAGGCAGACGTGTTGTGCACCTCGTCCCAGGGCCAGGCTGGAAATACAAAGCTTTGGGGCCCTCCATAATCCACCTGGAATTAAAAAAATTAGGCCAAGCTGAGGAGGCAACTTATAGCAAGGAAGACAAAAATGCCTGGAGACCAGTAGGAAGGGTGGCTCAAGAGAGGCAGCAGGCCAGCAGGCCAAGAGGGAGCTGGAGGAAGCTGCTTTATGGGAGTATCAGTTCCCTCAGAAAAATAGAAGCCTGGCTCAGGCTGAACATTAGAGCCATGTCCCATGGCGACAGACATAGCATCCAACTGTGAAAAACAAAAGATGCAGGACTGTTGGCTGCTGGGGAGTCTGGGCCTGAGACCACAACCAGGAAAGGCTGCACCACAAAAAGCAGCACCATGAGGGGAAAGCAGCGAGGCACTGGCGAAAGAGAAAGCTGCGGTTTCATTATTGTTTTTGTTTTGTTTTGTCTTGTCTTTGTTTTTATACTCCAAACCCAGAACACGGGACTTTTCTATTGCAATCACTCACCCAAGGCTTTGCAGAGAGGGAGGCATGGACTTGAGGTGCCTGAGGAGAGGCTGGGGAGGAAAGCAGGGCAGGGAGACATGGCCAGGAGTCCTTCATTGGGACATTCTTAGGTTTCCAAACCTAAGTGGCCCCAGAGAAGCTAGCCCCTCCCAGTAGCTTCAGGAAGGTGATACAGCCTGCCACATCTTGTATTTTGAGCTTTACAGAGGAAACAAAGGCAGAGACCAAGCTTACAGTCAGAATAGTTTCAAGTAACCCTCAGTGACTGGATTGGAAGAGGGGTCATCCTCCCCGCTATTCTGGGAATGAGACTGATAAAAACTCCAGGTTGCCAGCCAACCCCATTGGTCTCCATACAAGGAGCTCTGTCCAACCAAGGGCAGAGTAATATTTGGGTCACTCACGGAGGAGTAGCTCTAGGACAAGAAAAAATACCCACCGAGAAACCAAGATGGCCACATAGATAAACACCTAAACTGCTGCTTCGCACAACAATTTCAAAACTACAACTAAAGGACAAAATGGATATCATCCAGAACCACAGAAAGGCTGGCTGAGTGGAAATTCTACAACTAGAAGTAAAGAAAAAAGCACATGGAGACTCAGAGGAGCTGCAAAAGGCTGAGGTACGGAGACACGCACGTGGAGAGGAAGGGCGGCTGAGTGCGTGGCTAGCTTTCTCTAGCGGGAAGGAGACAGAAGCTCCCGACTGCACTGAACCCCAGTTCCGACTGCACTGAACCTCAGTTCCGGGTGAGACCCTGGGGACCGAGACTCATACAGGGGGAGTCTGGACTGTCAGGAAAAGAAAAAAGCACACAGAAACTCAGGGGAGCCACGAAAGACAGAGGTCTGGAGGCGCGCGCGCAAGTGCGTGCAGAGAGGACCAACTGCTGAATGTGCCGCTGACTTTCTATAGTGGGAGGAAGACAGAAGCTTCCGACTGCACTGAACTCCAGTTCCGACTACACTGAACCCCAGTTTCGGGCGAGACCCTGGGGACCCAGACTCATACGGGGGGAGTCTGGACTGTCGGGAAAAGAGAGGAGCACACAGAAACTCAGGGGAGCCGCAAAAGGCAGAGGTCTGGAGGCGCGCGCGCAAGTGCGCGCAGAGAGGACTGCAGGGATTATCGAGGCACACTGAGACCCAGGGGCCTCATAGGGTAGGGCTGACGGGAAGCCAAGGCTGTCTGCTCAGCCCTGAGACTCCGCCCCATCCAAGCTGAGCACAGAGGCTTTTGCAATTTTGCAAGTCTTGTCTCATAAGGTTGTCTCCAGCACAGAAGTTCTCCCAGCATAGACACAGCTGATCCTCACAGCCAATTGGCCTGGAGGTCAATTCCTCCCAGTGATACCAACAACAATCAAGACTTAACTACAACAAGGCTGTACACACAGTCCACAAAGAAGTGCACCAAGAGTGTCCACCTCAGGTAACTGTGGAGGCTGAGCCACTGGGCCATATAGGACACCTAGCACACAAAGCTACTCTACCAACTCAGGGAAGCAGTGAAATGCGGAGACAAAGAAATAGATCACAAACGAAAGAAATGGAGGAAAGCAAACTACTGGATATAGAGTTCAAAACCACGGTTATAAGGTTTTTCAAGAATTTCCTAGAAAAGGCTGATAAATTTAGCAAGAACCTCAAGGATATAAAAAAGGACCAACTAGAAAGTAAACATACACTGACTGAAATAAAAAATATTATACAGAGACCTAACAGCCGACTAGAGGAATGCAAGAATCAAGTCAAAGATTTGAAATACAAAGAAGCAAAAAACACTCAACTGGAAAAGCAAAAAGAAAAAAGAATCCAAAAATTTGAAGCTAGTGTAAGGAGCCTCTGGGACAACTTCAAGCGTACCAACATCCGAATTTTGGGGGTGCCAGAAGAAGAGAGAGAGCAAGATACTGAAAACCTATTTGAAGAAATAATGACAGAACACTTCCCCCACCTGGTGAAAGAAATAGACTTACAAGTCCAGGAAGCGCAAAGAACCCCGAACAAAAGGAATCCAAAGAGGACCACACCAAGACACATCATAATTAAAATGCCAAGAGCAAAAGACAAAGAGAGAATATTAAAAGCAGCAAGAGAAAAACAGTTAGTTACCTACAAGGGAGCACCCATACGATTGTCAGCTGATTTCTCAACAGAAACTATGCAGGCCAGATGGGAGTGGCAAGAAATATTCAAAGTGATGAATAGCAAGAACCTACAACCAAGATTACTCTACCCAGAAAAGCAATCATTCAGAATTGAAGGTCAGATAAAGAGCTTCACAGATAAGAAAAAGCTAAAGGAGTTCATCAATACCAAACCAGTATTACATGAAATGCTGAAAGGTATTCTTTAAGAAGAGGAAGAAGAAGATAAAGATAAAAATTATGAACAACAAATAGGTAACTATCAACAAGTGAATCTAAAAACCAAGGGAATAAAAAATCTGATGAACAGTACTAACTGGTGAATATAATAGAATCAGGGGCATATAAAGGGAGTGGACTGACAATTCTCGGGGGAAAAGGAGAGTGGGGTTGCGGGAAGAGACTGAACAAAAAGCGTACACCTATGTAGGAGGACAATGGGGGGGAGTAATGGCAGAGGGGGGTAGGAACCTGGTGGAGGGGAGCTATGGGGGGGAAAAAGAGGAACAATTGTAATAATCTGAACAAAAAAGATTTATTTTTTAAAAAAAGAAAAACTAAATAAGCAATCCCATTTGCCATTGCAACAAAATTTTTTTTTAAATATTTAGGAATAAACTTAATCAAGGAGGTAAAAGACCTGTATTCAGAAAACAACAGGATGTTGAAAAAGGAGATAAAAGAAGATATAAACAAATGGAAGAATATACCGTGTTCATGGATTAGTAGAATCAACATCATTAAAATGTCCATCCTACCCAAGGCAATCTACAGATTCAATGCAATTTATATTAAAAGACCAACAGCATATTTCACAGATCTAGAACAAATACTCCAAAAATTGATATGGAATTAAAAAGACCCCGAATAGCTGCAGCAATCTTGAGAAAGAAAAACATAGTTGGAGGATTCAATAAAGCCAGATTTCAAGTTATGCTACAAAGCCACAGTAATCAAAACAGCCTGGTACTGGCACAAAAATAGGCATATAGGTCAATGGAACAGAACAGAGACCCCAGAAATCGACTCAAGTCATTAGACTCAATTAATATTTGTCAAAGGAGGTGAGCATACAATGGAGTCAAGACAGTCTCTTCAATAAATGGTCTTGGGATAATTGGACAGATACACGCAAAAAAATGAAACTAGACCACCAACTCACACCATATGGAAGAAATAACTCAAAAGGGATAAAAAACTAAATATAAGTCATGGAACTATAAAAATCCTAGAAGAAACCATAGGCAGCAAAATCTCAGACATCTCTTGTAGCAATATTCTTACGGATACTTCTCCTAGGGCAAAGAAAACTAAGAAGAAAATAAACAAATGGGACTACATCAAAATAAAAATCTGCACAGCAAAAGAAACCATCAACGAAATGAAAAGGAAGCCCATTGTAAGGGAGAACATATTTGGCAATGATACATCCTATAAAGAGTTAATATCCAAAATATATAAGGAACTCATACAGCTTAACAGAAGGAAGACAAACAATCCAATTAAAAAATGGGCAAAGGACCTAAATAGATACTTCTCCAAAGTGGACATACAGATGGCCAAGAGACATATGAGAAAATGCTCAAAGTCACTGATGATCAGAGAGATGCAAATTAAAATGACAATGAGGTATTACCTCACACCTGTCAAAATTGCTATCATAAACAAATCAACAAATGACAAGTGCTGATGAGGATGTGGAGAAAAGAGAACCCTAGTTCTGGTGGGGATGTAGACTGGTGCACCATTATGAAAAACAGTATGGAGATTCCTCAAAAGAATAAATATGGAATTGCCATTTGACCCAGTGATCCCACTTCTGGAAATATATCCTAAGAAACCTGAAATACCAATCAGAAAAAATGTATGCACTCCTATGTTCATAGCAGCACAATTTACAATAGCTAAGAATAAGAAACAGCCTAAGTGCCCATCAGCAGATGAGTGGATAAAAAAAAACTATGGTACATTTACACAATGGAATACAATGCAGCAATAAAAAAGAAAGAACTCTTACCACTTGCAACAGTATGGATGGACCTGGAGAGTATTATACTGAGAAAAATAATACAGACAGAGAAAGATAAGTATCACATGATCTCATTCATATGTGGAATCTAATGAACTAAATAAACTGATGATCAAAAATAGTCCCAGAGACACAGAAGCATGAACAGACTGTTGAACCTCAGAGGGAAGGCAGGGGAGTTTGGGTGGGAAGAGTCAACCAATGAACTTATATGCATACATGCATAACCCATAGACACAGACAATGGGATGGTGAGGCCCTGAGGTGGGTGGGGGGAGGGAGTGGGCTGGAAGAAGTTAATGGGGGAAAAAGGAGGACCTATGTAATATTTTCAACAATAAAGTTTTTTTGTAATGTTTCCCCTTATGGTTACAATTTAATTTTTTTTTTTTACCACTTTTACAAAATAATCTGACAGGCGCATGCCCAGGTTGCAGGCTCAATCCCCACTAGGGAGCTTGCAGGAGGCAGCCGATCAATGGTTCTCTCTCATCATTGTTGTTTCTATCTCTCTCTTCCTCTCCCTTCCTCTCTGAAATCAATAAAAAATGAAAAATTAAAAATATATATATATAAAAATAAAGTAGAGGAGGGAAGATGGTGGCCAGCAGGACAGAGGTGAGGGAGAGGAAGTGAGTGAGTGAGGGGATGAAAGGAGAGTGTGTGGATGTGTGTGGTGAGTGTGTGAGTGAGGGAGGGACAGTTAAATCCCTGTAGGAGCAGCAGGGGCTGGCAGACCAGGCTCTCTTGGACAGGGAGAGACTACCACTGCTGCGGGCACTCCCCAGACGGCGGGACTCCAGCACGGAGCCCAAGCCATCTTGAAGGGGAGAACGGCCTTTTTTAGGAACTCATCAACACCACCACCCAGATAGGCCTTTGACACTGCACACAACCCAGCAGCCACCCCAGCCAAAATCCTGCTGCCCCACCTGCAGACCCGTGGACCCTGGGACCTCCACCTCCAAAGGTGCACCGCTCCAGCAGCAGTAAGTGCAACTTCCCCCGTCCCCAGCAGCAGAACTCCAGACACCACATTAGCGGGTTTCCAGCACGTAGGCATCCAGGGCACATCACTCCTTAGGCAGCTCCTGGGAGCCCCCGAGGGTGTGATTCAGCACAGACAAGGGTGCGCTGCCCTGCAGTAGAAATTCTGAATTCCCTCTTCCTGAATAACTGCCACGCCAGCCGCTCAACCTCAGTGCCAGGGCACCTCAGAGTGCTTCAGAGCTCTGCGCTGGCAAATGCACCTCCACAGATGAGCATTTCCAACAGGCAGGCACCATGAGCCCATCTATCCACAGGGCACTCTTGGGAGCCACTGTGAGCTCTCCCTAGGTGTGATCTTGGACAAACAGGGGCGCACTCTCCCCCAGCAGTAGAAATTCTAAATTCACTCATCCTGGAAACCTGCCCACAGATGCCTCAATTGCGCGGCTACACTGCCAGGGCCCTTCAGAAGGCTTCAGTGTGCCTCGCTGGCAAACATACCGCAGGTGCCCCTTGTGAGCCGCCACTGGGAGTAAGCACCTATCCACCACAGGTGCAGCAGCAAAAGCTGAGTCTGCCCACCCCACAACTACAGAACTCTGAACACCACAGTCACACCATTCCAGAGCACAGGCCCCATGAGCCCCGTCACCCCAACAGACGGTTTCTGGGTGCCACTGTGAGTCCCTGCTGGGCACGCATGATTTCAATCAAGGGTGCAAGACAGCAAAAAATGGCACACACCCCTGCATGGCTGCTGACTTCTAGACACCGCAGTTGTGCCTCTCTAGCTCGCAGGCTTACATCAAGAGAACCCAAATAGCTCAAGTAGGGAACTACACTAGATTACCAAGCCAAGGAGACCTTAGAGATCACACCAGTAGCACCATCCCCAAAAGAACCTTGGTAGCAAAGCAATTGGAACTACAATTAAAACATTACAGGAAAACATGGGAAGACAAAAAAGCAATCCCCAAAGGAAAGAAAAAGAGGAATCACCAGAAAGGGAGTTAAATGAAATTGAGGCTAGCAACATACCAGAGAAAGAATTCAGAGTAATGGTTCTAAGGATGCTCAAATGGCTGGATGACAAATACACACAACTCAGTGAGAATTAAAGAGCTGAATGAGAATGTAGCCAACATAAAAAGGAACCAAGAGGAGATGAAGAACGATATAGCTGCAATAAAGAACACAATGGAAGGCTTAAACAGTAGACTAGAAGAGGCTGAGGACCGCATCAGTGAATTAGAAGACAAGGTAGGAAAAAACACAAACACAGCAGCAACTGGAAAGAAGACTTAAAAAGCAAGAGAAGAGCCTAAGGGAGCTTTGGGACAACACAAAATGAAACAACACTTGCATAATAGGGGTACCAGAAGGAGAGGAAGAGAAGCAATGAATAGAAAACCTGTTTGAAGAAATAATGACAGAAAACTTCCCTAATATTGGCAAGAAAAAAACCATGCAAGTCCAAGAAGCACATAGAGTCCCAAACAAGATGAACCCTAAAAGACAGACACCAAGACACATCATAATTAAATTGGCAAACACCAACGACAAAGAATCTTAAAGGCTGCCAGAGAGAGACAAAAAGTTACCTACAAGGGATCTCCTATTAGAATATCAACAGATTTCTCAACAGAAACACTCCAGGCCAGAAGGGAATGAAATGAAATTTACAAAGTGATGCAAAGCAAGGAACTGAACCCAAGAATACTATACCCAGCAAGGCTATCATTCAAAATTGAAGGTGTTATCAGGAGCTTCACAGACAAAAAAGGGCTAAGAGAGTTTATCACTACCAAGCCAGCAATGCAAGAAATGCTAAATGGACTACTGTAAAAAGAAGAAAGAGAAAGGTAAGAAGAAACACAAACATTAAGAATAAAAATGACAACAAACTTATCAATAATAACTTATCAATAATAACATTAAATGTAAATGGATTAAATGCACCAATCAAAAGACATAGGGTAGCTGAATGTATAAGAAAGCATGACCCTTATATTTGCTGTCTGCAAGAGACCCACCTCAAAACAAAGGATTCACACAGACTGAGAGTGAAGGGATGGAAAAACATTTTTCAGGTAAATGGAAATGCAAAAAAAGCTGGGGTTTCGATACTTATATCTGACAAAATAGACCTCAAAGTAAAGGCCATAACAAGAGATAAGGAAGGCCACTACATAATACTAAAGGGAGCAATTCAACAAGAAGATATAACACTGATAAACATATATGCACCCAATACAGGAGCACCCAAATACATAAAACAACTGCTGGAAGACAACAAGGGAGAGATTGATAGCAATACAGTCATAGTATTTAATACCCCACTAACACCACTGGATAAATCAACTAAACAAAAAATCAGCAAAGAAACAGCAATCCTAAATGACTCACTAGATCAGATGGACTTAATTGACATGTTTAGAACATTTCAACCCAAAGCTACAGAATATACATTCTTCTCCAGTGCACACAAAACATTTTTAAGGATAGACCACATATTAGGACACAGGCAAAGTGTCTTCAAATTCAAGAAGATAGAAATCATATCAAGCATCTTCTCAGATCACAATGGCATAACACTGGAAATCAACTACAATAAAAACAATCCAAACAAAATTAAACACCTGGAGACTAAATAGTATGCTATTAAACAATGACTGGGTTACCAGAGAGATCAAAGAAGAAATAAAAACATCATAGCAACAAATGATAATGAAAACACAACAATCCAAAATCTATGGGACACAGCGAAAGCAGTCTTGAGAGGGAAGTTCATAGCTCTATAAGACTACTGCAAAAAATAAGAAACAATGGTAATAAATTATCTAATCCTACAACTCAAAGAGTTAGAAAGAGAGCAACAAGAAAAGCCCAGTGTAAGCAAAAGGAAGGAAATAATGAAGATCAGAGCAGAGATAAATGACATAGAGAACAAAAGATCAACAAAACCAAGAGCTGGTTTTTGAAAGGATAAACAATATTGATTAACCTCTTGCCAGGCTCACCAAGAAGCAAAGAGAGAGGACCCAACTAAACAAAATTAGAAATGAAAGAGGTGAAGTAACAACCGATCCCACAGAAAAAATACTATGAACAACTCTATTCCAAGAAACTGGACTACCTGGAGGAAATGGACATATTCCTAGAAAAATACAACCTTCCAAAACTCAATCAGAAAGAATCTAAAAATCTCAATAGGACAATAACGATGGAAGAAATTGAAGCAGTCATTAAAAGCTTCCAGCAAACAAAACCCGGGGCCAGATGGCTCCACAGGGGAGTTTTACCAAACATTCAAGGAAGAACTAAAACCTATCCTCCTCAGACTATTCCAAAAAATTCAAGAGGAAGGAACACTTCCAAGCTCCTTCTATGAAGCCAGCATCACCCTAATACCAAAACCAGATAGAGACAACACAATAAAAGAGAATTACAGGCCAATATCCCTCATGAACATAGATGCCAAAATCCTCAACAAACAAATCGGATCCAGCAGTACAACAGAAAGATCATACACTATGACCAAGTAGGATTTATCCCAGGAATGCAAGGATGGTACAATATTCGCAAATCAATAAACGTGATACATCACATAAACAAATTGAGAGATAAAAATCACAGTCATATCAGTTGATGCAGAAAAAGCATTTGACAAAATCCAACAGCCTTTCTTGATAAAAACTCTCAGCAAGGTGGGAACAGAAGGATCATACCTCAACATAATAAAAGCCATATATGACAAACCCACAGCCAACATCATACTCAATAGGCAAAAACTAAAACCAATTCCCTTAAGAACAGGAACAAGACAAGGATACCCACTCTCACGACTCCTGTTCGACATAGTGCTGGAAGTACTAGCCATTGAGATTAGACAAGAAAAAGAAATAAAAGGCATCCAAATTGGATAAAGAAGAAGTAAAACTGTCCTTATTTGCAGATGACATGATACTGTACATAGAAAACCCTAAAGACTCCATCAAAAAATTATTAGACTTAATAAATGAATTCGGCAATGTAGCAGAATACAAAATTAACACCAAGAAATATATGGCATTTCTATACACCAATAGTGAACTTACAGAAAGAGAGACTAAAAAAGCAATCCCATTTACCATCGCACCAAAAAAATTAAGATACCTAGGAATAAACTTAACTAAGGAGGCAAAAGACCTATACCTGAAAACTAAAGGACACTGAAAAAAGAGATAGAGGAAGACATAAACAGATGGAAGAACATACCATGTTCATGGATTGGTAGAATCAACATCATCAAAATGTCCATACTACCCAAAGCAATCTATAAATTCAATGCACTTCCCATTAAAATACCAAGGGCATATTTCACAGACCTGGAACAAACTTTCCAAAAATTCATCTGGAATAAAAAAAGACCCCGAATAGCCACAGCAACCCTGAGAAAAAAGAACAAAGTAGGTGGGATATAAATACCAGATATCAAGCTGTATTACAAAGCCACTATTCTCAAAACTGCCTGATACTGGCACAAGAACAGACATATAGACCAATGGAACTGAACAGAGAACCCAGAAATCGACCCAAACCACTATGCTCAATTAATATTTGACAAAGGAGGCATGAACATACAATGGAGTTAAGACAGTCTCTTCAATAAATGGTGTTGGAAAAATTGGACAGATATATGCAAAAAAAATGAAACTAGACCACCAACTTACACCATACACAAAAATAAACTCAAAATGGATCAAGGACTTAAACATACGATGGGAAACCATAAAAATACTAGAGGAATCCACAGGCAGTGAAATCTCAGACATATGCCAAAGCAATTTCTTTACTGATACCGCCCCTAGGACAATGGAAACTAAAGAGAAAATAAACAAATGGGACTACATCAAAATAAAAAGCAAAGGAAACCATCAACAAAACAACAAGAAAGCCCACTGCATGGGAGAACATATTTGCAAATGATATCAACGATAAGGGTTTAATCTCCAACATTACAGGGAACTCATACAACTGAACCAAAGGAAGATAAACAACCCAATTAAAAAATGGGCAACAGACCTAAATAGATACTTTTCGAAAGAAGACATAAGGAAGGCCAAGAGACATATGAAAACATGCTCAAAGTCACTAATCATCCGAAAGATGCAAATCAAAACAACAATTCGGTACCATCTCACACCTGTAAGAATGGCTATCATCAACAAATCAACAAATGACAAGTGCTGGCGAGGATGAGGAGAAAAAGGAACCTTCATACACTGCTGGTGGGAATGCAGACTGGTGCAGCCACTGTGGAGAACAGTATGGAGTTTCCTCAAAAAACTAAAAATGGAACTCACATTTGACCCAGTAATACCACTTCTAGGAATATATCCCAAGAAACTAGAAACACAAATCAGAAAGGATATATGCACCCCTATGTTCGTAGCAGCACGATTTACAATAGCTAAGATCTGGAAACAGCCTAAGTGCCCATCAGCAGATGACTGGATTAAAAAACTGTGGTACATCTACACAATGGAATACTACGCTGCAGTAAAAAAGGAGTTCTTACCATTTGCAACAACATGGATGGAGATGGAGAGCATTATGCTAAGTGAACTAAGCCAGTCAGAGAAAGATAAATATCACATGATCTCATTCATTTATGGAATATAATGAACAACATAAGCTGATGAAAAAAAAGATCCAGAGACAAAGAAACATTGATCAGATCCTCAAACCTCAGGGAAGGTAGGGGAGGGCGGGGGGAAGGGGGAGAGATCAACCAAAGGACTTACATGCATGTATATAAGCCTAATCAATGGACACAGACAACAGGGGGGTGAGGGCATGCATTGGGGGGCTGTGGGGGGTTATGAGGGAATAAGGACACATATGTAATACCTTAATCAATAAAGAAATTTAAAAAAAATAAAGTAGAATATTTCACAGAGAATGAGAATTGTCCAAAAATGTTATTTAAAAAATCCTAGCTCTAAAAACTGATTAATCCCTTTCTACTTTCTATGATATAAAAACTTTTTAGTATATTTTCTGCTTCACATCCTGATCTTCTGCAGTTCACCAGAATGTGTGCCCATCAGCCCTCACTTCAATCGAACAGCATCAGTGTCTGGCTGCAGGGCTTGACCACATGATTCTCTCAGACCTGTAATTCAAGCATTTCTATAAAGAAGTTTCTGGTCCACATCATCAGACTCAGAGAGAGAAGAAGAAAAAGAATGAGAATTTAAACAATTTCTGCTTGTTGCAGAAGGTTTGTTTTTCCTCATAGAAAAGTCTTTATGCAACACTCGGCAAGGTTTTTGGGGACTTCCAGGAGCTACTCCAGATGTGAGATTTCAGTTGTAAAATAAACCCATTTCCTTTTTTGTTGGTGCTCCTTCGTGTCACTATCTGACTGGGTCACTCCAACACAGCAATCCATCACAAAGCCTTTCTTTCTTTTACACATTGGGGGAAAATAGTTGTAAATGATGCTACAAATGCGCACAAGTCATTTGAAATATGAGGATGTGGAGCTGCTTGAATACCTACCAATGTAAAGTCAAAACTACTGTTTAACCTAAGGAGCAAGCTCAGGAAAACCCAGACAGGTTCAGGGGACAACAAATACTCCATGGTATGGATAGACCACATTTTGTGCCATGGACACTTGGGTTGCTTCCACCTCTTGGCTGTTGTAAGTAACTTAAAAAATATATATTTAAATTTTAAAATAAAGCAGTACTAAGAGGCATATAACAAAAGGAGCAGTCTTCTGTTCTACTAGATTCTGTCCTGTTACTCCCCTGTCATATCATTTAGCTTTCTTCTGGTTGTTCAAACCATATTTCTAAACACTTTTTTTTAGTGCATTTTCTTGGATTTTTACATTTTTAATGTAATGCACTGAGTACCGCCATAGAAGAGCTAACTCTCCTACTGCACACCTTCATATATCCACCCAGAGCTGTCTCCCTTTATCATTGTCCTAATATAGCCCCACCTCGCATTTGATGAAATGTTTATGGTACTGTTTGTGTCCATCAGGGTCCAGCAGGAGACAGAAACGACACCAGAATATGAATGAAGAAAATTTAACAGAAAGAATTATCAACTAATAATTGGGAAATTGACTACTAAGAGAAGGGACAGAGACTTCTGAAGAATACAGAAATATCAGGTGTAGGGAGAAGTTACTATGTCTAGGATGGGAGGAGAGTGCCTAGAAAGGGCCCACTTGGAAGAGCCCCCTCCTCAATGCAAAGAAGATGTGGCGGTGGCCTGCTGGGTGGTAGAAGAGTTGGAGGAAGTGCTGAGGCTGGACCAGGAAGCCACAGCTGAGGTGCCAGTGACACTCAAGTTGCCCACTGAGGATCTGCTGACTGATTTGCCAGGAAAACAAGAAAATCAAAGCCTGAAACCCAAGAAAAGCCCCTTCCTCTTCCAACGTCCTTCTGTAACCTCCACTGACAAGGCTTGACCACGTGACATGGGTGAAGGAAATGTTCCTAGGGCCCAGGACCAAAATCACAAAGCAGGGCAAAGAGGGGTGGGTGCAAAGCTGAGGAGCAGGACAAGGACAAACTGTGCACTACGGTTAGGGACACAGCTGTCCCACGATGACTCTCCACTAGGTGGGATGTCTATTCCCTAGAGCCATATCTTCCTCTCTCCTCATCTATAATCTCTTTTGGTGGAGAGTGGCTTCTGGACAAAGGCAGGGAAGAGGCAAGCTTTCTGAGAATTTGCATATCTAAAAATGCCCTCACTCTACCTCATCATTTGACTGCATCTAGGATTCTAAACTGGAGACCATTTCCCCCAGAACTTTAAAGGCATTGTGCCTTCGTTTCTAACTTCTAACACTGCTTTTAGAAAGCCCGATGATCTTATGATTCCTGATCTTTTCTAGTGATGTTTTTGGATTTTTTCCCCCCTCTGTGGAACCCTTTGGGATCATTTCTTCATATCCCAATCTTAGAAATTTCACAATGATGCATCTGGGTCTGAGTCTATGTATATATGTATGTATGTATATTGTTTATCCTCACCCAAGGATATTTTTCCATTGATTTTCCCCCTTTTTTAGAGACAGTGGAAGGGAGGGAGACAGAAAGAGGGAGAGGGAGAGAGATCAAACCTGCAACCCAGGTATGTGCCCTTGACCGGGAATCAAATCCAAGACCCTTCGGTGCTGGGGCAGGTGCTCTAACCACTGAGCACACCAGCCAGGGCTGAGCCTTTTTAAATGAGTTACTCTGGACATCTGTGCCCTTTTGATCTGGGTAACCCTATTCTCCAGTTCTTGGAACTTTACCATGTTATGTTTCTGCCATTTCCCTCCCCTGCACTTTCTCTGCTCTCTTTCTAAACTTAGTTGTTGGATGTTGCACCTCCTGGGTTGAACCTTGAGATTCCTTCTTTTCTCTCATACTTTGCCCCTTTTCATCTTTTGCTTGACTTTATGCACATTTTCCCAACCTTGTTATCCAGTCATTCTACTGAATATTTTAATTTTCAATCTTTCTTGTTTAATATTCCTTTTACATAATTGCTGATTGCTTCCTGTATGTTTACCATTAAGCAGCATTTCTAGTGTTTCTCTTGCTTCTTATATTGTAGCTTTCGCTTCCACCTTCCCTTTTGATATCCACCTTTCATGTTGAAAGCATTTCTGAAATGTATAGTCCGTTATTCAAGCGAGAAAGCACCTGAAGAGAAATTCTGTGGGATGAGTAGTATTCCTGTCAAAGTTCAGCGTAGATTCACTGTGCAGGTGATGATGTCAGCAACTGCAGGCACCTATGTCCTTGGTCTTGGCTGGTCTGTTTACCCAGAAAGGGGTCCTTAGAGCTTTTACCAGGTTGTCTAGAAGCTGAGTCTCAAGCATCCTGGACTTCAAGAACCAGGGTTCTCACTTTCAATCCTTACATTTCCAGAACAGCCTTTCACTCCTACCTCCATCATGGGTGGTATCCAAGACCCAGGCCCCATCTCTCTCGGACTCCAGATTCCTACAGGTGTGGGAAGGGCTACATAGGTTGGGGAGAGGAATCTGGAATGGCTAAATGGTTTCTTTCATACAGACTTTTATTTTTTATTGATTTCAGAGAGGAAGGGAGGGAGAAACATCAATGATGAGAATCATTAATCAGCTGCCTCCGGATGAGCCCATAACCCGGGCCCCAACCAGGAATCAAACTGTGACCTCCTGGTTCATAGGTCAACACTCAACCACTGAACCACACCAGCCAGGCTATTTATTTTTTTAAATATATTTTTATTGATTTCAGAGAGGGAGAGGGAGAGATAGAAATATCAATGATGAGAGAGAATCATTGACTGGCTGCCTCCTGCAACCCGGACATGTGCCCTTGACCAGAATCAAACCTGGGACCCTTCAGTCCACAGGTCAATGCTCTATCCACTGAGCCAAACCAGCTAGGGCCATCCATAGACTTTTAAACAATTGCTCAGCTGGCGTGGCTCAGCGGGGGGGGGGGGGGGGGGGATGTGTGTGTAATGGTCAGAAAAATTAAAAATCTTAAAATGGAATATCTCATTCCAACAGAATTTCCTCACAAAAAATGAACATTCAAATGAAGCTGCAATCAAAGTAAGTTTCCAAGGGGCTCATTTTGTCAGCTGAGCAGGCCATTACTGGTGATAAATGCACTGTCATATTTGATTGCAGCAGCCAAAGAAACATACCCAGAGAAAATAAGCTTAACGTTTTGGCAAAAAGAGTTGCTCAAAGTTTAGTCACTTAAAAGTTTAAAAAAAAGACAATTGTTTTCAAGTGGTTTTTCTTAGCTCTTGATGGGTCAAGAGTTACTTACCTATATTTCTTGGTTGTCTTTTCAGTCAGTGCCATGTTTGAAGTGACTGAGAGTTAATCTCTATAAATAGAATGGTTAACAACTACAGGCAAGTATATTTTCAAGAAATGGAGAAAACACGAATTCAGTAGAACCTGAAAAGTTCTGTGAAGATGGGTGGCAAAAATATGTAGAAAGTAGACAAAAGTCTTCATTGAAATGTAATGTTCATGATGTTATTCATCAGCAGGTACTTTGTGTAAACTTTTCAATCTATCACATGTGAACCAGTAGTATCAAGGGTGAATTCCAGTCCCGTAGACTTAACCATCATTGGTTCTATGAATATGTCAGATAAATGGAATATCCTGAGTTGTCCTACCAAATGTCTGACAGCACAGCAGTCAGAAGTTTAGCACTGTGATGTTTTGAATTCAGAGCCAAGATGACATTTTTCTGAATGAGGAGAACCACGCTCAACTATTATTGTTCAACACTGATTAACTTTGGAAATTAGCTTTTGTTGCAGGCTTCTTCATGGTTCTTGATAAAGTCAACCTAAAATTACAAAGCAGAGCAGTGCTTATGTATAAGACATATTTTAGTAATTCCCAACAACTGTGGCTTGAGCTGCTCACGCATGTCTCCTGCTGTCGGATAAAAGCAGCACCTCCATACCCACATGCATTTGTAGCATATTTTCCAAGCTCAAACTACAATCAGGAATGTTTTCCAAAAGTCAGTGTAGGTGTGAAGGAAATTTCCATATTTCAAAATTCTTTTAATAGTGCAGTTGATGAGATTTCATCTATCTTCAATTGGAAGTGATCCATGTGCAATGTGACATGCTGAAAGGCAAATATCCAGGGAAGAATCTAATAGAACCAAGTGATGATTGTTTGACTAAAATCATACACTCATGGATTGACAACAGTGTTTATGTTTGAAGAGATATTTTCAGACAAAATACATAAAATCTAATAAATGAACATTTGCAATCAATTTTGATGATAGTAAACTTTGAATTCCAGTTACGCATTGGATAATCCCCCCACCCCCTGAAAGCATTCCATCCATCTTTATTAGACCTGTATTAGAAAAAGTCATACTCAATTATCATTTTTACTTTTGTCAAAAATGAAAATTTGTTTTCTAAGTACCTACCATAATCCTCCATGTTGCCTAAAATACTGGCTCTCTGTACAGAAAAGGTTTGCTGAGCTTAAAGATGAAGTATTAGAGATTTGAGGAGAGAGTTAAAGGTATGGAATAGGAATCTAGGAGAGCAAGACAATGAGTGGACTAGAGCAGAGCTGACCGTGGGCCTGTCTTTGGCACATCCAACAGCAGATGTGCAGATGAGGGGCAGGCAGAGTAAGGGCTCCAGGTGTGGCTGTTATGGCCTTGCTAAATCCATCTCCACTTAGCCATCTGCTATCTTCAAAAATTTTGCTGCATTCTCACCAATTACTTTTCTCTTGGCATTTTCGCATGGAAAAGCAGTTCATGAATGGGAGGGGGGGCGTGCAAATTGGAAGGAGTACCCATTCCATGTTGTTAACAGTAAGCAGACAGTAAATGGGTTAAGGAGCACACATGAGCACACTAGGCATCTACTAACCTTAAAGATGGGACAATGCCAGCAATACCGCATGGGTTTTCACACAGAAATAACTGAACTACTGATTTTATTCCCATAACCACTCTTGAAGAAAAAAAAAAAAAAAAAGCCTGAAACTTAAGGAAAACGAACAGAGAAATAAGTCTATCTAAAAAAATCCACATTAGTTTTGACTGGCCACTTACTTATGGCAAAATGAAAAGCATGTGTGTCCATAGTTAACTCTCTGGAGCTCAACGTACCTAAAATTAAGGAAGTGGTATTTGAAAACAAAATGGGAGGTTCAAATTAACAATAAATCCTTCCATAGATGTGAGGTTTCTCTTAGTGAATGTGACCAAAAAGCCTAAGGAATATATATTTGCCACCAAATACAAGAGAATAAAACAAGTTTCATGAGAAAAATCTTTATTATGTTCTATTCCATTCAATTCTAGTTCATTTTTTTTTAAAGTTGTGGGCCGATTTTTTTGACCGTATGTTTTAATCCAGGTGTTAAAAGTGCAGCTCTCAGGGACCCACCCCAGATCTACTAAATCAATCTCCAGGGAAAATATCAGAAATCTGCATGTTAAAAAACTTCACAAGTGATGTTTTTTTTTTTTTTTTTGTTAATCCTCATCCAAGGACATTTTTTTCATTGACTGTCAGAGAGAGGAGGGAGGGATGGAGGCAGGATGGAGGAGGCAGGGAGAGGAAGGGAAGAGAGAAAAAACATTGATGTGAGAGAGACACATCGATTGGTTGCCTCCTGCATGTGACAGGGGCTGGGGACAGAACCCAGGTATGTGCCGTTGACCAGGAATCGAACCCGAGAATCTCTGGTGTGCAGGCTGACACTCTAACCAGTGAGTAACACCGGCCAGGGCCACGAGTGATTTTTAAGTGCTTATACTTTGTATACAAGTCGTCAAGCCCTATATCTAGGTCCCCTTGGTTCTCATAAGGGGAAGGTGATAGGAACAAATCAGACACACACACACACACACACACACACACACACACACACACACACACAGAGGGAGAGGGAGAGGGAGAGGGAGAGGGAGAGGGAGAGGGAGAGGGAGAGGGAGAGGGAGAGGGAGAGGGAGAGAGAGAGAGAGAGAGGAGAGAGAGAGAGAGAGGAGAGAGAGAGAGAGAGAGAGAGAGAGAAACACAATGTTCAAAGACACACCAAAAATCAGGTGCTACTTCATGGATCATAGATCCTTATTTTCAGTGGTTTCTTTATTTTCAAAATTCTTGAACTTGAAAGTACTTATAATCATTAGTTCACTCAACAAACATTTATTAATATCTAGTATGTGCCAGGACCCTTTCTAGGTGCCGAGGACACGGCAGGGAAAGCAGTCCTTACCCTATGAGCTTTACATTCTGGTGAACTAACTCTGCCCTTGGAGCATGATGACTGATTAAAAACTGCATTGAGAACACTAACAACCTTTGAGAGCCTTCAGTGTGGACGATGGTCACTATTATTTTTCATTTGCATGTATCTCTGCATCCTCAAATAGTTGGCACCTATTCCTCTCCAGAAGCAGATCGATGTAATAAAAATCTGAACAGCATTAGGGTCAGAGTTGGGCTCACAAGTGGGCCTTGTACTTGACCTGAGTATTGGTTTCTTTATAATGCAAAGGACTGTGTGCAACAAGGCCTAAGTCCCTACCTCACTCTGAGGTCCCATCTCCCCAGTAGAATAAAGTCTTTTCAAAGAGGGCTATCTATCCTACTGTGTAACCAGCACCTGGCTTAGTGTGCCTGGAATAACCACTCAAGTATTTCTTGAAATGAATAAATGACTGGTTCCATGACGTGACTGCAGCTAGTCATAAAGGTGGCCCAGCCCTATTGAGGGTATTATGTAATTTATTTTTGAAAAGGGGAAATTTTTGAATTCTAAAACCCCCAAGGGTTTCTGATAAAGGATTATGGTATACTTATAACAGCATAAACCAAGAAAAAAGCAATTGTGCTATGTACTACTGCCATCTGCTGATACCAACTTAGAACTACAAAAATGCATATAACAGAAAGGTTTAACCTTGCTTATGAGGGCTAAGAGCACCACACCACACCCAAGACTTAAATATATAAAAAATACGGCCAATGCGGCTCAGTGGTTGAGCAACAACCTATGAACCAAACGGTCACGGTTCGATTCCCGGTAAGGCACATGCCTGGGTTGTGGGTCGATCCCCAGTGTGAGGCATGCAGGAGGCAGCCAATCAATGATTTTCTCTCATCATTGACGTTGCTTTCTCTCTCTCCCTCTCTAAAACCAATTTTTTTAAAAATGACCTGGGCAGGTGGCTCAGTTGGTTGGAGCATCGTCCCAAACACTAAAGGTTGTGGGTTTAATTCCCTGTTAGGGCATATACCTAGGTTGTGGATTTTGATCCCTGCATGGGGAACATACAGGAGGCGATCCATTGATGTTTCTCTCTCTCATCAGTGTATGTTTCTCCCCCCCCCACCACCACCCCTTCCTCTCTCTCTAAAACCAATAAAAACATATCCTCAGGTGAGAATTAAGAAATATGTATGGATATATTGAATCTTGTATGTTCCATCCCACAACATAACCCAGAAGTTGAATTACACACCTTGATTTGATGTAACGTAATACCTTTTGGAATTATCTCTAATCCCAGAGATGAGCACTGTTGCTATCAAAACAGAACCCTTAATATAATCAGAAATTGCTCCATTGACCATTTCTAACAGAGCTGAAAGCAGTGATGTCAAGATTATAGGAATCTGTTTTATATAAATACAGATGGCAGTAAATCTATGAATCCTACTCTAGACCACAATAGCCCTTTAGGGTATTCCTGCATGTTCACAATCTTCCCTATTGTGAACTACCATGAATATATTCTCTATATGTTCACGCAAAAGTGTATCTTGTTTACCACCCCTAGGTATAAGCTTTGAAACATAATGTCTTCTTAATCTTTTATTTTCCCTTCCTCCTTAACTACTACCATTGGCAGTAGAGAAAATACGTTAACAAAGATTTGTTGTTTAAGTTTTGTGTTAATTTGCATGACTTTACTTCTGAGTAGTTATCTGAATAGCACTTATAAAGTGTTAAGGCTATTTTAGGAAAGATCATCCCCCTCTCCAATGTACTTCTAAATAAAAGGATTCAAACATAAATCTGTAAAATTTTCTACTAATTCTCTAAGTACAATACCAACCATACTTAATTTGAATCTCCAGATTCAGAAATCAAGGCAATGCCTTCATTTCACAGATAAAGAAATTGAAGCCCAGACAGAATAAAGCACCTAATGTTTCAAAAAGAGCTGTTCTTTTCACTGTGCTACAACAGAAAATATGCTGTTAGGATTTACACCTGTCCTCGGTGACAGTGACCTCCCATCCCATGGTAGACTCACATGGTTTGTGGCCCTCTCTTTGGTTCTATTCTTGATTAAATCTTAGCTTCTCTTTGGTTCCTTTTTTTCCCCCCCTCAAAAGGCCTAATTTGTGAATTTGTTTAACCTGCCCAGATTTTAGGAACAACTCTCTCTTACCCAGCTCATTATAAGGCAGAGGACCACAGCGGCTTATTTGAAGTGTCCCTCTAATATCTAGCTTCTAAGTGAAGAAAAGAGCACAGTGAGGCGTCACTCTAGGTGTTTCTACTCTCAGACTCAGACTAATGCAGTTAAACTGTTCTAAACACCAACTTCTAAATTTATAACATTTGTTAGTAGTATTTTCAAGTATGATATACCCAGAAACAACAAAAAAGTACTTAATACTGGAAAACACATTAAAAAGTCTATTCCTAAGAAAACAGCAGGATGGAATAACTGAAATTCAAAGAACTACTCTAAAAATAACTAAGGGGGTAAACCCCAAAATACTGTAATTTAGTTAAAGAAATTTATTCTTTAAAAATATTTTCATGTACACTTCTATGACTTTTGTTTGAGGGAAACAAACAGATTATCCTACAGTGAAAGTTAACTTAGAACATACGTGGCATTATGTATAACAATACATTTTGGAAATAACTGGCAAAATAAAAGTGTAAATTTTTATAGTGATTTAAGACTGCAAGTTATTTAAGATCTCAGATGAAACGAACCCACATTAGAGTAGCACAAATCAAAAATTTGTAATTTTATGACTTCTCCAATACTGTCATACTTAATACTATGCATAAACAAGTTACCCCATTCCCAAATTACAATTGGCCAGGACAAAGGGAAATTCCATGAGAAAAAGTGACAAAAGTTTGAATGCACAGCACAATATGCATCCTCTTCCTATATGAATATGTTTAACACACTGGTAACAACTCCATGTAAATAAACAAAATGTATTCTTGCCCCCCCCCCCGAAAATACTTCTTGTCTAGAAAAATCCTTTAATATATTACCTAATACAGTTAAAAGCCTTAAAAATGTGTTAATGAAGATTTAATTTGCATGCAAAATTCACTTCTCTCAATATTTATAAAAACTTTTTCATCAGTTCAATTTAAATGGCAAAATCTTCAGAACAGAAAAATACAGCATCTCTAATAGACATCTAAAGGCAATAAAGTTATATTTATAGGATGCTATAATCAGTAATTACTAAGAAGCAGAAAGAAACTGCTATCCTTTTTCTCAGCAGTCAGCTATGACCACACAAAATAGGGAGATCCAGAAACCAATGAATGCATTCTAGGTAAAATAAAGGTTCACAGAATAAACAATTCTCATTAAATAGTTTGTTTTTTTCTTTTCACCTGAGAGTAAAGTTTTCAATCATTGGATTGCAATAAAAACAAGCCAGGAGCTCTAAATCCTCAATCATATCAAGATCAAAATTATATAGACATTTCTGGTTTAGAAAAGCTAAAACATACAAAAAAGGAAATGTAAATAGCAAGACAGGGTGCTTAATAGTAGGACCATGGCAGAAATTTGTGGTATTTGGTAAAATACACATTGACATTTGGGAGAAAGTTTATTGCTCTGAGGGACTACAGCACCACTTTCAAGAAGGAAAGACGATTAGGGTTAACCACCTTTCTATCAGCAAGATGCGTTTATAGGAAAATTCTTAAAGAAGCAGAGATGAAGAAAGTTTTGTATTACCGTACTACATATTTTAAAAATGTTACCCTTTTTTCTTCATCCAACAGACAATGAGCAATATATTTTAGTAAAGTATTATCAGATTTGTTACTCTCTCACCATCAAGTTAACAATATAAAATTAAATAGCGGACAGAAACATTACTCAAACTTGTAAGACAAGAGTATTATGAAGTAATTTTTATGCCAAAATATTTCTGATAACTATTACTTAAATATACAGTGATTACACTTATAAATTTTTCCAAATCGTGACTACGAAAATTTCTTCCGAATGCTAACATTTATCCTAAGGAAAAGAGCAGTATCTAAGGGATATGAGACATAACCTAACCACTGTGGAATAGAGCCCAATGCCACATGCCTGCCCCAACAATTTTAGAAAACTAATGTCACTGTGGTGATTGGGGAATCAGAAACAAGAAAATATGACTATGTGCATGCCATATGAATTTGGCCAAAGGATTTCTTCCTGACAATCTGCAGCTAGCACTCTGCTTAGTCTCTAGAAGGCAGGATTTTAAGTAAACATTGTTCTGAAAGAAAAGGTCTGAATGGGTAAATTGCTATGCAGAGCACAAAGTTTTTTAATGCAATCTTCTATAAGAAGTAATTAAAATTTAAAAGCCAAACAGTCTAACAACAAATGTGATTTCTTTTGAGATAAACTTCATCTATCAGTTTCTTCCTCTGTTTATCCATCATCTCAAACATCAGAATCACTACACTGGTAATCTTTATGGTGACATGTGATACTATCTTTTGAAGCTAGTCTGACTTTCTATAACAACTACTTTAGGAGTGGCATTTCTAAAAATAATTTTATCCAATGTATGCATCAGTCATATTTGAGGACAGACACAAGAATTCTAATAAAATTGGTAAAGTTTTAGAGCACTACACAGGTATTAAAACATGATCTGTACCCATAGGGGAGAAAACAGAAAAATCAAACTTCTATAAATGAAGGAGATTTTGGATACTTATAGTTGGCATAAAAAAAGAAAACCAAATTTTACACTTTCATCAGACATTTTTACAAAGAAAATGCCTCAATTATCATGTCTTCAATGTCATTATTCTCATACATATCCTATTTAATAAAGAGCTAATATGCTAATTAGACTGAACAACAGAACGACCATCCAGACAACTGTCCGGATGAAGCTGGAGCTGTGAGGGCCGGCCGAGGCTGCGAGGGGCTGCAAGGGCTGGCTGGGGCAGCCGGGGCTGTGAGGGCCAAGCCCCTTGCACGAATTTCGTGCATCGGGCCTCTAGTATATATATAAATTAACTGAAGTGATGCAGAAAGCCACAAATGAGAAAAGGACACTAAGGTTTTAATAAGGGGAACAAAAGTTATTTTCACCAGTATAGATTCACATTACAGTACACCAATATTGACAGCATTCTCTTGTCTATTTTTGGTACAGAAGATGGTCTCTCTCTACATAACCTTGTAAGGCTTCGGTAACTAAAACATAAAATAAAACAAACAAAACTCGCTCACCCACCCCCCCCAAAAAAAACCCCCAAAAATAAAACAAACCAACAAACAAAAAAAACAGCCTATTAGTTTACAGTTTATTTTAAAAATTCTGAAAGACACTGCAAATTCTAAACTTTTAGTAGTGCTACCCATACACAACCATGTGGTCAAGAACCCAGTAAAAGAGCCAGCCCCCTTCAAGGAAGCGGTGCAACAGTAGAATTGTGCAATATGGATGTTTCTTACTACAAGGAAAAAATTATACATGGCACATTCTCATTCATATTTTGTAATGTAAAAAGTTACAAACATACCTAATCAAATAAATAATAAAAAAATTTGAATGTATTTATTAAGTATACTAAAACAACTACATAGAATAATGGCAACTTTCACTCACAGATTATTTACATGGTAATACCCAGTGTGGGTACACTGCTACAAAACTCAAAACAGAAGAAGTAAACTTGAAATGTTTTCCATAGTAAAGATCTAGCAGCACGACTACCTAATGCTGTTTTATCCCGAATGCTTCTGAAATGTTCTTTTTTTAGTCTGTGTCTTCATCCAGTTCATAATAGTCTTTATCATAAATATCTTTTACTAAAAGAACCCGTACAAGCATATTTTCCAAGGTGTTTCGGTCCAGTGAAGTCGATGTGTACCAGACAGGGCTATCTGTAGAACTAGAGCATTCTGGTTGCAAATAAAAAACATCCATTCTCTGATTAAGATTCTGTGGACTTTGGGAGAAAGGAGAAAGTCAATTTTACAGTGTATATACAAAAATTCCCCACAACTTTCTGTTCTTCTTTCAGGAATATTTCCATGACCACTAACCACATTATGTGGTCTGAACATATGCACCTCATTACCTACGTTAAATACTCTACCCTTCAGATATTTTGAAAGTTAAATTTCTGTGACAAAAGATTATTTTCCATCATAATTTAAATCATGTTCTTCACTGAATCCAAGGCACCATTAATTGAAATATTATTTTAATATTTCCACCAAACAAGTAAAACACTGCCAATTATAATTTTTAAATGCATCAATTGTAACATGCAGCCGAGTTTCAGAGATGGTAAAATGTGAAAAATGTTTCTTAGAATTGATGAAATATGGTAGCACATAAAATAAAAATACCAGCATTATACAATAGAGCTTAATTTTGAAAATACCAACAAGATAACACTCAAATAGGAATTTCTGATTAACAAATAGTTACTACCACTGGAAGATCTTGATTCTGTTGCAGCCAAAGAGGGCCATCCCCAAACCATCACCAGAAGTATTACCATCATGCTATGGGTAACATTACTATTTCTATGGGTTCTTGAGAGCTAACTTGGGGACCTAACAATTTATAATAATAAAAACGTAATATGCTAATTAGACCTGATAGCCAAACAACCTTCCAGACGTCATTCCAGACGTCCTTCCAGATGAAGCTGTGGCAGCGGGGGCTGAGGCAGAGACAGTTAGGGGCGATCAGGCAGGCAGGCAGAGACAGTTAGGGGCGATCAGGCAGGCAGGCAGAGACAGTTAGGGGTGATCACGCAGGCAGGCGAGTGCTTAGGGGCGATCAGGCAGGCAGGCGAGTGGTTAGGGGCAATCAGGCAGGCAGGGGGACATCCCCCAAGGGATCCCGGATTGTGAGAGGGTGCGAGCCGAGCTGAGGGACCTACCACCCCATCCCCATGCACAATTTTGTGCACCGGGCCTCTAGTAATTTATAAAACTGATTATACAAGAAAATATATTCATGCTAACCTTTTGAAAAACAGAATGCATATTTAATGGACAAGTATAAAATAATTTATGGTCTCTAAACATATCATTGGTTTAAAATATTTTTAAATATCTGTTGGTATCAGATTAGGGGGAAAACAGTGGTATAGCTGAAAAGCATAGTGCTTTCAGAACACTTTTATTTTTCAGACCTTCTTAAAGGGCAATTTTCTCTTAAATGTATATATTTCATTTTCCTCTCCCCCTATTTATTCTACCTTTGAACTTACCTTTTGTCCATAGCATGGCAAACTATAGCCCATCACTTTTTGTGTAAAGTTTTATTGTAACACACTCATGACTGTTACTTATATACTAGAGACGTGGTGCACAGATTCGTGCACCAGTGGGGTACCTCGGCCTGGCCTGCGGGATCTAGCCAAAACCAGCTCTCCAACATCCCTGAAGGGTCCCAGATTACAAGAGGGTGGTTCTGGGGTGATGCACCAGGAATTGGGCTCCCTCCTCTCTGGTTTCACCCGAGAACCACAGCTGCCAAGTCACCACAGCTCAGCAGCCCCTGTGTTGAGCGTCTGCTCCCTGGTGGTCAGTGCACATCATAGCTACCAATCAGATGGTCGTTTAGGCTTTTATATATGTATATAGATAGTATATGGCTGCTTTCTAGCTATAAAAGCAGAATTGACAAACTGCAATAATTCTGTAGCCCGAAAAATGCCTAAAATATTTACCTGATCCTTTGCAAAAAAGATTTGTGCCCCCTACTTTACAGTCATTAGAAGTGCTATAATTTAAAAGTTTACAGGATTATGAAAAGACAGTAAGTAGTAATTTCATTAGTAGAGAACTATTTTTTAACATATGCTTGAATCCTAAAGTATGAAATATAAACTGGTATTTTATAATATTGGGACTAAAAATGTTATAATTAAATGGACTTAGATATAAGTGAGAAATCTAAAGAAGGATCAGTGGGAAGTGTCACTTCTTGTTAATTTTAAATTCAAGGCAGCTAACAAATGATTTTTAAAATTAAATATCATTAACACTTACCTTTTAGACAAGTAGCATTCAAACATTTTCACAGGACATCTAGAAGGATTGGCTGTATTTTCAATTTGTTCAAATACTGGCTCATCATCTTCATGTTTTCTTTTTCCAGTAGTAATTTTATCTTAAAAAATGAAAATTATATGAACTTCCTAAGCCCAATCTTGAAGAAAGATAGTACTACCTACTCTATTCAGTCCTAGTATCTGTTTTACCAAAGAATGGGACTAGGTATCCTTCAGAGACCTAAGTGTGGCTTCTGGTAATTCACAATTTTTCAAACAAAATGAACTGAGATGTTTTAAGGAGACATAGTCTGTCTTATTTTTATGAAAATGACAGTCCTAGGGTTCTTAACAAGTGGCCTAAGTAGTCTTTAGTAAGGCAAAGTTTGGCTATCTCTGTCACAGACAACCCCAAATAAAAATCTGTTATATACCTTCATTATCTGTTCCACATAAGGAAGACACTTGATATCGAAGACATGCTTTGTTTTCCATTGTTAAAGGATTTTTTTTCCAGTGCCTAAACACAGTGCCAAAGGAAAGTCTTAAGTGTTGTTCCACTGTTTTCAGGCCAAAATACTTAGTGTTAAAGTAGAACAGGGTATTCAGAAGAGCTACTGGAGAATGTGAGCCTAGTTGTTTTATCCTCCAGAGATAATCTTCTTCAACTCGAGAAAATATTGACCCTTAAATAGAGAAAAATATTTTTTAAAAGTTATAATAAAGAAAATAGTTTTCATTTACCAGCTAGACAGAGTTAATTTAAGAACAAACCTATTGCCATCTTCCATTCACACCAGGTCAACTGGAATGAATTTCAGAATTTTCTATGCAGCTCATTAGCAATACGGAGGCTAGGGAACACAAGAGACTGGAACTAGCACCTCTGCTGCAAGGGTCTGGATGTTTACTTCTATTCCATAGGATAAGTAGACAATGGTCAGAAAGGAATTTAAATCTGTAGAATTCCTGAGAAAAATAGGTGATTCCATTCATAAACATTTTTACTTCACACATCTAAAACAGAGGTTTATTTACATCATACTCTCCACTTGGGCTTAAGAAGTAAATATCCAGTTTCTTACTCCAGAGAAAGAAGGCCACATTTATTACAAAGCTCTTCATAAACACTAGTTATCAACCACATTCATTTCTAATTCCTCAAAAGATGAACCATTGAGTTCACAAATAAATACTCTGAAAAATATGCTAATTTAAATTATTTCCTTATTATATTTAACTAGAGGCCCAGCACGTGAAATTGCGCACGGTAGCCAGCCGCTGATTGCAGCCCCACCCACCACTGTACACCACATTCACCACCCCACCCGCCTGCCGCCCGCCTTGCTGCAATCGGAGCCTGTGGGCCGCGGGGAAGGGACCAAGAGGTGCTCAATGACCTCTTGGTGACCGACGGTCGTTTGGTCGTCCTGGACACTGGCCTTTTATATATATGTGTGTGTGTGTGTGTATACATATATATGTATATATATATATGTATATATATTTATGAACATTCTGTAAAATTAAAAATCCCAGTAGCAAATTAGCAACAGTTTTATTTCAAAAGAGCATTACCATCTGGAAGTATGCTTGGTTGCCAACTTCGGAGGATTTTATTCAATTCTTGCTCAAATGTCTGGTATCCTGGATCGATAAATATGTTGTCTTTTCGATTACTACCACACAAGTACTAAAAAAAAAAAAAAAAAAAAAATCTTGAAGGAAAACCAGCTAATTATAAATAGTGACTATATTATTTGTATTCTATATTATTTAAGAAAAAATAAACAAATGTTATAAGAGAAACAAGCACACTAATAAAACCTGAGAGATTACTGGCTTTTACTACATACCTAGAAATCATAAAGAATCATAAGTTGCCAATTACTGTTGTTTTTAAAAAACTCAAAGTTGAAATACACACCCAAGAATCCAGAGTGTAAGAACTGGATGAGAATCTATGGTCTGTCAGATAAAATACAGAATTTCTGGCTCCATTATTCATTACATAGCACATAGAGAAAACAAAATTACATCTGAAAGTAAGAGTAATTAAATTATCAATGACTAAAGAAAAATTCTGAATGGTGAGGTCAGGATGAAAGGTTACTCTGCAGCAATGTGAGGGTCTCCTCCAGCACTGACTCTGTTAGGCTAAGGAATGCTTTTTCCTGACTGCATCTCTATGCTTCACTCTCCTGAGTCAGAACAAATTCATGAATCTTATAATTTACCATGACAAACCTTAACAGTGAAGGTTGTTCAGGGATGATTTAAATGAAGTTAAGATAATCTCCAATGGGATTTTAAAATGATATAATATCAAAGTAAAATGTATGACAAAAATAGCACAAACAACAGGAGACAGGAATTAGTACTACACTGTTGTAAGGTTCTTACATTACACAGTAAGGGGGGTACTATAATATTTGAAAGTAAATAATGATTAACTGTAGGTGAGTATTTTAAATATTAGAACACCACTAAAAACAAATTTACGTATGAAAGGAGACTGTCTGGATGTGTGTGAGTGAGGGAGGGACAGTTAAATCCGGCAGGAGCAGCAGGGGATAGCAGACCAGGCTCTCTTGAACAGGGAGAGACTACCACTGCTGCAGGCACTCACCGGCCTGTGGGACTCAGGCACGGAGCCCACGCCATCTTGAAGGGGAGAGTGGCCTTTTCTAGGAACTCATCAGCACCACCACCCAGACAGGCCTTGAACACTGCACACGACCCAGCAGCCACTCCAGCCAAAATCCTGCTGCCCCACCTGCAGACCCGCGGACCCTGGGACCTCCACCTCCAAAGGGGCACTGCCCCTGCAGCAGTAAGTGCAACTTCCCCCGTCCCCAGCAGAACTCCGTACACCACATTCGCGTGTTTCTACTGTGCAGGCATCCAGGACATACCACGCCATAGGCAGCGCCTGGGAGCCACTGGGAGCCCCTGCTGGGTGTGATTTTGTACAGACAAGGGTGCGCTACCCCACAGTAGAAATTCTGAATTCCCTCTTCCTAAATAACTGCCCACAGACACCCCAGCTGCACAACTTCAGCGCCAGGGCCCCTCAGAGTGCGTCAGAGCTCTGCGCCGGCAAACGCACCACCACAGTCACGCATTTCCAAAGGGCAGGCACCCTGAGCCCATCTATCCACAGGGCGCTTGTGGGAGCTGCTGTGAGCCCCGCTGGGTGCAATCTTGGACAAACAGGGAGGCACTCCCCCCAGCAGTAGAAATTCTGAATTCACTCATCCTGGATACCTGCCCACAGAGGACTCAATTCCGCAGTTTTAGTGCCAGGACCCTTCAGAGTGCCAGGGCCCTTCAGAGTGCTTACTGCACCTCGCTGGCCAACGCACCACGGGTGCCCCTGTAAGCCGCCACTGGGAGTGCGCACCTATCCACCATAGGTGCAGCAGCAAAAACTGCGTCTTCCCACCCCACAGCTGCAGAACTCTGGACACTACAGTTGCACGCTTTTCCAGCACGCAGGCCTCCTAAGCCCACCACTCCACAGGCAGCCCTTGGGCGCCTCTGTGAGCCCGCGCTGGGCATGCACTTATACAAACAGGGCGCATTGCTGGGCTGTAGAAACACTGAATTCCCTCTTCTGGTATACCTTCCCACAGACACCACAATCCCATGGCTTCAGCGCCAGGGCCCTTCAGAGTGCGTCAGTACACCCTGCTGGCAAATGCACCATGGGTGCCCTTGTGAGCCACCACTGGGGACACTTGTATCCAACCACAGAGGCAGCAGCAAAAGCTGTGTCTGCCCATCCTAAAACTACAGAACTCTGAAAACCACAGTCACGCCTTTCCAGAGCGCAGGCTCCATGAGCCCCATCACCCCAACAGACGGTTCATGGGTGCCATTATGAGTTCCCTATGGGCATGCGCAATTTCAACCAAGGGCGCAAGACAACAAAAATTGGGACACCCCCCTCCACAGCTGCTGACTTCTAGACACCGCAATTGCACCTTTCCAGCTCGCAGGCCTACATCAAGAGAACCCAAATAGCTCAAGTAGGAAGCTACGCTAGATTACCAAGCCCAGGAGACTGAGAGATCACACCAGTAGAACCATCCCCAAAAGAACCTGGGTAGCAAAGCAATCGGATCTACAATTAAAACGTTACAGAAAAACATGGGAAGACAAAAAAGCAATCCCCAAAGGAAAGAAAAAGAGGAATCACCAGAAAGGGAGTTAAATGAAATTGAGGCTAACAACATATCAGAGAAAGAATTCAGAATAATGGTTATAAGAACGTTCAAATGGCTGGATGACAAATACATACAACTCAATGAGAATTAAGGAGCTAAATGAGAATGTCACCAACATGAAAAGGAACCAAGAGGAGATGAAGAACGACACAGCTGCAATAAAGAACACAATGGAAGGCTTAAACAGTAGACTAGAAGAGGCTGAGGACCGCATCAGTGAATTAGAAGACAATGTAGAAAAAACACACAAACACATCAGCGACTGGAAAGAAGATTTAAAAAGCAAGAGAAGAGCATAAGGGATCTTTGGGACAACACAAAATGAAACAACACTTGCATAATAGGGGTACCAGAAGGAGAGGAAGAGAAGCAATGAATAGAAAACCCGTTTGAAGAAATAATGACAGAAAACTTCCCTGATATTGGCAAGAAAAAAACTATGCAAGTCCAAGGAGCACAGAGTCCCAAACAAGATGAACCCCAAAAGACTGACACTAAGACACATCATAATTAAATTGACAAACACCAACGACAAAGAATCTTAAAGGCTGCCAGAGAGACAGAAAGTTACCTACAAGGAATCTCCTATTAGAATATCAACTGATTTCTCAACAGAAACACACCAGGCCAGAAGGGAATGGAATGAAAGATACATAGTGACCCAAAGCAAGGGACTGAATCTAAGAATACTACACCCAGCAAGGCTATCATTCAAAACTGAAGGTGTTATCAGGAGCTTCACAGACAAAAAAGGGCTAAGATAGTTTATTATTACGAAGCCAGCAATGCAAGAAATGCAAAAGGGACTGCTGTAAAAATAAGAAACAGAAAGGCAAGAAGAAATACAAACATTAAGAATAAAAATGACAACAAACAAGTACTTATCAATGTAACATTAAACGTAAATGGATTAAATGCACCAAACAAAAGACATAGGGTAGCTGAATGGATAAGAAAACATAACCCATATATTTACTGTCTGCAAGAGACCCACCTGAGAACAAAGGATTCACACAGACTGAAAGTGAAGGCAAGGTAAAACATTCTTCAGGTAAATGGAAATGCAAAAAAAGCTGGGATTTTGAAACTTATATCTGACAAAATAGACCTCAAAGTAAAGGCCATAACAAGAGATAAGGAAGGCCACTACATAATACTAAAGGGAGCAATTCAACAAGAAGATATAACTCTGGTAAACATTTATGCACCCAATACAGGAGCACCCAAATACATAAAACAACTTCTGGAAGATATCAAGGGAGAGATCGATAGCAAGACAGTCATAGTAGGAGACTTCAATACCCCACTAACACCACTGGATAAATCCTCTAAACGAAAAATCAGCAAAGAAACAGCAATCCTAAATGACTCACTAGATCAGATGGACTTAATTGACACCTTCAGAACATTTGACCCCAAAGCTACAGAATATACATTCTTCTCCAATGCACACGGAACATTTTCAAAGGTAGACCACATATTAGGATACAGGCAAAGTCTCTTCAAATTCAAGAAGACTGAAATCATATCAAGCATCTTCTCAGACCATAATGGCATAAAATTAGAAATCAACTACAATAAAAACAATGGAAGAAAAAAAAAATCCAACACTTGGAGGCTAAATGGCATGCGTTTATTAAACAATGACTGGGTTACCAACGAGATCAAAGAAGAAATTAAAGTCACCCTGGAAACAAATGACAATGAAAACACAACAATCCAAAATCTATGGGACACAATGAAAACAGTCCTGAGAGCAAAGTTCATAGCTCTACAGGCCTACCTCAAAAAACAAGAAAAAAATGTTAATAAATGATCTAACCTTGAAATTTAAAGAACTAGAAAGCGAGCAACAAGAAAAGCCCACAGTAACCAGAAGAAGATAATGAAGATCAGAGCAGAAATAAATGACATAGAGACCAAAAAAACAATACATAACATCAATGAAACCAAGAGCTGGTTCTTTGAAAGAATAAACAAGATTGATGAACCTCTAGCCAGGCTCACCAAGAAACAAAGACAGCGGGCCCAAATAAAATCAGAAATGAAAGAGGTGATGTAACAAGTGACCCCACAGATATACAAAGGATAGTAAAAAAAATACTATGAACAACTCTACTCCTCCAACAAACTGGACAACCTCGACGAAATGGACACATTCCTAAAAAAATACAAGCTTCCAAAACTCAATCAGGAAGATTCAAGAAGCCTGAATAGGCCGATAACTACTGATGAAATTGAAACAGTAATCAAAAAGCTTCCAGCAAACAAAAGCCTGGACCGGATGGCTTCACAGGGAAGTTTTACCAAACATTCAAAGAAGAACTAAAACCAATCCTTCTCAGACTATTCCAAAAAATTCAAGAGGAAGGCACATTTCCAAACTCTTTCTATGAAGCCAGCATTACTCTAATCCCAAAACCAGATAAAGACACCACAAAAAGGAGATATATACAGGCCAATATCCCTGCTGAACATAGATGCTAAACTCCTCAACAAAATTCTAGCAAACCGGATCCAGCAGTACATCAGAAAGATCATACACCATGACCAAGTGGGATTTATTCCAGGAATGCAAGGCTGGTACAATATCCACAAATCAATAAATGTGATATCTCACATAAACAAAGTGAGAGACAAAAATCACATAATCATATAATTGATGCAGAAAAGACATTTGACAAAATCCAACACCATTTTCTGATAAAAACACTCAGCAAAGTGGGAATAGAGGGATTACACCTCAACATAATAAAAGCCTTATATGACAAACCTACAGCCAACATCATACTCAATGGGCAAAAACTAAATCCATTTCCACTAGGAACAGGAACAAGACAGGGATGCCCGCTTTCACCACTCCTGTTCAACATAGTACTGGAAGGGCTAGCCATAGCAATCAGACAAGAAGAAGAAATAAAGGGCATCCAAATTGGAAAAAAAGAAGTAAAATGGTCATTATTAGCAGATGACATGATACTGTACATAGAAAACCCTAAAGATTCCATCAAAAAATTATTAGACTTAATAAATAAATTTGGCAATATAGCAGGATACAAAATTAACGCCAAGAAATCTATGGCAGTTCTATACACCAACAATGAACTTACAAAAAGAGAGACTAAGAAAACAATCCCATTTACCATCCCACCAAAAAAATTAAGATACCTAGGAATAAACCTAACTAAGGAGGTAAAAGACCTATTCGCAGAAAACTACACAACACTGAAAAAAGAGATAGAGGAAGACATAAACAGATGGAAGAACATACCATGTTCATGAATTGGTAGAATCAACATCATTAAAATGTCCATACTACCCAAAGATATCTATAGATTCAATGTACTCCCCATTAAAATACCAACAGCATATTTCACAGACCTAGAACGAACTCTCCAAAAATTCATCTGGAAACAAAAAAAGACCTCAAATAGCTGCAACAATCCTGAGAAAGAATAACAATGTAGGTGGGATCTCAATACCAGATATCAAGCTGTATTACAAAGCCACTGTTCTCAAAACTGCCTGGTACTGGCATAAGAATAGACATATAGATCAATGGAATAGAATAGGGAACTCAGAAATCGACCCAAACCACTATGCTCAATTAATATTTGACAAAGGAGGCAAGACCATACAATGGAGTCAAGACAATCTCTTCAATAAATGGTGTTGGGAAAATTGGACAGATACATGCAAAAAAAATATGAAACTAGACCACCAACTTACACCATACACAAAAATAAACTCAAAATGGATAAAGGACTTAAATGTAAGACGGGAAACCATAAAAATATTAGAGGGCTCTACAGGCAGTGAAATCTCAGACATATGCCAAAGCTGTATCTTCACCAATACAGCTCTTAGGGCAATAGAAACTAAAGAGAAAATAAACAAATGGGACCACATCAAAATAAAAAGCTTCTGCACAGCAAAAGAAACCATCAACAAAACAACAAGAAAGCCCACTGCATGGGAGAACATATTTGCCAGTGTTATCACTGATAAGGGTTTAATCTCCAACATTTATAGGGAACTCATACAACTTAACAAAAGGAAGATAAACAACCCAATAAAAAAATGGGCAATGGACCTAAATAGATACTTTTCAAAAGAGGACATAAGGAAGGCCAAGAGACATATGAAAACATGCTCAAAGTCACTAATCATCCGAGAGATGCAAATCAAAACAACAATTCGGTACCATCTCACACCTGTCAGAATGGCTATCATTAACAAATCAACAAATGACAAGTGCTGGTGAGGATGAGGAGAAAAAGGAACCCTCGTACACTGCTGGTGGGAATGCAGACTGCTGCAGCCACTGTGGAGAACAGTATGGAGTTTCCTCAAAAAAACTAAAAATGGAACTCCCATTTGAACCAGTGATTCCACTTCTAGGAATATATCCCAAGAAACTAGAAACACCAATCAGAAAGGATATATGCAACCCTATGTTCAAAGCAGCACAATTTACTATAGCTAAGATTTGGAAACAGCCTAAGTGCCCATCAGCAGATGAGTGGATTAGAAAACTATGGCACATCTACACAATGGAATACTACAATGCTTTAAAAAAGAAGGAATTCTTACCATTTGCAGCAGCATGGATGGAACTGGAGAACATTATGCAAAGTGAAATAAGTCAGTCAGTGAAAGAAAAATACCACATGATCTCACTCATTTATGGATAATAAATAACATTTAAACCTGATGAACAAAAAGATAGATACAGAAGCAGAGAAGCATCGAACAGACTGTCAAATTACAGCGGGAAGGCTGGGGGAAGGAGGGGAGGTAAGAGATCAACCAAAGGACTTGTATGCATGCATATAAGCATAACCAATGGACGCAAGACACTGGGGGGTGAGGGCATGTATGGGAGTGGGGTTGGGGGGCGATGGGAGGATATGGACACATATAATTCTTTAATCAATAAAAAAAATTGGGGAAAAAAACAAATTTAAGAGGCATAAATAATAAACCAATAGTAGAGACAAGATGGAATCACAAAAAAATAACTAATGCAAAAAAAAGCAGAAAAACACACAAAATAAAGAATAGACATAACAAATACAACCAGCAGGATGATAGATTGTAATCCAATGATATCGGTAATTACAATAAAACCTTAATATAACAGACCAATCCAAGCAAGGGGATGTCTGTTAAAGTAGGTTTTCCAAAGCGTATGTTAACAAAGTGACAAGTTCATTTGTTTTTACTTACGTAGATACATTTATGTGATTAAAATCAAGTATGTATGAAAAGTTTAATTTCACAGAAAATTTTTCTATATGTATTACTATAATTTTAAATGTACACTGAACAGGTCTAGTAAATGCATGTACCTGGCTGGGGCATGGTTTAGTGCATTCAGAACATCTGCTGGCTCTCCTTAAAATTGCTGCAGAGCCCTAGCCAGTTTGGCTCAGTGGACAGAGCATCAGCGTGTGGACTGAAGGGTCCTGGGTTCAATTCTAGTCAAGGGCACATACCTCGATTACAGGCTCTAGGGCAAGTGCAGGAGGCAACCAATCAATGTTTCTCTCACATCGATATTTCTGCCTTTCCCTCTCTCTTCCACTCTCTCTAAAAATCAATGGAAAAATATCCTCAGGTAAGGATTTAAAAAAATGATGTTGAAAAACAAACATATAAATAATAAATAAAATAAAATAAATAAAAACTGCTGCAGAAAGTCATACCACTGGACAATAGAACCAATTACTGCATGCAATGTGGTGTGATCACATGCTAATCATTCACCAAACACTGTTTATGATTTAACTATAACTGTAGATATATATTTATTTATGTCAGTGAAATTACTAGTGTTTTTTCCAACATAGAGCCTATTTGCTAAAATTTGTTAAAATTAACAGTGAATTAATAACAACAAAAATAACCTGTTAATTTAATTATAAGCAAATATTGGTTAAAAGTTTTAAAATTAACAAGGTGTTAATTTTCACTTATGAGATACGGACAGAAATTTTGTTCATTAAATCCAAAGTCTGTTAAATCAAGGTCTGCAAAATTGAGAATTTACTGCACATCGAACATGTTTAAATAAACAAGGCATGCGGCCCACCAGCCGAGAGTTTGACATGCTTGCTGTACAATAAATGTAAAAGGTCTAAGCTAGAGGTCTAAGCTAGGGTCAGCAAACTAGTGTTCTTGAGCCAAATCTGGCCCACTGTCTATTTCTGTAAATCAGGTTTCCTTGAAACACAGAAACACTCATCATTTGCATATTGTCCAAGAATGCTTTCATACTTCAATGACAGAGCTGAATGGTTGCATAGCAGACTATGGCCTGCAAAGCCTAAAACATTTACTCTCTGGTCCTTTAAATATATATATAGATAGATAGATAGTTTCTATTGTTTTCAGAGAGATAGGAACATCAATGAGAGAGAATCATTGATTGGCTGCTACTGGGGATTGAGCCCAATACCAGGGGAACTGAACCACACAGGCCAGGCCTCTGGTCCTTTATTTTTAAAGTTTGTTGGTCTAAAAATACCAAGACAAATACTGTCAAATTTTATTAAAGAAAAAAAAGTAAGGCCCAACAATATGCTGTCTACAAAACATCTACTTTAAATATGGAGACACAGATAAGTAAAAAGTAAGTGAATGAAAAAATATATACCATGTATATATAGTAAACAAAAATAAGACTAGTCCCAGCCCAGTGACTTAGTTGGTTGGGGCATTGTCCCATACACCAAAAAGGTTGTGGGCTCGATTCCTAGTCAGGGCATGTACAGGAGATAACTAATCGATGTTTCTTTCTCTATCTCCCCCTTCCTCTCTCTCTCAAATCAATAATATATCCTCAGGTGAGGATTAAAAATAAGACTGAAGTACTATCATCTGAGTTGGCCAGTTGTTACTCCTACCTGTCAGAAGGAAAGTTAGCCAGCATAATTTCAAAATGGTAGTATAAAAATTCCTATCACCTTTCAAAAAGGATGACAGTTAGACCAATTAATTGCCTGCCAATCAATGAAGTGACAATGATAACAAGCCAAAAACTACTAAGTTCCCAACTCAGCTCTGAAAAGGCTTCTTCAGGCAGTCTATGATAAATTCAAAGTTCTGCTGCCTTTATTACTAGAATGATGACAATATGCTTTGTTAGTCATTGTTGTAGTATGGAAAGCAATACTATATTATCATTATTATTGTTAATTCCCATTGAAGGCAGTCCCAACTTATAAATACCTCACCTGCCCCACCACCAGAGCCTTGAGACCAATGGGAATTTGGTGAAGAAAAAAACAAAGCTGTGATTCCAGAAGCAAAGCAAAGAGAAGCTGTCAAGATAGCAGCACCTTTTGGGGAGGAACTGCAGAGAAAATGCCCTGACAGCATAGGCCTGTCGGATTAGCAACAAGCTTAATTAAAAACTAACCTTCACAGAAAGTCTTCAATCTGATTTTACTTAAACTGCTTTGAAACAATATTTGACAGAACTAGAAATCCATAGATAATTTTAGAATCACTATACAGAACAGCATGAAAAAATAAAAACAGTGTGATCCAACCATGTAATTTTAAATTTTCCAGTAGCCACATTTATAATTAAATATAATTAAATATTTTAACCCAATATATCTAAAACATGTAATTTCAACAAATAACAAAAATTAATGAGACATTTCACATTTTTAAAAACTTGAATTCTTTAGAAATCTGTGTGTATTTTACACTCAGAGCACTTCTTATTTTCAAACCAGCTACTTCCCAAGGGCCCTGTTTGTTATGGATTAGTATTAGTAGATATCTATCTCCTTAAGCAGAAATTCTGGTACTAGTATCTGAAAAGTAGAATTAACGTCCCATACAACATAATTAATAGGCAATTGAAAAGCATGTATTTTAGAGAATATGTTCAGAACATTAACATGTTTGTTTAAACAGGTATTTGTCAGTAATATAGGAAATAAATATTGTCAAAGAATGTTTTGAAAAGCTAGTTAAGCAAGAAACCTATTACATATAACAATATGCATAATAATTTATAAAATGTTGAGACTGTAAGACACTCATACGGTAATTTGAGGAATATTGGATATATTTAAGAGATTCTACTATCACATCACTAAAATTGGTAGTCTTATTAAACGCTATTTGTAAAAAGTTTCATTAAGAAGAATGTAAACTAACCCACCATTAATTTAGCTACCAGTCAGTAGTTTTACACAATAATTTATGTTTCAATAATAATATTTCAACTTTCAGCTGCCTATTTCCAAGGGAAAAAAATGTTAAATGTAATCTTTAAAAATGCTTAAAAGCTTTTCATGTTTCACCCTGGATAAAAAATGAAGTCTACACATTTTATCAAGGAATACAGGCCCTTTGTGACATGACTGTTATCCACTTCATACTTCACCCATCCTCAGAGACCTCCACACTTCTGCATTCCAGCCATGCCAAGCTGCTCCTGGAAAACGGTGACCTTATGTATTTTTCTCTATCTCTGGAATGCCATTGTTCTTCCATCATCCTGTCTGCCTAGTGAATTTGTATGTATTCTTCAAATTTCAATTTAAAGGTCTTCTCCACTGTTTTATTTTCTCTGATTACATACTTAGGTAGACTCAAGTAGTCCTAGTTCTGTGCTATGACCATACTGTGAGTACAGGACTATTTAAATATTATATAGTTGTGTGTTCCAGATCCTTGAGCGGCACATATTACAGTGACTTAAGTCCAACTGCTTACCAATTTAGACTCAAAATGTATAAGCTATATAACCTCAGCTGAGCTGCTTTCCTCTATTTCCTCATCAAAAAATGATGATAATAAGAGTAGAGTTATTGAGAGAATTAAGTGACATGCTAAGCACTTTGAGCACAGTGCATGGAAAGCAGTAAATAGTTAAAAAAAAAATAGTCATCTCCAAAGTATACTCCAATGTTCAGCATAAAGTAGGACTTTTAACTACTGTTTCCTGAATGAAGCAATGAACATCGGATTAGCAAAACTCTGAATCCACCACATCATTGCTGGGAAACATAAGGCAAATTCTTAAGGCTCTTCTAGGTCAAAGAAAGATTAAGCAAGTTAAAAAATGTTATATATATTTCAATAGAATTTAATTATCAGGGAACTATCTATTTACACAGAACTCAAATTAATGAGCCATGAAAGTGAGTTTATATATTTTTTAATTTAGTAAATGGAGTTAACACTCTCTTAAAAAAACTATTTCCTCCAGATAAAAGACTTAGCGTGTTAAAATAAAACATTTTGGGAAAGTGACAAATAACTACTGTCTATAACAAGAAACTCTCATTAACTGAAAGGGATAAGCAACCCAAAAGACAAAGGAACAATTAACAGAAAAGCAAATCCAAATAGCCAATAAACATAAAAAGATCCACACAATCCTTTTGTAAAGAAATCTGGTGACATGTTTTAGGCTAAAAAATACACGTTATCTTGTGATCCAATAATATCCTTTCAGGAATTGTATCTCCTAGAAATAAAAAAACCAGTTCTTCAGGATAATTATGTAAGATTTGGGGGAGAAGGGAAAGGAAGTGTACACTGTTTATCTCTAATAGAAAAATTTTATGAAACAAAGGGAATGATCATCATTGTTGAAATGATTATGTTAACTGTCTTATGAATTATAATACATATAGTTGAAAGTCTGCTCTGGCTGACTTAGAGAGACAGCCACCAACATATAGAGAAATAGAGGGAAGGAAAGTAATATTCAAAAGTGTATAATATGGTTCCCCATTCTTAGTTGATCGTAACTTCTATATATCTTCTTCCATGTTCATAAAAAGCAAAGCTGTATACACACCTAGCTAACCATATAGGGTGGAGATAATTAGGAAGAAAGGACATCCACAATTCTACTTATGATGAATTTGGTGAGAGGCATGTGTTCACATATGTAAGAAAGTATATGAAAGAATTATCATGATGACTACAGTATTTCATATAATTTTGCTTTCTTCCTCAAACATTTCCATATGACAAGGCTGAGTGTAGACAAGTGTGTAGAGCAACAGAATCCACATACACTGCTCATGGGAATATAAAGCAGGAAACTTTGGAAAATTGTTTGACAATTTATAAGAAACATAAGTATACCCTATACTCATAAATTCCACTCCTAGACTTTTTTTTCCAAAGAAAAATGAAATGTATAAATGACTTGTACAATAATGTTCATAGCAGCTTTATTCACAACTAGAGGCCAGTGCATGAATTCGTGCACCAGTGGGGTCCCTTGGCCTGGCCTGTGGGATTGGGCTGAAACTGGCTCTCTGACATCCCCCCGAGGGGTTCCAGATTGCAAGAGGGCGCAGGCCAGACCAAGGGACCCCACGGGTGCATGATCAGGGCCAGGGAGGGATGAGGGAGGTTGGCCAGCCAGGGAGGGACCACGGGAGGGCTCTAGGGCATGTCTGGCCCGTCTCACTCAGTCCCGATCTGCCGGACCCCAGCAGCAAGCTAACCTACTGGTCGGAGCGTCTGCCCCCTGGTGGTCAGTGCATGTCATAGCGACTGGTCGACCAGTCAACTGTCTGCCCGCCTGGTGGTCAGTGCATGTCATAGTGAGCGGTTGAGCGGCCTTAGCTTATCATTAGCGTATTACGCCTTGATTGGTTGAACGACCAACCGGCCGATAGGACACTTAGCACATTAGGCTTTTGTTATATAGGACTATATAAACTTTTAACAACCATCATTCCTTATACAATCAGGAGAAAAATCAGCTATTTATTTATGAAGGAGAAAAAATGGTACATCCCCTTCCACAAATATCAGTTCAATATCTATAATTATATTTAATTTCTCATTATATAATGCAGAAGTGGCTATGTACTTCTGGAAACATTCACAAAACTTAGTCCTTACAACTAAAGATGTTATTCCTTCTACAGACCTATTCAGAGAAAGGATACTTCTTCAACATTAACTTATTTTTATTGTCACATGTGAACAAAACCAGTAAGTACAACAAACAAAAATATGTACTCTTCTAAAAATAGCTTCTATTTCTGAACACATCCTTGAAGGAACATTAAACAGCAATGGTTTCTGGAAATTATATTTTAGATAATTTATCTTTGCACTGAATTTTCAGATTATTTTCAAAGTTTATAATACCATATAGTCCTTTCTCCAAAGGTGTGAAAATATGTCCAATGATGAGAACAAATTACCGTATTTTCCGGCGTATAAGACGACTGGGCGTATAAGATTTTCCTGGGTTAAAAAGTCGTGTTATATGCCGAAAAATACGGTAGTCCAATATAGCTAATCCATTATATCTAATCCCATCAATATGGTCCAATATACTGTATTTTCCAGCATATAAGACGACTTTTTAACCCAGAAAAATCTTGTACGCCCAGTTGTCTTATATGCCGGAAAATACGGTATAAAACTTTTTCAAATTGTGGTAAAAATACACAAAACATAAAATTTAGCATTTTAATCATTTTTCAATGTACATTTCAGTAGTAAAAATTTTTTTCGCCCAACCAGCATGGCTCAATGGTTGAGTGTCAACCTAAGAACCAGGAGGTCATCGTTTGATTCCCATGCCCAGGTTGTGGGCTCAATCCCCAGTGTGGGGTGTGCAGGAGGCAGCCAATCAGTGATTCTCTCTCATCACTGATGTTTCTATCTCTCCCTCTCCGTTCCTCTCAGAAATCGATAAAAATATATTTAAAAAATTTTTTTTGAGGAAACTAATTTCAGTCATAAAGAACCAATTTTATTTTATTTACTTTTGTAAAAAATGTTTTGATTGAGAGAGAAAGATAGAAACATCGAGAAACATTAATCAGCTGTCTCCTGCAACTCAGGCATGTGGTCTGGCCAGGAATTGAACCTCCTGGTGCATAGGACAATGCTCAGCTAACTGAGCAACACCAGCCAGACCATAAAGAACCAACTTTAAAAAGGAAGAAAATTCTGACATATGCTATAACACTGATGACCTCTGAGGACACTCACTATACTCAGTGCAACAGGCCAGTCACAGAGAGAGATATTGTACTTAATTGAGATCCCTAGGTACTAAGACAGAAATTAAGATGGTGGTTGCCGCTTTTTTGTTCGGCTACGGAGAGGGCCGTTGGCTTGGGCCTGCGGTACGCCGCTTCAGCGAGGGGCTCGACCGCGGCCACCCGGCCTGTTGCTTTTCTGGGCGCCACTCCTCCGGCTCCCCCAAGACGTGACGCGCCCGTAGCGCAGCACCGATTCCTCTCGTGCTTTTGGGCGCTGCTCTGAGCAGCGTCACCCTTTATACCAGAAAACTGGCGGGCACTATGGGGAAAAAACAAAACAAGAAGAAAGTGGAGGAGGTGCTAGAAGAGGAGGAAGAGGAATATGTGGTGGAAAAAGTTCTCGACCGTCGAGTGGTAAAGGGCAAAGTGGAGTACCTCCTCAAGTGGAAGGGGTTCTCAGATGAGGACAACACGTGGGAGCCAGAAGAGAACTTGGATTGCCCTGACCTCATTGCTGAGTTTTTACAATCACAGAAAACAGCACATGAGACAGATAAATCAGAAGGAGGCAAGCGCAAAGCTGACTCTGATTCTGAAGATAAGGGAGAGGAGAGCAAACCAAAGAAGAAGAAAGAAGAGCCAGAAAAGCCTCGAGGCTTTGCCCGGGGTTTGGAACCGGAACGGATTATAGGAGCTACGGACTCCAGTGGAGAGCTCATGTTCCTAATGAAATGGAAAAACTCTGATGAGGCTGACCTGGTCCCAGCCAAGGAAGCCAATGTCAAGTGCCCCCAGGTTGTCATATCCTTCTATGAGGAAAGGCTGACGTGGCATTCCTATCCCTCAGAGGATGATGACAAAAAAGATGACAAGAATTAACTCTCTTGAGTACCAGCCCCTGTCACATCTGACTGTGGGTTTCAAGTGGGGAGGGGAAGGAGTTCTACTTGTCTTGATACCATAGAAGTGGCTTGAGAAGATGTCCTTTGAAGAGCCAGTATAGTTTCTGTGCCCTACAGCAGCCCAAGTGCTTTAAAGCCGTTCCATGCTGTATAGTTTGCACACCCATCCATGTGGAGGGGAAGGAGGATAAGTGTTTCAAGGCAATTCATTCTGCACTTTGCTGAGAAAAGCGAAGGACCTTCTATGAAGGACAAAACTTGCAGAATGGGTATGTGTGAGAGCAAAAAGATACTGTAGATCTTCAAAGAGCATCTCCACAACCCACAGCCTTCTTCCCAATAGTGTTAACTGCATTTTTACAGCGTAGCATGTGTGTAGTTTTTGGCTATTACTGCTGTATTATTTGGGGGGGGGGGGGGGGGGGGTAGGGAGATGAGTAGGATTGTTTTTATTAAAATTTGGGACCTGGTTGCGGAAATGGTGAAACAATGAAAAGAAGAAACTGCTAATGATTTGGTTTTGGTGTCCAGAATATTTTCTTTTTAAAAAATGTAATTGGCAATCTAATTGAGGACTCTGAGAGACTGTTTAAAAGCTGTGAATGCCTGAAATTTACAGGCCAAGGTGTTCCCTGCCTGAGATTAATTCTGTTTCCAACAAAGGACTAAGCCAGTTGATAAGTTACCACAGCTGCCATTTGGGGCGGGGGGGTTGAGGGGATGGAAATTAGTTGAGAAGGGAATGTCTTTTATTGGAGCATATATATATATAGGCAGATAATTCTGTCTTAGAGGTGCTAATTCTTGAAATTGACAAGACCCTTTCTTTTCTAATTATGAAGCTATAGATATTAGCTTGTCCATCCAAGCTCCTGGCTGAGGTATTTGGGGGGAGGTGAAGTGGATGGTATAGGAGGTGGGAGAATAAAGAGAGGGGCCCATGTTTTTAGGATGGAAAAACTCTTGGAGCCTCTCTGTTTTTTGAACTTTGAACTCTGAAACCATTGGTGACAGGGTTCAGTCACTGACAGCACAAGTTCATTGAATCACTTCAAGAGTTGGATTATTTCAAAAGCCCTGGTCTCAGGAGAAGATTAAACTTTCACTTTCATACTGGGGCAGTGGTTCACTTTAAGACAAAACAAAAATTCTTTTTTTTTATCCCAAGAATGAACTAATACCCAAAATGCTGTCTTTACTCATAAAATCCATCAGTTATTGATATCATCCAGATCTACATCTAGAACTTCATTGTAAAATCCTTTTAGGCATGTGTTAGATTTCTGTGAAAACGTTGTTTTAAATGTAAACTTCATACAACACTGTCAGTTTTTGTTTTAATAAAACTATAGATTTATAATCAAAAAAAAAAAAAAAAAGATGGTGGTTGCCAGGTGACAATGGGGAGTTATTGTCTAATGGATGTAGTTTCAGTTTTATAAGATAAAAACAGTTATGGGGATGGATCGTGGTGTTGTTTGCACAAGATTGTGTATGTAGTTAATACCACTGAACTGTGGTATTAAAAATAGTGAAGATGGTAAATTTATTTTTTTAAGATGGTAAATTTTATGTTACCTGTGTTTTACAATTTAAAAATTTTTTAAAGCTTAAAAACATAATTTATTATCATTCTTTATGCAATAATCCATTTAGCTCAACTCTCTAGTGATATTTGGAGAGCTAATATTTAAATAATCCACCAAATAAAAAGCAATCCAAAGAGAGATTCAACTTCCTGTAAAGGATTATGAGGTCAGCTAATGCCCTTTACTTAAGGAAAATGAAAATACAACATACAAAAATTTCTGGAATGCAGGTAGAGTAGTTCATACAGGAAAATTTATAAGTTTAAATGCTTTACTGGAAAAGAAAAAAGATCTAAAATCAACAATATTAAAAAGCTAGAAAAAAAATTTTTTTTTAAAAGACGGATCAGAGACTCAATTAAAAAAGAAAACAGAAAAACATAAAAATCAATGATACCAAAAGCTGGTTCTCTGAGTAAATCAATAAAACTGATAATCCTTTAGCTGGATCAGCATACCACCACCCTAGCCCCACTGGACCCAATCCCACCAAGGATGTTTGGCCTGAACCAAAGATGTTTCACAGCCTGCAAACAAAGAAGTAACTTGTAACAATGGTTATATTTGGGTCACTCTTCCCATTTTCCAGAACCAACCTTAACCGGCACCTTCCCCTCAAGTGAGATCCAGTAGCACCACCCTCCAAACTCCCAGCAGCCCACCTTGTTGAGCTCAGACTCCTAGCAGAATCCTAAACAGACTGAGTTGGGTGGCTCTAGGACAGGGACCATTTTTCCCTAACACACCCAACCAATGCAAAACCCTTCCTTCACAGGACTAACTCTTGGACTGTTTGGACCTGGTGAATTCTGCTGGCCTCACCCTAAAGATTCCCCGAGGCACCACCGAAAAGAAGTGCAGACAGCCAGGGGTGGTATACCCTGGGGCAGTGGTCCGCAAACTCATTAGTCAACAGAGCCAAATATCAACAGTACAACGATTGAAATTTCTTTTGAAAGCCGAGCTTCTGCGCATGGGCCACGAAGTTTCAATCACACTGTACGTGCACCCGCACGTGGTATTTTGTGGAAGAGCCACACTCAAGGGGCCAAAGAGCCACATGTGGCTAGCGAGCAGCAGTTTGCCGACCACTGCCCTGGGGCATTTATAGAGTGGTCTCAGACTTAGCACTGGCAACTTGAGTTTGAACCTGTATCAGTCTGGTGAACACCACATACTACTTCCTAGTGACTCACTGAGAAACTACCTCATGCAACTCCGGTACCACTGAGCCTGTCAGGTGGATGGGTGGATTTCAGGGTGCCTTGGGACTTTTGCTGACCAGAACCTGGGCCTTGGACTAATAAAAGCTGGACTTGGTGTGAATCCTGGTCCTTCCCATAGACACCCAGGCCAAACAGAGGCCTTCACAAACTGTGATCACTTTATGGCTCGAAAAAAGCGACCCAGGGCCAGTCACAGGCAGCTTCTGACTTTGGCCTGAACCAGAGTCCCTCTCAATAGGCCCCAAAGCTAACACAGGCAATGGCCAGCTTCAGATAATATCACAGCAGTATCCAATTGGCTTCACCAGCAGCATATCCAAAGGGAGATCTCGGCAGGCACCAGACCCTTCTGTGCTTCATGTGGTCAGCACCTGCACAGCAGCTTGTACACTGTAGTCAGGGTCAATCGTCACAGTCAGCCACCCTGAGGGTGAACCCCACATAAGAATGGGCCAATTACAACAGGAGGGCCCACATATTCCACACAAGGGACAGTCCTGGTAATCAAAAAGACTGCACTACTGGGTCATTTGCCTTCTTTCATAATTGAAAGGTAATTAAAATAAATGTAAGAACCTTACATGTATCAAAATCTATTAATAGAAAGGATTAGAATGGCAATGGAGTAACTGGAAGCAACACTGACACTCTCACAGGACCTAACTTTAATTACAATTAAATTACACAAAAACCATCCTGAATAATCAACTGAAGACTAGCTGGAGAGAACCCTGATAACCAAGGACTGAAAGTGGAGACTACATAGAGAATGATAGGAAGTGTGGAGGAGCAAGAGGGCTGGCTAGGCAACCACAGACAGCAGCTGAAATTTCAGAGGACTATCTCAGCTGTGGGGAGTTCCCACTGAGAACTCTGGGGTATAAACACCAAGTTTTTCTTCTTTTTTAAGGTTGGTCAGTAGTGCTATGAACTTCCCTCTCAGGACCGCTTTTGCTGTGTCCCAGAGACTTTTGGTTGCTGTGTTCATTTTCACTTGTTTCCAGGAAGTTTTTGATTTCTTGCTTGATCTCATTGTTAACCCATTAATTGTTTAATAGCATGCTATTTAGCCTCCTTGTGCTTAAATACTTGAGTTTTTTACTGTAGTTGGTTTTTAATTTCATGCCATTGCAATCCAAGAAGATTCTTGATATGATTTCAATCTTCCTGAAGTTGTAGAGACTTGTTTTGTGTCCTAACATGTGGTCTATTTTTGTGAATGATCCATGTGCACTAGAGAATGTATATTCTGCAGTTCTGGGGTGAAAATTTTTGTAATTGTCATTTAAAACCATCTAATCTAGCATGTCATTTAGAGTCACTGTTTCCTTCTTGATTTTTTTGTCTGGAAGATCTATCCAGTAAAGTCAGTGGCACTTTAAAGTCCCCCACATTGCTGTCAATCTCTCCCTTAAAGCTCTCCAGAAGTTTTCTTTATATATTAGGTGCTCCCATATTGGGTGCATATATGTTTACCAGGGTTTATATCCACTTGTTGGATTGATCTCTTTAATATTATACAGTGACCTTTATTATCTCTTGTGATGGCCTTCATTTAAAAGTCTTTTTTGTCAAGATATGAATATTGTTAAAACGGGTGTTTTTTTTCTTTTCCATTTGCATGCAAAATATTTTCCAACCCTGCATTCTCATCCCGTGTGATTCTTTTGTTCTGAGGTGGGTCTCGTGTAGAGAGTTCCTGCATATATTTGGTCATGTTTTTGTATCCATTCAGCTCCATTTACACTTAAGGTTATTATTGACAAGTACTTAATTACTGCCATTTAAATTCTTTATCTCTCTCTCTCTCTTAAATTCTTTATGTGTATCTCTCTCTCTCTTTTAAATTCTTTATCTGTCTCTCTCTCTCTCTCTCTCTCTCTCTCTCTCTCTCTCTCTCTCTCTAGTTCTTATTATTACAGCAGTCCCTTTAGTAGTTCTTGCAATGGTTTGGTGGGGATAAACTCCTTTAGCCTTTTTTTTGGGTGGTCTGGGAAGCTCTTTGTTTCACCATCTATTGTGAATTATAGCCTCGCTGGGTAGAGTAGTCATGGTTTTACACCCTTGCTTTTCATTACCTTGAATGCCATTCCCTTCTGGCCTGTGGAGTTTCTGATGAGAAATCAGTTAACAGCCTTATGGCAGCTCCTTTGTAGGTAACAAATTGCTTTTTCCTTTCTGCCTTTAAGATTCTATCTTTGTCTTTCATTTTTGGCATTTTAATTATGTGTCTGGGCATGGGCCTGTTTGGGTTCTGGCTTGTGACTCTCTGTGCCTCCTGAACTTATGTGAATTTTTCCATCACCAGATTAAGGAAGTTTTCTGCCATTATTTCTTCAAACAGGTTCTCTTTTCCTTGCTCACTTTCTTCCCCTTTTGGTAGTCCTCTGATGTGAATATTGTGGACTTTCATGGTGTCCCACAGCTCCCTTAAGCTGTCTTCCTGTTTTTTCATTTTAGTTCTCTAAGTGTTTTTTTCCTATCCTGTCTTTGTAATTCACTGATCCAATCCTAGGCCTCACCTAACCTGCTTTGTATTCTTTCTAATGTGTTCTTTATTAGTGCTGTGTCATTCTTCTTTTCTAACTGGTCAGTTTCTCTCACATCAATATTTCTCTCTGTCTTTCCCTCTCTCTGGAAAAATGTCCTCAGGTGATGATTAAAAATAAGATTTAAAAACATACAAAAGGTCAATGAAACAAATAGCTGGTTATTTGAAAAGGTAAACAAAATTGATGAACCTTTAGCCAGACTCATCAAGAAACAAAGAGAGAGGACCCAAATAAATAAAATCAGTGAAGTGACAACTGACACCACAGAAATACAAAGGATTGTAAGAAAATACTATGAACATCTAGATGCCAACAAGCTCAACAATGTGGATGAAATGGAAAATGCCTAGAAAAATACAATCTTCCAAACTCAATCAGGAAGAATAAAAAAATAAAAAACCCTGAATAGGCCAATAACAACTCATAAAATTGAAGCAGTAATAAAATAAAAAAAATCAAAACAAACAAAGCCCTGGTATGGACACCTTCATATGGGAGATTTACCAAACATTCAAAGAAAAATTAATACCTATCCTCCTCAAACTATTCCAAAAAATGCAAGAGCAAGGAACACTTCCCAGCTCTTCTTATGAGGCCAGCATTATCCTAATTCCAAAACCAGATAAAGACATTAAAAAGCAAGAGAATTACAGGGCAATATCCATGATGAACACAGATGCTAACATCCTCAAAAAAATATTAGCAAATTGGACCCAGCAATAAAATAAAAAGATCATACACCATGACTAACTGGGATTTATTCCAGCAATACAAGGCTAGAACAAATCAAGAAATGTGATACTTCACATAAACAAACTGAAAGACAAAAATCACATTATTATATCAATAGACACTGAAAAAGCATTTGACAATATCCAACACCCTATTTTTTTTTTTTATTAATCCTCACCCGAGAATATTTTTCCATTGATTTTGAGAGTGGAACAGAGGGGGATAGTCAGGGAGAGAAACATCAGTGTGAAAGATACATATCAATTGGTTGCCTCTGGCAACCGAGGTTAAGTATCCTTGTCTGGAATCAAACCTGGGACCCTTTGGTCCACAGACCAGCACTTTATCCACTAAGCCAAACCAGCCAGGGCTCCAACATTTTTTATAAGAACTCTCAGCAAAGTGGGAATAGAGTTCATACCTCAACACAACAAAGGCCAAATATGACCTACAGCCAACATCATACTCAATGGGCAAAAACTAAAAGCACTTCCCCAAAGAACAGGAACAAGACAGGGATGTCCGCTTTCAACACTCTTATTCAACACAGTACTGGAAGTCTTACCCACAGCAATCAGACAAGAATAATAAATAAAAGGCATCCATATTGAAAAGGTGGATGTAAAACTCTCATTATTCGCAGATGACACAATATTGTACACAGAAAACCCTAAAGACTCCACCAAAATACTAATAAATTAATAAATTTGGCAATATAGCAGGATACAAAATTAACACCCAGAAATCCATGACATTTCTATATATCAATAATGATCTCTCAGAAAGGGAAACTAAAAATGCAATTCCATTTACCATTGCAACAAAAATATTAAAACATTTAGGAATAAATATAACCAAGGAGGTAAAAGACTTGTACTCAGAAAATAAAAGGACAATGAAAAAATATATAAACAAGTAGAAGAATATTCCATGTACATGGATTGATAGAATTAATACCATTAAAATGTCCATACTACCCAAAGCAATCTATAGATTCAACACAATCCCTATTAAATCACAGATCTAGAATCACAAAAAGACTCAGAATAGCCACAGCAATCTTGAGAAAGAAGAATAAAGTTAGAGTAAAGAAGAATACCAGATATCAAGTTATATTACAAAGCCACTGTAATTAAAACAAGCTGGTACTGGCACAAAAACAGGCATAAAGACCAATGGAACAGAACAGAGAACCAATGAATTGGCCCAAGCCATTACATTCAATTAATATGTGACAAAGGAGGCAAGAGTATACCTGGTACTATGGAGTAAAGACAATCTCTTCAATAAATGGTGTTGGGAAAATTGACAGATACATGCAGAAAAATGAAATTAGACGACCAACTTACACAAGAATAAACTCAAAATGGATAGAAGACTTAAATGTAAATTGTAAAACCATAAAAATGCTAGAAAAAACCATAGGCAGCAAAATCTCAGACATCTCTTATAGCAATACATTTGCTGATACATTTCCTAGGGCAGTGGTCGGCAAACTCATTAGTCAACAGAGCCAAATATCAACAGTACAACGATTGAAATTTCTTTTGAGAGCCAAGTTTTTTTAACTTAAACGTCTTCTAATGCCACTTCTTCAAAATAGGTTCGCCCAGGCCGTGGTATTTTGTGGAAGAGCCACACTCAAGGGGATAAAGAGCCACATGTGGCTCGCGAGCCGCAGTTTGCCGACCATGGTCCTAGGGCAAAGGAAACTAGGGAGAAAATAAATAAATAAATGAGACTACATCAAAATAAAAAGCTTTTGCACAGCAAAAAAAACGATCAACAAAATTAAAAGGGTGCCCACTGTACGGGAGAATATATTTGCCAATGATACATCTGATATGGGGTTGTTATCCAAAGTATATAAGTAACTCATAAAACTTAAAGGGAAGGTAAACAATCCAATTTAAAAAATGGATAAAGTACCTAAATGGATACTTCTCCAATGTGGACAAACAGATGGCCAAGAGAGATTTGAAAAAATGCTCAAAGTCACTGATCATCAGATGCAAATTAAAACGACAATGAGTTATCACCTCACACCTGTCAGAATGGCTACCACCAACAAATCAACAAAAGACCAGTGCTGGGAGGACTGTGGAGAAAAGGGAGCCCTAGCACACTGCTGGTGGGAATGCAGACTGGTGCAGACATTATGGAAAACAGTATGGAGGTTCCTCAAAACATTAAATATGGAACTACCTTTTGACCCGGTGATCCCACTTGTAGGAATATATCCTAAAAAATGTGAAATACCAATCAGAAAGAATGTATGCACCCTTATGTTCATAGCAGCACAATTTACAATAGCTGAGATCTGGAAACAGCACAAGTGCCCTTCAGTAGATGAGTGGATAAAAAGCTGTGGTACGTTTATACCATGGAATACTATGCAGCAGTAAAAGAGAAGGATCTTGCCTAGCCGGTTTGGCTCAGTGGACAGAGCGTCAGCCTGCAGACCGAAGCATCCTGGGTTCGATTCTGGCCAAGGGCATGTACCTTGGTTGCAGGCTCTTCGCCGGCCCAGGCCCTGGTCAGGGCTCGTGCGGGAGGCAACCAATCAATGTGTTTCTCTCACATTGATGTTTCTCTCTCTTTCCCTCTCTCTTCCACTCTCCCTAAAAATCAATGGAAAAAATGTCATTGGGTGAGGATTAAAAAAAAAAAAAGAAGGATCTCTTACCCTTTGAGACAGCATGGAGGGACCTGGAGAGTATTATGCTAAGTGAAATAAGCCAGTCAGAGAAAGATAAGTACCACATAATCTCACTCATATATGGAATCTAATGAACAAACTAAACCGACAAACAAAATAGATCCAAAGACATAGAAGCATGGCACAAACTGTAGAATCTCAGAGGGAAGGCTTGGGTGGGTCAGTGGATGGCAGTAGATCAACCAAAGATCTTACATGCATAGATGCACAACCAATGGACAGAGACAATGAATGGTGTGATGAAGATCTGGGGCTAAGGAGTGGGTTAGAGGAGGTCAGTGGGTAAAAAAGGAGACATATGTAATACTTTCAACAATAAAGACAAATTGTAAAAACAAATAAATTTTAGCCCTAGCCAATTTGGCTCAGTAAATACAGCATGAAGGGTCCCAGGTTGAATTTCAGTCAAGGGCACATGCCCGGGTTGCAGGCTGGATCCCTAGTTGGGGGCGTGCAGGGAGACATGGAACCCCAGTAGCCAAGAGTCCTGCATAGGAAAGTTCTTGGCTTTCGAACCTAAATGGCATTTCGATCCATGATTCTCTCTCATCATTGATGTTTCTATCTCTCTCTCCCTCTCCCTTCCTCTCTGAAATCAATAAAAATATATTTTTTTAAAAAGAAAATAGAAGGGAAATTTCGTTTTTATGAGGCAGGTATTATCTCAATACTAAAGCCAGGGAGGCATCATAAGAAAACTATGGACTAAAATCCTTCATAAACAGCTGCAATAATCAATAACAATAAGTTAGCAATCCAATAGGCAATATATATAAAGTACAACATATCATAAAATGGAGTCTACTCCAGGAACTTAAGGTTGGTTTACCATGTTAAATTAATTGATGTACCATTATTAATAGAATAAGAAAGAAAAATTATATCATTGTCTCAATCGATGCAAAAAAGAGGTTAACAAAATTCAATTACCATTTGTGATAAAAACGCTCAACAAAGTAAAAAGTTAAAGCAAGTCCTCAAGCCTAGAGGAGAAAATGGCGGCCGAATAGGCAAATCTGTCAGGCACCTCATTCCACGGCCAGACTAGAAATACAACTAAGTTGGAGAACATCCACCCAGAATTAACAAATGAGGCCCAGCTAAGGAGGCAACTAATAGCAAGGAAGGATAGAAAACACCTGGAGACCAGTAGGAAGGGCAGAAAGAGGTCTAGAGAGGCTGGAAGGCCTGTGGGCAGAGAGGGAGAGGAGGAAGCTGACTAACAGGAGGAAAATAGAAGCCCAGCCCAGGCTGAGCACCAGAGCCAAGTGCCTCAGCAGTAGGTGTAACATCCAACTGTGGAAAACCACATGGCTGCTGGCTGCCTGGGAAGCTGGATTTGAGACACCAGCCTCCAAAGGCAGACCCCTTCGAAATGGGGATGCAGCCTGGTGCTAGTGGGAGAGAAAGCCAGTTTAATTGTTGTTTTTGTTTTGACTCTCTAAACCCAAAACATAGGACTTTTCACTTGCAACTACTCACCCAAGGCTTTTTTGCAGAGAGGGAGGTGCGCACTTGAGGTGACTGAGAGGCAGGGGTGGGAAGCAGGGCAGGGAGACATGGAACCCCAGTAGCCAAGAGTCCTGCATAGGAAAGTTCTTGGCTTTCGAACCTAAATGGCATTTCTCCCCAGAGAAGCTAGCTCCTCCCAGTAGCTTCAGGACAGGTGATAAAGCCTGCCACACCCTGCATTTTGAGCTTTACAGAGGAAACATCGGCAGAGGCCAAGCTTACAGGTCTGAATAGTCTCAAGGAGCCCTCAGTGACTGGATTGGAAGAGGGGTCATCTGCCCAGCTATTCTAGAAACAAGATGATAAAAACTCCAGGTTACCAGCCAACTCCAATTGGCTCCATACAAGGATCTCTGTCCAACCAGGGGCAGAGTAAGATTTTGGGGCCACTCTCGGAGGAGATCTGGGACAGGAAAAAAACACCCACCATATTCCCTTAAAGCGAAACAGCACCAACCCTGGCAGGCTCTTGAGTGATTAAGATTGACAGCTGGCAGACAGGCAAAGAGGGCAGATTGGCCCTGGCTGCTTGCAGCCAAGGCCTGTGGAGGCAGACACAAGCAGTGGACCTGTGGATCGCTTGGAGTTTCAAGGAGGGTGCTAAAAGCAAAAGCAGTGCCTGACAGTGGTTAGCACTTAACTATCTAAAAGGAAGTCCAGAATTGGCAGACAGAAGAGAGAGGCCCTAAGCCAGCTCCCATGGGGCATTAAAACTCAGCTGAAGGGAACAACACTTCACTTTATTTTATTTTTGTCTTATTTTTTCCACCATTTCCTTCCTCTCTTTTTTCCTCGTTCTTCTTCTCCTTTCTTCTTCTTAATTTTTCTTTCCTTTCTTTTTTCCCTTTTAAAATTTATCTTCTTTATCAATCTGCTTTATTGATTTTTTTAAAAATATATTTTATTGATTTTTCACAGAGAGGAAGGGAGAGGGATAGAGAGCTAGAAACATCGATGAGAGAGAAACATCGACCAGCTGCCTCCTGCACACCCCCTACCGGGGATGTGCCCACAACCAATGTACATGCCCTTGACCGGAATTGAACCCGGGACCTTTCAGTCCGCAGACCGACACTCTATCCACTGAGCCAAACCGGTTTTGGCTGCTTTATTGATTTACTAGTGGCCCAGTACACGAAATTCATGCACAGGTTGGGGGGGGGGGGGTGTCCCTCAGCCCACCCTCTCCAATCTGGGATCCCTCTCACAATCCGGGACCACTGGCTCCTAACAGCTCACCTGCCTGCCTGATCGCCCCTAACCCATTCTGCCTACCAGCCTGCTCACCCCCAACTGCCCCCCCACTGGCCTTCTCTCCCCCAACTGCCCCCCCGCGCAAGCCTGCTTGCCCCCAAATGCCCCCCACTGCCAGCGTGATCACCCCCAACTGCCCCCCACTGCCAGCCTGCACACCCCCAACTGCCCTCCCCTCCTGGCCTGATCACCCCTAGCTGTCTCTGCCTCAGCCCCGCCACCATGGCTTTGTCCAGAAGGTCTCCCAGAAGGTCTCCTGGTCTAATTAGCACATTACCCTTTTATTAGTGTGTGTGTATGTGTGTGTGCGTGTAAATATATTGATTTCAGAGAGGAAGGGAGAGGGGGAGAGAGAAACATCAATGATAGAGAATGGATCTGCTGCCTCCTGCACACACCCCACTGGGGATCAAGCCCACAACCTGGGCATGTGCCCTTGACCAGAATTGAACTCAGGACCCTGCAGTCTGCAGGCTGACGCTCTATCCACTGAGCCAAACCAGTCAGGGCACCACCAGTCACTTTCAGAACGTTGTATTGCTTCTAGAAGAAACCCCGTGCCACCTTCCCCATCTAGCTGCCTGCCCCACCCAGCCATCTGCACACTGCTGTTTCAGACATTTCATGGGAATGGGACCATACACAATGGGCGTTTGGTGACCGGCTGCCTCGCTTGGGTGTGTACCTCGGAGTGGCGGGTTGCAGGGTCCCATGTGGCTGATATTAATCATTGGAGGAGCGGCGCACCATTTCCATTCCGACAGCAGCGTGTGAGGGCTCGGATCTGTCCACAGCCTCGCCAACACTTGCTCTCATGTAACTTTTGGTTCTAGCCTCCAAGGTGACCTCGGGGTCCGCCGAAGCATTGCTCTCTAGAGCAACAACCTATGCTTTTCCATTCAGTTTTAAAGTGGGAGTTGTTTAAAATGACTGCACAGACATCCCTGTTGGTGAGTTCTCGCTGCTCAGGATCCGCTGTGACACAGCTTGCAGGGGCTAAGTCTGTCCCAGGCCACCCTCACCCCCCTGCTGCCGGGTCCTGTCTGGTACTGGGGAGGGCCCTGGGGAGGGCGCTGGGGGCTCCAGCCAACCCTCTGCGGGGCTGGCCACAGGCTGCGTTGGGCTTTGGGAGCCGAGGGGGGAAGAGTGAGGCTCAGGAGCAGCTTTGGGGCCGTGCCTGTTGCGGTGACTGTGCTGCTCCCCGCAGGCCGAGGTGAGTGGTGGGGGTGGGGGGAGTGGGGAGGGATACCTTCTCTGAATGAAGCCATCGGAGCCGAGGAACTCCTGGGTGCCCGTCTGTGGGCTCCACTGGGCCCACTGTTCTGGCTTCTACACCTCAGAAAGCAAAGGTCCGATCAGCAAAAACGAAAACTTTAAAGAGGTGACGTGGGCTCCACCTCAGAGTGGCTCAGACACGGTTCACGGTCTCACGTGGGACTGCAGACACCAGTGGGTGTGGGCAGTGGCCACATGGGCCTGGCATAGCCCTCTGGCAGGGCCCGAGTACAGGGAGGAGCCGGAGCTTCTTTGGGAGAGAAAGTTCATGGGGCTGAAGGCTCCCTCTTCAAACACTGATTGCTGGTCATGGTCTGCCCCCCAACTCCCATCCATGGGGCCCTCCTTACGGAGTAAAGGGCGCCAGGCGAGGCCTCTTCCTGGCCGTCCCCACGGACCCTTTGGTTCTCCTGAGTCTGTGGGGACAGAATGTGGGGCTCCCCACTGCAGCCCTGAGGCCAGGCTCTGGGCTCGGGGCTGGGGTCCCCAGTGCCGTAGCCTCCTGATCTGCAGCCCCCCTGATCTGCAGCCCCCCTAATCTGCAGCTCCCTCCAATCAGCAGACCCCCCACAAATTCACAGCCCCCCTGATCTACAGCCCCCTGTGCAGTGACTGGGCTCATTGTGAATGCGTCATTATTCCAGGCCCGAGGGTGTGTGGGCACACAGGGGTTGGCAGCACTGGGAGCCTGCAGCTGCTCAGGTCCCTGCTGTTTGGTTGTGGCATTACAGGGTCTGGGCTAATTTGCATATTTCTCTATTATATATATACAGTATATAGATTATTCTAGTCTCTGTTAGTTGATTCATATCTAATTTCCTCTTCACTGCTCCTACTCAATTTCCCTTTCTTTTTCTTCCCTACTCGATTTTTTTCCTCTCTTCCTCTTGCTCTTTTCTTCTTCTCCTAATTTTTTAACTTGTTTCGCTTACTAAATTTAGGCTCTTTTCTCTTCAAAAAAAATTTTTTTCTTGTCTTCTCAATTCTTTTCTACCCTCCTCTACTCTAAACGATAGTCCTTCCCCTATTCATCCACTTCCATAACGTTATTTTCTTTATTTAAGCTCTGCATTTAGAGATTCTACCCCCACCTCTCCTTTCCTAGGTGGTTTGTTTGTGCCATTTGGTTTCTTTGTTTTATTGTGTTTTCTCCTCATATTTGTTCTTTTTTTCTATTTGTTCTCTTTCCTAATACTTTTTTCTCTGGTGGTCACTTTTGTTGAGGTTATAGAGGTCTTTTGTACACTCGTATTCTGTACTTTCTGTGTCGTGTCTTGTCTTGTTGTATTTTGTGCTGTTCAGTCAGCATGTGCACAACAGCTGGCACGACGTGGTAGGGAGCAAGCCATGTAATCAAACACCCTGAGAGAAGATTCCATCTATGAATGGGACAGTAACATTCAAACCTAACTACATCAGCAGAACCCAAATATCCCCAAGAGACTGCACCACTGGATCCCACAAAACATCTACTACCTAAGACCAACCCCAAAAATCTGGGTGGCATAGCAGTTTGATCTAATACATAGAAACAAATACAAAGGAACAGGGAAAATGGAGAGACAAAAAACCAACTCCCAAATGAATGAAAAGGAGGTACCACATGATCTCACTCATGTGTAATCTAATGAATCAAATAAACTAATGATCAAAAATATGCCCTAACCGGTTTGGCTCAGTGGATAGAGCGTCGGCCTATGGACTGAAGGGTCCCAGGTTCGATTCCGGTCAAGAGCATGTACCTTGGTTGTGGGCACATCCCCAGTATGTGCAGGAGGCAGCTGATGGATGTTTCTCTCTCAATGACATTTCTAACTCTCTATCCCTCTCCCTTCCTCTCTGCAAAAAATCAATAAAATATATATATTTTTAAAAATAGACCCAGAGACATGGAAGCATGAACAGACCATTGAACCTCAGAGAGAAGGCTGGGGAGGGTGGGTGGGAAAAGGTCAACCAATGAACTTGTATGCATATATGCATAACTTGTGGACACAATGTGGTGGTGAGGGCTGGGAGGGAGAGGGGGGCCAAGGGGGAATGGAAACAGGCTGGAAGAGGTTAATGGGGGGAGGGGGCGGGGGAAGGAGGACCTATGTTATACTTCAACAATAAAGATTATTTAAAAATAAAAGTCCTCAACCAACTTAGGCAACAATTTTCAATCTTTTCCATTTGGCATATACAATCTAATTACTAAAATTCTGTGGCACACTAAAAAGTACATTTTTTGCCAATCTGACAAAAAATATAGGTATAATTTTTGCTCCAAAGTGACTTTTTGAAAAATCAAATGCCTATAGTTGTGTATAAGGAATTCTGGTACCAAAAATTAATCAATCAGGCATAATCTTATTATGTGATGTGACCAATATGATGTAATTCTATTACATGACCTACAATACATATTTATGGATAAAGACAGGCCACTTACACCAGATGGCTATTATTGTATTGGCTGTTGTTATCTTTTTCATTTGACAATATTAGGGAAACTAAGTCAGTGCCCCTGACTAAATAAGCAGGTATTACATGTTTTAAAAATTCTTGTGACACACCAGTTGAAAATCACTGAACTAAAGAATAGATAAAAACTTCCTTGATCAAGTCCCACGAAGCTATAAAAAACCTACAGGAAACATCCTACTTAAAAACCAAAAAAGGAAAGCAAGAAAGAAAGAAAGGAGAAAAACCTTCCCCAAAGGATTAGGTGCAAAGCAAATGTTTCTATTCTCACCACTTACATCTTTTTGTGGAACCAAAACAACTAATGTAATACGGCAAGAAAAAGAAGTACAAGACATGCAGATTGGGACGAAAGAGGTAAACTGTTTTTATTCATACATGACATGATTTTGTATGTAGAAAATAGTATGAAGGAAAAAAAACACCTTATCTACTGAGACTAGTAGTGAACTGGTACATATACAGTATAAGATGAATATATAAAAGTCGATTGTATTCCTATATGCAAATTTATCAGAAGAAATAACTAACAGAGCAATAACTATTTGACTAGTGAGAAGAACTAAACAGACTAGGGATGGGTAGGGTAGAAACCCCCATTGTGCTGTCTTTCTCTTATTACTGTTTGATTTAAAGTTATATTATGTAGATATTAGTTTTTAAGTTTAACTACAAGTAGAAGCAATTTTAAAGAAAATTTTATAGAAAACACCAAAACATATCATAAACTAGAGTTGAATTAAAACAAGAACAAGAGCTTGGAACTCAATCTCTCTCCTTCCAAGTTAACATGCAGAACTCTATTGCTCTTTCAACACTTCTAAAGTTGGTTGAACTAGGCTGTCAAGAGGGTGCATAGGTAATCTCTATCCTCTTATCCTACCACAACCACATCAAAACTACAAGAAAGCAACCACTGTGAGATTTATAGGAGGGGCAGAGACTCCGAAGAGGCTGGTCCCACAGCCACATGTGGCGGTTTAAAATGAGAAGAGATATCCCAGCTGCAGATGACCCTCTAAGGAGCAAGAAGTCTCAGGCCCACACTAGGGCCCGCAGCCCAGGGTTCCAGTTCCGAGAAGAGAAGTCCCCATAACTGTTGGCTGAGGAAAGCAGCTGGATTGTGGCTAAGACAGAGGGCTCTTGGAGTCCCAGGCAATCCCAGAAAGGGTCTGCACAAGGACTTACTCGGACTCACTGGCTCTGAGCTCCAGCACTGGGGGAGCAGCTAGAAAGGCATATCAAGACATACAGGGAGAAAATGAATTTTCTGGCTTCAGTATGAAGGGCCAACTTTCTCCCAGTCAGAAGTGCTAGCAGAGACCATTTTTCCTGTGCTGAGGACTCCCTCCACAGACTGTTGCAGGCTGGCACCATACCTAAATCTCCATCAACCTGGTTAACTTCAATCCACAGTAGTGATTCTCTGAGACACCAACCCACCTAACTTTCAGACGCACCAAAGCTGTTTCCAATGGCTTTTCCGTACAAAGGCCAGCCTTGGCTCAAGCTACAGAATTTCCTAAAATCTCTAAAAGATTCACAAACCTCCAAGTAGCATCTGGCCTCATCATGCCCTGAACAAGAGCTTGCTAAGCTAAGTGGCCCCAGGCCCACACTAGTGATAGTTGGCCTCTGTTTGCAGGTTGGCCCTCCTGGGCCCTCCAAGCCTAGTACAAGTAGCAGCCCTGTGCACACTGCTTTGTAGTTCATGTCAGGTGACCCCAGGAAAGGCACAAGTCGCAGCTCATTTTGGCCTGCACTTCCTGGGAGGCCCTGTAAGTGGCCAGCTTCAGAGCACACCAGAGCACCACACAACCACATTACTAGCTACACACTCAATGGGTAGACTAATCAGGTACCAGAATCCTTTTGAAGTGCTATTTAGGGTAGGCCTCTGCACAGCAGCTCCTCCACTATGGTCACAGCCAGTTCTCTAAGCTGATCAGTCTGGAGGCAAATCCCTCCCAATGACATGCCAACAGCAATCAAGGCTTAACTATAACAGGAGGGTGCACACAATCCACACTAAGTAGTAGCCGGAGTGCCCAGATCAGGTGACAGGGAGTCTATGCAACACCTACGGGGCACTTACTATAAAAGTCCATTCTACCAAGACTGGGTGATATAGCAGCTCTAACTAATTCACAAAAACAAACACAGGGGAGCAGCTAAAATGAGGAGACAGAGAAACACATCACAAATGAAAAGAACATAACAAAACTCCCGAAAATGAACTAAATTAAATGGAGGCAAACAATCTACCAGATGCAGAATTCAAAACACTGGTTATAAGGAATGATAGAACCTCAGTGAGAACTTCAACCAAGTGATAAGAAACACAAAAATTGAGATAGAAACATAAAAAAGAACCACTCAAAAATAAAGATATCATTAATTGATATAAGAATTACAGGAAATCAACAGAATCAAATCAGCCATCCTATATAATAAAAGAGAAACATGTAAATTGAATGTACATCCGCTATGCTCACCAGCCAATCAGGAGTATGCACATTAACCCGACAAAGACGGCAGGTTAATTTTCATACACAGGCACCAGGCGGAGAGCAGAGCAGGAGAGCCGGCGGAGAGTGGAGCGGCTTGGGAAACTTGGCTCCCCAAGCCGCCAGACGGAGAGCAGAGAGGGAGAGCTGGCGGCTTGGAGGACTTGGCAGAGCGGGAGGCTATGGGACTGAGACAGAGCAGGAAGGGAAAACCAAGAGCGCGGGGAGCACCAGGAATTCTGGGAATAGTAGTTCTGGTGGCAGACAGATCTCCTAGACACTAGAGCAAAGTGAGCCTGGAGCAAATTACTGTTGCGGTGGGGGATGGAGGGAAAGCAAAGGTGAGAGACATAAGTAAAATCAGAGTGCCTAGGAAAAATTAAAGGGAAGATATCCTAAAACTTCCAGGAAATCTCCACCAATAAAACAAAGAAGAAAAAAAACCCTCTATTATTCTGTGAGCAACAAATCAAATTGGGTTGGGGTCTCAGACAATTCACTCATATGATTGCAAAGACAGACAGAAACTCCCGGATTGGAGAGGGCTCACCTGAGGGCTCCCAGATTGGAGAGGGTACAGGTTGGGCTGAGGAACTCCACCACCCCCCGTGCATAAGACTTCATGCACTGGGCCCCTAGTATGGAATAAAAGGAAATAGAAAACACCCAATCTATAGAGCAAAAAGAAAAAAATCCAAAAAAATGAGGATAGCCCTAGCTGGTTTGGCTCAGCGGATAGAGCGTCAGCCTGCGGACTAAAGGGCCTCAGGTTCACTTCTGGTCAAGGGCACATGCCTGGGTTGCAGGCTCAATTTCCAGTAGGGGGCATGCAGGAGGCAGCTGATCAATGATTCTTTCTCATCGGTGATGTTTCTATCTCTCTCTTCCTCTCCCTTCCTCTCTTTAAAGAAAAAGAAAAAGAAAAAAAAAAAGATAGTATAATGAGCCTCTGAGACAACTTCAAGTGCACCAACATTCACATCATATTGAAAAAAATAATGATGGAAAACTTCCTTAACCTGGTGGAGGAAATAGACATTTAAGTCCAGAAAGTTCAGAGTCCCAAATAATATTAACTCAAAGAGGCCCACAAAAAGACACATCGTAATTAAAAGGCCAAAGGTTAAAAACAAAGACAGACTTTTAAAAGCAGAAAGAGAAAAGCAGGTAGTTACCTACAATGGAGGAGATTCCCCTAAGATTGTCAGATGATTTCTCAACAGAAACTTTGCAGGCTGAAGAGATTGGCACAAAATATTCAAAGTGTAAGGACCCTTTTACCAAGATTATGCAGCAAAGCTAAAATTTAAAATCAAAGGTCAGATAAACAGTTTCCAAGACAAAAAAAAATAAGAAAGCTAAAGGAGTTCATTATCATCAAATCAATATTTCAAGAAATGTGAAAGGGTCTGGTCTTCTTTAAAAACAGAAAAGAAAAAAAAAGAGAGAAAAAATATCTGAATAAAATGGCAATAAATAAGTTATCTATCAACAATTACTTTAAATGCAAATGGATTAAATGCTCTAATACAAAAACATAGGGTGGCTGAATGGACAACAGAACAAGACCCTTACATATGCTATCTACAAGGGACTCCCTTCAAATCAAAAGAAACCCACAGAGACTGAAATAAAGGGATGAAAAAAGATATTTCGTTCAAATGAAAACAAACAAACAAAAAGAACTGTGGTAGCAATACCAGACAAAACAGACTTTAAAACAAAAGGCCATAAAAAGAACAATCTAGCAATTTTGTTTCTGGGTATTTATCTGAAGAAACCCAAAACACTAAATTGAAAAGACATATGTCCCATATATTCATTGCAGCATTATTTACAATAGCCAATATAATTAAAAGTGGTGCATACATAAAATATGACTCAGCCATAAAAAGAAAAAAATTGAAATCTTGCCATGTGCAAAAACATAGATAAAACTACATGGTATTATGCTAAATGAAATAAGTCAGAAAAAGAATGACAAATGTCAGATGATTGCACTAATATGTGGAATCTATAAAATAAAATAAAGACTTTATTTTTACTCATAGATACAGAGAACATTTTGACAGTTACCAAATAGGAGGGGGTCGGGGTATAGGTGAAAAAGATGAAAGGATTAAAAGTACAAATTGGTAGTTCCAGAATAGTCATGGGATATAAAGTATAGCATAGGGAATATAGTCAAGAATATTGTAATAACTATGTATACTATCAGATGAGTAATAGATTTATCAGAGTAATCACTTTGTAAGTTATATAAATATCTAATCACTATGTTATACACCTGAAACTAAGAAAATGTACATCAAGTCAGGTTTTACTGTCAAAAGAGTTTCCATGAAAATCTTACTTTTCAGGTTTTGGGATTTTAGAATGGTGAACCTAGTATCGCCATATAAATATGAAGCTCAAAGTACATGTAAATCTATCAAGTCGGAATAAGAAGAAACAAAACCTCTGTATTTCTTTTAGATTGTTACTACAAAATATGTGATGGCCTTTGAGCACACAGTAATGTATAGCTATGTGTTAATTCCCCACACCACTTTCATAATCTTTGGAAATTATCTATCCTGAAGAGAATATAAATAAAATGCAAATTAAGATAATTCCAGTTTTTTTTCAGTAACTTATTTCAATATGCTGTTAGCAGCTTAACATTAAATTTTAGGTCAATAAACAATACCCTGCATAAGAAGATCTGCTTCCATTATTTACTACATTTACATACACAGGATGTGAAGTGAGAATCCTTTCTGACCTCTAGGTTCAAACCTATACAATTTTGTCAGAAACAGAAGTTATTGCCTCCGATGGAAAACGAAGTCACTCCAGATTCAGACATGCAGCTGAAGTTTGTTAAAATCCCTAAAGAATGGTCTCATTTTGTAAGATGATTCCAAAGAACTAATGTTTCTAACATGTTAGAAAAACATGACTAGTCTATACTGAAACAGACCAACTATGTGGAGAAACCAGACATTTTCTGTTCACATGCATATCAGCAGCATGGACCTATGTATATCTGCATCATGCCTCAGAGTATTAATTCATATACCTGGGACTGTAGTAGGGAATGATGTCATTATCTTACGTATGGTAACAAACATACAACTTTGTCAGGCGTATTACAAAAGATACAGACGTTTTGAGTGGCCTGTTTTTTTTGGTTTTTGTACTGAGTTTTGAAGAATGTTGTAATTTTTAAGAACATATCACATTATAGCAGAAACACCTAATTACAAAGAAGCTCAGAAAATCCTTTAAAATATCCTAGTTTTTGTCATAGATTAAATTTTTTTGTCTTTCTTGATAAAGCAATTAATCATTATGTTCCATAAAGTTATGTTTAATATTCTTGAAGCATAACATTTTTCTGTCTAAGAACTACCACAACAACCTTTCTTATTAACATTATATTCAAAATTTGCCTGCAAATTACTAACCTCCTGTATTCCAAGGCAAAGATAATAGATGCTGTCAGGTGCATAACTCTCTCCATTTGGCCGGCGGATCTCATTGACAAAATGGGCTAGCCCATAATTAAGCTCAGCCGTGGTGTGAGACAGCAGATCCTCTTTTAACTTTACTAATTTAGCTAAAAAGAAATAAAAAATTAGTAATTGTTATTACTTACTGTCTTAAGATTAAGGAAGTCCCTGAAATTTATTCTATGTAAGAACTTAAAAGTAAAATAAAATCTACATTTTTCAAAAGTTAAAGGAAGTTAATAACAAAAATCTTGCTTTTAAATAGGACATAGGGAAAACAAAATCAGATCACTTACGAGATTTTAGCTCATCTAATACCAGAAGATCTTCATCAAGTTGCCTAGTTTTGACCCAGTGTTTCCATGCGTTTACACCATACGTATACTTGAAAGGAAAACTGCATTCTGAATTGTCAGAACTATCATCATGAGACTGGTATCCTGATACAGCTTTTCTCTTGGCTCCCTATTAGTAAAACACCACTGTAAATCTCCTTTTTTTTTAAAAGTCTATATTATTTCATGACTTTGTGTAAGTTATCAATCAAAAACTGCAAATTAAAGAGAATATACTTATATTCTTAGAATTGACTGGTATTCCTGAATGTGAGAATAGTCACCTATATCATGTGTTGAAATAAATCTGCAGGAATGCCATATATCTAAATAAACCATTGTGTACAATAACATTTTATTAACTTTTGCTGTGAGTCACTGATGAGAAAATAAATATATGACATGAACTAATAATCTGAAATAAAAGGATAATAAATATTAAGAGATAAATTGAAGAACTTTATAATAATTCCACCATAAAGGAAATGACCACTCAACTCCTTTTCACTTTCTTGATGACACTGTTTGCTGTACAAAAGTTTTAAATTTTGACATAATCCAATTCATCTTTTTTCCTTTTTTCCTTGTGCTTTTTCTGTTATATCTAAGAAACCCAAGGTAATGAAGATTGCGGCCTATGTTTTCTTCTAAGAGTTTTTTGGGGTTTTTTTCTAAGAGATTTTTAGTTCTTACATTTAGGTCTGTGACTCATTTTGAGTTAATTTTTGTGGTGTGAAGTCAAAGTCCAACTACATTCTACTACAGGGTACTCCTTTTTCATTTTCTTTCTTTTTTTGGGGGAGGGGGGAATTTGTGAAAGTGTTCTTTTCCCCTTTGGACCTTAATTTATGTTGGAAATCAGAAATAAAGTTGATGTTAAAATATTTAAAACTAGTAGCCCATTTGCAGGAAGAATCCTGCAAGCGGCTGCTGTGGCCTCATGCGCTGCCGCTGCGGCCTCATGCGCTGCCACTGCCGCCGCCATTGGGACTGCCACCGCCATTGCGGCCACCGCACCTGCAGCCGCCGTGCCTACATCCATGCGCCGCTGCTGCCCGCCCCGCTCCACCCCGCTCCGCTCCCCCCCCGCCCTGCCCGGGCTTTCCCTCTGGCAGCCACCTTGCTTTCCACTTTTCCTCCCTCTTCCTTCTAGGTCAGTGATGGCGAACCTATGACACGCGTGTCAGCACTGACATGCGTAGCCATTTCTGATGAAACATTTGCTACTCCTGATGAAACATTTGCGAAATAATGTTTTTTCCTCAAAGTGACACACTACCCGAGTTATGCTCAGTTTTTTGGCAAAGTTTGACACACCAAGCTCAAAAGGTTGCCCATCACTGTTCTAGGTTGTCTTCAGCCTTCACTCCTTCCTCCCTCAGCGTATGCAAATTAACCGCCATCTTTGTTGGGTAATTTGCATACTCACCCTGATTGGCTGGTGGGCATGGCTTGGGCGTAGCGAAGGTGCGGTCAATTTGCATATTACTATTTTATTAGGTAGGACAATTACACCTGTTAATTTGGTCTACCTGAATCTATTAGTGTCTGAGATGTCTTCCTATGTGTTGATATGCTTAAATGAAACAGGATATAATCAACTGTATATTCCAACATCACTGATTAGTCTCACCAAAAATAATGATGGAACCCAGCTGGTGTTGCTCAGTGGTTGTGCATCAACCTATGAACCAGGAAGGTCACAATTCAATTCCCAGTTGGGGCACATGCTCCATCCCCAGTAAGGGATGTGCAGGACGTAGTCAATCAATTATTCTCTCTTATCATTAACTAGAGGCCCGGTGCACGAAATTTGTGCGTGCGTGTGTGTGTGTATATGTGTATGTGTGTGTGTGTGTGTGTGTGTGTGTGTGTGTGTGTCCCTCAGCCCCGCCTGCACCCTCTCCAATCTGGGACATCCCTCTCACAATCCAGGACTGTTGGTTCCCAACTGCTCGCCTGCCTGCCTGCCTGATTGCCCCTAACTGCTTCTGCCTGCCAGCCTGATCACCCCCACCCCTGCCAGCCTGATCAACGCCTAACTGCTCCCCTGCCGGCCCAATTGCCCCTAACTGTGCTCCCTTGCCGGCCTGGTCGCCCCCAACTGCCCTCCCCTACTGGCCCGGTCAGCCCTAACTTCCTTCCCTTGCCAACCTGGTCGCCCCTAACTGCCCTCTCCTGCCAGCCCAAATGCCCCTAACTGCCCTCCCCTGCAGGCCTGTTCACCCCCAACTGCCCTACCCTGCTGTCCCAATCACCCCTAACTGCCCTCCCTTGCCAGTCTAGTCGCCTCTAACTGCCCTCCCCTGCAAGCCTGGTCACCCCCCAACTGCCCGCCCCTGCAGGCCTGGTCCCCTGCAACTGTCCTCCCCTGCTGGCCTGGTCGCCCCCAACTGCCCTCCTCTACCGGCCCCATCACCCATAACTGCCCTCCCCTGCAGGCCTGATCACCCCCAACTGCCCTCCCCTGCCGGCCATCTTGTGTCCACATGAGGGCAGCTATCTTGTGTGTTATAGTGATGGTCAATTTGCATATTACCTCTTTATTATATAGGATGTTTCTATTTCTCCCTATTCCTTCCTCTCTGAAATTAATAAAAATATATTTTAAAAATAATGATGATGATGGAAAAAACAACTCCCTAGAAAACAGTCTCAATTCTTGTCAAAGAATTGAATTTACTTGCAACTATGTCAACTTTTTATCTAAGTCAACCATTTATCAAGATAAAACTGAAAACAAAAAATAAGTGGCAATAATAATTACTCTTCCTCTATGAAGTTACAATTATATCCGAGACATTTTTATTACCTAAAAATGAAGTAATAAAGACTTTACCTCTTAAATCTAGAAAACAAAATATCTTCCCATATTCCCAGGCACAAGTGAGCACCACTGTATCCTTATTCTATAGCTGTATAGAGATATTACTATATAGAGATATTAACCAAATGCAAAAATACTATTAATTTTATACCTTTTTTTTAGATCGAGGTCTAGGCTGTTCCTCATATTCTTCTCCAAAAACAGGTGGTAATAAAAATTCGTTTTCCATATCAAGCTCCTCAGCAGCTGACAAACAAACCAGAACTTTTATTCCAAATGTAATAGCAGAGATTTATGTTATATAACACAGCCAACAAAGAAATAGCCAAAGGATGTAAACAGGCACCTGTATATGGGAACAACCTGTGCTGGGGTGGAGAACAAATGATCTTCTGTACCTAACATGGCCTATGAGTTCTGATAAAACCTGTTCAGACTCTTAACAAATATGTACAATGAATATCAACATGAAATTTTCATGTTAATTGGTATCAGAAAAATTATTATAACCTGAAATTCAACTGTAAGATCTAAATGACCTCAGTACAAATCTATTTCAATCTATTAAATATTTCCTAAAATAAAATGCTTTACATTCAATTCAATGTGCTTATTTGCCATCAATAGATTAAGAAAATAGTGAAAATAGAACACATTTCTTTTATAACGAAGACCTGAAAATATTTTTTCCCTTTGAAGGTCAACTCTTAAGAAAATTACTACTGATATTTTATTTAAATTTTTAAAAAATACACAAACACTTCTTTATCCTTTTCTCGATCTTCAAAATTTTATATAATGAATTACTTAGACAAAGTTTCTTTTTAAGGCTCTAAAAATTCTTAAGTCCCTACAAAGCAATCCTATGAGTCATTTTAGAAGTTAACTGTTGCCCTAACTGGTGTGGCTTAGTGGATAGAGCGTCAGCCTGCAGACTGAAGGGTTCCGGGTTCGATTCTGGTCAGGGGCACATGCCTGAGTTGTGGGCTCAATCCCCAGTAGGGGGCATGCAGGAAGCAGCCCATCAATGGTTGATGTTTCAATCTCTCTCTCCCTCTCCCTTCCTCTCTAAAATCAATAAAAATATATATATATTTTTAAAGTTAACTGTTGAGTTTTATCTGGGTATAAAAGACAAATATGAACAGTAAAGGCAATGACATGAACACTAAATGCCTAACGATCATAACCACAATTATGACTCTGTAACTAAATTCCATAACCATAGTTCACATTAAAAGAATAAAATAGCACTTTGAATACCTCTGGGAAAATCTATTTCAATATCCAAGTCTGGTTCATATGGTACATCAGGCATGCTGGACTGTGTCTCTAGGTCAGAGTCCTTCAAGAGATCTGAACCAATTATGTCAGTCTCAATAATTACACCTGTAATCAATCCACACTGTCATTAGAAATCAAAAAAGACCTGAACGATACCTACACCTGGTAAAAGAAAGTCAGTTAATTGTAAATGCAAAACAAGAATACTTATATTAATGTCATAAAAAGAAAAGGTATATATATAGCTATCTTGCAATTAACTACTCTAAACTTTATAATTATTAGATAATCTTGAGTACACAAAAACTTTTACTCCTGTAAGTTTTTGACTGGCCCTCTTCAAAAGTTAATAGGCATGCTTTGCTAGTAAAACATCTCTGATATTGAGAGTATTTATAAAATCAATTTTTTTCTAAAGTAAAATAATGATGGATAACTGCAATTTTTCAACATTTTTCCTGAATTGTGGCCTAGGTTTTTCATGTCATTCAATATATACTTATATACAACTGTCTTCTAATAATTTGATCAGTTGTTTTCAAGCATTTTTTGTATTGCAGCCCTCAATAAGAAATGCATTTTATCTAGGTTCAGGATGGTAGTGGAAGAAAGACAGACAAGCATTCATGCGCATCCACACAGGAAACAAAGGTTTCACAAAATACTACCCTTTCTATAAGGGAATTTAAGCTGACATTTTGGGTGTTCATTAAAAAAATAAAAACCTGGACCCTAGCTGGATGGGCTCAGTGGATAGAGCGTCAGCCTGCAGACTAAAGAGTCCGGGTTCGATTCTGATCAAGGGCAAATGACCAGGTTTCAGGCTCGATCCCCAGTAGGGGGCGTGCAAGAGGCAACCGATCAATGATTCTCATCACTGATGTTTCTATCTCTCTCCCTCTCCCTTCTTCTCTGAATTCAATAAAAATATATATTTTAAAACAATTTTTAAATCAAAAAACTGATTTCAATCCACAAAATTCATTTTTAACTCCCTAACAAAGTGCTTCAAAAATATTGTCACATTGTAAAATACATAGAATTTATAGTGTTTCTATTGTACTCTAAAGGGATTTAGATCACGATTGAAACAGTACTCTGTTGTCACCAGAGGACTAAGGGGAAGAAATATTCTAAGAGACAAAAACACCCACAACACACTCATTGTGCTGTACGTTTAGAATCACTGCCCTAATAGAAGTTACAACAAACCCTGGTTTACATCATGCAAATGACATTAGTATTATCGATAAAACAAAATTGGGGATAACTATTACAAAATAAGAGTCTGGATTATTAAAGTCTACTACAAATTAGTTTTGTATCTGAGCTAGTCCATGAAAACAAGTACAATTTTTAGTTGATCATGCAAGTCAAATCCTTTTACAATTTAAAAAAGGACCCTACAAATTTCTTCTTGAAATTTGACTTCCCATAATAGAGCACCTGTCAAGATATAGCTTGGCTCTCTTAACATAAAATACACTTTTGTTACAACCTTCCCCCACTCCTACACCAAGGATTAAAATGCCCTGGAACATACTATAACAATTACAGCACTTAGTAAAAACCAACAACACACTCATCCACAAGGTGTAATACAGTGTAGCTCACTGTTGATGTTAGCAGCATTTGTTTTCCCCTCCTCTTCAGTCATCATGTCTGTCATTGTGAGCAATTCGGTATCAAGAGGATCTGAAGAAACTTTGCTTTTTAGCTCTTCAGCTACTGCAGGGTTCTTCTCGCTGCTGTCCACCCGGGCCGGCAGAAAAACAGGGACTGGCACCTAATTCACCAAAGTATTTACTGTTAGGTTTGCTCAACATTAAAAGGTATTTTTCTAGCCCTGGCTGTTGTGGCTCAGTTGGTTATGCGCCATCCCATGCACCAGAAGGTCACCAGTTCAATTCCCAGTCAGAGCACACGTGTGGGTTGCAAGATCAATTCCCAGTAGGGCGTGTGCAGGAGGGAGCTAATTGATGTTTCTCTTTCACTTCAATGTTTCTCTCTCTCTCTCTCTCTCTCTCTCTCTCTCTCTCTCTCTCTCTCTCTCTCTCTCTCTCTCTCTCTCTCCCCCCCTCCCTCCCTCCCTCCCTCCCTTCCTCTCTCTCTATAATCAGTTTTTTAAAAAATTTTAAAAGGTATTTTTCTAAAGTAAAAATTATTCTGACACATGGTCTACTTTATCATTCTATCTATAATAATAAAAGCATAATATGCTAATTAGACCAGACATCCTTCCGGATGACCTTCCAGACAAAGCCGGGGCTATGAGGGAAGCCCAGGTCCCGGGTGCCTGCTGGCAGCAGAGGGAAGCCCGGGTCCCAAGTGCCAGACAGAAGCTGGTGCCAGCAGGCAGAGGAAGGAAGCCCTACTCTTGCACGAAGTTCGTGCATAGGGCCTCTAGTATTGGATAAAAACCTTGCAAAGAACACCTATCAAAACTAAGATGCTGCCCTAGCCGGTTTGGCTCAGTAGATAAGCATCAGCACGAAGACTGAAGGGTCCCAGGTTCAATTCCGGTCAAGGGTATGTACCTCGGTTGCAGGCTTAATCCCTGGCCCCAGTTGGGGCGTCTGCAGGAGGCAACCAATCGATGTGTCTCTCTCTCACATTGATATTTCTCGCTCCCCCTTCTCCTTTCCACTCTAATCAATGGAAAAATATCCTCAGGTGAGGATTAAAACAACAACAACAAAAGCATGACTAAGATGTCACCTGTGAAAAAGAAAGCTCAGAATGCAAGCTTTTTGTCTTTTGAAAAAAACAAAAAGTAACTTTTGAGTTATCATCAACACATCATTTCATGCAAGGATTATCAATCAGAGTTGGCAAGAATTTATGGCCTGCTTATCTGCCAAGTTCTGCATTAAAATTTGAAGATATATAGATGAACAGGCAGTAATTCTTGCACTCAAAGAATTCAGAGTACAGTTACAAAGGCAAATATGAACCAGCAACAGTGATGAAGTATGACTGATGTTATAACAGTAATCCTAACTAATAAAATGGCAATATGTAAATAACCATCACTCCGCTACACCCACAATTGGGCCAGAGGGAGGCGCAGGGGGCGGGACTCGGGGTGGCTGGGGTGGCCAATTGGGCAGACAGGACACTGAGCTCGCGTCGCCAGTGGTGGCGCGAGCTCAGCGTCTGCGCCATGGCTGTACTGTGGAACAGAAGGGGCCTCTGGGGCAGCGAGCTCACGTCCCGCCGTGGACCATCAAAAGCGGAGGAGCTGGGTGCCTGTCTGCTCCGACACCAGGCCTTTCAAAAGCCTCCACCAGCAGACAGGCACCCAGCGATCGAAAGCGAAAGCGTGTAGGGGACCCTACACGTGCATGATTTAATCATGCACTGGGCCTCTAACATATATAAAAGTACTATGGGAGTATAGAAGCTAGAACCAGTACTCTGCTTGGGGAATAACAATGATTATAAGAAAAATATTTAAAGTTTATTAAGCACCCAGCATTGAGTAATGCAGACACGCTGACAGGGAGAAATGAAGGCACCCTGCTTCTCCCACCATGTATATGTGTTTAATAGAGGCCCAGTGCATGAAATTCATGCACTGGTGGGGAGAGGGGTAGGGAGTCCCTCAGCCCAGCCTGCACCCTCTTCAATCTGGAATCCCTCATACAATCTGGAACTACTTGGCTCCCAACTACTCGCCTGCCTGCCTGCCTGCCTGCCTGATTGCCCCTAACCGCTTCTGCCTGCCTGCCAGCCTGATCACCCCCTAACTGCTCCCCTGCCAGCCTGATCAACGCCTAACTGCTTCCCTGCTGGCCTGATTGCCCTCAACTGCCCTCTCCTGCAGGCCCAGTCTCCCCCAACAGCCCTTCGCTGCAGGCCTGGTCCCCCCCAACTGCCCTCCCCTGCTGGTCTGGTCACCCCCAACTGCCCTTCCCTGCAGGCCCGGTCTCCCCCAACTGCCCTCCCCTGCCAGGCATCTTGTGGCGGCCATCTTGTGACCACATGGGGGTGGCCATCTTGTGCAAGAGTGTGACGGTCAATTTGCATATTACCTCTTTATTATATAGGCTAATTTATGATATGTAAAATATCCTACCTAATAATAGACAAATATGCAAATTGACCGTACCTTCGCTATGCCCGCGATTGGCCAGGAGGTGCGGGGGGGGCAGGACTCTGGGTGGCCGGGGTGGCCGACTGGGCCGGCGGGACGCTGAGCTCACGTCGCCAGCGGTGGCTCGAGCTCAGCGTCTGCACCATGGTTGTGCTGTGGCACAGAAGGGGCCTCTGGGGCAACGAGCTCACGTCCCGCTGCGCAGACCATCAAAAGCGGGGGAGATGGGTGCCTCCGCCCCGCCGGAGGCTTCTGAAAGGCCTGGTGCACCAGCGATCAAAAGCAAAAGCGTGGGAGCTGGGTGCCTGTCCGCTCAGGCACCCGGCCTTTCAGAAGCCTTCGTGGCGCCGGAGGCTTCTGAAAGGCCTGGTGCACCAGCAGACAGGCACCCAGCTCTCCCGTGATCGAAAGCGAAAGCGTGTAGGGAACCCTATACGTGCATGATTCAATCATGCACTGGGCCTCTAGTTCAATATAATAAAAGCCTAATATGCAAATTGTCCCCTCGACCAGGAGTTCAACCACTCGCTATGATGTGCGCTGACCACCAGAGGGCGGCGCGGAACATGGAGGGCATCAGTGACGAGGCGCTGGCAGCGGGCGGCAGTGGAGGCACTGCCGGCCCCAATGGGCTTCCAGGTGAGCCGGGCCATAGCCACCAGGACTGCAGGGGCTGGTCCAGCTCCCCGTGGGTTTACGAAGGAGCTGGTCTGCGAGGCCGCCTGGGAGAGAGCGTGCTGCCTGGCTGGCTTCCGTGCAGCACTGCTAGGCAGCCCAGAGACCCACAATGCATCCCGGCCCACAGCATCTGGCCACGCTCACTGCATCACCACGTGGAGACTGTGGTACCATGACTCAGGCGGAGGGGGGCACACAGGGGCCTGGGGGCCCAGGTGCTGCCCAGGACCCAGAGGTCAGCTAGAAACTGCCCTTCCACGCCAGATGCTCGCGCTTCGATCGCCGGCCAGGCCTAGGGACCACACCCTTGCCCAAATTTGGTGCACCAGGCCTCTAGTATGACATATAAGCACAGAGTGACCACCTGGAAAAATCTCCAACAGTGTTCATGTTTGGAGTACAGATTAATAATCTAATATGTTATTAACTGATATATTATATTTAAAAACTACCAGCAATTTTAGAGCTGGAATAACATTACAGATCATTTATTTCTACATCTTAATTTTAATGAAACCAATAGCTGTCCCCCAGGAGGCTACAATAGACAAGCCCTGACATAAGAGTACTAAGTACTGCAAATGATTTATAATAAAGTATAATGATATTTGATATACAACTCTAACCCATGTTTCAGTTCTAAGCCTAAAACAGCATCACAAATATTTTTATTTAATATGAACCAATATAAAATACAATGGAAATAAAGCAAACATAGGCATCTGCTGAACTTCACTCTCAAAGATGAACATATACCCAATTCTATACAGCGTCATCACCAAGAGAGATTCAAGCACACACCTATATCTAACTGTTGAAGAAAAGCTGGCTCAACCCCGTTTGCTAGCTTCACTGAAGCAGTAACTGCAACAACACTGTTCTCCCACCCATGCCTCATAAATCTCACAATGGAAAATAAGTTGAAATCCAACTTACAGGAACAGGAACTGTAGTGGGGACAGGAATATTCTGGCTGTACATGTGCATAGGCACTGGAATATATACAGGCACAGGGATAGGCACTGGGACATACTCTGTCTTCCAATTGTCATCTGCAAATGCAACATGCGATGAGGAAGCTCGTTAACTAGCACTGATACAAAGTGTTCAGTGTTAAAATAATGCGGTAACAAAGAAAAACTTAAGTGTCTCAGTCCCCATTTAAAATAAATTCCCACTTCACAAAATTAGTTAATTTAAAAAAAAAAAAACTGAATGAAGTAGCTGTTCTCTTATAGGGAATACAAATAGAATTAAGAACTTTATTTTAATAGAAAGAAAACAACCTTTAAAAAACAATATATAGTTTTTGACACCTTACAAATTCCCCTCACCTTCCCCACAAAAAGATTTATTTAATCTAAAAATCAGTATATACCCTAACATTTAAATTTGATGAAAATATATATTTGAATTATTTCATCTCATTCTGAGAAGGAAACAGCATTGCTGTTATTATAGATCACACTTAGAGATGAGATGATGGTCAGAGGGAGTACTATAACTTTAGTAGGTCTTAGCCAAAAAATTTTGCCATGACATTATTTCACTGTTAACGTTAATTTGTATCGTAGGCCTTTATCAGAGATTAATTTTCATAAATGATTTTAAATAATATGTTATATTCTCAAGGTAATGTCTAAAATTAAACAGGCAAAATCAACAGAAAATGATAAAGTAAATTTATTCATAGCCTACTATTTGAGAAAACTCAGAATTTCATTAAGAGAGGTATAAATACAGGGAAGTTTATAAGTCAAATTCCCCCCCAAAGTTACCTGTCTGACAAGATTTGGTCTGCATGTGAGGTTTACAGTAAGTAGCTTTTGTCATCGTTAAAGGTTTGCAAAGAACCGCTTTATTCTTCATCTCTTTGTTGGGTGTTGGAGAAGGGGGTGGTGCTGAACCCTACAGAGAGGCAAAGAGAAACATTTTATTTTTATTACTTCTTGCTGGGAATAGATATTGGATTTTAGTGCCTGTGAAGGGAACACAGTAAGAGTATAACCAAATTATGCTATTAATATTATGTTTACCACAGCCTTAATCTGGTAGAATCAGTTAGGATAGAAGGAATCTATCCTGGCCACTGGAAAAGCAGTAGTAATTGGTCATTCTACAGATCTGTGTTACCTTTAAAGGATATCATCAGCATGTCTTTTAAAAACATAACACAAGCCCTAGCCGGTTTGGCTCAGTGGATAGAGTGTTGGCCTACAGACTGAAGGGTCCTAAGTTCAATTCCAGTCAAGGGCATATGCCTGGGTTGCGGGCTCGATCCCCAGTAGGAGGCATGCAGGAGGCAGCCAATCAATGATTCTCTCTCATCATTGATGTTTCTCTCTCTCTCTCCCCCTCTAACTTCCTCTCTGAAATCAATAAAAAATATATTTTAAAAAACATAACACACCTCATTTTTAGGTGTAAAACCAAGGTTATGAGTCAGAATTTTTAAAATATCTTGGCTCTTTTAAATTTATTTGATAAAGGAAAAAAGTTCCTGTAGTTAGTATGTCTATGTGATACTCTAGCTCCCTCTGTTGGATAAACAGCTTATACATGGTACTAACTTTGAAAGGATAAGAACAATGATTTAAAAAATTACCAAACTTTAAGTCATATATTTCCCATGTCACAACAAATGTAATTATTTTTTTAATATATTTTATTGATTTTTACAGAGAGGAAGGGAGAGGGATAGAGAGTTAGAAACATCAATGAGAGAGAATCATTGATCAGCTGCCTCTTGCACACTCCCTACTGGGGATGTGCCGGCAACCAAGGTACATGCTCTTGACTGGAATCGAACCTGGGAACCATCAGTCCACAGGCCAACACTCTATCCACTGAGCAAAACCAGTTAGGGCACAAATGTAATTTTAGAAACTTATAATCTCTCAAATGTTTTCGCTATGTTCACTGTAGCATTATTTGCAACTGGGAAAACACAAAATTGAAAACAAGCTGAAGCTCTGTGCAAAAGGAACTAAAGATAAGGTGCTCTCCATATCACCCAATGACGGGGAAAACACAGAATATTAACACACTCAGTTCACTTGTAGTTCTGTTTTACACAGTCACCATGAACACTAAACCTTTGCTCTAAAAGGAAATACAGGGGTAGGTTCCTGCCAACCTCTGGTCATATTTTTAACAGATCAATACATAATCATGTTTCTGTTGAAACACTTTATTTAATACATATTTCTTACACATAATGATATGCAGCATTTCTTTTTAACAGTATGATTACAGCATCTACATATACAAAAAATCCTAATATGCAAATGGACCAAACGGCAGAACAACCAAACAACTGGTCACTATGATGTGCGCTGACCACCAAGGGGCCCATGTGGACCATGGTGGGTGTCAGCAGCAGGCAGCAGAGCACGGAACATGGCGGGCACTGGCCGCAGCAGGATGGTGGAGGTAAGCGGGGGCCGCCAGACCAAGACGGGGCGCCTGTCGCTGTCACTGGGGTAAGCCTCTGGTGGTTACTGAAAATTCTTTGCTCCCACACACCGCAGTCCCACACAGTGCTGGCACCTGCTGCCGGCACCGGCCCCGCTCACACCCGCTGCCGACACCCAGCACCAGCCCCGATTGCTCGGCGCTGTCAGCAGGTTTGAGTGGCGGCTGCCGGTTCCAATCACCCATCAGGGATTCTCCACCGCGCCCCCCCCCCCCCGCTACTGAGTGGCAATCAGGGCTGGCAGCCGCCTCTCCCACCCGCTGCCAGAAACAGCCCCACTCGCACCAGCAGCCGGCACTGGAGCCACTGCTCGCACCCGCTGCTAGCACCTGGCGCTGGTCCCGATCACTCAGCACTGTTAGTGCGTTCGAGCAGCGGCTGCCAGCCCCAATCACCTGAGGGCTTCTCCACCTCGACCTGCTACTGAAGGGTGATCAGGGCAGCAGCCATTGTCACACCTGCTGACAGTGCCACCCCACTTGCACTGACTAAAGGCACTGACCCCAATCGCTCTTGCGTCAGAAGGTGCTAGGGTGGCCGGCGCCATCAGCGTATGGAAGCGATGGTGGTATGAGTAGGGTTGCCGGCAGACAGGAGACCAGAGGCCAGGTGGAGGCGCGGAGGATGGGCCAAGACCCGCCCCTGTGCCCACTGCAGCCTAGCAGCCCACAGTTTCTTTCACGGTGCACAAATTCATGCATTGGGCCCCTAATCCTACCTAATAAAAAGGTAATATGCAAATTGACCGTACCATTGACACGCCCACAAGCCAGAGCAAGTATGCAAATTAACCCAACCAAGATGGCTACAGCCACAGAGAGCAAGGTTTCCCAGGTAACAGAGCAAGCCAAGCTTTCCTCGAGCCGTTGCAGGCCTAAGCCTCCATTCAAGCTACAAAGTTTCAATTATAGAAGGTAAACAAATTCAAACAGAAATGGCTGCAGAACAGAGCTTGAGGAGCAGGCCAGGGTTGCCGGCGGCAACAGGGGAAGCAAAGCTTTCCGCACACCCTGTCCGGAACAGCCTCCACTTAAGGCTACAAAGTTTCAAATATAGAAGGTGAATTAACTGCAACAGATATGGCTGCCGGCCGCAGAGGGAGCAGCAGGCTTGGCTCCGCTCCAGGCTACAAAGTTTCAATTGTAGAAGGAAGATAAATTCCAGATACCAGGGCCTCCGCTTGGGTTGCCAGGGGGCGTGGCCGGCCTGCAAACCACCACAGGCCCCTTGCCCAGGCTGCCCCACGTCCCAAGGGAACCCCCACCTGATCTGGGACACCCTTCAGGGCAAACCAGCTGGCCCCCACCCGTGCACCAGGCCTCTATCCTCTCCAATAAAATGGTAATATGCAAATTAACCATCACTCCGCTACATAAGCCATGCCCACCAGCCAAGCCACGCCCACCAGCCAAGCCACGCCCACCAGCCAATCAGGGCGAGTATGCAAATTAACCCCATCCAAGATGGCTACAGCCACAGAGAGCAAGGTTTCCCAGGTAACAGAGCAAGCCAAGCTTTCCATAGCCGTTGCAGGCCTAAGCCTCCACTCAAGCTACAAAGTTTCAATTATAGAAGGTAAACAAATTCAAACAAATGGCAGCAGAATGGAGCTTGAGAGAGCAGGCCAGGGTTGCCGGCGGCAACAGGGGAAGCAAAGCTTTCCGCACACCCTGGCCGGGCTCACCCGCTTAAGGCAACAAAGTTTCAATTGTAGAAGGTGAATTAACTGCCACAGAAATGGCTGCTGGCCGTGGAGGGAGCAGCAGGCTTGGCTCCGCTCCAGGCTACAAAGTTTCAATTGTAGAAGGAAAATAAATTCCAGATACCAGGGCCTCCACTTGGGTTGCCAGGGCGCGTGGCCGGCCTGCAAACCACCACAGGCCCCTTGCTCAGGCCGCCCCATGCCCCAAGGGAACCCCACCCAGATCCGGGACACCCTTCAGGGCAAACCAGCTGGCCCCCACCCCTGTACCAGGCCTCTATCCTATCTAATAAAAGAGTACTATGCAGATTGATCATCGCAACACACAATATAGCTGCCCCCATGTGGTCAAAGATCCTGCCCCCATGTGGACACAAAATGGCCACTACAAGATGGCCAGCAGGAGAGGGCAATTGGGAGGCACCCGGCCTGCAAGGGAGGGCAGTTGAGAGGGACCAGGCCTGCAAAGGAGGGCAGTTGGGAGGCACCCAGCCTGCAAAGGAGGGCAGTTGGAGGTGATCAACCCTGTAGGAGAGGGCAGTTAGGGGTGACCAGGCTGGCAGAGGAGGGAAGCTGGGGGCAAACAGGCTGGCAGGGGGGCAGTTAAGCATCAACCAGGCTGGCAGCGGAGTGGTTAGGGGGTGATCAGGCTGGCAGGCAGAAGCGGTTAGGGGCAATCAGGAAGGCAGGCAGGCAAGCAGTTGGGAGCCAGCAGTCCTGGATTGTGAGAGGGATGTCCGTCCGACTGCCCGTTTAGGCCCGATCCTGCCTAAACGGGCAGTTGGACATCCCTCCAGGAGTCCCAGATTGGAGAGGGTACAGGCTGGGCTGAGGGACAACCCCCCTCTGTGCACGAATTTCATGCACTGGGCTTCTAGTTGCTGTATAATTGCTCCAGTGGTCACCAACTCTCAACAAACATGTATACATGTAGTACACACATACTGGACAGTAGTACTTGTACTCATTAATGTGAGTACATATGTACACAGTGATGTAAATCAGGTTTGATGTAAATTAGATTCAGCATTTAACTTTTTATAAGAACACTAGGGACCCAGTGCACAAAATTCGTGCACAGTGGTGTGTGTGTGTGTGTGTGTGTGTGTGTGTGTGTGTGTGTACCTCAGCCCAGCCTGCACCCTCTCCAATCAGGGACTCCTTGGGGGCTGTCCAACCGCCGGTTTAGACCCTTGCAATCTGGGACTGCTGGCTGCTAACCACTCACCTACCTGCCTGCCTGCCTGATCACCCCTAACTGCTCTCCCCTGCCAGCCTGATCTTGCCCCCAACTGCCTCTGCCTGCCTGATCACCCCTAACTGCCCTCCCTTGCCGGCCTGATCTCCTCTCCAACTCCCCTCCCATGCCGGCCTGATCCCGCCCCTAACTGCCTCTGCCTCTGCCCCCACCACGATGGCTTTGTCTGGAAAGAAGTCGGGCGTCCAGAAGATGGCCGGTCAACCCAGTCTAATTAGGATATTACCCTTTTAGTAGTATAGATAGATTATATAGGATAGGGTTGCTTAAATGGTGGGGCGGGGGAGCCTTTTTCAGCAGAAGGAGATGCTCTTGGCAGACAAAAACACATAATCTCTATATCTGGACTGACACCAGCCATATGCACTATACTACCAAACCGGTCGTGAAAAAATTGAACCGCTTTCTTACACCTTATACCAAACAGCTGTTGCCCTTAAATCCCCTCCTCAGCCCCCACCTTAGGTTCTGCCTTCACAGTTCAACCAGATTAGGTTCTGACTGGTTATGCCAGTCAGCATCTCCGGGTCTATCTCTGGGACTGATCTAAGAGGCGAGGTTGATCAGCAGCCCCCAAGGAGGCCCAGAGAGAAACAAAGGCACGGCTACTGGCAAAGTCAGGAGAGAGGCAACAGCTGATTAACAGCTGCCATGGAGGCTGTGGATCAGACCCTCCTCTCTCTGCAGGCCTCTCTCTGGGCCTGATCTGAAGCCCCCTCGGTAATCAGTGCTGGGTTGCTGCGCTGACACTGGCTGCTGTCAGTGCTGGGTCACCACAGCAACCCAGCACTGACTTCCGGTATTCGGTCAAGCCTTAGTCATTACGGACGCTGGCTCTTTATATATATAGATTAGCACCTTACTGTTGGCAGAGCTGCAGGATACCTGCATACCAGGCAATGCACTGTGGGGTGAGAGCTCTTGACCTTGGCACACCCCACAGACAATAAAGGAGAAGTGATGGCATTTATTCTGCAAACAAGGAACACATCAATGAGGGTGGCAGGGTGACATCTACCTCAGAAGCTGGGCTCTGGCAACTTGCCATGTCAGCAATTTTCTCTCCAAGAACAGCTTCACATTTTAACTAAATCTTGTCTGGTGGGTTTTCACCTCATATCTTAATGTCTTAATGTAAGGTGTAAAAACAGTGGTGCTTCAATTGAAGGCTTTGCTCAGGCATAGGGTCACATGCTTCTGTGTCATTAGCAAATTTCCCCAAGGCAAAATTCCATTCTAATATTTTGGCTGCTGCTGGGAGTCTTAAGCTGACTTTCATCATTTAATCTGATGCCTTGTTTTGCCATCTTGTCCAGGTCTTCATTAGTAGGCTCTACTGCTTTCTCTGTCAAAACTTACTCCACATCTTCCTTCATGTCCCCAAAGCCTTCTCCACTTATTCGTGTATAATAGGCATTGTTTTTTTAACACTGTTCTTTTATTGTCTGTATCACCTTCAAAGACTGAAATTTTTTACACAGAGTCTGGTCAAATTTCCCAACAGTTATTCACAAAAGCCTACTGATGCTGTCCTGGGCTGTACCAACATAATCAACTAGAGGCCCAGTGCATGATTGAATCATGCACATGTAGGGTCCCCTACATGCTTTCGCTTTTCACGGTGGAGCTGGGTGCCTGTCTGCTCCGGCACCAGGCCTTTCAGAAGCCTCCAGCTCGGCGGAGGCTTCTGAAAGGCCTGGTGCCGGAGCAGACAGGCACCCAGCTCCCCCACTTTTGATGGTCCGCAGCCGCTGAGGGGGGCTACCCTGCTGTTGAGAGGTGCAGGGGGCGGGACTCACGCCCCCTGCGCCTCTCAACAGCCGCTGAGGGGGGCTGCCGTGGACACCTGTCTACCCTGCCGTTGAGAGGCGCAGCCGGGTGTCCACGGCAGGCCCCCTCAGCAGCCGCGGATCTGGCCGTTGAGAGGCGCAGGGGGCGGACTCCCGCCCCCTGCGCCTCTCAACAGCAGGGTAGCCCCCCTCAGTGGCAGCAGATCCAGGCTCTCAATGGCCGGATAGGCCACCCCGAGTCCTGCCCCCCAGCCTCCCGCCGCCCAATCGTGGGCGTAGCAGAGTGATGGTAATTTACATGCTACTCTATTATTAAATAGGATAATGTCATATACAGTGATTTCCAGAAGACCAACAGAGCATTTTCCTTATTGGTGTTGAGAGCCTCCTTTCAAGCTCTCATGAAGTGGGCCTTGAAAACTTTCAATATGCCCTGATCAAGGAGCTGGATGAGAAAGAGTGTTTGGGGGCATAAAAGGAACTAAATTAAAAATGGGCATTTTTTAGTTCTTCATGGCAAAATATATTATCCAATAAGAATACCTTGAAAGCAAGGTTTTCATTTTAGAGGTAGTCTTCAACTTCTAGGATAAAGCAGTTGTAGAATCTTAGAAAACATTTCAAGTTTTTTTGGTCCTATCTCCAGTTAATAGCAGACGATTCAGCTTTTCCTCTTTGAAGTGCTCATGGACTGTGTGTGGGCTCTGTACACTGTGAGGGGTTTGTGCTTAAAATTAACCTTGGCATTAGCACACAATAGCACAATCTCTGAATGATTTAAAGTCAGGAGCTTTGGCAGTCACTTGTATTATATAGATTCGTTTGTCAATGACTTTGTAAAAACAGCCAGCCTTACCAGTGCTGAAAACCTGCTTGCCCATATAACTCTTTTCCTGCACAACACATAGGTCTTCTCCTAAAGCATCCTGATATGCAGAACCCACCTTGCCTCCAGTTTAACAGTTTCACTCCATATAGTCTTAAAATGTGTAAGAGAGCACTAGGCAGGATGAAGTTAACATCTTCCTGCCCTGGGTAACATGTGAGCTAGTCTCAACAGTGATGCTCACTATGCTTCTGAAATCAGGTGTAAGCTCATGAACCCACAAGTCATCACTACTCCACCTCTTCCACAGCTTCACCACACACTCACTATATACTATAGACTTGACTTTAGCACTTAGAGATGCTAAAGTCCTATACAGACTGATGAATTTCTTGTTCCTCTCTCTGGGTGTACCATATTGTTGACTCATGAACCCTCAACTCACAGCTAACTGACTGAAGCTCAAATAACAACATAGGAATCTCCTCTAAAAGGCACATCACAGCATTTTGGTACATAGGCCCAATAGTCAGCACTTCAGTGCTATAATCAGAGGAACTTGTAAACAGCCAAATCACCAACAAAAAGCAGAAAATTTGAAAAACATGCACTAATCATAGACTGTGAAAAGGACACTGGTATACTATGGAATGAGAAAGACAAGAAGGTAAAGCCTCGCCTTGTTCAACCTGGCGAAGGATGCATTTACACAAGTCACATTTTTCATCACTCTGCACAAGTCTGCAAGTGACCTCAAAAGTGCCATGGGGCACTAGCTGGTTTAGCTTAGTGGATAGAGCAGCAGCCTGCAAACTGAAAGCTCCCAGGTTCCAGTTAAGGGCACATGCCCTGGTTGTGGGCTAATCCCCAGTAGGGGTGTGCAGCAGGCAGCCAATCAATGATTCTCTCTCATCATTGATGTTTCCATCTTGCTCACCCTCTCCCTACCTCTCTCAAATAAATTTTAAAAAAGTATTTTTAAAAAACACAAAGCCTATCTAATAAAAAGGGAATATGCTAATTGACTGTCATGCCCTCAAAGATGGCAGCACCCACAGACACCAGATGGCAGCACCCAGTCCCCTCAGCCCCGCCGAGGCAGCAGGAGTGCGGCACGGCCGGGTCCTTGCCCAGGTGGGTCCGACCGTGCCACGCACCTGCCTTTGGAGTCCCCCAGTCCCTTCAGCCCCCCAGCCCCCCAGGGCCAGCCCAAGGCACAGGCAAGTCTCGGATGGCTGCTACCCAGCCGCCCAGGCCGAGCCCGAGGTGCAGGCAAGCCTCACATGGCAGCTTCCCAGGGGCCCAGGGCAAGCCCTAGGCGCAGGCAAGCCTCGGATGGAGGCTGCCCAGACACCCAGGGCCGCCGCAGGCTCAGGTAACCAGGGCCAGCTGAGGCTTGTGCTGGCGGCAGTGGCAGCAGCAGAGGTGTGATGGGAGCGTCACCTTCCCCTGATCGCCGGGTCGCCTCCCACCCCTGAAGGTTCCCAGACTGTGAGAGGGGGCAGGCTGGGCTGAGGGACCCCACCTCCAGTGCATAAATTTTCATAAATAAGGTTGGGGAGTTGCCTCAAAGCTGCACAAAGATAACAAAACAGGGAATGAACACCTTATGTTCCTCAGCATAAATCAAAGTTCCTGATATTAAAATCAGATAATTCAGTCCTGGCCAAGGAGCTCAGTTGGTTGGAGGGTCATCCCATAAACCAAAAGGTTGTGGGTTTGATTCTGGTCAGGGCACATACCTAGGTTTTGGGTTCAATTCCCAGTCAGGGTGGGTGTGGGAGGCAACCGATAGATAGTTCTCTTTCACATCTTTCTCCCTCTCTCTCTCAAATCAATAAAAACTCACAAGGCCTAGCTCCAACATAGATCTTCACATTCCTATTTCAGAAATAAATGCACAAAGCCATTAATGAGCTGGCCCAGCCCTTCCTTTTACCATTATTTCCCAGGATTCCACCACAGGTTCCCCTTTAAGCTTGGACCTAAAAAACCTGTTCTGCCAAATATGCTTGCCCTTTGCATATTATCATTCCTTTTCATCCAGTCTATCTTCTACTCAACTGTTTAGAAGCTTTCTTACAGCTGCCAGGAACAGACACAGGCAATCATTTCAAACATCTTTTGCTACTGTCTTAAAGATGGATCTATTATGAGTGCTTCACAAGGTGGGGAGGGGCCATAATTATTAACCTTTATATTCCTTAGCATGTATGAAAGTACCTGTTTTAGTATCAGGTAATTCATTTGAATACTTCAACTGTCCCAACCGAGTAAAGTAAAGAATCTTTTATTATTACAATCAGATTAAATTGAACCGATTATTTTTTTATATCTTCACATTAAAATTACCAATAGTTATCACTTTACTTAAGCAATACTTACCATCATTTTGGATCGGGACATCTGACAACCCTGATCTAAAAATAAAAAAATGTAAACAAATTTTAAATGAGACAAATATCACTTTCTTCAGAATTTCCTACATCTATTTTTGTCATTAAATTTTAATGTTTTAAAATAATTACTAAAGAAATATTTTAAGCTATTTTCAGTAAAGAATATTATATTTGAGAGCTGAAATACAGAGCTAAATGAGTGGAGTTAACTCTTTCCCCATTTTGTCCCTGCAGAAAACCACACACAACTTTGGAAGTAACATTCCCTTCGAGATTTAACTCTTAAGTAATGCACAGCTCCTAGAGGGCTTTTGTTGCTCCTCCCAACCTACCCTAAGGTACATACAATTTGCTAAAAATGGGTTTCATTTAAAATTTCAGGTGACACATAATAGGTGGATGAATCTTGTAGAATTTTGTTATAATTCTGTCTAGCTTCTCTGCAACCCAACTAGACTATTAGTTGGGTTAGTTGAAGAGATAGCCCCAGCTGAGCTATCTCTTCAACTAACATTAAAAATTTTAAAGAGAATTAAATAAAAGGAAACACATCATATAGGACACTTCCACACAGAGAAACTATGGAAGTTGCTATTAAACTATCTCCAAAATCAACTATTCGTTTATAATTATGTACTTTGAATTCAGATATGTAAAACTAAAGATTACTGTACAGGTTTTTCAAGTTGCACAGCACTCTAAATTATGACATACCGTAATGCAAGTTTTCAGGTCCTTTCTGAGTCGTCATGTTAGGCTCATTCTGCTGGCAGTAGAAGCGCAATAAGCAATGCTGGTCACAGAAATGCTTCATTTCCCCACGCCACTGCACACGCTCTTTAAGAGTTCCTTGAGATTTACAACAGTCACACCTTGCAGCCTTAATAAAAAAAAGGAAGGTACCAGAGATTTGAAATACAAGGTTTAAAAAGTCATGTATGTTTTTTAAAAGATTTCTAAAACTTTGTCAGTAATCATTGCCAAATGTGATAAAACAATGTTTAATAAAGAAAAAACTAATATAAATCATAAATATCCACAAAAGTGAAAAAAAAAAGTAGCCATTTTCCTCATTGTCAAAATCCTTTTCTACACTTACCAGAAGTCAAAGACCAGAATTACAAAGATATGATAACCAAAAGGAGTGAAAATAGTAAGCCAAATTGACACAATATATGGTAATATTTTAAAATAATTTTGAGGGACATAAATATACTGGCAGAAGTCTCTTATAATCATAATACATTGAAATCTCTGATTAGTGAACAGATAATAAATCAATTTAAAGAAGTTGCACAAGACCAGGTAAATTTTGAAGCTCTTCTGTTAAGAAAATCATGGATGTTGCCTTGAAGTATTTTTGTTTCTCAGGAGTTTAATATAACAAATTTGAAGAGCTTTAATAAATACGCTGATTTAATTTTAATAAGAACTTTTAAGTTCATGTTTTAAAACACTCAATGTTTAAATACTTAAAAAACAATTCTATTTTAAGACAACTAATATGACCTACATCTAGGAAAACAATCACCCCTAAATGGTCTATAATTTCATATACAAAATAAAACCAATTAAAATTCATACATAAAAAAATAAACTTTATTATGGTGAATAAACATGGATTTTTATATTTTTAGTGATCCCATTTTACCAAGCATTTTCCCATTTTCACTTTTTGTTAATTTTTTTATTATAATAAATCTTTATTTTTATATTACATAAGTCCCCTTTTTCCCCCCCCACTGACTCCTACTATAACCTCCCCCTTTCCCCCTCACCCAGGCCTTCACCAACCTACTGTCTGTGTCCACAGGTTACACATACATCCCATCTACCCACCCTCCGGACCTTCCCTCTAAGATTCCACAGTCTATTCTATGCTTCTATGTCTCTGGATCAATTTTGTTCATCAGCTTATTTTGTTCCTGAGATTCCACATGAGTGAGATCGTGTGATACTTGCATTTCTCTGGTTAGCTTATTTTACTTAACATAATACTCTCCAGGTCCTTCTGTTACAGGATTCCAAGGCAGGAGGATTAGGGAAACTGATACTCTCATCCTATGTGAGTCTTTTGTTCTGAGGTGGATCTCTTGTAGACAGCATATATACGGGTCATGTTTTCTTATCCATCCAGTTATAGTTATCCTAAGTCTTTTGCTTGGAACATTAACATGTAAAGTTATTATTGATATGTACTAATTTATTGCCATTTTAATTCTGTATGCCTAGGTTGCTAGCTCTCTGTATTTCTTCTCATTATAGCAGTCCCTTTAGCATTTCTTACAGTGCTGGTTTTATTGTGATACTCCTTTAGTCTTTTTTTTTTTGGTCTTGGAAGATCTTTATTTCGCCATCTATTTTGAATCTAGCCTTGCTAGATATAGTGATTTTGGTTTAAATCCTTGTTTTTCATTATCTTGGATACTTCATATCTTTCTCTTTTGGCCTGCAGAATTCCTGATAAGAAATCAGCTGAAAACCTTCTGGGAGCACCATTATAGGTAACAATTTGCTTTGCTACATATAATGAAAGATTCTGTCTTTCATTTTTGCCATTTTAATTATGTGTCTAGGTATGGGCCTATTTGGGTTCCTCTTCCTTGGGGTTCTCTGTGGCCCCCCTGAATTTGTGTGACTTTTTCCTTCACCAGGTTATGGAAGTTTTCTGTCATTATTTCTTCAAACATGTTCTCAATTCTTTGCTCACTTTCTTCTCCTTGTGGCACACCTATTGTGCAAATATTGTTACATTTCATATGGTCCCACAGCTTCCTTAAGCTGTCCTGTTTTCTAGTTGTTGTTGTTTGTTGTTTGTTTGTTTTTGGTTCTCTGAGTTTTATTTTTCTATCCTATCGTCTACTTTACTGGCCCAATCCTCGGCTTTCCCTAATCTACTGTGTATTCCTTACACTGTGTTCTTTATTAGTACTATATCATTCTTCAGTTACTATATCTTTTCTCAAGCTGTTGAGCATCTTTGCCATCATTATTTTAAACTCTATGTCTGATTTCTTATCTCCATTTCATTTAGCTCTTCTTCTGGATAATTCTCTTTTTCTTTCATTTGGGGCTTTTTTTTTTTGTCTCCACATTTGGCTGCCTGTATGGGTTTGTGACTATGTTCTGGGTAGATCTGCTATACCTCCCAATCTCTAGTGCAGGACAGTAGCAAATACTGTTTCTAACTAATTAGATCAGGCAAAGACTCAAAGACTCCAGAGAGCAGCCTCTTCCTGCAGAATGATTGGATTCAATCTTGAGTAGCCTCAGAGAATCATCTACAGGTGGAATGAGATGTTTTCCAACAGTGTGGGGAAAATGCTTCTGCCTGGAGGCTGTTATTCTCAGTCTCTTAATGGAACTCAGAAACTCCACAGGATGGGGCAACTGTATTACCTCCAGGCAAAAACTGCCTAGGTAGCAAAGATCTGCCCGAGAAAGATGTCCTCCGCAGCTTGAGGGAATGACCCAGCACAGGAAACTGGGGTGTCTGCCCTTTGAGTCCCAACCTCAGTGGCCCCAACCCTACCTTCTGCCCACACATCTCCAGTCCACTCCACCAGCCCTCTGCCGGAGCCCAAGGTGAGTGGCTGCACACGAAATTTTGTGTGTGTGCCCTCTAAGAGGATGCCTGCATTTCCAGCCATCTGTCCCAGATAAGACAGCAACCCTGTTGCTTTTCACAGCTAGATGTTAAGTGGGCACCTTTCTCAGTTCTGGTGCTCTTTGCAGGGTGGCCCAGCTTGGGGTTATACCCCAGAGTTCTCAGTAGCAAACCCCATGCCCCAGCTGAGCTATCTCTCCAGAACTTCAGCTGTTGTCTGTGAGATCCTGGCCATCCCTTTCCCACCTCCACCCTTTCTACCAGTCTCTGTGCAGTGTCTTCTTTCCATCCTTGGTTATCAGGGTTCTCTCCAGCTAATTTTCAGTTGTTTATTCAGGGTGTTTCATTTTGTATTTTAGTTGTAATTCCAGTTGGTTCCTGAAAGCATGTCTGTGTAGCATCCACTTACTCCACCACCATTTTTAAACTCCCACTCTTTCTTAAATCTTAATCAATGAGTGGATCAGAAGCTTAAAATGATTAATTTCTAACAGTCATTTTCACAATTAAGAAATTTTATAATTTCCAATCTAATTACAGTACAAAGTTACTATAATTTTTAATTACCCTTTCATTTAAACTACTTGGAATTTTTTATAAAAAATAAATATTAAGTATTTTGTAGTTCATAATAATCATGGCTGTAGTTTTTCCTCATTACTCTAAATTATCTAGAGTTTTACACTGTGGCTCATGAAATTTCTCAATTTATGTCTCAACAGGAATTCCACAAATAAATACTATGTCAAAATTACTAGTCAGGAATACAATGAATGATTTTGTTGGTAAGCAGGTTTTATATTACACAAATACTCCGAAGTTAGAACATGGGCTCTTTTTTTCCTCCAAGTGAGGTATTTCACCTGCTGAATAAATGTTAAATGAATGAAGAGCTATAATATAAGTTATAACTATTAAGTGACACCAATATCCTATCTCTTGTCCAAAATCTTGTGAGCTCAAATTTTATAATGCTGGTAATAAATATTATGTGGTAATCTCAATAACATTAGCACTTTATATCAACCAGGTCATATTTTACTCAATAATGAAAAACATACCTATATTATATTCTCAACAGCCAAAGACTGTTCTTATTTTTATTATTATTGATTTTAGAAAGTGGGGAGGGAGAGAGTGAGAAAGAGTGCAGGAGAGATAGAAAGACAGATACACACATCAATTTGTTGTTCCACTTATTTATGCATTTATTGGTTGCTTCTTATATGTACCCTGACTGGAGATAGAACATGCAACTTTGGGATACCACAACAATGCTCTAACCAACTGAGCTACCCAGCCAGGGCCAAATACTATTGTTTAAAATAACCATTCAAATGGTCCAGACTTTATTTTTCCACCCTTTTTATACTTTACTAGAGGCCCAGTGCACGAAATTTGTGCATGGGGGGGGGGGGGGTCCCGCTCAGCCCAGCCTGCACCCTCTCCAATCTGTGATCCCTCCCACAATCCAGTCCGACTGCTGGCTCCCAACCGCTCGCCTATCTGCCTGATTGCCCCTAACCGCTTCTGCCTGCCAGCCAGATTGCCCCTAACTGTCCTCCCCTGCCGGCCTGATTGCCACTAACGGTCCTCCCCTGCAGGCCTGGTCATCCCCAACTGCCCTCCCCTGCAGGCCTGGTCTCCCCGCAACTGCCATGCCATGCAGGCCTGGTCGCCCCCAACTGCCCTCCCCTGTAGGCCTGATCGCCCCAACTTCCCTCTCTTTCAGGCCTAGTCCCTCATAACTGCCTTCCCCTGCTAGCCTGAATGCCCACAACTGCCTTCCTCTGCCAACAATCTTGTGGTGGCCATCTTTGACCACAAGGGGGCAGCCATCTTGTGTGTTGGAGTGATGGTCAATTTGCATATTACTTCTTTATTATATAGGATTATTATATAGGATAATCTTCAAAGAAAGATGAAGGAATTGAAAGCTTAACATTCTATTCATTGAGTCTAAACAGTGCAAGATGACAAAAGTGAAGTTGTAGCAAGCTATCTCAGTCATTGAGTACCTGAAACATAAAAGCTCATCATCATACCTAATAATAGACAAACATGTAAATTGACCAGGCCTCCACCACGCCCACAGCCAATCAGAATGAGTATGCAAATTAACACAACAAAGATGGCAGTTAATTTGCATACATAGGCACCCAGCAGCCTGGGTACTGGGAACTTTCTCGGCACCCAGGTCACTCCGAGGTAGGCCCCGCGTGGGTCCTGAGCAACCTGGGAAGGGCCTGAGCCAGGGGGCTCCTGGGCAGGGGCGGAGCCAGGAATCAAAGGCAATCAGCGATCGGTGTGAACTACAGAGGAAACACCTTTTCTGACCGCTCATTGGCTAAGCTACCTGTATGGCACTGGTAATATTCATAGTAACTTGGGTATAAGAATCCAAAAATGTGATTTAGGGTTTTTCCACCACAGTCCTGAAAAAAAAAAAAAAAAAAAAAACGAAGGTCCACTGCTGGAGAGCTAAGAAATGTCATATCCTGCCCTAGCTGGTTTGGGTCAGTGGATAATGCCTAGGCCTGCCGACCGCAGGGTCCAGGTTCGATTCTGATCAAGGGAATGTACCTAGGTTGCAGGCTCCTCCCTGGCTGGGGCCCAGGTCAGGGCTCATGCAGGAGGCAACCAATCAAATTGTTCCTCTCACTTTGATGTTTCTCTCTGTCTTTTCCTTTCTCTTCCACATTCTCTAAAAATCAATGGAAACATATCCTCAGGTGAGGATAAAAAAAAAAAGAAAGAAAAAAATGTCATATCCTATGAAAGACACATTTTGAAAATGCCTAAAGAAAGTAGTCATTTTTTCATGGTGAAGGGACTGGAGTCCGTGTTGATGAAAACACCTTGGTGGCTGCGGTGACTGGCAGTGGCTGCAGCAGTGGGGTGATGGGGCTGGTGCCTTCCACTGATCAGCCCAGTTGCCTCCCACAAAGGGAGGCCAGACTGCAGCTTAGGACATTCCCTGAGGGCTCCCAGTATGTGAGAGGGGGCAGGCTGGGCTGAGGGACCGCCCCCCCCCCCGCAGTGCACAAATTTCATGCACCAGGCCCCTAGTGTTATATACTCTCTATAATCCTTACTACAGTCCTGGAAACTAAGGTCTAAGTAGAAGAATTAACTTGCGTAAGGAAAATATTAAAAATGTAGATACCGGATTCAAAACAGACTATCCATCAAGTTATAAAGACAATGGAACCCAAGTCAGTTTGGCTCAGTGGATGTAGCATCACCCTGTGGACCGAAGGGTCCTGGGTTCAATTCCAGTCAAGGGAATGTACCTTGGTTACAGGCTCGATCCCCAGCCTTGAGCATGCAAGAGGCTACCGATCGATGTAAGATAGATCAATGTAAGATACATCGATGTTTCTCTTTTTCATTCACCCTCTCTTCCACTATCTCTTTAAAAAAAAAACACACACAATGGGAAAATATCCGCAGGTGAGCATATTTCACAGATCTAGAACAAACTCTCCAAAAATTCATATGAAATTTTAAAAGACTACAAATAGTTGTAACAATCCTGAGAAAGAAGAACAAAGTATGAGGGGTCACAAGACCAGATATCAAGCTATATTACAAAGCCACTGTTCTCAAAACTGCCTTGTACTGGCATAAGAACAGACATATAGACCAATGGAACTGAACAGAGAACCCAGAAATCAACCCAAGCCAATATGCTCAGTTAATATTTGACAAAAGAGGCAAGAGCATACAATGGAGTCAAAACAGTCTAAATGGTGTTTGGAAAATTGTTCAGATACATGCAAAAAAATGAAACTAGACCACCAACTTACACCATACACAAAAATAAACTCAAAATGGATAAAGGACTTAGACATAAGACAGGAAACCATAAAAATACTAGAAGAATCCACAGGCAGCAAAATCTCAGACATATGCCAAAGCAATTTCTTCACCTATAGCGCTCCTAGGACAATGGAAACTAAGAAGAAAATAAACAAATGAAACTACATCAAAATAAAAAGCTTCTGCATAGCAAAAGAAACCATCAACAAAACAATAAGAAAGCCCACTGCATGGGAGAATGTATTTGCCCATGTTATCTCTGATAAGGGTTTAATCTCCAACATTTACAGGGAACTCATACAACTGAACAAAAGGAAGATAAACAATCCAATAAAAAAAATGGGCAAAGGACCTAAATAGACACTTTTCAAAAGAGGACATTCAGAAGGCCAATAGACACATGAAAACATGCTCAAAATCACTAATCATCCAGAGATGCAAATCAAAACAACAATGAGGTATCATTTCACACCTGTCAGAATGGCTATCATCAACAAATCAACAAACAACAAGTGCTGGTGAGGATGTGAAGAAAAAGGAACCCTCGTGCACTGCTGATGGGAATGCAGATTGGTGCAGCCACTGTGGAAAACTTAATGGCATTTCCTCAAAAAATTAAAAGTGGGTCTCCCATTTGACCTTGCGATCCCACTTCTAGGAATATATCCCACGAAATCAGAAACACCCATCAGAAAGGACTTATGCACCCCTATGTTCATAGCAGCACAATTTACAATAGCTAAGATTTGGAAACAGCCTAAGTGCCCATCAGCAGATGAGTAGATTAAAAAGCAGTGATACATCTATACAATGGAATACTACGCTGCTGTAATAAAGAAGGAACTTTTACCATTTGCAACAGCATGGATGGACCTGGAGAGCATTATGATAAGTGAAATAAGCCCGTGTAGAAAGAGAAATATCACATGAGTATGAAATATCATACGAGTATATGTGGAATATGAGAACAATATAGGCTGATGAACAAAAATGGATCCAAAAACAGAGAAGCACCAAACGTACTATCAAGCCTCAGAGGGAAGGCAAGGGAGGCAGGGGGGGATGTAAAAGATCAACCAAAGGACTTCTATGCATGCATATTAGCATAACCAATGGACATAGACACTTGGGTGGTGGAGGCTTGTGCTGGAGAGTGGGAGGGGGGAGTGGCCAGGGAGGGGTCAATGGGGGAAAAGGAGACATATAATACTTTAAACAATAAAAAAAAAATTAATAACAATAAATAAATATAGATAAGTATTTTTTACACTTCAAAAAAAGCAATGGAAAAATATCCTCAGGTGAGGATTAAAAATAAATTAATTTAATTTAAAAAATAATTTTTTAAAATATAAAGACAATGGAAAGACAAAATGAGTTAATGTGAATAACCAGAGAAACAAAATCCTAATGTAAAATGCTGGATGAAGGTTCTCAATTTAACATCTTAAAGCCAAATCCATTTGTATAAAATACTCCAAGTATTTCATTGACTCTTAGTGATTTCCTTCACACATTTCTCCTTTTTAAGATTACAAAAGGTTTCATTTTTTTCAGGAGATAATTGATACTGCTAATAACCTGGTTATTATTAATAGGAAAGGAGTAAAGGAGAGACTAGATAATAAGTTCATGCCCTTTATATAGCTTTGCCAAGAAACTGGAGTTAACACTCTCCAGGTGTTAACTGGGGAAGGGACTGGACAATAGCCACATGCCCAGTAAGGTCTGGGTGATGTGGCAGGATGCTTATCTGTCAGTCACACATGGGATGAAGTCTGTGCCCAGAATAGGTGTAGCCACTGCAAGGATGAGAAAATTTGTTATTTAAACTCCTAAACAAAGAGAGTTCACTCTCTTGCCCTCTTAAAGTTCTTGGCTCCCTTGCTGCTCAAGCCTGACTCCTGCTTTGTGGGGCTCAAACTCACCTACGTGGCTCATGACAATGTGGGACCCACACAATGGACTGATGGGACTTAATCTAGCCTGATGCTCTGCGGGACTCAACTTCACAATGGAATGGAAACTCTGGACACTGGCTTTGCTTCTAGCTCTACTAAAGCCCCAGGTGCAGCTTTTTCAGGACTGGGTTAAGGGACATGGGACTTTACAATCCAAGGAATGTAACTCCATGAAAATAAAGCCTTTACCCATCCTATCCTCCCATGGGAGCCTCCAGAAGTGCTCATTCCAGAAGCACCCCAAGAACACTACTCCTACTAGTGATGGAGAAATCAGGTTCTCTGGCAACGTAAGTATATGGGAATATTGCCATTTACACAATAATTTAGAAGATCAGAGGCCCAAGAACATTCCACCCAAACAATCTCAACAATTAAATCACTTCATTCTTTTGTTCATTATAGACAGTTGGATTTTATAATGGCAACACTTGAAGTCCCTTTCTGCCAGAAGGTTCAAAACAAATTTAGGTGATTCTATCCAAAGAAAATGAAAGGAACAAGATTAATGACAATTTGCAATGGGAAACAAAATTGGTATACACTGAGTGGCCAGATTATTATGATCTCTGAATGCATAATAATCTGGCCACTCAGTGTATATCCTATATAATAAAAGGCTAATATGCAAATTGTCCCCTTGACCAGGAGTTCTACCAGTAGGCAGGCAGGCAGGCTAAGTGCCCATGTCCCCTCCCCCTGGCCAGGCTGGCCGGACTCCACCCATGCACAAATTCATGCACTGGGCCTCTAACATACACATACACACACACACACACACACACACACACACACACACACACACATTGTGTGGCCAGATTATTATGCATCCAGAGATTATAATAATCTGGCCACTCAGTGTTTATTTTCTCAGGGTAAAAGAATAACAGAACTCAATACTAATTCCAAGTTTAATGCCATAATAAAAAATTCAACGGTGGTGAACCTCTTTTTGTTGTTGTTTTGTTCTTTTACATTCATTCATGCACACTAGAGGTATTGTGTTTGGAACTGAACTAAAAATAGGATGGCTAATTTGAAAACATCATTAATGATCATTCCTTACCAACACAAACACCACTACCTCCCCATCACAAAAGAAATCTTAGGAAAGCTTAACATTTCTATAGCACAAAAACTAAAGTATGACTTAGCTTTCTTGTTTAAAAAATACTTTTTAGCCCTAGCCGGTTTGGCTCCGTGTATAGAGGGTCAGCCTGAGGACTCAAGGGTCCTGGGTTCGATTCCGGTCAAGGGCACATGCCCGGGTTGTGGGCTTGGTCCCCAGTAGGGGGTGTGCAGGGGGCAGCCAATCAATGATTCCCTCTCATCATTGATGTTTCTATCTCTCTCTTCTGCTCCCTTCCTCTCTGAAATCAATAAAAAAAATATTTTTTAAAATACTTTTTACAATTATTTTCTTTAGTTAGTGGTTTTCCTGTCACCGTGAAAAATCAGGGACTATATGATATTTGGGGGGGTAAGGGGATGGACAGTCACAGATTCAAACAATCTAAATAATAGGCAGATACTAACTAAACTCTTAATTACAAAACCTCTCAGCTACTACAGGAATCTCTTCTTCAATAACTAACAAAAGGTCATTCAACCTATATTATACTGATGTCGTATTTTACATTTATTGGACAGTTTCAACTGCTCGGTTTTTGGTTGATATATATACATCCACTGTTCCCCATCATAAAAATCAAACCGAGTTTTGCAGGGGGCAGGGGAAGTAAACCATGAACATAAATGAAATAGAGAATTTTATAGTCATTTTAAAAAGAAATTCTTTGACTCCCCAATATATCTTTCTGAATACAATAGAGTGATTCATTTTTTAAAATGAAGTGATAAAAGAGTAGGTGACTGGTTAATGCAAAGCATTAATAGGAATTATTCAGTTACTCAAAAAGCACAATATTAAAGCAAGAATATTAGTCCCTTTCTAAAAGTTACTTCAAAAACAAAGAATAATTGTACTGTGGGGGTGATCAATATTTTTAGCAGTTCAGACGAAAAAGAAAAAAAACTTTAAAGTCCAATAATATTTTCATTCAGTTAACATTGTGATTTACTACAATGTTAGTTATTCATTTGATTAAAGCCCATAACTTGCACTGGTAAAACATTACAGGACCTACAAATGGAAGAATTTAGTATTGCCACCACTTACTACTAGTTTGTGAAACAAAGCAAAATATGGGTAAAAAAAAAAAACAACTTTAATTTGAAGTAAAAGTTTAAGAAAAGCTTATTATTCTCTTAGAAATACTGTGCAGTATTCTTGGAAACAGTTACTTGAGGAAAAGTAAAATCTACGTCCTTCTAAAAAATAAACACAGTTTTATTTATTTTGATATATCTTCAGTACATATCAACCACCTAGCTATTATTTAGTTACAATACTAAATCCTTTTTCTCCAAAAGTTTTAAACTTAAGAGAACAAAAGAACTATGCTCCCACCTGGTTTCATAATAAGCCTGGAAACAGTTACTTTGAGGAAAAGTAAAATCTACTTCTTTCTAAAGAATAATCTGGGAGAAGACACAATTTTATTCTCAGCATTTTTTGGTTACATGATTTCAATAGATTTTCTATTCCAATCTAGAAGAGACAGTATACAATGAACCACTATTTTAACCCAAAATCAAACCATTATATAGACCAGATCATTCAAAATGTCTTGTTTGGGGGAGAGGGGACAAAGAAAGAAATGTAATAGAAATTTTAAAAGTATATTAAATATTTAAATTAAAACAAATAAAAAATGTAGAGTTATCTATATTCTAGATAGCTCTCAAATTCAAGCACAAAGATAACAGAAAGTGAAAACTCAATGTGTGTTCCTCTATATAGGCAACAAATGCTCGTGGCTAAAGGTGAGTTGACAACTTGATTGGTTAGTTACAGTTTTCAAAGATTCCTTGATGAGGCACCATTTGGGTGGAGGGAATCATTTTTCTAATAAAAGCTGGATTGACTAACAAGGGTCACACTAGTAAATAAACTAAAAATCTAAATTTTTGAGTTCTTATATTAAAAAGGTGGAAGAAGAAAGGTCAAAAAACCGTAATTTGGTTGGGACTCAACCACATTTTCAAGATGACAGAGAGTAGAAGGGAGCAGTAAATAGAAGGGACTCAGGACAGGTGAAGGAAAACAGTCTGATTCAAATAGAAAGCACTAAGGAGAAAGTTATTCTTTGATTATCCTACTGGCTGCCTCTGGAGAGGCCAATGATGAAGCAGGAGGGGCAACTCCATTTTCATTTCTAAGGTTGTATTCCTATTGATATTATAGAAAAATCATCATTGTTACTTGCTTTACAAATTGCTGCCATATGACAAAACACTCAATTTAGTACAATATGTAATAATGTGCATATTACCCAAAAATGTTTTGTATTTATCAGGAACATCAATAAAAACGTATTTAATGTATAGAATACTGACATTAAACATAAACAGATAGCCCATCTGGTGTGGCTCAGTGGTTGAGTGTCCACCTAAGAACCAGGAGATCACGGTTTGATTCCTGATCCAGGGACATGCCCAGGTTTCAGGCTTGATCCCCCGTAGGGGACATGCAGAAGGCAGCCAATCAGTGATTCTCATCATTAATGTTTCTATCTCTCTCTCCCTCTTCTTTCCTCTCTAAAATCAATAAAAATACACTTTTTTAAAAAAGATAATTATCCGTGGTTATTTCAGTAACATATTCTTATGTATTCTGAAATGTACCACCTCACTGAAATTTAATCATTAAACACTGCATAAAATAAAAATATTAGATACAATTATCCTTTAAAATAAATAGCAAAATGTAACAAATGGCAACATCTATAACAGTGTGGTCTTTTGCCAAACTTTTTTTGCTTCCCAAAAAAGAAAAGAAACCAATAGATTTCTCTGTTTTAATTATAGGCAGTCCCCGGGTTACGTCGGACTCGATGTATGTCTTTTCGTGGTCGCCATCTCCCATTTATTTATTAAAAAAAAAAAAAAACAGTTCCGTCATTTCGACGTATGTACATATGTGCTCCATGTTTTATATCATTTATTTACCACAAGTAAAGGTCAGGAATTATTTTTCTTTTAAATTGTTTTTTTACTATTTCACTTCATATTACTGCTGTGTATGTGCTCCACATGAGTGATATAGGTGCTTATGTACGTGGGTTCCGACTTACGGCAAAATTGCATTACAAGGCGCCGTAGGAACTGATCTGCGACGTAACCCGAGGACCTACTGTATAATGCAAAAGAAAACAGGAAGAATTCATCGTATCCTTTCAATGTGAAATTCTCCAAAGACCCACAATTAAAAAGGCAAAAGAGAACAAACTGTTGTAAAACACACTGTAAGTATCTAAAACAATTACCTGCTAATGTTCAACACTGATTATTAAGTAGTCACTGAAAATATTTCTATTTAGTAAAATAAAGACAACAAATGTTAGAGAAATCCATTTTGTTAAGCTACTCTACTGAAAATACAGGTATACCCTAGTTTTAGGTAATGCCAAAGTTATAAAACAAGTAAAAATGCTACTTTGGTATAAAGAACAAACTACAATGACAAAATTTTTAATGTATTGTATAATCTGGGCTAAGCTAAATATGTGTACATTTTTTAAAAATAAGTAAGTTACCATATTTATCATGGTAATAATTACAATGTTTTCTTAAAGAATGGTTGAAGTCATGATTGTCATAAAAATTTTGAATTACTTGCCTTGTAGTACCAATCCTGAAATTTTTTACAGCAGTCCTCACTACAAAAATCTCTTATGACACCATCCAATTCTTTAGTTGCTCCCTTCTTACACAGTTGAGAGCAATAGTTGCAAGTAACACATCTCAATCCTAAACGTCTTGCAAAATCCTGTTTGTACAAAAGTTTGCAGCCTGAAAAATAAAAGTTTTAATATTAAAAAAAACCTACTACTTTTGAAAGTGAGAACGAGCTTATGGCAAATAGATAATTAGCTTTAAAATTTTTCTATAAATTCGCATATAAACTCCTTTTTCTCTCCTGATAAAAATTATGAACTCTCCTGTGATCAACACCAACCTGTAAAAATTCGAACAAGACATGGAATATTATGTTGGATACCATGTGGGTTCAAATTATTAATGTTCTAAGACATTCAAATCTAGAAATGTCTCAGAAGTGATTTATAGGCTTTATTTAAATATAACCTTAAGTATCATAAACTCCCCACAAATTGGCATTTTAGTAAATGAAATAGTGTAGACTATTGAGAGTAAAAGATGACTAACATTTTCACTCAAAAGCAAACTTAAGGATATAATTCAGGTAAGTGGGCATTTTAGTGGAATTTTCTAGGCTATTTGTCTGCCACCCTACAAAGACCTTCAGAGATGTAAAACTGGGTTTATTGACTTGTAAAGAGAAAACATTTTTTTATTCCATTCCTTCAGTAAAATATTTATTTTACCTACTATGTAAATGCATTATTTTATTTTTTTACATATCAATCTTATTTATATCTCTCTGAGGATTAAATAATCTTCTGTATTTGACTTATGCTGTGCCACATAAGAATGACCTTCCACTCCTTATCTGAAATCCTCCACAAACTCTGTCATCATCAACCTAGCTTTAAATGATCTTTCCAAACTGTGAAGTTGAATTACAAATATTTTATATATAATATTTTTGGAAATTAATTATTCTTATATAATTTATTTAGCAATTCATCTATAATTTCTGTTACTTTCAACTATATTTACAAATATTTTTAATATTTCACCTTTATTTGCTTCATTTTTCTAACAAGATTTTGATAGTAATACCAGATGGTATGTTTCATTATTTCTGACAGGTTCCAATAGAAAATTAGATGCAGTTAAAAGCAAAAAAATATATATATATTAAACAGGAAAAAGACACAAATCCTTTTTTTAAGCTTTTATTGCCCATCTACAGTGATTAAGTCCCTCTGATTATATCCCTCTGATTGAAACTTATGTTCTTAAACACCAATTATCTACTTGCTGCTACTTATCTGTTCATTTTAGTAAAATCCACATAATCCCAAGGGCACAAGATCACCGGTATGTATGTTAGCCATTAATACCAATACATTCAGATTTAGGAATCACTAAGAATGTCACTACACAAAAATTCAGGTGTAAAAAGAGTTCTATTAATTCCAAATTAATCTTTTCAATTTTTAATCATAGCTGTAATCTTAACAATAAACATAGTACCCTTTCATTCCAGATGAACTGTGCCAAATAAACCTATAAAACTGGGATACTTTCTTTTATAAGCAGTCCTTTCTTACATATACAAACTTCTATGTAAAATGTATAATACGGAAAAGAACTGGCAATCTTTTGGTACTGCTGTCATCCCTACTGCTGGAATTTAGGATTTTCCAACTGTGTGTGTTTTTTTAAACAATACAGAGGTCTTTTATGTTTTTACACCTATCATGCCATAGCTTCATAGGAAGTGGGTTTCAGCAGCTCAGGCTTCTTTCCATTGGTTCTCACAAAATGTGCTTCTCTGGGTGAAGCAGGGTGACGCTTCTGTTGAACCTTTCTCTTTGGTTTCCTTCTTTTTCTGATCATTTCCCTTCACACATTTCAGAAAGCTATCTCAGCTCCTAAGAGTGCTTAATATACTCAATACATACATTAATTCTCCTGGCAAGAATCTTACAACAATGCCCATCATATGCTGGGTGACGTAGACTCTTGTAGTTTTGCCATGGTAACATATGTAGGGCATTCCTTTTTGAACAATGACCACTCCCTTGATGTCTACAATATCACCTTTCTTATAGATCTGTATTTATGTGAACAAAGGAGTAACTCCATGTTTTCTAAAAGGCCTAGAGAACATATAGCAGGTGCTTCTCCACTTTCCCTTTGTGTTAATCATTTTTGCGAATTACAGGGAGATGGTGGTTCTGGACAAAAAGAAGCTCCAATCTTTTCCTTGGCCCTAACTAGAAATAGATATCCTTAGAAAAAGTGGATCCAGGAAAAGAAAAAAAATAACTAACTAGAAAATAATAGATGAGGATAGCAGATAGGAAAGATGGGAGTTCAGTGTTTGGGACCATAGAAAGTGAAAGCCAACTTCAAGCAAGAATGTGACATTTGGGGAAAAGGAATAAGCACAGGGTGAGAGGAAAGAGAATTTCAAAATGCATTATTAACAAAAGTCAGTGAGTGTTTCTCTGGCATCCCAAATTGAAAACCTGACTATTTCCCCATTATAGGAATGCCACAGGTAGTTTTCTTTCCGGAATATTGAAAACCTCTATAGGCTAAGCAGTATGCTGGACAGAAAAATGGATCCAATAAAAAAGAATTCTTGTCCACTTGGAAAGTCATTTTTCAGGTCACAATTCACATGTTTAAAAATGACATGGTATAATAATGATTTGATTTTATTATAGAAACTTCCCAGAAATGGTAAACAGGTTACCAAATTTTTTACAAACCAAGTCAATAGAAAAGCAAACTCAATTTTTTATGTTCAGCTGCACTAAAATTGTACAGCTCTTCTGGACATGTACACTTAATAGTTTGAAAATATTTGGGCAAAAGAATTAATATTAAATATTAATACGTTATGAACAACACTGTATATACACTTGCCTTCACTACAGAAGGGTCTCTTAACGCCAGAGAAATTTACTGTTTCATGAAGAGTCTTCTCCTCTTGACAGTACTCGCAATATGTAACTATGCAATGCAGCTTCTTATAGTCGTCTGAGCAGGTTCTGCTGCAGAATTGATGTACTTTATTCTAAATGCACAATGGGAACCTTGTAAGCAGAGGACAACCATCTCGAGAACAAGTTTAAGAAATAAACAAGCCATGTTTACAGAAACTAAGTTATATCATTTACCTACGTAATGTTAACTTCCTTGGGGATACATTTCTAATAGACCACAGACACCTAGTTTAACTAATTCACTGCTATATTTAGACAAAACTCCACAAAATTCAATACCATTAACTAACCAAAAATTATAGTGAAATAGTACAAGCATCACCAAAGCAATACAGCAATCTGATGTTGCTAACAGAACTGGAGATATGGGAAGAAAACAATGGAAGATATAACAAAAAGATGAAAATTATGACATTTTTCACTCAAAAATAATTTTGTTAAGTATAGTCAAGTAGCCTCAATCCCATTCTTATCACAGCTTAACAGTAACAGACCTATTGTGGATAAGATATTCAATTTGGAGCCATCACCCATTGTGCTGCTAAGCTCAAGGCTGAGTCAGTGGGCTCCCTTGAATAGAGCAAGGTCAGTAATTATTTAGTTACTTCTCCTGGCCTCAAACCCATAAGAGCCAGTGATTTTTCAAGTATGCAGTCAAGTCAGGAACAAGTTAAAACCTCCAGGGCAGCAGTGTTTCCCAGGATGTAGACAGACTAGGCCTAAATTATCTCACACTAGCAAAGATACCTGAAGACCCAGATAAGGAAAGTGAAAGAACCTAGGAAGTAACTAAAGTGGTAAGGCGATCATCAGTGGAAAGGTACCCCATCATGGACATGTAACTATAAAGAAAAAGCAACAAAGAAACTGCAACTGCAAGAAGCAAGAGGCCCTCGGAGTTCTCAATCACCTGAGAGTCAGGTGCAGTTCCCATTCAATTTGATGGTGTTTTCTAATTCCTTCCAATACTTGCCCGCCAAATAAATAAAAGCAACACAGCACAAGACTGCCAAGGCAGGGTGGTGCTCACATGGAGAGGGTAAAAAGAACCTCATTTTCATCTAGTATTATCAGGACAGTTTATGCAGGACTTTCATCTCCTGTATGATACTATTCTTATGTGCTTGCTCATGAGCTCATTTCCTCATTCCCCACCAATCCTTTGTCCTTTCTTATTGGACCTTCAACATTCTTCCTGCTAAGATCTAAAAAGGGTTTTAGTCACTAAAAATCATCACTGAGTGCCATCAACAGTCTCAAAGAATGATTGGTTAAAATGTTCTTAAGATTACACCAATTAAATTAACAAACTAGAAAATTTTCTAGGGATTTAAGTGTTAAAATAATGAAATTTCATATATCCAAAGTACTTTAAAAATTGTGTAGTTTGGTTCTGGGAATCACTTTTCACCTAAGACTTGCCAACAGTCACTAATAAGTCTTGGCTCAGGAGCTATTGTCAGTACTGCACTTTGTATCATTTTATATACTACGTGCTCTCAAAAAAAAGGTGAAAGAAAGAAGGGCCAAAGATAAGCAGTGCTCAAAAAGCAATGTTCAACCAGGGCCACCTTGTCCATCCATCCATCCACTATTACTGCCCCTTAATGAGAGAAAAATTAGTAATCAAAGTTTTTGCTAATGGCAAAAAAGATATGGCAAAGTAAATTAATAAATTGGTGAAGGTAAGAATGATGAAAAGGGAAAATAAATTTATATTAGGAGTCTTTTATTAAAACAAATTGTAAAATGTTAAATGACAACATGGTAAATGATTACCAAATTTTATTTTACAGGTAGCGGGTAATACAAGATATTAGAGTTCACAGAAAATAATTATTAGGATGGATGGGCAGGTAGAGAAGAGATAAGGGAGAGATAGGGAAAATACTGCACAGATATTCCAGGTACATAGCTAAACAAAGTGACACCCTATACACTATTATAAACATAATATATAGTGACTATGACTTCAATAATTTTATGTTTCACATTGAAGAAAAAAAACAAACAGATCCTTTGTTAGTGCCGCTCCCACATAAGTAAATAATTCAAAAACGATGATGCATCATATTTAATGACAGCATCTTTTTTTTCTTAATGGTACACAAAATCTGAAAAATTGATCCTTATCCACTAGGAAACAACTTCTCAGATGGAAATGCCATAATTATTTTACTACATAATATACATAACAAAATATGACTTGCCTCCCATTCCAGGATTTCTGGCTTTGAACAAAAGGAATTTTTGCAATAGTTGCATTTCAACTGAATATCACTCGGAGTTACAAACTGGCCATTTGGAGATGACTGCATACTTAGAGCCTTAAACAAAACAAAGAACAAAATATACTGAGTCTGATATGGATTTTGGAATTTTTATTTATGACAACTGTCAAATATTGACAATGTCCAGAAAACAGTATGTATTTTGCTTAAGTATTTCAATACATAAAATTATATTTCTGAATTTTGTCCTTAAGAAGTATACTACTATATTAAGTATGTCTTATAAAAACTAAAATTCATTTATCACAGGATTACTAATTTTAAAAATACATGAAAAGGGGGGGGGGGGGGGGGAATCACACCAATCCTGACTTTTTTTTCCTCTTTAAGAAAATGTAAAAAAAAAAAAAAGGAAATGTAAGCAGCCCTAGCCAGTTTGGCTCAGTGGACAGAGCGTCAGCCTGCGGACTGAAGGGTCCCAGGTTCGATTCTGGTCAAGGGCATGTACCCCAACAGTCTCTTCTTCTCTCTTCCAATCTCTCTAAAAATCAATGGAAAAATATCCTCGGTTGAGGATTAAATAAAAAAAAAATAAAGTAAAAAAAAAAAACACCAGGAAAAAAAAAAAAAAAACACCAGGAAAATAAAAAAGAAAATGTAAGCAAATAATAGTGAAGTTGTTTAACCAAGTTCTGAATTAGTAAATAAAAATTTAAACCCTAGGCCCTGGCCAGGTAGCTTAGTCGGTTAGAGCATTGTCTGATATGCTAGGGCTGCAGGTTTGATCCCGTCAGGGCATACAGGAATCAACCAATGAATGCATGAATGAGCGGAACAATAAAATCAATGTTTCTCTCTCTCTCTCCCACCCACTTCCTCTCTCTGTCTCTAAAATCAATCAATCAATAAAATTTTTCATTTAAAACCTAGCCCTAACAGGTGACAGAGCTGACCAGTCCCACTTGCACTGCTGCCATCTTGGTCATCCTAAGTCCATCAATGAAAAAATGTCTATGTTACTTTTTTATTATTATTATTGATTTTTAGAGGAAGGGAAAGGGAGGGAAGGAGGGAGAGAGAGATAAGAGAAACATCAATCAGCCGCCTCCAGCATGCCCCCTACCAGGATCAAGCCCAAAACCTAGGTATGTGCCACAACCAGGAATCAAACCAGTGACCTCTAGGTGCAAAGATGACGAGCTCACTAACTGAGCCACACCATTCAGGGCCAGCCTATATTACATTTAAAAGTGCATCATTTCAGCCGAAACCGGTTTGGCTCAGTGGATAGAGTGTCGGTCTGAGGACTGACGGGTCCCAGGTTCAATTCCGGTCAAGGGCATGTACCTTGGTTGCGGGCACATCCCTGGTGGGGGGTGTGCAGGAGGCAGCTGGTCGATGTATCTCTCTCATCGATGTTTCTAGCTCTCTATCCCTCTCCCTTTCTCTCTGTGAAAAATCAATAAAATATATATTTTTTTTAAAAAGTGCATCGTTTCATATACAAAGTTAGAGAAAAAAAGATTTATAGACTGGCACTGATATCAGGAATTTATTTTTATATTTATTTTACAAGTTAAAACCATTTACAGCATAGAATAAGATATAAGGATACATGGGCTTTAAAAGTTTTAATCTAATCTGAGTGAGGGAGTACACTGGTATTTAATTTTCATTCTTTAATACATATTACGTACGTATCTTGTGAATGCAGGAAATAGTTAATACAATTTTTTTCAATGTGGCAGTGGAGAGAAAACCACCTACATCATTTTTATTCTTTTTGTAACCTTTATCATTTTTAAAACTTCTGCGTTGTTCTACACAATTAAAATTTATAAAAATTAAAACATGCAGATTTAAGGCAGTAACTATCAGATGAATAAAATTTTTAAATAAAAACTGCCATTGTCCTTAACTATTTTCAAGAAAATTCAAGTCCATTAAAATTATTTATTCACAACTTTTCTTAAAATATATTTTTCCTCACCCAAGGAAATTTTTTATTGATTTTAGAGAAAAGTGGGAGAAACATCGACCCGTTGCTTCCTGTAGGTATCACAACTGGGATCCAAACAACCTCCTAGATATGTGCCTTGACCGAGAATCGAACCCACAACCTTTTGGAGTACAGGATAAAGCTCAACCAACTGAGCCACTGGTCAGGGCTATTTTTTCAAAATTTAGAATGGAAAACCATCTAATCAAGATATATAGTTCAAAACCTATGATTTGCTTTAAAATAAAAAGAAAGTAAAAAACGCTGCCCTTCTATGTGTCAACCCTAGCACTACTTTTATAGAGTCACAAAGCAATGAGGCTGCCTGCAGGCTTATTTGCATGCATCCCTCAGAAGTCAAAGTCTAAATTCAGTGTTTCTTTAAAATATACAATGTACTATTACATTGGTCTCATCAAATCCTGGGCAATATAAGTTTCCATTAAAAGAAAAAAATAGTTACAACATTTTCCATTAACATTTCAGTTTACCCAACATCAAAAAGGAATAAAGAAAGTTATAACAAGCAGCATGCCAAAGACACTGGCTTTCACTCACCAAATTACTCCTTATTCCTTAACGTCTACTTTATGGACAAGCCAACAAGTCAGAAGCAGTACTTGCCACTCTAAGAGTATCAATGGCTATAATCTCAACTTCCAAAATGAAAGTTTAATTTTGAATATGGTTAATACCTAAGCTCAGATGAGGATATAACTACTAACAAAAATAACTCTCACCCGGCTGAATTCAAAACCACTTCAACTTAAAATGCAATAACTGTTTACTACAACATATATGAGACTGCATTTTCATTTTAAATAAATTAACACAGAGCACAATGCCTGCAACTCAGAACTGTTGATCAAATGAACTCATGATGCACAGCTTTGTGCACTGGTGAGAAATTTTGTGTAATACCCTAAAGTTTTCACAGCAGGTAGTGAACCTATTCCGACCACTTAACTAATGCTAAATCCTCTCTAAACTATCCTTCCTAATCAACAGGCTTAAGTTTGAATACTTCCAGAAATACTATCTTCTGAGACTATCCATATGCCAAAATTTACAATTTTCCAAAATAAAATGACCTTTACATTTAACAAAATGAAAAATGTCTCCCTGAAACTGATCTTGTATTAAAATCCAATCCCCTTTATACCTGCCACATTTTTAATATATGAAGAAAACGTTTATGCTTATTACTTCCAAGCTAAATATACTACCTACGTCCTTCATAAAACAGAATTCCCCAATAAGAATCACATGATGTTATTCAAACCATCTACTAAGAAAATACTACACATCAGACATGGAGCTAAATTTTGGTGTGTTTTTTTCCTACAATGTCTATGTCATAAATACAATTAAAAAGTCAATTAGGCCCTGACCAGTGAGTATAATGGTTAGAGCATCAATCCCAGGCCCTGGTCAGGGCGCCCGAGGCAAATGTAGGAGGCAACCAATCGATGTGTCTCTCACATTGATCTTGATCTTTCTCTCTGCCCCCCACTCCTCCCACCCCTCCGTTCCACTATCTCTTAAAGTCAATGGAAAAAATAGCCTCTGGTGAAGATTAACAAAAAAGTTCTCAGTAGAGAGCTGGGGGCAGCCATGTCTGCTGTGACTCTAGAATCTCAACCTACCAATGTGACCCTCAACAAACTAAAAAGATTGGCCAGCCTTTGTGGCTCAATGGTTGAGCATAAACTTATAAACCAGGAAGTCACGGTTTAATTCCAGGTTTCAGGCTCAACGACCAGTTTGGGGCATGCAGGAGGCAGGCAATCAATGATTCTCTCTCATCATTTATGTTTCTATCTCTCTCTCCTTCTCCCTTCTTCTCTAAAGTAAATAAAAACGTATTTTAAAAAAACTAACTAAAAAATTAGCACATTAAATAAAGACAAAGCATATTACACTGTTTATTTTCTAGGTCTATTTTATTAGGGTAAGGGTTATGCAAAATAAATAACAAACCTGAAATTTAGCCACACAACTGGAATTGCAAAAGTTATACAGTTTTCCATCAGGCATTGTGGCTTGATATTGAGGTAAAGAGTTGCGCTTACAAAAATGGCAAATAATTCCCAAACCTAGGAGAGAAAAGGTACATACATAACTGATTTCTTTAAAAAGTAATAAGTCTTTTTTTAATGTATCTTAATTAGCCTCAGAACAGCTTCTTAATAGAACCTTCTGTAAACTATCCTTTAATTTCCAAAATTATTTATTTATACCTTGAAAAGTACTGTCCTAAAAGAGTCTATTATGTCTCTAAAACACACAATCTCAGTTTTAGATGTTTAGATGGAAAAAGTTTTAGCTAAGAACACAGGCATGGATAGAACTTCATTAACTTAAAAAGTAAAAGAAATATGGAATGATCAAAACATTAATAATTAAAGTTTCCAGTAATATAGTTTAGTGTGATAAAAGTAAAAATTTATGTAATTACCACAAGCACAAGAATCAAGTTAAAGAAAAGTAGTTAGAAAATTAGTCATGTTATTAAAGTTTTTTAACTGCCCAAATCCCTGAAACTTACTTTGTGATTTTGCATATTTTGTCTTGTGACTGTTCATGCAAGCAGTGGAACAGTATGGCTCCATATATCCATTAGGACCTATACACTGAGTCATATCAAAAAACCTGCACTGTGTTCGGCAACCAGTACAAGTGGTCAGTTTTCCATATTTCTAAAATTTGAAACATAAAAAGATAATTAAGAAAACCATAATTTAACTAAAAAAATTACTGTATTTTTTCATTATACCTTTTCTCTCTGCAAAACAATGCTATTAATCTCTAATCGGGGTTAGTGGGTCAGAAATCTTCATCTGGATGCAAGCTGTTAAGTGCAATGCAGCTAAATCAGATTCAAACAAAAGTAATGACCTCAGCTAACTTTCCTTCAAAAATAGTGTTTTCTCTAGTAATTTAACAAAATTCCTACAGAGAGGTAAATAACAATTGAAAAGCAATGGCACAGTGTTTTCTGTTTACAATAAAGACACACTTCTTTGTCCTGTGACAGAAGAAAGTAAATGGACATAAAAATGTAAGCCTTAATAATCAAATGAATACAGTCTTTCAGAGAAAATAATTTGAAGATGTTAAATAGTTATTCTATTGAGCTTCTGAAGTGCAAGCACTTTTGGAATGTCTCTTAAAACTGATTTACCACCTATCTACTACATTTATAACCTTATTCAACCACAATAAAATAAAATTTTTAATTTTTAGATTAAAAAACTTTCAAAATGATTTTTGGCTATTAACTAAAGTTAATAATTAGTTAACAGATAATAATGAAGTCAATCCTTCGGCCAAGGATGAATTATTTGCCAACACTGATATAATTCAGAGAAATGAGATAGAATATATGAAGATAAAGGAGGTACACTTTGAGAACTGCTAGACAAAAGCAATATTGTTGATATATAGTCTTATAAAAATACAGTTTGGATGAACTGGTGTATTTCTATTAAAACATTTACTTGCTAGTCACAATTAGACAACAAAGATGGGGGGAAGCCTTTTAGAGCAACTTTTATCTGATCTCTTCTGAGCAGTTACAGAACTGTCACAATCAGTTAAATCAAATATTATAGATCATGTTGCAAAATTAACTGTATCCACCTTTCCACCTGATGTGGAGATTATCTCACTCATCTGAATACCCAACATAGTCTAGTACAATATGATGATATAAGAAAAAACCAAAATGTTCCACAAATGGTTAAGTAACAGATGTCAGGGCCCTGACAAGGTAGTTCTTGGATGGAGCTTGGACTGTACACCAAAAAGGGTTGCAGGTTTAATTCTCAGACAGGGCATGTATCTAGGTTGCAGATTTCATCCCGTCAGAGCACAGACAGGAGGCAACCAACTGGTGTTTGTCATGTCGATGTTTCTCTCTTTCCTTCCTTCCCTACCCCCTCCCTCCCCTCCCCTCTCTCCTCTCTCTCTCTCTCTCTCTCTCTCTCTCTCTCCTCTCTCTCTCTCTCTCTCTCTTATCTCTCTCTAATAGGAAAAAACATATCCTTGGGTGAGGATTTAAAAAAAAAAAGTAACAAATGTCAGGAAACAGGACAATCAGGCCAAAAATAAAATAAAATGGATAAATTTCACAAGCACAAAAATAGTTTAGACAATAAAGTAATAATTTGGAGGTAAAAACAATAACAAAAACAAGTAAATAACATCAACATCAAAAAAAGAAATAAAAAAAGACTTCCTCAGCATACAATAAATAGAACAGGTATGAGAAAACATAACTCTTGATGTGCCAGGAAGGTATGTTATATTCATTCTGGTACCATCAAATCTAATCCATGCTGCCTATTTCCCATTTACTCAAGTATCTCTTAAAGGAAGCCCTAAGTTTTACTTTTCAAAGTGGAAATCAACTCATTCTTCAATTTCTCATATGCTCCAGAAAGAAATACTTATCAATAACAAAATAATAGTAATAAGATATCAGAAAAGCTGTAAACCTATTAAATCTAATTATTAGCTCTCCCAGTATTTAAAAGGCAACATGTTTTCTTGAGGCCTATATAATAATTTAGATAGTTATACTGGGGGTGGGGGGGATCAAAGAAAACAAATCAAAAATGGAAAATAAAAGAATGTTTAAAATCTGATACCACTTGCCGAAACCGGTTTGGCTCAGTGGATAGAGCGTCGGCCTGCGGACTCAAGGGTCCCAGGTTCGATTCTGGTCAAGGGCATGTACCTTGGTTGCGGGCACATCCCCAGTGGGGAGTGTGCAGGAGGCAGCTGGTCGATGTTTCTCTCTCATCGATGTTTCTAACTCTCTATCCCTCTCCCTCCCTCTGTGTAAGAAATCAATAAAGTATATTTTTTTAAAAAAAACTGATACCACAGTACAAATTACGAATACTAAAAACATCAGGACACCTGTCATTGTATCTCAGGATCACTCCCAGTAGATGTGTGCATAAGACTTCCATGTAACAGCATCTGTGAGCAATTCCTTTACCAATATATTATTCAATAAATGAAGTTCAACTGTCTAATCTAATTTTGGTTTGAATTTTTTTAACTTATTAGAAACATTCTTCAAGTTGACAATGATTTTATTGGCAGAATAGTTGAGTAATTAGTAAGTTTGAAGACGTAATAAAATGAAAGTAGACCAGGTGAAGTGGGTGAAGTAAACAAGGAGCTAATAAGCAAGTGGTCCACACTGACAAAACACTGTTATTCGAAAAGAATGTGAAGTACTATCAGACAGATAGAATCATTAATATTGAAAACATTTCAACAAGGCTACTTTCATAACCACCTCTACTACTTTAAAAACAAAAGGTCCCATTTAATGGAAGAACATCAGCAAAAAAAAGAAATAAAGGTTTATGCCATGTCTCCTCTGCTTCATATATAATAGCCAAAGCCGGCTTAACTCGGTGGATAGAGCCTGTGGACTGAAGGGTCTTGGGTTTGCAAGGGCCTGTCGGTTGCAAGCTCCATCCCTGGCACTGGTCAGGGCCCGGGCGGGAGGCAATCAAATCAATGTGTCTCTCTCTCTGTTTCTCCCCCTTCCTTCTACTCTCTCTAAAATTTGATGGAAAAATATCCTCAGGTGAGGATTAACAAAACAACAAAAAATCATATTTAAATTTCAAGTGTCCTATAAATATGCATTATGTAATTTAAATGAATGAAATTAAATAGAACAAATTCACAAGTAATATATTTAGGCAAAAAAGGGAAATAAACCTACTTAGGGGAAAAGAATGAGGTAGAACTGATTGAAACAAGATATCAGTAAGGTAAATATAATGAGAATTTATAGCAAATTGGCTCACTTTCAGGCTACTGAGAAAAGGTGCCTTACATTTTAATTTTAACCAATTCCACATGAATATCAAAATTAGCAAACATCACAAGATTTTTAAATTTCCCCTAATTTTTCCTTTTACATGTAAGTAATACATTTCATTTAGGACATTTTGACCAAGCAAGTGGGTAACATGGGTAGATGCTCAAGAGATAAAGGTTTCATGTACTTGTTGCTACAAATCTAATCTAGGAAATCGGTACCAAGCTATATCCAGCACAGAACCTACTTCCTAACCACATTCAACTACAACTTAACTTTGCTCCACAGTGTTACATGGAAAAAATGTATTATCTTTACATTCAATAATATCTACTGCAATGTGGCATTCTCCTTCATTTTAATTGGAGGCAACAAACTACAATAGTTTTAACAGAACCTGTAACTTCATCAAAAATAAAAATCCCCAGCTTTTTCCATTATACTGGCAGATAGCTCAATATATTATTACTAGAGACCCAGTGCACAAATACATGCACGGGTGGGGTTCCTAGGCTTGGCCAGTGATCAGGGCCGATTAGAGCCTGCCGGCCAGGGGGAAGGACAGGGGGAGGGACTGTGGGAGGTTGGCTGGCCACAGGGAGGGACCATGGGTGGTTGGCCAGCCAGAGGAGGTTGGCTGTGGGAATGCACTGACCACCAGCGGGCAGCTCCTGCATTGAGCATTTGCCCCCTGGTGGTCAGTGCACATCATAGCAACTGGTCAACCGGTTGTTCTGGTCGTTCCAGTCGTTTGATCTTAACGGTCACTAAGGAATTTATAGATAGATAGATAGATAGATAGATAGATAGATAGATAGACAGACAGACAGATGTTCAATATTACTTCAAAAAACACTGTAGTTATTACCATATCATTTTATTTGTGCATTAATAAAGTATACATCACATTTGAAAATGTTTCAATAACTATTTGGATTAATAAATTCTAGTTGTAATATTCTACTTTATGCATTTAACTGATAAATGGTCTATCCATATTACTAAAGGAGTCAAAAGCACAAAATAGTGAAGAACCCTGATTAGAGCCCTCGCCCGTTTGGCTCAGTGGATAGAGTGTCGGTATGCAGACTAAAGGGTCCCAGGTTCGATTCTGGCCAAGGGCACATGCCCGGGTTGCAGGCTCAATCCTCCCCAGTGGGGGACATGCAGGAAGCAGCCAGTCAATGATTCCCTCTCATCGTTGATGTTTCTATCTCTCTCCCTTCCTCTTTGAAATCAATAAAAATAAATTTTAAAAAAAGAACCCTGATTAGAGTGGTGATAAAACTTCAACATGACATGATACTGCACAAATTTTTACACTAAGTGAAGATTAAAAGATAAATTAAAGTTAAACTTATATGTATTTTAGTCAATAAAATTCTAATATTATCTCTTTATGTTGAAGATGTTCAAACAGAAGAAAAAAGCTTCTAAAAAATTGATAAACTATCATGTTTTACTTTTCTTCATTGTAGTTAGAATTTTTCTATCAAAACTCACATACCCTACTTATAATTTTTAAATTTTTTTCTATTTGACAATGGATGCTAAAAATAGTGGGTGTAATGTCTATTGAGCAACAGAATATTTATAGAATATAATATATACACCAAAAAAAATTAATAAACACAGAGGGAAGAATAGCAATGGTATCCTGGATAAATTCTACCCACATCTCCTTAGCTAAGTGAACCAAGTCAACAGACAGACATCAAGTGCCCCCTGGTGTGATGCACTAAAATGGATGCAATATCACTTATGATGTCCAAAAATGCACGACTTCAATATATTCCTGAGAATATATCAGAAAAGCCCAAATTGAGGAGCACTCTACAAAGCATTGTATAGTATGTAAAAATGTCAAAGTTATGAAAGACTGGAGAACTGTTCCATATTAAAGCATATAGGACTTCCATCCACAGCCATGATGGAGTAACAGAGACTAATGTAACCTCCCACCTTTAACAACTAGGAAACTAGATAGAAGATATGAAACTATGACTTTTTTTAAAAATATATTTTATTGATTTTTTACAGAAAGGAAGGGAGAGGGATAGAGAGCTAGAAACATCAATGAGAGAGAAACATTGAGCAGCTGCCTTCTGCACACCCACCACCAGGGATGTGCCCGCACCCAATGTACATGCCCTTGACCGGAATCGAACCCGGGACCCTTGAGTCCGCAGACCGACGCTCTATCCACTGAGCCAAACCAGTTTCGGCGAAACAATGACTTTTAAAAATTGCACAAAACATAATATGACGTTATACAGAAATTTTTAAAAAATCAAGCTGTAGAAATAGATCTAGAAATGACAAATGCAAATAGTATGCCAAGATATTAAAAGAGCTATTATAAATATGCCAACATAGTTGAGAAATCAGTACAGAAAAACATGAATATAATGAGGCAAGGAATCTACACTAATAAAAGAGAAAGATGCAAATTGACCATACCTTCACGATGCCCACCAGCCAATCAGGAGTATGCAAATTAACCCAACAAAGATGGCATATGCGGGCGCCGAGCGGCCTGGGTGCCGGGAACATCCTCAGGATCCAGGCCACTCTGAGCCTGTAGGGCCACGTGTAGACCCTGAGCGGCCGGGGTCCCAGAACGTCCCCAGCCAAGAGTGGCCTACGGGAGCCAGTGCCAAGCGGTCTGGGTCCTGAGACAAGAGGTTGGGGCGCCAAGCGGGTTGGGTCATGGGACAAGCAACCAGGGGCACTGAGCGCGCTGGGTCCTGGGACAAATGGCCAGGGGACGGGAACTTCCACCCCGTGGCCGCTTGCGCATTCACCTGCACCAAGCGGCCCAGGTCTACGCCCCCAGCCCGGCGGACACAGCAAACACGCAGGCGCCAGACTGGAGGGTGTGCCCCCGGCGGACACAGCGCGCGGCATCCACGGGGTCCACGCCCCCCAGCCTGGTGGACAAAGCGAACGTGGGGCCGCCGGGCTTGGGGGCCGGGGACACGCCCCTAGCCCAGTGGACACAAAGCAGGGGGTCCTCTGCACATGGGCTGCAGAGGAAACACCTTTTTTTTCTTTTCTTTTTTAAATATATTGTATTGATTTTTTTACAGAGAAGAGGGGAGAGGGAAAGACTGTCAGAAACATCGATGAGAGAGAAACATCGATCAGCTGCCTCCTGCACACTCCCCACTGGGGCTGTTCCCCCAACCAAGGTACATGCCCTTAACAGGAATCAAACCTGACACCCTTCAGTCTGCAGGCCGATGCTCTATCCACTGAGCCAAACCAGTTCGAGCGTAAACACCTTTTCTGACTGCTCACTGGCTAAGCTCCCTGTACACCGCTACTTGCAGTGTTCTTGGTAACTTGGGTAATAAGAATCTAAGAAGGTGATCTAGGGTTTTTCCACCACACTCCCGGAGGAAAAAACGAAGGTCCGCTGCTGGAGGGGCTAAGGAATGTCATATCCTGCCCTAGCTGGTTTGGCTCAGTGGATAGAGCCTTGGCCTGCTGATTGCAGGGTCCGGGTTTGATTCTGATTAAGGGCATGTACCTAGGTTACAGGCTCCACCCTGGCCAGGGCTCATGCAGGAGTCAACCAATCAAAGTGTCCCTCTCACAATGATGTTTCTCTCTGTCTGTCCCTCTCTCTCTCTTTCACAGTCTCTAAAAATCAATGGAAACAGCTGAAACCGGTTTGGCTCAGTGGATAGAGCGTCGGTCTGCGGACTGGAAGGTCCCAGGTTCGATTCCGGTCAAGGGCATGTACATTGGTTGCGGGCACATCCCCCGGTGGGGGGAGTGCAGGAGGCAGCTGGTCGATGTCTCTCTCATCAATGTTTCTAGCTCTCTATCCCTCTCCCTTCCTCTCTGTGAAAAATCAATAAAATATATTAAAAATCAATGGAAACATATCCTCAGGTGAGGATAAAAAAAGAAAGAAATGTCATATCCTATGAAAGACACATCTTGAAAATGTCTAAAGAAAGTAGTCATTTTTTCATGGTGAAGGGACTGGAGTCCGTGTTGATGAAAACACCTTGGCGGCTGCGCTGGCTGGCAGTGGCTGCAGCAGCAGGGTGATCGGGCTGACGCCTTCCCCTGATCACCCGGGTTGCCTCCCGCAGAGGGAGGCCAGACTGTGGCTTAGGACATCCCCTGAGAACTCCCAGTCTGTGAGAGGGGGCAGGCTGGGCTTGAGGGGGACGCTGCCCCCCCCCCACAGTGCATGAATTTCATGCACCGGGACCCTAGTAGAATAGATAAAAAAGACCCAAATGGAACTTCTATAGATAACAAATACAAGATCTGAGATGAAAAATATACTGTATTTTATTTGATTAAGTTTATTTCATTAAAGATCAGTAAAATCAAAGATACAATAATAGAAACTCTCCAAAATGAAGGAAAAAGAAACACAGTGATTATAAGAAAATAGCAGAAACTCTAATAATATATCTGGGATTGGAGTCTCAAAGAAATGGAGGAGGAAAAAGACAAAAAATTTTTTGATCAAATAGCCTATAACCCTGGATTACACGGATCCCAGACAAGTAATCTTTTTTTTTCCACTTACTATAAGGGACATTAATAGACAAAATTTGAATAAGGTCTATAGATTAATCAGATAGCAGTATTATATCAAAATAAAATTCCTTATTTTGATCATTGTACTACAGTTATAATTATATCTACTTGTATGCATTTATTATTCATGTGCTAATTTATTCATCTGGATTAATGGGAATATAGATTTCAAAATTATGTATTTAAAAGGGTTTTATTTATCTTTCAAGCATGCACTAAATAGAGGGGCTTTGATATCCTATAAATAAATTCCTATTGTAGACAAGGTACTGTGCATTTAAAAAGTGTATCTGCTAATAGCAACATAAATACCTAAAAGCAAATGATCTTATCAAACAGAAAATACATGTAAAATTTAATGAAATAAGAAAGGTTGTGTATGTTATAGAGATAAAATAAGAAAACAATCATTTGATATATTTTAAGTGCACAAATTTTAACACACAGGCATATCTTCTTTTATTGTGATTCACAGATACTGAGTTTTTTACAAATTGAAGACCCTCCACCAGCAAAAGGATCACTGAAGGCTCAGATGATGGTTAGCACATTTTAGCAAGAAATAATTTAATTAAGGCATGTACATTCTTTTTAGACATAATGCTATTGTATACTTAATAGACTACAGTGCACTGTAAACACTATTTTTATGTGCAGTGGGAAATAAAAAGTTCTTGTGACATAGTTTACTAAGATATTCACTTCCTTGAGGTGGTCAAGAACTGAAGCTCAGTATGTCCGAAGTGTGCCAGCACTCAAGAAATCACAGGGCTGTTCAGATATACCATCACAACAGTAACAGTAGCATGAAACTGTCAGGCCTTAACACCTGCTACATTCCTACTTACCTCAGGCTGCATCAAGAAAGAGTCTTGCATGTGATCTCGAACCTCCTTCAGAAAGCTTGGATGGCTACCTACCTAAAAAGAGATTTTCAAACACTTTATAAAAACATATAAAGAAAGGCAAGTAGATGGAAAAGTAAATAAGCAAGCTGCAAAAGTTTATTCTTAATTACCTGTTCTGTGACTTACAAACTCATTCCAACTTTTAAAAATGCCTATCTGTTATAGCCCCAGTGCCACTGCCCAACTTAAACAATTATTATTAAATAGAGGCCCGGTGCACGAAATTCATGCACTCAGGGGTGGGGTTGTGGGCAGGGGTTCCTCAGCCCGGCCTGTGCCCCCTTGCAGTCCAGGAGGTGGATGTCCGACTGATGGCTTAGGCCCGCTCCCCATGGGAGAGGCTCCTGCCACCACCACTGCACTTGCCAGCAGTGAGCCCAGCTCAGGGCTCTGGCTGAGCAGCGTTCCCCCTGTGGAAACACACTGACCACCAGGGGGGCAGCTCCTGCGTTGTCTGCCCCCTAGTGGTCAGTGCGTGTCATAGCGACAGGTCATTTCGCTGTTCAGTAGATTTGCACATTAGTCTTTTATTTTATAGAATAATTTGAATTACCCTATATTTAAAAATCACTTAATTATAAAACAATAATTTAATGGCATAAGGAATTAAAAATTGTCTTAAATTTGACCTGATCTAAACAGACTGTGTAAAACATCACTTATTTCTCTTACATGACAAGATCTCATTAAAGTCTATTAATTCTTATAATGGTATCTCAACATATTCTAAATTAAATGATTTGGAAGTTATGCAATTACAATTTTCATCATCTGCAAATGGTTTTGGAAATTCATTTTAAAGCACATATGATAGCTTCCAGCACATAAGAATTTACATCCTTAGTCTCTGCAGAAAGTCAAGATACTCTGAAGAAAACGAAAATAACTGAAAAGTGTTAAGCATTTAACATAGTCTCCAGTGCCAGCATCTAGATTAATTACCTGTATCAGTATACTCCAAAAACTAATTGAGCAATGGGGACATAGATAAAAATTGCAGCCCTGTTCAATGTTAAATATAAGGATCAAAGGGGAAGGAGAGGGCAAGGACAAGAAAAGATCACCGTACAATTTTAAAGACATTCATTAGAGTGTCTTGGGTTATGGTCTCCAAATATACCTGATGGTGTTTCTTTATCAGTAACAACATATGCATGGATCCCTATTAATTTACTTGTAAGTTATTAACATTTAGTATGGGAATTATAAAAAACAAATGAACATAATATTTAAAAAATCAAAGATGAAACAATATTTTAAAATAACTTTTATTTTATTTAATGAAAAATGAAGAATATTTTTTGTCCACTAGAGTGGAACAATTTGGTGTCAGTGGAGAATCTGTGGGGAGCAGCAACAAGATAGTCCAGCAAGAAGATACTCCTCCCAGTCAGGGTGGAATCCCTAAACCCACCCAGCATAACAAGAATACCCTCCCCTTCCACTGGTGTCAACAGAGATGAAATGGAGAGCCTGGGCTTCTACCTCCACTTGGCAATAATGAGGTGGCACATTCCTCCCCCTGGCAGAGCAGTGTCAAAGAAATACAGCTAAAACGGAGGTTTAATTACGAACCACAGTATAATAATACCCCAAATGTCTAGGCTGCAATTTAAAAACTCACTTATCCTACCAAAACCCAGGAAAACAACAGTGTAAATGTACAGAGACAATCAATAGATGCTAACACTGAAAGCACAGCGATGTTAGAATGAACTGACAAACAGGCAGCCATGACAAAATTGCTATAAGAAACTAAAGCCATCATCTCGGAACATGGCGGCGGGAAGGGAGTGAGCAGTCTGCGCGGCCCCGCACCCGCAGGAGGAAATAGAGGGAGCAGCTGAAACGAGAGGATTCCAGCCCGAATTGGCGAAGGAGAAGCGGCTGGTGAGACAGTTTGCAGCTGGGAAGGGCAGAGATCTCCTGGAAAAAGGTAAAACGAGGTTCTGGGCATTAGAATCTGCCGGATCTCTAAACCCAGAAGGTCAGGGGAAAACTACACGGCGCCAAGCCGCGTCCCTGAGGACAGGCAAAGTGTCTGAACTTGAGAAAAAGGGTCCACGGGACTGCGGGAGGTAATAGATTTTAGACCTTGGAGTCTGATTTGAGATCTGAGCTCAGAGGCAGCCCTGAAGAGCTAACTGCCCGACCGCGCAGTGCCGGCAAGAGAGGAGATTGCAAAGACGCGGTCCCGCTTCGCGCCGGGGCCTGCGTCTTTCTCCACTGAACCTAGTTCATAGGACCTCTCGGATACAGACACCTACCCGTGCTGAGGTGCAGGAGAAGGGTAGGAGCTGTGGAACCTGGGGAGAGTGAGCAGAGGTGGAAGCGTGTCTGGGGCTGAGTCACATCGGATCCCCGGTTGCCATTTTCTCCTAAGAGATAACCCCTCCCTCCAGTCTCCAGGCAACCATTATAGCCACATCCAGATACCACTCTGATTAACACTATAGGATTTGAATACTCCCTGAGGCCATAGGTACCGCCCAAAAGAAAAACCTTTAGTATCTATTAAGCAGTTACACTACCAGAGCTCCTCAGAGTGCTTCAGTGTGCCTCGCTGGCAAACTTACCGAGGGTGCTCCTCTGAGCTGCCACTGGGAGTAAGCACCTATCCACCACAGGTACAGCATTAAAAACTGAGTCTGCCCACCCCACAACTACAGAACTCTGGGCAACACAGTCACGCCTTTCCAGAGTGCAGGCCCCCCGAGCCACATCACCCCGACAGACGGTTCCTTGGAGCCACTGTGAGTCCCCACTGGGCAAGCGTAATTTCAATTTAGGGTGCAAGACAGAAAAATTGGAATACTACCCTCCACGACTGCTGACCTCTAGACACTGCAGTTGTGCCTCTCAAACTCGCAGGCCTACATCAAGAGAACCCAAATAGTTCAAGTAGGGAACTACACTAGATTACCAAGCCCAGGAGAACTGAGAGATTACATCAGTAGCACCATCACCAAAAGAACCTGGGTAGCAAAGCAATTGAAACTACAATCAAAACATTACAGGAAAACATGGGGAGACAGAAAGGAAATTCTCAAAGGAAGGAACAGGAAGAATCACCAGAAAGGGAGTTAAATGAACTTGAGGCTAGCAGCTTAACAGAAAAAGAATTCAGAGTATTCGTTATAAGGATGTTTAAACGGATGGATGACAAATACACACAACTCAATGAGAACTATAAGGAGCTGAATGAAAACGTCACCAACATGAAAAGAAACCAAGAGGAGATGAAGAACGACATAGCTGCAATAAAGAACACAATGGAAGGCTTAAAGAGTAGAGTAGAAGAGGCTGAGGACCGCATCAGCGAATTAGAGGACAAGGTAGGAAAAAACACACAAACTCAGCAGCAACTGGAAAGAAGACTTAAAAAGCAAGAGGAGAGCCTAAGGGAGCTTTGGGACGACAAAAAACGAAACAATATTCGAATAATGGGGATAAAAGAAGGAGAGGAAGAGAAGCAAGGACTAGAAAACCTGTTGGAAGAAATAATGACAGAAAATTTCCCTGATATTGACAAGAAAAAAACTATTCAAGTCCAAGAAGCATTCAGAGTCCCAAACAAGTTGAACCCAAAAAGACCGACATCAAGACACATCATAATTAAATTGACGAACACCAACGACAAAGCAAGAATCTTCAAGGCTGCAAGAGAGAGACAGAAAGTTACCTACAAGGGATCTCCTATCAGAATATCAACTGATTTCTCAACAGAAACACACCAGGCCAGAAAGGAATAGACTGAAATATACAAAGTGATGCAAAACAAGGGACTGAATCCAAGAATACTATATCCAGCAAGGCTATCGATCAAAATTGAAGGTGGAATCAGAAACTTCACAGACAAAAAAGGGCTAAGAGAGTTCATCACTACCAAGCCGGCAATGAAAGAAATGCTAAAGGGGCTGCTGTAAAAAGAAGATAGAGAAAGGCAAGAAGAAACATAAACACTAAGGAAAAATATGTCAACAAACAGGTACTTATCAATAATAACATTAAACGTAAATGGATTAAATGCACCAATCAAAAGACATAGGGTAGCTGAATGGATAAGAAAACATGACCCATATATTTGCTGTCTACAAGAGACCCACCTTAGAGCAAAAGATTCACACAGACTGAGAGTGAAAGGGTGGAAAAACATTTTTCAGGCAAATGGAAAGGAGAAAAAAGCTGGGGTTGCGATACTTATATCAGATAAAATAGACCTCAAAGTAAAGGCCATAATAAGAGATAAGGAAGGCCACTACATAATACTAAAGGGAGCAATCCAGCAAGAAGATATAACTCTGGTAAACATTTATGCACCCAATGCAGGAGCGCCCAAATACATAAAAAATCTCCTGGAAGATATCAAGGGAGAGATCGACACCAATACAATCATAGTAGGGGACTTTAATACACCACTGACATCAATGGATAAATCCTCTGGACAAAAAATCAGCAAAGGAACAGCAATTCTAAATGACACACTAGATCAGATGGACCTAATTGACATCTTCAGAGTATTTCACCCCAAAGCCATGGAATATACATTCTTCTCAAGTGCACATGGGACATTCTCAAAAATAGACCACATTTTGGGTAACAAGCAAAGTCTCCCCAAATTCAAAAAGATAGAAATCATATCAAGCATTTTCTCAGACCATAATGGCATAATATTAGAAATAAACTACAATAAAAACATTCCTAAAAATTCAAACACTTGGAAACTGAATAGCATGCTACTAAACAATGATAGGGTTATCAATGAGATCAAAGAAGAAATTAAAAACATCCTGGAAATGAATGACAATGAAAACACAACATTGCAAATCCTATGGGACACAATGAAAGCAGTCCTGAGACGGAAGTGGATAGCTCTACAGTCCTATCTCAAAAAAACAAGAAAAAATGGTAATAGATTATCTAACTCAACAACTCAAAGAATTAGAAAGGGAGCAACAAGAAAAGCCCACAGTGAGCAGAAGAAAGGAAATAATAAAGATCAGAGCAGAAATGAATGACATAGAGACCAAAAAAACAATACACAAGATCAACAAAACCAAGAGCTGGTTCTTTGAAAGGATAAACAAGATTGATGAACCTCTAGCCAGGCTCACCAAGAAGCAAAGAGAGAGGACCCAAATAAACAAAATCAGAAATGAAAGAGGTGAAATAACAACAGACCCCACAGAAATACAAAGGATTGTCAAAAAATACTATGAACAACTCTATTCCAACAAACTAGAAAACCTGGAGGAAATGGACACATTCCTAGAAAAACACAACCTTCCAAAACTTACTCAGGAAGAGACTAAAAATCTCAATAGGTTGATAACTATGGAAGAAATTGAAGCAGTCATCAAAAAATTTCCAGCAAACAAAAGTCCAGGGCCAGACGGGTTCACAGGGGAGTTTTACAAAACATTCAAGGAAGAGCTAAAACCTATCCTCCTCAGACTATTCCAGAAAATTCAAGAAGAAGGAACACTCCCAAGCTCCTTCTATGAAGCCAGCATCACCCTAATACCAAAACCAGATAAAGATAACACAATGAAAGAGAATTACAGGCCAATATCCCTCATGAACATAGATGCCAAAATCCTCAACAAAATTCTAGCAAATCGAATACAGCAGTACATTAGAAAGCTCATACACCATGACCAAGTAGGATTTATCCCTGGGATGCAAGGATGGTACAATATTCGCAAATCAATAAATGTCATACATCACATAAACACATTGAGAGATAAAAACCATATAGTCATATCAATTGATGCAGAAAAAGCATATGACAAAATCCAACACCCTTTCTTGATAAAAACTCTCAGCAAGATGGGAATAGATGGATCATACCTCAACATAATAAAAGCCATATATGACAAACCCACAGCCAACATCATACTCAATGGGCAAAAACTAAAACCATTTCCCCTAAGAACAGGAACAAGACAGGGATGCCCACTCTCACCACTCCTATTCAACATAGTGTTGGAAATACTAGCCATTGCAATCAGACAAGAAGAAGAAATAAAAGGCATCCTAATTGGAAAAGAAGAAGTAAAACTGTCCTTATTTGCAGATGACATGATACTGTACATAGAAAACCCTAAAGACTCCATCAAAAAATTATTAGACTTAATAAATGAATTTGGCAGAGTAGCAGGATACAAAATAAATGCTAAGAAATCTATGGCATTTATATACACCAATAATGATCTTACAGAAAGAGAGACTAAAAAAGCAATCCCATTTACCATCACACCAAAAAAATTAAGATACCTAGGAATAAACTTAACTAAGGAGGTAAAAGACCTATACACGAAAAACTATACAACACTGAAAAAACAGATAGAGGAAGACATAAACAGATGGAGGAACATACCATGTTCATGGATTGGTAGAATCAACATCATCAAAATGTCCATACTACCCAAGCAATCTATACTTTCAATGCACTTCCCATTAAAATTCCAATGGCATACTTCACAGACCTAGAACGAACTTTTCAAAAATTCATCTGGAATAAAAAAAGACCCCGAATAGCTACAGCAATCCTGAGAAAGAAGAATAAAGTAGGAGGGATCTCAATACCAGATTTCAAGCTATATTACAAAGCCACTGTTCTCAAAACTGCCTGGTATTGGCACAAGAACAGACATATAGACCAATGGAATAGAATAGAGAACCCAGAAATCGATCCAAATCGCTATGCTCAATTAATATTTGATAAAGGAGGCATGAACATACAATGGAGTCAAGACAGTCTCTTCAATAAATGGTGTTGGGAAAATTGGACAGATACATGCAAAAAAATGAAACTAGACCACCAACTTACACCATACACAAAAATAAACTCAAAATGGATCAAGGACTTAAACATAAGACAGGAAACCATAAAAATACTAGAGGAAACTACAGGCAGAAAAATCTCTGACATATGCCAAAAGAACTTCTTCACTGATACTGCTCCTAGGGCAATGAAAGCTAAAGAGAAAATAAACAAATGGGATTACATCAAAATAAAAAGCTTTTGCACAGCAACAGAAACCATCAATAAAACAACAAGAAAGCCCAATGCATGGGAGAACATATTTGCCAATGATGTCAACGATAAGGGTTTAATCTCCAACATTTACAGGGAACTCATGCAACTTAACAAAAAGAAGATAAACAACCCAATCAAAAAATGGGCAACTGATCTAAATAGAAACTTTTCGAAAGAAGACAGAAGGAAGGCCAAGAAACATATGAAAACCTGCTCTAAATCACTAATCATCAGAGAGATGCAAATCAAAACAACAATGCGGTACCATCTCACACCTGTCAGAATGGCCATTATCAACAAGTCAACAAATGACAAGTGCTGGTGAGGATGCGGAGAAAAAGGAACCCTCGTACACTGCTGGTGGGAATGCAGACTGGTGCAGCCACTGTGGAGAACAGTATGGAGTTTCCTTAAAAAACTAAAAATAGAACTCCCATTTGACCCAGTGATCCCTCTTCTAGGAATATATCCTAAGAAACTGGAAACATCAATCAGAAAGGATGTATGCACCCGTATGTTCATAGCAGCACAATTCACCATAGCTAAGATTTGGAAACAGCCTAAGTGCCCATCAGCAGATGAATGGATTAAAACACTGTGGTACATCTACACAATGGAGTACTACGCTGCGGTAAAAAAGAAGGAGCTCTTACCATTTGCAACATTATGGATGGAGATGGAGAACATAATGCTTAGTGAAATAAGCCAGGCAGAGAAAGATAAATATCACATGATCTCACTCATTTGTGGAATATAAGGAACAACATAAACTGATGGGGGGAAAAAATAGATCCAGAAACAGAGAAACATCAATCAGAATGTCAAACCTCAGGGAAGAAATTGTGAGGTAACCAGAAACCCAAGAATGCACGAGAACACCTTTCCAGCCATGCTATCAATCATCAGATGTAAGGTAATTTTACCCGGGACAAGAGGGTAAGTATTTTGGACTTATGCTCCTGACTCTTCATGGGTAAGACCACTCATATAGGCTGATCCCCTGACTAATGTAGTCACCAATAATACCAAACACCTTGGTTATCCAGGAGGTAGATGAGGGGCGGGGGGGGGGGGGGGGGGGGGAGTATAAATACACAGGGGTCTCCACCCAGCTTCCCTTTTGTATAACACAAAATCAAAACAATGCCCCTTTGCGTGTAAAATTAAAGAGAGGTTTCTGGCTTGTGTGGACACCAAAGAAAGGGTGTCACTACTATCACTACTTGCCCGTGGTAGAAGTGCAGAAAATGTAACCAAGACCTTGTCTATACAAAAAGAAATAGACAGCCAGTTTGAAAGGGTATTGCCATGGACTAGAACAAAGAATATCCTTACATGATATTATTCTACACTGTCATTAAAAATTTTCCCAGACTTGGATCACCCCCATTACATATAATAATTCCTCACACCCATGGGGGGGGGTGGGATATCTAGAGATGTGTTACGTTTGGAGACAAACGTAACACATCTCTAGATATTTTAGAATTACAACAGCATATTATATAATTACCCCAAACAAACTTACAAACTAATTCTTTGAATGTCTGGCAGCAATTTAAAAAGGACATGAAAGGGTTTAATCCCTTCCACTATGTAGAGGGCCCCCTGGGAAGGCACCTGAGCATTCTAAATTGGCCCCTCTTGCCCTTTTAGCCAAGAGGGACCTGCTTCTCACAATCCAATTGTCCACAGCTGTTGCCTGAGCTTCTGTTCATGCCAAGGGTGAAACCTCATGATGGCTGGTACCATGGATGTGTCTCTCGCCCAGTGGGGTGAACTGGGCCTCCTTGGAGAAGAAACCTGGGTTCCACAAGATATGTGATCAGTGCTGGGACCCTGCCAGCAGGCGAGGGGATCCCAAGACAGGTGCTGGGCGCGGAGGCCATGGGGGCATAGGCGACCAAGGAGACAGAACTAAACCTCACATCACCCTGCTTGGCTCCAGAGAATGGCTGGTTAGTCAAAGACGGGGAAGATTCCTCAGGGAAGGAACAACCTAAGACAGGCACAGTCGCACAGGAGCCATCAGGAGAGAACTTGGGGGTCAACAGAGGTGGGGCACAGACCTTCACCCCCCCAAGTTTGCAGGGGCCTGAACCCTCACCCCTGCTGAAGGAGATCTCCTGCCCCCATGGCTGCTCAGCTTCACATGCCCAGCTCAAATCGGGACCCAGGTAACAGAGACTTGGCCGACAGCAGATGCCCTCTCACCGCAACAAGACTTGATGGAGATGTCTTGCACCCATGATCCGGGGAACTGGGGTCTAGGATATCTAAATCCAGCCTAGCACCAGGAATGCTCAGGGCCTACTCAAGAAGGCAAATAATCCTCTCCACTAATAATTACAGGGTAAAACAAGATGGTTGTTAGAGTATTAAATTTGACAGTAAAATAGTAGTCAAGTTTTCAGACTAATTTAAATTGGCGCATCAAAATAAGCAAATACTCTAGAAAAATCGATTGTACTGGACAAAAAAGCTGTTACTAAAGTGTTAACTAAAATTTTTATTGGTAGTTCATCTCATGGTAAAATTGCATAACATATAATGAACCTAAAGCAGTCACATTTTAGTGCAAAAAAGTAAAATTTAAAAGCTATCAAGATTACAGCATAAAATTTCCAAAAGCCTCCCAATATTTAAACCAAAAAAGGGGGGATAGTAGAAGAATATCATGTAAGGAAAAATATCCTGCAAATAAATTACATCTAGAAAATTTTTACTTTAGAAAATTAACTTTCATTTGTAATGCTAACAGCAAGTCACCCAGGTAAAACATACATGGTGTCAAAACAAGCCAAAGGAAAATCATTTGGGCAAAAAAATGAAAAAGGATCGCAAGTCAAATTTATAGAAAATATTCCTTTATTAACTTTTGGTCGAGAATATGTTTGTATATTTTCAGAAAACAACTCCGAGACATGTGGATTCCTGCAACAGAGAGGAATTGACAGGAGTGCTCCAGCCATGAAGTCAGAAGAGAAACAGTCCAGAGATGGAAGACGCTGACGATGCCTTGCCATACTAGCAGTCAGCAGATATGCGTCACTGCAGATTGCCCAGGACCAAACCAGAGAGGGTCGGACCTGCAATACCACCATTTGTCCACCATCCAGAACTGAAATATCATTGCTGTTATGAACACATTAACAACTGCTGGACATAGAAACCGGGACTCAAAAGAACTGTTGGCCCAGAAGGAAACTCACTACAGACTGATTCATTTGCCTCTCAGCATAACCATTATTGCTTGTCTCATTTTCAGTCCCTATAAGTGTGTTCCTAGTATCACATGAGCTCACTCATCTAGGGGAAATGATGAACAACATAGACTGAAGAACAAGAACAGCAATGATCAGACTGTCAGACCTCAGAGGGAAAGTAGGAGAGGGTGGGGACAAGGGAGATAGATCAACCAAAGGACTTGTGTGCTTGCATATGAGCCTAACCAATGATCACGGACAACAGGGGGAGGGGGGCTTGCGTGTGGGGGGGATTGGGAAGGGAACGGGGGGAGTGGGTTGATGACAAATATGTGATACCTTAATCAATAAAGTAATTTAAAAAAAAAAAAGAAACTAAAGCCACTTAATGAATAGAGATTCTTACTTTTTTTAAAAAAATAGAAGATAGAAGAAAAACCAAATGGAAATTCTAAAACTGAAAAGAAAAAAAAAAAAAAAAAAACACCTGTAATAGAAATTTAAAACAAAATCAGGCCCTGGCTGGTGTGGCTCAGTTGGTTAAGCATCATCCCATGCACCAAGAGGTCGCTGGTTTGATTTCCAGTCAAGGCACATTTCCAGATTTCAGGCTCGATCCCCAATAGGGGGCATGAAGGAGGCAGCCCACTGATGTTTATTTCTCTCTCCTTCTCCCTTCCTCTTTCTCTCTCTAAAATCAATAAAAAAAATATTTTTAAAATTATTAATACTGCCCAGCCGTGTTGGCTCAGTAGTTGAGTATCAACCTATGAACCAGGAGGTCATGGTTAGATTCCTGGTCAGGGCACATGCCCGAGCTGCAGGCTCAATCCCCAAACATGAAGGAGGCAGCCAATCTATAGATTCTCTCTCATCATTGATGTTTCTATCTCTCTCTTCTTCTTCCTTCCTCTCTGAAATCAATTAAAAAATATTTTAAAAGTATCAATACTTAGGTATGTCAAAAAGAACACAGGAGCCAAGTGAAAGTACTCTCAATGGCCAAAGCTAGAAAATTATACAACAAATTAAACGAAGCAGTACTAAATTATAACCCAAAGTATAAAATAAATATCCATAAGTCCCTACTCATATTAATAAATGATTGAATAAATTAATAAATGTATAAGAGATAAATTTCCTATGCAGAAAAATTCCAGGTATCTGTATATACCCCCACTAAAGGAGAGACTGACTCATTCCAAAGAGTACAATATGGAAATGGAAAGCGGAGGAGCTTCACAATGGAGAATTCTGACAAACATTACTTCAGCAAGGTGAAAATGTTGCAAATTAGGCAAAAAACAGTAACCCACAAACAGAAGAAACGGAGCAAACCCTAGAAGGGATTAAACCAAAACAAATCACAGTAAAATTTCTTTAAAATTTCTGAATAAAATTAAAAATTAAATAAAAAATAAAGACATCCCTGGCCAATGTGTCTCATTGGTTAGAGTATCAGCCCAAGCACCAAAGAGTCACAGGTTCGATTCCCAGTCAAGAGCACCTGCCTGAGTTATGAGTTTGCACCCTGACCTGTGGTGGATGCACATGCAGGAGACAACCAGTAGATGTGTCTCTCTCACATCGATGTTTCTCTCCCTCTTCCTCCCCCCTCTGTTTCAGTCTCTCTGAAAAGCAATGGGAAAAATATCCTCTGGTGAGAATTAACAAAAATAAAATTTAAAAATTACGACAAAAATAACTCTGAAACCAGCAAAAGAAATGGAGAAATACAATTGAAATTACAGCATATGGAAACAGAAAACTTTTAAATAGACCCTCTACTCTATCCAAACACCTCAGAAAAAAAATGTGGCACTAACCCACCAACACCAGCAAAGGCCAAGTGGAGGCCTAGACTTGTACCTTAGCCTGGCTTCAATGTGATGCTCCCGCATTCAGCCAAGTTGATGGTAGAAAAAGCCAAGTAAGGAGCCTGAATCCATGAGGAAGGGATAAGGGCGCTACCAACCACTCCCTACCTCTCAAGTTGAGAATTCAGAGACAGGACTTTCACCAACAACTAGCAGTAACAAGGCCAAAATTAAAAGTATAGAGAATGAGGGCAGGAAGAGATTAACCAAAGAACTTATGTGCATATATGTATATATGCATTATCTATGGACATAGACAATAGAGTGGTGAAGGCCTGAGGCGGAGTAGGAACAAGTTGGAAGGGAACAATGAGGGAATAAACGAGGGATATCTGCAAAAACTAAAAAAAAGAATGAAGAAAAGTGAACAAAGCCTAAGGGACCTGTGGGATAGACATATGCATAATGAAAGGCCCAGAAGAAAAGTAGAACAGGGCAGAAAAGATTATTTGTAGAAATAATGGCTAAAAACTTCAACAATTTGATAATTAACACAAATCTACAAAACTAAAAATCACAGTTACAAGTAGGATAAACTCAAAAGAGACACATTATAATCAAACTGTTGAAAGACAATCTTGAGAGCAGCAGGTACCAGGAATTCTCAGCCAATTTCTCACTAGGAACCATGGAGGCCAAAAGGCAGTAACACAACATCATGTGAAATGCTGAAAGAAAACAACGTTCACATAAGAATATTAATCCAGCAAAACTATTATTCAAACATGAAGGAGAAAAAAAAAACATACCCAAGTAAAATGTGAGGGAATTCTTACCACTAGACCTATCCTACAAGAAATACCAGTCAAAAATATATGCTGAAATGAAAGGAAACTACACAGTAACTAGAAAGAATAAAAATCTATATATAAATAACTATATGGGCAAATAAAAACCAACTAGTATTATTATATTTTTGGTTTGTAAGTCCACTTTTTATTTCCTACATGATTAAAGACAAACACACAAAAATAATGGTAAATCTCTAATACGCATATAATGCTTAAATTTTAATTTGTAATTAAAATGTAATTTATTATGACATAAAAGAGGATGGGGCCATATAGGAACAGTTTTTTGTGTTTGTTTGTTTGTTTTGGGGGGGGTTGTTGTTGTTATTAATCCTCACCTGAGGATTAATTTTTCATTGATGTTTTAGGGCGGGGGGGGGGGGGGGGGACCATCAATGTGAAAGAGACACATCATTTGGTTGTCTCAAGAACATGCCTCCACCAGGGCTGGGGATCCAACCTTGACTGGGAAGTGAGCCCCTGACTCTTCAGTACTCGGGGCAACGCTCTAATATACACTAAAAGAAATAAAGAATAATTTACAGGGATTCAGCAGTAGATTAGAGGATTCCAAGAATCAAATCAACAATATGAAATTGAGAAAGAAAAAAAAAAAAAAGAAATTGAGGAAGCAAAAAACGCCCAATCAGAAGAGAAAAAAAAAAAAAAGAATCCAAAAATAAGAAGATAATTTAAGGAGTCTCTACAACAAATTGAAATATACCACCATTCGTATCATGGGGGGGCTGGAAGGAGGAGAGAGAAGAGGAGGAAGAGGAGGAGGAGGAGAAGGAGAAGAAGGAGGACAAAGAGGGAGACAGAAGAGAAAAAAATTAAAAACATGAACAATAAAATGGCAATAAATACATAACTATCAACAATTGAGTCTAAAAATCAAAATAAATGAACAAGGAATCTAAGGAACAAAATAAACTGATGAATAAAATAGAACCAGAGGCACAGAAACATAGAACTGACTTGACAAATATCAGAGGAAAGAGCGGAGGTGGCAGGAAGAGTTTAATCAAAGAACTTGTGTGTGTGTGTGTGTGTGTGTGTGTGTGTGTGAATGCATTACCTATGGACACAGACAATAGGGTGGTGAAGGCCTGGAGAGGAGTAGGAATGAGTTGGAGGGGAACAATGGGGGAATTAAAGAGGGATATCTGTAATACCCTCAACAATAAAGATCTTTAAAAAAAAAAAAAGGTATAATTATAAACATATATGCACCTAATAGCAGAGTCCCAAAATATACTAAGAAAACATTGACAAAGAGTAAAATAACAGAGTGGTTATTGAATAACCACTTTCAATAATGGGTAGACCATTCAACTATGTAGCAGGATACAAAATTAATGCCAAGAAGTCTATGGCATTTCTATACACCAATAGTGAAGTTACAAAAAGAGAAACTAAAAAAGGAATCCCATTTACCATCACACCAAAAAAATTAAGATACCTAGGAATAAACTTACTAAAGACGTAAAGACCTATACGCGGAAAACTACAGGACACTGAAAAAAAAGACAAAGGAAGACATAAACAGATGGAAGAACATACCGTGTTCATGGATTGGTAGACTCAACATCATAAAAATGTCCAAACTACCCAAAGCAATCTATAAATTCAATGCACTCCCCATTAACATACCAACGGCATATTTCACAGACCTAGAACGAACTTTCGAAAAACTCATCTGGAATAAAAAAAGACCCCGAATAGCTACAGCAACCCTGAGAAAGAAGAACAAAGTAGGTGGGATCTCAATACCAGATATCAAGCTGTATTACAAAGCCACTGTTCTCAAAACTGCCTGATACTGGCACAAGAACAGACATACAGACCAATGGAACCGAACAGAGAACCCAGAAATCGACTCAAACCACTATGCTCAATTAATATTTGACAAAGAAGGCATGAACAGACAATGGAGTTAAGACAGTCTCTTCAATAAATGGTGTTGGGGAAATTGGACAGATAAATGCAAAAAAATGAAACTAGATCACCAACTTACACCATACACAAAAATAAATTCAAAATGGATAAAGGACTTAAACATACTACGGGAAACCATAAAAATACACAGGCAGCAAAATCTCAGACATATGCCGAAGCAGTATCTCCACTGACACAGTTCCTAGGGCAATGGAAACTAAAGAGAAAATAAACAAATGGGACTACATCAAAATAAAAAGCTTCTGCACAGTAAAAGAAACCATCAACAAAACAACAAGAAAGCCCACTGCATGAGAGAACGTATTTGCCAATGTTATCTCCAATAAGGGTTTAATCTCCAACATTTAGAGGGAACTCATGCAACTTAACAAAAGGAATATAAACAATCCAATCAAAAAATGGGCAACAGACCTAAATGGATACTTTTCGAAAGAGGACAGAAGGAAGGCCAAGAGACATATGAAAACATGCTCAAAGTCACTAATCATCCGAAAGATGCAAATCAAAACGACAATGCGGCACCATCTCACACCTGTCAGAATGGCTATCATCAACAAATCAACATACAAGTGCTGACAAGGATGCGGAGAAAAAGGAACACTAGTGCACTGCTGGTGGGAATGCAGACTGGTGCAGCCACAGTGGAGAAATGTACGGAGTTTCCTCAAAAAACTAAAAATGGGAGAGAACCAAGATGGCAGCATCGTTAAACACCTGTACTTGCTGCCTCTCACAACCACATCAAAAATCCAACTAAAAGACAAAACAAATATCATCCAGAACCACCGAAAAGCAGGCTGAGTGGAAGTTCTACAACTAGAAGGAAAGAAAAAGGTGCACTGAGACTAGTAGGAGGTACAGAGGTGCGGAAGTACAGAGGCACGCTCGAAACAGGCTGGCAACTGGGTGTGCTGTTGGGATTTTTCAATCGGGAGGAAGATACAAGCTCCCGATTGCTCAGAACTCCAGTTCCGGGCGAGACTCTGGGAACCCAGACTCATTCAGGGAGAAACTGGACTGTCTGGCATTGGGCCAGAACACGAGGGGGGCTTTCTCTCAGAGGTGCTTACAGCAATCATTGTTCCTGCATAGGGGCGCAGGACATGGAGACACAGGGACCTCCCCGGTGCAGGGCTGACTGGCAGCCATTACTGTTTGCTCTGCCCTGGTGATTCCCAGAGACCCCACCCCACCCAATTTACAATCCCACCCAAGCTTGGCACAGAGACTTTTGCAAATGAAACCTGTCCTTTTGCAGCCTAAAACCTAACAAACTGCAGCTGGGTCAGAGAGCTCCAAAGCTTCCAAAAGAAGGCCCAAGGGTCGGCAGCAGCAGCCTGCCTTGCTTCACAGCTGGACCTCATGTGGGAACTTCCAAACCCCAAACTAGGAGGAGAAATCTGCAGATCTCACTGTAGCTCCTGCTGGGTGGTCTGAGGCTGTGGCTGATTTTGCACCTCCTTGGAGATTCAAGAGCCAGTGTACCTAGTGGTCAGTGTGAGACAATACCAGATTACAACTCTTCACATCCATAAGCAACACACTCAAGAGGCAGACTCAGTGAGCACCAAAGCCCCACTGAAGCAAGTCCTGTTCCATAAGGGTGTCTCCAGCACAGCAGTTCTTCCATTGTAGACACAGCTGGTTCTCACAGCCAATTGGCCTGGAGGTCAATTCCTCCCAGTGATACCGACAGCAATCAAGGCTTAACTACAACAAGACAGTGCACAGAGCCCACAAAGGGGTTCACCAAGAGTGTCCACCTCAAGTGATTGGGGAGGCTGAGCCACTGGGCCCTATAGGACACCTAGCACACAAGTCCACTATATCAACACAGGGAAGCAGCCAAAATGCAGAGACAAAGAAATATGTCATATATGAAAGAAAAGGAGGAAAGCAAACTACTGGATATAGAGTTCAAAACCACAGTTATAAGGTTACTCAAGAATCTTTTAGAAACCTCTGATGAACTTAGTGAGACCTTCAAGGATCTTAGTGAGATTTCCAAAAAAATGGAAAAGGACCAGTTATAAATTAAGCATACACTGACTGAAATAAAGAATAATATAGAGATTCAACAGAAGACTAGAGGATCCAAAGAATCAAGTCAAAGATTTGAAATATGAGAAAGCAAAAAACACCCAACCAGAAAAGAAAAAAGAATCCAAAACCATGAAGATTGTGAAAGGAGCCTCTGGGACAACTTCAAGCACACCAACATCCGAATTAAGGGGGTGCCAGAAGAAGAGAGAGAGCAAGATACTGAAAACCTATTTGAAGAAATAATGACAGAAAACTTCCCCCACCTGGTGAAAGAAATAGACTTACAAGTCCAGGAAGCACACAGAACCCCAAACAAAAGGAATCCAAAGAGGACTACACCAAGACACATCATAATTAAAATGCCAAGGGCAAAACACAAAGAGAAAATCTTAAAAGCAGCAAGAGAAAAACTTAGTTACCTACAAGGGAGTACCCATAAGACTATCAGCTGATTTCTCAACAGAATCTATGCAGGCCAAAAGGAAATGGCAAGAAATATTCAAAGTGATGAATAGCAAAAACCTACAACCAAGATTATTCAACCTAGCAAAGCTATCATTTAGAATTGCAGGTCAGATAAAGAGCTTCACAGACAAGAAAAAGCTAAAGGATTTCATCACCACCAAACCAGTATTATATGAAAGGCTGAAAGGTATTCTTTAAGAAGAGGAAGAAAAAGAAAACAGTAAAGATAAAAATTATGAACAACAAAGTGACAACAAATATATATCTAACAACAAGTGAATCTAAAAATCAAGTAAATAAAAAATCTGATGAACAGAATAAACTGGTGAATATAATAGAATCAGGGGCATAGAAAGGGAGTGAACTGACAATTCTGCGGGGGCAGGCGGTGTGGGGGGTGCGGGGAGAGACTGGACAAAAATCACACACATAAGGATGAGGTCATGGTGGGGCGGTAAAGGCATGGAGTGGGGTGGGAACCGGGTGGAGGGGAGCTATGGGGAGAAAAAGAGAGGAACAACTGTAATAATCTGAACAATAAAGACTTATTAACCTTTTGCACTCGGATGTCGAGTGTGACTCGACACGGTTAGCATTAAAATAAAGGAATCGAGAAAAAAGCAAGCGAGTGCAAAGGGTTAAATAAATAAATAGTCCAAAAAAATATCTTACACCTATGGATGAGGATAGTGTGTGTATGCGGGGGGAGGGGGGCGTTTTAAGGGCATGGGGTAGGGTGGGAACCGGGTGAAGGGGAGCTATGGGGGGGGAGGGGCGGGGAAAGAGGAACATCTGTAATAATCTGAACAATGAAGATTTATTTAAAAAAAAACAAAAACTAAAAGTGGAACTCCCATTTGACCCAGTAATACCACTTCTAGGAATATATCCCAAGAAACTAGAAACGTCAATCCGAAAGGATATATGCATCCCTATGTTCATAGCGGCACAATTCACCATAGCTAAGATTTGGAAACAGCCTAGTGCCCATCAGCAGATGAGTGGATTAGAAAACTGTGGTACATCTACACAATGGAATACTACGCTGCTATAAAAAAAGAAGGAACTCTTACCATTTGCAACAGCATGGATGGACCTGGAGACCATTATGCTAAGCAAAATAAGCCAGTCAGAGAAAGATAAATATCACATGATCTCACTCATTTATGGAATATAATGAACAACATAAACTGATGAACAAAAACAGACCCAGAGACAGAGAAGTATTGATCAGACTGTGAAACCTCAGAGGGAAGGTAGGGGAGGGGGAGGGTAAGTGGGAGAGATCAACCAAAGGACTTGTATGCATGCATATAAGCCTAACCAATGAACACAGACACCGGGGGGGTGAGGGTCTGAGTGCGGGGTGAGGGGCAAAGGGAGATAAGGACACATATGTAATACCTTAATTAGTAAAAATATTTTAAAAGGATAATAATGGGTAGACCATCCAGACAAAATTTTAATAATTAAATACAGGATTTGAATAACACTGCAAAACAACTAGAGCTAACAGACATATAGTACTCCATCAATAACAGCAGAATAAATAATCTTCTCAATTTCATATAAAAGATTCTCTAGGACAGACCATACATTAGGCCACCAAAAAATGTCTCAAGAAATTTATAAAATTGAAAACCCAAAAGTATCTTTTTCAATTGTAAGAGAATGAAACTAGAAATGAATAACAGGAGGAAAACTAGAAAATTCACAAATACAGATTATTAAACTACACATACTTAACTCAAAGAAGAACTCACTAGGGAAACTTAAAAATACTTAACAAATAAATGAAAGCTAAACCACAAAATAACAAAAGTGATGGGATACAGAGCAACGAGTGATCAAAACAAAATATATCATTATAAATACCTACATTTTAAAAGATCTCAAATCAATATCTAATGTACACCTTATATAGAAAAAAAAGAAAAAACTAAATCCAAAGCCAGCAGAAGGGAATAATAAAGATTAAAGTGGAGACAGAGAGTAAAAAATAAAATCAATGAAACCAAAAGTTGATCATTTGAAAGAAGTTTACAAACCTTTTAGCTAAACTAAGAAAAACAAAAGATATAAAGAACAGAGAAACAAAAAAAGGGACAATACTACAGGACATTGCCCCACTCTCCCAAAAAAACTAATTAAATACTATGAACAATTATACACCAAAAACAGAGATTAAAAAAAAAGAAATAGACAAATTCCTTAAAACAGAGGTACCACTAAAACCAACTCCACACTAAACAAAAAAGATCAACAGATTGGTAAGTAGAGGTTAAATCAGTCATCACAAACCTTGCAACAAAGAAAAGCCCAGGACCAAATGGCTTCCCTGGAGAATTCTGACAAACATTTTAAAAAAGAACTGACTAGAATTCTTTTCAAACTCTTCTAAAAATCACAAGAGAATGGAACACTTCCCATCCCTATTCTATTAGGTGAGCATTACCCTGATTCCAAAGACTGATAAGGACACCACCACAACAAAAATTACAGACCTTTTGTATGTATATTCATAAAGAATTTAGTTTTTTCCTTTATGAAAATAATGGAAGAAAAAACCTCATTTAAAATAACAAAATATAAAAATTTATGAAAAGTTAACAAGAATATTGATGTAATAATTGGAATGAAATCCCTTGTATGAAGAATACTTTGACATCAAAAACATGCCGAGTCTCAAGGTCAATCATTTGAAAGCAGATATTTGACCCACAACTCAACTGCAGACCAGAATAAATTCCAAGTGGGTTAAAGATTTAAACGTTAAAATGAAGCCTTACAAACATTAAGAGGAAACATGAAAAGTATCTTTTATAGCCTAGAAGTGAAAAGAATATATGAAGCAATTTCCAGAAGCAATAATAGAAAACCATTAAGTTTGACAATATTAAAATTTAAAATTCTACATGGCAAAAAATGTATAGGAGCATCCAATCACAGTTCTATATACCACAGATAAATCTCATTACATATTAATGCCATCCTATATGATAAAACTCTAATATGCAAATCCACGGAAAGCCTGAACTACCTGCTTAACAACTGGTCTCTATGACACACACTGACCACCAGGGGGCAGACGCTCAATGCAGGAGCTTCCCCTGAGAGGGAGGCAACTGGTGATGGCAGAGGGCAGGGCTGGCCAGCAGGCAGTGCCAGGCCGCCAACCAAGGCAAGTGCCAGCAGGGTCTCCCCGATCGTCCCGCCCACCGGTCACCCCACAGATGGCCCTGATCACCGGCCAGGTCTATATATTGGGAACAGTCTCTTAGATTTAAAAATTAAAATCTGGCAAGGCTACTCTAACACTGAAAAAAACAGGATGATGCAGTGATGATATGCATGGACTTTGGCTTACATATTTTGTGGTCAGCCCTGATTCTGATACTTATAACTTATAACTGTGACAAAGCCAATTACTTAACTTCTCTCTGCTTCAGTTTTTCCACCCATAAGATGGGTAAAATGGTACTAGTGTCTCAGAAGGATCATGTGATGTACTACTTTTTATAATCAGGGCAAAAAAATGTAGCTGCCCATACAACAGCAAGATGCCTTTCACCTGTATGAAAAGTATGGTCACTGGTGCATGCAGCATTCCGGATTGCGAGAGAGATGTCCAACTGCCAGTTTAGGCCCTACATCCCCCGAGAGGTCCCAGATTGTGAAAGTACACGCGGGGCTGAGCGACACCCCGCCCCCCGCATGAATTTCGTGCACCAGGCCTCTAGTTTACATAATATTTATAAATAAGTCAAACCATGAAAACACACACTTAGTGGTTACCTTTTGAGGAAGGGAAAGGGGAAAGTAAATAGGAAAGAACATAAATAAGCTGATGGAGAACTGGTAGTGTTCATTTACTAGAAATAGGATCTTAAAAATCAAGACAAAAGACTCAGATTTAATTTTTTTAGTAACACTATGAGATTACTAGGTCTACAACTTTACACAGGATGAAAACAAAGCCAGGCACAGGGAAGTTAATTTACCAGGACACAGATGATAACTGGTGGGGCCTGAATTTTAACCAAGGCAAACTAACTAAAGCCAGCACTCCTAACAAAACCAACAACATCAGCAACATCAAAAGTCCTAGAGGTTATCATTAGTGTAATCATTTCCATCAGCATTATAGCTTTCCTTATATTAACAAATTGAAAGTATTCCTTCCCATTTCGAATCCTATGAAGCAGGAACTATGTCTACTTTACTTTCCATTGTACTATCCCCAGCAACAAGAACAGTACCTGAAACATAGTAGGTGGTCAATAATTATTTCATGAACAAATTACCAATGCATTTTGCTCATAAAAATAAATGTTCAAATTAATGGGGGTGAGGAGGGAAGAGAAGATCAAAGCCCAAACAAAACAAAACAAAATGGGTAAAAGATGTAAACAAATAATTCACAGAGAAAACAATCAGCCCTGAAATAAGGAGGAGGAGAAGTAAAAGATCAAAAATATGAACACTAAAATGAAGGAGGAGGAGTAAAAGATAAAAAATAAGAACAATAAAATGCCAATAAATCCACATCTATCAATAATTGAATTTAAAAATCAAAGTAAATGAACATGGAATCTAATGGCGGGAAAAAGAGAATGAATAGGAAACAAGAGGAAAAGACAGAAATAGGAGCTGGTGTTTTCTGAGTATATCTTTTTATGTACACTTTACTTTTGAATCATGAGTATAAATTCAAAATAAATTCAAAAGATCATAAAATCAAATTTAACCTTGAGAGATTAAAAGGGCAGCAGAGTAAGTGGATGCTACAAAGACATGCTCCCAGGACCAAAATGGAATTACAACGAAAATACAAAAAAATCATCCAGAATAATCAACTAAAGACAAGCATTAGAGAACCCTGATAACCAAGGATGGAAAACAGAAACCACACAGAAACTAGAAAGAAGGGCAGAGGTGCGAAAGGGATGGACAAGACCCCACAGACAGCAGCTGAAGTTCTGGAGAGATATCTCAGCTGTGGGGGGCTGCCACTGAGAACTCTGGGTATAAACCCCAAGCTGGGCCACACTGCAGAGAGCACCAGAACTGAGAAAGGTGCCCACTTAACATCTGGCCGTGAAAAGCAGCAGGGTTGCTATCTGCCATGGACAGACAGCTGGAAATTCAGGCACCCTCCTAAAGGAACAAGGCACAAAATTTCACGTACAGCAACTCACCTTGGGCTGCGGCAAGGAAGGGCAGACTGGACTGCAGCTCTGTGGGCAGAAGCCAGGGTTTGTGGATCTGGGGTTAGAGCTCAGAAGGCAGACACCCCAGTTTACTGTATTGGGTTGTTCCCTGAACCTGTGGAGGGCATCTTTCTCAGACAGACCTTTGCTATTCATGTGGTTTTTGCCATGGGGAACACAGCTGCCCCTCCATTTTGGAAAACCCTTTACCCCACCCTATGTAGTTTCTGAGGCACATAAAAAGACTGAGAAAAACAATTAACCTCCAGGCAGAAGCAATTGCCCCAATGTGTTGGAAAACCACTCACCCAACCTCTGGCCCGAGTTTACTAAAGACTAAATCCAAACAGTCTGCAAGCAGAGGTGGTATCTGGAGGCTTTGAACCTTTGCCTGATCTAATTAGTCTGAAACAGCGTTTGACACTGTCCTGCATTAGAGATTGAGAAGCATAGCAGATCTACCTAAGACATAGTCACAAACCCAAATAGGAACCCAAAATGAGGAGACAAAGAATCAATCTCCAAATGAGAGAATAAAAGAATTCTCCAGAAGAATAGAAAAATGAAATGGAGATAAGAAATGTATTTGATATAGAGTTCAGAATAATGATGGTAAACATACTAAACAGCATGAAAAAAGATATAGTAACTATGAAAACAAAAATAATGAATGACATAGCATAAATAAAAAATTCATTGGAAGGAATAAACAACAGGTTAGGATAGCTGAGGATCTGATCAGTGAATTGGAAGACAGGATAGGAAAAAAAAATCACTCATCAGTGAACCAACAAGAAAAAACAGGAAGACAGCTTAAGGGAGCTGTGGGACAACATGAAACAAAAAAATACTCACTTAGTGGGTGTCCCAGAAGGAGAAAGGGATAGAGAACATGTTTGAAGAAATAATGGCAGAAAACTTCCCTAACCTGGTGAAGGAAAATGGAGTACAGGAGACACAGAGAGTCCCAAGCAAGAAGAACCCAAACAGGCCCATGCCCAGACACATCATAATTAAACTGCTAAAAAATTAGACAAAGAAGCTTTTATAAAAGACAGCAAGAGAAAAGCGAACTGTTACCTACAAAGCAGCTCCCAAACACTACCATTTCATTGGTCAACGGAAACTCTACAGGCCAGAAGGGTATAAATACTCAAGGTAATTGAAAGCAAGGATCAAAAACCCAGATTATTATTTCCAGCAAGGCTATCATTCAAAATAGACAGTGAAATGAAGACCTTCCCAGACAAAAAAAAAAAAAACTAAAGGAGTTCATGACCACCAAGCCAGTATTACAAGAAATGCTAAAGGAACTGCTGTAATGAGAGGAAGAGAGAGAAACCTAGGCATACTGAATTAAAATGGCAATAAATAAGTACCTATCAATAATAACCTTAAATGTAAATTGATTAAATGCTCTCATCAAAAGGCATAGCTGAATGGATAAAAAAACAACCGGTCTACATGGTGTCTACAGGAAACCCACCTCAGAACATAAGACTCACAAAGGATGAGAGTGAAGGGATGAAAAAAAATTTTCCATGCAAATGGAAAGAAAAAAAAGCTGGCATAGCAATACTCATATCTGACAAAATAGACTTTAAAATGAGGGCCATCATAAGAGACAACAAAGGTCGCTACATATCACGAAAGGGATCAATCCACCCAGAGGATATAATCCTGGTAAAAAAATATGCACCCAATATAGGAGCACCTAAATATATAAAAAACTTCTAGAGGACTTAAAGGAGAGATGAACAACCATACAGTAACACAAGGGAAATTAACATCCTGCTGACTTCACTGTATAGGTCTTCCAGACAAAAATTTTAACAAGGAAACAGTGACTATCAAGGACACACTGGATCAGATGGATTTAACTAACATAGAACATTTCATACCAAAGCTGCAGAATATACATTCTTCTCAAGTGCACATGGGTTATTAAAAAAGATAGACCACATGTTAGGACACAAAACAAGTCTCTACAAGTTCAAGAAGATTGAAATCATATCAAGAATCCTCTCAGATCACAGTGGAATGATATTAGAAATCAACTACAGTAAAAATACCCAAAACATTCAAACACCTGGAGGCTAAATAGCATGATATTAAACAATGAATGGGTTACCAATGAGATATGCAAACAAATGAAAGTGAACACACAACAATCCAAACTCTCTGAGACGTAGCATAAGCAATCCTGAGAGGGAAGTTTATAGCACTACAGACCTATCTCAAAACACACAAAAAAATTAATAATAAACTATTTAACCCAACAACTTGAAGAACTCAAAGAGAACAATAAGAAAAGCCCTGAGAAAGTAAAAGGAAGGAAATAGTAAAGATTAGAGCAGAAATAAATGACATAGAGACTAAGAAAACAATACAAAAAAAAACAAACAACAATGAAACCAAGCGCAGGATTTTGAAAGGATAAATAAGATTGATGAACTGTTACATAGACTCATCAAGAAACAGAGAGAACCCAAATAAATAAAATCAGAAATGAAAGCAGAGAAGTAACCTCTGACACCACAGAAATAAAAAGTATTGTGGGAAAATACTATGAACAACTATAGGCCAATGAGCTGGACAATGTGGGTAAAATGGACAAATTCCAAGAAAAATACAATCTCCCAAAACTGAATCAGGAAGAATAAGAAAACCTGAATAGGCTAATAACAACTAAGGAAATAGAAGCAGTAATAAAAAAAATTCCCTGGGTCTGGATGGCTTCACTGGAAGGTTCTTTTTGTTTTATTTTGTTTTGTTTTAATAGAAGGGAATTTCTTTTTTTTTTTTTTTTAATATATTTTATTGATTTTTTACAGAGAGGAAGGGAGAGGGATAGAGAGCTAGAAACACCGATGAGAGAGAAACATCGATCAGCTGCCTCCTGCACACTCCCTACTGGGTATGTGCCCGCAACCAAGGTACATGCCCTTGACCGGAATCGAACCTGGGACCCTTCAGTTCGCAGGCTGACGCTCTATCCACTGAGCCAAACCAGTTAGGGCTTCACTGGAAGTTTTACCAAACATTCAAAGAACACCTATACTCCTCAATCTATTCCAATGTATGCAAGAGGAACACATCTAAGCTCTAATTATAAAGCCAGCATTATCCTAATTCCAAAACCAGATAAAGACATTACAAAGAAAGAGAATTATAGGCCAATATCCCTGATGAACATAGATGCTAAAATCCTCAACAAAATGTTAGCAAATCGGATCCAGCCATATATTAAAAAGAGCAGCCGAAACCGGTTTGGCTCAGTGGATAGAGCGTCGGCCTGCGGACTGAAAGGTCCCGGGTTTGATTCCGGTCAAGGGCATGTACCTTGGTTGCGGGCACATCCCCAGAAGGGGGTGTGCAGGAGGCAGCTGATCAATGTTTCTCTCTCATCGATGTTTCTAACTTTCTATCCCTCTTCCTTCCTCTCTGTAAAAAATCAATAAAACATATTAAAAAAAAAAAAAAAAAAGAGCATACACCATGACCAAATGGGATTTATTCCAGGGATGCAAGGCTGGTACAATATTCGCCAATCAATAAATATGATACATCACATAAACAAATTGAAAGACAAAAGTCGCGTGATCATATCGATAGGCACAGAAAAAGCATTTGACAAATTCCAACACCCATATTTGATAAAAAATCTCAGCAAAGTAGGAATAGAGGGAACATATTTTAACATGATAAAGGCCCTATATGACAACCCTACAGCAAGCATCATATGCAATGGGCAAAAACTAAAACAATTTCCCCTAAGAACAGAAACAAGACAGGGATGTCACTTTGACCACTCTTATTTAACATAGTACTGGAAGTCCTAGCCACAGCGATCTAACAAGAAAAAGAAATAAAGGGCATCCAAATTGGAAAGAAGAAAGTAAAACGCTTATAACTTGCAAATGACATGATATTGCAGATAGAAAACCCGGAAGATGCCACCAAAAAACTAATAAATAAATGTGGCAATGGAGCAGAATACAAAATCAGCATCTAATTGATGGCTATTTTATACACCAACAATGAATTCTCAGAAAGAGAAACTAAACAAAAAATTCCATTTACCACTGAAACGAAAAAACAATTAACATACTTAGGAATAAACTTAAAACTAAGGAGGCAAAATATGCATACTCGGAAAACTACAGGTCGTTGAAAAAAGAGATAGAGGAAGATATAAACAATTGTAGAATATGCAGTGTTATGGGTTGGTAAAAATAACATCATTAAAATGCCCATACTCCCCAAGGCAATCTACAGATTCAATGCAACCCCTATTAAAACAACAACAGCATATTTTACAGATCTAGAACTAATAATTCAAAAATTTGTATAGAATCAAAAAGACCCCGAATAACTACAGCAATTTTGAGAAAGAACAAAAAAGTCAGAGGAATCACAATAACAGATTTCAAGTTATACTACAAAGCCACCATAATCAAAACAGCCTGGTACTGTCAAAAGAAAGACATATAGATCAATGGAACAGAACAGAGACCCCAGAAATTGACCCAAGCCATTATGCTCAATAAATATTTGACAAAGGAGGCAAGAGGATAAAATGGAATCCTTCGAAGAATGGTGTTGGGAAATAAATGTGTTGGGAAAACTGGACAGATTTCTTCAATAAATGGTGTTGGGAAAACTGGACAAATACATGCAAAAAAATGAAACAAATTTACACCATTAACAAGAATAAACTCAAAATGGATAAAAGACTTAAATGTAAGTCGTGAAATCATAAAACTCCAAAAGAAACCTTAGGCAGCAAAATCTCAGGCATCTCTCATAGCAATATGTTTACAGATACATCTCCTAGGGCCGTAGTCAGCAAACTGTGGCTTGCGAGCCACATGCAGCTCTCTTTGGCCCCTTGAGTGTGGCTCTTCCACAAAATACCATGGCCTGGGCGAGTCTATTTTGAAGAAGTGGCATTAGAAGAAGTGGCGTTAGAAGAAGTTTAAGTTTAAAAAATTTGGCTCTCAAAAAAATTTCACCGGGTGAGGCCTCGCGCACCTAGGCCCGGGTGAGGCCACGTGCCCCTGGGTCTGGGAGAGGCCACGCGCCTCTGGGTCCAGGTGAGGCCATGTGCCCCTGGATCCCGGCGAGGCCTCGCGCACCTAGGTCCGGGTGAGGCCATGTGCCCCTGGGTCTGGGAGAGGCCACGCGCCCCTGGGTCTGGGAGAGGCCACGTGCCCCTGGGTCCGGGTGAGGCCACGCGCCCCTAGACCCAGGTGTGGCTGGGTCCCTGGGCCCGGGTGAGGCCACGCGCCCCTGGGTCCAGGTGAGGCCTTGCGCCCCTGGACCCAGGTGAGGCTGGGTCCCTGGGCCCGGGTGAGGCCACGCGCCCCTGGGTCCGGGTGAGACCTCGTACCACTGGACCCGGATGAGGCTGGGTCCCTGGGCCCGGGTGAGGCCATGTGCCCCTGGGTCCGGGTGAGGCCTTGCGCCCCTGGGTACGGGTGAAGCCGGATCCTGGGTCCGGGTGAGGCCATGTGTCCCTGGACCCATCCGGGTGAGGCTGGGTCCCAGGCCCGGGTGAGGCAACGCGCCCCTTGGGTCTGGGTGAGGCCACGTGCCCCTTAGTCCGGGTGAAGCCGTGCCCCTGGGTCCGGCCGAGACCAAACCAGAGGGAGTCGGACCTCCGTTACCACCATTTGTCCACCATCCAGAGCTGAGGGGTCAGTGCTGACATGTACACATAAGGAACTGGTGGACATTGAAATTGGGTCTCAAAAGAACTGTTGGTCCAGAAAGAAACTCACTACAGACTGATTCATTTGCCTGTCAGCATAACTATTATTGCTCGTCTCACATTCAGTTCTTATAAGTATATATCTAGTGACATATGATCTTGCTCATCTAGGGGAAATGATGAACAACATAGACTGAGGAACAAGAACAGAACCAGAAACAAGGAGGCATCGATCGGACTATCGGGCCTCAGAGGGAAGATTGGGGAGGTTGGGAGGAGGGGGGAGAGATCAACCAAAGGACTTGTGTGCATGCATATGAGCCTATCCAACGGTTAAGTTCAACAGGGGGTTGGGGCATCCATGGGGAGGGGTGTGGGATGGGAATGGGGGGATGAGGACAAATATGTGACACCTTAATCAATAAAGAAATTTAAAAAAAAATTTTCAATCGTTGTACTGTTGATATTTGGCTCTATTGACTAATGAGTTTGCTGACCACTGTCCTAGGGCAAAGGAAACTAAAGAGAAACTAAACAAATGAGACTACATCAAAATAAAAAAGCTTCTGCACAGCAAGAAACCATAAACAAAACTGTATGGGAGAATGTATTTGGCAATGATACATCTGATAAAGGGTTAATATCCAATATATGTAAGGAACTCATACAATTTAACAGAAGGACGACAAACAATTCAATTAAAAAATGAACAAAGGCCCTAAATAGACACTTCTCCAAAGAGGACATACAGATCACCCACAGACATATGAAAAAACTAGTGGCCCGGTGCACGAATTTGTGCACATTGAAAGGAAATGAATTACAAGAAATATTTTAATATTGCTATTCGCCCTTTCTCTATATTAGAAGTGTCAACCAAATTCACGATTGACAATGACAGATCAAAACCCACGCGTGCGAATGGTACCAGCGAGAGCTTTATATGTATCACGCATGTGTGAGTCAACTTAGCCTTTTATAGATATAGAACAAACCTGTTTAATTAGACCTGCTTTCTTATGCAACCATACTTTTTCCAGCCTGGTGAAGCACCCCAACATCTCTTTTAGGTAATTGTCAGTAACACCGCAGTAAATATCAACACGAAGCAGATTATTATTGTAGATCACGCAGGGAGAACAAAGGGTGAAATATTTCACTGCAGCAGTGTTTGACTATATTCTGCACAGTGAGAAAACCTCAAGTCATTTTCAAGGTCCACTATTTCTTATTTCTTTTCAGTCAGGTCAAGTTTCTAAGCTTTCTAAATCTCCATTTTCCAGCTAATGAAAACAAAATAGGATTCCGTCGAGTCTCCTATCTACCTAATGCAGAACTTCTGAGAGGATCAAATGAGAAGAGGCATGGGAAAATGCTTCACAGACATTTGGTTACAGTGTAAAATATTTCCACCTGACTATGAAGCAAGTGGTGTTCCTGGGCTGAAGAAACTGCAAGGAGGCTAGTCGTTGCTAGGAAGAGGAAGCCAAGCGTTGCTACGTGATGTCATTAACTGGACGGACACTTAGCATATTAGCCTTTTATATAGAGAAAGAGACTAGAGGCCCGGTGCATGAAATTCTTGCACAGGAGGTGGGGGATATCCCTCAGCCTGGCCTGCACTCTCTCGCAATCCGGGACCTCTCGAATAGAGTCCTTAGGGCTGGCCAGCAATTAGGGCTTATCAGGGCTTTCCTTCCCCCAGCTGCCGGCAGCTGGCCCCACCTCCACCGCTACTTGCCATCTGTACGGCACTGCCCCCCACCCTCCCTGCCACCAGTCACCTCCCTCTGCGGGTGACAGGAGTGGGGTGCAATTACTTGGCTGGCCTGGGCCTTCCTCTGTAGGGCAATCGATCACGGGGCCCCCAGATCGATCGCCCCACAGTGGGAGGCCCCGTCCACCTACCACAGCGCCACTGGCCAGGTATCCTGGGCCTCCCTTTATGGGGCAATCAATCGCAGGGCTCCATAAGCCCACCTGGTTGGGGCTCCGCAGTCGATCACCATGCAGAGGGTGGTCTGGGCCTCCCTCTTTGGGGCAATCACGGCGCCCCCCCCACCACCAGCCATCAATCACCCTATCAGCCAGTGGTCCGGGCCTCCCTCTTTGGGGCTATCGATCGCACAGCCCCCGCCCCAATTGATCACCCCACAGAGGGTTGCCTAGGCCTTCCTCTGTGGGGCGATCATGGGGTGATGGCAGGGCCGCCCCCAACCAATCACACTGCACCAGCTTTGGCTGGCCTGGCGCCAATACGTGTCATAGTGTGGTCATCCAGAAGGTGGTCTGGGCAGTCACTCTGCTGTTTGGTCAATTTGCATATTATACTTTTATTACTATATATATCCCTAATTAAATTAATCATAATGTTCTTGAATATAAAATTAGCACTGAGCACTAGAGAAAACACAAACACACAAACACACACACACACACACACACACACACACAATGTATGTTTTTTTCCACTTTGATCTCTACTTGATTTTTGGCATATTATACTTAAACTAGAGGCCTGGTGCATGGATTCGTGAACCAGAGGGGTACTTCGGCCTGGCCAGCGGAAATCGGGCCGAAACCGGCTCTCCAACATCCCCTGAGGGGGTCTCAGATTGTGAGAAGGCAGATCTCGATGACACAACCCATAATCGGACTCCCTCCTCTCTGGTCTCAGTGCATCACCCGAGAACCGCAGCTGCCAAGTGAATGCAGCTCGGCAGCTCCTGCATTGAGCGTCTGCCCCCTGATGGTCAGTTCACATCACAGTTACTGGTTGGTCAGCCAGTCAGCCAGTCAGCCAATTGGCCAGTCACTTAGGCTTCTATATAAATAGATAGAGGCCCGTGCACAAAATTCGTACATGGGTAGGGTCCCTAGGCCTGGTCGGCAATCAGGGCCAATGGGGCCTTCTTTCTGCTGGCCGGGGCATTCCTCCCCCAATTGCCGGCTGCCGGTCGGGGTCGTCCTTTGTTCCAGGCTAACCCCTGATGGTCAGCGCATGTCATAGCGAGTGATCGAACTCCCGAGGGGTCACTTTGCATGTTAGCCTTTTATATACATAAGATGCTCAAAGTCACTGATCATCACAGAGATGCAAATTCAAACGCCAGTGAGGTTGTCATGTCACACTTGTCAGATGGCTACCATCAACAAATCAACAAATGTCAAGTGCTGGTGAGGATATGGAGAAAAGGGAACCCTAGTACACTGCTGGTGAAAATGCAGACTGGTGTAGCCAATAGGGAAAACAGTATGGAATTTCCTCAAAAAATTAAATATGGAACTGACATTTGACCTAGTGATCCCGTCTAGGAATATATCCTAAGAAACACAACACACCAGTCAGAAAGAATGTATGCACCCATATGTTCATAGCAGCACAATTTACAATATCTAAAATCTGGAAACAGCCCAAGTGCCCATCAGTGAGAACGGATTAAAAAAGTCATGGAACATATATACCATGTAATCCTATGCAGCAATAAAAAAGAAGTATCTCTTACTCTTTGAGACAGCATGGAGGGACCTGGAGAGTATTATGCTAAGCTAAATAAGCCAATAAAAGAAAGACAAGTATCACATGATCTCACTCATATGTGGAACCTAGCGAACAAAATAAGCTGATGAACAAATTTGATCCAGCGACAAAAAAGCAAAAGAACAGACTGCAGAATCTCAGAGGGAAGGTGGGGGAGGGTGCAGGGGAAGCGATCAACCAAAGAACTTGTATGCATGTACCATATGCATGACCCATGGACACAGACAATAGGTGATGAAGCCTGAAGCGGGAAGAGGGTTGGTCCTAGAAGGGGTCAATGGGGAACAAAGGGAACATATGCAATACTTAAAAAAATAAAGATTTATTTTTAATTAACCTTAAAACTGAACATTAAAGAGATGATCAGTCCTAAGCTAAGCTTTAACAATGTGAAAAATCTTATTTGCTCCCTGGCCAATGTCTTTCGATGGTTAGTGGCAGCCTGCACACCTAAGAGTCGAGGGTTTGATTCTTAGTCGAGGGCATATACCTCAGCTGCAGGTTTACTTCCTGCCCTCCAATCAAGTGTGAGAGGGAGTCAAGCAGTCGATGTGTCTCTCTCACATCAATGTTTCTCTCTTTCTCTCTCCTACTCCCTCCCTCCCTTTTACTCTCTGAAAAGCAATGGAAAAAATGTTCTCAGTAAGGATTAAAAAAAAAAGGAGAAAAGAGAAATCATATTTGCAACCACCCAAAATAGAAAATTCAAAAGAGAAATCATGCCTCAGCCAGAAGGGACAGTTGACTGAAGCATCATCCCATCATTTGGTACACCAGAAAGGCTATAGGTTTGATCCTTGATTGGGGTGCATATGGGAGGCTACCAATCAATGTTTCTCTCTTCTCTCTTTCTCTCTCTCTCTCTCTCTCTCTCTCTCTCTCTCTCTCTCTCTCTCTCTCTCTCTCTCTCTCTCTCTCTCTCTCTCTCTCTCTCCCCTTCCTCTCCCTCTAAAATCAATAAGCTATCCTCAGGTAAAGAAAAATAAGTAAGCAAGTAAGTAAATCAAATAAAGGCAAGATATTTAAAAAAGAGAGAGAAGTAATTCTTGAGTAATTCTTATAGCATTTACCTTTTTATGTAAAAATCACAATTTATATCCAATTATCTTTATATTTATAGTATTCATTTGAGATAGGTCTTTTCCAAGACATGAAGACAATAATGGAATGAGAGTCCAAGAAAAATCTGGTTAATAAATGCTATTAGAGTAAAGCAATTAGAGCCATTTACAACACGTTCATAAGAATGGCAGGGTTTTTTGTGTGTGGTTTTTTTAGAGTGGTGGGTTTTGATCAGATTAAGAATTACCTGTTTGTATTCACTGACACAACTTTGGCAGCAAAATCTCTTTTGCTGACCATCAATCACCAGGACATTGTTTCCAGCACCTTTGCTGGGCAGGTACTCTCCACACTGTTCACAGCAATTCATTATCAGACCATTGGCCATTCTGTATCTATTAAAGCAGTGGTCACTACACAGCTTATGAGTCATATTTTTAAAGCTAACTTCATGGCGAATCTAAAAGAAAAACAACAAACAAAATTTTATAAAACAAATGATTATGACAAGTAGCCAAATAACAAGGTACTCCCATTGAAAAAAAAAAAAGTCTCAATAACATTTTAGTGAAAAGCTTGTTTAAGCGAAAAGGAAAAATAAAACATATTTCATTATTCCTTGAATCATTTTAATATACTCAAGGAATACATGTATGGTGTGGAGAAGACCACCAGTGACCACCAGTGACATAACTACAAAGTTCTCTAGAGATATCTAAAAATAATACAAAATAATCCAGTTTGAATATTGCTGGTATAAAACTTCTAAAACAGAGAGACTGGAAATCTTCAGATAAATCCAAAAGGAACTATAAACAAGTGCACTACTTTAGAAAAGGGAGGAGAGAGAACCATTATTACAAATCACTCAAATGAGGTATGTTCACACAAGTTTCTTGTTTTAATTAAATGCCAACACTTTAATACCATATTAACAATGTGAAGTTATCAAACTTCATTTGTTCTACTTCTTAACCAAGATTGTTGCCTTATTTAGTCAGCCTATTGATTTCAACACTGTTGTTTTGTCTGTGAGTTCTCCCAACCTCAGGAAAAAAGTCAATTCATGTTACATTTTAATTTTTCCTAAATTATTCTCACTAGGCAAGAATGAGATTACATAATGGGATATTCATCAGATCAATTTTTATATAGCTTCACTTTTAACGTATACACTGATGAAAGATTATAACTGTTATATAAAGTTAAAAATATTTCCAGTAGTTGAAATCAAGTGATAAAGCACAAAAGTACAAACCTCTGTTAGTTTACCACAAATTGTACATCTTGATTTATTTAGAGCTCCTTTAGTAGGATTCTGTTTGTCTTCATAGAGAGACAGACAAGATGTACTACAGAATTCCTGGAAGGACTCACTTGAGTCCACTTGAGCAACAATGGTTCCTTTCATTGTAGTTATATCTCTGAAAATAAAAGGAACAACTTAAAGCAAAATTCCATTTTAAAAAATAGTCAAACAGCCCTAGCCAGTTTTTCACAGTGGTTAGAGCGTTGGTCTGAGGACTGAAGGGTCACAGGTTCGATTCTGTAAGGGCACGTACATCCATTGCAGGATTGATCCTGCCACAGGAGGCAACAACAATGTGTTTTTCATACCCATGTTTTTCTTGTCTCTATCCTTCCTTTCTACTCTCTAAAACAATCAATGGAAAAAATATCCTTTGGTGCACGGCCAGCATGGCTCAGTGGCTAACCGGCAATCTATGAACCAGGAGGTCAGGATTCAATTCCCAGTGAGTGCACATGCCCAGGTTCTAGGCTCAATCCCCAGTATGGGGGTGTGCAGAAGGTTGTCAATCAATGATTCTCTCTCACCGATGATGTTTCTATCTCTCTCACACTCTCCCTTCCTCTCTAAAAATCAATAAAAATATATTTTTAAATACACACACACACACAAACTTTGGTGAGGATTAACAACAACAAAAAAATCAAACAGTAATAACTGAAATTTTCCATTTCTATACAAACTATTTTATATTGTTAAATCCTGGCACTACACCTAATTTATCCTTAAGTTCTTTAACAAGGCTTTCAGATATTGGTAACATTTTAAAAAACAAAATGGCTGTTATTATTTATATAGTTTAATGTCAAGACCAAATTTATTGAGTTATAATAAATTTACAATACCTAATCAATTCCCCTCACTTGGGTAAGTAGAAAGCATGAGATATCTAAATCACAGGAACATGATAAAAATAACCCCACCTACCTTTCTATATAGCTCTCTAACTATAATTAGAAATGTTAGGAAATGAGCCCTAACCAGTTTGGCTGAGAGGATAGAGTACCAGCCTTTAGACTAAAGTGTCCCAGATTTGATTCTGGTCAAGGGCACATGCCCAGGTTGCAGGCTAGATCCCCAGTAGGGGGCGTGCAGGAGGCAGCCAATCAATGATTCTCTCTCATCATTGATGCTTCTCTCTCTCCCTCTCCCTTCCTCTCTAAAAATCAATAAAAACGTATTTTTTAAAATGTTAGGAAATGACAATACTGATAACCATTGATGTTTTCCTTCAATTCTCAATTTCAAGATCCTATATTACAGCATGTAAGTCTTTTTATTAATACTGTAAAGCAATCTAAACAGTATATAACAATTATCCAAATATTTGACTTTATTAAACTCGTATGGAGCACTAAGACTTTCCCAAAATTCTAAGATCAAAAATATCTTCACAAATTTGGGCTGCTCCAAGACATGGCACAAGAAAATCCACCTGGTTTGACCTTGCATATCCCACTTATTTTTAACTAGTGAAGGCAGACCAAAAAATTGGCAGAAGAGAGCATCCTATTTCTCCAAGGCTGTCAGAAAACTGGTAACTTAGACTTGAAACAGTGATTATTCTAATGACTTAATGTTCAAAACACATAAACACATACCTATTTTAATACAGGACTAACCATATATAAACTGCCTAACCATTATATCTAATTAATAATAAAAATATATATTTTTACAAATTCAAGAAGTCAATGAAGATTATAGAAAAAATTAACTACAAGATCTACACCAAACCCTATAAAATAGAAAGCCTTTTAATCATAAGCTACCTGGGCTTTATAGAGAACCCTACAAATCATTACAAATTTCCGTTTGGCTTTAAGATTCAATCAATTTGCTTACCAATTTTGAAAATAGAATAACTCATCTCTTAGACTCTAACAGTTTTCCTGAAATTTTATACCACAAATATTGAACCATATGGAATTATGTTTAAAAGTAAACCTTACTTTTTACACATAACACACAGTTTCTTTGGAGCAGGCTTGTGAGAGAAGGAGGAAAGGCAGGTGGTAGAACAAAAGAGGTGAGCAGATCCTTTTCGTTGATAAGCTGTCTGTCCCTTTTGTAAAGGTTTTTTGCAGTTTGCACAAGTGACTTTAACTGGTTTGGTGGGTTGCTGTTGGGCAGAAGGCTGGAAAATCTGTTTAGGAAGCGAGGCCACTGGTGATAAAGAATCCACCCCTGGCTGTTTCTGATTTCGAGGAAATGAAGCTGATTGGGAAATCCAAGAATCTTAAAAACAAAATGCACAAGAAAGAGCAATGAAATAAGTATTTTCACACACTGAAATGTGTATCAGAGAAACAGTTTTAACTTCTCATTTTGTACAAGTGTAAGACATTAATAAGGCAGCAGCAAAAGAGAGGTAATGAACACAAGTTTTGAAGAAAGAATAGCTGGTCGAGCCTTGGCCAGCATTGCCCAGTGGTTAGAGTGTTGGCCAGCACACAGGAGGGTCTCATGTCTGATTCCCAGGCAAGGGCACATACCTGGGTTGCAGGTCTCGTCCCTACACTCCATCCACCCTCCCCCACATCAGGCCCCAGTGGGAGGCAACCAATCGATGTGTCTTTGTCACATAAATGTTTCTCTTTCTCTCTCTCTCTCTCTCTCTCTCTCTCTCTCTCTCTCTCTCTCTCTCTTTCTCTCTCTTTCCCTCACTTCTCCCCACTCCCTTCATTCTCTCTAAAAATCAATGGAAAAAAATATCCTCACTCCTGAGAAAAAAAAATTTTAAATGACTAGTTGACATTCAGGTTCCATCCCTTACTAGACCTGGAAGTTACTTAAACTCTGTGCCTAACTCTTCTCTAAACTGAAAATGGTACCAACATGATATGAATGCTAACATAAAATGAAAAAACCATGACTAGCATATAGGAAGCACTAAAAATATTAGCCTTTAGTTCTTAAACAGGAAGAATCAATTTGCAGAATATTACTTTAAGCAAGGAAAACATACATCAACACAAAAATACAATAAAATCTTGACCAACCAGAATCTTTGATGAATATAATACAGGTATGTTTATATATGATTACTAGAGGCCCAGTGCACGAAATTTGTGCATGGGCGGTGTGTCCCTCAGACCAGCCTACACCCTCTCCAATCTGGGACCCCTCAAGGGATGTCCAACTGCCCATTTAGGCCCGATCCCACCGGGCAATCAGACATCCCTCTCACAATCCAGGACTGCTGACTCCCAACTGCTCGCCTACCTGCCTGCCTGATTGTCCCTAACTGCTTCTGCCTGCCAGCCTGATCACCCCCTAACCACTCCTGTGCCAGCCTGAACCTCCTCTGCCAGCCTGGTCACCCCTAATGCCCTCCCCTGCAGGCCTGGTCCCTCTCAACTGCCCTCCCCTGGTGGCCATCTTGTGTTCATATGGGGGCAGCCATCTTTGACCACATGGGGGCAGCCATCTTGTCTGTTGGAGTGATGGTCAATTTGCATATTACTCTTTTATTAGATAGGATAGAGGCCTGGTACACGGGTGGGGGCCAGTTGGTTTGCCCTGAAGGGTGTCCCGGATCAGGGTGGGGGTTCACTTGGGGCATGGGGCAGCCTGGGTGAGGGGCCTGTGGTGTTTTGCAGGCTGGCCACGCCCCCCAGCAACCCAAGTGGAGGCCCTGGTATCTGGGATTTATTTATCTTCTATAATTGAAACTTTGTAGCCTTGATCAGAGGCCTGGGCAGGCAGGAAGGGGGGGTGGGGGGGAATTTGGCTTCCTCCATCACCGGGGGCAACCCAAGCCTCCTGCTCTCTCCAGCTATTTATCTTCTATAATTGAAACTTTGTAGCCTTGAGCAGAGGCCAGGGCTGGCCAAGGCGGGCGGGAAGCTTGTCTTCCTCCATTGCCGGGGAAACCCAAGCATCCTGCTCGCTCTGTGGCCACAGCCATCTTGGTTGGGTTAATCTGCATACTCGCTCCTGATTGGCTGGTGGGCGTGGCTGGTGGGAATAGCGGATGTACGGTCAATTTGCATGTTTCTCTTTTATTAGTGTAGATGCACTGGAGGTGGGGTCCCTCAGCCCAGCCTGCCCCCTCTCACAGTCCAGGAGCCCTCTGGGGCGGGAGGCAACTCGGCTATCAGGGGAAGGCAACACCCCCATCATACCTCTGCTGCTGCCACTGCCGCCAGTGCAAGCCTTGGCCGGCCCTGTTTACCTGAGCCTCGGGCGGCCCTGAGCGGCTGGGCAGCTGTCATACAAGGCTTGCCTGCACCTCGGGCCAGCCCTGGGAGGCTGGGGGCTGAGGGGACTGGGGGACTCCGCAGGAAGGCGGGCCTGGCCATGCCACACGCCTGCTGCCCCAGCAGGGCTGAGGAGACTGGCGCCACCATCTTGTGGCTGTGGGCACCGCCATATTTGAGGACATGGCAGTCAATTAGCACATTCCCTCCTTATTGGCTGTGGGCGCCGCCATCTTTGTGAGGGTGTGACAGTCAATTAGCATATTCCCTCTTTATTAGATAAGAGGATATGTATGGAGAGAGAGAGAGAGAGAGATTGACTGATTTCAGAGAGGAAAGGAGAGAGAGTTAGAAACATCAGTAATGAGTCCCAATCAGTTGGGTTCAGTGGATAGAGCATTGGCCTGTGGACTGAAGGGTCCCGGGTTCGATTCCCATCAAGGACATGTACCTCAGTTGCAAGTTCAATCTACCACCCCAATCGGGGGTGCGTACAGGAGGCAACCAATTGATGTGTCTGTCTCACATCGATGCTTCTCTCTCTGTCTCTCCCTCTCCCTTCCACTCTCTCCAAAAATTAATGGAAAAATATCCTCAGGTGAGGATTAACAAAACAAACAAAAAAAAGAAACATCAGGGATGAGAGAGAATCATTAATTGGCTGCCTCCTGCACACCCCCTATTAGAGCCCTAAACCCAGGAATGGACCCTGATAGGGAAGTGAAATGTGACCTCCTGGTTCATAGGTCGAAACTCAATCACTGAGTCACACCAATGGGGCAGGGAAACTTCTTTACTACAAAAACCTGAAGAAGGCTATTTCATATTGTTGACCCAGTCCACAACCTAATGGTTTCAACAGGCTGCATACACTGCTTTTCAAATCTTACTTTACTCCACAATTCCCCCCACCAAAAAACATATATACTTTATACAAAGAATAAATAGAGTTCATTCTGGAATCCTGTTATCCTGCTATCATCAGGGTAACTGAACAGTTTTTTTTTTTTTTTTAATATATTTTATTGATTTTTTACAGAGAGGAAGGGAGAGGGATAGAGAGCTAGAAACATCGATGAGAGAGAATCATCGACCAGCTGCCTCCTGCACACCCCCTACCAGGGATGTGCCCGCAGCCAATGTACATGCCCTTGACCGGAATCGAACCTGGGACCTTTCAGTCCGCAGACCGACGCTCTATCCATTGAGCCAAACCAGTTTTGGCTGAACAGTTTTAATAAATGGGTAACAATAATATTGAAGACAAAGAAAGTAAATCACTGAATGAAATGGCAATTCTACCTTCTGAGAGTCCTTCAAACAAAAACTATATTTGAACTTATGCTAGAAGGACTAGCTTTTTGCAACACAAATTCTGACTCCCTAAAATTTTCAATTTTGTAGTCTTATCATTTCCATATATACTTAAAGGAATCTATTTAAACTTAAAGGCATCCTATTAACTTGATTTTGAAAAACTGGTGCTTCTATTTTCAAATTAGTTTTAGGCCCTACATAAATAATGTAATGGCTCCCTTTCCCTATTTTTCAGCTCTTACATTTCCCCTATTTTCAATTTTCATCTCCTCCAACACCAAAAAACTTTTAGAACTAGAAGGTACCTAATCATTTCACATCATGGGATAGCAGTTTAATCAGTCTGAGAGCCAAAATTTTACACCTCTCTATCACAAATAAAAATAGCAAATAAACACAAGAGCTAATTCATAAACTCAAGAGCAGGTATATGTTTAGTTTTTCTGATGAGTACTTTACATTGCCTTGTGTAAGAGTTTGAGTAAAGAAGAGCACAACTCTTATAATATGTCTCTTTAACCAGAAATACTCCTAAAGCAATCTGTATCCCAGATACATTAATAACAATATTCTTAAGAGCTAAATAGAGAATTAACAAAATCAAACATATACTTGACATAGTCAAAATTTATTAGTTCAAGATTTATTGCTAGGTATTTAAAGGAGTAGTATAGGAGGGGAGAGTTTGCAAAACTATACCTACACAATGATCTCAGATTAGAATTAAATATACCATTCTCAATGGTGAAAATGAATGTTCTTTTCTTTCTCATACTCATATTTTTAGACATTTATAATTACAAGAGAGACAAAATAGCCAATTAAAATCTAATTGGAACATTATAATTTCTTATAAACTTTTATGTGAGCTGGAAGGTTACAATGAAAGATGCTCTAATATACAACTGGTAGTAGTATAAACTGGCAAGAACTTTCAAGAAGGCAGTATGACAATATATTTCTGCAACTTAAAAATGCCCTACAAATATAAACACACACACACACACACACACACACACACACACACACACAGTGTCAAGCGTCTTCAAAAGCATGAAAATTTTTCAAAACTGAATAATAAGAAATACATTTCTTTCAAAATCTCTATAAACCAGATACTATTTTAGGCCATAAATCTTTAGGGGGACAGAACACTATACTCTAAAGAAATAATTAGAAGTTTGAACAGAGATGTTCATCATAGACCTACAACAGCAAATATGGGAAAAGTGAAGTATGGGTATAATATATTCATACCCATTCATTATGCAGCCATTAAAACTTTTTGTATATGTTAATGGTTTGAGAAAATACAATGTAATAAGAAATGGGAGGAAAACTGGAAACAAAATAATACAGAATTGCATTTCAACCAAGTTAAAAAACACAAAGGAAAAAGACTGAAAGACATCCATTCAGAGCATGAACCTTTAGTTAGTAAGACTCCAAGGGACTTTTCCTCTCATTTTTTAATTACAGATTTTTCAAACATTCTCTAGTAATTTGACATTACTATTATAACCAAAAAAGAGAATATAAAAGAAAAATGACTAGCATTTCATTGAGTACTAGAGGCCCAGTGCACGAATTCACACACCAGTGGGATCCCTCGGCTGGCCTGGAGGATCGGGCTGAAACTGGCTCTCTGACATCCCCCAAGGGGTTCCAGATTGCAAGAGGGTGCAGGCCAGGCCAAGGGACCCCACCGGTGCACGATCTCAGCTGGGCAGGGACACAGGAGGTTGGCCAGCTGGGGAGGAACTGCAGGAGGGCTCCAGTGCATGTCCGGCCCGTTTCGCTCAGTCCCAATCAGCCAGACCCCAGCAGCAAGCTAACCTACGGGTTGGAGCGTCTGCCCCCTGGTGGTCAGCGCATGTCATAGCAAGAGGTTGAGCGGCCTTATCATGTCATTAGCATATTACACTTTGATTGGTTGAACAGCTGACCGGATGACTGGATACTTAGCATATTAGGCTTTTATTATATAGGATTCTACACGACCTAAGTTTTAATCATTTCTTACTATTCTCCACAATTCCTAGGCTGACAAAGTTGCTAATGAGCCTAAAATGATGAAAGAACGAGACAGACACACACAGGCTTGGGTACAGGTGAAAGAGAAAGTGATACCCATAAACATGGTCATGAGAAAGCCAGAATTCTTACAATATTTTCACAGAGCAAAGCTACCCACAGAATAAAATTTCAACCTTCAAATATAAAAAATTATAAGCAGCTAGTAAGTAAAAATTAAAATCAGATAGGTAGTCAAAATTAAACAGAGAAAGTAAAACAAATATAAATGCAATTACATCATATTATATTGTTCCTTAAGTGTGCTATTTATCTTTTTGTTCTCTACACAGTAAAACAACACAACTAAAACTAAAAATATATAAGTAAAAAATGAGTACATGACAAATAAAATGCCAAATTGTTACAATTTAGTGGTGGAATATAAAGAGTATTTTTTAATCCATTAGACATATAAGTTTATGATTGATTTTCTAATAATTATGGAGAAATACTACATGTGGTTTCACTCTGATTAGTGAAGACTCCAAACTTAGAAGTCAATAGAATATACTTTACATGAATAAACTAACGAAGGTGGCATCAATTACTACAATAGAAAAAGCAACAGCCAAAGTTCAAATTCATTTACATGGGGTGGAATATCACTCATGGCTTACCAGGACTATGATGACTTGCAGATTCTCCATTCTGAAAAACATCTCCTGCCACATTCATCCTACCAGGATTAAAAGGTCCTACTCCAGTCTTGGTCTGTGAAGTTAAAGATGGGGTGTACGTTTGCATATTAACACCAAAATTACTTGACTGCAGTCCGTTAGAGACATCTCCCAAGTTGGTATTCTGCAGTGATGTTACATGTGTAATCATTAAGTTCATATCTCGCCCGTCAGAATTTTCTAATTGGCCATCATTCACAGAGCTTACACCTGTTTCTAAGGTTGTAACATTAGCAATCTGAATTTCAGAGTCTGGTTCTGTGGTGATACCACTATTACCCATTCCTGCATTTACCTTACTTCTTGAAAAACTGGAAGTGGAGAAATCCACATCATTGGTTCTGTTTTTAGTCTCAGGAGGTCTCCGAGGTTCAATAAAATTGGAGGAATTTTTCTCTTGCCCTTGATTTGTTTCCATATCCTCTTCATCATCAATGACAATTGTCTCACTTACATTTCCCTTCTGAGAAGCCAAGTCTTTTGAGGAAGGAAGAATTTTGGAATCATTTCCTTGTAGTTCTTCATTTTTTGATGATGTACATGTTACGGTTCTTTGATCAGAAACCACTGATGCAGAAGATGGGGGAGGTTGTACAGGTTCAATAAAAACAACATCATCATCATCTTCCACTGATGAGTTTTGAAATTTATTAGATCTACAAACTAAAGGATTAGGTGCACCACTAAATGAATTTCCAACATTCGTGAGACTAGTTGCCATGGCCGTACTCCCTAATAAAACAGGAGTCTGATCAGTCAGTTCTAATCCTCCCACTGAACCTGTGTCCATGCCAAGGAACCTGTTAAGGAGATAGAAAAAAGAATATAAATGGCCAATACATGACATTTTATGTTACTCTAATTGAAAAAAAAAATCTTTAAGTTCTCTTTCTTTTCTATTCTAAATGAGAATGATTCTTATATAATACCCCGGAAAATTTTGATATCCATTCTGTGATCTTCGCTTATTCACTAATCATTTCCTATAGTTTACGTGTGAACCTCTAGCAACATAAAAAGGTAAATATCCAATTTTTAGCTCCACCACCTCCTCTCCTTCACAACATTTATTTACTCTATAAAACTAACAGGAAAACATATAAACCCTCTTACACTTGAGCAGGAAAATAACCAAAATCTGATAATAAAAATCCCTACTCTAAACATTTGTCCTTCTGTATTAAATAAAATGGTATGGTTTAGTCCATAATTCCCCTTACCTCATCTTTAAAAAAAACACAAAAAAAAACCCTGTTTTTTTTTATCCTCCCAGGCTCCCATGTAGCTGTATGATTAAACCCTTGTAAGAATCTGAAATCTTGCCCTAGCCGGTTAGAGCATCCACCTGTAAACTGAAGGGTCCTGGGTTCGATTCTGGTCAAGGGCATATGCGCAGGTGTCAGGCTCAATCCCCAGTGGGGGCTGTGCAATCAATGATTCTCCCTCATCAGTGATGTTTCTATCTCTCCCTTCCTCTCTGAAATCAATAAAAACATGTTTACATGTTTTTTTAAAAATCTGAAATCTTCCTTGACCCTATCTTGAAAGCTTAAATCCTTATTTGCCAGGCACTATGCAGTGTGCTTTATGTCTTTTTTTTGTCCCCAAAAAAAAGTATACACACTTTTTTCTGATAGTTCAATTGGTGTTTCTTTCTTTTCAGATTTAACCCATTGAAATTAATAATTATTCAAAGTGTATAGGTTGAGGGCATGCGACAGGGGATAAGGGCATGCGACAGGGGATAGGGGAGGCTGGGGGAAGGTCAAGGGGGAAAAAAAGGAGATATATGTACTACTACATGTAATACTTTAAACAATAAAAAATATTTTAAAAAATTAAAATTTTAAAAAAAATAAAGTGTGTATACATTTTTGGGGGACACTTTATATGTATTAGTCTGAATAATGGCCCCCAAAGATATCAAATCCTAATTTCTAGAACCTATAAATGTTAACTTATATGAAAACAAAAAAAAAGGGTCTTTGAAGATATGATTAAAGAATTAAAAGTAAGATTACCTGGGTGGGCCCTAAATGCAATTATATGTGCCTTTATCAAAGAAAGCTGGATGGAGAATACAGTATAGGTACAAGAGAATACAGGGACCATAGAGGTAGATTAGAGGAGACTGGGTGATGCAGCCAAGGAATGCTGGCAGTCACTAGAATGTGGAAGAGGCAAGGAACTCATTCTACCCCCAAAGCCTCCAAAGGAAACATGGTCTTATTTACACTTTAAGGAGCCCAGGATCACGGATTTCTGACATCTGACCTCCAGACTGAGAGAAAAAATTTCTGCTCTTTTAAGTAAACTTGTCTACCCTCAAGTTTGTTGTAATCTGCTACAACTACTATAGAAAATAAACACAATCCACTTTAGGTATATCCTCAAAACAACCCTTGATATAGCTATAAAATTTGTCCCATTTTAAAGTGGCTTAGAGATGCTAACAAAAACAGGCCCAAGCCACACAGCTAGAATGCACACCCAGGCATTTATAACTCAATAGTTCAAACTCTTCACCGCTCTGCTATATTCAACTAATATTTTCTGAATACCTACTATATATGCAGGGCTGTATTGAAGACAAAGAGACAGCAAACAGTTAACAGTAAAGAACCAGAAAAGAAAGAAAATAAGGTCGTGAGCAGATGGAGAGGATAAGGTCATAGGCATAGATGGTAGTAGAACTAATCTTGAACATGAATTACCTTAACCTCAGAGACAAAACAAGAAAAAGCAAGGGGGAAATAATGACAGGTGAATATAGATTGTATGTAATTTGCAGATAGGATGGGTGGGAATTTGAAGTGGTTTATACAAGGCAGCCTCATTTTCATAGAGTAGGTTATCTGATGAGAGGAAACTGGTTGCACAGGTCTTAAAGCCTGGTCTAAGAGCCCCAATGCCAACTCTTGAACGCTTTGTAATCCTCTTTCTCGAATAAAGCAACATAGACCACTTTTTTAAAAAAAGACTGGGTTAAGAACACTTACTAGCTTTATATATATAGTCATTTGCTTATGTTGCTATGAAGAGCCTCTGGAAGGAAGAAGATAACAATATCACTTTGGCAGACGGGACACAGGGATAGAGAAATTACCCACAGTCAATTTTGTTGCATTTTCTCAATTTTTGAACAGGATTTCTCACTTATTTTTAAAGCTAAATTTAATTATTTTAAAATCAGAGTTAGCCCTGCCCAGGTGGCTCAGTTGGGAGAAGTGTTGTCCACTACACCAAAACAGGTTGCAGGTTCAATCCCCAGGCAGGAGTATAGGAGGCAACCAATGTTTCTCACCTTGATGTCTATCTTCCTATCTCTCTCACTCTCTGTCTCTCCCCCCCTCTTCCCCCCGCCCCGTCTCTAAAATCAATAAACATATCCTCAGGAGAGCATTAAAAAAAATACAGAGTGACAACACAGTGATAAAGAGATAACTACTTTTCTTTGGTGATCAGAGAATATCTCTATGAGAGCAGGTGACATTTACACGGAAATCTGAAATGACAAAAAAGATCCAACTGTGGAAAAATTGGAAGAAGAGCATTCCAGCTCCTGCCCCCCCAAAAAAAAGCCTAAAGGGAATGAGGTTGGTAAATTCAAGCAACAGAGCCCAGCCAGTGTGGCTGACTGGTTGAGTGTCGACCTGAGAATCAGGAGATGACAGTTTGATTCCCAGTCAGGGCATATGCCCGGGTTGTGGGCTTGATCTCCAATGTGACATGTGCAGGAGGCAGCCGATCAATGATTCTCATTGATGTTTCTTTCTCTCTCTCTCTCTCTCTCTCTCTCTCTCTCTCTCTCTCTCTCTCTTCTCTCTCTCTCTCCCCCTTTCATCTCTGAAATCAATAAATAATTTTTTAAATCAATAAATAGAATAAAGGCCAGTGTGGCTGGAACAAGGTAAGTAAGAAAGAATACTATGACATGAAATATAAAAACACAGAGCAACAATTCACCAAGGAAAACAAGTTCATTACTTAACTGCATTCAACAAAGATTTACCAAGCACATAGTATGTGCAAGATACTGTCTTAGGCACTTGAGAAAATCAATAAACCAAACAGGCAAGCATGCCTGCCATCAGAAATCATGAATTCTAAAGGTAACAGTTTGGAGTTTGCCATAACAGGAAACACTACAGCATTTATACCAAAAGGCTAACATAATCTCACACGTTTTAATGGATCACTCTTTTCTGCTACATGGACAAAGATAAAAACAGACCTAACCAGTTTGGCTCCGTGGATAGAGCGTAGGCCGGCGAACTGAAGGGTCCCAGGTTCAAGTCCGGTCAAGGGCATGTACCTTGGTTGCGGGCACATCCCCAGTAGGGGGTGTGCAGGAGGCAGCTGATCGATATTTCTCTCTCATCGATATTTCTAACTCTCTATTGCACTCCCTTCCTATGTAAAAAAATCAATAAAATATATTTTTTTTTAAAAGAAAGAAAAAACCAGAGAGCCACTGGTCCAGGTGAGAGATGATGACAGCTGAAACAAGAGTGGTGATGGAAAATGAAATAAAATATTAGGGTTAGGGTTTTTTGAAAAGCAGACCTTGCTGACATGAAAGGACCTGCAGACATACTATAGACTGAAAAATAGTCATAGAACACAAAGAATATTACTACAGCCCTGACTGGTTTGGCTCAGTGGATAGAGCGTCGACCTGTGGACTCAAGGGTCCCAGGTTCGATTCCGGTCAGGGCATGTACCTTGGTTGTAGGCAGGGAGTGTGCAGGATGCAGCTGATCTATGTTTCTCTCTCATCGATGTTTCTAACTCTATCTCTCTCCCTTCCTCTCTGTAAAAAATTAATAAAATATATTTTTAAAAAAAAAGAATATTACTACAGCATTATGAATTCCCCCAAATCCAAATATACGTGCACAATATGTTTTTCCTAAAGTACACATATTTTTATGTACTAGGTGTAGCAGTTAATAATGAGGATTTTTTTCAATAGATGGAGTTACACATACGTTGATATATATGCGATTTGATATGTATGCTATTTTGTTGTATTGACAACAAGCTTCAAAACTTCATATGTCATATTTTAAGGTGTTAACATCACAGATATTTTTATGCTTAAAAATGTCGAATTTCGTGCCAAAAAAGAGAGCATTTGCAGGAAGTTTTAATTCATTACTTTATTTTGAAGAAAAGTGCTGCTGAATGCTTCGGGAAGCTTATGGTGAACATGCTCCATCTCAAGATACTTGTGAACGCTGGTTTAAACGCTTTAAAAGTGATGATTTCAATGTGAAAGACAAAGAACGTCCAGGTCAACTGAAAAAGTTTGAAGACCAACAATTACAAGCATTATTGGATGAAGATGCGTGTCAAACTCAAAAACAACTTGCAGAAAGATTAAACGTTGCTCAGCAAACAATTCCCAATTGTTCACAAGCAATGGGAAAGATTTTAAAGGAAGGAAAATGGGTGCCACATCAACTGAACAAAAGACAAGTGGAAAACCGAAAAGTCATCAGTAAAATATTGCTTCAACGGCACAAAAGAAAGTCCTTTTTGCATCGAACTGTGACTGGCGATGAAAAGTGAATTTATTTTGAGAATCCCAAACGCACAAAATCATGGGTTGATCAAGGTCAACCATCAACATCGACTGCAAGGCCAAATCGCTTCGGAAAGAAGACAATGCTCTGCATTTGGTGGGATCTGGAAGGTATGGTGTATTATGAGCTTCTAAAACCAGGTGAAAGCATTAATACTGATCACTACCGACAACAAATAATCAATCTGAACCATGCTTTGATCATGAAACGACCAGAATGGGCCAGAAGACACAGCAAAGTAATTTTGCTTCATGATGACGCACCACCACACACTTAAAAACCAGTTAAAGACACGTTAAAAGATCTTGTCTAGGAAGTATTAACCCACCCACCATATTCACCAGACCTTACTCCTTCAGATTACCACTTGTTCTAATCGATGGCACACGCACTTTCTGAGCAGCACTTCAAAATGTACAAAGAAGTGGAAAATTGGGTCTCTGGTTTGCCTCAAAACAAGAAAAATTCTATTGGGACGGTATCCACAAATTACCTGAAAGATGGGGGAAATGTGTAGCTAGCAATGGACATTACTTTGAATAAAGCACTTTTTTTAAAAAGTATACTTTATTGATTTTTTACAGAGAGGAAAAGAGAGGGATACAGGGTTAGATACATCGATGAGCGAAAAACATTGATCTGCTGCCTCCTGCACACCTCCTACTAGGGATGTGCAGTAACCAAGGTACATGCCCTTGACCGGAATCGAACCTGGGACCTTTCAGTCCGCAGGCCACCGCTCTATCCACTGAGCCAAACCAGTTAGGGCTGAATAAAGCACTTTTGATGTTTCTCCTGAAATTATCGTGTTTTCTTTGATTACAAAATCCGCATTACTAACCAGCACACCTAGTAAATTCATAGGAAAAAAAACAACCCTAGAAGGAGAACATTATATTAACAGAGTAGTTTGCTGGAAGGGTCAGGGAGGTTTCAACAAGTTGTATTTTAGGTTCCACATTAATCTACAAAGAATTTCAGGAAGCTTAAGCACCTGAATGAACAATGGGGAAAAGAGAAGATCACAAAAAGCTGATCAAGCATTGAAATGAATTACCATTCTCCTGATACAGAAGGGACACAGAGTAACTACTTTTCACAGACATTAAATAAGGTTATGCCAACTATTTTTATGAAATACTGTGTATAGACCATATCATTTGTCCCAGGTATTTATGGAAAGGCTAGAAGCCAAAATTCAATGTTTACTTTAATGACCAGTCATTTTTAAGTAACATCATTATTTAATTCTCAAGGTATACAATCTTAATTCCTTTATTTTATATATACTGTGTTACTCTCTCACCATTAATCATCCTGGTTAAACCAGGTTCGAGTGTCCAGAGAGCACCAAAACCAATTCATTTCAGTATTTTATAAAAAAGGTTTCATTTTATTTTCACTTAACTGTGACAATAACCCTGTTGAGTTAAATAAAACAAATATAAAAGTTTCTGTATAACAAAACAGTATGTCGGGCATATTAGTTGAAACTATCCAAACTTCTAAAACAACCTCAAGACTCAAACACAATGTACAAAGCTTTATTCCAAATCAGTATTCGTGCCCTAGCTGGTTTGACTCAGTGGACTGGCCTGCGGACTGAAGAATCCTAGGTTTGATTACAATCAAGGGCACATGCCTGGGTTGCGGACTCGATCCCCAGTAGGGAAGCATGCAGGAGGCAGACAATCAATGATCCTTTCTCATCATTGATGTTTCTATCTCTCTCTTCCTCTCCCTTCCTCTCTGAAATGAATGTATTTTATTTTAAAAATCAGTCTTGGTTCCACTTAGAACAAGAAAGTGCTGTGTCTGTGTCAGGATAATACTAATCACAGAAAATGGCAAAAGATACATTTATATCTACTTAAAAGAAAATGGCCGAAACCGGTTTGGCTCAATGGATAGAGTGTCGGCCTGCGGACTGAAAGGTCCCAGGTTCGATTCCGGTCAAGGGTATGTACCTTGGTTGTGGGCACATCCCCAGTGGGGGGTGTGCAAGAGGCAGCTCATCGATGTTTCTCTATCATCGATGTTTCTATCTCTCTATCCCTCTCTCTTCCTTTCTGTAAAAAAATCAATAAAATGTATATTTTAAAAAAAAAGAAAATGGATAATTCTATTTAAAAACTTGTGCTTAAAAAAATAAATAAATAAATAAATAAATAATAAAAAAATAAATAAAAACTTGTGCTTTATCCAAAGATCTACCAATTTCCATTTCAAATACTAAGGAATTTTAAGTATATTTTCAAACAATATATTATATACACATTATTCTAAAATAGCTCCTTAATAAGGCTACTTTACGGTAAAGCAATAGTATATGCTAAGGGAAACCTTCATAAGGTCCTCACTTAATATTAAGCAAACATAAAAATTTTTTTAACATTACCGCTGAAGAAAGTTATGAAAGTATAAATAAGCTGAAAATCATTTGATTCAAAATTTTCATAACTGAAATTTTTTAAATAACAGTACATTCATCCAAAAATAATTAACATTTATTTAAATATTATGACCAAATATTCATGTCAGTAAAACATTAAAACAACAAATGGAAGTAAAATCACAGATTTTAAAAAAACCTACCCTCAAAATCAAGGTGCCCAAGACCACAGCCAGGAAGTGGTGTGTATTACAAGACATTGAGTCAGCTCCAACTCTTGGAAACCATATGAATGAGTGATGTCCACAATGTCCTGTCATAAATAGTCCTTTCTCAGCTCCTGTGAACTCACATCTAAGCCTTTGTTCATGCAATTAACACATATCATATTTGGTGTCCCTCTTTCCCTTCTGCCTTCTATTTTCCCCAGAACTACTGTCTTTTTCAAAGAAACTGGCCTTCACATTATGTGCCCAAAGTAGGACAGCATCAGTTTTGTCACTTTTGCCTCTACCAACATTTCAAGCATAATTTGTTTTAGAACCCACTGATATGAGACTTTCTGACAGTCCAGGGTATCCACAAGCTCTCCTCCAAAACTATATTTCAAATGAGCCAAGTGATTTATAACAAATGAAGTGGTAAAGTCATAATTTGAATATTGATAATTACAATGTAATATGTGATTAGGCATTAAACACAAAAATATATAGCAAAGCTCTTATTAATTAAAAAAAACTATAGCTATTCAATAAACCAATCAATATTCAAAAAACACATTTATAAAAGAAAGAAATGTAAAATCAAAATAATAAGAAGAAGAAGAAGAAAGAAAGAAGAAAGAAAGAAAGAAAGAAAGAAAGAAAGAAAGAAAGAAAGAAAGAAAGAAAGAAAGAAAGAAATGTAAAATCCAAACTGACTGGCTAGAACCAAGATGGTGGCATAGATAAATGCCTCCCACGACCACATCAAAACTGCAATTAAAATACAAAACAATCATCATTCAGAACAGATGAAATCGAGCTAAAATGAAATCCTACAACTAGAGAAGTAAAGTAGAAAGTACACTGAGAATGGTAGTAGGGGCGGAGGTGCTGAACGGCTGGTCCGACACCCATGTGTGCAGTTTTTTTTTTTATGGGAAGAGACATCGTCTTTGCAGAGGCTGCGCATGAGAAGCAAGGGATCCCAGTCCCACACCAGACTCCCAATCCCAGGATTCCAGAAATGGGAGAGAAGTCCCCATAACTAAGGGCTGTAAAAACCCCAGGGGATTGTTGCTGAGTGATGCAGAGACTGCTAGAGACTCAGGAGTTCCTTTTAAAGGGCCAGCACACAAGCTGAGACTCCATCTCACTGAGTTCCAGCACCAGGCGGAATTGGGGGACCCAGACACATAAAGGGAGGAACTAGCTTGTCTGGTATTAGGACAGGAACTCAAGGGTGGCTTTCTACCAGACAAGGGTGCTCACAGGGGTAACTGTTCCTGTGCTGGGACTTCCCCCACTGCAGAGCTGACTGGCAGCCATAACTGAGTCTCCATCAGCCTGGAGCACACAGTTTGTTCTGCCCTGGGGATTCCCTGAGACCCGGCCCCATCCAATTTGCAGCCCCACACAAGCTGATTGCAGCAACTTTTTCATATGAATGGCCTGTCCTGGCTCAGGCTTCAGTCTTTGCTAAAATATCTCAAACAAGCTACAACTGGTGACAGTGTGCCCCAAAACTATCAATTAAAGGCATGCCGAAACCGGTTTGGCTCAGTGGATAGAGCGTCGGCCTGAGGACTGAAGGGTCCCAGGTTCGATTCCGGTCAAGGGCATGTACCTTGGTTGCAGGCACATCCATGGTAGGGGGTGTGCAGGAGGCAGCTGGTCAATGTTTCTCTCTCATCGATGTTTCTAGCTCTCTATCCCTCTCCCTTCCTCTCTGTAAAAAATAAAATATATTAAAAAAAGAAAGAAAGAAAGAAAGAAAGAAAGAAAGAAAAGAAAGAAAGAAAGAAAGAAAGAAAGGCACAACAGCCAGCACTAACACCAGCCTGCCTTGCTTCACAGCTGAGCCATGCCTGGGTACTTCCAAGCCCAATAGAAATAGCAGTCATGTGCAGATCCCTGTGTAGCACGGGCCATGTAGACACAGACAGTGGCTAACTTTGCACCTCCCAGGAGGTCCCAGAGCCAGTGCACCTGGTGGTCAGCTTCAGGTAATACCAGATTACAACTCTACACATCCACAAGCAACACACTCCAGAGGCAGACTCAGTGAGCACCGAAGCTCCAGTAAAGAAAATCCTGCTCCATAGGGGTGTTTCCTGCACAGCAGCTCTCTCACTGTAGTTGCAGCTGGTCTTCACAGCCAAGTGGCCTGGAGATCAATTCCTCCCAATGAGGCCAGCAGGAATCAAGGTGCAACTTACTAGAAGACTTGTACACACAGCCCACACAGGGATGCACCTACAGTGCCCAACTCAGTGACTGGGGAGGCTGAGCCACTGGGCCTGAAAGGACACCTATAACACAAGGTGACTCTACCAACTCCACGACAAATAGCAGCTCTACCCAATACATAGAAACAAACACAGGGAAGCAGCCAAAATGTGAAGACAAAGAAACATGTCACAAATGAAAGAAATAGAAGCAAGTAAACTAATGGATACAGAGTTCAAAACCATGGTTATAAGGTAACTCAACATCTTAAAGGGACTTTCAAAGATCTTAGTGAGAAAGTCAAAGACATAAAAAAGGACCAGTCATAAATTAAGCATACAATAACTGAAATAAAGAATAATTTATAGGGGTTCAACAATAGAGTAGAATATCACAAGAATCAAATCAACAATTTGGAATTGAAGAAGGAAAAAACACCCAATCAGATGACCAAAAAAAGAAAAGGATCCAAAAATATGAAGATAGTATAAGGAGCCACTGAGACAACGTTAAGCACACCTAGATTCAAATTACGGGGCTGCCAGAATAAGAAGAGAGAGAGCAAGATATTGAAAACCTATTTGAAGAAATAATGAGAGCCCTAGCCAGTTTGGCTTAGTAGATAGAGCATCAGCCTGCGGATGAAGGCTCCCGGGTAAGATTCCCGTCAAGGGCACATGCCTGGGTTGCAAGCTCAATACCTAGTAGGGGGAGTGCAGGAGGCAGCCAATGAATGATTCTCTCTTATCATTGATGTTTCTCTCTCCCTCTCCCTTCCTCTCTGAAATCAATAAAAAAGATTTTTTAAAATTACCATGCTGTTTGCAAGATGTTGCATTAACCTATAAAAATAATAATCTATATGTCATATATATATATAAAAGCCTACGTGAACTTCTGACCCTTTGACCGTTCGACCAGTAGTAATGACGTGCACTGACCACCAGGGGGCAGACACTCAACACAGGAGTTGCGGAGCTGCAGTGACTTGGCAGCTGTGGTTCTCAGGTGACGATCAAGAACCAGAGAGGAAGGAGCCCAATTCTGGGGTGGGTCATCCAAGAACTGCCCTCTCGCAATCCGGGACCCCTCAGGGGCTGTCCAAGAGCGGGCTTCAGCCCAATTCCCGCAGGCCAGGCCGAGGGACCCCACCAGTGCACAAATCCATGCACTGGGCCTCTGGTAATCCTATCTAATAAAAGAGTGATATGCAAATTAACCATCACTCCGCTACATCCACAAACCACATCCACCAGCCAAACAGGAGCGAGTATGCAAATTAACCCAATCAAGATGGCTGCGGCTACGGAGCGAGCAGGAGGCTTGGGTTTCCCTGGCAATGGAGGAAGCCAACCTTTCCGCACACCCTGGCCAGACCAGGCCTCCACTCAAGGCTACAAAGTTTCAATTATAAATGATAAATAAACACCAACAAAAATAGCGACAGCCACGGAGCTGGAGAGAGCAGGAGGCTTGAGTTGCCCCTGGCGATGGAGGAAGCCAAGCTTCTGCAGCCCTGGCCTGCCTTGGTCTCCACTCAAGGCTACAAAGTTTCAATTATAGAAGACAAATAAATCCCAACAAAACTGGCTGCGGCCACGGAGCAAGCAGAGGCATGGCTCCGCTCAGGCTACAAAGTTTCAATTAAAAAGATAAATAAATCCCAGATACCAGGGCCTCTGCTTGGGTGGCCAGGGGGCATGGCCAGCCTGCAAACCACCACAGGCCCCTCACCCAGGCCGCCCCACGCCCCAAGGGAACCCCCACCCTAATCTGGGACACCCGTCAGGGCAAACCAGCTGGCCCCCACCCGTGTACCAGGCCTCTATCCTATCTAATAAAAGAATAATATGGAAATTGACCATCACTCAAACACACAAGATGGCTGCCCCCATGTGGACACAAGATGGCCGCCACAAGATGGGAAGTTGGGGGTGATCAAGCCTGCAGGGGAGGGCAGTTAGGGGTGACCAGGCCAGCAGAGGAGGGAAGTTGCGGGCAACCAGGCCTGCAGGGAAGGGCAGTTGGGGGGGGAACCAAGCCTGCAGGGGAGAGCAGTTGGGGGGGACCAGGGCTGCAGGGGAGGGCAGTTAGGGGTGACCAAGCCTGCAGGGGAGGGCAGTTAAGGGTAAACAGGCTGGCAGGGAGGGGAGCAGTTAGGCATCAATCAGGCTGGCAGGAGAGTGGATAGGGGGTGATCAGGAGGGCAGGCAGAAGCGGTTAGGGGCAATTAGGAAGGCAAGCAGGCGAGCAGTCCTGGATTGAGAGGGATGTCCGAATGCCCGTTTAGGCCCAATCCTACCGGTCAGACGGACATCCCTCGAGGGGTCCCAGATGGGAGAGGGTGCAGGCTGGGCTGAGGGACACACACCCCCATGCACGAATTTTGTGCACCAGGCCTCTAGTAATAATAATAATGACAGAAAACTTTCCCTACCTGGTGAAAGAAACAGGCAAGTCTAGGAAGCACAAGAATCTCAAACAGGAGGAACCCAAAGAGGTCCACACCAACACATATTATAATTACAATGCCAAGGGGTAAAGACAAAGAGAGTATTTTAAAAGCAGCAAGAGAAAAACAGTTAGTTACCTACAAGGGAGTGCCCATACGCCTATCAGCTGATTTCTCAACAGAAACTTTGCAGGCCATAGGGAGTGGCAAGAAATATTCAAAGTGAGGAACAGAAAGGACCTACAACCAAGATTACACTACCGAGCAAAGTTCTGATTTAGAATTAAGGGTCAGATAAAGCTTCACAGGCAAGAAAAGGCTAAAGGAGTTCATCAGCACCAAACCAGCATTACATGAAATGCTGAAGGGTATTCTTGAGGGAGGAGGAGGAGAAAGAGGAAGAGGAGGTGGAATAAGAGGAGAAGAAGGAGGAGGAGGAGGAAGTGGAGGAGGAGGAAGAGGAGGAGGGGAGGGGAAGGGGAGGGAAAGTGACAACAAATACATATCAAAAGTTGAATCTAAAAATCAAAATAAATAAACAAGAAATTTAATGAACAAAACAAACTGGTGAATAAAATAGAATGAGAGGCATGGAAGCATGGAACTGATTGACGAGTCTGAAGGAAGGCAGGGGGCGAGGGGGGAGCAGGAATAGATTAACCGAAAATCTTACTATGGACACAGACAGCAGGGTGGTGAAGGCGCAGAGAGAGAACTGGATGGAGGAGGGAAGGTGGCTTGGGGGGGTGGGGAGAAGGACATCTCTAATACTCTCAACAATAAAGATTTTTTTTTTAAATAACCTGATTCGCTAATCAGAGATTTAAAAACAAATGAAGGTCATCTAGCACAGGTCATCATCAGGGAGACTGTGCCAGTAAGCCCCACAAGATAGAAAATCTACCTAATACACAGACACAAATACAGAGAGGCAGCCAAAATAGGGAGAAAAGAAACTTGACACCGCTGAAACCGGTTTGGCTCAGTGGATAGAACGTCGGCCTGCGAACTGAAAGGTCCCAGGTTCAATTCCGGTCAAGGGCATGTACCTTGGTTGCAGGCACGTCCCCAGTGGGGAGTGTGCAGGAGGCAACTGATCGATGTTTCTCATCGATGTTTCTAGCTCTCTATCCCTCTACCTTCCTCTCTGTAAAAAAATCAATAAAATATATATTTTTTTTAAATAATAAAATAAAATAAATAAATAAATGAAACATGATACAAATGAGATAAACATAAAAAATCCCAAGAAAAAGAACTAAATGAAATGGAAGCAAGTAATCTACCAGGTAAAGAGTTCAAAACAATAATTATAAGGATAATCCAAGAACTTAAGAGAAGAATGCTTTTGAACTCAGTGATAATATAAACAAAGAAATAATAAGTATAAAAAATAACAAAGATCCCTATCGGTTTGGCTCAGTGGATGGAGCATCAGCCAATGGACAAAAGGTTCCTGGGTTTAATTGAGGTCAAGGGAGCGTACAGTAGGCAACCAACCAATGTATCCCTCTCACATCAATGTTTCTCTCACATCGAAGTTTCCCTCTGTCTCTCCCCCTCCCTTCCACTCTCTCTAACAATCAATGGAAAAAATATCCTCAGGTGAGAATTAACAAAAAATAAATAAATAGATAACAAAGTAACCATAAAAAAGCACCAATGAGAAATAAAGAGTATCTAAAATGAAGAATATACAATAAAGAATCAAAATTACGTTAGGCCTGGCCTGTGTGGCACACTGGTTGTAGCAGTAAATATCAACACAAAGCAGATTATTATTGTAGATCATGCAGGGAGAACAAAGGGTAAAATATTTAACTGCAGCAACGTTTGACTATATTCTGTGCAGTGAGAAAACCTGAAGTCATTTTCAAGGTCCACCATTTCTTACTTCTTTCAGTCAGGTCAAGTTTCTAAGCTTTCTAAATCTCTGTTTTTTGACTAATGAAAAGAAAATAGAATTCTACTGAGTCTCCTATCTACCTACTCCAGGACTTCTATAAGGATCAAATGAGGTGAGGCACGGGAAAACGCCTCACAGACATTTGGTTAAAGTGTAAAATGTTTCCACCTGGCTATAAAGCAAGTCGTATTACTGGGCTGAAGAAACTGCAAGAAGGCTAGTCGTCGCTAGGGAGAGGAGGCCGGGTGTTGCTATGTGACATCATTACCCGGCACCCACAGCAACCATTTCTGGGCTGGGCTGTGGGCGGCATTTTAGCGCCATGGGGTCTCAGAAGTATGGGCTCAATTTGGTGGGGTGTCGCTCCGGGGTGGTGGCAGGGCCTGTGTTCCACTTGGGAAAAGCCGAGTGCTGCTTTGTGGGCGCCAGGTCCACAGTGCCGTTTCTCTGTAAATGGCCAGTGTGCGTCAAGGCAGCTCCTGCGTTGAGCATCTGCCCCCTGGCGGTCAGTGCACATCATAGTGACCTGTCAGACACTTAGCATATTAGCCTTTTATATCTATAGTTAAGATGTTTCTATCTCACCCTAGCTCATTTGGTTCAGTGGGTAGAGCATTGGCCTGTGGACTGAAAGGTCCCAGGTTTGATTCCAGCCAAGGGCACATGCCTGAGTTGCAGGCTTGATTCCCAGTAGGGGGCATGCAGGAGGTAGCCAATCAATGATTCTCTCTCATCATTGATGTTTCTATCTCTCTATCCCTCTCCCTTTCTCTTTGAAATCAATAAAAATAAATATTTTTTTAAAAGGATGTTTCTATCTCTTCCTCATCTTCCTCTCTGAAATCAATAAAAATATTTTTTTTAATTTAAAGTAGGTTAGATAGCCATGGCCAGCATAATTCAGTGGTTAGAGGGTCAGCCTGTGCACCAAAGGATCAAGGACACATTCCTGGGTTGCAGGTTCTATCCCTGGTCCTGATCAGGGAATGTGCAAAAAAGACAACTAATAGATGTGTTTCTCTCACATCGATGTTTCTCTCTTTCTCTCCATCCGTACTTGTTCACCCCTCCTTTCCACTTTTGGAAAATCCATGGATAAAATATCCTCAAGTAAGGATTAAAAAAACAAAAGTAGGTTAGATAAAGCAGAGGATTAAATTGTGAATTGGAAGACAAGTTTGCAGAAAATAGCCAATCAAATCAGAGTGGGGGAAAAAACTATTTTAAGAATAGTTTAAGGAACCTCTGTGACAACACCAAGTGTAACACCATTTATATCACAAGGGAGACAGAGTGAGAGGAGAGAGAGCAAGAGACTGAAAAACTATTTGAAGGAATAGTAGTAACACCCTCACAAAAAAATAGTAACTGAAAATTTCCCAAACCTGGTGAAGGAAAAATACATACAAATCCAGGAAGCTTAGAGAGTCTCAAACAAGATAAACCAAAGGAGACCCACACCAAGACACATCATAATTGAAATGGCAAAGGTTAAAGACAGAGAGAATCTTTTTGTTGTTGTTGTTAATCCTCACTTGAGAATATTTTTCCATTAATTTTTTTTAGGGTGAGAGGGAAAGACAGACAGAAACATCGATGTGAGAGAAACACATCTATTGGTTGCCTCCTGCATGAGCCCTGATCAGGGCCTGGGCCAGAGAAGACCTGCAACCAAAGTATGTACCCTTGACTAGAATCGAACCCCAGACCCCAGAAAAATTGGCACAAAATACTCAAAGTGATGAAAAGTAAGGACCTATAACCAAGTCTACTTTTACCCAGCAAGGCTATCATTGAAAATTGAAATACAAATAAAGAGCTTCCCAGACAAGAAAAAGCCAAAGGAATTCAATACCACCAAACAATATTATGAGAAAAGCTAAAGGGACTTAAGAGGAAAAAAAAAAAAGGAACTTAATAATTATACAGGATAATGACAATAAATCCCTACAAATCAATAATCACTTTAAATGTAAATGACTTAAAAGCTCCAATCAAAAGACAAAGGGTTGCTGAACAAACAGGAAAACAAGACCCATTTATATGCTGTCTACAAGGGAGAAACCCAGACCAAAAGTAACTCAGGCACTGAAAGTAAAGGGTTGGAAAAAAAAATTTCATTCAAATGAAAAAATATCCCTGGGGTGGTAGTAATCCCTATATCAGACAAAATAGATTTTAAAACAAAGGCTATAATTAAAGACAAAAAAAGACACTACATCATGATAAAGAGATCAATACATCAAGATAATATAATCCACCCAGCCAGCATGACTCAGTAGTTGAGTGTCTGTAAACCAGTCAGGGTACATTCCCGGGTTGTACACTCATCCCCAGTGTGGCCCATGCAGGAGGCAGCCGACCCAACTGACTCTCTCATACTGATGTTTCTATCTCTCTCTCCTGCTTCCTTCCTCTCTGAAATCAATAAAAATATATTTTTTAAAAACTGATTTAATCCTCGTAAACATTTATGCACCCAACACAAGAGCACCTGAGTATATGAAGCAAATAATAATGGATATAGAAGATGTCGACAGAAATACACTCATAATAGGGACTTTTTAACACCCCACTGAAATCACTGGATAATCTTCCAAATTGAAAATCAAAAGGGAATAGCAGCCTTAAATGACACATAACAACAGATCAATTTGCACTTTACCTTAGCCAAAAAGCCAAGAAGCAATGAAACCAGATGAATTTAACTGATAGTTTTAGAGCATGTCACAACAGAGCAGCAAAATGAACATTTTTTTCAAGTGCACATGGAACATTTTCTAGGATAAACCAACCACATGTGAGGTCACAAAACAAATCAACAGATTGAAGAAGATTGAAATCATTTTCAAACATCTTTGCTGACTACAATGATATGAAACTATGAATCAATTACATGAAAAAAACATACCAGGTCGGTATGGCTCAGTTGTTTGAGCATCATCCCATGAAGTAAGAGGTCACTGATTCAATTACTGGTCAGGGCACATGCCCAGCTACCAGGCTCGATCCCCAGTGGAGAGCATGGAGGAGGCAGCCAACTGATGTTTCTCTCTCCCTCTCCCTTCCTTGCTCTCTCTCTATAAAAAATTTAAAAAATCAATTAAAAATTTTAATTCTAAATTAATAAACAACTGAAAAACATACAAACACATGGAGCCTAAATGATGTTACTAAACAATAAATGTGTTAAAAATGAGATCAAGGAAGAAATAAAAAACACACCTTAAAACAAATTAAAATGAAAACACAACAACCCCAAATCTATGGGACAAAGGAAAAACAGTACCGAGAGTGAAATTCAGACAATACAGGCCTATCACAAGGAAAATCTAACCTTACACCAAAAAGAACAAGTGGAAGAAAGGAAATAATAAAGGTGATAGAAAAAAATAAACAAAACAGAGCTTTAAAAAATTTATAAAAGTTCAATAAAACCAAGAACTGGTTCTGTAAAAGATAAACAGGATTGATAAAACTTTAACAATAACTCATAAAGAACAAGAGATAGGATACACATAAATAAAACCAAAATTGAAAGACGGTGACAACAGACACGATGAAAATACAAAGGATTATAAGAAAACACTATGAACTTTCACTACCTCTGGCATGGGGACTACCTCGGGCAGCAGTGGAGGCGCTGCCAGTCCTGATATGCCCTGATGAGAGCGGGACCTCGGTGGGATGGTGGAGCAGGTGAGGGGACAATTTGCATATTGGGCTTTTATTATATAGAATGTTTCTAAATCTCTATCCAACTCCCTTCTTCTCTGACACCAATAATTGGGACAGAGGTGTGGTGAGAATGCAGGGTCCACTGGCAAACAGCAATGTCTCACCACACCTCTGTAATTTCCTAGGAACATACAATCTTCAACAAGAAGAAAATCTGAACAGACCAATACCAACGAACAAAATGAACGCAGTAATACAAAAACTCGCAACAAACACCAGTCCTGGACTATATGGTTTCACGGATTAATTTACCAAAGATTCAAAAAAGAATGAACACCTATTCTTCTCAATATACTCCAAAAAATAAACCTTTGGCTGGCATGCTCAGTGGGTTGGAGTGTCATCATGTATACCAAGAGATTGCAGATTCAATTTCCTGCTGGGGCAAGTATGGGGGTGAGACAACACATCAATGTTTATCTCCCACATTGAGGTTTCTCTCTCTTACTCCCTCTCTCCATCTCCGTCTCTCCAAAAATCAATATCAAAAAAAATCCTCTCGTGAGGATAAAAAGAAAATTCAAGAGGAAGGAAGACTCCCACACTCATTTTACAAATCCATTATTATACTGATTGCAAAACCAGATAAAAACACTACAAAAAAAGGAAATGAAAGACAAATATGCGAACATAGATACAGAAAACTTCAACAAAATATTTGCAAACAAAATTCAGCAATACATTAAAAAGATCATATACCATGAACAAGTGGGATTTATTGCTGTTATCATGGTTGGTACAATCTCCACAAGTCAACTAATGTCACACACCACATAAACACAATGAAAGATAAAAAGCATATGGTCCTCACTGGTTTGGCTCAGTGGATAGAGGGTCAGCCTGTGGAATCAAGGGTCCTGGGTTCGATTCCAGTCAAGGGCATATGCCCCGGTTGCAGGCTCGATCCCCAGTAGGGGGCGCACAGGAGGCAGCCAATCAATGATTCTCTCTCGTCACTGATGTTTCTATCTCTCCCGCCCTCTCTGAAATTAATAAAAAATATTTTTTTTAAAAAAGATTAAGCCCGAAAGCGGTTTGGCTCAGTGGATAGAGCGTCGGCCTGTGGACTCAAGGGTCCCAGGTTCGATTCCGGTCAAGGGCATGTACCTTGGTTGCGGGCACATTCCCAGTACGGGGTGTGCAAGAGGCAGCTGATCGATGTTTCTCTATCATCGATGTTTCTAACTCTCTATCCCTCTCTCTTCCTCTCTGTAAAAAATCAATAAAATATATTTTTTTAAAAAAAAGATTAAAAGCATATGATCATATCAATAGATGCAAAAAAGCACCTGACAAAACAAGCACCCACTTATGATGAAAACTCTCAGCAAAGGTGGAACATACCTCAACATAATAAAAGCCGTATCACAAACTCACAGCCAATATCATCATGAATGGGGAAAAACTAAGAGTTTTCATTAAGATCAAGAACAAGACAAGGATGTCCGCTTTTACCCCTCTTATTCAGCATAGTACTAGAAGTCCTCACCACAGCAAACAGACAAGAAAAATAAATAAAAGGCATACATAATGAAACAGAGGAAGTAAAATTGTCTTTATTTGCAGATGGCATAATGCTGCATATAGAGAACACTAATGATTCCACCAAAAAAACTTTTAGTACAGATAAATAAATGCAATAATTTGGCAAGATACAAAATATTCAGAAATCAGCTGTATTTTTATACACCAACAATGAACAATCAAAAAGAAAACTAAGGTAACAATCTGATTTATAACTGCAACAAAAAATTAATAACTAGGAATAAATAATTTTAACCAAGGAGGCAAAAGACCTGAACTCAGAAAATAAAAAAGACACTGAAAAAAAAATAAAAGAAAGAAAGAAACCGAAGCCGGGCTGGTTTGGGTCAGTGGTTGAGCATCAACCTATAAATCAGGTCACGGTTCAATTCCCAATAAGGGCACATGAGTGGGTTTCCAGCTCAATCCCCTCTGGGGTCAGACAGGAGTTAGCCAATCAAAGATTCTCTGTTATCATTAACTAGAGGCCCGGTGCATGAAATTCATAAACAAGAACAGTCCCTAGGCCTGGCCAGCAATCAAAGTGCAAGCATCTGGCGTGGAAGGACAGGTCCCAGCTGACCTCTGGGTCCTGACAGCACCTGGGTCCCCAGGCCCCTGCACGCTCCCCTCCACCTGAGTCATAGCACCTGAATCCCCACGCAGAGATGCAGTGAGCACGGCCAGACATCGTGGGCCACGGCACAGCATGGGCCCCTGGGCCGCTCAGCAGCGCTGCACGGAAGCTGGGTGGGCAGCGCACTCTCTCCCAGTCGGCCTTGCAGACTGGCTGCTGCGTGAACCCACAGGGAGCCCAACCGGCCCCTGTGGTCCCAGTGGCTGTGGCCCGGCTCACCCGGAAGAGGACGCATGGATGCGGGGCGGGCTCGTCACGGGCGTCTGGCACCTGAGCACAGTGGCTTCCCCAGCGCGAGAGCCCTGGCGTCCCAGAGGAGGGTAACAGACATAGTGAAAGTGAGCTCGGCGGAAACCCTGCATTCTCACCAAACCTGTCCCAATCACCCCCGCCGCCCCCAGGTAGCTGGCGAAAGATTGCAGCCCCCTGCCCAGGTGCCACAGGAGGTTGGCCGCCACCACCCACCCCCAGTTCCCCATCACAGCCCAGGGCCTGCCAGATGCTGGTCATCATCTGTAGGATGGTCGATCGGGACCGGGCCCCCGGCCCGGCTCCCTCAGTGCATGGGAGCCGACAATCGGCAGGGCGATCGGGCCCCCATTCGCACCCACCTTGGCCTGGCGCCGCCCGCTCACCTGCCCCACCATCCCACCGAGGTCCCGCTCTTGTCAGGGCACATCAGGACTGGCAGCGCCTCCACTGCCGCCCGCAGCCAGCACCACACTGCCGATGCCTACCATGTTCTGCGCCACCCCAGTGGCCAGTGCACATCATAGCAAGCAGTCAAACTCCCAGTAGAGGGGACAATTTGCATATTAGGCTTTTATTATATAGGATGTTTCTAGATCTCTATCCAACTCCCTTCTTCTCTGACATCAATAAAAATGTATTTTAGATAATAGCAAATAGTGGCAGAATAAGTGGAAGCTACACTGACTCTTTCCCAGGACCAAACCGGAAATCCAAACAAGACAGGAAAAAAAAACCTGAAAAATGAACTGAAGGATAGCTGGAGAAAACCCTGATAATCAAAAATGAGAAGTGAAGACTGAACAGAGATTGGCAGGAAGTGCAGGGACTCAAAAGGGGTGGCCAGGCTCCCACAGACAGCAGCTGAAGGTCTAGAGAGATATATCAGCTGTGGGCGGGGGGGGGCGGGGAGGGGGGGTTGCCACAGAGAACTCTGGGGTCTAAACCCTAAGCTGGCCTCCCCAACACACAGAACCAGAACTGACAAAGGTACCCACATAAGACCTGGCTGAGAAAAGCAACAGGATTGCTGTCTGCCAGTGAGAATGAACTGGAAATGCAGGCATCCTCTTAAAGGGCCAATGCATAAAATGTCCTGTGCAGCCATTCACCTTGGGCTCCAGCAGAGGGAGGGCAGAGTGGACTAAAGCTGTGTAAGGGGAGTCCAGGGTTGGGGGTTCTAGAGTTAGAGCTCAGAAGGCAGACACCCCGGTTTCCTGTGATGAATCATTCCCTTGAGCTGCAGAAGACCTCTTTCTCAGGCAGACCTTTGCTATCCAGGTGGTTTTGAATCACAACACCCTGTTGGAAGAACTATTGCCCCAACCTGAGGTCTATAGACTAAGGTGAATCAAGACTTATAACAACCAGATGTAGGCACAGGCAGATCTCTGAAGGCTTGTGAGTCTTTGCCTGATCTCCTTCTGGACCTGGACCTAGAAAAAGAAGACCTGGTGCACATCTTGGTCCTTTTCAAAGGCATCAAGCCCAAGCAGAGGGAGCCACAAGCTGTGGATTGCTGACAGCCCCAAACAAGGTAGTCAGAGCCAATCAGAAACAGTGTCTGACATTACCCTGCACTAGAAATTAGAAGTCGTAGCAGATCTATCTAACACATAGACACAAATACATAGAGGCAACCAAAATGGGGAGCCAAAGAAATAACCCACAAATGAAAGAATAAGAGAATTCTCCAGAAGAGATAAATGAAATGAAGATAAGAAATTAATTTGATTTAGAGTTCAGAACAATAATGGTAAAGATATTAAACAGCATAAGAGATCAATAACTATGAAAAAAGAAGTCGGAAATAAAGAATGATATAGCACTAATAAACAACACATTGGAAGGAATACACAACAGGTGAGGGGAAAACTAAGGATTGGATCAGTGAATTGAAAGACAGGGTTGAAAAAAAATCACTCAATCAGAGAACCAAAAAGAAAAAACAATTAAAAAAACAGTAGGACAGCATAAGGTAGTTGTGGGAAACCCTGAAATAAAACAATATTCACATAATGGGGGAGCCAAAAGGGGAAGAAACGGAGCAAGGAATAGAGAAGGTGTTTGAAGAAATAATGGCAGAAAACGTCCCTAACCAGGTGAAGGAAACAGTCACACAAGTTCAGGAAGCACAGAGAGTCCCTAACAAGAAGAACCAAAATAGGCCCATGCTCAGGACCATCATAATTAAAACTCCAAGAAATTAAGAAAAAGAGAGAATCTTAGAGGCAGCAAGAGATAAGCAATGTGTTACCTACCTAAGGAGTGTCCATAAAGCTGTCAGAAGCTCAACAGGCCAGAAGGAATGGCATGGAAGTACTCGAGGCAATGGAAAAAAGGAACCTAAAACCAAGATTATTATATCCAGCATGGCTATTATTCAAAATAGATGTTAAAATAAAGAGCTTCCCAGACCAAAGTATAAAAAAAAAAAAAAAACTAAAGGGGTTTATCACCACAAAAACAGCACTGCAAAAGATGCTAAAGGGACAGCTGTAATGAGAAGAAACAGAGAGAGAAACCTAGGCATACAGAATTAAAAAGTACATATCAATCAAAAGGCATAAGGTAGCTGAATGGACACAAAAATATGTCCCAACTACATGCTGTCTACAAGAGACCCACCTCAGAACAAAAGACTCACACTGAATGAGAATGATGGGATGGAAAAAATTTTTCCATACAAAAGGCAAAGAAAAAAAAGCTGGCATAGCAATACTCATATCTGACAAAATAGACTTCAAAATGAAGGCCATCACAAGAGACAACTAAGGTCACTACATAATACAAAAGGGATCAATCCAACAAGAGGATATAACCCTGGTAAACATATATGCACCCAATATATTAGTAGGATAACTTAGAGACCTCCTCTGCCTACAGACTGATAGGATTCTGTCTTGAATAGACCTCAGGCAATCGTCAACAGGGTAGAGCCATTGCTTCTGCCTGGAGGCTAATTGTTTTGTTTTTTTAAAATATATTTTATTGATTTTCTACAGAGAGGAAGAGAGAGGGATAGAGAACTAGAAACATCGATGAGAGAGAAACATCGATCAGCTGCCTCCTGCACACCCCGCAATGGGGCTGTGCCCGCAACCAAGGTACATGCCCTTGACCGGAATCGAATCTGGGACCCTTCAGTCTGCAGGCCGACGCTCTATCCACTGAGCCAAACCGGTTTTGGCTGGAGGCTAATTGTTATTCTCAATCTCTTATTGGGCCTTAGAAACTCCACAGGGTGTTTTCCAAAAGGGTGGGTCAACTGTCTCCCCCCCCAGGCAAAGCCACCTACGTAGAAAATGTCTACATGAAAAAGATGACCTCCTCGTGTGAGGTAATAACTCAGCACAGGAAAACTGGGTGTCTGCTTTCTGAGCTCTTTCCACACCAGAGCCCCCGAACCTGGCTTCTACTCACAGAGCTATAGTCCACACTGCCTTCCCTCTGTCGGAGCACATGGTGACAGGCTTCACAGGGAATTTTGTGCATTGACCCTTAAAGAGGGTACCTGAATATCAACCCGAATCTCCCTGTCAAATAGTAACCCTGCTGCTTTTCCCAGCAAGATGTTATTTTGGTGTCCTTCTCAGTTATGGTACTCTCTGCTGGCGGGCTGAGCTTGGGAATTAGACCCCAGAGTTCTCAGTGGCAACCAGCCACAGCTGAGATATCTCTCCGAAACTTCAGTTGCTGTGTGTGGGAACCCAGCCACTCCTTTGATGCTCATGCCTCTCCTACCAGTCTCTTTGACTTTCGGTCTGCAGTTATCAGGGTTCGCACCAGCAAGTCTTCTGTTGATTATTCAAGAAGTTTTTCTGCATTTTAGTTGTAATTCCAGTTTGGTCCTGGAATCATTTCCATGTAGCATCCTCTTAGTCCACCGCCATTTTTAATCTCTCAAGACCTGTTACTTTTTAAAATTAACTGCCATCCAGAGATCTGACATACACAGTGTAAGAGTGATGAGACTTAAAAAAAATGTTCCATACAAATGGAAAATAAAAATAGCTGGAGTAGCAATACTAATGACGACAAAATAAGACTTCAAAATGAAGGCCATCACAAAAGACAACAAAGGCAATTACATAATACTAAAGGAATCGATGCAACAAGAGGATATAATTCTGATAACCATACATGCACCCAATATACAAGCACCTAAATATATAAAAACACTTCTACAGGACTTTAAGGGAGAGATCGACAACAATACAGTAATAGTAGGGGACATTAAAACCTCACTGACTTGACTGGATAGATCTTTCAGGCAAAATATTAACAAGGAAATAGTAACTCTAAAGGACACACTGGATCTGGAGGATTTAATTGACATTCATTGAACATTTCACCACAAAGCAGCAGAATATACATTCTTCTCCAGTGCACATAGATCATTCACTAAGATAGACCACATGTTAGGACACAAAATAAGTCTCTACAAGTTCAAGATGATTGAAATCACATGAAGCATCCTCTTAGATCAAAGTGAATGAAATTAGAAATCAACTACAGTAAAATACCCAAAAACATTCAAATACATGAAGGCTAAATAGCATGTTATAAACAATGAATTGGTTACCAATGAGATCAGGAAAGAAATCAAACACTTCTTACAAACAAATGAAATTGAACACACAACAACCCAAAATCTCTGGGAAAGAGCAAAAGCAGCCTTGCTTGAGAGGGAAGGACATACACTACAGGCCTACCTCAAAAAAAAATAAGGAAAATCAACAATAAACTATCAAACCCTACAACTTAAAGAACTAGAAAGGGAACAACAAGAAAGGGCCCGAGTAAGTAGGAGGGAAATAATAGAGATTAGAGCAGAAATAAATGACATAGAGACTAAAAAATAAAAATAAAAAAAATCAATGAAACCAAGGGCTGATTCTTTGAAACGATAAACAAAATTGACAAACCATTAACCAGATTCATCAAGAAACAAAGAGACAGGAACCAAATAAATAAAATCAAGAAAATAAATCAAAGAGGTAACCACTGACATCACAGATATACAAAGGATTGTAAGAAAATACTGTGAACAACTATAGCCAACAAGCTGGACAATGTGGATGAAATAGATAAATTCCTAGAAAAATACAATCTCCCAAAACTAAATCAGGAAGAATCACAAAACCTGAATAGGCCGATAACTACTGATGAAATTGAATAGTAATCAAAATAATCCCAGCAAACAAAAGCCCAAGTCCACACAGCTTCACACGGGAGTTTTACCAAACATTCAAAGAATTTACACCTATACTCAAACTTCTCCAAAATATGCAAGAGGAAGGAATACTTCTAAGCTCTTTTTATGAGGCAACCATTATCCTAATTCCCATACCAGATAAAGACACTACAAGAAAGAGAATTACAGGCCAATATTCCTGAAGAACATGGATGCTAAAAGCCTCAACAAAGTATTAGCAAATTGGATCTAGCAGTATATTAAAAAGATCATATACCATGACCAACTGAGATTTATTCCAGGAATGCAAGACTGGCACAATATTCGCCAATCAATAAACATGACACATCAACATGATAAAGGCCATATATGACAAACCTCCAGCAACCATCATACTCAATGGGCAAAATCTATAACCATTTCCCCCAAAAGCAGGAATAAGACAGGGCTGTCCACTTTCACAACTCTTATTCAACATAGTACTGGAAGTCCTAGCCACAGCAATCAGACAACAAGATATAAAAGGCATCCACATTGGAAAGGAGGAAGTAAAACTCTCATTATTCGCAGATGACATGATAGTGTACATAGAAACCCCTAAAGACTCCACCAAAAAACTATTAAATTTAATAAAAGAATTTGGCAATGTAGCAGAATACAAAATCAACACCCAAAAATTGATGGAGTTTTTATACACCAATAATAAATTCTCAGAAAGAGAAACTAAATAAGCAATCCCATTTACCATTGCAACAAAAACAAAAAAATTAAAATACTTAGGAATAAACTTACTCAGAAGGCAAAAGATCTTCAGTTGGAAAATTACAGGACATAGAAAAAAGAGAGAGGGGAAAAAAGAGAGAAGAAAAGAAGATATAAACAAGTGGAGGAATATAGCATGTTCATGGATTGATAGAATATCATTAAAATGTCCATACTATCCAAGGCAATCTACAGATTCAATACAATCCCTATTAAAAAAACAAGTGTATTTCACAGATCTAGAACAAATACTCCAAAAATTTATATGGAACAAAAAAAAACCCAATAGCTGCTGCAATCTTGAGAAAGAAGAACAAAGTTGGAGGACTCACAATATCAGATTTCAAGTTATACTACAAAGCCACTATAATCAAAACAGCCTGGTACTGGAACAAGAACAGGCATATAGATCAATGGAACAGAACAGAGAACCCAGAAATCGATCCAAGACATTATGCTTGATAAATATTAGATAAAGGATGCAAGAGCATACAATGGAGTCAGGACAGTCTCTTCAATAAATGATGTTGGGAAAATGGGACAGATACATGCAAAAAAAAATGAAACTCGACCACAAACTTATACCATATACAAGAATAAACTCAAAATGGATTTACTTAAATTTAAGTCATGAAACCATAAAAATCCCAGAAGTCAAAAAAAAAAAAAAAAATCCCAGAAGTCAAAGGCAGCAAAATCTCAGACATCTCTCGTAGCAATACGTTTACAGATACAGCTCCTAGGGCGATGAAAACTAAGGAGAAAATAAACAAATGGGACTACATCAAAATAAAAAGCTTCTGCACAGCAAAAGAAACCATCAACAAAATGGAAAGAGAGCCCAAAGTATGGAAGAACATATTTCGCAATGATACATCTGATAAAGTGTCAATATCCAAAATATATAAGCAACTCATACAACTTAACAAAAGGAAGACAAACAATCCAATTTAAAAAATGGGCAAAGGACCTAAATAGACACTTCTCCAAAGAGCACATACAGATGACCACGACATATGAAAAATTGTTTAAGTCACTGATCATCAGAGAGATGCCAATTCAAATGACAATGAAGTATCACCTCACTGTCAGAATGGCTACCATCAACAAATCAACAAGTGACAAGTGCTGGTGAGGATGTGGAGAAAAGGGAACCCTAGGACACTGCTGGTAGGAATGCAGACTGGTGCAGCCATTATGGAAAGTAGTATGAGTTTCCTCAAAAAATTAAATATGCAACTGCCATTTGACCCAGAGATCCCACTTCTAGGAATATATTCTAAGAAACCAGAACACCAATCAGAAAGAATGTATGCACCCCTATGTTCATAGCACCACAATTTACAATAGCTAAGATATGGAAACAGCCCACGTGCCCATCAGTAGATGAGTGGATAAAAAAGCTGTGGTACATTTATACCATGGAATACTATGCAGCAGTAAAAAGGATTTCTTACCCTTTGAGACAGCATAGAGGAACCTAGAGAGTATCATGCTAGGTGAAATAAGTCAGTTAGAGAATGACAAGTATCACATGATCTCACTTATATGTGGAACATAAATAACAAAATAAATTGATGAATGGAGTGGATCCAGAGACATAGAAGCATGGAAAAGAGTATAGAATCTCGCAGGGAAGGCGGGGGAGGGTGGAAAGATGGGAAGTAATCAATCAAAGACCTTGTATGCATACAATGGCCTGGTGCATGGATTCGTGCATCGGTAGGGTTCCTTGGCCTGGCCTGCGCCCTCTCACAATCCGGGACCCCTCAGGAAATGTCAGAGAGCCAGTTTCAGCCTGATCTCCACAGGCCAGGGCAAGGGACCAGGGCCTCTAGTATAGTATAAGATCTTCTGTTAATCCCTTCCGCCCTCCCCACTCCTTCCTTCCCTCTGAGATTCATCAATCTGTTCCATGTTTGTATGCCTGTGGTTTCCGCTCCTGCATTGAGCGTCTGCCCCTGGTGGTCAGTGCACATCATAGCTACTGGCCAGTCGGCCGGTCAGCTGGTTGCTTAGGCTTTTATATATATAGAAGGTAAGCACGGCCTATGGACAGAGACAACAGGGCAGTGAGGGCTTGGCACAGGGGTAGGGGAGGGCTGGAGGGGATCAATTGGGGGAAATAACGGGTCATGTGATACTTTCAATAACAAACAATTATTTAAATAAGTAAACAAATCCTTAATCTAAGAAAAAAATCTCAATTATCAGGATGAAAATAGGACATCACTATCAATTTTACAGCAATAAACAAAATCATAAGGAAATACAGTAAGCAACTGTATGCCAACAAATTGGATAACCATGATAATAATATTCAAACTCCTAGACATGCACAAACTTTAAAAACTTAGTCAATAAAATACAAAATCTGTTCCCAGCAGTGCCCTGACTGGTTTGGTTCAGTGAGAGAGCATCAGCCTGCAGACTGAAGGGTCCCAGGTTTGATTCTGGTCAAGGGCATGTACCTTGGCAGCTGATCGATGTTTCTCTCTCATCGATGTTTCTAACTCTCTATCCTTCTCCCTTCCTCTCTGTAAAAAAATCAATAAAATATATTAATAAAATAATTTTTTTTAAAAAATCTCCCAGCAGCCCTGTTTATTGTGGGTCAGTTGGTTGAGCATCTCCTCGTGCACCAAAAGATCACCGGTCAGATTCCTAGTCAGGGCATATACCCAGGTTATGGGTTCAATTTCTGGTCAGAGCACATGCAGAATGCAACCAAATGATGTTTCTCTCTCTCTCTCTCTCTCTCTTCTCTCTCTCTCTCTCTCTCTCTCTATCTCTCTCAAATCAATTTTTTTTAAAAAAAACATCTTTGAGAAAAAAAATCTCCCAGCAAAGAAAGGCCCAGGAACAGATGGCTTCACTGGTACATGCTACCAAATATTTAAAAAAGAATTCACACTGATCCCTCTCAAATTCTTTCCAAAAAACTAGAAAGGAATAAACATTTCCTAACTCATTCTATGGGACCAGCATTAACCTGATACCAAATTCAGATGAAGACATTACAAGAAAACTACAGGCCAATATTACTCATGAATAGAGATGTAAAGATCCTCAACAAAAGTAGCTAACCAAATTCAGAAGCATGGTAAGATTATATACTGACTAAGTGGGATTTATCCCAAAATGTTTTGGCAGTTCAATATAAGGAAATCAAAGTAATGGACTAAAGGGGTAAAAACACCTGATCATCTAGATGGGGAGGGGGCAGAGACTGTTTGTCAAAATACTTACATGATAAAAACAATAAACTAGGAAGAGAAGACAATTTCTGCAACACGATAAAGGTCACACATGGAAAAACCCACAGTTAACGTCATAGTCAGTGGTACAAACCAAAAGCTTTGCCTCTAAGATTAAGAACAAGGCACAGATGCCTACTTTTACCACTCTAACTCAACACAGTACTGGGAGTCCTTGCCAGATTAATTAGGTAAAAAAAAAAAAAAAACCAGACTAAAGGCTTCCAAATGAGAGAAAAATATAAAAGTTAAAATTATCTCTGCAGATGACATGATCTTATATGTAGAAAACATACAAGCAGTTTCAGAATACAAAAACATGCAAAAATCCAACCCGGCCCATGTGATCTATGAACCAGGAGGTCATGAAGTTCAATTCCCAGTCAGGGCACATGCCTGGATTGCAGGCTTGATCCCCAGTAGGGGGGTGTGCAAGAGGCACCCTATCAAAAATAAATAAATAAAAAAATAGCCGAAACCGGTTTGGCTCAGTGGATAGAGCGTCGGCCTGCGGACTCAAGGGTCCCAGGTTCGATTCCGGTTAGGGGCATGTACCTTGGTTGCGGGCACATCCCCTGTAGGGGGTGTGCAAGAGGCAGCTCATCGATGTTTCTCTCTCATCGATGTTTCTAACTCTCTGTCCCTCTCTCTTCCTCTCTGTAAAAAATCAATAAAATATATTTTTTAAAAAAAAAAAAAATAAAAAGAGGCACCCTATCAATGATTCTCTCATCATTGACGTTTCTATCTCTCTTTCTCTCCCTCTCCTTTCCGCTCTGAAATCAATAAAAACATTTTTATAATTTTTAAATGCAAAAATCAGTTGCATTTCTATACAATAATGAACAATTCAAAAATATTAACCTTTTGCACTCAGATGTCGAGTGTGACTCGACACGGTTAGCATTAGAATAAAGGAATCGAGAAAAAAGCAAGCAAGTGCAAAGGGTTAAAGCAATTCATTTAAAAGAATACATCAAAATAAATTAAACAAAAAGGTTGAAACACTTGCACAATGAAAACTATAAAACACTGCTGAAAGAAATTGAAGATACAAATAATTGGAAAGAAATCCCATGTTCATGGATTACATGATAAATATTGTTAAAAAGACAATACTACCTCCAGAGCAAACTACAGATTCAATGCAATCCTTATCAAGACCCAAAGCATGTTTTGGCAGAGTGGAAATCTCATCCTGAAATCCACATAAAATGTCAAGGGACAAAAATCTTGAAAAAGAAAACAAAGCAAGAGGGGGTCTCAGAATTCCTGATTTCAAAACTTTCTACTGGGAGAACCAAGATGGCGGCATAGGTAAACATCTATACCTGCTGACTCTCACAACCACATCAAAATTACAACTAAAAGGCAGAACAACTACCACCCAGAACCACGGGAAAGCCGGCTGACTGGAAGTTCCACAACTAGAGAGGTGAAGAAAGTGCATTGAGACTGGTAAGAGGTGCGGAGGCGCGGAAAATGCTGGCACCTGGATGTGCTGCTCTTTTAATCGGGAGGGAGATACAAGCTTCCGACTGCTCTGAACTCCAGTTCCAGGCAAGACTCTGGGGGATCCAGACACATATGGGGAGAGACTGGACTGTCTGGCATGCGGACAGGAACGCGAGGGTGGCGTTCTCTCAGAGGTGCTGGCAGCAATCATTGTTCATGCATGGGGGCATGGGGCCCAGAGAGCCAGAGACCTCTCCGGTGCAGGGCTGTTTGCTCCGCCCTGGTGATGCCCAGAGACGCTGCCCCACCCAATTTACAACCCCACCCAAGCTGTGCACAGTGGCTTTTGAATGTGAATGGCCAGTACTTTCTCCAACTAAAACCTGTCAAACTGCAGCTGGATCAGAGAGCCCCAGAGCTTCCAAAACAAGGCCCAAATCCCAGCAGCAGCAGTCTGCCTTGCTTCACAGCTGGGCCTCATCTGGGCACTTCCAAACCCCATACAAAGAGGAAGAATCTGAAGATATCTCTGTAGTTCCTGCTGGGCGGCCCCAGACAGTGGCTGACTTTGCACCTCCTTGGAGATCCAAGAGCCAGTGTACCCACAGTGATCAGAGTGAGAAGATACTGGATTACAACTCTTCACATCCATAAGAGACACGCTCAAGGGGCAGACTCAGTGATCACCATAGTCCTACTGAAGCAAGTCCTGCCTCATAAGGGTGTCTCCTGCACAACAGATCTTCCAGTGTGGACACAGCTGTTCATCACAGCCAATTGGCCTAGTGGTCAATTCCTCCCAGTGATACCAACAGCAATCAAGGCTTAACTACAAAAAGACTGCAAACAGCCCAAAGGGGTGCACCAAGAGCATCCACCTCAAGTGACTGGAAAGACTGAGCCACTGGGCCATATAGGAGACCTAGCACACAAGGCCTCTCTATCAACTCAAGGAGACTTAGCAGCTAGCCAATACATAGAAACAAACACAAGGCAGCCAAAATGCGGAGACAAAGAAACAAGTCAAAAATTAAAGAAATGGATGAACAAAATACGGGATATAGAGTTCAAAATCACGGTTATAAGGTTACTCAAGAATCTTCTAGAAACCTCCGAGAAATTTAGTGAGACCTTCAAGGATATGAAAAAGGACCAATCAGAAATTAAGCATACACTGACTGAAATAAAAAATAATATACAGAGATTCAATAGCAGACTAGAGGATCCCAAGAATCAAGTTAAAGATTTGAAATACGAAGAAGCAAAAAACACCCAACCGGAAAAACAAAAAGAAAAAAGAATCCAAAAATATGAAGATAGTGCAAGGAGCCTCTGGGACAACTTCAAAGGTACCAATGTCCGAATTAAGGGGGTGCCAGAAGAAGAGAGAGAGCAAAATATTGAAAACTGATTAGAAGAAATAATGACAGAAAACTTTCCCTACCTGGTGAAAGAAATAGACTTACAAGTCCAGGAAGCGCACAGAACCCCAAACAAAAGGAATCCAAAGAGGACCACACCAAGACACATCATAATTAAAATGCCAAGGGTGAAAGACAAGAGAGGATCTTAAAAGCAGCAAGAGAGCCCTGACGGGTTTGGCTCAGTGTATACAGCATCGGCCTGCGGACTGAGGGTCCCAGGTTCGATTCCGGTCAAGGGCAAGTACCTTGGTTGCGGGCACATCCCCAGTGAGGGGTGTGCAGGAGGCAGCTGATTGATGTTTCTCTCTCATCAATGTTTCTCTCTCTCCCTCTCCCTTCCTCTCTGTAAAATATCAATAAAATATATATTTTTTTAAAAGCTGCAAGAGAAAAACTTAGTTACCCACAAGGGAGTACCCATATGACTGTCAGCTGATTTATCAACAGAAACTATGCAGGCCAGAAGGGAGTAGCAAGAAATATACAAAGTGATGAATAGCAAGAACCTACAACCAGGATTACTCTATCCAGCAAAGCTATCATTTAGAATTGAAGATCAGATCAAGAGCTTCACAGACAAGAAAAAGCTAAAGGAGTTCATCACCACCAAACCAGGATTATATGAAGCTAGAGGTCCAGTGCACGAAATACGTGCACAGGGGAGGAGGGTGTCCCTCAGCCCAGCCTGCACCCTCTCCAATCTGGGACCCTTCGAGGGATGTCCAACTGCCCTCTCACAATCCAGAACTGCTGGCTCCCAACTGCTCGCCTGCCTGCCTGCCTGATTGCCCCTAACCACTTGTGCCCTCCAACCTCATCACCCCCTAACCACTCCCCTGCCAGCCTGATCGATGCCTAACTGCTCCCCTGATGGCCCAATTGCCCCTAACTGCCCTCCCCTACCGGCCTGGTCACCCTTAACTGCCCTGGCCCTGCAGGCCTAGTCCCCCCGAACTGCCCTCCCCTGCAAGCCTGGTCCCCCACAACTGCCTTCCCCTATAGGCCTAGTCCCCCCAACTGCCCTCCCCTGCAGGCCTGGTCCCCCTCAACTGCCCTGCTCTGCAGGCCTGATCGCCCACAACTGCCCTCCTCTACTGGCCATCTTGTGGCAGCCATCTTTGACCACATGGGGGCAGCCATCTTGTGTGTTGGAGTGATGGTCAATTTTCATATTACTTCTTTATTATATAGGAGAATGCTGAAGGGTATTCTCTAAGAAAAGAAAGAAGAAGAAAAAGGCAAAGACAAAAAATTATGAACAACAAAGTGATAACAAATACATATCTATCTACAAGTGAACCTAAAAATCAAATGAATAAAAAACCTTATGAACAGAACAGACTGGTGAAAGTAATAGAATCAGGGGCATGGAAAGGGAGCAGAATGACAATTCTCGGGTGCAAGGGGTTGTGGGGGTGCGGGAAGAGATTGGACAAAGAGCTTACTTATACCTATGGACGAGGTCAGTGGGGGCAGGAGCAGGGGAGGCCTGGAGTGGTGTGGGAACCGGGTGGAGGGGAGCTATGGGGGGAAAAAGAGGAACATCTGTAATCATCTGAACAATAAAGATTTAAAGTAAAAAAAAAAAAAAACTTTCTACCAAGCTACAGTAAGTCAAAACACCATGATACTGACATAAAGACATATACTAGTATACAGACAAATTATAGCATGAAATACAAAGCTCAGAAACACTTCCTAAGATATTTGGTCAAACGATTTAATAAGGGTGCTAAGACCATTAAATGAGTAAAGGGCAATCGTTGCAACAGAAGAATTCATTAGGTCCCTTACCTTACACCACATACAAAAATTAAGTCAAAATAGATCAAAGACTTACATTTAAGAACTTAAACTATAAATATCTTTTAGTAGAAAACATAGAGGAAGTGTCATGACACTGGATTTGGCAATGATTTCTTGGATATGGCATCAAACGCATAGGCAACAAAAGAAAAAATAAACTAGAAACCAAATTTCAAAATTTTGTGCTAAGGTAGTCGATTTGTTGCATTGGCCTGACTCTTCCCATCCTGTTGCTTCCCCTCTACACTGCTCACCTGCTGGCAGGATGGGCCACAAGCAGATCTACTACTGGACAAACACTTCAACTAGCACTACAAGTGGTGGCATGTCATGTTACCCAGAGAACTTTCCAAGTAAGTACCTAAAAACCGTTCTGATGTCAGAAGAGGAGTGGAGGAGACTTGGTGTCCACCAGAGACCAGGCTGGGTTCATTACATGATTCATGAAGCAGAACCACATATTCTTCTCTTTAGACGACCTCTTCCAAAAGATCAACAAAAATGAAGTATAACTGGGAATCGTCAATTAAATTGACATGTGTATATAAAGTAGTATTCATTGAATAGTTGAAAATGTACAAACCATTTATCCATACCTGTACACAAGCTAAATTCTTCACAGCAACAGAGCTCAGTTAAATGCAACTACAATATGTTACTGTAAGGTGTTTAAGATAAAATTTCTTGTATTTACTTTTTCTTTTAATATAAATGCCTGGTTGACTTTAACAGTTACTGATGTTTAAAAAGTTTATATGTTGCGTTTTTAAAAAAACTTGAGCTGAAAGAAAAATATTGCCAAATAAGAATACTCCACCCAACCAAGTTTTCCTTCAAAATTGAAGAAAATAATTTTCCAGAAAAACAAATGTTAAAAGGAGTTCATCATTAATCCAGCCTTATAAGAAATGTTAAAGGAAATTGGTTCAACCTGAAAGAAAGGACACTAGTTAGTAATAGAAAAACATACAAAAATAGAAAGCTGGAAAAAAAATTTTAAGTTTTGTGCAAAGAACACTGTATCAGAGAATAGAAGACAACCCACAGAATCAGAGAAAATATTAGCATACAAATATCGGATAAGGGATTAATATATATCCAGAGTATGTAAAGAATTCTTACAACTCAACAACAAAACAAAAATGGGCAAAAGACTTAAACAGATACTTGCCCAACCACAAAGAAAATATAAAAATGACCAATGAGCAGATGAAAAGATGCACAACATCATTAGTCATTAGGGAAATTCAAATAAAAAAACGGGAAATATTTCACATCCATTAGGATGGCTACTATCAAAACAAAAACAACAAGGTTAGTGAGGAGCAACCGAAAGGTTGATTGGTTGGTTGTTTGAAAAAACATGATCCCTTGTGCACTGTGGGTGGGGATGTAAAAAAGGTGCAGCAGCCATTGAAAACTGTATGGAAGTTACCCAAAAAATTAAAAATTGAATGATCATAAGATCCAGCAATTTCTGGGTATGTATCCAAAGAACTGAAAGCAGGATCTCAAAAAGAATTTTGCACATTTAATGTTCATAGCACCATAACCAAGAGGTAGATACAACCAAAATGTCAATGGGCAGATAAATGGAAAAACAAAATGTATACACATACAATGGAAGATTATTCAGCCCTAAAAAGAAAAGAAATTCTGACCTATGCTACAACATAGATGACCTTTGAAAACATTAGACTAAGTGAAATAAGCCAGACACAAATATTTTATGGTTCCACTTATTTGAGGTACTTAGGATAGGCAAATTCATAAGAGATAAAAAGGTAGAATAGAGGTCACCAGGAGCTGGGGGTAAGAGGTATTGGGCTTTATTGTCTAACTAGAGGCCCGCTGCACAAATTCATGCACCAGTGGGGTCCCTTGGTCTGGCTTGCGGGATCAGGCTGAAACCTGCTCTCCAATATCCCCTGAGGGGTCCCAGATTGCGAGAGGGCGCAGGCCAGGCCAAGGGACCCCACCAGTGCACAATCAGGGCCAGGGAGGGACGCAGGAGGTTGGCCAGCCAGGGAGGAACTGCAGGAGGGCTCCAGTGCATGTCCGGCCTGTCTCGCTCAGTCCAAGCTAACCTACCAGTCGTAGCATCTGCCCCCTGGTGGTCAGTGCACGTCATAGCGAGCAGTAAAGCAGCCTTAGCATATCATTAGCATATTATGCTTTGATTGGCTGAACAGACGACCAGACAACTGGACACAGTATATTAGGCTTTTATTATATAGGATTATATAGGATGGGTAGTTTCTGTTTGGGATGATGTGATTTTTGCAAAACACTTGTGAATATACTTAATACCACCGAACTGTACACTTAAAATGGTAAATTTTACATTAATATGTTTTATCAGAACTTTTTTTAAAGAAAAAAAAATAGAAGACATCCATACGGGGGTAATATCACAAACATACACAATGATTAGCTCCAAAAAAAGTATTTGCAAAGCATACCATACCCTAAAAAACTGAAGACAAAAAGGTCCTAGAATCAATGAGATAAAATCAATAACCAAAGAGAATAAAGGGCAAAAAAAGGGAAAACAGTTCCATAGAAAAGGAAGTACAACTGCTCTTAAATGTGTGAAATGTTTAAGAAAAATGCATATTTGCTGCCAATTTTCTCTTACCACATGCACAAGATCAAAAGGTATAACTGTGTACAGAGAGTCTCATACTGCAAACAAGTATGAACTGGTACAACTTGATTTCTGACAGGGAGAGAGAGACAGAAACACCAATGACGAGAGAATCATCTCCCTCTACCAGTGATCAAGCCTGCAACCAAGACGTGCCCTTGACCGAAATCACACCTGAGACCCTTCAGTCTGCAGGCCGCCAATCTATCTACTGAGCCAAACCAGCTAAGGCTGAACTAGTACAATTCTATGGAGGGCAACTGAAAAATTATTTCTTTGACCAAGCAATTCCACTTCTAGGCATCCTTCCTACAAACATATTATCTAATGTTTTTAAGAATGAAATGTAAAAAGATATACATTATAAAAAGTCTGAAACATCCTAAATGTCTCTCAAGAGACAACTGATAAAATAAATGACAAAGACATACAATGAAATATTATGAAGCCTTGCAAACAGGCAGCTCTACATGTACTTACACATTAATATAGAACAACCTCCACATAAATTAAGTGCAAACAAAGTACAGAACAATGGATAAGCACACACAGAGAGAGACATACATACAACGTACATACGTGCATGCATAGAATATTTCTAGATAAATATCTAAGAAAATTATAATAGTTGTTTGCTTCTAGGGAAGAGAACTGTGTGGATAGGTCAGGGGGGGTAAGGAAAGAGACTTCCTTCTCACAGTTTAGCCTGTTTTTCCTTACTTGGTACCATATGCATATATACTGGGATTTGATTGGGGTCTCTACCTTATTGAAGTCTTTCCATCCAGACATAGTATGCATATCTTTCCATTCCAGTTTTCTTGTATGGTCTATGCTATTATTTTACAACTTCCTCCATAAAAATCTTGCATATTTGTTATAGTTATTCCTATTTCTTGCAATAGTGAACTGAATTTTCCTATCCTAATATATAAAAAGCCAGGGGCCGTCACGACTGAAACAACCAGATGGATGACAGAACACAGGCTGCGTGGGGCAACAAGGCTGGCAGGGGGTTAGTGAGGGAAGACTAAACAACTAAACAGCAGGCTGCGTGGGGTGACCAGGCCGGCAGGGGGGTTAGTGAGGGACGACCAAACGACTGAACAGCAGGCTGCATGGGGCAAGGCTGGCAGGGGGGGCTGTTGGGAGCAACCAGGCCGGCAGGGGGGCAGCTGGGGGTGACCAGGCCGGCAAGGGGGGGGGCAGTTGGGGGCGACCAGGCCAGTGGGGGGTGGCAGTTAGGGGCAACCTGGCCGGCAGGGGGGGGCAGTTGGGGACGACCAGGCCAGGGGGGGGGGGGGTGAGTTGGGGGTGACCATGCTAACAGGGGGGGGCAGTTAGGGGCGATCAGGCAGGCAGGCAGGCGAGCAGTTAGGAGCCAGCAGTCCCGGATTGTGAGAGAGATGTCCGATTGCCGGTTTAGTGGTTAAGAGTGTCGGCACACAGACTGAAGATTTTCGGGTTTGATTCCTGGTCAAGGGCACATACTTCAATTGGAGGCTCACCCTGGCCCAGGTCAGGGCAAGTGTGGGAGGCAACCAATCAATGTGTCTTCTCTCACATATCTATCTCTCTCTCTCTCTCTCTCTCTCTCTCTCTCTCTCTCCCTGTCCCTCCCTCCCTCCCTCCCTCCTTCCCAACTCTTCCCTCCCTTCCACTCTTTCTAAAAATCAATGGAAAAATATCAACTGTGAGAACTTAAAATATACATGTATATGCAAAATAAAATGTATATGGTTATAACAGATATAATAATTGATATTCATACTTTTAAAAGAACACAAAATTAAATTGACTATTTAATAATATCCAGTGTTGGCAAGAACATAAAGAAATAGTGTAAATGCAGTCAGCATAGTGGCCTAGTAGAAGGCAATTTGGCAATATCTACTAAAATATACGATATGTATATACTCTGAGTCAGCAAGCAATTCCTACTCTCAGAATCTCCTCTAGAGAAAACACACATGAACCCAAAGAAACTACTACACAATATATTCCATGTAATATTATCTGTAACAAAAAATTGAAAATAGACTAAATATAATAATAAAAGGGTAATATGCTAATTAAACCGGACCTCTTCCAGATGTCATTCCAGACGTCCTTCCTGACAAAGCCAGGGCTAGAGAGAAGCTGGTCCGGGTCCCAGGTGCCTGCGGGCGGTCCGAGGGAAGCCGGCCCCAGTCCCGGGTGCCTGCGGGCGGCCGGAAAAAAACAGCCGGGATCCCGGGTGCCTGCCGGCAGCCGGGTCCCTGGTACCTGCCAGTGGCCAGAGGAGGGAAGCCCGGGTCCCGGGTTCCAGAGTAAAGCCGGTTCCAGGGGAAGGAAGGCCTACCCTTGCACGAATTTTCGTGTACAGGCAGGCCTCTAGTTCATCAATAAAATGTCTAAACTGTGTTATATCCATACCATGAAATGTCACACAACAGTTAAAAAAGGAAGTAGATCTTTATGTACTAACTCTGAAAAATATCTAAGACATACAGCTAAGTGAAAAAAGCAGTAGAAAAATACATATAGTATACATAAGACACATAAATTTACTATAAAATTCTTATGGGTACATGATAGTATATCAACAGAAAAGGATTTGCAGTAATACATGCTAAATTGATACTACTACTAATCTCTGGAGAAGTGAAGAAAAGGACCAGGGGACCAGTGAAAGATGATATAACAGATTAAGCCCTCGTATTGCTTATAGTCTACTTACACAATTTTCTTAACATACTTTTATCAGATATTTGAAACAAGGCTACTCTGGCTTTAGAAGCTAGGAATCACTCAATTAACATTCTAAAAATCCACTTAAGGGTTATGATAGAGTCTAAACAAAAATCCCTTTTGATCGAATAAATAAATGAATAAACCAATTCATTCAGGTTATCTCTAGGGTATAGAATTTCTAGGGGTAAAAAATAATCTCTTTTCCCATAGGACCAAAATTTAACACCAAGGTACTTTCAAGTAATTTTAACTTTTTTAAATATATTTTGTATGTATTTCAGAGAGGAAGGGAGGAGAGAAAGAAACATCAGTGATGAAAATCATCGATGGGCTGCCTCCCGCATGCCCCACTCTGAGGATCGAACCCGCAACCCGGACATGTGCCCCGACCAGAAATGGAACCTTGACACCCTGGTTCATAGGTAGACGCTCGACCACTGAGCCACGGCAGCCAGACTGGAGTTCATTCTTAATTTCTTCATCCACAGCCTTGTCATCCATCCCCAAGACTCTATTATTCTACTTCGAAAATAAATCTTGAAACTTCCCACTTTTATATCTCTGACACTCCTCTAGCCCTAGAAATTAACTATTATTTTTCTGCTGAATTACTTTAAGATCCCCAATCACTTTTCACATGGCTTTCCAGTATACATAGGAGAAAACGTAAGATTGTTCCCCTGACCTGTAAGATTGATTTCTGCCTGATGTGATCCCTGACTATATGCTACGCTCCACCTAAGCACCACTCTTCTGCACCTTGCTCATTAGCATCTGTGTTTAGCAGCCTTCTTTTAGTTCGTGGAAGGGTCCTCCTTATCTCAGAAGCCCTTTGTATATACTCTTTCTCTGCCTGAAATGTTCTTTCCTGAACTTCTTTCTAGTCTCAGCCTAAATGTCACTCCCTTGAAATCTCTTCCTCTAAAACACTTTACTAAGCCATCCCTGGTCTACATTAGATCTCTCTTGTTATAAACTCACAGCATCACTCACACTTCCTCAGCTATACCCACTCAATTTATAACTATGTTTTCTTCTAATGTGTATCCCCTATTGGACTGTAAGTTCCATGAGGGCAAAGACCTATGTTCTTATTGCTGCTAACCCCTCGACTGCACCCCCCTAACTGAATCCTATCCTCCTTCGCTTCCCATGTGCTAAAGGACAACCACTTAACACTTGAGCCTGTTTCTCTATTATAAGATAGGAAATTAGGGTAATTTCCTCAAAATATGAAACAAGAAAAATAAAAATATTTTGCCCTGCTTTTGGTCATGATTTTTTATTACTTCTATATTCAATCTATATCCTATATAATCCTACATAATAAAAGGCCAATATGCAAATCAACCGAATGGCAGAACGACCAGTCGCTAATGACGTGCACTGCCCACCAGGGGGCAGACACTAAATGCAGGAGTGGCCCCCTGGTGGTCAGTGCACTCCCACAAGGGGAGCGCCACTAAGCCAGAAGCCGGGTTTACAGCTGGCAAGCAAAGCAGCGGTGGCAGGAGCATTGTGTACCGGGCCTCTAGTAACTAATAACATGGACTGATATCAGTACCTAATAAAAGGTTATTGCCCTAGCCCATTTGGCTCAGTGGATAGAGCGTTGGCCTGCGAACTAAAGGGTCTTGGGTTTGATTCCGGTCAAGGGCACATACCTGGGTTGCTGGCTCAGTCCCTAGTGGGGAAGCATGCAGGAGGCAGCCAATCAATGATTCTCTCTCATTATTGATGTTTCTATCTCTCACACATTCTGTCTTTCTCTCTGAAATTAATAAAAATATATTTAAAAAATAAAAGGTTATCATACCCTATCCCTTTTTAACCTTTAACCAAAGAAGCTAAAGCCACCCACACTTCCTTCTCCACATATAGTTTAAAAACTAAAAGAGCAAAAGTAAATTTGCACAATATACGTATGTTAATTTGGAAATAAACATTCGTTTATTTTTATGATACTTGGTATTCCAAATCTATGACCTAGTTTAATGACTTTTTTTTTTTAATATATTATATTGATTTTTCAGAGAGGAAGGGAGAGGGATAGAGAGTTAGAAACATGGATGAGAGAGAAACATCGATCAGCTGCCTCCTGCACGCCCCCCAATGGGGATGTGCCTGCAACCAAGGTACATGCCCCTGACTGGAATCGAACCCGGGACCCTTCAGTCCGCAGGCTGACGCTCTATCCACTGAGCCAAACCGGTTTTGGCTAATGACTGTTTTTAATACCAAATCCTCCCTAGTGTTTAAAAATGATAAAATAAGTAGAGTGTTTTAAAAAGAGTAGTAACCTTCTTTAGGTGAGTTCAACAGTTCCATGATTAAGACCTAACCTAAAGAAACACAATATTGGCATCAATAAGCCAATGGGACTACAAATTCAAAGTACTAAGTACTAAGAATTATTTCTCCAATATTAACAACCTATATATATAAAAGGCTAAGTGAACGATTGTACGTCCATCCGACCGGCTGGCCGATACAAATGATGCGCACTGGCAATTAAAAAATAAACATTGACTCACACATGCGCCCTAACATAATCGAAGCTGAAGTATTAACAGGATCTGCAGAAGGAAAGGTTGTTCTGATTCCAAGAATTGATTTGTCCCCTCTGACACTGGCCTCAGATTTAAATTAATTTGAAGACAGTTTCCCGTTTCCCGCATTGCCAGCATTTGCGATGACTATTAACAAATCATAAGGACAAACTCTAGACAGAGTAGGAATATTCCTACCTGAACCCATTTTTGGATGGTCAGTTATCTGTTGCTTTCTCTCGAGTTCAAAGAGCGTGTGGCGTTAACGTTGTAAATACTTCATCACAAAGGAAATTGGTCAAACACTCTGAAAGTGTTCTTACTCTTGCCCTAGCTGGTTTGGCTCTACAATTTTCCTTCTACAATTGAAACTTTGTAGCCTGGAGCGGATAGAGCGTCGGCCTGGGGACTGACGGGTTCCGGGTTCGATTCCAGTCAAGGGCATGGACCTTGGTTGCGGGCACATCCCCAGTGGGGGGTGTGCAGGAGGCAGCTGATCAATGCTTCTCTCTCATTGATGTTCCTAACTCTCTATCCCTCTCCCTTCCTCTCTGTAAAAAAATCAATAAAAATATATTTAACCCTTTGCACTCGCTTGCTTTTCTCTCGATTCCTTTATTCTAATGCTAACCATGTCGAGTCACACTCGACATCTGAGTGCAAAAGGTTAAAAAAGAAAGTGTTCTTACTCTTAATGTGGTATACAGGGAGATATTAGAATAAGTTTAATCAATTTATCAGTCATTGTTTTTAATCAATGTTGTTTTTATATCATGTCTTTGTTATTGTTATATCATGTTATTATTAATCAATTTGTTATTTTCATATGTTTTACTAATTTTCTTTCATCTCTGACACTTCTATTACAGAGAAATGACGAATAGTGATATTTATTCTAATTAATTTCCTTTTAATGTGCACGAATCCATGCACTGGGCCACTAGTTACTATATAAAAATGCATCACCTCCATTTCATAAGACTCAAAACTCATGACAATTTTTCCCAGAGATATGTTCTTCATATTTTTACTTATTGATCTTAAAAATCAAAGTAATACAAAAAGAACATACAATATACACCACAGAAAATCTGTTTTTTCAGTCCTAATGAACAAATTTCAAAAAGTAAACAGTATGTCCTATCATTTACAATTCGATGAAATTTACATTTTTTAATCATCTAAGTATGAAAAGCTCTGAAGCAAAGGTTCTCAGTAAGTCTTATTTCATTTCTCTCCTTTATTCATCTCCTCATAACTTGAGTTCTACTTTTTTGTCTCTCAATTTCATCCTGCATCTAATACAATAATAATTACCATTTATAGATATACTAGAGGCCCAGTGCACAAAATTCATGCACGGAGGGGGGTTGTTCCTCAGCCCAGCCTGTGCCCTCTCCAATCTGGGACCCCTCGAGGGATGTCCAACTGCCCGTTTAGGCCCGATCCCTGGGATCGGGCCTAAACGGGCAGTCGGACATCCCTCTCACAATCCAGGACTGCTGGCTCCCAACTGCTTGCCTGCCTGCCTTCCTCATTGCCCCTAACCGCTTCTGCCTGCCAGCCTGATTACCCCCCCTAACCACTCTGCTGCCAGCCTGTTTGCCCCCAACTTCCCTCCTCTGTCGGCCTGGTCACCCCTAACTGCTCTCTCCTGCAGGGTTGATCACCTCCAACTTCCCTCCCTTGAAGGCCGGGTGCCTCCCAACTGCCCTCTCCTGCTGGCCATCTTGTGGTGGCCATCTTGTGTCCACATAGGGGCAGGATCTTTGACCACATGGAGGCAGCTATATTGTTTGTTGCAGTGATGATCAATCTGCATATTACTCTTTTATTAGATAGGATAGAGGCCTGGTACAGGGGTGGGGGCCAGCTGCTTTGCCCTGAAGGGTGTCCCAGATCAGGTGGGGGTTCCCTTGGGGTGTGGGGCGGCCTGAGCGAGGGGCCTGTGGTGGTTTGCAGGCCGGCCACGCCCCCTGGCAACCCAAGCAGAGGCCCTGGTATCTGGAATTTATTTTCCTTCTACAATTGAAACTTTGTAGCCTGGAGCGGAGCCAAGCCTGGGGCTCCCTCCGAGGCCAGCAGCCATTTCTGTTGGGGTTATAATTGAAACTTTGTTGCCTTAAGCGGGTGGGCCTGGCCAGGGTGTTCGGAAAGCTTTGCTTCCCCTGTTGCCGGCAGCAACCCTGGCCTGCTCTCTCAAGCTCCATTCTGCCGCCATTTGATTGAATTTGTTTACCTTCTGTAATTGAAACTTTGTAGCTTGAGTGGAGGCTTAGGCCTGGCAAGGGCAGGCGGAAAGCTTGGCTTCCTCTGTTACCTAGGAAACCTTGCTCTCTGTGGCTATAGCCATCTTGGTTTGGGTTAATTTGCATACTCGCTCTGAATGGATGGTGGGCGTGGGTTGTGGGTGTGTCGGAGGTATGGTAAATTTGCATATTTGTCTATTATTAGATAGGATTGTACCAGGCTCATCAAAACTCCCTTAACATGTACCTTATAATGCATATCTTAAATATATTATGACCCCATTTTGCATATGAGTAAACTATTTTGTTATCAGATAACTTTCCTATGGCATACACCTGGCATACAGGCAGCAAAATAAGTATGTACCTAAAGTCTACATACCTTTCATTATACCACATCATTCCTTAATCATATAGAACTCTAAGACTTGTGAAGTGATCTCATACACTGACCAAGAGAATACAAACATTAATCAACTGAATACTTTTACAATCTATAAGGACAGGGAAGGATCACAAGAATATCAGACTTGCATCAAAAATGTCAATTGCTGCCCTAACCAGTTTGGCTCAGTGGACAGAGCGTTGGCCTGCGGACTAAAGGATCCCAGGTTCAATTCCATATACCTTGGTTATAGGCACATCCCAAGTAGGGGGTGTGCAGGAGGCAGCTGATCGATGTTTCTCTCTCATTGATGTTTCTAACTCTCTATCCCTCTCCCTTCCTCTCTATAAAACAACTATAAAATATCTTTTTTAAATATATCCTCAGGTGAGGATTAAAAAAGGAAACACACTGTATTCTTTAAAACACACAGTACATTTGAAAATAAAAATGTCAATTGCGGACAATAACCTATATGCAAAGTATTCGTATGACTAGAGGCCCGATGCACAAGGATTCATGCAAGAATGGCCCTTCCTTCCCCTGGCTGCCGGCACAGCCTTTGCTCTGGCCGGAGCTGCCTTTTTGCTCCGGCCTGGAACCGCCTTTCTGCCTTCCCATGCTGCCCAGAGGCCCCGAGTGGCTGGGGTGGTGCAGAACGTCTGCAGCGTCGCTATGGTGACCACGCAAGCATCCTGCCCCGCCCCCAGCCACTCGGCACCTGCATGTGCAAATTAACCCACCAGCTTTGTTGGGTTAATTTGCATACTCACTCCTGATTGGCTGGTGTCGCGAAGGTACGGTCAATTTGAATCTTACTCTTTTATTAGTGTAGATAACCAGGGAAAATCCTAGGAATATATTTGCAAATGTAAACATTGGTCTCAAAAGAAATGGATTGTGAGCAACTTTTCTTTACCATGTCACATATTACTTTATTACTTATAGATTTTTTTTTAATATATTTTATTGACTTCTCACAGAGAGGAAGGGAGAGGGACAGAAAGCCAGAAACATCGATGAGAGAGAAACATCGACCAGCTGCCTCCTGCACTCCCTCTACCGGGGATGTGCTCGCAACCAAGGCACATGCCCTTGACCGGAATCGAACCTGGGACCTTTCAGTCCGCAGGCCAACGCTCTATCCACTGAGCCAAACCGGTCTCGGCTACTTACAGATTTTTAATTTTTTTTGTTAATCCTCACCCCGAGGACATTTTTTCCATTGATTTTTAGAGTGAATGGAAGGAAGGTGGAGAGAGAAACATCAACTGGTTGCCTCCCACATGCACCTCGACCCAGGCTGGGGTAAAGCCTGCACAAAGCCTTGACCAGAATTGAACCCGTGACTCTTCATACTGATGCTCTATCCACTAAGCCAAACTGGTTAGGGCACTACTTGAAGATTTTAAGAGCATGTTTTAATTTTATAACCAAAATAATCTTCAGAACTGTCCTGATAGGCATACAACTATTTATTTCTGTATATTGCCTATTATGTTTCATTATTTGTATTTATTCATTTACAGATTTTCTCCCCCAAACTGAGAAACTACCTAAAAACTTATTTTTAAGGGTTTTACGTACAAGCTAGTTTGTCCTTTTTTTCATAAGCCAAATACAATCACTTGAGTTTTTTGGGGTTTTTTTTGGGGGGGGGTGGGTAAAGTTTTTGTGTTTGTTTGTTTTTGAGACAGAAAGGGAGAGGGAGGGAGAAACATCAATGTGAGAGTGAAACACTGATCAGCTGCCTCCTGCACGACCCCTACAGGAGATCAAGCCACAACCTGGGCATGTGCCGTGACTGAGAATTGAACCCGCAACCTTTCAGTGAACAGATGACACCCAACCAACTGAGCCACACCAGCTAGGGCCCTCAAGATTTTGCAAAGTAAGTGATACAATGAGTTCAGACTGGGATTTAGAAAAAAAATTAATCTGGCTGTAGACTGAACTAAGGGATAGGGTACAAGTGCCTTGTAAATACATATAACTCCCTATTTTCTAACAAAATAAACTATGGTTAAGTATAAAACAGGAGATAGATGAATAACAGGAAATAAAGGACACTTAAAGTTCTCAACAATTGGAGAAGTGAAGGAGATGGTGAGAAGTATAAGAATAAGACCATGTTAAGTTCAAAGTCCCAGCAGTCAGGAGAGTTTCGAGGAATATAATAAATTTCAAGTGTTACAGAATCAAGACAAAAATAGGCACTTAAAAGATTTGGCAATAGCCCTAGCCGGTTTGGCTCAGTGGATAGAGTGTCAGCCTGCAGACTGAAAGGTCCCTGGTTCGATTCCGGTCAAGGGCATATGCCCAGGTTGAGGGCTCAATCCCCAGTAGTGGGGTGTGCAGGAGGCATCCTATCAATGATCTCTCTCATTATTGATGTTTCTATCGCTTTCTCCCTCTCCCTTCCTCTCTGAAATAAATAAAAATATATTTAAAAAAAAAAAGATTTGGCAAAGTCACTAGTGACCTAAAGGAGCAGATTTGGTATGACAAGTCAGTAAACTTTTGAAAAGGCTGGGAAAAGGAAGAAGTTTTTGAGTTTGGAAAGATGCAGAGATTCTGGAAAATAGAGCACTTTAGCCCACTTTTAGAGCAATAAAGGAGACAGCAGTGAGGAGCTGGTCAAGAGGAAGATATAATCCTTCTCCCTACTATCAGATGAGCATTCAGTGAGTTTACTGTACCAGTGGTAGCAACAAATTCACGTTTGGTCCATACAGATAATTGTAGCTGCTATTAACTGAGCAACTACTATTGGCCAGTCACATAGCCTATATTATTGTTAATCCTAAACTCCTATGCAAGTTTAGGAAAGCAGGCATTACTGTACTCTTATGTCAAATGAATAAAATAAGACTCAAAGGTTAAATGACTCATCAGACATCACCAACTGGTAAATAGTAGAACAAAAGTTTTATTGAGGCACTAGAGCAGGCGTCCTCAAACTACGGCCCGCGGGCCACATGCAGGTGTTTTTGCCGTTTTGTTTTTTTACTTCAACATAAGATATGTGCAGTGTGCATAGGAATTTGTTCATAATTTTTTTAAAACTATAGTCTGGCCCCGTTTAAAAAGTTTGAGGACCCCTGCACTAGAGACCTGGTGCACAGATTCATACACTGGTGGGGTCCCTCGGCCTGGCCAGCGCCTCTAGCAATCTGGGACGCTCAGGGGATGTCATATAGCCAGTTTCGGCCAATCCCCACAAGCCAGGCCAAGGGACCCAACCAGTGCACAAATCTGTGTACCAGGCTGGTTTTGGCCCAATCCCCGCAGGCCAGGCTGAGGGACCCCACCGGAGCACGCATCCGTGCACTGGAACTCTAGAATGCATATAAGATCTTTGGTTAATCTCTTCCCGCCCTCCCCCCTTCCCTCTGAGATTCATCAGTCTGTTCCATGTTTCCATGCCTGTGGTTCCTGCTCCTGCATTGAGCATCTGCCCCTTGGTGGTCAGTGCACATCATAGCTACCGGATAGTAAGCCAGTCGCTTAGGTTTTTATATATAGAGAAGATAATTTGCATACAACAAAATTTACTTATTTTAAGTGAAAACCTTGGTAAATTTTAAGAAATTTATATACAGGCAGTCCTCAGGTTACGTCAGACTCAACTTAAGTTGTTTCATGGTTATGTCGCCATCTCCCATTTACAGTATTTTATTAAAAAAAAAAAAAGTTCCGTCATTTCAACGTATGTACATATGTGACATATGTGCTTTATGTTTTTTATTATTTATTTACCACAAGTAAAGGTCAGGAATTATCTTTCTTTTAAATTTTTTTACTGTTTCACTTCATTACTGCTGTGTATGTGCTCCGTGTGAGTGACATAGGTGCTTATGTAGGTGGGTTCAGACTTACGGTGAAAATTGAGTTACGTCACACCTTAGGAACGGATCTCTGACATAACCCAAGGATTGCCTGTACTGCTTACACAGTTATCACAATCTAGTTTTAGAAGACTTTCATCACCCCCAAAGTTCCTTCCAGGGCAAGGCAGATTTGAACACCAACCTGACTCCAGACTCATGTCCCCCAGCAACACTCAAATGATAAAAACTGATATAGGGCCGAAACCGGTTTGGCTCAGTGGATAGAGCGTCGGCCTGCGGACTGAAAGGTCCCAGGTTCGATTCCGGTCAAGGGCATGTACACTGGTTGCGGGCACATACCCAGTAGGGGGTGTGCAGGAGGCAGCTGGTCGATGTTTCTCTCTCATCGATGTTTCTAGCTCTCTATCCCTCTCCCTTCCTCTCTGTAAGAAATCAATAAAATATATATTTTAAAAAAAAAACTGATATAGGCAAAAAAAAGCTGCAAAATTAAGTCCCACTAATTCCCTCTTTGCATGTGAAGTCCCAAAGTACCATTAAAACCACACTACATGGCATCTCACCCAATTTAAGTTTACTAAAATTTGAATATGCCTCAAATAAGTACAGCAAAATTAGACTGAGCACATAGGATGCTATTACTGATACTGTGTGATATTTCTTTTAAGTGCAAAACGAGTTGGGAAGAAGACTGGATAAAAACCACTGAGAAAGGACATCAAGGATGAAGAGGTGATATACAAATGAAGAGAACAAGGGAATAATAGAAGTCAGGAGTCTGTGTCATGGAAGACAAAGATTAACTCGAACAGAAGCTTCTCTTTGATGAACAACACAAACTACTTGGAGATACAAAATGAAATGACTTCCTAGGCAGGTTTGTTAAAAGTCATTTGATTAAAAAAACAGGATATACAATGTTAAAACAGGCAAAAATAGTTTCGCAACTTACATTAAGTCTTTTATCCATTTTGAGTTTATTCCTGTGTATGGTGTAAGTTGGTGGTCTAGTTTCATTTTTTTGCATGTACCTGTCCAATTTTCCCAAATAAAATGTAAGTCGCAAAACCATAAAAATCCTAGAAGAAAACATAGGCAGCAAAATCTCAGACATCTCACATAGCAGAAATTTAACCGACACATCTCCTAGGGCAAGAGAAACAAAGGACAAAATAAACAAATGGGACTACATCAAACTAAAAATCTCCTACGCAGAGAAGAAACCATAATCAAAATAAAAAGGGACTCCACTTTTTGGGAGAACATATTTGCCAATGATACATCTGAGAAAGGGTTAATTTCCAAAATATATAAATAACTCATACAACTCAACACCAGGAAGACAAATGATCCAATTTTAAAATGGGCAAAGGATCTGAATAGACACTTATCCAAAGAGGACATATAGATGGACAATAGATATGAAAAAAAGCTCAATGTCACTATAAGAGAGATGCAAATAAAAACAACTCTTAGTTATCCTTTCACACCTGCCAGAATGTTTATCATCAATAAATCAATAAACAACAAGTATTGGCAAGGATGTGGAGAAAAGGGAACCTTAGATACACAGCCAGTGGGAATACAGACTGGTGCAGCAACTTTGGAAAACAGTATCAAGTTCCCTCAAAAAATTAAAAATGAAAATGCGATTTGACCCAGTGATCGCACTTCTAGGAATATATCCTACAAATACCAATCAGAAAAAATATATGCACCCCTGTGTTCATAGCAGCACAATTTACAATAGCTAAGATCTGGAAACAGCCCAAGTAAGTACCTATCAGTAGATAAATGGATAAAAAAGCAGTGGTACATTTACATAATGAAATAATATGCAGCAGTGAAAAAGAAGGATCTCTTACCCTTTGAGACAGCATGGAGAGACCTGGAGATTATTATGCAAAGAAAAATAAACCAGTCAGAGAAAGACAAATTTCAAATGATCTCACATATGTGGAAGCTAATGAACAAAATAAATTGACAAACAGGTCCAGGCCCGGACAGAGGGGTTCAGTGGTTGAGCGTCGACCTATGAACCACGAAGTCACGGTTAGATTCCGATTGGGGCACAAGCCTGGGTTGCAGACTCAATCCCCAAAGGGGCATGTGCAGGAGGCAGCATCAGTGATTTGTGACAAAGAAACAGCTCACAAATGAAAAAAAAATGGAAGCAAGCAAACTACTCGATACAGAGTAAAAACATGGTTATAAGGTTACTCAAGATTTTAATGAGACTTTCAAGGATCTTAATGAGAATGTCAAAGATATGAAAAAGGATCAGTCAGAAATTAAGCACACACTAACTAAAATGAAGAATAATTTACAGGGATTCAGCAGTAGAGTAGAGGATTCTGAGAATCAAATAAATGATTTGGAATAGAGGAAGCAAAAAACACCCATTCAGAAGAACAAAAAGAAAAAAGAATCCAAAAATATGAAAATAGTGTAACGGGCCTCTGGGACAATTTTAAGTGTACCTACATTCACATCATGGGGCTGCCAGAAGAAGAAGAGAGAAAGATATTGAAAACCTATTTGAAGAAACAATGACAGAAAACTTCCCCTACCTGGTGAAAGAAACATGACTTACATGTCCAGGAAGCAGAGAGTCTCAAACAAGAGAAAACCAAAGAAGCCCACACCAAGCCATATATATAATTTCAATGCCAAGGGCTAAAGACAAAGAGAGAATCTTAAAAGCAGCAAGAGAAAAGCAGTTAGTTACCTACAAGGGAGCACTCATACAACTAATCAGCTGATTTCTCAACAGACTTTGCAGGCCGTAAGGGAGTGGCAAGAAATACTCAAAGTGATGAACTGCAAGAACCTACAACCAAGATTACTCTACCCAGAAAAGCTCTCATTTAGAATTGAGGGTCAGCCCTAGTCAGTTTGGTTCAGTGGCTAGAGCATCGGCCTGAGGACTGAAGGGTCCCATATTCAATTCCAGTCAAGGGCACATGACAGGGTTGTGGGCTCGATCCCCAATAGGGGGCGTGCAGGAGGCAGCCAATCAATGATTCTCTCTCATCATTTGTTTCTATCTCTCTCTCCCTCTCCCTTCACCTCTGAAATCAATAAAAAATATATATATATTTGAAATGAAGGTCAGATAAGGAGCTTCACAGACAAGAAAAAGCTAAAGGAGTTCATCACCACCAAACCAGTATTACAGGAAATGTTGAAAGGGAAGAAGAGATCAAAAATATGAAGAATAAAATGGTAACAAATAAATACCTATCAACAATTGAATCTAAAAATAAAAATAAACAAACAAGAAATATAATGAACAAAATAAACTGGTGAATAAAATAGAATCAGAGACATGGAAGCATGGAACAGATTTGACGAATCTCAGAGGGAAAGGGGGAGGGGGGCAAGAAGAGAGATTAACCAAAGATCTTACCTAAGGACACCAACAGTGGGGTGGTAAAGGCCTGGGATGGAGAGGGAAATGCATAGAGGGAAGCAGTGGGGGGAGACAGGGGGGAAATCTGTAATACTCTCAACAATATAGATTTAAAAAAAAAAAAAAAAGAATTCTGATACCTGTTAGAGCCAGAAATAAAATAAACTAGGACAATTAAAATATGACAACCTTCAAAGAAAAAAATACAAATATAAATCTAAAACAAGTAGATATAATAAAAGTTTAATTTAATCTAAATTTTTACTTCCACTCTAACATTTCCTTAATTCTATAGAACTGAAAGCACAATTCACTAAGACATAATCACTGGACCTAACCAACAACTTACAAATTCCAAATTAGGGTTCTGGAGTGTAGCATTCAAAATCAACATCTAATGCTCGTCTGAGCATAGTGGCAAAGAAATTGCCAGCCAACTGTTAACAAAAAACATCTTTTTTGTATGCATGATATACAGTACATGTTGTAATACATGATTTGTTCAATAAATGACTTCTACACTGCCTTGACTGATTAGCCTGAACTATTCTGTTTAGTCCAACTCTAATCCAAGAAACACTCTTCCTAGGCAAAAGACATAAAAAATGTGCCTTTCTTATACAAATTATTATAAAACTGTTCCAGCATTACAAGAAAAGTTTCTTTAATATTTTGAGTTAGAAAACCATAATTTCAGTTCCAAATTCGTACAAAAATAAATCCATACAAGGTATGTAGGTAACTACAACTACAGTAATATACACGTCATTGCTATAACGTAAAAACAAAGTAAAGCAAAAACCTGAATAATTTGTCTCATTGAATTAGTCACATTTAATATTTTTTAATATATTTTCATTTATTTCAGAGAGGAAGGGAGGAGAGAGAGCTAGAAACATCAACAATGACAGAGAATCATTGATCAGCTGCCTCCTGCACACCCCACAATGGGAACCAAGCCCGCAACCTGGGCATATGCCTTGACGGGGGAATCGAACGGTGACCTCCTGGTTCATAGGTCAACACTCAACCACTGAGCAACACCGGCCGGGCTAGTCACATTTTATAAACTCTCTTCTGTCTGTAACCTCTAACTGTGATAACCATTTTACTTAAAATAGGCATTTAAGTATTTTTCCTATTCAATCTAAATGGTTAGAAAGAAGTTTACTGCAATAATTATGATAGACCTCACAATTTCTTTAATTTGATATTGCAACAATTCTATTCCTAGTAAAAGTATCTTAAAATTACAATTTAACATTAACTTTTAATACCACAATCATACCAAAATATTTAATAATTTAACGATAAAATATTTTAAACATTGCTTATTAAAGATATAATTGACATACAATAATATATAATTATTTTAGGTGTGTATTTTTAAACTTTAAATTCACAAAAATAACTTCAAATTCACTAAAAACTATACTGAGAGGGAAAAAAATCTAGAACTTCTAGCAAAGAGAAACCTGGTCCTTGGCAGCCTACTGATATTTTAAAAATGAGCTGAAATTCTCTAACTATAATCTGATAACTCTTCAAGAAGGGTAACAAAAACAAGATAACACATAACAATGAAATATACTAATTTTGTTAAAACCAGATCTATTACATATTCAATATCTATTTATTTTAATATCCAAAGTTTACTCTTAAATCATTTCTTAAAATAGTGAATATTAATACTTATAGGACATTGATCAAATCAGTAAAAATAAAATCCCCAACAGTATACCCTCTTCCAAATTAAAGACCATGAATTTTCCTTAAATTTTATTACTTTTCATTTTTAATTTAGAACAAATCCCAAACTAGTCATGTGATCAAGTGATTTTGAAAACCCCTATTCACATCATCTTTTAACTCCAAATAATATTTTTCAATGCTATACAAAAATTTATTCTAGGGCTCTGGCCAGTGGGTTGGGATATCTACCCAATACATCAAGATTGCAGGACAGGGCACACACAGGAGGTGACCAATTGATGTGACTGATGTTTCTCTCTCACACTGATGTTTCTCTTTTTCTCTCTCTCTCTCTCTCTCTCTCTCTCTCTCTCTCTCTCCCCCCCCTCCCTCCCTCTCTCTCTAAAATCAATAAAAGCATACCCTCAGGTGAGGATTAAAAAAAAAAAAGACTATAAACAATTGTACAAGATGTTTTATCAAGCTCCATATCCATGAAAAATCTGAAATATCCATATGTCAACACCTATGTGACATCTGAGTGATGCAGGATTATCTCATCAAATGAGGTATAAAGTCTACCCCATGAAATTAAATATTAGAACATGGAAAAGTAGGGACCATGCTGTACATTTCCTCCAATTGTTTAAAAGGACAGGTGGGAGGGGAGGGTGATTCATACCATTAAGAATGCACTAGCCCTGGTCAGAGTGTCCCAGTTGGTTAAACTTCATTCACAGGTTTGATTCCCAGTCAGGGTACATACAAGGATTATAGGTTTGATCCCCGGTCAGGGGGGTATACAGGAGGAAACCAATCAATGTTACTCTCTCACATGAATGTTTTTTTTCCCCTTCCTATCTCTATAAAAATCCATTTTTTAAGAAATTTTAATAAATAAAAAAGAATGCTCTAAGATGCCATAATTATGCAAAGTATTTTAACTGTCAAGATACTTTGTAAGTACATCTAATAGCACCTAACAGTAACTGCCCAACAAATGTTAAGTATAATAAGGAACTTACTTAAGCAAAGTCAATTAAAAATTGTCAGGGTCTCTGTATCTTATTGTCTGGCATATTAAAACTCCATTAACTGGTGTTTTAAAATACTTTTAATTCCGAGTTAAATCATTAAGCAAAACAAGAATGACATCTTGGCATTATTTTTCTTCCTCTACAAATTAGGAATACAAACAGTACCTATATCAACGGGTTTTCATGAAGACTAAATTACTTAATACAGGTTAAAAATTAGCTTGGCCATGTGTGGACATTACAAAATGTAAATAATAGGTACAAGAAATTCAATATACTACTCATAATCGGAAATTTGAAAGTTTCTAAGTAAACTTGTTTTTAAATTTAGCTTACAGTTGTGCTGGTACACAATAGGGGCTCAATACATACTATTTTTTTTAAAGAGGAGTTTTTTTGGTTGTTTGTTTTTAATGTATTTTTATTGATTTCTGAGAGGAAGAGGAAGAGAGACAGTAACATCGATGAGAATCATTGATCAGCTACCTCCTGCACTCCCCCTACTGGGGATTGAGCCCACAACCCAGGTATGTGCCCTTGACAGGAATCGAACCCAGGACCCTTCAGTCCACAGGCCAACACTATCCAGTGAACCAAACCGACTAGGGCAATACATACTATTTTAATTGCCCCAGTCTATCTGCTAAGATTAAGTGAAATAATACATGGAAGTGTCCTGCACTGCACCTAAATGATACCTATTTAATATAAGCTATCATCCTCACATCATCTTTATCAGTATTCAGCAAATATTCATCATCAATTAACTGTCTTTTGACCCATTTGCAACTTATTAAGTATAAGCTACTATACTTATGACTCACCTCTGACAGAGATCTTCAAGTTACAGTATCAACTGTCAATGGGCTCAAGAGATACAATGTGTCCAGAGTGCTAACTTCACTGATATTTTGTAACTAATTTCAAATGAGGGAGGTTTTGACTGGTTATGCTTATCTTTTTATCTAGAACATTCCCAGACTGACTTAAAATCAGCAAATTACAAGCACTAAACAATAACTCTCTGTTAACATTTTTAAAAATTACTCAAGTGAAGCCCTGGCCAGGTAGCTGTTGGTTAAACCCCCAGTCATAGTATACAAGAATCAACCAATGAATGCATAAATAAGTGGAACACCAAATTGATGTTTCTCTCTCTCTCTCTCTCTCTCTCTCTCTCTGATCTATTTTAAAATTTTTAAATCACTGATTAAAAAAAAAAAAAGAGCCCTAACCGGTTTGGCTCAGTGGATAGAGCGTCAGCCTGCGGACTGAAAGGTCCCAGGTTCGATTCCAGTCAAGGGCATGTACCTTGGTTGCAGGCACATCCCCAGTAGGGGGTGTGCAGGAGGCAGCTGATTGATGTTTCTCTCTCATCGATGTTTCTAACTCTCTATCCCTCTCCCTTCCTCTCTGTAAAAAATCAATAATACATATATATTTAAAAAATAAAAATAATAAATAAATAAAAGAATGACTCAAGTGAAGACTACTGACCACAGAAGATGGGGAACTCAGAGAGCAATGGGCTGGTGTGATCAGCATACTAGTTGCTGAACTAGGAGTGGACTTAAGCCTAAGCAAAGACATGAAAGAGACCTACCAACTCATGAACCCTCAGAGTAAACCTATGAGTTTTAAATCAGACACAAACAAAAAGTTAAATGGTTCTTCCTATTTTTCCTATCCCTTCGATGAATTACCATTATAAAGGTAGAAAAAATGTAAAGGACGGTTTCTTGCATACCAAAACGAAGTAACTTCAGTTCCCACTGTGGAACTCTAGAGGGCGCAAGAAATATGCCCTCCTTCCCACCAACCCACCTCTGGGTAATGTGAGCAGCGAGCTGCAGGACCTGAGGTTTGTGCTGCAGCAGCAGCAGCAGATCTGCAGCGCCCACTCCCAATTATTACCCAGGCGGCGGCCACCCAGGGAAGCTCCTCCCCCCTCACAACACCTGGACGGACAAGATCCAGGTCTGAACATCTACAACCTGACAACTTTCTCTAAGGGCGACGAATCAGGGGCAAAGGACTCACAATGAGGGTGTTTCCTTCTCACTTTCTGTCAAAAATTCACCACACGGAGTTCAGAGCGATTCCTGCTCCTGGGGTAAGAGGGAAAACGAGAAATGTATCAAGAACGAGCCATCCAGGTAGGACAACCAGCCCTTCCCACGAGAAAAACGAAAAGGGAATATGAGGTCAAGGAGGTTCGGTCCTTCTGTTATCACTGCCCAACACGAGACCAACAATCCCTCGTACGTAAAGCGGAGCAAAATGGCGTAAAATATGAATTTGGTCCCAAAACCCAAGTGAAATGCAAAATCTGAAGGGAGAAGGTGGAGGGCATCCAACCTGCCCCAATGGAGAGAGCGGGGGAAGGGCAAACGTTGCCTCGACGCCAGCATTTTCTCCCAAATGGGCCCACCCGGGGTCTCTCCCGTCACTCCGGGCACCAACTCCAATTTAGGAGCGGCTCGCATCGCCGCTGGGCTGAAATCGCCCACATTTGCCCCAAGCTTTAGCCCTGGGCCCGAGACTTGTCCCCCCCCAACCCCCGCAGTCGGCGACCGGCTGCGCTGTCTCCCCGTCCGCCATTAGAGACCCAGCCAAACAATACGTGCGGGGCAGGGCCGCGCAGTGCCGGGGAGGGGAGCGCGGAGAGGGCCCGGCGCGGACCCGGACCCTCACCCCCAAAGTTGGAGACCCCGAGCTCCGGCGCAGTACCGGGAGCGGGAAGACCGAGCGCCCCTTCTCCGCCACACTACTCCCCCACCCCCGGGAGAGAAAGGAAAATGCCCGCGCCCCCACCCTGGCGCCCCCGCCGAGCGCCCCCAACCCGGCGTCCTCACCCGGCCCTCCCGGCCTCGCACGCGAGCCCCCAGTCCACGGGCCGCATGCGACCGAGCCGTGACATGAGCGAGGCCGGACCGGCCGCCCGGGTAGGACGCACACCGACGACGGCGGCCGCGCCGCGGGGGTTAGTCCCAGGCCGGTGGGAGGCTCCAGAGGCCGCCCTCACCCATCTCCGCCTCCGCCTCCCAAGGCTGCGCTGCACCCAGCCACCCCCACCGTCCACGAGCCAGGACTACTAATACCGCGGGGACGAGCCTCACCCGGTTCTGGCTGCGGCTCCGCGGAACGAACCTCCCCTCCCCCGACCCACCCCCTTCGGCGACGCGCACAACTCCGCTCGGTCCAGTCCCGGGTTTAGCGCTGAGAGCAGGCGAAGGCGGAGGAGGCGGCGGGCTGAGCCCGAGCGAGCCCCGCCCTCCGCATCCCCATTGGCTGGCGAGGGCCGGCCGGGGTGCCTGGGGCGCGTCCATTGGCCGAGTCTGCCTTCCTTCAGGAATCCCATAAGGGGACGGCCCGTGAGGCTGTCCGTCAGGCGCAAGCCACACCCCCTGTACTTCCATTCCCTGGCCCCTAAGCTGGCTGTGGCCTGGGCCGCGGTCCTCCCTCCTCGCTCCCGCCTCCCGCCCCGCCCCCACCGGGTCCGTAGGGTCAGCGGCCCGACTTTCGTAGCCGCGGGACCTGCCGCGGTTTGGGGACTCTCTCTGTCGGGACGGTCCGAGACACTGAGGCCGGATCGCTTCCCTCGTTCGGGCCGGGGCGCCCAGCCCGCCGCGGCGGTTCCAGCATTTCGCCCGGGAAGGGACGCTGCCTCGATGTCCCGCACGCCCTCCTGTCCGAGTCCGGGAGGCTGGAGGCGCCGGGCGGGCCCATGGGCTGGGCTAGCCCCGGGCCACGGGTCGGGCGGCGGGCGAAGGCGTCCCCGAGCGATCTGGGGCGGACGCACGTCCACCCGCGCCTCATCCCGTGAGGAGCACCGCCGCCGCCCGTCATGGCTGCGGGAGGAGACGGCGTCCTCCATCTTGTCGGGACCACTCGGAACCGGGTCTGTGGGGCTGGGCGACGCGTCCCCTGCAGACCCCGCTGCGATCCGCCATTCGGCCAAGGGACAGCCTGCTCCCGGCGTCCGCGTGGGGCCCAGGGACTGGAGACGGCAAGGAGACCCAGACACCGTCCCACCCCAAAGGCCAAGATGGAGGCCCTGGGGGCGCCCCTGGAGCCTGACCCGAGGGTGGACGGGCCGGAGCCGCCGCGGTGTCCTGGGCGCGGGCGCTGTTCCCACCCTGCACCATGGTCTCCCGGGTGAGGGGCCGGCCGACAGCCCCGTCACCGCAGGGAGCAGCCCACCGGCCACGGCTCCTCTTTGTTCCCGGTCCACCCCGACGTCGGGCGCACGCCACACCGGATTCCGTCCCAGGACTCAGGTCTCGCCCTAGCGGCGGATAGAGGGATGACAACGACGGGGACATGGATGCATGGATGAATTAGACTTCTCAATTCCACCATTATCCACCACCGCCTACATAGACATGTATTGTTACCGTTGAACGTTCAACAAGATGAGGTTGGACAGGAAGTTTATAATGAAGTCAATCATCCTCGAAGGTCTCAGTAAACATTATAGACGCCACTTACAGCATAGAAACAAATTTATTCATGAATGATGAATTTTAAAAATCAAGTAATTCTTCCACCTAGGGCAAAATGCAATGAATATAATTCTCCTTATTTAACTTGAAAAATATCCAACATGTATTTCAACCAGCTTTCTCAAAATAGTATCATTGGGGATGGGGGTTTTGCAAAACTGATTTCATAATTGTAATTTGTTCAGTTCTCAATACAATGAAATATCCTTATAAAACTTTATAGTACACAGTTCTGTTTTGCATTGATTTTATTGTTGTTAATCCTCACCCTCGGATATTTTTGTCTACCCAGGCCCCCATCCAGGGGCCAGGTATCTACACTGCAACCCAAGTACCTGCCCTTGACCAGAGTGGAGCCAGTGACCCTTCCATTCACGGGGCAGAGGCTCTAACCACTGAACCACACCGCTGGGACATGTAATGACATTCTAGATGGCACTATCTTCATAGCAAATGGTCTATTACAAATGCAGAGCAACATTGTAATAAGTCCATAAAAACTTATACCACCCTTGTAAGTCATGTCATAGACTTAAATGATAGGTTGTGTTCCCACATGAGTTCAAGGAAGCTTTGTACAGCTACAAATTCCCTGGCATTATTGCTGTTTTATAATTAACAACAGGGATAATAATTACAATATATTATTCACATTTGGTATTCCATCATTAAAATCCATTTCTCTATAAAGATATTCAATGGGTTGCCTGTGTAGTATCAAGGACAATATTTTTTAATATATTTTTATTGATTTCAGAGAGGAAGGGATAGAGAAAGAGATAGAAACATCAATGATGAGAGAGAAACATCGATTGGCTGCCTCCTACATGCCCCACACTGGGGATCAAGCCTATAAGCTCAACATGTGCCTTGACCAGGAATCAAACCATGACCCCCTGGATCACAGGTCGATGCTCAACCACTGAGCAACACCAGCTGGACTCAAGGAGAATTTTAGTTGAGAGTTTAGAACTGGGGGGAAAAATACTTTTTGTATAATAACTTTTTTGCACTACACTTAATTTACATTAAAGAACTTTACAAATATATTTTAATTTCCATAATTTCCAAAAGGTAGAAACACCACAAATATACATTAACTGATAAATGTATAAACAATTGTAGTCTATCCATACAATGGAATATTATTCAGCCATAGAAGGAATGAAGTTCTGATATATGCTACAATATGGATGAATCTTGAAGACGTAATGCTACATAAGTAATATAGACCCAAAAGACTATACAGTATATGTTTCCATTTATGTGATTGTCCAGACTAGGTAAATCTATAGAGACAGAAAGTAGGTTAGTAGTTGCCTAGTCCTGAAGTAACGGAGAGATACTAGTATCTCAGTTGTGGGAAGTTGTCACTGAGAACTCTGGGGTATAACCCCAAGCTGAGCCCCCATGCAGAAAGCAGCAAAACTTAGAAAGGTGCCCACATAACATATGGCTGTGAAAAGCAACAGGATTGCTATCTGCCAGGGAGAGATGGCTATAATTCTGGCACCCTTTTAAAGGAACAATGCACAAAATCTTGTGTGCAGCCACTCACCTTGGGTTCGGGCAGAGAGAGAACTGAGTGGACTGAAGCTGCATGGGCAGAAGCCAGGATTGGGGGCTCTAGAGTTAGAGCTGAGAAGACAGACACCCCAGGTTCCTGTGCTGAGTTATTCCTTCACACTGCAAAGGTCATCTTTTCAGGCAGACCTTTGATATCCAGGCAGTGCTTGCCTGGGGGGAAGACAGTTGACCCACCCTATTGGAAAACTCCTTGCCCCATGCTGTGGAGTTTCTGAGGCCCATTAGGAGACTAAGAATAACAATTAGCGTCCAGGTCAAAGCATTTGTCCCACCCTGTTGGAAAACCTCTCACCCCACCTGTGGATGATTGCCAGAGGCTACTCAAGACTGAATCAAATCAGTCTGCAGGCAGAGATGGGTCTTTAGAGGCTTTGAGACTTTGCCTGATCTAATTAGTCAGAAACAGCATTTAACACTGTCCTGCACTAGAGACTGGGAGGTGTAGCAGATCTATATATTACATAAAAACCCAAACAAGCAGCCAAAATGGGGAGACAAAAATAAAATAAAATAAAAAAAATAAAATGAAATAAAAGAACAAGAGATTCCTCAAGGAGAGATAAATTAAATGGAGATAAGATATTTATCTGATATAGAGTTAAGAATAATGATGGTGCTCTCTTTCTCGTCAACAAGACGGCGGAGCAGCCTCCCCAACAGACACAGAAATGCAGATCTTTGTGAAGACCCTGACTGGCAAGACTATCACCCTTGAGGTTGAGCCCAGTGACACCATTGAGAATGTCAAAGCTAAAATCCAAGACAAGGAGGGCATCCCGTCTGACCAGCAGCGTCTGATTTTTGCCAGCAAACAGCTTGAGGATGGTCGCACTCCCTCAGACTACAACATTCAGAAAGAATCCACCCTGCACTTGGTGCTTCGTCTGAGGGGTGGCATCATCGAACCCTCCCTCCGCCGGCTCGCGCAAAAGTACAACTGCGACAAGATGATCTGCCGCAAGTGTCATGCCCGCCTGCACCCCCATGCTGTCAATGTCGCAAGAAGAAGTGTGGCCACACCAACAACCTGCGTCCCAAGAAGAAGGTTAAATAAGGCCCCTCCACCAACTCCTTGGGTTCACAGAGCAGCCTTCTACCTGAACCCTGTGATGCTGGGGCCTCAATAACGTTTCTCTTTTGTTGACTGGAAAAAAAAAAAAGAATAATGATGGTAAAGATGCTCAACAGCATGAGAAAAGGTCAGAAAGTATGAAAAAAGAATTGGAAATAAAGAATGACATAGAGCCAAATCCGATTTGGCTCAGTAGATAGAGCGTCGGCCTGCGGACTGAAGGGTCCCGGGTTCGATTCCGGTCAAGGGCATGTACCTTGGTTGCGGGCACATCCCCAGTGGGGGGTGTGCAGGAGGCAGCTGATCGATGTTTCTAACTCTCTCTCCCTCTCCCTTCCTCTCCATAAAAAATCAATAAAATATATTTTTTAAAAAAAGAATGACATAGAACTAATAAAGAACACATTGGAGGGAATACAGAGCAGATTATGGGAAGCTGAGGATCAGATCAATCAATTAGAAGACAGGGTAGAAATCAATCACTCAATCAGATAACCAAAAGGAAAAAACAATTAAAAACAGGAGGATAGCATAGCTGGTGTGGCTAAGGGGTTGTGCACTGACCTATGAACCTGTAGGTAACAGTTCAATTCGCTGTCAGAGCACATGCCCAGGTTGTGGGCTCAATCACAAGTGGGGAGGGCATGCAGGAGGCAGCCAATCAATGATTCTCTCTCATGACTGATGTTTCTCTCTCTCTCTCCCTCTCCCTTCCTCACTGAAATCAATAAAAAAAAGTATTTTTAAAAAAGAACAGGAGAGGGCTGTGGGAAAACCTGAAACATAACAATATTCGCATAATAGTTGTGACAGAAGGGCAAGAAAAGGAGCAAAAAATAGAGAACGTGTTTGAAGAAATAATGGCAGAAAACTTTCCTAAACTGATGAAGGAATGAGTCACAGAAGTTCAGGAGGCACAGACATTCCCAAGCAAGAAGAACCCAACAGGCCCAAGCCCAAACACATCATACTTAAAATGCCAAAAATTAAAGACAAAGAGAGAATCTTAACCTTTTGCACTCGGATGTCGAGTGTGACTCGACACAGTTAGCATCAGTAGCAGCTCTTTTTATACTCTTTGAATGTATCAATAATTTGAAATATGAAAAAATCCAAATAAATAAGTTTGTATGAAAAGAAACTCCAGTTTTTTATTCATTGCCGCGCTTTGTAAAATCTGGGGTATTTAAAAAATTAAATCCCAAGTAGAATAAAGGAATCAAGAAAAAAGCAAGCGAGTGCAAAAGGTTAATATTTGACACAGGAGACAAGAACATATAATGGACAGAGAGTCTCTTCAATAAATGGTGTTGGGGAAAATTGGACAGATACATGCACAAAAATAAAAGTAGACCACCAAATTACACCGTACACAAGAAAAACTCAAGATAGATAAAAGAGTTAAATGTGAGTTGGGAAACCATAAAAACCATAGACAAAACCATGGGCAGTAAAATCTCAGACATCTCTCATAGCAACATGCTTACAGATACTTCTCCTAGGGCAAAGGAAACTAAGGAGAAAATAAACAAATGGGACTGCACCCAAATAAAAACCTTCTGCACAGCAAAAGAAACCATCAACAAAACGAAGAGGAATCCCACTGTATAGGAGAACATATGTGGCAGTGATACATCTGACAAAGGGTTAATATCCAAAATATATAGGTACTCATACAACTTAACAAAAGGAAGACAAAAATCCATTTTTTTTAAATGGGCAAAATACCTAAATAGACACTTCTCCACACTGGGCATATAGATGGCAAAAAGACATGAAAAAAACACTCAAAGTCACTGATCATCAGAGATGCCAATTAAAATGACAATGAGGTATCATCTCACATCTGTCAGAATGGCTACTATCAACAAATCAATAAATGACAAGTGCTAGTGAGGATGTGGGGAAAAGGGAATCCTTGTCACTGCTGGTGGGAATGCAGACTGGTGCACCCATTATGGAAACAGTATGGAGTTTCCTCAGAAAACTAAATATGGAACTGACATTTGACCCAGTAATCCCACTTCTAGGAATCTAATCTAATAATAGACAAATATGCAAATTGACCGCACCTTCACTACACCTAAGCCACGCCCACCAGCCAAGCCACGCCCACCAAACAATCAGGACGAGTATGCAAATTACCCCAACAAAGATGGCGGCTAATTTACATATCAAGACAGCATCCAAAGAAGCCAAGAGCTGCAGAAGGGAGTAAAGCTTTGAAGAAGCAAGCAAGCCGGGGGGTGGGGAGGAGGAGAAGGGCGGGGTGGAGGCGGGGCCGGGGGCGAAGGGAAACGGGGGCGAAGGGAAACGCGGGCTGGCTGGAGGAGAAGGCGGGGCAGGTGACAAGGGCGGGGCGGAGGCGGGGCCGGGGGCGAAGGGAAACGCAGGCGGGCTGGAGGAGAATGCAGGGCGGGTGACAAGGGCAGGGCAGAGGCAGGGCCGGGGGCGAAGGGAAACGCAGGCAGGCTGGAGGAGAAGGCGGGGCAGGGGACAAGGGCGGAACGGAGGCGGGGTAGAGTGCAACAGGAAATCCTATTGCAGGATTTTTCCTGCAACGGGAAAGCTAGTATATTATAAGAATCCCGCTGAAACCGGTTTGGCTCAGTGGATAGAGCGTCGGCCTGTGGACTGAAGGGTCCCAGGTTCGATTCCGGTCAAGGGCATGTACCTTGGTTGTGGGCACATCCCCAGTAGGAGGTGTGCAGGAGGCAGCTGATCGATGTTTCTAACTCTCTAACCCTCTCCCTTCCACTCTGTGAAAAATCAATAAAATATATTTTTAAAAAAAACCCAAACACCAATCAGAAAGAATGTATGCATCCCTATGTTCATAACAGCACAATTTACAATAGCTAAGATCTGGAAACAGCCCAAGTGCCCATCAGTAGACTAGTGGATAAAAAAAAAGCTGTGATACATTTATATCATGGAATACTATGCAGCAGTAAAAAACAAGGATCTCTTACCCTTTGATACAGCATGGAGGGACTTAGAGAGTATTATGCTAAGTGATATAAGCCAGCCAGAGAAAGATAAGTATCACATGACCTCACTCATATGTGGAAACTAATTAACAAAATAAGCTGATGAACAAAATTGATCCAGAGAAAAAGAAGCATAGAATAGACTGCAGAATCTCAGAGGGAAAGTGGCAGAGGGTGGGTGGGAAGTGATCAACCAAAGAATTTGTATGCATATATGCATGACCCATGGACACAGACAATAGGGTGGTGAAGGCCTGGGGCAAGCATGTCAAACTCCAAGGTTGACTCCCAGGTCCAAGGTTGACTCCCAGGTCCCGAGGGCATACAACTCCCAGCCAAGTCAGAATGTCCTTTCCTTAACCAACACAAGGCAATCATGGTTAACAGAGCATGATCAATACTTTCCATAACGATAGCCAGTTCCCAATATTCCTTTCTTACCTCTAACACTAGGAGAATAGAAGTCCAGATAAAAGAATTGTTGCCTCAACCCATTTGGCTCAGTGGATAGAGCATTGGCCTACAGAATAAAGGATCCTGGGTTAGATTCCAGACAAGGGCACATGCTGGAGTTCCAGGCTCTACCCCAGTAGGGGGCGTGCAGGAGGTAGGCAATCAATGATTCTCTCTCATCATTGATGTTTCTATCTCTCTCTCCATCTCCTTTCCTCTCTGAAATCAATAAAAAATATATTTTAAAAAATAATTGTTTAGTCCTGGCCTGTGTTGGTCAGTGGTTAGAGTGTCACCATTGCACCAGAGGATCTCGTTTCAATTCCGGGACAAGGGCAGTTACCCTGGGTTGCAGATTCCATCCTCATTCCAGTAGGGTCGCATATGGGAGGCAACCAATCAATGTGACACTCTCACATGAATCTCTCTCTCTCTCTCTCTCTCTCTCTCTCTCTCTCTCTCTCTCTCTTCTACTACCTCCCTCCCTTCCACTAAAAATCAGTGGAAAAAATACCTTGGGTGAGAATATTTTTTTAAAAAGTATGGTTTGGGGCAGGAAATTGGAGAGCTAAGGTAGACTAACATGTTAACTTTTACCATTAAAGAGAAAAAAGGCAAACACTGGGCAGGGAGTTCAGTTCATTAGGGCATTAACCCAGCACACCAAGGGTTCCATCCAGGGTCAGGGCACATATAAGAATCAGCCAATGAATGCATAAATAAGTGAAACAACAAATCAATGTTTCTCTCTATCTCCATCTCTATCTCTTTCTCCCTTCCACTCTCTAAAAATCAATTTTAAAAATTTACTAAATAAAGAAAAGAAGACAATACTTTAATAATTGAAGCACTGAGGACATTTTTATGTGGAAGAAGGAAGTTGTTCTTTGTTCAATGTGAATAATAACTCATAATCCTCTTACCAACATGTAAAGTAGTTAATATTACTGTAACACTTTTACAGATGAGGAAACTGAGGCAAAGAAAGGATAAGAAACTTATCCAAGACATCTATGGAGAGAAACCAAGATGGCAGCATAGGTAAACACCTGAACTTGCTCCTCGCACAACCACCTCAAAACTACAACTAAAAGACAAAACTGATATCATCCAGACCCACGGGAAGGCTGGCTGAGTGGAAATTATACAACTAGAAGGAAAGAGAAAAGCTCACTGAGACTCGGAGGAGGTGCGGATGTGCGGAAGTGAAGTGTAGAGGTACGGAGGCGCATGCAGAAAGGGACGGGAAACTGGGTAAGCTGTAGCAAAATTACAGTTATGAAGTAGCAACGAAAATAATTTTATGGTTGGGGGTCACCACAACATGAGGAACTGTATTACAGGGTCGCGGCATTAGAACGGTTGAGAACCACTGCATTAAACCAATCAAAGTACAATATGCTGATGATATGCTAAGACCACTCAACCACTTGCGATGATGTGCACTGACCACCAGGGGGCAGACACTCCAACCAGTAGGTTAGCTTGCTGCTTGGGTCCAGTCAATTGGGACTGAGCGAGATGGGCAAGACACGTCCTGGAGCCCTCGCACAGTCCCTCCCTTGCTGGCCAACCTCCCACATCTCTCCCCTACCCCGATCATGCACTGGTGGGGTCCCTCGACCTGGCCTGCACCCTCTTGCAATCTGGGACCCCTGGGGAGATGTCAGAGAGCTCGTTTAAGCCCAATTCTGCAGGCTAGGCCAAGGGGGCCCACTGGTGCACGAATTCATGCACTGGGCCTCTAGTTTATAATAAATATTTGTCTAAACATATCATTCTTTTTAAAAATAAATCTTTATTGTTGAAAGTATTACATATGTCCCTTTTTCCCTCCATTTCCCTCTCCTCCCCTCCACTGCCAAGCTTTCCCACTGTATTGTCTGTGTCTCTGGGTTATGCATATACACATATGAGTTCATCGGTTGATCTCTCCACCCTTCCATCCTCCTCTGCCTTCCCTCTAAGGTTTGGCAGTCTGTAAACATATCATCCTATCTAATAAAGAGGGACTATGCTAATTGACTGTCATGCCTTCACAAAGATGGCGGCGCCCACAGCCACAAGATGGCAGCGTCCAGTCTCCTCAGCCTCGCCAGGGTGGCAGGCACACAGGACAGTTGGGATCGCTCCCAGGCAGGTCCGGCCGCTCCTCACACCTGCCTCCGGAGCCCCCCAGGCCCTCAGCCCCCCAGCCGCCCAGGGCCGGCCCGAGGTGCAGGCAAGCCTCAGATGGCGGCTGCCCAGGGCTGCCCAGGGCTCAGGTAACCAGGGCCGGCTGAGGCTTGTGCTCCCGGCAGTGGCAGCAGCAGAGGTGTGATGGGGACGTCGCCTTCCCCTGATGACTGGGTCACCTTCTGCCCCTGAGGGCTCCCAGACTGTGAGAGGGGGCAGGCCGGGCTGAGGGACCCCCCTCTCCAGTGCATGAATTTTCATGCACCGGGCCTGTAGTTCTTATATACTTTAAAACACTGTATAAAGGAATACATTATAGAGAATTGGCTTATAAACTTTTTTTGACCATGACAATCACTAGGATACATATTATACACAAAGACCCAGTATAAACCTAACTATATACATAACTACATAATTGAAATAAAAGTTACATTAGAAAATTATTGCCTTTGCTACCTTAGGTGGATTTTATATTTTATGTTCTACTCTATTTAAATATAGTCTGGCCCTAACCGGTTTGGCTCAGTGGATAGAGCCTTGGCCTGCGGACTGAAGGGTCCCAGGTTCGATTCTGGTCAAGGGCATGTACCTTGGTTGCGAGCACATCCCTAATAGGGGATGTGCAGGAGGCAGCTGATTGATGGTTCTCTCTCATCGATGTTTCTAAATCTCTCTCCCTCTCCCTTCCTCTTTGTAAAAAATCAATAAAATATATTAAATAAATAAATAAAGTCTGTACTGTTTTCTTCCATTTTGTTGTTGTTTTGGTTTTGAGGGTTTTGTGTGTGTGTGTGTGTGTGTTTACTGAATTTCAGAGAGAAACGGAGAGAGAGAGAGAGAGAGAGAGAGAGAGAGAGAGAGAGAGAGAGAGAGAGAGAGAGAAGCATCAACATGAGAGCAACACATTGATGGCTACCTCCTGCATGTCCCTCACTGGGGATCAAGCCTGCATCCTGGGCATGTGCCCTGACCCAGAATCGAACCAGCAACCCTTCAGTGCATGGGATGATGCCCAACCAACTTAGCTACACCAACCAGGGCTGTTGTTGTTTTCAATAAACAGTGGTTCCAACCCACCAAATTGATTTCTTAGCTTACAAACTATGATTTGGAAAAACACAAATCTAGAGAAAACAAATCATGGATAAATTCAAGTTCAAAAACAAATAAAGACACACAATGACTTCAGAAGCTGAGAATGACCCAGAATGAACTATTAATAGAAAAAATCAATTTAAAAAATAGAGATTTAAGTTGCCATCCTTCCTAAAATACATTAAATACTTATTCCTTCTTAACCCTTTGCACTCGCTTGCTTTTTTCTCAATTCCTTTATTCTAATGCTAACCATGTTGAGTCACACTCGACATCCGAGTGCCAAAGGTTAATAGTATGTGTTACACTTTATGAAACTGAACTGCAGCTGATTAACAATCCCTGGGAAAGCAATGTGGGGATTTGGAAGAGAAAGCAGAATTGATCTTGATCCTGATTCCACCATTTGTTAGCTTTGTGACCCTAGACCTTGTTGAGCCTCAGTTTCTTCTTCAATGAAATGAGTGAATTATACATAATACTAGAAGCCCAGTGCACGAAATTCGTGCATGGTGGGGGGTTGTCCCTCAGCCCAGCCTGTACCCTCTCCAATCTGGGACTCCTGGAGGGATGTCCGACTGCCCGTTTAGGCCCGATCCCATCAGGGATCGGGCCTAAACGGGCAGTCGGACATCCCTCTCAAAATCCAGGACTGCTGGCTCCCAACTGCTTGCCTGCCTGCCTTCCTGATTGCCCCTAACCGCTTCTGCCTGCCAGCCTGATCACCCCCTAACCACTCCGCTGCCAGCCTGGTTGATGCTTAACTGCTCCCCTGCCAGCCTGTTGGCCCCCAACTTCCCTCCTCTGCCAGCCTGGTCACCCCTAACTGCCCTCTCCTGCAGGGTTGATCAACTCCAACTGCCCTCCCTTGCAAGCCTGGTCCCTCTCAACTGCCCTCCCTTGCAGGCCTGGTCCCTCACAACTGCCCTCCCTTGCAGGCCGGGTGCCTCCCAACTGCCCTCTCCTGCTGGCCATCTTGTGGTGGCCATCTTGTGTCCACATGGGGGCAGGATCTTTGACCACATGGGGGCAGCTTTATTGTGTGTTGCAGTGATGATCAATCTGCATATTACTCTTTTATTAGATAGGATAGAGGCCTGGTGCACTGTGGGGGCCAGCTGGTTTGCCCTGAAGGGTGTCCCGGATCTGGGTGGGGTTCCCTTGGGCGTGGGGTGGCCTGAGCGAGGGGCCTGTGGTGGTTTGCAGGCCGGCCACACCCCCTGGGACGCAAGTGGAGGCCCTGGTATCTGGAATTTATTTTCCTTCTACAATTGAAACTTTGTAGCCTGGAGCAGAGCCAAGCCTGCTGCTCCCTCCGGGGTGGCAGCCATTTCTGTGGCAGTTAATTCACCTTCTACAATTGAAACTTTGTAGCCTTAGGTGGGTGAGCCCGGGCAGGGTGTGCGGAAAGCTTTGCTTCCCCTGTTGCCGCCGGCAACCCTGGCCTGCTCTCTCAAGCTCCATTCTGCCGCCATTTGTTTGAATTTGTTTACCTTCTATAATTGAAACTTTGTAGCTTGAGTGGAGGCTTAGGCCTGCAACGGCTCAAGGAAAGCTTGGCTTCCTCTGTTACCTAGGAAACCTTGCTCTCTGTGGCTGTAGCCATCTTGGATTGGGGTTAATTTGCATACTCAGCCCTGATTGGCTGGTGGGCGTGACTTGGCTGGTGGGTGTGGCTTATGTAGCAGAGTGATGGTTAATTTGCATATTACCGTTTTATTAGAGAGGATGCCCTTGATGGAAAATCCTTCTCTTTCCTTATAGTCTTCTCATCTCTGGGATCCCAATGCCTCCAAATAACCCATTCTCACTTTTCCAGCTTATTATGAACACCAGTGAACTGGTGCACAAAATTCGTGCACATTAAAAGGGGATTAATTAGAGGAAATAATTTAATATTACTATTTGCCCTTTCTCTATAATAGAAGTGTCAGAGATGAAAGAAAATTAGTAAAATGTATATGAAAAACTTCCTCCTGTCAGAGTCTGGGGCTCACCCAGAGTCAAGTTCCCGCCCACCCACATGCACCTCAAAATCACGTGAGACCCAGACCCTGCTAGCCGCCCCCCATTGGGCTAAATCCAGACCCAGCCAGTCCCACCCTTGTCAAACCCCACCGGGCAGGGGGCATAGCCTCAGGTCCCCAGGCCTGGCGTCAGGATGGGGGACGTGGCCTGAGGTCCCCCGTCAAGCCCCGCTGGGCAGGGCCCAGGCCTGAGTTCCCCTGACCCAGCACTGGGGGTGCACCTTGAGGTCCCCCATCAAGCCCCACTGGGTGGGGGGCACGGCCTGAGGTCTCCTGTCAAGCCCAGCCAGGCAGGGGGGCACAACCTCAGGTCCTCTGGCCCAGTGCGGGGGCGGGGGGTGCAGTCTGAGGTCCCCTGGCCTGGTGCCAGAGTGGGGGGCGCGGCCTAAAGTCCCCTGTCAAGCCCCACCTGGTGGGGGTCATGGCCTGAGGTCCCCTGGCTTGGTGCTGGGGCGGGGGGAGCAGCCTGAGGGCCCCTAGCCCAGCACCAGGACAGGAAGCGCACCTTGAGGTCTCCTGTCAAGCCCAGCTGGGTGGGGGGCATGGCCTCAGGTCCCCTGGCCTGGCACTGGGGTGGGGGGTACAGCCTGAGGTCCCCCAGCCTGACAACAGGGCAGGGGGCATGGCCTGAGGTCCCCAGTCAAGCCCCACGGGGGCGGGGGAGGGCATAGCCTCAGGTCCCTGCTGATTGCTCGTTAAGGCTCCTTATGGGAACTCGGCCTCAGCTGTGGGTGCAGCCATCTTTGTGATGGAGTGATGGTTAATTACCATATTCTCTCTTTATTAGATAGGATTCCCTTCCTCTCATTTCCTGTAAGAAATCAAAGTTCAAGGAGTTATTAAGCTGGATAGATGGAAAAGTTTTGCTTTGTTTTGTTTTCTTTTATAAGATAAAGTTTATTTAGAAAGTTACAGAGGTAATAAAAGTGAACCATCTTGGCTGCGTAGGCTCAGGAAACAAGTTACAGAAGAAAAAGAAGGGCCCTTTGGAGCTTAGGAGAGAGAAAGGCAAAGGTAACGAGCCTGGGGGAAAGTTGTGTTTTGGTCTGTATTTTTTAAAATATGTTATTATTGATTTCAGAGAGGAAAGGAGATGGAGAGAGAGATGGAAACATCAATCATGAGAGAGAATCATTGATAAGCTGCCTGCTGCATGCCCTCTACTGGGGATTGAGCCCACAACCTGGGCATGTGCCCTGTCTGGGAATCGAACCGTGATCTCCTGGTTCATGGGGTGACGCTCAACCACTGAGTCACACTAGCCAGTTTTGTTGTTTTCTGTCTGTTTGTGTCTTTTTTAATCCTCACCTGAAGATGTGTTTACTGATTTTAGAGAGAGAGCAAGGGAAAGGGAAAGGGAAAGACAGGGAAAGAGATAGAGAGTGAGAGCGAGAACGAGAGAGAGAAGAGAAGAGAAGAGAAGAGAAGAGAAGAGAAGAGAAGAGAAGAGAAGAGAAACATCAATGTGTGAGAAAAACATGGATCAGTTGCCTCCCAGAGATCCAACCCGAAACCTAGGTATGAGCACAAAATTTTTGGTTTTTGGTACACAGGAAAACACATTAACCAACTAAACCAACCGGCGGGGGCAAGATGGAAAAGTTTTACCAACTAATGCTTCATGGTGGTAACAAAATTAGTTATTGTTATTCAAGAGTGTGGAATGTTTATTAAGATCTTTGCTCCATCATTCCAAAAATATTTGGAATGCCAGATACTACAATAAGTGCTATGGATATAACAGTGAAAAAAACAGATGTGATCCCTACCATCATGGAAGGTGTAGTCTAGACTAGACTAGAAAGAGCCAACAAACGGAATCAACAAAATGCATGAAATGATTACAGTTGAGTGCAAGGAAGGAAATAAGGAAGGGTAGAGCTTCCTTATCCTATATAATAAAGAGGTAATATGCAAATTGACCATCACACAAGATGTCTTCCCCCATGTGGTCACAAGATGGCCGCCACAAGATGGCCAGCATGGGAGGGCAGTCGTGGGCGATCAGGCCAGCAGTGGAGAGCAGTTAGGGGTGACCAGACCAGCAGGGGAGGGCAGTTGGGGGCAACCAGGCATTCATGGTAGGGCAGTTGGGGGCGACTGGGCCTGAAGGGGAGGGAGGGCAGTTGGGGGGGACCAGGCCTGAAGGGGAGGGCAGTTGGGGGTGACCGGGCTGGCAGGGGAGTGCAGTTGGGGGTGACCGGCCGGGCAGGGGAGAGCAGTTGGGGGCAACTAGCCCAGCATGGGAGGGCAGATGGGGGCGACCAGGCCAACAGGGGAGGGCAGTTGGGGGTGATCCGGCCAGCAGGGGAGGGCAGTTGGGGGCAATCAGCTGGCAGGGAAGCAGTTAGGTATCAATCAGGCTGACAGGGGAGTGGTTAGGGTATGATCAGGCTGGCAGGCAGAAGTGGTTAGGGGCAATAAAGCAGGCAGGCAGGCAGGCAGGCAGGCAGGCAGGCAGGCCAGCCGTTAGAAGCCAGCATTCCCGGATTTTGAGAGGGATGTTCGACTGCCAGTTTAGGCCTGATCCCACAGGGGAATGGACATGCCCCGAGGGGTCTGAGATTGGAGAGGGTACAGGCTGGGCTGAGGGACAACACCCCCCCCCCCCCAGTAGAAAATAACAATGGAGACCTATACTAAAGATCATGGAAGACCTTTCTGAGGAAGTAACATTTAAAATGAGATCTGACTCAGTACAGCCCATTAGAGTAACAGGGGAGTATTGTTATAGACAGCAGAAAAGGCAAGAATTCAACTTGTCCTGGGAATTGGAAGATGAATAAGGTAGAGTGCACTACTCAAGGAAAGAGTGACATCAGATGGAAGTGAAGAGCTAGACAAGAGTAGGTGCAAGTGGGGCCTTGTAGGCCATGCTAAGAAACTTGAATTTTATTCTAGTGCATAGAGAAACCATAAATAGGATTTGAAGTGAAATAGTCATAAAATATGATGTAGATTTGAAGCAGATAAGGCTGGCCACTTGTGGAGAATGGCTGGGAGGTAGCAAGAGTTGATCTTAAAATGCAAGCCAGGTATTTCTTCAATAAAATACTTATTTGGGTCTGGCCAGCATGGCTCAGTGGGTGCATCTCAATCTATGAACCAGGAGGTTAAGGCTCAATTCCTGGTAGGGCACATGCCTGGGTTGCAGGCTTGATCCCCAGTGGAGGGTATGCAGGAGACAGCTGATCAATGATTCTCTCTCATCATTGATGTTTCCCCTTTTCTCTTCCTCTCCCTTCTTCTGTGAAATCAATAAAAACCTATTTTTTAAAAAAGGAGTTCTTTTATACAGGGGATGAGGAAGTTGGGGGTGAGGTAGGGGGACTTCTCTAACACAGAGTTCTTCAAGTAGGGCTTTCATGATCCACAGAGGACCAAGAGCTCCTTATGCAGGCCCTCCTAAATTTTCTTGGTTAAATTCTCTGTCATTAATTTTGACACAAGAGTAAAATTAGAGAAGCTGTTGAGTAGTTTAAGCCAGAATTGATGTTGGCAAGCTCAGCAATGGATGTAGATGAAGTAAATATATTGGATTTAACAATGAAAGGATGAGGGTCACAAAATGCATAGGGAAAGTCTTGTCTAAAATTAACAAGCTAGCTTAAAATTTAGACAAAAAATTTTCTGATATTAAAATTATTAACAAATCTGATGAGCTTTGTTCAATAATAAATGAGAAGATTCACAGAAAATAGAGGCTATCTATCAAGAAGGAAAGCTGATAGGCAACATACTAAATAGAACAACAAATTAATCCTAATGTGAATGGATTAGGTTATTGACAGAAATGCAGTTTAAAAATTGTTAAGTAGCCCGGCCAGCATGGTTCAGTGGTTGAGCGTTTACCTATGAACCAGGAGGTCACAGTTCAATTCCTGGTCAGGGCACATGCCCGAGTTGCAGGGCTTGATCCCCAGTGTGGGGCATGCAGGAAGCAGCCGATCAATGATTCTCTCTCATGATTGATGTTTCTCTCTCTCTCTTCTTCTCTCTCTGAAATCAATCTAATATAATAAAGAGGGAATATGCAAATTGACTGTCATGCCATAACAAAGATGGCAGTGCCCACAACGAAGGTGGGGGGGTGTTTCCCTAACACTGTGTTGGGCAAACTGCAGCTCATGGGCCACATGCGGCTCTTTGTCCCCTTGAGTGTGGCTCTTCCACAAAATACCACAGCCTGGGCTAGTCTACTTTGAAGAAGTGTCATTAGAAGAAGTTTAAGTTTAAAAAATTTGGCTCTCAAAAGAAATTTCAATCGTTGTACTGTTGATATTTGGCTCTGTTGACTAATGAGTTTGCCGACCACTGCCCTAACACAAGATGGCTGCTTCCACAGTGGAGGCCAAGTTCCCAGGGGACCTCAGGCTGCACCCCCATCCCGGACCAGGCCAGGGGACCTAATGCTGCTCCCCCTGCCCAGCAGGGCTTGATGGGAGACCTCAGGTCTCGCCCTCCGCCCAGGTGCTGGGCCTAGGGCCCTGAGGCCGCACCCCCACCATGGCACTGGGCTGGGACCCTGAGGCTGTGTCCCCCACCTGGTGGGGCTTGATGGGAGACCTGAGGCTGTGCCCCCCACCCGGTGGGACTTGACAGGGGACCTGAGGCTGCATCCCCCACCCAGTAGGGCTTAACAGGGGTGGGGCTGGCTAGGTCTGGATCTCGCCAAAGGGGGTGGAGCCTGCTGGGTCTGGGTCTTGTGCAATTTTGAGGTGCGCATGGGTGGGCGGGGACTTGACTCTGGGTCCCCTGGCGCACCCCAGACTCTGACAGGAGGAAGATTTTCATATACATTTTACTAATTTTCTTTCATCTCTGACATTTCTATTAGAGAGAAAGGGCAAATAGCAATATTAAAATATTTCCTCTAATTAATTCCCTTTTAATGTGCACTGAGCCACTAGTAAAAATATATTTTTAAAAGATTAAAAAATAAAAATTGGTAAATAAAACATTATTGAGCACTTTACTTCTTTTTTTTTAATTTTTATATATTTTATTGATTTTTTACAGAGAGGAAGAGAGAGGGATAGAGAGTTAGAAACATCGATGAGAGAGAAACATCGATCAGCTGCCTCTTGCACGCCCCCCCACTGGGGATGTGCCCGCAACCAAGGTACATGCCCTTGACCGGAATCAAACCCAGGACCCTTGAGTCCGCAGGCCGACGCTCTATCCACTGAGCCAAACCAGTTTCGGCTAGAACTTTACTTCTTAATGCTTTTTACTCTCCCCCCCACACACATACACACTAACTTAGAAAAACAGCTGGTAGGAATACATTAATTTTAATGTTCTAAATACAAGTAAATAACTGTTGATTGTTTGTAACTAATTTCAAATCTAAATTCTGTTTTTAAATTTTATTATTTTCATATAATTCCATGGTAGTTTTTTATAACATTGAAAAGGAAAAGGCGGGGGGCGGGGGCTTGCAACCTAATTCAGTATCTGGTTGAAACTGTAGTCTGGCTTCCCCACTCTGACTGACTTGGGTGGAGCTGCAGAGCCTAACCCCAGGGCCCGCCACAGCTGACTTGGGCGGAGCTGCGGAGCATGCCCCTAAGGCCCCATCAAGATTGACTTGGGAGGAGCTGCGGGGACCCTGAGGGGCCCGCCACAGGAGGAGATATATAGGTCTGAGCCTCCCCAAGATTTCAGTTCAGGCTTTGGACTGCAATTCCCCTGGACTAGCAGATCTGCGAAATAAAGGTTAAACTTTCCTCCCTCATAGTGCTGGCTGATCCTTCTCCTGTGCATTCTGCCACAACAACATTAGTGAATACCCTTTGTGATTCTTTTATTTTGTTCTTGTTTTATGTGTTTTTCAGTGTTTGTTTTTTTTTAAATTGCAAGATATGTACTTGGAAGGAGAGGTGATTGCCTTGAAAAAGGAGAGAAGAGAAAGACAATTCACTGTGAAAGTAAGCCTTCCTCACCACATTCCTCCAGCCTTCCAGTCAGCCTCCCAGAGGCAACCAGTTACCAATTTCTTGTAACTCTTTACAGAAACATTTTCTCATGTACAAGTATATATTTTTCTGCCACTTGATTTTTTTTTCATTCAACAGTATGTCTTTTTATTTATTTATTTATTTATTTATTTATTTATTTATTTATTTATTTTTCAACAGTATGTCTTAAAGCTGAAGCTGAGTCCACATCAATAAGCAGAGATATACCCCATTCTTTTTCAAGACTACATAATATCAATTGTACTGTGGACAAAAAAGGGGGCTACATACTAGACAAGCATAGAGGAGGCCAAAACCACAGACCAAAACTTCCACACAGGGGTGGACTGAATGTAAACATTCCTAACTAAAAGTGAGCCATGGTGGGAAAACACTTCCTAAACCTGTAGCTTCCTTGTCAAAGGTCAGTCTTTAACGTTGAAATTGTCTATTGTCTTTGTGCATCTAAGATAACATACCTTTGAAATCTCAGAGCAATTTATTTTCCAGACCCCTCCAAAGGCCAATCACAGGCACCAGGGCACAAAACCACATTGTTATCTTGTTCCCTGCATACCATCTCTATGTGCTACAAATGTTAACTATTAGTGTAAACAAAGTACATGTCTGTTCATTTAATTTTTATCCAATCTCTGGGATTTCCCCACTTTGGTTTCTCCTGCCCCCCTAATCTGCCAGCATTGAATTTCATGTAATCCTTCTTATATCTCTTCCTTAGATTCTTTTTTTTTTAATATTTTATTGATTTTTTTACAGAGAGGAAGGGAGAGGGATAGAAAGCTAGAAACATCGATGAGCGAGAAACATCAACCAGCTGCCTCCTGCACATCCCCCACTGGGGATGTGCCCGTAACCAATGTACATGCCCTTGACCGGAATCGAACCTGGGACCTTTCAGTCCGCAGACCGATGCTCTATCCACTGAGCCAAACTGGTTTCGGCCTTAGATTCTTTTTTTAAAATAAATCTTCATTGTTCAGATTATTACAATTGTTTCTCCTTTTTTCCCCCCCCATATCTCCCCTCCACCTGGTTCCCACCCCACCCCTCTGCCCTTACCTCCCCGCTGCTGTCTTTATCCATAGGTGTATGATTTTTGTCCAGTCTCTTCCCGTACCCCCCACACAGACACCCCTTTCCCGCTGAGAATGATCAATCCACTCCCATTCTATGCCTCTGATTCTATTAAGTTCACCAGTTTATTCTGTTCCTCAGATTTTTAATACACTTGACTTTTAGATTCACTTGTTGATAGGTATGTATTTGTTGTTCATAATTTTTATCTTTACTTTTCTCTTCTTTTTCCTCTTTTTAAAGAATACCTTTCAGCATTTCATATAATACTGGTTTGGTGGTGATGAACTCCTTTAGCTTTTTCTTATCTGTGAAGCTCTTTAGCTGACCTTCAATTCTGAATGATAACTTTGCTGGGTAGAGTAGTCTTGGTTGTAGGTTCTTGATGTTCATTACTTTGAATATTTCTTGCCACTCCCGTCTGGCCTGCATAGTTTCCATTGAGAAATCAGCTGACAATCGTATGGGTGCTCCCTTGTAGGTAACTAACTGTTTTTCTCTTGCTGCTTGTAAGATTCTCTCTTTGTCTTTTGCCCTTGGTATTTTAATTATGATGTGTCTTGGTGTGGTCCTCTTTGGATTCCTTTTGTTTGGGGTTCTGTGCGCTTCCTGAACTTGTAAGTCTATTTCTTTCACCAGGTGGGGTAAGTTTTCAGTCATTATTTCTTCAAATAGGTTTTCAGCGTCTTGCTCTCTCTCTTCTTCTGGCACCCCCATAATTCTGATGTTGGTACGCTTGAAGTTGTCCCAGAGGCTTCTTACACTATCTTCAACTTTCTGAATTCTCTTCTCTTCTTGCTTCTCTGGAGGAGTGTCCTTTGCCTCTTTTTTTTTCCAAATCTTTGACTTGATTCTTACATTCCTCTAGTCTGCTGTTGGGTCTCTGTATAATATTTTTTATTTCAGTCAGTGTATGTTTAATTTCTAGTTGGTCCTTTTTCATATCCTCGAGGGTCTCATTAAATTTATCAGCCTTTTCCATAAAATTATTGAAAAACCTTATAACCACCGAAACCGGTTTGGCTCAGTGGATAGAGTGACCTGCAGACTCAAGGGTCCCGGGTTCGATTCCGGTCAAGGGCATGTACCTTGGTTGCAGGCACATCCCCAGTAAGGGGTGTGCAAGAGGCAGCTGATCGATGTTTCTAACTCTCTATCCCTCTCTTCCTCTCTGTAAAAAAATCAATAAAATATACTAAAAAAAAAAAAAAAGAAAAACCTTATAACCGTCGTTTTGAACTCTATGTCCATTCGTTTGTTCTCCTCCATTTCTTTCATTTGAGATCTGTTTCCTTGCCTCCTCATTTTTGCTGCTTCCCTGAGTTGGTAGGGTAGCTGTGTGTACTAGGTGTCCTATTGGTTCCACGGGTCAGCCTCCCAGTTACCTGAGGTGGACACTCTTGTTGCACCCTTTTGTGGACTGTGTGTACAGCCTTGTTGTAGTTAAGTCTTAATTGTTGTTGGTGTCACTGGGAGGAATTGACCTCCAGGCCAATTGGCTGTGAGGACCCGCTGTGTCTATAAAGGAAGAATTGCTGTGCTGGAGAGACACGTTTATGGGGCGGGACTTGTTCCAGTAGGGCTTTGGCGCTCACTGAGTCTGCCTGTTGAATGTGTCCCTTATGAGAGTGGTTGAAATCTGGTAACATTTCACACCGACTACTAGATACCCTAGTTTCTTGATCTCCAATGGGGTGCAGATCAGCTACTGTCTGAGGCCACCCAGCAGGAGTTACAGCAGGAACTACAGTTTTCTCCTTTTTGCTTGGGATTTGGCGATTTTGGAGCAGTCTGACTGGAGCTGTAGTTAATTTTGGTTAAGCTGCCACAGAACAGGCCATTTATATGCAAAAGCCGCTGTGTGGAGCCTGGGTGGGTTTGTAGAATGTTTGGGGCGGGGTCTCAGGGCGGGGCAGGGTCTCAGGGCATGGCAAGCGGCGATGGCTGCCCTCAGCCGTCTCTGCCTTTCCGCATTTCCAAGTCCCCGAGTCCCATGCTCCAGCTCAGTAAACAATGATTGCTAGGCGCACCTCTGCAAGAAAGTCACTCTCACTTTCCGACCTGATGGCCGAGAGTCCAGCTTCTCCCTGTAGGCGTCTGGGTCCCCCGCGTGTCCCCAGAAACTGGATTTCAGAGTGATTGGGAGCTTGTCTCCCTTCGGGTTAAAAAAAAAGCCGCGCTCCCAGTCACCCGCCACCAGCCCAATTTGCGCGCCTCCGTACCTCAGCTTTTCCTTATTTGTTCTCCTTTCTTTTTCCTTCTTAGCTGTAAATCAACCACTCCGCCAGCTTTCCCGTGGTTCTGGGTGGTAGATGTTTTGTCTTTTAGTTGTAGTTTTGAAATTGTTGTGCGCGGCGGCCGTTTAGTTGTTTAACTTTGCCGCCATCTTGGTTCCTCTCCTCCTCCTTAGATTCTAATGTATAAAATAAGCTGCAGCCTTGACCATTTTGGCTTAGTGGATAGAGCATCAGCCTGTGGACTGAGGGGTCCTCGGTTCAATTACAGCCAAGGGCATGTACCTTTGTTGTGGGCTCGGTCCCCCACTGGGGATGTGCAGGAGTCAACTGATTGATATTTCTAACTATCTCTCTCTCTTCCCCCCTATCAAAATCAACTAAATAAATAAATAAAATAAAATAAGCTGCAAAACTGACATTCTTAGGAGCATTTTTTCAATTTGTTGAGATTTTGCTTCCCAGCAATTGTCATAAATTTAGCTCAAATAAACGCTTATAAGACTTTTTCTTGGCCTGGATGTTCTTTCATCAACCATACCATAAATTATTTAAATTATGTCAATCATGGACAATATCATATTACAATCACCATTAAAGTAATTCTCTTATCTTGTCCTTAATATCTAATTCTAATAATAGGAAGTCATTTGCACATTGTTGCTTTTTAACCCAAAACACTTTTTAAAAAATATTTTATTCCAAGAAAGGAGTAATGCTTTAATTGCTAAGTTACTGTTTGTGTAGTCATGAGCCACATAATTACTTTTTTTTTCAGTGGTTGCATAAAATTATAATGGAGCTGAAAAATTCCTTATCACCTAGTTACATCTTAATGTTGTGGGACAATGCCTAGATGTGCAGCAGGCTATACCATCTAGGTTTGTGTAAGTGCACTCTGTGATGTTCCTACAAAAACTGAATCACCTAACAGGGCATTTCTCATAAGGTATCCATGGTTAAGTGGTGCAAGACTGTAATCAATTTCCAGATCCTCAGTTGTGCTTTTGGGATAAAGTTGCCCCACCCCCCTTTTTTTGATAGAGAAAGAGACATCTATGTGAGAGAAACACCAATTGGTTGCCTCGCCTATGGCGCCCCAACCAAGGATAGAACCCACATGTGCTTGACCTAGGATCAAACCTGACGCTCCAACTGAGCCACCTGGCCTGGACAAAGCTGCCCTTTTCACATACACACTTCTCTCACTGTAAAAACAAAGGTAGGCATGACGCCTATCAAAAGGACAATTTGAAATACTGTTGTCAGTTTTAACGTAAATGAATAACTCTATGACTGGATAGTGCTAACTTAAAAGGCCTTTCCAAGTGAGACGCACCAAGCACTTATTTGAGATCACTAATTGGGATGCACTAATTCAGGCAGAAGCCCAGATAGTGTTCCAATTCGGAGACAAAGGCAGGGGCATTTATGAGAAGGGAAGGGGAACAGTTACTTTACTAGAAACAAGGCACTTCTATTGATGAAGATATGCTAACATAGTGATGCTAATTCTGAAAAATGGTTTTAATTTCAATTGGATATTCATCAGTTGAGTTCTTATAACTGCTTTCTTATTATCTTTGCAAACAGTTCTTTGGGATATGATGTTGCTTTAGGCCAAAATTTATTTTGTCCTATTTTTCTGTTTTAACATTCCAAACTTTGAGTCATAAGACCTGTGGGGCAGTTCCTCTGGGATGGCAGCTCCGTCTCCATTTTGAAGTGGCTCCATTTAGCCCTCACTGGTTTGGCCCAGTTGGTTGGAGCATCCTCCTGTGCAACAGAAGGTTGCGTGTCCAATTCCCGGTCTGGGCACATACCCACGTTGTGGGTTCGATCCCTCAGGCTTGTGTACAAGAGGCAACCGAATGATGTAGCTCGCGCTCTCTCTCTCTCTCTCTCTCTGCCTTTCTTCCTCCCTCTCTAAAATCAATTTTTTAAAAAGTGGCTCCATTTATATTTTTGCTTACAATAGCAACTTTCTTCAATCCTTTATTTTCAACAAAACTAAAGGATGTCAGCTGATAGGTCCTTAAAATAATTTTTTTTCTTTTTAATATATTTTATTGATTCTTTACAGAGAGGAAGGGAGAGGGATAGAGAGCTAGAAACATCGATGAGAGAGAAACATCAATCAGCTGCCTCCTGCACACCCCCTACTGGGAATGTGCCCGCAACCAAGGTACATGCCCTTGACCGGAATCAGTCCACAGGCCGACGCACTATCCACTGAGCCAAACCGGTCAGGGCTAAAATAATTTTTTTTTTTTTTTTTTTGAGTCCATAGGCCGACGCACTGTCCACTGAGCAAAACCTGTCAGGGCTTAAAATAATTTTAAAAAAAAAAAAAGTGTTTCTTACCATGTCTAAGAAAGAAACAGTACTGTTATATATATTTATATGTTACTTGAATTAAAAGGCATAGAAAAAGACAAAGTATACTCATTAACTTTCTAAGAAATATGAGGTAAAAAGATGAAACCTTTGGATAAACTCTACTCTAAGTTTATAGAAAGAAACTATGTTTTCTGTTCTCCCAAAAGCAAAAGGACCTATTATACAGTATACAGAAATAATTTAATGCCTTTTCACAAGATTCTAACTCAACCTTTGCAAAAGCTTCATATTCCATGGAGGCATATAAAATGCCAACCCATAGAACAGGTGCTTCTTTCTTCTTCCCTATCCACTTATGCGGTAGTTTTCATGGATTTCTGGCCGGATGTCACAGACAGGACTTCATCCCTGTTCTGCCGGAAGTAGGTCTGGAGGATGAGCATCTTCTCCTGGGTTTCCTTCTCCATTTCAGTGCTGCAACTGCCGTGGGATCCGAGCCGCAGCTTCCTTGGCCTTGAACTCCTTCTGTTCAATTTCAGCCTGAGCCTCTTCTTTGGCCTGCTTTAGCCTCAGGTTTTTTCGCTGCGGGCCTCGGACACCTTCTCGGCAGCCCGCTTCTCGGCCTGCATAATAATAATGTTATGAATTGAATAATGTCCCCCATTCCAAAATATAAATTGAAATACTAACCCTCAGTACCTTAAATGTTACCTTATTTGGAAATTGGGTCTTACAAGAGTCATCAAGTTAGAAAGAGTCATTAGGGTGAGCCCTAATCCAATAAGACTGGTCTCCTTATCAAAGGGGAAAATTTGGACAGAGACACCACACACACACACAGAGGAAATGACAACACAACCATGTGACTGGAATGATGCATCTACAAGGTAAGGAACAGCAGTTTTCCAGCAAACAAAAAAACAGCTGGGAGAGGCAAGGAAGGATTCTCATCTGAAGACCAGAGGGAACTTGATTTAGAACAAAAATGTGTGTTGTCACCCAGTTTGCATTACTTTCTAACAGTAGCCCTAGGAAATGAATACAGATTTCTATATAATTTTTAGTCCCCAGAGTTCAAAATAATGGAGAGACAGTATTAAACAAAACTGCTACTTTTATTTCAGTTTTGATGTTAACCAGTTTTCTCAACATTTACATCCATAAACTGAAAAAGGAAGAAACAAAAACTGGCCTATTCTAGCAAAAAGTAATATTCATCTTGAGATTAGTGAGCTGTTTTTAAAATTACTTTCCATAACATTAAATGAGATAGCTCTATAAAATTCTACTTTTCATAATTATTAATTAAAATGTATAACACATTGTATTGATTTAATCAAAGAGTTAATGATTTAATTCATTTTTCATTGATAAAAAATGTTAATAATGTTAATACTTAGGTTTATAGGCCTAGAGATTTCAACTTTAAATTTTAATATATGTACCTATTTTTTGTTGCACAGCAATGTCATTGGATGATGGCTAAAAGACTTTTAGGATAACTATAGCCTTAGCCAGTGAGGTTCAGTTGATGGGGCATGAAGTTTGTGAGTTATAACAGTTCTAATAAATAGAAACAAACAAAAAGTGAAAACTAAAATGGCAGACAAAGAAACAGCCTCCAAAAGAAAGAAAAGGAGGGATCTCCAGGGTAAAAAAAGAGCTAAATTAACTGGAGGTAAGCAATTTATTACATAGAGTTCAGAGTAATGGTTATAAGGATGCTGAGGGAACTACACCCTATTAAAAAGCATATAAAAACCATGAATAAGAACCAGTTGTAAATGAAGAATACTAAATCTGACATCAAGAATACATTGGGAAGATTAAAGTAAGCTGGATGAAGCACAGGATCAAATCAGCAATTTGGAAGACAAGGGAGAAAAAACACTCAATTACAGCAGTAAAAATAAAAAACACTTTAAAAGCATGAGGATAGTTTAAGAGAATTTTGGGACAATGTGAAACGGAAAAACATCTGCATCATAGGGGTGCCAGAGGGAGAAGAAAGTGAGCAAGGAATAGTGGCTCAGTGGATGGAGTATTGGCCCATGCACCGAAGGGTCACAGTTTCCATTCACCGTCAAGGGCACATACCTGGGTGAAGGTTTCTTTTCCAGCCTCAATCAGGGTGTGTGTGGGGGCAATTGCTGTGTCACTCTTACCTGTCTCTCTCTCTCTCTCTCTCTCTCTCTCTCTCTCTCTCTTTCTCTACCCCCACTTCATTTTCCCCCTCTCTCTCCCTTTCTCTCCTTTCCATTCTATCTAAAAATCAATGGAAAAAAATATCCTCTGGTGAAGATTTAAAAAAAAAAAAAAGAAAGAAAGAAAGGAGCAATGGATAGAGAAACTATCCATTTGAAGAAATAAGGACAGAAATCTTCCCTAATCTAATGAAGAAAAAAGTCACACCAGTTCATGAAGCACAGAGAATCCCAATCAAGTGGAACATAAAGAGTTGTGCACCAAGACATGTTAACATTAAAGACAAAGAGAGAATCTTAAGGGCAGCAAGAGTGAGACAGTCAGATACCTACAAGGGAGCTCCCATAATACTGTCAGCTAATTTCTCAACACAAACTTCTCAGGCTAGAAGGGAATGGTATGAACTATTCAAAGTAATGGAAAAAGGATCTAAACCAAGACTACTCTATCCAGCAAGGCTATCGTTGTATTTGAAATAAAAAGCTTCCCACAAAAAAAGACTAAAGGAGTTTATTACCACCAAACCAGCATTGCAAGAAATGCTAAAGAGACTTCTGTAAGAAGAAGAATAAATAGAGAGAGAGGAACATAAGCAGCAAGAATAATAAAGAGCTCCATGAAGAGAGAGAGAAGATAGTAGCTGAATAGGCAGACCTTTCTTGCACCTCCTCTCAGGGCCAGACTGGAAATAAAACTAAATTGGGGAACATTCATCTGGAATTACTGACTGAGCTCCAGCTGAGGAGGAGACATATCAAGGAAGGACAGAAAACATCTGGGGACTGGTAGGAAGGGTGAGGTTGAGAGGGAGCTGACCCAGCTTTCATGAGTGTAAAGCTGAGAGTGAGGAGGGATCTCTCAACTACAGGAGAGTTACTTCCCTGAGAAGACTGAGGTCCAGAACTCAGGCTGGTATCCACTGCCCAGAGTACTAAAGCTAAGACCAGTGGCCACGTAACACCCAGCTGTGAAAATCTGCAGGGCTTCTGGCTGCCTGTGAGACTGGAGTCAGTTAGAAAGAAAGAAAGCCTCAGTTTTTGTTTTCTTTTGTCTTTTTATTGATTTCAGATAGAAAGAAAGAGGGAGAGCCAAAGCCGGTTTGGCTCAGTGGATGGAGCGTCGGCCTGCGGACTGGGGGGTCCCGGGTTCGATTCCGGTCGAGGGCACGTGCCTTGGATGTGGGCACATCCCCAGTGGGGGGCGTGCAGAAGGCAGCTGATTGATGTTTCTCTCTCTGTCTCTCTCCCTTCCTCTCTCTGATGGATGTTTCTAGCTCTCTGTCTCTCTCCCTTCCTCTCTGTAAAAAAATCAATGGAGTATATTTTTTAAAAAAAGAAAGAAAGAGAGGAGAGATAGAAACATCAATGATGAGAGAGAATCATTTATCAGCTGCCTCCTGCATGCCCCCTGTGGGGATCGAGCCCACAACCCCGGGCACACACCTCCGACCTGAATCAAACCCAGGACCTTTCAGTCTGCAGGCTGACGCTCTATCCACTGAGTCAAACCAGCCAGGGCTTGTTTTGTTTTTTAAATCCAGAACACAGGAGTTTTATTAGCAGCTACTCACCCAAAGGTTTGGTGAGAGGTCAGTGAGGGCTTCAGGTGCCTCAGGAGAGGCTGGGGTGGAAAGCATTGGGGGAGAGGGGGGAAAGCAGCAGCCAGGAGTCCTACATTACATCCTACCTCCCAAACAGAACGGCATTTTTTTCTGAGAGGCACTAGGTCCTCCCAGAAGTCACAACACAGGAAAAAGAATGAAACCCTGCCCTAAGTGATACAGCCCACCACACCCTGCCTGCTACACCTGGCATCTCCACCTTTGCAGAAGAGACAGCAGCCAAGGCCAAACTTATGGGTTTGAACAGTTTCAGGACTTGTCTTTGACTGAATTAGGGGTGGAGCCACCCACCTCACTATTCCGGGAACCAAACTGGTGCTTTTTCTGAATGGGAGAGTTGATAGAAACTCCTCGTGTCCAGCAGAAACCTTGCATACAAGGATCTCCACCCCACCCCACCGCCCGCTGTAAAAAGAAACTTCACCCAGCTGAGGGCAGAATAATATTCTGGGACATTCTCAGAGGAGTAGCTCTGGAGTGGGTAAAGATACCCAACACTTCCTGAAATAATCTAGAACAGCATCATCCCCACATGGGAGACCCAGAGGTCTACTCCCAATTCAGCTAAAGCCCTTTCAGAAACAGACATTTGAATGATTAAGCTTGACAGCTGGCTGGCAGGTGAAAGCAGGCCGCGGTGGAGCCCACAGAAACTGAGGAAGTTGGCTGACCCATCCCCAGGCCTCCAGCCGTTAACAAACCAGCCTTAGATTACAACTTGCCCCCTCTGGCTCAAAGCTAAGTCCTGTGGAGAAAGACACAAACTGTAGATCACTGGAGCTTCAAACAGGTTGCTGGACCCCAAAGGAGGACAATTTCTGATAGTGGACAGCACCTAAGTACCTCTTTATATATATATATTATTGATTTTTTACAGAGAGGAAGGGAGAGGGATGGAGAGTTACAAACATCGATGAGAGAGAAACATCCATCAGCTGCCTCCTGCACACCCCCTACTGGGGATGTGCCCGCAACCAAGGTACGTGCCCTTTGCTGGAATCGAACCCGGGACCTCTCAGTCCGAAGACTGACACTCTATCCACTGAGCCAAACCGGCTTCGGCATCTAAGTACCTCTTAGGGAGCACGATGTTGGCAGACAGAACAGTCAGCTGCCGTCCTCAGAAGATCGGGCGACCAGGATCCAAAGGCAGCTCCTAGGAGGTACTCAACTCAGCTGAGAGAAATGCACCTTCATTTTTTTCCTTTTTTTCTTCCCTTATTTTTCTTTTTAAAAAATTTTAAACTATTTTTTAAAAAGTATATTTCCATTGCTTTCAGAGAGGAATGGAGAGGGAGAAAGAGATAGAAGCATCAACGGTGAGAGAGAATCATTTATCTCCTGCCCCCTGCAGGTCCCCTACTTGGGGGTGGAGCCTGCAAGCCAAGCATGTGCCCTGACCAGGAATCGAACCTCGACCTCCTGGTACATAGGTCTCAGCTCAACTACTGAGCCATGCTGGCTGGGCTCTTTTTAAAGTTATCTTCTTTCTCTATCTGCATTATTGATTTGTTATTATTTTAGTACCTATTGTTTTTTCATATATCTAATTTTTATCTTCCCTTCTCCTACTCTATTTTTTCTTTTTCTCCTGTTTTCTCATCTTTTCTCCTTTTCTAATTTGTGTCTATCTACTTTCTCCTCTGTTTTCCTTTTCAAATTGTTTCTTTCTCTTTTCTTTTTGTTTTTGACATTTTCAACTACCATTATTTATATTTATTATTTTTATTTTTAAGTATTGTTTTAATAATTCTTTATTACTGAAAGTATTACATATGTTCCCCTTCCTCCCCCATTGACCCCTCCAGCCCACCCCGTACCCTTTCCCAGGCCTTCTGCAGCCTATTGTCTGTGTACAAGGGTCATGCATTTATGCATACAAGGTCTTTGATTACCTTCCACTCACCCACCCACCTCCGTTTTCCCTCTGAGATTGTACACTCTGTTCATACCTCTAGATCTTCCATACCTCTAGATCCACTCCATTCATCAGTTTATTTTGTTAATTAGATTCCACATATGAGTGCGATCATGTGATACTTGCCTTTCTCTGGCTGGCTTATTTCAGTTAGCATGATACTCTCCAGGTCCCTCCATGCTGTCTCAAAGTGTAAGAGAGTCTTCTTTTTTACTGCTGCGTAGTATTCCGTGGTCTAAATGTACCACAGCTTTTTTATCCACTCATCTACTGATGGGCACGTGGGCTGTTTCCAGATCTTAGCTACTGTAAACTGCGCTGCTACGAACATAGGGGTGCACACATTCTTTCTGACTGATGTTTCTGGTTTCTTAGGATATATTCCTAGAAGTAGGATCACAGGGTCAAATGGCAGATCCATATTTAATTTTTTGAGGAACCTCCATACTGTTTTCCATAATGGCTGCACCAGTCTGCATTCCCACCAGCAGTGTCCTAGGGTTCCCTTTTCTCCACATCCTCGCCAGCACTTGTCATTTGTTGATTTCTTGATGGTAGCCATTCTGACAGGTGTGAGGTAATACCTCATTGTTGTTTTAATTGACATCTCTCTGATGATCAGTGACTTTAAGCATTTTTTCATATGTCTCTTAGCCATCTGTATGTGTCTATTTAGGTCATTTGTCCATTTTTTAATTGGATTGTTTGTCTTCCTGTTGTTAAGTTGTATGAGTTCCTTACATACTAGTATATTGGATATTATCCCTTTATCAGATGTATCATTGCCAAACATATCCTCCCATACAGTGGGCTTCCTTTTAATTTTGATGATGGTTTCTTTTGCTATGCAGACACTTTGATGTAGTCCATTTGTTTATTTTCTCCTTGGTTTCCTTTGCCCTAGGAGATGTATCCAAAAATATATTGCTATGAGAGATGTCTGAGGTTTTTTTGCCAACTAGAGGCCCGATGCACGAAATCCGTGCAAGAGTGGGCCTTCTTTCCCCTGGCTGCTGCACTGGCTTCCCTTTGGCACCTGGGACCCGGGCTTCCCTCTGGCTGCCAGCGGGCACCCAAGAACCCGGGCTTCCCTCACAGCCCTGGCTTCCTCCGGAAGGTTGTCTGAAAGGACGTCCAGTCTAATTAGCATGTTACGTTTTTATTATTATTATAGACTAGAGGCCTGGTGCACAAAATTTGTGCATGGGGTGGCAGATCCCTCAGCCCGACCTGCACTCTCTCCAATCTTTGCAATATGGGACATCCCGCTTACCATATGGGACTGCTGGCTCCTAACCGCTCGCCTGCCTGCCTGATTGCCCCAACCCCTCTGCTTGCCTGCCTGATCGCCCCTAACTTGCCCTCCTGCTGGCCTGATCACCCCTAACTTGCTCCCCTGCCAGGCTGATCGCCCCTAACTGCCTCTGCCTTGCCCCTGGCCTAAACCACAATCTGGGCTCCCTCTGCGGGAGGTGACCTCGCCAATCAGGGGAAGGCACCACCCCCATCACCCCGCTGTTGCTGCCACTGCCGGCCACCTTGGCTGCCTGAGCCCAGGCCCTCGCATCTGCTGCAGCAGCCTGAGCCATGGTCTGCCCCTCTCGTGTGGCGCCAGCCCAGCCTGCACCTTCTGTGCAGTGCCAGCCCTAGGCTCTCACAGCCGCTGTGGCTTTGTCCAGATGGACGTCCGAATGGACATCCGGAAGACGTCTGCTCTAATTAGCATATTACCCTTTTATTATATAGATGGTTTCTTCTAGGATTTTTATGATTTCACCTTCCATTTAAGTCTTTTACCCATTTAGAGTTTATTCTTGTGTATGGTTGTAAGTTGGTGGTCTACTTTTATTATTTTGCCTGTATCTGTCCAATTTTTCCCAACACTATTTATTGAAGAGACTGTCTTGACTCCATTGTATGTTCTTGCCTCCTTTGTCAAATATTAATTGAGCTGGTTTTAAATTGCAGCTTGGGTAGATTTTTGGAGTCTCTGTTAGGTTGCATTGATCTATATGCCTGTTCTTGTACCAGTACTAGGCTGTTTTGATTATGGTGGCTTTGTAGTACAACTTGATATCTGGGATTTTGCTTTCTCCAATTTCGTTCTTCTTTCTGAAGATTGTTGTGGCTATTCAGGGTCTTTTTTGGTTCCATATATGTTTTTGGAGTATTTGTTCTAAATCTGTGAAATATGCTGTTGGTATTTTAATAGGGATTGCATTGAATCTGCAATTTTGATGTGGTTGTGTGCAGCAGCAAGTTCAGGTGTTTACCTATGCCGCCATCTTGGTTCCTTTCCTGCTTTCACCACTCTTATTCAACATAGTACTGAAAGTCCTAGCCACATCCATGGGCACTCCAGTTAGGCTCATGCTCAGAGCAGCCTTGGCCATTCTGGTGTACTGACAACAAGGCCTCTGAGCTCCCATTGGCCTTGACTATCCGGGGCCCCTGGTGTGATTCCCACAATAGCTAAAGAATTATTATATTATATTAGGTTACATTATGTTATAATATGTTATTTTACTAGTAGTAATATAACATCAGTTCCTACTGAACTACAAGGTTTTTATTTAAACTCATTGATCTTATATTTGTATTTTCTTTGTTTCATGCCCCAAATCCAAGTTCTCAAAGACGTACTTCTTAGTTGCTTCATCCCACATACAGACACAGCTATCATAGCATAACAATACACATAATATAATCACTGAAAATAGTTTAAAATTAGTATAAAGCTACTTTTTCCTTAGGGAAAACTCAACTTAGCATGCTTGATAAATTAATGTATATAAAGTCACTTGGTGTGGCTAAATGGTTATGCTGCCAACTGAATACACACATTTTGCTTTACTTTCAAATTTTAGGGATGACTTTTTAATTTTTAATTATGTTTTGTAATACATAAAATATTTACATGGAGTATAGAGAAAAATTAGAGTTAAAATATTATGAAGTACTTATATATTTATTTAATTTTATTTTTATTTTATTGTTAACCCTTATTTGAGGATATTTTTTCCATTGATTATTAGAGATTGTGGAAGGGAGGGGGGAGAGAGAGAGAGAGAGAAACATCAGTGTGAGAGAGATACATCAATTGGTAGGCTCCCATATGTACCCTGACCAGGGCCAGGAATCAAGTCTACAACTGAGGCACGTGCCATAGACCAGAATTGTACCTGCAATCCTTCTATCTACAGCTGACGCTCTAACCACTAAGGAAACTGGCCAGGGCAGTACTTATAATTTTTAAGAGGAGAGCATAAGTATAATTTACATAGATATTTCTAAAGCAAGCATGTATGTTTAAAAATGTAAGAATAGCCGAAACCGGTTTGGCTCAGTGGATAGAGCATCAGCCTGCGGACTCAAGGGTCCCAGGTTCGATTCCGGTCAGGGGCATGTACCTTGGTTGCGGGCACATCCCCAGTAGGGGGTGTGCAAGAGGCAGCTGATCGATGTTTCTCTCTCATTGATGTTTCTAACTCTCTATCCCTCCCTCTTCCTCTCTGTAAAAAAATCAATAAAATATATTTTAAAAAAATGTAAGAATAGCTAGTAAAAGAATACAAAAATCAGTAGTAATGAGAATAAGGGAAACTTGAAAAATCACACAAAAGGCAGTATATTATTTACTATCTATAATAATAAAAGTGCAATATGCTAATTAGATCGGATAGCCAAATGACCTTCCAGACGTCATTCCAGATGTCCTTCCAGAGGAAGCCGAGGCAGCAGGGGCCAAGGCAGAGGAAGTTAGGGGTGATGAGGCAGGCAGGCAGAGTGGTTAGTGGCAATCAGGCAGGCAAGTAGGCGAGCGGTTAGGAGCAAGTGGTCCCGGATTGTGAGAGGGATGTCCAACTGCCAGTTTAGGTGGGATCGGGCCTAAACCAGCAGTCGGACATCCCCCAAGGGGTCCCGGATTGCGAGAGCGTGCAGGCCAGGCTGAGGGACCCCCCACCCCCTGTGCATGAATTTCATGCACCGGGCCTCTAGTTAGTATATAACAAATTACCCCAAAACTTAGTAGCATAAAAGAGTAAATATTTATTATCTCACAGTTTCTTTGGGTCAGCAATTCAGAATCCTAGCTGGATGGAATGGACTCAGGGTCTCTCATGAGGTTGCAGTCCACAGGTCAACCAGTGCTGTAATCTGTCTGAAGGCTTGCCCAGGGCTGGTGGATCTGCTCTGGGGCCCAGTCATGTGGCTGCTAGCATGTGGACTCGGTTCTTTCCTGGCTGTTCCTAAAGTTGCAGTGTGCTTTCCATATAATTCAATTAAGCGGAAGCAAGTACAGTAGCTAAATGCAGGCCCTGCTCAAGGAGAGAATTAGGCATCACAAATTAAGTGGCAGAGTAGCAAGAATCTGTAGATATATGTTAACACCATCACAGTCAGGAAGGAGGAAAATACATTAGCAAAGAAAAAACTTAGTAATTAGGAAACACAAAATAACATTGAAAAAAAATGAATAATGTCATGGCCGGTGTGGGTCAGTTGGTTGGAGTGTCCTCCTAGTCAGGTTCAATTCCAGGTCAGGGAACACACCCAGGTTGTGGGTTCCATCTCCAGCTGGGGCCCATGCAGGAGAGAGCTGATAGATGTTTCTTTCTCTCTCCATCTCTCATTTCCTCTTCCTGTCTCTCCCTCTCCCTGATGGTTGCCAGAGGGGAGAGGAGTTCGGGGACTGGGTAACAAAGTTGAAGGGATTAAGAACTACAAATTGGTAGTGTCGGGGATATAAAGTTCACCATAGAGCAGGGGTCCTCAAACTTTTTAAACGGGGGGCCAGTTCACTGTCCCTCAGACCGTTGGAGGGCCGGACTATAGTTTTAAAAAAAAAACTATGAACAAATTCTAAAAATCAATAGAAAAAATCAATAAAAAAAAATCAATAGAAAAAATATCCTCGGGTGAGGTTTAATAAAAAATAAATAAATAAATAAACAAACAAACAAACGGCAGCAAATGTGCTACTTATGAGATACTCCAAATATAATATAATAGAAGATAAAGAGATTTTAAAAAGAATACTTGACAAATACAGGGGTGGGCTAAACTAAGTTTACAGTTGTGAGTACATGAAACCATTTATTCTTGTATTATTATTTATTAATTATTGCATTATTTATTCATATTAGAACTGCAAACCTACTTTTGCCAGTGCCTGTATTAAGCAAAAGAAAGTGATGAAACAATATCATATAAACTAGGCATCATTGCAAAAGGCATAGTAGGTAAAAGAAGAATAATTTACTGATTAAAGAAACTAACCAGAAAAGTCTAACAGCTCTGATATTGTATGCACCTTATATGCAAAATTGAAAATTATCAGGAGAAATTTAAAAATCTACAATTATGCCACATTTTCATAAAAATCAAGCAGAAAAAATATTTTAACTTATAGATCTTTTTTCTTTTTCTTTTTTAAAATATATTTTATTGATTTTTTACAGAGAGGAGGGGAGAGGGATAGTCAGAAACATCGATGAGAGAGAAACATCGATCAGCTGCCTCTGCACACTCCCCACTGGGTATGTGCCCGCAACCAAGGTACATGACCTTGACCAGAATCAAACCCGGGACCCTTGAGTTCGCAGGCCGATGCTCTATCCACTGAGCCAAACCGGTCAGGCCATAGATCTTTTTTCAATTATACCCTTTAAACGCTGCTCCAGTCATAGCAATGTGGAAAATTTCACTCACTCACATAGAGGAGCATGAAAGGAAAACATGGAACCTTTGAAACTGCAGATTAAATAACATGTGACTTTTGTTTTCTATTTCCAGAAGGAAAGGACTGAAGGCTACCAATGACAATCACACCCACCTGCAGGCCACACAAGTGCCACCGTTTTAGATCTACATGATACTGGGGCACACACACCTCCCACTGTGATCTTCAAAGTTGCTTCAAAAGGTTTTATCCTTTTATTTTTTCCATGTGAAAATTAAGTACAGCTTCTCAAATTTCCCCAAAATCTGAGACATGATTTGGATCGAAATTGCAGTCAGTTTATAGGTGAACCAAATTGACCTCCTTCCAATTAATTTTTCCCACCAATAAGCACCACTGGTCCCCTGATGCGAGCTTCTGTTCTGCCTTCAATGGTGCTTTAGGACACTACCCTGAAGGTCGCACAACCTTTCCTTAGATTTATTACTTATACTTTAAAACATATTATGTCTCCATTACAACTGATATTCAATATTACTTTATATTAGCTTCAGGTGTAAAGCATAGTGGTTAGACATTTATATAATTTACAAAATGATTACCCTTCCCCCATCAATAATTCAGGTACCCACCTGTCACCATACAAAGTTATTACAATATTTTCACTATATTCTCTATGGCAGGGGTCCTCAAACTACGGCCCGAGGGCCACATGCGGCCCGCCGAGGACATTTATCCGGCCCGCCGGGTGTTTTTGCCGCCGCTGCCTGTCCTGCTTAGCAGCCGACTTAGCAGTGTGCATAGGAATTTGTTCATAGTTTGTTTTTTTAAACTATAGTCCGGCCCTCCAACGGTCTGAGGGACAGTGAACTGGCCCCCCGTTTAAAAAGTTTGCTCTATGGTGAACTTTATATCCCCGACACTACCAATTTGTAGTTCTTAATCCCTTCAACTTTGTTACCCAGTCCCCGAACTCCTCTCCCCTCTGGCAACCATCAGTTTGTTCTCAGTATCTGTTTGTTTGTTCATTTATTTTGTTTTTTAGATTTCACATATTAGTGAAATCATATGGCAATTGTCTTTCTCTGTCTGAGTTATTTCACTTAGAATAATATCCCCTAGGTTAACCCATGCTATCGCAAATGGTAAGATTTCATTCTTTTTATGGCCAACTAATATTCCATTGTATATATACACAATCTTTTTGTTTTTTAATCCTCATCCAAGGATATTTTTTTCCATTGATCTTTAGAGAGTGGAAGGGAGGGAAGTGGGATGGGGGAGAAAGAGCAAGAGAGAGAGAGAGAGAGAGAAGAAATATCAATGTGAGAGAGACACATCAATTGGTTGCCTCCCACATGTGCCCTGCCTAGGGCCGGCTACTGAACCTGCAACCAAGGTATGTGTCCTTGACCAGAATCAATCTTGGGACCCTTCAGTCCTTAGGCTGACACTCTATCCACTGAGCAAAACTGGCTAGGGCTACACCCTGTATTTTTAGTGTAAAAACTGTCTATTTGCTAATTGTGTAATTCTGCATATACATATACTGTATATCTCCTAATTTATTTTTTAATCTCCTTGATCAATCAATTTCTGAGAGTGTGTATATTAAAATCTTCAAATAAAACTGTTTATTGATTTATATAATTCTCACTTAATTTTTTTGTTTGGCTTTATGGCTATATTATAGTAGTATATTAGTTTCTTTTTTTTTTTTTTTTTTTTTTTTTTTTTAGTATATTAGTTTCTTAAGGCAGTCTTAACAAGGTACCAAAAATTTGATGGCTTAAAACAACAGAATTGCCAAAACCGGTTTGGCTCAGTGGATAGAGCGTCGGCCTGCGGACTCAAGGGTCCCGGGTTCGATTCCGGTCAAGGGCATGTACCTTGGTTGCGGGCACATCCCCAGTGGGGGGTGTGCAAGGGGCAGCTGATCGATGTTTCTCTCTCATCGATGTTTCTAACTCTCTATCCCTCTCTCTTCCTCTCTGTAAAAAATCAATAAAATATATTAAAAAAAAAAAAAAACAACAGAATTACACAGGTTATCATAAACATAGATCACAACATTTGTGGGCATGAAGGATTAGAGAGAAAAGAAACTAAGGGAATTAATACTTCAGATAAACCAACAACAAAACAAAAAAGTGTTTTAAGAAAGAAAATAAGGAAAACTTGTTAGCGCTTGAAAAACTTAAAATGGCTGGTTGAATTTTCAAACTTTCTTCCCTCTCTTTTAATAATGTTTAAGATGAATACAATGATTTCCTATACTACTATCTGAGATGGTGGAAATATTAGGTATCTGCACTGTCCAAGGAAGGTACTAAGAGTAAAAATTTAAGTAACTTGCTAACTGGTGACAAAGATTCAAAGGCAGGCAATTTTAGTCCCATTGCTCCTGCTTTTCCACCAGCTGTGAGTTCTTAATTATTAAAAGATCCAGAATAAATAACATTGTCTTTTTCTTATCAGTTTCATGATTTTTTTAATTTGGCTCTTACAACATCCTATATTATATTACAAACTAGAGGCCCAGTGCACAAAGTTCATGCACAAGTAGGGTCCCTAGGCCTGGCCAGCGATAAAGCCTATCTGGGACTTCTGGCTGCCAGCCGGGGCCTTCCTTCTGGCTGCTGGCCAGGGCCTTCCTTCATTCTGCACCGCTCCCTGGTGGTCAGCGTATGTCATACTGAGTTTTCGAACTCCCAGTTGAACTCCTGAGGGGACCTTTGCATATTAGCCTTTTATATATATAGACTAGAGGCCTGGTGCAGGAAATTCATGCACGGGGGTGTGTGTGTGTCCCTCTGTCCAGCCTGCACCCTCTCCAATCTGGGACCCCTCGAGGAATGTCCAGTAGGATCAGGTCTAAACGGGCAGTCGGACATCCCTCTCACAATCCAGGACTTCTGGCTCCCAAATGCTCGCCTGCCTGCCTTCCTGATTGCCCCTAACCGCTTCTGCCTGCCAGCCTGATCACCCCCTAACCACTCCCCTGCCAGCCTGATTGATGCCTAACTGCTCCCCTGCCAGTCTGATTGCCTCTAACTTCCCTCCTCTGCCAGCCTGGTCACCCCTAACTGCCCTCCCCTGCAGGCTTGATCGCCCCCAACTTCCCTCCCTTGCTGGCCTGGTCCCTCCCAACTGCTCTCCCCTGTTGGCCTGATCACCCACAACTGCCCTCCCTTGCAGACCTGGTCGCTCCCAACTGCCCTCCCCTGCTGGCCATCTTGTGGTGGCCATCTTGTGTCCACATGGGGGAAGCCATCTTGTGTGTTGGAGTGATGATCAATTTGCATATCACTCTTTTATTAGATAGGACTAGAGGCCCCGTGCACAAATTTGTGCACAGGTGGGGTCCCTTCGCCTGGCCGGCAATCGGGGTCAGTCAGGGCCATCTCACCCATTCCTGATTGGGGCCAATTGGGCAAGTGGCGGGGAGGGACCGTGGGTTGGCTCCAGGGCGTGTCCACCCCATCTCACCCAGTTCCGATCAGTGGGACCCCAGCAGCAAACTAACTTACCAGTTGGAGCATCTGCCCCCTGGTGTTCAGTGCATGTCATAGGGACCAGTTGGTCAACTGCTCTTTTGGACATTTAGCATATTAGGCTTTTATATATATAGATCATAACTCATGAAGCAGAATGCTTGGCCCGCACTTTCCCTGTAGCCCCTGGTCTTGGAGACCTCATGTCCTTCCAAGGCTCTGCTCACCCTCTTCAGCTGCCACATGAAGTAAATTGCATCATGTGTGTGGAAACCCTTTGTAGGCTCCATGCGTGTGTCTTTACTTAGCTGCAGTTCAGATTACCCCAACATAAGGAGAGACACCCTCATTATCAGTTAACACCATCGTGGTAAGACCCCTGCTCAGTCTACCACAGCAGTTTTATTTATTTATTTATTTTTTAATATATTTTACTAGCGTTCCCGTTGCAGGAAAAATTCTGCAATAGGGTTTCCTGCTGCACTCTACCCCGCTCTGCCTGCTCTCCTCCCTTGTCCCCCGCCCCGCCTTCTCCGCCAGCCCCCCTGCTTTTCTCCCTTCTCCACAAGCCCGCCCACTCTTCTTCCTTCTCCCCTGGCCCCGCCTCCACTCCTCCCTTCTACTCTGGCCCCGCCTGTTTTTCCCTTCTCCCCGGCCCCGCCTTCTCCTCCATTCCGCCTGCTTTTCTTTTCTTTCTTTTTTTTTAAAAATATATTTTATTGATTTTTTACAGAGAGGAAGAGAGAGGGATAGAGAGTTAGAAACATTGATGAGAGAGGAACATCAATCAGCGGCCTCCTGCACACCTCCTACTGGGGATGTGCCCGCAACCAAGGTACATGCCCTTGACCAGAATCGAACCTGGGACCCTTGAGTCCGAAGGCCGACGCTCAATCCACTGAGCTAAACCGGTTCCGGCCCGCCTGCTTTTCCCTTCTCCCCTGACCCCGCCTCCGCTCCTCCCTTCTCCCCCGGCCCCACCTGTGCTCCTCCCTTCTCCCCTGCCCCGCCTCCACTCCTCCCTTCTCCTCCCCCTGGCTTGCTTGCTTGTCCACAGCTTTGCTCCCTTCTGCAGCTCTTGGCTTCTTTCTACACTGCCTTGATATGCAAATTAGCCGCCATCTTTGTTGGGGTAATTTGCATACTCATCCTGCTTGGCTGGTGGGCGTGGCTTGGCTGGTGGGCATGGCTTGGGCGTAGCAAAGGTGCGGTCAATTTGCATATTTGTCTATTATTAGGTAGGATTGATTTTTTTACAGAGAGGAAGGGAGAGGGATAGAGAGGTAGAAACATCGATGAGAGAGAAACATCGATCAGCTGCCTCTTGCACACCTCCTACTGGGGATGTGCCCACAACCAATGTACGTGCCCTTGACCGGAATCAAACCTGGGACTCTTGAGTCCGCAGGCCGACGCTCTATCCACTGAGCCAAACTGGTTTTGGCCGCAGCAGTTTTAAATAGACCATGGGTCACCCTAGATGGTTTGGCTCAGCCGATAGTGCCACAGCCTGCAGACTGAAGGGTCCTGGGTTTGATTCCAGTCAAGGGCACATTCCTGGGTTGTGGGCATAGTCCCCAGTAGGGGGCATGCGGGAGGTGGCAGATTGATTCTCTCTCATCTTTGATGTTTCTCTCTCTCCCTCTGCCTTCCTCTCTGAAATCAATAAAAATATATTAACAAAAATATAGGCCATAAATCAAACATCACTGCTCTCCATCCATTCAGTCCCCTCACCCCCTCTTTTGTCTTTGGCTCCCCCTCCCCCCCACACACACTCCACTGGGTCTGTAAAATGGGGTCAGGATTTCTACTTCAACCAAGAGCAATGCTTCTGCAGGGCCCTCCTTCCCCACCCATCTCTGTCCCCAGTCCTGTGAGGTCTCTTCCTCCCTCCCCTCCATCTAACTTGGTGGGCCCTGCTCTGCCCTCTCCTCCTGAGACATCCTTTCTGCAGCCTCCCCCTTTCTCCTCTGGGGGTGGAGCTCCCCAAAGGCTGTACAGGGCGGGGCTGTGCGGGAAGGGGCTGTGTGAGGCCATGGGGAGCTGTGCAGGGGTGGCAGGAGGGCTGTGGGGGAGGGTGAGCAGGGGGGCCTCTGCGGAGAGCTGGGGTGGCAGGTCATGAAGAGGAGGGAGGGAGGGACGTGGAGCCTGTCCTGTGGGAGAGGCACCAGGCTCCTCAGCTGCCCCCACCCAGCAGCTTTTCTAGGCCCCTGCGCAACTGTCGCCCTCCTCCCCTTGCTGCCTCCAGCTTCCTTTTAAGTTTTGGACTCAGTTTCTCCGAATCAGCCCCACCCCCCCTCTCTGCTGAGTCCTCGGGAGCCTGAGCCACCTCATGGCCTTGAGCAAGTGTACCTGGCCTGTCACCCCCGTAATGGTGCTACCCATTCTCCTGGAGTAGTTAGTGAAACTTTACAAATAAAAAGAAGCAGCTCTTGCCGAAACCGGTTTGGCTCAGTGGATAGAGCATCGCCCAGCGGACTGGGGAGTCCCAGGTTCGATTCTGGTCAAGGGCATGTACCTTGGTTGCGGGCACATCCCCAGTGGGGGGGGGGGTGCAGGAGGCAGCTGATTGATGTTTCTCTCTCATCGATGTTTCTGACTCTATCTCTCTCCCTTCCTCTCTGTAAAAAAACATGTTTTAAAAAAGAAGCAGCTCTGAAGATTATAAATTGCGCACTGAGAATGCCACAGACTGGGGAGGGCTGCGCAGTCCACAGCTCTTGGATCGCGTGTAGCAGCCTCCCGCGCCACCGTGTCCCTTCTGGCTCCTGCCCCTGCCTGCCTCCACCCAGGGCTTGTGCTGAACGTTGGGAGCTTCCTGAGGGCTTGCAACTCACACCTCATTTTCCAGTCCAGCCCACCAGTGCCCACAGCAAGCTAACCTACTGGTCCAGCATCTTCCCCCTGGTGTTCAGTGCGCATCATAGTGACTGGTCCAGCTATGGAACTCCCAGTTGAGGGGACAATTTGCATATTAGGCTTTTATGATATAGGACTAGAGGCCCGTTGCAGGAAGATTCCTGTAAGAATAGGGCTTCCTCGGACGTATTCCTGCAAGAATATGGCTTCCTGTGGCCATATTCTTGGATATGAATATGGAGTGAAGCAAAAAAGGGAGCGAAGCCTGCCAAGGCAGATTTCGCTCTCTTCTCCGCAGCCTCGCTCCCTCCTGTCTCCACCACCTCACTCCCTCCCTTTGCTGCCGCTTCGCTCCCTTCTGCAGCACTTGGCTTCCTTCTACGCTGTCTTCAGTCTTTGCTCCATGCCTGTGTATGCAAATTAACCACCATCTTTGTTGGGTTAATTTGAATACTCCCTCCTGATTGGCTGGTGGGCATAGCAGAGGGATGGTCAATTTGCATGTTTCTCTTTTATTAGTGTAGAGTAGCAAGTGAAGCTGGGGGAGAGTAAGAGATAGTCAAGGGGCCTTGGATGGCTAGCTCAGTTGGTTAGCGGGATGTCCTGATACACTAAGGTTTTGGGTTTGAGTCCCAGTAATGGTACATACAAGAAACAACCAACCAATGCAGAAATAAGTAGAACAACAAAGCCTTGGCCGATTTTTCTCAATGGTTAAGCAGTGGTTCTCAACCTTTCTAATGCCGTGACCCTTTAATACAGTTCCTCATGTTGTGGTGACCCTCAACCATAAAATTATTTTTGTTGCTACTTCATAACTGTAATTTTTCTACTATTAATGAATCGTAATGTAAATATCTGTGTTTTCCGATGGTCTTGGGCTCTACAGCAGCAGTTCTCAACCTGTGGGTCGCGACCACTGGATTAGAGCATCTGCCTATGAACCGAAGGGTCTCAGGTTTTATTCTGGTCAAGGGCACATACCTTGTACCTCAGTAGCAGGCTGGATCCCGGGCTCCAGTTGTTTGGGGTAAATGCAGGAGGCAAACAGTTGATGTTTTCTCTCTCTCTCTCTCCCTTCCAGTCTCTCTATAAAAATCAATGGGAAAATATCTTAGGGTGAGGATTAACAACAACAACAATTTTAAAAATCCTATCAAATAAAAAAAGCCATTGTTTATCTTAATATAAGAAAATCTATTTAGGAAATGAATTTTGTGTGACATTCAATTTATTGAAGTATATATTAACACTAGAGGCCCGGTGCACGAAATTTGTGCACGGGGGTGTGTCCCTCAGCCCAGCCTTCACCCTCTCCAATCTGCGACACCTCAAGGATGTCCTACTGTCCATTTAGGCCCAGTCCTGGTAGGATCGGGCCTAAACGGGCAGTCAGACATCCCTCTCACAATCCAGGACTTCTGGCTCCCAACTGCTCGCCTGCCTGCCTTCCTGATTGCCCCTAACCGCTTCTGCCTGCTGGCCTGATCACCTCTAACCACTCCCCTGCCAGCCTGATTGATGCATAACTGCTCCCTGCCAGCCTGATTGCCTCTAACTTCCCTCCCCTGAAGGCCTGGTCACCCCTAACTGCCCTCCCCTGCAGGCCTGCTCCCCCTCAACTGCTCTCCCCTGCAGGCCTGGGTCCCCCGCAACTGCCCTTCCCTGCAGGCCCAGTCACCCCCAACTTCCCTCCTCTGCCAACCTGGTCACCCCTAAGTGCCCTCCCCTGCAAGCTTGATCCCTCCCAACTGCCCTCCTCTGCTGGCCATCTTGTGGTGGCCATCTTGTGTCCACATGGGGGCAGCTATCTTTGACCACATGGGGCAGCCATCTTGTGTGTTGGAGTGATGGTCAATTTGTATACTACTTTTTTATTAGATAGGATTATTAGATAGGATAGAGGCCTGGTGCACGGGTGGGGGCTGGCTGGTTTGCCCTGAAGGGTGTCCCGGATCAGGGTGGGGGTTCCCTTGGGGCATGGGGCCGCCTGGGCGAGGGGCCTGTGGTGGTTTGCAGGCTGGCTACGCCCCCTGGCAACCCAAGCAGAGGCCCTGGTATATGGGATTTATTTATCTTCTATAATTGAAACTTTGTAGCCTTGAGTGGAAGCCAGGGCAGGCCAGGGTGGGTGGGAAGCTTGGCTTCCTCTATCACCAGGGGCAACCCAAGCCTCCTGCTTGCTTCAGCTCCGTGGCTGCCACCTTATTTGTTGGGTTAATTTGCATACTTGCTCCTGATTGGCTGGGGGCGTGGCTTGTGGGCATAGCAGAGGTATGGTCAATTTGCATGTTTCTCTTTTATTAGATATGACAAATGAAGACTTTCTTTTATTTTATTTTTTTAAATTTCTTTTTGATTAAGGTGTCACATATTTGTCCTCATCCCCCCATTACCATCCCCCACCCCTCCCCACGGATGCCCCCATCCCCCCTGTTGTCCTTAACCATTGGTTAGGCTTGTATGCATGCACACAAGTCCTTTGGTTGATCTCTCCCCGCTACCCCCACCCTCCACTACCCTCCCTCTGAGGCCTGACAGTCAGATCGATGCCTCCTTGTTTCTGGGTCTGTTCTTGTTCATCAGTCTATGTTGTTCATCATTTCCCCTAGATGAGTGAGATGTGTTACTAGAAATATACTTATAAGAACCGAATGTGAGATGAGCAATAATAGTTATGCTGACAGGCAAATGAATCAGTCTGTAGTAAGTTTCTTTCTGGACCAACAGTTCTTTTGAGACCCAATTTCAATGTCCACCAGTTCCTTATGTGTACATGTTGGCACTGACTTTTCAGCTCTAGATGGTGGACAAATGCTGGTAATGCAGGTCCGACTCCCTCTGGTTTGGTCTCGCCCGGACCCAGGGGCACGGCTTCACCTGGACTCGGGCGCGCGGCCTCACCTGGACCTGGGACCCAGCATCACCCGGATCCAGGGGCGCATGGCCTAACCCGGACCCGGGATCCAGCTTCACCCGGACCCGGGACCCAGCCTCACCCGGATCCCGGGGCGCATGGCCTCACCCGGACCGGGGATTAAGAGTTTCTTTTTAAAAAATCTTTATTGTTGAAAGTATTACAGATGTCCCCATTGATCCCCTCCACCTCCCACTGACACTCCCCAGGTCTTCACCACACTATTGTCTGTGTACATGGGTTATGCATATATGCATATCAATTCTTTGGTTAATCTCTCCTCACCCACCCGCCCACCCCTGCCTTCCCCCTGAGATTTGTCAGTCTGTTCCATGTTTCAGTCTCTGGATCTATTTTGTTCATCTGTTGTCCTAAAATTTCAACATTCTCTGATAATCGCCATTATCAGGGAAAAGATATTCATCTTTGAAGACTATCATCAATTTTTCATCTTTGAAGACTATCAAATTCCAGAGAATGGTGAGCAAGGCAGTACTTCAGAAAAAACATGACATGTGGCAACTTACCCTAACAATTTAAAGTTTCTGACAGCCCTTTAAATTATATCTACAGAGCTTTTCTCTACCAACTTAACTTACCTCTGGCTTTGCATTTATTAGGTGCTTAACACAAGAAGGATGACTAGAATTTATAACAGTTATGAAAATGTTGGAATTACGTTTTGTTGCTTCATTTATTTCCAACCAATAATTGAGGGCTGGTAATAAAATATTGGTGACATTAGCAATGTCCATGAAATATAGCAGTGTATACAAGAAACCTAGAACTCTCATCAATCTATGGACATGCTTTTGTCTTAGATGATTTGCATCTGTTAGCTCAATAAACTTGTCTTTATCCTAAGTACTCAGAAGTAATCAAATGGGGCTCAATCTGTTTTTTACTTAAATGGTGTTACCTGTGTTTCAAGACATGATCATATATATGGTGTTTGATCAACTTCCATTAAATCCCACTCCGCCGCTAGGGGGAGACGCAGGCGGCGGCGGCACCCGGAGACTCGCAGCGGGTCAGGCTCCAGGGGCGCCCCCAGGGCCTCCATCTTGGCCTTTGGGGTGGGACGGTGTCTGGGTCTCCTTGCCGTCTCCAGTCCCTGGGCCCCACGCGGACGCCGGGAGCAGGCTGTCCCTTGGCCGAATGGCGGATCGCAGCGGGGTCTGCAGGGGACGCGTCGCCCAGCCCCACAGACCCGGTTCCGAGTGGTCCCGACAAGATGGAGGACGCCGTCTCCTCCCGCAGCCATGACGGGCGGCGGCGGTGCTCCTCACGGGATGAGGCGCGGGTGGACGTGCGTCCGCCCCAGATCGCTCGGGGACGCCTTCGCCCGCCGCCCGACCCGTGGCCCGGGCTACCCCAGCCCATGGGCCCGCCCGGCGCCTCCAGCCTCCCGGACTCGGACAGGAGGGCGTGCGGGACATCGAGGCAGCGTCCCTTCCCGGGCGAAATGCTGGAACCGCCGCGGCGGGCTGGGCGCCCCGGCCCGAACGAGGGAAGCGGTCCGGCCTCAGTGTCTCGGACTCTCCGGACACAGCCCCTTCCCGCCCATAGTCCAGGGATCCAGCTCTTGGCCGGGAGGCGGCCAAACAGGTCGGGTGACTGGCCCGACCGTCCAGGTGGGGGCGGGGGAGGGAGGGAGGAGGTGGCCCGGCCGGCAGGCGGGGGAGCGAAGGCCGAGGGTGGGACCGGTGCATGATGGACAGCCTCACGGGCCATCCCTTATAGGCATTCCTGAAGGAAGGCAGATGTAGCCAATGGGCGCGCCCCCGGCCGGACCTCCACTGCAGCCATTGGGAGCTTGGGAGGCGGGGCCCGCCCCGGCTTGGCCGCGCCGTCGCCGCCTCCCGCTCGCAGCGCTAAACCCGGGACTGCCTGGAGTGGGCTAGTGCGTGTGGCCCGGGGGAGTGGGTCGGGGAGGGGAGCTTCGTTCCGGGGAGCCACCAGCCAGAACCGGTGAGGCTCATCTCCGCGGTCTTTGCATTCCTGGCCCGCCGACAGCCTCCAGAGGTTGAGATGGGCGCGGGAGGCCTCCAGAGCCTCTCGCCGGCCCGTGACTAACCCCTGCGGCGCGGCTGCTGTCGCCTCTGCGCGTCGGGCCCGGGACTAGTCGGTTCCCGTGCGGCCTGAGGGCTGCGGGCTCGCGGGCGAGGCCAGGGGGACCGGGTGATCACGGACGCTGGGCGGGGACGCCGCGGGCATTTTCCTTTCAGTCGGGGGAGCGGTAGGGGAGGGGCGCCGGGTCCTCCCTGTCCCTGGGCTGCGCCAGAGCCTGGGGTCCCCAATTTTGTGGGCGAAGTTCCGCGTCCGCTCCGGGGCCTGCGCTCCCCTTCAGGTCTTAATGGGGCGCCTTCTCGTGGCGGACGGGTCGCAAGTCTGGGACCCGGGGCAAACGCTCGGGACCAACGTGGGAGCTTTCAGCTCTGTGGCGACGACGTCTACAGCTCCTACCTTGGCGCCCGGCGTGGTGCGGTGGGTCCATCTGGGAGGCAGTGCCATTCTGCCATTTCCCTTGCTGGCGTCAAAGCGGCGTTTGCCCCGCTCCCATCCTTATGCTGGCCGGGTGCCCCCGCCCCCATTCTGTACTTGGAGGGAACAGACTCAGCTCTGTCTGGTGGTGCGACACCAGTTTTTAAATTCTGGTTCCCCTGCTTCATTGGGGGATGGGGAGGGCAAAAGAGCCCTGAACGCCTTTATTCTGTGTCCCTCGGCAGGGTAGGAATTGTACAGCGTCCAGGTTGGCTGTAACTAAACCGTTTTTCATCTTTTCTCATTCTAGGACCAGGAATTACTTTCTGGCCAATCTGGGGACGCTTTGGCAGAGATTAAGAAGGAAAATATCCCCCTTAAGAGTAATTTAACTCTGCTTTTCTGTTTCATACATTGAGTGCAATAGTACAATGTTGTTCTTATCTTTGTTATCTTGAAGGCAAAAAGCTAATTGCTTGGATGGACCCTGTCACCAGAGCCCTGCCAGGCAAACACCTGGGAAAGTGCTGGGAATGGGTGCTATTGATACTTAATACCACTGATATTCTCTAAAGTTCCAAAATAGGACTTAAAGGTAGTTCTATTTTACAGGCTTTGCATTTAATATTTTTTCTTTCCAATGAATACAAAAATTTTTTTGTTTACTGTTGGATTAACAAAAATCTGACTCTCCTGTTTTGTTTTAAAGTTCATATAAAGAGTATTTTTTTGTATGTGTCTGTCTTACATTTGAGGAAAGTTTACTTTTATGTACCCTTCCGGTCCCCAATCAGCATCACATCAGGAGGTAGATAGTCTAGTTGTCATAATACATAGTTCCGAGATCAACCACTGAATTGATAGTGACCAGTGACCACCAGATCCTTCCATTATGAAGTGAATATTTTTTCCTTGTTATCAGAAAGTAATCTACTTGGTGTTCACTTTTAAAAAAAATTTTTTTATTGATTTCAGAGAGGGGGAGTGGGAAGGGAAGGGAAAGGAAAGGCACAGGTGTACTCCCAGGAGGTAAAATGCCTTTTTGCAACTTTTAAAAAGCACATTAAAAAAAACTATGACACCAAAATGTACATTTAAAGATGATTAAAATGGCAAGTTTTGTATATACTCTAGAGGCCTGGTGCACAGAATTGTGCACTGGTGGGGGGCATGGCTTGTGGGGATCAGCCCACTGTGGGAATGCTGCTCATCCTGGTCAGCCAAGCGCATTGACCACCAGGGGGCAGCTCCTGCATTGAGTGTCTGCCCCCTGGTTGGTCAGTGCACATCATAGCGACTGGTCACCTGGTCGTTCTGGTTGTTCTGCTGTTCGTTCGATGGGCTTTTATTATATAGGATTTATATATAATTGTTATGTACCTTTTTTAGAAATAATGCTGTTGCATACTTAATAGACTACTATAGAGTGAAAGCATAACTTTTATTTGCATTGGGAAACGAAAACGTGTATCACTCTTTATTATGATATTTGCTTTATTGCAGTGGTGTGGAACTGAACCCTCAGTATCTCCAAGGCATGCATATTAAAAAAAACTATGAACCCTAACTAGTTTGACTCAGTGGATAGAGCGTCAGCCTGCAGACTCAAGGGTCCCAGGTTCGATTCCGGTCAAGAGCATGTACCTTGGTTGCAGGCACATCCCCAGTAGGAGGTGTGCAGGAGGCAGCTGATCGATGTTTCTCTCTCATCGATGTTTCTAACTCTCTCTCTTTTTTTTAATAAATCTTTATTGTTCAGATTCTTACAGTTGTTCCTCTTTTTTCCCCTCATAGCTCTCCTCCACCTGGTTCCCACCCCACCCTCTGCCCTTGCCACCCCCCCCCCCCACTGTCCTCATCCATAGGTGTACGATTTTTGTCCAATCTCTTCCCACACCCCTCACACCCCTTTCCCCCCAAGAATTGTCAGTCCACTCCCTTTCTATGCCCTTGAATCTATTATATTCACCAGTTTATTCTGTTCCTCAGATTTTTAATTCACTTGATTTTTAAATTCACTTGTTGATAGATATGTATTTGTTGTTCATAATTTTTATCTTTACCTTTTTCTTATTCTTCCTCTTCTTAAAGAATACCTTTCAGCATTTCATATAATACTGGTTTGGTGTTGATGAACTCCTTTAGCTTTTTCTTATCTGTGAAACTCTTTATCTGACCTTCAATTCTGAATGTTAGCTTTTCTGGGTAGAATAATCTTGGTTGTAGGTTCTTGCTATTCATAACTTTGAATATTTCTTGCCACTCCCATCTGGCCTGCATAGTTTCAGTTGAGAAATCAGCTGACAGTTGTATGGGTGCTCCCCTGTAGGTAACTGTTTTTCTCTTGCTACTTTTTTTTTTTTTTAATATACCTTATTGATTTTTTACAGAGAGCAAGGGAGAGGGATAGAGAGCCAGAAACACTGTCGAGAGAGAAACATCGATCAGCTGCCTTCTGCATGCCCCCCATTGGGGATTTGCCTGCAACCAAGGTACATGCCCTGGACCAGAATCGAACCTGGGACCCTTCAGTCCACAGGCCGAGGTTCTATCCACTGAGCCAAACTGGTTAGGGCTCTCTTGCTGCTTTTAATATTCTCTTTTTGTCTTTTGCCCTTGGCATTTTAATTATGATTTGTCTTGGTGTGGTCCTCTTTGGGTTCCTTTTGTTTGGGTTCTCAGCGCTTCCTGGACTTGTAAATCTATTTCTTTCACCAGGTGGGGGAAGTTTTCTGTCATTATTTCTTCAAATAGGTTTTCAGTATCTTGCTCTCTCTCTTCTTCTGGCACCCCCATAATTCAGATGTTGGTAGTTGTCCCAGAGGCTCCTTACACTATCTTCATATTTTGGTATTCTATTTTCTTTTTGCTTTTCCGGTTGGGTGTTTTTTGCTTCTTTGTATTACATATCTTTGACTTGATTCTTGCAATTCTCTAGTCTGCTGTTGGATCTCTGTATATTATTTTTTATTTCAGTCAGTGTATACTTAATTTCTAGTTGGTCCCTTTTCATATCCTCGAGGGTCTCACTAAATTTATTGGACTTTTCTAGAAGATTCTTGTGTAACCTTATAACTGTGGTTTTGAACTCTATGTCCCATCATTTGCTTTCCTCCATTTCTTTTCATTTGTGACCTGTTTCTTTGTCTCCACATTTTGGCTGCTTCCCTGAGTTGATAGAGTGGCTTTGTGTGCTAGGTGTCCTATAGGGCCCAGTGGCTCAGCCTCCCCAGTTACCTGATGTGGACACTCTTGGTGCATTCCTTTGGGGGTTGTGTGCACAGTCTTGTTGTAGTTAAGCCTTGATTGTTGTTGGTATCACTGGGAGGAATTGACTACCAGGCCAACTGGCTGTGAGGATCAGTTGTGTCTACGATGGGAGAACTTCTGTGCTGGAGACACCCTTATGAGGCAAGACTTGCTTCAGTGGGGCTTTGGTGCTCACTGAGTCTGCCCCCTGAGTGTGTCCCTTATGGATCTGAGGAGTTGTAATCTGGATGGTCCCACTCTGACTACTGGGTACACTGGCTCTTGGATCTCCAAGGAGGTGCTAATTTAGCCTCTGCCTGAGGCCACCCAGCAGGAGCTATGGAGAGATCTGCAGATTCCTCTTCTTTGTTTGGCTTTTGGAGGTGCCCATATGAGGCTCAGCTATTAGGGAATGCAAGCTGCTGTGGGGCCTTGCGCCTTCTTTTGGATGTTCTGGGTCTCTCTGACTCAGCTCCAGTTTGTTAGGTAAGTTTACATTACAAAGGACCAGGCTATTCATATGCAAAAGCCTCTGCACACAGCTTGGATGGGGTGGAGTCTCAGGGCGGAGCAAACAGCAATGGCTTCCCGTCAGCCCTGCCCTAAGAGGCACCCGGGTCTCAATGTCCCTTGGTCATTGCTGCAAGCACCTCTGAGAGAAAGCCGCCCTCGAGTTCCGCCCGCTGCCAGACAGTCCAGTTTCTCCCCGTATGAGTCTGGGTCCCCAGAGTCTCACCCGGAACTGGAGTTCAGAGCAGTCGGGAGCTTGTGTCTCCCTCCTGATTGAAAAAGCCAGTCGTGTTCTCAGTTGCCAGCCCTCTCTGCCTGTGCTCCTCCTTACCTCTGCACTTTACTTCCGCAGCTCCTCTGAGGCTCAGTGTGCTTTTCTCTTTCCTTCTAGTTATAGAATTTCCACTCAACCAGCCTTCCTGTGGTTCTGGATGATGTCTGTGTTGTCTTTTAGTTGTAGTTTTGAAGTTGTAGTGCGAGGCAGCAAGTTCAGGTGTTTTCCTATGCCGCCATCTTGGTTTCTCCGATGTTTCTAACTCTCTATCCCTCGCCCTTCCTCTCTGTAAAAAATCAATAAAATATATTTTAAAAAAAATAAAATAAAAACAACTATGAAATGAGATGTTACTAAAAGTAACCAAGTACAATTGGGCTAAGTACCCTTATATATCATCCTTGTGTTAGCTTTTATCTTTAGCCCCAAGTAGACATCCTGTTAACTTTATCCGTTACTAGAGATTTGCATTTGAGTCCTGCTTTAGTTTTTCCTTTTTGTATAGTTGTTGTATAATTTTGTATCAACCTTCTCTGTGTAGATTTTCCTTTGATTTTACATTAATTTTCATTGTATCATATAAAACTAAATTTAATTAAACAAATAATTTGTAGATGAATGAGATACCACAAGTTATGAAAATGTTTAAGATTAATTAGACAATTGTTGAAATCCTAAGATATCGACCAAGGATTTATCTAAATACTGTCTCATGCACAATGATTTAACATTGTTTGCAGTCTTTCAGATGGTCCAGGCATGTTCAATTATTTCAATAAAAACCTTGGAGTCATATATTATCCCCATTTAGTTTACAGTTTAGAAAACTAAAACTCAGTAGCACAGAGCTAATTATTAAATCCATAATGTTTTCTCTGTTTTTGAATAATATTATAGAAATAGTAGAAACTTTTATGTAGCCTTGTTTATGGAATTAAGAAACTGTTAGATGGTTAAATTAAATACACAATGGCTTTTAGTAGTGGTGAACTTTTTTATAATGTGGGATTTTGAAAACAGGTGAATACTGCCCTAACCGGTTTGGCTCAGTGGATAGAGCAGGGGTCCCAGGTTAGATTCTGGTCAAGGGCATGTACCTTGGTTGCGGGCACATCCCCAGTAGGGAGTGTGCAGGAGGCAGCTGATTGATGTTTCTCCCTCATCGATGTTTCTTTTTTTTTTTTTTTTTTTATTGATTTTTTACAGAGAGGAAGGTAGAGGGATAGAAAGCTAGAAACATCGATGAGAGAGAAACATCGACCAGCTGCCTCCTGCACACCCCCTACCGGGGATGTGCCCGCAACCAAGGTACATGCCCTTGACCGGAATCGAACCTGGGACCTTTCAGTCTGCAGGCCGACGCTCTATCCACTGAGCCAAACCGGTTTTGGCTCATCGATGTTTCTAACTCTCTCTCCCTCTCCCTTCCTCTCTGTAAAAAATCAATAAAACATTTTTTTTAAAAAAGAAAGAAAGAAAATAGGTGAATACTTAAACTTTTTTCTTTTTTTAAAAATATATTTTTATTGATTTCAGAGAGGAAGGGAGAGGGGAGAGAGAGATGGAAACATCAATGATGAAAGAGGATCATTGATCAGCTGCCTCCTGCACACCCCCTACTGGGGATCGAGCTGGCAACCCCGGGCATGTGCCCTTGACTAGAATTGAACCTGGGACTCCAGTCCACAGGCTGACGCTCTATCCACTGAGCCAAACCAGCTAGGGCTTAAACTTTTTTCAGAGGTAGGTGACTGCAGTGAGCTGAACATACAGAAAGAATGCTCTTTGTATTTTCTTTGAGAAGATTGAGGTAGGTCCTAGCACATAGCAGCCACAAGAGTCTACTATGCAGTTGACTATAGATTTTTTCCAAAAATTGTTCTTTTTTGTTTTACATTTATTCAAATGAAGAAAGGACTGAGAGAGTTTGTATATAACGGTTTTTATACTTCATAATTCAGGTGAGGCTAAATTATTGCCTCTTGCCTTTGAAAATCAACCACATACTAAGTTTACTGAAGGAGTGTTGACCATGATCCCAATTTTTGTGTTTATTTTGTAACCCTTCTATACTGGTCTCTTAGATTCATTATTTCTGCATCTTTGATATAGACTTATTTGAATGTTGACTCTTTGAAAATGAACTAGTTCATGCCAAAACCGGTTTGGCTCAGTGGATAGAGCGTCGGCCTGCGGACTGAAGGGTCCCAGGTTCGATTCCAGTCAAGGGCATATACCTTGGTTGCGGGCACATCCCCGGTGGGGGGGGGTGTAGGAGGCAGCTGGTCGATGTTTCTCTCTCATCGATGTTTCTAGCTCTCTATTCCTCTCCCTTCCTCTCTGTGAAAAATCAATAAAATATATATTTTTAAAAAGCACCCTATGCAAAAAAGAAAAAAGAAAATGAACTAGTTCATTGTAATAAAAGAAGTGATTTAAAAAAATTGTTTTATATATTAATTGCATATAATGTAGTGGTTGTGAGATAGATTCTGGAGTCAGATTTCTTGGATTTGAATCCTGACTCTATCCTTCCCAGCATTAGAGACTTGGACAGGCCATGCGGATTCCTTGTCTTCTGAGTCTTAAGTTTCCTATTGGGTAAAGTGGGGGAAAAGAATAGTTCCTACCTCATGTAAGCATTAACTAAATATATTATTATCAATTAAATTACTTGGGAAAATTTTAGAATAGAAATGTTACTTAACATATTTCAATATGAGATGTTTAAAATGGAATAAAGTGAGTTTTTTAAAACATTCAACCCCCATACAGTTCCCACCTCCTTCACTCTTGAGTTTCTAGCTAAGAAAATTGAGGCCAGCATGGATAAACTTACCTTAGTTTTCCACCTATCATTTCTACACTAATATACATTCCAGTTATGCCTACTTTTTTCCCTCTGGCCTTTGAAATAGAGGTGATTTCTATTCAAGATCAATTTCACTCCCACCTGTGCACATATCCACATCTCACTTGCAAGAGCCTCACTTTATTGATTATTCACTTCTCCAGATTTTTTTTTTTTTTTTTTAATCCTCACCTGAGAAGTGAGGGTATTTTTTCTCTTTTTTTTAAGAGGATATTTTTCCCATTGACTTTTGGAGCGGGTAGAAGGGTGGGGAGAGGAGGAGAAAGAGAAAACCATTGAGATAAGAGAGACACATTGGTTGTTTGCCACCTACTGGCGCCCAGACGGGACCTGAGATCGAACTTAGGACATTTTGGTCCACTGGTCCACTGAGCAAAACCAGCTAAGGCCAGATTCTTTCCTTTGTCATACCCAAGTGCGTAGTAGGTACAAAGAAGTGTTTGTTGAATATAACAGAGTGGTTAAGAATTTGGAGTCTGGAATTAGAAGCCTGAGTTTAAGTCCTATTTGGGTTTATCCAGAACAATTTAGTTAGCTTCTCTTTCCTGATCTGTAAAATTGATTAAATTATGCCTAGGTCATGGCGTTTCTAGAATTTTACATAGAAAACACAGCATGATGTTTGAAGATTACTGCACAAAATGGCAAAAGTGACTCAGAAAGATTTCATCATATAGTTATATTGGAAGAGAATTTGAAAAATGACAAAAGACTAGGTTAATAGGGATTGGACAATGACAGTCTTTTTTTTTTTTTTTGACAGTCATTTTAATAGATAGTATATGTAGTATGTTGATTATATTTGGAGTGTGGATTATTAGTACTTGATAAATTATTTTATTACTGTTTTCTGTGTTTTTTTGTTTGTTTTTTTTTATTTCAGAGAGGAATGAAGAGAGAGAGAGAAACATCAATGATGAGAGAGAATCATTGATCAACTGCCTCCTGCATGCCCTACACTGGGAATCAAGCCTGCAACCCAGGCATGTACCCTGAACAGGAATTGAATGGTGACCTCGTGGTTCATAGGGTGACGTTCAACCATTGAGTCACGTTGGACAGGCGTTACTGTTTTTTATTTCAAAGGAAGACAGGTATTTTTTTTTCCCTATAAAGGGTGAGTAGGTAATTGAGTACAGTAGGTCCTCAAAAGCTATTTCATTATAACATTGATGAGATGCTGTAGGAACCAGCTATTGTTTATATCCTATGGTTATATCAATTAGACTATGGTAAAATTGGTTTCCTTAAATGTTTTGCTTAAGGTAACAGAACCTATGGATGCTAAATAAGGATTACTGTTAGTTGAGTAGATGTTCTTTTAAGATTTGACTTTGGTTGTTGGTCACACAGTACAATATACAGATCTTGTAGCATACAAACTCACACCTGAAACCTGTATGATCATGTTAACCAATGTCACTCCAATAAATTTAATTAAAAACTAAACATTTTTTAGGGACTACTAAAAATTGTATAAATTTTATCGAACTCTGAAGAAGTAAGCATTAATGGAAGAGGATAAACAGAATAGGTGACCAATTTTTTCCCTAAATGTTAGATAAAAATCACATAAAGAATAGAATTTAAAATTTCATTTGTGCTAGTTCTTGCAATAATCATAATGTACTATAACTTTTTTTTTTCTTTCTCTGTCTCTTACAGGTTTTTTTGTCATGGACACAGGTTCAGTGGGAGGATTAGACTTGACTGAACAGACTTCTGTGTTATTAGGGAGCAAAGCCATGGCAACTAGTTTCACGGACGTAGGAAATTCATTTGGTCATCCAACTAGTACTTTAGTTAATAGATCTAGAAACTCATCGGTGGAAGATGATGATGATGATGTTGTATTTATTGAATCTATACAACCTCCTTCAACTTTTTCAGCAATAGTTGATCCAAGAGATTTTATATTTGCTTCATCAAGAAATGAAAAGCTACAAGGAAATGATTCCCTAATTCCTTCCTCAAGAGATTTGGCTTCTCAAAAGGGATATATAAGTGAGACTATTATTATTGAGGATGAAGAGGACATAGAAACAAATGGAGGAAAAAAGAAAAATTCTTTCAGTTTTATTGAATGGGGACTTCGAGGAACTAAAAACAGAACCAAAGATGTGGATTTCTCCACTTCCAGTCTTTCAAGAAGAAAGGTAAATGTAGGAATGGGTAATAGTGTTATCACTACAGAATCGACTCTGAAATTCAGATTGCTAGTGTTACAACCTTAGAAACAGGTATAAGCTCTCTGAATGATGGGCAAGATATGAACTTAATGATTACACTTATAGCATCACTATAGAATACCAACTTGGGAGATATCGCTAAAGGACTTCAGCCAAGTAATTTTGGTGTTAATATACAAACATACACCCCATCTTTAACTTCACAGACCAAGACTGCTGTAGGACCTTTTAATCCTGGTAGGATGAATGTGGCAGGAGATGAATTTCAGAAAGGAGGATTTGCGACTCATCATAGTCCTGGTAAGCCATGAGTGATGTACCCCAAGTAAAAAAACTGTTGGCTGTTATTTTTGCAACCCATTTCATTTATGTTCTATATGTTAAATATTTTCTTTCTCTTGACTTTCAGGTTAAGATAGCATATTTTATTTAACAAAACTGTGCAGTCTACTTGGTCTGTGAATTTTCATAAATTTAATCTATTTTACCTATTGTAGTTTACATCTAAAGTGGTTTAATTGAAAACCTCCATAACTATTACCATTGACCTTGTTTACTAGTGTTTATTTTAATGTAAAAAATCATAGAATAAAAAGATGTGTTAGCCAGCTTGGCTTAGTGGATAGAGCATCAGCCCGCAGACTGAAAGGTCTTGTTGGGTTTGATTCTGGTCAAGGACATGTACCTAGATTGCAAGCTCCATCCCTGGCCTGTGCAGGAGGCAACCAAATGATGTGTCCCTCTCACATTGATGGTTCTCTCTCTCTCTTCCTCCCTCGCCCTCCCTTCCACTCTCTCTAAAAATCAGTGGAAAATATCTTCAGGTGAAGATTAACAACAACAACAAAAAGATGTGTTGAACTGAAAGGGAATATAATGTAATATTATGTAGTAATTGAATTTTGTGTGAGTTATAATTATGTAACTTGAAATTTCAATTTTTTCTTAAGTGGTGTTTATTTTGGGACTGCTTGTCTCTGATTTTCATTTTTAAATCATCATTTAATTGCTTAATTTTAAAGGTTTCTTGCTTTAATTAAGAGACCTATACTTTTTTTAAAAGTCTTGTTCTGAAAAAATTAAGATATAATGATAGTTATTTAAAACTTAGCAAATCTTTTTTGTGGCTTTTTCATGACGTGGGGTTTTTCTTTTTCAAATATATTTTTATTGATGTCAGAGAGGAAGGGAGAGAGAGATAGATACCAGTAATGAGAGAGAATCATTGATCAGCTGCCTCCCGCACTAGGAATTGAGCCCGCAATCTGGGCATGTGCACTGACCAGGAATCAAATCATAGCCTCCTTGTTCATAGGTTGAAGCTCACCCACTGATATTTGAGTGTTGATTTTGTTATCTGCTACGTTGCCGAATTCATTTATTAAATCTAATAGTTTTTTGGTGGAGTCTTTATGGTTTTCTATGTACAATATCATGTCATCAGCAAATAATAATAGTTTTACTTTTCCTTTCCAATGTGGATGCCTTTTATTTCTTCTTGTCTGATCACCTTGACTAGGATTTCCAGTACTATCTTGTAAAGGAGATGTGAAAACGGACATGCCGGTCTTATTCCTGTTCTTAGGGGAAATAGTTTTAGTTTTTGCCCATTGACTATGATGTTTGCTGTAGGTTTGTCATATATGGACTTTATCATGTTGAGATATACTCCCTCTATTCCTACTTTGCTGAGATATTTTATTTTTAAAAGGGTGTTTGATTTTGTCAAAAGCTTTTTCTGTGTCTATTGATATGATCATGTGACTTTTGTCTTTCAGTTTGTTTATGTGATGTATCACATTTATTAATTTGCGAATATTGTACCAGCCTTGCAGACTTGGAAGAAATCCCATTTGGTCATGTTGTATGATCTTTTTAATATACTAGAAGCCCAGTGCACGAAATTTGTGCACGGCGGGGGGTTGTCCCTCAGCCCAGCCTGTACCCTCTCCAATCTGGGACTTCTGGAGGGATGTCCGACTGCCCGTTTAGGCCCGATCCTGATGGGATCGGGCCTAAACGGGCAGTCGGACATCCCTCTCACAATCCAGGACTGCTGGCTCCCAACTGCTTGCCTGCCTGCCTTCCTCATTGCCCCTAACCGCTTCTGCCTGCCAGCCTGATCACCCCCTAACCACTTCGCTGCCAGCCTGGTTGATGCTTAACTGCTCCCCTGCCAGCCTGTTTGCCCCCAACTTCCCTCCTCTTCCAGCCTGGTCACCCCTAACTGCCCTCTCCTGCAGGGTTGATCAACTCCAACTGCCCTCCCTTGCAAGCCTGGTCCCTCTCAACTGCCCTCCCTTGCAGGCCTGGTCCCTCACAACTGCCCTCCCTTGCAGGCCGGGTGCCTCCCAACTGCCCTCTCCTGCTGGCCATCTTGTGGTGGCCATCTTGTGTCCACATGGGGGCAGGATCTTTGACCACATGGGGGCAGCTTTATTGTGTGTTGCAGTGATGATCAATCTGCATATTACTCTTTTATTAGATAGGATAGAGGCCTGGTGCACTGTGGGGGCCAGCTGGTTTGCCCTGAAGGGTGTCCCGGATCTGGGTGGGGTTCCCTTGGGCGTGGGGTGGCCTGAGCGAGGGGCCTGTGGTGGTTTGCAGGCCGGCCACACCCCCTGGGACGCAAGTGGAGGCCCTGGTATCTGGAATTTATTTTCCTTCTACAATTGAAACTTTGTAGCCTGGAGCAGAGCCAAGCCTGCTGCTCCCTCCGGGGTGGCAGCCATTTCTGTGGCAGTTAATTCACCTTCTACAATTGAAACTTTGTAGCCTTAAGCGGGTGAGCCCGGGCAGGGTGTGCGGAAAGCTTTGCTTCCCCTGTTGCCGCCAGCAACCCTGGCCTGCTCTCTCAAGCTCCATTCTGCCGCCATTTGTTTGAATTTGTTTACCTTCTATAATTGAGTGGAGGCTTAGGCCTGCAACGGCTATGGAAAGCTTGGCTTCCTCTGTTACCTGGGAAACCTTGCTCTCTGTGGCTGTAGCCATCTTGGATGGGATTAATTTGCATACTCACTCTGATTGGCTGGTGGGCGTGGCTTGGCTGGTGGGCGTGGCTTATGTAGCAGAGTGATGGTTAATTTGCATATTACCATTTTATTAGAGAGGATTGCTGCATCTGATATGCTAATATTTTGTTGAGGATTTTAGCATCTAGGTTCATTAGGGATATTGGCCTGTAAATCTCTTTCTTTGTAGTGTCTTTATCTGGTTTTGGAATTAGGAAAATGCTGGCCTCATAAAAAGAGCTTAGAAGTTTTCCTTCCTCATGGATTTTTTGGAATAGTTTGAGGAGGATAGGTTTTAGTTCCCTTTGAAGGTTTGGTAAAACTCCCCTGTGAAGCCATCCGGACCAGGACTTTTGTTTGCTGGAAGTTTTTAAAACTACTAGAGGCCTGGTGCACGAATTCGGGGTCCCTCGGCCTGCTCTGCAGGATTGGGCTGAAACCGGCTCTCTGACATCCCCTGAGGGGTCACGGATTGTGAGAGGGCACAGGCCAGGCCGAGGGACCCCACCAGTGCACAATCAGGGCCGGGGAGGGATGCAGGAGGTTGGCCAGCTGGGGAGGAACTGCGGGAGGGCTCCAGGGTGTATCCAGCCCATATTGCTCAGTCCTGATTGGCTGCACCCCAGCAGCAAACTAACCTACTGGTCGGAGCGTCTGCCCCCTAGTGGTCAGTGCAAATCATAGCGACTGGTCAACCGGGTGACTGCCCCCTGGTGGTCAGTGTACGTCATAGCGAGCAGTTGATCTGCGTTAGTGTTGTGGCGAATGACCTAGACAGTGGTTCTCAACCTTTTTAATGCCGCGACTCTTTAATACAGTTCCTCATGTTGTGGTGACCCCCAACCATAAAATTATTTTCGTTGCTACTTCATAACTGTAATTTTGCTACTGTTATGAATCATAATGTAAATATCTGTGTTTTCCAATGGTCTTAGGTGACTCTGCTAGTGGTTCTACAGTAGCGGTTCTTAGGTTCTACAGCAGCGGTTCTCAACCTGTGAGAACCGCTAGCAGGGTCACCTAAGACCGTCGGAAGACACAGATATTTACATTACGATTCATAATAGTAGCAAAATTACAGTTATGAAGTAGCAACGAAAATAATTTTATGGTTGGGGGTCACCACAACATGAGGAACCATATTAAAGGGTCGCGGCATTAAAAAGGTTGAGAACCACTGACCTGGGAGAACGACAGCCAGCACCCAGAGGAATCAGGAAAGTAAAACCTTTATTACGCAGCGGTGCTAGTCCAGGGGACTTTGATCCAAAGCCTGAACTGCCAATGTGGGGAGGTTTTCATATATATCTTCTTGGGGTGGGCTCTGTAGGTCCGGCCAAGTCAGTTAGAATGGGGAAGTGAGATTACTGTTTAATTAGACACTGAACTAGGCTATAAGCCCCCAAAATTGCCCCCCTATTTTCCTTCTCATTCCCCGCTCTTGTTCCACAAGCTAGCCTTAGCCTTGGGATTACAGAAGACTCAGTAATTGGGAATAAGGTTGCCAACTGCTCTAGCTATTTCCTGCTGAATTGGGGCAACGAAAAGGGCATGTAGAGTCTTCATCATCTTCCCCAAGGGGGTTGTAATAGTAGTTCAGAGTAGCAAGGGCAGAGAAGTTCTCCTCCCGGTACTAGTCTGGGGATCCTGCAACACTCGTATCCAGAAATACCAAAATCAAGTCAGTCAGCTGGATCCAGATGATCCGCAGGGGGTTGTTCAGGTCAGAGGTCACCTTCCACTCTGGGTGCTGATTGTCCAGCTGGTGGGCTGCTTTCACTGGGCAGTGGTGGGTCCAGGTGTTCAGTCCTACAACTTTGAGAGCTGAGGGGGTGGTTAGTACGACTGGATAAGGTCCCTTCCAGGTTGGCTTACAGGGTTCCTTTTTCCAATATTTTACCCAAACCTGGTCCCCAGGCTTGTGAGGCTGCACAGCTGTTCCTAGGGAGATGGGCAATTAATCAGTAACCCATTTGTGGACTTAAAGGATAGTTTTCCCAATAACTTGTAGCTGTTTCTGAATTTCTTAGTTCCCTACTTCCTCCAAGTCTCCCTTTGGCCGAATTAAGGAAGGGGGTCTGCCATATAGAATTTCAAGTGGAGAGAACCCTCCCCTGGCCCTCGGGGCACAGCATACCCCCCCCAGGAGCACAAGTGGTAACATATCTGTCCAGAGTAAGTTCGTCTCCTGGCATAGCTTAGCCATAGCCTGCTTGAGAGTCCAGTCATGCGTTCTACTGTCCCTAAACTCTGGGGCATGTAAGCTGCATGTAAGTTCCACTTAATTCCCAAAGCCTTAGCTATCGACTGTACTACTTCAGCTACAAAGGCTGGGCCATTATCTAACCCTATGTTTAATGGCATTCCATACCACGGAATTCTGTCCCTCAGTAACGCCTCGGTGACTTCTCTCGCTTTCTCTGTGTGGGTAGGATATGCCTCAACCCAGCCTGAAAAGGTGCCCTAATTCTATAAAGTCTACCTCTAGATCTCCAAAAGAGAGCCAGCCCACAGTGCTGAATTCCTATGGGTACTACAGGACCCTGCCTTGCATTGTTCTGTTCACAAAGGAGGCAGCGCCGAGAGACTGAGGTGCACAAGGAGGGGAGACGGGCAATTAGAGAGTATCTGCTTAAAAAGGCTCCTAGAGCCGTCTTCCCTAAATGGGTAAGTTCATGCTGCTGGAAGACTACTGTATGAGCTAACTGTTCTAGAACATAGACCTTATGATCTGGGAGTATCCACCAACCTTCCTTCGTCCTCTTAGCCCCTTCTCTTTGGGCCCATTCTTCTTTTTTTTAATTTAATAAATCATTATTGTTCAGATTATTACAATTATTTTCCCCCCATAGCTCCCCTCCACCTGGTTCCCACCCGACCCTCTGCCCTTACCTGCCCCCCCGCCCCCACTGTCCTCATCCATAGGTGTACGATTTTTGTCCAGTCTCTTCCTGTACCTCCCACACCCCTTTCCCCCTGAGAATTATCAATCCACTCCCATTCTATGCCTCTGATTCTATTATATTCACCAGTTTATTCTGTTCCTCAGATTTTTAATTCACTTGACTTTTAGATTCACTTGTTGATAGATATGTATTTGTTGTTCATAATTTTTATCTTTACCTTTTTCTTATTCTTTCTCTTCTTAAAGAATACCTTTCAGCATTTCATATAATACTGGTTTGGTGTTGATGAACTCCTTTAGCTTTTTCTTATCTGTGAAGCTCTTTAGCTGACCTTCAATTCTGAATGATAACTTTGCTGGGTAGAGTAATCTTGGTTGTAGGTTCTTTCTATTCATCACTTTGAATATTTCTTGCCACTCCCGTCTGGCCTGCATAGTTTCTGTTGAGAAATCAGCTGACAATCATATGGGTGCTCCCTTGTAGGTAACTAACTGTTTTTCTCTTGCTGCTTTTAATATTCTCTCTTTCTCTTTTGCCCTTGGCATTTTAATTATGATGTGTCTTGGTGTGGTCCTCTTTGGATACCTTTTGTTTGGGGTTCTCTGCGCTTCCTGGACTTGTAAATCTATTTCTTTCACCAGGTGGGGGGAGTTTTCAGTCATTATTTCTTCAAATAGGTTTTCAGTATCTTGCTCTCTCTCTTCTTCTGGCACCCCCATAATTCTGATGTTGGTACACTTGAAGTTGTCCCAGAGGCTTCTTACACTATCTTCAAATTTTGGGATTATTTTTTCTTTTTGCTTTCCCAGTTGAGTGATTTTTGCTTCTTTGTATTTCAAATCTTTGACTTGATTCTTGCGTTCCTCTAGTCTGCTGTTGGGTCTCTATAATATTTTTTATTTCAGTCAGTGTATGTTTAATTTCTAGTTGGTCCTTTTTCATATCCTTGAGGGTCTCGTTAAATTTATCGGCCTTTTCTAGGAAATTCTTATTAAATCTTATAACTGTGGTTTTGAACTCTTTATCCAGTTGTTTGTTTTCCTCCATTTCTTTTGTTTGTGATCTGTTTCTTTGTCTCTGCATTTTCGCTGCTTCCCTGAGTTGGTAGGGTGGCTTTGTGTGCAAGGTGTCCTATATGGCCCAATGGGTTGGCCTCCCTCTTACCTGAGGTGGACACTCTTGGTGCACCCCTTTGTGGACTGTGTGTAAAGCCTTGTTGTAGTTAAGTCTTGATTGTTGTTGGTGTCACTGGGAGGAATTGACCTCCAGGCCAATTTGCTGTGAGGACCCGCTGTGTCTATAATGGAAGAACTGCTGCGCTGGAGACATGCTTATGGGGCAGGACTTGCTTCAGTGGGGCTTTGGTGCTCACTGAGTCTGCCTCTTGAATGTGTCACTCATGGATGTGAGTAGTTGAAATCTGGTGTCATCTCACACTGACCACTAGATATACTAGCTTCTGGATCTCCAATGGGGTGCAGGTCAGCTATTGTCTGAGGCCACCCAACAGGAGCTACAGCGAGAACTACAGTTTTCTCCTCTTTGCTTGGGATTTGGAGGTTTTGGAGCTGTGTGACCAGAGCTGCAGTTTGTTAGGTTAAGCTGAGATACGGCAGGCCATTTATATGCAAAAGCCACTGCGTGGAGCTTGGGTGGGTTTGTAGATTGTGAGAGGCGAGATCTCAGGGAGTCACTAGGCTAGGGCGTGGCAAACAGCGATGGCTGCCAGTCAGCTGTCTCTGTGTTTCCGCTTTTCCAAGTCCCCGCGCCCCGCGCCCCAGCGCAGTAAACAATGATTGCTGGGCGCACCTCTACAAGAAAGTCACCCTCACTTTCCGATGGCAGACAGTCCAGCTTCTCCCCGTAGGAGTTTGGGTCCCCAGCGTCTCCCCAGAAACTGTATTTCAGAGTAATCGGGAGCTTGTCTCCCTTCGGGTTTAAAGAAGTAGCGCACCCAGAGCCTGATTTGCACACCTCCGTACCTCAGCTTTTCAGTGCTTGTGCACGTCTCAATGCTCTTTTCTCTTTCCTTCTAGTGGTAGAACTTCCACTCAGCCAGCTTTCCCGTGGTTCTGGGTGATATACGTTTTGTCTTTTAGTTGTAGTTTTGAAATTGTTGTGTGAGGCAGCAGTTTAGGTGTTTACCTATGCCGCCATCTTGGTTTCTCAAAATACAAGTTTTATTTATGAACAGATTCAACTTCATCCTCTAGATTCTCCAGAGAGGGTAAACTCAGATTAATTAATGTTTCAGTATCATTTAACCCAGCAATGCTCCAAAGCCTTTAAGTTATCAAAGACTTTGGAAAATTACGTGTAGGCCTATATTTATAAACCAGGGAAGAGTACACTAACGTCCCTAAAAGATTACATTACAGATATACAGACAGAAATCTCACTAGCTTAAACTAGACTTTCTTGTGGCTGAAACGCTGACAGGGAGAGCAGGGAGAGTCCCCAAGAACAAGTATTCTTGGCAGCTGCTGGGACTTTACTGCAGTCCCTGTCATGTGTTCAGCCTTACCAAACATAATTGGATTTCCCAAAGCAGGACTTGCCCCATCTTCAAACGAATTAAACAAACAACAAAAAGACATACAATTTCAACAGAAACATTCTGTCCGTCTGGCCACTTTCCCGGAGGAGACAAAGGTGCTTCTTGGCATTAATGGCCATGGAGCACGGACTTTTACATTCACATTCACACACCAGTCAGTCCGAATTTGACTTCCTCCCTAGGAAGTCCCAAAACAGATGCAGATAAACTGCCTAGGAGCTCCACAGTTGACTTCCTCCACAGGAAGTCCCAAAACAGAGGCAGATAAACTACCTAAGAGCTCCACAGTCAGTCAGGTCAAGCAAACAGAGGCAGATAAACTTCCTAGGAGGTGATCAGCTGGCCTCTTCTGTCTCGAAAGATAGGCCTGAACTCAGACTGTTCCCCAGAGAAAACTTACCAGTCAGATGTAACCGCAGTTCCGGAAAGGTGTTTCTTGCCTCAGTGAGTCAGCCAGAGTGCACAGTCACAGCAGTCTCACTGGGCCCCGAGAGTCCAGGAACCAGCGAATGTGCCAGAGGTGCCCTCCCAGGGTTTCAGAGCCTGGAACAAGTGCCCCAGAGTCCGCTCTTATCAGCAGTGGCCCCAAAACCAGCACAGCTGACGCTTCTTGGTCGGAACCAAAATGTTGTGGCGAATGACGCAGGAAAATGACCCAGCACCCAGAGGAATCAGGAAAGTAAAACCTTTATTACGCAGCGCTGCTAATCAAGGGGACTTTGATCCAAAGCCTGAACTACCAATGTGGGGAAGTTTTGATATATATCTTCTTGTGGCGGGACCCTCAGGGTGGGCTTTGTAGCTCTGCCCAAGTCAGTTAGAATGGGAAGTAAGATTACTTTTTAGCCCTATACAGTTTGTCTCAGTGGACAGCGCATCGGCCTGAAGACTGAAAGGTCCCAGGTTCAATTCCCGTCCAGGGCACATGCCTGGGTTGTGTGCTCGATCCACAGTAGGGGGCATGCAGGAGGCAGCTGACCAATGATTCCTCTCATCACTGATGTTTGTCTCTCTCTCCCTCTCCCTTCCTCTCTGAAATCAATAAAAAAAATAAAATAACAACAAAAAATATTCCACATCCAAAAATAAATAAAGAAATGTTAGGTGTGCGTATGTATATATCATTAAAAAAAAAAAAAAAGATTACTTTTTAACTAGATACCAAGCTAGACTATAAGCCCCTAAAGTTACCCCCCTATTTTCCTTCTCATTAGCTATCATTGGCCTATTATACTTTGGTTGAAGGGATGACCAGACACTTAGCATATTAGGCTTTTATTATATAAGATTTTATCAGTTATCAGGTTTTCTGATTCTTCCTGGTTCCGTTTCAGGAGATTGTATTTTTCTAGGAATTTGTCCACTTCATCCATACTGTCTAGCTTGTTGTCATATACTAGGTGTATCAGTTAATAATGTGGATTTTGTAATCAAAGAAAACACGATAATTTCAAGAGAAACATCAAAAGTGCTTTATTCAAAGTAAAGTCCATCACTAGCTACACATTTCCCCCATGTTTCAGGTAATTTGTGGATACCGTCCCAATAGAATTTTTCTTGTTTTGAGGCAAACCATTCAGACTCAATTTTCTACTGATTTGTACATTTTGAAGTGCTGATCAGAAAATGCATGTGCCATAGATTGGAACAAGTGGTATTCTGAAGGAGCAAGGTCTGGTGAATACAGCAGATGGGTTAATACTTCCCAGGCAAGATCTTTTAATGTGTCTTTAACTGGTTTTGAAGTGTGTGATGATGCATCATCATGAATCAGAATTAATTTGCTGTGTCTTCTGGCACATTCTGATCGTTTCACAATCAAAGCATGGTTCAAATTGATTATTTGTTGTCAGTAGTGATCAGTATTAATGGTTTCACCTGGTTTTAGAAGCTCATAATACACCATACCTTCCGGATCCCACCAAACACAGAGCATTGTCTTCTTTCTGAAGGGATTTGGCCTTGCAGTCGATGTTGATGGTTGACCTGGATCAACCCATGATTTTGTGCGTTTGGGATTCTCAAAATAAATCCACTTTTTATCACCAGTCACAATTCGATGCAAAAAAGACTTTCTTTTGTGCTGTTGAAGCAACATTTTACTGATGACTTTTCGGTTTTCCATTTGTCTTTCGTTCAGTTGATGTGGCACCCATATTCCTTCCTTTAAAATCTTGCCCTATCCGGTTTGGCTTAATGGATAGAGTGTTGGCCTGCAGACTGAAGGGTCCCAGGTTCAATTCCAGTCAAGGGCATTTACCTTGGTTGTGGGCACATCCCCAGGAGGCAGCTGATTGATGTTTCTCTCTCATCAATGTTTCTAACTCTCTCTCCCTCTCCCTTCCTCTCTGTAAAAAGTCAATAAAAATATTTTTTAAAAAGTCTTTCCCATTGCTTGTAAACGATTGGAAATTGTTTGCTGAGCAACGTTTAATCTTTCTGCAAGTTGTATTTGAGTTTGACACGCATCTTCATCCCATAATGTTGTAATTGTTGGTCTTCAAACTTTTTTGGTTGACTGGGACGTTCTTTGTCTTTCACATCGAAATCATCACTTTTGAAGAGTTTAAACCAGCGTTCACAAGTATTTTGAGATGGAGCATGTTCACCATAGGCTTCCCAAAGTATATGATAACTTTCAGCAGCACTTTTCTTCAAAATAATGAATTAAAACTTCCCGCAAATGCTCTTTTTTGGCATTAAATTTGACATTTTTAAGTGTAAAAATATCTATGATGTTAACACCGTCAGAAAATTTGACGTATGAAGTTTTGAAGCTTGTTGTCAATACTACAAAATAGGATACATATCAAATTGCATATATATCAACATTTGTGTAACTTCATCTATTGAAAAAAATCCGCATTATTAACCAGTACACCTAGTAGTTGTTATAGTATTTTCTTTCAATCCTTTGTATTTCTTTGGTATAAGTGGTTACTTCTCCACTTTTGTTTCTGATTTTATTTATTTGGGTACTTTCTTTGTTTCTCAATGAGTCTGCTAAGGGTTCATCAATCTTGTTTATCTTTTCAAAGAACTAGCTTTTGGTTTTATTGTGTTTTTTTTTTAGTCTCTGTCATTTATTTCTGCTCTAATCTTTATTATTTCCTTCCTTCTACTTACTCTGGCCTTTTCTCTTTTTCCCCTTTCTGATTAATTGTAGGGGTAACTAGTTTATTATTAATTTTTAGTGTTTTTTGAGGTGGGCTTGTAATGCTATGAACTTTCCTCTCAGGACTGCTTTTGCTATGTCCCAGAGATTTTGGGTTGTTGTGTGTTCATTTTCATTTGTTTCCAGGAAGCTTTTTATTTCTTTCTTGTTCTTATTCGTAACCCATTTATTGTTTAATAATATGCCATTTACCCTCCATGTAGTTAAATGTTTTGGGGTATTTTTACCATAGTTGATTTCTAATTTCATTCCACTGTGATCTGAGAAGATGCTTGATATGATTTCAATCTTCTTGAATGTGTAGAGTCTTGTTTTGTGTCCTAAAATGTGGTGTATCTTTGTGAGTGATCCATGTGCACTTGAGAAGAATGTATATTCTGCTTCTTTGGGGTGAAATATTCTATAAATTTCAGTTTAATCCATCAGATACAGTGTGTCCTTTAGAGTCACTGTTTCCTTGTGAAGTTTAGGTGCTTGTATATTGGGTGCATATATGTTTACCATGGTTATATCCTTTTGTTAGATCAATCTCTTTAGTATTATGTAGTGACCTTTATTGTCCTTTGTGATGGCCTTAATTTTGAAGTTTATTTTGTCATATATGAGTATTACTACCCCAGTTTTTTATTTTCATTTCCATTTGCCTGGAATTTTTTTTCATTCCTTCACTCTTATCTTGTGTGAGTCTTTTATTGTGAGGTGGGACTCTTGTATACAGCATATAGATGGGTCATGTTTATGTATTCATTCAGCTACTTTATGTCTTTTCAGTGGAGCCTTTAAGCCACTTACATTATTATTGATATTTATTGCTATTTTAATTCTGTATGCTTAGGTTTCTCTCTCTATTTCTTTTTCTCATTACAGCAGTCCCTTCAGCATTTCTTATAGTGCTTGCTTGGTGGTGATGAACTCCTTTAGCCTTCTTTGATCTGGGAAGCTCTTTATTTCCAGATCGCCCTCACATCCTATGTCAACATCTATATTAACCCATTGTACGCCATAAGCATCTGTAGACGCAAGCAGTGGACCTTCCCCGCACACCTTGCATGTCTATAAAAAAAAAAAAAATGTTTTCCCTAAGTGGCAGCCCTGACCAACTTTAAAATCATTTTTTGTGAGAATTTTCAGCTGAAAATATTTAAGAACACCTGAATTGAGTAATATATTTATTTTTATAATATTCATTGCAACTTGATTTTTTAAATTCAATTCAAAATATCGTGACGTGTGGGGATGGTTTCCGTTTTGGACGCATGGCAGTTACTGGTTAAATGATAGCCTTGCTGAATATAGTAATTTTGGTTTCAGTTCCTTGCTTTCCATTACTTTGAGTACTTCATGCCATTACCTTGTGGTCTATACAGTTTCTGATGAGTAATTGTGTGTCAGCCTTATGGAAGCTCCTTTGTAGGTAACAGTTTTCTTTTCTCTTGCTGCCTTTAAGATTCTTTGTATTTAATTTTTGCATTTTAATTCTGATGTGACTGAGCATGGGCCTGTTTGGGTTCTTCTTGCTTGGGACTCTCTGTGCCTCCTGAACTTGTTTGACTCTTTCCTTCTCCAGGTTAGGGAAATTTTCGACCATTATTTCTTTTTTTAAAAATATATTTTGTTGATTTTTTACAGAGAGGAAGGGAGACGGATAGAGAGCTAGAAACATCAATGAAAGAGAAATACTAATCAGCTGCCTCCTACACACCCCACACTGGGGATGTGCCCGCAACCAAGGTACATGGCTTTACCGGAATCGAACCCGGGACCCTTCAGTCTGCAGGCCGACACTCTATCCACCGAGCCAAACCAGTCAGGGCCTGCCATTATTTCTTTAAACACGTTTTTTATCCTTTGCTCTCTTTCTTCCACTTCTGCCACACCTATTATGCCAATATTGTTATGTTTCATGGTGTCCCACAACTCCCTAAAGCAGTGATGGGCAACCTTTTGAGCTTGGTGTGTCAAACTTCGCCAAAAAACTGGGCATAACTCGGGTAGTGTGTCACTTTGAGGAAAAAACATTATTTCGCGATATTTATAGTTTAAATAACATAAATGTATAATTGTTATATATAACTGTATTTAATAAATCAAAAACTAAATATTTAACTTACCTGCTTAGTGACTTCTTTGTTCATCCGTCAGTCGGTTTCTTTTGTTGGTCTTGATATTATTTAGCTTGTGTGGGGTGCCGTGAACTAAGATAAGTGAGGGGGAGGGAGAATTCTTTAACTAACCTGCCTCTTAGTGACTTTTTTGTTGCTGAATTTCATTGGCTAAATCTTCAATTGAAGGTTGGTATTTTGTACACTTCAGGCCCAAGCAAGCGCTACTAACTTCATCTGTCACTCTGTTTCTTTTGTTGGTTTTGATATTATTTAACGCTGAGAATAAGGCCTCACAAAAGTATGTAGAGGGAAGAATTGTGAGTAAAGCCATTGCTATATTTTTCAGGGTGCTAAAAGTGTCTGGTAGTCGGTTCCAGGCACTCCAAATTTCCTGTTCGTAGTGGCACTCCTCTTGATTCTCCAAGCGGCACCTTTCCAGATTCTCAAGCTTTGACCTCAAGTCGACAAACACCTGAGCCCAGATACTGTCTTGAAATTCTACAAGTTGCATCTCCAAATCATCAATTTGCATCCATTGGAAACCATTTAATTCCAAACTACTGTAGACTACTACATCAGGATACTTAATTATTTTCATGGTCTGTTCTAGACTTCTAAATTGACTAAATCTATCACTAAACTGGTCAAGTAACGAGTCTAAAACATGCTGGTACTTCATATGCAAGAGTTCCATTTCATTTTGTACAGCTGCACTGGCCTTCTCAAAATACTTTGTTACTCGAGGAAAATACTTATAAGTTTTAGTTTCTATATCTCGCTTGAAAATTTTAACTTTACTTTCAAAAAAGCTTTTATGTATCCAAACATAACGTCAATACTTTTGCCAAAACCTTGTAACTTTAAGTTCAGTTCATTAATATAAACAGAGAGATCTGTAAAAAACATCAGGGTGTTGACCCACTTATCATCATTAAGCTGAGGAAAGTTTCCCAGATCCTTATCGTCAAGAAATACCTTAATTTCTTCAAAGCACTCCACAAAGCGCTCAAGAACTTTGCCTCGGCTCAGCCATCTTACATTATTGTACATCAGCAGTCCACTGTAGGTGGAATCAACTTCCAGTAAAAGTGCAGAAAATTCTCGCTTGTGAAGGGGGCGAGCAGCTGTTAAATTAACTATTTTTGTAACAACTGACATTAAGTCGTTTAAGTAGGTGAATCCTGCCTTGGCACATAAAGCCTCCTGATGGATAATACAATGAAAAGGCACAATCAGATGTCCAATAGCTTCTGTAAACAATTTGACAAATCCGACTTTTTTCCCCACCATATTTGGTGCCCCATCTGTCGTCACTGACACAACTTTAGAGATATCAATGCTTAGGTCACCAAATGTTTGTATAACAACCTTACATATTTCGCTTCCTGATTTACTTGTTGACACTGATACTAACTTTATCAACTCTTCTCTCATTGTGAGACCATCAGAATATCAACCAATAATGGCCAGCTGAGCATGTGATGTGACATCAGTAGTTTCATCAAGAGAGATCGAAAAATATTTACACTTCCTTATGTCTCTCTTTAATTAATGTTGTACATTTGTGTTCAGTCTCATTATTCGGTCTTTTATGATATTTCTACTGAGTGGTAACTCAGATATTCTCTTAATAATTGCATCTTTATTCTGCATATCGTGAAATAGAACTGGTGCACATCTTAGGAGAGTTTCTTTAATAAATTCTCCCTCACTGAGCGCTTTTCCATGCTGAGCTATAGAGTGAGCAATGCTCAAACTTGCAGATGTTAAATTTGTAGAGCCTTTCATAAATTTAAGGATGGAATTAGATTGGCTCTTATAAAGGTATAGCTGCCTGGAAATGTATTCCTTCCTTTCATCCTCACTTTTTTCCAAGAGCTGGGAATAATTAGTTTCAAAATGTCTATTTATATTCCACGTTCTGCTTACTACCGTTTTAGTACATAGAACGCAAAATGATCTGCCACTTTTTTCTATAAAGCCATACATCTCGGTCCATGTCTCTTGAAAGGGTCGGCCACTGCTACTACCACTTCCTTTACTTAACCTTAGTTTTTTATTTTTTGTGTTCTCCATCAGGGGGGCAGTGACAGAAGATAGAATTATGGATAGCTTGTTAGGTCTGTGGACTCAAGGGTCCCAGGTTCGTTTACGGTCAAGGGCATGTACCTTGGTTGCTCAACTACTGAGCCATGCCAGCTGGGCTAAAATGTGGTATCTTGATTTAATTTATATATCACTGAACTTTTATGAAAGTATATTTGCAAACATTTTTAAAATATATTTTATTGGATTTTTACAGAGAGAAAGGGAGAGGGATACAGAATTAGAAACATTGATGAGAGAGAAACATCAATCAGCTGCCTCCTGCACACCCCCTACAGGGGATGTGCCCGCAACCAAGGTACATGCCCTTGACCGTAATCGAACCTGTGACCCTTGAGTCCACAGGCCGACGTTCATTCCACTGAGCCAAACCGATTAGGGCACAAACATTTTCATGAAGTCTTCACTCATGTTTGTTATCCATTTACTACCATGTATACCATTTGTTTTTTGTTTAATAGTTAAGCCTGTCAAATAATTTTATAAAAATTTGGGATTACTATATTGAATAATGTGTTAAACTTACAAGTAATTGCAGAAGATGATGAAGATTGGAAATAATGTTCAGCCCTGGCCAGTGTGGCTCAGTTGGTTGAGTGTCATCCCATGCACCAAAATGTCAATGGTTTGATTCCTGGTCCGGTGCAAATCTAGGTTGCAGCTTGGTTCCCATTGGGGTTTGTAAGGGAGGCAAACAATTGATTTTTTTCTCTCTCATTGATGTTTCTCTCCCACTCTCTTTTTCTCTCTCTTGAAAATTAATAAAAACCATTTTAAGAAACCAAAGTAGGAAAGAAATGTTATAATAAAAAAAGATATAATGTCCATTGAAAATTATTCTTTTGGTTCTGCTTATTTCTTTCATTATTTAAAATATTTTTTGTTTTGTAATTATGCCCTAAATTTTAGATGTGTATTTGTGTAAGCAAGAATTCCATCTTAATGTACATACAAGCTCTTATGTGGAGTTAAAACCACAAGACTCACAGGATGAGAACCGCTAGCAGGGTCGCCTAAGACCATAGGAAAACACAGATATTTACATTACGATTCATAACAGTAGCAAAATTACAGTTATGAAGTAACAAAGAAAATAATTTTATGGTTGGGGGTCACCACAACATGAGGAACTGTATTAAAGGGTCGCGGCATTAGAAAGGTTGAGAACCACTGCTGTGAGGACCAGCTGCGACTACAGTGGGAGAGCTGCTGTGCAGGAAACACTGCTATGGGGCAGGACTTGCTTTAGTAGTGCTGTGGTGCTCACTGAGTCTACTACCCCTAGAGTGTTTTGCTTGTGGAAGTGTAGATTTGTAATCCGGTATGGTCTGAAGCTGATCACCAGGTGCACTGGCTCTTGGGTCTCCAGGGAGGTACAAAGTCAGCCACTGCCTAGGGCCACCAGCAGTAGCTACATTGAGATCTGCAGCGTTCTTGGAAGTGCCCAGGCAAGGCTCAGCTGTGCAGCAAGGCAGGCTGCTGCTGGTGCCAGATATTGGTCCTTATATCGATAGGCTTGGGGCTCACTGACATCAGCTGCAGCTTGTTTGAGATTTTTAGCAAAGTCTGAAGCCTGAGCCAGAATAGGCCATTCATATGGAAAAGCTGCTGCAAACAGCTCTTGTAGAGCTGTAAATTGGATGGTGTGGGGTCTCAGGGAATCACCAATATGGAGTAAACTGTGTGCACCAGGTTGATGGAGACTCAGATATGGTTTCCAGTCAGCCCTGGGACAAGGGAGGTCTTGGAATAGGAACATTGACCTCTGAGAGCACCTTGATCTGGTAGAAATCCACCGCTGAGTTCTTGCCCCGATGCCAGACAATCCGGTTCCTCCCATGTGTCTGGGTCCCCAATGCCAGAGGAAGCTAGTCCAAGTAAGTTTGTTCCCTGCCTTTAAGACGGTCGTTTGGATCTCCAGCAGCCTCTGTTTCCCTCAGCCACAATCCCTGTTGGTTTTTACAGCCCGAAATTACAGGGGCTTATCTTCCCAGCTCTAGGACTCTGGGAAGTCTAGATGTGGGGCTGGGACCCCTTGTTCCTCCTGGCGGCCTCTGCAGGGGCGATCTCCCACAGGATTAAAAAACGGCCCACATGTGTGTTGCAGCAGCCTGTTCTGCGCCTTCGCTCCTCCACAGTCTCAAGGTGCTTTTTTCTTTACTTCTCTAGTTGTAGTATTTCCATTCAGCCATCTTTCAGGCAGTTCTGGTTGATGATTGTTCTGTATTTCAGTTGTAATTTTGATGTGGTTGTGGGCAGTGGGCGAGTACTGACATTTGGCTACTCCAACATCTTGGTTCTTCCCTTTCTGTTTGAATGTAGTTTTGATTATTCTTGGGTTTTTAAAATTATTGTCATCCTTTTATTTCAGTAATTCAAAACTGTATTTTATATTTCTGATACTTTCTCACTGCATAAATTATCAGTGATACTTTTTGAACCTACAAAGCTAAGGTGTTTTTTTTAATTATTGTTTAAAGTATTACAAATAGTAGAACATATGTCTCCTTTATCCCCAATTGACCTCTCCCCAGCCACCCCCGGTCCCCCTGCACATGCCCTCACCCCCCTAGTGTCTGTGTCCATTGGTTATGCTTATATGCATGCATACAAGTCCTCTGGTTGATCTCTTATGCCCACCCAGCCCTCCCCTGCCTTCCCCCTGAAGTTTGACAGTCTGTTCGATGCTTCTTTGTCTCTATTTTTGTTCATTTTCTGATGTTCATTACATTTCACAAATAAGTGAGATCATGTGATATTTGTCTTTCTTTGATTGGCTTATTTTGCATAGCATAATGTTCTCCAGGTCCATCCATGCTGTTGCAAATGGTAAGACTTCCTTCTTTTTTATAGCAGCATAGTATTCCATTGTGTAGATGTACCACCGTTTCTAATCCACTCATGTGCTCATGGGCAATTAAGCTGTTTCCAAATCTTAGCTATTGTGAATTGTGCTGCTATGAACATAGGGGTGCATATATCCTTTCTGATTGGTGTTTCTAGTTTCTTGGGATATATTCCTAGAAGTGGGATCACTGGGTCAAATGGGAGTTCCATTTTTAGTTTTTTGAGGAAACTCCATACTGTTCTCCACAGTGGCTGCACCAGTCTGCATTCCCACCAGCAGTGCACGAGGGTTCCTTTTTCTCCGCATCCTCTCCAGCACTTGTCGTTTGTTGATTTGTTGATGATAGCCATTCTGACAGGTGTGAGATGGTACCTCATTGTTGTTTTGATTTGCATCTCTCAGATGATTAGTGAGTTTGAGCATGTTTTCATATGTCTCTCAGCCTTCTTTATGTCCTCTTTTGAAAAGTGTCTATTTAGGTTCTTTGCCCATTTTTTTTATTGGATTGTTTATCTTCCTTTTGTTGAGTTTTATGATTCCCTATAAATTTTGGAGATTAAACCCTTATCGGAGATAACGTTGGCAAATATGTTTTCCCATGCAGTGGGCTTTCTTGTTTTGTTGATGGTTTCTTTGCTGTGCAGAAGCTTTTTATTTTGATGTAGCCCCATTTGATTATTTTCTCTTTAGTTTCCATTGCCCTAGTAGCTGTATCAGTAAAGATATTGCCACGACAAATGTCTGCTATTTTGTTGCCTATGGCTTCTTCTAAGTTTTTTATGGTTTCTCATCTTTCGTTTAAGTCCTTTATCCATTTTGAGTTTATTTTTGTGTATGGTATAAGTTGGTAGTCTAGATTCTTTTTCTTTTTTTTTTTTTTTTTTGCATGTATCTTTCCAATTTTCCCAACACCATTTATTGAAGAGACTGTCTTGACTCCATTGTATGCTCTTGCCTCCTTTGTCAAATATTGATTGAGCATAGTGGCTTGGGTCGATTTCTGGCCTCTCTGTTCTGTTCCATTGGTCTATATGTCTGTTCTTGTGCCAGTAACAGGCAGTTTTGAGAACCGTGGCTTGGTAATATAGCTTGATACCTGGTATTGTGATCCCTCCAACATTGTTCTTCTTTCTCAGGATTGCTGCAGCTATTTGGGGTCTTGTTTTTATTCCCAATGAATTTTTGGGGAGTTTGTTCTAGATCTGTGAAATATTCTTTGGGTATCTTAATGGGGATTGCATTGAACCTAGAGATTGCTTTGGGTAATATGCACATTTTAATAATGTTGATTCTACCAACCCATGAATACAGTATATTCTTCCATTTATTTATGTCTTCTGCTATCTCTTTTTTGGACGTCTTGTAGTTTTCCGAGTACAGGTGTTTTACCTCCTTAGTTAAGTTTATTCCTAAGTATCTTAATTTTTTTTGGTGCGATGGTAAATGGGATTGTTTTTTTCATTTCTCTTTCTGTGAGTTCATTATTGGTGTATAAAAAGGCCATAGATTTCTGGGTGTTAATTTTGTATCCTGCTACATTGCCAAATTCATTTATTAGGTCTAGTAGTTTTTTGATGGAATCTTTGGGGTTTTCTATGTATATTATCATGTCATCTGCGAATAAGGACAGTTTTACTTCTTCTTTTCCAGTTTGGGTGCCTTTTATTTCTTCTTCTTGTCTGATCGCTAAGGCTAGTACTGCTAGTACTATGTCGAACAGGAGTGGTGAAAGGGGGCATCCCTGTCCTGTTCCTGTTCTTAGGGGAAATGGGTTTAGTGTTTGCCCATTGAGTATGATGTTGGCTACAGGTTTGTCATATAGGGCTTTTATTATGTTGAGGAATGATTCCTCTATTCCCACTTTGCTGAGAGTTTTTATCAAGAAAGTGTGTTGGGCCCTAACTGGTTTTGCTCAGTGGATAGAGCATTGGCCTGCGGACTGAAGGGTCTGGCTTCAATTCTGGTCAAGGGCATGTACCTTGGTTGCAGCTGATCGATGTTTCTTTCTCATTGATGTTTCCTACTCTCTATCTCTCTTCCTTCCTCTCTATAAAAAAATCAATAAAATAAAATAAAGTGTGTTGGACTTTGTCAAATGTTTTTTCTGCATCAATTGATATGATTATGTGATTTTTGTCTCTCAGTTTGTTTATGTGATGTATCACATTTATTGATTTGCAGATATTGTTCCATACTTGCATCTCCAGAATAAATCCCAGTTGGTCATGGTGTATGACCTTTCTAATGTATTGCTGAATCCGATTTGCTAGAATTTTGTTGAGGATTTTAGCATCTATCTTCATCATGGATATTGGCCTGTAGTTCTCTTTTTTTGTGGTGTTTCTATCTGGTTTTGGGATTAGGGTAAAGCTGGCTTCATAGAAAGAGCTTGGAAATGTGCCTTCCTCTTGAATTTTTTGGAATAGTCTGAGGAGGATAGATTTTAGTTCTTCTTTCAATGCTTGGTAGAACTCGCCTGCAAAGCCATCTGGACCAGGGCTTTTGTTTGCTGGAAGATTTTTGATCGCTGTTTCAATTTCTTCGGTAGTTATCAGCCTATTCGGGTTTTTTGGTTGAGTTTTCGGAGCTTGTATTTTTCTAAGAATATGTCCATTTCATCTAGGTTGTCAATTTTGTTGGAATAGAGTTGTTCATAGTATTTTTTCATAATGATTTGTATTTCTGTGGGATCAGTTGTTACTTCACCTCTTTCATTTCTGATTTTGTTTCTTTGGGTCCTCTCTCTTGGCTTCTTGGTGAGCCTGGCTAGAGGTTCATCAATATTGTTTATCCTTTCAAAGATCCAGCTCTTGGATTCATTGATCTTTAGGGGTTTTTTTTTGTTTTGTTTTGTTTTTTAGTTTCTATGTCATTTATCTCCACTCTGATCTTTATTATTTCCTTCCTTCTGCTTACACTGGACTTTTCTTGTTACTCTCTTTCTAACTCTTTGAGTTGTATGGTTAGTTCATTACCATTGTTTCTTGTTTTTTGAGGTAGGCCTGTAGAGTTATGAACTTCCCTCTCAAGACTGCTTTCACTGTGTCCTATAGATTTTGGATTATTGTTACTTCATTGTCATTTCTTGCCATGATGCTTTTAATTTCTTCTTTGATTTCTCTGGTAACCCAGTCATTGTTTAATAGCATGCTATTTAGCCTCCAGGTGTTTGATTTTTTTTTATTGTTTTTATTGTAGTTGATTTCTAGTTTTATGCCATTTTGATCTGAGAAGATGCTTGATATTTCTTTTTTTTAAATATATTTTATTGATTTTTTACAGAGAGGAAGGGAGAGAGATAGAGAGTTAGAAACATCGATGAGAAAGAAACATCGATCAGCTGCCTCCTGCACACCTCCCACTGAGGATGTGCCCGCAACCAAGGTACGTGCCCTTGACCGGAATCGAACCTGGGACCCTTCAGTCCACAGGCTGACACTCTATCCACTGAGCCAAACCGGTTTTGCAACTGGATATGATTTCTATCTTCTTGAATTTTTTTAAAATATATTTTATTGATTTTTTACAGAGAGGAAGGAAGAGGGATAGAGAGCCAGAAACATCGATGAGAGAGAAACATCGACCAGCTGCCTCCTGCACACCCCCTACCGGGGATGTGCCCACAACCAAGGTACATGCCCTTGACCGGAATCGAACCTGGGACCTTTCAGTCCGCAGGCCGACGCTCTATCCACTGAGCCAAACAGGTTTCGGCTATCTTCTTGAATTTGAAGAGACTTTGTCTGTGTCCCAATATATAGTCTATCTTTGAAAATGACCCATGTGCTCTTGAGAAGAATGTATATTCTGAGACTTTGGGGTGAAATGTTCTGAAGATGTCAATTAATTCCAACTGATCTAGTGTTTCATTTAGGATTGATATTTCTTTGCTGATTTTTGTTTACAGGATTTGTCCAGTGATGTTAGTGGGGTATTATAGTTCCCTACTATGACTGTATTGCTGTCAACCTCTCCCTTGATGTCCTCCAGAAGTTTCTTTATGTATGTGGGTGCTCCTGTATTGGGTGCATATATAAAAAAGGTTATATCTTCTTGTTGGATTGCTCCTATTAGTATTATGAAGTGGCCTTCCTTATTTCTTGTTATGTCCTTCACTTTGAGATCTAATTTGTCAGATATAAGTATTGCTATCCCAGCTTTTTTTTTTTCATTTGCATTCGCCTGAAATTCCTTTTCCATCCCTTCACCATCAGTCTGTGTGTGTCCTTTTTTCTGAGGTGGGTTTCCTGTAGACAGCAGATATATGGGTCATGTTTTGTTATCCACTCAGCTACCCTATGTCTTTTGATTGGGACATTTAATCTATTTAAATTTGAAGTTATTATTGATAGGTACTTCTTTGTCACCATTTTTCTTTTTATGACTATGTTCCTTCTGCGCTTCCTATTTCTTCTTTTTACTGCAGAACCTTTATCATTTCTTGCATTGCTGGTTTGGTGGTGATAAACTCCCTTATTCCTTTATTGTCTGTGAAGCTCCTGACTTCATCCTCAATTTTGATTGATAGCCTTGCTGGGTACAGTATTCTTGGATTCAGACCCTTCCTTTGCATGACTTTGTATATTTCATTCCATTCCCTTCTGGCCTGATGTGTTTCTGTTGAGAAGTCAGTCGCTAGTCTGATGGGGGATCCTTTGTAGGTAACTTTCTGTCTCTTTCTGGCCGCTTTTAAGATTCTTACTTTGTCATTGGTGTTTGCCAATTTAATTATAATGTGCCTTGGCATTGGTCTTTTGGGGTTCATTTTGCTTGGGACTCTGTGAGCTTTTTGGACTGTGTGAGTTATTTCTTCCCTATATCAGGGAAGTTTTCTGTCATTATTTCTTCAAACAGGTTTTCTAATCCTTGATCGGTTTCCTCTCCTTCTGGCACCCTTATGATGCAGGTGTTGTTTCATTTCGTGTTGTCCCAAAGTTCCCTTAGGCTCTCCTCTTGTTTTTTAAGCTTTTTTTCTAAATGCTGCTCTGCTTAGGTATTTTTTCGTACCTTGTCTTCTAGCTCACTGATGTGGTCCTCCACTTCTTCTAGTCTACTGTTGATGCTTTCTTTCTTTTTTTTAACATTTTTATTGATTTTTAGAGACAGAGGAAGGGAGAAGGAGAGATAGAAACATCAATGATGAGAGAGAATCACTGATTGGTTGCCTCCTGCACACTCCCTACTGGGGATCGAGCCCGATCCCGGGCATATGCCCTTGCCCGGAATTGATCCCTGGACCCTTCAGTCCACAGGCCAACACTCTATCCACTGAGCCAGACAAGCTAGGGCTGATGCTTTCTATTGAGTTCTTTATTGTAGTGATGTCATTTTTCATTTCTTCTTGATTCTTCTTTATTTCCTTTTGGTTCTTACACATATTGTTGAATTTGTCTCCCAACCTTTTCAGCGACCTTATGACCATTTCTCTGAATTCGTTCTCTGACATATTGCTTGCCTCCATTTCCTTTACTTCCTTTTTTGGTGATGCCTCCTTTTCTTTCACATGTGGGCTGTTTCTTTTTATCCCCATGATCTCTCCGCTATGTGTGTCTTATTATGTAGCTCTCTTTCTCCTGTGTTGACTTAAATGCACAAAATACAACACAACAAGGCACAATGAACAATGCACTCAACAAAAATGTTTTCACGATACTAATAACCCCAAATAAAGGTGACCACCAGTGAAAAGAGAATTGGGGGATTTTTTTAAAAAGTGCAAGAATGAGATTGAGAAAAGGAAAAAAAGTAAGAGAATAAAGAAAGAGAATAAAAAAGAAGGGGGGAAATTATTTATGTGGGGAGAAAACTCCAATAGGACAACAACTAATCCAAACAAAGTGCAAACAACTAACAGCCAGGTATGAATGCCAACTACAAACAACAACTAATAACAAGCAAGGAGAGGAAAAACAGACCAAAAAAAAAAAAAGAGAGAAAGAATGACACAAACCAAAAAAAAACAATCTAATCAACAATCAAACTAACAACAACTATAGGACAGAGAGAAAGAAGGGCAAAACAAAATAAAACATTAAAAAAAAAACCGGAAGAGAGAAAAAAATTTGGACAATGAAGAGAGAACACAGAGTATTGTGTATGGACTTGGAGCAGGGGATAGGAAATTGCATTATACAAGTAGGATGAATTTTTAACAGGGTAAAAAGAAGGAATAGGGAAAATCTAAATCAGAAATATGGTAAGAGAAACAGGACAACAAAAGGAGAAAAGTGAGAAAAAGAGTGTTTGCATAAAGGTAAAGTTCAGATAGAGTAAAATGATGCTAAAGGAAAAATGAAAATAGAATGTAGAACCCTAATTACAAAATAAAATAAAGAGAAAATAAAATGAAACTTTAAAAAAGGGGGGGGGGTAGAAACGTAGATGGCAGGCATAGGTAAACACCTAAACTGCTGCCTCGCACAACAATTTCAAAATTACAACTAAAAGTCAAAATGGACATCATCCAGAACCACAGGAAGGCTGGCTGAGTGGAAATTCTACAACTAGAAGGGAAGAGAAAAGCACACTGAGACTCAGAGGAGCTGCAGAAGGCAGAGGTACGGAGGAGCGCATGCGGAGAGGGCTGGCAACTGAGGACGTGGCTGGCTTTTTCAAGCGGGAGGAAGAAACAAGCACCCGACTGCTGTGAACTCCAGTTCCGGGCGAGACTCTGGGGACCCAGACTCATACGGGGAGAAACTGGACTGTCTGGCATCGGGCGAAACTGAGTCTTTCTATTAGATGTGCTTGCAGTGATTACCGTGGGACACTGAGACCCCGGGGCCTCTTAGGGCAGAGCTGACGGGAATGCATTGCTGATTGCTCCACCCTGAGACTCCGCCCCATCCAAAGCTGAGCACAGAGGCTTTTGCATATGAATGGCTTGATATGTTGAATTCTAATATTACCTAACAAACTGCAGCTGAGTCATTGAGACCCAGAACATCCAAAAGAAGGCCCAAGGCCCCACAGCAGCTTGCATTGCTTCACAGCTGGGCCTTATCTGGGCACCTCCAAAAGCCAAACAAAGAAGAAGAATCTGCAGATCTCTCCATAGCTCTTGCTGGGTGACCTCAGGCAGAGGCTAAATTAGCACCTCCTTGGAGATCCAAGAGCCAGTCTACCCAGGGGTCAGAGTAGGACCATCCAGATTACAACTCCTCAGATCCATAAGGGACACACTCAGGGGGCAGACTCAGTGAGCACCAAAGCCCCACTGAAGCAAGTCTTGCCTCATAAGGGTGTCTCCAGCACAGAAGTTCTCCCATCGTAGACAAAGCTGATCCTCACAGCCAATTGGCCTGGAGGTCAATTCCTCCCAGTGATACCAACAACAATCAAGGCTTAACTATATAATAAGACTGTGCACACAGCCCACAAAGGGGTGCACCAAGAGTGTCCGCATCAGGTAACTGGGGAGGCTGAGCTACTGAGCCCTATAGGACACCTAGCACACAAAGCCACTCTATCAACTCAGGGAAGCAGCCAAAATGTGGAGACAAAGAAACAGGTCACAAATGAAAGAAATGGTGGAAAGCAAATGACTGGATATAGAGTTCAAAACCACGGTTATAAAGTTTTTCAAGAATTTTCTAGAAAAGTCCGATAAATTTAGTGAGACCCTCAACGATATGTAAAAGGACCAACTAGAAATTAAGCATACACTGACTGAAATAAAAAATAATATACAGAGATCCAACAGCAGACTAGAGGAATGCAAGAATCAAGTCAATGATTTGAAATACAAAGAAGCAAAAAACACCCAACCGGAAAAGAAGAAAGAATCCAAAAATATTAAGATAGTGTAAGGATCCTCTGGGACAACTTCAAGCGTACCAACATCAGAATTATGGGGGTGCCAGAAGAAGAGAGAGAGCAAAATACTGAAAAGCTATTTGAAGAAATAATGACAGAAAACTTCCCCCACCTGGTGAAAGAAATAGGCTTACAAGTCCAAGAAGCGCAGAGAACCCCAAACAAGAGGAATCTAAAGAGGACCACACCAAGACACATCATAATTAAAATGCCAAGAGCAAAAGACAAAGAGAGACTATTAAAAGCAGCAAGAGAAAAACAGTTAGTTACCTACAAGGGAGCACCCATATGATTGTCAGCTGATTTCTCAACAGAAACTATGCAGGCCAGACGGGAGTGACAAGAAATATTCAAAGTGATGAATAGCAAGAACCTACAACCAAGATTACTCTACCCAGAAAAGCTATCATTCAGAATTGAAGGTCAGATATAGAGCTTCACAGATAAGAAAAAGCTAAAGGAGTTCATCAACACCAAACCAGTATTATATGAAATGCTGAAAGGTATTCTTTAAGAAGAGGAAGAATAAGAAAAAGGTAAAGATAAAAATTATGAACAACAAATACATATCTATCAACAAGTGAATCTAAAAGTCAAGTGAATTAAAAATCTGAGGAACAGAATAAACTGGTGAATATAATAGAATCAGGGGCATAGAAAGGCAGTGGACTGATAATCCTCAGGGGGGAAAGGGGTGTGAGGGGTGCTAGAAGAGACTGGACAAAAATCGTACACCTATGGATGAGGACAGTGGGGGGGCAGGTAAGGGCAGAGGGTGGGGTGGGAACCAAGTGGAGGGGAGCTATGGGGGGAAAATGGAGAAACAATTGTAATCTGAACAATAAAAATTTATTTAAAAAAATGAAAAAAACTTTAAAAAAGGTAAAATAATAGTAGTAATAATACTGATTAAAAATACAATTAAAAAGGTAAAATCAAGTGAGAAAAAAATATTTAGTTTCTTAAATAAAAGATAAAAAATAAAAATGTGCAGTAGTGAAAGTCATTCACTTCCCTTTCTGTTCTGTTTGGCACACCTGTTGCCTGTCAGGTAGTTAGGACAGTGTTGAAATTCCCTGTGTTCCACAGCTCGTCTGTGGTGTAAACCACAATCTTGTTTTCAAGCAGGCAGTATGTCTTTGTTTCTCAGCCTGCCTGTGGTTGCATTTACACAAGAGTCAATTTGTGATTCAAACCCTGTTTGGCAGTGTTTCTGTATTGACCTCCGGGGCTATAAGTCCTCTCTACCCAGTATTTAGAATATGTTTTCCCTGCTGCACTTAATACTGGTTTGGGGGTATGGACTGCCCCAGATCTGGTTTTCTGATCTTTTCTCCCCGCTCTGATCCCCAGGTTCCACAAAAACAACTTTCCCCTGCAGTCTCAGAATATTGTTAATTGGGTGATCTATGTACTGGGCTTAGTAATCAAAAGCAAGGATTTAAAGAGAAAAAAGAGCCAGAGTAAGTGTGCAAACTCGTGACTTTTTTGCCCCGGCACTGTGCGCAATTCTGCTCAAGTCTCTGTGCATGTCTTTTCCCCCTGGCACTGCACAGCTGGTTTACTGGTAAAGCTTCAGGCTGCCTTTTTGTGCCCAGCCCAGCTATGGATTGATTTCTAGAGTTCCCTTCTATCAGCAGCCCTATGGACCCCCTTCCACATTCACGGACTACGCTGGTCCCAATGTCCGCGGATTTTGTGGGGCGCAGACTTCCTCTGAACTTCTAGATCCCGCTGCATGTGTTTCTCTCTCTAGCCTGGATCACAGACCTCACCTTTCTCTGGGTGAAATCTGACCTTTCCGTGAGAAGGTGCAGAGTTTATCTGAGTTCATTGTATTCGCGGTCCTTGCGACCCCGTGTTTGTGGGTTTGCAGCTGGGCCCTGGGTGTTGTGGTTGTAGGGTCCTCGGAGGTATCCAATTCTTCCCAATTAAAGGTAAGGTTAGGCGTCCGATCACAGCCCCTCTCCCCTTCAAGATGGTGCTGTCTCTGCAGCAGAGCCGGTCACTCCTTGAGAGATTGCAGCAGCAGTGGAGGTTGCCCGGTCAGGGGAGCCCTGTCTGGCAGTCCCCAACAGTCCCTTGGAATATAGCTGTCCCTCAGTCACAAATAGACAGTCCCTGTACGTCCACACACTCTCCTTTCATTCTCTCACTTGTCTTCCCATGCTGCCCAGAGGCCCGGAGCAGCTGGGGTGGTGAGGAATGCCTGTGTAGTCGCCATGGCTTCCTACCCCGCCCCTGGCTGCTCAGCACCTGCATAAGCAAATTCACCTGCCATCTTTGTTGGATTAATTTGCATACTCACTCCTGATTGGCTGGTGGGTGTCGCAAAGGTACGGTCAATTTGCATCTTTCTCTTGTATTAGTGTAGATTTTTTTGTTAATCTTCACCCGAGGATATTTTTCCATTGATTTTTAGGGAGTGTGGAAGAGTGAAGGAAAGCCAGAGAGAAACATTGATGTGAGAGCCATTGATTGGTTGCCTCCTGCACCAGCCCCTACCAGGGCTCGGGGAGGAACTTGCAACCAAGGTATGTGCCCTTGACTGGAATCGAACCCAGGACCCTTTGGTCCGCAGGCTGACGCTCTATCCACTGAGCCAAACCGGCTAGGGCCAAATAAGCTACTTTTGAATAGAGTCTCATTTCTCAAAGTTTCACATCCGATAAATGCAGAATCTCAGGACCTAATAATTTAGAATCTCTGTTTAAATCAAAGCTTCCCAAATGATCTCATACATGTTAACATTTGAGAAGCACTATTGCCTGTACATCAAATTGTACGATTTTGAAGCAACAATAATATATGGTTGGCGTCAGGCAGACCATGTATAAAGGCTTTCCTATATTAATGCATATGAAATAATATTTTAGAAGGCTCTGAAGTAATTGTGGAAGGACTTGCTTTAAAATGTTATGTCTAGCCTGGCTGGTTTAGCTCAGTTGGTTGAGTGATATCCTGAGCACCTAAAGGTTGCTGATTTTATTCCCAGTCAGGGTACATGCCCGGGTTTCAGGCTTGATCCCCAGTGGAGGGCATACAGGAGGCAGCTGATCAATGTTTTGCTCTCACATCGATTTTTCTCTCTCTATCTCCCTTCCTCCCTCTCTAAAAAATTAATTTTAAATGTTAAAAAATAATTGTTATGTCTAGCCAGTTTGGCTCAATGGATAGAGCGTCAACCTGCGGACTGAAAGGTTCCAGGTTCAATTCCGGTCAAGGGCATGTACCTTGGTTGAGGGCACATCCCCAGTAGTAGGTGTGCAGGAGGCAGCTGATCAATTTTTCTCTCTCATCGATGTTTCTAATTCTCTATCCCTCTCCCTTCTTCTCTGTAAAAAAGCAATAAAATATATATTTTTTAAAGTAAATAAAAATAAATGTTATGGCCAGCATGGCTCAGTTGATTGAGCGTCACCCTGTCCAACGAAAGGTTGCTGGTTCAATTCCCAGTCAAGGTACATACCTGGTTTGTGGGTTCAATTTCAAATCAGAGCACGTATGGAAGGCAACCAATTGATGTTTCTTTCTCACATTGATCTCTCTTTCTCTCTCTCTCTCTCTCTCTCTCTCTCTCTCTCTCTCTCTCTCTAAGCATGTCCTCCAAGGAGGATTAAAAAAAGAAAAGGCCTTAGCTGGTTTGGCTCAGTGGATAGGAGCCTGTGGGCCAAAGGGTCCTAGGTTCGATTCCTATCAAGGGCATGACCTTCGTTGCAGGTTCCTCCCCAGCGCGGTCCCTGGTCGGGACGCATGCAGGAAGCAACCAATTGTTGTGTTTCTCTCACATTGATGTTTCTCTCTGTCTTTCCCTCTCTCTTCCACTTTCTCTAAAAACCAATGGAAAAATATCCTTGGGTGAAGATTAAAAAAAAAAGGGGGGGGGTGGGCTTGACTGGCGTGCCTCAGTTGGTTGAGCATTGACCTATGAACCAGGAGGTCTAGGTTTGATTCCTGGTCAGGGCGCATGACTGGGTTGCGGGCTCCATCTCCACTGGGGGGGGTTGGGGGGGAGTAGGAGGCAGCCGATCAATGATTCTCTCTCATCATTGATGTTTCTTTCTCTCTCTCCCTCTCCCTGCCTCTCCGAAATCAATAGAAGTATTTAAAAAATAGAAAATAAAGGATATTAAAATGTTACATCTAAATTACATGTATTTCAAAGTATTTTGGAGGGAAATGTATTGATGTCTACATATTACTTGAAATACAGAAAATATTTCTAGGGATGTATAGACAGAAAGATGTGTTAAAGCAAAAGTAGTAAATTAGTCATAGTAAAGTATGTGGAGGGAGGACAAAGAGTAAAGGGGGTCAAATATGGTGACAGAAAGAGACTAGACTTTGGGTGATGAGCACCCAATGTAGTATACATATGTATTTTTAAATTGTATACCTGAAATTTGTATAATGTTATTAAACAATGTTACCCCCACAATTTTAATTTAAACAATTATAAAATGCTGTGGAATCTATTTGGTGGGCATATAGGAGTTAACTACAATTCTTTCAACTTCTCTTTATACTTTTAATTTTCATAATAAAATGTTAATGGGGAAGCTGTTATGAAAATGGAAATCATATACCACACTCTATAGTTGTCTTTGTATTTTCATATTTGCTTTTTTTTATAATGTATTGGTATTTTGTTCCTAGAGAAGAAAAATGGCTAGTATTTTTTAAGTGCCTTGTACCAAACATAAGGCTTTACTATTACACTTTCATGAGTTAGGTATGATTGTCAGTTTGTAGTTCAGAAAACCAAGACATAGTTTTATATACTTGCACAATCTAGTAATCTCAGAGCATACCTTTTGAACCTGGAGTCTGACTTAAGAGTTGATGGCTATCAAATTGCACAATTCCAGGGCCACCGTTTTCATCATTGGCACCATAGAGTGTCATTCACTTAGAATACAAAGTGGGTAGTTCCCTGGGATTGTGTAACAAGACTGCCTGGCCTTAACCACTTGCTTATATGGCTGCCTCACTATTCTTAGACTTTTAAATATTTTTCTGATGTGAATTTTGAATTGTTCCATGACTTTTTCTTGTGTTTTATTTTTAAGATTCTTGGATCTCCCAGTCAGCATCATTTCCGCGTAATCAGAAACAGCCAGGGGTGGATTCTTTATCACCAGCGGGCTCACTTCCTAAACAGATTTGCCAGCCTTCTGCCCAACAGCAACGTACTAAGCCAGCTGAAATCACTTGTGCACACTGCAAAACACCTTTACAGAAAGGACAGACGGCTTATCAAAGAAAAGGATCTGCTCACCTCTTCTGTTCTACCACCTGCCTTTCCTCCTTCTCTCACAAGCGTACTCCAAAGAAACACAATGTAATGTGTAAAAAGTAAGCTTACTTTCTCCCTGTGCTTGATGCTGACGTTGTAAATGTGTGTTCTGAATGTAATTGGAGAACTGCATAAATTCATGGGTAGAACTGTTGCAGAGGTGTCCTCAAGTTAATTGAGCTTGAGTTATCTTAGAGTTTGTCAGAGTTCAGTTTGTCAGCGGGCTTATTTGTACTGTCCTTACACTTAGCAGGAAAATGGAGTGTAGGTACGGAAATAAATTGACCCTCTCCTTGCCACCAACTCTGCCTCATCAGCCCATCCCCCATCTCCTTCAGTTCTACCAAGTTGCTAACACCTGTTGTTGTTTTTTTAAATCCTCACTTGAGGATATGTTTTTATTAATTTTAAAGAGAGAGAAAGGGAAAGAAAGAAACATCAATATAAGAGAAACATCGATTGCTTAGCTCTTGTAGGCACCCCTGCCAGGGATGGAATCCACAACCTTTTTGGTGTATGGGACTATGCTCCAACTAACTGGGCCTTCCAGACAGGGTTTGCTACCAACTTTTTGATTACTTCTAAAAGTCATCAGAATCTATGGCAAGGATCTTGTGATGTAAAATATTTTTATTTATAAGTCTTTTCTTCCTATTTTGTTTAGGAACTCTTGGTGATGAAACCAAGAAGTGGATTTTGCTAGATTCCCAAATTGTAGTTGATTCGTAATATTAAATTATGAGAAAATAAAGACTGTCCATTATTTTTTATATATTTGAAAATAAAATGCAGTGTTGTTAAATTGTGTTTATCCCTGTGTTTCAGAGATGCACCTACAAAAAGGGCTACTGTTGTTCCTCAAGTGCAGTCGAGCCAGCCCTTCCAGGAATTCTGCAATACATACTGTGTGTCTCCCTACAAAGACAACCAGAGTCTCAGAAAAAGAATTTCAAATAAATCAAGATGTACAATCTGTAGTAAACTAACAGAGGTCTGAGTTTTTCTATCCTAAGTTATTATCTATGATAACTTTAACATGTTTTTTAAAAAATTTATTTTAAAGAGAGAGGAAGGGAGAGAGAGATAGAGGGAAAAAAACTTCGAAATGAGAGAGAAACATCAATCGACTGACTCTTGCATGCCCCCCTACGGGGGATCGTACCTGAAACCCGGACATGTGCCCTGACTGGGAATTGAACCAGTGACCTCTTGGTGCACGGGACAACCCTCAACCAACTGAGCCACACTGGCCAAGGTTCTAGGATAATTTTAACTGTTAAGTGCTATTCTGTGCTCTGCCGTCTACATAATGCACATGTCCTGAATCTGCACAGTGAAGTTAAAGGAAGGAATAAGGATGTGCCAGAACTATTTTATAAACAAATGTCCTATTTGCATAGTATGAAAAATACACATATGTTTCCATAGAATTGGATGTACTCATCCATAGAGTAATAGTTGTATAGAGGATTTTGTTCTTACCAGACACAGTAAATTAAAATGTAGGTTCAGGACACAAAGGAAGCAACCAATCCTAGTGCAAGAACATACAGAACATGTGGACTGAAAGTATGTTGATAACTTCACATTTCTTAATTGGTATTGCCATCCTTCCAGTTCCAGAAAGAAGAAACATGCACGTAGGCAGTCCTTACTTAACACAGCCCTTGGTAACAGTTTGGTGTTGGTTTCTGCAGAGCCATGCGAATCCAGAACACAGTTTTATCTCAGTTACCACAGAGCTGAGCAAAGCAGGAACCACTTAGTCTTGTATACCAGACATCATCCCAACATGGAATACTGACTCACTTAGTCCCTCCCACAAATTGTCTAGATCAGTGAGGCTTATAAGACAAAGAATTCTCAATCCATTTCTTTCAAGTAGGTGGTATCAAAATCTTTTAAATCCGTTCATTTTCTGGAATGCTTAAGTGTCTCTGGGGAAGTTATTACTGATTTTATTGCTTTTTGTTATGTGTATCTTATTTTGATAAAAATCAAAGAATGATTTTACAAAGAAATCAAAGATAAAAATGAAGGAATAATGAAATGAGCTTTTTAGTCTTTTTCCTGAATATTTTTTCCACTGAGAAGTTACTAGAGTTTCTTTGTTTCTGTTGAAACTAGTTATCTCATTGCTTACTGTGCTAATCTGGCTTATTTATTTAGTAAGTCCTCATTTTTCTTTTAGATTCGCCATGAAGTCAGCGTTAATAATGTGATACACAAACTGTGCAGTAACCACTGCTTTAACAAGTACAGGTTGGCCAATGGTCTGATAATGAATTGCTGTGAACATTGTGGAGAGTACCTGCCCAGCAAAGGTTCTGGAAACAGTGTCCTTGTGATTGACGGTGGCCAACAGATGACATTCTGCTGCCAAAGTTGTGCTAACGAATATAAACAGGTAAATCTTTTAATGAATTTTAGATGATCAGGTATACAATAACTTCTACCTTGTATTAGCTTACATTAACCAGATTGATCTTAGAATCTCATTTAGTTCCACTTTTGTCAGTCTGTCATTGAGGTCTCACATCTGAAATGAGTATTGAAATCAATTGTTGTAAGTAAGCTTGTTTAAAATTTTTACTCTTTGCAGACATTACAACAAGTAATTCTTTTCTCTATCATTTTGTACTCCCACTGATAACTCAATAGTTCCAGTTACTTTACATTCTCACCAAAACTTAGTGTTGTTTGTTTTTTTGTGTGTTGTTTTTTAAAATATTGAGAGGTGAAGATAGAAACATCAATGAGAGAGAAACCTGAACCAGCTGCCTCCTACATGCTCCCTACTGGAGATTGAGCCTGAAACCTTGGCATGTGCCTGACCAGGAATCGAACTATGACCTCTTGGTACATGGGATGATGCTCAATCACTGAGCCACACTGGCTGGGTGGTGTTATCTGTTTTGATTTAAGGTATTATAGTGGATGCCGAAACCGGTTTGGCTCAGTGGATGGAGCCTCGACCTGCAGACTGAAAGGTCCCAGGTTCGATTCTGGTCAAGGGCATATACCTTGGTTGCGGGCACATCCCCAGTAGGGGGTGTGCAAGAGGCAGCTGATCGATGTTTCTCCCTCATCGATGTTTCTAACTCTCTATCCCTCTCTCTTCCTCTCTGTAAAAAATTAATAAAGATATATTTTTTTAAAAAAAAGGTATTATAGTGGATATAAAATTTGCATTTCCTCGATAGCCCTGAATGGGAACTGAACACTCCAACTGGGCAACCCAGCCCGGGCCACATTGGTAATTTTTGTTTGTTTGGGGTTTTTTTTAAATATTTTTTATTGCTTTTTTTAGAGAGAGAGAAAAGGAGAAGGAGAGGAGAAACATTGTTTGGTTGCCTCCTTTATGTACCCCAACTGGGGATGGAATCTCCATCTTGGGCATGTACCCTGAGAAAAATTGAATTGGCGATCTTTTGGTGCATGGGACCTCCCTCAACGAACTAAGCCACACCAGCCAGGGCTGGCCACATTGTTTGTTTGTTTGTTTTCTAAATATATTTTTATTGATTTCGGTGAGGAAGAGGGAGGGAAAGAGAGATGAAAACATCAATGATGAGAGAGAATCATTGATCAGCTGCCTCATGCATTCCCCTTACTGGGGATTGAACCCAAAACCCTGACCTGGAATCAAGTCTTGACCTCCTGGTTCATGGGTTGATACTCAGCCAGTGAGCCACACTGGCCAGGCCCACATTGGTGTTTTTAAGTGATTAGTGGCAGGCCTTATCACATTAGAAAGCCTTTATGATCTATGAAGATCTTAAGAAAAAACTGAAGTTTTGCTATTATAAAAATGGATAAACCTAATCTTGATCTTACCCAGTGACCTAATTGGGATTGATTTTGTCCGCCTGGGGACATTTGGCAGTGTTTTAAACAATTTTGATTACCACAACTGGGTGGTTGCTGCTGGCATCTAGTGGGTAGGGGTCAGGGATGGTATTAAACATCCTACAACCCACAGGACAGTCCCTACAGCAGAGTTATCTGGCCTAAGACTTAGTGCCAAAGTTGAGGAAATCCACAGGATAAGTAGGTGCTAAAATGTGTGTATATGGTAATTATAGTGAGAGGAAGATCTAAATTCCCATCCTCATTGAGAGTTCAATTGATGATGCCTAAAACTAGGAGGCAAAATCAATAAATAGTCATGCAGACATGTTACTTTGGTATTTCAAAATAAACACCAAAAGAATCAGCTAAATGTGTTCAAAGTAATTTACTTTTGGGAGAGTAAACTACAGGGTGTCCCCCCAAAATGTACACACACTTCAAATTATTTTAAAGTCATTGTTTTTTAACATACAGTTCATTTTCAAAATTTAAAAGAATCTACAAGCTGATCGATGTTTCTCTCTCATCGATGTTTCTAACTCTCTGTCCCTCTCTCTTCCTCTCTGTAAAGAATCAATAAAATATATTTTTAAAAAATAATAAATAAAAGAATCTACAGAAATGAGTATTTTTGTCATAATAATTACTGGTCTAATAATAATAATAATTACTAATAATAATAATATTATAATTATTATTATTATTACTGGTCCAGGTACTGCTGATAACTCAGAGCAATGGAATCACAAACATTAAGAATAATTTCAATTGAGCCCTAGCCAGTTTGGCCCAGTGGATACAGCATCAGCCCTCAGACTGACAGGTCACAGGTTTAATTCCGGTCAAGGCAATCAATCGATGTGTTTCTCTCACATCGATGTCTCTCTTTGTCTGTCTCTCCCCTTCTCCTCCATTCTAAAAATCAATGAAAAATATCCTTGGGTGAGGATTAACAACAACCAAAAAGAGAACCATTTCATTCAGTATTTATGTGCCCTCAGTTCGTCAACTGTTGCCGTTTTTGTACCATAAATTTTATCTTTTATATATCCTCATAAAAAAAAGTCTAGTGACACTTTAAGATAAGTTTTCCTTGTTCAAAGATTAGTCTGGCTTTACCCACTATTTCATATCAGTTAAATCAGAAAAAGTGAAAATTAAGTGAGTTATCAGCTGTTAAAGTGTGTATACATTATTGGGTACACCCTATATTTGTTGTAATTAACCAGGTTTAACTAGTTGATGCTTTATACTAAATGTATAGTCAGTTTTGATTAAGTAAAACCATATAATATGTTAAAGATACTGAAGTTCAGAGAAAATGTCTTAGCCAGAATCACAGCTAGATTTGACTTCACATTGGAAACCTTAATTAGTGCATGAAACAAACATTTGATTATATGTGTGCCTCATTTTCCCAAATAAGCCATAGTTCCCTGAGGCCAGGATCTATATCTGATTCCATTCAGAAATCTCCAGAATAACTAGCCTTATATGTGGGGTGACCAAGCCACTGGGACACTTCTGAAAGTGAAATGATCTATTTATAAACGTAGTGCTCTCCATCTTGGTACCTCCCCCCCCCCCCCACCACCACCACCACCCCTCCTCTTTTCAGGTGCTTTAGTTAATTGGTGCCTATCACCTACCTTTTATTTGGCTTTAGTTTTCATCCAGGTCATCAGTAAAAATACTTATGTGACAGAAGAATGTAGTATTGCACTGAAGTATTTTTGAACTTGATTTTCAAGGAATCTCAGATGTGTTTTCCTGGAGAGAGAGCCTGAGTATCATGGATGAATGAGGAGAGATATTTTAACCTTCAGCCTGGAGTATACTGCAGAAAATTTACAAGCCTTTGCACCAAGGAGTAGCTGACTCAACAACCTTTATCTTTATCATCAGTTCTTTGCTATCAGACTCTATTCAGTAATTGTCACATAATTATGAGTCTCATTGTATGTGTGTATGCCAATAAGGTCAACTAACATGAGTTTACTCTGATGCTAGATACAGCTTTTCATGCATTTTCACATTTAATCATCTTAAGTCTCCCGAGTTAAGTACAATTTAGGTCCTCATTTTATTGGGAGGAAACAGAAGCTTAGGTGATTAAGTGACTTACCCAAAGTCATATGCCTGGGAAGTGTCCCACCCATTGAGAATTATAATAAGTTGACTACTTATTCATTACCAAGAAACTCAGGAAGATAAAAGAAAAGTTCAGAGTTTGGGTTGGGTTGTGTAAAAATTAATATTGCAATCCTTGGCTTTCTGTTTCGTTCTTTTTTAAAATATATTTTTACTGATTTCAGAAAGGAAGGAAAAGGGAGGGAGAGAGAGATAGAAACATCAATGATGAGAGCAAATCATTGATCGGCTGCCTCCTGCACACCTCCCAATGGAAGTTGAGCAGCCCACAACCCAGGCATGTGCCCTGACTGGGAATCAAACCCTGATTTTCTGGTTCATAGGTCCACGCTCAACCACTGAACCATGCCTGCTGGGCTATTAATTTTGCTATGTGCTCTTATAGTATAGTCTTCTCCACTACCATAGTTTCAATTAATATGCATTTTGATGACTTCCAAAATATCTGAAGATCATATTTATTCAGTTTCAGACCACCTGTAATCTCCACTTGACTGTTTTATATACCTCAAACTCTATCTAAAACTGAAACTCCAAATTTGTTTTTATTTTTAATTTGTTTCCTTGGTTATTAAATTATTCCATCATCTAGTCAGATGCCTGATCGGAGGGAGAGTCATTATTTATGACAAATATTCAACATTCATGATCCCCTCTGGCCAGAAGTTCTTTGAAACCATGCCATGGAGTCCTCTGACTCACCCATCTTAGGGTCATTTTCTACACCTCCCTCTTCTCAGTCTCCAGATTCACTCAGTTACAACTAATACAGATTTTGCTTCCTAAATCTCTCTCCACTCTATCCTACGTCTACACCCGTCATCCTAGACATAGCCTCCATCCACTTGCCAGCACTACCACAGCTTTCTGTCTCTTTACGCTTGGCCTTCCTTACAGTTGCAAATCCATATTATAATCAGAGTGATCTTTCTAAAGTACAGATTTGATCATGATGTACTTCTGCTTTTTTTTACTTTAGTGCTGTCACATTGCTTTTAGGATTACACCAGAACAGGTTTGGCCTGCTCTGGGGAGGGAGAACACACCAATTCTTAGTTTCTTAAGCTCCATTGTATAAATTGTTCCAAGTTATGACATGTAAAACTATTGTAGCTATCAGGCCTTCAATTCCCATTGTATACATCTTTGTTCTTTTTCTTCTTTATTTTTCATTTTTATTTTATTGACTCCAAAGTAAGTAATGTGTCTTTTTATTAAATGGAATCATACAATATGTGGTACTTTGTGACTGGATTTCACATACTTATCATCTGTTTTCAAGGTTCAGCCATGTTGTAGCACATATCTTGGCTTCACTTTTTATTGTCAAAGTAGAGGCCTGGTGCACAAATTCATGCACTGATGAGGTTCGGCCACCTGGCCCCAATCGGCCCTGTTTGGACTGGGCCGGCCAGGAAGTTGGCTGGCTAGCCCCACCCCACACAAACTAAGAGTTGGTGTGTTCTCCCTCCCCAGCTGGGGGAAGGGGCCACAGGCAGTTGGCCTGCTGGCCCTGCCCCCTAGTCAAATTCCCAATCAAACTCCCAGTCGAGGGGACAATTTGCATATTAGCCTTTTATTATATAGGTTAATTTTCCATTGTATGGATAATACATTTTAATTTATGCATCAGTAATGGACATTTGAATTATTTCTACTTTTTGCCTATTAGGAATAATATTGCTATGAACATTTTGTGTAAATCTTTGTGTGGGCATATATTTTCATTTTGGCATTGCTAGGTTATATGATAACTCTCTTTAACTTTTATTTATTTATTTTTTAATTTCTTTATTGATTAAGGTGTCACATATTTGTCCTCATCCCCCCATTCCCATCCCACACCCCTCCCCACTGATGCCCCCACACCCCTGTTGTCCTTAACCGCTGGTTAGGCTCATATGCATGCACACAAGTCCTTTGGTTGAACTTCTCTTTAACTTTTGAGTAATTTCCAGACTGTTTTTCCAAGCAGATAACACCATTTTACATTCCCTCCAACACCTTAGGAAGATTCCAGTTTTTTCACATCTTGTCAGTACCTGTCTTTTCATTGTAGTCATCCTAGTTGGGGTGAAGTAGAATGTGGTGGTTTTTATTTGTATTTCTTCTTCGATGACTAATGATGAACATCTTTTGGTTGCTTATTGGGCATTTGTATATACATTATTTTTTTTAGTGTTAATAATTCTAAGATAAAAGTATAATCTGTTTCTCCTTAGATGTTGGAAACAAAATCAAAGAAAATATCCATATCAGAAAACAGGAAAAGAAATGCTATTGGAGAAGAAAATGAAAGGAAATTATATGGATCATTGAATACACTTTTGGAAAAAATAGAGGGAATACCAGGAAAAAAGGAAAAGATTTCAGAGCCACAGGTATCAGCAAAGTGCAAGATAGGAGCATCACTAACCAAACAGGATATGAATTTACCTGCTTCTGTGTCCATCATAGATGATACATTTCAAGAGCAACTGGAAGATAAAAATTCCGAAGACTCCACTCAAGCAGTTGTGCTTTCTGCAGATCCAGGCACATGGCCCCGAATTTTAAATATTAAACAGCGGGACATTCTTGTTGAAAATGATCCCCCTCAAGTAAGAAATTTTAACTTTCCAAAAGACAATACAGGGAGGAAGTTTTCAGAAACTTATTATACACGAATTCTTCCAAATGGTGAAAAAACCCCTAGATCCTGGTTGCTTTATTCAACCTCAAAAGATTCTGTGTTTTGTCTATATTGCAAACTCTTCGGGGAAGGAAAAAATCAACTGAAGAATGAGAATGGGTGCAAAGATTGGCAGCATTTATCACACATTCTTAGCAAACACGAAGAAAGTGAAATGCACATCAACAATAGTGTTAAGTATTCAAAATTAAAATCTGATGTGAAAAAAAACAAAACTATTGAAACTGTAGAACACAAAGTACATGAGAATGAGACCACAGAGAGTGTGCTGTTGCTGTACACATGATATACCTGATAGGATCTTATGTCCACTCAGAGGAGATCTGTACCTCACAGTCAATACCATTGTGTTCTAAGGCTCCTACAGAGAGTAACTCAACAGTCCATTTGCAATAAGCATAATAGCAAAGAAATAGTAAAGAAGGTTTGTTTTCCAAATTCTAAAGGTATTTTGATTCAATAGGAATTAATGAAGGTTTCAATAAACTGAGTTGTTAATTTTTTCAGTCAATTCACACGTTTTTAAAATGGCATTTGATAGGTTTGGTTAATTTACTATTCTGAGTAGAAAACACAGAAAGAGGTAGAAAAAGGCTTAAATTTATCAATACCAGTTTAAACAAGATACTTATGTGAACAAGTGTTATTATCATTATTATTAAAGTAAAAACATTCAGCAGCAGTCTAAGAATAGAATGGGATATGAAACTACAGATTTTTGCTCTTAAACCAAATACTTGTGATTTATTTCTTTTGGGTAAAACATCCTTTTATTTTAGGATAATAGCATCATTTGTTAAATAAATGTTTGAGGTGGTTAATTTTCATTTTACTGGTTTTGTTTTAATTTGTAAATATTTTAGCTTTTATTGTTTTGTGAGAACTGTAAGCATAAAGTACCTATTTTTATCTTGGTATACATATAAGAAATATGAAAATAAAAATATATTAAGTTAACCTTTAGGTATTGTGGCATTTTTTTCCTTTGAAGGAGACTTTCTGCTTGAAATCTGAAAAATGCTCATGAAAAGTAAGGATCTCATTTTCTCAGATGGTCAATCAATGTTCCCATCACTGTATATTTAGTAATTCTCTATTGTTTCTGGTTTCTGATAACAATTTTTGCCAGATATTAAATTATTTTTTTAAATAACATATTTTTATTGATTGCAGAGAGGAAGGAAGAGGGAGAAATAGAAATATCATGGATGAGAGAGAATCATTGATTGGCTGCCTCCTGCACACCCCACACTGGGGATAGAGCCCACAACCCATGCATATACCCTGACCAAGAATTGAACTGTGACCTCCTGGTTAATAGGTTGATGCTCAAATACTGAACCATGCCAACTGGGCTAAATTCTTCTGTATACTTCAGCTTCTCTTAAGGCTTTTCCTAGGAAACAAAATGGCATATGAGCAGAACAAGGTACATTCTTGTTGGTGGGGCTGACACTCAAGAGTACTTGACTGGCCGAAACCGGTTTGGCTCAGTGGATAGAGCGTCGGCCTGCGGACTGGAAGGTCCCAGGTTCGATTCCGGTCAAGGGCATATACCTTGGTTGCGGGCACATCCCCAGTAGGGGGTGTGCAGGAGGCAGCTGGTCGATGTTTCTCTCTCATCGACGTTTCTAGCTCTCTATCCCTCTCCCTTCCTCTCTGTAAAAAAAAAAAAAAAAAAAGAGTACTTGACTGTAAGTGAGGCCTGTTTCAGATTCCCCCAGGGAAATCATTCTCATTAATTTATAACCCTTTGTTTTTGTTTTTGTTTGTTTTTTGTTTTGCAGTGATCATGTCAGGCTTTTAGACTTGGATCTGAATGAGCCTTTGGGATGTTTCAAAAAATCTAGTTTACTCTGAGAGGCTTATGAGGATATTCTAGAAAATATAGCAGGTAGTTCTGAAGTTCCTTTCCAAAAGGTTAATGGGCTCATTATTTCATTAAAGCTTAGAGTTAATTGAATGACACATTTGTTACATGATTATATTAGACTAGGGGTCCAGTGCACGAATTCGTGCACCTTGAAAGGAACTGTGGGCCCTGAGGCTGCGGTGGGCACATGGGCAGGTCTTGGCCCATCCTTCACGCCCCTGCCTGGCCCCTCCCACCGTGGCCCCTGGGCTCCTGTCTGCCGGCAGTCCCGCTCCCGTTGCCACTGCTCCCACATGCTGACAGCGCTGGCACCGCTCGCACCTGCTGATGGCATGGAGCGATTGGGGCCAGCACCAGCAGCAGGTGCAAGCGGGGCTGGTGCCATCAGCGGGTGCGTGCAGCGGCTGCTGCCCCGATCGCCACTTAGGAGCTGGGGGGAGATGGAGAAGCCCTCAGGGGAGATCGGGGCCGGCAGCTGCCACTCGCACCACTGATGACACTGAGTGATCGGGACCTGTGCTGGACACTGGCAGTGGGTATGAATGGCAGCTCTGCCACCAGCTGCAGGTGCAAGCAGCACCGGCACCGGCAGCAGGTGCAAGGCGGGACCATGGTGCACAGGAGCAAAGAATTTTCAGTAACCACCAGAGGCTCACCCCAATGACAGTGACCAGCATCTCGCCTTGGTCTGGCGCCCCTGCTCACCTGCTCCACCATCCCGCCATGGCCAACGCCCGCCATGTTCCGTCTCTGCCCACCTGCTGCCAACGCGTGCCATTTTCCATACGCACACCCTGGTGGTCAGCACACATCACAGTGACTGGTTGTTTGGTTGTTCTGCAGTTCGGTCTATTTGCATATTAGCCTTTTATTATATAGGATAGACTGTTGAGTGAGCAAAGTAATGAAGTCAATCAGTGACTACTTAAATAATTTGGTAAGATCATCAAAAACAAAATTAGATCCTCAAATTCTTTCATTTCTTCAGCATAACACACATCTATAAGGCACCATTAACCCTTCATATAGTAATGAGTTAAATGTGAAAAATTCAAAATTTAGGTGCTCAGTTTATCTGTGTTCACTGTAAATTTCAACTTTTGGTATGTCTGAAGTTTTTTTTTTTTAATTTTTATTGATTTTTTACAGAGAGGAAGGGAGAGTGATAGAGAGTTAGAGAGAAACATTGATCAGCTGCCTCCTGCACACTCCCCACTGGGTATGTGCCTGCAACCAAGATACATGCCCTTGACTGGAATCGAACCTGAGACCCCTGAGTCCACAGGCCGACGCTCTATCCACTGAGCCAAACCGGCCAGGGCTGTCTGAAGTTTTTGATAATGAAATGTTGAGCGGAAAAACCAACTGTAAGTTCAGGAGATGATAAAAGTAAATATTGCTTGGCAGGGGAATAACTTAGGTGTTTGTTGTCTTATCTAGCTCTTCTCTTTACATTGTAAAATTAGAATGTACTCGCTGCAAAGAAGGAAGGCAGAACATAGAATGAGAAAGGCAAGTCCTGTTTTCTGTCCCCCACTCTTCTGCTGTGGGATTGGTCACTGGTGATGTGAACTATACTCAGGGTTTGTTTCCCATCCTTTTAATTTCACTGAGAAAAGGCATTAGAAAAAATTAGAAAGGACAATTCAAAGTAAAAGTCCCTAAGAAATGGCAATTTATTGTTTTTCTAATTGAGAACAAGTGAAATTTTTTTCATAAACCTCACAATTTCAAATATTCCATCTTTAAAATTCTTACATTGAGACATTTTTTTTCCTATGATCCCCTAGTTCACCTCTACTCAGTGCGGGAAGCTAGTGAGAGTTGCTATTTGCCACTTTACATGTATAATGTACAATTTGCGACATAAGATATTAAAGTAAATAAGAGGTTGAAATAAAGAGCTCAATCAAGTTTGGTAGAAAAAGTAGTGCTATATTACTTCAGGTCTTATCTATTGTGTTTCAAAGTTTTGAAGTTCCCCACTGCTTCTAGTCTAAAACTCCAGTTTCTTAGCATAAATAATTTAGATAGCTGTAGTCATCAGTGGCAGGTAATAGGGGAACACTGTAGACAGAACATGAAATACAAAATTTTGGAAATGGAATAGTCTTCTATAGTGTTGAATTATATAGAGTGATTATATTAGGGTGAAATTGGGAATTTGAAAATTTAACTGAAGCTGAAAGGAAAATCTGAATCATATGCCTACATCTGTTTCTAAGACAGTGAGAAATTAGTTTGAGGAGATAGTAGCATAATATTGAGGACTAGAGATAATTTTCAAAAGTTTGTAGTTATCATTACTGTGAAAATTAGCCAACAAGGCCCTGGCCAGGTGACTTTGCTGGTTGTGTTACCAGACAGCCACCTGAATCAGGGGACTATGGGCTCTCCCCGCCTCAGCTCTTGCTAATCTTGTGAGAAGGAATACAGACAATGGCAGACAGCAGAAGGAATACAGACAAGTGGCAGAAACAAAGCAAGCCAATTTATTAAGAATACACTTGATGCCCTAGCCAACTTGACTCAGTGGATAGAGCGTTGGCCTGCGGACTGAAGGGTCGCGGGTTTGATTCTGGTCAGGGTCATATGCCTGGGTTGCAGGCTCCATCTCAGGTAGGGAGCATGCAGGAGGCAGCCAATCAATGATTCTCATCATTGATGTTTCTGTCTCCTTGTCTCCCTTCCTCTCTGAAATCAATAAAAATATATTAAAAAAAAAAAAAAAAAAGAATACACTTGGCATAAAGCACAAGTGGGCAACTCAGCTAGTCTGAGCGTACTGCCCTGTGGAGGTTCAGAGGGTTTTATAATCTTGGAATGTTTGTTTGTACATACATCTGGTCATCTTGTTGGGCAAGTCCTAAAGCGGCTGATTTCTTTTTTAATAGGTGAAATAAACTGCCCCCTTTTTTCCCCTTCCCCTCCTCCTGCCCTAGCAGCTATCTTTCCTGCATAACATCCCAACCGGTATCTGTCCTTGCATTTAGCTGGCACAAATTGCATTAGTTTGTTTTTCGTTCTCTATTTTCCCAGGCTAGGATGATTTGAGCTGTGTGTTCTCTGGTTAGGGTGGTGAGGTAGAAATCATTTACTCTCAGTATCTTTGGTTGGGGAAGATAAGGTCTTGCAATTCACAAGCTGAATACATGCTGCCAAACTGTTTCACCTTGTTTAATTTTCTTGTCTCAGTTTCCCCATTCCATTTGCCCAGGAATTTTCCTAGCTTCTTACTATCCTGCAATAGTTGGAGCATCATCCTGTATACCAAAAGGTTTCAGGTTTGATTTCGGGCCAGGGTACATATCTAGGTTTGGGGTTCCATCTGTTGTTGGGGTGCATACCGGAGGGGCAACATCTCTCTCTCTCTCTCTCTCTCTCTCTCTCTCTCCTCTCTCCCCCTCCCTCCCTCCCTCTCTCCCTTCCTCCTTCTCTAAAATCAATAAAAACATATTCTTTAGTGAGGATTAAAAAAAAAAGATTAAAAAAAAAAAAAGAGCCTTCCATTTTATGAAAAGTTTAAGGACAAACACTGTATCATCCAATGTAAAGAATGGTCGAGGTGGCCCTGACCTGATAGCTCAGTTGGTTAGTGTCATTCTGCTACACCAAGGTTACAGGTTCAATTCTGGTCTGGGCACATACAAGAATCAACCAATTAATGCATAAATAAATGGAACAACAAATCAGTGTTTTTCTCTCTTCCCTTTCCCTTCTCTCCCTAAAAAACCTATAATAATATGCCGAAATCGGTTTGGCTCAGTGGATAGAGCATCGGCCTGTGGACTCAAGGGTCCTGGGTTCGATTCCGGTCGAGGGCATGTACCTTGGTTGCGGGCACATCCCCAGTAGGGGGGTGTGCAGGAGGCGGCTGATCGATGTTTCTAACTCTATCCCTCTCTCTTCCTCTCTGTAAAAAATCAATAAAAAAAAAAATTAAAAAAAATAAAAAACCTATAATAATAAAAGGGTAATATGCTAATTAGACAGGAAGGCCTTCCGGAGGTCCTTCCTTGCAACAGAGCTGCAGTGGATGGGGGGCTGCCCCCACCCCCACCCCAACCCCTCCCCCTCATTGGCAGGTGGGGCCAGGGCCAAGGCCCTTACATGAATTTCCTGCATCCAGCCTCTAGTAAATAAATAAATAAATAAATAAATAAATAAATAATAGTCGAGGTGTCTTGGAATACCCAGGGGATCAGCTGACATTGTAGTGTAAGAACTAGCAGCATCAACCAGTCTAAATAAATAAATAAATAAATAAAGTACAAAATAAATAAATAAATAAATGAATAAATAAATAGAGCTACTTTAAAATGGAGCTGGAGCTGCCATGCCAGAGGAACTGCCTTGCATTTCTTATGCCTCAAACCTTGGAAAGTTAAAACAGAGCAAAATAACTTTTGAACTGGGCCTAAAGCAACACTATGTTCCAAAAAAATGTTTGCAAAGATAACAAGAAAGCAAATCTTATGACTACTGAACTGATGACTATAGTACTAAAACTTAAAAACATTCTTTAGAATTAACATCACTATATTAACTTATCTGCATCAATAAAAATGCCTTCCTTCTAGTAATACAATTGTTCCCCTTTCCCTTCTCATAAACACCCCTTACCTTTGTCCCCCTAACATAACATCCTGCACGAATCAGTGGGTCCTGAATAGCTATTCTTTGATCTCAAATGAATGCATGTTGTGCTGTCTTTGGAAGGCTTTTGTATTTTTATGTTAGAGATCTATGAGAGCCTGTGAGACATAGGCCATATTTGGAGGGCTGAGAACATGAAAAATACAGACGTTAAGAAGCAACAGTGTGACAAGTGTTCATTATTCCCACCTTTATTCCACAATTTAGAAAGAACAGGCCTGTGAAGAAATTTACTTGATTTAGTAGAAGAATACTAGAATGAGAAATAAATTTGTTATATTTTGGCCTCTTTTCTTACATGTTTTGGTGAGAAGAAATATTTCATTCCAGGAAAGACATTTTCTTTGCTATTCAGTAACAGAATTTAAATCTTTACTATTTTTTCCTTAAAACTAAAAACAAACTCAAAAAGGTTGCCCTGGCTGGGTGGCTCAGTTGGTTTGAGTGTTATCCCTACATCAAAAGGTTGCGGGTATGATTCTTGGTCAGGTTGCATCTGGGAGGCAACTGATTGTTGTATCGATGATCGATGTTTTCTTTCTCTCCCTTCTTTCTTCTAAAAAAAAAAAAAATCAATAAGAACATATTCTCAGGTGAGGATTGAAAAGAAAAGGCAACGACTTTCTTAGACTCTATAATCTCAACATTCAAATACCAGTATAAACTCCTTTGGATTTTTATCCTTAATTTGCTGCTATTACAGACAATATTTCCTGTGGTTTTCTCAGAAAGTTAAGTGCTGTTTTCAGAAATTTGGAGAAGTGTTCTTTTATTTAGAGAACCTAAGACAAACCTGAAAAGCTTCTTTAAACTATGGATTTCTGATGTATGGCCCTGGAATCTGTACTTCTCACATACTGGAGAGGATTCTGATGCTTTTACTAGGTCACACTTTGAGAAGCACTGGCCCAGAGGAATGGATTCCTTACAACTGAATTATGCATATGTGTTGGTCCTCTTTTCTATGACTACACACATATTAGAATGGCCAAAATCCAGAACATTGACAACACCAAATTCTATCAGGGATGTGGAGCAACGGGAATCCTCATTCATTACTGGTGGGGATACAAAATGGTGCAGCCACTTGGGAAGATAGTTTGGCACTTTATCAAACACTAAACACACTCTTACGATGTTCTCCATCAATCTTGCTGGTAGGTATTTTACTCAAACAAGTTGAAAACTTGGGTCCACCCAAAAATCTGTACACAGATGTTTATAGCAGCTTCATTTATAATTGCCAAACTTGGAAACAACCAAGATCCCCTCCAGTAGGTGAATGGTTACATAAATTGTGGTCATCCAGACAATGAAAAAAAAAAAAAAAAAGAACACTAAAAAGAGATGAGCCCTGGCCAGTGTGGCTCAGTGTCTTGCACTGAAGGGTTGCAGGTTTGATCCCTGGTCCTGGTCAGGGCACACGTGGGAGGCAATCAAACCATCTGTCTCTCTCACATAGATAGTTCTCTCTCTTTGTTACTCTTCTTTTTTTCTCTAAAATAAAATATTTTTTAAAAAGGGGTGAACCAATACTTTTCAAATGACTAGTGCATGATGTTACAAAATCATACATGGGTAAAAGAATTCAAAGTGAATGACCAATGGATTTTAATGTAACAGAATGAAAAGTTCATTGGTATGGTTTCAAAATCCACATTGCAACTAGTCTTGTTTTTTGTTTTTTTTTTTAAATATCAATTTTTATTGTTTTTTTTTTTTTTTTTTTTTTACTGGGAGGAAGGGAGAGGGACAGAGAGTCAGAAACATCAATGAAAGAGAAACACCAATCAACTGCCTCCTGCACACCCCCCACCGGGGATGTGCCCACAACCAAGGTACATGCCCTTGACCGGAACCGAACCTGGGACCCTTCAGTCCCCAGGTCAACGCCCTATCCACTGAGCCAAACTGGTTAGGGCGGGAACTAGTCTTGTTTTTTTTAAAAATATATTTTTATTGATTTCAGAGAGGAAGGGAGAGGGAGAGAGAGATAGAAACATCAATGATGAGACTCATTGATTGGCTGCCTCCTGCACGCTCCACACTGGGGATCAAGCCCACAACCTGGGCATGTGCCCTCTGCTGGAATCAAACCAGGAACCCTTCATTCAGTCCACAGGCCAATGCTCTATCCACTGAGCCAAATCAGCTAGGGTGCAACTAATCTTTTTTTTTTTTTTAATATATTTTATTGATTTTTCACAGAGAGGAAGAGGCATAGAGAGTTAGAAACATCGATCAGCTGCCTCCTGCACACCCCCCACCGGGGATGTGCCCACAACCAAGGTACATGCCCTTGTCCGGAATCGAACCCGGGACCTCTCAATCCGCAGGCCGACGCTCTATCCACTGAGCCAAACCGGTTTCGGCAGCAACTAATCTTTAAGAAACTACAACTTGTTGAGTTTTGGTGACCAACCAAGAAGACTGTCCACAATTATCTGAAAAGGTTAGAATAATCCTCCCTTTTCCAACTACATATGTATATGAGGCTGCATTTTTAAATCACATTTGCGGAAATGTGAGGCAGTGCTAGCCTTCTCACTAAATTATGTTTTGATATAGTTCGCTTTCATAGAAAATATGTGACTTATGTAAACACGTAATGAGTTTATTATTGCAACTTTAAATAAATTATTAAGTACATTTAAAAGAGGGGGGCGGGGCTGGCCAGGTACCTCAGTAAGTTAGAACATCATCCTAATACACCAAGGTTGTGGGTTCAATTTCTAGTCAGGGCACATACAAGAATCAACCAATTAATGCATCAATAATTGGAACAACAAATCAATCTCTCTCTCCCCACTTTCTTTATTTAAAAATCAGTAAAATTATTATTATTTTTTAAAATGAGCTATTCAGCCCAGCCTGCATTGCTATTCAGCCCAGGCTGAGCATTGACCTATGAACCAGGAGGTTATGTTTCAATTCCTGGTCAGGGGCACATGCCTGGGTTGTGGGCTCCATCCCCAGTGTGGATCCTGTAGGAGGCAGCTCATCAATGATTTTCTCATCATTGATGTTTCTATCTCTCCCTTTCCCTTCCTCTCTGAAATCAATAAAAATGTATTTTAAAAAAGAAGGTAGGAGGGAAATGATCAATAATAATAATTTTATGGTGCCAGAATATTTTCCAAAGACTAATAAACTCATTTAACATGCACAATAAGTTTACAAAGTAGGTATTATTCCCATATTATACATGATGAAACTCAGGCACAGATCTACCATGTCAAATGCTGTTGAATGATCTGAGGTTTGACTGTTGTATCTGGTAAAGTGGAGGCTGTTGCCCGCTGTAATGAGAGAGGTTTCAAAGGAATGGAATGTGGGGATGGATATCTAATTAGTGGGGCTTAAGGAGAAATCAGGAGATGAGCAATTGGAGACACAAAATACTGATGACCCTTTCTTCTGTAAAGAAATAGTAGCTAAGTACATATGGTCTAGGAAGGTTTTTTTCCCCATTATTTTTAAGATAAAAGTTTTATCAGCAGTTTGTTTTGCAGATGGGAGGAGTTCAGTATTGATCAAGTAACTGATCACTTGGAAAGGTGATAGATAAAAGCAAAGTACTTGGAAAGAGGATGCTATCCAGTGGGTTGGCATTAGAGAAGATCAGTGGCAATTAACTCAATATAACAGGAGGGCAGGCAATATATAAGGCTACATATGGAGTTGAGTTAGTAGATTTGGTGTTGATAGAAGGAGGCAATTTTATTTTGTCTTTTTTTTTTTTTATGAGTGAGGTGGGAGGAATGTTGGTTTGAGGAGAAAGAAAATGTGTGAAATTGTTAAATAGGAAATTAGGTGAGAGAAATAACTAGGGGCCTAGTTATTTGTGGTTATAAATTTAGAGGGGCCAGAAAGAAGGGGGTAAAGGAGAGTGGGAGAGATGGAGTTTATGCTGTCATGTGCTTTTTGGAGCTGGGATTTTTGTTGAAGGAGAGAGGGGACATGTCCTAATTGCAAGGTATAAGCAACCAAGAATCCCTGCTATTGTAGGGGTTTGGGCAACTGCATTTGTGGGACCTACAAGGAACCCTGGAATGGCAAATGGTACTGCTGTGCACAGGCCCGTGCTAGCTCAGGGGCGTTAGTGCCAAGACTTCTATTTTTTATCGTGTAGTATGTTCTATGACATGAATGTACCACTGTTTAGCCATTCACCAGTTGGACATTTGGGTTGTTTCCAGTTTTTTGCTGATTGTAACAAAAGTCCCTATAAACATTTGCATATCGATTTTTTTTGTGTGTGAATACAGGTGTTTATTTTACTTGGCTAAATAGGAGTTGGGTTGCTGTTCTAAAGTCAAAACTATCTGTTTTGCAGAGTGACTATGAATTGATTTATTCACATTCATTGAAGACTTACCATTTTGCCAAGAGCAATACTGGGCAGAACTGGCTAGTTTGTTAGACACTGTATGGCTCTCGGATCTTAAAATATTTGCAGAAGGTCTTTTACAGAAAACATTTGTGGACCCTTGTCAAAGTAAGTTGGTAGTTCTGGATCTGGCTGTACTGCTTTCACAGGCACACTTAGTTTATAGAATTGTAGTGTCTCATTAGAAAATATAACAAAAACCTTGTTCTTGAAATAGACAGAAATGTATTTTCACCTGTTTCAATTACTGGAAAATATCCCATTATTCAAAGCTGTGTATAAAATGGGCAGGTTTTCGCTGAAACCGGTTTGGCTTGGTGGATAGAGCGTTGGTCTGTGGACTGAAGGGTCCCAGGTTCAATTCCGGTCAAGGGCATTGTTAACGAAAAAAACCATTGAAACCTGTAAAGAATTTTAGTGAGTTTATTTGAGCCAAACTGTCGACATATGCCGGGAAGCAGAACCTCAATGAATTGAGATAATGCTCCAAGGAATGGCGGGTTACATCTGTATTTATACATTGCCATCAAAGGAGGGACATAGGTCGGCTACATGAAATTCATTGGTGATGGATTAAGGAGGTGGGATAAAGTCAAACGGTGGGAAACCCCTGGGATTGGATAAAGAGTAAAATGATGGACACATACTTAGGTGGGTACAGGAACAATTAACATGATAATGAAGGAATTTGAAGTATCTGTCCTGGCGCCCACCACATTTGGTTGTGCCCCAGGGGCTCCAGCAAAAGAAGGAAGTTACAAGTTACCCAGACATCTCACAGATATGTTATCTTAGAGGCAAAAAGGCAAATGGGCTCAGTAAGGAAGATCTAAGTTGATCTTTGTCAGGGAAGATATAGGACTAGGACATGACTACCCACTATATACCTGTTTGTAGTTAAATATTTAATTTTCAGACCATCTTTTGTGGTTACTTTAGGTCTCTGAGTTTTCAAGACTGCCACACAGGCCTCCCCTGAGCTTGTCAGGTTAGCGGGTGGCTTCTTTTGTTCACAGCATGTACATTGGTTGCGGGCACATCCCCGGTAGGGGGTGTGCAGGAGGCAGCTGGTCGATGTTTCTCTCTCATCGATGTTTCTAGCTCTCTATCCCTCTCCCTTCCTCTCTGTAAAAAATCAATAAAATATATTAAAAAAATGGGCAGGTTTTTATTTTCCCATTGTCACTGAAAATTGGGCTGGATATTTATAAGAATATCATCTTTTCACACACTGCTGCACACATCGCACAATTTTGTCAATGTAAGAAACATTTAAACCTATAGAGAATTTTTGTGAGTTTATTTGAGCCAAACTGTCAATAACTGCCGGGCAGCAAAACCTCAACAGATTGAGATAATGCTCTGGAGCAGCGGTCGCCAACCTTTCGGACCTCACAGACCACCGGTTGGTGACCGCTCCTCTGGAGAATGGCAGTTTTGTATCTTATTTTATACATTACAATCAAAAGAGGAGACCTATGTGGGTTACATGAAATGCATTGGTGATAAAGAGGTGGGAAAAAGCAAAATAGGGCAACTTCTGGGATTGGATCAAAAGTAAAATGAAGACACATACTTCTTTTACATAGGTGGGTATGGGATAGTTAACAGTCAACAATTAACTCAATGACAATGAGAGGATTTGTGACTTTCGCAAAGTGGTGCCTGTGCTTTGAGGGGTCAGAACAAGGATAATTACTTTGACATTCCAAAGATGCAAAAAGACAACGGACAGGCTCAGTTAGGTAAGGACTGAGCTTGGTCAGGGAGATGCCAGCCTAGGACATGACTACCTACCATAAACTGCTTTTAGTTAAAATTTTTTAATTTTAGGTCATCTTTTGTTGTTATTTTTGATCTCTGAGTTTGTAAGGCCGCCACGCAAACCTCCCCTGAACTTGTCAGGTTTAATATGTGGCCCCTTTTAGTCCACAGTGTTTACCATCGACATGTACAACCAAGAATCCCCGTTATTTTATTTTTTTATTATTATTTTTTAAAATATATTTTATTGATTTTCCACAGAGAGGAAGAGAGAGGGATAGAGAGCCAGAAACATCGATGAGAGAGAAACATCGATCAGCCGCCTCCTGCACACCCCCCACTGGGGATGTGCCAGCAACCAAGGTACATGCCCCTGACCGGAATCAAACCTGGGACCCCTGAGTCCGCAGGCCGACGCTCTATCCACTGAGCCAAACCGGCATTGGCAATCCCCGTTATTTTAGACGTTTGGGCACCTGCATTTGTCAGACCTACAAGGAACCCTGGAATCGAACACCGGTAACGCCGTGTGCAGGCCTCTGCTAGCCCAGGTGCATTGGTGCCAAGACTGCGCAGGCGCCGTGCCCCCGTGCCGGTGATTACGTAGGGGCGGGGCCTGTGGTCGGCGTCACTTCCAACTGCGGCTGGAGGCAGCGCCATTTTGAACGTGCAGCGGCTGCAGGCATTAGGTGGGCTGGCGAGGCTTGCCGGTTGCCGGCGCGGCGACCTCCTCGTCCCCTCTGGCTTTCTCCTGCGCCGTGCCGTCTCCGCAGCGAGGCGCGGAGCCACAGACACCTCTCTAAGGTTGCTTCCCGGCTCCAGGTGAAGCCCTCCGAGGATGTTAAGGGGAAATCTGAAGCAAGTTCGCATTGAGAAGAACCCGGCTCGCCTGCGTGCTCTCGAATCGGCGGCGGGCGAGAGCGAGCCTGCGGCCGCCATGGCCCTCTCACTGGCGGGGGAGCCGGCGGCCCCCGCTCCCGTTCCCGCGGAGGAGCGCCCGGAGGAGGAGGCGGGCTTCACCATTGACATCAAGAGCTTCCTCAAGCCGGGCGAGAAGACGTACACGCAGCGCTGCCGCCTCTTCGTGGGCAACCTGCCCACGGACATCACGGAGGAGGACTTCAAGCGGCTCTTCGAGCGCTACGGCGAGCCCAGCGAGGTCTTCATCAACCGCGACCGCGGTTTCGGCTTCATCCGCCTGGTGAGTGTGGGGCCGGGGTCGCCCGCGGTTGGAGCCGCCGGCCTCGCTGACGGTTAGCCGAGCCCGGCTGGGCGCTGGTCACCGGGGCCGGGAGCAGTGGGGTGGGAACGCGGAGTCCAGGCAGAATAGGGTTGGAAGGAGAACGAACGGGATAGGAATTGGGAACGGGAGCCGTTTCTTACCGGAAGTCTCATTGTGCCCGAAGGCCCTCCCAGCGAAATTGCTTCCTACACGTTCACCCCCATCGCCCCGGCTTCCCGCCGACCTGCGAGCCCTTAGCGGCGAGCCGCGGGCTCCCCACGCCGCCGCCTCCCCGTCAGCGTGGCCCGCGTTCGCCCTGCGCTCCGCCGTGTGGGATCGGCGCTGAATTACTGTATCGAATAAATGCGTCTCCCCTCCAACACGGGAGGGTTCCGTGCTTTGGAGTCCTATTGTTTTACTTACACATTTTAATACTAGAATACCATATATCTTTACTACTTTTAAGGCTAACCCTTAGGGATTTATCCAGTAGCCTGCACAATTTGTGCCTCCCTTGTATTTTTAAAAAAATATATGTTTTTTGATTTCAGAGAGGAAGGGAGAGGGAGAGATAGAAACATCAATGATGAGAGAGAATCATTGGTTGGCAGCCTCCTGCACAACCCCCACTGGGGATGGAGCCCACAACCCCAGGCTTGTGCCCCGGAGTAATTGAGCCCAGGAGCCTTGAGTCTACAGGCCAAAGCTCTATCCACTGACCAAACTGGCTAGGGCTCCCTTGTATTTTTTAAAAGAATCCAATGATTGGTGAGGATTTACACTTAACAGGACACAATATCAGCTATTTGGTTTTCCTATGTGCTTTCTAGTGAATTCCATGAGTGTCAGTCAACAAAATATCTTTCTTGGATGGAGGCTTTTTTACACAAAGTAATGTTTGCACAAAGAAGTGTGTTGTCTACTTTGACTCTCAAATTATTTTTTAATATTTATTTATTTTTTATTGTTTAAAGTATTACATACAGTAGTACATATATCTCCTTTTTCCCCCCCCATTGACCTTCCCCCCAGCCTCTCCTACCCCCTGTGGCATGCCCTCATCCCACCCCGCAGTGTCTTGTGTCCATTGGTTGTGCTTATATGCATGCATACAAGTCCTTCGGTTGATCTCTTTCCCCCCTTTGACTCTCAAATTTTATGTTCATGGCAATTTGTGGAAGCTTTGTTTTGGAACTTTAGCTGTTAATATTGGGTTTTGTCAGTGAGTGGTCAAGGCAGAATTTTAATATGCACAGAAAATTGATTGTAATTAAATGACAGTACCTTTTAGGGAGAACATTTGAACATCTAAATGGCCTCAAGAGAAGGGTAAATCTTCATAGGGTATTAATGAGACATGGAAGTTTCCTTAAAATTCAAGTTAAATAATGCATTTTCAACATAAAATCATAAATGCTCTTTATTATATTTTGGATATTCGAGAAACAGCTTGTCACTTGGTAAATTTGTTTTTAATATATCTACTCAAAATTTTCTTAAAGGAAGTTAGGAATACTATAATAAAGTATTATAGACAACTTTTAGTAAACTTTCCAATAGGATGCTGTTTAACATTTTCTTGGTCTGTTCTGAAGCTGACATTCTGGAGGAATGGTAGGGCTGCATTTCCCTCTCTTTTGGAAGCCTTATGCTTACAAATAAGCCAATTTATCTACATGGGAAAATATTTTCCCTTCCTATCTTTAAAGCTAATAATCTTTCCTTCTTTAGTGTGTTAGTGCTGTGCAATAGAACTTTCTGCAATGATGGAAATGCCATGTTTCTGTGCTGTCTAACAGTGGCCACTCTCTGTGATTGTTGAGTAATTAAAATGTGGCTATTGTGGCTGAGGAATTGAATTTTACATTTTATTTATTCTTGAATAGTGGCTACTACATTGGACAGCACAGCTCATTGCTTTTCTTTCCTTAAAAAAAGTCTAGGAGATTATGAAATGGGGAACTAGGAGAGACTGCTATTACCTTGTTCCTTTGGGATGTGCCCCTCCAAGCCTGTCACCTTAAATTTTTGTGTAAGAATGTTAAAAATTTGTCAGTTGGAAATTAGAATTTGGTTTACAAAATTTGACTTCATGGATAACTTTACTATTTAATCTGAGCTCTGTGATTAATAGGGAAGTTTTAAAGCTTGAAATATTTCTGAGCTATTATGTATTTATTTCTACTTAGGAAAATCATAGAATGTATGTCTGATTTGAATGTAAGTAATGGTATAGTGGCTATAGTGTGGATGTAGGGATGGTGTAGTGGCTCTAAAATACTGCTGGTTTTATCTGGTTTGTGTTTTTACAAATACTGTTGTGGGTTTTTTTGTTTTTTTTTTGTAAATATGTTTTTATTGACTTTTTTTTTTTTTTTTTAAAGAGAGGAAGGGAGAGAGAGATTGAAACATCTTAAAGAGAAACCTAGATCAGCTGTTTCCTGCACACTCCCAACTGGGGATTGAGCCCCCAGCCTTGGCATGTGCCCTGACCTGGAATCCAACAGTAACCTCCTGGTTCATAAGTCGATGCTCACTGAGCGCTGGCTGGCCTATGTTTGTTAATCTTTATCCGAGAATATTTTTTCCACTGACCCCCTCCCTCCCAACCCCCCAAGGTGGAAGGAAAGTGGTGGCAGAGAGAGAAAGAGAGAAACATGGATGTGAGACACATCCATTGGTTGCCTCTTGCACACGATCAAACTGGGGCCTCGGATTAAACCCCACCCTTTTGGCTTGAGGATGTTCACTAACCACTGAACTACACATGCCCGGGCAGCAATTAATTTTTAAAATGCAAATACATTTTCTTAGACTGGAAGTTGTAGTTTTGCAGTTAATTGATGAGATCAGACATTTTTTAAAAAGGAATCTCTTTAAAAAGTTAATTTTAGAGCGAGAAAGAGAGAAACAGTGATGTGAGAGAGAAACATCTGCTGCTCTCCTGTACTTGCCCCGACGAAGGATTGAATCCTAATCTGCCACCCTTTGGTATACTAGCTGATGCTCCAACCAGGCCACACCGCCCAGGGTGAGAGAACATTTTTGAGATGGTATAGCATCAGCATTACTAGTATATAATGGTAGGGAAAAGAATTAAAAAAAAATTTTATTCCTTGATTTGAGAGAGATAAACATCGGTTTGATGTTCTGCTTACTTATGCATTCATTGGTTGCTTCTTGGGTGTGCCCTGACCAGAGAGCCACTTATCAGGACGATGCTCTAACCGAGTGAGCTACCTGGCTAGGGCAGGGGAAAGAAATTTTTTTTTTTAATTGCAGTTTTAATTTTAATGTTTTTTTAAATACATTTTTATTGATTTCAGAGAGGAAGGGAGGAGAGAGAGATACAAACATCAGTGATGAGAGAAACATTGATTGGCTGTCTCCTGCATGCCCCACACTGGTTGATGACCCTGACAGGGAAATCTGTGACCTCCTGGTTCATAGGTTGATGTTCAACCACTGATCTACCGTGGCTGGGCAAAGAGAAGGAATTTAAGTCGCACTTCCTTGTAAGATCCTAGTCCATAGTGTGAGCCCCTGGTACATTAGAGATGAAATAGACTGTATTTTGGATACATTTTGTGGAATTTTGGACCCAAAAGCTTAGGTTTTTACTGGTTACTGCAAATTTAGATTGGATAAATTAACTCAAAAGTTGTAGTGCATTTTAAAGCTAGTTTAATGTAGTTAAAGTTCTTTATTTCACCTGAACTCGGTATTGGCTTCTTTTTTTTTTTTTAATCCCAGCCCCTACTTTTAGCTTTAGTAAACCAGATTTCTGAAGCAATATTTCACAAAAGTGGGGTCCATGTCCAACAACTTCCATTCTCTCCGTACATCAATGTTTCTCTCTCTCTCATCCTTCCTCCTCCTCAGTATAAGACGAAGGCCACTTATTTTCCCCTACCACTCATGCTTGCAATGCTGATCTTATACCATCTCAAAAATTATCTCACCTCAACAGTCAGTTAACTGGGAATTTGTTAGAAATAGAAATGCAAATTCTAGGGCTCCTAAGTCAGAAATTTTGGGTTTGGGGTCCAACAATCTTGGGTGGTGGTCTTTTTTTTAAACAATATGTTTTTTTTTTGTTTGTTTGTTTGTTTTTGAGAGAGAGAGAAAGGGAGAGGGAGAGAGAGAAACATCCATCAGCTGCCTCCTGCACTGCCCCTACTGGGGATTGAACCCAGGCATATGCCCTGACCAGGAATTGAACCAGGGAATGGGACTATACCCAACTAACTGAGCCACACCAGCCCAGGGCATCTTTTTTTTTTTTTTTTTACTTAAAAAAAAAAAAATCCTCACCAGAGGGATATGTTTATTCATTTTAGATGACGGCTGGGAGGTGGGGGAGGCGGGGAGAGGCAGAGAGAAGATTGAGGAAGGAGAAAAGGGGAAGGAACATTGATTGGTTGCTTCTTGTACACACCTCAACCGAGACAGAATTAGGAACCTAGGTATGTGCCCTGAATGGGAATCGAATCTGCAAACTTTTGGTGTATGGGATGACACTCTAACCAACTGAGCAACACCAGCCAGGGCTTGGGTGTTATTCTGATGCTAAAGTTTGAGAACCATTGTTCTAATTAAATAATTAGAAATTAACTGTATTTACTTATATTTAATTATGGAGGACTAAACCCTCTTTCCTCATGCTTTTTATTTTTTAAATATATTTTATTGATTCTTCACAGAGAGGAAGTGAGAGGGATAGAGAGAGAGCCAGAAACATGGATGAGAGAGAAACATCAATCAGCCGCCTCCCGCACACCCCCCACTGGGGACGCGCCCGCAACCAAGGCACATGCCCCCGACCGGAATCGAACCTGGGACCCTTCAGTCCGCAGGCCGACGCTCTATCCACTGAGCCAAACCGGCCTCGGCTCCTCATGCTTTTTATTTTATTTTTAAAATATATCTATTGATTTCAGAGAGGAAGGAAGAGGGAAAGAGAGAGAGAGAGAGACATCAATGATGAGAGAAAATCATTGATTCACTACCTTCTACACACCCCACACTGGGAATTGAACTCACAACCAGGGCATATGGCCTGACTAGGAATCAAACTGTGACCTCCTGGTTCATAGGTTGATGCTCTACCACTGAGCCACTGAAGCTGGGCTAATGTATGCTTCTTATAGAATGTTCAAATATTAATTAGACAATGCAAAAGGTACTTAGTGGGCCTGTTCAGCGTAATTTCAAGTCATCTTTTATTTCAGGGAAGTTCTCTTAATTATAATTTTACACTAGTGAAAGATCTTCCCCTAGTACACTTACTAAACATGATCACTTAACTTTTGTATATTTTTCCATAAAAATCAAACTAGACTATACATTGTATTGTGCTTTGAGTTTTCATTATATCTTTGACATCTTTTTGTGTCATTAGATTATTATTATTTTTTAATCCTCACCTGAGGACATGCTTAGAGAGAGGAGGAGGAAGGATAAGAGAGAGAGAAACATTGATGTAAGAGAGAAACATTGAGCCATTGCCTTTCATACGTGTCCCAAATGGGGATTGAACCTGCAACCCAGGTATGTGCCCTGCTGGGCAATCAACCAGCAACCTTTCAGTGCACTGGACCTGCTTAACCAACTGAGTGACTCAGGCCAGGCTAGATTCTTTTTAATGACAATATTTCACAGTATGAACGTATACTGTAAGTTATTTAATCAACTTTCTATTGACTAGACTTGAAGGCTATTTCCATTTTGCATCAGTGGGTTTCCTTATACTTATTAACTTAGTATTCTTCCAGTGGGGTATTTTAACCACTAATAATGAGAGAAAAGATCATGTGGTTTGGAAACGATTCTCTAGTAATCATTAGATTCTAGTTCAAGCAGTCTCTATTTTAGGTCGTCACTTAGTTTCTTGTTATTTTTATTTTACTTTTTTGTATTCCTTTCAGTTAAGAACCTGTAGTTTTACCTTTTGTGCAGACTGATGTAGGGACACAAGCTGGAAGGTAGGATTTGTATTGGTGGATATTGTGAATTGTGCATAGATTCAAATTAGCATTTGCAGTGTGTGATCTTGGGCAGGTAAATTCAACATCTTTAGACCTGTTTCCATATATGTGAAGTGGGGATAGTAACAGAACCTACTTCATAAGACTTGGCAAGGATAATGTTATAATGAATGGCTGGAATATAATAACTACTTGGTAAAAGTTTCTGATGCTGGAAGTTAAAAGAAATCTCTGGTTTCATTGAAAATATGTATTTTTAATTGATTACTAATACTTCAGTACACATTTAGAGAAGTGGTTCTCAAATAGGGTAGTTTTGTTTTCCAGGGGACATTTGACAGTGTCTGGAGACATTCTTGTTTGTCAAAACTGCGGGTTGGTTCTACTGACATAAACATCCTACAATGCAGTGGACAGCGACCCGCCCCCCAAGAAAGATCTTGCCCATGTCAATGGTGCTGACGTTAAAAAACTCTGAAGTAGTCTAGCTGGTTTGGCTCAGTGGATAGAGCATCGGCCTGTGGACTGGAGGGTCCCAGGTTCGATTCCGGTCAAGGGCATGTACCTTGGTTGCGGGCACATCCCCAGTGGGGAGGTGTGCAGGAGGCAGCTGATCGATGTTTGTAACTCTCTGTCCCTCTCCCTTCCTCTCTGTAAAAAATCAATAAAATATATTAAAAAACAAACAAACAACAAAACTCTGAAGTAGCTCTGGCCAGTGTGGGTCAGTGGATAGAGTGTTCGTGGGCTGTGGACTGAAGGGTCCCAGGTTCAATTCCAATCAAGGGCACGCACCTGGGTTGCAGGCTCAATCCCTGGCTCTGGTCAGGGTGTGTGCGGGAGTCAACCAATGGATGTGTCTTTCTCACATCAATGTTTCTCTCTGTCTCTTCCCTCTCCCTCCCACTCTCCTTAGAAAATCAATGAAAAAATATCATTGGGTGAGTATAATTAGTAACAATAACAAAAAAGTTATTATTTTGAGGCAGGAAGTAAAGAAATCATTGGTTTCATTTCAGATCTATATTTTTAATTGGTTACAAATATTTCAACACACATTTAGAGCAGTGGTTCTCAATGGGGTAGTTTTGCTTCCCAAAAGCCATTTGACAGTGTCTAGAAGCATTTTGTTTGTTAAAACTGCACGTTGGTTCTACTGACTTAAACATCCTATAATGCATGGGACAGCCCCTACCCCCAGCAAGAATTATATTTCCCATAATGTCAGTGGTCTGAGGTTAAAAAACCCTGATGTAACCCTCGCCAGTGTGGTTCAGTTGGTTGAGCATTGTCCCATGCACCAAGAGGTAGCTGGTTCTATTCCTGGTCAAGGCACGTGCATGGGTTGCAGGCTTGATCCCCAGTAGTGGGTGTACAGGAAGCAGCCTGTCATTTCTCTCTCTCTCTCTTCCCCCCTCTCTCTAAAATCAATAAAAATATACTTAAAACAAAACACACAAATAAACCCTGATGTGGAGCTATTTAAAATCATGAACAACATAAACTTTAAAAAAGAGTGATGGAATTGGAAATTCTGACTGCATAAACATTTTCCTTGGGCCAAGAAGTATAAAAAATTGAACTCATTGCCAACAGTGAAGAATTACTTGATTTAATAAGAATAGAGATTCCTCGCTTCCCTTAAAAAAGAAAAACACCCACGCTAAGCCATGGCTGGTGGTCTCAGTGGTTAGAGCTTTGGCTTGAACACTGAAGGGTCTTGGGATCAGTTATTAGTCAAGTGCATGAACCTGGGTTGCAGATTCGATCCCCAGCTCTAGTCAGGGTGCTTGCGAGAGGCGCCCAATTGATGTGTCTCTCTCACATCCATGTTTCTCCCTCCATGTCTAAAAATCAATGGGAAAAATATTTTCAGGGAATGATTAACAACAACAAAAGAAAGATGATGTGAAATTTATCTGACTGGATCTGAAGAGGTGATTCTCTCTAGAAACAAAACTCTTTAATTTTACAAAGGCCTCACCATGTTCTCTTAGCCTCCTGCCCCCAAACATCTATATATATAAAAGCCAAGCGACCGGAACGGCGGAACAAGAACGACTGGTCGCTATGACATGCACTGCGGCGGCCAACCAAGCTTGATGGGGGCCCTGATCAGCCCCCCCAACTGCCCACTGCCCCTCTACCCTGGCTGGCCCATCCCCAATCAGCCCCCTCTACCCCGATTGGGGGCAGGGCTAGCTGGCCAACCTTCCGCGTCCCCTCCCCGCCACTGCTTGGCCCTGATCAGCCCCCATTGGGGTACTGGCCAGCTGGACCCCACCCTTGCATGCATTCATGCACCAGGCCTCTAGTCCTATATAATAAAGAGGTAATATGCAAATCAACCCTCAGGCCCTCACAAGATGGCTGCCTACGACCAGGCCGGCAGGGGGGGTTAGTGAGGGACGACCAAACGACTGAACAGCAGGCTGTGTGGGGTGACCAGGCCGGCAGGGGCGTTAGTGGGCCTAAACTGGCAGTTGGACATCCCCCGAGGGGTCCCGGGTTGGAGAGGGTGCAGGGCCTCTAGTTTTATTATAAAATATTTGAGACAGAAATGAATATGCATACACCCATCACCTAGATTCCACAGTTAAATGATTTGGTATATGTTATTTTATGTTAAATATTTTTACTGATTCATAGATAGGGAGGGGAAGAGAGAGAATCATCTACAGGATAGACACATCAATCTGCTGCCTCTTGCATGCCCTTTACTGGGGATTGAGCCCTTAACCTGGGCATGTGCCCTGTCTGGGAATCGAACCTGGGACCTCTTGGTCCATGGGACGATGCTCCAAATCAACTGAGCCACACTAGTTGGGCTGTATATGTTATTTCACATACCTGGTTCATGTCTCTTTATTCATTAGTCCATGACTCTGAAATGCTAAAGTCCAGTATTTTTAAAAAAAATACATCTTTATTGATTTCAGAGAGGAAGAGGGAGAGAGAGATAGAAACATCAATGATGAGAGAGTGTCATTGATCGGCTGCCTCCTGCATGCCTCACATTGGGGATCTAGCTGCAACCTGTACATGTGCCCTGACCACATATGCCCTGACCGGGAATTGAACTAGTTCATAGGTAGACACTCAACCACTGAACCGCTGTGGCTGGCCAGTATTATTTTTTAAGGTATTTGAAATCTACATATAGTAAAATGCACAACTTGTAAGTGTATGATTTGGTGTTTTTTTTTTTTAACTCTTTGCACTCGCTTGCTTTTTTCTCGATTCCTTTATTCTACTTGGGATTTAATTTTTTAAATACCCCAGATTTTACAAAGCATGGCAGTAGAATAAAAAACTGGAGTTTCTTTTCATACAAACTTATTTATTTGGATTTTTTTTCTTTTTTTTCAAATATATTTTATTGACTTTTTACAGAGAGGAAGAGAGAGGGATAGAGAGCCAGAAACATCGATGAGAGAGAAACATCGACCAGCTGCCTCCTGCACACCCCCCACCGGGGATGTGCCCGCAACCAAGGCACATGCCCTTGACCGGAATTGAACCCGGGACCCTTCAGTCCGCAGGCCGACGCTCAATCCACTGAGCCAAACCGGTTTCGGCTATTTGGATTTTTTTATATTTTAAAATATTGATACATTCAAAGAGTAATTTTAATCTCTATAATTTTTCATGGTGTGATATTTTTTGAAAGACTCACCCACATGAAGACCTGGTTTACATTCACATGTTTCGCAAATATACATCGTCTCTTTTCTTCCTCCTTTGATTTTTCTTTTAGAACAAACAACACAATCCATCTCAACGTTGTTCTAAGTTAGTGGATAATAATCTACCCCTGGAAGTTAGTGTACCATCTCTGAATTCTCCAACAAGATCATGTACTAGTTTCCTAATAAATTTCACATGCGTTATCGGTTTTTCATTTTTTCTTTTTTGGCATTCTTTGTACAATATATAGGAATTTACAACACTGACCTCAAGCCCCCAGAAAAACAATTTACGCCACCATTTTAGAGTCTTCCTCATAAAACAGTATGTGCCTGTGTAGTGATCAGCTATATCAACACCCCCCATAAACTCTGTATAGTTGGTCACGACCTTGGGTTTGAGAACTATTTCCTTCCCACCACCACGCACTCTCCTTTCCACAGACTCAGTCTCTGAAGTGTCCCATGTACTGAGCATTGTGACTATCCTCTTGTCTTTCCAAGCAAGAAGCATTACATTTCCATCCCTGAAAGCCACTATCTCTCCTTTCATTAGCTTTGGATGTTTGATAACAGGAGGATTATCTTTCCTATTGGGCATTATTGTCCCTGTCAAGTGTGTTTTTTCCTTGAACAATTCCTTTGCAAGAGTGACACTAGTGTAATACCTGTCAGTGAAGAAATGATAACCTTGAGAACCAGGTACTGAGTTCTTCAATCTTTCATGAAGCTCTAAAACTATTCTGCTAGTAAAAGGGAGATCAGGTCTCACCAATGTTTCAGATGTTATTCCTCCATAATAAGGGACAAATGAATGTACGTAACCACATTTTGAATCTGAGAGGACATATAAACGAATACCCCATTTTGTTGGCTTTTTAGGATTATATGTGATGAAGTGTATCTTTCCCTTGAAACCAACAACAGCCTCATCAACAGCAATCTCTCTTCCAGGACAGAATCTCTCCCTAAATTTCATTTCAAGGTGTGACAAGAAGCAGTTTACCTTCTCGGTTCTTGTTCTCAAATCTTTACTTGACTTTTGGTCGTTTTTCAAGTGTAACATCCAAAATATTTGCAAGAACCTTTCTCTTTTGAAAACAGATAGAAAAAATGGTATATGAGACTCAAAATCCATGGACCAATAACTCTGCAAGTTGGGGTGAATCAATACACCCATATTTAGTATTATACCAAGAAAAGCCTTCATTTCCTCTATCGTCACATCTTTCCAATTATTCCAAGTGGATCGCTGGGATAGTTCTTTCTGGCTAATTTTATGCCTAGCATACTCATTTGTCTCATCTGTTATATTTTTTATCAACGTCTCAGTAAAAAACAACTGAAAAAAGTCTATTGGTGTGGCACATCCAGAAGGAACTTGAGGTCCAACATGTAACTGACCAGTGGAGAAAGGGATTCTGCTAGGCTCTTTGTCATTCACAGATGTAGATGTCCACTTTCCTTTTTCCTGTTTTCCCCTAGAAACGTAACTTTCACTGGGTCTTGTACCCGATTTCTCAATGATATCACCTGTATCTCCATCACTCTCACTCGAATAAACAATTGTGTGTCTTCGTTTTGCCTTTATGAATTCAATGTCACTGTCACTGTCAGTACTTTCAGCCAGATCTTTGGGCAAAGCAAGGGACTTTTTCCTTTCTGTAGTTCCACTAGGACCAGCGATTTGTTCATCATCTCCACTCGCATCCTCGGAGAACTCACTTTCGTCACTATTACATTTTTCACTTTTTTCTTTGTTTTCGAAGTAAAATTCATCATCGCTGCTTTCTATGTCTTTGGAAAACTTATCCATCCTGAGGAGGGGAAATTCACTCAGAACATGCGACTGCTAGGGGGCAAACCAATCATCCAACTAAACCTTGTGTCATGACAACATCTGTGATATGCTAATAGAAACCTAAACAAACCTAGGAGACGAAAAGATAAGGAAGGTTCTTTACCAAGGGAAGATGATGCAAGCTCAAAAAGGCATGACGCAACGACTCATGCCTTGGACCCTCCTACTCAAGATTGCTGCCTATGCAAAAGATAAGCTAAGGTGGTGGCATCAGTTGAGACTGCATTTACATTTTACTTGTCTTTTCATGCTAATGAAAACAAGAAAAGATTGGAAAAATAGACAAAAATTCCCCCCCACTCCCCCCCCCCCCCCCCCCCCGCGGTGAAACTACGTGTTGAGTGTGGCTCAACATACGAGCTGCTATCGATGCTAACCGTGTTGAGTCACACTCGACATCCGAGTGCAAAACGTTAAATCCTTATCTGAGGATATTTTTCCATTTTTAGAGAGTGGAAGAGAGGGAAAGATAGAAATGTCGATGTGAGAGAAACACATCATTTGGTTGACTCTTGCAATGGAGTTACATACTCTCGACCGGAATTGAACTTGGAACCCTTCAGTCTGCCCTGACGCTCTATCCACTGAGCCAAACGGGCTAGGGTTGATTTGGTGATTTTAGGTAATTACATTCATCTGTTTAATTCAAACTTCTATCAAGATATAGAACATTATCGCCATCCTTGACATTTCCTTGTGTCCCTTCCTATTCGCAATTATACCTGACAGCATTTAAATTCAAGACTCCATTCCTAAAATGTACTTCACAGCTTATCACAGATTATATGATATATTAAACACATAGTAACTATCCCTAGTTAGTTACTCAAATATTTGCTAGTACTACTATTAAGTGTAAAAAACAAAGTGTCCATTTTGAATATCTGTAAAAAGTTTGGATTCATTTGTCTTTGTAATATTAGCTCTGTAGATAGATTTTTGCATAAGTGTAGTACTTGGAAGCTGTTGTTAACATTTTACTGGTTGAATAAAGAGCTCTTGTGACCTTCAGACTTTTTTCATAAGGTAGTATATTTGTATTCTTACAAATGCATATATGAAGCCTCTTTTACATCTCTCTGGAGAGTTCTCACAACACAAAGAAAAAGAACATACTTGCATTAGTAAGTTTACCAGTTTGTTGTTTATTGTTTTGTATGCCTACATTCTATACCTTCTTTTCAAGAAGTATCATCTTTTGTGATTTCTAGTTTATAAGTGCATGTGCACTTTTCTATGAAATGGAGAGAACTCTTATAAACCATGAATGTGTGTGTGTGTGTGTGTGTGTGTGTGTGCTTCTTTTCAATATAATGCTGAGAAATGTGTAGCCCATGAAAGTATTTCTGCAGAAGTGATTAACAATATCTGTTAGTTTTCACAGATAATCTATAATAATAAAAGCTTAATTTGCTAATTAGACCGGACAGCTGAACGACCTTCCGGACGTCATTCTGGATGTCCTTCCGGACGAAGCTGCGGTGGCGAGGGCCGAGGCAGCGGGGGCCAAGGCAGAGGTTGTTAGGGGCTATCAGGCAGGCAGGCGAGCAGTTGGGGGTGATCAGGCAGGCAGGCAGAGGGGTTATGTAGAGTATTTCTTTTAACATATATAGGAGATTTTAAAATATATTGCTTGGAATATTAGTAGTGTGTAATTTTTTATGAGCAGATAACCTTTAAGTGATGGCTTTTAATAGGACATTGGGCTTGGGATTTTCTAGAACATTTAAAATTACTTACTTTATATGTATTTTTATTGATTTCAGAGAGGAAACGAGAGAGAGGGAGATAGTAACATCAATGATGAAAATCATTGATCGACTCCCTCCTGCATGCCCCCTACAGGTGATCGAGCCAGCAACCTGGGCATGTGCCCTGAATGGGAATTGAAATGTGACCTCTTGGTTCTTAGGTCTGACACTCAGTGGTGGGGCTAAAATTAATTAACTTTTAAAATTAACTTTAATTATTTTTGTGCTACCAAAATTGAAAGAGACAGAAACAAAGTGGTTCTATCAGTCATTTCCTAAAGCTACCCAGCGAGTCTCCCTAGAAACCACTATTTTAATTTTTTTGTGTTGATATCATTAAAAAGTGATTTTTTCCTCCTAAAAAGGAATCCAGAACACTGGCTGAAATTGCAAAAGCAGAGCTGGATGGCACCATTTTGAAGAGCAGACCTCTCCGAATTCGTTTTGCTACACATGGAGCAGCCCTGACTGTCAAGAACCTTTCTCCAGTTGTTTCCAATGAGCTTCTAGAGCAAGCATTTTCCCAGTTTGGTCCAGTAGAGAAAGCGGTTGTGGTTGTGGATGATCGCGGTAGAGCTACTGGAAAAGGTTTTGTAGAATTTGCAGCGAAACCTCCTGCACGAAAGGCTCTGGAAAGATGTGGTGATGGGGCATTCTTGCTGACAACGTAAGTTTTAAATATCTTGTTATTTCCTAGGCAGTTATAAATATATGGGTTTCTCTCTGTTTTGGATTTCTGTGTTTCCTTGTAGTTCATACTGTCTTGGCATATGGTCAGTAGGTACTGAGTAAAGACTCAGTGAAGATTAATAAGGAATTTTTGTGTACCTCTAGGAATTGGGGTCATACTTTCATCTAATTTAAGTATATGGATTCGTACTTGAATCTTAAGAACGTTTCAGATTATGATTTTCATTTAACTTTCTGAACATCTATTATATGCAAAGCAAAATTTTATAGAGGAGATAATTTGGGTTAAGTTTCAAACCAATAAAATAGAGTAGATATGGTGATAAAGCAAGTCACATGAATTTTTTGGTTTCCCAGTGCATGTAAAAGTTATGTTTATACTATATTGTAGTCTATTAAGTGTGCAATAGCATTATGTCTAAAGTTCATACTTTAATTTAAAAATACTTTATTGCTTAGAAAAAGCGAATCCTATTGAAAAAATGGCAATGATGGTAGACTGCTGGACACAGGGTTGTTCCCAAACTTCAGTTTATAAAAGCACACAATATCTGTGAAGTGCAATAAAACAAGGTATGTCTATCCTATATAATAAAAGCCTAGGTGGTGTCACACCCTCACGCAAAGCTTTCAGGTCATCACAAGATGGCCACCCCACGTTGTCACAAGATGGCCAACACAAGATGGCTGCCCCCATGTTATCACAAGATGGCCGCCACAAGATGGCCGTCAGGGGAGGGCAGTTGGGGGCCATCAGGCTGACAGGGGAGCAGTTAGGGGGTGATCAGGCTGGCAGGCAGAAGTGGTTAGGGGCAATCAGGCAGGCAGGTGAGTGGTTAGGAGCCAGCAGTGCTGGATTGTGAGAGGGATGTCCCCCAAGGGGTCCCAGATTGGAGAGGGTGCGAGCTGTGCTGAGGGACACCCTCCAGTGCACAGATTTCATGCACCGGGTCTCTAGTAGCTACACTAATAAACGAGAAACACGCAAATCGACCATCACTCCGCTACACCCACCAGCCAATCAGGAGCGAGTATGTAAATTAATCCAAATATGGCGGCGGTCATGGAGCTGGAGCGAGCAGGAGGCTTGGGTTGCCCCTGGCGATGGAGGAAGCCAAGCTTCCTTCCTGCCCTGGCCTCCGTTCAAGACTACAAAGTTTCAATTATAGAATATAAATAAATCCCAGATACCTGTTTCCAACTGGCCCTGACCTCCACTCAAGGAGGCCAGGGGGAAAAAAAAAGGAGAGGCTGGGAGCCTGGATGGCCAGGGGGCGTGGCCAGCCTGAAAACAGCCATCAGCCCCTCACCCAGGCTGGCTAGGTACCCCAGTGGGGATCCCCACCCTGAAGGTCCCCACTAGGGGGCTTGGCCAGTCTGAAAACTGCCCTCAGCCCCTCACCCCGTCAGTGGGGATCAGTTCGAGGTGATCAGGACAGCAGGGGGGCAGTTGGGGGCGAGCAGGCCAGTGAGGAGGGAAGGTGGGGGAAGCAGGCCAGCAGGGGGGGCAGTTGGGAGTGAGCAGGCCAGCAGGGGAGGCAGTTGGGGGCGAGCACACTCGCACGGGGGGCGGTTGGGGGTGATCAGGCTGGTGGGGGCGGCATTTGGGGGCGAGCAGGCCGGCAGCAGGGGGCAGTTGAGGGTGAGCAGGCCGGCAGGCAGAGTGGTTAGGGGCAATCAGGCAGGCAGGCAGGCAGGTGAGCAGTTAGGAGCCAGCAGTCCCGGATTGCAAGAGGGATGTCTGATGGGTCCCAGATTGGAGAGGGTGCAGGCCGGGCAGAGGGACCCCCCCCCCGGCCTCCGTGCACCAGGCCTCTAGTTTAAATAATAAATGAAAGAATGACATGTTCATCAACTTTATTGGGGTATAATTTACATACATCAAAATGCACTCAATTTTAAATCAGTGAGTTTTAACAAGTCATATGTATTCACACAACGTACCATCATAAGATAAAGAATATTTCCATCATCCAACAAAAGTACTTTTGTGTCCTTTTGCATTTATTCCCCACTCCTTATCCCTGTCCTACACAGCTATTGATCTTTCTATTACTATAAATTAGTTTTTCCTTTTCTAATATTTCATAAAAATGGAAACTTATAGTATGTACTCTTTTGTGTCTGGTTTATTTTGCTTAGTGTAATGTTTACAAGATTGCATCCTTGTCGTTGTATTCGTATTTTGTATTCCATCATATGGTTATAACCACAGTTTGTCCAGTGACCTAAGGGTGGACATTCAAATTTCTTCCAAATTTTGACTATTTTTTTTTAAATATATTTTATTGATTCTTTACAGAGAGGAAGAGAGAGGGATAGAGAGTTAGAAACATCGATGAGAGAGAAACATCGATCAGCTGCCTCTTACACACCCCCTACTGGGGATGTGCCCACAACCAAGGTACATGCCCTTGACCGGAATCGAACCTGGGACCTTTCAGTCCGAAGGCTGATGCTCTATCCATTGAGCCAAACCGGTTTCGGCCAAATTTTGACTATTATGAATAAAGCTATGATGAGCATTAGTGTATAAGATTTGTGAACATTATGCTTTCATGTGGCTTTGGTACATTTAAGAGTTAATGGCTATATATTCACCCTTATAAGAAATTGCCAAGCCCTAGCTGGTTTGGTTCAGTGGATAGAGCGTGGGCCTGCGAACTGAAGGGTCCCGGGTTCGATTCTGGCCAAGGGCATATGCTTGCGTTGCGGGCTTGACTCCGCCCCCCTCCCAGTAGGGGGTGTGCAGAAGGCAGCCAGTCGGTGCTTCTTTCTCATCATTGATGTTTCTCTCTACCTTTCTCTATCTCTCTCCCTTCCTCTCTGAAATCAGCAACAAAAAAATTAAACAAAAGAGAAGAAATTGCCAAACCCTTCCACAATGGTTATACCATTTAACTCTCCCACCAGCATTGAATGGGACAGTTCTAGTTGCTCCATATCTCTATAAACACTTCATAGTGTCTCTATCTTTTAGATAATTTTGAGTGTAGAATATCTACACAATGGTTCTCATTGTGGTTTAAATTTTATATTCTAATGACTAATGATGAATATCTTTTCATGTCCTCTTTACTCTTTTTTTATCTTTTGTAAAGTATTGAAAGCTTTTTTTTTTTAATTGGGTGGTTTGTCTTATCGCATTAACAAATTTGGGAACAGGTGTATATTATGACTATTTGTCCTGGACTGTGCATTTTTAATTTTCTTCATAGTGTTCTGCAAAGAGCAGAAATGTTTATAATTTTTGAAGTCTAATTTATCAAATATATTTTTTTATGGTTTGTTTGTGCTTTTTGTAACATTGTATTAAATCATTGCCTTTCCTAAGGTAGGTAATAAAGCATTTCTTGTGTTTTCTTGAGAAATTTTATAACTTGTTTATTTATACCGGTAATCCATTTGGAGTATAAGGTAACAATTCATTTTTTTTTCATATAGATACCCATTTGTTCTAACACCATTAATTGGAAAGAGTATTAATTTCTTCTTCGTTACCTTTTATCTTTATTAAAAGTCTGGAAAAGAAAACCTGCACTCTTTTCTCTTTCCTTGACCTGTACTGTACATTCTTTAGCCTAAGCTTTGAAATCGGGTAGTATCATTCAACTTTTATTTATTTTTTTCAAATTTTTTCTGGTTATCATTTTTTCTTTTTATAACCTTACTGTGTTTTAAAATCAGTTTGTCAATTAAATATCTTACTGGGCCTTTTTTATTTTTTATCCTCACCCAAGGAGTGAGGATATTTTTCCCATTGCTTTTAGACAGAGTGAAAGGGAGGAAGGGGAGAGAGAGAAACATTTATGTGACATGTATTGGTTGCCTCCCATAAGCACTCCGGAGGGTGGGGGGTGGTGGGGATTGGACCTGCAATCCTCCCATGTGCAGACTGACACTAACCACTGAACTGGCCGGCCAGGGCTCTCCTGGGCTTTTGATTGTAATTACTTTGAGTCTACAGCTCATTTGGGGAAACTGACATTTTCACAGTATTGACATTTTCCAATCCATGTATATGGTATATCTCTCCATTTACTTAAGATTAATTTTATGTAATTACAATAGTCATTAAACCTGTTGCTATATTAACATGCCTTTTCTTTCAGTTTGCTGATGTTCTTTTTTTTAAATTTCCAGTAAAACGATTTTAGATATAATAATATTACATGCAATAAACGCTAATATTTCAAGAAAAACGATCTTAAAATAATAATGTTACATGTAATAAACATTAATATCTCAAGAAAAACGATTTTAAATATGATAATGTTACCTGCAATAAACACCAATTATTCAAGAAAAATGATCTTACATATAACATTACATGCAATAAACATTAATATTTCAAAAATAAATGGATTTTAAGTATAATAATATTATTAGAACTGTACTAACATAGTATGATATCACAAAAGTTGTAGGAAATATTAAAAACCTGCAAATAATAGGATTACTTCTATTCTAGGATATTTTTCCCTCTCTGGCTCTATTTTTGTTAATCAGTTTATATTGTTCATTATCTTCCACAAATGAGTGAGATGCTATGATATTTATCTTTCTCTGACTGGCTTATTTCACTTAGCATGATGCTTTTAAAGTCTGTTTTGTCGGATCTGAGTATTGGTACTCCAGTTTTTATTCTTTTCCATTTTCATGGAAAGATTTTTCCATCCCTTCACTTTCACCCTCTGTGTGTCTTTTGTTTTGAGGTGGCTCTCTTATAGACAGCATATAGTTGGGTCTTGTTTTTGTATCCATTCAGCTACCCTACACCTTTTGATTGGAGCATTTAATCCATTTACATTTAGGGTTATTATTGAGAGGTACTTATTTATAGCCATTTTAATTCTGTACGGCTAGGTTTCTCTCTTGTGTTTTTTTCTTCTCAGCAATCTCTTACAGCAATCCCTTTAGCATTTCTTATAATGCTGGATTGATGGTGATGAACTTGGTTAGCTTTTTTTTGTCTGGAAAGCTCTTTATTTGACCATCTATTTTGAATGATAGCCTTGCTGGATATAGTAATCTTGGTCTCAGATCCTTGCTTTCCATTACCTTAAGTACTTCATGCCATTCCCTTCTGACCTGTAGTGTTTCTGATAAATCAGGTGTCAGCCTTATAGGAACTCCTTGTAGTTAACAGTTTTCTTTTCTCTTGCTGCCTTTAAGATTCTTTCTTTGTCTTTAATTTTTGGCATTTTAATTATGTGTCTGTGCATGGTTCTGTTTGGGATTCTCTGTGCCTCCTGAACTTGAATGACTTTCCTTTACCAGGTTAGGGAAGTTTCTACAATTATTTCTTCAAACACCTTCTCTATTCCTTTCTCCCTTTCTGCTTCTTCTGGCACACCTTTTATTCTAATATTGTTATGTTTCACATTGTCCCACAGCTCCCTGAAGCTGTCCTCCTGTTTTTTAATTGTTTCTTTCTAAAGGGTTCTGTAATTGAGTGATATTTTCAACTCTGTCTTCTAATTCACTGATTCTATCCTCAGCTTCCCCCAATGCTGTGTATTCTTTCCAGTGTGTTCTTTATTTGTGTTATGTCATTCTTTATATGACTTCTTTTTTCATAGTTGTTAATATCTTTTTTCATACTGTTGATCATTTAAAAAAATATATATTTTATTGATTTTTTTTTACAGAGAGGAATGGAGAGGGATAGAGAGTTAGAAACATCGATGAGAGAGAAACATCAATCAGCTGCCTCATGCACACCCCCTACTTGGGATGTGCCTGCAACGAAGGTACATGCCCTTGACCGGAATCGAACCTGGGACCCTTCAGTCTGCAGGCCGAAGCTCTGTCCACTGAACCAAACCGGTTAGGGCCTGTTGAGCATTTTTAACATCATTACTCTGAACTCTGTTTCAGATACATTTCTTATTTCTGCTTCATTTATCTCTTCTGAAGAATTCCCTAGTTCTTTCATCTGAGGGTTGTTTCTTTGTCTCCTATTTTGGTTGTCTGTTTGGGTTTGTGACTATGTTTTAGGTAGGTCCTCTACACTTCTCAATCTCTAGTGCAGGACAGTGGACAGTGTTAAAAGCTATTTCTGACTAATTGGATTAGGCAAAGACTCAAAGCCTTCAGAGACTGCCTCTGTCTATAGACTTAATAGGATTCTGACTTGAGTGGCCCCAGGCAATAGTCCTCATCTGTGGGAAGAGTTTTTTCATTAGTGGGGCTGTTGCTTCTGCTTGGAGGCTAATTGTTACTTTTAATCTCTTATGTGGCCTCAGGGCAAGGTGGTATTCAGTAGGATGTGTCAACTGTCTTCCCCACAGGCAAGGCAGATGTCTGTGTGGGAAAGACTCAGCCCAGGAAGCTTGGGGTGTCTGCCTTCTGAGCTCTTTCCCTCCTTTCTGCTCTCAGAGCTCCAGTCGACTTCACCCTCCCTCTGCTAGAACACAAGGTGGGTGGCTCCACAGGGAATTTTTGTGAGTTGGCCCTTTATGAGGGTACCTGATCTTCCAGCTGCCACTCCCTGGCAGACAGCACCCCACTGTTTTTCACTGCTAGGTGTTAAGTGGATACCCTCCTCCGTTAGATGCTCTCTGCTGGGGAGATCAGCTTTGGGATTAGATCCCAGAGTTCTCAGTGGCATCTCCCCACTATCCCCCTCCCCTGACTGCTGAGATATTTTTCTGGGACTTCAGTCTCTGGGTTCCCTGCCATCCCTTTCCTGCCTCCGCCCCTCCTACCAGTCTCTATGCAGTCTCCACCTTCGGTCCTTGGGTATCAGCGTTCTCTATTGTGAGTTTTCCATTGATTATTCAGGAAACCTTTACATATTTCAGTTGTAATTTGCAGCTTGTTCCTCGGATCATGTCCATGCAGCATCCCCCTACTTTCCTGACATTTTTAATCTCTCCTAGAAATCAAGAAGTTCTTGATATTCATCCTTAGTCTATAGACTGTATTTGATGTATAAGGTTTTTATTTGATTAGTAGTGGCCCGGTGCACGGATTCGTGCACAATGAAAGGAAATTAATTAGAAGAAATATTTTAATATTGCTATTTGCCCTTTCTCTAAAATAGAAGTGTCATCCAAATTCACGATCAACAGTGACAGATCAAAACACATGCGTGCGATTGGTGCCAAGCTTTATATGTATTGCACATGCACGTGTGAACGTTTATTTTAAATTGCCAGTGCTTGTCATTTGTACCGGCCATTCGGTTGGTCAGATGGTCGTACAGTCGGTCACTTAGCCTTTATATATATAGATTGCATTGATTCCTTTTATCTCTGACACTGTGCCCACCTCTGGTACTTGCTGTGCTACCATTTGGAATCATTAAACTGTTTTAGGGTTTGGGGAATTGGATACAAAGACTATGTAAAAAAATTGTTTCCTGCCCCCACAAGCTTAGTTTGGTGAATTGTAAACCATTGTTCAATTTGTTTTAGATGGTTAAGCGTATGTGCCTTGTCTGCTGTTTCACAACACTGCCAACTTGTTCTCTCAGAGACTTTGGTCTTATCTCCTTTGCTTAGAGAATTTTTTCCCAGTTATGATAGACCTTGATTTTCCATTTTTTTTTTTCAAATTTTGCTAGGATGTTATCTCCTGACTGTATTACATTAAGATAGCATCACTCTCCATGCTTTACTCTCAAGTTTTTTTTTCTTCAGAGCATTTACGGTTTTAATTTGTATGTCTTTCTCTCTGACAGAATGTAAGCTCCACAAAAGCAGGGACTTAGTTTTGTTTAATACTATTATCTTAGCAGCTGTATTCTATTTTTTTAAAAATTTCTTTATTGATTAAGGAGTATTCTAATAATTCCTAACCACATATTAAGCTTATAGTAATTATTTAATAAATGAATGAGGGAAGGAATGAAAGCAATAGACAACACATGTGATAGTATTTTCCCCACTGCTAACTTTGGTTAATTGGTGTGTTTTTTTTAAAGTCATAGCTAGGCATTGGTAAAAATATATGTATGTATGTATATATATATGTACATATATAGACACATATATATTTTTAAAAATGTTTTATTGATTTCAGAGAGGAAAGGAGAGAGAGAATCATTGATCGGTTGTCTCCTGCACACCCCCTACGGGGGATTGAGCTCGAAACCCAGGCACATGCCTTTGACCGGAATTGAACCTGGGACCCTTCAGTCCGCAGGCTGACACTCTATCCCCTGAGCCAAACCAGCTCTCGCGTAGGAATTGGTAAATATTTAACCAGTTCTTACAGGTAACTTTTAGAATAATTGAAAAACAGTTTTAATGGGATGGGCAAGGTGTTGAATATTTTATTTGTCAGATATTTCAAAATCATGGTCTCTTAGCTTTCCATAGCAACACTGGCTATTATTTGTCCCATGTTTCAGGTGAGAAAATTAGGCCAGAGATAATAAGTATTTTGCTTAAGATTGCTCAGCTAAAAAGTGGCAAAGTTTAGTCTGATGCTAAATTTTTTTTCCATATAATTAAAAAAAAAATGTTTTTATTGATTTTAGACAGAGGAAGGAAGAGGGAGAAATAGAAACATCTATGAGAGAACCATTGATTGGCTGCCTCCCGCATGCCCTCTAATGTAGATCGAGCCTGCATATGTCCTCTCTGGGAATCAAACCTTGACCTCTTGTTTCATAGTCAGCACTCAGTCACTGGGCTCTACTGGTGCAAATTCTTGCCTTTAAAAAATTTGTTTTATTTATTGATTTCAGAGAGGAAGGGAGATAGATAGAAACATCACTGATGAGAGAGAATCACTAATTGGCTTCCTCCTGCACGCCCCCACTTCGGGGGATTGAGTCTGCAACCCGGGCACCTGCCCCTGGCTGCAATGGAACTTGGGACCCTTTAGTCCGCAGGCGGACGCTCTATCCACTGAGCCAAACTGGCGAGGGCAAATTCTTGCTTTTTATCTTGTGCTACAAGTGGAGTTGTTTATTCTTCCTGTGACTCCGTGCTTAGGAACTTTGTTGTTAGTTAAACCTTCTCATGGAATTCAGGATGTTGTTTTCTGGGCTGCTAGATTATTGGATCTCAGTTAAAATGTCACTTCATGGAGAGGATTTCCTGACTGCCTTATCTAAAGTGTGTTCCCTCAGTTATTCTTTCTAATAGCTCTTAAAATGATTATTTTGTTTATACTCTTTTATCTCTCAGAAGACTTTAGGGATTATTTTGTTTACCCTTGTATTCCTGGCCCCAAGTACCGTCTTGGTACTTACTAGGTGTAGCGGATAATAATGTGGATTTTTTTCCATAGATGGAGTTACACATATGTTGATATATATGTGCTTTGATATGTATGGTGTTTTGTTGTATTGACAACAAGCTTCAAAACGTCATATGTCAAATTTTCTGAAGGTGTTAACATCATAGATATTTTTACACTTAAAAATGTCGAATTTCGTGCCAAAAAGAGAGCATTTGCGGGAAGTTTTAATTCATTACTTTATTTTGAAGAAAAGTGCTGCTGAATACTTCAGGAAGCTTATGGCGAACATGCTCCATCTCAAGATACTTGTGAACGCTGGTTTAAACACTTTAAAAGTGGTGATTTTGATGTGAAAGACAATGAATGTTCAGGTTAACTGAAAAAGTTTGAAGACCAACAAGTACAAGCATTATTGGATGAAGATGCGTGTCAAACTCAAAAACAACTTGCAGAAAGATTAAATGTTGCTCAGCAAACAATTTCCAATCATTTACAAGCAATGGGAAAGATTTTAAAGGAAAGAAAATGGGTGCCACATCAACCGAACGAAAGACAAATGGAAAACCGAAAAGTCATTGGTAAAATGTTGCTTCAGTGACACGAAAGAGTCTTTTTTGTATCGAATTGTGACTGGTGATGAAAAGTGGATTTATTTTGAGAATCCCAAACGCACAGAATCATGGGTTGATCCAGGTCAATCATCAACATCTACTGAAAGGCCAAATCCCTTCAGAAAGAAGACAATGCACTGCATTTGGTGGGATCCGGAAGGTATGGTGTATGATGAGCTTCTAAAACCAGGTGAAACCATTAATACTGATTGCTACCGACAACAAATAATCAATCTGAACCACGCTTTGATCATGAAACAACCAGAATGTGCCAGAAGACACAGCAAAGTAATTTTGCTTCATGATGACGCACCATCACACACTTAAAAACCAGTTAAAGACACATTAAAAGATCTTGCCTGGGAAGTATTAACCCACCCGCCGTATTCACCAGCCCTTGCTCCTTCATATTACCACTTGTTCCGATCATGGCACGTGCACTTTCTGAGCAGCACTTCAAAACATACAAAGGAGTGGAAAATTGGGTCTCTGAATGGTTTGCCTCAAAACAAGAAAAGTTCTATTGGGATGGTACCCACAAATTACCTGAAAGATGGGGTAAATGTGTAGCTAGCAATGGACATTACTTTGAATAAAGCACTTTTGATGTTTCTCTTAAATGTTCATGTTTTCTTTGATTACAAAATCCACATTATTAACCGGTAAACCTGGTACTAGGTAATGAATTATTTATTGGTGAACGGACTGAATCTCAGACATCTGAGTTAAATGAAGTAATTTGGTATCATAGTGATTTAGTTATTAAATGTAGACATATTGTGTAATCAAAATTTCTCTTGAAAATTTCTTTTAAATTGTCTTAAAATGGTATATATTACAAATGGTTTATGTATTTGTACAGTATATATAATTATTAACATGGAAAAGTATGTGTACATTATGTACTTATGCTCTTTTGAAATTACAAGAGGCAGAAAAATGGGGGTGGAGGAAAATTAAACACCTTTATTTCTGATAATAATGGTATATTCACATTGTTAAACATTAGAATCGCACCTAGCTCATGCCTAGAATTGCACAGGAATGATAGACACTCAATAGTGAAATTTTTCTCTTTCTAGCTTTTTAAATTTTTAGAAAGATTATTGCAGGTTAAATTAAATGAAAATTCTGGAGAGAGGGGACAAAAATAAATTTACAGTTGTTTGTATAGAAAATAAATACTATTGTAGACTTATTTTTGCCCCACTTTGTATAATGGTCTATTTTTACCATTTTCCAGCTGATACTTAAAAATAATGTTGGAGCCCTAGTCAGTTTGGCTCAGAGGATAGAATGGACTGCGGATTGAAGGGTTTCAGGTTTAATTTGGGTCAAGGACACATTGCCCGTGTTGTGGGCTGGATCCCAAGTAGGGGTCGTGCACGAGGCAGTCGATTAATGATTCTCTCTCATCATTGATGTTTCTATCTCTCTCCCTCTCTGAAATCAATAAAAAAAATATTTTAAAAAAATAATAATGAGCCAAAACCGGTTTGGCTCAGTGGATAGAGCGTCAGCCTGCGGACTCAAGGGTCCCAGGTTCGATTCCGGTCAAGGGCATGTACCTTGGTTGCGGGCACATCCCCAGTAGGGGGTGTGCAGGAGGCAGCTGATTGATGTTAATCTCTCATCGATGTTTCTAACTCTCTATCCCTCTCTCTTCCTCTCTGTAAAATATCAATAAAATATATTAAAAAAATAATAATAACGATGTTGGAGTTGCTTCCCTAAAAGCAGAAAAATGTGACTCTGGCCTGGTGGCTTAGCTGATTAGAGTGTCGTCTCGTATACCAAAGGGTTGTGGGTTCGGTTCCCGGTCAAGGGCACAGATCTAGGTTTTGGGTTCCATCCCTGGTTGGAGGCAGTCAATAGATGTTTCTTCCCTGCTTTCTCTCTCTCTCTCAAAATCTATAAAAACATATACCCTTAGGTGAGGACTAAAAAGAAAAATGCAAAAAAATGTGTCCATTTCAATTTTAGTTAGGAGAAGAAATTTTCTCTTTAAAACAACCCTTTAATGGTATTTGCATTTACTAATTGTTAGCATTTGCCACATTCCCCCCACCCCCACCCCCACTATATATACACCCAAATTTTGCTTGCAAATTCATTTGTTAATCAGCTACAGACATTATACTATACCCCTGGATATACAGTGCTTGGCATGTGTCTCCTGAGAATATTCTCTCATAAAGCTACAATATCATTAACACACTGAGGAAATTTAACATTTATTCAGTATTATCTAATATATAGTCTGTGTTTGAAATTTCCCCATTGCATAGTAATGTTCTTTATAATTTTTGTTCAGTCTAGTAATCAAAGACCACACATTGAATTTAGTTGTCATCTTTATCTGTAATAGTTCTCCAAATGACAAAAGGTCAGTGCCAGGATATTGGAACTTTAAAATAATTTTTCCCCCCAATTTTTTCTTTCTTTTTAAAAATAAAAAAATTGTTGATTTCAGAGAGGAAGGAAGAGGGAGAGAGAGAGAGATAGAAACATCCTTGATGAGAGAGAATCATGGGTCGGCTGCCTCCTGCAAGTCCCCCACTGGGGATCGAGCCCACAACCTGGGCATGTGCCTTTGACCGGAATTGAACCTGGGACCTTTCAGTTCACAGGCCTATGCTCTACCCACTGAGCAAAACCGGCTAGGGCTAATTTTTTATTTCTTAAAGTGGGGCAAAAGTAAGTTTATATCAAGCTTTTTAAGGTACTCATTTCTCTTTTTAAAATTGATTTCAGAGAAGAAGGAAGAGGGAGAGAGAGATAGAAACATCAACGATGAGAATCATTGATCAGCTGCCTCCTTCATGCCCCCACTGGGGATTGAGCCTGCAGCCCAGGCATGTTCCCTGACCAGGAACCATGACCTCTTGGTTCATAGGTCAATGCTCAACCACCGAACCACATCAGCCGGGTAGGACATTGGCATTTTTGAAGAGTTCAGGACAGTTTTCTTCAGAATGTGCTTCAGTTTGTTTTTTTTCTTTTAAGTTTTAAGAGTTTATACTTATTCTTTTTTTTTTTTTTCTTTTTGGTTTTATGGAAGATTTCAAGACATTTTTGGACTTTCTCCTTTACATCTCTACTTACTTTTTTACCTTTGGGATTTATTTATTTATGGTAAATCCAAGAACAACTTAAAAAAATTTTCTTTAAGGATTTTTAAAAATTGATTTTTAGAGGGAGAGGCGGGAGAGAGAGAAACATTGATATGAGTGAGAACCATCTATCAGCTGTCTTTACATGCCCCCTATCAGGGTTAAAGCCCATATTGATGTAACTCAAATCGTTGTTATGTGTACTATTAATCTATTTGCTATATATTTGTCCCTTTCATTTTTGTTCTTTTTGAGAAAGAATTTATTACTTCTTCCTAATATACCAATTCTCCTTCAACTTCTAGGGCTTTCTTTTAAATGAGGAGAAACAGTTGTGGCTAGGTATTTGTTGTTGTTGTTAATCGTCATCCAAGGATATTTTTTTCATTGCTATTTTAGAGAGAATGGGAGGAGGGCAGCAAGGGAGGGAGGGGGAGAGAGAGAGAGAGAAACAATGTGTGAAAGACACATCTATTGGTTGCCTCCCTCAGGAGCCCCGACTGGGATCGGGGATCAAACCTACAACCCAGGTATGTACCCTTGACTGGGAATTGAACCCTTGACCCTTTGGTGCTGACGCTCTAACCATAGAACCTCCTTGGCCAGGCAGGGCGTGGCTGGATATTTAAATAACTTTTAATTAGTAATTAAAGAAAGACAAACTTAAAAAAATATTATGTTGGTAAATATTTAAAAATACACAGTGAATGAAAATGATGCACATGAGCGTTTTTATAACTCTTGGTGCTAATGAAAATTGGTTATTTTGTTTTTGGAAGGCATTTTGTTACTGGGTATAAAAACCAAGGCCTGGGCTGGGGAGAAGCCTGCAGCCGAGGTACATGCCTTTGATGGGAATCGAACCTGGGATCCTTTGGTCTGCAGGCCCATGTTCTATCTACTTAGTCAAACCTGCTAGGAGTCCTCACTTGAGGATATGCTTCCATTGATTTTAGAGATAGAGAAAGGAAGAGGGAGAGAGAGAAACATCATTTAGTTTTCTTCTGTATGTATACCTGACCAAGGATAGAACCCCCAATTTGGGTATGTGCCCTGACTGGGAATTGAACCGGTGACCCTCCATTGCATGGGACAACGCTCCAACCAATTGAGCCTCACCAGCCAAGGCAAAATTTTTTTTCAATTAGAGTTTACATTATTTTCTACTGTTTTTGATATCCTCTTCCTGTTATCTTGCTCCTTGAGTATGTTGTATCTTCTGACTGCCTTTCCTTCCCCTAAGCCTGGCTGATACCTTTTGGGTCTCATTTTATGTTTTAGAAAGACTTTTCTGAAGAAGATTGGTTAAACACAGAGGCTGTGAGAGGTAGGCAGAGATGGGAGTTTGAGGTCGTGGGAAAAGGGAACATGATACCATATACATAAAATATGAATTAGGTACTCATTCTTATTCTTATCCTTTATACTTTATAAAGGTTAACTACATGTTTATAAAGGTTCATAGTGGGTTTTCTTCTCTGTCATCTTAAATAGACTCTGCTCTAGAAACAAGCATTTGTCTTTGTCTGACTTTGTTGTTCACCTGTGTCTGGCTCAGCAAATGGTAATTGATTTTCTGAGTATATATGGTAAGTTCTGAGAAATTTATCTTGAGAGACAGTTTCCAAGTATATGTCTTGGAATTGTAAAACATTGGTAAGAGAATGTTAATTTTAGATACTGTATTAATCGTTATTAATGCTCTTTACCTGTCCAGGACCCCACGTCCCGTCATTGTGGAGCCAATGGAGCAGTTTGATGATGAAGATGGCTTGCCAGAGAAGCTAATGCAGAAAACTCAACAATATCATAAGTAAGATTATGTGATAAAGATATTTTACATATGTGCCATCTAGGCTATTTATTACGTCACATTTGTTTTAAAATATTTTTGGATTATAAGGTATTCTGTTTAGTCATATAATCTGGTTATTAGAGTGGCCTGGTCTACATGGAATGCTAGTTTTCTTTGTATATGGGTAAAACATTAAGTTAATACTTAGAAAAGTCCCTACTTTTATAATGGCCTGTGATGGGTAGGTAGGAGGATATTGGCAGTATTTATGTTAGAGAAACAATGAACTCTAGATTTATGAAAATATTCCTTTAATTAGAATACTTCAGGTATGTTAAAAGGAGACTTTTTTGGGAGGTAGAGTTGGGGGCGGTCCCAGATAAATAACTTGGCACATTTTGTCTCTTGTTAGAGGTTTAAAAGAAAATTAGCCTATTGTTAAAATACTGTATATTATTTTAGCAGTTTCTTTTCACCCAGTATGATGCAACTTTTAAAAAAATTTAAATATATTTTTATTGATTTCAGAGAAGAAGGGAGAGGGAGAGAGAGATAGAAACATCAATGATGAGAGAGAATCATTGATTGGCTGCCTCTTACACTTCCCACACTGGGGATCAAGCCCATAACCCGGGCATGTACCCTCGCTGGGAACCAAACAGTGATCTCCCTGGTTCATAGGTCAAACCGAATGGTGATCTCCTGGTTCATAGGTCAATACTCAACCACTGAGCCACATCAGCTGTGCTGATAGAACTTTTTATGTAAGTTGCTGTATAAATACATTTTAACCAGTCACTTGTTTATTATAATGAATAAAACTGTAACTGAATTGAACAAATATTGGGATATCTTGGTGCCAGGCACTGTTCTAGGTGTTACCATTGCAACTTTGCAATGTTACTGCTCTTATGCTGCTTACATTTCAGGTGGTGGAGATATAAGTAATGAACCGAAGAATAGAAAATAAGAACCAAAAAACACCCTGGCCATTGTGGCTAAGTTGGTTGAGCTTTGTCCTGTGCACCGAAAAGTTTGCCAGTTCCATTCCCAATCAGTGCACATACTCAGATTGGGGTTCCATCCCCTATTAGATGCCTATGAGAGGCAACCGATTGATGTTTTTCACATTGATATTTCTCTCTCCCTCTCCCTTCCTCTCTCTCTAAAATCGGTTAAAAAAAAAAACCACCAGAAACCTGTAAAACCAAATAATGAACTAAAGATTATAAAACATCTATTAAGTAGTGAGAGTTTCTATTTAATTTACTTTTTAAAAGAAATCAGTATTTATATTGTAATATATGTGTGTGTGTGTGTGTGTGTGTGTGTGTGTGTGTGTATTATTTTTAGACAAAGAGGAAGTGAGAGGGATAGAGACATAGAAACATCATTGATCAGCTCCCTACTGCATGCCCCATACACAGCATTGAGCTTGCAACCATGCATGTGTCCTGACAGTAAATCGAACCATGACCTCCTCGTTTATGGGTTGATGCTCAACCACTGAGCAACACCAGCTGGGCAGAAGTACTATCTAAAGAACTACTTAAAGCCTAGCCAGTGTGACAGCTGATCAATGATTCTCTCTCATCATTGATGTTTCTATCTCCCTTTTCCTCTCCCTTTCTAAAATCAACCTAAAAAAAAAAAAAAAGAACCACTTAAAGTGAGGTATAAAGGCCTAGATCAAAAGTCATGCATCTTGAAAGTTGATTGATACTGCCAAATAGTTCTCCAACAATTTTCTACCAATTTATACTTATTGATGTATATTTAAAAGTATTTTTCTTCATGATAAATGGGTGTTAGGATTTTAAGATTTTTTTTTTTAAATATATATTTTATTGATTTTTTACAGAGAGGAAGAGAGAGGGATAGAGAGCTAGAAACATCGATGAGAGAGAAACATTGATCAGCTGCCTCTTGCACACCCCCTACTGGGGATGTGCCTGTAACCAAGGTACATGCCCTTGACCGGAATCGAACCTGGGACCCTTGAGTCCGCAAGCCGACGCTCCATCCACTGAGCCAAACTGGTTTTGGCGGATTTTAAGATTTAATCGTCTGTTCAAAATACTATATTTTGCCTGTTATTTTAATTGGCATTTTTTTTATTTTAGTGTAGTTGAATGTTTTTTATTTCACTTGATTCAAATGATATATAGTGGTTGCTATATGCCTAGTGATGAAGATGTATCAGAGAACAAAATAGACTAGAAATTCATGCAGTGTGGGGTGGTAAAATTCATGCAGTGTGGGGTAACCAATAATATAAATAAAATATGGTGACAAAGAATGGGAAAAGTGGGTGCTAGGGAGCAGAGGATTGTGACTCTTTTTTGTTTGTTGTTGTTAATCCTCACCTAGAGGATACTTTTTCCATTGATTTTTTTAGAGAGCATGAAGTGGGGAGAGACAGAGAGACATTGAAGTGAGAGAGACACATCTATTGGTTGCCTCCCACACGCACCCTGGAGATTGAACCTGCAACCCAGGTTTGTGCCTGGAAATCAAACCTGGGACCCTTTGGTTCCCCGGGCTGACAGTCTAACAGGTGAAGCATACCAGTCAGGGTAAGTGTGGCTCTTTTACATGTGGTTAAGAAAGCCAACCTGAGATGGTCATATTTGAAGGTGACAGCTTGAAGGCGTGGGTTGGGAGTGAGAAGCTGGCCGTGCAGCTTGCAGAAGTGGGGTGGAGTAAAGGATGATGGTTTGGACAGATTGAATAGTAACTGTAATAGCCCTGAGAGAGGAGCATGTTGCAGGAATAGTAAAGGTGTTAGTTCAGCTGCAGCATAGTGAGTAAGTGGGAAGTAGAATGTATGGATGAGCTGGACAGAGGACATAATTGGGAGGAGTGTGGATTTTTAGGCCTTGTAGGCTGTTGAGCTGACTGGCTTTTCTATTTTATGAGAAAGGAAGGTGCAGAGTAGTGACTTAAATTTAACGGTAGAGTTGATTATAAAGAGCCAAGGGTGGAATTGGGATTTAGGAACCTTGCAAAAATGGATTAGTAGTCACAATGGTGATGGTGAGAAGTGGTGAGATTCTGGATATAGTTTGAAAATAGACTGGATTTTGCTAATGTGATGGGCATATGGGAGAAACAGTGTTCAAAGGTTTTTGGTTTAAGTAACTAGAAGTATGGACATTCCTAATGACTTGATTTTCAGAATCCTGTAGGGGGAGCAGATTGGGGGAGGAAGATCAGGAACTCTTTTTGGACATTTTAAGTTTGAGATCTCTCTTGAGCATTCAGGTGGAATGTCAAGTCAATAGTTGGATTTCTGTTTGGATTTTAGATGAGCTGGCTGGGCTAGAGTTATCTCATGTGATAGAAAAGTATGTCAAAGGACTGAACCCTGGAATATTCCAATATATACAGGCAGGAAGGAATCAGCAAAGACTGAGTGAGAGCCATTATTGGAGTAGGTAGGACAGCTAACAGAGTATCCTGGAAGCAAGAGAAAGAATTATTCCAGGGAAGAAGAATCAGTACTAACCCTATATAATAAAAGGCTAATATGCAAATTGTCCCTTCTGGCGGGAATTTGCCCGGGAGTTAGATGTGCGCTGACCACCAGGGGGCAGCGCGGAACATGGCAGGTGTCAGCGATGCTGCGCTGGCAGCGGGCGGCAGTGGAGGTGCTGCTGGCCCGGATGGGCCCCGACAAGAGCGGGACCACAGCAGGATGGTGGAGCAGGTGAGTGGGTGGCACCAGGCCAAGGCAGGTGTGAAGGGAGGCCCCGGCTGGAAGCAGCACCAGGCAGCTGGGGAAGGGAGGCCCCTGCTGGCGGCGGTGGTAGGCAGGCAGGGGGCCAGAGGAGGGAGGCTCTGGCTGGTGATGGCAGGCAGCTGGGGGAAGGGAGGCCCTGGTCATCAGCCACTAGGGACCCTACCTGTGTGTGAATTTCGTGCACTGGGGCTCTAGTTAGTTATAATTTATAACCATTTAAATCTCTCTTATTATGCTATTTTTCAAAAACTTATTATGATATCCTATTCTCTTGACCTTTTTTCTGATTATAGCTTATCACTGCAAATTTGAAATAGAGTATTCTTTTGGATTCAGGAATTAGAGAACTGGAATTATAAGGGTGTTATAAGAAATGGAATTTATAGACAACATTTGTTTGTGTATTGATTTAATTATCCTAACAAACCCATAAGATCTCGGTATATTCCAAATTTTACTTCTGCAGAGTTATGCTGAGAGGGAAAAATGTTCACAAAGCATAAGAGCCACCATTCAAATTTATTTCTAACTCCCCAAATCTATATTGTTTCAAAAGTGTTTCCTTTGGGAGAAGGAATAAGTTTTAATATTTATTGTTATAATCAGTATCTGAATGAGGAACTACTAACTAATAATTCTTTCGGAATAATTAGTGGGTGGTAGATCCCCTTATTTCTTTCCTAGACAGTGCTTTAATCCTCACCTGAGGATATGTTTTTATTGCTTTTTTTAGAGAGTGAGAGGGAGAGAAACATTGATGTAAGAAAGAAACATTGATCTGTTGCCTCCCATATGCAACCCAACTGTGAATCAAACCCGTAACCTTGGTATGTGCCTTGACGGAATGGAACCCGAGATCTTTTGGTGAATGGAATGCACAGATGACACTCCAAGTAAGCCCCACCTGCCAGAGCCCCAGACAGTACTTTTTAAAACAACAAAATTCACATCTGTTTTTTAGGATTAAACTACCTAGACCATGGCTCATTTTGGTTTTCCTCATATTCCTCTGAATATCTTTGAAACTGTTTCTTGTCACTGCATCTTTTTCTTTGTGACAGCTTCTCTTTTTATGTCCCAACTTTGTCCCAGCCACCCACCCATTTTCCCCTTCCTACCCCCTAATAGAAGTTAAAATTTATGAATATATTGCTTCTTATACTTTTATTTGTGGAGTGGGGATTCTATTTTTACGAGTACTTTTTAATAGAAGCTATGATAGGCAAATGTAATTGGAGAATTTCTTTGAATTTCAGGTATATTCATAGGTTTTTATTTTTTTAAAATTTAGGTAATTTTTTGGCTCATTGTAATAAATAATAAATGTATGCATTGTGCCAGATATTGTGGTACAGCTGTTAACAGACATTTCATGTCTTTATTGAGTTTACAGAATAGCAAGGGAAACAAGTATTGAACAAATAACTACAATTGTAGTAAGTTAGGTCTTTATTTTTTGGCCTAGCCAATTATCCTGGCACATAAAATTTAGTAAACTCTTACCTGCTTTTACTACTATCCCTAAAAGTTACTACTTAAAAGGGGAAAAAAAATTGATTCCAGACAATTAACTTCTGACACATTTGATTTATATGTTGCAGATTCATTATGTAAAATTATTTGTTGAATGAATACTAGAAAGGCCTTCTTGTAGGTGATAATTAGGGGAGTACAGGTTTAGTATCCTATTGCATAGGTTTGAATTCTGTTTTCATTACTTATTATTGGGGCATTCTTGGGCAGTTTCTCAAAATCAGGCTTTTTAAAAATCCACATCACAGTATTGCCATGAGGCAATTCAGGTAGAGTATTTGCCTGACAGTGCCATGAATATTGTGAGTGCTCAGTAAATGGCGCTTTTATTTTCAGCTGTTTTACCTTTTAAACATACACTTCTGTATGTTTTTAACTGTAAACGTAGGGAAAGAGAACAGCCACCACGTTTTGCGCAGCCTGGGACGTTTGAGTTTGAGTATGCATCTAGATGGAAGGCTCTGGACGAAATGGAGAAGCAGCAGCGTGAGCAGGTCGACAGAAACATCAGAGAAGCCAAAGAGAAGCTGGAGGCAGAAATGGAAGCAGCCAGGCATGAGCACCAGTTGATGTTGATGAGACAAGGTAAGGTGGGTTCATGTAGGTGGGTTTTTTTTTTCTTAAGGCTTATTACAAGTAGTGTTGTTGGAGGTAATTAAGAATGTTAAATTTTGCTCGTAGAAAGTATATGATTCTGCTGACAAAAATCAGGAAAGTAGATAATTTTTGGTATGTAGATAATGTTAAAAAGGCACACATCAAGATTTTTTGTTGTTGTTGTTGTTGAAAGAATCAGTCCAAATGCTGGCTATTTAAGACTATTACCACATGTGAAAAGATTGCAAATGGATATTCTTTGGCAGAGATAAAAAAAAAAAAAAAGATTCATGTCCTAGACATTTGGCTCAGTGGATAGAGTGTCGACCTTCGGACTGAAGGGTACCAGGTTCAATTCCGGTCAGGGCACATGCCTGGGTTGTGGGCTCTATCCCCGGTAGGGGTTGTGCAGGAGGCAGATGATCAGTGATTCTTTCTCATTGATGTTTCTATCTCTCTCTCCTTTCCTCTCTGAAATCAATAAAATTATTTTTAAAAATTTGAAAAGAAAAGATTCATATATACTGGTAGATATGATTTAGGAAGACTAAATTCTTAGTGATTGCAAGAACATTTTAAACACTAGAGACAGAGCTAACTGAATTTCTAAGTCATAATTTACTGGTCCAATAGCTAACAACATGATAAGCTCTTTAAATCTACATCAGAAGCTTACTTCTTGTCCCCTTTCCTCTTTCTAGGTTTCTTTTTATACTTATCTTTATTATTTCTCTCTTTTCCTTTTTTTTTTTTTGTTCTTTAATTCTCCAAATAATCTTTTCTGGTTTTTCCTACCACTCATCTTTTTCACTATTTATAATAGCTTTGTATTAAAAATAAAAGCACCTAATTTTTATTATTTTACTCTTAAATCTTTTTTTTTTAAACATCTTTATTGTTGAAAGTATTATAGCCCAGCTGGCGTGGCTTAGAGGTTGAGCATCGACCTATGAACCCGGATTACACGGTTCGATTCTCTGTCATGGCACGTGCCAGGATTGTGGGCTCAATCCCCCAGTGTGGGGCGTGTAGGAGGCACTGATCAATAAATTCTCTCTCATCATAAAGAAGAAAGTATTACATATGTCCCCTTTTTTCTCTCATTGACCCCTTATAGCCTGCCCCCTCATGTTTTTGTTTTTTTAATTTAGCATTTTAGTAAATGTTTATCTACCTTTTCTGGGCTGTCCCCAAAGATCAAGGTCCTCCCTTCCCCCCCAGATGCCTTTCTGGATTTCTGCAGTAGCTTTCTTATCGGACGTTTTTCCATCCTCCTCTAAACCATTTAAAAATATATATATATATGTTTTTATTGATTTCAGAGAGGAAGGGAGAAGGCGAGAGAGAAACATCAAGGAACAGAGAGAATCATTGATCGCTGCCTCCTCCACGCCCTACACTGGGGATTGAGCCTGAAACCTGGGTAGTGCCCTGTTCAGGAGTCGAACCATGACCTCCTGGTTTGTAGGTTGGCATTCAACCACTGAGCCATGCCGGCTGGGCTAAACCATTATTTTTTAATTCTAGAGCCAGTATTTCTTTGAAAGATTTAAATTTGTTTATCACTTAATCTGTAAATCCTTTTGGTAGATTCTCATTTCCTTTAGAACAAAAATACTGGATTTTACTCCCTCTCCCTATTCAGAAAACGTTCATTGAACAGTTATGCTCAAGTCTCTGGATAACTGCTGATGCCAAATAAGTTAAAACAAAATCCAGCTCAACCAACAATAGAAATTGGTCAGACTTTTATTTTATTTACTAGTAGCCCTGCGCACAGCATGAATCTTTGCGCCTGTAGCTCGCTGCCCTGCCCTCCTGTAGCTCCCCCCGCGCCCCCATAGCTCGCTGTCCTACACCTCCTGTAGCTCTCTGCTGCCTGCTTGTAGCCAGTAGCTCACTGCTACCCTCCTGTAGCTCCCCCTCTCCCCCCCGCCCCCCCGCCAATAGCTTGCTGCCCTGCCTTCTCCCGTAGTGCTCTGCCCTACCCTCCTGCTGATCCGTGATCCGGTCGTTACACTGTCAGTTGTTAACGCTTCACGGCGTAATGACCATTTGCATATTACATCTTTATTGTATAGGATTTTAAAAAATATGTAAGGCTTCTTGAATTTGTGTGACATCTTTGCTCAGGGGCCATGCTAACCTCTGTATCGTTCCAATTTTAGTATATGTGCTGCTAAAGTGAGTACCAGACATTTCTTTTAATTTAGACCCTAAACCTAGCTGTTCTGTAAGTTTTCTAATAAAATTGAGCTCATTTATATGATATGGTATGCTTAAAAGTATTTCTCTTGCAGAATATTTGAAAATTGTTACCTAAGATAAAATCCAGAACCATTGGCTAGTTAGAGCTGAAAGAGAGAGCTTAAGGTTCATCCAGTTTGGTGGTTTTGTGGCTTTAAAATTTGGTTGCACATCAGAATTAACTGGGAAATTTTAAAAACTTGATTTATTAGGCTCTAGCACTTCTATCTGATATGAATTGTTCTCTGTTCATAGACTGTTAGTTCCTTTACCACTTTAGTTTCCCACTATCTACAGTCATGACATGGCTAGTAAATAAGAAGTGAAAGCACTAAAAGATATTTTGTTGCTATTGACAGTAGTGTAAGTCATTACTTCAGCACTCATTTAATGTTAGTTGTAAGAAACATTGTCTGAGGTATTAAGGATATAGTGATGACAAAGAACAATATTTAATTTTTTAGGCCTCATAGAGATCCTGTGAGCTCTTAGAAAACTTTGCCCTGCCCAGCCGGCATGGCTCAGCGATTGAGTGTCCACTTATGAACCAGGAGGTTAGGGTTCAATTCCTGGTCAGGGCATATGGTTGGGTTGCAGGCTCAATTCCCAGTAAGAGGCAGCCGATCAATGATGTTTCTATCTCTTTCTCCTTCTCCCCTCCTCTCTGAAATTAATAAAAATATTTAAACAAAAAACCTCGCTTTGCCTTACCCAAAGGATATATTGACTTCTGAAGTAATTTTGCAAAGTTAATTCTCATGAGCTTTTATTTTATTGCTTTTTTGTGTTTTTGTTTATAATCCTTGTTAACAATATTCTGGTTTATAAAATTTGAAAAGCACATTTCTTAATGTTTTCCAGTCTGTGCTTCTGGGTTTTCTTCTGCTGAAGTACATCTTGTATTTATTTCAGCAAAAGTCTGCAGGTGATAAGTTTGTTTCAATGTTAGTTTGTTTAAAATTCTTTTATTTTTGTTCTACATTTATTATATATTTCGTCCAGCATTTCTAAGGGTGTTTTTAAGTGGGGGAAGGACTCTAGGTAATGTTATTTTTTATGGCTCTGTGGAAACACGGGACTTTCCTTTGAACTATTATGGAAGGAGAAAGCTCAAACAGTACAGGAAAAATGGCTCTTGCCTTTCCCACCTTCTATTTTCTGTGGGAAACACTATTTCCTCTGTACTTAAGTTTCTTTTGTGTTTTTAAAACATTTAAAAATATATATTTTTTAAATATATTTTTATTGGTTTCAGAGAGGAAGGGGAAGGGAGAGATAGAAACATCAATGATGAGAGAGAATCATTGATTGGCTGCCTCCTGCGTGCCCCTACTGGGGATTGAGCCCTGACTGGAAATCAAACTGTGACCTCCTGATTCATAGGTAGATGCTCAACCACTGAGCCATGTCGGCAGGCTTTAAATTATATTTTTATTGATTTTAAAGAGTGAAAGGGAAAAGGGGGGAGAGAGAGAGAGAGAGAGAGAGAGAGAGAGAGAGAAACAGAGAGAGAGAGAGAGAGAGAGAGAGAGAGAGAGAGAGAAACATCGATCTGCTTTCTCCTGTACGCTTCCTACTGGGAATCGAGCCCACAACACGGGCATGTGCCCTGACTGGGAATTGAACCATGACCTCTTGGTTCATAGGTTCATGCTAAACCTCTGGGCCATGCTGGCTGAGCACACCAGTATTTTTAATAATTGCTTCATTTATACTTTACCAAATTTTATTTAGTCCCTTCTAGATCCAAATTTCTTTATACTCATTACATGTTATATTTTTCCTTGTCTGTGTTTGATCATAAGTATAGTAGCAGTTCTTGAATTTTCTTCATGGTTATTTTTTGTGTTTCCTTTGTTATCTTCTTACTACAGGCCCGGTGCACGAAATTCGTGCATGGGTGTATGTATGTGTGTGTGTGTGTGTCCCTCAGCCCACCCTGCACTCTCTCCAGTCTGGGACCCCTCGAGGGATGTCCGACTGTCCGGTGGGATCGGGCCTAAACGGGCAGCTGGACATCCCTCTCACAATCCAGGACTGCTGGCTCCCAACCGCTCACCTGCCTGCCTGCCGGATTGCCGCTAACCACTTCTGCCTGCCATCCTGATCACCCCCTAACCATTCCCCTGCCAGCCTGATTGACGCCTAACTGCTCCCCTGCCGGCCCAGTTGCCCCTAATTACCCTCCCCTGCTGGCTTGGTCACCCATAACTGCCCTCCCCTGCAGGCCTGGTCTCCCCCCTCCCGCAACTGCTCTCCCCTGCAGGTCTGGTCCCCCTCCCCCCCAATTGCCCTCCCCTGCAGGCCTGATTGCCCCCAACTGCCCACCCTTGCAGACCTGGTCCCTTCCAGCTGGCCTGATCGGCCACAACTGCTCTCCCCTGCTGGCCATCTTGTGGCAGCCATCTTGTGTCCACCTAGGGGTGGTCATCTTTGACCACATGGGATATGCCATCTTGTGTGTTGGAGTGATGGTCAATTTGTATATTACCTCTTTATTATATAGGATATATATAAACTTGAGGCCCTGTGTATGACGTTCATACACTCAGTGGGGGGTGGGGGGGTGGTCCTCAGCCTGCCCTGTGTCCTCTTACAGTCCAGGACCCCTTGGGGGACATCCCCTGAGGGGTCCTTATCACTGGCACAGAGGCGGGAGAGGCTCCTGCCACCGCCGCTGCACTTGCCAGCAGTGAGCCTGGCTTCTGGCTGAGCGGTGCTCCCCCTGTGGGAGTCACTGATCACCAGGGGCGGCTCCTGTATTGAGCATCTGTCCCCTGGTGGTCATTGTGCATCATAGCGACCGGTTGTTCAGTCATTCGGTTGATTTGCATATTAGCATTTTATCATATAGAAAGCCCAATATACAAAGTGTCCCCTCGGGAGTTTGACCGCTCACTATGACGTGCGCTGACCACCAGGGGGCGACACGGAATGAAGAAAGACCCCAGCAGGCAGCTGGGGAAGCAAGGCTCTGGCCTGCAGCCGCCAGAGACCCTTCCTGTGCACGAATTTGGTGCACTGAGCCTGTACTGTAAGTATATAACTCTCGGTGGTTAGCATTAACCCTTTGCACTCACTTGCTTTTTTCTCGATTCCTTTATTCTAATGCTAACCGTGTCGAGTCACACTTGACATCCGAGTGCAAAAGGTTAACCCTGCCATGCATTTTGCTATTACTGTCCACTCTTGTACCACTGGCCTTTTTTGACTATGTTATTATTTTTGTAAGCGTTTGTACTGATAAATCAAGTAATAGAAGTACATTTCTTTCCTTTAAATGATATCTTTTGGTTCCTGGTTACCCGAAGGAAAAAAGAACAGCAAAATAGGCATATTTAGCTCCTCTTCCTCTCTCTTTTCCCCTTTACTTTTATTAATTTTGTTTCCAATTTATCTAGATTTATTACATTGACTTAATTTTTAAAAATTTTAAAGCTGAGTGTGTCTTTTATGTGTGAGAACCTTTAAGTTTAATCTCTTTAATCAGTTTTTAATTATATAATACAGTGTTACCAACTCTAGTCACCATGATATTGATGAAATCCGAAGACTTTACTCATCTTTTAGCTGAAAGCTTGTACCCTTTTACCAACTTCTTCCTACTTCCCCTTGCCAGTTCCTGGCAACCATTTTTTTACTCTATTGTTTCTATGAGTTGGACTTATTTTAGATTCCAGATATGTTATACCATGAAGTGTTTTTCTCTGGCTTATTTCACTGAGCATAATGCCCTCATGGTTCATCCATGTTGTTTAAAATTGCAGGATATCGGCATTTATAAAAATTTGCTAAGATTGCTCTGACCTGTCTTGCTCAGTTGAGCATCACCCCCTGCACCAGAAGGTCACCTGTTCTTTTCCTGGTCACTGTAAATGCCAAGGTTGCAGGCATGATCCCCAGTAGGGTGCATGCAGGAGACAGCTAGTTGCTGTTTCTCTCTCCTTCTCTCTCAGATCAATAAAAACATATTAAAAAATGTTTCCAAAAAAAAAAAAAATGTTTGCTAAGATACACGTATTTCTCGTGGCTGAATAATACTCCATTATGTGTATGTATATACATACCTATATTTTTATACTTACATTGTGTACATAGGTGTGTGTGTGTGTATACACACACACACACACACACACACATCCATTGTATGTCATATACACCACATCTCATATATCCTACCTAATAAAATAGTAATATGCAAATTGACCGCACCTTCGCTATGGCCAAGCCACGCCCACCAGCCAAAGCCATACCCACCAGCCAATCAGGGCGTGTATGCAAATTACCCAACAAAGATGGCGGTTAATTTGCATACGCTGAGAGGGAGGAGTGAAGACTGAAGACAACTTAGAAGGAAGAGGGAGGAAAAGCGGAAAGCAAGGTGGCTGCCAGAGGGAAAGCCCGGGCGGGGCGGAACAGTGTGGAGCGGGGTGAGCAGCAGTGGCGAGCGGGTGCAGGCGCGGTGGCTGCAAAGGCGGCGGCAGCGGCAGCGCACGCAGCCGCAACAGCCGCTTGCAGGATTTTCCTGCAAATGGGCTACTAGTATATATATATATATATATGTGTGTGTGTGTGTGTGTGTGTGTGTGTGTGTGTGTGTGTGTATTTTATTGAGTTTATTGGTGTGGCGTTGGTTAATAAAATTACATAGATTTTAGGGTACAATTCTATAATACATCAGTTCTATAATATATTGTATTGTGTGTTCACCACTCCATCAGCATTTATGCCCCTTACCCCACGTCTTCCTGATCCAGTCATTTGATGACCAGTCTTAGTTTTTTTTCCATATATTGGCTAGTGTGAATAATGCTGTGATGCTAACTCTTGAACATTGTTTTAATGTCCTTTATTTATTTTTTTAATATATATTTTATTGATTTTTTTTTATGGAGAGAAAGAGAGATGAATAGAGAGTTAGAAACATCAATGAGAGGGAAACATCGATCAGCTGCCCCCTGCAACACTCCCCACTGGGGATGTGCCCGCAACCAAGATACATGCCCTTGCCCGGAATTGAACCCGGGACCTTCAGTCCATAGGCCAATGCTCTATCCACTGAGCCAAATCGATTAGGGCTGTTTTAATGTTCTTTAACAATAAGCCTTGTATGTGTTTAAATCTTAACCTTTTTTAAATAGGTTGAGGCATGACGTTTCTGTTCATCACTTAATTGTCTGATGTTTACCCTCATAATTTTTTTTTTTTTAATTTCTTTATTGATTAAGATGTCACATATTTGTCCTCATCCCCCCATTCCCATCCCACCCCTCTCCCCACGCATGCCCCAATCCCCTGTTGAACTTAACCGTTGGATAGGCTTATATGCATGCATACAGGTCCTTTGGTTGAACTCTCCCCCTCCCCCCACCCTCCCCCTACCCTCCCCTATCCTCCCTCTGAGGCCCGATAGTCCGATCGATGCCTCCTTGCTTCTGGTTCTGTTCTTGTTCCTCAGTCTATGTTGTTCATCATTTCCCCTAGATGAGCGAGATCATATGTCACTAGATATATACTAATAAGCACTGAATGTGAGACGAGCAATAATAGTTATGCTGACAGGCAAATGAATCAGTCTGTAGCGAGCTTCCCCCTGGACCAACAGTTCTTTTGAGACTCAATTTCAATGTCCAGTAGTTCCTTATGTGTACATGTCAGCACTGACCCCCCAGCTCTGGATGGTGGACAAATGGCGGTAACGGAGGTCCGACTCCCTCTGGTTTGGTCTCGGCCGAACCCAGGGGCACGGCGTCACCCGGACTAAGGGGCACGTGGCCTCACCCATACCCAAGGGGCGCGTGGTCTCACCCGGGCCTGGGACCCAGCCTCACCCGGATGGATCCAGGGGCACACGGCCTCACCCGGACCCGGCTCTGGCTTCACCCGGACCCAGGGACACTTGGCCTCTCCCAGACCCAGGGCCACTTGGGCTCACCCGGGCCTAGGTGCACGAGGCCTCATCTGGATCCAGGAACACATGGTCTCACCCGGACCCAGGGACGCTTGGCCTCTCCCAGACCCAGGGCCACTTGGGCTCACCCGGACCTAGGTGCACGAGGCCTCATCTGGATCCAGGGACACATGGTCGCACCCGGACCCAGGGACGCTTGGCCTCTCCCAGACCCAGGGCCACTTGGGCTCACCCGGACCTAGGTGCACGAGGCCTCATCTGGATCCAGGGACACATGGTCGCACCCGGACCCAGGGACGCTTGGCCTCTCCCAGACCCAGGGGCACGTGGCCTCACCCGGACCTAGGTGCACGAGGCCTCATCCGGATCCAGGGACACATGGTCGCACCCGGAACCAGGGACGCTTGGCCTCTCCCAGACCCAGGGCCACTTGGGCTCACCCGGGCCTAGGTGCACGAGGCCTCATCTGGATCCAGGGCCACATGGTCTCACCCGGACCCAGGGATGCTTGGCCTCTCCCAGACCCAGGGCCACTTGGGCTCACCCGGGCCTAGGTGCACGAGGTCTCACCCGGACACAGGGACGCTTGGCCTCTCCTAGACCCAGGGCCACTTGGGCTCACCCGGGCCTAGGTGCACAAGGCCTCATCCGGATCCAGGGACGCATGGTCTCACCCGGACCCAGGGACACTTGGCCTCTCCCAGACCCAGGGCCACTTGGGCTCACCCGGGCCTAGGTGCACGAGGCCTCATCCGGATCCAGGGACGCATGGTCTCACCCGGACCCAGGGACGCTTGGCCTCTCCCAGACCCAGGGCCACTTGGGCTCACCCGGGCCTAGGTGCACGAGGCCTCACCCGGATCCAGGGACACATGGTCTCACCCGGACCCAGGGACGCTTGGCCTCTCCCAGACCCAGGGCCACTTGGGCTCACCCGGGCCTAGGTGCACGAGGCCTCACCCGGATCCAGGGACACATGGTCTCACCTGGACCCAGGGGCGCTTGGTCTTTTCCAGACCCAGGGGCACGTGGCCTCACCCGGGCCTAGGTGCTCGAGGCCTCACCCGTATCCAGGGACACATGGTCTCACCCGGACCCAGGGACGCGTGGCCTCTCCCAGACCCAGGGCCACTTGGGCTCACCCGGGCCTAGGTGCAACCCCTCATAATTTTTTAAAGAAGGTTTTACAGAAACAATCTTCCTGAAGTACTCTGTAATACTTATACTTTAAACTGGCACTTGAATGGTAAAAATTTGTATGATTTTTCTCCCCTCTATTTCTTAAGTACTTGATAGCATGTCTCATTGTCTTCTAGTATTGAATGTTTCTGTGAGAAAGTCTGAAGTAAGCCTGGATTCAAACCCCACCTCCCCCCCCCCCCCCACACACACACACTCACCCCACACACACTTGTAAGTGACTTGATCCTTTCATCAAGCTTGCATGTGAATTTTTTCTTTTTAAAGTCTAGTAACTTATCCAGGACATGTTTCCCCAAAAATTTTTGTTATGAGGAATCTTAAACGAAATACTTAAAAGAATATTAAGGTGCTCACTACTTAGATTCTGTTGTTAACATTTGACCATTCTTGCTTTATTATATCTTTCCATGTGTCAGTTTTTACAAAATGTTATAGAGATATTTTCATTGATTTTAGAGAGGAATGGAGAGGGAGAAATAGATAAAAACATTGAGAGAGACGCCGAAACCGGTTTGGCTCTGTGGATAGAGCGTTGGCCTGCGGACTCAAGGGTCCCAGGTTCGATTCTGGTCAAGGGCATGTACCTTGGTTGCGGGCATATCCCCAGTAGGGGGTGTGCAAGAGGCAGCTGATTGATGTTTCTCTCTCATCGATGTTTCTAACTCTCTATCCCTCTCTCTTCCTCTCTGTAAGAAATCAACAAAATATATTAAAAAAAAAACCCAAAAACATTGAGAAACATTAATCGGTTGCCTCTTGCATATCCCCCAGTAGGGATGGAGTCTGCAATCTGGGCATGTGCCATGACCTCCTGCTTCCTTGGTCAACCACTGAGCCATGCTAGCCAGGCAAAAGTACTTTTATTTTTATTTTTTTACTGAGATCCTTTGGTTCATGGGCCCACGCTTTACCCACTGAGTCAAACTGGCCAGGGCCCTTTGAGTTATTTATTTATTTTATTTTATTTTTTATTTTATTTATTTATTTAAAAAAAAATATATATATATATATTTTATTGATTTTTTACAGAGAGGAAGGGAGAGAGATAGAGAGTTAGAAACATCGATGAGAGAGATACATCGATCAGCTGCCTCCTGCACAGCCCCCACTGGTGTTGTGCCCGCAACCAAGGTACATGCCCTTGACCGGAATCGAACCCGGGACCTTTCAGTCCACAGGCCAATGCTCTATCCACTGAGCCAAACCGGTTTCGGCTTATTTTTTATTTTTTAAAATTTAATAAATTTTTATTGTTCAGATTATTACAGTTGTTCCTCTTTTTCCCCCCTAGCTCTCCTCCACCTGGTTCCCATCCCACCCTCTTCCCTTACCTCCCCCCACTGTCCTCATACATAGGTGTACGATTTTTGTCCAGTCTCTTCCTGCATCCCCCACACCCCTTTCCCCCAAGAGTTGTCAATCCACTCCCTTTCTATGCCCCTGATTCTATTCACCAGTTTATTCTGTACATCAGATTTTTAAATCACTTGATTTTTTAGATTCATTTGTTGATAGATAATGCATTTGTTGTTCATAATTTTTACCTTTACCTTTTTCTTCTTCTTCCTCTTCTTAGAGAATATCTTATAGCATTTTATATAATATTGTTTTGGTGGTGATGAACTCCTTTAGCATTTTCTTATTTGTGAAGCTCTTTATCTGACCTTCAATTCTGAATGATAGTTTGGCTGGGTAGAGTAATCTTTGTTGTAGGTTCTTGCTATTCATCACGTTGACTATTTCTTGCCACTCCCGTCTGGCCTGCATAATTTCTGTTGAGAAATCAGCTGACAATAGTATGGGTGCTCCCTTGTAGGTAACTAACTGTTTTTCTCTTGGTGCTTTTAATATTCTCTCTTTGTCTTTTGCTCTTGGCATTTTAATTATGATGTGTCTTGGTGTGGTCCTCTTTGGATTCCTTTTGTTCAGGGTTCTGTGCGCGTCCTGGACTTGTAAATCTATTTCTTTCACCAGGTGGGGGAAGTTTTCAGTCATTATTTCTTCAAATAGGTTTTCAGTATCTTGCTCTCTCTCTTCTTCTGGCACCCCCATAATTCTGATGTTGGTACACTTGAAGTTGTCCCAGAGGCTTCTTACACTATCTTCAACTTTCTGAATTCTCTTTTCTTTTAGCTTTTTCAGTTGAGTGTTTTTTGCTTCTTTGTATTTCAAATATTTGACTTGATTCTTGCATTCCTCTAGTTTGCTGTTGGGTTGTCTGTATAATATTTTTTTATTTCAGTCAGTGTATGTTTAATTTCTAGTTGGTACTTTTCTATATCCTCGAGGGTCTCGCTAAATTTATTGGCCTTTTCTAGGAAATTCTTCAAAAACCTTATAACTGTGGTTTTGAACTCTATCTCCAGTCGTTTGTTTTCCTCCATTTCTTTGGTTTGTGATGTTTCTTTGTCTCCGCATTTCCGCTGCTTCCCTGAGTTGGTAGGGTAGCTTTGTGTGCTAGGTGTCCTAAATGGACCATTGGCTCTGCCTCCCCAGTTACCTGAGGTGGACACTCTTGGTGCACTCCTTAATGGACTGTGTGTACAGCCTTGTTGTAGTTAAGCCTTGATTGTTGTTGGTATCACTGGGAGGAGTTGACTTCCAGGCCAATTGGCTGTGAGGATCAGCTGTGTCTACGCCGGGAGACAGCCTTATTCGACTAGACTTGCAAAATTACAAAAGCCTCTATGCTCAGCTTGGATGGGGCAGAATTTCAGGGTGGAGCCTACAGCCTTGGCTTCCCGTCAGCCCTGCCCTATGAGGTTCTTGGGTCTCAGTGTCCCTCAGTGTCCCTCGGTACTCGCTGCAAGCACCTCTGAGAGAGAGGCGCCCTCAAGTTTCGCCCGCTGCCAGACAGTCTAGTCTCTCCCCCAGTGAATCTGGATTCCCAGATTCTCATCCGGAACTGGGGTTCAGTGCAGTTGGAACTGGGGTTCAGTGCAGTCTGGAGCTTTTGTCTCCTTCATGCTAAGGCAATCCAGCGGCACAGTCAACAGTCTGTCCTCTGCGCGCATTCACTTGCACGCCTCTGGAGCTCTGCCTTTCGCAGCTCCCCTGAGTTTCCGCCTTACAGCTCATATTCCCCCAGTATGAGCCTGGCTTCCCAGGGTCTCGCCCGGAACTGGGGTTCAGTGCAGTCAGAACTGGGGTTCAGCGCAGTCCAGGGCTTTTGTCTCCTTCCCACTAGAGAACTCCAGCCAGGCACTCATCCGCCCCGTCCTCTCCGGCTCCGTCCTCTCCGCACACGCGCACCTGTGTCTCCGTATCTCAGGCTTTTACAGCTCCTCTGATTTTTCTTATGGTTTTCTCTTAACTTCTAGTTGTAGGATTTCCAGTCAGTCAGCTTTCCTATGGTTCTGGATGATGTCCGTTTCGTCTTTTAGTTGTATTTTTGAAATTGTGCGTGGCTGTAGATTAGGTGTTTACCTATGCCGCCATCTTGGTTTCTTGAGTTATTTTTTTAAAGAAAGATTCCTATAGGGGTATGATTTTCTGGATCAAAGGATAAAAGTTATATATATTTTTGGTAATTTACCCCGAGAAACTTTGGATATAAACAAAACTTAAATAATTTAGGTCCTGGACGGGTTGCTTAGTGGGTTAGAATGTCATCCCAGTATGCCAGGAAGTTTGTGGATACAATCCCTGGTCAGGGCACATATAAGAATCAACCCAATAAAGGCATAAATAAGTGAAACAACAAATCAGTTTTTTCTTTCTCTTTACCCTCTCCTTCTCCCTCTCCCTCTCCCTTCCTCTCCCTCTCCCTCTCCCTGTCCCTCTCCCTCTCTCCTTCTCCCTTTCTTCCTCGCTCCCCCCTCCCCCACCCCTCCTTCTGCTCTCTCAAATCAATTAAAGCAATTTAATAAATGTAAAATGGTAGTTTTAAGTTGATATTGTGCCTGTTTAGTATCAGATAATATGCTTATCTGATAATTGCATTGTCCAGTCCTTTGAACTAATTATTATACCAAAGTTACAAGCAAGGAAATGTGATCCGAGAGGATAAAGCAGCTTTATCAACTGGCACAACTTAAAAGGAGAAGATCCAGTTTTCAGAAAACAAACATTCATGTTCTTTTCTTATTCCTTTTCATGGACAAAAATGTAATGCATATACATATAGTTAATCCTCACAGAGGATATTTTTTCCCAGTGATATTTTTTAGAGAGAGAGTTGATTTTTTTTTTTTTTTTAAGAGTTAGTGGAAGGGAGGGAGTGGGGGAAGAGGAGGAGAAAAACAGCTATGTGAGAGAGACACATCTGTTGGTTGCCTCCCACTCTCGCCCTGACTGGGGCCTGGCATTTGATCCTGCAACTTAGGTATGTGCCCTTGACCGGGAACCAAACCCTTTGGTGCTTGGACCGACGCTCTAACCATTGAGAACATGGGCCAGGGTTGTAATGCATATTTTACATCTATAATTATACTAGAGGCCTGATGCATGAAATTCGTAGGCCTCCCTTCCCTCGGCTGCCAACACCGGCTTCCCTCGGCCACCAGCATGCATGCAGAACCTGGGCTTCCCTCGCAGCCCTGGCTTCGTCCAGAAGGATGTCAAGTGTACTTAGCATATTATGTTTTTATCATTATAGACTAATGGCCTGGTGCAACGAAATTCATGCACATTAAAAGGGAATTAAATTAGAGGAAATATTTTAATATTGCTATTTTCCCTTTCTCTATAATAGAAGTGTCAGAGATGAAAGAAAATTAGTAAAATGTATATGAAACTCTCCTTTCTGCAAGAGTCTGGGATGCACCACGGTCCCCAGAGTCAAGTCCCCACCCACCTGTGTGCGCATCAAAATCACGCGAGACCCAGACCCGGCCAGCCCCTCCCCCTGTCAAGCCCCTCAGGGCGGGTGGTACAGCCTCAGGTCCCCTGTCAAGCCCCGCCGGCTGGGGGGTGCAGCCTCAGGTCCCCCGGCCCTGACATGAGAGTACGAGGGCATGACAATCATTTTCTTATTAGCTCTTTATTGTATAGGATATGGTAGGTAATCTCAAAAACTACAAAGGTATGATAAATTTTTACAGGCTATACTGGATTGACTTTCTTGGATACTTAATGATAGTAGGACATTTTTCATAGCTTTGCTTATTGAAGAACTAGAGTCTTGGTCACGAAATTCATGCATGGTTAGGGTCCCTCGGCCTAACTGGCGATCAGGGCTGATTGGGGCCTTCCCTTGTTCTGCGCCACCCCCTGGTGGTCAGCGCACAGGGACAATTTGCATATTAGCCTTTTATGATATAGGAATAGAGGCCCGGTGTGTGAAAATTCATGCACTGGAGTGGGGGGTGCCTCAGCCTGGCTTGCCTCCTCTCTCATCCCGGGAGCTCTCAGGGGTGGGAGGTGACTCGGCAATTAGGAGAAGGCGACGTCCTGGACACTGCCATCTTTGAGGGCGTGACAGTCAATTAGCATATTCCCTCCTTATTGGCTGTGGGCACCACTATTGTTGAGGGCAGGGCAGTCAATGAGCATATCCCCTCCTTTTTGGCTGTGGCTGCTGCCATATTTGAGGGCGGGGCAGTCAATTAGCATATTCCCTCCTTATTGGCTGTGGGCGCCGCCATATTTGAGGGTGGGTCAGTCAATTAGCAAATTCCCCCCTTATTGGCTGTGGGTCCTGCCAACATTGAGGGTGGGCCAGTCAGTACATTCCCTCCTTATTGGCTGTGGGCTCCACCATCTTGGTGACCTTGTGAGGGTCAATTAGCATATTCCCTCTTTATTAGATAGAATTTCTCTTAGGAATATAAGTTGATTTTATATTTTAGATTTCTCCCAGTAAAGTAATTATGTGATAGTTTTGTCGCTCTCAATGTTGGTTGCACAATGGAGTCATCTAGGGAGGTTAAAAAAAATACTGATGTCTGGTCCACTTGCTAAGACATTTTCATTTATTATTATTTTTTATTTAAAAAAATACATTGATTTCAGGGAGGAAACAAGAGGAAGAGAGAGATAGAAACATCAGTGATGAGAAAGAATCATTGATTGGCTGCCCCTTGTACACTTCACACTGGGCATCAAGCCCGCAACCTGGGCATGTGTCCCTGACCAGAATCGAACTTGGGACCCTTTGGTCTGCAGGCTGATGCTCTATCCACTGAGCCAAACCGGCGAGGGCAAGACATTTTCATTTAATTGGTCTGTGGTTAAAAGGTATTTAAGTAATTCTAATTAGCAGTCAGTTATGGTTGAGAACTAATTGTGTAACTATTTCAAATCATTTTAGTAATATTTGATATTTTTTAAGATAGCTAAGTGTTATTTCATTGTGCATCTATACTAATAAAAGAAAGATGCAAATTGACTCTACTTTTGCGACACCCACCAGCCAATCAGTAGTGAGTATGCAGATTAACCCAACAAAGATGGAGGGTTAATTTGCATACGCAGGCACAGAGTGGCCAGGTCCTGTGGGTAGTGTGGGAAGGCGGAAAGGCTGCTCTGGGCCGGAGCTAAGGCAGAAAGAAAGTTCCGGAGAGGCTCAGAGGAAGGCGCCAGGATCACTGCTCTGGTTGCTCTGGTGAGTTCTCCGGCACTGAGGCAAGGTGGCCATATTGCTCTCTTTTAGGACAATTCGTACCTACCAGGAGTGTCTCCAACTGTTGGCATCCCTCCTTGTTCTTTAAGCTACAAAAAGCAGCAGCTGAGTTTATTTGAAGTCTGCCCTGTCATGTGTCCATGATGCTGGGCCCTGAGGGAGGTGAAGGCTTTGTGCTCAAGCTCCGTGGCCTGCCCTGGTCCTGCTCTATTGAGGATGTGCAGAATTTCCTCTCCGGCTGCATAATTCATGACGGGTCCGCAGTTATTCATTTCATCTACACTAGAGAAGGCAGGCAGAGTGGTGAGGCTTTTGTTGAACTTGAATCCGAAGATGACGTGAAAATGGCCCTTAAAAAGGACAGGGAAAGCATGGGACACCGGTACATTGAGGTGTTCAAGTCCCACAGAACCGAGATGGATTGGGTGTTGAAGCACAGTGGTCCAAACAGTGCTGACACTGCTAATAATGGCTTCGTGTGACTTCGAGGACTCCCATTTGGATGCACCAAGGAGGAAATTGTTCAGTTCTTCTCAGGGTTGGAAATCGTGCCAAATGGGATCACATTGCCTGTGGACCCTGAGGGGAGGATTACAGGGGAAGCCTTTGTGCAGTTTGCCTCACAGGAGTTAGCTGAGAAGGCTCTAGGAAAGCACAAGGAGAGAATAGGGCACAGGTATTTTGAAGTGTTTAAGAGCAGTCAGGAAGAAATTAGGACATATTCGGATCCCCCTCTGAAGTTTATGTCTGTACAGCGGCCAGGGCCCTATGACCGTCCAGGTACAGCCAGGAGATACATTGGCATTGTCAAGCAGGCAGGCTTGGAGAGGACGAGGTCTGGTGCTTATAGTGCAGGCTTTGGGGGCTATGAGGAGTATAATGGTCTCAGCGATGGCTACGGCTTTACCGCTGACATGTTTGGAAGAGACCTCAGTTACTGTCTCTCGGGGGTGTATGACCACAGATATGGAGATGGCGAGTTCACTGTCCAGAGTACCACTGGACACTGTGTCCATATGAGAGGGCTGCCGTACAAAGCTACAGAGAATGACATTTACAACTTCTTCTCTCCTCTCAACCCTGTAAGAGTCCATATTGAGATTGGCCCTGATGGAAGAGTGACGGGCGAAGCTGATGTTGACTTTGCCACTCATGAAGAAGCTGTGGCAGCTATGTCCAAAGACAGGGCCAACATGCAGCATAGATACATAGAACTTTTCTTGAATTTCACAACAGGGGCTAGCAATGGGGCATATAGCAGCCAGATGATGCAAGGCATGGGGGTGTCAGCCCAGTCCACTTACAGTGGCCTTGAGAGCCCATCTTTGAGTGGCTCTTACGGAGCTGCTAGCTACAGTGGCCAGAAGAGCATGACTGGATATGACTAATTTTATATCTTATAAAGCATTTGAGTTGTTATAATTTTTATAGGCAACCAACAACCAGTGAAAAGCAGTTATTACTCTAGAAGAAGCTGTGGGGACCCATTTTGCACCATGAGTTTGTGAAATCTGGATTAAAAAGTTACCTCTTCAGTGTTTTCTCATACAAACTTTCTTCTGGCATGTGATATTGAGTAAACTAAAACTGTTTTCAGGTTTTTGTTTTTTTCTTTAATATTTTGGTAGCGTATTTCAGGGGGTGATGTTATCTGACTTCAAGTAGTTTTAAGTACATAAAATGTGGATCTTTTACACCGTATCACCATGAACACATTGGGGAGATGAGATTTTTGGGAAACTCAAGGTGCTAGATCCCTAATTCAAAGAGGAACATTTCTCATGTTTGTTCTTTCTAGTTTATTTTCATTTAAAATCTCTTAGGTTAAGTTTAAGCTTTTTAAAAGTTAGTTTTGAAAATTGAGACACATTACTAATACTGTAGGAATTGGTGAGGCCTTGACTTAAAGCTTTCTTTACTGTGATTTCCTTTTGGGTATATATTGGTAAGTGAAATTTGTCAAAAAAATTTTTTTTTGTTAACTAAACTTTTTTCTTAAAGACTTTTTCACAATGAAAAAAAAAAAAAAGAAAAGAAAGGCGGTTCTGGGCCGGAGTGAAGGTGGTGCCAGCAGCTAGGGGAAGGAAGGCCCATTCTTGCACGAATCTTTGTGCGTCGGGCCTCTAGTGTTATTATAATTACCTGGTCCCTACCCCATATGCCAAAACTGACTTTTCTGAACAGAGTCCCAAAATCTGTTTTTTAATTTCTACTTTTTAAGTTTCCCTCTGTTTCTAATTATCCAGGCTTGGAGCACTGGCATTTTGGAAAGAACTTTGTAATTTGGACACATTTGGCTGTGTAATCCTGTTGAACTGAGCAATAGCTGAATGGCTAGAATACATTTATAATCTATCTGAATCATTTTTGGGGGGAGAGGCATAACATACAATTTGTTTCCAATCTATAAGATGACATGATAATATTTACCTTGTTAGGGGTGTGATTCCAGTCCTGTTATGGTTATGATGATAGGGTTATTGTCACATAGAAAGTTAACTGGAACTGTTAATATTTTGTAAGTTCTGAATGTAGTGATTTATTACGAAATGTTAAAATTGAAATAATTTACGTTTATTTTAGAAATTCCGGTATCACGATTAGAGACAAGGAAAATAAAAGTAACCGATAATTGTGCCATTCAGAGTATTTCAATATTTTGATACTTTTTAGTCTGTGCTTTTATGCATACATAATTTGGTAAGATATTACAAAGATTTTAACGTTTTGAAATTTAATCCACTACTTCTCAACACAAATACACTTTTTGTTATCTTACACTATTATGGAACTCCTGTTCTTGATATAGCAAGTATGGTGACAGTGGGAGTGGAGTGCTTTGTTTATCTTGTTTAAAATGATCTTGTTCATCTCAGTATTCAGCCTTTTTCCTCTTTCAGGAATTTTTTCCTCATTGCCCTTTTTGTATAAGACACTGAATTAGTATAACCGCTATACCTACTGTTGGTCTGCTGTGGTTCTTACATGCCCTCTGCTGATGTCTTCCAAAGAATATTTTTGGGCTTTGCACTTGTTAGTAAAAAATTCTGATTCGTTTAAAAGGTGTAAGTGAAAATACAGCTATCATTTATCCTGTTTTTAGTATGTTTTAGTCCTATGTTAAAAACATCTTATCTATTTTAATTTCTGAAGAAAAGGATGCATTTTATTCTCTTGATACAAATGAAGAAACAGGCCCAGGAAGTATATTAATTTTATTAATTACATAGCTTATAATCTTTTATTATAAGGTTATATAATAAAGACATGAATGAGAATAAATTACTATGAATTTTACATTAATATGAATAAATTATTATGTATATTGCCCATAATAGAGTCTATATGCTCATTGGGAAAAAAATACAGAAGGCAAGCTAAAATATTAATGGGTATATTAATGAGTAATCAATATTTTATAGATTTAATGAGGCGTCAAGAAGAACTCAGACGCCTGGAAGAACTCAGAAACCAAGAGCTGCAAAAACGGAAGCAGATACAACTGAGGTAAAAAAACAAATACATTGTAACATAGATGTGAATACACATAGTTCTTGTGTGTTACTAATAAAACATCACTCTCCCATTGTAAACAAATTGTACAAGTTGGAAAATACAAACAAAATTGTCCATTTTTGACTATACTTAGGGATTTATTCCACAAAGTAGCGTATTTTTTTTGTTATTCTTAGGATTTTTTAGCTGGCTATGGACACTTCGATGGCATACACTGTGACTTTACATATGGGGCCTAAGCATTATTGCATACAATTTATTGTAAGAATGCACTGTGATTTACTGCATTATTTTTTAGTTTTAATTTTTTGCCTGTGTATGATACTGCTATGAAATCCTTTATGCATCTTTGTGCTTCTGAAACACCTTTCCATGTACCTGTAATATTTAATTGTGAAATATGAGGTAAATGTTACTCTTAAAAGTTAAAAATCATAATAATTAGGAAATGTTATGAACAAAGCTATGATAGATGAAAGTAAACTTAAAATTTGTTTCTGAAAGTACTATAAAAGTGTAGTAAGTTCTTATATGGGAAGTAAGGTGCTCATGGGAAATAAAAAATAAAGAAGAAAGTAAAAAACCTTGAATGAGTGTGAAGTGTCTTCATAGTCTGGGAATAGGTAGTATTCAGTATTTTTTAGTTTATTTTTTCCAACTTTGTACCTGGTTTGTATATATGTTTACATCTTGCAACTACTCTGATTTTACTCTAACCTACTTATTCTCAAACTAGAGGCCCGATGCACGAAGATTCGTGTATGAATGGGCCTTACTTCCTCTGATGCCGGCACCACCTTTGCTCTGGCCAGAGCAGCCTTTTTGCTCTGGCCTGGAGCTGCCTTTCTGCCTTCCCACGTTGCCCAGAGGCCCGGAGCGGCTGGGGTCGTGTGGAATGCCTGTGTCGGAGCCTGTGTATGCAAATTAACTTGCCATCATTGTTGGGTTAATTTGCATACTCACTTCTGATTGGCTTGTGGGCCTCACGAAGGTATGGTCAATTAACATGTTACTCTCTTATTAGGTAGATTGTAGTACTTGACCAGGCCACACCAGTGTTCTAACTGGGGGAATGGTTAGTAAGTCTCAAACCTCTCCTCATAAACTATAGGGACAGAGCTTTAATAAATTCTCTAGGTAATTCTGGGATTCCCTAAAGCTTCAGAGTCATTATTGTATACAACTCCCGACATGAACTCGTTATATGAGAGACCGTTTTTCTGGCTCTTTCTTGTATCTTCTTTTCTTTTTATGTAAATGTGTTAAAGTCTCTTCTACTTTTACAAAGAAAAAGAATCTTCCCCTTCTATAACAAAAAACCCTATCTGAATTCAGCTTTCACTTACAGTGATACAGTGGAACCTTCATTCCAGCAGGGAAGGGATACGTTCGAAAACTGAAATAATTTTTCCCCATTGGAAATAATATGAATTGTATTAACTTGTTTCAGACTCCAAATGATTGTTTAAATGTTTCTATGTATAGTATGTCTATGTACAGTTCTGTTTATAAACAAACACTTATTTTCTTAAATTTATTGAACTACACTTCACTAGTGTTAAACAAATCATTTTCAACACTGGTTCTAGGGGTGTCTTTCAGGAGGTCAGTATGAGGCATCTTCGCTTTTTCACATATCATTACCTCAGAAATGATGTCACTTATTCCAAGTCAGCAGTTTTTTTACCTTTTTAGTTGCTTGTGATCATTGTTTCTTTCACACCCTTAGCAACATTAGCACTCTTTTTTTAAAAAAAAAAAAAAAAGATTTTTTCTTTATTGCTTTTTAGAGAGAGAAATATTGATGTGATGGGAGAGTAAATCATCAATTGGCTGTCTCCTGCAAGCCCCGAGTCTACAACCTGGGCATGTGCCCTGATTGGGAATGAAACTAGCAACCTGTTGGTGCACTGGGCAATGCCAATCCAAATGAGTCACACTGGACAGGGCAACATTAACACCCCCCCCCCCCGTTTTTTTTGTTTGTTAATATTCACTAGAGCAGTGGTCGGCAAACTCATTAGTCAACAGAGCCAAATATCAACAGTATGATGATTAAAATTTCTTTTGAGAGCCAAATTTCTTAAACTTCTTACAACACCACTTCTTCAGAATAGACTCGCCCAGGCCATGGTATTTTGTGGAAGAGCCACACTCAAGGGGCCAGAGAGCCTCATATGGCTCACGAGCCGCAGTTTGCCAACCACGGCACTAGAGGATATTTTTTTCACTGAGTTTTTTTAGAGAGGGTGGGAGGAAGGAGAGAGAGACAGAGAGAGAACCATCGATGTGAAAGAGACACATCTATTGGTTGCCTCTCTTTTTTTTAAAAAAATATATTTTATTGATTTTTCACAGAGAGAAAGGGAGAGGGATAGAGAGCTAGAAACATCGATGAGAGAGATACATTGACCAGCTGCCTCCTGCACACTCCCCACCGGGGATGTGCCCGCAACCAATGTACATGCCCTTGACTGGAATCGAACCTGGGACCTTTCAGTCCGCAGACCGACGCTCTATCCACTGAGCCAAACCGGTTTCGGCTCTCTCTTTTTTTAAAATATATTTTATTGATTTTTTACAGAGAGGAAGAAAGTGGTATAGAGAGTTAGAAACATCGGTCAGCTGCCTCTTGCACATCCCCTACTGGGGATGTGCCTGCAACCAAGGTACGTGCCCTTGACCAGAATCGAACCTGGGACCCTTGAGTCTGCAGGTTGACGCTCTATCCACTGAGCCAAACCGGTTTCGGCGGTTGCCTCTCTGAATTGGGCCGGGGATTGAACCTGCAACCCAGATAAGTGCCCTTGGATTGGAATTGAACCCATTACCCTCCTGTGCTCAGGCTGATGCTCTAACCACTAATCGACACTGGTCAGAGCAATATTAGCATTATTTATTTTTTTTTGTTTTGTTTTGTTTTGTTTTTTGTTGTCTTTTTTTTTACAGAGAGGAAGAGAGAGGGATAGAGAGCTAGAAACATCGATGAGAGAGAAACATTGATCAGCTGCCTCTTGCACACCCCCCACTGGAGATGTGCCCGCAACCAAGGTACATGCCCTTGACCAGAATCGAACCTGGGACCTTTCAGTCCGCAGGCCGACGCTCTATCCACTGAGCCAAACCGGTTTCGGCAATATTAGCATTATTAATAACCTCCTTATGTTTTAAAATTGTGCTAATCTGTCCATTTGGCCAGTAAGAAAAGCAAAAAACAACAAAACAAAAAAAAACCCCAAGAGAACAAATATAAACCCCCCCAAAATATTCACAGCACAATTTCCTGAGATGTTAACAGGAGATGTTTAGCTGTATATTGACTCACCTGGGCACATTCTCTCCTTTGTTTTTGCTTTGTCATGCTAATGAACCAGCATGAAAATGGTGTCAGTATACCAAAGTTAACAAAAGACATTTTGACAGTTTTTTTCCCCAAGAACAACTTGGTCAAGAACCAGATTGTTTGAAAGATGGGAGAAGTTCAAGTAGCACAGTATGTTTGACAGCTAGGTTATTTATTTATTTGTTTTTTTTATTTATTTAAAATGTATTTTTATTGATTTCGGAGAGGAAGGGAGAGGGAAAGAGAGATAGAAACATCAGTGATGAGAGAGGATCATTGATTGGCTGCCTCCTGCACGCCCCCCACTGGGGATCGAGCCTACAACCCAGGCATGTGCCCTTGACTGGAATCAAACCCGGGACCCTTCAGTCCGCAGGCTGATGCTCTATCCACTGAGCCAAACGAGCTAGGGCAGGATTTTTATTTTTTAAAACCAGTTTAAACTCATCTAATATGACCATAGTAGTTTTTCTTTTCTTTTTTTAATTTTAATTTTCAATTACTGTTTACATTCAATATTATTAGATTAGTTTCAGGTGAACAGCAATAATGGTTAGACCTAACAATCATATGCTTTACAAAGAGTTCCCCCTATATTTCAGTACCCACCTGGTACTATATAGTTATTGCAGTACTATTGACTATATTCCTTATGCTGTATTATACATCCATATGACTATTTTCAGTTTATTATTTTTTAACTAGTGGCCCGGTGCACGAAATTCATGCACTGGGGGTGGGGGTGTCCCTCAGCCCAACCTGATCCCTATGGGCAGTCGGACATCCCTCTCACAATCCAGAACTGCTGGCTCCCAACTGCTCGCCTGCCTGCCTGATTGCCCCTAACCGCTTCTGCCTACCAGTCTGATTACCGCCTGATTAATGCCTAACTGCTCCCCTGCCGGCCCGATCGTCCCCAACTGCCTTCCCCTGACAGCCCGGTCACCCCCAAATGCCTTCCACTGCATATTCCCTCTTTATTAGATAGGGTTTTTTCTTTAGCATATTGGACAGTCCTAACTGGTTTGGCTCAGTGGATGGAGCATTGGCCTGCAGACTCAAGGGTCCCAGGTTCGATTCCAGTCAAGGGCATGTACCTTGGTTGGGGGAACATACCCAGTGGGGAGTGTGCAGGAAGCAGCTAATCAATGTTTCTCTCTCATCCATGTTTCTAACTTTCTATCCCTCTACCTTCCTCTCTGTAAAAAATCAATAAAATATATTTTAACAAAAAGAAACGTTTAAGATTCCTCCATATCTGCCTGGCTGGTGTGACTCAGTGGTTGAGACCCCAGGCTGCCGCTGATGGGAGGGGATCTCTCCGTGGGGGCGCGCACCCCTCCCAGGCTTAGACCCCAGGCTGTCAACCGCTGGGAGGGGATCGCTCCGTGGGGGTGCACCCCTCCCAGGCTGAGACTCCACACTGTTGCCGCTGGGAGGGGATCGGCTCCGTGGGGGCACCCGCCCCTCCCAACCTGAGACCCGCGGTGGGGCTGAGAGGACTGAGCGCCAACACCCTGTGGCTATGGGTGCTGCCATTTTTGTCACGGAGTGGCGGTTAATTTGCATATTACTCTTTTATTAGATAGGATCCTCCCCCAAGGACATGCTTTTCATTGATTTTTACAGGGAGAAGGGAGAGAGAGGAACAGATTGGTTACCTCCTATATGTGCTCCATATGGAGTTCGAACCCAAAACCTGGGTATGTGCTATGACTGGGAATCAAACCTGTGACCCTTTGGTGCACAGATGATGCTCCAACCAACTGAGCAACACTGGCCAGGGCCCAATGACTATTTTGTAACTACCAATTTGTACTTATTAATCTATTCACTTTTTTCACCCAGTCCCCCTCCCTTCTGAAAATTATTAGTCTATTCTCTGAATCTATGAATCTGTTTCAATTTTGTTTATTTTGTTCTTTAGCTTTCACATATAAGTGAACTCATACTGTATTTGTTTTTCTCTGACTAACTCATTCACTTAGCATAATACCCTCCAAGCCTCTCCATGCTTGACAGCTAGGCTTTTAAAATTAGTACCCTACTCTTCATGTGCTGAAGAAATAAATAGTTAAAACGAAAGAGAATTTTGGAGAACCCCAAAGGAGAACCCCAAATAGAGTAAAAACATAACAAATGGCCTAGCTAGTGTTGCTCAGTGATTGAGCATCGACCTATGAAGGTCAGGGCACATGTCTGGATTGTGGGCTCCATCCCCAGTAGGGGGTGTGCAGGAGGCAGCCAGTCAATGATTTTCACCCTTTTTCTTCCCCTCTGAAATCACAACAAAAAAGAAGACAAACATAACAAATGTACCTAAACTATTTCAACTGGAAAATATCACACTGAAAGCAGATGGGGAAGAAAATATGGAATCTAAATAACTTTGGAAAACAGTATCTTGATTGGATACTATAGACCAATGACAAAAAGAACAATATAATGCATTTGGTGTTTTTCACTGAGATGATGTATTAGCAATTCTGAAACTACTTTGTATGTTTGTTTTATCTTTAATCAGGTCTTTATTGAGAATAAATGTATATACTTTTAAAATTGAACACATGACTAAATATAGATAATGAGACCCAGGTTTCTCATTGTTGGAGAAAGAAAGGAGCAGGGCTAAAATTAAAATGATCTTCTGTAATATTAGGATCAGAGGTGTCTATGAATTTTGTAGTATTTAATTTAGACAAATATAGAAATATAGATGTGTGTGTATATGTGTGTGTGTCCAGGCACATTCATTTATTTTATAGTCCTATCTCGAAGCAGTGATGCCTTAGAAACGGTCAGCCAATCTAGTGCCTAGATTTTTGTTTCAAAACATCTTTCTCTAGCCATAGCCGTTTTGGCTCAGTGGATGGAATGTCAGCCCTGGACTGAAGAGTCCTGGTTTCGATTCCGGTCTAGGACATGTACCTTGGTTGCAGGCTTGATTCTTGGCCCGACGTGCGCTGAAGGCAGCCAATTGATATTTCTCTCTCAAAATGATGTTTCTATCTCAATATCTCCCCCTCCCTTCCACTCTCCCTGAAAATCAATGGAAAAATAACCTCAGTGAGGATTAACTTTATTTATTTCTTTACTTTTATTATTACTTTTATCTTTATCATGTTGAGAAAGAGAGTGAGAGAGAGGGGGAGAGAGAGACAGAGAGAGACAGAGAACCACCGTTGTGAGAAACATTGATCAGTTGCCTTCTGGACCTTCAACCCAGGTATGTTCCCTGGCCGGGAAGCGAAGGCAACCTTTAAGTACAAAGGACGAGGCTAAACCAACGGAGCCACTCCTGGGGACTGGCTAGGACTGAAAAGTTTAAGATGAGCCTGGAACCTTTTTGCCAGATAGTAAGAATATAATAAAAATAGGATGGGACGTTGGTTGGGCTTCGTACCAAGCACCAAAAGGTTGCTGATTCCATTCCTGGTAAGGACACGTGCTCTGGTTGCAGGGTCACTCCTTGGTAGGGGGCGTATAGGAGGCAGCTAATCGATGCTCTCTCACATAGATGTTTCTCTCTTCTCTCTTCTCTCTCTCCCTCTCCCTCTCCCTTCTTCCCTCCCTCCCTTCCTCCCTCCCTCCCTCCCTCCCTCCATCTCTCCATCTCTCCCTTTCTCTCTTAAAAATCAATAAAAAGCCTTTTTTAAAAAGAACAAAAAGGTTAGGACATGTTAAAAATAACATGAGTCAAATTGAAGGAGACCCTAATGGCCAAAGTTGGAACAGTTTCAACAACAAAGTAAAAAATGGTAATGATAGATTAAAAAATATTTTTTTAAATTTACTGATTTGAGGGAGAGTCGGGGAGGGAGGGAAGGAGAGAAAGAGAGAAATCGAGAAAGCATCCATTTGTTGTTCTACTTATTTATGCATTCATTGGTTGATTCTTGTATGTGTCCTGACCAGAGATAGAATTGGCATATCGGTACGATGTTCTAAGCAAATTAACCAGGTCTGATAATGTTAGATTTTAAGCTGTAGAATAAATACCCATGAGTCCATATGATAGGAATAAATAAATGAATGAATGAATAAATAAATGGAGGAGAATGGGTGGCACATTTGTTCAGTAAAATTCCAATTAATAAACGCAGAAGGAATGAGAGGGATGAGAAAATCACCAGTGGACAAATACTGCAGTGATGATTGTTACTCATAAAGTCTACTGATGGGTGCTAAAGCTGTTATGCAAAACTTGAGAAACAAGATTTGCATCATCTCAAATTTGTATTATGTATATCTCCAAAAATAGTAAACCTAAAGTGGAGAAACCCAGCAGAACCACCATTACCAAGTGTTAAAGTTTAAGTCATGTGTAATAAGACATTGATACCAAGACCCCTTTGATATGATGCACTTTGAAGAGTAGTGTCATTTCGGGGGGAAAAGGGGACATATGTAATACAATAATAAAGAATTATTTAAAAGAAAAAAGAATAGTGTCATTTCTGTGGTTTTCTTGCCGAAAATGTATAACCTCATGCTAGTCATGAGAAAACATAAGACAGACTCAAATTGAAGGATATTATACAAAATAATCAGTTTTCTTTAAAAATGCCATGTTTATGAAAGACAAAAAGTGAACTGTTACAGACTGGCCGAGACTAATGAGAGGAAATAATTAAATGTAATGTGGGATTCTCGATAGGGTCTTGGAACAGAAGGAGGACATTAATGGAGAAACAGGTGAAATTTGAATAAGATCTGTAGTATAACTGTAGTATTATACCAATGTTAATTCCTGGTTTTCACAATTCTATCATGGTTATGTAAAATATTAGTATTAGGGAATGCTGCATGAGGGATATGTCGGGACTCTGTACTATTTTTGCAGCTTTTCTGTAAGTTTAAAATTAGAAATAAGGGGAGGGGGGAGAAGTACCCTAGGTATTGGGGATTCCGTGGGGAACAAAAGACAAATTCTGCAACTTTGGAACTTACATAGGAGAGAGGCACATATAAATTAGGATTTTCAGATTATTAAAAAGCAGGTGAAGTACACAGAACTAGTATGGAGTACTTATTGAAATTTTTAATAGGTTATTTCGTTTCATAATAGGAGAAATATTGGTTGCTTGACAGAAGTTTTCTGTGTATATGGTTATTTTTCATTGAATGGTTTTTTCATCAATCTTATTTAATATGCAAAGATTTATCATATTCAACCTGAAATTCAGATAACTGTATACTAATAGTAAACTGTCTCAGCCCTGGCCAGTTTTGTTCAGTGGTTAGAGGGTGGTCCGTGGACTGAGGGGTCTCGGGTTAGATTCCCGTCAAGGGCACCTACTTTGGTTGCACGCTTGATCCCCAGCCCCTTCCACTCTCTAAAAAATCAATGGAAAAAATACCAACAACAAAAAATAGGAGTGCTGTTCTTGTACTTTACATAATGCAAATCTCTACAGTGAGGTGATAATTTGATGGATAATCTTCATGCTTGGTTACATTCTAGTAGATAAGTGCAGTGACATATGTGTTAACAAGCTTACCCTGTGCCTGGTGGTGGGGAGTTTCTTTTGGAATTACTGTGATAATACTGATTTAAGAATTTGAACAACTTTTCTTAAAATCAATAGTTTTGTAGCATGTGGCAAGGGAAGGGAAAAAATTGCTATGTTTGGGAAGTTAATTTCATGCTAATAATACTTGTAAGACAAAGCAAATAAAATTAATAGAATAAAACTGCAGAGATTTATCTGACCAGACTGCTATCATGGAAGAAGTATTATTTAGGCCCTGGCTGGGTAGCTCATTTGGTTAGTGTCACTCCTATATACCAAGTTCAGGGTTTGATCCCTGGTCAGGGTACACACAAGAATCAACCAGTGAATGCATAAATAAGTGGAACAACAAAAATTGATGTTGGGGGGGGGGGGGCAATGGAGGGATAAGGACACATGTAATACCTTAATAAAAAAAGAAAATAAAAAAATTGATGTTTCTTTCTCTCTGTCTCTCTTTTCCCTATTGTACATATGTTTGCTTATTTAAAAAATTTTCTTTTTATTGCTATTTAGAGAGAGAGGAAGGGAGAGGGGAAGAGAGAGAAACATTGATCTGCTGCCTCTTGCATGCCTCTTACCAGGGATAGAGCCTGTTACCCAGGCATGTGCCCTGACTGGGAATTGAACTGGCAACCTTTCAGTCCATGGGAGGATGCCCAACCAATTGAGCCACACTGACCAGCAGATATAAACTTTTTCATACTCTCTTTTCTCCTCATACAAAATGATTTTTTAAAGTAGCAATAGACCCAACTGGTTTGGCTCAGTGGTTGAGCATCAATGAATCGGGAGGTCATGGTTCGAATCCTGATCAGGGCACGTGTCCGGGTTGTGGGCTTCATCCCCAGTGGGGGGAGTGCAGGAGGCAGCCAGTTTTCTTTCATTGACATTTCTGTCTTTTCCTAATGCCTTCCTCTCTGAAATCAATAAAAATATATTAAAAAGAAAAACGCAGCAATAGGAGTACTATTCTAGTCCTAGCCAGTTTTGCTCAGTGGATAGAGCATCAATCAACCTGAGGACTAAAGGATCCCAGGTTTGATTCTGGTCAAGGGCAAATACCTCGGTTGCAGGCTTGATCCCTGCCCTGGATAAGACGTGTACCGGAGGCAACCAATCGATGTATCTCTCTAACTTGGATTTCTCTCTCTCTCTCTCTCTCTCTCTCTCTCTCTCTCTCTCTCTCTCTCCCTTCCTCCCTCCCTTTCCACTTCCTCCCCCTCCCGTCCACTGTCTCTACAAATCGATTGAAAAAATCTCAGGTGAAGATTAACAACAACAAAAAATAGGAGTGCTGTTCTTGTACTTTAGTGATGGGCAACCTTTTGAGCTTGATGTGTCAGACTTGGCCAAAAAACAGCATAACTCGGGTAGTGTGTCACTTTGAGGAAAAAACATTATTTCGCAAATGTTTCATTCTCAGGAGCAGCAAATGTTTCATCCTCGGCATGCGGCCGCTGCCGCGTGTCATCAGAAATGGCTACGCGTGTCAGTGCTGACACGCGTGTCATAGATTCGCCATCACTGTTGTACTTGCTCATTTTTCTGATAATACCGTGGACATTCACTCATGCCTGTAAATGCGAATTTACTTCTTTTAACAGTTGTGTAGTGTTCTTGGCATTGGGGAACCATAGTTGTCCCCCCATTTATAATTGACTAGTGGCCCAGTGCACAAACTCCTGCACATTGAAAGGAAATTAATTAGAAGAAATATTTTAATATTGCTATTTGTCCTTTCTCTATAATAGAAGTGTCAACCAAATTCATGATAGACAATCACAGTTGAAAACACACACATGCTATTGGTGCCGCGAGAGCTTTATCTGGATCGTGCATGTGCTAGTCAACTTAGCATAGATATAGAACAAACATGCTTAATTAGGCCTACTTTCTGATTTAGCTAAAATTTTTCTAGCCCAGTGAAGCGCCCCAACTTCTATTTCAGGTAATTGTCAGCAATACGGCAGTAAATATCAACAAGAAGCAGATTATTATTATAGATCACGCAGGGAGAACAAAGAGTGAAATATTTAACTGTAGCAGTGTTTGACTATATTCTGCGCAGTGAGAAAACCTGAAGTTCTTTTCAAGGTCCACCATTTCTTCTTAAAACACATGTGGCCTTAAGAATTTTTGAATGGGGAAATTCCATGTGTACTTATGTACATTGTCAGCAGTATATGAATACAAAGCTATTTTCTTTTTTTAAATTTTATTTTTAAATTACAGTTTACATTCAACAATGTTTTATATTAATTTCTGTTGTATAGCATAATGGTTAGACAGTCATACTTTACATAGTGATCTCAATATTTTTAGTATCCACCTGGCACTATACATAGTTATGCAATATTAATTACTATATTCTCTATCTGTATTTCACATCCCCATCACTATTTTGTAACTACCAATTTGTAGTTCTTAATCCTTTCACTTTTTTTTTTTTTTACCCAGCCCTCCACCCCTTTTCCCTTCTGTCTGTTCTTTGTATTTATGAACCTGTTTTAATTTTGTTCATTTTTTTGTTCTTTAGATTTCACATATAAGCGAGATCATGTGGTATTTGAAAGTATTTTCTTAACAGTAAAATTTATGAGTGTCTTAATGTCCAAGAAATAGATTAACCAATTTACTTGAATATTTAATTTACTTCAGTAGAGTTTTATATAGGAATCATTATTCTCAAAATATTTCAGATTTTGCTTGAAATCACTTATGAACATTGTCTTATTACTTGCATGTGGTCTGACATGAAGTCCTAACAGCCATTTTTTTCTGCTGATTGTGGGAGATTTCACCATTTCTTTTAGATCTTGGACTTGTGCAACAAACAACAACAAAATTTCTTGAATTTTGAATATTACACTCAGTGTAGAAAAGTGCTTATAAGAGAAACTTGGAGCCCTGGATGGTGTGGCTCACTTGGTTGAGCGTTGTCTAGTGCACTGAGAGGTTGCGATGTCAATTCCCGGTCAGGGTGCATGCCCGAGTTGGGATAGAGATATCCCCAGTAGAGGGTGTGCAGGATGCAGGTAGTCGATCTCTCTCAAATCAATAAAAACATTAAAAAAATAAAACAGTAACCTGGAAAATGATATCTACTGAGGGGGCATCAGCGTTAATATAGTCTTTACTATTTTTATTTTTTATTTAAAATATATTTTACTGATTTTTTTACAGAGAGGAAGGGAGAGGGATAGAGTCAGAAACATCGATGAGAGAGAAACATCGATCAGCTGCCTCATGCAAATCCCCTGCTGGGGATGTGTCCGCAACCAAGGCACATGCCCTTGACCGGAGTCGAACCTGGGACCCTTCAGTCCGCAGCCCGATGCTCTATCCACTGAGCCAACCCGGTTAGGGCAGTCTTTACTGTTTTTTTTAAAAATAAGTTTTTATTGATTTTTTACAGAGAGAGGAAGGGGGAGAGAGAGATAAAAACATTGGTGGGCTACTTCCTGCACAACTTTCACCAGGGATCAATCCCGCAACCCAGGCATGTGCTCTGACTGACAATCCAACTGGCAATCTGTTGGTGCATGGGATGACCCTCAACCTACTGACCCATATCAGCTGGGCTAGTCTTTACTATTTAAATAACTTTTTTGGCTTGGCCAGTGATGCTCAGTGGTTAAGCGTCAACCTAGGAACCAGGTGGTCATAGTTTGATTCCCAGTCAGGGCACATGCCTGGGTTGCGACCTAGATCTCAAGTGGGTAACATGCAGGAGGAAGCTGATCAATGATTCTCTGTCATCATTGATGTTTCTATTTCTTTCTCCCTCTCATTTCCTCTCTGAAATTAAAAATATATATGTATTAACTTTTTTGTTTTTGGGTGGAGGGTATCTATTTGAATTTGATTTAAATGTCAATGTAATGTGAGTCTATTACTTTACTATTATTTTGTAGGATTTCATCTTAATCCTATATAATAAAAGGCTAATGGGCAAATCATCCCATTGGCAGAATGACTGGTCGCCATGACCTGCACTGACCACCAGGGGGCAGACACTCAATGCAGGAGCTGCCTTGTGGTGGTCAGTGTGCTCCCACAGGAGCGCTAAGGATGTCCATTGGGAGCGGGCCTAAGCCGTCAGTCAGATATCCCCCAAGGGCTCCTGGACTGTGAGAGGGCCCAGGCTGGCTGAGGGACCCCCCCCCCCCCCCGAGTGCATGAATTTTGTGCACCAGCCTCTAGTCATATTATAACTTAACTAGAGATCCAGTGCACGGATTTGTGCAATAGTGAGGTCCCTCAGCCTGGCCTGCGCATTCTTGCAATCCGGGGACCCCTGGGGGGGATGTAGTAGTGCATGAAGTGGCAGGCGGCTGGGAAGGAGCCGGGCTGGGCACCACACTGATCCCGCTCATCCCAGTCCCACTGCACCTGCCTCCGCTGCCACTCGGTAGTGCATTGCCACGGTGATAGGAGAGGCTCACGCTGCCGCAGCTGCGCTCACCAGCTGTGAGCCCAGTATCTGCCACCCAGCGGTCAGCTGTGTGGTGCTCCTGCTGTGGTAGCGCACTGACTACCAGGGTACAGCTCCTGTGTTGAGCATGTGCCCCCTGGTGGTCAGTGCGCATCACAGCGACCAGTCATTCAAGTCTTTCGATTGCTTAGGCTTTTATATATATACATTAGGAGCCCAGTGCACAAATTTGTGCACCTTGAAAGAAGCTGTGGGCCGCAAGGCTGCCGTGGGCATAGGGGCAGGTCTCGGCCGTGCCCCTGCCTGGCCCCTCCTGCAGTGGCCCCTGTCTGCTGCCAGCCCCGCTCCTGCCACTGCCACTCCCACGCGCTGGCCCTGCTCGCACCTGCTGATGATGCGGAACAATTGGGGCCGGTGGCATCAGTGGGTGCAAGTGGCAGCTACTTTCCTGATCCCCCCTGAGGAGCAGAGGGAGGTGGAGAGGCCCTCAGGGGCGTTCAGGACCGGCACCGGCAGCGGGTGCGAGTGGCGGCTCTGGCACCGGCAGCGGGTGCCAGAGGGGCTGGTGCCGGCAGCAGGTGCAAGCGCCTGGCAGGACTGCGGCGTGCGGGAGCCAAGAATTTTCAGTAACCACCAGATGACAGCCACTGGTGCCCTGCTTTGTTCACCTGCTACACCATCCCACTGTGGCCAACGCCTGCCATGTTCCACGCTCTGCTGACGCCTGCCATGTTCCTTCCGCGTGTGCCCCCTGGTGATCAGTACACATCATAGTGACCAGTTATTCTGCTGTTTGGTCTATTTGCATATTAGCCTTTTATTATATAGGATAGGATTACTAATTTAATAGTAATCCTGCACATATATATGGTTTTATTTTTATTTTTACTTTTACATGAATGCTTCAATATATTTATAGGACAGAGACTGATCCCTTTTCCCAAAAACGTTTGTCAGTCTCTGTCCTATAAATATATTTAGGCCTTACAGGTCATATGGTCTGTCTCAACTACTTATCCTGAGGTAGCCATAGACAGTGAGTGCTTGTTCTGTGAAACTTAATTTACAAAAACTGGTGTGGGCTGTCCTTGGCTACACAGGATTTGTCAGTGGCTTGTTGAAATGGGCATGGGAGAGTTTAAGACCTCCTCTTTGTAATAGAATTTTTGTCTGGGCAGTACAGTTTTTTGCACTGGTTCACATAGGGATACAGTCTGAGTGTCTGTACGAACTTTGCTATATAAGTGATTGATCCCAGGCTTTTCTTTTTAAACAGCAGTATAGTACATATTTGAGTATTTCGACTCTGAATTTTTTTTTTACTGTAAACATTTAACTTTACTGGTTATATGTTGTTACTTTTTTGGAATTATTCTGATTAACTTACTTTATATTTTTGGTTTATTTGATTTATTAAAGATTTAGAGCAAAATAGAGGGAAGGTAAACCTGCTAAACCAGTCGTTGTTGACAGATTTGACAGTGTATTTTGCATAAATGATTTTTTTGAACCTGAAATAAAATACCTGATTATGGCTTACAAAGCAATCATGCTGAAGTTCTTATTTAAATATCTTTTAGACATGAAGAAGAGCATCGTCGTCGTGAGGAAGAAATGATTCGACACAGAGAACAGGAGGAACTGAGGCGACAGCAAGAGGGCTTTAAGCCAAATTATATGGAAAATGTAAGTAAAATACTAGTTAATTAAAATTACTTTTTGTTGTCAGGGGGTTATGTATGTTGAGAATTCTTTAGGTATTGGTTTATATATTAATATATTTTTTAATCTTTCTGAATTTTTCAAGCTTTTGTGTGTTACATGATTTTTTTTAAACCTTTCAGGTAGAAAATTAAAATTAGTTTCTGACGGTAATATTCATGTTTTATGAAATATATGTTAATTTTTCTTCAGTTTTACCTTATTTTTAAAAAAATACGTTACTTAATTAGAAATCTTTATAAATCCATCTCCACTTGATTGATTGTCATCATTTAATAATAATACAAATTCTTTACTCTGTAACATTTTAGATATTGTAAAAGTAGATTCGCATGTGTTCATCACCCAAACGTAATAGTTACCAACACCCGGCTGATCTTTTTCTTCATCTTCAAGTATACCTTCTTTCCCCAATTATTTTGTATAAAATTCCCAACTTCAAATGATTTTACTCATCCGTATTTTAATACGTATTTCGAAATGATAAGGACTTGAGACTATGTTTTTAATTGATTTTTAGAGAGAGAGAAACAGCAATTGGTTGTTTCCAATATGGGCCCTGGCTGTGCATCGAACCTGGCAGATGACCCTCCAACCAACTGAGCCACCTGGCCAGGGCAGGACTCTTTTTGAAATTATCTTTATGTTTTAAAAATTGTTGATTCTTTTTTTAAAAATAAGTTTTTATTGAATTTTGAGAGAGAGAGAGGAAGGGAGAAGGATAGAGAGATAGAAACATTGATAAAAGAGAAACATCATTGATCTGGCTGTCTCTTGCACACCCCCTACTGGAGATCGAGCCCACAAACTTGGAATGTGCCCTGACCAGGAATCAAACCTGTGACCTCTTGGTTTATGGGTCTGTGCTCAACCACTGAACCACACTGGTAGGGCAACAAATTGTCAATTCTTTAATATACTAACTAGTAAAGAGGGAATATGCTAATTGATCCTATGCTGTCTCAAAGTTGGTGGAGCCCACAGCCACTAAGGAGGGAATATGCTAATTGACTGCCCCGCCCTCAAAGATGGCGGTGCCCACAGCCACAAGATGGTGGCGCCTAGTACCCTCAGCCCCCCAGCTGCCCAGGGCCGCCCAAGGCTCAAGTAACCAGCGCTGGCCGAGTCTTGTGCTGTCAGCTGTGGCAGCAGCAGAGGTGTGATGGGGCGTCGCCTTCCCCTGATCGCCAGGTCGCCTCCTGCCCTGAGGGCTCCCGGACTGTGAGAGGGGGCAGGCCGGGCTGAGGGACCCCCCCTCCAGTGCATGAATTTTCATTCACTGGGCCTCTAGTTAACTAATAAACGCCTCAATTTGCCCAGGCCTTTAAGGGTTTTTTGTTTTTTTTTTAGACAATTGGTTTCTTCAAATTGTCTGATAAATCATTTTAGTTCATAGGTTTTTCTCTCATTTTTAAGTTTTTCCTTTTTTTTTAAAATCCTCACTGGAGGATATATTTATTGATTTGAGAGAGAGAGAGAGAGAATAAAACATCAGTTGTCTCTCTTACGTACCCGTACGGGGGATTGAATTTGAAGTCTAGGTATGTGCCCTGTTCGAAATGAAGTCTGAGGCCTTTTTGGTGTATGGGTCTACGCTCCAACCAACAGAGCCATCCAGCTGGGGCATTTTTTCCGAGTGTTATTGTATACATTATCTCATATCGTGAATTTTGTTGAATGTTTTGTTGCAGTGTGTTTAACAAGTTTCTTTTTTTCTGAATTTCTCATAAAGTGGAGTTAATTCAAAAGATATGATCTGACTCAGGTGGTTATTTTGGGGAGGCAAAATGCTAGGGCAAACAAGGATACCTTAAATATGTTAAAATTCACAAGTTCTTAATGATAAGTAACAGCATCTCATTGTTTACATTATATGAATGCCAGCTTAATTCATTCTGAAAAATATTTACTACTATATTTTTCTCTAGCTATTTAAAAGCCATGGTTCTTTAATAAGTTTTTGAAGCTGAAAGTATTCGTCATTGTTGCCCTTTTTTCTGACCTTCTTTGTTCCTGTTTTTTCTGACCCCTGAACATTTTTATTTATTTTTTTTAATGTTTTTATTTTATTTTATTGAGAGAGAGATATATATATAGAGAGAATCGATTTGAGAAAGAAACAGTGATTGCTTGTCTCCCATATGCACCCCTACCGGTGATCAAACCCGCAGCTACCTACCCGTGTGTGTGTGTGCCCTGACTGGGAATCAAACCAGTGACCTTCTGATGCATTTGATGATGCTCAACTGAGCCATACCAGCCAGGGCTATCCCTAGAACATTTTTCAACTTTCTTATTTGAAAGAATGTTCACACTGTAAAATAAGTCCTAACTTGTATAGCAGTAAGAAATTTTCATCTTCACTCCCATGAAGTAAATATTATTTGAAAATTATGCGTCATTTAAATTCAGTTAAAATTTTTTTTATTTATAAGTCATATGAGCTTAGCTGGAGTGGCTCAGTTGGTTGAACATCATCCCGTTCACCAAATGGTTGCCGGTTCGATTCCTGCTCAGGGCACGTAATTGGGTTGGGAGGTTCAATCCCTAGTCAGGGAATGTATGGAAGGCAACCGATCCATGTTTCTCTCTCACATCGATGTTTCTCCCTCTCCCTTTCTCTCTCTCAAATCAATAAAATAATATCCAAGGGTAAAAAAAAAATCTCTAAGATGTATCAATGATTTAATTTATTTTTAAATTTATCACCAAATTAGAAGAGTTAAGATTTTTTAAGCATTGTAAATAGTTTTTGAATAATTTCTAACATTTTTCAATTCTATTTTTCTCTTTGAGTGCATATTTTAAACTGTTTTAGATTTCTTTGATTGTTATATTTGAATATAAACCTGTTGGATTTATCAATGTGAAGGTATTTCTGATGTTATAAAAGAAAGTAGAATTTAAATTTTCAGGCCCATATTTTGAAAACTAGTTGCTAGTGTTTTTCTTTTCAAATATAGTCAAGATGTAAACCTTTTCTTGGGAAAATTTTATTTGATTTCACTGAGGATTAGAAAATTCTTCCTAGTCCTTTTATGTATCTGAACATTTCTTTTACTAAAGTGCTTGGTGGAATTTACATTCTTAATATTTTTCTGGCATAAACTTTACATCCTTGGAGAAAACATGTAGCTATTTGTGATAATGTGATATACATAAATCATTTAGGTTTGTAGAAGGAAATGATTAAAACATACTAGTATCCTGCTGTTAAGCTTGATTAAGTTTACCATCACAAACTTCATTGCAGACTATTTGAAATCTTTTCAGTTTACAAAACACCAGTGTTTTAATATGCTCATTGTCATTTACTGTAAGTATGTTTAATGGACAGCTCATTTTAATTTTATTTTTCCATTAAAAAACTACTTGGAAATGTTGCTACAATTTAACACTGAAATACTACGTAGCCTTATTTTTAATTTAAAAACATTTGTATGTTTACAATGCATTTTATTTATCATCTTTTTAAAAAAATATATATTTTATTGATTTTTTTACAGAGAGGAAGGGAGAGGGATAGAGAGCTAGAAACATCGACCAGCTGCCTCCTGCACACCCCCTACCGGGGATGTGCCCGCAACCAATGTACATGCCCTTGACCGGAATTGAACCTGGGACCTTTCAGTCCGCAGTCCGACGCTCTATCCACCGAGCCAAACCGGTTTCGGCTATTTATCATCTTTTTTAAAAAATTGGTTTTAGAGAGAGAGGGGAAAGGAGAGACATCACTTTGTTATACTTATTTGTTGCATTCATTGGTTGTTTCTTATATGTGCCCTGGCCAGGGTCGAACCCTACAGCCTAGATGTATCTGGATGATGCTTTAAACAACTGAGTTAGCTGGCCAGGGCCTAAAATGCATTTTATTGGTGGGCAAAAGTTTATAAATATTTAATGAATTTTGTGAATAAAAAAATTGGATTTTTACTCACGTTGGATTTATATTGGCATTTGAAAAATAGATTATTTACTGCTCCACTCTACTGCAGAGCTAAGAATAGTGTTTACATTTTTAAAGGGTTGATGAGTGGTGGGAAAAAGGAATATTAGAGAGTATTTGTTACCACAAAACCCAAAATACTTTTACTCTTTGACCCCTTAACAGAAAAAGTTTGCTGACTCCTGGGCAGGACTGTTGATTTTCCTTTTTTTTTTTTTTTTTTAATTAGTACTCTTGTTAAGCCTCAAAGTTTTCTAAATTGTTAATTTTGTTGAAGAGGAACCATATTTAAAATAGCGTGTAACAATGAATTAAATCTTTGGGTGAAGATAATCTTTGTTCTATTTTTAGATCTCTTGAGATTAGAAATTATGAGCAGACACAATTGCTGTCAATTTTGTTTAATTCCTAACTTCCTGATACTTGTTACTGTACACTAATCAAGTACTAAAGAAATATTAACAAAAGCTCTGTAGGTCTTGACTATTTTTATGTTAATGGAGAAAACATTGAGGCAATTGTTTCAGTTATTTTATATTTACTTTGAAAACTGCCTTTGGAAAAATTGTTAAAAATTTTAATGTTTGTTTTTGTTCTTAAAAGCCTTGAAAATTAGGCCTTCTTATGTGCTTTCTCTTTTTCACTGTTCAGTTTAAAGGAATCAAATGGTAAGTGTTCAGCTCACCCACATATTAAGAGTAAAGTAGATTTACTTGTTTTAAGATGCTACCTCTGATTTCTTGCTAATTTTTCTCTTAGAAGTGTTCCAGAACAACTAATAGGATCGGCTTTGAAGTATAAAATAAATACTGATTTTCTTATTTTATGTCTTTTAATAATTCTTTGTAAAAAATGGGACAAAAGATGAGGGAAAACATGTATCATGCTTGGCCATGCTTTTTTTTGTTAGCCTTTAACTTTATCATGATTTTATGGTGTACATGTAAATATATTTTTCAAAGTTTCAAGGCTATGTCAGTACTTCATCATTTAGATGTTGTCATTTTTATTTCATATCTTATTTCTCCTTAAAGAAAGTCAAGCTCTATGATAAAAGCTCTAGCAATTATAAATTAAACATGTTATTTTTCCACTTCTGTAGCATAATGTATTTTTGACTACCATAATAATGCATATATTTTTATGCTATGCCTTCATTACATTTACTTTTTATTGTAGTGTAGAATGTATTTGAACCATATTTTAGATATTATTTACGAGGTTCAAATTTTCTACTTAGCACAGTTTTGTAGCTTTTGGACATATCACAAGAGGTTATTCTATTAACAGTAGGAATTTATGAAATTGTCTTGCGATTGTCTTCATGTTAGTTTGCTCCACTTACTGTTGATTACATTAGTGCAAACAATATACTACATTGTCCCAGCCTTTATTTGTGGATTCAGTTTGGGTTGGAGTAAAGGGGACATTTTAATTAGATTTTTAAAGAATGTAGTTTCTAGAGTAAACTTTGTTTTCTTGGGAAAATGGTAATCTCATAAAAATTTTTAAATGTCATTCTAGCTATAATAGTTTTAAAATACTTTGTTTAGGAAAATTGGGTGCTAATTTGTTAAAAGTATACTCTGATAAGATATTTATGTTTGTTTTTTATTGAAGAATAGGTCTTCATGTTTGATTCAAAATATATATGTGAATTGATATTGAAGAGTTTTTATTCCTATTTGAATAGGTGGGAATAGATGGGAATATGTCCATAGTATATGAACAAATGTGCATAATTAACCTGAAAATGAATGTATATTATATGCTATGGCAATAATTTGACCCAATCATGTTTCTTTGTCAGTGGCTATTCCATTATAGCTCCAGAGATTATTAAATAGTGAGATCAAAAGCATTGAGGAGATGTGACCAAGAGGCCAGAGGTATAATGTCTCTTCCATGACATTTTCAACTAATACATATACAGGGAGCTTTGTAAAAATATGGGTCCTTAGGTCTCCAACCTATAAATTTATTTGTGTTTTGGTTTCAGGCCAAATTTGAACACTGTTTCTGGAACAGTTTTATTGGAACACAGCCTTGTTTATATTTTGTTTATGGCTGCTTTGCCTCAATGTGGCAGAGAATTGTCTAGTTGAGACACAATCGTATGCAACTATATCAAGACTCTATGACCTGCAAAACCTGAAATATTTACTATCTGGACATTAACCAGAAAAGTTTGTGAATTAAAATGGAAATGTATTAATTTATATGTTCTTTTCCAGTGTATTTAGAAGGCTTATTGAGCAGAGCACCTCATATCTTAGACCCAAAGTTCCTGAAGAATCCAAATTAGTACCAGAAGGTTCATTGATAGTCATGGTTATACAAGTCAGAGTAAATTTATGGGAAGAACTGATAAAGCATTGCTGCACTACAGCCGATAGAGTTTTTATCTTTTTTTTTTTAGTTAGTAGAGACATAAAACATTATTTTTGTTTGTGTGTGTGTGTGTTTTTTTTTTTAATCCTCACCTGAGGATGTTTTTATTGCGTAGATAGAGATAAACATTGATGTGAAAAGATTAACATCAATTGGTTGCCTTCTGTACAAGCCTGGACCCGGGATCTAAAATTCAATCTAGGTATATGCCCTGACTGGGAATCAAGCCCTGCATGGGACAACGCTTTAACCGACTGAGCAAACTGCCCAGGGTGCATTGTTCTTGATCAGATGTTATTTCTTCTTCACCAGTATTGCCATATTTAGCTTGTTGTTTAGTCAGCCACTTCTTTATGTCACTCTCTTTTTTCTGCTTCTTGAGTGGGTATTCTGTCTCTTATTAACCCTTGATTATAACCAAAATTCTCCTGATGTGCCATGTACTAAACTCAAAACAGACACTTCAGCCAATAATAAAATTTTATTACTAATTGCTAGCAGAGAGAGCTGATATCTATTGAGTAGGTACAAATGAGTATGTGCAAATACATTTTCTGAAAAGGTTTGTGAATTTTTGAGGGCGGGGGGAAGAAGTTGCCATTTTGTGGTTTCCTCTTTTTTTAATATTTAGCCCCTCTAAGAGATTTGATTGTATTGCAGTAGAATATTGGTTTTTTGGAAGTCTAAACATCTTAAGCTTTCGAGCAATTGTGAATATCTCACAAGGATTTTTATAGTCTCCATTATTCTATGGAAATCACTGAAGAACTATTTGCTTTAGGGTTTAGTGTTATATTTAGATGTGACCTGCTTTAGTATAATGGCAGCCAATTTCCGATGGTTTGGACATGATGCTGAAAATCAAATTGGATAATAATAGTTATATTGCAGTGGTCTAAAATATAATGCTCTAGTTATGATAGTTTTTAAAACGTTATTCATTACAAAATTGATTTCCTACAATGAACTAAGAACTGCACATTTGGGATGCTACATTATTGGAACTTGACTTAAACTTTTATAGTCACAAAAACAAAGATAGATGTTTATAATGGTTACATATACACTTGGAAGTGTTCTATAGGATTTTTACAATTTGGGATATTTGAGCTGAAGATATATGTTAATTTGAACAAACTTGAAATCTTTGAACACTTATCAAAAGGATTATTTAATAGTTTTAATAATCCATCATAAGCAGGGGCAACAAAATTTCATTCAAACGGGGAGAAGTGAATATGGGTACTGTTATGGTTATAGTGTGTGTGTGTCTGTGTGTGTGTGTGTGTGTGTGTGTGTGTGTGTTTAATATCTGATTAAAGGTTTTCTGAATAAGTCCAGATGAAAATGATTACTGAGTCCTTTACACCCTGCATACACACTATCAGAGGACACTTGATTGAATTAAATTATTTCTGTGTCATACTAGATGATTCAGATACTTCTTTTTGTCTTACTTTCCATTAGAGTTTCAGAGAGGCTTATAATCGGGAAAAATTTTCAGTATCTTTTTTCCTTCTGGAGGAAAAGTATATACTCAGTGCATATATAACCTCTTCTGACTACTCAACCCAGCTGTGATCCTTTATCATTGTTAATATGGTTTCCATTACCTATCACCTTGCTTTCTAACTATTTTCTGACTTTGCTGTCCACTAATTGAACTCTAAATTTTTTCGGGTCAGGAGACTTTTTCATATTGTAGTCACATAGATATGAGCTGAGAGAATTAAGTAGTTGCTTGATGTCTGATTTTTTTTTTTTAATCCTTACCTAAGGATGTGTTTATTGGTTTTAGAGAGATAGGGAGAGAGAGAAAGAGAAACATCAGTATGAGAAAGAAACATCGATTGGTTGCCTCCTGTACGTGCTATGATTGAGGATTGAACCTGTAAATTTATTTTTGTATGGGATGACACTCCAGCCAACTGAGCCACCAGCTGGGGTTGGTGTCTGGTGTTGGTGTGTGATGTTTCACATGCCAGTGCAGTTCAATCACATGGTTTTCAGTGTTCTTTATGGGCTACCGTACTTTCTTACAGATGTTAACATCAGTATTTTTGAAAAATAGGTGGCATTGAGCCGCCACTATTTTTCTAGACTTCATAATGAAATAACATAATGAAGAGTGAATTTTAAACAGTTAAATGACCACAATTTTTGTGTACTTGGTTTTCAGTATACCTAATATTTCAATATGCTGTTTCCAATTGATTATCCCTTCAGAGCATTAGACTTACAGGAAGACTTGGAGGTTTCCATTTAGTACAGTAGAGGATACAGAGGGGATTTCAGAGTATTTTAGGTGCGGATACCTCTGTAGAGCAAGCATATCAAACCGCGAGTTGGATATGCTTGCTAGAGTATGAGAGAGAGATAGTTAAGAAGTTTAGAGAATTTACAGGCTCTCTATTAGGGAATGCCTGGTGTGTTGAGCATTCTCAGCATTTTGTCAAAATTATTTTCGGTTTATTTTTTGTTCATAAATGACATGATTGGTTTATTATTCCACTGTGTTGTAGGTATAGCCCATATCTTTTCATTTGAAATGATAAGTTCTAATCTTAACTTGGTTCAAAATGATAAGATCTTTTAGTGACACCTTTTTTTGAGGGGTCAGAGAAGAGAGTGTATATTGTCATATAGTTTTCAACTGAAGCAAACACGTTTTTATAATATCTAGTATATGTAATATGAATAATAAGAATTTTAATTATTAAATAGTTTGAATTAATAGCAAAACATTTTATTTAACCTGTTAGTGCTGCCTTGTTACTTCTTGATATAATATTTAGAGCCTCTTTACATTTTTTATATAATTACACAAGGTGATTATATAAAAAAATTTTTAGGCCAATCATTATCTAGTATCTTCTGTACTTCATATGGAAGGCAGTAAGCTCTGGTAGTATCACTTGAAATGGCAGAATTTTATACCAGATCTAACAAGATAGATATGATTGTCAGTGTCCATGTGTAGTTATTAACTAAATTACTAGTGATGTAGGGGAATTTGGGTTTGTAAGCATGCTCTGCTGATGAAATGTATTTGTTTCTGCTTAAGATTTCAATTAAAAGTACATAGGTAAATTTGCCTATTCGTCTTATGATATCCTGCATATATTGTATACTATGTTTTTAATTCTTCTTTCTGGTTGTAAGTTTCTCAAAAGTAACTACTGCTTAAATAATTAAAAATTACTACATATTGAATCTGTTGCTTTGAGTTATCTACTTAGGAAAAATGTATACTTTGACAGAATTTCAAAGCTTCAGTAGACTAAGATAATTTCCTTAATTTCTAGTATTACAAACAGAAAAAGATACTATCTATTAAGTGTGTATTTAATTTTTCACACATTGGAACACATAGGCTTTGTTTGCTTCTTCTACTGCTTTCTTCTGCTTGTGGGACCAAGTTGGAATAGCTTCTTGTGCAGTTTATATTTGTTTTTTGGCTTAATCTTTCATACTTTAATCTGGCTAGTCATGGTAGTAGTTTTGGTTTTGATAAGGAAGTGTACTGGGTAAGGGGTTATGGGTAAAAAAATGTAACTAGTATCATTATGTGAACTTTGATATGATACTATATTAAAAGTATTGTGTTTTTAGAGTAGCTGTGAGATCGTTATTGTTGATTTCTTTAAGAATTTGAGATAAAATAAATTTGAAGAGTAATTAAATTCTAATTAATTTCAGTTTTTAAAAGCACCTCTTCAGAGAGTTTGCCATGACAATTGAAAATGATAATCTTGAAAATGTTCCTGAGTTATATAAATTAAAAATAAATTCTCAGCTGAATATAAATTTAATTGTTTTGATGCATTCTGGATTATATGTTATTATATTTAATTCATGTTTAGTTATAAAGCTACCCTGTGTATTATAAAAAGTGGCATTTAATTTTGCTACATAGTCAGTTGAATTTGACAGTGACATTAGAATAATCTGTTTACTCAATTACTTGAACCAGACAAAAAATACATTGTCGAGTAAATGTAGTTTAAGAGGAGGTATATATCTTTTGATTAATGAATACAATGAGCTAAGAATAAGTTCCCCTTCTTACATTTGTTGTTCCCTCTATTTCTGATATGAAATTTAACAAATATTATTTTGTGACTAATACTTGTGATATAAAGTAAGATAACTGCAAAAACATTTTTAAAGTGTTTTTTTTTTTTTTAAAGATAGACTTTTTAAAAGTATTTTTAAGTTCAGAACAAAATTGAGCAAAAGGTATAGAACATTTTCATGTGGCTCCTTCTCTCACATACACATAGACTCCATTATTAAATTCCCACAGTACAGAGTGGTACATTTGTTGTAATTGACACATCCTCGTCACCCAAAGTTTATTGTTTACATTAGGGTTCATGGTTTGTGTTGCACCATCTCTGGGTTCGAACAAATGTATAATGTCATGGATACACCATTATAGTATCACACAAAGGAGTTTCACTGCCCTAAAGTTTTCTATGTTCCACCTGTTCATCTGCCCTCTTTCCCCCATTTCCCCAACATCCGGCAAACAGTTTCTCCATAGTTTTGCCTTTTCCAGAATGTCATATAGTTGGAATCATAGTAGCCTTTTGATATTTGCTTCTTATTAATATTCATTCAAGTTCCTCTGTGTGTTTTCGTGACTTGATACCTCATTTATTTTTAGTACTAAATAATATTCCTTTGTCTGGATGCACCACAATGTGTTTGTTTATCCATTCACCTACTGCAGGACATTTTAGTTGCTTCCAAGTTTTGACCATTATAAATAAGGCTGCAATAAACATCTGTGCAGGTTTTTGCATAGACATAAATTTTCAACTCCTTTGAGTAAATACCAAGGAGTGTGATTGCTGGATTCTGTGGTAAGAGTACTAGTATGTTTACTTTTCTAAGAAAATGTTAAACTGTCTTCCAAAGTGGATATTCCATTTTGAATTTCTACTAGCAGTAAATGAGAGATCCAATTGCTCCATGTGATTGTCAGCGTTTTATGTAGCCAGTGTTTAAGATTTTGGCCATTCTAATGGGTGTATTTTGGTATTATTATTTTAATTTGCAATTCCTTGATGATATATATTGTAAAATTTCATTTTAACAATAACATAACTGAAAAATATTTCCCAGTATTGATGGGTGCAGATATTTTGTCATGCATGTATTCAAATTGAAAGGATTATTTACTTTTTAAAGGAAAAGATACTTTGTTGATGCACACCTTTTAATATCTTAACACTTTTTAATAATTTATTGGCAAAGGGGCCTACTTTTCAGATTTATTTCTTTATATCTATTTTAATATTTCACATACTTGATGTCCATTACTCCGAATATATTGTTTATTACCTAATATTTCTGGATAGTAACCTTGTCTAATTTCTCCATTACAATTTGACTGGCTATCTATCATCTTATTATTCCTTTACTTCTCTAATGAAATAAAATATAAATTTTCAAGTCGTAAGTGTAATTTCTTTTTAGGAAAAAGATTTGGAATATTTGATGATGAAAAAGTTGAGTCTTGTAAACTGCCAAAACTAATACATTTTTCTGTAATCATATTTCTTTTAATATTTTAAATGTTCTATATCATTATTTTTATAACAGGACTTTGAGCATTTTCCTTATTAAGACAGGGAATCTAAGTGGCTCATGGCAATCCCTAGACAATCCATAGAATCTTTTTAGGGACATAATAGAGATGTCTTTATAAATTCATGTTTAGTTATAAAGCTACCCTGTGTATTATAAATAATTTTCATAGCTTTATCTTAGCTTTATTACACTGCAGTCTTTTGAGGTTTTGTTTACATATAGGTTGTCTCATGTTAAACCACAACTCTTAATTTATGCTAAAGTAATAAAGCATTATTAAAATTTGTATTATAAAAATATCACACATACTGTGAGCTAGTTCTAATTTGAAATATATTAAATTTGTTTGTTTTTTTAAGTATTCACTCTTGTTTTACATTTCCTTTTCTTTTTTTTTTTTTTTTTTTTTTTTTTAAATATATTTTATTGATTTTTTACAGAGAGGAAGGGAGAGGGAGAGAGAGTTAGAAATATCGATGAGAGAGAAACATCAATCGGTTGCCTCCTGCACACCCCCTACTGGGGATGTGCCCGCAACCAAGGTACATGCCCTTGACTGGAATCGAACCCGGGACCTTTCAGTCCACAGGCCGACGCTCTATCCACTGAGCCAAACCAGTCAGGGCTTCCTTTTCTTTATTATTGGTTTTTTAGAGAGAGGAATGGAGGGAGGGAGCGAGAGAGAGAGAGAGAGAAACATCGATGTGAGAGAGTCCCAACCTGGGTATGTGCCCTGACTAGGAATCGACTGGTTGCCTCCTGCTCATGCACATGCCCCAACCAGGGGACAGGGTGCAAACCCACAACACAGGCATGTGCCCTTGACCTGGAATCCAACCGCTGATGCTCCAACCACTGTTTACACCGTCAAGGGTTATACATAATTTTAGCCTTATTTTTGTACCATGTAAAACCTTTACCTAGAAAAATAAATATGTTTAAAATCACAGATTGATATCCTTAGTATTAAAGGAAAAAAATCCTTACATTACACAAAATAACATTAGATGCTGCACTTTAGGTTATATTGCTTTAGTTAATTTACATTAGTGCATATTTTCTGCTATTTTATGGTTTTCAAAGTTTTTGGTTTTGAAATCCTATTTATAGACCATTAAAAATTAGGACCCCCAAAGAGCTTTTGTTTAAGTTATATCCGTGTTTAACATTAGAAATTTGGGGTGGGGGTGTTAGTGGGAAGAATGGCCTTATTTTATATATATTTTTTTGCAAACTTTTTTAATGCTCAACTGTAATGTAGTAGGAAGAATGGTATTATTTTACTGTGTTGTAAATTTAATGTTTGCCTTTATGGAAAATGGCTGGCTCCCCATATTTGCTTCTGCATTTCATCTATTGCAAAATGCTCTTGGTTAAAGTACATGAAAAATACACTGAGTGGCCAGATTATTATGATCTCTGAAGGCATAATAATCTGGCCAGTGTGTGTGTGTGTGTGTGTGTGTGTGTGTGTGTGTGTGTGTGTGTGTGTGTATGTATGCGCGTGTGCATGAATTCGTGCATTGGTGGGGTCCAGCTAGCCTGGACAGGGGGAGGGGACATGGGCGGTTGGCCGGCCTACATGCTGGTTGAACTCCTGGTTGAGGGACAATTTGCACATTAGCCTTTTATTATATAGGATATACACTGGCCAGATTATTATGCGTTCAGAGATCATAATAATCTGGCCACTCAGTGTATATGACTTTACACTGGATATGTGTTTTAACTTTTTCAGGTAAATTTAGAAAAATACTGGTTTATCAAGTTACACAAATATTTCAGATTTTAATGTATTTTACTATACAAAATAAAAATCCACATCTTAATACTAACTCTAATGTCATCATAAAATGTCTGCAAAAATTTGCCTGTCTAATGCTGTCTCAAGAAAAATTCTTGTTACAAGCCTAAAAGGGTTTCATTCAGCTTTTAACCCAATCACAGTAATTGTTTTTCTTGAAACAATCATCGTACTTCATAATGCAGAAGACATGCTTTATGTATATATCCTGTGTTGGTGCATAGAATATTAAAAAGGTATGTATCCAAGGATAGTGATTTTAATAAACTTAATTTTTATTGCTTCATCCAGGTATAATAATTGAAAATTTTAAGCTGCTACTGTATTGCATGTGAAGAATACAATGATTTCTAGTAAACATTTGAATACAAATGCTTTGATTTTTGCAAAAAAAAAAAAAACAACCACAGGATTTATGCCCATCATTGATTTTGCACTATCCACAGATGTCGTAGAGTGAAAAGCCCGACTAGATCATACATAACATTTTAACTATGTTCTAGTGTTAATAAGGCATGAAACAGTTTTGAATCTGTGCACTTCATGAAATGGTGTGGGGACTCTGAGTATTCCATGAACCACACTTCCAGAATTGCTATTTGAATGGAATGTTGCTTTGATATATACTTCTGAAAATCAGTCATACTTTGGTTGATTTGTTGGTAATATGTTAATTTAAGCTTTCTTCAGTGACAGGCTTTCAGGGATATATGCATAACTCTTAATGGACAGCATATCTTCTTATAAACATTGTAAGGATAAATTTAAAAATTGTGTCTTTTGTTAGTTTTTGTTGGAATTCTTAAAAAATGAAGGTGTCTTATGAAAGTGAAAATTTCATGAACTCTGTTTTGGCAGAATTTTATAGGTCAGCTCAACCACTTACTGTATGTATGTATGACCTAGAGTAAGTTATTTAAAAGTTCTGTGCCTCAGTTTTATGATCTCTAAAATAGGATAACAATAAATCTACTTACAGGGTTGCTATGAGGTTTAATTGAATTAAAAACAATTTTCATAGCTTTATCTTAGCTTTATTACACTGCAGTCTTTTGAGGTTTTGTTTATATATAGGTTGTCTCATGTTAAACCAGAACTCTTAATTTATGCTAAAGTAATAAAGCATTATTAAAATTTGTATTATAAAAATATCACACATACTGTGAGCCAGTTCTAATTTGAAATATATAAGAATAATTTATAGGAGAAGTGAAGGCCTATGAATTGCTTCTTGGGTGGGTACACAGTTATAGTGAACTTCTTTAAGTGATTCTATTATTGATGTGTCAAGTTATAATGAAATTTACTGTCTTAATTTCTTTTGATGACACTTGAATAAAATCTCTGCCTCTTTCATTTTACTACAAGTATATAGCAGTGGATTTATAGAAGGAAACAGTAACCTTAAGACATTACTAGGAACCTGAAAACTTTGCTCATTCTAAAATAGTTTAAAAATGATCTGTCATCTAATTATACTATCTTTTTAAAAATTATGAGTGAAGCTGTATAAAAGCACTAAATTATACTCTTTAAGAAAATCTCATCACTAATAAATTGTATGTGTGTTTAGTGAAACATGCTGTGCTAAACAATATAAATTGCTGTGTTAACATGGATTATTGTAAGCTTTTGATTATTTTATTTATAGAAATATATTTTAGAGTTGGAACCAGGTTATAATAGAGCATCAGGAAGGGAATATTACAGCCGCTGTTGCATAGTGATTTAAAGTCATAGATCTCTGCATTGTGTTAATATAATTTTCACAAAATTATGCTAACTAAGAAAATGGAATAATAGAACAATTTAAGAATATTTTTTAAAGTACTTAACTTTGTGAATAATAAAGCTAAACATGTTATTTCAGAAAGTGATAGGTATAGGTAAAGCTGAAGTTATGAAAAGATAACAGAAATGGTAGTCTCTCCCCTTTAACCCACCAGTGAATCATAGGCATCGAGTTAGGGTGTTAGGGTATGTAAGGGGGATTTGAAAATTGAAGCTTCAAACAGTGAGACTATAATAATTACTTTCTGTTAACTGCATTTGTAATCTTCGTAGTTAAGTCAAATATAAAAGTAAAAATACACACTGAACCCTTGTCCTCCCCCCCTCCAATGTCATGATCATAAAATTCACGAATTAAGTATCTGCTATAAATAATGCCTGGAAGATTTTGGATAAGACAGCTTGTTTGATTTTTTGGTACTAGTACTAAGTGTGATTATAAAACAATATTTTCATACAATTAGAAAATTATATGGCTTTATTACTAGTCAGTTTTATAAAATAGTCTAGTTTTATTGCTGGTGCATAATGGTATAATTAATCAAGTTTTATGAGTCAAAATAATTTCAAGGAAAGTTTAAAAAATGGCTCTGATAACGTTTTGGTTTTAAATTTTCTAAATAGGGCGACAACATTTCTTTTTTGTTGTTTTTAATCCTCACCCGAGGATATTTTTCCATTGATTTTTAGGGAGAGTGGAAGAGAGAGGGAAAGACAGAGAGAAACATTGATGTGAGAGAAACACATTGATCAGCAGCCTCCTGCACGCCCCACACTAGGGATCGAGCCCACAACCTGGGCATGGATCCTGACTGGGAATAGAACTGTGATCTCCTGCTTCATAGGTTGATGCACAGGGCTAAAATAGATTTTAAAAGTAGAAAAGTTATGCTTTCTTTAGATTCAGACATTGTTACTTTTGTCTGAGTATGTTTTTTAGGATCACTACATTTAACACATTTGTCTGATATTGGAAAAGATGATCAAATAATAGTGCAAATTGTAACTATAATATGTTGAATCATTTCACCAAATGAAATGAAAAGTTTTAGGAAACCGTTTCTGTATTGATATTTAACATTTTATACATTTATATGACCTTTTGTGTTCACCTCAAGAGCATTTCGTTTCACAACTTGCCACCTGTGTAATACCACTTTTATTTAGGTTTCCAAATAAAAACACTGTTCTAATGAAAGAAGGGAGTGTTACATTGAGCATTCAATAATTGTTTGAGTTTTGTGGAGACTTTTATGGTAACCATATATTATATTGGTCGTGGGTAAAATAATGCTTGAGTACTTGAATAAAAAGGCAAGGATGAATTATAGTATTTCAGAAGTGAAAATAATCTATAACTGTTTTAGCTTAGTGTCCCACAACTGTTTGGATTGTATGTATGAATGTGTTTGAATATAAAAGTGGTAACAGTCATTTCAGACTTTAGTGCTTGAAGACTTTAGTGCTCTGGGAGGAAAAAATAATTGGCCCTGGTGGTTATTATGATGAGGTTTTTTAAAAATCTAGGCATGTGTCGTTGATGTATTAGAATAAAAACATTAAAAACATTCTGTGGTAAATTTCATGTAATCTGATTTATAATCTAGCATTATAATCTGGGTGCTTTAAACATTGTAGTATGTTAATCCCGGGAAACTGAAGTTTCTTTTCAGTGCTCTTATTAAGTAAGAGGTATTGGAAAATTAAAAATTTTTAATGGAAAGTGTTGTCCCAATTTATTCTTTTCTTTTTGATTTTAGATGGGAAATGTGATAAGATCGATAGGTTGACTGTGACAACTATGTTTACTTACAGAGAGAACAGGAAATGAGAATGGGTGATATGGGTCCCCGTGGAGCAATAAACATGGGAGGTAGGGATTGGAAGCAAAGGCTTCTATAACTTACTTGTAATTCTTTGGGCAACGGTACATGCTATTTGTGGTATCTACATGTCAGTAACAAATAAAATTTGGAATCAACATTTTAATGATGAAATCTCTTACATTTATGAAATTAAAAGATACAAGTATATTTAAAAATATATGCCTAGGGAGAACTTTTTCATTTTGTTTATTTGAAAGCTAAAATAGGCAGTATCTTTTGTTTTTTTTTTATTTTTATTAAATATGTTTTTATATTTTTTTAGAGAGGAAGGGAGAGGCATAGAAAGATGGAAATATTGAAAAGAGAGAAACATCAATTGGCTGCCTCCTGCACACCCCTTACTGGGGTTCAAGCTGCAACTTGGGCATGTGCCCTGACCTGGAATCCAACCAGTGACCTACCTCTTAGTTCATGGGTTGGTGCTTAACCAGTGAGGCACACCAGTCGGGCTGTATTATCTATTAACAGATTTAATGAAAAATACCTGTAACCAGGTTTTGATACAATATGAAACTTGTTCAGTTAATTGCATGGTATAATATTTCAAAAATCAAATTTCATGCCTTTAAATTGACCTTTTTACTTTAGAAATTTGGTAGTTTTTGAGTTGTAGAGTATCTAAACTTTTGGGGAGTATTTTAGAAATTTCTATTTCAAGGTACCTTTTCTGTAACTTTGTGTTGTGTAGCTATTTTTATTTATTTTACTAAGTGTTTAATATTTTGCCGTATTGTGCACAGAAACATGCTCTTTGGAAACATTTATGACTGTGAAGGAAATGAGTTGTCTTACACATTTAGGTTAATACATAACTTTAGAGTTGATATAGTTGTGTGTATGTGTGTGTTTTAAATTGTTTTTATTGATGTTAGAGAGGAAAAGAGAGAGACATCCATGTGAGAAACATTTACTGGCTACCTTTTATGCACCCCACTGGGGATCAAGCCCTTAGCCCTGGCATGTGCCCTGACCAGGAATCAAACCGGCGACCATTTGGTGCATGGGTCAACACTCAGCCAACTGAGCCATACTGGCCAGGGCAAGAGTTGATATAAAGTTTTTAAGAAAATGCCTATGATAATAACATCTTTAATATTTGTTGGCTTTATAACCATGTTTTTAGGGAAATAGCACTGAGTAAGTAAGCTAGGGAAAAGTAAGTGTGGAAGTTTTTCATGTTATTAACTTTGAAGTGTCTCACATTTAAGTTATATAAATCTTTACATAACACACATGTACATATTGTTGTAAAAATTATATTACCTTAATATTTCAATATGCATAACATGCACACCCACTGAACAAATCCAAATTGTACTTAGATTACGTAGTATATGGAATAAGAAAATCTTAAAGCCTCTAATGTGTGATACAAGTATTTTGCATTATCAGCTTCCTTTCTTCCTCTCATGGCAGTTTCTTTGCCACTGCCAATTAGATGATCTAAAATCGTTTCTTGCTGTTCACTTTGTTACTTTTCTTACCTGCTAAAGTAGTAACTGAGAATCTCTGGTATGCAAAGTAAGCATGAAACATGGCCCTTACCCATAATGGACTCCATTGTGAGTTAATACAATCGAGGCACAAAGTAATCAGCAGAGTAAATTAATTGTAAATTATGAAACACAGTTGTATATATAATGAGTACAAGTAGTTCAGTATTTATGTCTACTTCAAAGTAAATTGTGGGTTGTTCCAGGTGGTTTTAAGAATATAAGTATGATTTTATGGATTGTAGTTCGGTTTGAAATGCCATTTTAATTATTAGATTGTCATTAATATCAGAACCAAACTTGAAGTATATCTGATGTTTTCCAGGGATACCAAAACATTCTGACTGCTTGGTTAGCAACTTTATCAGAAGAAATATAAAACGGTGCCTTTAGATTCCTTATTTAGTTAGGAATTTAAGAGAATCACAAATTTTATGGCATTTTATTCCCCAGAGAACCATATTTATATTTGAGCATTTACTCAACTTCCTAAAGTCTAACCCATGTAATTTTTTCCTCTTTACATTTTATTTAATGTGACACTTTCTCCTAATGATTTACTGGGTTGTGTATCATTATATAGTTTTGTTGCTGGTGTCAGTTCACATCCTGTCAAGTTACATTGATGGAATGTGTCAATAGATTTTCTGGTATGTTTACCAGTGTACATACCAAGTGGAAAATAGGTTACAAAACTGTTTTTCATGGGATCAAATAATTCTAAGATTTCTTGGATCTTTAAATTTAATTTTTTTTGAGAGGAGGGAGGTGGGAGAGAGAGAGAGGAGAGAGACTGGTTTGTTGTTCCACTTAGTTATTTTATTTTTTAAAATATATTTTATTGATTTTTTTTTTTACAGAAAGGAAGGGAGAGGGAGAGAGAGTTAGAAACATTGATGAGAGAGAAACATCAGTCAGCTGCCTCCTGCACACCCCCTACTGGGGATGTGCCCGAAACCAAGGCACATGCCCTTGAATCGAACCTGGGACCCCTGAGTCCGCAGGCAGATGCTCTATCCACTGAGCCAAACCGGTCAGGGCTCCACTTAGTTATGTATTCATTCATTGATTCTTGTATTTGCCCCGACTGGGGATTGAACCCACAGCCTTGGCATATTGGGCAGATGCTCTAACCAACTGAGCTAACTGGCCAGGGCCTTAGATTTTTATTTTTTAAATATGTACTCTGTAGCTTTTACAAAACTGATTTGAGAGAGAGAGAGAGAGAGAGAGAGAGAGAGAGAGAGAGAGAGAAAGAGAGAGAGAGAGAGAGAGAGAGAGAGAGATTTATGTTGGAAACATCCATAGGCTGCTCCCAGCATGTGCCCTGACCAGGGATCAAACTGCAACCTGAATGTGTTGCCCTGATCCGGAATTGAGCCCAAGACCCGTAGGTGCTTGGGACGATACTCCAACCAACAGACTTACACTGGCCAGGGCTTAGATTTTGTTAAGTTCAGTTTAATTACAGCTGTGTGGTAGAAGATGTAATTAGTAAAAATAAGACTGTACTTCAACTATTGATAGTTGGAAATATTATTTTTTAGTTATTTTACTATACCTGTAGTAGCATAGTTATATTTGAATCTCACAAGTTAGATGTAACAGTTCTGTTCTATTGAAAAAACCCTCCCTGATCTATAACCTGTTGTTTTTGCAAAAGTTGAGGTCAGATTGATTCCTCCCAGATTCATGTCTTCATTCTTTCTCATTTCCATTGTGAGGGATGTTTTGGAATTCTAGTAAAATTTTTTGTTTATAACTGTGCTAAGGAATAGAAATTTCTTGGTTAGTGAAAGTATAGATATATCAGGAAGAACATTTATGGATTAAGGAAATAATTCCTTCCTTAAGAAGTTGTTAGATTCCTGAGGATTGGGTTCAGAAAGAGCAATAGTGTGTTGTCAGGGGCAGAGAAAGGAGTAGGGCTTTTCTCTCCCAGCTGTTCCTTGTGTTCAGCCATTTAGACATGTCAGTTTTAATGAAAACTTCAACTCATGTTATAATGTGTTTATGAGAAATTGAATTCAGGATGTTGTAAAATTGACCTACGTAATGAAATACTAGAAGAAAACTCGAAGTTAAAGTCAATTTTTTTATTTTTTAAATATTTTTATTGAGAGAGACATTGATTGGCTGCCTCCTGCATGCCCCCTACTGGGCGTTGAACCCACCAGGGCGTGTACCCTGACTGGGAATAGAACCCAGGACTTCTTGGTCCCTGAGACGACACTTAATCCACTGAGGCACCACAGCCAGGCTGAGTCAATTTTTATTATGAATTTTTAATGATAAACAAATATATCAGTACTTTAAAAATTAAAAACTTGTGGAAAGTATCTAAAAATGCTGTGTTTGAGGCCATTATAAATGTGGTATTATAGCTCAAACACTATTGTAGTTTTCATCTTTCTTAAGAAAGAGTTTGTTCCCATTTGCAGAATTTCAACGTGTTGAAAAATTTAAAAAAATCTAATGTATTAATATTATATCTGTATTTGGTTGCAGTGGCTTTTAAAAATAAGCTTTGTCATGTTGAGAGTCATTTCAATTTGTTTGTTTGATCACATATTTCTACATAAAGTTAAAAAAAGTACCTCATAATTTTTGGAGATGTTCAGTAACTATAAAAGTCAAGAGATTACTTATAGTGAACATTATATATTTAAGGGGATGGATTCTCTCAAAATTAATGCAATTTACATGATAGCATTTTTAGTCATGACTAAAAATATTAAGTGGTTTTCAAAGTGCTAATCTTTTGATTTTCATTTAAACTGGTAGAGTTTAGCCACCATCTAAAGGGAGTATTTGGTTAAAAAGCAAACTATAGAAATCATACTGACTTTTTTTTTTTTTTTTAAATTCTCAAGCTTTTACAGTCTCAAATGTCCTTAAGTGATTGATAGTTGTCTCATGTTTTATATACTTTTGTTTTTGGAATGAAAATTCTATTAGTGTAGGTAACACTCTGTTACAGAGTAGTTAGCTTAGTGTCCCATTCTCAGAGAAGGAAAATGATTTTGATGATGTATACTTTTTTGTTGTTGTTGTTGTTGTTACATTTTTAATGTTTATTGAACTAAGATAGGACAGCTCTAAGTATAGATTGTTTTGTGTAGATGGGTTTAGCCCAGCACCTGCTGGTAACCAAGGTCCTCCTCCAATGATGGGTATGAATATGAACAACAGAGGAACTATACCTGGCCCACCAATGGGTCCTGGTCCTGCCATGGGACCAGAAGGAGCTGCAAATATGGGAACTCCAATGATGCCAGATAATGGAGCAGTGGTAATGTATCATAACTATTTTGATTATATTCAATAATATATACTTATGCTCCAAAGGTAACTTCACACTTAAGATAATTTGGGATTTGTTTTGGCAGTAAATATTAATATGCAATAAAGAAAAAGCAATTTTGTGATGTTATATGTTAACTATGAGGCAATTTTTAAGTATCTTGAGAGAGTTATTACCATCCATGTATGTAGCAAACACATATGTTACAGTTGTTTTTACAGTGCTTTTAATTTGTATCTACCTCTTACCAGCATTCAAGTACTTTATGTGTTCTTTTCCTGTGTGGACTCCTTACCTTTGATGGGGGACAAAACACCAGTATGTGTGAAAACAATTTTTTGTAAATATAAGTTTAAAATTTTAAACTTACATTGTAGACTTACTAATTAACATATGTTACTAAGTTAAAAGTAGACAGTTTTATGTCTTGGTTTGAGAGTGTGAAGATATCTTTGTGTGCATTATTATAAAAATGTTTTCCAGTAATAATTCTTACATTTGAATATCAGTAGCAAGACTTGATACCTGTTTCATTTCCCTCAAAGTAAATCACTGTTTAAATGAGCTTTATATTAGTTAAACATTTTCTCATTTGTTTTTTGTTAATGGTTTTTCTAGGTACCATTTAGAAAAGGAAAATTGGTTGACTGTATATTTTGAAAAGGAAATTTAGTTTTAAAACACCTACAAAAATCTTAAGGCGCCATTGCTGCTAAGAAAGAAAAAGCACTGCAAAGTAAACTCAGACATGCCATCAGCTGTAACTTCTTCCTGGTCTCAGAGGTGTTAAAAGTGAATGTGTGTCTTAGAATTGGTGGATGCAATATTGTAGCATTTTAAAATTTATTTATTTTTTAAAATTTATTTACTTTAAATGCTATCTTTTATGAATTTGGGGGAATTAGACATGCTAACAGTGTTTTTTAAAATGAGTGTAAAGGGAGATAAAGAGGCAGTACTGTCATATCTGCTATGATCAGATGGCGCTTAATGTAATTAGTGTATTTGTTAACTTCAGTGGAGGTTTTATTTTAGAGTAAAATATCTAAAAGCTAGTAAAAACTTGTAACACCTTGTTTAAATTTTTGTGTGGCAATATAATCAGTAGTAGTAATTTTGAAGTGCTATAAATGGCCAATTTTTCCACCCCTCCCTCTGAAATTGTATACTTTATTTAAATATTGTCTTCGGTCTTTTTCACACTGGAGTTTTGAGTCTGTTCAACTGTTGAGATTAATATATGTGGTTATTACTGTGAAATTTTTTCTAACTATATGATTCAGATGTCTAATAAATAGTTGATTTAAAAAAAACTTCTTTTTCTCAATAATAGTCTTTCAAAAAACATCTCAAAGATTTCATAACTTTTTACTTTCTGAATATGATGCTACTCCTCAGTTTTATCTCTGATGGTTTTTTTAAAGTACTTTTTATGTACCACAGTTACATGCAGTATAAACTTTTTTAAAAAAAGGTACCAGAATAGTACTATAATATTGACTAGAGGTTTTTAAGATGGCATTTGCTCCATTAAAATCAGTTTGTTCTTCATGAAATTGGGGCATTATATAGCAGTATGTAACTCTTCGGATGTTTTGTTTTTTTAAACATAGTAACTAATTAAATTGCTCCTTTCTTCCTTCTATGTGTGATCCTGATTCTGCTGGACTTTCTGCTGAACTTCATGACACCACTACTTGGGATTTTGCCAATTTTTCTTGTCACTTATATTTGGCGTGTTCCAAATGGACTTCATATTTATTGTGTTGTATTCTAGCACAATGATAGATTTCCCCAAGGACCACCATCTCAGATGGGATCGCCTATGGGTAGTAGAACAGGCTCTGAAACCCCTCAAGCACCTATGAGTGGTGTAGGTCCTGTTAGTAGTGGTCCTGGTGGTTTTGGTAGAGGAGGCCAAGCAGGCAACTTTGAAGGCCCTAATAAGCGTCGTAGATATTAAACATTCTTTCATTCCTATTTAGAGAAAAAGAATTCAGTGGTATGCCTTTACACTTAACCTGTTACCTTGGAAGAATGGTTTTATTGTTAATGTATGCAGATGTTACAGTATTTCTTTGTAAAACGAGGTTTTGTATTTTTCTTTATTCATGAGCTTTGTAGATTAGAATGGTAATGCTGATGCTCATCGTTGTGAATGTTAAAATGTGTTTGTGACCTTAGCTAAATATAAGTACCCCATAGTACTGTTGAAATCTATGTAGTTACTCCAATAAAGAAATCATTTTGGATAATTTACAAATGTTATTAGTGGTATTCTCTTACAGTTTTGCTGAACTTGGCTGTAACAGTAATACTTTGGTTGCTTTAACTAATCCAGCCATCTGAAAATGAAAATGGATTTTCTGCTTTTTAGTTTGTGCAAGTAGCACTGAAGATAGCAGCTTAGTGAAAGGTAATGTTAATAAGGGGTCTGGCCTGGGAGTTTACATTTGTGTAAACCATTCATGTTCTGTGAAACCAGAGTTCCTGTCAGATTTCATATAGAATCTGAATATTCAGATATTCGAAGAGGAATCTTAAGGATACCTTTGTCCTGTGCTGATTTTTTTCAAATAAATCTTTTCAATATTGGAAAAAAACCCGTTTGAAGGCAAATCTCTCTTGCTTATGATATAATGTTTGTGTTTTTTCATTTTTTATTTATCTTTCCTCCCATTTGGTGTCAATATCTAGATCTTATCCTTTAAATTTTCTTTAAAATTAAACAATACTGTTAGATTGTATACTAAGTGAGGATTTGCTGCATGATTTATAAGAAATAAGACATTTCTTGAGGTTAGTTTCTAAAAATATTAAAGATGGTTGACTCTGCAGTGTTGTAAATATTTTCCTAGAGTTGGTAAGTCTCCACTAAAACTTGTCTGACGGTCTAGGTGTGTTTGTCTCCAAGGTATACAAGTTTAATTTTAAAAAACAGAATTAACTTGAGAACGGCTAAAGTCAGTGGAATCATAATACATCTCTCTATTATTGAATATATAATTTGAATTTTGATTTTCAATAATAGGGAAAAACCGATTTTATGACATTATAAATTTTATTTTAAAAGAAAGCCTTTGCTGTGTTTAAAGTTTTGTTTTTTAGCCATGCATGTTTTAAAATTGCATTTAAGGAACATATCTTTAAATTAAACTGCAAATCTGACACATTAGCCATTGATCACAGCATATTTTTTCTTCATAACTTTTCAGTGTTACCATATCATACTTTAGCATTTCTTTTGGAAGAATAATGCACTATTATAAAATGAACAGCATGTAAATACTACCTTTTATTTCTGCATGGTTTCTGTTTTTGCTGGAGGGTATACTTTGGAAAGAAATAAATTTGCTTAATTTAAAATCTTGCATAAACACAGTTGGGTGTGAAGTATAACTGAGATGACTTCTTTTGTACCAGTTAAAATGTTCTTATGTACTATTTTTTAGATACAACAGTATGGGTGGATTTATTTTCTAAAATTTGCACCAAGCACAGGCTTTTGTTTTTTTGGCAGTCATAGAGATTGTAAAATAATAAAGATTATTCTCATTGCTGTTTTCCATGAATATATATTGGCAGCGAGTGGGATTTGTTTTAATTTGTATATTAATTTCAGTGTGAGGAGTTTAAACATTAGCTAAAATTTTAAGGTAATATATATTGCACCTCATTATACCTTTCCCATCATCTATGGGTTTTTTTTTTTTTTTTCATATAATTCTTAAGTAATTTTTAGCTTTGTATTTTGTTTCAAAGCAGAATTGATGTTGGGAAAAACTTTATCCTTTGATGTTAATACTAAGCTATCTTTGGCCAAGGCTGTGGAATTCTGTAAGATTCATTCAAGAACATTTGAAAGCCAGTGCACAAAGACGTGCAAATCTGCTGAACATTCTAGTGTCCGTCTCAGCTCTGGCTCCAAGAAAAGAGTTCTGCACAGCTTTTCCCCTGCATCAAGAAAATCCTTGTTCCAGTACTTAACCAAGTTTACCCTGGGAACAGTCAGCTTCTGGGAGACAGTCACGTGGAGCATCTGTGAACTGCTAGCTATTCGGTTTTTAGTGTGCCTGTAGAGTTAAACACCTGTGGCTGGATTAGTCAATAGTTTTTCTTGTGAATTAGTATACCAGTGAATATATTTCAATAGTATTTGCTTAAAAGTGGTAGATATGAAAATATATGTAAGTTTGTTTATATATGCTACCATAATTATTTCCATAAAATGGTAATATGAAACAATTTTAGTATTATAATATCACAATATTATGTTTTGTGCCATGATTTGAAACACAGTTCAAAGTCTGCAGGATTTAGATTTCATACACTATTAATGTGTAATTAATATGCATAAAATAAAGGAACACTCATTTTTCTAATTGCTTTATTTCAGCAGTGTATTTTCTCAGAATTTCCCTGTTTTTGTTTATTATGAAAATAAATGCATTCATTTTCTTGAGAGATACAGTTTTATTTGAAGGATTCTACGTTCACTTATATTTCATAAAGCTAAATTGGTTATTTCTTGAGTTTTTGGATTTTTCTATTTAAATAAGTGCTGAGTGTTCATTGGAGGAGATTAAATATTTGTTTTTTAAAACTCTATCAATAATATTAGGGAAGAAATTATTGTTTAGTTGGAATTGTGATTTAATAGAAATTATCAGTAAGGACAGTAACTGAAATCTTGTTTCTCAAATACTAATGGAAACTTATACTTCATGTTTTAATCAGAAGCATACTTGAATATTTCAGTAATTTGGTGTTTATGTGTAAAGTCTGTAATTGCTAAATGTTACTGTAATCAGTAGTTAATTAATTAAAAATGAGGGTTAGGTTGATAATTACAACCTAGATTCTGAATGAGAAAAAGAACATATATGTGTGATTGAAAGGAAATATTTTATGAAATAATGTAATCAAGTGTATGTCTAAACCTTTAAAAGGTTGGAAATTTACTGTCAAATGGGACTAGTCCAAAATAAAAGGTACTATTTTTTTTTTTTTTTTTCAGTAACGGTAAATTTCTTGGGGAGTACTGTGGTATTTATGTTTTTTTTTGTGTGGGAAGAGTTTTGTTACAATAGCTAATAATACGTTAAAATACATTCCTGAAATTTGAGAGGGTAGTGATGATGTAAAAAGTCAGAGTTTCAAGAACAAGCTAGTAAACATCCACATACCTAACTCCTAGATGTAAATGTTTTCTTGTGATTATTTCATAGACAGATATTCTTAGACAGTGGCATTACTATTTCAAAGTAAGTTTCAAGCTGTATTTCAAGGTAAAGAAATGATCATTAAGTAAAATAAACAGTACTCTTAACATAACGAGCAGTATTTTCTTTACACGATCTTTTATTGCTAAATTTAAAAAATCAATAATTTTAATGTGCTCACTTTACATATTTTTTCCCCAGTTGTGTAAAATGAAGTATGCATACAGTTTCCCAATTGAATGTGGTCATATAATTTATGGAATGTCACTCTGGGGAAGTAGTAAAGAATTTCACTATTTTTATAATATCTGATCTTTAAAATATGCATTTATATACTTCATTAGCTCTTCATTCCCCCTCCCCTCCAAAAGCACTGTCTTCTAAATGTGGGGAAAATACTTAAACTTTTTTATTTGTTTCCTTGATTACTTATAACAGTATTAATTGTTGACATTTGAATCTTAAAAGGCTAAATATTTAAAGGCCCAATCAGAGTGCTATGTTATTTTGGGAATATTTTTTGACCACATGTCTTTCTCTATAAAACCATGTGTAGATTATAAATATCTAGGGCTTCCTTTTGGTTGAAACTTCTTATTCAATTATATACATACTTTAAATATATTTTTATTTATTTCAGAGAGGAAGGGAGAAGGAGAGAGAGAGAAACATCAATGATGAGAGAGAGAGTCATTGATGCACTGCCTCCTGCATGCCCCACACTGGGAATTGAGCCTGCAACCCTGGCCTATGCCCTGACTGTGAATTGAACAGTGACGTTCTGGTTTATAGGTTGACGCTCAGCAACTGTGCCAAGCCAGCCAGGCATTATTCAATTATATTTTTATTCACCTGGTAGGATTAGCAGTCTGTACTTCCTTTGTTTTATAATATTTAATTTTCCTTGTCAATAAGACAAGCCTATATATTCTAGGTGGAGGATACTGCATCCCTTAAAGTAATTTAGCTGGAGTTCGTAATTCCCATTTAAAAAAAATCTTCGAGTATATTGTTTTATTGCTCAAATTACTGTTATCTATACCAACGCCTCTTTCCTCTGCAACAGATACTATGTTTTGTTGACTATGTTCATTTAAAAATCTTAAGTTAACATTACCGTTTAATTTGTCTCTGAGTTAAAGCATTGAATTTTAGGAGAGATGGTATTCTGCTTATACTTGTAAATAAAATTTCAGTTCTTTTTCATAAAATACAGTCACCTAAATTTCATGTGAGGCACTTCTCTCTCAAAATTAAGACTCAAAATAGTAGGTTTAGGTAAAAAAAAGAAATGTAATTAGTTTGAATATCTGACCTTTTTCTATTCAATTTTCCTTATTTTTAAAAAAGTATAGTTAAATATTTTTGTTATTAAGTACAAAGGTCAATAGTAATTTAAGTGGACCATATACTTCTTAAATGCTCTGTATAAGTAAGTGTGTCATCTGTAGTGTTGAAGACTTTGAATTGATATTTATACTAAAATTAGTTTCTAGCTCTGAAGTTGTCAGTATAGATTGAGACTTCACATTTTTATTATATACTAGAGGCCCAGTGCACAAAATTTGTGCACGGGGTGGGGGGAGGGTCCCCTCAGCCCAGCCTGCACCCTCTCTAATCTGGGACCCTTTGGGGGATGTTCGGCTGCTGGTCTAGGCCTGATCCCTGGAATCGGGCCTAAACTGGCAGTTGAACATCCCTCTCACAATCCGGGACTGCTGGCTCCTAATGGCCTCTGCCTGCCTGCCTGCCTGATCACCCCTAACCGCCTCTGCCTGCTGGCCTGATTGCCCGTAACTGCCCTCCCCTGCCCTGACCCGTAACTGCCTCTGTCTGCTGGCCTGGTCGCCTCTAACTGCCCCCCCTTGCGGGCCTGGTCGCCCCTAACTGTTCCCCCCCTGCCAGCCTGGTCGCCCCTCACTGCCCCCCTTCTGTCCTGGTCACCCCCAACTGCCTCCCCTTGCCGGCCTGGTCACCCCCAACTGCCTCCCCCTGCCCGCCTCTTTGCCCCTCCCTGCCAGCCTGGTCGCCCCACGCAGCCTGCTGTTTGGTTATTGCATGAGGGCATCCTGACCAATTTGTATATTCCTCTATTATTCATATAGATTATACATCTCAATTTAAGGTAGAAAATATATGTATTTAAGGTAGTATCAGACTCTTAAATGAAAAGCCACAGTGGTTTACTATGTTTTATGTTATATCTATGACTGGATCTCTAGGACATAGTCTTCCTTGTTCTATCTCTTATGCAGATTGTCACTCAGATGGACTTTTGTAAATGTGAGATTTTTAAGTATGTTTCTGGATTTTAGAAGAACTGTGTAAACAATCCTTATCACGGTGAATAACATTTTCTGTGCTTAATTAAGTTTTTTTTTTTCCAAATTATCCATATTATATGTGAAAATAGAGAACGTTTTATTTTATTGTATATTTTGCCAGAATAATTTTCCCCCAGGTTATACAGATTATTAGATAATGTCAATTGGTATATGTGAGACATTGCTTAGATTTACATATCTTTTTTTAAAATGTAATGAGAAAAAGTAAATCACGTACGAAGTGGTTCTCTTAATAGTTTCTGACCTTTTTAGTTTTGGAGGCAGTAGTGACCTCCTGAGTGATTATAATGTTAATGCTTTAATTTGGTTAGAATATTTACATGTTCTTGGACTTGGTTAGAATATTTTAAACATTAGGATCACTATGGAGCCAATAGTTGGGCAAACTGAACATAATAATTGGAGTAATTGTCTACAAAGTGATACTTTCTCAGCCATATAGAAATTTTGGGGTAGCCATGCCATTCAGAGCTTCCCTTTATGCATTTATTGATTGTACTAGTATTTACCAAGGGGTCCTATTGTGTGACTGGATCCTTTCCTAGGGCTGATAGAAAAGCAGGGGAGAACGAAATCCCTACCTTGTTTGCTCTCTCAGAATTCCCTGAGGGCTTATTAAAAATAGACTTCTGCGCTCTACCCAGTAGTTTCTCATTCAGCAGGTCCCAGAGGGGGCTAAATAATGTACATTTTTAACAAGTTCCCAGGTGATACTGATAATAGGTGTAGGGACCTTACCTTGAGAACCTCTGTTCTGGTGTTACTCAAAATAGGCAATGTATTTGTTGTTTGATTTTGTTGCATAATAACTATCCTGGTATATTGTGTGTTGTTTTAGACAAAAAGGGGCCACATGCTAACCTGAGAAGCTCAGGGAATGCCTGCATAACAGCCTTGCAAACTTGGAGACCTAAAGCAAGCAGGTCCAACTCAAAGGCTAACACGGGCCAAATAAGGTTTAAGTTTATGTGGATCCCCCAAAACACAAAAGCTTCAATTTTCATGGAAATGTAGGTTTATTTCTATAGAGTCATGTTGAATGCGAAGGACTGAAATAAATGAGTGATGGTTAAAATAATAGAACGTTTTAATAAAAATATTTTTCCTTGTACACTAACTCATCAGACACTGAACAACTGCACAAAGTAATAAGCGTAATGCAAATAAACTTATTTTGCTTGTTCTCCAAAAGCGAAATATTTCCTGTTGTGCACACCAAACAAGTCAGTCCAAGACTAATGACGTGGCATGCGGCTGCTAAAAGATCCGCTGATAGTATTAGTGGAGAGAAATGGTGCGCCTGCGCATAAGGCGCATAAAGGAAATGAATGCAACACGATTATAGTCATCAGTCGTTAGCGAACGTTGTAGTTCGTTACTAATAATTATGTGTAACAGGAAATTGTAAAACTTAAATTACAAAATTTTTATTAAAACATTTCTCACATACTGTTATATTGTCTGGGCCGCAAAAATATTCGTGGTGGGCCGCATGCAATCCACGGGACATGAGTTTGACATGCTTGACCTAAAGTAACCACAAAAGATGGTCTGAATTTAAAACCTTTTAACTAAAAGTCTATGGCAGGTCGTCATGTCCTAGGCAAAATCTTCTCAGACAGAGGCCTATCTTTACTTTAACTAAGCCTGTATATGTTTTTTGCATCCAGGATAACATTCCTTTGGGATGTCAAGGTAACTCCCCCTTTTCCAGACCCCTCAGGATACAACCAGTTCACCAGGCCAGAGACCTTAAATCCTCTCATTGTTATTGTTAATTGTTGACTGTTAACTATCCTGTATCCACCTGTGTAAAAGATGTGTCTATCATTTTACCTTTTCATCCAATCCCAGAGGTTTCCCCTGCTTTGTTTTCTCCCACCTCCCCAGTCTATCATCAGTGGATTTCATATAATGCACTTGCATCTTCTCTTTATTGTCATGTATAAAATGATCTGCAAAACTGCCATTCTCTGGAGCATTACCCTAATCTGTTGAGATTTAGCTTCCTGGCAATTGTTGACAGTTTGGCTCAAATAACTCAAAAAATTCTCTACTTTTGAATGTTTCTTCCTTTGACATTGTCTAGGATTCCTGGCAATTCATAGACAGCGCTCCTCCCCCCCCCCCCCCCCCCCCCCGGCCCCTGCCCCTAACTCTTCCAGCTATTGCCACCTAACAAGTATTACACAAACTCCATTACTTTTGACTAGACAGTATCATTGCCTTTGTAGAAATAGGATTTTCTTGTGTTCACAAGCCTAGTTAAGTCAAGAGGTAATAAAAAAGTGCATTTTGAAAATTTTATAAAGGGGTTATAACTTACCATCTTGGAAAATATGATACCATTTTGATAGATTAAGTGATGGCCTGACCCATTTTATCTTTGTTAATCACTTCAGAAAGGAATGCCCTCTGAGGAGTTCAAACAATGGGAATTAAGTGGTTTTATGGTAAAAAGTTACAGGCTGCTTGTCAGACCTTATAAGGATTGTACTACATACAGATGCAATTCAGTGTCTCTTTTGAATTATGCAATATATTAAAGTGCTTAGCTGCTATATTGACAGTAGTTTCTTCCAAAAATTTTTGATAATACAGTTTTTAAGAAAGTCACCTGGTTTGCAGCCTTCTAAATTATCTCAGTAGGTAGTTTCTAGAACATTGTGGTAGATGTCTGCTAAGAATAGCTCTACATAAGAAGCAAGTATAGATACTTACTTCTAACTAGAGGCCCGGTGCACTGGAGACGGGTCCCTCAGCCTGTCCGGCGCTCTCGGAGTCTAGGACCCCTTGCTCCTTACCATGTGCCTGCAGCGGAGGTGGGAGAGGCTCCTGCCAGCGCCACTGCTCACCAGCTGTGAGTCCGACTTCTGCTGAGTGCACTGACCAGCAGGGGGCAGCTCCTGCATTGATTAAGTGATTTTAGGAAGATATAGTGACCAGTGGTTGGTTGATTTGTATATTAGCCTTTTATTATATAGGATTTTAATCTAGATGTCATCTGTGTGCCTCTCCTGCTTCCCAAAGACTACCATAGCTTACTTAGTGTGCTTTCAATTTCCCAGGAAGTTTACTTGTCCAAGCTTTTTGTATTTTTTTGTGTGAGGTAGAAATGTGTTTGGCTTTGGGAGGGTATCAAGGAAGTCCTCTTATCAATCCTTTTATCTTTCAACTTGGCACCAACCTACCTCTCCCTCATTTTTTAAATTAAGGAGTCAAATTCCTTGCTGCTTCTAGCCCAGGACTTTGAGTCAGCCTTACCATAAGGGGCTTCTTAACCTGTTTTCCAACTGAGCAATTATTATGAAGGCTAATGAGAGTAAAAAAGTTTGTTTCATCTCATAAAATAAAATTTATGAGGCTGGGTTCTTGATAGATTTATTTTTCTGTTCAATTATTCCAATCAAGAAATTATTTTAAATCCTGTGATTACAATGAGTTAGTCATATCTCTACAGAAGTTAGTGCTTAACTTTATTTTTAGGCACATGAATGCAGAAAAATATAATGAATCTTGAGTTTCTCATTTGATTTCCCTATACTCTTTGCTTTTCCTCCTCCCATACATTTTTATGTGATAATAGCCCGACTTTTATCCTACTAGACATTAAAGTTGTAAATTTATATGTGAACTATTGCCACTATTTAGATTTATGCATGATGATTAACTCGGAAAATTTAAAAAGACCTTGGTTTTTTTGTTTTGTTTGTTTCTTATCTGTATATATACCTGGAGCCATTAATGCTTTTAAAATATTAGTACGAGGAAGGTCAGAAGTTTTTGGAAAATTACATACTTCAAATTTGGGGGTGGTTGGGAAGTATAACATAGAATATGCGTATTCAGATGTTTCTGCCTTGAAATAAATATAATGTGCTTTTATTTTAGGAAGATTAAGTTTAATCTCCGTCCTAGTATTTGTGCTACAAGTGTTAGAGGTAAGGTAGAATTAAAGTATAATGTGTCATATTATGATCTTTTAGACCTATGAGGTATTCCATAGGTTGATTAAAACTACAGGTCTCAATTTGGATTATTTCCCAATTGATCAATATGGAAGAAAGCTATCTGTCACAATCAGTTTCTAGTCATGCTTTTTAAAATTTTTTATCCTCATTGGAGGATATTTTTTCCAATTGATTTTTAGAGAATGGAAGGGAGAGGGAAGGAGGAGAGAGAAACATGAATGTGTGAGGGACTCTAGGGGCGGGGAAGGAACCCAAATCCCTGGTATTCGCCCTTGACTGGGAATCCAACTGGAGACCCTGTGTGTGTGGGCTTATGCTTCACTACTGAACTGCTGGCCAGGGCTGGTAATTCTTTTTTGTAGGTCATAAAAGAATCATGCATATCAAATACAGGGGTGGGGAAAAAGTAGTTTCAGCAATATTTGAAATGCTCAATACTGGTTTTCTACAATTGCTATATAGACAATTTCTTGCAGTCTGGACACTTAGGATATAGCTACGCATAAAGAAGACTCGCCCTCAGTTCCCTGTGGCACATGTGTTCTAGACCTGCAGACGAAGAGCGACTAACAGTTGAAATAACTTAATGTCAAAAGGGTAAAGGACAGCGTCTATTTTAGATAAGGGGACTATCTGACTTTCTCAGGAGATAAAGGGGCAGCATTCTGTCTACTTTAGCCTGCTGGCAAAACAGAGCTGTGGTGATATCAGTGGTTCAGTAAAGTGCACTGTGGGAGCAGTGCTGTCCCGTGTGGTGGCCATGTGTGGCTGTTGAATCTTAGGAATAGGACCAGTGCAACTGTAACTAACTTAAATTCAGCTATCAAATGTAAGCGAACTTGGAATGACATGGGTGTGTGCATCTAAATTTAATGAACTCTACAAGTATCAAATAAATTTTACCACTTGAATTAGAGGTGTAAAATATACACAATTGCAAATGTTTTGGTATGAAATGAATGTGAAATACCTTTTTAATTTTTACAGGTTACATATTGAAGCAATACTTTGACTGTATTGCTTAAATAAAATATATATACTTAATAGTATATATACACTAATTTTATCTTGCTTTTACCTTCTTTAACTTAGCTTCTAAGAAATTTAAAATTTCTTATGTTTGCACTTTTCTTTTGGTAGTGCTGGTTTAAAATAATAACTTTTTATCTTTTCCTTGCATGATTGTAATCACAGAATCTCATTACGTGATCTGTAGTGATTATAATTCATTTATTTTTAATCTATATATCTACCTATCTATTATTTTAAAAATATATCTATATGTATTTTATTTCAGAGAGGATTGGAGAGGGAGAGAGAGAGAGAGAAACATCAGTAATGAGAGAGAATCATTGATCAGCTGCCTCCTGCACACCCTACACTGGGGATTGAACTCAGAATCCGGGCATGTGCCCTGACCAGGAATTGAACCGTGACCTCCTGGTTCATAGGTTGATGCTCAGTCACTGAACCATGCTGGCCGGGCTATTTTTATCATCATTTTAAATAAATAATTTGAGGTTGAACTTTAAAGTTTGTTAAGTACATACCATTATGATGGGACCAATTTACTTGGTGCTTGTACAGAAGTGGAAGAGAGTTATTGGAACACCCAGTTCTCAGGAGATAAATTGTACATATTAAGCTTACATTTTATTACTTTCACTTTTATTACTTTTCCTTTGTGTTTTATATCTACTTGGTACTCTCTTCATAAAATATTTAAGTAAGCATAAGTCCTGAAAAATTTTTGTCAGCAAGATTCTCTTAAAAAAAAAATTCTCTTAAAACCTTTGTGTGAAGTTTCCATATTTATTTGTTTGTTTACTTCATTCCATGATGTCGGCTCTAAGAAAGTAGGGATCTTCTTTGTCATTGAGTGATTTATCTTCATTTTCTAGCAAGTCTTTATTAAGTGTTTGTTCAGTGAATGAGTGACACCAACTGTAGGACAGATGATGTTTACTAATGATAAGACGAAAATGAACAAAACGTGGTCCCTGCACTCTTGGGATTTGGATCTATTGAGTATCTGTAGAGCTGTAAGCATACTGATCATTTTGTTGTAATGAAGGGAATTGCAAATGCTCTGAAAACATACACAAATACACACCTATGTTGGGAAGACTTCAGTTAGATAACTTTTGAGCAGATCTTAAAGGTGAGTATGTACTTGCCAGTTACTGATTTAAAAATAATTTTTTTTTTTTTTTTTTTTGAGGGAGGGTAGGGAGTGTGTGGTTAAAGGTTAATAAGAACGTGCTGGGGAGAAGGCAGAAAGTTTAGATAAACTGTGACTGATCTAAGTTAAGGAGTTTTGCGCTTTATCTTTTAGGTAACTAGGAGTTAGGTCAGTTATTTTAAATACAAGAGTAACTGGAGGAAATGGAAAGCAGAGGGACCACATAGAACAGTGGTCGGCAAACTCATTAGTCAACAGAGCCAAATATCAACAGTACAACGATTGGAATTTCTTTTGAGAGCCGAAAACCGACTTCTGCGCATGGGCCACGAAGTTTCAATCGCACTGTACGTGTGCTCCCGCACGTGGTATTTTGTGGAAGAGCCACACTCAAGGGGCCAAAGAGATGATAGGTGGCTCGCGAGCCTCGGTTTGCCGACCACTGACGTAGAACATCGATCGACTGCCCCACCCCCAATGTGATATTTGAAAGAATCTTTAGTGTCAGGTTTGCTCAGATTCCAGACAGGAATAATTCAGAAGTAAAATGAATTTAACGTTTTTGTTGGTGTGTAGATGGGGGAGAGGGAAATGCAGTGGTCTGGGAGTTTCTGGTTTGAATGGTGGAGTGATGGTGATACCACTAACAGACATGGAAGGTAAGTATATTCAACATTGTGGTTGGGGTGTGGGTGACGGCCTGAGGGTGAGGAAGATGGATGTTGGAATCTGTTGGATTTTATATATTTTGTTTTTGAATACCTATGGTTGTTGGGATTTTCAAAACTAGACAACCTGTTTGCCTGGTAAAAGCGTTCTCGCTCAGGGCACCACCGGGCATTGCTGAAGGTGACGGGTGCCCTAACTGGTCCTGCTTTTACTTTTGCTCTTGCAATTTATTCTCCTAGTAATATCGGCTGCTTCCTTCAGAAATGTGGATTAGATCATTGTCCCTGTCCTTCAGATGCAGCCGCTTTCTGTCTGTATCGGAACCCAGCTACATCGAGGGCACAGGGCTTTGTTTGACCTGCTCTCAGTGGGACGTTGCAGCCGCAGACACCTTTCATTGCTTGTCTCCCCAGGTATTTTGGTAGGTTTCTAAAGAGCTCCCCAGTAGAAGGACATATCATCTCTTCTCATTCTTGTCACTTTGTCAGTATGTGACATTTACTTTTTGTGCCCGCATTTTATTAATCTTTTATTAATGTTCTCAGTATCGTAGCACAATGTTTGGCAGTATTTTTTGACCCCGGCTGAAGGAAAATCCAGGAGAAAAATACAGAGTAATGGCACAGATTTATTGTTTTTACTACCAGTTGGAAGTGTGTGGATAAGAATTGCAAATGGCTTATTTATTAAATAGTTATTGAGCATTTTTATGCCAACTCTTTAGAATTGCTCCCCATCTTTGAGCTTGGACTCTGGTGGGTGGCAGGAGAAACTATGGGAAACAATAAGGAATTCTCAGACAACTGCATGTTTGTGACAGCAAGAAGAGCCAACAGAGAATATGAGTCCAGTTTTTAATAACATTGGGATGTGTACTCCTACATATGAATAAATAGGGATATGTCTGAAAAGAAAGTACTAAGAAGTGGACAGAGTGAACATGTAAAGGGAGTAATTTGGGATAATGGATGGAAGTTCAGACCTCTATGTCTGAGGCTGGCGAGGGGATAAGCAGAAGACAAGTTCTTATCAATTGGACCAATAATCACAGGGTTTGTTTAAAGTTTTAAACTTTAGAATCTCAGAATATCTTTTGTGTATTGGCTATACTGATAAAATGTTTGGTGTTGGTGGACCCCAAGCAAGGAGAACGGAGGAACTATAGTAAGTTTAAAATGCTTGCCTGAAATGTCCAAATTTTACTCACAGTTCTCATTAGGAAAGTAATTTTTTTCTAATTGAGTGTAAAATGAAGACTGCTGGTTTTAAAAGTTTACATATTTTTATCCTCTTTTATCTTACATGGGTGTACATTGAAGAGACGATCAGAAGCAGCAAAAGTGGGGTAGGTTAGCAGTTAAGAGTAACTTATCAGGAAATGTTCAGAACTGTCTCATTAAAATGCAACAACTTCTCATTGATTTGGCTATCCGTATATACTTCTATGTGATCATCAGATACACTTGTACAGACACTGAAGGTCTAATGATGGTAACCCTCCTAGTAATTGAACTTTAAAATGACAAAGTGATTAAGATATCCAAGAGAAATAATTCAGTAAACCTTGTATGTTATTATAAAGGGTACACCTAATCCTTTCAGAGGCTTTATAAAATAAGTTGACTATTGCACCAAAAACCATTGAAAAAAATTTTTTTGCACAAATACTGCGAGGATGAAAAGCATGTAATGCTTAGTTTGAAGAAATATTTCTCTGACTTGGTTTTTTTGTGTTAATAGTTCCAATTTGAGAGTGGATAATTCTAATATTCTAAGAGGTTCTTAAATGTGACTTCCCTTCCATCTGTCCTGTTTTATCTTGCTGCTTTTAATATGGTCTTTAAGTTTAAATTTTTCACTGTTCAATTGGATGGATTGTAGAGATTTTTAAAATTACCTATAAAATAAGCATTGTTAGTTTCTCAGGATTGCCTCTAAAATTATTTGAAAGGTTTCTAAGAGGACAGGTTAAATTAAGGTTTTCTTAGTGATTGGGTAGACATTACTGAAGTTCCTGTGTTTTTAGTTTTTCTTTTATTAAGTACTAAAGGCCCGGTGCACAAATTCGTGTACCATTGGGGTCCCTCTGCCTGGCCTGCGGGATCGGGCCAAATCCTGCTCTCCAACATCCCCTGAGGGGGTCCCGGATTGCGAGAGGGCGCAGGTCAGGCCAAGGGACCCCACCAGTGCATGATCGGGGCCAGGGAGGGACCGCGGGAGGGCTCCAGGGCATGTCCGGCCCATCTTGCTCAGTCCTGATCAGCCGGACCCCAGCAGCAAGCTAACCTACCAGTCAGAGCCTCTGCCCCCTGGTGGTCAGTGCATATCATAGTGAGCAGTTGAGCAGCCTTAGCATATTATTAGCAAATTACGCTTTGACTGACTGAATGGACCACCGGACACTTAGCATATTAGGCTTTTATTATATACGATATTTAGCATGTTCGTGTAAGTATCCTGAGCTATATATGTTACAATGAATGCAAATTAGTATGAGCAGGTCAAGAAGAATTGGAGTGCCACCATGTTTTGGGTAATAACTTGTTACAGTGGTATCATCTAACTTCTTTTGGAGGACAAATGGAATCAAGTCAGGTTAGCCAAAGTTCTAATATAGCTTGTTTCTATATAGCTAATATATAGTATATGAAATATAAATATATTTTAATACATCATTTACTCAAGTCATGCTGAAATTTCTTTATACTTAATAGGGTGGAAAGAGGATTGTTTGTTTGGTTTTTCTTTCTTAATACTCCCCCCAATGGGTCTTATTCTATTGATTTTTTTTTAGAGAGAGTGAAAGGATTGGTTTTTAAGACCATTAATTAGCTGGTTGAACCCATTTGTGTAAGTTTGTCATAAAATTTTTTACCCAGCATCAATACCTCTACCATTTCTTAATTTTCCATGCCCTTCATCATCCTATCTTTATTTAGCTCCTCTCTGTATTACACACTTCTCTCTGGAGGCCTGCCTTTCTTTGCTCTAATCTGAGCTGATGCTGTGTAGAATAACAGCAACAAAAACAAATCTCTTAGGATTCCAGTGCTCTTATAGACTTTATGTGCTCTTGGCTGAATTATCTTTAAAGACTTGGATTCATTTTGACAGTTAACTATAATTCTTTCCTGTTTACCCTTTAATAGTTAATTTCTTTTGCATAGTACATAAGTATGCACACATACAGTAGCATGGGTACCAGTACTACAATGAGTTCTGCTTTAAAAACTTTTACTACATTGTTAAAAGTAACTAAGGTATTAAAGTGTTAATTTAATGCACTTGGTTTGTTGCTGTCACATGATACTTGACTATATACTAACACTATATTTGGTCAATAAAACAGTTTAAAAACAATGTAAAGGGCACATGAATTAATTGTAAAGGATTATAGCATTGTCATATTTGGAAATAGTGTAGGTTAACGTACACCAGAAGTGGTCATCAGTTATAAATGACTAAGTAGTTCTATAGTAGGTATGGGTGACCTGGAATATGAGCTCCATTCAGTAAGTATTTCCTTCATTAACAACTAAGGCAGCCAATATGAGTTGGGTACAAGGTGCTTTTCTTCTTGAGCAATTCCACACTCAGAGATAGAGGTGAGAATACAACACAGCAGTTACAATCCAATGCAGCAAAAGCCCAAAGGGAAAACCAAAGGATACACCTCTTAATTTATCTTGCACCACATTTGCAAGGATTGGGAAGCAGACAGAAAGGAAGGAAAAATTCAAGAAAGTACAGGGGGACACAATAAATCTTGGATTCCTGTTACTAAGAATGCATTTTGTGTGCTTGGCTTATTAAAGCATCATGTAATTCAGGGGTCAGTTCACTGTCCCTCAGACCGTTGGAGGGCCGGACTATAGTTTAAAAAAAACTATGAACAAATTCCTATGCACACTGCTAAGTCGGCTGCTAAGCAGGACAGGCAGCGGCGGCAAAAACACCCGGCGGGCCCGATAAATGTCCTCGGCGGCCGCATGTGGCCCGCGGGCTGTAGTTTGAGGACCCCTGAATTGGTTATCTAGTACCCATTGCCCATTTGAAAAAAAAAAAATCACTGGCTCTGTGTCCAGACCTGTAGCAGTGCTGATAAATTTGGTGACTTGACAAATGAAGCCTGTTGTCCAAAACTGAGTGTGATAAGGGGAGTTCAGAGAAAAGTGCGAACAAGATAAACCAATTGGGGGGAATTTGCATAGGATGCGTGAAAATGTTCCTGGTGCGGAGTGTTAGAAGGCTATTTAGTACAATAGGGGTGAGTACCTTAATGTGCAAATCATCTTTAGGATGTATTATCTTTTTTTGTAAAATGTTTTTCTTGATTTCTAGAGAGGAGGGGGAGATGGAGAGGTAGAAACATTGATGAGAGAGAAACATCAACAATTGGTTGCCTCCTGCACGTCCCCTACTGGGGATCTACTCCACATCTGGGCAGGTGCCAGTGACCTCTAGATTCATGGGTCGATGTTCAACCTCTGAGCTACAGTGGCTGGTAGAGTTATAACTTGTTTGGTAGCAGGTGCTATCAGAGAGGAGCCATTATGAATGATGCTGGATGCTGATAAATGTGCATGAAGCTGTAGTTAACTACCTGAAATGAGACTGGAAAAAGGGATCAGATCTTATTCCATGATGAGCTACCAGGAATTTTTTCAAAGGAGAGCAGAACAATACATTTGTGGGAAGAATGCATTTATAGTAAGCCAGAATGTAGAAGGGGAAGCAGTTGATATGTGGTGTTAGGATTGGAGAGGAAAAGTAGAAATCAAGATATATTGATCATGAAAATATTAGGACATGGTGGTTAGTTGGATGTGGGAGGGTTATATGGAGGAAATAAGGCAGGGATGATTGGTGTTTGTTTGTTGTTTTTTTTTTTTAATGATTTTTTTTTTTACAGAGAGGAAGGGAGAGGGATAGAGAGTTAGAAACATGGATGAGAGAGAAACATCTATCAGCTGCCTCCTGCACACCCCCTACTGGGGATGTGCCTACAACCAAGGTACATGCCCTTGACTGGAATCGAACCTGGGACCTTTCAGTCCGCAGGCCGGCGTTCTATCCACTGAGCCAAACCAGTTAGGGCAGGGATGATTGGTGTTAAGGAAATGGCAGGTATTTTTGGTTCTACCACCTTTTAGGAATAGTTAGGGCAGCAAGATCAGGATGGAAGGCATCAATCAGGTCCTTGTGACATCAGATCCTTGAGCACAGAAAGTGGTGCTTAGGAAAAGGTCTTGGCTCTGGAATTTGGAATGTCATCAACAAAGTAAGCAATAATGCATAAATGAAAGTATGACACATAAGTAGTTCACCAATGCAAAATTTATATAGGGCTGGAGGCTGAGATGTCCCCATAACATCTAAAGACAAGGCTGTTTATGTCACATTCATTGGTTACAGAAGCAAGCATGTTTTAAAAAATGGCATTTATTGGGGGTTATTTTATTCATATTTGGTCAAAGATAGCATGAGGAAATGTGGATAACAGAGATGGCCTTACCACTGTTCTTATTTCTCAAAATTACCTAAATAGGGCCTATTTTATAGCCATCATTCAAATCCTTGAGATACAGAAAAATAATTTTTATCACATCATTGGACATTAACTAGCCTTCAAATACTGTTGATGCATAAACTATAGTTTTGAATTCTTTGAATAATATTTATCTGATACACACACATAGAAATACAAATTGGTACGTAACAAAAGTAAATTTCTCTGTGTGTTCAGTTACCCAGCTTCTCTATCCAGGGGCAACCTTTGTGAGTAATTTCTTAAAAGTTTTTAAGATGCTGCCTATTCTAACCATGGACAATGAAAACAACTTTGTTCCTTGCATTTCCCAACCAAATATATAAAGTAAATAAGGTCAGATATTGATTAAAAAGATTGTTTCAGGTAATAGTAAAAATTAGGTATAGAAATTACATGATTTTAGTAAATAAACATTAATATCTCAGAAAGTTACATGTTTGGTACACACACACACACACACACACACACACACACACACACACACACGAGGCCCAGTGCACAAAATTCATACACGGGTCGAGTCCCTACGCCTGGCTAGGGGCCTGGCTAGGGATCGGGGCCTGCCTTCCAGCTGCTGGCTGGGTCCTCCCTCCATTCTGTGCTGCCCCCTGGTGGTCAGTGCACATCATAGCAAGTGATCTAGCTCACGGTTGAACTCCGGAGGGGACATTTTGCAGAGTAGCCTTTTATATACTAGTATATAGATACATATAGGTGTGTGTGTATGGCTAAGTGTCGTGGTCTCAACCAATAGCTATGACGTGCACTGACCACCAGTGGGTAGCTGCTCAACGCAGGTGTTGCCATGATGCACACTGGCCATTTAAAAATAAATGGCACCACGGACCTGGCACTGACAAACCAACACTCTGCTTCCCCCAAGTGGGACACAGGCCCTGCCACCACCCCGGAGTGACACCCCACCAAATCGCAGCCAATGCTGCCGAGACCCCATGGCACAAATGTGGCTCATAGCCCAGCCCGGAAACAGTCACTGTGGGCGCCGGGTAATGACGCCTGGCTTCCTTTCCCTAACGACTAGCCTCCTTGGAGTTTCTTCAGCCCGGGAACACGACTTGCTTTATATTTATAGCCAGGTGCAAACATTGCACAGTTTAACCAAATGTTCTTGAAGCGTTTTCACATGCCTCACCTCATTTGATCCTCACAGAAATCCTGGCGTAGGTAGATAGGAGACTCAGTGACATCCTATTTTCTTTTCATTAGCCGGAAAACGGAGATTTAGAAAGCTTAGAAACTTGACCCGACTGAGAAGAAGTAAGAAATGGTGGACCTTAAAAATGACTAGGTTTTCTCACTGCACAGAATATAGTCAAACACTGTTACAGTTAAATATTTCACCCTTTGTTCTCCCTGAGTGATCTACAATAATAATCTGCTTCGTGTTGATATTTACTGCTGTGTTGCTGACAATTACATCAAAAGAGAAGTTGGGGTGCTTCACTGGGTTGGAAAAAGTTTAGCTAAATCAGAAAGCAGGTCTAATTAAGCAAGTTTATAAAAGGCTAAGTTGACTTGTGCATGCACAATACATTTAGAGCTCTCACTGGTGCCAATCACGTGTGTTTTGATCTGGCATTGCCAATTGTGAATTTGGTTGGCACTTCTATTATAGAGAAAGGGCAAATAGCAATATTAAAATATTCTAATTCCCTTTCAGTGTGCATGAATCTGTGCATTGGACACTAGCGCGCGCGCGTGTGTGTACATACTCGGAGAGGAAGGGAGAGGGAGAGAGAGAAACATCAATGATGAGAGAGAATCATGCATCAGCTGCCTCTTGCACGCCCCCTACTGGGCATGGAGCCCACAACCTGGGCATGTGCCCTTGACCAGAATTGAACCCAGGACCCTTCAGTCTGCAGGCTGACGCTCCATCCACTGAGCCAAACTGGCCAGGGCTATGTTTGTGTTTTTAAATAGCATGATGTTCATTAACATTTTGCTTTATCAGGTATTACTATGAGTTCAATGATGGCTTAATTTACTTTTGTGATTGAAAAGAAGGGCATTAGGCTCAAATTCAGAAATCTTCCATTTAAAAAAATTCTCCAATTCTCCAGCAATGGGAGATGGGTATTATTAACATTGCTGTGACCAAATGGCCCCCAGTGGATGCTTGAAATTGTGGATAGTACTGAACCCTATATATGCTATGTTTTTTCCTAAACATATATACCTATGATAAAGTTTAATTTCTAAATTAGGCACAGTAAGAGATTAATCAAAGTCATGTGAGTATGGTCTCAAAGTAATCTTATTGTATAGTACACTCATCTTTCACTCAAAGGAAGCACTTTATGGCTTTTCTGTGGCCTTTCTGAATTGCCAGCATCACTGATTTTGCACCTGGGGGCTATTATTAAGTAAAATAAGTGTTACTTGGACACATGTATTAGTGTTCCTTGGATTCCTCAGTAGGTGAACTGATAACCTAGGCAGCTGCCGTGGGCGGGGAGCATACACAACCAGGTGTATGTGGGACAAAGAATCATGTTCCAGAGGGATGGAGTGGGATGGCATGAGATTTCATCATCTACTTAGAATAGTGCATCACCCTAACTGATGTTGCTGAATGGTTCGTGCACATCAGAGGGTCACCGTGTGATCCCGGGTCAAGGGTACATCACCGTGGTTGCAGGGTTTGTTTATATATATATATATATATATATATATATATATATATATATATATATATATATTTTATTTCAGAGAAGAACGGAGAGAGAAACATCAATGATATGAGGGAATCATTGATCGGCTGTCTCCTCCATGCCCCCCCACTGGGGATTGAGCCCCCAACCCATGCATGTGTTTATTTCCAGAACTTTCCATTTAGTATTTCTGGACCACTAAACACTTGTGTTCATGCCCAATGAATTATGGTTTGTTATTTTTGTGAATTATTATATAAATTTGAAGTCTTCGTAGCAAAATGAAATGATTTTTTAATTTAAAAAATTGTATCTTAGGCTAGTTAATGTATAACAATAATGAATACATTTATACTTAAGGACTTGAAGGAGTGCAGTTGGCTATTTGAAAAACAAATCTCCATCTTATACTTTAATGTTCATTGTAATTGTGAATGTTACCTCCAAGTTATGAATGGAGAGTAAACATTTTTCTTCATCATATATTGTATTTACTAGTACTATGTTTACTAACAAGTATTTATTGAGCATATACTGTAACAATAATAGGGACTGTTCTAGGCACTGGGAAGATCTACTGGTATTACTGTGGTTTGGGAAAACAAGTACATCCATTTAGGTAGGATGGTCTGAGAGGCCCCTCTGAGGAGACATTTGAGTTGATATCTGGAGGATCAAAAGGAGGGACTTGCAAAGTTGGAGGTGTTGAATTCAACCCAGTTCAATGTGAGGGGATTACCATATAATACAAGGAAGAGGAAAATGTCTAATGTGTCTGGAATTGAGTGAACATGGCAAGTATTTCTCAAATCTTTTTTGTTTCTAATTGACCCAATTCTCTAATGAAATATTAACACCACAGACAGCTGTTTCAGTTTCATAGTTGTATCTTTTATCTATGCTTTAAACATAAGGGATTAAAGTTTAAGATTTTTGCCCTCTCCTACTCCCACCTCCAACTAATTTTCTCCTTACTGGGGGCAATGTAGAGAACCTATGCCTCGACAAATATTTAAGTCTTTTCTTGATGAAATAAAAAACGCAAAGGCTTGGGCCACATAGTGATGTGAGCTAATTTATGTTTTAGAAGAGAATTTTACTCATGGAGACTTGGCTGAAGGAGAGCCAGAATAAAAGCTGGGCAAACAAATTGGGCCAATAAGGTGATGGTGGTATGGTCTACACAGACTATTGATAATGTAGATACAGAAGAGGAGGAAGGAAGAGAGAGAATCCTATATAATAAAAGGCTAATATGCAAATCGAACCAATGGCGGAATGACTGGTCGCTATGGCGTGCACAGACCACCAGGGCCCCTGATGGTCAGTGTGCTCCCACAGGGGGAGAGCTGCTCAGCCAGAAGCCCTGAGCTGGGCTCACGGCTGGCTAGCATAGTGGCCCTGGTGGGAGCCTCTCCTGCCTCCATGGCAGCACTAAGGATGTCCAACTGCTAGGCTGTCATTCGGACATCCCCTGACGGCTCCAGGACTGCGCAGGCTGGGCTGATGGGGGACCCCCCCCCCCCCCCGCGCCTCAATTGCACGAATTTCGTGCACTGGGCTTCTAGTAATTAGATATAGCAAAAACGGTCATAAATAAGGTAAGTCTGCACAATATGATGAAAGCGTAGGGAAAATGCCCTTGGAGACAGAGTTTGCCCTGTGCAACACACTTTATTGTAGGAAAGAAACGTCCTTTGAGTAATGAGACTCGTCTGATTTTTAACCTTGATATAATTTTCCTATTTCTCAGTCATTTGTATGTAATTAGGTGATTACACACAACCTTCCCTCCCACCCCCTGATAATTTAGAATGTAAAAACTCTAGGTTCATTTAAGTTTTTATTTTGTTTCAGTAGGAACATGCCCCCACCCCCATATTTTGTGCCTTCCATTCACTCCATGCCTTTTACTGGAGAATCTGTTTAAAAGCCAGTCTACTCTCTTTTTCTGCTATATTAGTGATTATAATTGTTTGTTAGAATTAAATAATCTTTTTATAGTTCTTGGACCCTCTGAAATACTGTGAGTTCCACACGGCATCAGGACTCTGTTGTACGTGTTGACTGCATTTTTGTTGAATCAGGAGACAAGACAGTTTTTCCAAGGTCACACTGGAGTAATTAGAGTCAAAATGAGCCCGGCTGGTGTCGCTCAGTGGTGGAGCGTTGACCCAGGAACTAAGAGACACAGTTCAGTTCCCTGGCATGTCCCAGATTGTGGGTTTGATCCCCAGAAGGGAGCGTGCAATAGGCCGCCTACTGATGATGTTTCTCTCTCATGGGTGTTTTTATCTCGCCCTCTCCTTTTCTCTCTAAAAATCAATAAACGTTGGTTTTAAAATCAAATGAGATTTATTTATACTACACAGTTTTGTTTCAGTTCTATGTAATCAATGCAATGTTTTATTGTGAATATTTTAATAAGCCCTGATGGTGACTGAAAATGTGAGAAGCATATATGGTCTACAGGGAGTTCAAAAGTTCACACACCGTTTAGGAGATAATATTATGCATTGTCATGGGAGACATGGCATCCTGTTGGGTTCTGATGAGACATAGTGCAGGTGTTGTGTTTGGAGCTTTTCATGATGGAAGTTTCTTGAATTTACTGATGAAGTGGAGGCACAGAAGTTTGAGAAGTGAGATTTATGACTGTAGTATTTTGTGTCTTGTTTTTTCTTTATAATTGCAAGTATTACATATGTCTCCCTTTTCTCCCCATTGACCCCCTCTAACCTGCCCCATTCCTGCACCCCAGGCCTCCTCCACTCCCTGGTCTGTGTCTAAGGACTGTACATATATATGCACACAAGTTCTTGGGTTGATCTCTCCCCACCCACCCACCTCTGCCTTCCCTCAGAGATTCGACAGTCTGTTTCATGCTTCTATATTTCTGATTCCATTTTGTTCATTAGACCCCATATTCTTTTCATTAATCCTCCCCCTCCCCAATTCTCATCCAAGGATATGTTTTTATTGATTTGAGAGAGAGAGGAAGGGAGAGAAAGAGAGAAACATTGGTTGATTACCCCCCATACACACTCCAACCTGCAATTGAAACTGCAACCTTGGGATGGGCCCTGACCGGTGATTGAACCTGCAACTTTCCATGGACAGGACAGCACTCCAGACAACTGAGCCGCCCGGCCTAGGCATTTTGTGTCTTTTTAATACCTTATTTTCTGTTAATCTGGTTTTTGTGCTCCAAGTTTTTCTCAGTAAAGCTTAAGTCTTGTGACATCTAAAAATGTGAGTTTTTGACTGACTCGTAATAGAGAACAGGCTGATAGCTGTTGGGGGAGGGAGGAGAGAGTATTGAGCAAAAAAACCCAAACAACTTATGGACATGGATAACTGTGGTGATTGCTCGGGAGGGGGATAAATGGTGATGGACGTAGACTTGACGGGATTGTGAACACACAATTCAGCATACAGATAATGTGTTTTGAAATTGGGCAGTTGAAACATAATTTTGTTAACCAGTGTCACCACAGTAAAATAAAAAATAAAAAGAAAGTATATGGGGAAAAAATAAATAAAAATGTGTTTTTTAATTCTACCCCCTTTTAAAAAAATACATGTTGGCAACTTGTTCAGGATAAAGCATTAATACATTTAACAAAGTGCCCTGGTTGGTGTACTCAGTGGTTAGAACATACATCTGCCTTTACACCAAAGGGTTGTGGGTTCGATTATCAGTCAAGAGGATGTACCTGGGTTGCAGGTTCGATCCCTGGCCCCAGTCCATGCTTGTGTGGAGGCAACCAATGGTTGTGTCTTACACTGATGTTTCTCCTCCCCTCCTCCACCTTCTCCTTCTACTCTAAAAATCAATGGAAAAAAACCTCATGAGGATTAACAAGAAAAAAAAATTAATGTTAATGTATTTTTGTATTTTCCTGTACATATAGTTTGGTGATACATTTCTAATTGGAAATAGGGTACCCCACAAATTGAGTACCCCAGCGAGGACTTGCTAAATGAAGCACTAGATAAAGGAGGGTTCTGATTGATGTTCACCATCTTGCCTCAACACTGATTTTGTTTACCACCTGCTTCTACCCTATTTTTATTTTTTGTTTTTGTTAATCTTCACCCAATTACTTTGGTGCAAGGGTGAACACTAACCATTGAGCATGCCATCCTATTTTTATTTATTTTATTTTTAAAAATATTTTTATTGATTTCAGAGAGGGAGTGATGGAAACGTCAACGATGAGAGAGAATCATTGATAGACTGCCTCCTGTTCGCCCGATACAGCCTGATTATGCCCTGACTGGGAATTGAACCTCCTGGTTCATAGGTCAGTGCTCAACCATTGAGCCACGCTGGCTGGGCCACCCTATTTTTAAATAGATTTTAATAGGTGGTCAACACTGAATAGTTCAGATTGTACTTGTTGGATGTCTGAGTAATTTTTCCCACTTACACCATTGTGATATTATTCACTGCATACCAGTAAGTTCATTTCATGGATTCTGCAAAAAAAATGTTTTTCCTAGTAGAGTTACATGGGATCTTCAAATTAAGTAACAGTGGATGCTATTTTTAAGTGGTTTTAACTATATGATCAAAAATGAGCTGTTGACCATCATTTGATAACTAGAGGCCTGGTGCACAAAATTCATGCACGGAGGGGCGTTGTCCCTCAGCCCAGCCTGTACCCTCTCCAATCTGGGACATCCCTCTCACAATCCAGGACTGCTGCCTCCCAACTGCTTGCCTGCCTGCCTTCCTGATTGCCCCTAACCGCTTCTGCCTGCCAGCCTGGTCACCCCCTAAACACTCCGCTGCCAGCCTGTTTGCCCCCAACTTCCCTCCTCTGCCAGCCTGGTCACCCCTATCTGCCCTCTCCTGCAGGGTTGATCACCTCCAACTGCCCTCCCTTGCAGGCCTGGTCCTTCTCAACTGCCCTCCCTTGCAGGCTGGGTGCCTCCCAACTGCCCTCTCCAGCTGGCCATCTTGTGGTGGCCATCTTGTGTCCACATGGGAGCAGGATCTTTGACCACATGGGGACAGCTATATTGTGTGTTGCAGTGATGATCAATCTGCATATTACTCTTTTATTAGATAGGATAGAGGCCTGATACAGGGGTGGGGGCCAGCTGGTTTGCCCTGAAGGGTGTCCCGGATCAGGGTGGGGGTTCCTTTGGGGCGTGGGGCGGCCTGAGCGAGGGGCCTGTGGTGGTTTGCAGGCCGGCCACGCCCCCTGGCAACCCACGCGGAGGCCCTGGTATCTGGAATTTATTCTCCTACAATTGAAACTTTGTAGCCTGGAGCAGAGCCTAGCCTGGGGCTCCCTCTGAGGCCGGCAGCCATTTGTGTTGGGGTTATAATTGAAACTTTGTTGCCTTGAGCAGGTGGGCCCGGCCAGGGTGTGTGGAAAGCTTTGCTTCCCTTGTTGCCGGGGACAACCCTGGCCTGCTCTCTCAAGCTCCATTCTGCCGCCATTTGTTTGAATTTGTTTACCTTCTATAATTGAAACTTTGTAGCTTGAGTGGAGGCTTAGGCCTGGCAAGGGCAGGCGGAAAGCTTGGCTTCCTCTGTTACCTAGGAAACCTTGCTCTCTCTGGCTGTAGCCATCTTGGTTGGGTTAATTTGCATACTCGCTCTGATTGGATGGTGGGCGTGGCTTTGTGGGCATGGCTTGTGGGTGTGTTGGAGGTATGGTCAATTTGCATATTTGTCTATTAGGTAGGATTGTTTTCTGTGCTGCTTCATTAAATATGAACGTGGTTTTACATTAAGTAACTAACAGGAATTCTTTGATGTAGCAGTAATTTCCTAGACATATTGAACTTTTTTTTTTTTTTTTTTTTAATATATTTTATTGATTTTTTACAGAGAGGAAGGGAGAGAGAGAGTTAGAAACATCGATGAGAGAGAAACATCGATCAGCTGCCTCCTGCACACCCCCCACTGGGGATGTGCCCGCAACCAAGGTACATGCCCTTGACCGGAATCGAACCCGGGACCCCCCAGTCCACAGGCCAACGCTCTATCCACTGAGCCAAACCGGTTTCGGCCATATTGAACTTTTTAAGAAAATAGTGAAGTCTATACAGGTAAGTTCATAATCATCATCTGTTATCTTGAACTAGAAAAGTATTTTATTAGAGTCTAAATTTTAAAAATTATTTTTTGTTAATCCTCTCTCCCCCTTTCCATTGAATTTTTAGAGAGGATGAAAGGGAGGAAGGGTGGAAAGAGAGAGAGAGAGAGAGAGAGAAGAGAGAGAGAGAGATCTATGAGAGAGACACACGTTGATCGGCCGCCTCCAGTAAGCACTCAAAGGACTGAAACTGCAACCTAGGCTTGTGTCCTTGATCTGGAATCAAACCTGAGATCCTTCTGTGTGTGGGCTCATGCTCCAACCACTGAGCCACCGGCCAGGGCCCAACTTGCCTTTAAAACTTAACCTTGATTATGCAGTGACCAAGGGATTTTTTATTTTAACCTTTTGGGGACGGGTGTTTGATAAATCTTAGTTTATCACAAGACCATAATGCAGATTTTTAAAAATTGCAATGGCTTTAAAAGAATTTGGGGACAAAATTAAGTTTGAAAAATTTCAGTGTTATCTTTCACTCCCAGGTCTGGATTTACCATCTCAGTTGCTTTGTAAATATAGCACATAGAGGTCTGGACCCTTGACTCTGAGGTAATACTATTCTTAGAAGTTATTAATTGAATATGTTTGATCAAGTCATCAATTTGTACTTTATTGGATTTCATTTGAGTCCTTGCTGAACTTTGATAACCACAGTAAATGTTACTTACGACCTTTGGAGGGAAAGATTGTATATATATCAATAAATTATTTTCCTGAAAAATATTTTTCATCAATAAAACTGAAAAAATGTGCCTTGTGGCTTAAATAAAAAGTTACAATCTTTTTTCCTTCAATATTTTCTAGGTTTTAATGTTGATATTTACAAATGCTGATTCTTATTTCTTAAATAGAACCTTATTTTATGTACTTACTTCTTAATTTTGAGTTGCTTCATGAATTTAAAATAACCTCCTCTGATTCATTAGTTCAAACCTAAAATCCTGCTTTTTAAAAATTTAGACTTCCTTGTCACTCATTTGTGAGCTTGCTTGATTTGACAGTGTCAGTTTTCATATATTTCAGATCTTATGAAATCCTTCTCAGTCCACCTCCCACATTAGAGGTAACCATTCTATTCTGATCACCATAGGTCAGTGTTTGCTCTTTTTGAATATCATATAAATGGAATCTTACTCTTTTGCCTGTGGCTTCTTTCACTCAACATAGTGTTTTTAAGATTCATCTGTATTGTTGCACATGTCAGTATTGTTTCTATTTTAATTGCTGCCTAGTGTAACCATTATATATACATGCCATGTTTTGTTTGTCTAGTCTGTTATTGATACACCCTTGGAATAGCTTCCAGTTTGGGGTTATCCTATATAATAAAAGCCTAATATGCTAAGTGTCCAGTCATCCAGTCACCTGTTCAACCAATCAAAGCGTAATATGCTAATGATATGCTAAGGCCACTCAACCGCTTGCTATGATGTGCACTGACCACCAGGGGCCAGACGCTCCAACTGGTAGGTTAGCTTGCTGCTGGGGTTTGGCCGATTGGGACTGAGCGAGATGGGCTGGACACACCCTGGTGCCCTCCCGGATCCCTCTCCGGCTGACCAACCTCCCGTGTCCTTACCCGGCCCCGATTGTGCACCAGTGGGGTCCCTTGGCCTGGCCTGCACCCTCTCACTATCCGGGACTCCTTGGGGGATGTCAGAGAGCCAGTTTTAGCCCGATCCTGCAGGCTAGGTGAGGGACCCCACTGGTACACAAATTTGTGCACCAGCCTGTAGTTGTGAATAAAGCTGCTATGAACATTATTGTACACATTTCATTTTTCTTTGGAAAAAAAGTCTAGGAGTGGAATTACTGAGTATAGGGTATAGGTATGTTTCTTATATATTGTCAAACAATTTTCCAAAGTTTCCTGCTTTACACTCCCATGAGCAGTGTATGTGGGTTCTGTTGCTCTGCACACTTGTCTACACTCAGCATAGTCAGTCTGACTGGTTTTAGACATTGTAGGGCGTGTGTAGAGGTATGTCATTGTAGTTTTAGTTTACATTGCTCTAGTGACTTCTCATGTGAATACCATTTCATATCCCTTTTTCTACTCATCATACCCCCATTGCTATTTATAGTTAGGCTGTGTGGTTTCATTGCTCTCTGATGCAAAACATCGGCCTATGTATAACCTATGGTGTAAAAATAAAAGTAGCTTTGTTAAAAGTCTGGAAAACCAGATGCTGATGGGATTCCAGAATTAAATGTTCCTATTATGGATTTTTGTTCATATTATGGAAGTTATTGATTATATAATTGAATTTTCAATTCAGCAGTCTTGAAAATTAAAGTGTTTACAATTTTTTTAATTTCTAATGATATTGTTACATAATTTGTTCCCCAGTTAAAACTATTGCTTCAAAAAGAAGAATAAATTTAGTATGTTGTCTAGTATTTTACAAATTTGCTTCTTTCATGGACATTTTCTCAAGTTCAGTACAAAATTATGGCTTTTGAGTCTTTTGCCTCAATCTTTTTGATATTATCTCCACATACTACTTCTCTATACTGTTGACATTCTTTGCTGCATTTAAATAGAACCTATTAGTTAACATTGTAATATGATTGCTTCAGTGGAGAGTATCCTGCATATTTTGCCTGTTGCGAATTGCCTGTAATAATAGCATTTGGCTTATTTATTGCTTTAATCTGTGTCTTTGTCATGAAGGCAAAGGATCATCAGGTGTGAATACCGTTATGTAGATCTTTCTGGACCTGTGTTGAGCATGTAGATAACAATACAATTCCTTCATGGTTCTCTACGATGGGTGTCTGCTTGGGAGAAAGCCTGCCTTTGAGGTTGACTTCTGGCAAGGAGTCTTTCAACATGAGTCCTTACTGAAGTCCTATTTCTTGGGTTCTTAGAATTTCTATGTTGTAATTTGAACAGATTTGCAGAGCACTGTTCTTGCCTCTATGCTTGTTGAATCCTGTTATGTATTTCTTTCCTTAGAATGACCTGTTCGCAGTAGAAAAGGATACCATTTGTAACTTAAAAGAGAGGGGAGAATATTAGATGCATTATTACTATTAAGAATGGGACTTTGTATCCTCAATGCTTTATTCTGTATATGGAAAGTCTTCAGAGAAGTGTACGTAGGGTTGGCTGTCTGCATTTCTGACTCTGAACAAACCGTAGGGTGTGGTCAGAGGCGCTTCTCCCCTGTGAACAACGCACATGTTTTGGCGGAGGAGGGCAAATGCAGCACTGACCTGCACATGGTTCTCACTGACCCAGTTTTGTCCCAAGTGGTGTCACATAGTCTGTTACAGTTAAGCTTTAAGATTTAATTAAAAGACTTTCCTTTTAATGCAGTTATTTTTTTCCATATTTGACATTTTGATATAGAACAGCTATTCCTTAAGATTGAAGTGCCTCTGTCCTTGTGTATGAACTGTCTCACAGATTTTAAAATCCCAATTACCAGTATCACTGAAAGGATGCGCATGTGAAGGAACTCCACATGATGTTTCATTAGTGTTGATTGTATTGCAGTGTACAGGAAACCCGGCCACAGAATTAGACTGGCTTTGAACATCGTGTTCAAATAGTAAGAAGTCTCCCTTTTAAAGTCTAAATATTGGCAACTAGAATTGGGCTAAATTCTAGAGATAAGAGTTGTGGGCTACTGTACTAATATGTCAGGTACCTTATGAAACACATATTTTGTAAGGATATGAACCATAAAACTGTGCCCCAATCTGGGGTACACACTCTTTTAGGAGAACATTGTTCCAGGGTTTTTTAGTAGTGTACGTAAAAGTCTTTCTGATGGAGTGCCCTCCCTCGCTACAAGAATAAAATTTTGTAAATACAGTAGGAATCAGGATTCTGTAGGATTTTGGATAATACGCCTTCAAGAGAACCTATCTAAGGAAAACACAAAGGATTTAGCAAAATAGAGTCAATATTTTATAATCATTAGCAGACTTGAAGATGTAGTGTTTAGAATTTAATAGTGTTTAATGCCAAAACGTAAAAGTGAACTGAATTTTAAATCAGTTGATCTTTGAGGAAATGAATTAAAGAAACATCATACTGAATGGAAATAATCAAATGAGGTATAGACTTTAAATAGCATCTTAATGAAAACATTACTGTTAAGACCTCTAAGGAAGGAGTTAACATTTCTGTCTTTTAAATCAGTGGTCGCCAACCAGTGGTCCGTGGACCACTAGTGGTCCATGAGGTCCGAAAGCTTGGCGACCACTGTTTTAAATTATTACTGAAACTGGTTCATAAAGGGCTAAATTTGATTTTATTGTATCCTAGGATGAAATAACACATGGATGAAGCTACCTGAAATTCTACTTCCAGCATGAATCAAGTTTAGAGATGATGTCCTGAAGTCATTTATTTTCAGGTGTGTCTCTGTTGTTAATAGTTTATTCCTTCCTTCCTAGTTTATTATTTTCTTTATTGATTAAGGTATTACATGTGTCCTTATCGCCCCATTTCCCCCCCCCCCCCCCCCCGCCACTCATGCCCTCATCCCCCTGGTGTCTCTGTCCATTGGGTATGCTTATAAGCATGCATACAAGTCCTTTGGTTGATCTCTCTCTCTTCCTAGTTTCTTTAGTGATTTTCCCTGGTGCTGACAGTTGACTTGGTGAACATTCCATTTTCTCTGAGCAAGGATGAAGGTTATTTTATTTTATTTTACTTTTTAGTCCTTACCCAAGGATATGTTTATTGATTTTAGAGAGAAAGGAATGGGGTGGGAGGGAGGAGAGGGAGAGAAAGAAACAAAAACATCAATTGCCTGTCTCATTTACATGCCTGGACTAAGGATTGAACCCTCAACTTAGGTCTGTGCCCTGACCAGGAATGAAACCCATAACCTTTTGGTGTAAGGAAAGACGTTGCAACCAGGTGGGCTACCTGGCCACCACTGGAGGTTATTTTTAGCTCCAAACTGGCCTTCTATTTCCTCAGTGGTAGTAATGTACCTTGATTTGTCTTTAGGTAAAACTGGACTGAGAATAGAAATTACATATTAATTGTCGTACTTACTAACGGAAAAAAAAATTTCCTCTTGGTATTCGGTGAACTGAAGCCTAAAATTTTAGTCTTACGTTCCCTTGGAGAGACTGTAATCTTAAAATGGTCAAATATCATAAAATCCGATCAATGGTGGGGGCTAGAAGGTCCCTTTCTCCCTTGTTGCTTTCCAACCTTTGTAGAGGGATAACACTTTTTCTATTGTTTTGTTAAGTCAGACACAAAATTTTATGTTAACATTTATAATTCTGTGATCTTTATGACTAGAATTTGGATGATGATGTAGTCATCCTGACAGATCCAGAAGTATTAAGTGTATTCCTTATCTGCTGACAAATTCCATTCTCTTGGGACCAGAAACGCAAGCATTACCTGAGCCTTTTGAAAAAGTGCAGAATCTCAGGACACACAGTGGAACTACTGCCGTTTCAACAAAATTCAAGAGATTGCCATGCACACCGAGGAACACTGATGTAGCATACTTGACTTTTGAGAAATTCAATCGTTTAAAAATATCTGACACCTCATGCAGCCCCGAAATGTGACAGCCATTTTGTGTACTATTGTATAGCTCTAGAAAATTAATGTTGGGCAGTGATTCTCAAAGCTAGTCCCTAGTAGCATTATCATCTGGGAACTTGTTAGAACGAACATTCTTAGATCCACCTTCATTCCACTAAAGAAAATCTTGGGGTGGCATCCAGCAACGTTTTTTTTTTTGTTTTGTTTTTTAAAGCCCTACAAATAGCCCAGCTTTTGTGGCTGAGTGATTCGAGTGTGGACCTATAAACCAAGACGTCACTGGTTCGATTCCTGGTCAAGGCACATGCCTGGGTTGCAGGTTCGATCTTCAGTAGGGGGCATGCAGGAGGCAGCTGACCAATAATTTTCTCATCGTTGATGTTTCTCTCTCTCTCCCCCCTTTTTTCCTCTCTCTAAAATAAAAAAAATATATATATATATATATATATATATAAAGCAAGCCCTACAAATAAATCTGGTTTCTACTAGAGAATCACTTACCTATGGGTCAAGAAAAAAAAAAATCTAATATACGTAGGCTAAATGCACCACACACCAACATTTGTTATTGGAACTTTGGGATTTTGAAGTTAATTTTGGTAAAAAAAAAAAAAAGTGCCCGGCCAGCATGGCTCAGTGGTTGAATGTTGACCTATGAACCAGGAGGTCATGGTTCAATTCCTGTCAGGGCATATGCCCAGGTTGTGGGCCTGATCCCCAGTGGGGGACAGCTGAAACATGATCTCTCTCATCACTGATGTTTCTCTCTCTTCCTCTCTGAAATCAATATCCTATATAATAAAAGCCTAATATGCTAAGTGTTACATCATCTGGTTGGCCATTCAACCAATCAAATTGTAATATGCTAATACTCAACTGCTTGCTATGATGTGCACTGACCACCCAGGGGCAGACGCTCCAACCAGTAGGTTAGCTTGCTGCTGGGGTCCGGCTGATCGGGACTGAGCGAGATGGGCCGGACATGCCCTGGAGCCCTTCCACAGCCCTCCCCGGCCCCTGTCACGCACCGGTGGGTTCCTCGGCCTGGCCTGTTCCCTCTCCGATCTGGGACCCCTTGGGGGATGTCGGAGAGCTGCTTTCGGCCTGATTCTGCAGGCCAGGCCGAGGGACCCCACTGGTGCGCAAATTCGTGCACTGGGTCTCTCTCACACATTACAATAATTACTTCTCATTACAGAATTTTATTTTCTAGTCAGTGAAAAGATACTGGTTCATTCCAGGAAGATAATTTTATTAACTTTCTGAACATTAAATTAATAAAATACCAAATACAAATTTAATACTCATAGAAGGAAGTGACATGGCAATTTCCTCTTTCAAAAAATCTTACTAAAAACATCTTCAGGTTATCCTTTCAAACAGTGGTTCTCACACTTGGAGGTGTAGAAGAATCCCCTGAGGGCTGGTGAAAGCAACTGCTGGCCTCGCCTGCATGTGATTTGGGCCTGAGGTTCTCATTTCTACAGAGGTGGGGGACTCTGGTCTGGGAACCATTACTTTTTAGTATTAACATATTTATCCCCTTAGGTCCTTAATCTCTATATGACCTCACAACAAAATGCCAGTCCTAGAAGCGAATTACTGAATAATATTTTATAGTTCAAATAGACTAATACAATGCTTGAATATTTTTAGGTCTGCTTCTCAGTGACTCAGCAAATTATTTTCTTTATAACAGAATACTTGTAATGACATGGGAGGAAAAAAGCCATAAAGCAATTGTATTTCATTTGTGAGTTTATTACTCCATATAAGCAATGTATACATATAGAAGCAATAACACTTACAATTTAAAAAATTAGGCCTTGGCCGCGCACACCTGGGTCCAGGTGAGGCTATGCGCCCCCTGGGTCCGGCTGAGGCCACGTGCCCCTGAGTCCGGGTGAAGCCGTGCCCCTGGGTCCGGCCGAGACCAAACCAGAGGGAGTCGGACCTGCATTACCACCATTTGTCCACCATCCGGAGCTGAGGGGTCAGTGCCGACATGTACACATAAGGAACTGGTGGACATTGAAATTGGGTCTCTAAAGAACTGTTGGTCCAGAAAGAAACTCACTACAGACTGATTCATTTGCCTGTCAGCATAACTATTATTGCTCGTCTCACATTCAGTTCTTATAAGTATATCTCTAGGGACACATGATCTCACTCATCTAGGGGAAATGATGAACAACATAGACTGATGAACAAGAACAGAACCAGAAACAAGGAGGCATCGATCGGACTATCGGGCCTCAGAGGGAGGCTAGGAGAGGGTGGGGGGAGGGGGGAGAGATCAACCAAAGGACTTGTGTGCATGCATATGAGCCTAACCAATGGTTAAGTTCAACAGGGGGTTGGGGCATCCGTGGGGAGGGGTGTGGGATGGGAATGGGGGGATGAGGACAAATATGTGACACCTTAATCAATAAAGAAATTAAAAAAAAAAAAAAATTAGGCCTTGTGGACAAATTCTCTGTGGTTTAAATATCTGGAATAGAGTGAACTTTACATTTTTATTCAGTTTTTGGTTTTATTTTATTTTAATGTGTACCTACTCCTTGTGTGGTCTTTCTGGTTAATGTTGGAAAGTATGGTAGCAGCCCACAAACACAGAATAACTGACAAACCACCTTTTCACCTCTATGTGAATAGGAACCATTGGAGGGATTTTTACCCCATGCAATTTTGGGTCATTCTCCAGGATGAGCCATTCAAGAAGTTTGTCATTGTTATGAGAAAAATCATGTTTTTACTAAAGCATATATCTTGGCCCGAGGAAAGTAAATGGGCAATATGAGGAAGGCAGAGATAATATGTTGTAGGATAATGGAAATCATATTCTTACAAGTTAAACTGGTTTAGATTCCAATTGGGAGTCCTCTGGGAGCTCAGGATGACAGACAGATAACTATTTCCCAATTTTGTTTTAATTTGTTCCTGATTTAATTGTGAACCCTCTTTCAGTATAATTTCCAGCTTATTACTAGGGCCTCTATGTACAGGGAGGTAGCATCCAGGCCTAGAGATCCCAGACTGGGTTGGAAATAAGTATTATCTACATGTTAGCACAGGATGGAGGAAGCAAGGTGTATGCTATCAGCCATCCTCTGAAATGAGCAACATTTAGTTTTAGATGTTTATACAGTATTACTATGAAACATTAATTGTATGAAAAATTTCAAAGTTCTCATTTTTGAAGTCAATTTTGGCTATTGCGGTATGTAACGGGTTTGGCGAAAGTAGATTTACACTTTTCTGTTTCTCCCAGTTTTTACTCAAAGTCTAGACTTTCATGGTAAATGGTTTTTGAGGCCTTTTCACCGTTAATATTCTGTCAGCACCAGTAAGTTATCCTGTGACTTTTAATGCCAACAGTGTAGCTAGTCGGCGTGGCTCAGTGGTTAAACCTCACCCTATGAACCAGGAGGTCATGGTTCGTTTACCAATCAGGGCACATGCCCAGATCTCTAGTGGGGGGAGTGCAGGAGGCAGTAGATCAATGATTCTCTCTCATCAATGTTTTCATCTCTTCCTCTCTCTTCTTCTCTAAAATCAATAAAAATATATTTTAAAAAGTAATAAAGCTAACAGTGTAATGCTGAGAATTTTAAAAGCAGCACCTGAGTTTCAAATTGCAACCTCCTGACATTCCACTGAGTAAATTCTACAAATTTAAGAATTCAGATGGAATTACTTGAGAAGATAGTGTATGGAATTAAATAATTTCATATCCCTGGACTGAAACCAAACTATTTAACTGTAGTCCATCATTTAGTGAGTGTTATTTGATACTTCTCTTTGGTACTAGGTATTGCAGATAAAAGAATGTGTAATGTGCAGAATGTGTAATGTGCTATCTATAAGCCATACTCAGAGCAGATCTGAATGGTGCAGTTAGGAAGTTAAATTGACTGACTAACCCAATTATGTGTCCTTATGTCATTATACATTGGAAAGGAGTAATGGCTGAGGAGTGATTTATTTTTATTTTTATTTTTAAGATAAAATTGGAGCAAAAAGCTATTACTAACTGCTTTTCAGGGAGTCTGGCCAAAGAGGAATGCATCCCATTTGTGATGACCTGCTTAGTCATGAGATCGCCTGTGCTTGAAATGATAAGCTCAGGTATGTGTTCTGTATTATTTATACACATTTTATACAAGGAGATTGTTTTGTTTTGACCTGTAGTACTAAGCCTATCTGAATACATTTTGGTAAGTTACTACTTAGAAATTGATTTGATTCCCAGAGAAATCATTGTTCATACCATCCTATATAATAAAGAGCTAATATGCAAATGGTTGAAACACCCTCACGGCATCATGCTGTAATGTCTCAGACACTCAACATTGGGGAGAGAGGAACTGGGACCAGCTAGGCACAAATGAGCTCACGAGAGAGGAATGGGGACCAGCTAGGTTGCGGCCCGGGAGAGGGACAAGCTGCGGCCAGCCAGGCAAAGCCGCCCGGGTCCTGGGTGCCTGCGACCAGCTGGAGAAGGGAATCCCGGGTCCCAGGTGCGGGGTGAGGCAGAGGTGGTTAGGGGTGATCAGGCCAGCAGGGGAGTAGTTAGGGGCAATCAGGCAGGCAGGCAAGCAATTGGGAGACAGTGGTCCTGGATTGTGAGAGGAATGTCTGACTGCCGGTTTAGGCCCGGTCCTGGGGCCTCAACCGGCAGTCGGACATCCCCCGAGGGGGTCTCAGATCAGAGAGGGTGCAGGCTGCCCTGAGGGCCCGCCCCCCCATGCATGAATTTCGTGCACCGGGCCTCTAGTTTACATATAAGAAACCACAACTTTCAGCATTTTCCACTCAGGGACAAGTATGTTTTTAGAGAAGCTATAGTTTTGAGCAACTGTATTAAATTATGTATCTCTACATATATTCCAGTAGACATACTGTTCACATAATTTACTAGCACATCTGTCACAAGGTGGGTAGAAAACTGAAACTTTCATGTTCTCTGATCCTGGTTCAGTTGAAATAACTGACCCATTTTTCCCTTTGATGACTTTTCATAGCTCATTCTTATTTCTCAGCCTAAACTCCTAAAGGAACTGCCTTATTTTCTACTCACTTTCTACCGTAGATAGCCATGCCTCCTGATAAGGAGAATATAGTTGTTTAATATGTTCGTGCAAAGTAGTTATGACCTAATATAAATTTTCTTAAAAAGCCCATTCCTCTTACATGTACTAGACCAAGGTACTGCTGACCCTTCCCCCTTAATGTTCCTGATCTTTTGCACTGTTGCTAACTGAAATCTCAATTTTTTTTCAAAAGCTATGAAATCAGATACAGTACTAGTACAAAATTTAGCTAAAAACTACACATTTGGTATCCACCTTGTTTTGTGATACAAAGAAATAAGAAAGACCAACATTGTGGTACTTTAATGAGAAAACTAGGAAAAGCAGTTTTAGTCTGTGAAGTAAAAATGGCTGTCTGAATTGTAAACACAATGTATAGGGTCTAATGAGGCCCGGTGCACAAGATTTGTGCACGGGGTGACGGGAGGGTGTCCCTCAGCCCAGCCTGCACCCTCTCCAATCTGGGACCCCCTCAAGGGATGTCTGACTGCCCGTTTAGGCCCAATTCCAATGGGATCGGCCCTAAACGGGCAGTTGGACATCCCTCTCACAATCCAGGACTGCTGGCTCCCAACCACTTGCCTGCCTGCCTACATGCCTTCCTGCTTGCCCCTAACCACTTCTGCCTGCCTGCCTGATCACCCCCAACCACTCCCCTGCCAGCCTGATTGCCGCAACTGCCCTCCCCTGCTGGCCATCTTGTGTGTTGGAGTGATGGTCAATTTGCATATTATCTCTTTATTAGATAGGATAACTCACAATTATAAAATTAATCAGGAACTACATTTTAAACATTTCTATAATCCAGACTGAGCTTGATTTATTAGTTTTATCTATGGAAAAGTCCATAGGAACATTAACCCCACATGAGGCAAAAGCTGGCAAAACTGGTCTGGCCTCCAGTATTCAAAGTAAGGGCATGTGTAATATTTCTTTTCAGGCCTCACAATGTTCTGGTTGATATCTTTTCTATTTCTTAGGTTCTGATCTTTTCAAATAAAGGATAACTGGAAACATACAAAGATGTCCACTTCTTGGGATGTGTGGCAACTGCATATCAGAAATAGATCAGACCTTTTTGCTCAAATTTCAAGGGGGGGGGGGCAAATTCACACTTTATTTATTTACAGAAATTCACCTGGGGTAGTAGAAAACTTCAAGGTAAAAAGAAAATTTCAAGTTAAAAACAAAGTAATTAAATAATCCTGTACCATTCCACACTGTGGAAAACTAAGTATGCAGTTCAGACACACCAGTTTCAGAACATTGGCACAAATACTTACATTTCTGTATTTTATAATCTATTACATAGAACAAATAGGCCTTAAAACTGCATGAGGTTTACAGATCAAACTTTAAATTTGGAAGAGTTAGCTGTGCCAGAATTCCAAACTGCTTAGCAGGGTGTATTTAAAAATAGGTCTGAAGGCCAATTCCATCCCAATTCTTTGTTTGATCATTGCAGCTGCACTCTGTACGCACCTATTAGCAATTTCACCTGTAGGAAGCAAAAAAAAACATCATATGGATCAGCACAGAGGTAGTTATCCTTTCTTAGAAGAGGGGAGAAACATACATGCCCAAGACTTGTTCCTGTTATTTGCAGTATTCTCAAATCGGTTTCAATGTAGATTATCACTATTTTAATAAAAAAACCAAGTGCTTATAATTTGATTTTGTTATTATATTTAATACTTTTACTTTTACACAGACACCAGCTTCATTTTACAAAGAGAGTTTAGTGACTAGCCTAGAAACATAACATATGGCAATTAAATACCAAAGCCAAGACGACTATAGAGATGCAGTGTATTTAAAAATTTTTTTAAAAATATATTTGATTTTCACAGAAAGGAAGAAAGGGATAGAGAGTTAGAAACATCAATGAGAGAGAATCATTGATTGGATGCCTCCTGCACACCCCCTATTGGGGATGTGACCACAACCAAGGTACATGCCCTTGACCGGAATCGAACCTGGGACCCTTCAGTCCGCAGGCCGACGCTCTATCCACTGGGCCAAACTGTTAGGGCGAGATGTAGTGTATTTTATATCTGCCATGTTTTACATTCATATTGCACTGACTTCTATCCAAGGGAGCACAGGTCTGTAGGACAGGCATATCAAAAGGCCACAACATAACTTGTCTAGCATAACAATTTGAGTAGGAACAATAAATATGAGGAAAGACTTCTCACCTTAGCAGAGGGTGCTTCTGTCAACCTTATAAAGAGTTTGTTGAGGCCTGCAACAGGGCTGAACGAGTAAACAAAATGACTGTCCTAGGGAAAGAGACCAAAAAGGGTCAGTATTTCTTCCAACATCTACGTCTAGAAATAGCTAGGCCAGTGGTCGGCAAACTCATTAGTCAACCGAGCCAAATATGAACACAACGATTAAAATTTCTTTTGAGAGTCAAATTTTTTAAACTTAAACTTTCTTCAAAATAGACGCGCCCAGGCCGTGGTATTTTGTGGAAGAGCCACACTCAAGGGGTCAAAGAGCCACATGTGGCTTGCGAGCCGCAGTTTGCCGACCACGGAGCTAGGCCAAATCTGAAGAGACCAGAAACCTTTAAGACTCTATAAGTTTTGTATTTGAATTCATGAGATAGTAAACTGATTTCTTTCAATTTCCCTTGACTTATTAAAAAGCTACTAATAAAAAAACAACAGCCAGGTAAATCTTTATGATTAGAATGCATCCAGTAATATACAGCTTAAGTGTTAGAGATCTTAATAACTATGTAATTTTTCTTAATTCAGCCTAAGGAAAGAGTTCTAAATGTGACCAAGGAATCATGCATTAAGGTTCTTCAAGGGCATTCTTTTATATTAAAAAGTAAGGTCTACAGCCACTATATATTTTTATTTTAAAATATTTGTAATAAAAATATAAATTTTAGCATAATGAAAGCTAAAATTAAGCATAAACTAAGCACAAATACTGTAGGACATTGGTTGTATTTGATTATTTGAAGCATGAACAGGTATACTTTTCTTCTTTGTTTATAACGGTGGGAAAAGGCCACCATATATTCTGTATGTTATTTTTGACAAAATTTAGGATGATTACAGGTTATTGCCTCATTTCCAACAATAGGTTTACTCAATTATAATTAACATTTCATTAAAACATAGCCATTTAAGTCATCTTTTGATTAGAAAAGTGTACTTTTCAGTAATGAACTACAGGAAAGTCTTACCAGAAAAACAGGAAGTTGAAATTTATCATTTAAAATTACAGCTTGTACACTACATGGTCCACAGAGTCGAGCAATAACATCTTTACCCAAGAAATTCGCATGGAAAATGAAGAGCAGGATGCCAGAGCCTGAGCAGGAGAGATGCAAACACAGATTTTTAACCCAATCCTCGAACCTCCACCTTCCGGTACCTAAGGGAGGAGTTGAGGGTAGGGGTGGGTAGGGTAGAAGGACAGACACAACTTGTGTGCCAGGCCCATTCTCTCCTCCCTAGTGAAGGACTCCTTCAAATTTCCAAAAACTGTTGTGATTTTTTGTCTATGTAATAGTTCCTACCGATAGCTCCTGGAACGTGCTTTTCTACGGCAAAGTTATTTTGTTTGAAGAGAAGTGGCATTTGCTGAATGCACAGATATCCCTGGAAGTAAACCACTGGGCATCCTATGGTATCTGTGTTTGGGTGTGGGTTTGAGTGGTTTTCTGTGTTCTTCCACATACTGTTTTGCCTTTTCCAAATTTTGTGATTAATAGAAAAAAAATCTCATTTTGGGGAAAAAAAAAAGCATGAGATCTGAAAAAACTCAAGAATATAGACAACAGTGTGGGATTGTGGAGGGGGAGGGGGAGGAGGTGGAGGAAGATATAAATGGTGATAGATGTAGACTTGGGGTGGTGAGTGCACAATACAGTATATGGAGGACGTGTTGTACAATTGTGCACCTCAAACCTGTATAACCCAATAAATTCAATAAAAAGGAAAAGGAAGTTAAAAATTAAAAATAAAATATTCTACAAGATTAATTTTGAAGAAAAGCTGTTCTTTTTAAAAGAATAACTTACTGATTTTTAGAGAGAGGGAGATTGTGAGAGTGAAATATCAATGATCAGCTGCCTCCTGCACACCCCAATGGGGATCAAGCCCACAAGCGGGTCATGTGCCCTGACTGGGTTTCAAACGTGCAGCCTTCAGGGCAGGGGACTATGGCCAACCAACAGCGCCCACCTGCCAGGGCCCCTTTGCCTTCTTCATCCTGGTCCCAGGGAAGGGAGGGCGCACCTGTCCAACGTTTACGGTCTGACAGTGATTCTGTTTTCCAGCCAGAGGGAGATAATGCAAACTGACGTTAATAGTCAAAACTACAAGTTATGATTCTGCAGTGCCAACCTCACTCAATAGTAAGTAGTTATGAATGGCTGTCAATTCCTGATGGGGCTAGTTTTCTTGAACATGTACATTTAAAATTGGTGACAGGGTTTTACTTATTTAAGCAAAACAAGAAAAGCCAGGACCCAGCTTCCCGCTTTTAGGAAGAGACTCCGCTTTCTGATGTGGCATCGGGGTCCTGGAGAAGGCATGGTGGCCAGGAGGCGGAACTGAGGTTTCTATTTTCCGCTTTTAAACTTTATTAAAGGGCAGACATGTATTTTTTCTTTATAAAAGGCCAAGAGACTATTGCCAATAATCCAGAAGAAAAAAGAAATTGATTCTGGGCTCAGAATGTAAAAATGTACATAAAAACTAGTATAATTATTAAGACCAAACTTCCATACTTTGTCAACAAGTTCTACAACATGCTCTGTGGGCCCGTCCAAGTCACCTGAAATGGTAGACATCAGCTGGTCTCTTTTTTCTGCCAGAGCAACTCTGTTGACAATTATTGGGCTGAATTAGTCAGCTAGCCGCTATGGTGTCGCATTTCAAACTGAGGACATGCAGGCTCACCTTCTGTGACGCTCTGTGGAGGTTTATAGTGGAAACCCGTGGAGAAGTCTGGCCCCTCACAGAGGCGGTGACAGGCTATTGGGAACACTGGCTCTAGCAGAGCAAGGCGTGCTTCAAAGTAATCCCTGATGGTCTCTTCTGCCACCCTGGAGAGGCTAAGAGTGAATGTTAATGTAAAGGAGAATCATAGCCATGAAACTGTGAAACTGCTGAATCCGTATCAACCTTAAAAATGACATGCAATTCCCTTATCCCACTATTCTGCCCTCGGCATCCGACATGCCATTTGTCTGTCCTACTGTCTGTCCTCTCCCAAGGATTCTGGTTCCATGAGGGCAGTTCTTTTTTTTTTTTTTTTAAATTTCTTTATTGATTAAGGTGTCACATATTTGTCCTCATCCCCCCATTCCCATCCCACCCCTCTCCCCACGCATGCCCCAATCCCCTGTTGAACTTAACCGTTGGATAGGCTTATATGCATGCATACAGGTCCTTTGGTTGAACTCTCCCCCTCCCCCCACCCTCCCCCTACCCTCCCCTATCCTCCCTCTGAGGCCCGATAGTCCGATCGATGCCTCCTTGCTTCTGGTTCTGTTCTTGTTCCTCAGTCTATGTTGTTCATCATTTCCCCTAGATGAGCGAGATCATATGTCACTAGATATATACTAATAAGAACTGAATGTGAGACGAGCAATAATATTTATGCTGACAGGCAAATGAATCAATCTGTAGCGAGCTTCCCCCTGGACCAACAGTTCTTTTGAGACCCAATTTCGATGTCCAGTAGTTCCTTATGTGTACATGTCAGCACTGACCCCTCAGCTCTGGATGGTGGACAAATGGTGGTAATGGAGGTCCGACTCCCTCTGGTTTGGTCTTGGCCGAACCCAGGGGCACGGCGTCACCCGGACTAAGGGGCACTTGGCCTCACCCATACCCAAGGGGCGCGTGGTTTCACCCGGGCCTGGGACCCAGCCTCACCCGGATGGATCCAGGGGCGCACGGCCTCACCCGGACCCAGGGGCACGTGGCCTCACCCGGGCTTAGTTGCACAAGGCCTCACCTGGATCCAGGGACACATGGTCTCTCCCAGACCCAGGAACGTTTGGCCACTCCCAGACCCAGGGCCACTTGGGCTCACCCGGGCCTAGGTGCACGAGGCCTCACCCAGATCCAGGGACACATGGTCTCACCCGGACCCAGGGACGCTTAGCCTCTCCCAGACCCAGGGGCACGTGGCCTCACCCGGGCCTAGGTGCACGAGGCCTCATCCGGATCCAGGGACACATGGTCTCACCCGGACCCAGGGACGCTTGGCCTCTCCCAGACCCAGGGCCACTTGGGCTCACCCGGGCCTAGGTGCACGAGGCCTCATCCGGATCCAGGGCATGAGGGCAGTTCTTACCCCACTGCTCTCTCCATCCCCCTACCAGTCTGAAAAGTGCCTGGCACCTGGTGTTCAATAAATATGTATCTAATAAATGAATGATCAATTTGGAGAATCAGAAATGAGAATTCTGTTAAAAAATAAATCCCAAGAATTGGCACACACACAAGCAGTCAAATAAAATTAGTGCTAATTCAGAAAAGTTTTCTTCATTTAAACAGTTTTTAATGAAAGCTGTATATAAGATTACTTTATTCCTGCATGTTATCAATTGTTTCTTCCTTTCATTTGCCCTTTTTGTTTTTAACTTGGCTTTACACTCAAGGATCTTTTTGCCGTGTTTGTCCAGATTTAGTCTAGTGATAACCACCTTGCTGGGATGAATGACTATGAGATTTCTACAGATGGCGTTTCTTCCAGTAAACCTTGAGTATTTTGCCAATTTGCTGCTCTTTGTCATCCTTTTGGATGGGCGTGAATTGAACATTGTACGTCTGCCTCAGCTCTTTGAAAACAGGAGATATATGTGGGAAAATGTACTGAAATGATTTTTATGGGTTTTGCTCTGGTCAGAAGTCACAAAGGAATTAAACTTCATTTTTGGATGCTGCTGCTTCAATGATGGCCACAAAAGGGCAGAAACTATCTCACTAAGAAGGCAACCAACTCCTCTGGTTTGCCCAGCATCCCAGGAATCCCTCCATCTATCATGCAAATCAGGAAGGCTGGTTGACCTACTTGCAGGCTATCTTGATCTATTCCCATGTGAACAAACTGAGATGAGCTGGCTTCCCAGGATTCCATGCAGCCATAAATGCTGGTCAGTCACACACACAGATTATTGGATGGGCCCTGGCCAGTGTTGCTTGGCGGTTAAGAGTGTTGGCCCACACATGGGAGGGTCTTGGGTTTGATTCCTGGTTAAGGGCGCTTACCTGGGTTGCAGGTTCAATCCCTGGGCCCGGTTGGGGTGCGTGTGGGAGGCAGCCAGTCCATGTGTCTCTTTCACATCGGTATTTCTCTGTCTCTCCCCCTCCCTTCCACTCTCTAAAAATCAATGGAAAAATATCCTTGGGTGAGGATTAACAACAAAAATCAACGTATTAACAAAAAAATTATGGGTTGGGTGAGGCTCCCAATCCAAGTCTGTTAAAGGGGGCACACCCACTAGGCACATAGTCCTTTATTTTGACCTTTGCTGCCTTTTTTGTCTCCTGTCCAAAACTGACCTTACTTTCTGCTTAGAATATAGATCTCCTACACCTGGAATTGGAGTTACCATCTTGCAGACATGAAGATCCAAGTCAGATTCTAACTATGGTGGATGAGAAAAAGAGGCTATTCCTACCGAAGGCTGCCTACCTCTACTCGGTTATATGAATAATAAACCCCTTACTTGTGTTAGCTACTGTCTGTGACGTTTCTGTTATGTGTTGCCAAAATAAATGTCTTAGAATCCATTTGACAAAGAAGGGATAAATTGTGAAGCATCTAGACAATGGGATGATTCAGCATTAAAAAGAAATGAGCTCTAAAGCCAGGAAAGACGTGGAGGACATTTAAATGCATATCAGTAAGTGAAAGACCATCTGAAAAGGCAAAAATATGGAGACAAAAAGATCAGTGGTTTTCAGGGTTTAGAGGGGAGAGAGGGATGAATAAGTAAGTGGAGCCCAGGGGACTTTTAGGGCAGTGATACTATTCTGTGTGGGCACGTGTCATCCATTTATCAAAACCCACAGAATGTACAACACCAAGGTGAACTAACAAACATGGATGGTTAGTGTCTATGTAGGTTCATTAACTGCACCACTTTGGTAGAAGAGGTGGGGGAGGCTGTGCATGTGTGGGGGCAAGGGTTATATGGAACATCTCTTGTACAGGTACTTTCTGCTCAATGTCACAGTAAGCCTGAAAGTGCTCTAAAAACTGTGTCCATTAAAAAACAAAACAAGAATGAACTAAAATTTAAGAAAATGTTTGTGAGCCAAATTAAGAGCCTAGTCAAGATTTTAAGGAGATGCTTTTAGATTAAAAGTTTCTAAGACCTCAATACCTGTAGAAAAGTAACTCATATGCCACTTAAATCTGTGATCTTTTCTTCTTTTTTTTAAACATTTTGCAACAGCATGGATAGAACTGGAGAGCATTATGCTAAGTGAAATAAGACAGTCAGAGAAAGATAAATATCACATGATCTCATTCATTTATGGAATATAATGAACAACATAAACGGATGAACAAAAACAGATCCAGAGACAGAGAAACATAGATCAAACTGTCAAACCTCAGAGGGAAGGTAGGGGAGGGTGGGGGTAAGGGGGAAGAGATCAACCAAAGGACTTGTATGCATGCAAATAAGCCTAACCAATGGACACAGACAACAGGGGGGTGAGGGCATGAGTGGGGGGATGAGGGGGTAATGGGGGGGGGGGAAATAAGCACACCTATGTAATACCTTATTCAATAAAGAAATTTAAAAAATAGATTAAAAAAACTGTTAAGAGAAGTCCATTGGGACCTCTACTTGACAATCTTTTCTGAGCAGTTACATATACAGGCCATTCCAGTTTTTGTGTGTGTGCATGTTGTTGTTTTTTTTTAAAATAATTTATATAGAGGACCTACTCCCAGAGGGAGATAAATTAAAGTTTGATAGACAGAGGAACCTAGCAAGGCGTTTCTTTCTTAATCCTCACGAGGATATGGTTTTTTATTTTGGGGGAGGAGAAGGGGCGGGGAGAGAAATATCAATGTGAGAGAGAAACATCTATGCCTCCCATACACACCCCAATCGGAGATTGGACTCACAACCTAGGCATGTGCCCTGACTGGGGATCAAACCTGCAACCTTCTGGTGTATGGGACGATTGTTTAACCAACTGAGCCACCCTGCCAGAGATAGGCCATTCCTGTTTGGATGTGTCCAGCCCTGTAACTTAACTATGGCACAGTCACAGCAAACTTACGTGTCTAAATGATTCTTCAGCAAGTCGTACACCAACACATTGTTACACTGCTTTGCAAAATACATTGCGCTATTTTGGTGCTTTGACAAAATATTGCAGTCAGCTCCACATTCAATTACAAGTCGTACAATATCCAAATTTCCTCTTTTACAGGCCTAAGTCACAAAAAAAAAGGGGGAGTAATAATTAGCTAAAGTAAATTCACCTGTCAGTGTTTGCTCCTTTCTTCACACATGAACCAGCCTGGGAGCTCTTTGTGAAGAGAAGGAAAGGAGGTTGGAAAAAACCTGGAGTTGGGTCTCCCCGGGTATTGGAAACGTTTACATAAACAGGAGGGGTCCAGTACAGAAATCTGTGTGCTACATTCAAAATGATACCTCTATCCCAACCCAGAAGAAACACCAGGCCTTTCTAAGCCCCACTCTCCATCCATGTCCTGTTGTCCTATTAGCTGACACCTCAGGCGGCGTCCAGAGAAAGCCTGCTCCTCAGTCTTAGAGGTTATTAGCCCTGGGAATCTAAAGCGCCTCTTAGCATCACAAAATCTCAGATTTTTCCTAGTAGTTGCTCTGAATGACTAAACAAGCATGGATACACGTCTGAATTTAGCAAATCCAGAATGGCCCTGAGACTACTCTGGAGTACCTGTTTAGAATCCACTTGGTGATTTCTCAGTAAGATGGTTTTAATTCATTCTTTGAATGTCACCTCTGCTCTAAACATTGGACAATTTACAAACATAACAGAGAACAAATTCAAAAGTAGGGATCCTGAACAAAATATTTCCATGATCCACCAATGAAATAGAAACACAGTGAGCCGGGTTTAAACCCTAAGTGTAAAAGCCTAAGGCTGAAGCAGCAGGTGTGCCAGACCTTGTGTATAACGAATTAGAAAGCAGATTCAGGCAGAAGGAAACGAAGATGGCGGCATAGGTAAACGCCTAAACTGCTGCCTCGCACAACAATTTCAAAACTACAACTAAAAGACAAAACGGACATCATCCAGAACCACAGGAGGGCTGGCTGAGTGGAAATTCTACAACTAGAAGGAAAGAGAAAAGCACACTGAGACTCAGAGGAGATGCAGAAGGCAGAGGTACTGAGGCGCACGCGTGGAGAGGGCGGGCAACTGTGTGTGCGGCTGGCTTTCTCAAACGGGAGGGAGACAAAAGCTCCCAACTCTGCTGAACTCCAGTTCCGGGCGAGACTCTGGGGACCCAGACTCATTCGGGGAGAAACTGGACTGTCTGGCAGCAGGCGGAACTCGAGGGCGGCTTTCTCTCCGAGGTGATTGCAGCGATTATCATGGGACACTGAGACACAGGGGCCTATTAGGGCAGGGCTGATGGGAAACCAATACTGTCTGCTCCACCCTGAGACTCCCGCCCCATCCAAGCTGAGCAAAGAGGCTCTTGCAAGTCTTGCCTCATAAGGGTGTCTCCAGCACAGAAGTTCTCCCAGCATAGACACAGCTGGTCCTCACAGCCAATTGGCCTGGAGGTCAATTCCTCCCAGTGATACCAACAACAGTTAAGGCTTAACTACAGCAAGACTGTGCACACAGCCCACAAAGGGCTGCACCAAGAGTGTCCACCTCAGGTAACTGGGGGGGCTGAGCCACTGAGCCCTATAGGACACCTAGCACACAAAGCCGCTCTATCAACTCAGGGAAACAGCCAAAATGTGGAGATAAAGAAACAGGTCACAAATGAAAGAAATGGAGGAAAGCAAATGACTGGATATAGAGTTCACAACCATGGTTATAAGGTTTTTCAAGAATTTCCTAGAAAAGGCCGATAAATTTAGCGAGACCCTCGAGGATATGAAAAAGGACCAACTAGAAATTAAGCATACACTGACTGAAATAAAAAATATTATACAGAGATCCAACAGCAAACTAGAGGATCCCAAGAATCAAGTCAAATATTTGAAATACGAAGAAGCAAAAAACACCCAACTGGAAAAGCAAAAAGCAAAAAGAATCCAAAAATTTGAAGAGAGTGTAAGGAGCCTCTGGGACAACTTCAAGCGTACCAATATCAGAATTATGGGGGTGCCAGAAGAAGAGAGAGAGCAAGATACTGAAAACCTATTTGAAGAAATAATGACAGAAAACTTCTCCCACCTGGTGAAAGAAATAGACTTACAAGTCCAGGAAGCACACAGAACCCCAAACAAAAGGAATCCAAAGAGGACCACACCAAGACACATCATAATTAAAATGCCAAGAGCAAAAGACAAAGAGAGAATATTAAAAGCAGCAAGAGAAAAAGTTAGTTACCTACAAGGGAGTACCCATACGACTGTCAGCTGATTTCTCAACAGAAACTATGCAAGCCAGACAGGAGTGGCAAGAAATATTCAAAGTGATGAACAGCAAGAACCTACAACCAAGACTACTCTACCCAGCAAAGCTATCATTCAGAATTGAAGGTCAGATAAAGAGCTTCACAGATAAGAAAAAGCTAAAGGAGTTCATCACCACCAAACCAGAATTATATGAAATGCTGAAAGGTATTCTCTAAGAAGAGGAAGAAGAAAAAGGTAAAGATAAAAATTATGAACAACAAATACATATCTATTAACAAGTGAATCTAAAAATCAAGTGAATAAAAAAATCTGATGAACAGAATAAACTTGTGAATATAATAGAATCAGGGGCATATAAAGGGAGTGGACTGACAACTCTCAGGGGAAAGGGGTGTGGGGGGTGCGGGAAGAGACTGGACAAAAATTGTACACCTATGGATGAGGACAGTGCGGGGAGGTAAGGGAAGAGGGTGGGATGGGAACCAGGTGGAGGGGAGCTATGCGGGGCGGGGGAAGAGGAACAACTGTAATAATCTGAACAATAAAGATTTATTAAATTAAAAAAAAAAAAAAAAAGGACTGCTGTATCCTAATAGCATTGTAGGCCAGGAACCCAGAACTGCCCCAGGAACAGACTAGAACATGCAGAATTTGCCCCCATAGATGCAAATGCAAAACCACTAACCATGGAGGGGTAATACAGGAGTGCACGGGGGCGGCTTTAACCACCTTCTCCTTAAAACTATCTGCAAACCACAATTCCTAACAGACAAAGGATGAAGCGATGAATTCACCAATAAAAACTAGAGTACAGCCTCCACTTCTCCACTCCTTGGGCCACTGGGAGCCACAGGACTGAACCTTGTCTGGACTCTGATGGAATCCCTTAGCTCCATGCTTACTCCTCTCACGTCACTCATCACACTACATGTTAAGTGCTTCTCTGATGGTCTACTTTTCCCATTCATCTATCAGGTGCAAGTCCAGAGATGATCTCATTCCGTATTATATCCCCAGACCCCAGCTGTCGGAGGCCCCAACATGCACATCTGAGACGTGGAGGGGATGACAATCACGTGAGGCATTTACCTTCATTAAAGCGGTCTCGCCACTGCTCTGCTGGACATTTACAAAAGCGCCTGCTTCCAAAAGAATCGCCACTGTGGTTAAAAAGTTCTATTAAAGAAAGGAAAACAAATTTAATTCTTCACATTCTTACATTCAAAAGTAAGGTATTTTGGGATATTTTGAAACTTTTAGCCACTAGGAAAAAGACAGATTGTATCCCAAGCAGTTAGGTGACGTTTCCTGGTTCTTTACTATGCAGATGCGGGGTCGTGAGAGAACCAGAGGTGCTGGGTGGGTTCGGTCCCCCGCCCAGCCACACTCCGTTTTGCCAGTAAGTTCAATCTGAGGGTTAACCACTGCTTTCTACATAAGACCCTCTGCATAGCAATCCTTTAGATAGATAATATATGGGAACATTTTAATTGTTTTCAATTGGAAATGATTTTTTAAAAGACCCAATTGATTTAAAATGAAATTGATTTTAGTTACCTTAGTCAGAGGTCCGGTTGAATATAAATCACTTCCAACTAGATAATCATTTTGAAAATTCTACTGCAAAGTATTGTTGACTTAAAAGAAAACATCCATTCATAACAAGTCATAGATAAACTGAACTATAAAGTTAAGTTGCCTGTATGACTTACATTTCACTACAGAACCAGATTTTGTCTTAGTTCAGGAGCAGGAATTCCTGCCAGGCTATGAAATGGTTGCACTGTGAGTGACCAACCTTCTCAGCTGCATGAATGAGTGCGGTGGTCCCATTCTTCTGTCTGCCATTCACTCTGGCTCCCTTTCTGATGAGGAGCCTCAACAGATCGTCCTGACCTCCAGCTGCAGCCAGCATCACCAGTGTCATCCCACTTGAATCCTTCATTAGTTTTGTTTAAGGAAAAAACGTCAATGTTTAATCAGAAAAATTTTATAACTAAGTTCTTTTCATCTAGACGGTTTCAAAGTGAAATTATTAAAGTACATTGATCTAAGCATCTATTTAATTTTTTTCACTAAAATATTCTTATATAAAAAATAAATATCCTTTGGAATTTTATATATATAAATGTTACTATGGGAACCCTAATCAGAGTACACCAGATGTTCAAGGCCAATCTAAGCAAGGACATAGCAATCTTACTGTATGCACTGAGCAGGTGTACCTTTCTGTAGCCCCAATACTGATGTCACTATTTGCAAAAAGCCTCTTTTGTCTAAGTTAGTATACAGATGTATTACTGACCAGGTGGTACGAGGCTATTTTTATGTAGAGGCTGCTTTTATGCAGGGCTGGGCTGCTGTGTGTGCAATGGCTCCTGTATTTGCTGAGGTTGCTTTGTGCGGCTACTGCTTAGTAAGCTACTTTAAAGAACTGCTTTGTCTCGTGGCTACTTAGCAGCAATGGCTACTTGGTCTGTTTCTCATGTCTGCTCCGTCTAATACTCGGCACCCACGAAGGTCCAGTTCCTGGCAGAGAAGGACCTGTGCTCCCTCTGTTAGCGTAGTCAAGCAGGATCAAAGAGTAAGTACTCCGACAGTTACCATAAAATTTTACAACTTCGATGTATTCAGTTCTAAAGGCACATCAATACTTTGCACAAATCTTGAAGCTATATCTAGATGGCAAAGGTATTTATCTCAAATTTCAGGTCTAAAAGTTTCCTTGTGTTCTAGGCAAAACTCATATATAGATTATATTCTTTTAGTTGGCCCAAAGATGTAAGGTTAGAAATGACCACTGGTCACCTAAGCCCAGTGTATTGAGGACACAACGAAATGAATGTTATCTGGATTAAAAAACCATTGCTAACTGCTGGGAAGTTAAGAGTTTGACTGCTCTAAGGATAAAAAAGATTCATAAGTAGGGAACAACACTGATATGAAAAAAGTGAGTAAAACAACTGCTTTGAATAAGATAAAATTACATAAAGTTGGCGAATAATAAAAAGGTAACTATTAGCTAAAATATTTCCAATTGCTAGTTAAATGAACACCAGATGAGAAAACAAAACTATTAATTACCATCCGATATAACCAAATTCCAATAGTATGAATTAATTTGGTTATAATCTGAAAGTTTTAGCAGAATTTGCCAGTATGAGTAATCTGAAGGAACACTAATGTAAGAAAAATTATTTCTAGCAATAACACTTTTTCTAGATTTGTAAAAATCTAACTTTAGAAAGTTCCCTGCATGCGTCTCACAAAGACTGGGTGAGCTGAAGAGTAGGGGCCATAGGGTGGCGGGAGGAGGAGAAGGAGGCAGTGGCAGCAAATAAATGGCTCTGAAGCAGGACCAAAGTCTGAGTTTCAGGAGGGTTAGTGAGCGCTGCACTTTCATAGGCCTCACTTTTTTTTTAATCCTCACCCGAGGATATATTTAGGGACTGAGGGACAAAGAGGGGGCGGGAGTGAGAGAGAGAGGGAGAGAGCGAGAGAACGCTGGGAGGGAGCACGGAACCCACCACCTAAGTATGCGCATTGATCAGGAAGTGAACACTCCACCTTTTGGTGTCACCAGCTGAACCACCCGGCCAGGGCAACAAAGCTGCTTTTGAATGCTGGCAGTTCTATTCCTTTGACACTACTCACTTTTATAATATATTTCTGTTATATGACAAAATGATCTAATTCCTAATGCAAAAGGTTCAATTTAGTACATAAAACAAGATACTCATCCACTTGTGTGTTGTTGTTTTTTAATTGGCACTTAAAGAGTCCATCCTTTGCAAATAATCTATATTGTTCCTTAGGCATTTTATCTTTGCTCAGATTGTTGAAAAGTGGTGGCTTGTTTTGTGTTTTTCTTTGTGACTAATGCACATTTACCCTGACAGATGCAACACACCATGTAGCTACAATTTTCTGGAAAAGTAAATCTTTTAGGAATTGTTTTTCAAATCTTCAAAGAAAACATCTGATAAAACCCAACATGTATCCCCGATACTTAAGCAGCTTAAAAAAAGGGCAGAGTATAGGAGGGTAAACCACCAACAAGACAGAAATCAAACCTGATGCCAAGACCCTGAGGGAAAATCCTACTCAGACCAAAAACAGAACAGATTACTTCTATTACCACTGTTCTTCAGAAATCACCAATTTCACAAGACCAAAGAAAGAAATATTGAAAATAAGGGAAACAAAATAGATATTTTTAGCAAGTGGTCCAACTCTCTATCTAGAAAGTAACTTAAAAATTACCACAGTAAGAGAATTTTCTAAAGTGGCTGGAGACACAAACACAAACGGAAATCAATAGCTTTATCACAGAAAACAAAATGTGGGAGAAAAAAGATCCCAATAATCATAGCAAGATAATTACAAAATTATAACATATTTAGAAATAGATCTGAAATAAATGTATAATAACTATGAAGAGAAAAAATTTTTTTGCTTAAGGAAATAAAATGAAGAGCTGAATGTAGTTATGTTCCTAAATGGAAGACTGAAAATGTAATCATGTTAATTCTCAGCCAAACTGATCTGTATATTGCATGCAATTTTAATCAAAATAATTTTTTGAAGTGTAACCTCAAATGATTTAACCTAAAAATCCACAACTACAGCAAGAAAATGAAAGAAGAAAATATACAAATCTTTTCTAAGCAAGACAAGACACCCAAAAGCCATAAAGGAAAAGATCAACAAGTGTGACTACCTAAAAATATAAACCCCTCTACCCATGCCGGGTGGCTCAGTTGGTTGGACCTTTGTCCTGTACACCATAAGCTGGCGGGTTCAATTCCTGATCAGGGCACATACCCAGGATGCAGGTTCAATTCCCAGTCTGGGTGTGTGCTGGAGAAACAACTGACCGATGTTTCTCTCCATCTCAAATAAAGACATTCTCAGGTGAGAAAATAAAAATAAACAAACAGAAATCCTCCAAGCAATAAAAGATTAAAAAAACAATCCCACAAAGCAACAAACCTAAAAACCAGGAAAAAAAGGGTTAATATGCTTCCATATTTAAAAAAATAACAAAACATTCAATCTTCTCTCTTCCATTTTTTTCTTGGAGGCAACCAAATTTTTGGTGGCCTTGTTTCAACAAGGCTGAAAAAAAAATTCATAAATCAGTATAAAACCCACAGCAATAGGAAGTCAGGCAGTTGCTGTTAGTAGACAGGTCTCAATGAAACACGGTGACATGAAACACCCCTAATAGCACCAGAGGTTAAACTATTGACAAAATCAGAAGGATCACAGCTGAACCAAATGGTCACTTTAGGGGTGGGAATACAGGGAGTAAAATTTTCTACATTCTACAATTTTTGAATTTTATAAAATGAAAATGCATTACTTTTCTAGCTAAAATAAAAAAGTAAAACAAATATTTTAAAAGAGCTAATTTACATATTCCTTTCATGAGGTTTTACAAAGATGTATTTATTACCTCTTGGTCCAGGTTATATTCTTCATTTGAATTAAGTGCAACCTTCACAGTAATATAATCCCCATTTTTTACAGCATCCCTCAATAAATCTAAAATGAAAGAAAATATATTAGGTTTCTGTATCTAGATTCATGAAAAGGATCCCCATAATTCCCAAACTACTCACTACTTGGAACGGCATCTGTTACAGAAAAGTTCTCATCTTCCCCATCAAGATGCTTTTGAAAATCTTCTAGTTTCATCCATTCCAGCTGCAGATCCATGCCCAGACTCAAAATCTGCTGTCTGCCATCTGGAACACAGAAGGGCTTTAAGATACTTTTTTTGGTACTGACTTAACCAAAACTTTATATACACCTTTAACATATGTCATTACGTAACTGAGTCTTCAATGAAATTTCTGATTTTCTTTGGCAAGTAAAATAAACTACCCATATTTAGAAGTTACAATGCTTCAAAAGCTTGAAGATAAATTGGTAAACTATCCTATATAATAAAAGGGTAATATGCAAATTGACCCTAACAGCGGAATGACCGGTCGCAATGATGCGTACTGACCACCAGGAGGCAGATGCTCAATGCAGGAGCTGCCCCCTGATGGTCATTGTGCTCCTCCCTCCTCCTCCGCAGCACTAAGGATGTCCCCAAGGGCTCCCCGGCTACCAAAGGAATGTCTGACTGCCAGCTTAGGCCCGTTCCCCTGGGGAGCAGGCCTAAGATGGCAGGTGGACATCCCCGGAGGGGTACCGGACTGGGAGAGGACGCAGGCCGTACTGAGGGACTTTCTGAGTGCACGAATTTTCGTGCACCGAGCCTCTAGTTAACTATAAAATAGTAACATACGAATTTAAGTATACGATTAAGTAGCTCAAAAGAAGAGAGAAACTAGAGCAGGGGTCCTCAAACTTTTTAAACAGGGGGCCAGTTCACTGTCCCTCAGACCGTTGGAGGGCCGGAGTATAGTTTAAAAAAGACTATGAACAAATTCCTATGCACACTGCACATATCTTTTTTTAAAAAAATATATAATTTTATTGATTTTTTACAGAGAGGAAGAGAGAGGGATAGAGAGTTAGAAACATCGAGAGAGAAACATCGATCAGCTGCCTCTTGCACACCCCCTACTGGGGATGTGCCTGCAACCAAGGTACATGCCCTTGACCGGAATCGAACCTGGGGACCCTTGAGTCCGCAGGCCGACGCTCTAGCCACTGAGCCAAACCGGTTTCAGCCACATATCTTATTTTGAAGTAAAAAAACAAAACAGCAAAAACACCCGCATGTGGCCCGCGGGGCCGTAGTTTGAGGACGCCTGAACTAGAGAGTCAGTAAGAGGAACTGCTAACATTTCTTTCCTTGGCCATTCTTCTTGTACATTGCTTTCAATCATTGGAAATGTGTGAATCAGACCTGTGTGTAAATAAAAGTAAATGCCCTTGGATCCTTCCAGACTCAGCTCATACTTTTCCTCCTGAAAGCTCTCTACTGAGTGTACTCCAGGCCCCCCACCACCATGAAGCAAATTGCTGGTCTCAGCTGTCTGATCCCTGGATTCAACACTAGGATGGACAACTCATTCTCTATTGACAATGTGGTAAGTGAGTCTTAAGCATAACTCATTCGGGAGAAATTCAAAATGACTGAAAAGCATAAATAGTTAAAGGATTTTCACCTAAAACCAATTCCTCAAATGACACAGATGTTAGGCAGTTAACCTTGCCATAGAAATGGAATTTGTAAAAGCCATGCAAATACATTTTTCCCAAAGCTCTCAACTGGAACCAGCACTGAGCATGGAGACATGACAGCACAGCCTCCAGAGTGACCCACCTGGGTCTGTACTCCAGCTCCCTGTTAGCTGTATGACTTTAAGTCTCAGAACTCACGGTACCTCCCTCTTTGAATAGAAAAAGCAGCTAACACTCCATAAGGATTGTGTAATTATTACTGTGAATTAATGCATTTAGACTGTCTAATGACCTGTGAGGTCACCGACGAGGAAAGCATGCCACCTCCTCCCACAACTGTGGGAAACCACAAACCACAGGAAGCACTGGGGAGGTCAGAGAAATGAGAATCCATATAAACGGAGACAATGCCATCTAATTTCCGGGACTGTTAAGTAACAGAACACAGAGCTCCAAATCAAGAGCTCTCTTCCCCATGAATGTGTGTCTATCTGGTTTTCAGATATGCAAGGACCTGATCCTGAGGTGTCTGAACACACCCAGTTAAGTGCTGTTATCTCCTGCTATACTTTTATACAGTGCCCTCAATAGAACACGGGGCGATTACGGCTGATGCCCGATACATGGATGGTCTAGTTGGGCAACCTGTCCAGAGGGGTGCAGCTGTTATTCAACCCGACACGACACTGTCTGTATGGAAACAGAGAGGGCCTGCAGCAGCCAGTGGGCTGACCTCAGTAGTTTGGCTGATGGTCAGGAGCCTTGGCCATTAATACTTTGCACCAACAGGTGGGCTATTCTAAAGGGATTGACCCTGCGGCTCAGTGTAAAGCCACAGGTGGATGATCAAGAGTGAGCTTTTGTGGGGTCAGGACATGTAGAAAGGCATTTGAGTCCACCTGCAAGAGCCTAAGGCTCCTTACTTTTCCACATCCCAACACATGAGGCACTGACACCCCCTGGCAATTAGGGAAGTGAGGCCCTGACAGCTGACCCTTCAGTGGATGTAGCAGATGGGTACATATGAGTGGTCACCACAGCACCTGGGTGGGATGGGAGTATCGCTCCAGAAACAGTGACTTGTTAATGCAGTGACAATATTAAACAATTCACAGGGCAACTGCCACAGGAGTTGGGGGCCACACATTCATTGTATCAGCGCTCCCTCCAAGTGGGGCAAACCGAAGCTATGCAAACCAGGCTGCCACTACTAGAGAATTAGAGAAGTTGAGAAGACAGTGATGGGGTCACGTTTCAGAGATCATAATGTGCTAGACTGGGCAAAAGAACATGACACGACTGGAGGCCCATCCCCCTTATGACCTACAGGCAACAGGGCTGGTAGAAAGGAATGAGTAGTAAAGCCATAGATTACGTTACTAACAGGTAATCCACCTTGCCAAGGTGGGCTAAAGCAGTGGTTGGCAAACTCATTAGTCAACAGAGCCAAATATCAACAGTACGACGATTGAAATTTCTTTGGAGAGCCAAATTTTTTAAACTTAAACTTCTTCTAACACCACTTCTTCAAAATAGACTCGCCCAGGCCATGGTATTTTGTGGAAGAGCCACACTCAAGGGCCAAAGAGCCACATGTGGCTCGCGAGCCGCAGTTTGCCGACCACGGGGCTAAAGTACTATCCCAGGCTTTCATACAGTTGAATGATCAGCCAGTAGGGCCCATTGTCCATATGACAGACTAGGGACCCCTATTGAGGCACCGAATGCCATAAAGCAGGGGTGGGGAACGCCTGCCCCGGGCCGCAAAATCATTTGGTCTGGCCCTGCCAAGGCATTAGGGGTGAGTTAATTAAATGCTAGCAGGCTAATTTTTTAAAATTAATAATTTTGTATGGCTGGCAAATGATGTTATAAATATCCCAATAGCCCTTGGCAGAACAAAGGTTCCCCATTCATGCCATAAAGGAACGTAAGTCACAAGAGACAGTCACTGCCCTGACTCGCATTGTGGACCAAAGTGCTGTGCTGCTAAGAACACGAAGCCCCCCCACACCTGGGAAAGGCATCCATCATCTATAGGAATTTGCAATGAGATGTCCCACCGGGATGAGGGTGACTTGGCATCCCAGTGAGGGGAACTACACAGTCTCCACTGGGACCCTGCTGTCCTGCCAGCTGACCAGTGGAAAAGCATCTGGAAGGAAACATGCACCACTGAGAGAGGAGATGAGCTGGGGGTCCTGGTCTGGCATGTTCTACGCCCAGAAGTCCATCTCCTCACCCTGTGTGCCCCAGCCGACATGGATGGTATACATGTCCTGGTCAAGTTCCTAAAGTTGCCAGCCCCCCTCTCCTTAAGGCCAGATTCGGTTTCCCATAATTCAGCTGCCATCTCTGTTCCCGCCATTGCCCTGGAGGATGTTACAACACACAAGAAAGCCCCTACACTAACCTCACCCAAGCCCTGAATGTTAGCCAACAAAGCCCATCTTTAATGAACACGGAAATGTCCCTGAAGAGAAAGCTGTTCTCTGAAGCAGGATGGCCTGGGACATTATTACTGCCTCACAAGGAGGCAGACCTGTGCCACTGTCCAAACAGAATGTCTTCATACCATAAGTCTGCTAATGTATCACACTGAGGACACAAGTGAATGCACTGAGTGAGCTGACCCCTAGCCTAGCAGATTTAATAAATCAGTGGTTCTGATCTTGGGGCTTAGTGGAAAAATTATTACTTGTTTTGGGAATCATTATCTTAACCTGTTATCGGTTGCATATGCCTGTACTGTTGCTGTGGTGTCTGTCTCCAATGCACCAGACAGAGGCCAAACGAGCCACCTCCACGCCGTGAAAACCCATGCTGACCCCTCAGGGCACATTGCGGAAGAGGAGGCATGCGACATTGTAAGAGCCAGTCATAAGGGGCGGAGTGTTGGAGGAGGTCATTCAGAGGACATGACCATCGATTGAACAGTGATCTGGACATAGGCAATTGGAGGCTCCCTCAACCCTCCCATACCTGGAATGTATGTCCTCACCACCGTTCCCCACAGTGGGAGCCACTTCAGGGGTGCACTATTGTGAGACCACCTGGAGTGAACACATGACTGAACACCATTTAGGCCTCTCTATAAACCTTAAGACTTGGCAGGCAGTTTGGAGATTTACTTGCCTCACAGTCCCCCAAGATGAGCCTCATACGTTAAGTTCCCTTGCTTATTCCACTTGCCAACTACCCATTTGGGGTGGCTGCCTTCCAGTCTCTCCCTCCCTCTGTGTAAAGGGTGATTCAGATGTCACCTGGGGACGCCCAAGGGGACAAACCAACTTCTACTGTGTGTGCTCATTGCCTGGCATCCCAAACAGCAGAGTTGCTATTTGACATCTGGCCTCGGGGCAAGCATTTCCTCCTCCCCTTGTCTATTGGTCCCAGCAATTGTCCCCATTTCCCACAAGCTAAGGAATGCACCTAAAAACATGATTTACCTGATACCCAGGGCCTAATTGTTTTGTAGTAACAAGGCAACCCAGACCATCCACTCTGGAAAATATTCTGTAACAATAATTCTCTTCAACTGTTTCAAGATTCAAATGATACAGTTTTATCAGATTTATTCTGTCCTAGTTATAAGTACATATATATGCACTCTTTCTGTTACCCTCACAGCCAGTGTGCCCAATCTTCCACACATTGACCTCCCTCCTCAGCCAATCCCAACATCCTCAGGACGGCATTTACAAACATGCCATTTAGGAAGTGTCATTTACTGCAAAGTTAAAAGGACAGAATACAAGCAAGTCTGCATTTGATAATTTTCTGAAAGAAATCCATTAGATATACAATCAAGCTATTTTGCACGAGTGGTAAAGACAGAACACCTGAAATTTGTACAATTTTAAAATGTTCTGGTCACATCACAGGGTCTTATAAAACATTTGTGTGGTCTATTTAAAAACCACAGAATGGCCTAAGTCTTCAATATAAAAAGCTGTTTATTCAGGAAATTGAAACAAAATTGTCTATGCCTTTATTTTCTGATCTTGAGTTACAATGGGAAAAAATGAGGTGAGTGAAATCATACTATCCTGAAAAAATATGCAAACTGACTGCAAACACACTCACCAGTATTCTCGTCGGCTGGGCACATACCATCTAGAACATCCTGATCACCTTCTGCAGCTATATATGCCCAGGTGTCAGCCTCATCTCTTGTATTTCTCCTTTCTTTAAGTACCTGATTGTTTTCCTTGGCTTTGTGATCTTCTGCAAAATTACAATCCAGTGGTGTTTCTTCTCTTTTCTGATTATTCTCAGGAAAATCATTTTTTCCTTCTGGAGTTAATTTAAACAAATCAAATGCATTTCTGATTTCCTTAAATGCTAGTGGGGAAAAATAAAAATGGTAATAAATAGGAACCACAATTTTTATTGTAATCAAAAGAAAATCTGGGTTTGTGTTAAAGAAACAGACATTTTCTTAATTTTTACTAATATCTACCTTGGTTCTAAAGCATCATTAGGTTTGTACTATCAAACCCATGAAGCTGTTTCAATTGGTCTTTCTATTGGCTGCTCAATGCTTAGAAAGGGTTGACATCCAAAGTGAATGGCTGTTTTCCACTGCTATGAACCATTCCCAGTTTTGACAAGACAGTCAGCCTCAAAATAACCCCAGTCATGCCACCAACTGTCCTCCTTAGACAACTGCCTACAGCTGTATCCTGAAGCTAACCTTGTACACAATGCTCTCTGGGGTGAGTAGGGAAATGGGAGGGTACCATGCCAGTACACTGACTGTGCACCTGGTAAAATTTAGCTGATGGTTTTTGGGAGGAGAAAATGGCGGCAGAATAGACAGATGTGTTCCCAGCCTGGTCCTGGAGCCGAAAGAGAGAACAGCTGAGGGTCGCACGGGGAGTGTTTGTTATCAAGCTGAGGGACAGCTGAACGCCAGGAGAAGGTGGGGGAATGCTGGACGGGGTTCCCCTGACAGGGCAGCCCCCACAGCGGCTGGGTCCCCTCCCGGAGCTACGGGCACAGACAGCGAAACCTCGCCATCTTGAAAGGGAAGGTGAACTTTGTCCGAGGCCTGAAAATCAACAACTGCGACGACCGCCCAACAGCTGTTTGCCCCAGAGCACCGATCCCAGGAGGCGCGAATGCTTGGACTCAAAGGCGCTCTTCACTCCACCACGGAAAGGTCAGACTTCTCCAGGGATAGGGTGAGGTTCTAGTCCCTGCCGGAGAGAGAAACGCCCTCCCGCGTGTGCGCACGATGGGAGCAGGATGACCAGGGAGGTCTGAGCCGGGAGAGGTCCGTGGCTGTTGGGGCCGGTGTGATCCGTGATTGTGGAAGGGGGCCTCAGAGCTGCTAACAGGGGGGAATCTCTAAAGAGCAACCGGTTTTGGTCTGACGCGGAGGGACAGACTGGGAGTTTCAGGGGTGTGCAGTCGGCTTGAACTTGCCCACCAGCCTCTGCAAACCGGTATTGAGTGCCACAGAGAAAAAAGGTTAGAGAGGCCTTAGAGTCCTGGAAGTCAACCCAGAAACACTGCCACTCAGAGGCTGAATCACAAATTGACTCTGGTCTAATAATAAAAAATAAAGGAACACCAGAAATTAAGACACCCCCTGCTTAAAAATCAAGACTGAATTACAACACTGAGGAGCAGTGAAATGCAACACTGTCCGGACTGGGAAACAGGCGTGCCAAACAGAACGACAGAGGAAGTGAATGACCTTCACTACTGCACATTTTTTTTAATTTTTATAAATTTTAAATTTTTTTAATTTTCATTTTTTGCATTATTTACTTAAGAAACTATTTTTTCTCTTTTTTCCTCACTTGATTTTACCTTTTTAATTATTACATTTTTATTTGCAATCAACATTATTACTACTACTATTTTACCTTTTTTATCATATTTATTTTTGGGTCTTTTTTATTACTATTTTTTAAAGTGTCATTTTATTTTCTCTTTATTTTACTTTGGGATTAGTGTTCTACAGTCTATTTTCGCCTTTCCTTCACCATCGTTTTATTCTACCTCAACTCTTTCTTTATGCCATCACTCTCTGCCTAACCTTTCCCCTTTTGGTGTCCTGTTTATCTTAACCCTTTCCTGCTCTAGATTTTCCCTATTCTTTCTGTTTACCCCCAGCTAAAATTTCACCCTACCTATATATCTAATCTCCAATCCCCTGCTCCAAGTCCATACACACCTCTCTTCACTGTCTTAAAAAAAAAAAAAAAAAGTTTTTCTCTCTGTCCTTTAGTTGTTGTTTGCTTGAATGTTGATTATATTGAATTTTTATGCTTTTTTGTGAGATTGTTTTGCTTATTTTTTTTGTTTGCTGTGTTTTTGTTTGTTTTTTACTTCTGTTATCCCTTACCTCGCTTGATATTAGTTGGTATTGTAGGTTGTATTAATCACCAGATACTTGTTGCTGGCATTTGCTGTGATCAGTGGTTGTTCTATTGGAGTTTTCTCCCCATTTATATAGTTTGTTCCTCTTTTCTCTCTTAGTCTTGTTCTAGTCTCACTTATTCTTTTTTCTCATTTCACCAATTTCATTTTTGACACTCCCCCCCTTTTTTTTCCCCCTTACTTTCATTTTACTCTTCTTTCTCTCCTATCCCCTAATTTACCTTTCTCTGGTGGTCACCTTTATTGGAGATTAATAATATCACGAATATATCGCTGTTCAGTGCCTTGTGTGCTGTACCTGGTTGTGCTGTATTTTGTGCCTTTAAATCAACGCAGGAGAAAGAGAACTACATAACCAGACATCTGGAGAAGAGAGACCATGGGGAGACAAAGAAACAGCCTGCATAAGAAAGAAAAGCAAGCATCACCAGAAAAGGAATTAAACGAATTAGAGGCCAGCAACCTATCAGAGAAAGAATTCAGAGAAATGGTCATAAGGTGGCTGAAAAGAATGGAAGACAAATTCAACAATATGAGTAAGAACCAAGAGGAAATGAAGAACCAAGAAGAAATGAAAAATGACATCGCTGCTGTAAAGAACTCAATAGAAAGCATCAAGAGTAGACTAGAAGAAGCAGAGGACCGCATCAGTGAGCTAGAAGACAAGATGGGAAAAAATACACAAGGAGAGCAGCTTCTAGGAAAGAAAATGAAAAAGCAGGAGGAGAGCCTAAGGGAACTTTGGGACAACACAAAACAAAACAACATCCACATAATAGGGGTTCCAGAAGGAAAGGAAACTGAGCAAGGAATAGAAAACCTGTTTGAAGAAATAATGACAGAAAACTTTCCTGATATAGAGAATAAAAAACCCACACAAATCCAAGAAGCTCACAGAGTCCCAAGCAAAATGAACCCCAAAAGACCAATGCCAAGGCACATTATAATTAAATTGGCAAACACCAACGACAAAGTATAAATCTTAAAAGCGGCCAGAGAGAGACAGAAAGTTACATACAAAGGAACCCCCATCAGACTAGCAACTGATTTCTCAACAGAAACTCGTCAGGCCAGAGGGAATGGAATGAAATATACAAAGTCATGCAAGGGAAGGGTCTCAATCCAAGAATACTGTACCCAGCAAGGCTATCAATCAAAATTGAAGGTGAAATCAGAAGCTTCACAGACAAAAAAAGGCTAAGGGAATTTATCACCACCAAACCAGCAATGCAAGAAATGCTAAAGGGTCTGCTGTAAAAAAAAAAAAAGAACAAACAAACAAAAAAGAACTAGAAAGCAAAGAAGAAACACAGGAGTATAGAATAAAAATGGCGACAAATAAGTACCTATCAATAATAACTTTAAATGTAAATGGATTAAATGCTCCAATCAAAAGACATAGGGTAACAGATTGGATAAGAAAACAAGACCCATATATCTGCTGTCTGCAAGAAACCCACCTCAGAAAAAAAGACACACACAGAGTGAGGGTGAAGGGATGGAAAAAGTTTTCCAGGCAAATGGAAATGAAAAAAAAAAAAAAAGCTGGGGTAGCAATACTTATATCTGACAAATTAGATCTCAAAGTGAAGGACATAACAAGAGATAAGGAAGGCCACTTCATAATACTAAAGGGAGCAATCCAAAAAGAAGAAATAACTCTGGTAAACACATAGGCACCCAATACAGGAGGACCCAAATACATAAAAAAACTCCTGGAGGATATCAAGGGAGAGACTGACAGCAATACAATCATAGTAGGACACTTTAATACACCATTATCACCACTGGACAAATCCTCTAAACAAAAAATCAGCAAAGAAACATCGATACTAAATGACTCACTAGACCAGATGGAATTAATTGACATCTTCAGAACATTTCACCCCAAAGCCACAGAATATACATTCGTCTCAAGTGCACATGGGTCATTTTCAAAGACAGACCATATGTTAGGACATAGGCAAAGTCTATCCAAATTCAAGAAGATAGAGATCATATCAAGCATCTACTCAGATCACTGTGGCATAAAACTGGAAATCAACTACAATAAAAACAATCCAAAGAAATCAAACACATAGAGACTAAACAGCATGCTATTAAACAATGACTGGGTTACCAGGGACATCAAGGAAGAAAAAAAAAATTTCATGGCAACAAATGACAACAAAAACACAACAATCCAAAATCTATGGGACACAGCAAAAGCAGTCTTGAGAGGGAAGTTCATAGCTCTACAAGCCTACTTCAAAAAACAAGAAGCAACGGTAATAAATCACCTAACCCTACAACTCAAAGAGTTAGAAAGAGAGCAACAAGAAAAGCCCAGTGTAAGCAGAAGGAAGGAAATAATAAAGATCAGAGAAGAGATAAATGACATAGAGACCAAAACAAACACAACAAAAACAAAAAACAAAAGATCAACAAAACCAAGAGCTGGTTCTTTGAAAGAATAAACAAGATTGATGAACCTTTAGCCAGGCTCACCAAGAAACAAAGAGAGAGGACCCAAATAAACAAAATCAGAAATGAAAGAGGCGAAATAACAACAGACCCCGCTGAAATACAAAGGACTGTTTCAAAATACTATGAACAACTCTATTCCAACAAACTGGACAACCTGGAGGAAATGGACATATTCCTAGAAAAATATAACCTTCCAAATCTCAATCAGGAAGAATCTAAACAGCTCAATAGCCCAGTAACTATGGAAGAAATTAGAACAGTCATCAAAAAGCTTCCAGCAAACAAAAGCCCGGGGCCAGACGGCTTCACAGGAGAGTTTTACCAAACATTCCAGGAAGAACTAAAGCCTATCCTCCTCAGACTATTCCAAAAAATTCAAGAAGAAGGAACACTTCCAAGCTCCTTCTATGAAGCCAGCATCACCCTAATACCAAAACCAGATAAAGACAACACAATGAAAGAGAATTACAGGCCAATATCCCTCATGAACATAGATGCCAAAATCCTCAACAAAATTCTAGCAAATCGGCTCCAGCAGTACATCAGAAAGATCATACACCATTACCAAGTAGGATTTATCCCAGGAATGCAAGGATGGTACAATATCCGTAAATCAATAAATGTGATACATCACATCAACAAACTGAGAGACAAAAATCACAGTCATATCAATTGATGCAGAAAAAGCATTTGACAAAATCAAACACCCTTTCTTTTTTTTTTTTTAAATATATTTTATTGATTTTTTACAGAGAGGAAGAGAGAGGGATAGAGAGCTAGAAACATCGATCAGCTGCCTCTTGCACACCCCCCACTGGGGATGTGCCCGCAACCAAGGTACATGCCCTTGACTGGAATCGAACCTGGGACCCTTGAGTCCGGAGGCCGACGCTCTATCCACTGAGCCAAACCGGTCTCGGCCAACACCCTTTCTTGATAAAAACTCTCAACAAGGTGGAAATAGAAGGATCATACCTCAACATAATAAAAGCTATATATGATAAACCCACAGCAAACATCATACTTAATGGACAAAAACTAAAACCATTTCCCCTAAGAACAGAAACAAGACAGGGATGCCCACTCTCACCACTCCTGTTTGACATATACGGGAAATATTAGCCATTGCGATCAGACAAGAAAGAAGAAATAAAAGGCATCCAAATTGGAAAAGAAGAAGCAAAGCTATCCTTATTTGCAGATGACATGATAGTGTACATAAAAAAAACCAAAAGACTCCATCAAAAAATTAATAGACTCAATAAATGAATTTGGCAATGTAGCAGGATACAAAATTAACGTCAAGAAATCTATGGCCTTTCTATACACCAATAGTGAACTTACAGAAAGAGAGACTAAAAAAGCAATCTCATTTACCATCACACCAAAAAAATTAAGATACCTAGCAATAAACTTAACTAAGGACTTATATGCGGAAAACTACAGGACACTGAAAAAAGAGGTAGAGGAAGACGTAAACAGATGGAAAAACATACAATGTTCATGGATTGGTAGAATCAACATCATTAAAATGTCCGGACTGCCGAAACCGGTATGGCTCAGTGGATAGAGCGTCGGCCTGCGGACTCAAGGGTCCCAGGTTCAATTCCGGTCAAGGGCATGTACCTTGGTTGCAGGTACATCCCCAGTAGGGGGTGTGCAAGAGGCAGCTGATCGATGTTTCTAACTCTCTATCCCTCTCTCTTCCTGTCTGTAAAAAATCAATAATATATTTTTAAAAAAATGTCCATACTACCCAAAGCAATCTATAGATTCAATGCACTCCCCATTAAAATACCAATGGCATATTTCACAGACTTAGAAAAAACTCTCCAAAAATTCATCTGGAATAAAAAAAAGACCCCGAATAGCCACAGCAATCCTGAGAAAGAAGAATAAAGTAGGAGGGATCTCAATACCAGACCTCAAGCTGTATTACAAAGCCACTGTTCTCAAAACAGCATGGTACTGGCACAAGAGCAGACATAGAGATCAATGGAATAGAGAATCCAGGTATCAACCCAAACCAATATGCTCAATTAATATTTGACAAAGGAGGCATGCACATACAATGGAGTCAAGACAGTGTCTTCAATAAATGGTGTTGGGAAAATTGGACAGATACATGCAAAAAAATGAAACTAGATCACCAACTTACACCATACTCTAAAATAAACTCAAAATGGATACAGGACTTAAACATAAGACGGGAAACCATAAAAATACTAGAGGAATCCACAGGCAGAGAAATCTCAGACATATGCCAGAGCAATTTCTTCACTGATAGTGCTCCTAGGGCAATGGAAGCTAAAGAGAAAATAAACAAATGGGACTACATCAAAATAAAAAGCTTTTTTACAGCAAAAGAAACTATCAACAAAACAACAAGAAAGCCCACTCTATGGGAGAACATATTTGCAAATGTTATCACTGATAAAGGTTTAATCTCCAACATCTACAGGGAACTCATACAACTTAATAAAAGGAAGATAAATGATCCAATAAAAAAATGGGCAACGAACCTAAATAGAATCTTTTTGAAAGAAGACAGAAGGCCAAGAGACACATGAAAACATGCTCAAAGTCACTAATTATCCAAGATATGCAAATCAAAATGACAATGCGGTACCATCTCACTCCCGTCAGAATGGCTATTATCAACAATCAACAAATGACAAGTGTTGGCGAGGGTGTGGAGAAAAAGGAACACTAGTACACTGCTGGTGGGAATGCAGACTGGTGCAGCCACTGTGGAGAACAGTATGGAGTTTCCTCAAAAAACTGAAAATGGAACTCCCATTTGACCCAGTAATCCCACTCCTGGGAATATATCTGAAGAAACTAGAAACACCAATCAGAAAGGATATATGCACCCCTATGTTCATAGCAGCACGATTCACCATAGCTAAGATTTGGAAACAGCCTAGGTGCCCGTCAGCAGATGACTGGATCAGAAAACTGTGGTACATCTACACAATGGAATACTATGCTGCCATAAAAAAGAAGGAATTCCTACCATTTGCAGCAACCTGGATGGAATTGGAGAACATCATGCTAAGTGAAATAAGCCAGTCCATGAAAGAAAAATACCACATGATCTCACTCATCTATGGATAATAAAGAAAATTATAAGCTGTTAACAAAAAGATAGATACAGAGACAGTAAAGCATCAAACAGAAGGTCAAATTACAGCAGGAAGGTTAGGAAGAGGTGGGGGAGATAAGAGATCAACCGAAGGACTTGTATGCAAGCATATAAGCATATCCAATGGACACAAAACTCAGAGGGGTGAGGGCATGTATGGGAGTGGGGTGTAATGGGGCAATGATAAGATATGTACACATATAATACCTTAATAAAAAAAAGAGGAAAAAAAATTTAGCTGATGCATGTGAAACTTCACACTTTTTTTTTTAAATAAATTTTTATTAATTTCAGAAAGGAAGGGAGAGGGAGAGACAGAAATATCAATGAGAGAGTCATTGATCAGCTGCCTCCTGCATGCCCCACACTGGGGATTGAGCACGCAACCGGGGCATGTGCCTCGACTAGGAATCAAACTCTGACCTCCTGGTTTATAGGTCGATGCTCAACCACTGAGCCACACCAGCTGGTTCAACTTTTAACTAAAGATAAAAGTGAAAAGAAGACTGTCAAAGCACTAGATCTGACATAATAACCGAAAAAGGGGCAGATACACGGAACAGGCTTGGGCCACACCCAGCTGTGGCGGTTTAAAATTGGGAGGCATGGCCAGGGGAGGGATGGCCTTGACTTAGTAACTCAGTTGGTTAGAGCATCATCCCAATATGCCAAGGATGCAGGTTTGATTCCTGGTCAGGGCACATACAAGAATCAACCAATGACTGCATAAATAAGTGGTACAATAAATCAACGTTTCTCTCTCTCTGAAAATAAATTAATAAAATTGGGCCTTGGCCAGTGTTGTTCAGTGGTTAGAGGGTCAGCCCGCACACCGAAGGGTCATGTGTTTGATCCCCAGCCCTGGTCAGGACATGTGTGGGAGGCAACCAATCTATTTGTCTCTCTCACATTGATTATGTTTCTCTCTCTCTCCCTTCCACTCAACGGGGGAAAAAATCTAGGTGAGGATTAACAAAAAAATAAAAAATATAAGAGAAGTCCCCATAACTTCTGGCTGGAAAAACCACCAGGGACTGTGGCTGAGGGAGATGGAGGGCTGCTGGAATCCCAGGCAATTCCTCTTAAAGGATCCATGTATAGACTTAGTCCAACTCACTCCCTTTAAGCTCCAGTGCTGGGGTAGTAGCTTGAAAGGAAACAGGGACTTAACGAAAAGGAACTGAATTGTCTGCCATGAGGGCAAGAGCAGGGGAGGGGGCAGTTTTCTGCCCAAATGAAAAGTGCTGGCAGAGGCCATATCTCAGTCTCCATTAACCTGGCTCACACTCTTTACCACACACTGGTGATTCCCTGAGACACCATCACACCCAGTTTGTGGACCCACCCAAGCCATTTCCAGTGGCTTTTCCATACAAATGGCCTCTCTTGCCTCATGCTTCAAACTTACTGAAAACCTTTCAAACATGAAGCATCTGGCCTCTGCATATCCCATACCTCTTGCTAAGTGGCCTCAGGCTCAGCACTACCAACAGCCAACCTCGGTTCACAGCTTTGCCTCTCCTGGGCACCTCCAAGCCCAACACAAGTAGCAGCCATCTGCAGATCGCTCTATAGCTCAATGCCAGGTGGCTGACCTTACATTTCCAGAGCCAGGGCATCTAGGGGACAGCTGCAGAACATACCAGATTGCAACCCTACCAACTCCAAAAGTGATACATTCAAGGGGAAGACTCATGGACATCAAAGCCCCACTGAAGCAAGTACTGCTCCATAAGATCCATTCCTGCACAGCAGCAGCTCTGCTGTAGTTGCAGCAGGGCCTCACAGCCAATCGGCCTGGGAGTCCATCCCTCTGATTGGCCAAAAACAATCAACACTCAACTACAACAGGACAGTGCACACAGCTCAGACAGGAGCACACCTGGAGTGCCCAGCTCCAGTGACTCAGGAAGGTGTGCCACAGGGCCCTACAGGACACCTACTACAAAAGGCCATTCTACCAAGTCCAGGAAACACAGCAGCTCTAATACGTAGAAACAAATATATGCAGAGACGAAGAAATGAGTTCCAAATGAAAAAACAAGGGCAATCTCCAGATAAAGAACTAAATGAAATGGAAGCAAGCAACCAACCAAATACAGAGTTCAAAACAATGGAACTTAGTGAGAACTTCAACAGCATGAAAAAGGACAAAGAAACCATAATAAGGAATCAGTCAGAAATGAATGGTACATTTACTGAAATGAAAAATTACAAGGAATCAACAGTAGTGTAGATGATGATGAGAATCAAAGCAGCAATTTGGAATACAAGAAAGCAAACAACAACAACAAAACAATCAGAACAACAAAAAGAAAAAATCCAAAAATATGAAGATAGTGTAAGGAGCTTCTGAGAAAACTTCAAGCATACCAACATTTGCATCATGGGAGTACCAATTGGAAAAGAGAATCAGAAATCAAAAACCTATTTGAAAAAATGACAGCCCTGGCTCATGTGGCTAAGTGTTTAGAACTTCAGCCTATGCACTGAAGGGTTGTGGGATTGATTCCCAGTCAAGGGCACGGGAATTGAACTGCAGATTAAATCCCCAGCCCTGGTCAGGGCATGTGCAGGAGGCAACCAATTGATGTGTCTCTCTTGCATCAATGTTTCTCTCTCTCTTCTCTCTCTCTCTCTCTCTCTCTCTCTCTCTCTCTCTCTCTCTCTCTCTCTCTCTCTCAATGTCTCTATCCTCTGGTGAGGATTAACAACAACAACAACAACAACAACAACAAAAGATAGCAAATATCCCTAACCTGTTGAAGGAAATAGACATACAAGTTCAGGAAGCGCTGAGTCCCAAACAAGATGACCCAAAGAGGCCGAAACCAAGACACATCATAATTAAAATGTTCAAGACAAAGAAAGTGTCTTAAAAGCAGCAAGAGAAAAACTGTTGATTACCTACAAGAGAGCTTCCATAAGACTGTCAGTTGATTTCTCAACGGAAACTTCGCAGGTCAGAAAGGAGGTTGCAAGAAATATTCAAAGTGACAAATAGCAAGGAGCTACAACTAAGATTATCCAGTAAACCTATCAGTTAGAATCGAAGGACATATAAAGAGCTTTCCAGGCAAGAAAAAGTTAAAGGAGTTCACCACCAAACCAGCATTACATGAAATGTTAAAGGGTTTTCTTTAAGAAGAAGAAAAAAAAAGATTTAAAAAATGAACAATAAAATGGCAATAAATATGTACCTATCAACAGTTGAATCCAAAACAACAAAATAAGCAAACAAGCAGAACAGAAACAAACTTATAGATACAGAGAACATTTTGAAGGTTGCCAAGATGGGAGGGGGGTTGGAGGAATGGGTGAAAAACGTGAAGGGATTAAAAGTACAAACTGGTTTTTACGAAATAGTCTTGGGGATGGAAAGTACAGCATAAGGAATATAGTCAATAGCATTCTACTAACAATGTATGGTGTCAGATGGCTGTGAGATTTACTGGGATGATCACTTAGTAGTTATATAATATCTAATCAATGGGTTGTACACCCGAAACTAATATCATAATGTGTGTCAACCTAACTGAAAAATAAAAAAAATGATTAAAAAATAATAAAATCTCCAGTTCTGTGACATTGCAGATTAGAAAGAGAGTATCCCACAGTAAATTTAATTCCTTGTATAAAAGATGGAAATGGTAAATAGTAGAATTAACACTCACTGTTTAATCCCTTTGGCTCTTTGCGGCCTTCCTTGTCCAAATCATGCCTTTTTTGATATTTTTCTTTGGGTTCATTTTTTTTGGTCTCTTTCTCCTGAAAGAGAAACATGTAAGACCCAGAACAGGAACATATGCGTTCATACCACCTGACACTAACACCTCTGAGTGCCATAGCACCTGACTCTCATGATTCCAATCTTGTTTATATAAACTGCTTCCCCAAGCGAGATTATTTCTCAATAATAATTTACAAAACGTCAAATTCGAAACCCAACACCAATTTCCTCAAGTCTATATTGAGTATTTTTTACTATCAAAAATAAAGAAAATTAAAAAAAAAAAAATGGTGCCCTACAATCCTACTAACCAAACATGACTTTGTATTTCTGCACATTCTTACCTACTGAGCGTTCTAATTTTGCAGATAACTTTGTCGTTTAAAATTCATTTAAAAAATTTACATTGCATAGATTTTTTTACATCACTATGTTCATATGTATGTATGGTTTTCTTCACCATAAAATTTTGTACTTTTGATCTCATGATTAATATTTCTGGATATATAATAGTTCTCCAATTGATACAACATTTTCTTAATCATTTCCCTCATAGCTAGACAGACTGGTTTTAGTAAAGATAACACTACTATAAATATATTTGTCTACATAACTCTTTCTCCCTTAAAAATAATTTCCTTAAGTCTACAAAACTGGGAATAATGAATGAAAAAAATTCACCACTTTTATAGCCCTTGATATGTGAATACCTTCATAATGTGTAAAATAGTTTCATTTTGAAAATCCATATGAAAATAACTTTTTAAATAAGGGGGCAAATTATGTAATATATTTTTGTAAGAAAAGACTTTTAATTGTTAGTGTACTCTGTGCACTATTATTTGAGTAAAAAGTGGTAGATTCTTAAGACAACGGGGGAAATACGAAGTAGGATGTGAAAAGCTAAAAAAAGACAACTGATGAAGCTGTAAGCTTTATAATGCAATGCTACTAGGCACACTAAACACCCTAACAGGAGGAAAATTGTTCCTATAGTTCCACTGTTTCCTCGTTATTTGTGAAACTTCCTGGCCACTCAAAAGAGTGCTAGCTAGATGGGAATATTGCTTATCCTGTAAGATTTTAACACATAGTCCTTCAACCAAACCCTCCCGGAGTACTCACTTCTCCAGCAGAGTCAGTGGACCGAAGGCCCCTCTCTTCCCCACCCACCCTTGAGCTCTTTTGTGTCTGGGCCATTCCCAATGTCAGATTATCTGACTCAGTTATACTTCTGCTTTTATCTTGATTCCTCTGCTTTTTATGTGCATTTTTCTTCTCTAAAGAAAGGTTCTTGTTTTCTAGCTTTTTGCTCTCTTTAAGTTCCTCAGCCTTTCTGGGTTTCTTTTTGTTTCTCCTTCCTCTCACATCAGCATCTTCATCAGCACTTCCGGAGCTGTCCAGGTGTTTATCTAGAACAGCATCTTGAGCTGCATCTAGCCCTGCTTTGTCTTTTCCACTTTTAATCTTTAGTTTCTCTTCTCTGTTGTCAGACTGTAAATTTTCACTGTCCCCCTCCTGAAAAGAGAGATCATTAAGTACATCTGATTCAGAGTCCAACTGAGATTCAACACATTTCTCTTTTCTTGTTTTTCTGTTTTCTTTGGAATCTTCTTTTATTTTAGTCTTTAAATCTCTTATTTCACCCTTTTTAACTTTCTTTAGTTCCTTAGTTTCTTTTATATCATCTTTTTTGGGCTTTTTGGATTCCTTTAATTCTTCTTTGGCTTCTGAAATTCTTTTCTTTGTCCTTAAATCAAAAAATGAAATTTCAGAGTTCTCCAAGTCTGGTTTGGATTTCTCTTTTAGTTTCCCAGGCTTTGCTTTTTTCTTCTTCAGATCATCTGGACTTTTCTCTTCTCTCTGCCTTAATTTTTTCTTTTTCTTTTTTGGAGAAGTATCTTCTTTTGTCTCACTTTGCTGATCGCTATCAGAGTTTGCCTCAAATATGTCATTATTTAAAGATAATCTCTATAAAACAGAAAATATTTAAATACTCATTAACATAGTAATTCAGAAGGTATTGGAAAGTAGTACTAATTATATATGGTAGAAATGTCTTTTTTCTCCCCAGCAATTTCTAAACTCCTTAAAATTACTTACCTAAACAGAAGTTGTTTAATATGACTTATATCTGATTTAGCAAATAAGACTTGGTAGTGATGATGAACTTCAATTTAAGAAAATAGATAAACACATACAGAAGAACAAAACTGTTAGCATTGCTGAAGGTCTGAAGCTAAAGGTCAACCCTATGAACCAAGAGTTCAAGGTTCGATTCCCGGTCAGGCACATGCCCAGGTTGAGAGCTCGATCCCCAGTGTGGGGTGTGCAGGAGGCAGCTGATCAATGATTCTCTCTTATCATTGATGTTTCTATCTCCCCCTCTCCCTTCCTCTCTGAAATCAATAAAGAAAAAATAATAAACAATAAAGCAACTTCAAAAATAAAGTCTTATGTATGGTGATGGTAGTGGTGGTGGTGGTGGTGGTAGGGAATGGGGTCATACATGATTTGAACCTCAAAATACTCCAAAACACCAAGTAATTTGTACAGACTTTCTTGGTTGCCGAAAAAGTATTTACCAATCCAAAAAATTTTTTTGTTTTATTTTTTTAAGATTTTAGGTCCCAGAATGGTCATAAACTTGCTGTTCAACTTCACTGTTGCATATGGAATGAGCTAAGATGGCATCCAAATCTCACCTCCACAACTGATTTGTTATATACAGTTGATCCTTGAACAACTCAGGAGTTGGGAGTGGGGCCACAGACTCCTGCAAATTAGAATATAACTTTGAACCCATCAAAACTTTATAGTCGTGCTTCAGTATCCAGGGGACCCCCACCTCCACAGATAAAAAGATCCATGAATGCTTGTCTATTATATAAAACTAGAGGTCTGGTGCATGAAAATCCATGCACTGGGGGAGGGGGTGTTCCTCAGCCCAGCCTGCCCCTCTCACAGTCCAGGAGCCCTCAGGGGTGGGAGGCGACCTGGCGATCAGGGGAAGGCGACACCCCCATCACACCTCTGCTGCTGCCACTGCCAGCGGCGCGAGCTTCGGCCGACCCTGGGCAGCTGCCATCTGAGGCTTGCCTGCGCCTTGGGCCCGACCTAGGTGGCTGGGGGGCTGAGGGCAGGTCCGGTGCACTTGCTCCCCCCCCACCACCACCGGCGGGGCTGAAAGGACAAGGTGCCGCCATCTTGTGGCTATGGGTGCCACCATCTTTGTGACAGCATGATGGTCAATTTGCATATTCCCTCTTTATTAGATAGGACTAGGGGCCCAGTGCAAGAATTTGTGCACCTTGAAAGGAACTGTGGGCTGCCAAGCTGTGGTGGGCACAGGGGTGGGTCTGGGCCCATCCTCTGTGCCCCCGCTGGCCCCTCCTGCCACGGACCCCAGTCCCCTCTGCTGGCAGCCCTGCTCCTGCGCCACCACTCTCATAAGCTGACAGCGCCAGCCCCCCTTGCACCTGCTGGAGCGATTGGGGCTGGTGCCAGCAGAGGGTGCAAGCAGAACCGGTGCTGTCAGCAGGTGCGAGCAGCAGCTGCTGCTCTGATCACCCCTCAGGAGCAGGGGGAGGTGGAGAAGCCCTCAGGGGCAATCGGGGCCAGCAGCTGCTGCTTGCACCCACTGTCGGTGACAAGTGATCGGGGCTGGTGGCAGGCGCCGGCAGCGGGTGCAAGTGCCGGGTGGGACTGCAGCACGTCGGGGCAAAGAATTTTCAGTAACCACCAGAGGCTCGCCCCGATGACAGTGATCAGCCCCCCGCCTTGGTCTGGCGCCCCTGCTCACCTGCTCCACCATCTGGCCACAGCCGATGCCCACCATGTTCCACACTCTGCCGCCTGCTGCCAACGCATGCCATGTTCCACGCGCACCCCCTGGTAGTTGGCACACGTCATAGCGATTGGTTGTTCTGTTGTTCTGCCGTTCAGCCTATTTGCATCTATATATATTATATATATAGATGGCATAGATCAATGTATACAAGTAGGACCTCACATCCACAGACTCTCACAGCTGAATCCATAAATGAGAAAACTGAGAATAGGGAGGGCTGGGCTAAAGGTATATTTATTGAGAAAATCCACACATAAATGGACCTGTGCAGTTCAAACCCATATTGTTCAAGGATCAACTGTACTTCAAATTAGGTATGGACTGGGAGACAGGGAGAAAAAGGTACTAATTAACAAATAAATGAACCTGTTTACCAAATTGATAATATAACCAAACAAAATAATTAGCCCAAATAACTTTAACACTAAAAACCCTCAGTGAATTTTGTATGTACAAAAAAAACCTGCATCTAAATTTGGAATTTTACAGTAAGATGGGTGTAACAAATCTGAAGCTAATTCCTAATCACTGTTGTACTGAGTAAATTAGTACAGATAATGTTGATGGGAACCAGTATTCTCAGAGTATAAAAAGGGAGCTAGAACAATGACCAATGTGAATGAGAGGAGGGCATTGCAGTGTTGGACTGAAATTACAGATATCAATATTAATTTATGATTTAAAACAAAGATGTACGTTTTCCTTAAAGGGCGTAGAAATAATGGTACCCTACTAGCAGTGAATACATCTTGGCTTCTAAACTAAGGTGACCAGACGTCCCATTTTTGGCGGGTCAGTCCCGATTTTTAACAATTTGTCCCGTGTCCCGCGGTGTTTTAATAAAGTCCCGATTTTTGGAAAGAATGCATGACAAGCTAGGGAATGGCGGGAGAACGGGAAGGGAATATACGGTTTTCGGGGGCCATGTGGCTATTTAGCCAGGATATGAGTTTTATATTATTTTTGTTAATTTTATAATGTTAAACTTTAATAATAACAAATAATTGTTGAGAACTGATTATCGAGAACTGCTTATCAAAGTTCGCATTGTTGATCAGTTGTTAGAATTCGACCACCATTGTTTGGACTTAATGAACATGGCATTTTTTGGGATTGGCAACGACGAAAACATTTTGTAACTGTCTCTCAGACGATACACATCGTACTGCGTGCTAGTAAGCTAGTTAAACAAGTGATGTCATTACAAATCAGCTATTCAGATAATTTAGGTAAGTAATTTATTTATTTCATAAATACATAAATAGATAAATTTTCTTGAATTTAGCAGACAGTACTCGAATTATTTATATTTTATAGTGGCGGCAAAAAGTCTAGCGCCGGCCTTGAAAGTGACACGACTTATGTTACAGCAAATTCATGACCTTTTAAACAACCACAGCAATCTACTAAAAAAAATTCACTCAAGTGAGAAATATGCCAAAGGATAAAATAATACTATACATAATTTTTTATTTGTTATATTTGTAAATTGTACTTATGTTGAAATTTTAAAAAATATATTACAATACTATTTTTGCATTCTATGAAAATTTTTGTTGCTCCATATAGACCAAATTTTTAATCAAAAACCCCCTCTCCCCCCGGTCAATGGTGTCCCGCTTTACCAATGTTCAAATCTGGTCACCTTATTCTAAACTCTATTCCCCTCTAGAGAATGAGAGCTGGAGCAGAAAAGTTCATGGCAAAGCAAGGATTTACTCAAAACTGACAAGGGAATATCAAAAGGACACAGGAGGTGGATTGAAGGGGCTCCCACTAGACAAATTAGGAACCATTTTAGCATTAAAATGAATAACAACAGGAATGCACATAACACATTCACTAAAAAGATTTCATGAGTGTACTGACACTAAGAAAACTTGAGAGAGAAGGGCTGCCTTTTATAAGACACTGACTGAAAAACTCAGAATAACAAATAGAAAAATCAGTATTTTGCAACCAACACAGTAAAAGCTAATTGAGGCAAAAATCATCCAAGTATTTTAAAATGATGGTGTGACAGGTTGTTGGGGAATAAGAGATTCTTACAGTTTCAAAGATTACAGTCAAAGCTTGGTTCTTGAACATCTCCAATCTCGAACAATTCAGTTCCCCACAAAATAGTTCATGGGTAAAAATGTCTTTTTGTTGAACAAGCTTCAGTTTTTTACCTGACAACCCTTTCCCACTGTATATCAGTATGACAAAAAGCATCTCTCAGGCCACAAACAAAGGAGAAAATGATCCAGTAGGAGTCAATTTATGGTTAACATCACAAGATATTGTGCTGCGAATATTTTTAAAAGAAATATTTTTATTGACCTCAGAGAAAGGGAGAGGGAGAGAGAGATAGAAACATTAATGATGAGAGAGAACCATTGATTGGCTGCCTCCTGCACACCCCACACTGGGGATTGAGCCCACAACCCGGCATGTGCCCTTGACCAGAATCAAACCCGGGACCCTTCAGTCCACAGGACGGCGCCCTATCCACTGAGCCAAACAGGCTAGGGCATGCTGTGAATACTTTTGTGCGTTTTTTTTGCTGGCAAATGGACGATTAGCACAATTTTAAAACAGAATGAGGCCACCAAGAGAGCTAATGTTACTAATGGTGTGAAAGAATGATTTTGAGGAGAAACCAAGATGGCAGCATAGGTAAACACCTGAACTGTTGCCTCGCACAACAATTTCAAAACTACAACTAAAAGACAAAACGGACATCATCCAGAACCAAAGGAAGGCTGGCTGAGTGGAAATTTTACAACTAGAAGGAAAGAGAAAAGCACACTGAGACTCAGAGGAGCTGCGGAAGTAAAAGCAGAGGTATGGAGGCAACTTTTTATGGAAGTTAAAGTTGCGCGGAGAGGGCTGGCAACTGAGTACATGGCTGGCTTTCTCAATCGGGAGGGAGACAAAAGCTCCTGACTGCTCTGAACTCCAGTTCCGGGCAAGACTCTGGGGACCCAGACTCATACGGGGAGAAACTGGAATGTCTGGCAGCGGGCGGAACTCGAGGGCGGCTTTCTCTCAGAGGTGCTTGCAGCGATTACCGCGGGACACTGAGGCCCAGGGGCCACTTAGGGCAGGGCTGGCGGGAAGCCATTGCTGTTTGCTCCGCTGAGACTATGCCCCATCTAAGCTGAGCGCAGAGGCTTTTGCATATGAATGGCCTGGTCCTTTGAATTCTAAACTTACCTAACAAACTGCAGCTGAGTCAGTGAGACCCAGAACATCCAAAAGAAGGCCCAAGCCCTGTAGCAGCTTGCACTGCTTCACAGCTGGGCCTCATCTGGGAACCTCCAAACCCCAAACAAAGAAGAGGAATCTTCAGATCTCTCCGTAGCTCCTGCTGTGTGGCCTCAGGCAGAGGCTAAATTAGCACCTCCTTGGAGATCCAAGAGCCAGTGTACCCAGGGGTCAGAGTGGGATCATCCAGATTACAACTCCTCAGATCCATAAGGGACACACTCAGGGGGCAGATTCAGTGAGCACCAAAGCCCCACTGAAGCAAGTCTTGTCTCATAAGGGTGTCTCCAGCACAGAAGTTCTCCCATCGTAGACACAGCTGCTCCTCACAGCCAATTGGCCTGGAGGTCAATTCCTCCCAGTGATACCAACAACAATCAAGCCTTAACTACAACAAGACTGTGCACACAGCCCACAAAGGGGTGCACCAAGAGTGTCCACCTCAGGTAACTGGGGAGGCTGAGCCACTGGGCCTTATAGGCCACCTAGCACACAAAGCCACTCTATCAACTCAGGGAAGCAGCCAAAATGCAGAGACAAAGAAACAGGTCACAAATAAAAAAAATGGAGGAAAGCAAATGACTGGATATAGAGTTCAAAACCACGGTTATAAGGTTTTTCAAGAATTTCCTAGAAAAGGCCGATAAATTCAACCATACCCTCGAGGATATGAAAAAGGACCAACTAGAAATTAAGCATACACTGACTGAAATAAAAAAAATATATACAGAGATCCAACAGCAGACTAGAGGATCGCAAAAATCAAGTCAAAGATTTAAAATACAAAGAAGCAAAAACACCCAACCAGAAAAGAAAAAAGAATCCAAAAATATGAAAATAGTGTAAGGAGCCTCTGGGACAACTTCAAGCATACCAACATCAAAATTATGGGAATGCCAGAAGAGAGAGCAAGATACTGAAAACCTATTTGAAGAAATAATGACAGAAAACTTCCTCCACCTGGTGAAAGAAATAGACTTACAAGTCCAGGAAGCACAGAGAACCCCAAACAAAAGAAATCCAAAGAGGACCACACCAAGACACATCATAATTAAAATGCCAAGAGCAAAAGACAAAGAGAGAATCTTAAAAGCAGCAAGAGAAAAACAGTTACCTACAAGGGAGCACCCATACAACTGTCAGCTGATTTCTCAACTGAAACTATGCAGGCCAGATGGGAGTGGCAAGAAATATTCAAAGTGATGAACAGCAAGAACCTACAACCAAGATTACTCTACCCAGCAAAACTATCATTCAGAATTGAAGGTCAGATAAAGAGCTTCACAGATAAGAAAAAGCTAAGGGAGTTCATCACCACCAAACCAGTATTATATGAAATGCTGAAAGGTATTCTTTAAGAAGAGGAGGAAGAAGAAAAAGGTAAAGATAAAAATTATGAACAACAAATACATATCTATCAACAAGAGAATCTAAAAATCAAGTGAATAAAAAATCTGATGAACAGAAAAAACTGGTGAATATAATAGATTCAGGGGCATAGAAAGGGAGTGGACTGACAATTCTCGGGGGGAAAGGGGTGTGGGGGTGCGGAAGAGACTGGACAAAAATCGTACACCTATGGATGAGGACAGTGGGTGGGGGGGTAAGGGCAGAGGGTGGGGTGGGAATCGGGTGGAGGGGAGCTATGAGGGGAAAAAGAGGAACAATTGTAATAATCTGAACAATAAAGATTTATAAAAAAAAGAAACAATGATCTTGCACATTATTCATGGTGGCCAAGACATGGAAACTACCAAGAGGTCCTGTGATAGAGGATGGGATAAAGAAGATGTGGTACATCTAAAAAATGGAATATTTTTCAACCATAAGAAAGGATGAAATACTGCCATTTGCAACAACATGGATAGACCCTGAGAATATTATGCTAAGTGAAGTAAGTCAGAAAAAGCTAAGAACCATATGATTTCACTCATATGTGGGATATAAAACAAACTCATGAACACAAACAGCAGTGTGGTAGTTGCCAGAGGAAAGGGGGTGGGAGAAAAGGGGGACCAAATATATGGTGACAGATTTGACTTCTAAATTTAATTAAAAAAAAAAAAAAGAAACAATGATCAATCACAGACAATTGAAGAAGAAGAAACACTGATGATTTGGATAAAATGAAAAGCACTTGGCTGGTGACAGCATTTGGAGGCAATGACATGTCAAAAAGGTAAGATGCCACATACTGACCACCTGAAAGACAACCTGGAATGAGTGTTGACAGTGACTTGTTTAACCTTTTGCACTCGGATGTCGAGCGTGACTCGACACGGTTTGCATCGGTAGCAGCAACAATAATTTGAAATATAAAAAAATCCAAATAAATAAGTTTGTATGAAAAGAAACTCCAGTTTTTTATTCTACTGCCGCTCTTTGTAAAATCTGGGGTATTTAAAAAATTAAATCCCAAGTAGAATAAAGGAATCGAGAAAAAAGCAAGGCAAAGGGTTAAGGCTAGTAGGGATTGGTTTGATAAATTTAAGATATGATCTCGTTCATCTAGAGGAAATGATGAACAACATAGACTGAGGAACAAGAACAGAACCAGAAGCAAGGAGGCATCGATCGGACTATCGGGCCTCAGAGGGAGGATAGGGGAGGGGAGGGGGAGGGTGGGGGGGAGGGGGAGAGTTCAACCAAAGGACCTGTATGCATGCATATAAGCCTATCCAACGGTTAAGTTCAACAGGGGATTGGGGCATGCGTGGGGAGAGGGGTGGGATGGGAATGGGGGGATGAGGACAAATATGTGACACCTTAATCAATAAAGAAATTAAAAAAAAAAAAAAAAAGAAAAGTGTTTATTTATAGGTTCAACAGTACTGTGTTAAACATGTACTGTATTTAAGAAAGGTTTTAAAAACTGAATCATTTGGGGGTCTGGGACGAATTAATTCAATTTACATGATTCCTAATGGGAAAAAATGATTTGGTTTTCAAACAAACTGCTTCTCCAACAGCCCTGTGGAATGAATTAAGTTTGAAAACCGAGGTTCCACTGTACTTATTAAATTACTAGAGGCCTAGCGCGCAAAATTGTGCGAGACCCAGACCCAGCGCGCTGAGGGACTCAGCGTCAAGTCCTGCCGGCGCCACAGGACCCATTGTCAAGTCCCACCGGCGCTGCGGGATCCATCAATGCACCTCCTGGTGACCGGTCTTTGGTCATTACGGTGTTACGACCACTGGGTTTTTATTATATAGATTTATTATCAGATTACTTAATATTTTAAAAGTAAAAAGGTATTTTTGGAAAGGGTGAAAAAAATAATGGGCCTGATTATCACATAACTATCCTCTCTAATAAAATGGGTAATATGTAAATTAACCACCACTCCGCCACATAAGCCACACCCACCAGCCAAGCCACGTCCACCAGCCAATCAGGGCGAGTATGCAAATTAATCCCATCCAAGATGGCTACAGCCACAGAGAGCAAGGTTTCCCAGGTAACAGAGCAAGCCAAGCTTTCCATAGCCGTTGCAGGCCTAAGCCTCCACTCAAGCTACAAAGTTTCAATTATAGAAGGTAAACAAATTCAAACAAATGGCGGCAGAATGGAGCTTGAGAGAGCAGGCCAGGGTTGCCACTGGCAACAGGGGAAGCAAAGCTTTCCGCACACCCTGGCCGGACTCACCCACTTAAGGCTACAAAGTTTCAATTGTAGAAGGTGAATTAACTGCCACAGAAATGGCTGCCGCCCTGAAGGGAGCAGCAGGCTTGGCTCTGCTCCAGGCTACAAAGTTTCAATTGTAGAAGGAAAATAAATTCCAGATACCAAGGCCTCCGCTTGAGTTGCCAGGGGCATGGCCGGCCTGCAAACCACCACAGGCCCCTCGCTCAGGCCGCCCCACGCCCCAAGGGAACCCCACCCTGATCCGGGACACCCTTCAGGGCAAACCAGCTGGCCCCCACCCATGCACCAGGCCTCTATCCTATCTAATAAAAGAGTAATATACAGATTGATCATCACTGCAACACACAATATAGCTGCTCCCATGTGGTCAAAGATTCTGCCCCCATGTGGACACAAGATGGCCACTACAAGATGGCTAGCAGGAGAGGGCAGTTGGGGGGCACCCGGCCTGCAAGGGAGGGCAGTTGAGAGGGACCAGGCTTGCAAGGGAGGGCAGTTGGAGGTGATCAACCCTGCAGGAGAGGGCAGTTAGGGGTGACCAGGCTGGCAGAGGAGGGAAGTTGGGGGCAAACAGGCTGGCAGGGGAGCAGTTAAGCATCAACCAGACTGGCAGCGGAGTGGTTAGGGGGTGATCAGGCTGGCAGGCAGAAGCGGTTAGGGGCAATCAGGAAGGCAGGCAGGCAAGCAGTTGGGAGCCAGCAGTCCTGGATTGTGAGAGGGATGTCCGACTGCCCATTTAGGCCCAATCCCACCAGAATCGGACCTAAACGGGCAGTCGGACATCCCTCCAGGAGTCCCAGATTGGAGAGGGTACAGGCTGGGCTGAGGGACAACCCCCCACCGTGCACGAATTTCGTGCACCGGGCTTCTAGTAATTTATAATGAGCAATAAATTAGAAAACTGACATCACAATCCTTTTTTAAAAAATTCTCACCTGAGGACACGCTTAGAGAGAGGAAGGGAGAGAGAGAGAGAAATATCAATGTGAAAGAGAAACATCAATGGGATTCCTTTCATAGGTGCCCCAACCAGGGATCAAACCTGCAACCTTTCTGTGCAGGGGACAATGCTCAACCAACTGAGCCACTCCAGCCAGGGAGACATCCTATCTTGATGTAATTAATGCACACCACACTGAATCTAATCAAGAGAAAACAAATCGTTTTATTCCAATTTTTGAAAATACTGTTTATTTGTGATTTAACATTAATTAATATTCATTTAATTCCAATTTAAATGACCTATGAAACAACTGGCCTAGATTCATAAAAAACTATCCACATCATGAAAGACAAAAGGCTATGGATGTTTTCTAGACTAGGACAGGAAACTAGAAAGACATGAAGCAAAATGCCCTGCATAACAGGAAGCAATAAAGGACTTTCAACAAGAACAATGCGGAACACAGAAATGTGTCAGCTAGACATTAGACAACAGTGTTGCTGATGTAATGCTACTGATAGGTACAGTGAATTTTCCTGAGGGTGTCTCTGTGGTTATGAGACACATGCTGAGGATTCAAGATATAGTTTGCAATGTGCTCTAAGGTTATCATGTCTTCATCCTACAACTACCTGTTTCGTTTTGTTCTTTTAAAGGAATGTGTTTTTTATCTTATGTATTTTTTTTTTATTGATCTTAGAAAGGGAGGGGGGCGATAGAGGAATAAACAATCAACTGAGCCACCACAGCCAGGGCAACAAATACCATTTTCTGCAACATGTGTATTTTCTGGTAAACGGCATTAACAACGATTTCTAGATTATTTTAAGAAACCATTTCTAACTTCTTGTTATACTTACTAAGTCCTAAATAGGCAGTGCCTCCCAGAATTAATGAGAGAAAGTGACAAATATTCTTACAGATGCTACTTTGTTAAAACCTCTCCTTAAGACAAAAACTTTGGTGACTGGGAAATACCACAACTTTCATAGGCAGCACATATGCTACTTATATGAATGCACACAAAGAGATGAATGAAGGCGCTGGCCAGGTAGCGCACTTGGTTGGAGCATCGTCCTATAAAACAAAAGGTTAGGGTTTGATCCTGGTCAATCGAGTACAGGAGGCAACTGATCAATGTTTCTCTCTCTCTCTCAAAATCAATTAAAAAAACATTTCCTTGGATGAAGATTAAAAAAAACAAAGAGGAGATGAACAAAGAAATTTCCTCCTACTTTTTGTTGTTAAACCTCACCTGAGGATATTTTTTCCGCTGATTTTCTTAGAGTAAAACAGAGGGTGGGAGAGGAAGAGAGAGGAGGAAAGGGAGACGGGGAGGAGGAGGGGGAGATTAAATCGACTGGCTGCTTCCAGCAAGTGCCCTAACTGGGGAGGGGATTGAACCTGGAACCCAGGGATGTGCCCTTGACGGGAATCAAACCTGCGACCCTTTGGTGCTTGGGCCAATGCTCCAACCACTGAGTAACACCAGCCACGGCTCTCCTACTGACTCCTAATTTCTCTATCTACAGTCAAAGAATCACGAGAGCTTATGAATAGCAAAACTAGCAGGTCAACAAACAGTTGTATTTTTGCCATATTCCTGTTTATTGACACCACTTCAATTATTAGGCCAAAGAGTCATAGCAATATAAATATTGGAAATAGCCCGATTACCATGGCTTAGTGGTTGAACATCGACCTATGAACCAGCAGGTCACGGTTCAATTCCCGGTCAGGGCACATGCCTGGGTTTCAGGCTCCGAGGCAGCCCATCAATGATTCTCTCTCATAATTGATGTTTCTATCTCTCTCTCCCTCTGCCTTCCTCTCTGAAATTAATATAAAAATATATATTTAAAAAAAATATTGGAAATACTTTATAAACAACAATTCATGAGAAAGCTTGCCTGATACAGGAAATTGAGATTTCATGCTTATAAAGTTTCAAAATGTTAGTAGTGCCTAAAATTTTAAAATATTTATGAAATAGGAAGGATAGCTCACAAAAAGATACTTTGAAGTGAAGAAGTAGCTTTCTAAAATTAGGACAAAACATTTTAAGCTTAAGAATATGCCTCATACATCAAACTAAAAAGTTTTTGCACAGCAAAGGAAACCCATCAACAAAATGAAAAAACCCACTGAATGGGAGAACATTATCTGCGGACACATCTGATAAGGGACTAATTTTCAAAAATTTTAAGAATGTATAAAACTCAACACCAAAAAAACCCACAATCCAATTTAAAAAAGGGCAAAGGACCTGAATAGACACTTCTCCAAACAGGACATCCGGATGGCTTAAAGACATATGAAAAGATACTTAATGTCACTAATAATCAGAGAAATGCAAATTAAAACCACAATTAGCCAAGGTGGTGTGACTCAGTGGTTGAGCAAAGACCTATGAACCATAGTTAAGATTCCTGGTCAGGGCACATGCCTGGGTTATGGACTTGATCTCCAGTGGGGGGCGTGCAGGAGGCAGCGGACTTGATCTCCAGTGGGGGGCGTGCAGGAGGCAGCTGATCAATTATTCTCTCATCATCGATGTTTCTAGCTCTCTCTCCATCTCCCTTCTTCTCTGGAGTCAATTTTACACACACACACACACACACACACACACACACACACACACACACTTTAAACATACTGAGATATCACCTAACACCTGTTAAAGAAGCTATCCTATCTAATAAAAGAGTAACATGCAAATTAACCATCACTCCGCTACACCCATAAGCCACCCCACCCCCACCAGCCAATCAGAAGCAAATAAGCAAATAAACCCAACCAAGATGGCTACAGCCACAGGAGCAGGAGGGAGGCTTGGGTTTCCCTGGCAATAGAGGAAGCCAAGCTTTACGCCTGCCCTTGCCAGCCTAGGCCTCCACTCAAGGCTAAAAAGTTTCAATTATAGAAGGTAAACAAATCCAAACAGAAATGGCGGCAGTCACAGAGCTGGAAAGAGCGGGAGGCTAGGGTTGCCCATGGCAATAGAGGAAGCCAAGCTTTCCGCACACCCTGGCCTGCCCAGGCCTCCACTTAAGGCTACAAAGTTTCAATTATAGAAGATACATAAACCCCAGATACCAGGGCCTCCGCTTGGGTCGCCAGGGGGCGTAGCCGGCCTGCAAACCACCACAGGTCCCTTGCCCAGGCCGCCCCACGCCCCAAGGGAACCCCCACCCTGATCCAGGACATCCTTCAGGGCAAACCAGCTGGCCTCCACCCGTGCACCAGGCCTCTATCCTATCTAATAAAAGAGTAATATGCAGATTGACCATCACTCCAACACACAAGATTGCTGCCGCCATGTGGTCAAAGATCCTGCCCCATGTGGACACAAGATGGCCACTACAAGATGGCCAACAGGGGAGGGCAGTTGGGAGGGACCAGGCCGGCAGAGGAGGGAAGTTGGGGGTGACTGGTCATGCAGGGAAGGGCAGATGTGGGGGGACCCAGGCCTGCAGTGGAGAGCAGTTGGGAGGGACCAGGCCTTCAGGGGAGGGCAGTTAGGGGTCACCAGGCCGGCAGAGGAGGGAGGTTGGGGGTGACCGGGCCTGCAGGGAAGGGCAGTTGGGGGAGACCCAGGCCTGCAGAGGAGAGCAGTTGGGGGGAACCAGGCCTGCAGGGGAGGGCAGTTAGGGGTGACCAGGTCTGCAGGGGAGGGCAGTTAGGGGTGACCAGGCCTGCAGAGGATGGCAGTTAGGGGCAAACAGGCTGGCAGCGGAGTGGTTAGGGGGTGATCAGGCTGGCAGGCAGAAGCGGTTAGGGGCAATCAGGAAGGCAGGCAGGCATGCAGTTGGGTGCCAGCAGTCCTGGATTGTGAGAGGGATGTCCGACTGCCTGTTTAGTAATATGCAGATAGACCATCACTCCAACACACAAGATTGCTGCCACCATGTGGTCAAAGATCCTGCCCCCATGTGGACACAAGATGGCCACCACAAGATGGCCAGCAGGGGAGGGCAGTTCGGAGGGACCAGGCCGGCAGAGGAGGGAAGTCGGATATCCCTCGAGGGACCCCAGATTGGAGAGGGTGCAGGCTGGGGTGAGGGACACCCGCCCCCCTGTGCATGAATTTCATGCACCGGGCCTCTAGTCATAAATAAATCAACAAACAAGTGTTGGCAAGAGTGTGGAGAAAAGGGAACCCTGGAGCACTGTTGAAGTGAATGCAGACTGGTACAGCCACTGTGGAGAACAGTATGGAGTGTCTTCAAAACATTAAAAATGGAACTGTTGTAAGACCCAGCAATTCCACTTCTGGGAATTTATAAAAAACAACAACAAACACCCAGAACACTAATTCAAAAGAATATGTGCGTCCCTATGTTCATTGCCAGTCTTATTTACAATAGCCAAGATTTGGAAGCAGCCCAATTGTCTATCAATAGATGAGTAGATAAAAAAAGCTGTGGTAGGTTTACATAATGGACTACTACTCAGCTGTAAAAAAGAAGGAAATCTTGCCTGGCCAGGTGTGGTTCAATGGTTGAGTCTATGAACCAGGAGGTCACAGTTTGATTCCTGGTCAGGGCCCATGCCTAGGTTGAGGGCTCAATCCTCAGTGGGGACCGTGCAGGAGGCAGCTGATAAATAATTCTCTCTCATCATTGATGTTTCTATCTTTCCCCCCCTCTCCCTTCCTCTCTGAAATCAATAAAAATATATATTAAAAAAGAAAATGCAACTCTTAAAACAAAAAAAGCCTTAGCCGGTTTGGCTCAGTGGATAGAGCATCAGCCTGGGGACTGAAGGGTCCCGAGTTTGATTCCGGTCAAGGGCACATGCCTTGGTTACAAGCTTGATTCCGGTCCTGGTTGGGGTGTGTGCAGGAGGCAACCAACTGATACGTCACTCTCACATCAAAGTTTCTCTCTGTCTCTGTCTCTCCCCCTCCATTGCACTCTCTCTAAAAAATTAATGGAAAAATATCCTCAGGTAAGAATTAACAACAAAAAAGAAGTACCGTATTTTCCGGCGTATAAGACGACTGGGCGTTTAAGATGACCCCCAACTTTTCCAGTTAAAATATAGAGTTTGGGATATACCCACCCTATAAGATGACACTTGGCGTATAAGACGACCCCCAACTTTTGAGAAGATTTTCCTGGGTTAAAAAGTCGTCTTATACGCCGGAAAATACAGTAAATGTTTTTTGTTTTTTTTTAAATATGCTTTTATTGACTTTTAAAGAGAGAGGAAGAGAGAGGGAAAGAGAGGTAGAAACACTGATGAGAGAGAAACATTATAGATCAGCTGCCTCCTGAGTGGCCCTGACGGGGAATCAAACCACTGTTTGGTTAACAGGTGGAAGCACAATCACTGAGCCCACAATCATAGGGCATAAAAAATAAGGAAATCTTGCCAAAGCTGGTTTGGCTCAGTGGATAGAGCGTTGGCCTGCGGACTCAAGGGTCCCAGGTTCGATTCCGGTCAAGGGCACGTACCTTGGTTGCGGGCACATTCCCAGTGGGGGGTGTGCAGGAGGCTGCTGATCAATGTTTCTCTCTCATCAGTGTTTCTGACTATCCCTCTCCCTTCCTCTCTGTGGAAAATCAATAAATATATATATGTATATATGTATATATACATATATTTTAATATATTTTTTATTGATTTTTTACAGAGAGGAAGGGAGAGGGATAGAAAGCTAGAAACATCGAACAGCTGCCTCCTGCACACCCCCTACTGGGGATGTGCCCGCAACCAAGGTACATGCCCTTGACCGGAATCGAACCTGGGACCTTTCCGTCCGCAGACCAACGCTCTATCCACGGAGTCAAACCGGTTTCGGCAAAATATGTATTTTTAAAAAAATAAAAAATAAGGAACTCTTACTCTTTGTGACAGCATGAATGGACCTGGCGAGCATTATGCTAAGTGAAATAAGCCAGTGAGAAAAAGACAAGTACCATATGATTTCACTCATATGTGAAATCTAATGAATAACAGATTAACAAGCAAAATAGAGAGACAGACTCACAGGTAGAGAAAAAGGCTGACTACTCAGTATGTATGTGGGGTGGGAAGGGGGCTGGGTGAGGAGGGTGTGGTAAAGGGATTGAGCCAAAAAGAGAAAAAACTCATGGACATGGACAACAGAGTGGTAATTGCTGTGGGGAGGGAAGGTGGAGGAGGGAATAGGAGGAATAAATGGTGTTGGATGGAAACTTGATTTGGGGTGGTGAATACACAATACAGTGTACAAATGATGTGTTGTAGAATTGTGCACCTGAAACCTGTATAATTTTGTTAAATAATGCCACCCTAATAAATTCAATAAAGAGGGAGGGGAGAGTATGCCTCAAACATTGTACCAGTCATCATCAATCATTTTAAATCAAGAGAGTTGCTGCTGGGTTACACTGGAAGCTTAGTAAAGTGAAATAAAGGGATGAGAAAGCCAAAGTTGTGTAATACAAGATTTCATGGGAGAAGTGTGAGCAAATATCTTACTAATAAAGCAGGAAAGTGAGAAACTGAGAAATATACATTAGGGTGACTTTAATCACAATATCTAAATTTTGGGAGTAATATGAACCAAATCACTTATTAAAACATGTGCATTGCCCTAGCCGATTTGGCTCAGTGTATAGAGCCTCTGCCTGTGGACTGAAGGGTCCAGGTTTGATTCTGGCCAAGGGCACATGCCTGGGTTGCGGGCTTGATCCCCAGTGTGGAGCCTGTAGGAGGCAGCTGATCAATAATTCTCATCATTGATGTTTCTATCTCTCTCTTCCTCTCTGAAATAAATAAAAAAATATATATTTATTTTAAATGTGCATTTGTATGAATTTTTAGGGAAAGAATTAGGGATGGAGGGAGTAGGCACCCATTCTAAAAAAGTGAAATATATCTAGAGCAAAAAAATTGGGTGGATAAAAGTTTCTCCCTTAACCTGAACTCATTTTGGAAAGGGTTTCATTTATAAAAAATTTAAAAACCCTATTTATTAAAGGCCTTGCCACAGTAGCATAATTTTAAAACACTGATACTCCACTTCTCTAAGTAGATTTCAAGATATTGCCCAAACCAAAAGGCAACCTACAGTGGTTAAGAATGCAGTAGCCTGGCTCTGTCATTACTAATGGGTGAATTTGGGCTAGTTACCTTATCAAAGCCTCAGGTTCTCATCTTAATCCATATAAAGTGCTGATCCAGTATTCAGTAAATAAAAGCTGCTTCTGTTGTTGCTGTTATTATTATTAACAACAGTACACATAGTTAAAACTGGGTCTTTGGACACAGACAACAGGGGGGTGAGGGCATGAGTGGGGGGGTTGGGAAAGTAATGGGGGGATGAGGATAAATATGTAATAACTTAATCAATAAAGAAATTAAAATGCAAAAAAACACATACACAAAAAAACTGGGTCCTAATATTGTTTTGATAATTTAAAAAAATACTAAGTATTTTTTAAAATGTGGCTGAAAATTCAAATTGTAGGGAGAGAAGGGATTAATATTCAGTCCTTACATAAAGACCTCAATAAGTAAGAATCCATTTCTTGTGAAAATTTTCACTACATAGTTCTAAGTTCAAGAACCTTTGCCAGTATTAAAAAAAAAAAAAAAAATTATTCCTGATGAAAATGAAAACTCAAAAGCAAGTGAGTAAGAACTGGTTCAATATATAAATAAAAGCTATAAATGAAATTTATATCATAAAGAAAAATGGGAAATTCTTCCAAGACTGATAAATAAAGCCAAATCAATTGTTTGTGAAATAAGAGAATTGAGGATAAAACAGTGGACACATCATTAAACCAAATTTATGTGTTAGGTTTTTTTTGTGATTTTTTTAAATCCTCACCAGAGGATATTTTTCCATTGATTTTTTAGAGAGAGTGGAAGAGAGAGGGAAAGACAGAAAGAAACATTGATGTGAGTAAAACACATCGACTGGTTGCCTCCTGCACATGCCCTGGTCAGGGCCCGGGCCGGGGAGTAGCCTGTAACTGAGGTATGTGCCCTTGATGGGAATCAAACCCGGGACCCTTCGGTCTGCAGGCCAATCAATGCTCTATCCACTGAACCAAACCGGCCTGGGCTATGTGTTAGTTTTAACATTATTCCTCTCTAGCCCACAATCAAACATTTTTCCAAATTGCTGATGAAAAAGTTTAATTTCAGTGAGTTCCTTCCATCTTTTTATTCTTCCTTACCATCAGGAAGAGCTACAAAAAGCAATAAAGTAACTAAAACTGAAGTGGGAACAGAAGAGAAAAACAAAGGACCTGGATAACCAAACCTGTGAATAATCTGAAATGGATTAAAATTGATAGTTTTATAAAAAGATCTAAAAATTGTGTTATTTTAATTAGCAGTAAAATCAGAAATAAAAATATGTTAATAATGCATATTAGCTCTGGCCAGGTGGTTCAGTTGGTTGGAGTGTCATCCTGTGAACCACAAGGTTGTGGACTCCATTCCCAGTCAGGGGCAAATATGGGAGGCAACCAATCAATGTTTCTCTTTCACATCTGTTTCTCTCTCTCTCTCGCTCTCTCGCTCTCTCTCTCTCTCTCTCTCTCTCTCTCTCAAATCAATACAGAAATATATTCTCAGGTAAGGATTTTTTTTAAAAATACGAAAGTATGCACTATATCTGTAGTAGTAATGTGAACGGCACACAAAATATTCCTTAGGTATTCAAAAACAAGATGCTCATCTCATGGATAGTTTTGACATGTCTTTTCGCCACTTTCATCTTACTCTTAACTTAAAGGAAAATATTAACATGTCTAAGCTATACCTGTTTGTCAACTGCAATCACAGGTTGGCTACAAATAGTTTGGCAGAACTCAATGAAAGCATTCTGTGAGAACTAATCAGCTATATAGAGTCTGCAATAGGAATATTATCTATTTCATTACTTGTAAGTTCTTTATTGCATTCTCTATATCAGTAAAATTTATAAATTTATTGTACACACACAAAAAAAGAAAGAAATGAAATAAAACACGATACCTGAATATCTTTCTTGACTGGTTTAGCTTTGTTATCCACAACTTTCGTCCTAAATTCAAGAAGAACTTCTTTACAGTCTTCAAGATGAACCTCAGGCTCCCAGGTATCATCATCTGAGGTGTATCCTTTCCACCGAACTTTGTAAAGGATTTTACCCTGTTACATAAATTAAAAATAGGCAAATAAAAGACATTACTGACTTGATCACATTTCCAAAACAATACAATTACTGAGAATATGGGAACAAACTTGAAATGGAGATTACTATCATTATAAAGTATGTTCATCTCCTGAAGTGGCTTAAGAAAAAAACAGGAGCACACCAAAAGCAAAAACAAAGCTTCCACACAGCAGAGGAAATAACAAACAAGATGAAAAGGCAGCCCACTGAATGAAAGAAAATATTTCCAAATTATATAAAGGGCTAATATACAAAATATATAAAGAACTCATATAACTCAACAGCAAAAAAACAAACCAATCTGATTTTAAAATGGGCAGTTCTAAATAGACATTTTTTTCAAAGAAGATATACAAATGGCCAACAGTTACATGAAAAGATGTTCAAAATCATTAATCATCAGGGAAATGCAAATAAAAACCACACAGGTATCACCTCACACATGTTAGAATGGCTATTTTCAGTAAGACAAAAAATAACAAGTGTTGGTGAGGATGTGCAGGAAAAAAACCCCTATGCACCATTGGCAGGAATGTCAATTGGTGCAGCCACTGTGGAAAACAGCATGGAGGTTCCTCAAAATATTAAAAATAGAACATGATCCAGCAATTCCACTTCTGGGTGAGTATCTGAAGAAAATGAAAACATTAACTCAAAAAGACGTATGAACCCCCATGTTTACTTAGCATTATTCACAAAAGCCAGATATGGAAGCAACCTTGGTGTCCATCAACAGATGGAAGAAAATGCACAGGGTGTGGCAAAAGTAGGTTTACAGTTGTTCATATGGAAAACTAGTGGCCTGGTGCACGAATCCATGCACATTGAAAGGAAATTAGAAGAAATATTTTAATATTGCTATTCACCTTTTCTCTATAATTGAAGGGTCAACCAAATTCACGATTGACAATGACAAATCGAAACACGCATATGATTGGCACCAGTGAGAGCTTTATATGTATCGCGCATGTACAAGTCAACTTAGCCTTTTATAGATATAGAATAAACTTGCTTAATTAGACCTGCTTTCTGATTTAGCTAAACTTTTTCCAGCCCATTGAAGCACTCCACTTCTCTTTTGAGGTAATTGTCAGCAACACAGCAGTAAATATCAACATGAAGCAGATTATTATTGTAGATCATGCAGGGAGAACAAAGGGTAAAATATTTAACTGCAGCAGTGTTTGACTATATTCTGCGCAGTGAGAAAACCTGAAGTCATTTTCAAGGTCCACCATTTCTTACTTCTTCTCAGTCGGGTCAAGTTTCTAAGCTTTCTAAATCTCCGTTTTCCGGCTAATGAAAAGAAAATAGGGTGCCACTGAGTCTCCTATCTACCTACGCCAGGATTTCTGTGAGGATCAAATGAGGTGAGGCATGGGAAAATGCTTCACAGACATTTGGTTAAAGTGTGAAATGTTTGCACCTGGCTATAAAGCAAATTGTGTTCCTGGGCTAAAGAAACTTGAAGGAGGCTAGTCGTTGCTAGGAAGAGGAAGCCAAGAGTTGCTACGTGACGTCATTACCCGGCACCCACAGCGACCGTTTCCTGGCCGGGCTGGGCTGTGGGCCACATTTTGCACCATGGGGTCTCGGCAGCATCGGCTGTGATTTGGTGGGATGTCGCTCTGGGGTGGTGGCGGGGCCTGTGTCCCACTTGGGGGAAGCCGAGTATTGCTTTGTAGGCACCAAGTCTGTGGTGCCGTTTGTCTGTAAATGGCCAGTGTGCGTCACAACAGCTCCTGTGTTGAGCATGCCCCCTGGTGGTCGGTGCGCATCATAGCAACCAGTCAGATACTTAGCATATTAGCCTTTTATATACATAGATAATACAATAATTAATGCCTAATAATATAAGAATAAACTGTTTTGCATACTTACAACTGTAAACCGAGTTTTGCCCCACCCTACATATTATTCAGCTGTAAAAAAACATGAAATATTGGCTTTTGCAACAACATGGATGGATCTAAAGCAGTGGTTCTCAACCTTTTTATGGCCACGTCCCACCTAAGCATCTCCAAAATCCTAATGTCCACCCTGTGATATATAATTCTTATTATTCAAAAAGTGAACTCCTATTCATGTGGAGGAAGACTAAAAGGCCATTAACTTGGTCTAAACAAGCTTCCAAAAAAGTATGGCATCCGTGAAAGAGAAAAATAAAGTACTGAGTTGAAGTACTGAGGAAGAAATCACTAAGAAACTGTTTAAAAAATAATAATAATATGAAGTGATATGAAAAAATAGCAAATAAAGTTTCAAAACATATAATAGAGAACGGAAATGCATAAATATGTCAGAATATATATTTATATACTGTATATGAGGCCCCTAGAACCATAAGAAATGCAAAAAATTCACTATTAATAACTCATTCTCGAATTGCCCTCCTTAAAAGTCAAATTGCCCCCACTGTGGGGTGTGTGCCCCGAGTTGGGAACCACTGATCTAACGAGTATTATGCTCAATTAAATAAGTCAGACAGAGAAAGAAAAATACAGTATGATTTTACTTATATGTGGAACCTAAAAACAAAACACCTAAACTCATACATAAAGCAACAGATTGTTGACTGCTAGAGGCAGAGCAGGAGAGTGTTGGAAGAAATGAGTGACGAAAAGTCAAAAAAATTTTTCAAAAGAAAGTACAAGTTTTCAGTTATAATATCAGTAAGTCATGGGGAATATAATGTGCAGGTGATGACTATAGTTAATATTGAAAGTTGCTAAGAAGATCTCAAAAGTTCTTATAACAAGAAAAAAATATTTTTTTTGTTAACTATGTGAGGTTACTAATACTAACTAAACTTACTGTGACCTGGCAGTGTATAGAAGCATGGAATGATTATGTTGTAGGCCTGAAATAACTATAATGTTATATGCCAATTATACCTCAACGAACAGTATCCTTGATCCATTTTTAATAAACCGAAGCCTGAGGTCTTTTATTATATAAACAATGAGTAATCGTTGAAAATCAATGAAAATCAAGAAAGACCAAAAAATAAAAATAAGAAAATAAAATAAAAACAAAACAAGAAATGCCCACCCAAAAAAATAGAAACACCAATCAGAAAGTATATATGCACCCCTATGTTCATAGCAGCACAATTTACAATAGCTAAGATTTGGAAACAGCCTAAGTGCCCATCAGCAAATGAATGAATTAAAAATCTGTGGTACATCTATAGTACACAATGGAATACTATGCCGCTATAAAAAAAAAAGGAGCCGAAACCGGTTTGGCTCGTGGATAGAGCGTCGGTCTGGGGACTGAAGGGTCCTGGGTTCGATTCCGGTCAAGGGCATGTACCTTGGTTGTGGGCACATCCCCAGTGGGGAGTGTGCAGGAGGCAGCTGATCGATGTTTCTCTCTCATCAATGTTTCTAACTCTCTATCCCTTTCCCTTCCTCTCTGTAAAAAAATCAAGAAAATATATTTAAAATTTTTTTTTTTAAAAAAAGGAACTTCTACCATTTGCAACAGCATGGGTGGAACTGGAGAGCATTATGCTAAGTGAAATAAGCCAGCTGGAGAAAGATATGTATCACATGATCTCACTCATATGTGGGATATAATGATCAACATAATTTGATGAACAAGAATAGATCCGGAGACAAATGACAGGGGAAGTGGGGGGGTAGGGAGATTAGAGAGCAAGGTGTGCGGGGGGTCAATTGGGGAAAAAAAAGACATGTAAAACTTTAGACAATAAAGAAAAAAGAAATGACCAAATAAAAGTTACCCAAAGATATTGACAACAATTTGATCTATTTCCTTCACCTTTTACATTTATAACATATTTAATATATATCTTTTTTTTTATATTTGAAAGTTGTAAATGTTAAGTTATTGTGGTAAAAAATATATATATATGTAAAATTATTTTCATACATCTAAAACTAATATAATATTATATGTCAATTATATCTCAGTACAAAAAACAGCTTCATGGTTGACAAAAACATTTCTTCAGTTGTGCAAAAAATACTTCTATTTTCAGGAAGATGATAAAGAGGAAGAAAGTCATTATCTTTTATATTCAAACACTAATGAAAACAAGACTGACGACATTTTAGGAACAATTCATGACATAAATTCATCTTTAATACTTGAAGCACCCAAGGTATTTAGTAAATTTATTTCCCATTTGAATGGTTTGCTGTGAGCTAAAGTTGCTATAAAGAAGACAATCTTGTTTCCACTACCTTACCTAAATATATAAAATTTATGTATTTTTCTTCCCCGCTCCCCCATCACCACCAGCACCAGCCCAGACCCTAACCGCCCCATTGTCTGTGCCCATGAGCCAAGCATATATGCATACAAGGTCTTTGGTTGATTATCCCATGCCCACCCACCCTCCCCCACCTTCCCTTGAGTTTCCACACTCTGTTCCATGCTTCCATATCTCTGGACCCACTCTGTTCATGTTTACTTTGTTACTTAGATTCCACATATGAGTGAGATCATGTGATACTTGTCTTTCTCTGACTGACTTATTTTACTTAGCACGATATTCTCCAGGTTTCTCCATGCTATCTCAAAGTATAAGACAGGCATCCTCAAACTACGGCCCGAGGGCCACATGCGGGTGTTTTTGCCATTTTGTTTTTTTACTTCAAAATAAGATATGTGGAGTGTGCATAGGAATTTGTTCATAGTTTTTTTTTTAACTATAGTCTGGCCCTCCAACGGTTTGAGGGACAGTGAACTGGCCCCCTGTTTAAAAAGTTTGAGGACCCCTGGTATAAGAGATTCTTCTTTTTTTTACTGCTGAATAATATTCCATGGTATAAATGTACCATAGCCTTTTTATCCGCTCATCTACTGATGAGCACTTGGGCTGTTTCCAGATCTTAGCTATTATAAATTGTGCTGCTGTGAACTTTCTTTTTCATTGCTAGTTAGGGTTTCTTAGGATATATTCCTAGAAGTGGGATCACTCGGTCAAATAGCAGTTCCATATTTAATTTTTTGAGGAAACTCCATACTGTTTGCCATAATGGCTGCACCAGTCTGCATTCCCACCAGCAGTGTACTAGGGTTCCTTTTTTTCCACATCCTCAACAGCACTTGTCATTTGTTGATTTGTTGATGGCAGCCATTCTGACAGGTGTGAGGTGACACCTCACTGTCATTTGAATTTGCATCTCTCTAATGATCAGTGACTTTGAGCATTTTTTTATGTCTCTTGGCCATCTGTATGTCCACTTTGGAGAAGTGCCTATTTAAGTCCTTTGCCCTTTTTTTAACTGGATTGTTTGTCTTCCTTTTGTTATGTTGCATGAGTTCCTTATATATTTTGGATATTAACCCTTTATCAGATGAATCATTGCCAAATACATTCTTCCACACAGTGGACTCCCCTTTCGTGTTTTGTTTTTATAGAAAATCAAACATTAAAAACACTTTAATTCTAGCCTAACAGCGCCAGGTGCAATGTCTGTGGACAGACTCTTGGTACACAAGTGGCTCCAAGAAGGCCCCTGAGGGGGACTTGCCTTCAGGGGGCTGACCCAAGGGGAAAAGGGAAGGCCCCCAAACAGGGAGTAGGGGCAAGCATGGGGAAAAGGTGCTGATTCTTGGCAAAGGAGATCTTCATGGTGTTGTTCGGGGTGATCTTAAAGCCCTGCAGGGCACTGCGAGCAGCCCCTGCCTGAACCTCATTGTCCAACTCCACAAAGACCATGTTGTGCTGCCCTGGGACCAGCTGGACCTCCTTGAAGCCAGGGAACTGATTGAAAAGCATGGACAGCATGAGCTCATTGTCTCCTCTGGCAGGTTGGTGAGGAACAAGATGTGATTTGATGGGTTTTCTGAAAGAGGTTGAGCAGGTGGCATCTGCCATGGCATAAGCTGCTGTGGGGGCATGGCCCCTGGTGGTATCTGTCCAGGTGCGAGGCCTAGAGATGGGATCACGTTAGGGGGCGGCATGTAGAGAGATGGCCTGGCATGTGGTGCATGATTTGGGGTGCCTGAATCATCGACGGCATGCCTGGGACAGGCCCCGGAACGGCCCCCACTACAGGGGCAGCTGCCCCGCCCTGCACGGCCTTCTTTGCAGCTGGGGTCTCCTGGCTCTTGGGCTTCCTCTTCTCCCGCTTCCGTTCATGCTCCACGAAAGTGCCCTTCATTTTGGCAATGATCTCCGAGTCGGACTTGGCATACCGGATACACATGGGCTTATCATAGAAGAGAAATCCCTGCATGGAAAAGATGACAAAGGCCCAGCCCCCGATCTTCAGGCTCTGTGGCACCAGGATATCCAGGATCTGGCCAAACTGGGAGAAGGTAACATACAGGGACTTCTTCAGCTCACCCTTTTTGATCTTCTCATTGAGGTTGTTGATATAAATAGTATGGTTCAGTCGGGTCTTTGGGAACTGCCGTGGAGGGAGGTGCCGCATTTCTGAATGCCAAGCACCTTCCTTTTCATTTTGTTGATCATTTCTTTTGCTGTGCAGAAGTCTTTTATTTTTATGTAGTACCATTTGTTTATTTTCTCCTTAGTTTCCTTTGCCCTAGGAGATGTATCTGTAAACATATTGCTACGAGAGATATCCAAGTTTTTGCTGCCTATTGTTTCTTCCAGGATTTTTATGGTTTCACGACTTACATGTCTTTTATCCATTTTGAGTTTATTTTTGTGTATGGTGTAAGTTGGTGGTCTAGTTTCATTTTTTTTTGCATGTATCTGTCCAATTTTCCCTGCACCATTTATTGAAGTGACTCTCTTAACTCCATTATATGCTCTTGCCTCCTTTGTCAAATATTAACTGAGCGTAATGCTTGGGTCAATTGCTCTGTTCTGTTCCATTGATCTATATGCCTGTTCTTGTGCCAGTACCAGGCTGTTTTGATTATGGTGGCTTTTTAGTATAACTTGATACCTGGTATTGTGATTCCTCCAACTTTGTTCTTCTATCTCATTTGCTGTGGCTACTCAGGGTCTTTTTTTTTGTTTGTTTCATATAAATTTTTGGAGTATTTGTTCTAGATCTGTGAAAATGCTGTTGGTATTTTAATAGGAATTGCATTGAATCTATAGATTGCCTTTGGTATGGACATTCTAATGATGTTGATTCTATCAATCTGTGCTTCCTGGACTTGTGTAACTTTTTCCTTTACCATGTTAGGGAAGTTTGCTGACAATATTTCTTCAAATACATTCTCTATCCCTTTCTTCCTTTATGCCTCTTCTGACACACCTGCTATTCAAATATTGTTACATTTCATGTTGTCCCACAGCTACCTTAAGCTGTCCTCCTGATTTTTATCAGAAAGAATATATGCACCCCTATGTTTACAGCAGCGTTATTTACAATATCCAATATCTAGAAACAGCTCAAGTGCCACTAGTAGACAAATGAATAAAAAAGCTGTAGTACATGCCCTCATCAGTGGTTAGAGCATTGGCCTGTGGACTGAAGGATCACGGGTTCGATTCCAGTCAAGGGCATGTACCTCGGCTGCAGAGGGTGCATGCAGGAGGCAACCAATCAATGTCTCTCCCCCACATCGATGTTTTTCTGTATTTTCCCCTCCTTTACACTCTCTCCGAAAATCAATGAGAAAAAAAAATATCCTCGGGTGAGGATTAAAAACATTTAAAAAGCTGTGGTACATATACACAATGAAATATTATGCAGCTGTAAAAAAAGAAGGATCTTGTACCCTTTGAGACAGTATGGAGGGACCTGGATATTATGCTAAGTGAAATAAGCCAGATAGAGAAAGACAAGTATCACATGATCTCACTTATATGTGGAATCTAATGAACAAAATAAACTGACAAAACAGAATCAGAAACATTGAAGCATGCAACAGAATGAGGGATCTCAGAGGGAAGCGAGGGGGGAGGGGATTATGGACGGGAAAGATTAACCAAAGAACTCATATGCATAACACACTGACAGAGACAATAGGGTGGTGAAGTCCTGGAGAGGGGCAGGGATCAAGGTGGAGTGTGTCAGTGGGGGAAAAAGGGCATCTATAATACTTTCAATAAAGATAAATTTAAAAAACAAAACACAAACGAACAAAAAATCCAGCAAACTTTTGCTACACGGGACGACACCCAATCAACTGAGCCATACCAGTCAGAGTGGTAAGTAAGTATTTTTGAGTAAGTAAACAAACAAAAACAGAAAACAAAAACGTATTTCTATTACATTTATTAGGATAACATTGGTTTCAGGTGTATAATCCTATAATACATCTTCAGTACACTGCATTGTGGGCTCACCACCCAAAGTCTAGTGTCCTTTCATCACCAAATATTTGAAGCACTTTACCTTATTCAACCTCTCCCAACCCCCTTTCCCTCTATTAACCACAATTTTGTTATCTGCATTTGAGTTTGTTTGGTTTGGTTCGTTTGTTGCTTTCAGTTTTATATCAAAATTGAGGTCCGGTGCACCGGTGGGGTCCCTCAGCCTGGCCTGCACGCTCGCGCAATCCGGGACCCTTCGGGGGGTGTGGGCCTGCCGGTTTTGGTCCAATCCCCACTGGCCTGAGGGATATAGTGCGCAAAGCAGCAGTCAGCTGGGGAGGAGTCCGAGCCCGGGCTGAGAGCCCGGCTGAGAGCCACACCATTCCAGCTCATCCTGGTCTCGCTACCACCGCTGCTCAGTAGCACTGCCGCGGAGGTGGGAGAGGCTCGCACCCCTACAGCTGCGCTCGCCAGCCATGACCCCGGCATCTAGCGCCCATCAACTGAGCGGCGCTCCCGCTGTGAGAACACACTCAACACCTGGGGGCAGCTCCTGTGTTAAGCGTCTGCCCGTGGTGGTCAGTGCATGTCATAGCAACCATTCAAACAGTGAACCAGTCTTTGATTGCTTAGGGTTTTATATATATATATAGATATGATAGATAGATAGATAGATATATAGATAGATAGATAGATATAAGTGAAATCATAAGGTTCTTGTCCTTTTCCATCTGACATATTTCTCTTAGCATGATATTCTCAAGATCCATCCATATTGTTGCAAATGGCAATACAATATTTCATCAATTTTTATGGCTGAGTTGTATTCCATTGTATATATGTACCACATCTTCTTTATCCATCGAAGGACAATTAGCATATTTCCAGGTCTTGGCTACTGTGAATAATGCTGCAATGAAGATAGGGGTATATACTAATACTAGAGGCCCGGTGCACGAAATTCGTGCGGGGGGTGGGGTTTGTCCCTCAGCCCAGCCTGCACCCTCTCCAATCTGGGACCCCTCAAGAGATGTCCAACTGCCCTCTCACAATCCAGGACTGCTGGCTCCCAACTGCTCGCCTGTCTGCCTTCCTTATTGCCCCTAACCACTTCTGCCTGCCAACCTGATCACCCCCTAACCCCTCCCCTGCCAGCCTGTTTGCCCCTAACTGCCCTCCCCTGCAGGCCTGGTCACCTCTAACTGCCCTCCCCTGCAGGCCTGGTCACCCCTAACTGCCCTCCCCTGCAGGCCTGGTCCCCCCCAACTGCTCTTCCCTGCAGGCCTGGGTCTCCCCCAACTGCCCTTCCCTGCAGGCCCGGTCACCCCCAACTTCTCTCCTCTGCCAGCCTGGTCACCCCTAACTGCCCTACCCTGTTGGCCATCTTGTGGTGGCCATCTTGTGTCCACATGGGGGCAGGATCTTTGACCACATGGGGGCAGCCATCTTGTGTGTTGGAGTGACTGTCAATATGCATATTACTCTTTTATTAGATAGGATAGAGGCCTGGTGCATGGGTGGGGGCCAGCTGGTTTGCCCTGAAGCATGTCCCGGATCAGGGTGGGGGTTCCCTTGGGGCATGGGGCCGCCTGGGCGATGGGCCTGTGGTGGTTTGCAGGCCGGCCATGCCCCCCGGCGACCCAAGCAGAGGCCCTGATATCTGAGATTTATTTATCTTCTACAATTGAAACTTTGTAGCCTAGAGTGGAGCCAAGCCTTCTGTTCACTCCGTGGCGGCAGCCATTTCTGTTGGCATTTATTTATCTTCTATAATTGAAACTTTGTAGCCTGGAGTGGAGGCCTAGGCCGGCCAGGGCTGCAGAAGCTTGGCTTCCTCCATCACCGGGGCAACCCTAGCCTCCTGCTCTCTCCAGCTCTGTGGCTGCCGCCATTTTTATTGGGATTTATTTATCTTCTATTATTGAAATTTTGTAGCATTGAGTGGAGGCCTAAGCTGGCAAGAGCAGGCGGAAAGCTTGGCTTCCTCCATTGCCGGGGAAACCCAAGCCTCCCTCCTGCTCTCCGTGGCCGCAGCCATCTTGGTTGTGTTTATTTGCATATTCACTCCTGATTGGCTGGTGAGCGTGGTTTGTGGGTATAGTGGAGGTATGGTCAATTTGTATATTACTCTTTTATTAGATAGGATACCTTTACAAATAAATGTTTCCACATTTTTCATCATTTAATCTTTACAACAATGCTGCAAAGTATTATTACTCATTTTATTGATGAGAAAACTGAAACTTCTAGACAGAGTAACTAGTGAAGATTATCCTATATAATAAAAGCCTAATATGCTAAGTGTCCAGTCATCTGTTCAACCAATCAAAGTGTAATATGTTAATGATATGCTAAGGCCACTCAACCGCTCGCTAGGATGTGCACTGACCACTAGGGGGCAGACGCTTCAACCGGTAGGATAGCTTGCTGCTGGGGTCCAGCCAATCGGGACTGAATGAGACAGGCTGGACATGCCCTGGAGCCCTCCCGCAATCCCTCCCTGGCCTCAATTGGGCACCAGTGGGGTCCCTTGGTCTGGCTTGCACCCTCTCGCAATCCAGGACCCCTTGGGGGATGTCAGAGAGCCGGTTTCGGCCTGATCCTGCAGGCCAGGCCGAGGGACGCCACTGGTGCATGACTTCATGCACCGGGCCTCTAGTTACATAGATAATGAGTAGAGCTGAAATTCAAACCCAGAGCCTGGGCTCCTAACCTACTTCTGCACATGAAGTTTGTCAACCCTGGAGGGCAGGCTGTGTAACTGCCAGAGGCAGACACAGGGAATACATTACATTTCAGCGAGTTCCCCAGAGGGATGTTCATTGTCTTTGAGAGAAGGAAGGTTTTCTAGGAGAATGAGATCACATTTCTACCACGATAGCAAATACTAACTTTACACCACAAGGTCTAAAATATTTACTATATGCCCAGCCGGGTGGCTCAGTTAGTTGGAGCATCGCCCCATAGACCAAAAATGTCACAGGTTTGATCCTAGTTGGGGTGTGTATGAGATGGGGCAGAAACAGAATACTGGGAAACAACTAGAATGTTAAGAAATATTAATCATGCTCTGTTAACCATGATTATTTTATTCTGATTAAAGAAGGCACATTCTAACCTGGCTGGCAGTTACACAGGACCTGGGAGCTCACCTGGAAATGCAGCCCATCTTACCCATTTGGAACAGCCTATTATCATGGAAAGATTAACAACTCTGCTACATAAACCAGAAACGCCAGCCCTTTGAAGATCCCCAGTCCTCTGCTTACCTGTTAACTGCCTATTTGGCATATCCTTTGGCTACTTCCCCATTTAATCTTTGCCTTTTACCCCAAATAAGTAGCTGGCTTATGGTGGGGTGCAGAACAGATTTTTGTGGTAACCTGCTGCTCTCCCATACTGCTGGCAGTATTGGAATAAATGCTCATATATGATTCAACCCTGTCTCTGCTTAATTGGCTCAAGTAGTGACAGGCAGCACAGACCCATAGTTTGTCTGGTTACATATGGGAGGCAACCAATTGCTGTTTCTCACATATGTTTCTCTCTCTCCCTCTCTAAAAATCAATAAACATATCCTCAGGTGAGGATTAAAAAAAAATATTTACTATATGGTGACTTATCAAAAATGTCTGTTGACTTCTGTTGTATAGCATGTCCACTTACAAAATTATCATTAAGCCATTTACTTTTTTCTTTAAAAAAATTACCTGTTATGTGCCCATGTTCACCACTGTTATTCAAAACTAGAGGCCTGGTGCACGAATTTGTGCAGAGGTGGGGTCCCTCAGCCTGGCCAGCAATCGGGCCCTATCAGGGGGGCTGGCCAGCTGGGGGGGTGGGGGAGGGGGATCACGGGAGGTTGGCCAGCCAGCCATGGGAGGTTGGCTGGCCGCAGGAGGTTGCTGTGGGAGCACACTGACCACCAGGGGGCAGCTCCTGCATTGAGCATCTGCCCCCTGGTGGTCAGTGCATGTCATAGCAACCGGTCAACCAGTCATTCAGTCGTTCGGTTGCTTAGGCTTTTAAATATATAGATCAGGGGTCCTCAAACTTTTTAAACAGGGGCCCAGTTCACTGTCCCTCAGACCGTTGGAGGGCCGGAGTATAGTTAAAAAAAAAAAAAAAAACTATGAACAAATTCCTATGCACACTGCTAAGTCGGCTGCTAAGCAGGACAGGCAGCGGTGGCAAAAACTCCCGGCGAGCCGGATAAATGTCCTCGGCGGGCCGCATGTGGCCCGCAGGCCATAGTTTGAGGACCCCTGATATAGATAGTACTGAAAGTTCTAGCTAGAGCAATTAGACAAGTAAAAGATACAAAAGGCATACAAGTTGAAAAAGAAAAATCCTATATAATAAAGAGGCAATATGCAAATTGACCGTCACTCCAACACACAAGATGGCCGCCTCCGTGTGGTTAAAGATGGCCACCCCCATGTGGACACAAGATGGCCGCCAGGGGAGGGCAGTTGTGGGCAATCAAGCCAGCAGGGGAGGGCAGTTAGGGGTGATCAGGCCGGCATGAGAGGGCAGGGGAGCGGTTAGGTGTCGATCAGGCTGGCAGGGGAGTGGTTAGGGGGTGATCAGGCTGGCAGGCAGAAGCGGTTAGGGGCAATCAGGCAGGCAGGCTTGCGGTTGGGAGCCAGCAGTCCTGGATTGTGAGAGGGATGTCCAACCGGGCCTAAATGGGCAGTTGGACATCCCTCAAGGGGTCCCAGATTGGAGAGGGTGTAGGCTGGGCTGAGGGACACTCTTCCCCCGTCCCCCCCCGCCGTGCACAAATTTCATGCACTGGGCCCTCTACTGAAACTATATTCACAGATGACATGATTCTATATATAGAAAATCCCAAAGAATCCTCAAGGAAATGACTAGATCTAATAAGTGAATTCAGCAAAGTTGCAGGGTTCAAGATGAATACAAAATCAGTTGTTTTTGGGGGGCATAAAAAAATAATTTTTGGCATATAAATAAAGTTTGTGGATAATTTCAGTCCATAAAAAAAATTTTCTTCCCACCTTCCAAGTTATTTTACCTGGGCTAATAATCAAATTAACAGATACAGATTAACAGGATAAAATCAAATTTCAAAACATGTACCTAGGGAATTCAAAGAAAGTATGAAAATTCCAAAGACAGTGAGGAAAAATGAGGTATATACTGGATATCCCAAGAAAATGTATACACACTTTAACAGCTGATAGCTCAATTTTGAAAATGAAATGTACTTTAATAAACACTGCCTTTACAATTGTTCAAAATGTGTGTATACATTTTTTGGGGGACATGCTATATGTCATTTTGGACACTGCAGAAAGTAGGGGGAAGGGTTCTGGGATTTCAATGGAGAATTAGGCAATTCACAGGTAGCAAACAAATTCTTCCTAAGCAACTCAGAAACAACGGGACAGAGGGAACTCTAGTGAACAGATTTTTGCATGGATCCTTCCCGTAGACCATACTTAATTCAGATGTGCTAAAGTGACTATGTTAAGGCAATTATGCTTAAGGTTCCCTTCCCCAAGCAGGTTTTCCTATCTGAATCTATTTAAGAGAGAAAAAGGGGTAAAAAAAAAACTCTTCCTGAGTTTGTTGGGCTTTAATTGTTTTCAGCAAAAAAATAATCTGCCAGAGTGGAACATTCCCAGGAGACTCACTCCTGACCTCCAGTTTCTATATACCTATCTGCAACACACAATCCAAAAAGGAAAGTAAGAAAGCAATTCAATTTACACCAGCATCTAAAAGAATAAAACAGAAATATTTTTAACCAAGGAGAAGAAGACTTGTACATTAAAAACTAGAAAATACTGCTGTAAGAAATTAAAGATAAATAGATGGAAAGATACCTGTGTTTTTAGGTAGAAAGACTTAATATTGTTCAGTAAACACTAACAAAGTGATCTGCAGATTTATCTCAATCCCTCTCAAAGTTCCAACAGCCTTGTTTGCAAAAATGGAAAAGCCAATCCTTGAATTCATATGGAATTACAAGAAACCTTGAATAGCCAAAACAATTTTGAAACAATACAAAGTCAGAAGATTCAAACGTCCTGATTTAAAACTAATACAAAGCTGCAGTAATCAAAACAGTGAGGTACTAGCATAAGGACAGACACAGAGAGTCCAGAAACAAATCCATACATGTATGGCCAATCAATAGGAAAACAGATTGTGCCAAGACTTGCAAAAGATTGAAGTTAAAACTGGACCATAAGAAACCGGACATGTTTTTACAGTATCCTATAAAAAAACACACAGGAGGCTGTTCTCAGTCTATCTACAAGGACCAGCCAAATTAGCTAACATCGCCTGAAATGAATCCAGCTAACTAACCTAAGTCTGCAGTTAGCAGTTGAATGACCCAAGGTGACCTTGAGAGCTCTGCAGAACCAAAATTCACTCTTACAGAACTATCATGTAAAAACCTGGTCCTCACAGACCCATTTCTAAAGCAAGAGGTACCTAAAACTGTTGCCCAGCAGGAAAAACCAGACACCACTAGGAATGTGTGACTCCAATCAACTAGACCAGGCATCCTCAAACTACGGCCCCGCGGGCCACATGCGGGTGTTTTTGCCGTTTTGTTTTTTTACTTCAAAATAAGATATGTGCAGTGTGCATAGGAATTTGTTCATAGTTTTTTTTAAACTATAGTCCGGCCCTCCAACGGTCTGAGGGACAGTGAACTGGCCCCCTGTTTAAAAAGTTTGCCCTGGCCAGTTTGGCTCAGTGGATAGAGCATCGGCCTGCGGACTGAGGGATCCCAGGTTCAATTCCAGTCAAGGGCATGTACCTTGGTTGCGGGCACATCCCCAGTAGGGGGTGTGCAGGAGGCAGCTGTTCGATGTTTCTAACTCTATCCCTCTCCCTTCCTCTCTGTAAAAAAAAAAAAAGCAATAAAATATATATTTTAATAAAAAAAATAAAATAAAATAAAAAGTTTGAGGACCCCTGAACTAGACCCTGCCACATTGGAATTCCTTTGTGCCTTCTCTCACCCTTCCCCAGACCTTATCTTAAATGGCTAAATTTCAAAATTATCCAATCAGACCCTCCCAAATCAGAATTTATTACTATATATATAGGTTGTCCCCTAAAAATGTATACACACTTTAACAGCTAATAACTCAATTTTGAAAATGAACTGTATGTTAATAAACAATGACTTTATAATTATTCAAAGTGTGTATACAATTTCTGGGGACATCCTGTATAACCTCTACTTACCTTTTAAAACTTGTCTCTTGCCCTGACAGATGTGGCTCAATGGTTGCAGTGTCTGCCCACACACCGAAGGGTCTTGGGTTTGATTCCAGTCAAGGGCACATACCTGGGTTGCAGGTTCTGTCTCTCTCTCACATCGATGTCTCTCTCTCCCTTCTTCCCTCCCATTCTCTCTCTCTCTCTCTCTCTCTCTCTCTCTCTCTCTCTCTCTCTCTCTCTCTCTCTCCAGTCCTCCTTTCCCCCCTCTCTAAATATCAACAGGAAAAATATCCTCATGTAAGAACTAACAACAACAACAAAAAAAAGGGCAAAGGAGAACATGAAAAGGAGAAAGTCAGGTGGCTGCTACCGCCAGTTAGTAGCCAGAAGGAAAATGGAGGAGCAGTTGTCTGATGAGAAGTGGTATAGCAGCAAAACTCATCATTCATGCCCCTCCTGGGGAATTCAATGAGGTGTTTAATGATGCTCAGTTACTGCTTAATAATTAGATAATCTTATCAGGGAAGGAGCAGCTCATGCATTTGCATATAACTTGGACCAGTTTATTCCAGCAAAAATTCAAGGTTATAATAAACAGTATCAGGTACTGATAACAAAACATGGTGACACGGGAAATGACAAGTTTTGGGATCCAAAAAACAGAATCAGTTTCAAATTTGAAGCAACTGATCCAAGACTGTATGAAGCAGAGAATGCAACTGAATCATGGAGAAATTCAGGAGAAACTGCTCTGGGAGCTTATGTAAAAGAACATTACCCAAATGGGGTCTACACTGTATATGGTAAAAAAAAAAAAAAAGGATAGAAAACTATTATTACATGCACAGAAAGCCATCAGTTCCAAGAAAAAAACCTTTGGAATGGTGACTGGCAGTCAGAATGAAGTTTACAATCATTCCTTTAACCACTCTGACATGTGGTTGGCATCTTGAAAATTAAGGTTCATTATTATGAAGATGGTAATGTTCAGCTAGTGAGTCATAAAGATATACAAGATTCCCTAACTGTCTAATGAAGTGCCAACAGCAAAAGAATTTATAAAGACTGTAGAAGATAGAGAAAATTAATACCAGACTGCTATCAGTGAGAATGAACAAAGACAACATCAGACACTACTTTCAGGCCTTATGTTAGCGGTTGCCAGTTACACGCACTAAGATTAATTGGAACAAGATTTTACAAGATTGGCAAAAAGATGCAAAATGCATAAGATGAACATTGCATGATCGAATCATTTTAGTGCCCTTGCATTTAAAAAAATTATTGCAAAATTATTAAGAACTGTCAAGCTACCTAGTCAGATGGCTGCTGCCATTTAAAGATCACTGAAATTAGTTTGGTTAGAGCACAAAACTTAGCTAATCAACCATTATGTTTCATTTCTTTCATTCAAAGAGGATTGAAAATCAATTTAGTTTAAATACCTTTCACTTTCGGTTATGCCTTTCCTACAATGAAGAAATGATTCCTAAGTTTAATATAAAGTTTTTGAAGTGTTTCAAAAATTTTACTTACCATAATCCTAAAATTATTTTCTTTGGTTTATGAAGTAACTTTTGATATTTACCCAGTTCTTTTTTGTTGTTGCAAATCCTCACTCAAGGGTATTTTTCCATTGATTTTTAGAGAGAGTAGAAGGGAGGGGGAGAGACAGAGAGAAACATCAATGTGAGAGAGCACATCAATTGGTTGCTTCCTGCACATGACCCGACCAAGGCCAGGGATCGAGCCTGCAACCAAGGTACACGCCCTTACCTGGAATTGTACCCAGGACTCTTCAATCTGAGGCCTGACGCTCTACCCACTGAGCCAAACAGGCTAGGCCTCCCAAGTTCTTTTTAACAGGGTCAATAATGGACATTCTAGTTTAAGGTGGTTGATGGATTTAGCCATATATACTGCTAAAGAAATTGTCTACCTTTTTCTTCTCACCTCTTCCATTTATGTAAGGTTGAGATTAGAAGGAAAGCATTTTCTATATCAATTGTGTTTAAAGCTTTCAAGGTTATTTAGCTAGCTGAGTGTTTAAATAAACATTTTTAAAACAAGGGCAATGTCTAAAGCTGTTTTGAGATTCCAGAATTAAATGAAAAAACTTATTTCAGAAATGTATTTAATGCTTTTTTCTTGTGACAATTAAGCAAATTAGCTTGAATTCCTTATGTTCCTGAGTTGTTTTTATTTTTTATTTTATTTTTTATTGTATTGGTTTTTCACAGAGAGGAAGGGAGAGGGATAGAGAGCTAGAAACATCGATGAGAGAGAAACATCGACCAGCTGCCTCCTGCACGCTCCCTACTGGGGATGTGCCCGCAACCAATGTACATGCCCTCGACCGGAATCAAACCTGGGACCTTCCAGTCCGCAGACCGAAGCTCTATCCACTGAGCCAAACCGGTTTCGGCCTGAGTTGTTTTTAACCATAATGCTCTAAATTTATAACAAAGCAAATTTATAATATATATAATCCTGAAACCCTAAAAAATTGGGCAAAGGACTTTACTAGACATTTATAAGATATACAAATGGCCAATAAGCATATGAAACAATGTTCAACATCATTAGTCCTTAGGATAATGCACATCAAAATCATAAAATACTACCTCACACTACTCACACCTACTAGATAACTAACAAAACAAACAAAAGCATGAAAAATAACCTGTATTGGTGAGGATGTGGAGAAATTAGAACCTTTTTACATTGCTGGGAATGTAAAATACTGCAGTTGCTGTGGAAAACAGTTTGGCAATTCCTCAAAAAGTTCAACTGAATTACCTCATGACCCAGCTAATTCCACTCCTAAGTATATACCCCAAAGTATTAAAAACAAGGACTTGCCCTAGCTGGTTTGGCTCAGTGGATAGAGCATCAGCCTGCGGACTGAGAGGTCCTGGGTTTGATTCCGGCCAAGGGCACATGCCTGGGTTGTGGGCTCGATCCCCAGTGTGGGGTGTGCAGGAAGCAGTTGATCAATGATTCTCTCATCATTGATGTTTCTATCTTTCCCTCTCCCTTCCTCTCTGAAATCAATACAAATATATTTTAAAAAATAATAATTAATAAAAAACAAACAAAAAACAGGGACTTGCCCTGACTAGTTTGGCTCAGTGGATAGAGCGATGGCTCGCAGACTGAAGGGTCCTAGGTTCGCTTCCGGTCAGGAGCACATGCCCTGTTGCAGGCTCTATCCCCAGTAGGGGGCGTGCTGAAGGCAGCTGATCAATGATTCTTTCTTATCATTAATGTTTCTATCTCTCTCTCCCTCTCCCTTCCTCTCTGAAATCAATCTCTACTAATAAAAGGGTAATATGCTAATTAGACCGGACATCTTCCAGACGTCCATCGGACAAAGCCACAGCAGCTGCGAAGGCCGAGGACTGGCAGCGCGGGAGAGGCGTAGCCACGAGAGTGGGAGCAGAGGTGGTGGCGGTGCCTCCACCACCACCCCTTTCACAGAGGCGGCGCGGGAGAGGCCGCAGTGCGGGCCGGTCCAGTGCCAGGGCCCCTTCCTCAGAGGCAGCGGGAGAGAGGGCTGTACGGTCCGGGTCCCAGTGTTGCCGCTTCTGCAGAGGCAGCCACAGAGTCAGTGGCATGAGTGGCACGGGCAGTCCTGGTGCCATGCCCTGCTGTGCCTCAACCTCCCACAGCCCCTCCCCCAGCCAGCCTGGCCCCAGGTGGGTGGGGGGCGGGGCCAGCGCTAAGAAGTGAGGGCCGAGGGCCTGCAGCGGTGGTAGCAGCAGCACCAGCGGGGTGATGGGAGCAGTGCCTTCCCATGATTGGCCTGGTCGCCTCCGTCAGGAGGAGGCCAGGTTGTGGCTTAGGCCCACTCCCCCTAAGCTGTCAGTAGGACATCCCCTGAGGGCTCCCAGACTATGAGAGGGGGCAGGCTGGGCTGAGGGACACCTCCCCCCCTCCGCAGTGCACAAATTATTGTGCACCGGGCATCTAGTAAAAACATTTAAAACAATAACAAAAAAACACAAACAAACAGGGACTCAAACAGATACCTGTACACTCCTGCTCAGTGCAGCACTGTTCACAATGGCCAAAAAGTAGAAAAAACCCAAGTGTCCACTGATGGATGACAAATGGGTAAAGCGTGGTCCATACATACAATGAGATATTCAGCTTTAAAAGGGGAGGAAATCCTGACAGATACTACAACATGGATGAATCTTAATAACATTAAGCTAGATCCCTGGCCAGTGTGGCCTAGTTGGTTGGAGCGTTGTCCCTATACTGAAAGGTCATGGGTTTGATTACCAGTCAGTGCACATACCCAGGTTGTGAGTTCGATCCCCAGTCAGGGTGAGTATGGGAGGCAACCGATCCATGTTTCTCTCTCACAATGTTTCTTTCTCTCTCCCACTCCCTTCCTTTCTCTCTAAAATCAATAAAAACAGCCCTAGCCAGTGTTGCTCTAAAGTTAGAGCACCAGCCCTCGAACAGAGGGGTCACCGATTTGATAACAATCAAGGGCACGTACCTGGGTTGCAGGTTCAATCCTTGACCCCGGTTGAGACATGTATGGGAGGCAACCAATCGATGTGTCTCTTTCACAGTGATGTTTCTCTGTCTCTCCCCCTCCCTTCCACTCTCTAAAAATCAGTGGAAAAAATATCCTTGGGTGAGGATTAACAACTACAAAAAGGTTCCTGACACAGTATTTGTTGAATGAATGAATGAAACAAAACTATAGAAATAAAGGCTGACAACAACGATCAGTAAATTAAACCTGGAGCTAGAATTGAAATGTGCTCTTTAATACTCGAAAATGATAATGAATACCTTTACTCATTAACTAGATCAAATTTAATTGATAACTAACATTAAATTTACAGCTGTTCAATGTAGAAGTTTATTAGTATTCTGCCATTTTTTTTTTACCAATGAGGAAAGCTGTAAGAATACATAGAATTCCCATTAGATCTTCATCCAGATCCCCAGTTTTTAATACTGGCTTTATCTTTTTTCTATGTATCCATTTTTGTTCTGACCTATTTGAAAGTAAGTAGTGTGGCTCTGGCCAGGTAGCTCAGTCGGTTAGAGCTGATACTCCACAGCTGTGGGTTTAACATAAGCAGCATTCAAATCGGTGAAGAATTTTTGCGAGCTTATTTGAGCCAAACTGATGACAAATGCCGGGAAACAGAACCTCAATGGATTTCGATAATGCTCCAGAGAATGGCAGTTTTGCACTTTGTTTTATACGTTACAATCAAGAGATGTAAGAGGGTTACATGAAATCCATTCGTAATAAATTAGGAAGTCGGAAGCAAAGGGGGGTGGGATAATCTCTGGGACTGGATAAAAACTAAAATGAAGAAAACATACTTCTTTTACTGGTGGGTCCAGGATAGTTTACAGTCAACAATTAACTCAATAACACTGAGGGGATTTGTGGGCTCTGCAGAGCGGTGCCTGTGCCTTGAGGGGTCCGGAAAAAGGAAAATTACTTTGACATTACAACCATATGATATGATATGTTAGCAAAGATGCAAAAAGATAATAGGCTCAGTTAAGGTAAAGATTGACCTTTGTCAGGGAAGATAGCAGTCTAGGACATGACTACCCACCATAAACTGCTTTTTAGTTAAAAAGTTTTCATTTCAGACCATCCTTTGTAGTTACTTTAGATCTCTGAGTTTGCAAGGCAACCATGAAAGCCTTCCCTGAGCTAGTCAGGTTAGCATGTGGCCCCTTTTTGTCCACAGGCTCAATCTCCAGTCAGGTCACATACAGTATAAGAGCAACCAACGAATGCATAAATAAATGGAACTACAAATTGATGTTTCTCTCTCTATCCCTCCCTGTCTCTAAAATCAATAAATAAACAAACATTTAAATAAATATGTAAGTAGTGTTTTTGAAAAGCTACATTGAGTAACATTTACCGCTATTTTTATGAATACACAAAAATAATATGGCGGATCATTAGTTTTCATGCCCTGTTATTGAATAAACTAGAGGCCCGGTGCACGAAATTCGTGTATGGAGGGGGGGTGTCCCTCAGCCCAGCCTGTACCCTCTCCAATCTGGGATCCCTCTCATAATCCAGGACTGCTAGCTCCCAACTGCTTGCCTGCCTGCCTTCCTGATTGCCCCTAACCGCTTCTGCCTGCCAGCCTGATCACCCCTAACCACTCCCCTGCCAGCCTGATTGATGCCTAACTGCTCCCCTGCCAGCCTGTTTGCCCCCAACTTCGCTCCTCTGCTGGCCTGCTCACCCCTAACTGCCCTCCCTTGCAGGCCTGGTCCATCTCAACTGCCCTCCCTTGCAGGCCTGGTGCCTCCCAACTGCCCTACCCTGCTGGCCATCTTCTGGTGGCCATCTTGTGTCCACATGGGGGCAGGATCTTTGACCACATAGGGGCAGCCATATTGTGTGTTGGAGTGATGGTCAATCTGCATATTACTCTTTTATTAGATACGATAGAGGCCTGGTACATGGGTGGGGGCCAGCTGGTTTGCCCTGAAGGGTGTCCCGGATCAGGATGGGGGTTCCCTTGGGGCATGGGGCAGCCTGAGCAAGGGGCCTGTGGTGGTTGGCAGGCCAGCCACGCCCCCTGGCGACCCAAGCGGAGGCCCTGGTATCTGGAATTTATTTACCTTCTACAATTGAAACTTTGTAGCCTGGAGCGGAGCCAAGCCTCCTGCTCGCTCCGTGGCCGGCAGCCATTTCTGTTGGTGTTAATTCACCTTCTATAATTGAAACTTTGTAGCCTGGAGTGGAGGCCTAGGCCAGCCAGGGCAGGTGGAAAGCTTGGCTTTCTCCATTGCCGGGGGCAAACCTGGCCTGCTCTCTCCAGCTCCATGGCTGCCGCCATTTCTGTTTGGATTTGTTTACCTTCTGCAAGGGCAGGCGGAAAGCTTGGCTTCCTCCATTGCCTGGAAAACCTTGCTGTCTGTGGCTGTAGCCATCTTGGTTGGGCTTATTTGCATATCTGCTCCTGATTGGCTGGTGGTGTGGCTTGTGGGCATGGCTTGTGGCTGTAGCGGAGTTAGGGTCAATTTGTATATTACTCTTTTATTAGGTAGGATTAGCATATTCCAGCATTCCATCGTATAATGATGTAACTCTTCATATGATGTTTCTATCAGGACCAAGCATACTGCTTTTTTTAGGTGGTACTGCATACTGCTAAGATTTCTTTTCGTTTCCCTCATTCATACAAGCTTCTTAAACCTTGTTTATCTCACCTTTATCTTCGGTTTTACCTACATCTTCATATAAGCTCCTTCAAAGTTGTATTTAATAGTAGGTTTTCTTTTTCACACTTATACTAAAAAGAATGTACATACGAAAAGAAGATGGCTGCCGACGGGAAGGCAGACTGCAAGATAGTGTGTGAGAAAACAAAGAGAGAGTGTGTGGTCACATGGGGAGTGTTTGTTGGCGAGTTGAGGGACAGCTATACTCCAAGAGACGGTAGGGAACTGCTGGATGGGGCTCCCCTGACCAGGCAGCCCCCACTGCAATTGGGTTCCCTCCAGGAGCGACCAGATCGGATGCGGAGACCGCACCATCTTGAAGGGGAAAGTGGATGTTATCGGAAGCCTGAAAAGCCTGGGGAATCTACAACTACGGCTCCCACCAAACAGCTGCGAACCCAAGAACACTGGTCCCCAAGTGGCGCAAGCACACGATTCAGAGGACCTCTACACTCCCTCACGGAAAGGTCAGATTTTGCCCGGGATAAGGTGAGGTCTGTGGTCCCAGCAGGAGAGAGAAACGTGCACTGCAGGAGCTGGAGAACCTAGCGAAGACGGCGCCTAGAAAAATCCGCGGCCCTTGGGGCTGGTGTGATCCGTGAATGTGGAAGGGAGTCTGCAGAGCTGCTAACAGAAGGGAACTCTAAAAAGCAAACCATTTTGATCTGGGTGCAAAAGGACAGCCTAAAAATTTTAAAAGCATGCTGGCTGCTTAGACCCAAGGGGAAAAAAGACTGCACAGACTTGTGCGCAGCCCTGGAGTTCGCACACTTACTCTGGCTCTTCCCCCCTCACCCCGCCCCTCTTTAAATCCTTGCTTCTGATTACTAAGCCCAATACATAGGATCACCCAATTAGGGACACTCTAAGAGACTGCAGGGGAAAGTTGTTTTTCTGGAACCTGGGGATCAGAGCGGGGAATAACCATCAGAGAACCAGCTCTGGGGCAACCCACTCCCCAAAACCGGTATTAAGTGCCACAGGGAAAACAAATCTAAACACTAGCTACAGAGGACCTATAGACCCGGAGGTCAATCCAGAAACACTGCCAACCCAGGGGTTAAATCACAAATTCACTCTTGTGTAAACACAAATAAAGGAGTATAATAAATAAAGACGCACTGCCTGTTTGAAAATAAGGACTGGCTTACAACACTGAGGAGCAGTGGAACACAGGGAACTTCAATACTGTCCTGACTAGGAAACAGGCGTGCCAAACAGAACAGGAGAGAAAGTGAATGACCTTCACTACTGCACATTTTTATCATCTTTTACTTAAGAAACTAATTTTTTTTTTCTTTTTTCCTCACTTGATTTTACCTTTTTAATTACTACATTTTTATTTTCAATCAGTATTATTACTACTACTATTTTACCTTTTTTTTAAAAAAAGGTGTCATTTCATTTTCTCTTTATTTTACTTTGGGATTAGTGTTCTACATTCTATTCTCATCTTTCCTTTAGCATCATTTTACTCTATCTAAACTATACCTTTATGGCAACACTCTCTTCCTCACTTTCCCCCTTTTGTTGTCCTGTTTCTCTTACCCTATTCCTGCTTTAGATTTTCCCTATTCCTTCTCTTTATCCCGTTAAAATTTCACCCTACTTATATATAATTTCCAATCCCCTGCTCCAAGTCCATACACACCTCTCTCTCTCATTCTTCACTATCCAAAATTTTTTCTCTCTGTCCTTTTGTTGTTTGCTTGATTGTTGATTATATCGATTTTTTATGCTTTTTTGTGAAATTATTTTTCTTTTAGTTGTTGTTTTTATTTTTTTGCTTCTGTTTTCCCTTGCCTCGCTTGATATTAGTTGTTGTTTGTAGTTTGCATTCATCTCCAGGTACTTGTTGCTGGCATTTCTTGGGAACAGAGGCTGTTCTATTGGAGTTTTCTCCCCATATATATACTCCCCCCCCCCATTCTTTCTTTATTCTCTTTCTTTTCCCTCTTACGTTTTTTCCTTTTCCAATTTCATTTTTGCACTCCTTTTTTCTTTCTCAGTCTCTTATTTCTCTCCTACCCTCTAATTCGCCTTTCTCTAGTGGTCACCTTTATTTGGGTTTATTAATATTGTGAATACATTTGTGTTCAGTGCTTTGTGCATTGTGCCTTGTTGTGTTTGTTGTATTCTGTGCCTTTAAATCAACGTAGGAGAGAGAGAACTACATAACCAGACACCCAGAGAAGAGAGATCATGGGGAGACAAAGAAACAGCCCACATATGAAAGAAAAGCAGGCAACACCAGAAAAGGAAGTAAACGAAATGGAGGCAAGCAACCTGTCAGAGAAAGAATTCAGAGAAATGGTCATAAAGTGGATGAAAAGAATGGAAGACAAATTCTACAATATGTGTAAGAACCAAGAGGAAATGAAGAAGAACCAAGAAGAAATGAAAAATGACATCGCTGCTGTAAAGAACTCAATAGAAAGCATCAAGAGTAGACTAGAAGAAGCAGAGGACCGCATCAGTGAGCTAGAAGACAAGGTAGAAAAAAAATACCCAAATAGAGCAGCTTCTAGAAAAAACAAAAACCAGAAGGAGAGCCTAAGGGAACTTTGAGACAACACAAAACAAAACAACATTCGCATAATGGGGTGCCAGAAGGAGGAAACTGAGCAAGGAATAGAAAACCTGTTTGAAGAAATAATGACAGAAAACTTCCCTGATAAAGGGAAGAAAAAACCCACACAAATCCAAGAAGCTCACAGAGTCCCAAGCAAAATGAACCCCAAAAGACTGACACCAAGGCACATTATAATTAAACTGACAAACACAAATGACAAAGTAAGAATCTTAAAAGCATCCAGAGAGATAGAAAGTTACCTACAAAGGATCCCCCATCAGACTAGTGACTGATTTCTCAACAGAAAAAAATCAGGCCAGAATGGAATGGAATGAAATATACAAAGTCATGCAAAGGAAGGGTCTGAATCCAAGAATACTGTACCCAGCAAGGCTATCAATCAAAATTGAAGGTGAAATCAGGAGCTTCACAGACAAAAAAGGACTAAGGGAGTTTATTACCACCAAACCAGCAATGCAAGAAATACTAAAGGGTCTGCTGTAAAAAGAAGAAATAGGAAGCAAAGAAGGAACACTGGGATAAAGAATAAAAATGGCGACAAACAAGTACCTATCAATAATAACTTTAAATATAAATGGATTAAATGCTTCAATGAAAAGACATAGGGTAACAGATTGGATAAGAAAACATGACCCATATATCTGCTGTCTACAGGAAACGCACCTCAGAAAAAAAGACGCACACAGACTGAGGGTAAAGGGATGGAGAAAGGTTTTTCAGGCAAATGGAAATGAAAAAAAATCTGGGGTAGCAATATTTATACCTGACAAATTAGATCTCAAAGTGAAGGAACTAGAAAGAGATAAGGAAGGCCACTTCATAATACTAAAGGGAGCAAGCCAAAAAGAAGAAATAACTCTGGTAAACATATACGCACCCAATACAGGAGCACCCAAATACATAAAAAAACTCCTGCAGGATAACAAGGGAGAGATTGACAGCAATATAATCACAGTAGGGGACTTTAATACCCTACTATCATCATTGGACAAATCCTCTAAACAAAAAATCAGCAAAGAAACATCAATCCTAAATGACTCACTGGACCAGATGGAATTAACTGACATCTTCAGAACATTTCACCCCAAAGCCACAGAATATACATTCGTCTCAAGTGCACATGGGTCATTTTTAAAGACAGACCATATATTGGGTCACAGGCAAAGTCTCTTCAAATTCATGAAGATAGAAATCATATCAAGCATCTTCTCAGATCATAGTGGCATAAAACTGGAAATCAACTACAATAAAAACAATCCAAAAAAAATCAAACACATGGAGACTAAACAGCATGCTATTAAACAATGACTGGGTTACCAGAGAGATCAAAGAAGAAATAAAAAACGTCATGGCAACAAACAACAATGAAAACACAACAATCCAAAATCTATGGGACACAGCAAAAGCAGTCTTGAGAAGGAAGTTCATAGCTCTACAAGCCTACTGCAAAAAACAAGAAACAATGGTAATAAATTACCTAACCCTACATCTCAAAGAGTTAGAAAGAGAGCAACAAGAAAAGCCTGGTGTAAGCGGAAGGAAAGAAATAGTAAAGATCAGAGCAGAGATAAATGACATAGAGACCAAAAAAACAACAACAAAAAACAAACAAAAGATCAACAAAACCAAGAATTGGTTCCTTGAAAGGATAAACAAGATTGATGAACCTCTAGCCAGGCTCACGAAGAAGTAAAGAGAGGGGACCCAAATAAACAAAATCAGAAATGAAATAGGAGAAATAACAACAGACCCCACAGAAAAACAAAGGATTGTTAAAAAATACTATGAACAACTCTATTCTAACTAACTGGACAACCTGGAGGAACTGGACATATACCTAAAAAATACAACCTTCCAAAACTCAATCAGGAAGAATCTAAACATCTCAGTAGGCCAATAACTATGGAAGAAATTGAAGAAGTCATCAAAAAGCTTCCAGCAAACAAAAGCCCGGGGCCAGACGGCTTCACAGGGGAGTTTTACCACACATTCAAGGAAGAACTAAAACCTATCCTCTTCAGACTATTCCAAAATGTTCAAGAGGAAGGAGCACTTCCAAGCTCATTCTATGAAGCCAGCATCACCCTAACACCAAAACCAGATAAAGACAACACAATGAAAGAGAATTACAGGCCAATATCTCTCATGAAAATAGATGCCAAAATCCTCAACAAAATTCTAGCAAATCGGATCCAGCAGTACATCAGAAAGATCATACACCATGACCAAGTAGGATTTATCCCAGGGATGCAAGGATGGTACAATATCCACAAATCAATAAATGTGATACATCACATAAACAAACTGAGAGATAAAAATCACATAGTCATATCAATTGATGCAGAAAAACATTTGACAAAATCCAACACCCTTTCTTAATAAAAACTTTCAGCAAGGTGGGAATAGAAGGATCATACCTCAACATAATAAAAGCCATATATGATAAACCCACAGCCAACTTCATACTCAATGGGCAAAAACTAAAACCATTTCCCCTAAAAACAGGAATAAGACAGGGATGCCCACTCTCACCACTCCTGTTCGACATAGTACTGGAAGTATTAGCCATTGCAATTAGACAAGAAGAAGAAATAAAAGGCATCCAAAATGGAAAAGAAGAAGTAAAGCTGTCCTTATGTGCAGATGACATGATATTGTACATAAAAAACTCGAAAGACTCCATCAAATATCTATTGGACTTAATAAATGAATTTGGCAATGTAGCAGGATACAAAATTAACGCCAAGAAATCTATGGCATTTCTATACACCAATAGTGTACTTACAGAAAGAGAGACTAAAAAAGCAATCCCATTTACCATCGCACCAAAAAAATTAAGATACCTAGGAATAAACTTAACTAAGGAGGTAAAAGACCTATATGCGGAAAACTACAGGACACTGAAAAAAGAGATAGAGGAAGACAAACAGATGGAAGAACATACCATGTTCATGGATAGATAGAATCAATATCATTAAAATGTCCATACTACCCAAAGCAATCTCTAGATTCAATGCACTCCCCATTCAAATACCAATGGCATATTTCACAGACCTAGAAAGAACTCTCCAAAAATTCATCTGGAATAAAAAAAGACCCCGAATAGCCACAGCAATCCTGAGAAAGAAGAACAAAGTAGGTGGGATCTCAATACCAGATTTCAAGCTGTATTACAAAGCCACTCAAAACTGCCTGGTACTGGCACAAGAACAGACGTATAGACCAAAGGAATGGAATAGAGAACCCAGATATCGACCCAAACCACTATGCTCAATAAATATTTGACAAAGGAGGCATAAACAAACAATGGAGTCAAGACAGTGTCTTCAATAAATGGTGTTGGGAAAATTGGACAGATACATGCAAAAAATTAAACTAGGTCACCAACTTACACCATACAGAAAAGTAAACTCAAAATGGATAAAGGACTTAAACCTAAGACGGGAAACCATAAAAATACTAGAAGAATCCACAGGCAGAGAAATCTCAGACATATGCGGAAGCAATTTCTTCACCGATACTGCTCCTAGGGTAATGGAAACTAAAGAGAAAATAAACAAATGGGACTACATCAAAATAAAAAGCTTTTGCACAGTTTTTTTTCTGGAAGACAGAGTGGAAGGCCAGTGAGTAGGTCATAATGGCAGAAGAAATTAATGAAGACTATCCAGCAGAAATCCGTGAGTATTTATCAGCATTTGAGAATTCCATTGGTGCTATAGATGACATGCTGAAGACCATGATGTCTGTTTCTAGAAATGAGTTGTTACAGAAGTTGGACCCACGTGAACAAGCAAAAGTGGATTTAGTTTCTGCTTACACATTAAATTCAATGTTTTGGGTTTATTTGGCAACTCAGGGAGTTAATCCTATGGAACACCCAGTAAAGCAGGAACTGGAGAGAATCAGAGTATACATGAACAGAGTCAAGGAAATAACTGACAAGAAGGCTGCCAAGCTGGACAATGGTGCAGCTTCAAGATTTGTGAAAAATGCCCTCTGGGAACCAAAACCTAAAAATGCATCCAAAGTTGCCAGTAAAGGAAAAAGTAAAAAATAACCTTCTGGTTTTGATGTACACATGTTCAAAAAGTACATCATTTTTATTGTTTAACACAAAATAGATGGTGATGATGTGGCAATGCAATGTTTTAATGTATTCCTTATTGAATTCATATATAAAATTTACATTTGAATTTGTAATGCTAAATACATTTCCCCCCAGAAAGATGAAGTTATCTTTATTGATTTTCCTATAGTGTACTGTGAGGTTTTTAACATTGTGGTATATTTTATATTTATAGTTTACCATCTCTCTTGACAGGACTCTTGCTTCCTTATATAGGTGAACCTTTCAACTACTATTTTATAAACAACTATGAAATTTAAGTTAAATGTTCGCTGTAAACATTAGTCTATTTTAACCCTTTGCACTCGCTTGCTTTTTTCTCGATTCCTTTATTCTACTCAGGATTTAATTTTTTAAATACCCCAGATTTTACAAAGCGCGGCAGTAGAATAAAAAACTGGAGTTTCTTTTAATACAAACTTATTTATTTGGATTTTTTTATATTTCAAATTATTGATACATTCAGAGTATAAAAAGAGCTGCTACTGATGCTAACCGTGTCGAGTCACACTCGACATCCGAGTGCAAAAGGTTAAATGAACTAGAGGCCCGGTGCACGAAATTCGTGCACGGGGGTGTGTGTCCCTTAGCCCAGCCTGCATCCTCTCCAATCTGGGACCCCTCTCACAATCCAGGACTGCTGGCTCCCAACTGCTCACCTGCCTGCCTTCCTCATTGCCCCTAACTGCTTCTGCCTGTCAGCCTAATCACCCCCTAACCACCCCCCTGTCAGCCTGATTGATGCCTAACTGCTCCCCTGCCAGCCTGATTGCCCCTAACTGCCCTCCCCTGCAGGCCTGATCCCCCCAACTGCCCTCCCCTGCAGGCTTGATCGCCCCCAACTGCCCTCCCTTGCAGGCCTAGTCCCTCCCAATTGCCCTCCCCTGCTGGCCTAATCGCCCACAACTGCCCTCTCTTGCAGGCCTGGTCCCTCCCAACTGCCCTCCCCTGCTGGCCATCTTGTGGCAGCCATTTGTGTCCACATGGGGGCAGGATCTTTGACCACATGGGGGCAGCCATCTTGTGTGTTGGAGTGGCTGTCAATTTGCATATTACTCTTTTATTAGATAGGATGACTTTATGAAGTATGCTTTCTCAAGTCTGAAGTTATAAATACATCTGTTTTCACGTGAAATGACTTAAATGTGTTTTTTTATGTAGTTATTTAATCATGTTTTCATGATTTTGGGAATTGCTTCTTTTGATATTTGAAGTGTGAATTTAAGACTTTAAGGTTATACTTTAACTTTTGGCACTCTGCCTATATGTCCCATTTGAAGTAAAATATATTCTCATTAATTGTGGATGGGAAATGAAGTTGTAATTGATGGCTGAATTTGGCATAATGGCTACATCCTATCAATTAAGGCTGTAAGTGTTGTGTAAAAAAAAGCTTTTGCACAGCAAAAGAAACCATCAACAAAACAACAAGAAAGCCCACTGTATGGGAGAACATATTTGCAAAGTTATCACTGATAAAGGTTTAATCCCCAACATCTACAGGGAACTTATACAACTTAATAAAAGGAAGATAAGTGATCCAATAAAAAAATGGGCAACAGACCTAAATAGAATCTTTTTGAAAGAAGATAGAAGGAAGGCCAAGAGACATATGAAAACATGCTCAGTCACTAATTATCTGAGAGATGCAAATCAAAACGACAATGTGGTACCATCTCACACCTGTCAGAATGGCTATCATCAACAAATCAACAAACGACAAGTGCTGGCGAGGATGCGGAGAGAAAGGAACCCTCGTGCACTGCTGGTGGGAATGCAGACTGGTACAGCCACTGTAGAAAACAGTATGGAGTTTCCTCAAAAAACTAAAAATGGAACTCCCATTTGACCCAGTAATCCCACTTCTAGGAATATATCCCAAGAAAGTAGAAACACGAATCAGAAAGGATATATGCACCCCTATGTTCATAGCAGCACAATTCACCATAGCTAAGATTTGGAAACAGCCTAAATGCCCATCAGCTGATGAGTGGATTAGAAAACTATGGTGCATCTACACAGTGGAATACTACGCTGCTATAAAAAAGAAGGAATTCTTACCATTTGCAGCAGCATGGATGGACCTGGCAATGAAAGAAAAATACCACATGATCTCACTCATTTATGGAAAATAAAGAACATTATAACCTGATGAAAAAAAGATAGATACAGAGGAAGTAAAGCACTGAATAAACTGTCAAATTACAGCAGGAAGGCTGGGGAGTGTTGGGAAGGGGGGGAAAGAGATCAACCAAAGGACTTGTATGCATGCATATAAGCACAACCAATGGACACAAGACACAAGGCCGGGGGGGGGGGGGGGGGGGAATGAGGGCATGTGACAGAAGTTAGGGGAGGCTGGGGGAAGGTCAACGGGAAAAAAAAAGGGAGATATGTGTACTACTATATGTAATACTTTAAACAATAAAAAAATTCCATAAAAAAAATAAATACATATAATTGGAAGAAAAAAAGAATGTACATACATTCTGGGCTGATAGAATCACTGTCCCCCGCACCCAGTTATGTATCTGAACCATAAAACTGTATTGATAGAGACTCTTAAATATTATTTTAAAATTATAAGGATTTTCGAGATTATCTTTAGAAATTAAGAGTCTAAGTCTACTCTTTTTCCATTTTATCATAGTTTCTGATCCTAGAATTTAATGCTTGGTCTTCTACAGCTGGCAGAATGATTGAAGGCCATAATGGGAGGAAGTAGTGCTTGGCACTGGGCCTGAAAGTTTACTGCCTTGGTGACTGTAAGAATAAAGTCAGATCAATGTTGAATGTGTTGACAAAAGAAACGTCCAAACCTGTAAGAATCTTTATGAGTTTGAGCCAAACTAATGACAAATGCCAGGAAGCAAAATCTCAGCAGTTTTGCACCTTATCCTATCTAATAATAGAGTAACATGTAAATTACCATCATTCCGCAATGCCCACGATTGGGTGGCGGGAGGCTGGGGAGCGGGACTCAGGGTGGCCTATCCGGCCATTGAGAGGCACGGATCCGCTGCCATTGAGGGGGCTACCCTGCTGTTGAGAGGCGCAGGGGGCGGGACTCCGCGGCCGCTGAGGGGGCCTGCCGTGGACACCCAGCTGCGCCTCTCAACGGCAGGGTAGCCAGGTGTCAGAGGCTTCTGAAAGGCCTGGTGCACCAGCGGACAGGCACCCAGCTCCACTGCAAAAAGCGAAAGCGTGTAGGGGACCCTACATGTGCATGATTCAATCATGCACTGGGCCTCTAGTTTTATATATTAGAATCAAAGAGGAAGACATAAGGGGGTTACATGAAATCCACTGGTGAAAGGTTAGGGAGGTGGGAGAAAGCAAAATGGGGAAATCTGTGGGACTGGATAAAAAGTAAAATTAAGAGGCACATACTTCTTTTACATTGGTGGGGATAGAATAGTTAACAGTTAATAATTAACAGGATAACAATAATAATGAGGGGCTATGTGGACTCCTGCTCTGATGGGAGACTGTGCTCTGAGGAGTCTGGAAAAAGAAAATTACCCTGACATTCCAAAGGTATGTTATCAGTAGATACAAAAAGACAATAGATAGGCTCAGTTAAGTAAAGATTGACCTTTGTCAAGGAAGATACCAGCCTAGGACATGCCTCCCTGCCATGACTTGCTTTTAAGTTAGGAAGTTTTAATTTCAGATTATCCTATGTGGTTACTTTACTAGTAGGTTTCTGAGTTTGGTAAGGCTCACCATGAGGCCTCCCCTGAGCTTGTCAGGTTTAGTGTGTATCCTTTTTTGTTCACAAGTGTATAGAATGGTTCTCTGGAGTTCATGTGGAAAACTATTTCCTGAGTTTGTTCTTGCTCCTAAGATTGGGTGTTGAGCAGAAAAAGTAAACCAGAAATCTTGAGAAGCAAAAATTTAGAATACATATGACAAAGATTAAATAGCCACAAATATTTAAAAAGAAAAATTCTTATACAGTAGAACCTTGGTTCTCCAGCTTAATTCATTCTGGAAGGCTGTTCTAGAAGTGATTTGTTCAAAAACGGAATCATTTTTTCCCATTAAAAATTATGTAAATTTAAGTATATTTTTATTAATTTCAGAGAGGAAGGAAGAGGGAGAGAAAGATAGAAACATCCATGATTAAAGAGAATCATTGATTGGCTGCCTCCTGCACGCTCCCCACTGGGGATCGAGCCCAAAATCCAGGCATGTGCCCTTCACGGAATCGAACCTGGGACCCTTTAGTCTGCAAGTTGACACTATCCATTGAGCCGAACCAGGTAGGGCTGAAATAATGTAAATTTAATTAATGCGTTCCAGACCCACAAATGATTCTGTTTTAACCTTTCTTATATACAGTACATATCTAATGTACTGTTTAAACTATAATTAAACACTTTTCTTAAATTTATCGAACCACCTTCTACTAGGCTTAAATCACTTTCAGCACTCATTCCAGGGGTGTCTTTCAGGTCACCATCTTTGCTTGTTCATATATCATTGCCTCAGAAATGCTGTCACTGGCTAACTGCTTTTTCATTTATCAAAATCTACAACAGTTTTTCTATCTTTTAAATTGCCTGTGATAATTGTGTCTTTCACACCCTTAGCAATATTAACACTCCAGGCCCTTTTTATGTCTTAAAATTGACTTCCCCAACAACAAAAGCATTATCTCATTTGTTGGTGGCCTGAGAGCTCTTTGTCATGCTGAGCTATCAGCACAAAAGGGTTGTCAGTTCAAAAACCAAAGTTGGAGGCGCGGGGGGGGGAGGGGGGGGGGAGACATATGTACTACTATTTGTAATACTTTAAACAATAAAAAACAAAAAACGAAGTTGGAGGGAGACATTTTTTCTGTTAACAACTTGGTTGAGAACTGAATTATTTGAGATGGGAGACATTCGAAAAAAGAGGGTTGGCTGTAAATGAAAATGGGCAAAGGGTACAACAGGTAACTAAAAAAAATTTAGTTTTGCCGAAACCGGTTTGGCTCAGTGGATAGAGCGTCGGTCTGCGGACTGGAGGGTCCCAGGTTCGATTCCGGTCAAGGGCATGTACCTTGGTTGCGGGCACATCCCCCGGTGGGGGGTGTGCAGGAGGCAGCTGGTCGATGTCTCTCTCTCATCGATGTTTCTAGCTCTCTATCCCTCTCCCTTCCTCTCTGTGAAAAATCAATAAAATATATTTTTAAAAAAAATTTAGTTTTATATTTTTTATATATGTATCTTAAAATTTGCTATTTAGCCATATTCAAATGTACAGTTCAGTGGCATTAACTACATTCACATTGATGTACAACCACTACTACTGTCCATCTCCAGTACTGTTTTCATCTTCCTCTTGCCAGTGGAAATCGTGTTCTTTCAGAGTCCCAAGGAAAGAATTTGGAGAGACCTACATGTGGGAGGTTGTGGTGTGGTGAGAATGGAAGGCTGCCTTGGGTTCCCAGTGTCCAGAAATTTTGCACCACTGGTTCAGTTCATGTCCTGTCCCAATCCAGCTAGTCTGTTTCAGGCTGTGCTACAGCTGGCTGGTACTGCTATATCCAGTACCCAGGCTCAGCTTGAAGTCCACGCAGCTGTTGGCCAGGGAAACTAACCAGGTGAGTGTGTGTTACTAACGTGGGTGAGCGGGAGGGAGGCTTTAGGTATACTGCCTACAATTCTTTGGGGCTTACAAAATTAAGATTGCATGAATAGATGAATTCTCTTAATTCTAAAGATACTACCCTCCTAGCCAAATATTTTCTAAATATTTGCTATGCGCCAAGCACTGTGTTAAATGCAGGTGATACAAAATAGTGAAAGATTGGCTCCATCTCTCACCTCAAGGCATTTACAATGTATTTGGGAAAATTATACCTAAAAATGTTCCTATCTTTACTGTATTGTGCAACTAACCATAGTGTTCATGGCACTGGACTTCAATTATTTACTGGACAGAACTGTTCAATGTCAGCAAGTGTGTAGCTACAGTTCATCTCTATATCCTCAGGAACCATCACAGCCCCTAGCACACAGGAACTGATTAAAAAGTTTGTTGAATGACTGAACAAAATAACTCAATCAAGGTAGTACAAGACGAATGGGAAGTTAATAGACAATGAAAAGAATCCACTATAAGTGTGGGGCCTTTGGTTCTCTCTCCCCTTCACCCCAGCCTCCGGCCTACAATTCTTTTCCTCATTTAATAATGGGATATACACAAGCGCTGACTGCATGCTGGGCTCTGGACTAAGAAACAGGAGACCAAGAGTGACAAAATCCCATTCCCTGTGCACCAGGAGCAGGACAACATCAAACGGCGCGCGGATGCTTTAAGCGCTGAAACAGCCCGAGGAGGACGCCTCCCGCCCCTGCGGAGGCGGGAAGAGGAAACGGCGGAAAGGGGGGCCTCGGAGGGAACGGCGCGCGCCCGGCGGCCGGATGCCCGCGGCGGCCTGGCATCAGGCGGTGCCCAGGAGACGGGGGGCCGGGGACAGTTTCGGTAGACCTTTAAACGCACCCTCTAGGGTTGGGGATGCCGAAGGCGAATGGACGTGTAAATTTCCGTTTACTTTTCAATTACGGTTGATAATCCTGAAGATTTCACACCAGAAAGTTGACTACAGCTTCGGGAAAACACTGAAAGGACGGCGTGGACACGGACTCTGAGCAGCAGACTCATTTCAACGTCAGGTCCCCCCTTTCCGGTAACAGGGCCCCAGCCAGGTGTGTCAACACCCAACGCTGTGTGAACCGGTCACCGACCCGCACACTGCGCCGCCGGGACGCGGCCGGTGACCCAGCTTCCACAGTCCCCGAGACGCCCCTTCGCCGCCGCCCCGCCGCCCCGCCGCCCAGCGGCCCCTCCGCCCCGCGCCCTGCCGCTCACGTACCCCCTCGGTCTTCATGTCCAGGATCCTCTCCACCTCGAACACATCCTCCCCGTCCTCCTCGCTGTCCCCCACGGCGTCCGCTCCTTTCTTCCCGGGGTTCTTCTCCTCGCCCTCCGCCCCCTCGCCTTCTCCTACAGGCGGCTTGCTGTGGCTGTGGGCGCCCGACCCGGGAACCGCCTCCATGCCGGCGCCCTCCGCAGCCGCCGCCGCCATCGCAGGAGAGCTGGAAACCCCCGCGAGAGCGGGCGCGACGCACGCCCGACGTCCTCCGCGTTCGGCGCTCGACCGGAGCCCGTGTGGCCCGCGTGACGCCACTGGAGAGTCAGCAATGGCGGTCACGGAGCGCCGCAGGGATACCCTCACCAGCCAATCCCGTCGAGGAGGACGCGCTGAGCCCGGTGGGGTCCACGGGAAGTGGGTGGGCGGGCCGAGGGGCGCGCGGGGCGGAAGAGGAGCTCGGAGGGGGCCGGAGAGCCCGGAGGGGCGGGGCCAGGGGCGGGGCTATGGGCTGGCTGAGTCCTGGGCGGGATGGCCAGCTCTGCCCGGCCTCACTGGTGGGCGGGCCACAGCTTTCTCCTGAGAGCGCACCCCGCCACACACACACCCCCCCCACCCCCCACCCCCACCCCCCCCCACCCCCGCCGCCGAGACCGATCCTGAGCGAGACCCAGCCTGAGCGCGGCTAACGCCTGTCCACAATTCAGGGTGCCGTAAACTCTAGCGAGTGTACACAGTTTTTATTATCAGGCTGGAAATCGTGTTTTCCAGATTCCACTTGGGTGTTTTCTATTGGAACTATGTGATGGGGTGGGGTGAGGTGGGAGCTGGGTGAAAAGATGGAAGGATTGAGAAGTACAAATTGGTAGTTACTGTTGTGGGGTCGAACCCAGGAGTCAAAACAAGACCACCGGAGGCTGCTGATTGATTAAAAAAACAGGCGAGGATTTATTGAACTGGCCAGGACGGCCGCGAGGGCACCACACGCAGGTGGCCACCCTCACGACGGCGCCGTCCCAGGTGTAGGCAGTCCTTTTAAAGGTCCAAACCACAAAAATTTTCCTTTGTTCTAAATTCTAAATTCTAAAGGCTGGGAACAGCCTGCAGGGGGGCTCCCAGCCCCTGCTGGACATTATTGGAATGTAGGTTTTTACAGAAGCAGACCCAAGCGGACTCAGTAATCTCTAAAGGTTATCTACAGTTTCTACTCCTGGAGCCACTGAGTCAGTGGGAATCAATCTCCTGTAGTCCTGGTCCACAGGCACAGGAAAATCACCTCTGTGAGTCTCCAGGTCTCAGTCTGGAAGCTGAGGTAACCACCCTATTGTCCAAGCAAGCAAGTGCATGCAGAAGCCAGAATAGCAGGGTTAAAATTCAAACAGCAGTTTTTACCTAAGTATGGTTGCTACCATACTTCAGTTACAAAATAGTCACAGGGATGTAAAGCACAGCATAGGGTAAAGAGATTCAAAAGCGTGGCAGAGTAAGTGGATGCTGCACGGACATGCTCCCAGAAACAAACTGGAATTACAACTAAAATAAAGAAAAAATTCCCAAATGATCAACAGAAGACTTTCAGGAGAGAACCCTGATACCCGCAGACGGAAAGTGGAGATCGCATAGAGATTGGTAGGAGGGGCAGAGGCCTGAAACGGCTGGCTAGGTGCCCACAGACAGCAACTGAAGTTCCAGAAAGATATCTTTGCTGTGGGGGGTTGCCACTGAGCACTCCAGGATCTAATACCCAAGCTGGACCCCCCCTCCCCCAGCAGAGAGCACCACAACTGAGAAAGGTACACACATAACATCTGACTGTGAAAAGCAGTGGAGTTGCTGTCTGCCAGGGAGAGATGGCTGGAAATTCAGGCACCCTCTTAAAGAGCCAATGCACAAAATTTCCTGTGGAGCCACCCACCTTTTGCTCTGGCAGAGGGAGGGCAGAGTGGACTGGAGCTGTGTGAGCAGAAGCCAGGATTGGGGACTTGGGGGTAGAGCTCTGAAGGCAGACACCCCCAGTTTCCTGGCCTGAGTCATTCCCTCACGCAGCAGAGGACAGCTTTCCCACACAGACATTTGCCTCATGGGGGGTGGGGGGAAAGACAGTTGACCCACCCTATTGGTAAACACCTTGCCCTGAGGCCACTTAAGAGAGTAAAAATAACAATTAGCTTCCAGGCAGAAGCAACTGCCCCAACCTTTGAAAAAAAATTCTTGCCACACCCGAGGATGATTGCTTGGGGCCATTCAAGTCAGAATCCTATCAGTCTGTTGGCAGAGGTGGTCTCTGGAGGCTGTGAGTCTTTGCCTGATCTAATTAGAAACAGCATTTGACACTGTCCTACACTAGAGATTGAGAGGTGTAGAGGATCTACCTAATACATAGTCACAAACTCAAACAGACAGCCAAAATGAGGAAACAAAGAAACAACCCTCAAATGAAAGAACAAGAGAATTCTCCAGAAGAAGAGATAAATGAAGCAGAGAGAAGAAATTTATCTGAAACAGAGTTCAGAGTAATGATGTAAAGATACTCAACAGTATGAAAAAAGATACAATAACTATGAAAAAAGAATAGTTGGGAATAAAGAATGACAACAAATAAAGAACAAGTGGAAGGAATACACAGCAGATTAGGGGAAGCTGAGGATCAAATCAGTAAATTAGAAGACAGCATTGAAAAAAATCACCTAATCAGAGAATCAAAAAGAAAAAAACAATTAAAAAACAGGAAGACAGCTTAAGGGAGCTGTGGAACAACATGAAATGTAACAATATTCAAATAGCAGGTGTGCCAGAAGAGGCAGAAAGAAAGAAAGAAGGATAGAAAATGTGTTTGAAGAAATAATGGCAAAAAACCTCCCTACCTTGGTAAAGGAAAAAGTCACACAAGTTCAGGAGGCACAGAGAACTCCAAGCAAGATGAACCAAACAGGCCCATGCCCAGACACATCATAATTAAAATGACAAAAATGAAAGACAAACAGAGAATCTTAAAGACAGCAAGAGAAAAGCAAACTGTTACTTACAAAGGAGTTCCCACAAGGCTGACACCTGATTTCTTATCAGAAACTCTACAGACCAGAAGGGAATGGCATGAAGTATTCAAGGTAATGGAAAGCAAGGATCTGAAAACAGATTACTGTATCAAGCAAGGCTATCATTCAAAATAGATGGTCAAAGAGCTTCTAGCATTACAAGAAATGTTAAAGGGACTGCTGTAATGAGAAGAAGAAACAGAGAGAGAAACCTAGGCATACAGAATTAAAATGGCAATAAATAAGTACCTATTAATAATAACCCTAAATGTAAAGAGATTAAATATTCCACTCAAAAGGCATAGGGTTGCCAAATGGATACAAAAACATGACCCAACTATATGCTGTCTACAAGAGACCCACCAAAGACACAGGATGAGAGTGAAGAGATGGAAAATTTTTTTCCATGCAAATGGAAAAGAAAAAAAAAAGTGGTGTACCAATACTCATATCCAACAAAATAGACTTTAAAATGAAGGCCATCACAAGAGACAACAAAGGTCACTACATAATACTAAATGGATCGATCCAACAAGAGGATATAACCCCTGGTAAACATATATGCACCCAATATAGGAGCACCTAAATATATAAAGTACAGCATAGGGGATATAGTCAATCATATTGTAATAACTATGTGCTGGGTAGGTACTTGAAATATCAGGGGGTCACTTTGTAAAGTGTGTGATTGTCTAACCACACTAAGCTGTACACAAGTAATCAATGCAAAATAATATTGAATGTAAACTATAATTAAAAATAAAATTTAACACATCAGAGGATGTGTTTAAAGTATCTTCTCTGGGTTATAAATGACTGACAAAGGTAGTCACCCAAAGTTGCTGGAAAAGTCCACTTAAGGGTAAATGTTTTTCTCACTTTGAATCACAAATAGTCTTCATGACTTAATTTACAGGATTAACTTTTTAAATTTAACTCTGAGGTTAACTAAAGAGTACTCTATGATTGGCACATCCCTATGGAGAGGATCACCAGCTTTGAGTTGGTGCATTATTTGAGTTGGTGTCATTTGTTGAGCTTACTAAATGTACTGTGATGATACTAGGCATTAGGAATACAACAAGCATAGTCTGCCTTCCAGGGATTCAGTCTATAAAAGGCAGACACACAACAATTCTAATAATTAGATATCTTATTTAAAATATTAAAAAAATAGCCTGGCTGACATGGCTCAGTGGTTGAACATGGACCTATGAACCAGGAGGTCACAGTTCAATTCTGAGTCAGGGCATGTGCACCCAGGCTTGATCCCCAGGGTGGGGTGAGCAGGAGTCAGCTGATCAATGATTCTCTCTCATCATTGATGTTTCTACCTCTCCCTCTGCTTTCCTCTCTGAAATCAATAAAAAATGTTTTTTAAAAAACTTAAAAAATATAACCAAATAACATTTGTTGAAGGGGGAAAGCTCATTATTTCAGAAGAATTCCAGCTAATATGTATAGAAGAGAGAATCAGAATATTTCCTGAAAATGATTCAGGCAACAAAACTATTAGGTGAAAGATGGATGAGGAACTGGCTGCCAAATATCTCTCCACAGATTCAGAGGAAACACACCACCACTGTGGAAACCCACTGATCAATGTAAACATTATTAAAAGTAGAACAATAACCAGACTCAATGGCTTTTGTGGACAAAAATGTTGATCCTTAATCTACTCAGGCCTTTAGACCTAATTTCCAGTCTACAAGAAACATGGAGAAAGAGAAAAGGAAGTAATTGGACAAGTCCAGAATGTGCAACATCCTATAGGACAACTAACCCTGTTTCTTCAATAAGTCAACAGCAGAAGAGGAAACAAAAGAAGGTTCTAAATTTATAAAATATTGGCAAAAATATTTTAAATCTTGAAATATTTTTTTTTATTATTATTTTTTAAATATATATATTTTATTGATTTTTTACAGAGAGGAAGGGAGAGAGAAAGAGAGTTAGAAACATCAATAAGAGAGAAACATTGATCAGCTGCCTCCTGCACGCCCCCCACTGGGGATGTTCCTGCAACCAACGTACGTGCCCTTGACCGGAATCGAACCCGGGACCCTTGAGTCCACAGGCCAACGCTCTATCCACTGAGCCAAACCGGTTTCGGCTGAAATATATATTTTTTTTTTAGAGAAAGAGAGAGAAAGGGAGAAAAAGAGCAAAACGTCAATTTGTTGTTCCACTTATTTATGCATTCATTGGCTGATTCTTGTATGTGCCCTGACCTGGGATTGAACCTGCAACCTTGATGTATCAGGACAATGCTCTAACCAACTGAGCTACCTGGCCAGAGCTAAAAAATTTAAGTATATATATTCATGGAAAAATTTTTCAATTAACCCAAAATATATAAGATAGAAATAAAGTTCCTACTCCTCAAAGGTAACCAGTTTGTAATATGGCATGACAGATTTTTATGTAGTACATACATAGGCACCCATTTATATCACTTTTAAAGTGAGTTTTATTGCACTTTGTTCTCTGTGTGTCCATATTTCTGAAAGGTGAATTTCTAAAAGTTGAATTCCTTTTAGTGAAATTTATAGTTCAAGGAGGGTATGATTTAAATTTTGATAAACACCTATCTTGCAAAATTTTGTTTTATTAGAATGTTTCCAGTAACAATGTAAGGAAGTATCTGTTTACTCACATATTCTGTGTTACTGGGTATTACCAAGCATTTAAATCCCTTAATCTAATAAACAATGAAAAGACTGTTTATCAGGCAAAGATATGTGATATGTCAAGCCACTGTAGATTTAGGTGACTTATTAGGTGATTTATATAGGCAAGAGGAATGCCTAGCTGGTTTAACTCAGTGGATAGAGCGTTGGCCTGTGGACCAAAGGGTCCCAGGTTTAATTCCGGTCAAGGGTACGAACCTTCATTGCAACTTCTTCCCTGGCCAGGGCCCTGGTCGTGCAGGAGGCAACCAATCGATATGTTTCTCTCACATTGATGTTTCTCTCTGTCTTTCCCTCTCTCTTCTACTCTCCCTAAGAATCAATGGAAAAATATCCTCGGGTGAGGATTAACAAAAAAAATAAATAGCAGGAGGAAGAGTAGTCAAAGACACCACCTCTCCTTGCCCCACACTTCCAAAGGAGCTAGATAATTGCTACATGAGTTGTGGTATACATCATTGTTGAGGAGCCAATTCTAGATGCAGCTAGGAGGGCAGGTTGGGAGGTAGTCTGCAGCTGTATCCTGAGCTTCATACCTCATCAGAACTAGGAAGTGATGAGAAACTATCTCATGACAGCCTCCCAAGGAGACATGGAGGTAGGTGGGAGCTCCTTACAAGCCTCTCATTCTTCTGGTTACCAACTTGATCACAAGACCTTCTACCAAGATTCAATAAGCTGCAGTTCAAGCCCAGGGAATTAGGATGGGTCATACAGCAGGATGTTGGAAGTTACTCAAGATAGGCAGGACTAGCAATAGAAAGGGAAGTCCCGAACCATGTGAACAAGGGGAGATATTGGGCAGTTGGTGAATGGCAGCAATGAGGACAGGTAGGAGGTAGCCAAAAGATTGTATACCAGAGAAATCAAGGTTTTATGAAAAGGTAGAGAGGAAATGGCCTAGGAGGGGTAGTGAACCTTATACCTTTCACAAAAAATAACTGAAACTGGCATAGACCTAAATGTAAAGTGCAAAACTATAAAACTTCTAGAACATAGGTGAAGATCTAGATGACCTTGGGTTTAGTGATGAGATTTGAGATGCAACACCAAAAGCAAGAGCCATGAAAGCATTGCTTGGGATACCCAGTTTCTCTAAGTAAAAGAAATATACCAGGGGATCTGCAGACCAGGACCCACACCAAGGAGAATGCATACTGGGGGATACCCAGGACCCTGGAAATGGAATTGTGGACATTGGCCAAAGACCTTGTTTCATCCCAGCTTGCTTAGTCCAGCTGGACCAGTCTGTACCAGACTTCTGAAAGGGGAGAAAGCAATGACCATCCAGGACCATCCAGATGTGTATTTTACCACCTTAAAATATTTGAACACAAGAAATCTTAACACTGTAATTTTTATTTTACTATTGCTATTTCATTAAAATAATTAATTCTGCTTCCATTTATTTTTAAGGGACATTGCTACATTTGATAAAATCATAATTAAATTTCATTATAGGTATCTATTAATGTTATTATTTTATTGATAGAAGCATGAAAAAAGTTTAAAATACAGCTTCATCTGATTAAGACTTGACCATAATTAAGAACTCTGAAGAGGAAAGGTGGTATTCATGGTTGGATTCCCAATAGTTGTTTAGTGGCACAGTCCCAGTCTTTACCCAATTCAAGCCGTTGGCAGATAGATGGATATTGTCCTTCAGTTCTTCTAACCCATTCACTTGCTTGCTTTATTTTCTCAAAAGCCCAGGGAATATTCCTAGATTTAAAAAACAATGTTTCCATCAATTTCAGAATATAATTAGATATGAAATGTAATGTGGTATCAAATCTAGCACATTAGCTCAGACAAAATAATTCTGTCAGAAATTAAGATATTTAAGAAAAACAGTTCTCTTTAACACTTGATTAAAGTTCTTCTACCAGCCTGACATGCTTTAACTTATTAAGTATATATTTAACTTATTAAGTATATATTTAAGTATATATTATACCCATCACATCCCAGCTTCCACTGTGCACCACAACTTCCTCGCTGCCTCCAAAATAACTCAAGCATCTTCTAGCCTTTATACATCTGTTTATTGTCATTCTTTTCCACTCTTCTCCATTTAAATCCTACCCATTCTTCACATACAAGCACAATTCTATTTTACAAACTAGGCTTCCAATTCTCTCTCCTTTCACTGAACCAGGAATTCTCAACCTGGCTAGTTATTTTTGCAAAGTGTCTGAGAGTCACATATGAAACTGAAACTGGCATGTATTTAATCCTATCACATAAACTAACTAGTAAAATGTGCATATCAAAAGCTTCAAGTTTGTAACCATTAAATGCTATTGAATATTCGAGACTCAAATATTCAGGTCTATTTAAGACTCAGAAAAATTCTGAATTTTTAAATTAATATTAGCTGCTTCCTCTTTTGTCATCTTCTCAAACTCGTTACTAAACAAGTGGTAATATATAATAAAATTTTAAAGAAAATTCTGTGGGGGGAAACTAAAAATTTGAAAGATTCTCTTCATCTTCCTGATTTTTTCCCCTATAAACTGGGAATGGGCCATCAGAATAGTGTGGTGGTTAAGAACTGGGTTCAAATCCTAATTCTGTAATTATATAGTGGTGCCTGTGTGATATTGGGCAGCTTTCATTCCACATTGGAAGTCTCAGTTTCCTCAGTTATGATAATGATATGAGGTGTGTAGGGATTAACAAAATGCATGTTTAACAGTCCCTGGCACAGAGGAGGTAGTCAATAAATATTTGCTGAATATCAAGATGCCATGAACATACTAAATAGCAACAGGCCTGAAGTGGTTAAAAATTTGTTTCTCAGTAATTATTAGTCTACTTATAGTTACTATGGAAAGCAACAAAACTGACTTTAAATGTTCTCACTCATTCAACTGGCCTTCATTTAATCCAGATGGCCTTGAGACTTCTGACTGACCCTCCTGATAGTGTGAAAATTTTGCTCATACACCTCCATGCAATGTGCTACTACATTAACATTATGTACATCATGAAGCAGAAAAAAGAGAAATAAAAGTTTTAAATAGGCAATAAATAGGAAATAAAAATTATGTTTTATTTATTACAGTTCCAACAAACCATTTTGCTCTTACAGTAACAGTAATATAGTAAGAGCCATATTTTACTTTTTAAAAATCTTGCTTTAATACTTTGTGATATGCAATTCAAAAGTAGGTTTAAAGTTGTTAATACTTGATCTAGAGCAGTGGTTCTCAACCTTTCTAATGCCGCGACCCTTTAATACAGTTCCTCATGTTGTGGTGACCCCCCACCATAAAATTATTTTCGTTGCTACTTCATAACTGTAACTTTGCTACTGTTAATGAATCGTAATGTAAATATCTGTGTTTTCCGATGGTCTTAGGCTCTACAGCAGCTGTTCTCAACCTGTGGGCCGCTAGCAGGGTCGCCTAAGACCATCAGAAAACACAGATATTTACATTACGATTCATTAACAGTAGCAAAGTTACAGTTATGAAGTAGCAACGAAAATAATTTTATGGTGGGGGGTCACCACAACATGAGGAACTGTATTAAAGGGTCGCGGCATTAGAAAGGTTGAGAACCACTGCTCTAGAGGTTGTCATAGCTGTAGAAGATCAAAACAGAAGTGTCTCTTGGTGAGAGGGTAAAAATTGGTCTGCTCATTTATTTTAATTTCATCTGTAAATATGTATCTCTAAGGGATAAGAACTTTTTCTTAAATATGACTCTTAAGATAGTTGTAAATTATTCTTTTTTTAAAAATATATTTTATTGATTTTTTACAGAGAGGAAGAGAGAGGGATAGAGAGTTAGAAACATCGATGATAGAGAAACATCGATCAGCTGCCTCCTGCACACCTCCTACTGGGGATGTGCCCGCAACCAAGGTACACGCCCTTGACCGGAACCAAACCTGGGACCCTTCAGTCCGCAGGCCGACACTCTGTCCACTGAGCCAAACCGGTTTTGGCTAAATTATTCTTTTAAAAAATATATATTTTAGTGATTTTTACAGAGAGGAAGGGAGAGGGACAGAGAGTTAGAAACATCGATGAGAGAGAAACATTGATCAGTGGCCTCCTGCACACCCCCCACTGGGGATGTGCCTGCAACCAAGGTACATGCCCCTGACTGCAACTGAACCTGGGACCTTTCAGTCCGCAGGCTCTATCCACTGAGCCAAACCGGTTAGGGCTATAAATTATTCTTAAATATCACAAAATATCCAGGTAATTTTTAAGTTTCCCTAATTGTGTCTTTTTAATACAATGGATTTTGTTCAAATCAGGATCCAAACAAGGTCTACACATTGCCCTTGATTCATATGACCATTAATTTATAGGTTCTAATTCTCTCCTTTTTCTTGTCTTGCCATTTATTTCCCGACATCCCAGACACCGCTGAGCACATTCTCATGTCTAATTTAACATGTTCAAGCTCTATTCTCTGATATTTAATCTTTATTATGTAAAATACTAGAGGCCCGATGCACGAAGATTCATGCAAGAATGGGCCTTCCTTCCCCTGGCTGCCGGTACCACCTTTGCTCCGGCCAGAGCTGCCTTTCCATCTTCCCATGCTGTCCAGAGGCCCTAAGCGGCTGGGGTGGTGCAGAATGCCCTCAACCGCTTGGTGCCTGCGTATGCAAATTAACCTGCCATCATTGTTGTGTTAATTTGCATACTCACGCCTGATTGGCTGATGGGTGTCGCAAAGGTATGGTCAGTTTGCATCTTACTCTTTTATTAGTGTAGATTTACACAGTTTCTAAGTCAAAACAATAAAACAAGGTATATTAGGAGAAACCTAGCTTTCATCCTTGTGTCCTTCCTCCTCCTATAGATAATAGTTTTATTAGTTTAATTAGTTTTCCTTTTATCTTGCCTTTAAAAATGACATAAGCAAATTACATGCGTGTGCGTGTGCACACACACAAAGGTAGTCATTTGCATGGGGTATGATGGAGTTCTGATGGGTAAGGGATAGTCATACGTGCACTTGAGGCCTCTTGTGATAACAGGGGTCAGCCAAGGGCTAGCAGCCAGGGACCGAGAACTGGATCTCTCCACACTGCAACATTTTGGCATAAAACTTCAAGTTATCCCATAATTCTAAACTTGAATCTGGTCTTCTAGATGGTTATGAAGTTAGACTTGTCAAGGTAAAACTTTAGAACATATTTTATCTAACAATTTCCTAGTTTAATTTATAAATTTTAAAGACTTAGACTTACAGCATATGGGTTTGCATTTGTATTTTTGGCCTAGGCCTGATCCCAACAATTATATTATGGATTTTTCAAAAAAACATAGAATCCATATACTACAGTGAAAAGAGTTCTAAGCCAGGTGCTAAAGATATGGACTCCAGTGTAAGCTACACTTAAACTCTCTGAGTTTTCCTGTGCAACCAAAGAGACAAATATACTGTGTCGGCCCTGCCAACAGAAGAGTGCGGGCGAGACATACCCTGTGAACAAATTCTCTTTGTGCTTATAATTCTGTGTGGCTTCTTATTAGGTTTGGTTAAGAAATGGTTGAAAATATAAGTCATTTGCTTAGTAATATAGTTAAATGGAAAAATGCTAGTATAGTTAAATATTAAATAATATTTAAAAATAAAAAATATATAGTTAAGTGGAAAAAAACCTGTAAATTGAGGTGTCCAATTTCATCAGGGATTTGAAGACTATTCCAGCTTGTTCCAACCTGGTACGAAGAAACTGCAATACCAGAAATGTGGCAATCAGGTCCAGAAGTCGTTCTCTTCCTTTTATACCTAAAAGTGGAAAACTCGGTTATGTTTGCTGGAAACTACACCTCAAACTATATCCGTTTATAAAAGTTCTATGAAAGAATTATAATATTATAAAACCATACCACAATAGCAAATCATAAAACTCACTGTTACTTTTCAAGGTCCTTAATTAGTATGCTATTTAAATAAAAAATGAGTATGATTTGTTACATGTGCCTGTCATATTATCCTGAAGGTTGTCAGGAAACTGAATAAGATCCAGTCCTCCCCTCTCTTGCTATCTATCCTATATAATAAAGAGGTAATATGTAAATTGACTGCCATGCCCTCGCACAAGATGGTCGCCCCCATGTGGCCACAAGATGGCTGGCTGGGAAGGGCAGTTGTGGGCGATCAGGCCTGCAGGGGAGAACAGTTAGAGGGGACCAGGCCTGCAGCAGAGGGCAGTTAGGGGTGACCAGGCCAGCAGGGGAGGGCAGTTAGGGGTGCCTGAGCTGGCAGGGGAGGGCAGTTGGGGAAGACCAGGCCTGTAGGGGAGAGCAGTTGGGGACGACTGGGCCAACAGGGGAGGGCAGTTGGGGGCAATCAGGCTGTCAGGGGAGCAGTTAGGCGTCGATCAGGCTGGCAGGGGAGTGGTTAGGGGGTGATCAGGCTGGCAGGCAGAAGCAGTTAGGGGCAACCAGGCAGGCAGGCAGGCTAGCGAGTGGAGCCAGCAGTCCCAGATTGTGAGAGGGATATCCAACTGCCGGTTTAGGCCCGATCCCACAGAGATCCCCCGAGTGGTCCCAGATTGGAGAGGATGCAGGCTGGGCTGAGGGACACCCCCCTCCCCAGTGCATGAATTTCGTGCACCAGGCCTCTAGTATCCTATCTAATAATAGAGTAACATGTAAATTACCATCACTCCGCTACGCCCATGATTGGGCGGCGGGAGGCTGGGGGGCGGGACTCGGGGTGGCCTATCCGGCCATTGAGAGGCACGGATCCGCTGTCACTGAGGGGGGCTACCCTGCTGTTGAGAGGCGCAGGGGGCAGGACTCCCGCCCCCTGCGCCTCTCAACGGCCAGATCCGCGGCCGCTGAGGGGGCCTGCCGTGGACACCCAGCTGCACCTCTCAACGGCAGGGTAGCCAGGTGTCCACGGCAGCCCCCCTCAGCAGCCGTTGAGAGGTGCAGGGGGCAGGAGTCCTGCCCCCTGCACCTCTCAACAGCAGGGTAGCCCCCCTCAGCGGCCGCGGACCATCAAAAATGGGGGAGCTGGGTGCCTGTCTGCTCCGGCACCAGGCCTTTCAGAAGCCTCTGCCGAGCCAGAGGCTTCTGAAAGGCCTGGTGCACCAGCGGACAGGCACCCAGCTCCACCGCGAAAAGCGAAAGCATGTAGGGGACCCTACACGTGCATGATTCAATCATGCACTGGGCCTCTAGTCTACACTAATAAAAGAGAAAGATGCAAATTGACCGTACCTTCGTGACACCCACCAGCCAATCAGGCGTGAGTATGCAAATTAATTTGCATACACAGGCGCCAAGCGGCCCGGGGTCGGGCCATGGCTCTGGGCCTCTGGGCAGCGTGGGAAGGCGGAAAGGCGGCTCCGGGCCGGAGCAAAGGTGGTGCCAGAAGCCATGGGAAGGAAGGTCCATTCTTTCACGAATCTTCGTGCATCGGGCCTCTAGTATATATATATAAAAGCCTAAGCAACCATCTGACCGTCTGACCAGTAGCTATGACATACAATGACCACCAGGGGGCAGATGCTCTGACCAGTAGCTATGACGTGTACTAACTACCAGGGGGCAGATGCTCAACGCAGGAGCTGCTGAGCTGCGGTGACTTGGCAGCTGTGGTTCTCAGGTGATGCACCCGGAACCAGAGAGGAGTGAGCCCGATTTCGGGGTGTATCACCCAAGAACCACCCTCTTACAATCCAGGACCCCTCGGGGGATGTTGGAGAGCCAAGGGATCCCAGTGCACAAATTCGTGCACCAGGCCTCTAGTCTTTAACCAGAGAAGCATGAACTAAGCAGAGAGAAATTCAGTTTCTAGACTTCAGCTACAAATAGCTCAAGAGAAAACCTAAATACATAATAAATAAACAATCAATATGCAGACCAGTGTATCAAATTATTTCAAGTTCTGGACTCAGGCTGGCAGGGGAGTGGTTAGGGAGTGATCAGGCTGGCAGGCAGAAGCGGTTAGGGGCAATCAGGAAGGCAAGCAGGCAGGCGAGCAGTTGGGAGCCAGAAGTCCTGGATTGTGAGAGGGCAGTCGGACATCCCTTGAGGGGTCCCAGATTGGAGAGGGTGCAGGCTGGGCTGAGGGATACCCCCCCATGCATGAATTTCGTGCACTGGGCCTCTAGTTTAAAAATAAATTCAGAAGGGGAAGAAAAGACAAAAGAGAAGCAAGGAAGAGGTAAAAGAGAAAGGAGTTGGATGGGGAGGTATAAAAAACAAATCAGAGAAAAGAAACAGACATCTTGAGACTACATATAGAGGAAAAAATTCAGAAAAGCCCACACATACAGGAAAATAACACAGATAATCTAGAGCACAGGGAAAACCCATATGAAAGGTATATCCATAAAGAAATTTCACCTCTTGGCACCTGTGACATCATACTCTCTAGCTTTCTTCTTATTTCTCTGCCATTCCTTCTCAGTCTGTTGTGATTGCTGTTCTGTCTGACCACTAAATAGTGGTATGCCCAAGGATGGCCTAATGTCCTCTTCTCTGTCCTAGGCTAACCTCTTTATTTTCTTTTTTACTTTGAGGGTACGTTTATTAAAACTGTGAAACAAGGAAGAAGCAAGAGGAGAGACCCCGGTGGGGCTGCCCTGGCTGTGCTGTTATAGGAAAAAAATGAGCTGAGGAGGAACTGTTTTAGCTCACTGGGAAGTCAGAGAAAAGGGGGCCTTGGAGACAGGTTCAGGGGGTGAGCCCGGGATGAATACATTTTTAAAAACAACACAACGAAAGCAATCCATTATCCCCAAAAAGGCAATCAATCAAGACCAAAGAAAAAATAGAGACAGAAAAAATAGACTTGGTTGCAAGTCTAGTGGGGAACCTTAGCATTCAGGAGATGTATATCTGTAGGGGGTGGCAGGAGGGCGGGGGGCCAGGAAAAGGCTCCGACATGCTCCCAGGAGGGAGAGCATGCACTATCCTTTTTACTGGTCTCACTCAAGCCCATGATCCATGGCTTCAAATACCATTCTGACCTCTTCCTGAGCTCTAGCCTTATATCACAACTATGTATTTCTTTCCAATATCTAGGCATCTCAAAAATTAAATGTCCCAAACCTAACTCTATTAGCGTTTTTCCAAGCTCAGTTTCCAGTGGATGTTTTGCCCTTCCCACGCTCAACACTCCTTCCTCCTCAACTCCCAAATCCAATCAATCACCAAAGCTTGATGTTTCTTTCTGAAAAATGTATCTCAAATCTCCCCAAGTATACACTTAAATTTAAAAAATTAAATATTGAGTAGATACAACTGAAAATGAAGTATTTGTAGGGTAACCTATCTAATAAAGAGGGATTATGCTAATTGACCCACACGCCATCGAAAAGATGGCAGTGCCCACAGCCAATAAGGAGGGAATATACTAATTGACTGCCTTGCCCTCAAAGATGGCAGCACCCACAGCCAATAAGGAGGGAATATGCTAATTGACTGACACACCCTCAAATATGGTGGCACCCACAGCCACAAGATGGTGGCACCCAGTCCCCTCAGCCCTGCTGGGGCAGCAAGCAGGCGGCAAGGCCAGGCCCACCCCAAGGAAGCCCAGCCACTCCGCGCACTTGCCTCTAGAGTTCCCCAGTGCCTTCAGCCCCCCAGCCGTCCAGGAACGGCCCGAGGTGCAGGAAAGCCTCAGATGGTGGCTGCCCAACTAATGCCCGAGGTGCAGGCAAGCCTCGGATGGTGGCTGCCCAGCTGCCCAGGGCTGCCCAAGGCTCAGGTAACCAGGGCCGGCTGAGGCTTGTGCTGCCGGCAGTGGCAGCAGCAGAGGTGTGATGGGGCGTCGCCTTCCTCTGATCGCCGGGTTGCCTCCCACCCCTGAGGGCTCCCAGACTGTGAGAGGGGGCAGGCTGGGCTGAGGGACCCCCACTCCAGTGCATGAATTTTTATGCACCGGGCCTCTAGTTATTAATATAACAGTGAAGTATGAAACCTGTGCCCATTAAATACTAACCTCTCTTCCCCTACTCTACATCCCATGGCAACCACCATTCTACTTTCTGTTTCTATGAATTTAACCCTTCTTGGTACTTCATATAAATGGAATCATACAGTATTTGTCCTTTTGTTACTGGCCTATTTCACTTAGCATAATGTTTCCTTCCTTTTTTAAGGCTGAATGATACTCCACTCTATGAATATACCACATTTTCTTTATCCTTTCATCAACCAATGAATACATGGTCACTTCTACTTTTTAACTATTGTGAATATGTGTGTACAAATATCTCTTTGAGTCCCTGGCCTCTGTTGTTTTGGGTATAGTCCTAGAAACGGAACTGCCAAATCATATGGTAATTCCATTTTTAAGTTTTCGGTGAACCGCCGTATTGTTTTCTATAGTGACTGCACCATTTTACATTCCCACACAGGGAACAAGGGTTTCGATTTCTCCACATCCTCAACGACACTTGTTATTTTCTTTGTTTTTTATAGTAGCCACTCTAATGGTGTGAGGTGGTATCCATCTACCCTTTTTAAGAAACAGATCACACTGACTACCTTGGAAGTGTCTGTGAGCTGTTTCTGCTCCCTCTTAGAAACAAACACTGTGCTGATGTTTGTGCTTATCACTCAGTTCTACCATAGATTTGTACATTGTTTATCTGTGTTGCAAATATTTTATTCCAGTTTGTGGCCTGTCTTCTTCACATTTTAAACATTATTTATTTGTTTTTAATGAAAAGGCATTGCTGGTGTTAATGCAGTCTACTTTATTAATCTTTTCCTTTATGGCTTGTGCTTTGTTTTTGCATTATAAAATTCCTCTCTGATTAATAAATCAAGTGTTTCCAAATGTTAATATCTGAGAAATTTGGGTGAAGGATATATGGGAGTTCTTTGTACTATATTTGCAACTTTTTGTCAAGATTAAAATTATTTCAAAATAAAACATTTAAAAAAATGTTTCCTATGTTAAAATCATAAAGATACTTCCCCATATTTTTCCCCCAAAAGTTTTATGTTTTGCCGTAGCCAGTTTGGCTCAGTGGATAGAATGTCGGCCTGTGGACTGAAGGGTCCTGGGTTCGATTCCGGTCAGGGGCATATGCCCAGATTGAGGGCTTGATCCCAATACTGGGTGTACAGCAGGCAGCCGATCAATGATTCTCTCACCATTGATGTTTCTTTCTTTCTTTTTTTTTAAATTTATTATTTAGTTTTAATTATTTTTTTAAAATTTCACTTAGGTTTTTGTTTTGTTCTTTTTTTCAGTTTTCTTTAAATTTCAAGAAAAACAATTTTAAATATACATGCAGTAAACCTTAATATTTCAAGAAAAACAATAAAATATAATAATGTTACATGCAATAAACACCAATTATTCAAGAAAAATGATCTTACGTATAATAATATTACATGCAATAAACATTAATATTTCAAGAATAAAAGGATTTTAAGTATAATAATATTACTAAAACTGTACTAACATAGTATGATATCACAAACGTTGTAGGAAATATTAACAATCTGCAAATAACAGGATTACTTCTATTGTATTCTAGAATATTTTTTCCCTCTGGCTCTATTTTTGTTCATCAGTTTGTGTTGTTCATTATATTATATTCCACAAATGAGTGAGATCATTTGATATTTAGCTTTTTCTGATTGGCTTATTTTGCTTATCATGATGCTCTCTAGGTCCATCCATGCTGTTGCAAATGGTAAGAATTCCTTTTTTTTACAGCAGCATAGTATTCCATTGTGTAGATGTACCACAGTTTTCTAATCCACTCATCTGCTGATGTGCACTTAGGCTGTTTCCAAATCTTAGCTATTGTAAATTGTGCTGCTATGAACATAGGGATGCATATATCCTTTATGATTGGTGTTTCTGATTTCTTGGGATATATTCCTAGAAGTGGGATTACTGGGCCAAATGGGAGTTCTATTTTTAATTTTTTGAGGAAATTCCATTCCATACTGTTCTCCACAGTGGCTATACCAGTCTGCATTCCCACCAGCAGTGCACAAGGGTTCCTTTTTTCCACATCCTCGCCAACACTTGTCATTTGTTGATTTGTTGATGATAGCCATTCTGACAGGTGTGAGATGGTACCTAATTGTCGTTTTGATTTGCATCTCTTGGATTATTAGTGAATTTGAGCATGTTTTCATGTATCTCTTGGCCTTTATGTCCTCTTTTAAAAAGTGTCTATTTAGGTCCTTTGCCCATTTTTTGACTAGGTTGTTTATCTTCCTTTTGTTTAGTATGAGTTCCCTGTAAATTTTGGACATTAAACCCTTATTGGAGATAACATTGACAAATATATTCTCCCATGCAGTGAGCTTTCTTGTTGTTTTGTTGATGGTTTATTTTGCTGTGCAGAATATTTTTATTTTGATGTAGTCCCATTTGTTTATCTTCTCCTTAGTCTCTCTTGCCCTAGGATCTGTGTCTGTAAAGATATTGCTATGACATATGTATGCAATTTTGCTGCCTATGGATTCTTCTAAGATTTTTATGGTTTCCCATCTTATGTTTAAGTCATTTATCCATTTTGAGTTTATTTTTGTGTATGGTGTAAGTTGGTGGTCTAGTTTCATTTTGTTGCATGGATCTGTCCAATTTTCCCCACACCTTTTATTGAAAAGACTGTCTTGACTCCATTGTATGCTCTTGCCTCCTTTGTCAAATATTAATGGAGCATACTGGCTTGGGTCGATTTCTTGGTTCTCTGTTCAGTTCCATTGGTCTGTATGTCTGTTCTTGTGCCAGTACCAGGCAGTTTTGAGAATAGTGGCTTTGTAATATAGCTTGATATCTGGAATTGTGATCCTTCCAACATTGTTCTTCTTTCTCAGGATTGCTGCAGCTGTTTGGGGTCTTTTTTTTTTTTATTCTAGATAAGTATTTGGAGAGTTTGTTCTAGGTCTGTGAAATATTCTGTTGGTGTCTTCACGGGGATTGCATTGAATCTCTAGATTTCTTTGGGTAGTACAGACATTTTAATGATGTTGATTCTACTAATCCATGAATACAGTATATTCTTCCATTGTCTTCCTCTATCTCATTTTTCAAAGTCCTGTAGTTTTCTGAGTACAGGTCCTTTACCTCCTTGGTAAAATTTATTCCTAGGTATCTTAATTTTTCAGTGCAATGGTAAATGGGATTGTTTTTTTAGTCTCTCTTTCTGTGAGTTCATTATAGGTGTATAAAAAATCCATAGATTTCTGGGTGTTAATTTTGTATCCTGCTACATTGCCGAATTCATTTATTAAGTCTAGTAGTTTTTTTGATGAAGTCTTTGGGGTTTTCTATGTACAATATCATGTCATATGCTAATAATGAAATTTTACTTCTTCTTTTCTAATTTAGATGCCTTTCATTTCTTCTTCTTGTCTGATCGCTAAGGCTAGCACTTCCAGTACTATGTCGAACAGGAGTGGTGAAAGTGGGCATCCCTGTCTTGTTCCTGTTCTTATGGGAAATGGTTTTAGTTTTTGCCCATTGAGTATGATGTTGGCTGTAGGTTTGTCATATAGGGCTTTTATTATGTTGAGATATGCTCCCTCTATTCCAACTTTGCTGAGAGGTTTTATCAAAAATGCATGTTGGATTTTGTCAAATGCTTTTTCTGTGTCTATTGATATGATCATGTGATTTTTGTCTTTCAATTTGTTTATGTGATGTATTGTGTTTATTGATTTACAAATATTATACCAACCTTGCATCCCTGGAATAAATCCCACTTGATCATGGTGTATGATCTTTTTAATATATTGCTGGATCCGATTTGCTAATATTTTGTTGAGGATTTTAGCATTTATGTTCATCAGGGATATTGGCCTGTAATTCTCTTTCTTTGTAGTCTTTATCTGGTTTTGGAATTAGGATAATGCTGGCCTCATATAAAGAGTTTGGAAGTGTTCCTTCCTCTTGAATTTTCTGAAATAGTTTGAGGAGTATAGGTGTTAGTTCTTCTTTGAATGTTTGGAAAAACTCCCCTATGAAGCCATCTGGACCCGGGCTTTTGTTTGGTGGGAGTTTTAAAATTACTTCTATTTCATTAGTTGTTATTGGCCTATTCAGGTTTTTTGATTCTTCCTGATTCAGTTATGGGAGATAGTATTTTTCTAGGAATTTGTCTATTTCATCCACATTGTCCAGCTTGTTAGCATATAGTTGTTCATAGTATTTTCCTACAATCCTTTGTATTTCTGTGGTGTCCATGGTTCCTTCTCCACTTTCATTTCTGATTTTATTTATTTGGGTCCTCTCTCTTTATTTCTTGATGAGTCTGGCTAATGGTTTATCAATTTTGTTTATCCTTTCAAAGAATCAGATCTTGGTTTCACTGATTTTTTTTTGTATTTTTTTAAGTCTCTATGTCATTTTTTTTTCTGCTCTATTTTTTATTATTTCCTTCCCTCTACTTACTCTGGGCTTTTTTTGTTTTTATCTTTCTAGTTCTTTAAGTTGTGGGGTTAAGTAATTTACTGCTAATTTTTCTTGTTTTTTGAGGTATGCCTGTAGTGCTAACATGTGGTCTATCTTTGTGAATGATCTATGTGCACTTGAGAAGAATGTATATTCTGCTGCATTGGGGTAAAATGTTCTATAAATGTCTATTAAATCCATCTGATCCAGTGTGTCCTTTAGAATCTCTGTTTCCTTGTTAATTTTTTGTCTGGAAGATCTGTCCAGGGAAGTCAGAGGGGTGTTAAAGTCCCCTACTATGACTGTATTGTTGTCAATCTCCCCATTAAAGTCATATATATATATACATATAAACACACACACACACACACACACACACACACACACACACACACACATTTAGGTGCAACTATATTGGGTGCATAAATGTTTGCCAGTGTTATATCCTCTTGTTGGATCGATCCCTTTAGTATTATGTAGTGACCTTTGTTGTCTCTTGTGATGGCCTTCATTTTAAAGTGTATTTTGTCGGATATGAGTATTGCTATTCCAGCTTTTTTTTCTTTTCCATTTGCATGGAAATTTTTTCCATCCCTTCACTTTTATCCTGTGTATGTCTTTCATTTTGAGGTGGGTCTCTTGTAGACAGCATATAGTTGGGTGATGTTTTTATATCCATTCAGCTACCCTAATCCTTTTGATTAGAGCATTTAATCCATTTACATTTCCAGCTACTCTGGCAGCCTCGAACTCCAACATTTATGTCATCATTCTACTGAGAATTCCTGTTTCAGTTCTAACCTCCATGTGCCTCAGGAACTGAGAAATGTCTTCAGTTGAAAAACTGAATAATGGCACTCGCCTTATTTGCCTTCCTTTTTTCAAAGACTGTGTCCCCTCCAGTTCTGCCTTTTTTTTTTTTTTTAATTGCAATCCAGGTCTTCAGAGAGAGGTCCAGGGCTAGTAAGTATTATTGTCAGGAGTATTAGTCAGATACAAGCTTTTCTATTGTTCCAGAAACCAGAACTCTCTCAATATGTAAAATTTCATCATTCCTTTTTAGTCTAATACAAGTCAAACACATGAAGAGTCTGAAAACTCTGGAATAGGCCTGAAATATGAAAACCCTGGCACTTTAGAGGTGATGGCAGGGAATTAGAAACTGCTGTTCAATGAATACTGGCTGTTTGTTTTTTTATATTTAAAAAAATCTCTTGGGAGAACCAAGATGGCAGCATAGGTAAACACCTGTACTCACTCCCTCCCAGAACCTCATCAACATTACAACTAAAGGTGATTAAAAATGGTATTGGAGTATGTGGGTATTACACAGACATGCTCTGAGGACCAAACTGGAATTACAACTAAAATACAAAAAAATCCTTGCCCTAGCTGGTTTGGTTCAGTGGCTAGAGCATTGGCCCACAGACTAAAGGGTCCTGGGTTCAATTCTGATCAAGGACACAAACCTTGGTTGCAGGTTCCCCGGCCCTGGTCAGGGTGTGTGCAGGAGGCAACCAATCAATGTGTTAATTTCACATCGATGTTTTTCTCTGTCTCTCCCTCTCCCTACCATTCCCTCTAAATCAATGGGAAAATATCCTTAGGTGAGGATTAAAACAAACAAACAAACAAACAAACAAATAAATAAATAAATAAATAACACACACACACAAAAAATCCTGACTAACCAACTGAAGACTAGCTGGAGAGAACCCTGATAGCCAAGGACAGAAATTGGAGACCGCATAGAGTCTGGAAGGGAGCAGGTGTGAAAGGGCAGGCTGGCTCCCACAGACAGCAGCTGAAGTTCTGGAGAGATACCTTAGCAGTGGAGGGTTGCCACTGAGAACTCTGAAGTTTAATCCCCCAGACAAGCCCCCCAGAAGACAGCACCAGAACTGAGAAAGGTGTCCATATAACACCTGGCTGTGAAAAGCAGCAGGGTTGCTGTCTGCCAGGGAAAGATAGCTGGAAATGCAGGTACCCTCTTAAAGGGCCAGTGCACAAAATTCTGTGTGCAGCCACTCACCTTGTGCTTAGCATAGAGAGAGCAGAGTGGACTGGAGCTGTATGAGCAGAATCTAGGGTTGGGAGCTCTGGGGTTAGAACTCAGAAGGCAGACACCCAGGTTTCCTGTGCTGAGTCATTCCCTCATGCTGCAGAGGTCATCTTTCTCATGCAGACATTTGCTATCCAGGTAGTTTTCGCACAGGGGGTGGGTGGGGGAGGGAAGGAGATGGTTTACCCTATTGAAAAACACCTTGCCCCACACTGTGAAGTTTCTGAGGCCCAGTAAGAGACTGAGAATAACAATAGCCTCCAGGCAGAAGCAACTGGCTCACCCTGTTGGAAAAACTCTCACCACACCTGTAGACAATTGCCTGAGGGGTACTCAATACTGAATCCAATCATTCTTCAGGCAGAGGCAGGTCTCTGGAGGCTTTGAGTATTTGCCTAATCTAATTAGTCAAAAACAGTGGTTGACACTCTCCTGCACTAAAGATTGAGAGATGTAGGAGATATACCTAATACATAGTCACAAATCCAAAGAGGTAATCAAAATAAGGAGACCAAAAAAACCCACAACCCCGAAATAAAAGAACAAGAGAATTCTCCAGAAGAAGAGATGAATGAAATGGAGATAAGAAATTTATCTGATATAGAGTGCAGAATTATGATGGTAAAGATACTCAACAGCATGAAAAAAGGTACAGTAAATATGAAAACAGAAATAATGAATGACATAGCACAAATAAAGAACACATTGAGCCCTAGCTGGTTTGGCTCAGAGGACAGAGCATCTGCTTGTGGACTTAAAGGTCCCAGGTTTGATTCCAGTCAAGGGCACATGCCCAGGTTGCAGGCTTCATCCCCAGTAGGGGTCATCATTGATGTTTCCATCTCTCTCTTCCTCTCCTTTCCTCTCTGAAATCAATAAAAATATATATTAAAAAAATAAAGAACACAATGGAAGGAATACACAGCAGATTAGGAGAAGCTAAAGATTGGATCAGTAAATTAGAAGACAGGGTTGAAAAAAATCACTCAATAAGAGAACCAAAAAGGAAAAAAAAAAAACAAAAAACACAGGAGGACAGCTTTAGGGAGCTGTAGAACATGAAATGTAACAAAATTTGCATAGCAGGTGTTTCAGAAGAGGCAGAAAGAAAGAAAGGGATAGAAAACGTGTTTGAAGAAATAATGGCAGAAAACTTCCCTAACCTGGTAAAGGAAGTTCAGAGGGCAAAGAGAACCCCAAGCAAGAAGAATTCAAACAGGTTCATGCCCAGACACATCATAATTAAAATGTCAAAAATTAAATAGAGAATCTTAAAGACAGCAAGAGAAAAGCAAACTGTTAACTACAAAGGAGTTCCCACAAGGCTGACACCTGATTTCTCATCAGAAACTCTACAGGCCAGAAGGGAATGGCATGAAATACTCAAGGTAATGGAAAGGAAGAATCTGAAACTAAGATTACTATATCAAGCAAGGCTATAATTCAAAATGGACAGTGAAATAAAGAGCTTCCCAGACCAAAAAAAAAAAAGGCTAAAGGAGTTTATCACCACCAAACCAGCATTACAAGAAATGCTAAAGGGACTGCTGTAATGAAAAGAAGAAACAGAGAGAGAAACCTAGGTTTACAGAATTGAAATGGCAATAAATAAGTACCTATCAATAAAAACCCTAAATTTAAATGGATTAAATACTCTAATCAAAAGACATAGGAGAGCTGAATGGATACAAAACTTGACCTGACTATATACTGTCTACAAGACACCCACCTCAGAACAAAAGACACATACAGGATGAGAGTGAAGGGATGGGAAAAATTTTCCATGCAAATGGAAAAGAAAAAAAACATACTGGGGTAGCAATACTCATATCTGACAAAATAGACTTCAAAATGAAGGCCATCACAAGAGACAATAAAGGTCACTACATAATACTAAAGGGATTGATCCAAGAAGAGAATATAACCCTAGTAAACATATATGCACCCAATATGTTTCATATATATAAAAAAACTTCAAAAGGACAATAAGGGAGAGATTGGCAGCAATACAGTCATAACACCCTGCTGACTTCACTGGATAAATCTTCCAGATAAAAAATTAACAAGTAAACAATGACTTTAAAGGACACAGTGGATCAGATGAATTTAATAGACACTTCCAGAACATTTCACCCCAAAGCTGCGTTCACATGGGTCATTCACAAAGAGAGACCACATGTTAGGACACAAAACAAGTCTCTACAAGTTCAAGAAGATTGAAATCATATCACTCATCTTCTCAGATCACAGGGGAATGAAGTTAGAAATCAACTATAGTAAAAACACTCAAAAACATTCAAATACATGGAGGCTAAATAGCATGTTATTAAACAATGAATGGGTTACCAATGAGATCAAGAAAGAAATAAAAAACTTCCTGGAAACAAATGAAAATGAACTCACAGCAACCCAAAATCTCTGGGACATATCCAAAGCAGTCCTGAGAAGGAAGTTCATAGCACTACAGTTCTACCTCAAAAAACAGAAATATTAATAATAAATTGCCAAAATCGGTTTGGCTCAGTGGATAGAGCATTGGCCTGCGGACTCAAGGGTCCCAGGTTCGATTCCGGTCAAGGGCATGTACCTTGGTTGCGGGCACATCCCCAGTAGGGGGTGTGCAAGAGGCAGCTGATCGATGTTTCTCTCTCATCGATGTTTCTGACTCTCTATTCCCTCTCTCTTCCTCTCTGTAAAAAATCAATAAAATATATTTTAAAAATAAATAAATAAATAAATAAATAAATAAACTATTTAACCCTACAACTTAAAGAATTAGAAAGAGAACAACAAGAAACATAGATGCTAAAATCCTTAACAAAATATTAGCAAATTAGATCTAGCATTATATTAAAAAGATCATGCACCATGACCAAGTGGGATTTATTCCAGGGATGCAAGTTGGAATATTGATTTGCAAATCAGTGAATGTGATACATCACATAAACAAATTGAAAGATGAAAATCACATGATCATAGTAATAGATGCAGAAAAAGCATTCACCAAAAAACAACACCCATTTTTGATAAAAACTCTCAGTAAGGTGGGAATAGAGAAAGTGTATCTCAACATAACAAAGGCCATATATGGCAAACCTACAGGGAACATCATACTCAATGCGCATAAACTAAAACCATTTCCTCTAAGAACAGGAACAAGACAGGGATGCCCACTTTCACCACACATAGTACTGGAACTGCTAACCATAGTGATCAGACAAAAAGAAGAAATAAAAGGCATCCATATTGGAAAGGAGTAAGTAAAACTCTCATTATTTGCAGATGACATGATATTGTACTAGAAAACCCTAAAGACTCCACCAAAAAGCTACTAGATTTAATAAATAAATTTGGCAATGTAGCAGGATACAAAATCAACACCCAGAAATCTATGGCTTTTTTTATATACCAATAATAAACTCACAGAAAGAGAAACTAAACAAACCATCCAATTTACCATTGCAACAAAAAAATTAAGATACTTAGGAATAAACTTAACCAAGGAGGTAAAAGACTTGTACTCAAAAAACTACAGGACATTGAAAAAAAGAGGTAGGAGATATAAATATACCGTGTTCATGGATTGGTAGAATTAACATCATTAATATGTCCATACTGCCCAAGGCAATCTATAGATTCAATGCAATCCCTACTAAAATACCAACAGCATATTTCACAGATCTAGATCAAATACTCCAAAAACTTATATGGAACCAAAAAGATCCTGAATAGCCACAACAATTTTGAGAAAGGACAAAGTTGGAGGAATCACAATACCAGATATCAAGTTATACCACAAAGCCACCATAATCAAAATAGCCTGGTACTGGCATAAGAACAGGCATACAGATCAATGCAACAGAACAGAGACCCCAGAAATTGACCCAAGCCATTATGCTCAATTAATATTTGAAAAAGGAGGCAAGAGCATACAGTGGAGTCAGGAAAGTCTCTTCAAATAAATGGTGTTGGGAAAATTGGACAGATACATGCAAAAAAAGAAACTAGACCACCAACGTACACCATACACAAGAATAAACTCAAAATGGATAAAAGACTTAAATATAAGTTAGAAAACTATAAAAATCCTAGAAGAAACCATAGGCATCAAAATTTCAAATGTCTCTCATAGCAATATGTTTATGGATACATCTCCTAGGGCAAAGGAAACTAAGGAGAAAATAAACAAATGGGACTACTCAAAATAAAAAGCTTCTGCACAGCAAAAGAAACCATCAACAAAACAAAAAGGGAGCCCACTGTATGGGAAAACATATTTGGCAATGATACATCTTATAAAGGGTTAATATCCAAAATATATAAGGAACTCATACAACTTAATAAAAGGAAGACAAAAAAATTAAAAAATTGGCACCTGTCAGAATGGCCATCATCAACAAATCAACAAATGACAAGTGCTGACAAGGATGTGAGAAAAGGGAACCATCATTCACTGCTGGTGGGAATGCAGACTGGTGCAGCCATTATGGAAAACAGTATGGAGTTTCCTCAAGGAATATATCCTAAGATTCCGGAAACACCAAACAACATCAGAAAGAATATATGCACCCCTATGTTTATAGCAGCACAATTTACAATAGCTAAGATCTGGAAACAGCCCAAGTGGCCATCAGTATATGAGTGGATAAAAAGGCTGTGGTACATTTATTCCATGGAACACTATGTAGCAGTATCTCTTACCCTTTGAGACAGCATGGAGGGACCTGGAGAGTATCATGCTAAGTGAAATAAGTCAGTGAGAGAAAGACAAGTATCACATGATCTCACTCATATGTGGAACCTAATTAACAAAATAAACTGATCAAGGGAGTGTATTCCGAGACATGGAAGCATGGAACAGAGTGCAGAATCTCAAAGGGATGGTGGGGGAGGGTGGGTGGGTGGGAGGTAATCAACCAAAGACCTTGTATGCATATAAGCATTACCCATGAACACAATAGGGTAGTGAAGGCCTGGGGCTGAAGGAGGGGGCGGGCTGGAGGGGAGTCAATGGGGAAAGAAAGGAACATGTGCAATACTTTCAACAATAAAATTTAAAATAAATGAAGAAAGAAATAAATCACAAAAACAAAAACAAAATTGCAAGTAAAATACAGAACAACCATCATTTAGAACCACCTGAAAGCTCAATGAATGGAAGTTCTACAACTAGAGAAGTAAAGAAGAAGGCACATTGAGACTGGTAGAAGGGGCAGAGGGGCAGGCAGGGTTAGACCAGCACCTATGTGTGCCACTTTTTAAATCGGGAGGGAAATCATCTTTGTGAGGAGCAAGGGGTCCCAGCCCTACACCAGACCCCCAGCCCAGGCTCCCAGAGCTGGGAAGAGAATTCCCTATAACAACAGGCTGTAAAAACCAATAGGGATTGGAGCTCAGTGGCACGGAGGCTGCTGGAGACCCAAATGTTCCTTTTAAAGGGCCAGCACAAGAACTGAACTTACAAACTCCCACTTCCTCTGAGCTCCAGCACCAGGGCAAGGCTCTGGGGGACCTAGACACATATGAGAAGGAACTGCATTGTATGGCCTTGGAGCAGTAACTGGGGGGCAGCTTTCTCCCAGATGGAGGTGCTCATAAAGGTCATTGTTCCTGTGCTGGGACCTCCCCTGTTGCAGGGCTGACTGACAGTTGTATCTGTTTGCTCTGCTCTGGTGATTCCCTGAGAACCTTCCCCATCCAATTTGAAGCCCCACCCAACCTGTTTGCAGTGGCTTTTGCATATGAATGGCCTGTCCTAGCTCAAGCTTCACACTTCCCTAAAATCTCTCAAACAAGCTACAGCTGGGTCAGCATGCCCCAAACCTATCAATAAAGGGTCCAAGACCCTGCACAAACACAAGCCTGCCTTGCTTCACAGTCGGGTCTTGCTTGGGCACCTCTAATCCCAATACAAATAGCCCCTGCAGAGTGGACCCAGTCAGTGGCTGACTTTGCACCTCCCTGGAGGCCCCAGAGCCAGTGCACCCAGTGGACAGCTTCTGACCACAGCAGATTGCAACTCTACACATCCATAGTGACACACTCAAGGGACAGACTCAGTGAGCACCAAAGCCCCACTGAAGCAAGTCCAGCTCCATAGGGGTGTTTCTGGCACAGCAGCTCTCTCACTTTAGCCACAGCTGGTCCTCACAGCCAATTGGCTTGGAGATCAACTCCTCTGAGAGACGCCAACAGCAACCAAGGCTCAACTACAAGACTGTGCACATAGCCCACACATGGATGTACCTAGAGTGCCCAGCTGAGGTGACTGGGGAGGCTGAGCCACTGGGCCCTACAGGACACCTACTACACAAGGCCACTCTACCAATTCCAAGAGATACTACAGCTCTACCTAAAACATAGAAACAAACACAAGGAAACAGCCAAAATGGGAAGACAAGGAATCATGTCACAAATGAAAGAAATGGAAGGAAGCAAACTTTTGGATACAGAGTTCAAAACCATGGTTATAAGGTTACTCAAGGATCTTCATGGGACTTCCAAGGATCCAGAACATCAAAGACATGAAAAAGGACTCGTCAGAAATTAAGCATACACTAACTGAAATATAAAATAATTTACAGGGATTCAACAGTAGAGTAGAGGAGTCCAAAAATCAAATCAACAATGTGGAATATGAGGAAACAAAAGACACCCAATAAGAAGAGAAAAAAGAAAAAAGAATCCAAAAATATGAAGTTAGTGTAAAGAGCCTCTGAGATAACTTCAAGTGTACCAACATTCGCATTATGGGGTTGCCAGAAGAAGATGAGAAAGAGCAAGATATTGAAAACCTATTTGAAGAAATAATGACAGAAAACTTCCCCTACCTGGTGAAGAAAATAGACTTACATGTCCAGAAAGAACAGAGCGTTCCAAACAAGAGGAACCCAAAAAGGCCCACAGCAAGACACATCATAATTAAAATGCCAAAGGCTAAAGACAAAGAGAGAATCTTAAAAGCAGCAAGAGAAAAGCAGTTAGTTACGACTGTCAGATGATTTCTCAACAGAAACTTTGTAGGCCAGAAGGGAGTGGCAAGAAATATTCAAAGTGATGAATAGCAAGGACCTACAACCAAGATTACTCTGCCCAGCAAAGCTCTCATTAGGGTCAGATAAAGAGCTTCACAAAGAAGAAAAAGCTAAAAGAGTTCATCACTACTAAATCAGTATTATGAAATGTTAAAGGTTATTGAAGAAGAAGAAAAGAAGGAGGAGGAGGAGGAGAAAAAGAAGGGAGAAGAGGAAGAGGAGGAAGAGGAGGAGGAGAAGTGGAACAAGAAGAAGAAAAGATGAACAATAAAATGGCAACAAATATATATCTATCAACAATTGAATGTAAAAATCAAAATAAACAAACAAGAAATCTAATGAACAAAATAAACTGGTCAAATAAAATAGAATCAGAGGTATGGAAGCATGGAACAGACTGATGAATCTCAGAAGGAAGCGGGGAGGGAGGGCTGGAAGAGATTAATCAAAGATCTTACCTATGGACACAGACAGGAGGATTGTGAAGGCCTGGGGCCCTTTGGGAACCAGGTGGAGAGGGACAATGGGGAGGGGAGGGGACATCTGTAATATTCTCAACAATAAAGATTTAAAAAAATAATAAAAAACAAATCTCTTAGCCCAGCCGGTGTGGCTCAGTGGTTGAGTGTTGATCCATGAACCCAGAGGTTATGGTTCAATTCCTGGTCAGGGCATTTGCTGCTGGGGTTGTGGGCTCGATCCCCAGTAGGGGGCATGCAGGAACCAGGCAATTGATGATTCTCTCTCATCATTGATGTTTCTATCAACCTCTTCCTTCCTTTCTCTGAAATCAATTATAACATAGGAAAAAATAATTAAAAAATCTCTTAACCTAGGGCTAGCATTTGGCCTTCAAACTACTTTCGGGTTTGAGGATGTCCAGGATCTTCTCATCCATCCAATTCATTGTCATAAAAAGAATCAGGTCCAGCTGAACAACCTGCTCTGGCAGAGACTGACTGGCTGCTTATTAAAACTGTCTTCTCTTCCTGGGCACAAAGTCCTGTATCTGGGTGGGGCTCTGTGACGAATTCTTGCCACATTTTCACTCTCTTGCTGATGTCTACCTGGTAAATGATGCCAGAGTCATCTTTTTTCTTCTTTTCTTCCACCAGAGTAATTTTAAAGACACATGTTGATGATAGTAGAGCCACAATACGGAAAGGGCCTGGGTCTCTAAATGACTATGTGGAGTGGAACTTCCCTACTTACGGATATTTGACTGTGATATGGGCAAGAAAGTAATCTTTGTGTTAAGTGACTTAAAATTTGAATTTTTAAAAATAGTTATTGCTACTTATGCTAATAAATTTGCACAGGTGATACCCTAATTGGTGATAAAGATATGACTAGAAACTAGTCCCCTATTTCCTTTTATGATTAACAAATATAATTCCATTCATATGTAACTTATATAATTATTATATTAATACACTAGCTTACAAAAATTATAACAATTAGAGCATGTGATTTAATGAATAGAAAAATAGTGACTTACCTAGAGATCGAATGCCTTTTTGTTCAAGAAAACTCTTCAAAAGAGTTGTATTCAGATTTAATATGAGTCCCAGTGCTGGTGTAAGTTTCCAGAAGCCATCCTATGAGGTTCAGAAAACAAATTTAAGTAACATTCTTGAAATTTCATCACATAAGTTATGGGATGAGTAAGTTTCCAATTATTTCAATTCAGTTTATTAAGACATGTCTAAAATTTTTATTACTGTAAAACCAAAGTTCCTCACATACTAGTGACACAGTACATACTATAGACACCAAATATCTAGTGGCATTTATAAAAAGTCTGAAAAAAGGCACATGTGTAGAGATATTTTAAAAATGGTACTATCTATTTTTTCTTCTAACAATGCATTGTTTCTCAAAGCAATGTTCCTCAAACTTTTAAATAGCACGATTCCTTTGTTAAATGTTAAAAATGTGCCCTTATGATATCTGAAACATGAAACTGACAATTTTTTACTAAATATAAAATTTTTAAGTTGAACATGCTCTTTAAAATTACTTCCTTGTGTTCACTGTCCCCCACCCACCCCAGCAAAGAACCACTGTTTTTCAGGCTACCCTTTGTCACATGCTTATGGGAGTGAGGTAAGCTTCCATGTGAGGATTAGACAGACTCTAGGTCTCAGGGGAACCCATACAGGGAGCAGAAAGGAGGGTGATGTCACAGGCAGGTGCATATGTTAAAGAATCTATGGCCATAATTTGAAAAATACCAGCAGTGATAATATGTGCCAACCAGTACTGAACAGGTGCTAGGTGGTATTTAATCTTTTCAGCCATTCTTTGTGGAGGTATTATTATTATAGCCCCTTTGCAGATTGAGGACACTGCAGCACAGAAAGGTTAAGGTACTTGTTCAAAGTTACACAGCTAAGAAGTGGCACAGCCAGGATTTGAGCCCCAACAGTCTGGCTCCAGGGTCCACAGATAGCAGTGGCTGCTATACTGCTACCTATACTATATTTATGTACATTCTTCCAGGTTAGGGCAGCCGGGCAGCTGTTATTATCTTGTTTAAACCTGAAACCACAATATGATGTAGATACTATTATTATTCCCATTATATGGGTAAGGAAACTGAGGCTGAAAAAGGTTATCTGACTTGCCCCCAAATCACCAAGTAGCAGCGTTGGGACTCAAACTTAGTCTTATACTAAATCCAGTTGTTTCTGTTACTAAACTACATCTAAAGAAATAATTACAGATGTGAGAGAGGGCCTTAGTACCTGTGCAGGAGGTAAATCTCTTTAATCATTGCATTTGAGAAGCTAATAAGCACAATCCTAGATCCTGACACATGCTCTAACACAATCTTACATACTGAGTTACATTCCCAGGATCTTCTGCAGAAATATTTAGAGTATGCTTACTAGTATAGTGTCTGTGCTTAACATGACAATGGGAAATTCATGTGACTTGCAGATCATCAGTCTTAGAACCTAGGAAATTAAGGTCTTACCCTTGGCCAATTCAGGGATGCTCATTTTCAGCTGAGAAATATTATCATTCACTAGCATGATATTCTGGCCGAAGAGTTATAAGTAGAGAGACAAACAACAGTCATCATAGAGTACACTGTTTTGTGCAATTGCCTTTTTTATTTTATTTCTCAGTAAGATTTTCTCAATGAAGGAAGCAGTGTGTTGATACACTCTGGCACAAGTCCCTTCTTAACTCACTGTGGATTGGTCATATACAGTTCGATGACCAGCTACTTGATTTATGGAGCAAATCAACAACAGATATAGGTGAAATAAAACTAATACCTCGGTTTGCAGACTGAAGAGTTCAGTCCCAGGTACAAAATTCATCCAGCTTTCTTTGCAGTCTATGTCATCCCCGTCGTTTAGTACCAGAAAGCTTGCAGGAAAGTCTCTTCTTGTTATATCAGATTTTTCTACCTTTTTAAAAAGCCTACTTGCCAAAAATCCTGGTGTTTCACCACTTTCTGTTTCAAAAGAGCTTAAGCCAGTCAAATATGTATGTGGGAGAGAATCTGATGATGCAGCTCTTGCAGCAATATTTGATGGAGAAGCCTCATATGTTGGAGGAGCCCCATAGTGAGCAAAGCCCATCTGACGCATTGGCTGCTTGGGAGCTGAGGAATTTGGAAAACGAAGAGGAGAGGAACCAGGAAGAAGATGAAAGCTAGACCCTCCGGGTGGACCAGGGGGAGGAAGTCTAGGAGAAGAGAACAAAGGATTCTGCTGAGGGGGAGAGTCCAACTCAAGGGAACTGTCAGTACAAGGACAGAGCTTAGGGCCTTCATAAATTTTAGGTAGATCAGACTGTCTGCAGCTAAATAAGTCACCTGAGAAAGCAGAACCAGTAAAAGATCCAAAAGGTGGGTTGTGCGAAGGCAGTCTGGGAGGAGAGCCCCATTCAAGAGCAATGCCAGTAGAACAGCCCGTCTTAAGGCCTTGGTCATTATTAGATGGACCAAACTGCTTGGGACTAGCAAGAGAACCAAAAAGAGAGCTCTGAGGATAGAGGAAAGCAGAACCAACAGAGGAAGCAGCTAGGGAACTGGTTGAACCAGGGTCAGCCAAGGAGTCAGAAAGAGCCATTGTTGGTGAACTGGCTTTTGTAAACACTGGTTTAATTTCTGTGTATTTAAATGAATCTATCTGACTTAAGTCCAATGGCCTTTCTGCATCTCTACATTCAAAATTGTGTATTAAAGGTTTTTCTGGTACGTGGGAACCTAAGCTAAGCATTTCAGAACCTTCAAAAACTTCCAGCTTAGATGATTTATATTTTTTTTTAGTCAAACGTTCAAGTTGCAGTTCTTCGTGCCATTCAGAGGATGCTGAAAGAGTCTGCACAGAAGAAAAAAATTATGATGTCAGGGAAAATGGAATAAAATCACCAATCAAGCCAATGCCCTTCTTAGAGCTGACTTCCCTGTAGTCAAGCAATTGCTTATCCCAGAGCATTGAAAAACAAAAACAAAAACAAAAACAAGCTATTCAAGATCATTGAAATGAAACACCTTCATTTTATAGGTATGGAATATGAGATTTGGAGAAGATATCAGCAATAAATACATTACAGATCTTAATCTCTCTTAGTTCCCAGAATCACGGAATTTTGAACACCCCTTATTTTTACACAAGAGAAAACTAAAGACCATAGAAGTAACTTACCCAAGATTTTACAATTAGCAGTATCATATGTGTAAACCAGCCCTAAAATAAGCTGGTAATTTGAAATAAAATTTTCTAGTCCTTTATACTGTTTTACAGCACTATTCAGAAAATGAGAAAACTGGAAAAAAACCTCAAAAGCTTTAAAGTAACTAAATGAATATATCTTTATACCAGAATATAAACAAAATATATAACAAAAGGAATTGAAAGGTGCTATGTTACTACTATTGTCTGAATATAATTTAAAGAGTATTCCTTAAATAGTTACATGTAAATAAAATGCAGTTTTATATGAATTACAAGCCCTTGGAATTGGCTAGCCTCTAATTTTACCAATGTAAATGAGCTATTTAGAATTTTCAAGAATCAAGATGGTGGTGCCTCCCACAACCACATCAAAATTACAACTAAAATACAGAACAACCATCATTCAGAACCACCTGGAAGCTGGCTGAATGAAAGTCCTAATGAAGCATAGTAATCCCTCCTTTGGAAAACTGCTGTTTGAAACTGCTGTTTGAACTACTCTTATTCGTAGACAGTCCCTTGTTCTATAGGTCAACTCTATTATTTTTAGATAGTCCCTTATTCTGTAAAATAACTGTTTTAGTTTGAATAATAGAAAAAGATAAAAACTTAACTGTCTGACCTTGCAAGCTAGCCATCTAACATAATAGACTAATACTGATAATATTCCCATGCAAAATGTTTGTTCATTATGTATCCAAGGTCACAAACTGTCTGCAAAAATAACTTACACAGAGCTCTTTGTAAAATCTGCAGACAAAGAGCTCGAAAGGGTATAAATAAGGAAAACCTCCTCTATGTGTTGGCTCAGAATTTGACAGAGACATTCTGCTCTGAGCCCGAGCATAATAAAGACTCCTAATTAATTGGCTTGTTAAGGTGTCTTGTATCTAGCTCGCTGATTTACGACACAACACTGCAACTAGAGAAGTCAAGAAGAAAGCACACTGAGATTGGTAGGAGGCACATAACTGGCTGGTCCCACACCCATGTTTGCCATTTTTTTAATTGGGAATTTAAAAAAAGGAGTAGTCCTTTCCCAGCTCAATCAAATTTTAAGTATAAATTTAAGTAATTAATATTGAAGAACATATGACAAGACATACATTCTAAAATAATAGTTAAAAATAATGTTTATCTGTTAAAAAGTTCTTAATCAGATAACTAAATAAGAACAATTACAATAGTGATGGGCTAGACTTATTAAAGCATTCTGTTAAATTGCAATAATTATAACAGACAAATCAATAGGACAGAACACCTGGTCCAGCAACAGATCCTAAAACATGTGGGAATCTAGTAGATGATAAAGATGGCATTTCAAGTCAATGGGAGGAAAAGAAGAATTACGCAATAGCTAGTGTTAGAAAAAGTTGGCAGTTACCTGAAAAAGAATAAAGTTGGTTTCAGACTTCCTATCTTATACCAGAATAAATTCCAACTGGGTGAAAAATTCAAACCATAAAATGATGTAAAGATATAACTAAGGGGAAATTTAAAAAAAGCATAATCTCTGAACAGGAAAGGTATTTCTAAGCATGACAAAAAATAAAAATGATACAAAACAAAACCACCATAAGTGAATTTTAAAATTTGCATATGAACTGTTTCTCCACATAAAACCACAGCACATTTACTAGTAGATAGTTATCCATTTTGCCTGGCTGGTGTGGCTCAATTGGTTGGGCTTCGTCCTATGCACTGAAAGATTGTAGGTTCAATTCCATAAATAGCTACCTGTTGTTTTTTTTAATGTTTAAAAAGCTTCTTTTGGATCTGAAAGGAATGATTCAAAACCTGGCAAAGATATCACAAAAAAAGAAAACTACAGACCAATATTTTTGATGAATACAGATACAAAAATCCTAAAGAAAATACTACCAAATCAAATACAACAATACATTTTTAAAAAATTATACCTCACGATCAAGTGGCATTCATTTCAGGGTCACAAGGATGCTTCAGCATACACACATCAATCAATGTAATAAACCACATTAACAAAACAACAGATAAAAATCCTCTGATCTTATCAATAGATGCAGAAAAAACATTTGATAAAATACAACATCCACTTATGATTAAAACACTCAGTAAAGGAAAGTACCTCAACATAATAAAGGCCATGTATTACAAACCCTCAGCCAATATTATACTCAATGGTGAAAAACTGTAAGTTTTTCCTCTAAAATCAGGAACAAGACAAGGGTACCCACTCTCACCACTCTTACTCAACATAGTTCTGGAAGTCCTAGGCAGAGCAATAAGCAAAAGAAATAAATAAAAGGCATTCAAATCAGGAAGGAAGAAGTAAAAGTGTCACTTTTTGCAGATGACATGATTCTGTATAAAGAATACCTTAAAGACTCCACCAAAAAACTACTAGAAATAGACAAATACAGTAAAGTTGCAGGATACAAAATCAACGTACAAAAATCCAATGCCTTCCTGTATACTAACAACAAAACCTCAGAAAGAGAAATGAAAAAAACAATACCTTTTGCAATTGCAACCAAAAGAATAAAATACCTAGGAATAAACAAAGGATGTGAAAGACCAAATACCAAAAACTACGAAGCATTATTAAAAGAGATAAAAAAGACACAATAAAATGCAAAGATATTCTGTGTTCACGAATTGAAAGAATCAACATAGTTAAAATGGCCATATTACCCAAAGCAATATACAGATTTAATGCATCCCCATCAAAATCCCAGTGTCATTCTTTAAGGGCATAGAACAAAAACTCATCAGATTTGTATGGAACACAAAAGACCTCGAATAGCCAAAGCAATGAAGCCAGAGGTATCACACTACCTGACTTCAAATTATACTGCAGAGCTATGATAATTAAAAACAGCATGACATTGGCAGAAAAACAGATCAATGAACAGAACTGAGAGCCCAGATATAAAATCACATGTATATGGGCAGAAAATTTTTGATAAAGGAGACAGAAACATACAATGGAGTAAAGAAAGCCTCTTCAATAAATGGTGCTGGGAAAATTGGAAAGCCACATGCAAAATAATGAAACTAGATTATTTTGTCCCCATGTACAAAAATTAATTCAAAATCCATCAAAGACCTAAATATAAGATCTGAAACAATAAATTACATAGAAGAAAACATAGGTACTAAACTTATGGACCATGGTCGTAGAGAACATTTTATAAACTTGACCCCAAAAGCAAGGCAAGTAAAGGTAAAAATAAATGAATGGGACTATCCTATCTAATAAAAGAGTAATATGCAAATTGACCATCACTCCAACACACAAGATGGCTGCCCCCATGTGGTCAAAGATGGCCACCCCCATGTGGACACAAGATGGCCAGCAGGGAAGGGCAGTTGGGAGGGACCAGGCCTGCAAGGGAGGGCAGTTGTGGGCAATCAGGCCAGCAGGGGAGGGCAGTTAGGGGTGACCAGGCCGGCAGAGGAGGGAAGTTGGGGGTGACCGGGCCTGCAGAGAAGGGCAGTTGCGGGGGGGGGCCCAGGCCTGCAGGGGAGAGCAGTTGGGGGGGACCAGGCCTGCAGGGGAGGGCAGTCTGGGGGGACCCAGGCCTGCAGGAGAGGGCAATTGGGGGGTGGGCCAGACCAGCAGGGGACAGCAGTTAGGGGCAATGAGGCTGGCAGGGGAGGGCAGTTAGGGGTGACCGGGCCTGCAGGGAAGGGCAGTTGGGGGGGACCCAGGCCTGCAAGGGAGAGCAGTTAGGGGGGACCAGGCCTGCATGGGAGGGCAGTTGGGGGACCAGGCCTGCAAGGGGAGGGCAGTTTGGGGGGACCCAGGCCTGCAGGGGAGGGCAGTTTGGGGGGGAGCCAGCCCAGCAGGGGAGAGCAGTTAGGGGTGATGAGGCTGGTAGGGGAGGGCAGTTAGGAGTGACCAGGTCAGCAGGGGAGGGCAGTTGGGGGGGACCAGGCCTGCAGGGGAGGGCAGTTGGGGGGGGGGACCAGGCTGGCAGGGGAGGGCAGTTAGGAGTGACCAGGATGGCAGGGGAGGGCAGTTAGGGGTGACCAGGCTGGCAGGGGAGGGCAGTTAGGGGCAATCGGGCTGGCAGGGGAGCAGTTAGGCATCAATCAGGCTGGCGGGGGCATGGTTAGGGAGTGATCAGGCTGGCAGGCAGAAGCGGTTAGGGGCAATCAGGAAGGCAGGCAGGCAAGCGGTTGGGAGCCAGCAGTCCTGGATTGTGAGAGGGATGTCCGACTGCCCGTTTAGGCCCGATCCTACCTAAACGGGCAGTCGGACATCCCTTGATGGGTCTCAGATTGGAGAGAGTGCAGGCTGGGCTGAGGGACACCCCTCCCCCCCGTGCATGAATTTTGTGCACCGGGCCTCTAGTATAAAATTAAAAGCTTCTGCACAGCAAAAGAAACCAACAACAAAACAAAAAGGCAGCTGACAGAATGGAAGATGATATTTGCAAACAAAAGCTCTGATAAAGGTTTAATATCCAGAATATGTAAAGAACTCATAAAATTTAACACCAAAGAATCCAATTAAAAGATGGGCAGAGGACCTGAACAGACACCTCTCCCAAGAAGACATGCAGATGGCCAACTGATATATGAAAAGATGTTCAACCTCACTAGCAATTAGGGAAATGCAAATCACAACTACAATGAGATACCATTCACACCTGTTAGAATGGCTATTATCAACAAGAAAAGCAATAGCAAGTGTTGGAGAGGTGGTGGAGAATGTAGACTGCTGGTGGGAATGTAGACTGGTACAGCCACTACAGGCGGCAATTCCTCAAAAAATTAAGAACAAAATTACGATATGACCCTGCCATCCCTCTCCTGGGTATATACCCAAAAAACTTGAAAACATGTATTCGCAATGATATATGCACCTTTATGTTCATTGCAGTATTATTCATGGTGGCTAAGACATGGAGACAACCAAAGTGTCCTTCAATAGAGGACTGGGTAAAGAAAATGTGGTACATATATTACTTAGCCATAAGAGAGAATGAAATACTGCCATTTGCAACAACATGGATGGACCTTGAGAATATTATGCTAAGTGACATTAGTCAGTCAGAAAAAAACTAAGAACCATATGATTTTACTCACATGTGGGATACAACACTGAAACTGTGGAAACAAAGAGCAGTGTGGTGATTGTCAGAGGGAAAGGGGTGAGGGGATTGGGAGTGAAGAAGCCCTAATATATGGTGACAGAAGATTATTTGACTTTGGGTGGTGGGCACATAGTGCAATGTACAGAACTTGTATAATAGAAGTGTACACTGGAAACCTATCTCATCTTATTAACCAATGTCACCCCAATAAATTTATATTTTAAAATTAATTAAAAATTTAAAAATAATATGTTTATAATAGCTAATTTAATATCCTTGTTTACTACCTTTATTATATTTTAGCTAGTAGCCCTGCACACGAATCTATGCACCAGTAGCTCGCTGCCACCCTCCAGTAGCTCTCTGCCCACTGCCTCGCCCTCCTGTAGCTCCCCCCGCCCTCCCCTCATAGCTTGCTGCCCTGCCCCCTCCTGTAGCTCTCTGCCCCCCCCTCATAGCTCGCTGCCCCACCCTCCTGCTGATCCATGATCCAGTAGTTACGCAGTCGGTCGTTATGCTTCAAGGCGTAATGACCATTTGCATATTACATCTTTATTATATAGGATTTCTAGTTTTGTTTTTATTGATTGATTTTGCTCCTCATTATGTCATCTTTTCACTTCTCCGACTGCCTGCTAATTTTTAAATGGATAATAGACACGTGAATTTTACACTGTTGAGGTACTGAAAAAATTTTAAAGTCCCTTTACATTGTTTTAGGCTTGGTTATGGTACATAGTTCAGTTATTTGGAAATAATTTTATTCTTTTGAGTCTCAAGGTGGGATGAGAATAGCTTTAGTCTAGATCCTTTGGTAAAGCACTTCGACTAGGGCAATAGCCTTATGAGAGCTCTGTATGGAAATCTCTCCACATAGGCTGTGGGATTGCAAGCTATTTCTGACCCTGTGTGATCTTCATAAAGATCGCTCTACCTGCTTCTCCTTTCTTATGGTTTTCTCTAGCCTTGATTTTTACTTCCAACATACCCTAATTAGGCCTATGCCAGTGCTTTACCTCTTAACCTTAGCCACTTTGGTCTCCCTGATGCCCACTCACTCTGTCCCCCTCACTCAGAGGCACTACCAGACTGTTTTCAGGTCTATTATCCTTGGGCTATTGGCTGGGGACTCTTCCCAGGTAGTGAGCTAACAATATAGGACTCAACTTCGTTTGTTTTCATCTCTAAGGGATCACTGCTCTGCTCTATCTGAAAGTCACCAGTTCATATATTTTGTCCAATCAAATTATATATATAGTATATAATGTATATATTATATTTAGTTGTTTAACGTGGGAGAATACATCCACTTCCTAACTGCATGCTGTTACTCCTTCATGGTCAGTAGCAGAGTTTCCCTCACTATTTAAAACTAGAGGGCCCGGTGCATGAAATTCGTGCATGGGGGGCGGGGGGTGTCCCCTCAGCCCAGCCTGCACCCTCTACAATCCGGGACCCTTTGACATCCCTCTCACTATCTTGGACGACTGACTCCTAATCGCTCACCTGCCTGCCTGCCAGGTCACCCCCAACTGCCCCCTCCCTGCCGGCCTGGTTGCCCCTAACTGCCCCCCCCTGCTGGCCTGATCTCCCCCAACTGTCCCCCCCCCGCCAGCCTAGTCACCCCTCACTGCCCCCTCTGCCAGCCTAATTGCCTCCAACTGCTCCCCCTGCCGTACCATCTCACACCTGTCAGAATGGCTATCATCAACAAATCAATAAACGACAAGTGTTGGCGAGGGTGTGGAGAAAAAGGAACCCTCGTGCACTGCTGGTGGGAATGCAGACTGGTACAGCCACTGTGGAGAACAGTATGGAGTTTCCCCAAAAAACTAAAAATAGAACTCCCATTTGACCCAGTGATCCCACTTCTAGGACTATATCCCAAGAGGCTAGAAACATCAATTAGAAAGGATATATGCACCCCTATGTTCATAGCAACACAATTTACCATAGCTAAGATTTGGAAACAGCCTAAATGCCCATCAGCAGATGAGTGGATTAAAAAACTGTGGTACATCTACACAATGGAATACTATGCTGTGCTAAAAAAGAAGGAATTCCTACCATTTGCAACAACAGGGATGGAACTGGAGAGCATTATGCTAAGTGAAATAAGTCAATCAGAGAAAGATAAATATCACATGATCTCACTCATTTGTGGAATATAATGAACAACATAAACTGATGAACAAAAACAGATCTATAGACAGAGAAGCATCCACCGGATCGTCAAACCTCAGAGGGAAGGTAGAGGAGGGTGGGGGTAAGGAGGAGAGATCAACCAAAGGACTTGTATGCATGCATATAAGCATAACCAATGGACACGGACACCAGGGGGGTGAGGGCATGAGTGGGTGGGGGGCGTTGGGAAGGTAATGGGGGGATAAAGACAAATATGTAATACCTTAATCAATAAAGAAATTAAAAAAAAAAATTTGCATTTCTCTTAGCCACAATGAGGCTGAGCATCTTCTCCTGTTTAAGAACCGCATTATTTTCTTATTCATGATCAAACCCTTTGCCTGTTTTTCGCTGGAATGACTGATTTTGTTCTTAATTCATAGTTCTTTATATATTAAGGAAATCAATCTGCCTTTGGTGAAAATATTTTTTTTCTCAGTTTATCGCTGTCTTAGGATTTTTTTCTATCATATGCCTAAGCTGCTTTCACTTTTTGGAAACACCATTCAAAAACCCCCTCCATGTTAACTTTTCAGTACCGTGTTGGTTTATTTACCCACTGCCCCTCTTCCTCCCCCAACTCATACAAGGAAACATCTGTGGTTTTGTTGATGTTGTGTTTTATTTACCATCTTAAAACATAGTAAACATTAGTAAAATGTATAGTACCAGGTGGGCACTAAACTTACCAGGGTGATCACTTCATAAGTTATGTAAATGTCTAATCACTATGTTGTACTCATGAAACTAACATAATATTGTATGTCAACTGTAATTGATAAAAATATTTTTAAAAGTTATACTAAACATGACTTTATGAGCAAAGCAAGTGACATCTAATGTGTTTTTATGTCCTTAACTGACATCATAACCTTAAAATGGATCCAAGAAAATGAATGTTGCCTATATTGTATTTTCCAAAAATTCCTCTCCTCACAAATTTTGTCCCTTAGATTCTAAATTCCTAAAATTTGGCAATTTTATTTCTCTAACCTAGATACTTGAAAGCACTGTCTTGTTTCTTTGCTTTTGAATATGCCTTTCAATTTTTAGTTAAGTCACATTTGTCAATTTCTAGCAATTGTGCACATGTAACATATCTGTCAATTTCTGTCAATTTCTGTCAATTTCTTAATCCCCAGCAACCAATCTTTAGTTAAGTCACATTTGTCAATTTCTGTCAATTTACAGAAATTTCTACTGTAAAGCCACAGATTAAAGCACTATAAACTTTAAGACACATTGGTGGTGAATTTAGACTATTAGGTAAGACTTTATCACTACTGTCAGGCAAACTATATTAATGAGAGTAAATGACTTTAGCTTTCTGTGTGACAGTTTATTTGTCTATGAATGAAGCAGAACCATACCTGTTCCCTTCTCTGTACTTTATAGCTATATTTATATATGATGACTTCCTCTGTTATTAATAACATTTTTATAAATGTACAAATGTTTGTATATATATTCTGCATACATAAGTAATAAAGTTACTATTTTAGCAAAGGGCTCCCCTCACCACCATAAAAATATGGAAACATAATACCAATCTATGTGGTAATTAATACTTACCTGTTGCATACGGGCGTTGGGGTGCTCTTCCTGCCAACTCATGTACGGCAGAAAATCCACATCTTCTTCGGCAATAAGTTCCAAAATATTGGGAGTGTTAGGAAAAGGTGACTCATTACCATCCTATGTTGAATCACAGTTGGATAAAACAAAACAGCCATTATCAAATGAAATGATCATTACACCCTGAAGCCTGAGCATGTTTGGTTTGGAATATATATGGTTGTCAGATTGGATCCTGGTTCCTGGGCCACAGTGAGAGAGAAAGAGGCAGACGTCCTTAGTTGAGAGGCTTTCCTCTTTTTTCTTTTTTTTTTTTAATTCTCACCCAAGGATATTTTTCCATGGATTGTTATTTTTTATTTTTTTAGAGAGAGTGGAAGGGAGGGGGAGAGACACAGAGAGAGAAACATCGATGTGAGAGAAACACATCGATTGGTTGCTGGGGATTAAGCCCATAACCGAGGTATTTGCCCTTGGCCAGGCTGATGCTCTCTCCACTGAGTCAAACTGGCCAGGGTGAGTGGCTTTCCTCTTTACTAAATCCTTCCTAGGCTCGGGTGCTGAACTAAGTGCCTTATATTTATGGAGGAGAAAGGGCTTTTCAGAGAGAGGGTAGGGGAAGCCCAGGCCTTTTCTATTTTTTGAAGGTCTTAGATTAATAAAAGATGAGAAATGCCGAAAAAGTAACATAATTGTAGTAAATCTTAAAAGTGCACATGTAACTAATTAATAATATATCATCGATAATAATAAAAGTGTAATATGCTAATTAGACCAGACAGCTGAACGACTGTCTGGACGTCATTCTGGATGAAGCCGGGGCGGTGAGGGCCCAGGCAAGCTGGCACGTCGGTCAGGGCCGAGCCCCTTGCATGAATTTTGTGCACTGGGCCTCTAGTTAAAAATAATAAAATACGCATCTCATTTAGAGAGGTTACCATGAGTCCTCACACTGAGGTCCTGGCTCGATGACCCTCCACCTCTCTTCTCCCTGTTTGTCACAGGCCCAGGACATGGATATTGTCAGTGACAGACTAAGAGTAATTTTGTTAATATGTAAACACAAAGAAAATAACCATGAGTTAACAACAATACGTACCCTTTTCTCAATTGCCACAAAACTTGTAAACTCTGTTATGAGAGAGTTTTCTTTACTGAGTTGAATAATGAGAGATTTTAAGATTTGCTTCTTCATCTACGATAGAACAAAATAAATGCAAACATGTCCTGTTTTATTTTTCATTAAAAGAGTATTAATTAATCTAAAAGACTTTTTCTATAAAAAGCAAATCATCCCCTAACTAGAATTTCAAACTAAATATTGAGTCAATAGCCCTATCTAAATATCTCAAGTTGGTGACTAAACGTTCTCTACTCGACTGAGCAGCCAAGTCATAGAAGGAATAATTCTATTTATAGAGCCCTTTGTAGATGACAAAGAACTCTCACTCTGGAGTGTGCTGAGCTTCTGAAATCTTTTATAGACTGTCTGTGCTTCCTGTTTTCTACATAAGACTCTCCAGCGTGGACTGGTGGAGTGACTTGCTCAGGACTATCTGTGGCAGAGCTGGTCAGTGACCCCAGAGATAAGAGGGACTCAAGGCTGCTCATGGAAGGGCAGTGAAGGAGAGCAATGACGGCACAGGCCACTTGTCACAAGCTGTAATTGCTTGCGAGGAAATCTGGGCCCTGTGTGGCATACTGGTACTTTCCTTTGGGGATGGCACTGAGCCCTAATGCTCTTAACCTCATTTAAGATCAGAGCTGGAGGGACCAGCAGGGCCGTGATGGCTGGCCTCATCAGCTCAGCCAGGAGGCAGCAAGGTGGCTTTGTCTCTGCTGTGTGTCCTTAGGCAGGTCGCCCACCCATCCTGCACCTGGTTCTTCATCAGGAAGAGGGGAATACGACCATCACACTTGAGAACTCCAGTGATAGACACCCTTGAAGCCCTCTTCCGGCCTCTCTGATGGGTACAATTACCAAAGAGTTCTCAGGAAGTTACAGAGCACTCTGCACCCCAGATCTGACAATACATGCCCCCAATACTGTGTGCACCTCCATCCAGCTAGCCTTGCTCTCCACATCCATGGATAAGTCAATTTCTAAAGAGCCAGCCATGAACAAAACATAATGGTTTTTGCTATGAAAAGAGCAAACCTCATGATTCGTTTCATTTTCGTGGAGAATGCCATCTTCATAATCTCTAATCAGAGCTCGTGCTGTCAGCTTGTGAATCATCTGTTTAAGCAGCAAAGGAAAAATAATTCAAATGTCACATATATTTTAAACCCTCACTCTAAGGATATGTTCACTAACTTGGGAGAAAGAGAGAGAAAGGGGCGAGTGGCATCGATGTAAGAGAGAAACATCGATTGGTTTCCTCCCGTACACATCCCAACCAGGGATGGAACCCAGAACCGAGGAATGTGCCCTGACCCAGAATTGAACCGCAAGCAACCTTTTTGGTGTACGGAATAACACTCTAACCAACCAAACAATGAGCACCTGGCCATGGCTCATTTGCCTTTAATCCAAAGGTAGAAAAAACACACAAAAACATAGCCTCAATAAATATGTTTTATTTAGGCTACTACTGTTATTTACTATTTTAAAATAACATAGGTAGTCCAGTGGTACTTAACTTTTATTGAGTCATGGACATCTATGAGAAGCTCCCTAAAAATTTTTCATGCATAAAATACCAAACTTAGTTATTCATGTCCATATGGACACATCTAAAATCAAGAACCCCAGATGAAGAACTATGTTGACATTTCAGTACAAAGAGGACACTTCCAGGAAGTGACAGGAAGTGTCCTCTTTGTACTGAAATGTCAACATAGAAACTGACAGGAAGTGTTCTCTTTGTACTGAAATGTCAACATAGAAAAACAGCAACAACAAAGGAAACACACTGAGCATTCCATGAAAATTATTATTAGCTTTTAAGCACTGGGTCCACAGTTTAAGTTTGGAATCTTACAGTTCCAGTTGTCTTCTGTAGTTCAGTAGTTGATACTATTGCAGAAAATTCTTTCTCTTGAATTAATGCACACAGAGTTGCCTGAAACAGAAAAAGAAAATTCCTTATTAGCTTTTTTTGGGTTTGGTTTTGTTAATCCTCACCAGGGATATTTTTTCCATAGATTTTTAGAGAGAGTGGAAGGGAGGGAGAGAGAGAGAAACATGCATGTGAGAGACATGTGGATTGGTTGCCTCCCACACGTACCCCGACCAGGGCCAAGGATTGAGCCTGCAACCCAGGTACGTGCCCCTGACCGAAATCAACCCAAGACCCTTCAGTCTGCAGGCTGACACTCTAACCACTGAGAAAACTGGCTAGGGCTCTACTCCACAGTATTTTGGTCAGCGATTTCCTCTCCCCTTTCAAGGGAAATTAAAAGGCTCTCCAGGGCCCTGGTTAACCACCTGTTGTACTCCCGGAAAGAGAAAATTTGTCAGCATATTATGATTTAGGGAAGAAAGAGAGGGGTAAAAACAGAAAAATTACTAGCAAAATACATTGCTCTTCCCACAGTAAAACAAATTGTGTGCCTCTTTACCTGAGTGCAATGAGGAATAAAGCTGTAGACCAGGAGCCGGTCATTGTGGAATAAGGCTTGCACCTGGGCTGGGCCCTGCAGAGGCTCAGGTGCATCAGGACTGAGCTGCTGCCACTTCACGGAGATCGAGTGGCAGCTCGGGGATTGTGACCGAGTCATCTGGTCTTCTATCTATTTGTAAAAGAAGAATTATTTCTCTTTCAATGCTGTATCCAGAAAATAGTTCATGAACACTTAAACTTTACATTTTATTCTTTGAGACTTATAGCTCTTCCCTCCTCCTTCCTGCTGGAGGATACTTTCCAAAGAGATTTTCAAGTAGAATTTTTAATAACAGCACTAACACATAATTTAAATCTACATAATAGCCTAAAATTATTGCTTAGTTAATTAGTTGATTACTAATATAGCTCCGACATAGATTCCAGTTATAAAAATTAATCCTACAAAGACTTGGGCAGACAATCCTCCAAAGAAGAGACATGAATGGCTAATAAGCACATGAAAAGATGTTCAACATCATGAGTCATTAGGGAAATGCATGTCAAAACCCCAGTGAGATACAACTGCACACCCATTAGCATGGTTATTATAAAAACAAAAAATGGAGAAAAAGGATTGACCAGAATGTAGAAAAATTGGAACCCTGGTACAGTGCTGGGGATGTAAAATGGTGTAGCCACTGTGTGAAAATGGTGTGGCAATTCCTAAAAAAACTAAATATAAAATTACCGTATGATTCAGCAATTCTACTTCTGGGTATATACCTAAAATAATTGAAATCAAGGTGTCAAACCATACTTGTATACTAATACTCATAGCAGCATGGTTCACAATAGCCAAAGGTGAAAATAACCCAAATGTCTACTGACAAATGGATAAACGAAATGTGGTAGATATAGACAATGAATATTATTCAGCCGTTAAAAAGGAAGAAAATTCTGACACATCCTAGAACATGGATGAATCTTGAGGACTATATGCCCAATGAAATAAGCCAGGCATGAAAGGACAAATACAGTAGGATTCCAATTATATGAGGTATCTACAGTAGTCAACTTTGTAGAGACTGATAGTACAAGGGTGGTTGCTGGGGAGGAAGAATCAGAAGTTATTATTTTTTGTTTGTTTTTTAATGTTTTTATTGATTTGAGAGAGAGAGGAAGGAAGAGGTATAGAGAGATAGAAACATAGATTGGTTGCCTCCTACACACCCACTATTGGGGATTGAGCCTGCAACCCAGGCATGTGCCCTGACCGGGAAACCAACTGGTGACCTTTTGATTCATGGATCAATGCTCAATCACTGAGCCACACCGACCGGGCAGCAGTTGTTTTATGGGAACAGAGTTCTGTTTGGGAAGATGAAAAAGTTCTGGAGATGGATAGTGGTGATGGTTGCATAACATTGTGAATATACTTAACGTCACTGAACTGTACACTTAAATATGGTTAAAATGGTAAATTTTATGTATCTTTTACCACAATAAAAATTAATTTTAGGTACTCTCCCTGCTGGGAGCATGCCCACACCTCTCCTCTCTGTTCCACTTCCTCTCCCCGCAAGGCAAGTTTCCTTTACCCTTTCTCTAAGCTCCGTGGGCTCTCCTTTTGCCTCTGTGGCTTGTTTCCTGAGCCCAGTTTTTCTGCCACTCACTTCTACCTCTGCGACTTTCTAAATAAACATTATCTTATAGTTTAAAAAATTTTTAATTTTATCAAAACATGTTTAATACTTCACTTTTAAAAATTAATCCATAACACTTTATAGAGCAGAAATCAAACTATTAGCTAGGGGAATGACCCCATTTTGCTCCCACTATTCTCCTGCCAGGTGGAAGATCAGTGGTCACCAAGGGTGGGGTGCACACCTCAATGTCTTTGCCTCTTTCCAGCTCCCATTTCCATGAATGAAAACACAGTTTACTGTCAATAGATCTGTACAAAGATAACATTTCCACAAGTAAACATAAGACTAGAAATAAGATGTTTGAGAAACGTACCTGTTTTTTCCAACTATGTTTGGATTTTGAGTTAAAATATTCAAACAGTCCAGCACCACACTGGGACAGAGTCCTTAAGATATGACGATTTGCTGTAGAACTGATCACATTTCACAGGTATTATTTTAAAATAAATTTTGGAAACATTTTAGAAGTCCATGTAGTTAAAAAGGTTGACACAGTTCAAAACTCAAAAGAAGACATTACATGCAGAAGAATTTACCCTTCTTTAGCTAAGGTTCAGGAGATAAAATAGATGGCAGACAGTATGAAATATCACAAGATTTGGGAAACTTAAGCTCCCACACATCAGAGGGCTTATTTCTCTCTCACAACAGAATAAAAGCAGAAATTCTTAACTTTGATTTACTGAAGGAGGGAGCCGATGATTTTGAAAACCCCCTGAAAGGTACCAGAATACTGACAAAGATCAGCCTACTTTCAAGGAGTGTCAAAGCTACCTGAATTGGTTCCAAAGGCCAATAATTGGCAAAAGTGTTAGTAAAGTCTACATCTTGAAATTTGATCCACATCTAGATAGCAAAAGCTATAAAGAAGTGACTCTCATTCTAACAAAGATAATCTGACATTTACATGACAATGTCCTATTAAATTTCTCTCAATAATAATTCTACACCTATGAAGAATGATTTTCCTATAGTTTTCTCCTGAAATATTAGAAATGATCAATAACTTTTCAGAAAAAGAGCTTAAGAAAGTTATCTCTGCAACATGTTTTAGCCCATGATAATGATCAGATTTGTCTTCAGCCCTCAAAATTAACTGGTGGTAATTACAACACTGATTAGAAAATCCTTCAGCTGGAGTTTATCTGTATTTTATAAATTCCATCAGTTAATGAGGCTACTTGGAACCTTTCCTGTGGGTGGCCTCTGAGATAACTTGTTACTATGGCAGGCGGGAGGGTCTCTACGCCTGGAGAACTCACAGCATCTTGCTGGAGTTTTTGAACACAAGTGAGTATGTATAAAATGAGGCAGAAACATTTAGAAAGACCCTAAAAACTGGATAGAAAGTCAGTAACAATTCCAGCTCCCTCCGGTTGGGTCATGTCAACCAGCACAAAGTCATCCCCTCACAACCCCTTTCTTTCATTCCTGGCACTTAGCACCCCATCTCCCCTTGAGGTTCTGGATTGCTGTCTGTCTGTATGTATCCCACACACAGTACTGCAGCCTGAGCTGAGCAGGGTCTGTCCCATGACAGACCCTCAGCAAAGACACCGTGCTTTCTGCACTGAGGTGTCTGAACCCGACCACAGCACAGGGGGCCCAACACACAGTATGGGGAGCAGGCAGGTATTGCTGGAACCAGGAAGATGAAATAGGGTGCTGACTAAGGCAGGAAGAAGACACCTCCCTGTGGCAGGCTTAAGCTGGCCACCCAGTGTCCACAGGTGCAAGTTATTCAGGTAAAGTCCTGTTAGGAACAATTCCTAGAGGACTTCGTTATGGGTTGCACACATTTCCTAGTTGGAATGTGATGCCCTGTTAGGCCTCAGATGACAGAGAACAGGACTAGGAGCCGGGACTGAGGAAGGGCAGAGAGAAGAGCCCTCTGTGCAGGCAAGAAGGGCCATCCAGGGGCATTGAGGGCCCCGAATCACTGCAGAAGCCCAGGGGCCTAGGACAGCCCAGTGTGGGGAAGGGTAGACTTGGTGACCGTTTGCCAGGATGGTGACTACAGGGGGAGAGCACAGGGAGGTGCAGGACAGGCATGCTCCGTGCAAACACCAGTCCAGCCCTTTAGTTTGGTGTTTTCCTTGTATTTACACCACACACCCAGTTCAACCAGGAAAGCTAACTGTAATTGGGAGGGCGTTAATTCCAACAATCAGGTTTAGCCTCCCCAGAGATAGATTCTCCGTCCATCTCAGGGTTTGACAATGCAAACCTCACAGAAAGCTCACCAGTGAGGTGTCGTGAGGAGCAGGGCAGCTGGGTGGGGCCTCTGAGGCAGCAGACCCCCTCAACCCCTGTCAGAAACTGCCATGGGCTTCTCAATAAGTTGGAAATTTGGATTTTTATGCAAAATAACACTAACATTGATTTGGGGCTTGCCATGGGCCAGTCCAGTCTAAGGGCTTTCTATACGTGAGTTCATTTACCTTAATCAATAAAGAAAAAAAAAGTGGTGTTTGCATCAACACCTTAATTGTATAGAGATTAAGCAAGTTGCCCAAGGTCACAGCTAATAAGTGGCTGGCTTGGGGGTGAGACCCAGGCAGTCTGGCTCACAGCCCAGAGCTCCACATCTGTACCCTAAACACCTTCTATACACAAGTGGCAACGTCACACCTGCCAAGAACCCTGCGCGGGCCAACAAGATGCCTGCTCGCCGGCTGCCTCTCACCGAGGCCTTCACGGTGACAACCTCCCACTCACCCGACACCGCAGGAGAACAGCCGGGTGTGCTGCACATGCCTCTTCACAAGCCGCAGCGTCAGGCTCTCCTCCTGGAGGTGACCGTCAGAAATGAGGAGGATGTTGCGTATCCCTCGAGAAGGGGGCAGCAAACTTAAATATCGGAGTGTTTTCCAGAAGTCAGTGTTTCCCATGGTGGGCGAGGCAGACTGCAAGAAATGAGAGAGATTATTTACCCCTTTTTGGGGATATTCGCTATTTACTCCAGTCATTTACTGAACAAGTCTTTCAATGAGAGTTTAGAAGTATCGTCAGTGAAAAGGTACTTTTCCCTAATTACACATTTGTAGAACAACTACATTTACAACCTTTGAGTTTATTTCATGTTACAAAGTAACTACAATATTATTAATTGGCACTTATCTGCTTTTTTAATGGTTTTCAAAGAACTATTACGTCAAACACCCCTGGGCCTGTCATCCTAGACGGAAGTGGTGACTGGTTATTCTGAGCTTGCTCCACTTAAAAGAAAGAAGAAAAGGGACAGGAGGAAACACTGCAAAACTGTTAATGCTGGATGTACCTGGGTGGTGGGGCTATGGGTGATTTTTTTTCTTTTTACCCTTTTTAATTTCCAAATTTTCTTCAATGAGTTCATATTGATTTTATCAGTCAAATAAAAGAGCCCACCAACATACAAAATGGAAGGACTGGGGTGTTCTGAGAGTGATCTCCAGGGCCATACCACTAGAGCTGGATAGAAACAGGCTCAGGAGACAAAGGAAAGTGACTTTACTCACCATAATGAACTCAGCTGGCATATTATTGCTTGTGATGTACTTCGGAAATGAAAACAACTCCTTGTAACCTGTATAATAAGATTGGTGTGAGGTGCTACCATTAAATGTTCACTTTATTGACCACCAACAAACAATAATATTTGATAATTTTTAACATATAAAAACTCACTACAATATTTCTTTAAATAATAAAATTCTAGTGCGAACTAAGCACTTTACTGTGCAAAAGGTTCTGAGTCAAATTATGTGTGTTGACTCTGTCTTGTAGCAGATTGCTCATGTAAAGTCTGATGCAGGTATCATTATAACACAGGCAGCTTGGCCACCAGAGGTACACATTCTCTTTCCATGACCTATGCCTCCAGCAGTAGCAAATCCTGGCTCCTTCATGTAGCAGGGGCTGGGCCTTCTGCTACATGACAGAGAAGAACCAATAGGACATGATATCCTCTCACTCCACTCTGTGATCCTTCTCTCATCTCTAAAGCGTCTTCTTCTGGTGGTTAAGATGGCCCTGGACCCCTCACCTGTAGATGGCATTACCTGTCTTCTAATAGGCTGATCTGCTGCTTGCTGAGATTATTCCTTATACATTTTCTACTACTGTGCTAATTTCAAATGTTCTGTCCATATCCTTGGGACCCTCATACTCATGACAACAAGGGTGTTGTGTTTGGTTCTGCTGATAATGAGTGTTATGTTTATACTAGTGGCCCGGTGCATGAAATTTGCATGGAGTGTGGGGGGAGGAGTTTCCCTCAGCCCAGCCTGCACCCTCTCCATTCGGGGACCTCTTGGGGGATGCCCAGCAGTCGGACATCTCTCTCGCAATCTGGGACCACTGGCTCCTAACCGCTCACCTGCCTGCCTGCCTGATCACCCCTAACTGCCTCTGTCTGCCTGCCTGATCGCCCCCAACTGCCCTCCCTTGCAGGCCTGGTCCCTAACAACTGCCCTCCCCTGCTGGCTGGCCATCTTGTGTCCACATGGGGGCGGCCATCTTGTGTGTTGGAGTGATGGTCAATTTGCATATTACCTCTTTATTATATAGGATAGCACTTGAATGAGGCCCTGTTTCAAATCCTTTACATACATTAGTTTACTCCTTATAAAAACACTGTGAGGTAGAGACTATTACCTTCAGAATACAGATGAGGAAACAGAGGCATGAAAAGTTTAAGTAACTTGCCCAAGGTGACACCTAGAGCTAGTAAGTGGCAGAGCTGGGATATGAACCCAGGGGCCTGGGTCAGAGTTCTTGAACACTGTGTTATGATATGTGAGAACACGCCAAAGGTGAAGTCAGGGATGCTGACAGATGTCGCCTCTACCCATGAATATGCTGATATTAAGGAGGAACCATACTGTGGACTCCAGTAAAAGAGCACTCACCTGAGCCAAACTTGACAACATTTATCTTCTGTTTCTCATCCACCAAGGACAGTGCATATAAGGCAATTTGCTTGGCTTGCAAGAATGTCACACCCTCCATGGAACAGGAGCAGTCGAGACAAATAATCACTTCATTCTCCTCAGCTATGTCAGGGTGGGTGATGCCAAGATCTGGATGGAAAACAAGCATGCAGGCCTAAAAGGAGAAAAAGGTGCTGGATTGACACTTCTCATAACTTAAACTGGTCTGGCTTTTCAAATTGGGAAGCATTTATGTGTCAAAAGACCACAACATTTTGATCCAAAAACCCACCCACACAATCTCTCTAAACAATGGGCATGTGATTGGGATAGAGTAACAGGGTAAAGAATGGCCCCCTTATAAACCAGTGAAGACCCCCTGGGCTAAGGCATAGTGCTTCTCTCTAGATCTCCGCCTCTAGTGGGAAGGTGCCACTTGCCATGGAAATAGCTGGCACAAAAATCTTACGAGCCTCATAGGGCGAGACATAAACACACTAATGTAGACATGTGTGTGTTTTTAATTTAAAACCCATGTACTAAAACCCATGTTTACAGAAAAGATGAATTAAATTGTGCTTATTCCTGTGACTAAACGTGTTATTGGTTTACCATGCTCAAATGTGGCATTTGGAAGAGAATTTAGTTTATATGCTACCAATGTTTCAGGCACCTCTCTAAGGTACAAAGCAAGATATATATAGAGCTAGGGTTTGCAGAATTTGGCATAAACATGTGTCATTTTTATTGGGAAAGTTGTTCTTGTAAAATTTGAAAACTTTTTAGCCAGGTAAGATAACACTATACAAACAAAAAGAGTAAGATTTATTCAACAATAGGAGTTCAAATAAAAAGTAGAATCTGAGAGCTGGAGTTTCCAATATATAGTCAGTCCATAAACCCCTGAGAGGTAAAAAATAAATATATAATTAATATCTAGGAATTTATATGGTATGAACACTGTCTGCAGAATGAATAAATAATGTGTTTTCTCACATACATAATGTACTATTCTAAAAGGAATATAGATACTATTGTGATTACTAAAATATACATAATTATCTTTTATTTATTTTATTAATCAACCAACACTTAAAAGTATAACCACTATCATGTAAATTTCAATTTTTAAAAATTTTCCCTTAGCCCTGGTTGGGTTGCTCAGCTGGTTAAAGTGTTGTCCTAATAAGCCAAGGTTGCAGGTTCCATCCCTGGTCAGGCAGGGCACATACAAGAATCAACCAATGAATATAAATAAGTGGAACAACAAATCGATGTTTCTCTCTTTCTCTCTCTCTCTTCCCCACCTCTCTCCCTCTCTCAAATCAATTTTAAAATTAAAATAAATTTCCCTTAGCTTTATTGAGATACAATTGATATATATATATATATCAAAATGAAGATGAATAATGGACAGAGTATGACGTAAACTGTACCTGCAGCCTGGACATTCCTGAGCACCTAACCAGGCACCTTATATGGACTGTACATTGAACCACCAATCAGCACCTGCCAAATACCCTAAGCCCCTGATTCCTAAGTACCTAAGTGCCTAATCATGTGCCTTATATGAAACCACCAATCAGCGTGTGCCGAGTACCCTAAGCCCCATCCCTTCCCTTTCCTCCCCTCAAAAGGCGCCTTCACCCCTGCACATGTGCTCTCTTCCTTTGGGGGGCAGCCCGGCAGGGTCCTTCTCCTCTAATAAAGCCTGTGTCCTGGTTCAGCCCTCTGTCCCATCTTTCATTTGGTGCCGAACCTGGGAGAGGTGCACGTGAGCGTGGACAATCCTCAGACCTAGCCCTGAGCTTCTGACTCCTGCTCTGGCTCTGCTTGGTGGCATGGTTCTGAGTTGATTGGCCCGCTCCGGACACCTCTTGAACCCTGCCTACCAGGACACGTGGGGATCTCGTTGCTTTCTTACCAGTAGGCTTCAGGGACTTTCCTGACACCCCGTCCCCCCACCCGCCTCGTTCCCTTGACCTGGAAGGGCCTCAGAGTTTTCCCATCTCCTCAGCTACACGTCCTCTTGAAAGCCCAGGCGCCTGGCCGGGAAAACTCTGCTCTACGGGAAAGGTCTCGGTGTGACGACCTTGGAACCTTCTCTCATCTCTCTCTCTACAGGTTGGCTGAGGGAAAAGGAGGACACTCCTTCTTTCCTCCCCAACTTCTCGGTGGCCCTTCCCTCCAGTCATGGGGACCTCTCAGTCCAAACCCCCTCGTAACACACCTTTAGGGTGTCTTCTCGCCAATCTCTCGACCCTTGGTCTTTCTGGCTACATCAAACCAAAGAAGCTCATTTTTTTCTGTAACACTGCCTGGCCACAATACAAACTTGATAATGGCTCTTTGTGGCCTGAAAACGGCACTTTTGATTCCAATATCCTCCGAGATCTAGATAATTTTTGCCACCAGACAGGGAAAGCTTTCGAGATTCCCTACGTACAGGCTTTCTTTTTCCTCTGCTCTCGACTCCTCATGTCCCACCTATCAGATCCTCCTCGCAAAGTCCTCTTTGCCCTCTCAAACCCGTCTTCAGCCTCTTTCTCTGTCTTCTGACTGCTCTTTTGACCCAGTGGATCATTTATTTCCATGTGTCTCACTCCTGCCACCTCCTTACAACCCTGAACCTGTGCCTCCCTGACTAAGCACTCTTTTTCCCAGGTCAATGCCGGACTGCAGGATAACTTTCCCCTCACAGTCTCTGAAGTGGTTTTAACCTCTTTTATTCCTTCAAACACACCGGTCCCACCCAATGGCCTGTGGGCGGCGGTGGCAGCTGAGCCAGAAAAGCGGCTGCGGTGGCGCGTGTTTGCACGCCCCTCCCTGCGCAGCCCTCCTGTCCCACCCTCATTATGGGAGGCAGACCGAGCTCCTGAGAAACTCCCTAGGTTGTAGGATGGGGCATTTCTACCTCTGAGAATTCTAACCACCCGCCTTCCCCTGTGCTCTCCGCCTAATCTCTGTCCCCGTGACCGGCAGCAACTGAATTCACAGGTGGCTGGCCATTCCCTTCTCACTTTCTGATCTTCCTGAGAACCCAAATCCTGAGAATGTGAGCTCCAGAACAGCCTTTCCATCTAACACTCATTCTCAGGCCCAAAGACTGCCTTCCTCAACAGCCTCTTCTATTCCTGGGTCCACTCTACCCCTGAGGGAGGCAGCAGGAACTGAGGGCATAGTCTGAGTCCATGTCCCATTCTCTATGTCCAGCCTCACAGATTGAGAGGCATCTCAGGTTTCTTTTTCCACTGACCTGACAACCTTTACTCCCCTGACATATGCCGCAAACTTCAAAAAATAGATACAGGTCCACAAACCCCTCAAAAAGACCTCGTTAACCTGACCTTTAAGGTCTTTAATAATAGAGACGAGGAGACCCACATCCAAAATCAAAGGCGAGATCAGGCCAAGGCTGAGGCCCAATAGGAGGCCTTCCAGCTCCTAGCCACCACTCTCATGAACCCCAAACGAAGTGCCAGTCCTCCAACCAGGTTAAGTCAGGGGCTAAGCCTCCTCCGGGCCCATGCTTCAAATGCAACAAGGAAGACACTGAGCCAAGTCCTGCCCAAACCCGAGACCCCCGCCTGGGCCCTGCCCAAGGTGCGGAAGGGAAGGCCACTGGAAATCAGGCTGTAGTCTGGCCCCTTCGGTTCAGACTTCAGCCAGTCCAGCATGGCCACCCTCTGGATCCGGTTTGGAGCTCCCAGACTGTTCTGGGCTGCAAACATTGCACAGCTCCTCCGTTGCCTGGAGGCAGGATGCCTTGGGACAGAGGGAGGTAGAGCAGGTCACTGAACAATGGGTCGGTTGGAGTTTGGAGGGAGATGGAGGTTCAAGCTCTGGCCAAGTGTGCCCAGGCGTTGCACCTGTGCCCTGAGTTCCTTGGAAACGGCTGAAATAGCTTTTGTAACCTTTGGGTTGTCATTGTAACTGTCCTAACTCCCTCTTGTGGTTTCTGAGTATAAATTTGCTCTAACCCCTGTGGTCTGCACTGCAGGTGGGCCTTCACCGCGGTAGAGTGCTGCAACTGCAGTCACTGGCCAGTTTATTAAAGGCTCATAAATTTTGATTTCTGTCTCTGGTGGTCGTCTCTTGTGGGTCACCCCATAACACAGACCTCCTGGGACTGGCCACCGAAGAAGCTGCCCAGGCCCTGACAGGGCCCCACAGACTTACATCACCAGGACAGGGCCGCGGGGAACAATGTGGTGGCAGGTAAGCCGATCTCCTTTTTAATTGACACTGGGGCCACTTATTCTGCCCCCTCCGAACTCGCTGGGACTCTCATTCACTCTTCAGTCTCTATTATGGGGGTTGACGGATCAGTCTCACAGCCATTAGCCACCTCACCTCTACACTGCATCTTACTAAATTCCCCCTTTCACTCTTTTCTCATTCTACCTCGGTGCCTGGCCAGGGCTACCATACATCCCCTCATAAAACCCAGTTGTCCCAAACCACAGTCACCTACCTCAGTTTCACTCTCTTGACCCACAAGGCCAAGCCATTCCTTGGACTGTAAATGCCTTATCTCCTTATCTCCTCTAAGATCATTATCTGTAGGAAGAATGTGGCCATTTGGGACTGAAGCGGCTAGAGGCCTGGCTAGCCTGGGAACCGGCTGCGGAGCCTGCTCCCTCCCCCGCTGCCTTTTCTAGCACACAATACTGAAACATTGATTGCTAGCCATGTTTAGAAATACTTAATGGAAGGTCTACAAGGTTGCTGGATACTTCTTAAGCTAGACTAGAATATTCAGTGTCTAACCTCTTATCCAACCATCCAGGTCCCTGGCTTCCGCTACTCCTTCCCTTCCCTTTCCCTACTACTTTCACCGCAACACAATCTCAATCACTCATCTGTCACCCCTTATTGGCAGCGCCATGGTGACCACCCTCTAAAAGGAATCTCACACCCTTTAGTCTACCTCTTCTCCCTACACCTTTCAGCTTGTCTCCATGATCAGGGATTTTTCTTCCTCTGTGGGGAAAACACATACATCTGTCTCCCCATCAGCTGGACAGGAACCTGTACTCTCATCTATCTCTCACCCAATGTAGATGCAGCCCCAATAATCAGTCTTTACCTGTCCCCATAACCCATCATATCTGACACAAAAGAGGAGTCCAGATCATCCCTCTCCTCCTAACCCTCAGCATCACAGCAGGAGTCGGAACTGCCATAGGGGGCCTAGCCACTGCTCTACCTACTTTGAAACCCTGTCTCAGGACCTACAAGAAACATGTGGATGCCCAGCAAGGGGCAAAACTGGGAAACAAGAACCTCACCCCCAGGGTAACCTATTCTCCCCTTTCATATTACTAGTGAGGCAACTGAGACCCCTACTCTTTTCCCCCTAAAAATAACATCTAGGTCTCAGTTGTATTTCAGCTCCAGGCCCAGAAAAGCAGCAAAACCAGACAAGTGACATTGTGGCAGCCTCAGGACCAGCTTTTACCTCCCAAGTGACTCAACAGGATCGCTCTCAAGACTTCACCAACCAGTCTCTTGGGGAAATCATGCTGCTGCACCCCTCATCCAGCACGGAAAACATTACCTGTGTTTCTCTCACTTACGCCATGGCTCCTCCCACTATTAGGCCCACTGGTATTTATTCTTTTAATTTTGCTCTTTGGCCCCTTTCTCATGCGCTGTTTCACTAGTTTCTTGCAGAACAGAATGCAGGCGTTCACCAACCAGAAGGTGGGAGAGATCTATCTGGCACTGAATTCAGAACCTAGCACCAGAATCCTTGAGACCCCGGGTAGACGCCCCTAACGACGCCCCTTCTCAGCTGGAAGTAGCTACCGAAGATGGACCTTCATCCCCTGACCTTGCCTGGACTCTCAATTTTTTTTTTTAATATTACCAAAAGCCTGGAATGATAGCTCCTCCCTCCCCCCAACTGATGGACGGAGTATGACGTAAATGTACCTGCAGCCTGGACATTCCTGAGCACCTAACCAGGCACCTTATATGGACTGTACATTGAACCACCAATCAGCACCTGCCAAATACCCTAAGCCCCCGATTCCTAAGTACCTAAGTGCCTAATCATGTGCCTTATATGAAACCACCAATCAGCATGTGCCAAGTACCCTAAGCCCCATCCCTTCCCTTTCCTCCCCTCAAAAGGCGCCTTCACCCCTGCACATGTGCTCTCTTCCTTTGGGGGGCAGCCCGGCAGGGTCCTTCTCCTCTAATAAAGCCTGTGTCCTGGTCTCCGGCCCTCTGTCTCATCTTTCAATGATCACCAAAATAAGGTAAGTTAGCATATCCATTACCTCATATAACTATATATATATATATATATTTTGTAGTGAAAACATTTAAGATCTATTCTCTTGGCAACTTTCAAGTATATAATTGAAAGTTGCCAAGTCATCGTGCTATATATAAGATGCCCAGAACTTATTCATCTTATAACTAGAAGTTAGTACCGTTTGACTAACATTTCCCCATTTCTACCCCCAGCAACCACCATTCAACTGTTTCTATGAGCTCAACTTTTTTCAATTCCATATATAAGTGAGATCATACAGTATTTGTTTTTCTCTATTTGACTTATTTCATTTAGCATAATAAATGGCAGGATTTCCTTCTCTTTTATGGCTGAATAATTTCTATCTAACTATCTCACTGTTTCTTTATCCATTCATCAGTCGAGGGACACTTAAATTGTTTTCATGTCTTGATTATTGTGAATAATGCTGCAATGAATATTGAGATGCAGATATCTCCTCGAGATAGTGATTTTATTTTCTTTGGATATATGTCCCAAAGTATGATTGCTTCATACAGTAGTGCTATTTTTAAAATTTTTAGGAACCTCCCAACTGTTTTCCATATGGCTACACCAATTTGCTTTCCCACCAATAATGCACAAGAATTCTCTTTTCTTCCACTTGTCTTTCCAACTCTTGTTGTCTTTTGTCTCTTTGTGATAGCCATTCAAACAGGTGTGAGGTGGTATCTCTTTGTGGTTTTGATTTGCATTTCCCTGTTGAATGGTGATGTTGTGCATTTTTTTTTCCATGTACCTATTAGCCATCTGTATATCCTCTTTGGGAAAATGTCTATTCAAGTCCTTTGCCTATTTTCAGATCAGATTATTAGTGTTTTTGCTGTTGAGTTGTATGAGTTTCTTACATATTTTAGATATTAACCCCTCATAAGATATATAGAGAGTGAAACCACAGTTCTTGAACTTAATTCATTCTGGAAAGCTGTTCAAGAAGCAGATTTGTCCAAAAACCAAATCATTTTTCCCCATTAGAAATAATGTAAATGGAATTAATCTGTTCCGGGACCCACAAGTGATTCTTTGTTTTAATCTTTCTTGTTTTTTTCACACATCACTGCTTCTGAAATGCTGTCACAAGCTAACTGCTTTTCATTTATCCAAATCAACAACCGTTTTTCTACCTCTTCAATTGCTTGTGATTGTTGTTTTGTGAGCACTTTCACACCCTTAGCTACATTAGCACACATTCTCTCCTTTGTTTGTTGCCTGAGAGATACCTTTTTGCCATCCTGAGGTATCAGCATGAAAGGGTTGTCAGGTCCCAAACTGAAGTTTTGGTCAACAACTGAGACATTTTTTCCATGAAACCGAATTGTTCGAGGTGGGAGACATTGGAGAACTGAGGGTTGGCTGTAGTTTGCAAATATCTTATCCCATTGCATAGGCTGCCTCTTCATTTTGTTGATGGTTTCCTTTGTTGTGCAGAAGAAGCTTTTTTGTAGTTTCACTTGTTTATTTTTGCTTTTGTTGCTTGTGTTTTTGGTGTCATCCAAAAACCTGTTAGTAAGGCCAACGTCGAGCTTCCCCCTATGTTTCCTTCTAGAAGTCATACAGTTTTAGAACGTACATTTAAGCCTTCAATCCATTTTGAGTTACTTCTATGAGTGGTGTGATAGGGGTCCAATTTCAAAAGTTATGTAGATATCTAGCTTTCCCAAAAACCATTTATTGAAAAGATTATCCTTTCTTCATTGAGTATTCTTGACTCCCTTGTCAAATATTCATTGACTGTGTATGCATGGGTTTACTTCTGGGCTCTCAGTTCTGTTCCAATAGTCCATGTGTCTTTATAATGATTGCAGCTTTGTGAAATCAGAAAGTGTGATGGTTCCAGCTTTGTTCTTCTTTCTCACGATTTCTCTGGCTATTCATGGTGTTTTGTGGTTCCATCATGGGATATCTTTTCATTTATCTGTGTCTTCTTCAATTTCTTTTATCAATGTCTATAGTTCTTAGTGTACAGATCTTCCATCTCCTTGGTTAAATTTATTTCTAAGTATTTTATTGTTTCTGATGCTACTGTAAATAGATTGTTTTATTTCTTTTAATTTTATTTTATTGTTTAAAGTATTACACATAGTAGTACATATATCTCCTTTTTTCCCCCATTGACCTTCCCCCAGCCTCCCCTACCCCCTGTCTCATTCCCTCATCCCATCCCCCAGTGTCTTGTGTCCATTGGTTGTGCATACAAGTCCTTCAGTTGATCTCTTTCCCCCGCTCCCCAACACTCTCCAGCCTTCCTGTTGTAATTTGACAGTCTGTTCATTTTATTTCTTTTTCAGAAAGTTCAATGTTGCCCTAACCATTTTGCTCAGTGGATAGAGCGTCGGCCTGTGGACTCAAGGGTCCCAGGTTCGATTCTGGTCAAGGGCATGTACCTTGGTTGCGGGCACATACCCAGTAGGGAGTGTGCAGGAGGCAGCTGATCGATGTTTCTAACTCTCTATCCCTCTCCCTTCCTCTCTGTAAAAAATCAATAAAATACATTTTTTTAAAAAGAAAGTTCAATGTTAGTGTACAGAAATATGACTGATTTTTATATGTTGACTGAGTGTGGCGGGCCTTATCTCCAGGGGTCCCTTAGTGCATAGAGCCAGTTCATTGGCCACATCTGGGTCCACAGCTGGGACCAAGTCTTATATGCCTATTACCTGATGCACAGATGGACCTGACTTCCCCTGAGTCCCATGGCATAGGGTGCTGATGACAGGTCCAAGCCAAACCAGGCCATAGCTAGTTTCTCAGGGACATGAAGCTTCTTCTATTTCATCAACTGGGACCATGGTCAGTGAGTCAGCTACCTGGGTGGGACTGCCTGGGTGCAAAATGACTCTCCTCAGGTCTTGGACTGCACTGGGATTTCACAATCTCCTACCTGGATCTCAAACCTTTTACACAGGCAGGATGGATGGATAGATAGATGCCAAATTATTTTTGGTGGGGAAATATATGCAAGGGACATTTTATTCAACCATCTTGCTGATGTCTCTTTCAAATTTTATTTTAATAAGAAGAGATTCTTTGTCTCAGCCATACAAAATGATCGTATGGCCATAAATAATTTTGTATCTGTTTTTATAGTATCAATGTTTAAAAGCTATAAAAACTATGCAGGCAAATCAGTGTAATATGTGAAGGCAGATTTTCCTTCTTTGGGGGGATTAAGGTAAAAATTACAATCTTTACAAGGAACTAAGCCATGTCTGTCATGCTTGATATCATCAGTATTTTTAGTTGCAGAATCTTGGGGTGGGGAGAGCTCATTTAGTAATGCTAGTTTTCAAGACTAGCAATAATCTACAAGTTTAAATAATTTGTTCTGAAATATTTTTTCAACAATTTCCTAGTTTTAAGTAAAAAGGACTATACCTCGCTTTCTTTTTCTGGATGTTTTTCAACCCACATTCTTGGGAGATATGCATCCGACAAACCGATGTGGAGAGAAAATCCACTGCTGTCTAAGGAGCTCCTGTCCACAGTGCTAATCACCGCTCTGCAGTCTGTAACCTACAAACAGTGACGACAACAAAGTAAGCAATGGAATAATACTGTGATGTCAACATGCACTTATCTGTCAAGCAGCAAAGCCTTGCACAAGTTATATAACTCCACTAAGAATCAACAATGTAGTAATAAATTTTAAAATTATGAACTGTAAGTTTTAGAAGTGTGACCATTATCTTATCACTTATCCTCCTGATATTCTAAGGTTTATATAAATAGTCAAATTTAGGTAAGTTTGAAACAGTCTCTAACCCTGGGTCCAAAGATGATAGATTTGTGAATTCAGTTAGACTTCTCTGGAGATAACAGAAAGTATATCAGATGGTCATAACTTAGAATAGCAAAATGGAAAATTCAACAGAAATCTTAGAATTATATCTTCTTTTAAAAATATATTTTTATAAATATAAAATCCCTTTAAACTTTAAAAAAATATTTTTATTTATTGATTTGAGAGAGAGAGGGAAAGGGGGCGGAGAGAGAGAGAGGGAGAGAAAAACATCTACAGTATTTGTTGTTCCACTTATTTATGTATTCATTAATTGCTTCTTGTATGTGCCCTGAATGGAGATCAAACCCACACTCTTAGCATATCAGGATGATGTTCTAACCAACTGAGCTACCCATCCTGGGCCAATATAAAATTACTTTAAACTTTGGCCAGCCCTGACTGGTTTGGCTCAGTGGATAGAGCGTTGGTCTGCGGACTGAAAGGTCCCAGGTTCGATTCCTGTCAAGGGCATGTACCTTGGTTGCGGGCACATCCCCAGTAGGGGGTGTGCAGGAGGCAGCTGATCGATGTTTCTCTCTCATTGATGTTTCTAACTCTCTATCCCTCTCTCTTCCTCTCTGTAAAAAAATCAATAAAATATATTTTTAAAAAAACAAACAAAAAACAAAAAACTTTGGCCAGTGTGGCTCAGTTGGTTGGGTGTCATCCTGTGCACCAGGAGGTTGTAGGCTTGATTCCTGGTCAAGGGCACATGCCCAGTTTTCAGACTCGATCCCTGGTAGGGAGTGTGCAGGAGGCAATCAATTGATGTTGTGCCCTCACATCAATGTTTCTCTTTCTCTTTCCTTTCCTCTCTCCCTAAACATCAATAAACAATTTAAAAAACCACTTTAAAAATGTAGATGTTAGGATTTAAAGCCATAAAGGCAATGTGGTAACTTATAAAATGGTCACATGGTCTTTCCATCCTGATGTGCTTGCCCCTTTGCAATGTGATTTGCAGCTCCTCCTGTCAGAAGGTGGCATCTCTTCCTCTGCCCTAGAGAGTTTGCCATGTGACTTGCTTTGGCCAATGGATATCAGCAGACATGAGGCAGACAGAGGCCTGAAAAGTGTTGTTTGTGCTATGGTGCCTGCCCTCTTTTGTTGCTACTGTGAAATCTTCTGTTACTATATAAATGAACCTGAGCTCACCTGCTGGATGACAAGAGACTCATGGCTATCACCCCAGCTGACACCTCGCCAGGTATGTGCATGAGACCACTGTAGACCATCTTGTTCCAGGGAAGCCAGCCCAGCAGAGAACTGCCCAGCCACCCCAAAAACTATGAGAAATAACACATGCTTGTAGTGTTGAAACACAAAGCAAAAGCTATCTGATGCCAAGGACTTCTTCTTCAGGATGGAGTAAATCTATGTGGCTACATCCATTCCCAAATGCAAAATCCTAAAATTCCCTACAATAAAAGGGAAGCAATAAAAAGTGTGTAAACCCATAAAGATATTGAGAACAGGAGCAAAGATAATAGCAGACTAGCGATGTGAATACATTTAAGAGGATGGAAAATCGATAGCGGCATAGTAAGTGACCTAGCCAGAGTGGAGGAAGGGACCACTGAGTAAGAGTGATGGGCAGCAATATCTGAAAATATACTTATTCTAAATGCTGCTCTTGATCCCTTGGTGAGGTACTTAATCCTGGGCTGGAAATCATCTTCCATGACATGGAAGGACTCAGTGGTCCTGCAGCAACTGAGGCAGCTCACACACAGGTGAGGTACTGTAGGAACCAGTGTTTGTGAACACGCTATGTACTAAACTGTTGAACCTTCAGGCCCTCTCGCTACCCTAAAACTCAAGCAGCTGGCACCAAGAAGTAGCACCCTTTTCTCTCACTAAAGAAAATTAGAGATTTATTACTCAGAGAAATTCAACCAAATGGAATCCAGACTTGGGTATCCTAGACATAATGGAGCATAGGAATATAGAGCTGCAAATGGCACTGAACTGAGAGGCAGCATCCCAAAACATAGGACCCTTAGTTGCCCTCCCTGCCATACTTTATAAATATCGTAGAGGTGTTCTGAAGAACCACAGAAATGGCTAAAACACCACCACAACACTCACCACTAAACAGCTGCCAGTGGCCTTTGATGCAGGCCTTCGGTACACTCACCTCAGAGCACCTGACTGGCTTTCTCATGTCTCAATTAAAGATGAACACAGACAAGTCATCCAGACATTTGAGGAAAAGCCTCTAACCCAGGGGTGAATTTAGAAAAATCACCCAGAAGGAAACCAAAAATGTCCAGCCTGCGAGCCGTATAAGGCCCTTGAAATCATTTGGTCTGGCCCTGCCGAAGTATTAGGGGTGAGTAAATGAAATGTTTGACCAAATCTAGCAGGCTCATTTTTAAGGTGATAATTTTGTATGGTCTGCGAATGATGTTATAAACATCCAAATGGCCCTTGGCAGGAAAAAGGTTCCCCACCCCTGCTCTAACCTGACATATGTAGACCAAACAAACAAAAGCCAGAAGGAACTAAAAGAAAGGAGACACAACACAGAAAATAGAAGGGAAAAAAGCTATAAACGCTTTCAGAGAGATGAAAGAGATGATAATGCATCTGTGAAACACAAAAAATTCTATAAAAGAGAAATAAATACAGAAGAGCTCCTACAAACAAAAATATATGAGAACTAAAATAAACATTTCAGTTGAATTTAGAATTTAGAAAAATCACCCAGAAAAACCCCAAAAAGACAATAAAATGGGAAATAGGAGATAAAACATAAGAAAATAAGGGTCTCAATTCAGGGGACATCTGACTGAAAGGTATTGCAGAATGGTGAAAGAGAGAGTACCAACGTACTTTTTAAAACTATAATAAAATTTCCCAGAACTCAAGTCCATGAGTTACACACAATGAATGAATATCACATTATTGTGGAATTTCAGAATACCAGAGATAAAAAGATCTGAAATTCTTGCAGAATTATTAAAAAACAAACAAACATAACAGACTACAGGCAAAGAATGGGAGATATAAATATCATTTAACTTTTCAAAAGTAACGTTAGACGCTAGAAGACAATATTTTCAATATCCTAAGAGAAGATGATTTCCAACCAGGATTAAGCACCTCACCAAGAGCAGCACATGGAATAAGAATATCTTCCGACATTACTGCCCATCCTTCTCTTTAAAAAAAATTTTTTTTTTAAATTGATGTCAGAGAGGAAGGAAGAAGAAGAGAGAAAAAAACTGCTGTCATCCTTCTTACTCAGGAAGGAAATAGGTTGTGCTCTGCCAAATGGAGAGAACAAAACAAGAAAGAGGATAAAGATAAAACCCCTACAAAAACGAGGAGTCAGGGAGGCTCTCTGATAACAGCTGTCCCACAGTCGCCAAGCTGGGTGGAGCGAAGAGAAGAGGCAGGACGTCTGTTAGAGGGGACATAAATTAATGGATTCTCTGAAGCATTCAAGAGGAGTTTTAATCTATGTGTTAGCATATGTGAAGAATTGTCCTAGAGGTCTAAGCAAATGAAAAACGCAATTTCCCCCAAGAAACACTATATAAAGAGGTAAAAACAAAAGAATATACTTATAATCATAATACATTTCTTGGTTCAATAGTGAACATCATTTAACAGTCGTAATAATGTAAACATTGACTTGATTTAACCAAAAATTGTAATATAACTTTTGGAATGAAGGGGAGAGAAGAAGTGGGGAGTGAGGGGAATGCAGAGGTAAGGGACTTACATTTTCATATACCATAACAAGAAGTAATGTTTTTTTTCTGAAACAGATGAATCAAGAACAAGCAGCAAAAAAATTTTATTTAAAACTTTGGAGGCCACCAGGAAAGAGCTAAAATATGAAAGTAGTTCACTGTCCTGGGACTGCTGCTGCTTGTAAGGAGCTGTCGTTAGTATTTCACTTTTTAGACCTTGTGCATGTCTGCTTTTACAACATAAAATTAATGTTAAAGTAAGGGCTCTGAAGAAATAAAGCAAAGATTTACTAACCTTTTTTTTCAGTTCATGTGTATCACTAGAAATGAATTCAATCACATATGGCATCTCAACAGACATACTCAGAGAGAAGCTACCAAAAACGAAAAGAAAGTTCTCTTAGTCTAATAATATCTTAATGTTAAACAGCTACTTGTGTTTGTTTTACATAATTTTAAATGAAAATTTAAGCCATAAAAAAACTAATGCCCATTGTATGATTAATTGTCAGGTTTTATATTTTAGATACTAACCTTTGCTGTGTTCCTATTTCCTTTACACAAATCTTCTCTACTGTATCCTGTTAAAAAAACCACACACACATATGTGTAAGTATCAAGTTTTACAGTAAGACTCACCTGAATGTAATGTCATCAAGGACACAACCTATAGCAGCAATGAGACCTGGTCTCACTTTGCAGTAGGGAGACATTGACCATTTGTTCATGAAATGACAGTGAGTTCTAAAAGGTAACTGATAATCAGGATAATTTGTGACCTTTTCAACTATATATACACACAAACACGCATGTACATATACACACAATTTATAAATACATACAGAATAGGAAGTCTGAATAGATAAAAACCAAAGTGTTAACCAGTAGCTTTGGGCTACTATGTCTGGCCATGGAATTAAGGATGGTTTGAATTTTCCTCTTTGTCCTAGCTGGTTTGGCTCAGTGGATAGAGTGTCGGCCTGTGAACCAAAGGGTCCCGGGTTCAATTCCAGTCAAGGGCACATACTTGGTTGTAGGCTCCTCCCTGGCCCGGGTCCTGGTCAGGGCTTCTACAGGAGGCAACCAATCAACGTGTTTCTCTCACCATCGATGTTTCTCTCGGTCTTTCCCTCTCTCTTCTACTCTCCCTAAAAATCAATGGAAAAATATCCTTGGGTGAGGATTAACCGAAAAAACAAAAACATATTTTCCTCTTTGGCTTATTTTTATTCCGTGGGCTTCTCTGAATTCTCTGATAAACGTATAACATAGACACAGACTTGTTAAAGTGACTAAACAGAATAAAAATATCCCCATTAAGCGTATTTGTCTTTATTCTTTTTGTTTTACAAACATTATATGGATACTTTGCATTATATGCATTTTTTCCTTCCTTGTGCATAAATCACACATGCACACACACACACACACACACACACACAAAGAGTTCTTTAAATCTTATCTTAAGCACACGAACCTGGGTGTTTTCTTTCAAAGCTTTGTCCTGTTGCCAGGGTGCGACGGCGGCGGGCATGAAGAAGACGGCCACAGTACCCTGGATGCTGAGTTCCGTGATGTAGGTTATTTTGATAAGAACCTTAGCCTTGGGGGGTAAGTTTCCAACACTTACAGTGAAGACATCCTGAGACAGAAATATGTTACTTAGCTTGTGACTCAAATGCATATCCACTCTATGCTAGTTAACCCTATTACACGAACTACTGGGATTTCACCCTGCCAGATTCTTCCTCAGAAAACAAGAAGAGAGCCTACAAGCCAAGCCCTGGTGGTGCAAAAGGGGACTCTTAAAGCCACTCCCCAGTGGTGGGGACGGGGTGACGGCTAAAAGGGGCACAGGGCGAGGAGGCCCCTTGGCAGCAGGCCCTGTCTGGACTAGGGAACTTCACCCAGCGGCCTCTCCTTCCCAGAGGCCTCACATGCAGGGCTCTGCGCGGGGAGCCCTCCACGCTGCCCTTCCCGAAAGAGCGATGGAGGCTTCTCTGACCTCCACGGCCTCCGGTACCCGCTCCCCCAGGGGCCGCAGAACCGGAGCAGTTGTCACTGGCTTTGGCCTTCACATAACTCCTTTCCCTATGGTAAATCTGTCACTGTAGTTTTTAGGGAGAGGCCTTTCACTCTCTTTCAATGGGACACCGATAATCACTGCATAGAGAGACGAGCTCATGACTGCTTATGGCTAGATGTATTTTTTTCTGATACACAGAGAACCTCTTAACCTGCCAACCACATCCTCCATTCTACTTGACCATGTTGCCATGAAAATGTAACATGTTTAGTTGAGGAGTGTATAACATTAATAATTAGACAGATTTAAGGGATGGATTATTACTTTTGGCATCAAGGATACCTACTTGCAGGATGGAGATAAACAACGAAGAGATGATTATTAAACAATTAACCTTTTGCACTCGGATGTCGAGTGTGACTCGACACGGTTAGCATCGGTAGCAGCTCTTTTTATACTCTTTGAATGTATCAATAATTTGAAATATAAAAAAATCCAAATAAATAAGTTTGTATGAAAAGAAACTCCAGTTTTTATTCTACTGCTGTGCTTTGTAAAATCTGGGGTATTTAAAAAATTAAATCCCGAGTAGAATAAAGGAATCAAGAAAAAAGCAAGCGAGTGCAAAGGGTTAACAGTGTTCATTTAAAAAATTTTTTGTTAAATTCATTGGGGTGACATTGGTTAATAGATTACATAGGTTTCAGGTGTACAATTCTGTAATACATCATCTGAATACTGCATTGTATGTTCATCACACAAACTCAAGTCTCCTTCCGTTACCATATATTTGACCTCTTTTACCTTTTTCTACCCACCCCCATCCCCTTTCCTCTAGTAATCACCATACTGTTTGCTTTTTTTTTTTTAAATCTCTGTTGAAAGTATTCATATTATTTGCTATTAAAAGAAGTGTATAAAAGCCTGAGGTTCATTGGAGAGACTGACACTTAATCACGTGAGGTTGCAATGCCTCTGCGCAGGATATAAATGGATGGAAGATGTCACTTCCATTATAACAAGTTAAATAGTCTATAAAATCATATAGACACATAAAATAATATCCTTCTGATACTTGGAAACACTGTATATATAATGTATAATGTATATTTCTATATTATATTGTCCATATAATATTGTATACAATATCCCATATAATATTATCTATACATATAAAAAGCCAGCGACCATAATGGCCATAATGACCGTAACAACCGGTCGCTATGACGCCCACTGTGGCCAGCAAACTGGCCAATCAGGGGGTGGGGCCAGCCGGCCAACCTCATGGCCCCTCCCCACTGATGGCCTGCCCCTGATCGGACTCTCCCACCCCAATCAGGAGCAGGGCCAGCCAAATGTCTCCTCCCTTCCCCCTGGCCAGCCCCGCCCCCATCAGCCCACCCCACCATGATAGGCCCGCAGCACCTCCCCCTGGCCAACCCTGCCCCTGATCACCCCCCACCTCAATAGGGGGCGGGACTGGCCAACCTCCTGCAGTCCCTCCCCCAAGCTGACTCCACCCTGTATGGGCCCCCACCACACTGATCAGTCTGTAGCCCCTACCCCGGCTGGCCCCATCCCTGATTGCCCCTCCACCCCAATAGGAGATGGGGCTGGCTGGCCAATCTCCTGCAGCCTCTCACCCTGCCTGGCCCTACCCCAGATGTCCCCCCAACCCTGATCAGGGGCAGGGCTGGCCGGCCAACCACCCATGGCCCCTCCCCTAGGCTGCTGGACCCCAATTGGCACCCCTCACCCCATTCGGGGGCAGGGTCAGCCGGCCCACCACCTGCAGCCCCTCTCCATGGCCAGCACTACCCCCAATCAGCCTCCCAACCCCAATTGGAGGCAGGGCCCACTGGCCAATCGCCTGTGGCCCCTTCCCCCAGCCAGCCCGACTCCGATCAGGCCCCAATCAGGGCGGACTAGCCGGCCAACCTCCCACCATCTCCTCCTCCCAACAGGCCCAGGCCTGATCTGCCCGGATTGGGGTTGGGCCAGCCAGATCCCACCCATGCACAAATTTGTGCACTGGGCCTCTAGTATATTTATAACAAGTATACATTATATATTTGTTATTGTACTTATTATATACTAACAAATAAATAATATATCCAGAGTGGGGCAGAAGTAGATTTACAGTTGTTTATATAAAAAATAAAACAATAAATAATAATACAAAGAATAAACTGTTTCATGTACTCACAACTGTAAACCTACTTTTGCCCCACCCTGTATTTATATAACACACTAGAGGCCCGATGCACGAAAATTCGTGCAAGAGTAGGCCTTCCTTCCCCCAGCTGCCGGCACTTGCTTCCCTCTGGCACCTGGGACTGGGCTTCCCTCCTCTTGCCACCGGCAGGCACCAGGGAACCAGGCTGGCTTCCCTCGGGTCACCTTTAGGCACTCGGGACCTGGGCTGGCTTCCCTCCGGCCCCGGCTTTATCAGGAAGGATGTCCAGAATGACATCCAGAAGATGTCCGGTCTAATTAGCATGTTACCCTTTTATTATTATAGATTTTACACATAATAATACATATACTAGGTGTACCAGTTAATAATGTGGATTTTTTTCAATAGATGAGGAGTTACACATATGTTGATATATATGTGATTTGATATGTATGCTATTTTGTTGTATTGACAGCAAGCTTCAAAACTTCATATGTCAATTTTGCTGAAGGTGTTAACATTATAGATATTTTTACAATTAAAAATGTTGAGCCCTGGCTGGTTTGGCTCAGTGGATCGAGCATCAGCCTGAGGACTGAAGGGTCCTGGGTTCGATTCTGGTCAAGGGCACATACCCCAGTTGCGGGCTCAATCCCCTGTGGGAGGCATGCAGGAAGCAGCCAATCAATGATTCTCTCTCATCATTGATGTTTCTATCTCTCTCTCTCTCTCTCTCTCCCTTTCTCTCTGAAATCAATAAAAATATATTTTTAAAAAATGTTGAATTTCGTGCCAAAAAAAGAGCATTTGTGGGAAGTTTTAATTCATTACTTTATTTTGAAGAAAAGTGCTGCTGAATACTTCGGGAAGCTTATGCTGAACATGCTCCATCTCAAGATACTTGTGAATGCTGGTTTAAACGCTTTAAAAGTGATGATTTCGATGTGAAAGACAAAGAACGTCCAGATCAACTGAAAAAGTTTGAAGACCAACAATTACAAGCATTATTGGATGAAGATGCGTGTCAAACTCAAAAACAACTTGCAGAAAGATTAAATGATGCTCAGCAAACAATTTCTGATTGTTTACAAGCAATGGGAAAGATTTTAAAGGAAGGAAAATGGGTGCCACATCAACTGAACAAAAGACAAATGGAAAACCGAAAAGTCATCAGTAAAATGTTGCTTCAACAGCACAAAAGAGTCTTTTTTGCATCGAATTGTGACTGGCCATGAAAAGTGGATTTATTTTGAGAATCCCAAATGCACAAAATTATGGGTTGATCCAGGTCAATCATCAACATCGACTGCAAGGCCAAATCCCTTCAGAAAGAAGACAATGCTCTGCATTTGGTGGGATCAGGAAAGTGTGGTGTATTATGGGCTTCTAAAACCAGGTGAAACCATTAATACTGATCGCTATGACAACAAATAATCAATCTGAACCATGCTTTGATCATGAAACGACCAGAATGTTCCAGAAGACACAGCAAAGTAATTGTTTCATTTTTCACCATCACACACTTCAAAACAAGTTAAAGACACGTTAAAAGATCTTGCCTGGGAAGTATTAGCCCACCCGCCATATTCACCAGACCTTGCTCCTTCAGATTACCACTTGTTCCGAATGATGGCACACACACCTTCTGAGCAGCACTTCAAAACAAACGAAGAAGTGGAAAATTGGGTCTCTAAATGGTTTGCCGCAAAACAAGAAAAGCTCTATTGAGACAGTATCTACAAATTACCTGAAAGATGGGGAAATGTGTGGCTAGCAATGGACATTACTTTGAATAAAGCACTTTTGATGTTTCTCTTGAAATTATCATGTTTTCTTTGATTACAAAATCCGAATTATTAACCGGTAACCTGGTACAGTTGACCCTTAAACAATGTTGAGATTAGAGGCATTGAACTCACATGCAGTAAAAAAATCCACATATAACTTTTGACTCCCACAAAACTTAACTAGTGTACTAATAATCTCTCTATATAAATCCCTAATATGCAAACAGACCGAACGGCAAAACAACAGAACAATTGGTCGCTATGACGTGCGCTGGGGGTGTGCATGGAACATGGTGGGAATCTGCCATGGCAGGATGGTGGAGCAGGTGAGCGGGGGCACCAGACCAAGGTGGGGCACCAGTTGCTGTCATCAGGGTGAGCCTCTGGTGGTTACTGAAAATTCTTTGCTCCTGGGCACCATGGTCCCGCTCGGCGCTTGCACCTGCTGCTGGTTCCAGCCTCACTCGCACCTGCTGCCAGTGCCGGAGCCACCACTCACACCCTCTGCTGTCACTGGCCCTGCTCGCATCCACAACTGGCACCAGAGCTGCCACTCACACCCACTGCTGGTGCCCAGCGCTGGTCCCAATTGCTTGGTGCCATCAGCGGGTGTGAGCAGCGGCTGCCGGCCCTGGTCGCCCCTGAGGGCTTCTCCACCTCCTCCTACTCTTGAGGGGCGATCGGGGCAGCAGATGCCGCTCGCACCCACTGGCAGAGCTGGCCCCGCTCACACCTGCTGCTGGTGCCAGCCCCAATCGCTCCACGCCTTCAGCGGGTGCGAGCGGGGCCAGTGCCATCAGCATGTGGAGCAGCAGCAGGAGCGGGGCTGCTGGCAGACAGGGGACCAGTGGCCGTGGCAGGAGGGGCCGGGCGGGGGTGCAGAGGGTGGGCTGAGACCCACCCCTGTGCCCACTGCAGCCTGGCGGCCCACAGTTCCTTTCAAGGTGCACGAATTTGTGCACTGGGCCCCTAGTGATAACACAAACAGTTATTTTGCATGTTATACCTATTATATACTATATTCTTATAATAAAGTAAGCTATAGAAAAGCAAATGTTAAGAAAATCATAAGAAAATATAATATAGTACAATGTAGTATTTATTGATATTGTAAGTTTGTCAATTTTTTTATTTCACTAAAATTGTTTTCATACAGTACCAATCCTTCTACTGTTGTTTTAGTTTCAGTGCCTATATCATAGAAGGACCTATGTCATAAAAGAAGTCAAAAGCACTCATGAATATAATTGAAACCCTTCTGCCAGACTGTCTAATTTCACTTTTTTTTTGGCAATGCTTCTTCTACGTCTTCTTCCTCATCATCTGGCTCTGGTTCCGGAGCACTCATCTCCAGCAAGTGATCTTCTGTTAATTCCTCTGGTGTGGTGTCTGCTAGCTATTCAACTCTTCCAGATCCATATCTTGAGACCTTTCACCACCACTTTTTTTTTAAAATCCTTCTTCTACTATTGCTTTAGTTTCAGAGCCTGTATCATAGAAGGATCCATGTCATAAAAGAAGTAAAAAATACTCACAAATAATTGGAAACCTTCTTAGAGAGAGGAAGGGAAAGAGAGAAACATCGATATGAGAGAGAAACATCTACTGGCTGCCTTCCGTACATGCTCCGACTGGGGATCAAACTTGCAACCCAGGTAAGTGCCCTGACTGGGAATCAAACCGGCAACCTTTCGGTGCACACGACAACATGCAACCAACTGAGTCCATCTGGCTGGGCACCACCAACCTTATTTTGCCATGCCCACAATCTTCCATGTATTCCTTGAATGGCTCTGTTGTACATCCTGTGAAGTCCCACACAGCATATGGACACAGTTTTCTCCAGTAGGAATTTATTGTTTCTGGCTTGATGGCTTTCATGGCTTTTTCCATAACAACGATGCATTTTCAGTGGTGTAATCCTTCCAGATTTCTGTGATGTTGTGGTTATTAGGGTTCTCTTCCATAACATTGACAATCCTTTCCATAGAGACCATGTGTAATGAGCCTTAAAGGTACTTAGGGAGCGGGGGCGGCCAGTGCGGGCACAGAGACCACGCCATGTTGAAAAAACAGAACTGCTTGAGACTAGGATCCTAGCCTCGCCACCACCCAATCTGGTCTCAGACGCAAACAAGCACCCTACAGCCACTAGTGACAAAGACCTGTGACCACAACTGCAGACCCATGAATACCAACAATCCAGACATCTTGGCCACAGATTTCTGAGTCACAGAGCCCATCCCCCTCCCCACAGGCTCACTGCAGCGCCTTAGGAACCACACAAGCAGGCCTCCTACCCACACAGGGTGGCTCCGGCTCCGCTGCCCAAATTTTAGCCTGGGCATGCAAACACTGGGAATCTGCTTCCTGCAGAGACCAGACCCCACACCCACACAGGGCAGCTCCGGCTCTGCTGCCCGAATTTGAGCCTGGGTGCGCGGACAGTGGGAATCTACTTCCCGCAGAGCGCACTCTTGCAACCAGACCCCACGCCCACACAGGGTGGCAGTGCCACCTGACTTTGATTCTGGGCAAGCACAAATGGAAGTCTGTTTTTTCGCAGCGCAGGAGTGGACCTCCTGCAACCACAGGGCGGCTATGCAACCTGGTCCCCCAAACAGAACAGGGACCCTGTTTCTCTGTGTGAGAGGCAGCACTGAGCACCAGTGACTTGACTCTGGTTCTCAACAAGTGTGCCTGGGATCCCTGATTCCCAGTGCACGTACGCTAAGAGCCAGTGACTCCAATACTCAGTGCATGCGCACACAGGGACCCTGATTCTCAGCATGAGGCCGCACCAAGCAACAGAGACTACAATACTTGATTCTCGGCATGGGCACAGGGGAACTCTGACTTCTGGCATGAGCTAGGGGACTCTGATTTTTGGCACATGTTAGCGGGGTCTCTTTATCAGCACGGTGCAGGTGGGGTTTCTGATTCTAGGTGTGTGCATGAGGCTGCACTGAGTGCCAGTGACTCTAATCCAGGGTGAGTGTGGCTCCCACCAACCCACTGCAGCCACAAGTCTTGGTGTCAAAGCTCTTCAGTGACACTAGGGTGGCGCGAAGCTACCACTGCACATGGCCCAGGCCCCCACAACTCGGCGTTTGAACCTTCTGGTGATAGTTAGAATGGGGAGACAATGAAACAATCCCCAAAGGAAAGAAAAAGAGGAATCACCAAGAAAGGAAATAAGTGAAATGGAAACATGCAACATGACAGAAAAAGAATTCAGAGTAATGGTCGTACAGTTCATACACTGGATGGATGAGAAAATCAACAACTTATGCAAAAATCAGGAAGAAGTGGTATAGCTACAATCAAAAACACCATGGAAGGTTTCAACAGTAGACTAAAAGAAGCAGAGGACTGAATTAGTGAGTTAGAAGATAAGGTAGAGAAACAAGCCCAATCTGAACAGCAACAAAAGAAAAAAATTAAAAAGCAGGAGGAGAGCCTAAGGGAGCTTTGGGATAATACAAAACAAAGTAACATACATATAATAAGGCTGCCAGAAGGACAAGAAGAGAAGCAAGGGTTAGAAAATATATTTGAAGAAATACTGATAGAAAACTTCCCTGATATGGGAAAGAAAAAAATCACACAAGCACAGAGAGTCCCAAGTAAGATGAATCCCAAAAGACCCACACCAAAACACATCATAATTACAATGGCAAATGTTAACGATAAAGAGAGAATCTTAAAGGCTGCAAGAGAGAGACAGAGAGTTACCTACAATGGATCCCCCATCAGATTATCAAATGATTTCTCAACAGAAAGACATAAAGCTAGAAGGGAATGCAAGGAGGTATACAAAGTGATGCAAAGCAATGGCCTGAATCCAAGAATACTCTATCCAGCAAAACTATCCATCAAAATTGAAGGGGAAATAAGGAGCTTTGCAGACAAAAAAAAAAATGCTAAGGGAGTTTATCACTACCAAGCCAGCAATGCAAGAAATGCTAAAGGGAATGCTGTAAAAAGAAGAAATAGAAAGGGAGGAAGGAACACAGACATAAAGTACAGAAATGGCTACAAACAAGTACCTATCAATAATAACATTAAACTTAAATGCTCCAATCAAAAGACATCAAGTGACTGAATGGATAAGAAAACATGACCCATATATATGCTGTCTACAGGAAACCCACCTCAGAACATAGGATTCACACAGACTAAAAGTGAAGGGATGGAAAAATATCTATCAGGCAAATGGAAATGAAAAAAGAGCTGGGGTAGCAATACTTATATCTGACAAAATAGACTTCAAAGTGAAGACCATAACAAGAGATAAGAAAGGCCACTTCATAATTCTAAAGGGATCGATACAACAAGAGGATATAACTCTGGTAAACATTTATGCACCCAATGCAGGAGCACCCAAATACATAAAAAAACTTCTGGAAGATATCAGGGGAGAGATTGACAGCAGCACAATCATAGTAGGAGACTTTAATATCCCATTAACATCACTGGATAAATCCTCTAGACAAAAAATTAGCAAAGAAAAATCAATCCTAAATGACTCACTAGATCAGATGACTTAATCGACATCTTTAGAACATTCCACCCCAAAACCACAGAATATACATTCTTCTTAAGGGCATATGGGACATTTTCAAAGTTAGATCACATATTGGGACACAGGCAAAATCTCTCCAAATTCAAGAGGATTGAAATCATAACAAGCATGTTCTCCGATAGATCACACTGGCATAAAATTAGAAATCAACTACAGTAAAAACAATCACAAAAATTCAAACACTTAGAGGCTGAATAGCATATTATTAAACAACTAGAGGCCTGTTGCAGGAAGATTCCTGCAATAGGGCTTCCTGCTGCGGTCTCTGCCGCCTTGCCTGCTTCCCTCCCTTCTCCCCTGCCCCGCTTGCTTGCTTCTCTGAAGCTTCGTTCCCTTCTGCAGTGCTTGGCTTCTTTCTATGCTGTCTTCAGTCTTCTCTCTGCGCCTGGATATGCAAATTAACCGCCATCTTGGTTAGGTTAATTTGCATAGTCGCCTGATTGGCTTGTGGGCGTGGCTTGTGGGCATAGCGAAGGTACGATCAATTTGCACATTTCTCTTTTATTAGATAGGATGAGTGGGTTGCCAAAGAGATCAAAGAAGAAGAAAAAACATCCTGGGACACAGTGAAAGCAATCCTGAGAGGGAAGTTCATAGCATTACAGGCCTACCTCAAAAAACAAGAAAAACTGGTAATAAACCATCTAACTCTGCAACTTGAAGAGAATTAGAAAGAGAGCAACAAGAAAAGCCCAGTGTGAGCAGAAGGAAGGAAATAATAAAGATCAGAGTGGAAATAAATGACATAGAGACAAAAATAAAAATTAATGAAACCAAGAGCTGGTTCTTTGAAAGGATAAACAAGATTGATGAACCTCTAGCCAGGCTCACCAAGAAACAAAGAGAGAGGACCCAAATAAACAAAATCAGAAACGAAAGAGATGAAATAACAACAGACCCCACAGAAATATGAAGAATTGTTAATAAATACTATGAGCAACTCTACTCCAACAAACTGGTCAACCTAGAAAAAATGGACATATTCCTAGAAAAATATGACCTTCCAAAACTCAACCAGGGGGAATAAAAAAATCTGAATAGGCCGATAACTATGGAGGAAATTGAAGCATTAATCAAAAAACTTCCAACAAACAAAAGCCCTGGACCAGATGGCCTCACAGGGGAGTTTTATCAAACATTCAAAGAAGAAATAAAACCTATCTTCCCCAGACTATTCCAAAAAATTCAAGAGGAAGGAGCAATTTCAAGCTCTTTCTATGAAGTCAGCATTACCCTAATTCCAAAACCAGATAAAGACACTACAAAGAAAGAGAATTACCAGCTAATATCCTTCATAACATAGACGCCAAAATCCTCAACAAAATTCTAGCAAATCGAATCCAGCATTACAGTAGAAAGATCATACACCATGACCAAGTGGGATTTATTCCAGGGATGAAAGGCTGGTACAATATCCACAAATCAATAAATGTGATACATCACATGAACAAACTGAGAGATAAAAACCATGTAATCATATCCATTGATGCAGAAAAAGCATTTGACAAAATCCAACACCCTTTCTTGATAAAAACGCTCAGCAAGGTGGGAATAGAAGGATCATACCTCAACATAATAAAAGCCATATTTGACAAACCCACAGCCAACATCATACTCAATGGGCAAAAACTAAAACCATTTCCCCTAAGAACAGGAACAAGACAGGGATGCCCACTCTCACCACTCCTGTTCGACATAATACTGGAAGTACTAGCCACTGCTATCAGACAAGAAGAAGAAATAAAAGGCATCAAAATTGGGAAAGAAGAAGTAAAACTGTCCTTATTTGCAGGTGACATGATATTGTACATAGGAAACCCCAAAGACTCCATAAAAAACTACTAGACTTAATAAATGAATTTGGCAATATAGCAGGATACAAAATGAACACCCAGGAGATAATGGTTTTCTATACACCAATAATGAACTCACTGAAAAATAAATTTAAAAATCAATCCTATTTATCATAAAAATTAAAATACCTAGGAATAAACTTAACCAAGGAGACAAAAGACCTGTACTCAGAAAATTTCAGGATGCTGAAAAAGGAGATAGAGGAAGACATGAACAAATGAAAAAATATACCATGCTCATGGATTGGCAGAATCAACATTAGAAAACTGTGGTACATCTACACAATGGAATACTGAGCTGCTGTAAAAAAGAAGGAATTCTTACCATTTGCAACAGCATGGATGGAACTGGAGAGCATTATGCTAAGTGAAAAAAGCCAGTTAGTGAAAGAAAAATACCTCATGATCTCATTCATTTATGGATTATAAAGAACATTATAAACTGATAAACAAAAATAGATACAGAGACAGAGAAGCATCAAACAGACTGTCAAACTACAGCGGGAACGCTGGGAGGATTGGGGGGGAGGAGGTAAGAGATCAACCGAAGGACTTGTATGGATGCATATAAGCATAACCAATGGACGCAAGACACAGGGGGAGGGGGAGGGCATGTACAGGCGGGGGGCGGGGGTGGTGAGGGGAAGGGGAGCCCGAGGGAAGGTCAATGGGGGGAAAAAGGAGACATATGTACTACTATTTGTAATACTTTAAATTCTAAAAAAGTTACTTAATCTCCTGATGGCTGAGAGACTTGTGTTTGGGGGAAAGTAGACTACTTTGACACCTGTTGAACACATGGGGTTCTGGGTGGCCAAGGGCATGGTCTAATGTCAAAAGGACTCTAAAAGGCAGCCCCTTTGTCGCTGAAGCAAGGTACTTCCCGACTTCAGGGACAAAGTGATGAAACCAATCCAGAAAAAGGGTCCTCATCATCCAGGCTTTTTTTCCTGTTGTAAGACCAAAAACTGGCAGGTGTTTTTATCTTTTCCCTTCAAGGCTCATGGGTAAGCAGCTTTATAGCTAAGGGCAGTCCTCATCATAAACCCGAAGGAATTTGCACAAAACAGTAGAGTTAGCTTGCTGTCACTTCTTCCGTAAGTCCTGGTGTTCACTCACTTCTCTTCCTTACCTACATTTATTTTATACATTCATGATATACCTAATTTTTTCTTTTCTTTTTTCTGTGTTCTAGGCTACATGGTTCACCTGTGAGTTTTTTCAAGTTGTCACAAGCCTCCAAAATTTTTTCAATATATTCACTCAAAAAAATCCATGTATAAGTGGACCTGTGCAGTTCAAACCCATGTTGTTCAAGGGTCAACTGTATAATAAATTATAATATTTATATATTATATATTATTATGTTATTAATGTAATATAGTATGAGAACATTATAGTCACTGGATGGCAAAATACACTCTAGGGTACCCAAAGGCTTGAGTTAGCAATGGTTCTGACTAAACTTTACCCATAAGTAATATCCTTTGTGAAAACTTTTTTTGTGGGTCATATTCCTGGGGAAATATGTTAGCATCAAGGAGGAAACATGCAGACCAATCCATTTGTGACAATAACCCCACACTGTTCAGTGGCAGTCTGTCAAAAGAAGCCAGGGTTTTTTTTAAACATACACTTCAGCAAGGGGACTGTAACTGGTTAACAATTACCTCTTCCTTGCTTACCCTCCATTCTGCAAATGGATATCTTAGATGTCAAAAGTAATCATTTATTCCTTAAATCTATTTTAATCTTAATAACTCTCCCTCCCAAACATCAAATTTTCACAATACTATGGCAATGTGCACTACTCAGAAGTGATACCTGAAACCTATGGCCTATCTTTAAAAAAAACTAAATATCTACTCAGTAGATACTTGTTAGAAGCTGACTGCTTGCAATCTAGTATCTACCAAGGGCACATTGAAAACATTTTATATACAGGAAAAGAAACCCAGTGGACATGATAGCTGTTCCTTCTTCCAGATTCTCCGTATTTAATTCATATGAAAACAAATAATCAGAAAGAACAGAACCTGGACATATCTCAGGATCCTGCAGAAATGCCTTCCTGTGTTATGATTTTGATGAAAATAGAATAAATTGCTAATGAGCTTAGTTCTAGGAAACATGTAAATATATTACACACTTTTTAAATTATTATTTTTAAAAAATATTTATGTAATTGATTTCAGAGAGGAAGGGAGAGGGAGAGAGAGATAGAAACATCAATGATGAGAGAGAATCATCAGATGGCTGTCCCCTACACACCCCTCACTGGGGATCAAAACCCCAACCTGGGCACATGCCCTGTTGGTTCATAGGTCAACACTCAACCATTGAGCTACACCATCCAGGTTTTATTACTGATTTTAGAAAGAGAGGAAGGGAGAGAGATAAAGAGAGAGAGAAACATTGATTTGTTGTTCCACTTACTTATGCATTCATTGGCTGATTTGTGGGGATCAAACCTACAACCTTGCGGTACATGGGACAACACCCAACTGAGTTGCACTGGCCAGAGCTATATTACACACCTTTATCAGAAAGTGAAAATTATGTATCTCAGATGTTTTCTTTTTAAAATGGTCACTTCTGGGAAACTCAGTTCCCAATGACAGAGATGGCTCTTATTTGTTTGGTCACATTATTTAGATAAGCCCAATGGGTAGGATCAGCTTGACCTCCCCTTGCTAATAGCATCTGAAAGTGTAGAGCCAAAATAATTTAAATTATCCTAGTTTCTAGTATGAATTTTATATTTCAAATAATTTTCCAACTCATTTTCCCTTTCTAGTAAGTGTGCTAGACTAATGGGTGAATGTCCAGCCTTACAGGTGCATCCTGGTCCATCAGGTAAGCGCCATGGCCTTGACTGATGGCTTCTCGGTATTCTCGGTGGGCAGCCTCCTTCTCTTTGATCTGTAAAAGATTATTTTTATACCAGTCATAATATGAATAGTGATTTCAGACTTTACTAAGGACAATTTCATCATTAAAACCTATGCAAAAAGAGAAAACTGAGTGTCTAAGATGAAGGGAAATATATAAAATGATCATCAATGATATTTCTTTTTTGTTTGTTTGTTTTGTTAATCCTCACCCAAGGATATTTTTTATTTATTTTTAGAGAAAGTAGAAGGGATGGAGAGAGGGAAAAAGGAAGAGAGGGAAAGAGGAGGGAAAAGAGGGAAGAGAGGGAGAGAGAGAGGGGGAGAGGAGAGAGAGAGAGAGAGAGAGAGAGAGAGAGAGAGAGAGAGAGAGAGAGAGAGAAAGGGAGAGAGAGAAAGAGAGAAACATAGATGTGAGGGAGACACATCAATTGGTTGCATCCCACATATGCCCTGACCGGGGCCAGGGATTGAACCTGCAACCCAGGCAAGTGCCCTTGGCTGGGAACCAAACCATTGACCCTTTGGTGGATGGACCAATGCTCAAACCCCTGACCAGGGCGATGATCATCTTTATTTAATAAGAGTTTGAATCAGAAAAGGCCAACTAATGAGAATTCTCTTTAAGTTAGGATCAAAATATTTAAGTCAATAGTGAAAAAAAGAGTTTGGGACTTTATGTTGAACAAAAAGATAATAATTGAACTTATCTTAAATTTAATGAAATGTTTGTTACTATTGCAACTGTGAGCTAATCCTTACAATAAACAAAGAATGAATCAACTGTTACTTCTTTTGTTTTGTTATAATTTTTCTTTACAGTTAGAACAATAGCCTTCACTTGAGTTTGACTTTTTTTTTCCCTGCAAAAATTTATTTCCATTTAGTCCAAGGCATGGGAGAGAGCTCCAGGGTGGTTATAGGGATTTTAATGGTTTCATGGAGAGACTCAGGCAGATGCCAGACACCAGGAAGATGCAGAGTGGCCCCTCAGAGTCCTCTGGGCTGCAAGGGCTCCTAGTCATGTTTGAAGGTGAGCCTTTAGAAGAGATATTTGTCCAGCCCAGCCAGTCTACAGAGATTGGTCAGATGGTTGCCCATCTTCTTGATGAGTTTCACCTCCTCATCCAGGTTCTCCAGAAAATCACAGACATGAGGGTCTGTGCAGATAGAATCTAGAACCCAGGGCATAGCAAAGGGACTGGTTCTGGTTCTTCTTCATGGCCATGATTTCATAGCATCCTGAATTTTATTCCCCTCATCTTGGGAAGGCTTCTGCATGTCCTGGGAGAGGCGAGGTCGAGACACTGGTTATGGATCTTAAAGAGACACTTGGTGTGCTCAGGCTTCTCCTCAGCCAACTCCTGGAGGAAGTGGCCCATGCCCTCCAGAGCCACATTGTTGGGGTCGAATTAGAAGCCCAGAGAGAGGTATGTGTAAGAGACCCACAAATGCAGGTTGACCAGGCAGTTGACAGCAGCTTCCACCTCAGTAGACTAATTCTGATGAATTTGGGAGGACATGGTTGCTTAGCAATAAGAAGTTAAGCTCAAAACACAGCATAGGCTGGTTTCAAAGGCCAAGAATGGCTGAAATGGTTCCAAAGGTGGTGACTGGAAAAGAGGTTGGAGGGTGCTTGGAAGCTGGAAGAAGGGGTGTCCCTGGGTCTGTTCTGTCCAAACACTATTGAAGCAAGGAACAGATGGGTGAGGGGCACTGAGAGCACTGCCCAGTTTGACTTTTTATTTATTTGCTAGAGGCCCAGTGCACAAAATTCATGCACTCAGGGGGTCCCTCAGCCCAGGTTGCACCCTCGCAGTCCGGGAGCCCTTAGGGGATGTCTGACTGCCGCGGAGGCAGGAGAGGCTCCTGCCACTGCTGCTGCACTGGCCAGCTGTGAGCCTGGATTCTGGCTGAGTAGCACTCCCCCTGTGGGAGCACACTGACCACCAGGGGCAGCTCCTGCATTGAGCGTCCACCCCCTGGTGGTCAGTGTGCATCATAGTGACCAGTCGTTCCACCATTTGGTTGATTTGCATATTAACCTTTTATTATATAGGATGCTTCATTTTACCATTTAGCAAGTTTGCGTCTGCTTTAAATATATATATATATACACACACAAATATATATTGATTTCAGAGAGGGGGAGAGAGAGAAAGAGAAACATCAATGATGAGAATCATTGCATTAATCAGCTGCCTCCTGCACACCCCACACCGGGAATCGAGCCCACAACCCAGGCATATGCCTTGACCTGGAATTGAACTGTTACCTCTTGATTCATAAGTTGACACTCAACCACTGAGCCATGCCAGCCAGGCTGCATCTGCTTTTGTTATTTGCAAATGTATAGATGTTGAAAAACATAGACCTATCTTCCTTGTGTTCATAAGTAACTATTTATGATTTGAAGACATGCTAAAAATATCAAATGATGTCTGTTTAATACTCACAAATTAAAGTTGTGTGCCAGAGCACACTAAGACATTTCCTGTTATCACCACAATGATGCCAGCCTAGGTGATAGTTGTGATTCTTTCTGTGACTTGCTAGTTTTTGTAGTTTATATTTTTTCCTGAGCTTGATATATGATCTCTCTTAATACAGCTATTGTGTCATTTACCCACATGTACTGATGAACAGACTTGTCTATGGGCCCCTACTTCCAAGGCAATGATAGCTCACTCCTCCTCATGGGCCCCCATCCCCTAGTAGCTGTCATTACCATGGGAACAATAATAGTTAAATAGTACTATACTCTTTGTATTATACTTCAGATATAAAATGAGTTAAATTGGCTGGTTTGGGCTGGATTGGCAACCTAATCACCACTTAGAACATTGTTTATATGGATAGATTTATTTATTTGTTTGTTTGTTTGTTTATTTATTTATTTTCCCAATTTGACTTTTATAGCAGAGGATCAGTTTTTGCAAAAATGTAAAAGGGCTTCACCAATTTTCAAATGTGCTTCTATTAAATTTTTGATAATGAAATCACACTTTTTAAAAAGTGCCCAGGCAGATAAATGGGAAAAGATGGCTGCCAACAGGAAGGCAGAGTGCAAGACAGTGTGTAAGTGAGAGAACAAAGGGAGAGTGTGTGGTCGCACGGGGAGTGTTTGTTGGTGAGTTGAGGGACAGCTATACTCCAGGAGACTGTGGGGGACTGCCAGACGGGGATCCCCTGACCGGGCAGCCCCCACTCCTGCTGGGTTCCCTCCCGGAGCAACCGGCTAGGACGTGGAGACCGCACCATCTTGAAGAGGAAAGTGGATGTTATCGGAAGCCTGAAAAGCCCGGGAATCTACAACTACGGCACCCTCCGAACAGCTGCGAAACCGAGAACACCGGTCCCCAAGTGGCACAAGCACGTGGATTCAGAGGAGCTCTGCACCCCCTCACGGAAAGGTCAGATTTCGCCTGGGATAAAGGGAGAGAGAACTACATAACCAGACATCCAGAGAAGATAGACCATGGGGAGACAAAGAAACAGCCCACATATGAAAGAAAAGCAGGCAACACCAGAAAAGGAAGTAAACGAAATGGAGGCAAGGAACCTGTTAGAGAAAGTATTCAGAGAAATGGTCATAAGGTGGATGAAAAGAATGGAAGACAAATTCTACAATATGTGTAAGAACCAAGAGGAAATGAAGAAGAACCAAGAAGAAATGAAAAATGACATCGCTGCTGTAAAGAACTCAATAGAAAGCATCAAGAGTAGACTAGAAGAAGCAGAGGACTGCATCAGTGAGCTAGAAGACAAGGTAGGAAAAAATACCCAATTAGAGCAGCTTCTAGGAAAAAAAAATTAAAAAGCAGGAGGAGAGCCTAAGGGAACTTTGGGACAACACGAAACAAAACAACATCCACATAATAGGGGTACCAGAAGGAGAGGAAACTGAGCAAGGAATAGAAAACCTGTTTGAAGAAATAATGACAGAAAACTTCCCTGATAAAGGGAAGAAAAAACCCACACAAATCCAAGAAGTTCACAGAGTCCCAAACAAAATGAGCCTCAAAAGACCAACGCCAAGGCTCATTATAATTAAACTGGCAAACACCAACGACAAAGTAAGAATCTTAAAAGCAGCCAGAGAGAGACAGAAAGTTACATACAAAGGAACCCCCAACAGACTAGCAACTGATTTCTCAACAGAAACACATCAGGCCAGAAGGGAATGGAATGAAATATACAAAGTCATGCAAAGGAAGGGTCTGAATCCAAGAATAATGTACCCAGCAAGGCTATCAATCAAAATTGAAGGTGAAATCGGGAGCTTCACAGACAAAAAAGGACTATGGGAATTTATTGCCACTAAACCAGCAATGCAAAAAATGCTAAAGGGTCTGCTGTAAAAAAGAAGAAATAGGAAGCGAAGAAGGAACACAGGGATAAAGAATACAAATGGTGACAAACAAGTACCTATCAATAATAACTTTAAATGTAAATGGATTAAATGCCTCAATCAAAAGACATAGGGTAACGGATTGGATAAGAAAACATGACCCAGCCAGAACCGGTTTGGCTCAGTGGATAGAGCGTCGGCCTGCGGACTGAAGGGTCCCGGGTTCGATTCCGGTCAAGGGCATGTACATTGGTTGCGGGCGCATCCCCGGTGGGGAGTGTGCAGGAGGCAGCTGGTCGATGTTTCTCTCTCATCGATGTTTCTAGCTCTCTATCCCTCTCCCTTCCTCTCTGTAGAAAACCAATAAAAGAAAATAAAATAAAGAAAACATGACCCATATATCTGCTGTCTACAGGAAACCCACCTCAGAAAAAAAGACACACACAGACTAAGGGTGAAGGGATGGAAAAAGGTTTTTCAGGCAAATCGAATGAAAAAAAAGCTGGGGTAGCAATACTTATACCTGACAAATTAGATCTCAAAGTGAAGGACATAAAAAGAGATAAGGAAGGCCACTTCATAATACTAAAGGGAGCAATCCATCAAGAAGAAGTAAGTCTGGTAAACATATACGTACCCAATACAGGGGCACCCAAATACATAAAAAAACTCCTGGAGGATATCAAGGGAGAGATTGACAGCAATACAGTCATAGTAGGGGACTTTAATACCCCACTATCACCATTGGACAAATCCTCTAAACAAAAAATCTTTGGCAATAAACGACAATGAAAACACAACAATCCAAAATCTTTGGGACACAGTGAAAGCAGTCTTGAGAGGGAAGGTCATAGCTCTACAAGCCTACTGCAAAAAACAAGAAACAATGGTAATAAATTACCTAACCCTACAACTCAAAGAGTTAGAAAGAGAGCAAGAAAAGCCCAGTGTAAGCAGAAGGAAGGAAATAATAAAGATTAGAGCGTAGATAAACTACATAGAGACCAAAAAAACAATACAAAAGATCAACAAAACCAAGAGCTGGTTCTTTGAAAGTATAAACAAGATTGATGAACCTCTAGACAGGCTCACCAAGATGCAAAGAGAAAAGACGCAAATAAACAAAATCAGAAATGAAAGAGGCGAAATAACAACAGACCCCACTGAAATACAAAGCATTGTTAAAAAATACTATGAACAACTCTATTACAACAAACTGGACAACCTGGAGGAAATGGACATATTCCTAGAAAAATACAACCTTCCAAAACTCAATCAGGAAGAATTAAACACCTCAGTAGGCCAATAACTATGGAAGAAATTGAAGCAGTCATCAAAAAGCTTCCAGCAAACAAAAGCCTGGGGCCAGATGGCTTCATATGGGAGTTTTACCAAACATTCAAGGAAGAACTATAACCTATCCTCCTCAGACTATTCCAAAAAATTCAAGAGTAAGGAACACTTCCAAGCTCCTTCTATGAAACCAGCATCACCCTAATACCAAAACCAGATAAAGACAACACAATGAAAGAGAATTACAGGCCAATATCTCTCATGAACATAGATGCCAAAATCCTCAACAAAATTCTAGCAAATCGGCTCCAGCAGTACATCAGAAAGATCATACACCATGACCAAGTAGGATTTATCCCACGGATGCAAGGATGGTACAATATCCGCAAATCAATAAACATGATACATCACATAAACAAATTGAGAGATAAAAATCACAAAGTCATATCAATTGATACAGAAAAAGCATTTGACAAAATCCAACACCCTTTTTTGATAAAAACTCTCAGCAAGGTGGGAATAGAAGGATCATACCTCAACATAATAAAAGCCATATATGATAAACCCACAGCCAACATCATACTCAATGGGCAAAAACTAAAACCATTTCCCCTAAGAACAGGAACAAGACAGGGATGCCCACTCTCACCACTCCTGTTCGACATAGTACTGGAAGTATTAGTCATTGCAATTAGACAACAAGAAGAATTAAAAGGCATCCAAATTGGGAATGAAGAAGTAAAACTGTCCTTATTTGCAGATGACATGATATTGTACATAAAAAACCCTAAAGACACCATCAAAAAACTATTGGACTTAATAAATGAATTTGGCAATGTAGCAGGATACAAAATTAATGCCAATAAATCTATGGCATTTCTATACACCAATAGTGAACTTACAGAAAGAGAGACTAAAAAAGCAATCCTATTTACCATCGCACCAAAAAAATTAAGATACCTAGGAATAAACTTAACTAAGGAGGTAAAAGACCTATACTCGGAAAGCTACAGGACACTGAAAAAAGAGATAGAGGAAGACATAAACAGATGGAAGAATATACCTTGTTTATGGATGGGTAGAATCAACATAATTAAAATGTCCATACTATCCAAAGCAATCTATAGATTCAAGGCACTCCCCATTAAAATACCAATGGCATATTTCACAGACCTAGAAAGAACTCTCCAAAAATTCATCTGGAATAAAAAAAGACCCCAAATAGCCACAGCAATCCTGAGAAAGAAGAACAAAGTAGGTGGGATCTCAATACCAGTTTTCAAGCTGTATTACAAAGCCACTGTTCTCAAAACAGCCTGGCACTGGCACAAGAACAGACATATAGACCAATGGAATAGAATAGAGAATCCAGATATCGACCCAAACCACTATGCTCAATTAATATTTGACAAAGGAGGCATGAACATACAATGGAGTCAAGACAGTCTCTTCAATAAATGGTGTTGGGAAAATTGGACAGATACATGCAAAAAATAAAACTAGACCATCAACTTACACCATACACAAAAATAAACTCAAAATGGATACAGGACTTAAACATAAGACGGGAAACCATAAAAATACTAGAGGAATCCACAGGCAGAGAAATCTCAGACATATGCCGAACCAATTTCTGCACTGATACCACGCCTAGGGCAATGGAAACTAAAGAAAAAATAAAAAAATGGGACTACATTAAAATAAAAAGCTTTTGCACAGCAAAAGAAACCATCAACAAAACAACAAGAAAGTCCACTGTATGGGAGAACATATTTGCAAATGTTATCAATGATAAAGTTTTTATCTCCAACATTTACAGGGAACTTATACAACTTAATGAAAGGAAGATAAATGATCCAATAAAAAAATGGGCAACAGACCTAAATAGAATCTTTTCAAAAGAAGACAGAAGGAAGGCCAAGAGATATATGAAAACATGCTCAAAGTCACTAATTATCCGAGAGATACAAATCAAAACAACAATGCGGTACCATCTCACACCTGTCAGAATGGCTATCATCAACAAATCAACAAACGACAAGTGCTGGAGAGAATGTGGAGAAAAAGGAACTCTTGTGCACTGCTGGTGGGAATGCAGACTGATGCAGCCACTGTGGAGAATGGTATGGAGTTTCCTCAAAAAACTAAAAATGGAACTCCCATTTGACCCAGTGATCCCACTTCTAGGAATATATCCCAAGAAACTAGAAACAGCAATCAGAAAGGATATATGCACCCCTATGTTCATAGCGGCACAATTCACCATAGCTAAGATTTGGAAACAGCCTAAATGCCCATCAACAGATGAGTGGATTAGAAAACTATGGTACATCTACAAAATGGAATACTATGCTGCTATAAAAAGAAGGAATTCTTACCCTTTGCAGCAGCATGGTTGGATCTGGAGAGCATTATGTTAAGTGAAATAAGCCAGGCAATGAAAGAAAAATACCACATGATCTCACTCATTTATGGAAAATAAAGAACATTATAATTTGATGAACAAAAAGATAGATACAGAGGCAGTAAAGCACCGAATAGACTGTCAAATTACAGCGGGAAGGCTGGGGAGTGTTGGGGAGGGGGGGAAAGAGATCAGCCAAAGGACTTGTATGCATGCATATAAGCACAACCAATGGACACAAGACACTGGGGGGGCGGGGAGGGTGTGGGATGAGGGCATGCGACAGCGGGTAGGGGAGGCTGGGGGAAAGTTAATGAGGGGAAAAGAGGAGATATATATACATCTAGGGGAAATGATGAACAACATAGACTGATGAACAAGAACAGACCCGGAGACAAGGAAGCATAGATCAGACTGTCGGACCTCAGAGGGAGGGTAGGAGAGGGTGGGGATAAGGGGGAGAGATCAACCAAAGGACTTGTGTGCATGCATATGAGCCTAACCAGTGGTCACTTACTACAGGGGAATGGAGGCATGCGTGGGGAGGGGTTTGGGATGGGAATGGGGGGATGAGGACAAATATGTGATACCTTAATCAATAAAGAAATTTTACAAAAATGAAAAAAAAAAAAACCAATAAAATTTTTTTTTTTTTAAGTGCCCAGGCAAACAATTTGCAAGGCGCTGACCAATAAAGAGTGGACAAGTTCGAGCGAAACGAGGTAATCAAGGAGGGATTTGTGAGTGGAGGCTAATTGCATAAGTACTTAGTTCTTCAAAGAATACTTTTGTTTTATAAGGCTGCTACTCAGTCCCACACTCTACAGACGCAAATAAAGAAGATTTGGGTAAACAGAAAACTGACTTTAGAATCAAAGAGCAGCCACAATGCATTTTCTCCCCTTACCTCTCCCACTATGTGTTTCTCGTTGATGAACGCTTCGAAACCACATACGGCGGCCTTATCATCCAAAGGAAAAATATACTTTGCCTCAATGGATACAGAGCTCTGATTTGTGTATGTCTGAAAAACAATGACCTAAAGAAAAAAAAAATCCATACACTTGATGAAACCATACGGAACCATTTACAGAACAACTATGAACGAAAACTATTATGCATATCTTTTTTGTATGATCAGGCATTCAAAAAGTAAGTAATTTTACATAACATTGACAACAATATTTTTACTAAGACTGAGAACTAGTATACTGTACAAATTTTTGACATCTTAATTTTTCTCCCTCAGATGAAATCATTATATAACTTAACCAAAAACGTTGAACTCATTCCAAGAAGAGTCAAATATGTGAGCCATTGAATACACAAGGTCTGTGCTGCTGGGCTTCTGCCTGGAGATTCAAGGTCATCCTGCAGGCCAGCTGTCTCATCACAAACTAGTGAAAAAGCCACTGCTACATAATTAGTTTATTTTGGGGCAAACTTCCCTAAGAAAAAAGCCTTATGAGGTTTGAAATATCAGATGGTACAAGTTGTCTAATCCACAGTAACGAATGGAGGGCACACATCTCTCCCTGTAAAATAGTCACTACTTGTTTTGCATCTACTGCATATGAAAAAAAAAATGCCCTGGGTACTTGTATCTAATAGTCACTGACAGATATTATTATTTCCATTTTATACATGAGGAAACTGAGGCACAAAGAAGTTAAGTAACTTCCCCAGGTTACAGTGCTGGAAAGGAACAAGCAAGGATTCACAGCTAAGCCTTTCAAACTCCAAATCCTTTGCTTCTTACCGTCCATACCAAGCTGCATTACAGCACAGTGGTTAAGAACCTGGACTCCAGAAGGAATTCAGGTTGGTGACAGGGTTCTACCTTAGGGAAAGGATGGGGGCACCGGGTTGCTACCATCTCAAATTCACCCATAACATCTTTTCCCTCTTTCCCACCCAATCTCTTTCAAACAACTGCCCAAAGTTAGAACTCAATCTTTCCATGTAAAGCTTTGACTCTTGTTAAAATGTAAAATATTTGCACCAAAGTCTAAACAATGATCAGTTGTTTACACCTTAGGAGAAAAATATAACCTGGACTCTAGAATCAGTTCAAATTTGTGCTTTATCATATCATGAGCATCAGCATCCTCAGTATGGATCAGAGTGGGGCCAGTGTAGAGGTCAGATAGACGCAAACCGGCATACATATGGGTAGCATGCTCTGCCTACTCCACTACATCCCATTTTCACAGGTTAAAGCAATCATTAAATTTAACTTGATTCCCTTCTGAAATGACAGCAATACCACAACATGGACTTAGGTGTTCTTAGTCTCCTAAGAGGCCTTTAGTGTTGTTCAATGTAATCTTTAGTGTTAGGAGCCAATGGTTAGGTCAACTCTTAAAAAACAAATTATTTTAGAAAATTAAGCACTTTCAGAGCTCCACCATGACATCTGGCCAAACTATGTCCATGTACTGTCATGTTCAACTTCTGTCTTTCTCTCATGTTCCATATCCATCAGCAAATCATATTGGTTCCACCTTTAATCCTTTGCCAATCACTTCATACCATCCCCACTGCTAACATTTTGGTCCAAATCACCATCATCCTTGACTGAATTACTCAATAGTCACCTACATCTGACACTGTGGTGGGCCCCCAGACAACCTCTTCGGGACCAAGGCTGCAGGGAGTGTTGCTTGTGTCCCTCCCCAGTCAATGTCCTGTTCCAAAGGTGAACTGCCTCACTCCAGAGAATGACCCCTCCACAAGGGGCAGCCACATCCAATGACTGGTCCCTGTGGGGGTAGAAGGCCTGAGCCCCTTGCCTCATTTCAGAACATCTCAGAGCTCCCCCTGAAACTGTCTGAAGACTCTGGTATGCCTGTGTCACAGTCCACGTCTCCTTCTGCCAGGTTCTGCCTCCCATGTTCTCTTACAGATGTCGCTCCAGAGAGCACTTCTCAACAAGCTTCCTGAAAACAAATTTCCATCAAGAGTCTGTTTTCCAGAGAATCTGACCTAAGTTGTCTCAAACTTGTCCACTTCAGTCAATTGTCAACAAGGTGGCCAGTGTGATCCCAATCATATCCTCTGCCAAACATCTTTGAAAGGTTTCCATTTTAATCAGAGTTAAAGATAGTATGTCCTGTGTCCTAATGTGAACTGCCCTCCCCCAACCCAACTCTCTGACCCAATTTTCTACCATGCTTCCCCTTTCCACTAGGCTCCACCCACAGTGGAACTCTTTGGTATCCTTTGACTACATTAGACCCGCTCCTACCTCAGGACCTTTGCACATGCTGCTTCCCCTGCCTGGAATGAGCACCCCTCAGAAGTCCATAGGCTTTAGTCCCTCATTTCCTACAGATCTGTGCTTAGATGTCATCTCAGTGAGGCCTTCCTTGGCCATGCAACTTCCAAGTTGAAATCCTTCTAACCTGTACAGCTCCCATCCCTACCTGCTTTGATTTTTGGCTCTAGCACCTACCACCATCTAACATGGCATACATTTTATTTATTGATCATGTTTGTTGCCTCGTCCCCCAATGCAATGTATGCTCTGTGAGGGCGGAGTTTTCATACTGTTTATTGCTATATGCACAGAGCCTAGAACAGTCCCCAGTATGTAGTAGGTGCTCAATAAATAAACACATTTGAAAAATGTACATGTTTTGTTGAGTTCATGCAACTGTAATCCAATGCTCATTTATGATTGACATCCATTTGGCTTAAGTATAAAACCACGAAGAGCTCACCTGGGCTACAAAGTCTATTATTTTTCCCTTGATGTGCAGGTCCTCAAGAGGAACTGAATTCCCAGAGGTGTCCTGGAGACCAGCCTTGATGCTGCTGAAAGGTTTGGTGTCTGGTAACTGGTAATCTATACATTAAAAATATTAATGTTACCTTTTAAAGCCATTCTTGAACTCTCTATTTTTATTATCTTGATTTTTAATCCTTCTCCTCCCCTTCATACATGATACTTCAGGAGAAATGGACAAACAGCATTTTATGATTTTCAGTAGGCAATGAAAAGAAAGAGGGCAGCATTGTCAACAGACACTCTGCCTTTTAAATCTACAGATGTTGAGAGGTCGTCTTGAAAACCTAGTCATGCCACTACTCGAAAGGCATATGTTTAAGCATACACACAAGTACATCAAGGTCTTAGGAAACTCTGAATAAGAGTAGCTTAGGCTAATTCTAGACAGCTGCACTCCCCTGCTTGTACTTTTGAACTAATCAGTCACTATTATTTATTGTTCTACAAAAGTGTGTTGGAGAAATATGAGATTCCCTAGACTTTTGATCCAAGGAAGACTAAATCAAACTCCTAATACAGTCTATTGAAAAACTGTTCATATACTATATTAGGTAGTACAAAAATACAAATATAGTTAGAGGTATATTCTCTTCCCAGACTCATTATTTTTTCTGTTTGTTTTTAATCCTCACCTAAGGATATTTTTCCATTGATTTTTAGAGAGTGGAAGGGAGAGGGAGAGACACACAGAGAGAAACATCTATGTGAGAGAGACACAATTGATTGGTTGCCTCCTGCATGTGCCCCAACCAGGCTGGGGATTGAGCCTGCAATCAAGTAAGTGCCCCTGACTGGGAATCAAACCCTCAACCCCTTGGTTGGCAGGCCAACACTCTAACCACTGAGCAAACTGGCCAGGGCATCAAAATGCATTTTAAGTAGCTAAGTCTTAATCCTTCACAAGTACACTCTATTCTGGTTCTTTTTAATAAACTGTTTCCTACAATGTATCTTTTTTTTTTTTATTTCCAAACATAAGATATTTTCCTTAACCTACAATATGCATCAGCTGTTAACTTTCAAAAAGGAGGGAGAACATTATTCACCTTCCATTTTTGTTATCATTTATTCCATCCCTAGGAACCCATCATTCTAACATGAAAAACTCACTCTTTCAGTGTCCTGGCCTACTCTATTTCCTAATAACCTGGTAGAGCAATCCTTTCCTATGATCATCAATGGAAACCCTCAGTCATACCAACCAATTTAGAGAAGAGGCTGTGCCCACAAAATGCACTATAATTTAGATAACAGTTTTACATTTACGCTCTGCCAATCCCCAGACTCTCAAATTTATACCATATGGTATCTTAAAATTAGTGTTATAATTTTACCCGTTACGTGGATCTGAATAAACCCCACCTGATGAAGCAGGTTCTTTCATCCCTAACCTTGAGGCCATCCTAGTGAAAATTGAAAAGCATGTAATAAAAGCATAACATCAACAGATTTCAAACTTCATGTTGTAAGTCATCAATAACAATGTAACCCTTCCAAGAAACCTCAAATAATTGAATAAAAACATTGTATAAACTCAAAATAATTATACCTTACCACAAATTTTCTTGCTCTAAATTGACAGACAACATTCTAATGAGTTTGACTTTTAAATAATTTTAACTTTTAATTCTCTCTGGAATTTAACATCTGATATTGGTTAATCTTTAAAAGTAATAGAATTAATATGAATTTTATGTAATTCATTGAGAAAATTGATTTAAACATATCACTTTCATTACATTTGTAATGTTTCTGTCCAGTAGGAATTCTTTGGTGTATCCAGTTCATTGCTAAAGGTCTTGACATATTTGTATAGTTTCAAACTTATGTGAATTCTGTCTTGACCATAGGTTGTACATTTTTTATAAAGTTTATCACACTCAATACATTTGTAAGTTTTCTCCCACATAAGAATTCTGTTATATTCTATGAGGTTTAAAGTTTGATAAACATTGTCATATATTTATGTGCTTTCTCTCAAAGATGTATATTCATCAAGTGAGGTTATAGGCTTTGATTATAGCCCTGGTTATAGGCTTTGTCTCATACATGAGTTTTACGTGTTTTCTCTCCACAATGGAGCCTATGGCTTTGAATAAGGCTTGAACACTTGCATAAGTTTTACTTCAATAATATGTATAAAGGTTTCCTTTTACATTTTAAAAATATATTTTTATTGATTTCAGAGAGGAAGGGAGAGGGAGACAGATATCTTATCTAATAATAGACAAACATGTAAATTGACGGTACCTCCGCTACACCCACCAGCCAATCAGGAGAGAGTATGCAAATTAACCCAACAAATATGTCAGTTAATTTGCATATGCAGGCGTGGAGCGAAGACTGAAGACAGCGTAGAAGGAAGGCAAGCACTGCAGAAGGGAGAGAATCAGCGGAGAAGGGAGTGAGGTAGCAGAGACGGGAGGGAAGCGAGGCAGCGGAGATGGGAGGGAGCTAGGCAGTGGAGAATGGAGCGAAGCCTGCCTTGGCTTCACTCCAGCCACAGGAAGCCCTATTCTTGCAGGAATCTTCCTGCAACGGGCCTCTAGTAAATAGCAATAATGAGAGAATTACCGATCAGCTGCCTCCTGCATGCCCCTGCAAGCCTGCAACCCAGGCATGTGCCCTGATCAGGAATCAAACTGTGACCTCCTGGTTCAGAGGTCGATGCTCAACCACTGAGCCATGCCGGCTGGGCTCCTTTTACTTTTATTCAAAGCTTGAGCTTGAGCTTTGAATAAAAGCATTGTCACATAATTAGGTCTATACAGTTTCTATTTAGTATGTATTTTCTGGTGCTCAGTAAGGCTTGCAAATCATGTAAAAGCCCTGACACATACACTACATTTGTGAGGTATCTTTCCAGTATGGCTTTTCTTATGTTGAGTAAGATTTGACCTCTGTGTAAAGGTTTTACTACTCTCACCACATTTTTAAGTTTTCTCTCCTATATAGATTCTCTTATGACTCTAAAGTTGTGAATGTCTGGAAAAACCCTTATCACATTTCTTACATTTATAAGAAATAAATGTATGAGTTCCCTGATGATCTGTAAGGCCTTAAGTTCAATAAAAGTCTCACCACACAATTACATTTATGTGATTTCTCCCCAGTATGTATTTTCTGATGCCTAGTAAGGCTTACAAATTGAGTAAAGGTTTCTCTCCAGTATGGCTTATCTTATGTCTAGTAAGGATGGAACTAACAGCAAAGGATTTTATGCATTCATGACACATATAAGGATTCTCACCTGTATGAATCTCTCACAAGTCTAAATTTGTGAACATTGAAAAAAAACACCTTACGACACTCATTACATTTGTAAGGTTTCACTCCATCATGCACTCTCTGGTGAATTACAAGGCTTGAATGTCCACTAAACAATTTGCTACATGGTACATTTATATGGTATCTCGTCAATGTGGATTTTCTGATGTGTATAAGGTGTGAGCACTGATTAAAATCTTTGCCACTCATGATGTTTGTATGGTTTCTGACCAGAATGAACTGTCTCATGATTCTTGATGTTTGAACTTTTGCTAAGTCTTCCTATAGTCCTTAAGTTGATAAGACTTTCCCCTAATGTGTGTTCTCCTATACCATTTAAAAATCCTCCTACGTTTATTAGACATGTTTTTGATAGTGAGAAAAAATTTTTTTGTGGTGAAGCTGAAGAATAATTGTTGACAGTTTTCTCAACTTTATTGCAGTCACAAATTTTCTCTTTCATTTTTAAACATCTGCAGTTCGGCGAGGTGTGCCTGCAAACGTAACCCAATTCTATTTTCCAAACACTTTATATACTTGTTTCCTGCATCACTGATGTTATTTTTCAGTTTTAACCAATTCCTTGTAAATGGCTCGTCATGCATAGAATATTATGTATGTATTATTTCTTACAAAAACACTGTGCTTTTGAGGAAAATTAATTGAGAGTTTATTTTATTGACTTTTGTACAACTGAAATTTTTGCTATAGGTAAAAGGCACCCCTTATGTAATTTCCTGCGTCACACTGCCACTCACTCTCAAACTCAGGTATATTTTCCCAGTTTTCCTTGAGGTCAAAATCCTTGGTGCCATGGCTTTCATTTTTTTCTAATATTAATGGATTGTATAGTTCTCCTTTATTAATTTCCAGTCTGGGTAATAGTTACTTTACTGCCAATCCAGCAGGAAGCCGCCAGTAAAAGAGTCATTCCTTCCGCTTCTTTGCTTTTCCTCTGGGATTTTTTTTCAGGTAAGATTATTCTCACTAGGCCTGTTTCTCCCCACTCTGAAGCCATACATTTCTGATTAAAAAAATACTTTGATCACAGTTAAAAATGTCTGTGTGCTTTACAACGCTACTAATTAATGTTATAGTAGTTTTGGCTTATGATTTCCTAAGAAGCTTTCATCCCCTCAGTTATTTGTACTACTAATAGGTAAGCTGCACGTTACAATTTTGCGGGGTGCCTTCACCTGTCCCATGCAATCCTCACAGCAGCACTGTGTATGGATGTTGGTCTCATTCCCCTTAGAGAGAAGCTGATGCCTGGAGATGTTATATGGTTTGTCGCAGATCACACAGCCTAGTAAGGGACACTTGAACCCAAGCTTCCTGATTCTAAAGTTGAACCTTCTGTCTATCCTATCAGCCCCCGTTACACTTTTTGCACACTGACATCTTAAATGTATCAGTGGGTTTTTGTGGCTCTCCTGAGGTGGATGAGCTCAACTTTGGTGTGTCAGTGAAGTAGCATAATTTTGAGATCACTTTAAACTCTCACCAGCATCCTGGTTTTCATTTTTACAAAATAAAAAAGGAAATGAACATTTATGTCTGAGGTCATAAGTAGCTACCAAACATGAATATAAATTCCATTGAAAATATAATATTGAGTTCTATAATATTACATGAAACAGCATTCAAGAACATTGTCTTACCTTCAACCTTTGAACAATTCAAAGCCTCAGGTGTGTGTTCCTCTAATTCAGTATTATTATAAGGGTGAAATTCCTTTACTTCATCTCCAGGTATGCAAAATTTAATAATATATTTCATTTTAACCTGACTGGTTTTATATACAACAAATTCATCATCCTAGAGCAAACATAAACAGGGGGGGAAATAAGCTTTATTGGTACATGTTTTTATAAAAGCAGAGTTTCATGTTTGCTAATTATTGAATGTGAAATATTGAATCCAGACACTAGATATACAATAATTATTTAAACTTAAGCATATTTAGTAACACAGGAGCCTCTCTGCCTGTTTCTTGATACAAGTACCTCGAAGTCTGTGGGGACAGCGGCTGTTTCAGGAACCCCGTGGACACTGTCATAACCGGGTGGTGCTTCTATTAAGGAGAAATCTTTCTTGTGTAAGTCCATGCACTTCCCGAGGGCGACATCACAAATGACCAAGAGTCTAGTGCCATCCGTCTCTCCTGGGTGTGAGTACTTAATACTTGTACTGCAGGTGAAAGGAAGTAAGTACAAATTTACAGTTTATAGTAACATGGCTACAACATTTTATTGCATATGTAGGAGATTAAAAAAAAAAAAACTTTGCTGGTAGAACATTCCAAATTTTACTGTTATTGAAATATCTCTGAAGATTCATTTAGAATTGCATTATTCATTTATTTATTTAAAAATTTGATGTAGCCTGGCCAGTGTGTTCAGTGGTTAGAGCATCAACCCACACACCAAAGGGTCGCAGGTTTGATTCCCAGTCAAGGGCACGTACCTGGGTTGCAGGTTCAATCCCCGGCCCCAGTTGGGATCCATGTGGGAGGCAACCAGTCGATGTGTCTCTCTCACATCGATATTTCTCTCTCTGTACTATCCCTCCCTTCCACTCTCTCTAAAAATCAATGGAAAACATACCCTCGGGTGAGAATTAACAAAAAAATAAGACTACTAAAAAAATAAAAAGCAGGCTAATTCTCTGCACTAAAGCTCAGAAAGGACATTAAATACCAAGTATTACTAAGAACTGATCAAAGGAAAAGACAGGTGCTATATTCTCACGAGCCTTCTGAATCCAAAAAGAAAAACAAAAATTTCCAATGACACCCAAATGAGGGATTCTGTAACTTTCTTCAGGAATCAGCAGCTTTAATAAAGCACTTTTTGCTATGAGGAACACAGATCAAGACCAAAATGTAAAAGCATTGCCTAATGACCATTTGTTCTATCCTCTCTAAGACTTGCACTTAAAAAAAAAAAAAAAGAATTTCCCCCATTCCTCTTATACACCTCTCCTTTCGGTGGGCTCCTTTCTATTTCTTTTTTTTTTAAATTTCTTTATTGATTAAGGTGTCACATATTTGTCCTCATCCCCCCATTCCCATCCCACACCCCTCCCCACGGATGCCCCAACCCCCTGTTGAACTTGACCATTGGTTAGGCTCCTATGCATGCACACAAGTCCTTTGGTTGATCTCTCCCCCCTCCTCCCAACCTCCCCTATCCTCCCTCTGAGGCCCGATAGTCCGATCGATGCCTCCTTGTTTCTGGTTCTGTTCTTGTTCATCAGTCTATGTTGTTCATCATTTCCCCTAGATGAGCGAGATCATATGTCACTAGAGATATACTTATAAGAACGGAATGTGAGACGAGCAATAATAGTTATGCTGACAGGCAAATGAATCAGTCTGTAGTGAGTTTCTTTCTGGACCAACAGTTCTTTTGAGACCCAATTTCAATGTCCACCAGTTCCTTATGTGTACATGTCGGCACTGACCCCTCAGCTCTGGATGGTGGACAAATGGTGGTAATGGAGGTCCGACTCCCTCTGGTTTGGTCTCGGCCGGACCCAGGGGCACGGCTTCACCCGGACCCAGGGGCGCGTGGCCTCACCCAGACCCAGGGGGCGCGTGGCCTCACCCGGGCCCGGGACCCAGCCTCACCCAGATCCAGGGGCACACGGCCTCACCCAGACCCAGGGGCGCGTGGCCTCACCCGGACCCAGGGGCGCGTGGCCTCACCCGGACCCAGGGGCACGTGGCCTCTCCCAGACCCAGGGGCGCGTGGCCTCACCCAGACCCAGGGGCGCGTGGCCTCACCCGGACCCAGGGGCACGTGGCCTCTCCCAGACCCAGGGGCGCGTGGCCTCACCCGGGCCCGGGACCCAGCCTCATCCGGATCCAGGGGCACAAGGCCTCACCCGGACCTGGGATCTAGCTTCACCCGGACCCAGGGGTGCATGGCCTCTCCCAGACCCAGGGTCGCGTGGCCTCACCCGGATCCAGGGGCACACGGCCTCACCCGGGGGCTCCTTTCTTGTAACTACAAGCATGCTAACTCCTTCCCATGGAACCTGCACCTAGACTTTGTCTTCTAGACCCGCTCCACATCGGCCCCTCTCTGTCTCCTCCCTTTCTCTCCACCCTCCACAGTCAGTGACATCTCTGCTGGCTTGTTGCTGACCATTTCTGTCCACTGGAGTTTGGTTCTGTTCATATGTCTACGCCAAAACCACTGTCAAGTCATGAAGGACTTCATTAAATTCAACTGAATGTCAATTAATTTTTGAATCAAATTTCTTTTATTATTATTTTTTATTTTTAAAATTCAATTTTAAAGTGGGCAGAGGAGCCCTAGCTGGTGTGGCTCAGTGGGTTGAGCATTGTCCCAGGCACTGAGAGGTTGCTGGTTAGTTGAGGGCTCAATCCCCAGAAGCGGGTGTGCAGGAGGCAATTGATCAACAGTTCTCTCTCTCTCTCTCTGTCCCTCTCCCTGCCTCTCTCTCTCTAAAAATCAATTAAAAAGCATCTTTTAAAAATGGGCAGAGGACCTGAATAACACTTCTCCAAAGAGGACATAAGGGAGTTCCATTTTTAATTTTTAAAAAATATTTTTTATTGATTTCAGAAAGGAAGGGAGAGGGGAGAGAGAGAGAGAGAGAAATATCAATGACGAGAGGGAATTATTTATCGGCAGCCTCCTGCACACACCCTACTGGGGATCAAACCCACAACCTGGGTATATGCCCTTGACGGGAATCTAACGTGGGACCCTTCAGTTCGTAGGCTGGTGCTCTATTTACTGAGCCAAACCGGCCAAGGCCACTTTCAATTTTTTTCAGGAATCTTCATACTGTTCTCCACAGTGGCTGCACCAACCTGCATTCCCACCAACAGTGCACAAGGGTTCCCTTTTCTCCATCCTCACCAACACTGGTTTGGTGATTTATGATGACACCCATTCAGAAGGTTGCCTTTTCATTTTGTTGATTGTTCCTTTACTGTGCAAAACTTTTTAGTGTGATGTAGTCCCATTTGTTTACTTTTTTCTTTTGTTTCCCTTGCCCGAGGAGATACATAAGAAAAATATATTACTAAGAGAAATGTCAGAGGTTGTACTGCCTGTGTTTTCTTCTAGGAGTTTTATGGTTTCAGGTCTTACATTCAAGTCTTTAATCCGTTTTGAGTTTATTCTTGTGTGTGGTGTAAGAGGTGGTTTAGTTTCTTTCCTGTTTTTGCATATTATCTGCCCAGTTTTCACAGCTTGTTTGCTGACCGCTTCTCAACCACTGCCGTTTGGCTCTATGCTTCTTCACCAGAACCACTCTGTCAAAGTCACAGTGGACTTCAATTTGGTTAGATTCAACTGAATGCCAATTGAAAAATTTTAAATATTTAAATATCTAAGAATTTTTACTTTGAAATATTTCATACTCAAAAGAGCATTTGTAATATTAATGTTGTTTCAATAATTATAATAAGACACCCATATAAGTGCCACTAAGTTTAAAAAATAGAATATCATCAATATTTCTGTTGGTATCACCTCCCCTGCCACCCAGGGGTGACCTAATCACTATCTTGATTTTGTGCATATCATTTTCTTTCTTTCATAGTATTGACACATCGGTATGTGTCCCTTAACAATGTAAAGTTTAGTTTTGCTTGTTTTTGAACTTTGCATATATATGGAATCATATGATCATTTTTGCTGTGCTATATGCCCAGGCTCATCCATTTGACATGTGTAGCTGTTAAGTCACCCGTTAAAAGTGCCATGCAGGACTCCATGTAGAACCACACAAAAATGTACCAATTCATTGCACTGTCAATGGACATGTGCGTCATTTCCAGCATTCTGTTACTAGTGATCTTAGCCACTCCCATACATGCCTCCTTGCCTAGAGTTTTTCTAGGGTAGTGATTCTTGACCCAGGCTGCATATTATAATCATCCAGGAACTTAACAACTATTGATACCCAGGCCTCACCCCTAGGGATTCTGATTTAACTACTCTGGGTGAAATCAGCACCATAGTGTTTGCACCAATGGAGCTCCCCACTGGTGATTACAATGTGCAGTGAGGTTGGGAAGCACTGTTTTCTGGTTCACAGGCCAACCTATAGAATTCCTGAATCATGCCATCAACTCTGTTCTTCATTTATACCAGATAATACAAAAACTGAAGGTTTATCAGTTATACTCTTATTAGCAGTGTTTGAGAGTTCAGATTGTTCTAGAGACTGCCACGTCGAGATGTTAAGCTTTTTTTTTTTTTTTTTGGTCAAAGTGATAAGAGTAAAAAAAGGTAGCATTATGGTTTACTTTTCATGTTCTTGATTACTTATCTTTTCAAATGTTACCTTTCATACCTGTTTCCTCTTCTGTTAAGTTCCTATTCATGTCTTTTGCCCATTTGCTTACTAGGTTGTTTATCTTTTTCTTATTGATTTGTAGAAACTCTTTACATATCCTAGATAATTAAATATCCTGGATAATTATCTTTAAATATCCTGGATAATTATTCTTTATCCCAGGTTCCATCTTTAACTAGCTCTGTGACCTTAGGCAAGTTACTCAATCTCCACAACTCTGTTTCCTTTCCATAAAATGATGTGATAATACCAATTGTGAGGTTTACAATAATATGCATGAAGCACTTAGCCTGGTGCCTCACACAGGGCAGGCACACAATACATTGTGGCTGTTATGAGGACAGATTTAACTATTAACAAGTATATTCAAGATGAAATATTATTCCAGGCATATAGAGTTCACATAAAATAAATTTTTTAGAAGAGAGGTCATGTGCTGTATAAATTAAGATTCCTGGCTCTGGAGACAGACAAAATGCTGTGTGACCCTGGGCAAGATATTCTCACTGGCCCTCAGTGTTCTCACCTGTGATCAGGCGATAATAATGAGACAATCAGGAGGTTTTTAAGGATTAAGTGGGTGCATATATGTAAATGTTTTTAGGGTAGTAAAATCACTAAGATGATTTCAAATATAATTTTCCTGCCTATCCACCACAAAAAGACATGCTTCTACAGTATACTGAAAAAACTGGCTGCTTTTAGTGACCTGTTTCTTTCTTATTTTTTTAAGTTTTCATAAATTTTTAAAATTGAATTTAGCAGCTAATAAAATTATATAGGTTCCAGGTGTGCAATTCTAATAATACATCATCTGTATATTGTGTGTTTACCACCCCAAATCAAGTCTCCTTCCACCATCATTTATCCTCCCTTTACCCTCTCCTACTTCCTCCCATCCCATCCTGCTTTCCCTCTGGTAACCACTATACTATTGTCTAAGTCGATGAGTTTTTGTTTGTTTGTCATGTTTGTTCATTTGTTGTTTTCAGTTTTATAGCCCACATATGAGTGAAATCTTGACTTTTTCTATCTGACTTATTTCGCTTAGTATGATATTCTCAAGATCACCCATGGTGTTGCAAATGGCAGTATTTCATTCCTTATGATGGCTGAGTAGTATTCAATTGTATATATGTACCACATCTTCTTTATCCAATCATCTGTCTAAGGCAGCAGTCGTCAACCAGTGGTGGTCCATGAGGTCCGAAAGGTTGGCGACCACTGATCTAAGGACACTTCAGTTGTTTCCACATCTTGGTCACCGTGAATAATGCTGCAATGCTGGTGCATATAAGTTTGCGAATAAATGTTTTCAAAATTTTCAGGTAGATACCCAGAAGAGTGGTGAGGGTCATATGGTAACTATTCTTAATTTGTTGAGGAACCTCCATACAGTTTTCCATAGTAGCTGTACCAGTTTACATTCCCACCAGCAGTGAATAAGGGTGCCCTTTTATCCACAACCTCTCCAACACTTGTTATTACTTGTCTTGCTTATAATAGCTATTCTAACAGGTGTGAGGTGGTATCTCATTGTAGTTTTGATTTGCATTTCCCTAATAACTAGTGAGATTGAGCATCTTTTCATATATTTTTTTGGCCATCTGTATGTCTTCTGGGGAGAAATGTCTGTTCAGGTCCTCTGCCCAATTTCTAATTGAACTGTTGTTGTTTTTTTTTTTGTTTTGTTTTGTTTTGGGCAGGGGGTGGTGTTGAGTTGTTTGTGTTCTTTCTATATATTGAATATTAACCTCTTGTCAGAACTGTTGTTTGCAAATGTCTTCTCCCATTTGGTCGGTTGCCTTTTTGTTTTGTTGGCAGTTTCTCTTGCTGTGCAGAAGCTTTTTAGTTTGATAAATAAATGAGTTACCTGTTTCTGGGTGAGAAATCCCTCACCAGCGGAGACAGAGGAAAACATATAGCAAGCATTCAGCAATGATTCCTTGGTAATGGGTATGAATAATATGATTAAGGATACAATAATACTAACCTGAGTGAATCGCTGAAATATATTCCACTCCCAAGATTTCCAATGTCTGTTCTTTTCACACCACGATCTTCAACTACTTTGGGCAAAAGCAACCCCCTAAAAAGAAAAGGGCATTATAATGTTTACTAGAAAGAAGTAACTTTTTATTATAGCCTCATAATTCTAGCAGAAACAGGTACTATTTAAAGGGTATTATGCTAAGTGAAGCAATCCAGACACAGAAATACTGCATGACCTCCTTACTAGTATATGTGGAATCTTAAAAAGTTGAATTCATAGAACCAAAGACTAGAATGGCTGGGAGAAATGGGAAGATTTTGGTCAAAGGGTACAAACTGCTCTGGCCAATGTTCTCAGTGGTTACAGCATCAGCTCTAGCACCACAGGATCATGGGTTCGATTCCTGGGTTGCAGATTCCATCCCCAGCCAGGTTGGAGCGTGTGCAGAGGCAACCAATTGATGTGTCTCTCTCACATCAATGTTTCTCTCTCTCTCTCTCCCCTCCAGCCCCCCTCTTCCACTCTCTCTAAAAAATAAAAATAAAAACAATGCAAAGGATACAAACGTTCAGTTATAAGATGAATAAATTCTATATCTGTAATGTACAGTATGGTATTGTCTGTCTATCTATCTATCTATCTATCTATCTATCTATCTATCTATCAATCATCAGCCTATGCGACCGAACGGACGACAGGACAGGCTGCGTGGGGCGACCAGGCCAGCAGGGGGATTAGTGAGGGACGACCAAACAACTGAGCAGCAGGCTGGCGGGTTAGTAAGGGGTGACCAAACGACTGAGCAACAGGCTGCATGGGGTGACCAGGCTGGCAGGGGGGATAGTGAGGGGTGACCAAATGACTGAGCAGAAGGCTGCATGGGGTGACCAGGTCAGCAGGGGGGTTAGTGGAGGGCGACCAAACAACCAAGCAGCAGGCTGCGTGGGGCGACCAGGCCAGCAGGGGGGGGGGGCAGTTAGGGGCAATCAGGCAGGCAGGCAGGTGAGCGGTTAGGAGCCAGCGGTCCAGGATTGTGAGAGGGATGCCTGACTGCTGGTTTTGGCCTGATCCCCGAATTGGAGAAGGTGCAGGCTGGGCTGAGGGGACCCTCCCACCCCCTGTGCATGAATTTCATGCACCAGGCCTCTAGTATACACTGAGTGGCCAGATTATTATGATCTCTGAATGCATAATAATCTGGCCACTCAGTATATATGTATATATATTAGAGGCCCGGTGCATGAATTCATGCATGGGTGGGGTCCGGCCAGCCTGGCCAGGGGGAGGGGACATGGGTGGTTGGCCGGCCTGCCTGCTGGTCAAACTCCTGGTCGAGGGGACAATTTGCATATTAGCTTTTTATTATATAGGATATACACTGAGTAGCCAGATTATTATGCATTCAGAGATCATAATAATCTGGCCACTCAGTGTATATAAAAGGCTAATATGCTAGGTGTTCCTGCCACCGTCCAACTGGTCGCTATGACATGCACTGACCACCCGGGGCAAACGCTCAATGCAGGAGCTGCAGTGATGCACACTGGCCATTTACAGAGAAACAGCAGCACAGACCTGGCACTGATAAGGCAACACTTGGTTTCCCCCAAGTGGGACAGAGGTCCCGTCACCACCCCGGAGCAACACCCCTCCATATCGCAGCCAATGCTGCCATGGCGCAAAATACGACCCACAGCCCAGCCCAGCTAGGAAATGGTCTCTGTGGGCACCAGGTAATGACATCACGTAGCAACACCCGGCTTACTCTCCCTAGAAACCACTAGCCTCCTTGGCATTTCTTCAGCCCAGGAACACGACTTGCTTTATAACCAAGTGTAAACATTTTACACTTTAACCAAATGTTTGTGAAGCATTTTCACATTTTCATCTCATTTGACCCGCACAGAAGTCCTGGAGTAGGTAGATAGGAGACTCGGTAGAATCCTATTTTCTTTTCATCAGCCAGAAAACAGAGATTTATAAATTTTAGAAACTTGACTCGACTGAAAAGAAGTAAGAAATGGTGGACCTTGAAAATGACTTCAGGTTTTCTCACTGCACAGAATATAGTCAAACACTGCTGCAGTTAAATATTTCACCCTTTGTTCTCCCTGCATGATCTACAATAATAATCTGCTTCATGTTGACATTTACTGCTGTGCTGCTGACAATTACCTGAAAGAGAAGTTGGGGTGCTTCACCTGGCTGGAAAAAGTTTAGCTAAATCAGAAAGCAGGTCTAATTAAGCAAGTTTATTCTATATCTGTAAAAGGCTAAGTTGACTCGTGCATGCACGATACATATAAAGCTCTCGCTGGCACCAATCGCACGCATGTGTTTCATTCTGTCATTGTCGATCATGAATTTGGTTGACACTTATATTATAGAGAAAGAGTGAATAGCGATATTAAAATATTTCTTCTAATTAATTTCTTTTAATCCACAAATGTGTATGAATCCGTGCACTGGGCCACTAATAATTAATAATATGGTACTGTATACTTGAATTGGCTAAGATGGTAGATCTTGTGTTCTTGACATAAGAAAAGAAAAGGTAAGATATGGAAGTTTTAACTAAGTTGATTGTGATAATCATTTTATAATGCATACCTATATTATATCATCATGATGCATACCTTTAAAAAAAATCATATTGTGGCCCTAGCTGGTTTGGCTCAGTCAGCCTGCAGACTGAAGGGTCCTGGGTTCGATTCCAGTCACGGGCACATGCCTAGGTTACAGGCTCGATCCCCAGTAGGGGGTGTGCAGGAGGCAGCTAGTCAATGATTCTCTCTCATCATTGATGTTTCTCTCTCTCTCCCTCTCCCTTCCTCTCTGAAATCAGTAAAAAAATATTTTTAAAAAAGCACATTGTACAACCTAAATACATGCAGTGTTTGTCAATCATACCTCAATAAAGCTGGATAAAAATAAAAACACCAAGGAAATCATCAGCACCACCACCCAGACTGGTCTTGGACACTGCCAGTGACCCTGCAGCCACTCCAGCCAAAATCCTGCTGCCCTGCCCACAGACCTGCAGACCCTAGGATGTCCACCTCCAAGGCTGCACAGCTCCTGCAGCAGTAAGTGAGACTTCCCCCTCCCTGTCTGCTGACCTCCGGACACCTCAGTTGTGCCTTCCCAGCATGCAGGCTTCCTGAGCCCACCGTCTCACAGGCCACTCTTGGGTGCCGCTGTGAGCTCCCGCTGGGCGTGCTCTTATCCAAACAAGGGCACATGGCCCCAGCAGTAGAAATTCTGAATTCCCCCTTCCCAGCTGCCTGCCCACAGACACCTTGGTCGCATGGCTTCAGTGCGAGGGCCCCTCTCAGTGCATGAGTGCGCCACCCTGGCAAAGGGTCCCCAGTGCCTCTGCGAGCCGCCACCAGGCGTGCGCAAATCCAACCAAGGGCGCAAGGCCCCAGCAGTAGAAATTCAAACTCCCCCCCATCCCAGCTGCCTGCCCACAGACACCTCAGTCATGTGGCTTCAGTGCAAGGGCCCCGCTGAGTGCACTGCCCCAGCAAACGGCCCCCAGGTGCCTCTGTGAGCCACAGCCGGGCATGCGCGAATCCAACCAAAGGCGCAAGGCCCCGGCGGCAAAAACTGAGTCTTCCCACTCCACAGCTGCTGACCTCCAGACACCACAGCCGTGTCTTCCTAGTGCACCTCCAGAGCCCATTGCCCCAATGGCGGCTCTTGGGTGCCTCTCTGAGCCCCTGCTGGGCACACTCGTATCCAAACAAGGACGCACAGCCCCGGCAACAGAAACTTGAACTTCCACCTTCCCGCCTGCCTGTACACAGATACGGTGGTCACGTGGCGTTAGCGCGAGGGCCCCTCTGAGTATGCCACCCTGGCAAATGGCTCCCGGGTGCCTCTGTGAGCAGCCACTGGGCACGCACAAATACAACCAAGGGCGCAAGGCCCCGGCAGCGAAAACTGTCTTCCTTCTCCACAGCTGCTGACTGCCAGACATTGCAGTTACGCCTTTCCAGTGTGCAGGCCTCCTGAGCCCCACCACCCCGACAGGTGGCTCCTGGGTGTCTCTGTGAGCCCCTGTTAGGCACATGCAAATTCAACCAAGGGTGCAAGGCAGCAAAAATTGGGACACTCCCCTCCCTGGCTGCTGACCTCCGAATACCGCAATTGCGCCTTTCCAGCACGCAAGCCTACTGAGCCCGCTGCCCCTATAGGCGGCTCCTGGGTGCCTCCTTGAGCCCCCACTGGGTGCACTCATATCCAAACAAGGATGCACGGCCCCAGCAGTAGAAATTCAGACTTCCCCCTTCCCAGCTGCCTACCCACAGACACGGTGGTCGCGTGGTTTCAGCATGCAGGCCCCCTGAGGCAACCGCCCCAGCAGGCGATGCCTGGGTGCCTCTGTGAGCTGCCACTAGGCACACTTGTATCCAACCAAGGGCACAAACCCCGGGAGCAGAAACATGGACGTCCCCTTCCTTGGCTGCCAAACTCCAGTCACTGCAGTTGCACCGATCCAGCGCACGAGCCTCCTGAGCCTGCTGACCCGGCAGGCGGCCCCTAGATGCTTCGCTGAGCGGCCGCAAGACACAACCCCGGCTGCTGGCATCTAGTCCCCGTGGTAGCGCCGCTCCAGCACACGGGCCCCCTGAGCCCACTGCCCTAGCAGACAGCTCCTGAGCACCTCTGTAAGAAGCCGCTGGACACACGTATCCAACCAAAGGTGCACATCCCCTGAAGCAGAAACTGGGACTTCTCCCTCCATGGGGCCGGTGGCACACCACAATCACTCGGATCCAGCGTATGGGCCCCACGAGCACACACCCCTTGCAGATGGCTCCTGGGCCCCTCTGTGAGATGCCACTGGGTATGTACCTCTCCAACCAAGGGCGTACAGCTCCCTCAGCAGGATCCACAACATCCCCCTCCTGGCTACCTACCTCTGGACAGCTTGGTGAGTTACTGAGGACTTGCCTCCCTGGACAAGGTCACATTGTTTCAACCACAGTCGCTGAGATTTCCACATCCTCAGCTGCTGGATCCTGAACCCCCTCGTGATTCAGAGAGAAAAATCACTTTGGCCAGAGTCCCACTGCCTCAACCACAGACTACAAGACACCCGCCCCCCAATGTCACAGGCTCTGGGACCCTTGTAGTGAGTTGCAGAGTGACGCTAATCCAGCAAGAGTCATACCACACCAGCCAAAGTCACAGTACCTGAGCCTAAGGCCCTGAGACTCCTTCCTCCCAGGCTGTGGAGTCTGGGAACCCACAGTGAGCACATACCAGTGAGACCTCAAACAACCTTTTCCACAAGAGCCGGAAACATGATCACATGCAAAACAGCTTGCACAACAAAGCCGGGGGTGAGTCACATTGCCAATCCATGACGAGACTTCATCCATGAATAAGAAACTAACATTCAAGATCCAACTACACCAAGAAAATCCAAATAGCTCAAGTAGAGAGCTCTGCTAGATCACCAAGCCCAGAGAACCTGAGAGACCGCACCAGTAGCACCACTCCCAAAAGAAACTGGGTAGCAAAGCAGTTGGATCCAAGACATAGAAACAATTAAAACGTTACAGCAAAAAAATGGGGAGACAAAAAAACAATCCCCAAAAGAAAGTAAAAGAGGAATCACCAGAAAGAGAATTAAATGAAATTGAGGCAAGTAACATGTCAGAGAAAGAATTCAGAGCAATGGTTATAAGGATGCTCAAACGGCTGGATGACAAATACACACAACTCAATGAGAATTACAAGGAGCTGAATGAGAATGTTACCAACATGAAAAGAAACCATGAGGAAATGTAGAATGACATAGCTGCAATAAAGAACACAATGGAAGGTTTAAACAGTAGACTAGAAGAGGCTGAGGACCACATCAGTGAATTAGAAGACAAGTTGGAAAAAAAACACAAACACAGCAGCAACTGTAAAGAAAACTTAAAAAGCAGGAGGAGAGCCTATGGGAGCTTTGGGATAACATGAAATGAAACAACATCCGCATAATAGGGGTACCAGAAGGAGAGGAAGTGGAGCAAAGAATAGAAAACCTGTTTGAGCCCTGACCAGTTTGGCTCAGTGGATAGAGTGTCAGCCTGCGGACTGGGGGGTCCCAGGTTCGATTCCAGTCAAGGGCATGTGCCTTGTTTGCGGGCACATCCAAAGTGGGGGGTGTGCAGGAGGCAGCTGGTCGATGTTTCTCTCTCATCGATGTTTCTGGCTCTCTGACCCTCTCCCTTCCTCTCTATGGAAGATCAATTATATATATATATATCCTGTTTGAAGAAATAATGACAGAAAACTTCCCTGATGTTGGCAAGAAAAAACCCACATACATAGAGCCCCAAACAAGATGAACCCAAAAAGACCAACACCAAGACACATCATAATTAAATGGGCAAACATCAATGACAAAGTAAGAATCTTAAAGGCTGGCAGACAGAGACAGAAAGTTACCTACAAGGGATCTCCCATTAGAATATCAACTTATTTCTCAAAAGAAACAAACCAGGCCAGAAGGGAATGGAATGAAATATACGAAGTGATGCAAAGCAAGGGACTGAAACCAAGAATACTTACCCAGCAAGACTATAATTCAAAATTGAATGTGGAATCAGGAGGTTCACAGACAGAAAAGGGCTAAGAGAGTTTATTACCACCAAGCAAGCAATGCAAGAAATGCTAAAGGGATTGCTGTAAAAAGAAGAAACAGAAAGGAAAGAAGGAACACAAACATAAAGAATAAAAAAGGCAACAAACACTTATCAATAGTAACATTAAATGTAAATGGATTAAATGCTCCAATAAAAAGACCTATGGTAGCTGAATGGATAAGAACACATGACCCATATATTTGCTGTCTGCAAGAGACCCAACTTGGATTCATACAGACTGATAGTGAAAGGATGAAAAAAAAAATTTCAAGCAAAAGGAAATGAGAAAAAAGCTGGGGTAGCAATACTTATATCTGATAAAATAGACCTCAAAGTGAAGTTCATAACAAGAGATAAGGAAGGCCACTTCATAATACAAAAGGGAGCAATTCAACAAGAGGATATAACTCTGGTAAACATATATGTACCCAATACAGGAGCACCCAAATACATAAAACAACTTCTGAAAGATATCAAGGGAGAGATTGACAACAATACAATCATAGTGGTGGCCTTTAATACCCCACTGACACCACTGGATATCCTCTAAACAAAAAATTAGCAAAGAAACAGCAATTCTAAATGACTCACTAGATCAGATGGACTTAATTGACATCTTCAGAACATTTCACCCCAAAGCTACAGAATATACATTCTTCTCAAGTACATGGGACATTTTCAAAGATAGACCACATATTGGGACACAGGCAAAGTCTCTGCAAATTCAAGAAGATATAAATCTTAACAAGCATCTTCTCAGATCACAATGGCATAAAATTAGAAATCAACTACAATAAAAACAATGAAAAAAAAATCAAACACTCGGAGGCTAAATAGCATGCTATTAAACAATGATTGGGTTATCAAAGAGATCAAAGAAGAATTAAAAAGCATCCTGGAAACAAATAACAATGAAAACACAACAATCCAAAATCCATGGGACACAATGAAAGCAGTCCTAAGAGGAAGTTCATAGCTCTACAGGCCTACCTCCAAAAACAAGAAAAAATGGTAATAAATAATCTAACCTTGCAACTTAAATAATTAGAAAGAGAGCAACAAGAAAAGCCCACAAACCAAAAGGAAGGAAATAACAAAGATCAGAGCAGAAATAAACTACATAGAGATGAAAAAAATAATACAAAAGATCAATGAAACCAAGAGCTGGTTCTTTGAAAGGATAAACAAGATTGATGAATCTCTAGCCAGGCTCACCAAAAAGCAAAGAGAGAGGACCCAAATGAACAAAATCAGAAATGAAAGAGGTGAAGTAACAACTGACCCCACAGATATACAAAGGATTATAAAAAAAATACTACGAACAACTCTATTCCTACAAACTGGACAACCTCAATGAAATGGACATATTCCTAGAAAAATACAAGCTTCTAAAACTCAATCAGGAAGAATAAAAAGAAACTGAATAGGCCAATAACTACTGATGAAATTAAAACAGTAATCAAAAAGCTTCCAGCAAACAAAAGCCCTGGACCAGATGGCTTCACAGGGGAGTTTTACCAAACATTCAAGGAAGAACTAAAACCAATCCTCCTCAGACTATTCCAAAAAATTCAAGAGGAAGGAGCAATTCCAAGCTCTTTCTATGAATCCAGCATTACCCTATTCCCGAAACCAGATAAAGACACTACAAAGAAAGAGAATTACAGGCCAATATCCATCATGAACATAGATGCTAAAATCCTCAACAAAATTCTAGCAAACTGGATCCAGCATTACATTAGAAAGATCATACACCATGACCAAGTGGGATTTATTCCAGGGATGCAAGGCTGGTACAATATCCTTAAATCAATAAATGTGATACATCACATAAACAAATTGAGACAAAAATCTCATCATCATATCAATTGATTCAGAAAAGGCATTTGACAAAGTCCAACAACCTTTTCTGATAAAAACGCTCAGCAAAGTGGGAATAGAGGGATCATACCTCAACATAATAAAAGTCTTATATGACAAACCTACAGCCAACATCATACTCAATGGGCAAAAACTAAAACCATTTCCCCTAAAAACAGGAACAAGACAGAGATGCCCGCTTTCACCACTTCTGTTCGACATAGTACTGGAAGGGCTAGCCACAGTGATCAGACAAGAAGAAGAAATAAAAGGCATCCAAATGGGAAAAGAAGAAGTAAAATTGTCATTATTCACAGATGACTTGATATTGTACATAGAAAACCCTAAAGACTCCATCAAAAAATTATTAGACTTAATAAATGAATTCGGCAATGTAGCAGGATACAAAATTAATGCCAATAAATCTATGGCATTTTTATACACCAGTAGTGAACTTACAGAAAGAGAGACTAAAAAATAAAAAATCCCATTTACCATTGCACAAAAAAAATTAAGATACCTAGGAATAAAGTTAACTAAGGAGGTAAAAGACCTGTACTCGAAAAACTACAGGATACTGAAAAAAGAGATAGAGGAAGACATAAACAGATGGAATAACATACCATGTTCATGGATTGGTAGAATCAACATAATTAAAATGTCCATATTACCCAAAGCAATCTATAGATTTAATGCACTCCCTATTAAAATACCAACGGCAGATTTCACAGACCTAGAACGAACTCTCCAAAAATTCATCTGGAATAAAAAAGACCCCGAATAGCTGCAACAATCCTGAGAAAGAAGAACAAAGTAGGTGGGAATCTCAATATCGGATTTCAAGCTGTATTGCAAAGCCACTGTTCTCAAAACTGCCTGGTACTGGCAAAAGAACAGACATATAGACCAATAAAATAGAATAGAGAACCCAGAAATCGACCCAAACCACTATGCTCAATTAACATTTGACAAAGGAGGCAAGAGCATACAATGGAGTCAAGACAGTCTCTTCAATAAATAGTGTTGGGAAAATTGGACAGATAAATGCAAAAAAAAAATGAAACTAGACCACCAACTTACACCATACACAAAAACAAACTCAAAATGGATAAAGGACATAAATGTAAGACGGGAAACCATAAAAATATTAGATGAATCCACAGGCAGAGAAATCTCAGACATATGCTGAAGCAATATCTTCACTGATACAGCTCCTAGGACAATGGAAACTAAAGAGAAAATAAACAAATGGGACTACATCAAAATAAAAATATTCTGCACAGCAAAAGAAACCATCAACAAATAACAAGAAAGCCCACTGCATGGGAGAACATATTTGCCAATGTTATCACCAATAAGGGTTTAATCTCCAACATTTACAGGAAACTCATACAACTTAACAAAAGGAAGATAAACAACCCAATCAAAAAATGGGCAACGGACCTAAATAGATACTTTTCGAAAGAGGACATAAGGAAGGCCAAGAGATGTATGAAAACAGGCTCAAAGTCACTAACCATCCGAGAGATGCAAATCAAAATGACAACGAGGTACCATCTCACACCTGTCAGAATGGCTATCATCAACAAATCAGCAAACGACAAGTGCTGGCGAGGATGCAGAGAAAAAGGAACCCTCATGCACTGCTGGTGGGAATGCAGACTGATGCAGCCACTGTGGAAAACAGTATGGCGTTTCCTCAAAAAACTAAAAATAGAACTCCCATTTGACCCAGTGATCCCACTTCTAGGAATATATCCCAAGAAACTAGAAACACCAGTCAGAAAGGATATATGCACCCCTATGTTCATAGCAGCACAATTCACCATAGCTAAGATTTGGAATCAGCCTAAGTGCCCATCAGCAGATGAGTGGATTAGAAAACTGTGGTACATCTACACAATGGAATACTATGCTGCTGTAAAAAGGAAGGAACTCCTACGATTTGCAAAGCATGGATGGGTCTGGAGAGCATTATGCTAAGTGAAATAAGTCAGAGAAAGATAAATATCACATGATCTCACTCATTTGTGAAATATAATGAACAACATAAACTGATGAACAAAAACAGATCCAGAGACAGAGAAGCATCGATCAGATGCTCAAATCTCAGAGGGAAGGTAGGGGAGGGGAGGGGTAAGGGGGAGAGATCAACCAAAGAACTTGTATGCATGCATATAAACATAACCAATGGACACAGACACCAGGGGGGTGAGGGCATGAGCCAGGGCTGGGGGAGGGGGGCAATGGGGAGAAAAGGACACATATATAATACTTTAATCAATAAAGAAAGGAAAACAAAAAACATGGAGTAAAGGAAGCCAGGCACCTAAGATGGCCATTTACATTTCAAAAGCACAATAGCTAAGATCTGGAAACAGTCCAAGTGCCCATCAGTAGATGAGTGGATAAAAAAGCAGTGGTATATTTACACCATGGAATACTATGCAGCAGTAGAAAAGAAGGATCTCTTACCCTTTGAGACAGCATGAAGGGACCTGGAGAACATCATGCTAAGTGAAATAAGCCAGTCAGAGAAAGACAAGTACCGCACGATCTCACTCATATGTGGAATCTCAGAGGAAAGGCGGGGGAGGGAGGGTGAGAGGGAAGAGATCAACTAAAGACCTTGTATGCATATATGCATAACCCATAGACACAGACAATAGGGGGGTGAAGACCTGGGTGGGGGGTGGGGGTGGAGGTGGGCTAGAAGAGGTCAATTGGGGGGAAGGGGACATGTGTAATACTTTCAACAATAGATTAAAAAAAAAATACAAAAAATTTTTCAAAAAAATTTTCGTAACTTAATTTTTACAATATCCTGTTATACATAATTATTAATAACGAACTACAACTTTCGCTAATGACTATTATAATCGTGTTGCATTCATACTAATACTAGCAGCGAATATTTTAGCAGGTGATTGCCACCTCATTAGTCTTGGACTGACTTGTTTGGTGTGTGCAACAGGAAATATTTCGCTTTCAGAGAACAAGAAAAATAGGTTTATTTGTCTTACGCTTATTAATTTGTGCAGTTATTCAGTGTCTGGTAAGTTAATGTTCAAGAAAATATATTAATTGTTATTAAAATATTCTATTATTTTTTTAAAAATAAAAAATACAATAAAAATAAAAACACCAATTAAAAGACAACAAATAAATAGTATGAAATGAAAAAAATACATTTTCAAAGTAACCCCACAGAGAAGTTCTAGGTGCCATGAAAATGACCCAGGCTATGGCCTGCTCACTGGTGGATGGTTCTCATCACTGTCTTGAGCAGCCCTGAGTTGCTGGCCATTTTTCCTGTGCCTAGCCTCAGCATCCTTCAGGCCCAAGCCCCTCAGTGCTCAGCCAGACAAGGTTTAAGCCCAACACAACCTGCACTTTTCCCCTGCTCAAGATCATTGTAGTTACTATTGGACTTGTGGGCATCCAGACGGTTCACGTTTATCTCTGGGAAAGTGGGAAAAGGAGATGTCTGCCTTTTATTATACAAATACCTATAGTTTGAATTTTGTATTATGAGAGGGAATTAATTTTGTAAAATGGCTTTGAGTTTTAGTCCTCCTTAGAAAAGCCATTCCCACTCAAAGATTATTATTTTTTATATTCTCCTGTTTTTCATTTAGTATCTTTACAGTTTTATTTTTAATATTTAAATCTTTACCCCATGTGGAGTTTAAGTAAGAAATGAGATAAGGGTCCAATTTTCTATTTTTTTTCCAGGTGGTTATCCATTTATCCCAGTACATAGCATTGAAGAAATGATGTTTCTTCCACAGAAATAAAAGCTACTTTTATCATATACTAAATACTCTGCTTTTGTGTATTTGTGGGCTCTTTATTCTGTTCATGCATCTATTTATACACCACCTCATATTTTAATTAATATAGCTTTACAATGCATTTTTAATGTGTAATCTGGTTAATCCTCCCTCATTACTTGTTTTCAACCCTGCCAATGTCAAATTTTTAGAAAAACACGTGCTGTAGAATCAGCTTTTTATTTCTTCTAAGGAAATGTTAATACTATTACTGTGATACCATTAATTTTACAGGTTAATTCAAGAAAAATTGGCATCCTTCTGATAAGTGCAAGTGTCTTCTGGATCCCTCAAAGACTGTGGAAAGTTTTTTCCTGATGGATTTTGTATGTTTCTTTTTAAGTTTCTTATTACGTATTTAATTAAGGATCCAGATTAAATCATATTTTCTTCTGCTTCCTATGACTTCATTTAAGTCTTAATACTAAGTGTTTATTCAAAGCAAACAGAAAACTATAGTGGTGTTAAATAATATCTGGGCATTCTAATTAGATCTTTCTCTTTAAGTTTTGGACTATCCTTAGATTAGATACACATGGAAAACTCATAAAATAGATAATCACCTTTATTTTTTTATTGAATTTTAGAGAGAGGAGGAGGAAGAGGAGGAAGAGAGGAGGAGGAGGAGGAGGAGGGAAAAGAGAGAGAGAGGAAGATGGATTTGTTGTTCCACTTATTCATGGGTTGATTTTTGTATGTGCCCTGATGGGGATCAAACCCACAACATGGGCATATATTAGGATGACACTCTATAACCAACTGGAGCTACCGGCCAGGGCTGACAATCACCTTTCTTCAATGATACTGTCTTCAAGAAGCAATTCCTATCCATACACTGCACTTAAAGTATCCTATATGATAAAGAGCTAATTGTCCCCTTGACCAGGAGTTTGACTAGGGGGCAGGGCCGGCCTGCCAACTGCCTACGGCCCCTCCCCCTGGCCATCCCTGCCCCTGATTGGCCCCCCCCACCCTGATGGGGGCCAACCATCTGTGTCCCCTCCCCCCCCCTCCGGACCCCACCCGTGCACGAATTCGTGCACCGGGCCTCTAGTAAATAATAATAAACACATTATTTAAATTATAGACCAGGTACTTATAATGCAAAATGTTCGATTTCCTCTGGAATACAGTTAGCTGGCTGATTTTAACTGACAAGACCCATGTCATATATAAAAAAAATTGAGACCGACCAGTGTGGCTTAGTGGTTGAGTGTCGATCTATGAACCAGGAGATCACAGTTCCATTCCTGGTCAGGGCACATGCCAGGATTCAGTCCGCAGTAGGGGGCATGTAGGAGGCAACCGATCAATAATTGTCTCTTATCATTAATGTTTATATCTCTCTCCCCCTTCCTTCCTCTTTAAAATCAATAAAAATATATTTTAAAAACTTTTGCTTGAAAAAAAAAAAGTAAGACACTCCACATTTGTGAGGCTGAAAAGCTTGGCAAGAGAAGATGGTGCACTCTTACCGGGACAGGATTCCCACAAAGCTTCGCACAGGGGAGCCATGCAACAAGGACTTCACGTTGCCAAGCTGGCTCAAAAACTCTGTGGTTTCATTCACTCTGCCAACTCTAAATATCTGCAGGATGTTCACTGGACTTGTACTGTAAGAATCAGAAGAAAAACAAAGTGAAAAATCATTATCAGCAGAAACCACAAAACAGCCCAAATGTCTGATGCAATGAATCATAACCCATTTTATCTTCAAAATATTATGCAGCCATTCCAACCATTAAAAAAAAATCACACTCAAAAAATAAATAAAGCTATGAAGTAAAACTTATAGTAAAATATCAATTTATTAGTAGGTTACAAAACTATATGCATAGTATGATCCAAAATGTTATCATATATATGCTATATAGAATACACAGTTTGAATGAGCTCATTCATTCACTCATGCATTCAATGATTAGACTCTGTGCCAAGTATTCTGCCAGGCACTGGAAATAAGATAACATGGTCTCTGGGGCTTCATGGAGATTACATTCTAATGAAAGATAAAAATCAACAAGTTAACAAATGCCTGATTTTAAGTGCTACTAAAGAAACAGCCAGGCCCTGGCCGGTCATTCAGTGGTTAGAGCGTCAGTTTGAGGACTGAAGGGTTGAGGGTTTAATTCCCGGTCAAGAGCACAAACCTTGGTTGCATGTTCATCTCCGCCCCAGTTGGGGCAAGTGTGGGAGGCAATCAGTCGATGTGTCTCTCTCACATTAATGTTTCTCTCTCTCCCCCTCCTACTCTCTCTAAAAAATATATCAATGGAATAAATATCTCCAGATGAGGATTGAAAAACAACCAACCAACCAGGTTCAGAGACAGGTGGTCAAGAAAGGCCTCTCTTTGGAGGTGATATGTGTTGGAAGATGGCGTAGTACATATTTTAAAGACCCAACTGCTCATTATGGGAAAACATACTGGATAGGGCAGGAGTGGCAAGAACATCAGGAAGGGGGGTTGGTATAAACGAGGTAACAGTGTTCTGCACTAAAGATGGCAACATTGTAAAAGAAAACCAGTGAATTAAAGATATTTGGAGGCAGAACAGACAGAACATGTGGTGATGTGGGGATGAGGGAGAGAGAATCATCAGTGGCTCAGGGTGAGTGGCTAAAATGGGGAAGCAAAGGGAAAGACTGGGGGTACTACTGAGGGAAAGAGTTGTAGGTACCAAAGGGTGATGAAAGAATTGAGCCGTCTTCCCAGCTCCACACTCAGGGGTGTCAGGTCAGTAGCTTGATATGAGCTATGGTAGGAGTATTTACACCACAGAAATCAGCAAATATTATAAATCAGGACTTTTATTCAGAGAGCTGGCCTACTAGGACACCACTGGGTGAAGAGGAGAATCAATAATTCAATTTGGAATATGCTCTACACCAAAGTATTTACAGTGGTTATATAATCTCTGGGTTATCTCTGGGTGGAAGATTTGGAGTGATCTTTGATTCTCTTTATGTTTTTTAATGTTAATCTTTATCCGATGACACTTTTTCATTGATTTTTAGAGAGTGAAAGGGAGGAAAGGGGAGAGAGAGAGAGAGAAACGTCAGTGTGAGAGAGACACAGCAATTGGTTATCTCCAGCTCATGCCCCGACTGGGGTGGGGATAACCTGCAACCCAGGTAGGTGCCCTTGACTGGGAATGGAACCCACAACCCTTTGGTATGCAGGCAACACTCTTATCACTGAGCCACACCAGCCAGGGCTCTTCATATTTTTATATAGTTTCTAAATTTTCAACAAAGAATATAAATTTTAGAACAACAAAAATGTAGTTTAAAAATCATTATTGGTGAAACGGAACGGAGAAAGTATAACTTTCCCAGCAGCAGAATCTCCCTCGGAAGAGGCCCGCCTTCGCTGTGTAAATACCTGGGGCCGGAGGTGAGAGCTCTACGGGCTTGCCTGACTCACATCAGATGGTGGAACTGCACCCCCCTCCTCAGCTGTTCCTCCCCTTAACTCCACGTTTGGCTTCTTTCACTCAGCATAATGTTTTCAAGGTGCATCTGGGTTGCAGCACGTGCGAGCGCTTCATTCCTTTTCATGGCTGAATAATATTCCATTATATGTATAAACCATAATTTTGGAATTTCAGTTGTTTCAACCTTTGCGCTTTTGAATAGTGCTGCTATGAACATTCATGTACAAGTATCTGTTTTAGAACTTGTTTTCAGTTATTTTGGGTCTATAAGGAGGAGTGAACTTACGGAGGCAAACAATCATTCTGTGTTTAATTTTTGAGGAATCACCAAATTGCAGCTGCACCACTTTACATTCCACAAGCAATGTGTGAGGGTTCCTATTTCTCCACATCCTCACCAACACGCATAATTTTCCAGTTTTAAAAAATATAACCATCTTAGTGGGTGGGAAGAGGTATTGGGAATGGAATTTGAGGATGACCACCCAAGGAAGACAGAACGTATTTTGAGATAGGTCTGAATCCATCCACGGGGAGGCATGGCTGGGTCTGGTCCTAATGGAGTGCTGGAAAACCAACTCCTAACAGCAGCAAAACCGACACGGGATCTGATTGGTAGCATTTGCTGACTTCCATGGTGTAAATTCTCCGACCAGAGCTGATTTCAAGTTACTAATGGTTTAGCAATCAGTTAACAAAATTTCTAAAAATTCACCCACGGCCTCTGCAAGCTGGTATGAGCAGCTGCCATGCACCGCCTTGGGCTCTAAGGCGTGTGCGAGGCTGAGGCAGGTTTGCCTGGATGATATCCGAGACCCAAGGTGCCAGCACTGCCCAAAGGAGAGACATCAGGCAGAGGAGTGCTGCCATAGGTTGAACGACCAAGCCAATCAAAGTTGTTCCCACCCTTGAGAATAATCAATAAAAGTAGTTTCTGACCCTTTAGAGCCTTTAGCCGGGGTGATTCCACAGAGGTACTAACATACCACTGAGGGCTTGTCTGAGCAGCTGGTTATCTGTGTTTGTTGTTACTCTTGCTGCCCCAGGCTGCAGAATGCACACCAGCACAAGAGACAGGAACGTGCACAGTCAATGAGGCAGCAGACGTGACTGACACTGAGGGGAGCCATAACTTTTGACAAGTTTTCCAGGTGTTTATGCCAGAGTGGTCATTTTAGAAACTGCCATACACATATATTTTTTTTGTAATTTAAAATCTTAATTTAGGTGCATTTTCTTATGTAATACCCTTCAAACACAAACTTAAATACCCTTTGATTTAAATTTTTAAAATTTAATTCTCATCAAGATTGGATAACCTTGAAATCCGAGCAGAATAGTAGGGAGTGTTTTCAAGCACAGCATACTGCCTACTATTACAAACACAGACAAAAGTAATTGGTCATCACAACACAGTTATCTTGTTACTGAGAATTAATGTATCTAAGTAATTGTGGCAATCGGCTCTGTATCCATATCTGAAAAAGCATTACAGAAGAACAGATCCAAACCCACTTCCTTATTCTTACCTGCAATTATTTTGCAATACCTCTTCTCTAAGTCTTAAAAATTCCTCTGAGTTCTGTTCCACATGCTCAATCTTGCATCTCAAAGCTCGGTATTTGGCAAGAAATGGCGGGTTGGGTTTGGACAGATTAGTTTCACAGACATTAACCATGTCTCTTATTAGCTGTGGATAAAAATGATACACAGATGTTAGAATGATCATATATGCAAATATTTATATCATGTTACACTTTCTCAAAAAGATTGGAAAATAACCTTTATTCTCCAAAGCTTTTTGTTTGTTTGTTTGTTAATTGTCACCTGAGGATATTTTTTCCACCGATTTTTTTTTTTTTTTTTTTTTTTTAGAGAGAGAGTAGGAGGGAAGGAGGGAAGGGGAGAATGAGGAAGAGAGAGAGTAACATTGATGTGAGAGAGACACATCAATTGGTTGCTGCCCACACGTGCTCTCACTGTGGCAGGAATGAACATGCAACCAAGGTATGTGCCCTTGACTGGGAATCGAACCTGAGACCCTTTAGTGTGTGGTCCAATGCTCTTACCACTGAGCCACAGCAGCCAGGATTATTAGCCAAAGCTCTTTTTTGTTGTTTTTAATCCTCACCTGAGGATATTTTTCCATTGATTTTCAGAGAGAGTGGAAGGGAGGGGGAGAGACGGAGAGAAACATCTATGTGAGAGAGACACATTGATTGGTTGCCTCCTACGCATGCCCCAACCAGGACCGGGATCAAGCTTGCAACAGAGGTATGTGCTGTTAACTAGAATCGAACCCAGGACCCATTAGTCCATGGGCCAATGCTCTATCTACTGAGCCAAACTGGCTAGGGCCAAAGCTCTTGATTAGTATCTGCCTGTACTGTAAGTGGCATTTTTTTAGGGATTTTTTTCTTTATTGATTAAGGTATTACATATGTGTCCTTATCCCCCCATTCCCCCCACCCCACTCCCATTCATGCCTTCACTCCCATGGTGTCTGTGTCCATTGGTTCTGTTTATATGCATGCATACAAGTCCTTTGGTTATCTTTCCCCCTTCCCCCTTCCCTCCCCTACCTTCCCTCTGAGGTTTGAGCATCTGATCGATGCTTCTCTGTCTCTGGATCTGTTTTTGTTCATTAGTTTATGTTGTTCATTATAATCCACAAATGAGTGAGATCATGTGGTATTTATCTTTCCTTGACTGACTTATTTCGCTTAGCATAATGCTCTCCAGTTCCATCCATGTTGTTGAAAATGGTAGGAGTTCCTTCTTTTTTACAGCAGCGTAGTATTCCACTGTATAGATGTACCACAGTTTTCTAATCCACGCATCTGCTGATGGGCACTTAGGCTGATTCCAAATCTTAGATATTATAAGTTGTGCTGCTATGGACATAGGGGTGCATATATCCTTTCTGATGGGTGTTTCTAGTTTCTTGGGATATATTCCTAGAAGTGGGATCACTGGGTCAAATGGGAGTTCCATTTTTAGTTTTTTGAGGAAACTCCATACTGTTCTCCACAGTGGCTGCACCAGTCTGCATTCCCACCAGCAGTGCATGAGGGTTCCTTTTTCTCCGCATCCTCACCAGCACTTGTCATTTGTTGATTTGTTGATGATAGCCATTCTGACAGGTGTGAGATGGTACCTCATTGTTGTTTTGATTTGCATCTCTCAGATGATTAGTGACTTTGAGCATGTTTTCATATATCTCTTGGCTTTCCTTATGTCCTCTTTCAAAAAGTATCTATTTAGGTCTGTTGCCCATTTTTTGATTGGATTGTTATCTTCCTTTTGTTAAGTTGTATGAGTTTCCTGTAAATGTTGGAGATTAAACCCTTATTGGTGATAACATTGGCAAATATGTTCTCCCATGCAGTGGGCTTTCTTGTTGTTTTGTTGATGGTTTCTTTTGCTGTGCAGAATATTTTTATTTTGATGTAGTCCCATTTGTTTATTTTCTCTTTAGTTTCCATTGTCCTAGGAGCTGTATCAGTGAAGATATTGCTTCAGCATATGTCTGAGATTTTGCTGCCTGTAGATTCCTCTAATCTGTATATATAAAAGGCTAATATGCAAAGTGTTCTTTTAAGCATTTGACCGGGAGTTCCACCGCTTGCTATGATGTGTGCTGACCACCAGGGGGCAGTACAGAATGAAGGAAGGCCCTGGCCGGCAGCCGGAAGGCCCCTGAGAATTGTCAGTCTGCTCCCTTTCCATGCCCCTGATTCTATTACATTCACCAGTTTATTCTGTTCATCAGGTTTTTTATTCATTTGATTTTTAGATTCAATTGTTGATAGATATGTATTTGTTGTCACTTTGTTGTTCATAATTTTTTATCTTTACCTTTTTCTTCTTCTTCCTCTTCTAAAAGAATACCCTTCAGCATTTCATATAATACTGGTTTGGTGGTGATGAACTCCTTTAGCTTTTTCTTTTTCTTTTTTTTAAATTTAATAAATCTTTATTGTTCAGATTATTACAGTTGTTTCTCTTTTTTCTCCCCATAGCTCCCCTCCACCTGATTCCCAACCCACCCTCTTCCCTTACCTCCCCCCCCCGCACTGTCCTCATCCATAGGTGTACGATTTTTGTCCAGTCTCTTCCCGCACCCCTCACATCCCTTTACCCCTGAGAGTTGTCAGTCCACTCCCTTGTGATGCCCCTGATTCTATTATATTCACCAGTTTATTCTGTACATCATATTTTTAATTCACTTGGTTTTTAGATTCACTTGTTGATAGATATGTATTCGTTGTTCATAATTTTTATCTTTACCTTTTTCTTCTTCTTCCTCTTCTTAGAGAATACCTTTCAGCATTTCATATAATACTGGTTTGGTGGTGATGAACTCCTTTAGCTTTTTCTTATCTGTGAAGCTCTTTAGCTGCCCTTCAATTCTGAATGATAGCTTTGCTGGGTAGAATAATCTTGGTTGTAGGTTCTTGCTATTCATCACTTTGACTATTTCTTGCCACTCCCATCTGGCCTGCATAGTTTCTGTTGAGAAATCAGCTGACAATCGTATGGGTGCTCCCTTGTAGGTAATTAACTGTTTTTCTCTTGCTGCTTTTAATATTCTCTCTTTGTCTTTTGCTCTTGGCATTTTAATTATGATGTGTCTTGGTGTGGTCCTCTTTGGATTCCTCTTGTTTGGGGTTCTCTGCGCTTCCTGGACTTGTAAATCTATTTCTTTCACCAGGTAGGGGAAGTTTTCTGTCATTATTTCTTCAAATAGGTTTTCAGTATCTTGCTCTCTCTCTTCTTCTGGCACCCCCATAATTCTGATGTTGGTACGCTTGAAGTTGTCCCAGAGGCTTCTTACACTATCTTCAAATTTTTGGATTCTTTTTTCTTTTAGCTTTTTCAGTTGAGTGATTTTTGCTTCTTTGTATTTCAAATCTTTGACTTGATTCTTGCGTTCCTCTAGTTTGCTGTTGGGTGTCTGTATAATATTTTTTATTTCAGTCAGTGTATGTTTAATTTCTAGTTGGTCCTTTTCCATATCCTCGAGGGTCTCTTGCATATCCTCGAGGGACTCGCTAAATTTATCGGCCTTTTCTAGGAAATTCTTGAAAAACCTTATAACCGTGGTTTTGAACTCTATGTCCAGTCGTTTGTTTTCCTCCATTTCTTTGGTTTGTGATCTGTTTCTTTTTCTCCCCATTTTCGCTGCTTCCTTGAGTTGGTAGGGTAGCTTTGTGTGCTAGTTGTCCTATATGGGCCAGTGGCTTGGCCTCCCCAATTACCTGAGGTGGACACTCTTGGTGCCCCCCTTTGTGGACTGTGTTGTAGTTAAGTCTTGATTGTTGTTGGTATCAGTGGGAGGAGTTGACCTCCAGGCCAATTGGCTGTGAGGATCAGCTGTGTCTATGCCGGGAGACAGCCTTATTCGACTAGACTTGCAAAATTGTAAAAGCCTCTGTGCTCAGCTTGGATGGGGCGGAGTTTCAGGGTGGAGCCTACAGCCTTGGCTTCCTGTCAGCCCCGCCCTATGAGGTTCCTGGGTCTCAGTGTCCCTCGGTACTCGCTGCAAGCACCTCTGAGAGAAAGGCGCCCTCGAGTTTCGCCCGCTGCCAAACAGTCTAGTCTCTCCCCCAATGAAACTGGATTCCCAGATTCTCGCCCGGAACTGGGGTTCAGTGCAGTCGGAACTGGGGTTTAGCGCAGTCCGGAGCTTTTGTCTTCTTCCCACTAAGGCAATTCAGCGGCACAGTCAACAGTCCGTCCTCTGCGCGCATTCACATGTGCGCCTCTGGAGCTCTGCCTTTTGCCGCTCCCCTGAGTTTCTGCCTTACAGCCCAGATTCCCCCAGTATAAGCCTGGCTTCCCAGGGTCTCGCCCGGAACTGGGGTTCAGTGCAGTCGGAGCTGGGGTTCAGCACAGTCTGGAGCTTTTATCTCCTTCCCACTAGAGAACGCCGGCCAGGCACTCAGCCGCCCGTCCTCTCCGGCTCCGTTCTCCCCACATGCGCACGCCCGTGTCTCCGTCCGTGTCTCCATACCTCATTCTTTTATAGCTCCTCTGATTTTCCTTATGGTTTTCTCTTTCCTTATAGCTGTAGGATTTCCAGTCAGCCAGCTTTCCTGTGGTTCTGGATGATGTCCGTTTTGTCTTTTAGTTGTATTTTTGAAATTGTTGTGTGAGGCTGCAGTTTAGGTGTTTACCTATGCCGCCATTTTGGTTTCTCCCTCAGCTTTTTCTTGTCTGTGAAGCTCTTTATCTGACCTTCAATTCTAAATGATAGCTTTGCTGGGTAGAGTAATCTTGGTTGTAGGTTCTTGCTATTCATTACTTCGAATATTTCTAGCCACTCCCATCTGACCTGCATAGTTTCTGTTGAGAAATCAGCTGACAGTCATATGGGTACTCCCTTGAAGGTAACTAACTGTTTTTCTCTTGCTGCTTTTAATATTCTCTCTTTGTCTTTTGCCCTTGGTGTTTTAATTATGACGAGTCTTGGTGTGGTCCTCTTTGGATTCCTCTTGTTTGCAGTTCTCTGCATTCACTGGACTTGTAAGTCTATTTCTTTCACGAGGTAGGGGAAGTTTTCTGTCATTATTTCTTCAAATAGGTTTTCACTATCTTTCTCTCTCTCTTCTTCTGGCACCCCCATAATTCGGATGTTGGTACACTTGAAGTTGTCCCAGAGGCTCCTTACACTATCTTCATATTTTTTAATTCTTTTTTCTTTTTGCTCTTCCAGTGGGTGTTTTTTGCTTCCTCATATTTCAAATCTTTGACTTAATTCTTGGAGTCCTCTAGTCTACTGTTGAATCACTGTATATTATTCTTTATTTCAGACAGTGTATGCTTAATTTCTGACTGGTCCTTTTCCTTTTATTTATTTATTTTTTGGTATTCTCATCAAGATCCTTGAAGGTCTCATTAAGTTCCTCGGAGGTTTCTAGAAGATTCTTGAGTAACCTTATAACTGTGGTTTTGAACTCTATATCCAGTATTTTGCTTTCTTCCATTTCCTTCATTTGTAACATGTTTGTTTGTCTCCACATTTTGGCTGATTCCCTGTGTTTGTTTCTATGTATTGGGTAGCTGCTAAGTATCCTTGAGTTGATAGAGTGGCCTTGGGTGGTAGGTGTCCTATAGGGCCCAGTGGCTCAGCCTCCCCAATCACCTGAGGTGGACACTCTTGGTGCACCCCTTTGTGGGCTGTGTGCACAGTCTTGTTGTAGTTAAGCCTTGATTGCTGTTGGTATCACTGAGAGGAATTGACCTCCAGGCCAACTGGCTGTGAGGACCAGTTGTGTATACAATGGAAGAGCTGCTGTGCAGGAGACACCCTTATGAGGCAGGACTTGCTTCAGTGGGGCTTTGGGGGTCACTGAGTCTTCCCCTTGAGTGTGTCACTTATAGATGTGAAGAGTTGTAATCTGATATGGTCTCACACTGACCACTGGGTACACTGGCTCTTGGATCTCCAAGGAGGTGCAAAGTCATCCATTGCCTGGGGCCACCCAGCAGGAGCTACAGAGAGATATGCAGATTCTTCCTCTTTGTATCTGGTTTGGAAGTGCCCAGAGGAGGCCCAGCTGTGAAGCAAGGCAGGCTGTTGCTGTTTGACAGGTTTTAGGCTGAGAAAGGACAGGCCATTCATATGCAAAAGCCGCTTCACACAGCTTGGGTAGGGTTGTAAATTGGGTGGGGCGGGGTCTCTGGGAATCTACAGGGTGGAGCAACCAGCCCTGCATCAGAGAGGTCCCAACACAGGAACAATGATCACTACGAGCACCTCCATCTGAAAGAAAGCTGCCCTCGTCTTCCTGTCCCGATGCCAGGCAGTCCAGTTTCTCCCTGTATGTGTCTGGGTCCCACAGAGTCTCGCCCAGAACTGGAGTTCAGAGCAAGCGGGAGCTTGTACCACCCTCCTGATTAAAAAAGCAGCACACCTGGGTGCCAGCCCGTTCTGTGCCTCCACACCTCCTACCAGTCTCAATGTGCTTTCTTCTTTACTTCTCTAGTTGTAGTACTTCCACTCAGCCAGCTTTCCCGTGGTTCTGAATGATAGTTGTTCTGTCTTTTAGTTGTAATTTTTTAAAAATATATTTTATTGATTTTTTTTATAGAGAGGAAAGGAGAGGGCTAGAGAGTTAGAAACAACAATGAGAAAGAAACATCAATAAGCTGTCTCCTGCACACCCCCTACTGGGGATGTGCCTGCAACCAAGGTACATGCCCTTGACCAGAATCTAACCTGGGACCCTTCAGTCTGCAGGCTGATGCTCTATCCACTGAGCCAAACCAGTTAGGGCTAGTTGTAATTTTGATGTGGTTGTGGGAGGCAGCAAGTACAGGTGTTTACCTATGTCGCCATCTTAGTTCTCTTTCTTTATTATTTTTTAATCCTCACCCGAAGACATGTTCAGAGACATTGAGAGAGAGAGAGAGAGAGAGAGAGAGAGAGAGAGAGAGAGAGAGAGAATATTGATGTGAGAGAGAAACATTGATCAGTTGCCTTCTCTATGTGCCCCAACCGGGGATTGACCTTGCAACCCAGGTGCGTGTCCTGACCCGGAATTGAACCGGAAACCCTTCAGTGTGCTCCAACCAACTGAGCCACTCCAGCTGGGCTCCCCCAACATATTTTAAATGGAATTCTATATTCCAGAGATTTACCTGGCAGAGGTCCTCTTTCTTGGCTAATAGCCTCAGGCTAACTTTTTCAGTAGCTGTACCTCGGTGAGGTATTAATCTGTAGAAGTCACTCATCATCTTTTGCAATTGTTCTTCAGTCTCTCCATTTTTCAGTGCTGCCTTTACTAGGAGGAGAATTCCCTCTGCCTTGCTCACCTTTAAATAGAAGATGATATATGCTTATTAAAGTTAGATCTTGATAATCATAGAGAAAGTGAAGAAATGTATAAAAATAGCTAAAACAGTTGTTAGATATAATGCAATGGTTAGTCTTCTGGACATGGGTCATAAAACAAATGCAGAGTTTACTGGAGATGTATCCATGAGGAGTTTTCCAAAACTGGGCTCAGCTTAACTAAAGGAAAGAACCAGAGTCTTCAATATCTAATATATATATATATATATCCACAGAGAGAGGAATACTCATGCAATAGTAGGAAACTTGCTTTTCACATAAGACATTTAGAAAGATGTCAGGATCAAACCGGGAGCAAAACCCACCAAAACATGTTTCAAATTACACAAGTACTTTTTGGAATATACCCCAAGAGACCTTTTTACTGTTTTTTTTTTTTTTTTGCCCTGAAATAAATTCATTTAATTCCACAGAGGAATTGTCTGTATTATTTGAATATGACCACATAGTTGCACAAGTTGGACCACTAGGAACATTTTCTTTCATTTGCTCTTTCTTTTTTTTTTTTTAAATATATATTTTATTTATTTTTTACAGAGAGGAAGGGAGAGGGATAGAGAGTTAGAAACATCTATGAGAGAGAAGCATCGATCAACTGCCTCCTGCACACCTCCCTACTGGGGATGTGCCTGCAACCAAGGCACATGCCCTTGACCAGAATCAAACCTGGGACCCTTCAGTCCCCAGGCCAACGCTCTATCCACTGAGCAAAACCGGCTAGGGCTCATTTGCTCTTTCAATAGCATATAATTAAGATGAGCAAGTTCTGAAGGGCGGGAACCTGCCTGCCTTTCCCTCGGGTGGTCAGAAGGCACAAGGTTCTGAAGCAGGCACTACAGAGGGTATTAGGGTCTGAGTATCTAACGAAGGACCAAGAGCATCCACATCTCTCAGGCCTGCTACAAGTCTCTGGACCCAGAGGAACAGGCCTCCTGATGAGCCAAGCTTTGATCAGCTCTCATGTCTGACATTTTACATGTGGAAATGTCTGGTTTTCCTTTATTTTTTAAGTATTTTTTATTGATTTCGGAGATGAAAAGAGAGGGAAAAATAGAAACATTAATGATGAGAGAGAATCATTGATTGGCTGCTTCCTGCACGCCCCCACTGGGGATAGAGCCTGCAACCCAGGCATGTGCCCTGACTGGGAATCGAACCATGACCTCCTGGTTCACAGGTTGACGCTCAACCACTGAGCCACACCAATGGGGCTGTCTGGTTTTCTTAAAAGTTCCTCTCCCCTCAGTGTTCTCGGTGTCCCCTACTCCAGCATAAGAAAAAAGAACAGGAATGCATCCAAAAACAACTGAACTGGTGCTCAAACAGAAGTGGTACCGTTAAAGCAAAGAAACCAGGAAAGCAGGTTTGTCAGGTTAGAGGCTCTGTTTCACGGACACGCGTGACTTACATCGTTAAGACTGATCGTACTCATGGACTCCAGGAGCGTGTGCCCCAGGTGGCCGAGAGCCTCTGCCCAAATCAGCTCCACCAAATCGCTCACCTCCTGGCTCAGAGTGCTTGAATGTATTACCTCCTCCAAAAGCAACTGCAACAAACAGCAAAACAATACCAACAGAAAGTTTTCGTGGGAAGGTTTATTTTTAATGGAGATGATTAGAGTCATAAGAAGAAATAATTATAGCCAAGGAGAGCCACTCACACTCAAGTAACTGTTAATACTCAGGCCTCATTTTTCTGCTCAGCTCTCCCTCCACCTCCTCCCTATTCCCTTTCTCTGTCCCCCTTCTCTCTTTTAATCCTATATTATTTTTCCTTTTGCCCTTTTCTTCACCCTATCAGCTATAGGCCTGCCAGGGGAATTAGAAGTTAAGTGGTATTAAGGGTTAAGGGCCCCTGACTCTTGGCCTAGGTCAGTGCTCGGCAAACTCATTCGTCAACAGAGCCAAATATCAACAGTACAACGATTGAAATTTCTTTTGAGAGCCAAATTTTTAAACTTAAACTTCTTCTAATGCCATTTCTTCAAAATAGACTCACCCAGGCCGTGGTATTTTGTGGAAGAGCCACACTCAAGGGGCCAAAGAGCCGCATGTGGCTCGTGAGCCGCAGTTTGCCGACCACGGGCCTAGGTTATAATGAAATCTTTTGAAATCTGTGATGGTTGATTGCTGAAATAAGCCATAAGTTTTGGGGTTTATCCTGGAACTCAGCTCCCGTGCCTTTCTGTGGGTTCACTGTTCCTTTTCCTAACGCCCACTCTTCTCTCCTGCCAGTTTTTTATTTGCCATAAAGAAACATTTTTCTTAAAAATATTTAATCAATAACACAAAATGACATGGATAAACCAATCTTACTGCTTGCAGTTTTTCAGATGCTAATTGGGTGGCTTCGGGGGTAAACAATTCCCTTAGTAGAAATCCTTGTTTCTTCAGTTCTTCCAGGTAATTTTCATAGTACTCACTTGCATCTTCAGAGGTTTGCTTTACAGAGAACTGCTTTCTAGGCTGTGAATATAATATGTGGCAAAGTGTTAGGAAATAAGGATACAGGAACTTAGTATCAATCTGTACTGGACACGGGCTGTGTACCAGGAACATAAACAAAGCACTAGATCCCTGCCCCGGCCAAGGGAGTCATGGACTGGTGGCTACAGGACACCTCTCAAACGCGGCAAAGAAGCATGTCATGTTCCAGCTGCTTCATTTAAGAAGGCAGAGGTTAACTTATTTGCCATCAAAAGGGTTTAATAAAGGAAAAGAGTGAGCTACAAGAGTCTCTTCTGGAACAGCTCCTTCTCTGCTGTTAAGTGAGGATCATTTCTATCACGGTGATCAGACTTGCCAAGTAGACTCAGGCTCTGCAGGGAGGAAGGCACCCAGCAACAGCTCTCCACACAGAGAGCAGCAGCCTCATTCTCTTTCTCAGTGAAGAAAGAAAAGGGTAACATATCTGTCATGGTTTCAAACTTGATTTTACCTAGTTTTTACCCACATAACTAAATCCTCCACCAAATATAGTCCACATTTTGGGGTAAAAGGTTAACGAAAACTTATCCTCTTCTTGAACACATCTGACCTTGGATTAAAGTTTATAGCTGTTCCCATGGAAACCTGAAAAGGGTGGTGTGTAATATTGGGCAAAATTGCTTGGGTAACAGTAACCTGTCATTAATCAATTGCATTGGAACTGGGAGTTCAATGAATGAACCATAAATAGAAGGTGGGAAACCTGCACCTTGGGCTTCCCTGGGAGCAGGGACTCCGACAACGGGCACCTCCCTTAGGGGCATCTTGACCCCAGGCCCCTGTTATAAGAGGTCTGGCCTCCTGTGGGTGGGCTTCTAAGTCAGGGGGACCTGCACCCACCTGAAGTGAGCCTCCTTCCTTGCCTAGAACTGACCCTGGCACGGGAACAAAGTGAGTGTGTCCACAGCCTGAGTGAACTGCTCCTGGGACCACGCCCCTACTGAGCAGCACCTGTGCACCTGCAGTTTCTTGTCGATAAGCAGACTGTCTAGATAGAAGATGGCCTGGTGGTTTTGTAGCACTTTCTTTGAACTTTAGGTATTAGTTCTGAATTTATTTTTGTTTCATACTGTTTTGGGTTGGTCTCTGCAAAGCCTTCCTTGCCACTCAGAGCCCACAACCATTCATAGACACTTCACCGTCACAGTGGATTAAAGTCATGAATGTGTTGTTTCCTCCCAGGTGGGGATTTCTGAGGGCAGGTATGAGTATTTTTCTATCTTTGGGTTCCAGCCTCTAGCAGACTGCTTGGTACAAAGTAGGTGCGTAATGAGGTGTGTGAATGGCTTGCTTTGAGAGGTATACACATTAGCAAAGCTTCTGTAAGTGACTCAGACAGGAGCAGGAATCCCCCACAGGGTCTTCCTCTGAGGAGCCCCCTGTGCTGCTCTGGTCAAGGGCTCTGGGTTCACCTTGCTCTCCTCTCCTGACACTTTCCAAAAGGGAACACGTTCCCACTTTTCAAACCTATTTGTAGGCAAAATGAAAAAATATGAACAGGTTGGCTGGCTCACTGGCCAATGTTAATTAAGGGAACTAGTTATGAACAAGGGTGGATAAACACATGGGAATCGATATAAAGGTCATTACCTCAGTGCCACCATCCGGGAGGAAGTGTGCGACTATGAGGAAGGCTGGGTACCCGGGGTCCTGGGAGCACTGCAATTCCACCACTGCCGTTTCTCGACCTCCCTCTGTCCCCATCTGGAAAAAGAGCTTGGTCTTTCATAAATTGCATTCATTAAACAATAAACTGCACACACCATTTTAAAAGGTGGATAAGCCCTGGCTGGCTGGTTCGGTTGGTTGGAGCGTCCCTCCCCGGCCCCCTATCCCCGCCCCCTTGTGCACCAAAAGATTGCAGGTTTGATTACTGGTCAGGGCACATGCCTGAGTTACAGGCTAGATACCCGGTTGGGGTGTGTATGGGAGACAATCCATAGATGTTTCTCTCTCTCTCTCTCTTTCTCTCATTTCCTTCCTCTCTCTAAAATCAATAAAACGTATCCTCAGATGAGGATTTTTTTTAAAAAGGTTGATATAAAACTAATATAAGCTCATTTGTAAATGTAATGTAGAAAATATAGAAAGTACTAAGTAAAAATAAAAATCATCTGAAATCATACTGCAGATATTTAATCACTATTAATATTTCAGTATTTTCCCTTCCCATATTTTTACTATAGCTATATCTGTATATGTTTAAATGGTACCACTTTTCAGATCTTCTTTATTACAGAGGGAATGTTATTTTCAAGTTACATTTTATTATAATACCTAAAAATACAAATGGAGCATCATTTTGAATGCTAAAATTAATTTGCATTTGTGTGATGTTGAAAAAAGTTTTTTGTTTTTCTTTTATTTATTTATATTCTTAAATCCTCATCCAAGGATATTTTTCCATTGATTTTTAGAGACAGTGGAAGGGAGGGGGAGAAAGAGAGAAACATCGAGGGGGTTTGAGCCTTCAACCGAGGTATGTGCCCTTGACCAGAATCAAACCCAGGACCCTTCAGTTCAAGGGCCGACCCTGTAGTCTATCCACTGAGCCAAACTGGCCAGGGTATGTCTTTCTTTTAAATGAAAAGTAATGGAAATTCAAGATGGTGTAAATACTTGTATCAAATCTACTCTTAAAATATAAGAAACTCTTAAAAACAGGGATGACTTTTATTTTATTTATCTTTTAATTGATCTAAAAAGAGGAAGGGAGGGGGAGAGAGAGAGAGAAAAACATTGATGTAAGAGAGAAACATGATTGGTTGCCTCCTATACACACCCGGGGCATTGCCCTGACCAGGAATTGAATCTACCACCACTTGGGTGTACAGGACGACACTCCAACTGAGCCACATCAGCCTGGGCAGGACCTGTATTTTTAATATCATTAATATTTTGTACTGTTTACATTTTTATTATGAGCATGAATTACTTAATTAGTAATTATGAGCAATTACTCTTACACTAAAAAATTAAACATTAAAAATTTTAAATTAATTAGAGAGCGTGGAAGGGAGTGTGAGAGCAAGTGTGAAACACCGATTTGTTGTTCCACCCGTTTATGCATTCACTGGTTGTTTCTTACATGACCAGGAGGGATCAAACTCCCAACCTTGGCATACAGAGGTGACATTCTAACCCACTGAGATACCCAGCCAGGGCCATTACATTTTAAATGTAAAAATTTTCTTGATTATTAAAAAGCAACTCATATATTAAGAAATATTATTCAGGATATGCGCAATTTTTCAAAACAACAAGAAAATTATCGAACAGAAAGAATAATCACATGACATTCAGCTTTTTTTCCAAATAGGAATCAAACTTACTTTTTCCAAGATATTATATTTTGCAACTTCATAATCTTGAGGAAAATGAGGAATTTCAACATTCTCTGTATAAAACCTGAAATTTGTATAAGTAAAATTTTTAATATTAAAATCTACTTTCAGGGAGAGGAACCAAGATGGCGGCATAGTTAAACAACTAATCTGCTGCCTCACACAACAATTTCAAAAATACAACTAAAAGACAAAAACGTCTACCACCCAGAACCACGGGAAAGCTGGCTGAGTGGAAGATTTACAACTAAGAAGAGAAAGAAGCACAATCGCTGAAAAGCTGAGGTACGGAGGCACGCGAATCGGGCCGGCGGCGGGCGGCTGGGTGTGCGGCTTTTCTTCAACCCGCAGGGAGACAAGCTCCCGATCACTCTGAAATCCAGTTTCTGGGGACACTCGGGGGACCCAGGCACCTACGGGGAGAGGCTGGACTCTCGGCCATCGGGTCGGAAAGTGAGAGTGACTTTTTTGCAGTGGTGCGCCCAGCAATCATTGTTTACTGCGCTGAAGCGCGGGGCGCAGGGTCTTGGAAACGTGGAAAGGCAGAGACGGCTGACGGCAGCCATTGCCGTTGGCCACGCCCCAGCCTAGTGACGCCCTGAGACCCCGCCCAGCCCTGAAGCCCCGCCCTGAGGCCCTGCCCCGCACATTCTACAAACCCGCCCCGGCTCCACACAGCGGCTTTTGCATATAAATGGCCTGTTCTGGAGCAGCTTAACCAACTGCAGCTCCAGTCAGACTGCTCCAAAACCGCCCAAGCAAAGGAGGAGAAAACTAGCCCTTGCTGTAGCTCCTGCTGGGGGACACACAGTACACAAGGGTACACCAAGAGTGTCCACCTCAAGTAACTGGGAGGCTGACCCGTTGAACCAATAGGACACCTAGTACACAAAACTACCCTACCAACTTAGGGAAGCAGAGAATATGAGAAGGCAAGGAAACAGATCACAAACCAAAGAAATGGAGGAGAACAAGCGACTGGACATAGAGTTCAAAACCACGGTTATAAGGTTTTTCAAGAATTTCATGGAAAAGGCCGATAAATTCAATGAGGACCAACTAGAAATTAAACATACACTGACTGAGATAAAAAATATTATACAGAGACCCAAAAGCAGACTAAAGGATTGCAAGAATCAACTCAAAGATTTGGAATACAAAGAGGCCAAGGACACTCTTCCTGAAAAGGCCGATAAATTCAATGAGGACTAACTAGAAATTAAACATACACTGACTGAGATAAAAAATATTATACAGAGACCCAAAAGCAGAATAGAGGATTGCAAGAATCAACTCAAAGATTTGGAATACAAAGAGGCCAAGGACACTCTTCCAGAGAAGCATGAAGAGAAGAGAATTCAGAAAGTTGAAGATAGTGTAAGAAGCCTCTGGGACAACTTCAAGCGAACCAACATCAGAATTATGGGGGTACCAGAAGAAGAGAGAGAGCAAGATGCTGAAAACCTATTTAAAGAAATAATGAACAAAAACTTCCCCCACCTGATGAAAGAAATAGACTTACAAGTCCAGGAAGCACACAGAACCCCAAACAAAAGGAATCCAAAGAGGACCACACCAACACACATCATAATTAAAATGCCAAGAGCAAAAGACAAAGAGAGAATCTTACAAGCAGCAAGAGAAAAACAGTTAGTTACCTACAAGGGAGCTCCCATACGATTATCAGCTAATTTCTCAACAGAAACCATGCAGGCCAGACGGGAGTGGCAAGAAATATTCAAAGTGATGAATAGCAGGAACCTACAACCAAGACTACTCTACCCAGCAAAGTTATCATTCAGAATTGAAGGGCAGATAAAGAGCTTCACAGATAAGAAAAAGCTAAAGGAGTTCATCACCACCAAACCAGCATTATATGAAATGCTGAAAGGTATTCTTTAAAAAGAGGAAAAAGAAGAAGAAAGATAAAAATTATGAACAACAAATACATATCTATCAACAAGTGAATCTAAAAGTCAAGTGAATTAAAAATCTGAGGAACAGAATAAACTGGTGAACTTAATAGAATCAGGCATAGAATGGGAGTGGATTGATAATTCTCAGGGGAAAGGGGTGTCTGTGTGGGGAGTATGAGAAGAGACTGGACAAAAATCATACACCTATGGATAAGGACAGCGGGGGGGGGGGGGAGATAAGGGAAAAGGAGGGGGTAGGAACTGGGTGGTGGGGAGATATGTGGGGAAAAAGGAGAAACAATTGTAATCTGAACAATAAAGATTCATTAAAAAAAAAATAAAAAAAAAATAAAAAAATAAAATCTACTTTCAGACTACATACGATTTTCCTAGAATTATTCTTGTACCTCCCCTAACTACATTCAAACTGCATTATAAGTCCCTAATGCCTCCTTACAAATTCCAAAAATGGCCAAAAGGTCTTGTGGAATCAAAAGGTCCTTTACGTAATTCTAGAGCTCTGATGCCAAATATTGTGTGTCTACATTGGACAGCGGGGAGTGGTATAAAGCACAGGTATAAAAGGAACAGGCCAACGTGTTGAAGAAAGCACATCCCCTCACAGACAGGCAGCCTGCATTCACTCTGCGAGGTACCCTGAGACACCATATCACCCCAGACAGGCACTCACCTCTCTGAACTACAGTCAAGCCCCCTTTATTTTATTAATCTGTACTTTTAATTTTGATACTTGTTCTCTCTTTTAGCACTACTATTAACAAGTAAAATAAGGCAAAATGTGATGCCTAATTAATACTGTAGTCTTGGGTATGCTTTAAGTAGCCATGTAGCGCTTCAGACTTGAATACTCCATTTGGAAGATTGTTATTATATTTTTAAAATATCAGGTAGAGATTAACAAAGTGTTTCTAAAGGCTATTCAGTAAGATAACAGAGTGAGCAGACTGCCCAAATTTTATCTCCAGTGATTTTTCTTTTTACAAATCAATGTCACAATTACATCCAATCTCATATAATACTGAGAGGATAAAATAATTATCACTATACTAACTGAAGTAAAAATATTAAATAAAAACTTAATAAAGAGTTAAATAAGCAACATAAATTAAAATACTACCAAAAATACTGATATTCTAATAGCATTTTAATACCATGCTTGAGGTTTATAAAAACTCAGTCTAGTCTTAATGATCAAAAGTAAATTACTTAGTAAGTGTCACGATGTTTTCTGTCTCTGTGGCATTGTCCAGGCTTAGCTTGTCTGTTTTCACTTCTAGAATTAAAACAAACAAACAAAAAAACACTTGTTAACTACTCAAAGATTTATTAAAATGAGCTAACAAAGCGTAGCTCAGTGGTTGAGTGTCAACCTGTGAACCTGAAGGTCATAGTTCGATTCTTGGTCAAGGCACATGCCCAAGTTGTGGGCTCGATCCCCAGTGTGGGGTGTACAGGAGGCAGCTGATCAATGATTCTCTTTCATTATTGATGTATCTCTCTATCTCTCAGAAATCAATAAAAATATTTTTAAAACAATAAAGGAGATATGCTACTTTTGGAGAAATTATCTTTTGAAAAAATCTTCTTTAGCCAAATGCTGGTCATAAAATGTCCAGTTGTTAAGTTGTGATGATAACTTTTTAATTTTTTATTTTATCAATTTCTAGAGAAAGACAGGAGGGGAGATGGTGGGAGGGAGGGAGGGTGAGAGAGAGAGATGTTGCTCCACTTCGTCATGCATTCATTAGTTGATTCTTATATGTGTCCTGACTGGAATCGAACCCACAACCTTGGCATATCGGGATGACACTTTAACCAACTGAGCTACCCAGCCAGGGTGAGACTACCAGTGTTTGTTTTAGTCATTCTGGTACTGACAAATCTACTTTGCTAAAGTAATCTTTGTCCTTTGCTATTTTGCTGCCCATTTTCTGAGATAACAACAAGCCTAATTTTTAGGTACTATTTCTGGACCATACTTTGTCTGTAATATCTTTGACAAACTAAAATGTTTGATATGAAATACTTACCAGAACTGCTTGTCTCTTGATAAGGAGATAGTGTGCTGTCCAGTGACTTGTTAGGATTGTAATTCTTTACGTCCAAGAGTCTCCCTTCTTTGATAGATTCCCATATAAAATCCAGGTTTGCAATATGGATATGGTTCTTTTGGATAGACTTCAATTGGTACTGACTGAGAACATCAGCATTGTCTAAGATTATATGTGTACACTAAGAAAAAATAATCAATTCATTATGCATTAGTAGAAACAAAATTTAAATTATTTTGTATCTGTAATTTTTACCCTTGAAAAGTCTTATTTGAAGGTAATTTTAACAATTTTCCTCAGATTTCTAAAACTCCTATAAGTAATACAATTTCTTGCTACATTAAAAATTTTTTTACATCAACAATTTTTAAAGATTATGGATATGGATGTACCATAATTGATTAACCAACCCTAGAGTTTTTTCCAAATTTTCACTCCTCTAAAAAATGCTGTGCTGAATATCTTCACGTACACTTCTTTGTACAACTTTGTTTTTTCCTTAGGAGTGGAATAAGAGGTTTAAAGGGTATTCATTATTATTTTGTTAATTTGCAATTTTATTCACTTATTTTAAAATAAGTAGTATATGCACATTGTAGAATATCTAAAAAGTAAAATTATAATATTAAGTTAATTGATTCCTCACCATTTTTCCAGGTTCCTGTCCAGAGGAACCTGAGCTATTCGATGTAGACAACATGCATACAAGTGCACAGCCCTCTTTGTATCCACAGATGGCAGCATACTAAACATACTGCTTTTCCACTTGACAATTTATTCTGGAGATCATCCCTCATCATTACATATTGTGCTATCTCCTTCATTATAATAGCTGGTATGCACATTTCAAATGTTTATAGACACTGGCAAAACAACTGCTGAAAAGGTTGCAGTCTTGTATGTGAGAAATTCTAAAAGTGAGAACCTGTGTTGGCATTCTTTAAACTGAAAGGATATAAAAGGCATGAATTATTCATCCTCCATAGAAATCCTAAGACAGGTCAGTGGCTAACCTGGAGGAAAAGAGGGCCATTCTGTATCTGATATTCAAGGACAAACTACCGAATTCCAGAGAAGTACCCAGCATCCAGCTAGAGTTGCGTGCGCTTCACAGAACAAACCCAGCTCCTTCCATTGGCAAGCCCAGGGCTGTGGACCAGGAAGGGGCAGACCCATCAGCCCACCGAGAGGGAAGAGCCTGAAGAGATTAAGATGGTGACTGGCAAGAAGGTAGGGAGGAAGAGAGTGTGAGCAAGTGAGGGAGCGATAGAGGAGTGTGTGGACGTGGGTGTGTGTGTGTGTGAGAGCTAGGGACAATTAGATCCTGCAGGTCTTCCAAGGGGCTGCCAAACCAGGCAGTCTTAGACAGCGAAACCCCACTGCCACCGCAGACACTCCAGGGGCAGCCAGCACGGGCACAAAGGCCACGTCATCTTGAAAAACAGAACTGCTTGAGACTAGGATCCTAGCCTCAGCACCACCCAGTCTGGTCTCAGATGCAAACCGGGACACTACAGCCACTAGAGACAAAGACCTGCAACCACAGCTGCAGACCCACAGACACCAAGAATCCAGATATTCCGGCAGCAGATTTCTGTGAGTCACAGAGCCCATCCCCCTCCCCACAGGCTCGCTGCAGTGCCATAGGAACTGCTGGTCCCGCCCCATGCAAGCAGGCGTCCTGCCCACACAGGGCAGCCACTACCTGATTTTGAGCCTGGGGTGGACACTGGGAATCTGTTTCCCGCAAAGTGCAATTGCACAACCAGACCCCATGCGCACAAAGGGCGACTGTGCAACCCGGTCCCCCAAGCAGACCAGGGACCCTGATTCTCCACGTGAGAGGCAGCACTGAGCACCAGTGACTTGACTCTGGTTCTCATCGCGTGTGCCTGGGATCCCTGATTCTCAGTGCATTCACACTAAGAGCCAGTGACTCCATTTCTTGGCACATGTGCACACAGGGACCCTGATTCTCGGCGCGAGGCTGCACCAAGAAACAGAGACTCTGACACTTGATTCTCAGTGTGGGCACAGGGAGACTCTGACAACTGGCACATGCTAGGTGACTCTGATTTTCTGCACACTCCAGCAGGGTCTCTTTTTCAGCGTGTTACATGTGGGTCCTTGATTCTAGGTGCATGCAAGAGGCCACACTGAGTTCCGGTGACTCTGATCATGGGCGAGTGTGGCTCCCACCAACCCACCGCAGCCACACATCTTGGTATCAGAGCTCTTCAGTGACACTCGGGTGGTGCGAAGCTCCCACTGCACACAGCCCAGGCCCCCGCAACTCAGCGTTTGAACCTTCTGGTGATAGTTAGAATGGGGAGACAACAAAACAATCCCCAGGGGGAAGAAAAAGAAGAATCACCAAGAAAGGAAATAAGTGAAATGGAAGCATGCAACATGACAAAAAAAGAATTCAGAGTAATGGTCGTACAGTTCATACACCAGATAAATGAGAAAATCAACAACCTATGCAAAAATCAGGAAGAAATCAAAAGTGATATAGCTACAATCAAAAACACTATGGAAGGTTTCAACAGTAGACTAAAAGAAGCAGAGGACCGAATTAGTGAGTTAGAAGATAAGGTAGAGAAACAAGCCCAATCTGAACAGCAACAAAAGAAAAAAAATTAAAAGGCAGGAGGAGAGCCTAAGGGAGCTTTGGGACAACACAAAATGAAGTAACATACGTAAAATAGGGCTGCCAGAAGGACAAGAAGAGCAGCAAGGATTAGAAAATCTATTTGAAGAAATAATGACAGAAAACTTCCCGGATATGGGGAAGAAAAAAGTTACACAAGTACAGAGAGTCCCAAGAAAGATGAATCCCAAAAGACCCACACCAAGACATGTCATAATTACAATGGCAAATGTTAACGATAAAGAGAGAATCTTAAAGGCTGTAAGAGAGAGACAGAGAGTTACCTACAAAGGATGCCCCATCAGATTATCAAATGATTTCTCAACAGAAACACATCAAGCAAAAAGGGAATGGAAGGAGGTGTACAAAGTGATGCAAAGCAAAGGCCTGAATCCAAGAATACTCTATCCAGCAAAACTATCCATCAAAATTGAAGGGGAAATAAGGAGCTTCGCATACAAAAAAAGGCTAAGGGAGTTTATCACTACCAAGCCAGCAATACAAGAAATGCTAAAGGGAATGCTGTAAAAAGAAGAAATAGAAAGGGAGGAAGGAACACAGACATAAAGTACAGAAATGGCTACAAACAAGTACCTATCAATAATAACATTAAACATAAATGGATTAAATGCTCCAATCAAAAGACATCGAGTGAATGGACAAGAAAACATGACTCATATATATGCTGTCTACAGGAGACGCAGCTCAGAACAAGGGACTAACACAGACTGAAAGTGAAGGGATGGAAAAATACCTATCAGGAAAGTGGAAATGAAAAAAAAGCTGGGGTAGCAATACTTATATCAGACAAAATAGACCTCAAAGTGAAGACCATAACAAGAGACAAGAAAGGCCACTTCATAATTCTAAAGGGATCGATACAACAAGAGGATATAACTCTGGTAAAGATTTATGCACCCAATGTAGGAGCACCCAAATACATAAAAAAAAAAACTTCTGGAAGATATCAGGGGAGAGATTTACAGCAACACAATCATAGTAGGAGACTTTAATACCCCATTAACATCACTGGATAAATCCTCTAGACATAAAATTAGCAAAGAAACATCAATCCTAAATGACTCACTAGACCAGATGGACTTAATCGACATCTTTAGAACATTCCACCCCCAAATCTACAGAATTTACATTCTTCTCCAGGGCACATGGAACATTTTCAAAGTTAGACCACATATTGGGACACAGGAAAAGTCTCTCCAAATTCAAGAGGATTGAAATCATATCAAGCATCTTCTCTGATAGATCACACTGGCATAAAATTAGAAATCAACTACAGTAAAAACAATCACAAAAATTCAAACACTTGGAGGCTGAATAGCATACTATTAAACAATGAGTGGGTTGCCAAAGAGATCAAAGAAGAAATAAAACACATCCTGGAAACAAACGACAATGAAAACACAACAATCCAAAATCTTTGGGACACAGTGAAAGCAATCCTGAGAGGGAAGTTCATAGCATTACAGGCCTACCTCAAAAAACAAGAAAAACTGGTAATAAACCATCTAACTCTGCAACTTGAAGAATTAGAAAGAGAGCAACAAGAAAAGCCCAGTGTGAGCAGAAGGAAGGAAATAATAAAGACCAGAGTGGAAATAAATGACATAGAGACAAAAAAAAAATATAAAATATAAAAGATCAATGAAATCAAGAGCTGGTTCTTTGAAAGGATAAACAAGATTGATGAACCTCTAGCCAGGCTCACCAAGAAGCAAAGAGAGAGGACCCAAATAAACAAAATCAGAAACGAAAGAGATGAAATAACAACAGACCCCACAGAAATATGAAGAATCATTAAAAAATACTATGAGCAACTCTACTCCAACAAACTGGTCAAGCTAGAAGAAATGGACATATTCCTAGAAAAATATGACCTTCCAAAACTCAACCAGGAGGAATAAAAAAATCTGAATAGGCTGATAACTATGGAGGAAATTGAAGCATTAATCAAAAAACTTCCAACAAACAAATGCCCTGGACCAGACGGCCTCACAGGGGAGTTTTATCAAACATTCAAAGAAAAAATAAAACCTATCTTCCTCAGACTATTCCAAAAAATTCAAGAGGAAGGAGCAATTCCAAGTTCTTTCTATGAAGCCAGCATTACCCTAATCCCAAAACCAGATAAAGACACTACAAAGAAAGAGAATTACAGGCCAATATCTCTCATGAACATAGACGCCAAAATCTTCAACAAAATTCTAGCAAATCAAATCCAGCATTACAGTAGAAAGATCATACACCATGACCAAGTGGGATTTATTCCAGGGATGCAAGGCTGGTACAATATCCAAAAATCAATAAATGTGATACACTACATAAACAAACTGAGAGATAAAAACCATATAATCATATCCATTGATGCAGAAAAAGCATTTGACAAAATCCAACACCCTTTCTTGATAAAAATGCTCAGCAAGGTGGGAACAGAAGGATCATACCTCAATATAATAAAATCCATATATGACAAACCCACAGCCAACATCATACTCAATGGGCAAAAACTAAAATCATTTCACCTAAGAACAGGAAAAAGACAGGGATGCCCACTCTCACCACTCCTATTCGACATAGTACTGAAAGTGCTAGCCATAGCGATCAGACAAGAAGAAGAAATAAAAGGCATCCAAATTGGAAAAAAAGAAGTAAAACTGTCCTTATTTGCAGATGACATGATATTGTACATAGAAAACCCCAAAGACTCCATCAAAAAACTACTAGACTTAATAAATGAATTCAGCAATGTAGCAGGATTCAAAATTAACACCCTGAAGTCTATGGCTTTTCTATACACCAATAATTAACTCACAGAAAGAGGAATTTAAAAAGCAATCCCATTTACCATTGCAACAAAAAAAATTAAGATACCTAGGAATAAACTTAACCAAGGAGACAAAGGACCTGTACTCAGAAAATTTCAGGATGCTAAAAAAAGAGATAGAAGAAGACATGAACAAATGAAAGAATACACCATGTTCATGGATGGGTAGAATCAACATCATTAAAATGTCCATACTACCCAAAGCAATCTATCAAGTCAATGCAATCCCCATTAAAATACCAACGGCATACTTCAAAGACCTAGAACAAATGCTCCAAAAATTCATCGGGAATAAAAAAAGACCCGAGCCCTAGCTGACTTGACTCAGTGGATAGAGCGTCAGCCTACGGACTGAATGTCCCAGGTTCGATTCAGGCCAGGGGCACATTCCTGAGTTGCCAGTTTGATCCCCATTTGGGAGCATGCAGGAGGCAGCCAATCAATGGTTCTCTCTCATCATTGATGTTTGTGTCTCTCTCTCCTTCTCCCATCCTCTCTGAAATAAATAAAGAAATATATATTAAAAAAAAAAGACCCCAAATAGCAGCAGAAATCTTGAGAAAGAAGAAAAATGTTGGAGGGATCACAATTCCAGATATCAAGCTATACTACAAAGCCACTGTTCTCAAAACTGCCTGGTACTGGCACAAGAATAGACATATAGACCAGTGGAACAGAACAGAGAACCCAGAGATAGACCCAATCCATTATACTCAATTAATATTTGACAAAGGAGGCAAGAGCATACAATGGAGACAAGACAGTCTCTTCAATAAATGGTGTTGGGAAAATTGGACAAATACATGCAAAAAAATGAAACTAGACCACCAACTTACAGCATACACAAAAATAAACTCAAAATGGATAAAAGACTTAAACGTAAGATGAGAAACCATAAAAATCTTAGAAGAAGCCATAGGCAGCAAAATAGCAGACATTTGTTGTAGCAATATCTTTACCGATACAGCTCCTAGGGCAATGGAAACTAAGAGAAAATAAACAAATGAGACTACATCAAAATAAAAAGCTTCTGGACAGCAAAAGAAACCATTAACAAAACAACAAGAAAGCCCACTGCATGGGAGAACACATTTGCCAATATTATCTCCAATAAGGGTTTAATCTCCAGCATTTAAAGGGAACTCATACAACTTAACAAAAGGAAGATAAACAATCCAATCAAAAATGGGCAAAGGATGCCCAGCTCAAATCGGGACCCGGGTAACAAACAGAGACTTGGCTGACAGCAGCTGCCCTCTCACTGCAACAAGAATTGTTTGAGTTGTCTTGTACCCATGGTGTGGGGAAGTGGGTTTATGATATCTAAATCCAGCCTAACACCAGGAATGCTCAGGACCTACTCAAGAAGGCAAATAATCCTTTCCACTAATATTTACAGGGTAAAATAAGATTGTTGTTAGAGTAATAAATTTGACAGTAAAATAGTAGTCAAGTTTTCAGGCAAATTTAAATTGGCTAGTTGAAAACAAGCGAATATTCTAGAAAAATTAATTGTACTGGACAAAAAGGTGTTCCTAAAGTGTTAACTAAAATTTTTATTGGTAGTTCATCTCATGATACAATTGCGCACCATGTAATGAACCTAAAACAGTAATATTATAGTGCAAAAAATTAAAATTTAAAAGTCATCAAGACTACATTATAAAATTTTCAAAAGCCTCCTAATATTTAAATTAAAAAAAGGGGGGATAGTAGAAGAATATCATGTAAGGAAAAATATCCTGTAAGTAAATTACATCTAGAAAATTAATACTTTAGAAAATTAATTGTAAGGCTAAAAGCAAGACATCCATGAAAAACACACAAGGTGTCAAAACAAGCCAGAGGAAAATCATTTGGGCAAAAAATGAAATAGGATCTCAGGTCAAATTTATAGAAAATATTCCTTTATTAACTTTTGGTCGAGAATATGTTTGTATATTTTCAGAAAACAACTCCGAGACCATGTGGATTCCAGCAACAGAGAGGAATCGACAGGACTACTCCAGCCATGAAGACAGAAGAGAAGCAGTCCAGAGATGGAAGACGCTGACGTCGCCTTGCCATACTAGCAGTCAGCAGCTGTGCGTCACTGCAGGTTGCCCAGGACCAAACCAGAGAGAGTCGGACCTGCATTACCACCATTTGTCCACCATCCAGAACTGAAATGTCATTGCTGACATGTACACATAAGGAACTGTTTGACATTGAAATTGGGTCTCAAAAGAACTCTTGGCCCAGAAAGAAACTCACTACAGACTGATTCATTTGTCTGTCAGCATAACCATTATTGCTTGTCTCATTTTCGGTTCTTACAAGTGTATTTCTAATAGCACATGATCTCACTCATCTAGGGGAAATAATGAACAACATAGACTGATGAACAAGAACAGACCCAGAAACAAGGAGGCATGGATCAGACTGTCGGGCCTCAGAGGGAGGGTAGGGAAGGGTGGGGGTAAAGGGGAGAGATCAACCAAAGGACTTGTATGCATGCATATGAGCCTAACCAGTGGTTAAGGACAACAGGGGGGTGGGGGCATGCGTGGGGAGGGGTGCGGGATGGGAATGGGGTGATGAGGACAAATATGTGATACCTTAATCAATAAAGAAATTAATTAAAAATAAATAGCCGAAACTGGTTTGGCTCAGTGGATAGAGCGTCGGCCTGCGGACTCAAGGGTCCCAGGTTCGATTCCGGTCAAGGGCATGTACCTTGGTTGCGGGCACATCCCCAGTAGGGGGTGTGCAAGAGGCAGCTGATTGATGTTTCTCTCTCATCGATGTTTCTAACTCTCTATCCCTCTCTCTTCCTCTCTGTAAAAAATCAATAAAATATATTTTAAATAAATAAATAAATAAATAAATAAAAAGTAAAAAAAAAAAATGGACAAAGGGCCCTAGCTGGCTTGGCTCAGTGGATAGAGCATAAGCCTGGGGACTGAAGAGTCCAGGGTTCGATTCTGACCAAGGGCACAAGCCTGGGTTGTGGCTCGATCCCCAGTGGGGGGTGTGCAGGAGGCAGCTGATCAATGATTCTCTCCCATCACTGATGTTTCTATCTCTCTCCTTCTCTTTTCCTCTCTGAAATCAATAAATAAATATATATATTTTTTAAAAAACGGGCAAAGAACCTAAATCAGTGATGGCGAACCTATGACACGCGTGTCAGCACTGACACGCGTAGCCATTTCTGATGACACGCGGCCGCATGCCGAGGATGAAACATTTGCTGCTCCTGAGGATGAAACATTTGCGACTAGAGTCTTGGAGTTAGTTTTTTCCTCAAAGTGACACGCTACCCGAGTTATGCTCAGTTTTTTGGCGAAGTTTGACACACCAAGCTCAAAAGGTTGCCCATCACTGACCTAAACAGACACTTTTCGAAAGAAGACATTCAGAAAGCCAAGAGACATATGAAAACATGCTCAAAGTCACTAATCATCAAAGAGATGCAAATCAAAACGACAATGAGGTACCATCTCACATCTGTCAGAATGGCTATCATCAACAAATCAACAAACGAGAAGTGTTGGCGAGGATGTGGAGAAAAAGGAACCCTCGTGCACTGCTGGTGGGAATGCAGACTGGTGCAGCCACTGTGGAGAACAGTATGGCGTTTCCTCAAAAAACTAAAAATGGAACTCACATTTGACCCAGTCATCCCACTTCTGGGAATATATCCCCAGAAACTAGAAACACCAATCAGAAAGGATATATGCACCCCTATGTTCATAGCAGCACAGTTCACCATAGCTAAGATTTGGAAACATCCTAAATGCCCATCAGCAGATGAGTGGATTAGAAAACTGTGGTCCATCTACACAATGGAATACTACACTGCGGTAAAAAGGAAGGAACTCCTACCATTTGCAAAGCATGGATGGGTCTGGAGAGCATTATGCTAAGTGACATTAGCCAGGCAGTAAAAGATAAATACCACATGATCTCACTCATTTATGGATAATAAAGAATATCACCAACTGTTGAACAAAAATAGACAGAGGCAAATAAGCATCGAACAGACTGTCAAACTAGATTGGGAAGGCAGGGGAGGATTGGGGGGAGGTAAGAGATCAACCGAAGGACTTGTATGCATGCATATAAGCACAACCAATGGACGCAAGACACTGGGGGGTGGGGTGGGGATGAGGGCAAGTGCTTGTGGGTTAGGGGCGCTGGGGGAAGGTCAATGAGGGGAAAAAAGGAGACATATGACTATTATTTGTAATACCTTAAACAATAAAATAAAATTTAAAATAAATAAGCAAAAAAGAGGGAAGAGCTTGTACGGGGCAGGGCCTGTACTTGTAGGCCTGGCACCTAACAACTTTGAATTTCAATTTTTAGTTCTTCTGATGAGGTGGTTAAAACAGAGCAGGGTGATCTTAGTTATTTTCAAGATTTCATCCAGCTGTGAAATTCTATATCTAAACTGTCAGTCCTACAGTTCATTTCAAGAGAGAAGGTAGCTTCCTTCCACCTTTAAATAAGCAGTACAAAGATCAGTTTACAATGCATGGGTTTTTTTCTGTCCTATGAGAACCACCCTTACAGGTATCCTCCAGTGCTGACATATTGGTGAGGGACTAGAGTGTTTTGGCAAATGCTGCACATTCTCCTTTGAGAACAGATTTGGCTGGTCTGACATTACTTTGTTGGTGTTGGCTGTGCTCTAATAATATTAGGTTCACATGGCATACAGGATTGTCCTACAGCTCACAGGAATAGGAGAAGATGGAATGGGATGGTCTTCCCTCCTCTCCCTCTCTCCAGCCGATTCCCTGTTGGAGATGTCCCTTCCCCTGCCTCCACTGACTTCCCTGCTGCCAGTTTCTCTACTTACTTTTCTCACCATGCCCTCGCCCCGCTCAGGCACAATGGTCTATCATAGAAGAATTCTTAGGATATTTTACCTGTGGATTTAATAAAATGGAAACATTTCCTCCATTTTCCTTAATGTCCGTTTGTAGCTTTTTCTTCTGTTGACCAGGTAAGTGCTTGACTTTCAAACAGAAAGTACAATTTGCAAAGATTCCCACAGTCATCCTGTTGGGAAAAGAAGTTTCAAGTCATAACTTTTTTTTAAATTACTTTATTGATTAAGGTATCACATATTTGTCCTCACCCCCCCGCCATTCCCATCCCAAACCCCTCCACATGCATGCCCCTACCCACCTGTTGTCCGTGATCACTGGTTAGGCTCATATGCAAGCACACAAGTCCTTTGGTTGATCTATCTCCCTTGTCCCCACCCTCCCCTACCTTCCCTCTGAGGTCTGACAGTCTGATCGATGCTGTTCTTGTTCTTCAGTCTATGTTGTTCATCTTTTCCCCTAGATGAGTGAGCTCATGTGATACTAGGAGTACACTTATAGGAACCGAAAATGAGACAAGCCATAATGGTTATGCTGAGAGGCACAAGTCATAACTTTTAAGGATTTTCTTTTCAGTGAATATAAATGACAGTGACTTTAGAATTGTTCTACATGCAAACTGTGGGAAAGTTGGGCATTATTTTTTCAAAAAAAAAAGATATTGCAATCATATTATAATCACAAAAGTTAGATATTACTTGAGTTTGCAATATGTATATTGGTTTTAGAATAATTTCTCGCTTTTATGGCTGATATTATGACACCCAAAAATCCTTTGGTATAGATTCATAATATACATGTTTTTTTAAGACATGTGATTTTAAAAAATATATTTTTTTATTGATTTCAGAGAGGAAGGGAGAGAGAGAGAGAGAGATAGAACATCAATGATGAGAGAATTATTGATCCATCATGAACCCTCCTCACCACCACCCCCGGATCAAGCCCTCAACCCGGGCATGTGCCCTGACCGGGAATTGAGCTATGACTTCTTGGTTCATAGGTCGATGCTCAACCACTGAGCCACACGGGCCAGGCATAATATACATTTTAAGGAAAACATGACAGATTTTAGTCACAGATCAAATATAGAAGCATTGCCCTGGTCGGGTAGCTCAGTTGGTTAGAGCATCTTCCTGGACCACCTAGGTTGCAGGTTCAATCCCAGGTCAAGGCACATACAAGAATCAACCAGCGAATGCATGAATAGGTGAAACAACAAATCGATGTCTCTCTCTCTCTCTTCCTCTCTCTCCCTTAAATCAATCAATAAATAAAGAATATATAGAAGTGGCCTGGCCAGTGTGGTGTGGCTCAGTGGCTGGAGCATCAGCCCACGCATGGAAGGACTGAAGGTTCAATTACCAGTCAAGAGCACATACCTGAGTTGCAGGTTCAATCCCTGCCCCAGAAAGGGCGCAGGGTTTGAAACATGGCGGACGACGTGGACCAGCAACAAACTACCAACACTGTAGAAGAGCCCCTGGATCTTATCAGGCTCAGCCTGGATGAGCGAATTTATGTGAAAATGAGAAATGACAGAGAGCTTCGAGGTAGATTACATGCTTATGATCAACATTTAAATATGATATTGGGAGATGTGGAAGAAACTGTGACTACTATAGAAATTGATGAAGAAACATACGAAGAGATATATAAATCAACAAAACGGAATATTCCAATGCTTTTTGTCCGGGGAGATGGTGTTGTCCTAGTTGCCCCTCCATTGAGAGTTGGTTGAAACAAAGAATATATCCTGTGTGGAAATTAGGAGACTTTATATGATTGCGTCTTTAAAGGTAGAAGATATTCAAAAGAGAAACCTGCGTAAATTTTGATATTAATAAATGACCAAGGATTCTTCTGCTCCTGAAATGAGTTTATTTGCACATAACTCACAAATTCTTAAGCTAAATGGCATTTTTATTTTTCTCCAACCCTTCCAATAAATGTGTTCACTAAAATGCAGCCCTCTTTTTTAGGCGTTAATTTGCTCCATTGTTTTTTCCAGACAATTTCTGATTTTTTTAATTTAAATTAAATTTGATGTTTTCTTTTTTTTTTTTAATGCAGTCTCCTGTCTTTTGAATTCTTTAAAGTAAGCACATGTCTTATTTTCACTGTATTGGTACACATCTATGTTTGAGGTGCCAGGCTGAATACTATCAATATGCTTCTTTCCCTCCAGTCTTCTGAGAAGGCAGTTGTTTAAATCAATAATTGCAGGACAGTGAGATTAGTGCTGATAGAATAATGCATATATAGGATCCATAAGACACAGAGAAGAACTCCCAAATCAGAAGGGGGTGGGTGTGGGGGAGGTGATGTGTCACTAAATGTTAACATTGCAGTGAAGAATGAGCATGTTATTTCTGTCTGGCCTGATTTATTTCTAAGGTTAAGTGTCAGTGGTCATATGCCTTTGTGGTTCAGCTTGATCATATCTATCAATGCTACACGTATTTTATGACTCAAACCATTTCCATTCTTGGATCACAGGCGATTGATGAGAGGGCTAAAACAACCTCAGTGGCACAATAAAACAAAGAGGCTAAAAAAGCAAGCCTATTTTTATTTCTAGCTCCAGTCAGTTAGCACTTATGGTCTAAAGATAGAGGAAAGTTAATGTATGTGTAACAATTTCGAAAACTTTATTAAGACAGGGCTTAAAACCTGACATCTTTAAGTAGGTTGTACCATTTTGAAATAAAAGAAAATTTCATATGTGAAAAAAAAAAAAATCCCTGCCCCAGTTGGGTCTCCTGTGGGAGGCAACCAGTTGATGTGTCTCTCTCACATTGATATTTCTCTCCCTCCCTTCCACTCTCTCTAAAACAAACAAACAAAATCAATAGAAAGAATACCTTCGGGTGAGGATTAATATCCTCGGTTGAGGATATATATATATATATATATATATGTATGTATATATGCATTAATTTCTAATTAAAAATTAACATTATGTGATAGTGAAACCATAGACTTTTATATACAAGTCCTAGGAAACTTTCAGCTTCTCTCTCACAAATTCTGGCCACTCTATCCAGAAACGGTGGGTGCAGTTGGGAGACTCCCTGGAACCCTTGGCTCTGATCCAGGACAGGCTGCAGCCTCCCCTCGGCCCTCAGTGGGGAGCTGTAGTCACACACATCCTCCAAACCACTCAACACTTTCAGTTTCTCTAGTAGAATAGATCCCGTGCGAGGGCTGTGCTTTGCTGCTTTTTACCTATACTCTAGGGCACACAGTAGGCACTCAATAAATGCTTGCTTACTAAAAACTCCCGCATCCATTAAAACCAAGGATTACAGAATATCCTCTGGCACTATTTGCATATGTGGACTCAAATAGCATCAACTCTGCCCCTTCCTAATGAGACTACTGAACCCCTGAAAAGAGAGGCCCCCCCCTCTGGTGCTGCTCCATCCCAGAGGCCGGTCACAGCTCTGAGCGCACAGACCGGAGCTCAGGAGTGCTCGCTGGTACACGACCAGGTCCGCGCACGGAAGGATCTGCAACCGGCACACATTCGGGGTGCACCCTCCTTGATTCCAACGCCACATGTCACACATCTTCAGGTTCACTGCCATTCTGCAACCAGAGCGTAAGGCTGAACGCTGGGCCGCGCCCTGTTTTTCCAGAGACAGATTTAACGACTCCGCCCCAAGGATCATTAAATGCATTTCCAGGTTTTCGACTTTGAACTTCAACTGGTGGTAAATGTTAGTATCTCGCACGGTTTCCCAAGCACTCACGGGGTTCCTGGATTATCCGTCAAAATCCTGAACTTTGGGCAAAAGCTTGCTTGGTAACCCAGCTTTCAGAAGACAGATATGCCCTTGGGCACGTCGGAAACCAGACACGCAGTGCCCCAGGGCGACAGGCTCCTTCCGGGAGACCCGGGCACCCCCCTCCCCCACCCCCCTCCCCCCCCCGGCCCTGCCCCCCAAACCCGCGTCCGGTCCCCGCCGGCCCGCGCACCGGGCTGACGCCGAGGACGGACTCCCCCGCGGGGCCCACGCACCTGCAGGGGACCCGGCCGCTCCGGTGCCCCGGGTTCTGCCTCCGGGCGCCTCCCAGCTCGAGGCTCCGCTGGGCGAGGGCGGACCGGCCGTCGGAGCCCCGCCCCCGCCGCCCCCGCCGCCCCCGGCCGCACCCACACCGGACCGGACCGGGGCTCGGGCGGCCGGGTGCGGCCGCGCCGGCGGGCTTGCTTCCCCCGACCAGCCCAGGGTTAGGGGTTTTGTTTCATCTTTCTGGCGGGATGTAGCGAATGAGGGGTTCCTCCAAAGTTGGAGTTTGGGGGAGGTGTGTGGATGGTGCTGCCATTTAGCTGAGACAGGAGGCTGATTCCCTGGAGCTGGGAACAAGTAAGTTTGGAAAGGTTTGGGATTTGGGGAAACTGGAGGGTAAGATATGGGTTCAGTTTAGGACTTCCTGAGTTTGAAGTTCCTGGCAGTGTTCCTGAGGAGTCAGAAATACCAATCTGCTCTTCCGGAGCGGTGAGGGCTGCAGATTCCTGGAGTAGAGGGTGAAGTAAAGGGAAAGAATACAACTTCCCAGATATGAAGAGAATGAGGATAGAAAATAGGTAGGAAGGTGATGAACCTATACCGACCACCGGCCTACGTCAGTGCTACTGCAGGCTGGGCTCTGGACCGCCCCAGCAAGGCCTGTATCACTGTGTTAGGGAAAGGGAGCCTGGCCTGTGGGGGTGCACCTAGGGCCAGGGTTGTGTGTGGGATCTTGACATGGTGCAGAAAAGGTGTCACAACACGAGCCCAGGTGACTATGAGGGAACATTTACTAAAGCTGGGCACAGTAAAACAAGAAAGGGCTTAGCGTAGAAGAAGGAACAGAAGGGCCTAGGCTAGGCTGCCCTAGTTCTCTGGAAAGAAGAGAAAAGGGCGCCTTGGTTAGCCTAGAAAGGGCCGCTGCCCATTGCTTCCCCGGCTGCAGGCCTGGCGGGGTCGTTTAGGGTTTAGGTCAGGAGACGCCTGCCTGTGGGGGAAGAAAAGGGAAAAGGAATGGGGGTGGGGGTGAGCACAGGCTGGGTCCTCTGTCCTGAGGCTTAATCTCTTCAGGGGAGGGTTTCAGCAGAAAGTTAATCAGTTTTCTAGGTGTGCCCCTTCAGGGCTGTGTTCTCCACGGGTTGGTCAGTTATAAAAACTTAGCCTAGTGTCACCCACCTCCTGATTTTGCTGCTTGTCTGAGCTGAAATACAACTGAGGCCTAGATGTTATTTCTAGGGAGGTGACCTTCTGTGTCTGCTGTAAATTGCTCTGTCCGTTTGTTTAACTATCTCAGTTTCCTCATTCCACGTGTCCTGCTTTATTGGCCTGTTGCAACAGTAGAGCCAGTCACATGAATTTTTTGGTTTCCCGGTGCATATAAAGGTTGTGTTACACTATATTATTAGATAGGACAAGGTTCTCAGATCTGGGTGGTTCTGACAATGCTATTCTTGCTAAATGGTAACATGTAGTAGCACAGTATTTTGCAGATGCTGCTGTAAAGGGATGATCTTGACCAGGAGCCCAACAATAAGTTTAACCAACTGCCAAGGAGAAAATGTGTAATTAACTGAATAGTGTATATAAGCAACAACTAAGCCTCCTTTCTGTAAGACAGAGGTTTGGGTATGAATTCCCTGTCTCCTTTACTTGATGCAAGTAAATAAAACTACCTCAAGATGACCACATCTCATCCTAGCTCGTTTGGTTCAATGGTTAGAGTGTGGGCCTGCATACCAGAGGGTCTCAGTTCAGTGTCACAGATTCAATTCCTGCTCAAGAGCAGGTACCTGGGTTGCAGGCTCGATGTTTCTTTCCCCCTCTCCCTCCCTCCCTTCCCCTCTAAAAAAAATTAATGGATGCCTGGCCAATGTAGCTCAGTGGTTGAGTGTCGACCTATGACCCAGGAGGTTGAGGTTCAATTCTGGGGCAGGGCACATACCCGGGTTGTGGGCTCAGTCCCCAGTGGGGGGGCTTATAGGGGACAGTGGATTCTCTCTCATCATTAATGTTTCTACTTCTCCCTCTCCCTTCCTCTCTGAAACCAATAAAAATATATTTTTAAAAATCAATGGAAAAAAATATTTTCGGGTGAGGATTATCAACAACAACAAAAAGATGACCACTTCTCATTCTTGACTAGAACACCCCAAGTGGTGATCCCCTGGAGTTCATTATAATACTCTAATCTATTAAGTGTGCAATAGCATTATGTCTTTAAAAAAAGTACATAACTTAATTAAAAACCACTTTTGCTAAAAATGTAAATTTATTTAAAAAATGTAAATTTTTTATTGAAAATATTTTTAACTTTTGCTAAAAAATGTTTGTAAATTTATAAAAAATATATATTGTTAAAAAAATGCTTATTGTTGCCGAAACCGGTTTGGCTCAGTGGATAGAGCATCGGCCTGCGGACTCAAGGGTCCCAGGTTCGATTCCGGTCAAGGCATGTACCTTGGTTGCGGGCACATCCCCTTTAGGGGGTGTGCAAGAGGCAGCTGATAGATGTTTCTCTCTCATCGATGTTTCTAACTCTCTATCCCTCTCTCTTCCTCTCTGTTAAAAATCAATAAAATATATATTTTTTTAAAAATGCTTATTGTCATCTGAGCCCTAGGTGAGTGTAATCTTGTTGGTTGTGAATGGTCTTGCCTCAATACTCATGGCTGCTGATTGCTCAGAGTGGTGGTTGCTGAAGGTTGGGGTGGCTATGACAATATCTTAAAACTAGAGGCCTGGTACACAAATTCGTGCATGGGTAGGGTCCTTCTAGTCCGCCCCAATCAAGGCCAATCGGGGCCAGATGGCTGGGGGAGGGGCTGTAGGAGGTTGGCTGGCCAGCCCCGCCCCCACCCCCAATCACGGTAAGGGAGCCAATCGAGGGCGGGGCCAGTTGGGGAAAGGGGCATCGGGAGGTTGGCCAGCTGGCCCCGCCCCCATCAGGCGGGTTGGCTGGGCGCAGTGCATGTCATAGCGACCAGTCATTCTGGTTGCTTGGCTTTTATACATATAGATAAAACACCAATGAAGTTTGCTGCATGGGTTGACTCTTCCTTTCATGAACAATTTCTCTGTAGCATGTGATGCTAATTGATAGCATTTTACCAACAGTAGAACTTTTTTCAATGTTGTAGCTACTTTGAGAGCTTGTTTGGAGGTTCTAGCAGGGGAGCGCAGCTACTCGTATACCCTTGACCGAAGACCGGTCCTCTCCTCTGGGGGGAAGGTCGTCCTCTTCGACCGAGCGCGCGCAGCTTCGGGAGGGACGCACATGGATCGGTGAGGGAGGAGGGGGACACCCGCCTAGCCAGCCAGATCAGCCGAATCAACCCTGGCGATCAATGGGGTGACAGATGTCGCAGCCAGATTGCCCTCACATCCTTGTAGCTACTTTGAACTTCTATCCAGACCACTAAAACTTTCTCCTTATCAGCAATAAGGCTATTTTTCTTATCATTTGTGTGTTCACAGGAGTAGCAATTTTAATATCCTTCAACAACTTTTTCTTTGCATTCAGAACTTGGCTAACTGTTTGGCATAAAAGACCTAGCTTTTAGCCTATCTCAACTTTTGACATGTCTTCCTTGCTCAGCTTAATTATTTCTAGCTTTTGATTTAAAGTGAGAGAATATGATTCTTCCTTTCATTTAAAAACACCATGATCCATCTATCTATAATCTAGAAGAAATTCACCTTTGGTCTAAATATACATATAGGTTGAATGTGAAAGGATGGAAAAAAGACATTCCATGCAAATAATAACCAAAAGACAGCAGAGAAGACTATTCTAATATCAAACCCATGAACCAAGAGGTCACTGATTCAATTCCCTGTCAGGACACATGGGCTTGATCCCAAGTAGGAGTGTGCAGGAGGCAGCCAATTAATCTTATTGATGTTTCTATCTCTCTATCCCTCACCCTTCCTCTCCCTCTAAGGTCAATAAAAAAAATTTTTTTAAATTGTTACAAGAGAGCCCCAATATATGAAGCAAAAATTGATAGAAATGAAGGGAGAAATAGACTGTTCTACAATAATAGTTGGAGCCTTCAGAACCCACTTTTAATAGTTATCAGATAGAAAAACTAGGAAGGAGAATAAGGAAACAGGCCATGTAAACCAATGAGACATAAAACACATATGTAGAACATTTCACACAATAACAATAGAATACATATTTTTTAAATGCCAATGGAACATAATCCAACATATTTCATATGTTAGGTCACAAAGCGATTTGCAGTAAATTTAAGATAATGGAAATCAGCCCTAGCCGGTTTGGCTCAGTGGATAGAGTGTTGGCCTTCGGACCAAAGAGTCCCAGGTTTGATCCCAGTCAAGGTCATGTACCTTGGTTGCAGACTCCTAGGGCCCTCGCCCTGGTCGGAGGCAACCAATCGATGTGTTTCTCTCACCTCAATGTTTCTGTCTTTCCCTCTCTCTTCCACTATCCCTAAAAAATCAATGGAAAAATATCCTTGGGTGAAGATTAACCAGAAGAAGAAGAAGAAGAAGAAGAAGAAGAAGAAGAAGAAGAAGAAGAAGAAGAAGAAGGAGGAGGAGGAGGAGGAGGAGGAGGAGGAGGAGGAGGAGGAGGAGGAGGAGGAGGAGGAGGAGGACGAGGACGAGGAGGAGGAGGAGGAGGACGAGGAGGAGGAGGAGGAGGAGACCATAAAAAAAAAAAAGATAATTGAAATCATACAAAGTATCCCCTCTGACCTCAATGGAATGAAGCTAGAAATCAGTTAACAGAAGAAAAACTGGAAAAATAGCAAATATGTGAAAATTAAAACACACTTAAACATCTTATGGGTCAAAGAAGAATTCACAAGTGTAATTAAAAAATACTTTTAAATGAATGAAAACAAAAACTTATAGGATGCAGTGAAAGTGTTGAGAGGGAAATTTATAGCTGTAAATGCCTTTATTTAAAAAAGACGGTGTACAGCTGCTGTGTTGTGTAATTGTGCACCTTAAATCTGCTACCCAGTGTCATCCCAATAAATCCAATAAAAAAATAGTGTGGCCACTTAGCAAGAGGTTTGAGGTACTTGGAGGCCAGATGCTGAATGTTTCAGAGATTTTAGGAAAGTCTGAAGCATGAAGCAAGAGAGGCCATTTGTATATATAAAAAAGTCATTTGAAACAGCTTAGGTGGGCTTGAAAGTTGGGTGCGGTGGGGTTTCAGGGCAGGGTGAACAGTGTGAGCCAAGTTAATGAAGACTCAGATATGGCCTGCCTGCTGGCTCTGGGAGGAGGCAGGTCTCAGAAAAGGAATAATGGCCTCTGCCAGCACTTTTATCTGGCAGAAAGCTATCCCCAAGCTCTTACCCAGAAGCCAGACCAGAGTTCCTCTCCATATGATTTTGGTTCCATTCAAGTTGCTGCCCCACCACTACAGAACACCTACTACACAAGCTCAGAGGGAGTGAGTCTGAGTAATGACTAATGGCAGGCAGCCTTGATTTGCAGCGTGGCCTCTCCTGGACACCTCCGACCTCAGCCATCGGCAGATCACTCTGTAGCTTGTGCCGAGTGACTGACTTGGCACTTCTTGGGAGTCAGGGTACCCAGTGGACAGCTGCAGACCATGCCAGATTATAGCCTTACCACCTCCACAAGCGACAAACTTAGGGGGCCGACTTGGTGAGCACCAAAGCCCCATCGAAGCAAGAGGTGCTCCATAGGGTTGTCTCTTGCACAGCAGCTTCTCTGCTATAGTTGCAGCTGGTCCTCACAGCCGATTGGCATGGGGTTCAATCCCCCCAGTGATGCCAACAGCAATCAAGGCCCACACAGGAGAACACCTGGAGTACCCAGCTCAAGTGACTGGGGAGGCTGTGCCACTGGGCTCTACAGGACACCTGCTACACAAGGCCATCCTACCAAGTCCAAGGGATGTTGCAACTCTACCTAATACATAGAAACAAACATAGAGAAGCAGTCAAAATGCAGAGACAAAGAAACATGTCACAAATGAAAGAACAGGAAAAATTTCCAGAAAAAGAACTAAATGAAATGGAGGCAAACTACCAGATACAGAGTTCAAAAGAATGGTTTAAGGATGCTCAAAAAACTTAGTGAGAACTTCAACAACATGAAAAAGAACATAAACACCATAAAAAGGAACCAGTCAGAAATGAAGGATATAATAACTGGAATGAAGAATAATTTATAAGGAATCAGCAATAGAGTAGATGATGCCAAGAAACAAATCAGCAATCCCATATAATAAAAGTGTAATATGCAAATTGACTGAATGGTGGACTGACTGGTTGTTATGATGCGCACTGACCACCAGGGGGCAGATGCTCAATGCAGGAACTGCCCCCTGGTGGTCAGTGTGCTCCCACAGGGGGAGCACTGCTCAGCCAGAAGCCAGGCTCACGGCTGGCATCAGAGGCAGTGGGAGGAGTCTCTCCCACCTCCACTGCAGGTGGGCGGTAAGGAGTGAAGGGTCCTGGACTGCCAGAGCCCCGTCTGTGAGAGGGATGTCTGACTGCCAACAGGCAGACATCCCCCAATGGGTCCCGGACTGTGAGAGGGCACAGGCCAGGCTGAGGGATGCCCCTCCCGTCAAATCCAGAGCACGAATCTCATGCACCAGGCCTCTAGTTTAGAATATAAGGAATCATAAAACACCCAATCAGAAAAGCAAGCAAAAAGAAAAAGGAATCCAAAAATATGAAGATAGTTTAAAGAGCCTCTGGGACAACTTGAAGCGTACCAACATTTGCATAATAGGGGTGCCAGAAGGAGAAGAGAGGGAGCAAAAAATTGAAACCTATTTGAAGTAATAATGACAGAAAACTTCCCCTATCTGGAGAAAGAAATAAGCTTACAAGTCCAGGAAGTACAGAGAATCACAAAAAAGAGGAACCCAAAGAGGTCCACACCAAGACACATCCTAATTAACACCTGGGCAGCCAAGGTGTTGGTTGCCCTGATGCCTGCAGGGCTGAGCAGCTAACGACAGGGGTAGGAGCAGGTCCCAGGTACCAGAATCTAGGCAGCCACTGCTTGAGCAAGGCCTGTGCCATGGCCACCTCTGCCACCTCCTGGGAGCATTTCAAGAAACTTCAGGAGATCTTCTGCAGCCTCCCTGAAAACCTATGAGGGGTGCTGGAGTGGCTTGTAGGGACTGGGGGAAGAGAAGAGAAGAAGAAATTGATCAGAGATTTTGATGAAAAGCAATAGGAAGCAAATGAAACATTGGCAGAGATGGAAGAGGAACTACATTATGCACCTCTATCTTTTCATAACCCTATGATGTCTAAGCTTCAAAACTACTGGAAGAAACTTGCCAAACTCTACTGGGAAGTGAGAAGGACACCTTTGACAGCCACATCTAGGGGCTGAGGAGACATGAACTATGGCACATACACTGTAGAGAATGAGCACATGAATCAGCTACAGTCTAAGAGGGTGTTGCTTTTGCAAGGCACTAACAGCCTGAACCAGGCCACCCAGAGTATTGAGCATTCTCATCAGTTTGCCACAGAGACTGACCAGATTGGCTCAGAAATTATAGAAGAGCTGGGAGAGCAAAGTAACCAGTTGGAACATGCCAAAAATAGACTGGTAAACACAAATGAAAACTTGAGCAAAAGATTATCTGGTCAATATCCAGAGAAATGACAACTAACAAGTTGCTGCTTTCCATTGTTATCTTACTGGAGATAGCCATCCTGGAAGACCTGATTTATTACAAATTCTTTCGCAAGCATTGAACTTCCTACACGGAAGGGTTTGAGGACCAGAACTTTAACCCTGAGAATGAATAGTGTTAGAGATGTGGAATAAGCATATTGCTGCTGTGAGCTAACAGTTCAAGAATGCACTGTGTAGCCAAACTGTGGGAAGAGGGAGGGAAGACGGAAAACCAGTTAATGTGAAGGAACAGCAACAAGACCTGTGTGACAAACCAAGGTAATAAATGCTGTTTATGACTTTAAAAAAAAATGCCAAAGGTAAATGTTAGGTCGCCGAAGGAAGAACACACGAGGCCAGAGTGGTGAAGGATTAGGAATTTATTCAATCATCCGCACACCAGGTGGCTGAGCCTTGATGGCTCCTGCACCCAGTGAGGGGAGTCAGCGGCTTTTAAAGGACATTTGGCAGGATTTTTCTGGGCAGAGACTTCTTTATGCATACCCGGAGGGGAGAGAATGGAATGTGGTCACCTCAAGTGAAAAGTGGTCTTCAGCAAAGGGACTGTCCATAGTGAAATGACCTGAAAAGCCAGTTCCTGGGGGAAGGGTATCAACTCAATTGCTCCATCAAACCTAACATTCCAGTCTTTTTGTTTTATGGAATAGGGACGAAGGTCATATCTTCTGTAATTACTTCCTGCTGAGTCAGGATGTTGAGATCACAAGGGAATGGACTTGGATAGTAGTTGGCTGGACAAGGGGTGCAGCAGCATGATTTCCCCGAGAGACTGGTTGGTGAAGGCTCGAGAGCGATCCTGTTGAGTCACTTGGGAGGTTAAAGCTGGTCCTGAGGCTGCCACAATGTCACTTGTCTGGTTTTTGCTGCTTTTCTGGGCCTGGAGCTGAAATACAACTGAGACCTAGATGTTATTTTTAGGGGGGAAAAGAGTAGGGGTCTCAGTTGCCTCACTAGTGATATGAAAGGGGAGAATAGGTTACCCTGGGGGTGAGGTTCTTGCTTTCCCATGTTTGCCCCTTGCTGGGCATCCACCTGTTTCTTGTAGGTCCTGAGACAGGGTTTCAAAATAGGTAGAGCAGTGACTAGGCCCCCTATGGCAGTCTCAACCCCTGCTGTGATGCTGAGGGTTATGAGGAGAGGGATGACCTGGACTGCCCTTTTGTGTCAGATATGATGGGTTACGGGGACAGGTAAAGACTGATTATTGGGGCTGCATCTACATTGGGTGAGAGATAGATGAGAGTACAGGTTCCTGTCCAGCTGATGGGGAGACAGATGTATGTGTTTTCCCCACAGAGGAAGAAAAACCCCTGATCATGGAGACAAGCTGAAAAGTGTAAGGAGAAGAGGTGGACTAAAGGGTATGAGATTCCCTTTTTTCGGTTCCAAGCTCCAAGCTGAGAAGGTAGTCACCATGGCACTACCAATAAGGGGTGACAGATGAGTGATTGAGATTGTGTTGCAGTGAAAGTGGGAGGGAATGTTAGAATGGGGAGTTATCCAAGGGAAAAGAGAAAGGGAAGGAAAGGAGCAGTGGAAACCAGGGACCTGGATGGTTGGATAGGAAGTAAGACACTGCACTCAGACCAGCCACATTTAGTACTTTAAATTTCCTGAGGTTATAATCGGCCACTCGCTGGCTTAACTTCTTATTTTTACTGAACCTTAATCCTTGCTGTTTTTCTGAATCTTCTGGTTTAGCTTAAGAAGTATCCAGCAACCTTGTCCTGCCAGGCTTGGAGACTGAAACCTCACTTACTTGCTCAGAGTAAAATGGCCCTTTTACAATTCTTGTAAATAGTTAACTTTAGAATTTCTTTATTTCTTTCAACATTTCTCTTTTCCTTCTCATCACATACCCAACCTTCACAAATTTCACACTTTCAAATTAGCCTTCAAACCTTTCTTTTATGGCCTTCAAAAATGCATAACCATGCTTCAGACCTTCCATTAAGTATTTCTACTCTAATATTCTTTCTTTTTTCTTTAAAATGTATCAGGATTCTTCACTCTTAGAAACCTTAAATTTTCAATGATAAAAAATAAACAGCTAACATTTCTTAGATTGACATTTTTCAGAGCATTAAAGGGGCCTTGGGATCTAAAGGCTCAGTGAGGGGATCCCTTCGCCATGTCATGTCATAGAGGAGCTTTGCAAGAAGAGTCAAGTTGTGAACCCGGAGGTGAGAGTACCCAGTGAGCCAGAGAAAGGAGAAAATTTCTTGTTCAGAGGAGGGGTCAGTCTTAGAGGAGATAAGGCATTTACAGTCCCAGGAATGGCTCGGCCTTGTGGGGTGAGAGAGTGAAACTGAGGTAGGTGACTGTGGTTTGGGACAACTGGGTTTTATGAGGGGATGCATGGTAGCCCTGGCCGGGCACCGAGGTAGAATGAGAAAAGAGTGAATGGGGGAATTTAGTAAGATGCAGTGTAGAGGCGAGGTGGCTAATGGCTGTGACACTAATCCATCAATCCCCATAATAGAGACTGAGGAGGGATCAAGGGTCCAAGCCAACTTGGGGAGGGCAGAATAAGTGGCCCCAGTGTCAATTAAAAAGGAGATCGGCTTACCTGCCACTACAGTCATTACCCGCGGCTCTATCCTGGTGACGTAAGTCTGTGGGGCCCTGTCAGGGCCTGGGCAGCTTCTTCGGTGGCCAGTCCCAGGAGGTCTGGGAGCTCCAAACCGGATCCAGAGGGCAGCCATACTGGACTGGCTGAGGTCCAACCCGGAGGGGCCAAACTCCAATCTGATTTCCAGTGGCCTTCCCTTCCGCACCTTGGGCAGGGCCCAGGCGGGGGATCTCAGGTTTGAGCAAGACTTGGCTCAGTGTCCTTCCTTGCTGCATTTGAAGCAGGGGCCCGGAGGGTCTTAGCCTCTGACTTACCTGCAGTTGGAGGACAGGCACTTTGTTTGGGGTTCCTGAGGGTGGTGGCTAGGAGCTAGAAGGCCTCCTACTGGGCCTCAGCCTTGGCCTGATCTTGCCTTTGTTTTTGGATTTGGGTCTCCTCGTCTCTATTATTAAAGACCTTAAAGGTCAGGTTAACAAGGTCTTTTTGAGGGGTTTGTGGACCTGTATCTATTTTTTGAAGTTTGTGGCGTATGTCGGGGGCTGATTGGGATATAAAATGGGTGTTTAGAAGAAGGGCTCCCTCTGGGGAGGTGGGGTCTAAGGTGGTAAATTTCTATAGAGGAGGACAGGGGGACATAGATGTCATGCCAAGTCAGGACATAGGGCTGGGTCAGGCTCCTTAGTAAAGGGGGTTGGGTCAGTGGAAAAAAACCTGAGATGCCTCTCAATCTGTGTGAGGCTGGACATAGAGAATGGGACATGGACTCAGACTATGCCCTCAGTTCCTGCTGCCTCCCTCAGGGGTAGAATGGACGCGGGAATAGAAGAGGCTGTTGAGGAAGGCAGTCTTTGGGTGGCCTGAGAATGAGTGTTAGATGGAAAGGCTGTTTTGGAGCTCATGTTCTCAGGATTTGGGCTCTCAGGGACCGGGGAGAAGGCGGCTGCTGGTTAGGAGGGTCTGGGTTTTGGAAATCTACTGCAGGTGAGGGAGAGGATGTATAAGGGGGTGGAGGTTGGTGGTCTGCTGGGTCAAGAGTAGATTCAGAATCAGAATTGTTAGGGGTAAGATGTTTTGTGTGAAGGAAAAAGATCTGATGGGTAGAGCAGGACTGAGAGAGAGGATTGGGACTGAAGGGTGAAAAAGGCCTGGATGTGGGGAATCTCCGACCATTTTCCATTGCAGTGACAGCAATTATGTAAATTGCTCAGTGTGTTAAAATTGAAAGTGTTGTTTTCAGGCCATTGAGACTTATTATCTAGGTTATGTTGTGGCCAAACAGTGTTACAAAAGAAAATAGGCGCTTGGGCCTGATCTCCCCCATGAGTCTGAGGTGGTTGAGATATTTAAGGAGACAGCCAAGAGGCGTCGTTTTGAGGGGTGCAGAGGAAGTGTTCCCCATGATGAGGAGAGTAAAAGTGACCCAAGAGGGGAGTGGTGAGTGACAGACCACAAATCCAAAGGTGACTGTTTAGGGCAGGCATCCCTGATGCTAAACAAATCACCACGAGAAACGAGAGGTGACCCTCTGGACTGGGCGTCCCCAATCCAGAAGGACCCAAAGCCAAATGGCTGAGGAGTCTTCTGGCCTAGCACTAAGACTTTTGAGGTGAGAGTCTTCCAAGAAGTCAGATAGAGAGTGGGCAGAAGACCTGAGACGAGGGGAATAGTGGAACATCACTCACCTAGAGAAGATTGGCCAGTGTGGGATGGAGGGTCAGCAATGGAGAAGGAGAAATTCCTGGTCCAGCATCCTCCTTGGCTGGCTGGGGGGGACCCCATAAGGGAGGGAGGCCTGATCAAGGCTGGCAATCGAGTCACCCAAGTAGGATTCGGAGGTAAGCCCAGGACAAGATACTGCTGCCTACTGCTTTCTGAGTAGCAAACTCAGGGTGACCGAAGCTGGAAGGATGGCTCCCCATCCCCATGGAACCCTCCCAGGTTTCGACACCAAATGTTAGGTCGCTGAAGGAGGAACACACGAGGCCAGAGTGGTGAAGGATTACGAATTTATTCGATCATCCACACACCAGGTGGCTGAGCCTTGATGGCTCCTGCACCCAGTGAGGGGAGTCAGTGGACTTTAAAGGACATTTGGCAGGATTTTTCTGGGCCAAGACTTCTTTATGCATATCCGGAGGGGAGAGAATGGAATGTGGTCACTGCAAGTGAAAAGTGGTCTTCAACAAAGGGACTGTCCATAGTGAAATGACCTGAAAAGCCAGTTCCTGGGGGAAGGGTATCAACTCAATTGCTCCATCAAACCTAACATAAAAGACAAAGAGAGAATCTTAAAAGCTGCAAGAGAAAAGCAGTTAGTTACCTACAAAGGAATGCTCATATGACTGTCAGCTGATTTCTCAACAGAAACTTTGCAGGCCAGAAGGAAGTGGCAAGAAATATTTCAAAGTGATGAACAGTGAGGAACTACAATCAAGATTACTCTACCCAGCAAAGCTACCATTTAGAATTGAAGGTCAGATAAATAACTTCACAGATAAGAAAAAGGTAAAGGAGTTGCCACCACCAAACCCACATTACATGAAATGTTGAAGGGTATTAGAAGAAGAAGAAGGAGGAGGAGGAGGAGGAGGAGGAGGAGGAGGAGGAGGAGAAGGAGGAGGAGGAGGAGGAGGAGGAGGAGGAGGAGGAGGAGGAGAAGAAGAAGAAGAAGAAGAAGAAAAAGAAGAAGAAGAAGAAGAAGATCTATAAAAATGGCAATAAATATATATCTATCAACAATTAAATGTAAAAACCAAAATAAATGAACAAGCAGAACAGGAAAATGTTAGGATTTGGCTGGTGACACAGGCTGTGAAAGAATTCAAAACTAAAAAAAGAGATGCAGAGAGGAAGTTTATTTTACTTTCCAAGAGAGGAAAGGGCCAAGTATTGCTAGTGAATACAGGGGAGGGAACAAAGGATGGACTGGTCTTTTAAGCAGTGACTGGTCTTTTAAGCAACAAGGAAGGAAGGGACAGTTGTGTTTGAGTAGAAATCAGGGGCTGTCTTGAAAAGTCACAGCTTGTTTGCTTTCCAGGAGACAGTCCAGAAGATGTCCTAGGGAGGTGTCTTACCAGTATTTTTCCCAAGCCTGTAAAACATGCTTAGAGCAAAAGTTATGAGGAGTTCAAAAGAGGCTTGTTTGAATAGGATGGGGGAAGGGACTTTCTACTAACTGGAGACTCCTTGGTGCGAATTATCCCTGAGTTGTGAAAACAGTAGGGAGGAGGGGCATGTAAGAATGTAGCCTTGAGAGTACCTTATTTTGTCTTACAGTTTGAACAGAGGGGCTGTTTGAATCAGAGGAGCTGATACCGGACAACAGATAGATCTAGGCTGCCGGTCACTACTTGAACCAATTAAGCAGAGACAAGATTGAGTCATGTATGAGCATTTATTCTAATAATGCTGGCAGCATGGGAGAGCAGCAGTTCACCCACAAAATTCTGCTTTGCACCTCCCCATAGCCAGATGATTATATGGGGTAGAAGGACAAAGATATCAGGGTTGTGGTATCCACTGATTGGTCAGCACCAGGGCAGAGGGTCATGGGTTTCCAATGTCCCATCTCTCTCTTTCTCACCATGGAAAAAGTCCAACTGATGTCAGTCATGAGGTCGCTTGTCTGGTTTTGCTGCTTTTCTGGTCTTGGAACTGAAACACAACTGAGGTCTAGATGTATTTGATGTGGGGTCAGAACCTCTTGGTCCTGACATGAAAAAGGAATAAGAATGGGTAAACAAAATAAAAATGTTTATGCAGGTATGGGGATGTAGGTAAAAGGAATCAAAATGGGTATAATGATTACAGATTAAAGGCACTTCAGGCTGGGGGTTTGCAAAGGGCTGGTTCCTCTGGTTTCCACAACAGGGTTGTTAATCTTTCCATGATAACAGGCAGCTCTTGGATGTGGCAGATGGGCTGCAGTTCCAGGTTAACACCCAGCCAGGTTAGAATGTGCTTTCTTTAATCAGAACAAAATAATCACAATTAACAGAGCATGATTATTATCTTATATAATAAAAGGGTAATATGTAAATTGACCCTAACAGCAGACCTACTGGGAACAACTGGTCGCTATGATGCGCACTGACCACCAGGGGGCAGACGCTCAACACAAGAGCTGCCCCTGGTGGTCAGTGTGCTTCACAGCGGGAGTGCCGCTCAGCCAGAAGCCGGCTCATGGCTGGCCAGCGCAGTGGCAGTGGCAGGAGCCTTTCCCGCCTCCACGGCAGCGCTAAGAATGTTCGACTGAAGGGGGAAGTTGGCCTAAGCTGGCAGGTGGACATTCCCTGAGGGCTCCCGGGCTGCCAGAGGGATGTCAGACTGCCAGCTTAGGCCCGATTCCCCGGGGAGTGGGCCTAAGCTGGCAGGTGGAGATCCCCTGAGGGGTCCCAGACTGCAAGAGGGCACAGACTGGGCTGAGGGACCCTACTCCCCCCCTGCCAAGTGCACGAATTTTCATTCACCAGTCCTCTAGTTTCTTATAACTATAGCTAGTCTCTACTATTCTATTGCTCCTTCCAGACCCTAACAGAGCTAACAATATTGTGGTTTAATTAACCAGGTGCTTCTCATAAATTGTGAAAGGCCACAACAAAGAAAAGGAGAGGCCTTCCTCTGTTCTTGCAAATCAGACTCATAGATACATAGAATTTTGCCAGATGGGAGTGAGGTTGAGGGGATGGGTGAAAAAGGTGAAGATCTTGGTGGCAAAATGGCACCTGGTTGAGTCAGACCAGACCTTGGTTTAGCAGCTCTATACTTGAATTCTGGTTAAGAAATGAATCAGAGTCAAGATTCAAACTACAAGAATAAGTTTATTTAGAAAGACATAGAGGTAGAAGAAATGGGTTCAGGAAACACGTTACCGAGGCAAAAAAAGGGCCCTTGGAGCCTAGGAGAGAGAAAGGGAAAGGTGGTGGGCCTAGGGGAAGAAGAGGTAGAAAGGAAAAGCACCTGCTTGCTCCAGGAGGGAGAGAGCACTGGGTCCTCTTTCCTGAAGGCTTTTAAGGGTGGGATTCTAGGGGAGGCCCCAGGAGAGGATCTCAATAGAATATTCATCTGCTTTCTTTGAGTTCTTTCAGGGTTGTGGTCTCCACTGATTGGTCAGCACCTAGGTAGGGGGTCATTAGTCAATGTAGCTGATCCTGATGTCAGCCATGGGGTTGCTTGTCTGGTTTTGCTGCTTGTCTGGACCTGGAGCTGAAACACAACTGAGATGTAGGTGTATTTGATGAGGGTCAGAACCTCATGGTCCTGGGGCTTTATGCTTAAGGGTTATTCTCTGGCCCCTTTGTTTGTTCTGTTTGTTCTTCCTTTAAGGGGATCTAACTTGTATTATTGGAGGTGGGTTTCCAATGTCTCATCTCTCTCTGTCTCACCATGGAAAAAGTCCAACTGTGCCTTCAGCAGGGTTAAAATAAAAGCCATTGTCCAGAGTTTTTGCTTCATATTGTTTTGGAACCACACAGTCTTCCTTGGGCCCCAGGTGGCCACGAGACCCCAATGTTTGCGATTTCCCAGGTAGGTGAGAATATGGGGCCCGTGAGGGAGAAAGAGCAAGAGAGTGAGTGAGAGTGAGAGTGAGAGCAAGAGCACTCTTTGTTCCCCTGGGTTTTAACCAGGAGCTTTTCCACAGTTAGCATCTCGAGTTTTCACGGCCTTGCATTGGGGTCCACTCCCTAGCCAACAATCTTTTTTTTTTAATAAATCTTTATTGTTCAGATTATTACAGATGTTCCCCCCCCCCCCCCCACCCCAATAGCTCCCCTCCACCTGATTCCCCCACCCCCACCCCATGCCCTTACCCCCTGCCACTGTCCTCATCCATAGGTGTAAGATTTTTGTCCAATCTCTTCCTGCACCCCTCACACTCCCTTCCCCCTGAGAATTGTCAGTCCACTCCCTTTCTATGCCCCTGATTCTATTATATTTACCAGTTTATTCTGTTCATCAGATTTTTTATTGACTTGATTTTTAGATTCACTTGTTGATAGATATGTATTTGTTGTCACTTTGTTGTTCATAATTTTTATCTTTACCTTTTTCTTCTTCTTCCTCTTCTTAAAGAATACCCTTCAGCATTTCATATAATACTGGTTTGGTGGTGATGAACTCCTTTAGCTTTTTCTTATCTGTGAAGCTCTTTATCTGACTTTCAATTCTAAATAATAGCTTTGCTGGGTAGAGTAATCTTAGTTGTAGGTTCTTGCTATTCATCACTTTGAATATTTCTTGCCACTCCCTTCTGGCCTGCATAGTTTCTGTTGAGAAATTAGCTGACAGTCGTATGGGTACTCCCTTGTAGGTCACTAACTGTTTTTCTCTTGCTGCTTTCAAGATTTTCTCTTTGTCTTTTGCCCTTGGCATTTTAATTATGATGTGTCTTGGTGTGGTCCTCTTTGGATTCCTTTTGTTTGGGGTTCTCTGCGTTTCCTGGACTTGTATGTCTATTTCTTTCACCAGGTGGGGAAAGTTTTCTGTCATTATTTCTTCAAATAGGTTTTCAATATCTTGCTCTCTCTATTCTTCTGGGACCCCCATAATTCGGATGTTGGTATGCTTGAAGTTGTCCCGGAGGCTCCTTACACTATCTTCATATTTTTTAATTCTTTTTTCTTTTTGTTTTTCTGGTTGGGTGTTTTTTGCTTCCTCATATCTCAAATCTTTGGTTTGATTCTTGGGGTCCTCTAGTCTACTGTTGGATTTTTGTATATTATTCTTTATTTCAGACAGTGTATGCTTAATTTCTGACTGGTCATTTTTCATTTTTTTTTTTTTTTTGGGCATTCTCATTAAGATCCTTGAAGGTCTCACTAAGTTCCTTGGAGGTTTCGCTAAGTTTCTCGGTGGTTTCTAGAAGATTCTTGAGTAACCTTATAACTGTGGTTGTGAACTCTATATCCAGTAGTTTGCTTTCCTCCATTTCTTTCATTCGTGACATGTTTCTTTGTCTCTGCATTTTGGTTGCTTCCCTGTGTTGATGGAATGGCTTTGTGTGGCAGGTGACCTATAGGGCCCAGTGGCTCAGCCTCCCCAATCACCTGAGGTGGACAGTCTTGGTGCACACCTTTGTGAGCTGGGTGTAGTCTTGTTATAGTTAAGCCTTGATTGCTGTTGGTATCACTGGGAGGAATTGACCTCCAGGACAATTGGCTGTGAGAATCAGCTTTGTCTATAATGGAAGAACTGCTGTGCTGTAGACACCCTTATGGGGCAGGACTTGCTTCAGTGGGGCTTTGGTGCTCACTGAGTCTGCCTCTTGAGTGTGTTGCTTATGGATGTGAAGAGTTGAAGTCTGGTGTCGTCTCACACTGTCCACTAAGTACACTGGCTCCTGGATCTTCAAGGAGGTGCAAGTCAGCTACTCTCTGAGGCCACCCAGCAGGAACTACAGAGATATCTGCAGATTTCTCCTCTTTGTTTGGGCTTTGGAAGTTTTGGAGCTGTCTGACCCAGCTGCAGTTTGTTAGGTTAAGCTGCAAAAGGGCAGGCCATTCATATGCAAAAGCCACTGCACACAGCTTGTGTGGGTTTGTAAATTGGTTGGGGCGGGGTCTCAGGGAATCACTAGGGTGTGGCAACCAGCGATGGCTGCCAGTCAGCCATCTGCGTCTCCGAGTTTCCTTGTCTCCGCTTTTCCGAGTCCCCGCGTCCCGCGCCCCAGCGCAGTAAACAATCATTCCGGTGTGCACCCCTGCGAGAAAACCACCCTCACTTTCCAACCCAATGCCAGACAGTCCAGTTTCTCCCCCTAGGAGTCTGGGTCCCCAGAGTCTCGCCGGAAACTGGAGTTCAGAGCAGTCAGGAGCTTGTATCTCCCTTCCAATTGAAAAAAACAGCGCACCCAGTTGCCAGCCCAATTCGTGTGCCTCCGTACCTCTGCTTTTCCATGGCTCTGCACGTCCTACACAGTCTCAATGAGCTTTTTTCTTTCCTTCTAATTGTAGAACTTCTACTCAGCCAGCTTTCCCATGGTTCTGGGTGATAGTCGTTTTGTCTTTTAGTTGTAGTTTTGGTATGGTTGTGAGAGGCAGCATTTACAGGTGTATATCTTATGCCGCCATCTTGGTTTCCCCAACAATCTTTTTTCCTAGGTGAGACTGACAGTCCTCTGTGGAAGGAAAAAAAAAAAAAAAGGCCGCATGCTAACCTGACAAGCTCAGGGAAGGCCTGCATGGCAGTCTTGCAAACTTAAAGACCTAAAGGATGGTCTAAAATTAAAACTTCAGCCGAAACCAGTTTGGCTCAGTGGATAGAGCGTCGGCTTGCAGACTGGAAGGTCCCAGGTTCGATTCCGGTCAAGGGCACGTACCTTGGTTGCGGGCACATTCCCGGTAGGGGGTGTGCAGGAGGCAGCTGGTCGATGTTTCTCTCTCATCGATGTTTCTAGCTCTCTATCCCTCTCCCTTCCTCTATGTAAAAACTCAATAAAATATTTAAAAAAAATTAAAACTTGAACTAAAAGCAGTTATGATGGGTAACCATGTCCTAGTCCAGTATTTTCCCTGAGGAGGTAAATTTTTACCTTAACTGAGCATGTTGTCTTTTTGCATCTGAGATAACATACCTATGAAATGTACCTTCCCTTCACCTACTACCCTCACCCCTGGGCACCAGAACAGGAAACCATAAATTCCTTCATTGTTATTGTTATCATGTTAGTTGTTGACTGTTAACTATCCTGTACCCACCTAAGTAATATGTCTATCATTTTACTTTTAATCCAATCCCAGAAGTCCCCCCCTCTTCGCTTTCTCCCACCTCCCTAATTTATCACCAATGGATTTCATGTAACCCACTCCTCCTTTGATGTATGGTATAAAACAAGGTAAAAAAAACACCATTCTCTGGAGCAGCGGTTGTCAACCTTTTGGACCTCATGGACCACTAGTGGTCTGTGGACCACCGGTTGGTGACTGCTGCTCTGGAGCATTATCCCAGTCCATTGATATTCTGCTTCCCGGCAATTGTCGACAGTTTGGCTCAAATAAACTCACAAAAATTCTTTACAGATTTGAATGTTTTAATGTTAACACCTCTATGGTTAAGTACCTTCCCCTGCACCATTTTGACTTTATTGAGCATGATCTTATCTCTCCCTGCTCCCCCGACCCCGAATCCTGTACTGGAGGGTGGGAGGGTGGGGGGTTAACCCCTTAGAGGGACAATACTGTGATTCCTTGGAGTGTCAAGATGTAGATTCCTGGTGAAGCAAACAGGCCTCTGTTTCCCAGCTGAATATGCTTAACAAGTCTGATTCTTCCTTTGCTTTCTTTCCCGTCAGTAATTAGCTAACTATGGTAACAGTATGACTAGCAACATGCCAGGGGAGGAAAGGTCAGGGGAGGGTCCAAACCACACCATCAGTGATATACTGTGGGGGGGGGGGAAGGTCACCCTGGGGGCAAGGTCCCAGGTTTCCCAGTTTTGCCCATTGCTAGGGCTCTCTACCCTGGTGACCTTCTGTATGGCTCATTGTCCTTCCTCTACTCATGTCTGACTGCCTACCACAAAGGGATTGAGAAGTACAAATTGGTTTTTACAGAATAGCCATGGGGATAATAATGCACAACATAGAGAATATAGTCAATAATCCTACCTAATAAAAGAGTAATATGCAAATTTACCCTAACTCTGCTACACCCATCAGCCACGCCCACCAGCCAATCAGGAGCAAATATGCAAATAAACCCAACCAAGATGGCTACAGCCACAGAGAGCAGGAGGGAGGCTTGGGTTTCCCCAGTAACAAAGGAAGCCAAGATTTCCGCATGCCGTTGCAGGCCTAAACCTCCACTCAAGGCTACAAAGTTTCAATTATAGAAGGCAAACAAATCCAAACAGAAATGGTGACAGCCACTGAGCTGGAAATAGCGGGAGGCTTGGGTTTTCCCCCGGCAATGGAGGAAGCAAAGCTTCTGCAGCCCTGGCTGGCCTAGGCCTCTGCTCCAGGCTACAAAGTTTCAATTATAGAAGAACACAAACCCCAAAAGAAATGGCTGCTGGCCACGGAGCGAGCAGGAAGCTTGGCTCCGCTCCAGGCTACAAAGTTTCAATTGTAGAAGGTAAATAAATTCCAGATACCAGGGCCCCCTCTTGGGTCGCCAGGGGGCATGGCTGGCCTGAAAACAACCACAGGCCCCTTGCTCAGGCAGCCCTCCGCCCCAAGGGAACCCCCATCCTGATCCGGGACACCCTTCAGGGCAAACCAGCTGGCCCCCACCCCTGTACCAGGCCTCTATCCTATCTAATAAAAGAGTAATATGCAGATTGACCATCACTCCAACAGACAAGATGGCTGCCCCATGTGGTCAAAGATCCTGCCCCCATGTGGACACAAGATGGCCACCACAAGATGGCCAGCAGGGAAGGGCAGTTGGGAGGCACCAGGCCTGTAAGGGAGGGCAGTTGTGAGGGACCAGGCTTGCAAGGGAGGGCAGTTGAGAGGGACCAGTCCTGAAAGGGAGGGCATTTGGAGGTGATCAACTCTGCAGGGGAGGGCAGTTAGGGGTGACCAGGCCGGCAGAGGAGGGAAGTTGGGGGCAAACAGGCTGGCAGGGGAGCAGTTAAGCATCAACCAGACTGGCAGGGGAGTGTTTAGGGGGTGATCAGGCTGGCAGGCAGAAGCGGTTAGGGGCAATCAGGAAGGCAGGCAGGCGAGTGGTTGGGAGCCAGCAGTCCTGGATTGTGAGAGGGATGTCTGACTGCCCGTTTAGGCCCGATCCCACCAATGGGCAGTTGGACATCCCTCAAGGGGTCCCAAATTGGAGAGGGTGCAGGCTTGGCTGAGGGACACCCCCCCTCCTGTGCACGAATTTTGTGCACCGGGCCTCTAGTATTCTAATAACTATGTATAGTGTCAGATTGCAATGAGATCAGGATGATCACTTAATAAGTTACATAATGTTTAATTACTGGAGTGTCCACCTGAAACGAATATAATATTATATGTCAACTGTAATTGAAAACTAAAAAGTGATTTTAAAAAATTGTGTGGCCAATTTTTCCCTTTATTAAGTCACAATCAGTCAAAGCAGAAAACAGAAAAGTCACACCTCTCAAACAGGCCCCTCCTCCCACACTCCCATCTACCAGTGTTGCCTGGGTGCTTAGCTAGGCCTCCACCCTGGAGGCTTCTCCTTCTCTCTAGGCGCGCTCCCAGGTTTCAAAGGGGCGGGCCTTCCGGTCTATGCCGGGCGGTTTACTCTAGAAACGGTTTTCCCTACGCCCCGCCCTCTCACCTTCCGGGGAGGAAGATGCCCGCCCGAATCCCCTAGGTAACAGCCCCCGCTGTGACGTCGCTGGGAATAGTAGTTTGCGTGAGCCTGGTGGTGCCCGAGCGCAGGCGGAGAGGGTCCGGTGGGCACTACATTTCCCAGGAGCCCTTGGTTCAGGGGCGGGGCTCCCTCCGGAGGCGGTGATTGTGGCGGCTCTTTCGTAAACGCTGCGGCGACTCCGGCTTGGGTTTGAGTGGACCGAGAGGCCCAGGACTTCGGAGAGGTGGTACGTGGGCTCAGGGAGAGGGGAGCTGGGCTTTCGCCGCTCTGCACCTGAGCGGGTCTGCGGCGCGGGAGGGTCCGCTCCCGGCCGGAGGCTGCGCGGAGTGGCCAACGTCCGCTCCGGGTAACGGGGTTTCTCCCGCGGAGGTCTGACCGCACTGTGAGCTGCGGTTAAGCACAGAGACTCAGTCCTCCGCACGGGCGGCTCTCCACCGCTCTGGTTAGGTCCTTGTCCGTACAGCTCGTGGCTTTCGAGGAGGCGCATTTTTAAGGACGAATAAATCATCACCTCCTCGACCAGCTAGTTCCTTTTCACGGTCTGAGCGTGGCTTTGAATTAATTATGTCCACTTTCCCCTGCTTCAGAAAACGGAGCACAGGTATTTTCTTCTTTTTTTGACATCTCCAAAAAAGTCATACTTAAGAATTTACATTAATGTTACGTTAGCTAAACAGAATGATATAATTGTCTCACGGACTTAATTTCTACATTTCCAAACCTCATCAAGTAGTCATTACACTTATGAAGTAAGTCAGCTGAGTGTTTGAAGTCTGGATGAATTTTAAGATCTTCAGTTTGTCCTGTTGAATATTCACAGTATTGGCACAAATAAACCCCTTCAGATAAATGTGAATTTAAATGTTTGTAATATTCTAGGATAATTGAAAAGCTTTTCCCACACTCATCACAAACATGAGGAAAATTTTAATATGATCAATAGCATATTAACATTGAACATTGCCTATTCTAGGAAAACCACATACTTGACATACAAAAAAATTTTGCATTTGTCAAAGGTAATTTTGCTCAAGAAGCTATACTGTCCATGTTGTCCATTGTTACACTCGCATTTAACTTAATAATTTACATGCATGTTCATTTACTATATGGCTGTGCACGTCTCCTGGATCATTTTTTTCATGTTCACAGACTGACACAAATACTGTTCATCACATTTGGGAGCACAGGTGTTTTCAATGTATGTCATACAGTGGAATGAGCGACAAGGGGAACTGCATTCTCATTTAAAAATTCCATTAAGTCCATATTTTTTTTTTTTTTTTTTTACAGAGAGGAAGGGAGAGGGATAGAGAGTTAGAAACATTGATGAGAGAGAAACATCGATCAGCTGCCTCCCGCACACCTCCCACTGGGGATGTGCCCGCAACCAAGGTACATGCCCTTGACCGGAACCGAACCTGGGACCCTTGAGTCCGCAGGCCGACGCTCTATCCACTGAACCAAACTGGCTTCGGCTAAGTCCATATTTTTGACCTAATAAAATGACACCATCTATTTTTTAGTTCTTCAGTTACATTAGCCACATTTCAAGTGCTCAATAGCTATCTGTGACACGTGGCTACCATATTGGACTTTACAGGACTATGTAATTGTATTTTTTTCTCTCTCTTATGCACTCCATTTCGCTTTTGTCAATTAACATATATTTGTTGGTTATATTCAGTACTTCTATGTCAGCACTTAATAAACTTACTTATTCTCCTTAATGACTACTTAATCTGAATACCATAATTAGCTGGGCCCCTGTTAATGGTCATTTAAGTTAATTTTAGTTTATTAAAAACTAGAGGCCTGGTGCATGAAAATTCATGCACTGGAGGAGGGGTCCCTCAGCCCGGCCTGCCCCTCTCACAGCCCGGGAGCCCTCAGGGGCGGGAGATGACCCGATGATCAGGGGAAGGTGATGCCCCATCACACCTCTGCTGCTGCCACTGCTGGCAGTGCAAGCCTCAGCCGTCCCTGGTTACCTGAGCCTCGGGCGGCCCTGGGCAGCTGGGCAGCTGCCATCCAAGGCTTGCCTGCACCTCTGGCCGGCCCTGGGCGGCTGGGGGACTGAAAGGACTGGGGGACTCCGAAGGCATGCGTGCGGAGCAGCTGGGCCCACCTGGGCATGGGCCCGACCTTGCCGTGTGCCTGCCGCCCCGACGGGGCTGAGGGGACTGGGCGCTGCCATCTTGTGCTGTGAGCGCTGACATCATTGAGGGCGTGGCAGTCAATTAGCATATTCCCTCCTTATTGGCTGTGGGCGCCCCCATCTTTGAAGGCAGGACAGTCAATTAGCATATTCCCTTTTTATTAGATAGGATGTGAACTTGTGCTAATATAGCACAAAATGCCTAGATGTGAAATTGCTGAGTCAAAGTTTCCTTTTCTTTTTTTATTGGCATCCAAATAGGGACCGAGTCAAAGTTTCTGTGCACTTACAGTTTGGATAGGTACTGTCAAATTGCCCTTCAAAAGGTTGTACCAGTTTACCTTCCTAGGTAATACTTTATGAAACAGTTTCTCTTTTCTATACTGCGTGTTATCAGGTTTTAGTCTTTGCCAACAGAGTGTGTAAAAAATAGTATGTTGTAACTGTTTCAATTTCTAGTCAATTGAATGAGGATGAGCACATTTTAATGTTTGGGTCTCTGTTTATTTTCCTGTTTATATCTTTTGTATATGTTTTTCAGACATTAGGTATGAGGCTAAATACATGTTTGTTTGTCTTTGGTTTATATACATTTTTATGGTATTACATTGATAAAGTCTAGAATTAGGTCTGAAAAATAGTGTGAAATGTCATTCCACTTTGGTACTAGATCTCTCAGCTCTCCTCTCAAAGACATGGCTATGGGAGGTCTCCCCTCTCTCCATCCTCATCCGCCTACAAACATGCTTTTATTTCTTCTGTCTTTTTTTTTTTTTTTTAAATCCTCACCCGGGGATATGTTTTTATTGATTTTTGAGAGAGAGAGAGAGAGAGAGAGAGAGAGAGAGAAGAGGAAAGAAACAGTGAGAAACATCAGTTGGCTGCCTCCAGTACATGCCCCTACTGGGGATCCAACCGGCAACCTAGGTATGTGTCCTGACTAGGAATCAAACTGGCCACATTTTGGTGTACTGAATGTTGCTCCAACCAACTGAGCTACACACGCCAGGGCTATTTCATCTGTCTTAAGAAATCTCTCTCTCCTCCTTGCTTCCTTGTGCAGCTGCTGTACTATTTATTTTCTTCTCTTTATAATGAAACTCCTGGAAAGAACTATACTCACTGTCTCCAGTGTCTTACTCTTTCATGTATCCCCCCAATTCAAGCTTTTGCCTCTTCCCCTCAGCTGCTTTCAAGCTATGACCTTTGCTTCGCTAAATTTTAAGATCAGTTCTCAGTTCTCGCCTTTCATCTGTTAACAGCATTAACATAGCCCTTTATTCCTTGAAACACTTAAAAAACAACTCTATTGTTGAGAGTATTACAGATATCCCTTTATTCCTCTCATTGCCCCCTCCATCAGGTTCCCGCCATGCCCCAGGTCTTCACCACTCTGTTTTCTATCTCCATAGGTAATGCATATATGCATTTAAAATTTTTGGTTAATTTCTTTCCCCCACCCCCCACCACCCTTGTCCCCTTTCCTTCTGAGATTTGTCAGTCTGTTCTATGCCTCTGGTTCTGTTTTATTCATCAGTTTATTTTGTTCATTAGATTCCTTGTTTGTTTATTTTGATTTTTAGATTCAATTGTTGATAGATATGTATTTATTACCATTTTATTGTTGATATTTTGGTTCTTTTTCTTCCTGTTCTTCCTCTTCTTCTTCTTCCCTTTCTTAAGGAATACCCTTCAACATTTCAGGTAATACTGGTTTGGTGGTGATGAACTTCTTTAGCTTTTTCTTTTCTGGGAAGCTCTTTATCTGACATCAATTCTAAATGATAGCTTTCCTGGGTAGAGTAATCTTGGTTGTAGGTCTCTGCTATTCATCACTTTGAATATTTCTTGCCACTCCCATCTGGCCTGCATAGTTTCTGTTGAGAAATCAGCTGACAGTCGTATGGGTACTCCTTTGTAGGTAACTAACTGCTTTTCTCTTGCAGCTTTTGAGATTCTCTCTTTGTCTTTAATCTTTGGCATTTTAATGATGATGTGTTTTGGTGTGGTCCTCTTTGGGTTCCTCTTGTTTGGGACTCTCTGCGCTTCTTGGACTTGGAAGTTTATTTCTTTCACTGGGTTGGGGAAGATTTCTGTTATTATTTCTCAAATAGGTCTTCAATTTCTTGCTCCCTCTCTCCTCCTTTCAGCACCCCCATGATGCAAATGTTGGTACGCTTCAAGTTGTCTCAGAGGCTCCCTACACTATCTTCATATTTTTGGATTCTTTTTTCTTTTTGCTCTTCTGATTAGGTGTTTTTTGCTTCTTTATATTCCAAATTGTTGATTTGGTTCTCAGAATCCTCTACTCTATTGTTGAGTTCCTGTAAATTATTCTTTATTTTAGTTAGTGTATGCTTAATTTATGACTGGTCTTTTTCATGTCTTTGATGTTCTTACTAAGATTTCTGAAATTCACACTAAGATCCTTGAAGCTCTCATTAAGATCCTTGAGCAACCTTATAACCATTGTTTTAAACTCTGTATCTAGTAGTTTGCTTGCTTCCATTTTATTTAGTTTTCTTTCTAGAGATTTCTTCTGTTCTTTCATGTGGGACATGTTTCTTTGTCTGTGCATTTTGGCTGCTTCCTTGTGTTTGTTTCTATATACTAGTCTTAGGTAGAGCTGCTGTGTCTCCTGGATTGGTAGAGTGGCCTTGTCTACTAGGTGTCCTGTAGAGCCCAGTGGCTCAGCCTCCCAGTCACCTGAGCTGGACACTCTAGGTGTGCCCCTGTGTGGGCTGTGGGCACAGTCTTGTAGTTGAGACTTGATTGCTGTTGCCGTCACTGGGAGGAATTGACCTCTAGGCCAATTGGCTGTGAGGACCAGCTGCGACTACAGTGAAGACACCCCTATGGAACAGGACTTGTTTCAGTGAGGCTTTGGTGCTCACTAAGTCTGCCCCTTGAGTGTTTCGCTTGTGGATGTGTAGAGTTGTAATCTGGTAAGGGCTGAAGCTGTCCACTTGGTGCACTGGCTCTGGGGCTTCCCAAGAGGTACAAAGTCAGTCACTGCCTTGGGTTACCGGGCAGGAGCCACAGGGAGATCTGCAGATGATTGCTACTTGTATTGGCTTAGAATTGCCAGGAGAGGCCCAGCTGTGAAGCAAGGCAGGCTAGTGCTAGTGTCGGGTCTTGGAACTCTTTTTTTTTTTTTTTTTTGCTATTTCAGATAATGGTTTAATCTCTAATATATTTTTTTTAAATTTCTTTATTGATTAAGGTGTCACATATTTGTCCTCATCCCCCCATTCCCATCCCACACCCCTCCCCACGGATGCCCCAACCCCCTTTTGAACTTAACCATTGGTTAGGCTCATATGCATGCACACAAGTCCTTTGGTTGATCTCTCCCCCGTCCCCCCACCCTCCCCTATCCTCCCTCTGAGGCCCGATAGTCCGATCGATGCCTCCTTGTTTCTGGTTCTGTTCTTGTTCATCAGTCTATGTTGTTCATCATTTCCCTTAGATGAGCGAGATCATATGTCACTAGATATATACTTATAAGAACTGAATGTGAGACGAGCAATAATAGTTATGCTGACAGGCAAATGAATCAGTCTGTAGTGAGTTTCTTTCTGGACCAACAGTTCTTTTGAGACCCAATTTCAATGTCCACCAGTTCCTTATGTGTACATGTCAGCACTGACCCCTCAGCTCTGGATGGTGGACAAATGGTGGTAACGGAGGTCCGACTCCCTCTGGTTTGGTCTTGGCCGGACCCAGGGGCACGGCTTCACCTGGACTCAGGGGCACGTGGCCTCACCCAGACCCAGGGGGCCCGTGGCCTCACCCGGACCCGGGACCCAGCCTCATCCGGATCCAGGGGCACACGGCCTCACCCTGACCCGGGATCCAGCTTCACCCGTACCCAGGGGCGCGAGGCCTCACCCGGACCCAGGGGCGCATGGCCTCTCCCAGACCTAGGGGCGCGTGGCCTCACCCGGACCTAGGTGCGCGCGGCCTCACCCAGACCCGGGACCCAGCCTCACCCGGATCCAGGGGCACACGGCCTCACCCGGACCCGGGATCTAGCTTCACCCGGACCCAGGGGCGCGTGGCCTCACCCGGACCCAGGGTCGCGTGTCTTCACCCAGATCCAGGGGCGCGCGGCCTCACCCGGACCCGGGACCCAGCCTCACCCGGATCCAGGGGCACACGGCCTCACCCGGACCCGGGATCTAGCTTCACCCGGACCCAGGGGCGCGTGGCCTCACCCGGACCCAGGGTCGCGTGTCTTCACCCAGATCCAGGGGCACACGGCCTCACCCGGACCCGGGACCCAGCCTCATCCGGATCCAGGGGCACACGGCCTCACCCTGACCCGGGATCCTGCTTCACCCATACCCAGGGGCGCAAGGCCTCACCCGGACCCAGGGGCGCATGGCCTCTCCCAGGCCCAGGGGTGCGTGGCCTCACCCGGACCTAGGTGCGCGCGGCCTCACCCGGACCCGGGACCCAGCCTCACCCGGATCCAGGGGCACACGGCCTCACCCGGACCCGGGATCTAGCTTCACCCGGACCCAGGGGCGTGTGGCCTCACCCGGACCCAGGGGCGCACGGCCTCACCCGGACCTGGGACCCAGTCTCACCTGAATCCAGGGGCACACGGCCTCGCCCGGACCCAGGATTCAGCCTCACCCGGACCCAGGGGTGCACGGCCCCACCCGGACCAAGGGGCGCGTGGCCTCTCCCAGACCCAGGGGTGCACGGCCTCACCCGGGCCCGGGACCCAGCCTCACCCGGATCCAGGGGCACACGGCCTCACCCGGACCCGGGATCCGGCTTTACCCGGACCCAGAGGCGCGTGGCCTCACCCGGACCCAGGGGCGTGTGGCCTCACCCGGATCCAGGGGCACACGGCCTCACCTGGACCCAGGGGCGCGTGGCCTCACCTGGGCCCGGGACCCAGCCTCACCCGGGTCCAGGGGCACATGGCCTCACCCGGACCCGGGATCCAGTTTCACCCGAACCCAGGGGCGCGTGGCCTCCCCCGGACCCAGGGGCGCGTGGCCTCTCCCAGACCCAGGGGCGCGTGGCCTCACCCGGACCTAGGTGTGCGAGGCCTCACCCGGACCCGGGACCCAGCCTCACCCGGATCCAGGGGCACACGGCCTCACCCGGACCCGGGATCCAGCTTCACCCAGAGCCAGGGGCGCATAGCCTCACCCGGACCCAGGGGCGCGTGGCCTCACCCGGACCCAGGGGCGCGTGGCCTCTCCCAGACCCAGGGGCGCGTGGCCTCACCCGGACCCAGGGGCGCGAGGCCTCACCCAGACCCGGGACCCACCCTCACCTGGATCCAGGGGCACATGGCCTCACCCGGACCCGGGATCCAGCTTCACCCAGACCCAGGGGCGCGAGGCCTCACCCGGACCCGGGACCCACCCTCACCTGGATCCAGGGGCACATGGCCTCACCCGGACCCGGGACCCAGCCTCACCCGGGTCCAGGGGCACACGGCCTCACCCGGACCTGGGATCCGGCTTCACCCGGACCCAGGGGCGCGTGGCCTCACCCGGACCCAGGGGCGCGTGGCCTTACCCGGGCCCGGGACCCAGTCTCACCCGGATCCAGGGGCACACGGCCTCACCCGGACCCGGGATCCAGCTTCACCTGGGTCTTGGAACTCTTAATTTATTTTTTAAGGTTCACTTTTTTATTATACTTTTTAAATTAAATCTTTATTGTTGAAGGTATACATATGTCCCCCTTTTCCCCTCACTGACACCTTCTAGCCCACCCCTGTCCTGTCCTCCACCCCAGGCCTTCACTACCCTATTGTCTGTGTTCATGGTTATGTATATACTAGAGGCCTATTGCACGAATTCGTGCACGGGTGGGGTCCCTTGGTGTGACCTGCGGGGAATGGGCCGAAATCGGCAGTCCAATCCGCCTGCCGCTCCTGTTCATCCCGGCCCCGCTGCACCTGCTGCGGACTCGCGCCCAGTCCTGATCGGGAGAGGCTTGCGCTGCTGCTGCAGCACTTGCCAGCTGTGAGCCCTGCATCTAGCACTCGTTCCAAGGGGGTGGGGGAGTGCCGGGATGCGGGGATGCGATCGGCCCTCCAGGCAGGCGGTGGGATGCTCTTGCTGGCCTGGGATACGGATCCGTCCCGCTGCCGTTCGCGCCAGTTGTCGGGAGCCACCTGGTGGCAGCTTTTATATTGTTTCTTCCATGCGGAGTGTCTAGGGAGGGGAAGTGGCCACAGTGCCCGAGGCCGACTTCCAGGAAGCGGGCGGCGCTGTTGGGATCATGCCCGTGTCTGTCGGTGCCTGGCACGTTCTCCGGAGATTGGACCTGCAGGACTACTGATGGGGAGTGAGTGGCTGCTGCCGGGTTGGTGGGCCACCGGGATGGGTCGGTCAGCTGAGCGGCACTCCTGCTGTGGGAGTGCACTGACCACCAGGGGGCAGCTCCTACGTTGAGTGGTCAGTGTGTGTCATAGCAACAGGTCGACTGGTCGTTTGGTCCTTTGGTCGCTTAGGCTTTTATATATATACTAGGGGCCTAGTGCATAAATTCGTGCACCTTGAAAGGAACTGTGGGCTGCCAGGCTGTGATGGGCACAGGGGTGGGTCTCGGCCGGCCCCTCCCGCTGCGGCCCCCAATCCCGTGTCTGCTGGCAGCCCTGCTCCCACTGCTGCCACTCCCACGTGCTGGCGGTACTGACCCCACTCGCACCTGCTGACAGCATGGAGCGATTGGGGCTGGCTCCAGCAGCAGGTGCGAGCGGGGCCGGCGCCGTCAGTGGGTGCGAGTGGCGGCTGCTGCCCCGATTGCCCCTCAGGAACAGGGGGAGGTGGAGAAGCCCTGAGGGGCAATCGGGGCCAGCAGCTGCTGCTCACACCCGCTGATGGCACCGAGCAATTGGGGCCGGCGCTGGGCTCTGGCAGCGGCAGCGGGTGTGAGCGGCGGCCCCAGCACCGGCTGTGGGTATGAGTGGGGCTAGCGCCAGCAGTGGGTGCAAGTGGGGCTGTCGCTGGCAGTGGGTGTCAGAGGGGGCTGCTGGCCCCGATTGCCCCTCAGGAACAGGGGGAGGTGGAGAAGCCCTGAGGGGCAATCGGGGCCAGCAGCCATTGCTCGGACCCGCTGATGGCACCGAGCAGTTGGGTCCGGTGCTGGGCACCCGCAGCGGGTGTGAGCTGCGGCTCTAGCGATGATGACAGTGGGTGCAGCTGGGGCCAGTGCCAGCAGCATGTGCTAGCGCCGGGCAGGACTGCAGCACGCGGGGGCCGAGAATTTTCAGTAACCACCAGAGGCTTGCCCCGATGACAGCGACCAGCGCCCTGCCATGGTCTGGTGCCTCCGCTCACCTGCTCCACCGTCCTGCCGTGGCCGATGCCCACCATGTTTCGCGCTCAGTTGCCTGTTGCCGATGCCCATCGTGTTCTGCGCACACCCCCTGGTGGTCAGCGCACGTCATAGCGACTGGTCAGTTGTTTGGTTCTGCCGGTTGGTCTATTTGCATGTTAGTCTTTTATTATATAGGATAGATGCACACAAGTTCTTTGGTTGATCTCTTCTGACTGACCCATCCACCCCTGCCTTCCCTTTGAGATTCCACAGTCTGTTCCATGCTTCTATGATTCTGGATTTATTTTGTTCATCAGTTTATTCTGTTCATTAGATTCCATATATGAGTGAGATCATGTGATACTTATCTTTCTCTGACTGGCATATTTTACTTAGCATAATACTCTCCAGGTCCATCCATGTTGTCTCAAAGGGTAAGCGATCCTTCTTTTTTACTGCTGTATAGTATTCCATGGTGTAAATGTACTACAGTGATGGCGAACCTATGACACGCGTGTCAGCACTGACACGCGTAGCCATTTCTGATGACACGCGGCCGCTGAGGCGGCTGCATGCCGAGGATGAAACATTTGCTGCTCCTGAGGATGAAACATTTGCGAAATAATGTTTTTTCCTCAAAGTGACACACTACCCGAGTTATGCTCAGTTTTTTGGCGAAGTTTGACACACCAAGCTCAAAAGGTTGCCCGTCACTGATGTACCACATCCTTTTTATCCACTCATCTACTGTTGACAGTTGGGCTGTTTCTAGATATTCACTATTGTAAATTGTGTTGCTATGAACAAAGGGTGCATACTTTCTTCTGATTGATGTTTTGGGTCTCTTAGGATATATTCCTAGAAGTAGGATCACTGAATCAGATGGCAGTTCCATTTTTAATTTTTTGAGGAACCTCCATACTGTTTTCCATAATGATTGCACCAGTCTGCATTCCCACCAGCAGTGTACCAGGGTTCCCTTTTCTCTGTATCCTCGCCAGCACTGGTCATTTTTGATTTGTTGATGGTAGCCATTCTGACAGGCGTGAGGTAATACCTCATTTTCGTTTTAATTTGCATCTCTCTGATGATCAGTGACTTTGAGTATTTTTTCATATGTCTCTTGGCCATCTGTATGTCTGCTTTGGAGAAGTGTCTGTTTAGGTTCGTTGCCAATTTTTTAATTGGGTTGTTTGCCTTCCTTTTGTAAATTGTATGAGTTACTTTATCAGATGTATCATTGCCAAAAATGCACTCATACAGTGGGCTCCCTTTTTGTTTTGTTGATGGTTTCTTTTGTTGTGCAGAAGCCTTTTATTTTGATGTAGTCCCATTTGTTTATTTTCTCCTTGGTTTCCTTTGCCCTAGGAGATGTATCCATAAACATATTGCTACGAGAGATGTGTGAGATTTTGCTGCCTATGGTTTCTTCTAGGACTTCTATGGTTTTATGCCTTACATTTAAATTTAAGTCTTATATACGTTTTGAGTTTATTCTTGTGTATGGTGTAAGTTGGTGGTCTAGTTTCATTTTTTGCATGTATCTTTTCAGTTTTACCAATACCACTTATTGAAGAGACTGTCTTGCCTCCATGGTATGTTCTTGCCTCCTTCGTCAGATGTATAATTGAGCATAATGACTTGGGTTGATTTCTGGGGTCTGTGTTCTGTTCCATTGATCCTGTTCTTGTGCCAGTACCAGGTTGTTTTGAGTGCAGTAGCTTTGTAGTATAACTTTATATCAGGTATTCATGATTACTTTAGCTATTCGGGGTCTTTTTTGGTTCCATATAAATTTTTGGAGTGTTTGTTCTAGATCTGTGAACTATGCTGTTGTTATTTTAATAAGGATTGCATTGAATCTGTAGATTGCTTTGGTAGTATGGACATTTTAATGATATTAATTTTACCAATCCATGAACATGGTATATTCTTCCACTTATTTATATCTTCCTCTGTCTCTTTTTTTCAATGTATTGTAGCTTTCCGAGTACAAATCTTTTACCTCTGGTTTAGTTTATTCCTAAGTGTCTTAAATATTTTTTGTTTTAATGGTAAATGGGATTGTTTATTTAGTTTCTCTTTTTGAGAATTCATTATTGTGTGAAAAAATGCCATCAATTTCTGGGTGTTGATTTTTTTTTAATCCTTCCATGAGCTGGGATTTTTTTTTTTTAATTTAAGTTCTTTATTGTTGAAAGTATTACTGTGTCTCCTTTTCCCCCCATTGATCTCTCCACAGCTGCTTCCAACCCCCAGCACATGCCCTCACTGTCTGTGTCCAGTGGTTATGCTTATATGCTGCATACAAGTCCTTTGGTTGATCTCTTAACCTCCTCCACAGTTATATTAGGGAACTTGAACACCCTGCCTTCCCTCTGTTTGATGGTCTCTTCCATCTTTCTTTGTCTCTGGATCTATATTTCCTTATCAGTTTACATTGTTCATTATATTTATCAAATTAGTGAGATCATGTGATACTTATCCTTCTCTGTGGATGTTGATTTTGTATCCTGCTACGTGGCTGCATTCCTTTATTAAATCCAGTAGTTTTTTGGTGGGGCCTTTGGGGTTTTCTGTGTACAATATCATGTCATCTGCAAATAATGAGAGTTTTACTTCCTCCTTTCCAATTTGGATGCCTTTTATTTCTTCCTGTTTGATCGCTGTGGCTAGGACTTCCAGCACTATTGAATAAGAGTGGTGAAAACAGACATTTCTGTCTTGTCCCTGTTCTTAGGTGAAATGGTTTTAGTTTTTGCCCATTCAGTATGATGATTGCTGTAGGTTTGCCATATATGGCCTTTATTATGTTGAGGTATGATCCCTCTATTCCCACTCTGCTGAGAATTTTTATAAAAAATGGGTGTTGGATTTTGTTGAATACTTTTTCTGTATCAATTGATATGATCATATGATTTTTGTCTTTCAATCTGTTTATGTGATATGTATCACGTTTATTGATTTGCAAATATTGTACTTGCCTTGCAACCCTGGAATAAATCTCACTTGGTCATGGTGTATGATTTTTTAAATACATTGCTGGATCCAATTTGCTAATATTTTGTTGAGGATTTTAACATCCATGTTCATCAGGGATATTGGCCCATAGTTCTCTTTCTTTGTAGTGTCTTTATCTGGTTTTGAAATTAGGATAATGTTGGCCTCATAAACAGAGCTTGGAAGTGTTTCTTCCTTTTGGAATTTTTGGTATAGTTTGAGCAAGATAGGTGTAAGTTGTTCTTTGAAGGTTTGGTAAAACTCCTCTGTAAAGCCATCCAGACCAGGGCTTTTTTTGCTGAAAATTTTTGATTGCTGCTTCTATTTCATCAGTTGTTATTGGCCTATTCAGGATTTTTGATTCTTCCTGATTCAGTTCTGATAGATTGTATTTTTTTGGGGGGGGGGATTTTTTTTATTTCCTCCATATTGTCCAGTTGGTATATAGTTGTTTATAGTGTTTTCTTGCAATCCTTTGTATTTCTGTGGTATCTGTTGTTACTTCACTGCTTTAGTTTTTGATTTTATTTACTTGGGTCCTCTATCTTGTTTCTTGATGAGTCTGGCTAATGGTTCAACAATCTTGTTTGTGTTTTCAAAGAAACAGCTCTTGGTTTATTTGATTTTTTTGTATTCTTCTTTTAGTCTCTATGTCATTAATTTCTGCTCTGATCTTTATTATTTCCTTCCTTCTACTTACTCTGGGCTTTTCTTGTTCTCTTTCTAATTCTTTAAGTTGTAGGGTTAAATAGTTTATTTTTAGTCATTATTTTTTTTTTTTGAGGTAGGCCTGTAGTGTTATGAACTTCCTTTTGCTGTGTCCCAGAGATTTTGGGTTGTTGTGTGTTCATTTTCATTTGTTTCCAGGAAGTTATTGATTTCTTTCTTGATCTCATTGGTAACCCATTCATTGTTTAATAACATGCTACTTAGCCTCCATGTGTTTGCGTGTTTTTGATTGTTTTTACTGTAGTTGATTTCTAATTTCATTAATTTATTATCTGAGAAGATGCTTGATATTATTTCAATCTTCTTGAACTTGTAGAGAGACTTGTTTTGTATCCTAACATGTGATCTATCTTTGTGAATGATCCATGTATACTTGAGAAGAATGTATATTCTGCAGCTTTGGGGTGAAATGTTCTATAAATGTCAATTAAACCCATCTGATCAAGTGTGTCCTTTAGAGTCACTCTTTCCTTGTTAATTTTTTTGTTTGGAAGTCAGCAAGGTGTTCAAGTTCCCTAATATAACTGTACCAATGTCAATCATTCCCTTATATTCCTCTAGAAGTTATTAAATATATTTAGGTGGTCCTTTATTATGTTCATATATGTGTACCAGGATTATATCCTCTTATTGGATTGATTAGAGGCCTGGTGCATGAAATTCGTGCACAGGTAGGTTCCCTAGGCCTGTCCAGCTATCAGGGTCGATTGAGGCCTTCTTTCCTCTGGCTGCCAGCTACTGTCCGGCGTCCGGGGCCTTCCTTCCCCGGCTGCTGCGCCGCCCCTGGTGGTCAGCGCACGTCATAGCAAGTGGTTGAACTCCAGGTTGGACAAATTCCTGAGGGGACAATTTGCATATTAGCCTTTTATTATATAGGATTCCTTTAATATTATATAATGACCTTTGTTGTCTCTTGTGATGGCCTTCAGTTCTTCATATTTTGTCAGGTATGAGTATTGCTATCCCAGCCTTTTTGTCTTTTCCATTTGCATGGATAATTTTTTCCATTTGTTCACTTTCATTCTGTGTGAGTCTTTTGTTCTGAGGTGGGTTTCTTGTATTCAGCATGTAATTGGGTCATGTTTTTCTATCCATTCTGCTACTCTGTGTCTTCTGATAGGAGCATTTAATCCATTTACATTTCAGATTATTGATAGTTACTCTTTTATTGCCTTTTAATTCTGTAAGCCTGTTTCTCCATTTCTTATTATATCAGTCTCTTTAGCATTTATTGCAGTGCTTATTTAATGGTGACAAAGTGATTTAGTCTTTTTTGTTTGGGAATCTCTTTATTTCACCATCTATCCCCTCTAATAAAAGAGTAATATGCAAAGTAACCATCACTCTGCTACACAAGCCACGCCCACCAGCCAATCAGGGCAAGTATGCAAATTAACCCCAGCCAAGATGGCTACCAGAAGGGAGGCTTGGGTTTCCATGGCAACAGAAGAAGCCAAACTTTCCACACACTCTGGCGGGCCCAGACCTCCACTCAAGGATACAAAGTTTCAATTATAGAAGGTAAACAATTCCAAACAGAAATGGCTGCCAGCCAAGGAGCGAGCAGGAGGCTTGGCTCCGCTCCAGGCTACAAAGTTTCAATTGTAGAAGGTAAATAAATTCCAGATACCAGGGCCTCTGCTTGGGTCACCAGGGGCGTGGCTGGCCTGCAAACCACCACAGGCCCCTCACCCAGGCCGCTCCACGCCCCAAGGGAACCCCACCCTGATCCAGGACACCCTTCAGGGCAAACCATCTGGCCCCCACCCGTGCACCAGGCCTCTATCCTCCTATCTAATAAAAGAGTAATATGCAGATTGACCATCAATCCAATACACAATATGGCTGCCCCCGTGTGTCAAAGATCCTCCCCCCATGTGGACACAAGATGGCCACCACAAAGATCCTGCCCCCATGTGGACACAAGATGGCCAGCAGGGGAGGGCAGTTGGAGGCAATCAACCCTGCAGGGGAGGGCAGTTAGGGGTGACCAGGCTGGCAGAGGAGGGAAGTTGGGGGCAAACAGGCTGGCAGGGGAGCAGTTAGACATCAATCAGGCTGGCATGGGAGTGGTTAGGGGGTGATCAGGCTGGCAGGCAGAAGCGATTTAGGGGCAATCAGGAAGGCAGGCAGGCAGGCAAGCAGTTGGGAGCCAGCAGTCCTGGATTGTGAGAGGGATGTCCGACTGCCCGTAGGGATCAGGCCTAAACGGGCAGTCGGACATCCCTTGAGGGGCCCCAGACTGGAGAGGGTGCAGGCTGGGCTGAGGGACACCCTCCCCTCCGTGCACGAATTTCGTGCACCGGGCCTCTAGTATTGAATGATAGCCTTGCTTCATATAGTAATCTTAGTTTCAGATACTTGCTTTTCATTACCTTGAATACTTCATGCCTTTCTCTTCTGGCATGTAGAGTTTCTGATGAGATATCAACTGACATACATCAACTATCCCTTGCTCTCTCTCTCTCTCTCTTGTTTGTTTGTTAATCCTCACCCAAGGATATTTTTTTCCATTGATTTTTAGGGAGAGTAGAAGGGAGGGAGTAGGAGAGGGCGAGAGAGTGAGAGAGATATCATTGTGAGAGAGACACATTGATTGGTTGCTCCCGCACATGTCCCGACCAAGGTCAGGGATGGAAGCTGCAACCTAGACATATGTCCTTGAGCAGGAATTGGACTCTCTACCCTATGGTGTGCAGGCCAATGCTCTAACCACGGAACCACACTGGCCAGGGCTACATTAATTCTCTTGACAGGAATCCTTAGTGTATAACTTCTTTATTTACAACAATGCCCACTGCATGCTTTGTGATATGTAAACTCTTCTAGTTTTGCCATAGTAACATTTATTGGGCATTCTTCCCCCCCCCACCTCCCCCGTTAATCCTCACCCAAGGATGTTTTTTCCATTGATTTTTAGAGAGAGTGGAAGGCAGAGATTGGAGGAGGGAGAAAGAGAATGAGAGAGAGAGAGAGAGAGAGAGAGAGAGAGAGAGAGAGAGAGAGAGAGAAAGAGAGGGAGGGGGGGAGAGAGAGAGGGAGAGAGGACAGACAGACATTGATGTGAGAGGGACGCATCGATTGCTTGCCTCCTATACATGCCCCAACTGGGTATTGTACCTGCAACCCATGTACATGTTCTAGACCAGGAATCAAATCGTAACTTTCTGGTGCGTGGGCAAATGCTCTAACAACTGTGCAACACTGGCCAGGGCTGGGGCATTCCTTTTGAACAGTGCCCATTACCTTGATGTGTACAATATCATCTTTCTTGTAGATTTGCATGTATGTGGCCAAAGGAACAACTTCCTTATTTTCTTTTTTTTAAATTTAATCTTTATTGTTCAGATTATTACAATTGTTCCTCTTTTTTCCCCCTATAGCTCCCCTCCACCAGGGTCCTACCCCATCCTCTGCCCTTACCCCCCGCCCACTGACCTCATCCATAGGTGTATGCTTTTTGTTCAGTCTCTTCCTGCACCCCCCACACCCCTTTCCCCCCGAGAATTGTCAGTCCACTCCCTTTCTATGCCCCTGATTCTATTATATTCACCATTAATGTTGTTCATCAGATTTTTATTCCCTTGGTTTTTAGATTCACTTGTTGTTAGATACGTATTTGTTGTTCATAATTTTTATCTTTATCTTTTTCTTCTTCTTCCTCTTTTTAAAGAATACCCTTCAGCATTTCATATAGTTCTGGTTTGGTGGTGATGAACTCCTTTAGCTTTTTCTTATCTGTGAAGCTCTATATCTGCCCTTCAATTCTGAATGATAACTTTGCTGGGTAGAGTAATCTTGCTTGTAGTTTCTTGCTATTCATCACTTTGAATATTTTTTGCCATTCCCATCTGCCCTGCGTACTTTCTGTTGATAAATTAGCTGACAATCGTATGGGTGCTTCCTTGTAGGTAACTGACTGTTTTTCTCTTGCTGCTTTTAAGATTCTCTCTTTGTCTTTTGCTCTTGGCATTTTAATTATGATGTGTCTTGGTGTGGTCCTCTTTGGATTTCTTTTGTTTGGGGTTCTGTGTGCTTCCTGGACTTGTAAGTCTATTTCTTTCACCAGGTAGGGGAAGTTTTCTGTCACTATTTCTTGAAATAGATTTTCAGTATCTTGCTCTCTCTCTTCTTCTGGCATCCCCATAATTCGGATATTGGTATGCTTGAAGTTGTCCCAGAGGCTTCTTACACTATCTTCAACTTTTTGGATTCTTTTTTCTTTTTGCTTTTCTGGAGGAGTGTTTTTTGCTTCTTTGTATTCCAAATCTTTGACTTGATTCTTGCGATCCTCTAGTCTGCTTTTGGGTCTCTGTATAATATTTTTTATTTCAGTCATTGTATGCTTAATTTCTAGTTGATCCTTTTTCATATCCTCGAGGGTCTTTTTAAATTTATCGGCCTTTTCTAGGAAATTCTTGAAAAACCTTATAACCGTGGTTTTGAACTCTATATCCAGTCTTTTGCTTTCCTCCATTTCCTTCATTTGTGGCCTGCCTCTTTGTCTCCGCATTTTAGCTGCTTCCCTGAGTTGATGGAGTGGCTTTGTGTGCTAGGTCTCCTATATGGCCCAGTGGCTCAGCCTCCTCAGTTACCTGAGGTGGACACGCTTGGTGCACCCCTTTGTGGGCTGTGTGTGCAGTCTTGTTGTAGTTAAGCCTTGATTATTGTTGGTATCACTGTTGGGCGTTGACCTCCAGGCCAATTGGCTGTGAGGATCAGCTGTGTCTACGCTGGGAGAGCTTCTGTGCTCAGCTTGGATGGGGCGGAGTCTCAGGGTGGAGCAGACAGCCTTGGTTTCCTGTCAGCCCCGCCCTAAGAGCCCCCTGGGTCTCAGTGTCCTGCGGCAATGGCTGCGCACACCTCTGAGAGAAGGCTGCTCTCGAGTTTCGCATGCTGCCAGACAGTCCAGTTTCTCCCCCAATGAATCTGGTACCCAAAGTCTCACCTGGAGCTGTATTTCAGTGCAGTCGGGAGGTTTTGTTTCCCTCCCGAATGAGAAACCTAGCCGCATGCTTGCTGCCTGCCCTCTCCGCGCTGCGCGTAAGCCAGCCGCATATTCAGCTGCCCGCCCTTTCCGCGCGCACGGGTCTCCATACCTCCACAGCTCCTCTGAGACTCAGTGTCCTTTTTTCTCTCCTTCTAGTTGTAGAATTTCCACTCAGCCAGCTTTCCGGTGGTTCTGGACGATGTCCGCTCTGTCTTCCAGTTGCAGTTTTGAAATTGTTGTGTGAGGCAGCAGTATAGGTGTTGACCTATGCCACCATCTTGGTTTCTCCTCCCCTATTTTCTTAAAGGCCTAGAGAACATATAGTTTGTGTCTCTCCACTTTCCCTTTGTGTTAGTCATTTTGGGGAATTATTGGAAGATGGTAGGGCCAAAAGGAGGGTTGGAATTGGGTGCTTTTTATGGTGGAGAAGGGAGTATAGTCTAAAAACAAAAAAGTACAAAAAGGAAAACACATTATCTACTTCCAGGTCAGTGGTGTTTGGGTTTGGGCACCATAGGGAGACATGTTCTCAGGAAGATCAGAGAAGAAGTAAGGATAATAGGAGGTTTTGCTGGTGGTATACAGTGAGTGTTTTAGCATTGGAGATACTTGGGAGATGGAGACAGAATAAAGCATGTGTGTGGAGATTAGCATATGAGATAAAGGGTGGCTTGGGATTCAGAGTCTTCTTATGATAAATGATGTAAATAAGTTTCAACACAAAGAGATTAATCCTAGAGAATTCAAGGTGGATAGTGGTGATGGGACTATGAAAATTGGTGGGATTCTGGAGGAATGGGCATTGGTGGGGCATCTTGCAGATGAAGGTTCTAAAGTGCAGGTGGCTGGGCCTTACTTTGTCCCTTATAGCTGCACCACTCGCTCCTTCTCCTCTGCCAGATCCTTAATTTTATCCTCTTCACACTATCTAAATGTGCACTCTCCTTCCTCCACATGGCTTTTATTTTTCTCTTTAACCTTTTGCACTCGGATGTCGAGTGTGACTTGACACGGTTAGCATTAGAATAAAGGAATCGAGAAAAAAGCAAGCGAGTGCAAAGGGTTAATACTTATTACTGTTTAATATATTGTATAGTTAATTTTTATGTGTGTATTTTCACCACTAGATTAGACTGGCTTATTAACTGCTATATAATCATCCTAAAACAGTATCTGGTACAGAGTAAGACAGTGAATGCTATTAAGAAAAATCAGACATACAAAGGAGGAACAGCTTATGTTCTTTGTGATATCCCATTTATTGCATTAGGAAATTGGCTATTTTAGAGTAGGATTCATATAGACTAGCTGTCCTTTGGTATGAACCAATGCTATTCTTACTGTTTTTAAAAAATATATATTTTTATTGATTTCAGAGAGGAAGGGAGAGGGAGAGAGATAGAAACATCAGTGACTTTTAATATTTCCTACAAATTTTGTGATATTATACTATGTTAGTACGGTTTTGATAATATATTTAAAATATTTTTCTTGAAATATTAATGTTTATTCATGTAATATTATATTTAAAACTAGAGGCCCAGTGCATGATTAAATCATGCATGTGTAGGGTCCCCTACATGCTTTCACTTTCGATCACGGGGGAGCTGGGTGCCTGTCCGCTGGTGCACGCCTCCGGCGCGGCGGAGGCTTCTGAAAGGCCTGGTGCCGGAGCAGACAGGCACCCAGCTCCCCGCTTTTGATGGTCCGCAGCGGGACGTGAGCTCGCTGCCCCAGAGGCCCCTTCTGTTCCGCAGCACAGCCATGCGCAGACGCTGAGCTCGCGCCGCCACTGGTGACGTGAGCTCAGCGTTTTGCCGGCCCAATCGGCTACCCCGGCCACCCCGAGTCCCGCCCCCTGCGCCTCCCTCTGGCCCAATCGTGGGCGTAGCGGAGTGATGATAATTTACATATTACCATTTTATTAGGTAGGATTGTTTTTCTTGAAATATTAATGTTTATTGCATATAACATTATCATATTTAAAATTGTTTTCCTTGGGAAAAAAAAAAAGAAACATCAATGATGAGAGAGAATCATTGATCAGCTGCCTTCTGCGCGCCCCCTGCTTGGGATTGAGCCCTCAACCCGGGCATATGCCCTGACTGGGAATCAAACTGACCACCTGTTTCACAGGTTAATATTCAACCACTGAGCCATACCAGCTGGGCTATTTTTATTGTTGAACATTTAATGAACACAAATAATCTTCTAGATATATAAAAGGCTAATACGCAATGTGTCCCCTCAGGAGTTCAACCGGGAGACCAGGAGTTCGATCACTCGCTATGACGTGCGCTGACCATCAGGGGGCAGCGCAGAATGAAGGAAGGCCCTGGCCGGCAGCCAGTAGGCCCCAATCAGCCCTGATCACCAGCCAGGCCTAGGGACCCTACCTGTGCATGAATTTCGTGCACCGGGCCTCTAGTACCTTACAATACTGAATTTATTTTCAATAATTTAACCTTAGTTGTGATTTAATTTAAATTAATTTTAGCAAACACTTATCAAGTTTCTCCTCTCTGCCGGGAATGGATGGTGCTAGGCAGTGGTGAATATACAGATATCTTTAAGGAAATCATGGATGGGTAGATTATGAATACAAAAGCAAAATACAACTAATACAGTAGGTCCTCGGGTTACATCAGAGATCTGTTCCTACGGTGCAACGTAATGCAATTTTCGCAGTAAGTCGGAACCCACCTACATAAGCACCTACATCACTCACATGGAGCACATACACAGCAGTAATGAAGTGAAACAGTAAAAAAAATTTAAAATAAAGATAACAATTCCTGACCTTTACTTGTGGTAAATAAATAATAAAAAACATAAAGCCCATATGTACATATGTCGAAATGACGGAAGTTTTTTTTTTTTTTTTAGAAATAAATGGGAGATGGCGACGTAACCACGAAACGACGTACGTTGAGTCCAACGTAACCTGAGGACTGCCTGTAGTGGGATGGATGCCAAAATAGTAATGACAGAGACCCCTAGGCATACAGATGAGGGACTGCCTAGTGAGTGAGTGGTTAGGATGTAAGGGGCATTAGGAAACCATGCCAGGTAAAGCCATGGGGGATGGTGACTTTGGTCCTGGAATTTGGGAGAGCACGGGTTCCCCAGTTGTGCAAAGAAGCAATGTTGTACTAGGGCTAGAGGCATGGAAGTGCTTAATGTGGGTGTTTATTGAGAGTGGCTTTTTTTCCTTTGGTAATCAAATAACTTAGAAGATGGCTTAGCTCCCATAGTTTTAGGTCACATGATTTAGCATTTGTATAAAGTCATCAGAAGGATTAGATGAGAAGGAAACTTCAGTTTTTATCCACTGAACTTGGATATTTAAGACACTTCAAAAAACTTGTAGTTTAATGCCAAATGCTTTGCTGAAGTCTTTTGCATATGAAATATTGAGTATGTTTTTTTGTGCTGGGTCAAGGTTTGGGTAGAATATCTTTAATACTTTTTGTTGGCTGTCTTCTACAGGTATTGGAAATTAATAGTTTTTACATTATTTAAGTACAGTAGGAAATTGGACTAAAATGTTCCTGATGCCAACGTCTTCAGAGTTGAACAGTAGGCAGAACTTCCTAACCCAGTGGATGACCAATCCTTCTCGGGCTGGAGTCATATTAAATCATGGATTTCCTGTTTTGGAAGCAGATGAAGAAAAGCAAACAAATGTGAACATTTCCACCAGCTTTCCTGCTAAAGCCACACATTTTTCAAATAGCTTGAACTTTATAAGTAAAGAAGATTCACTTCATGAAGAACAGAAGTTGGAGTCTAACAGCCCATACAGATTACAGTCAGATAAATCTGACACACATACAGTCTTTCCTATGCCTAACAAGGGACCACAACCAGTAGCATGTCAGGATGCTCCAGGACCCTGGGAAGAGAATAAGAGTGACTTTATCTCAGATCTTGCAAGTGAATGCAAAGAAGTGACTTATAAAGACCCACTTTTTAAAAAGCTTGAACAGGTACACCAGGACTTGGCCTAATATATATTTGTGTTATTGCAGGTTTTGTCTATGATGAAAGTCACCAGTTTCAGGTTCTCTTGTTTCTTCCTCTTTAGTGTGAAATGCTCAAAATACCAAATTTTGCCTTTGTCTAACGTGAAACATTAAAGTATGTTTAATATGTAAGACAAATATAACATTTCAGATAATATCTTCAAGTTTCTATCTCATTTGGTAAAAACTAAATTAGAAATTGTTGATCAAATATTAGGGGAAAATGCTTGATCATAAATGTACTGATTACCTATTCTATTTTAATAATCAAAGGATTTATATGACTTTTTCTGTTTCTTAGTTGAGAGAATCAATATGGTTTCCACCATAAAAAATGGATTTTAGAGTTTTGGTGGCAGATTTAGTTACTCTTTGAAACTCTTTTTTTTTTTTTTTTAAACTCTTTATTAGGAAAGATATGGAAAGGGAGATGGGAGGGATTAAGATAAAGGTAAGGAGTGAAGGTCCATAAAAAATGTAAAGTTAGTTTAATAAGTTAATTTTATGTTTAAAAAGCTGAAAGAGGTGCAGCAGAAGAAACAGGAACAACTGAAGAGGCAACAGTTGGAACAACTGCAGAGACTCAAGGAAGAGCAAGAGAAGCTGCTCACTATGGTGTCGGGGCAGCACTCACTCCCAGGTATGTTTTGCTTACATGGGGTCTCCAATTAGTGCAGTGATTGGCGGTTAAACATATTTCGTATTTGGAATTGTTTGACAGGTTATTTCTATTATTCTCTTTCATATGTTGCAAACTCCAGTTTCTTTAGAGGCTGCGAAGATACCTGAAACAGTGGTGATGTAGTATAATTAGGACAAGTGAAAACTGTGCCGTTCTGGAGCATACGTGTCCTTAAAAATATTCACATTTATTTATAAAATAAAATTTAAAAAAGACCTAGTAGAATAAAAGATCTAGAGCCAAAGTTGGTCTAGGGCTGCTGGTTTACAATAACTGCTCTGTATCATAGAGGTAAATATGTGTAGAAGCCACTCTACTCAGCTAAAGAACCATACCAGAAATATTTTTTTCTATGAATTCTTTTGTTCTATGTTCAATCAGTGAATAGCATGAAGTGCTTATCAGGGGAAAAGTCTGTTGAAATGTGTCTGGAGAATGGTTTTGAAAGTTTATTGGTCATTCTTCATAGTAACAAAAACATTTTAAATCACGACTCAGAATTTCAAAGAAATTTTATAGATCAGTCTTTATTAGTGAGCCTGGCATGTAGCAATAATATTTTCTATTTTATTTATCTATTCTATGTTAAAAACACACAAAGCCAGTCCTGATCTGTTGCATCTGATGATAAAATGACTAATGGATTGTGCCCCACAGTTTGAAAACCAGTGGTCTGGAGCAATGTGTGTCTGTTTGGTGCTACCTTTTAAGAGCCATGCTTCACTGATTCAGGGCAGTGCCTATTGTGTTCAGAGGTTGCATGGGCATTGAAAATACAAAGAAGAAAAGACATTGGCAACCTTGCCTTAGGACAAGTGCAGGGTGTGACTGGCTGGGACTCGGGAAGTGATGGGAATGGTAGGGATGAGAAGTGTAGCAGATGAAGAGTGGTTTAGTGGTTTTGGATGTCACCAGTCCAGTGACTGGATTCTTGCTGCCCTTCCCCCAAGATAAAAATCAAGAGAGGAAGCAAAACAGATGCAAAAGAAGGAGTTTACTGAAAACAAACTAGAGGGAAAGGAGAAAGGGGAGAGCTGGATGCATCAAGGGATCACAGACTAATAAAGAATATAGCTCCCTCCCCTGGCCTGTGTTGCTCAATGTTTAGGATGTTGGCCCATGTACTGAAAGATTTTGGGTTTGATTTTTGGTCAAGGGCATGTACCTGGGTTATGGGTTTAATCCCTGGTCCCAATCCAAGAGTGTGTGGGAGGCAACCAATCAATGTGTCTCTCTCACATCAATGTTTCTCCCTCCCTTCCACTCTCTATAAAAATCAATGGCAAAAATATCCTTGGGTGAGGATTAACAACAACAAAAAGAATATGGCTCCCCGAACTGCTCCCAGGGTCTGGCACATATAGGGCTCGGTTCTTCACCCAGGCACAGAGTAGATTTCTTTGCTTTCCAGGAACCCTTTGCTTCCGCTGGTGGGTATCTAGTGCACGTGCAGAACAGAACTGGTTTGGGAGTGCCTGAAGAGAAACTTTGTGCCGGAATCCAATTCCAGCATGTCATAATTGCAAGAGTTTCATCAAAAGGTTGATGGAACTTGGGGACTCAACAAGGGCTGAGTCACGTATGTAATCACCTGTTGGAATGGCTGAAAGGCATTTCCCCCAAACCTGAATAGGATGATTGTTTGCTGCCAGACAGCTCAGGGCATCTTAATCTACATGTTATTGCCTCCTGTTGGTCAAACACCTGAATAGCCATAGGCTATTCCCCAATCTGACAGTGCTTCTGTACAAAACCCTTTGAATTGTATTATCTCAACCTTGCCTTAGGACAATTTGTGTCAATAAAAAGCAAGGGTCCTGAGACAAGGAAGAACTTGGCTTCTTCAGCCAGGCTCCTCTGACCTCCAATGCCTTTCAAAATTGTCTGTTGTTTCTGGACTCTTATTTAATCTACACACAGCCTTTCTCCAGGTTGCTGAATCCTTCTTAATGCTGGAACAAGAACCCCGGCACTTTGAACTTATTTATAAGAGGCTAAAAAATTTTTTTTTAAAGAGCATTCCCATCTGTTTAAGGAGGCTCAGTTTCGTGAATTCTTAAGTAAAACCTTTTTGAAAAAAACTGTGAGTGCATGGTGATGAATAATACAGTGACTGCTGGTACAGTTGTGTCCTGAGGTCCTGCTTTTGAGCAAAGCCACCAGGAGTTTCCACTTTGCTTTTGCACCGTCAGTGCCTATGTCAGCACAGTGAAACATGCAAATACTGTCTTAATATTTTATAAAAATAGTTTGACCTGGTGCCTGATGCCCCGAAAGAGTCTTGGAGACCTCCAGGGTGTATAGACATACTTTGAGAATTGCTGCATTGGGATACTGCTCTTTTATCAGTGATATGTTCAGGTTGAAGTGGGATGACCATTAAGAATCAAGAGTATTTAAATGGAGAGAGTATTGTTATAAAGGAAGGGAAGTTGAACCTGATATTTAATAAGGACCTACCTGATGTCCAGTTTTATTTGTGGGCTAGGAGTAAGGTAGATAAGTGGCATGGTTCTTTTATGAAACATTTCCCATCCTGTGCTTTCACTCTAAATTTAATTGAGACAACTGGAGAATAGAGGGGCAGTAACAGGATGTCAAGGGGCTGATACAGCAGGCAGGTTGGCTAGTATTGTCATCTAACCTCCAAGAGATAAGTACATGGGGAGTCTTCTCTCTGTTGATTGGGTTATTTCAAAAGCACAGACTTAAGAAACAAAACAGGAGAAGAAGAATACAGGAAATTTAAACTACAGAAAAGTACAAAACAGAAAAATCACCCATAATTCCTTTCCTGAGGACACCAAAACATCAACGGTAATCAGAAGGGAAGATACTTTTATATGCGTAACACAGAGCATGACCATTAGGGAACAGTTCAGATCATTTGTAACTCTGCATTGAAGCTGTCTAACTGTGTTTGTCATGGGACTGCAGAGCTGAGGACACCAGGAGTGCTTCTCACATTTGGCGCATGAGTGGTGCCTCATAGAGTTAGGCTGTGCGGCAGCTTTGTACACACTGTCTGCACGTGAATCATAGTGTAAACATGTTCTCAATTAAAATGATTTGAGGGTCACTTTGGACTTTTAAGTTTGTATGGTTTTGTTAAACACATTTTCCTAATAAGGAGGAAAAAATACTTTACCACTTTGGAGAAAATTTTGTGGTGGGATCACTGACGGGCAGAAGTGAAAATGTTACAGAGAGACATCAGTTTGTTGATTTTCTTAATTGCAAGGTTTAACTCTGCTGCCTGATGATCAGAGCCAGAAGTACAGTTCTCCAGGAAGTTCAGCCACCATAGAGAAACCCAAACCCTTCTTACCATCATATATCTACCAGAATCAAACCCAAGAAAAAACATACACTTCCAACATTTTGTCCAATGAACAAAACTTCTGTAGAACTACTCATCAAGATTTTGTCTTAACTTCAAAAAGTGGTGCTTCTCCCAATTTGTTTTGTGAGGTACAATATCAAGAAACACTTGTGAAAAAAAATGATTTGAAGGAAGAAAACCATAACTATCTTAAAGGTGAGTTACTTATATTTCTCTCTTCACTTAACCAAGAGTGTTACCAAGTTGTAGTAAAACAAGAAGAGATCCTACATGCTGCACTCAGCCTGAATTAGATGAAGAGTCGGACATAGAATTTGTGACTGTCCAAGAACAATCTCAGTACTCATGCTGACTTCAAAACTTGCCTGGCAGCCTGGGGACTTCCAAAAGGAAGGCAGAAAGTTCTGTTGAACCATTTTTCTTTGAGAGCTTAGAAATAGTTTGAAGTTCATTTAAAATGTATGTGGTGGTGGGGGCACTTGACAGAAGATGTAATATGCAAGAAAAAGGTTGGTGATGGGATTTATTAATCATAAAAAGTCCCCTTTAACCCAGACACTTGGTTTGTCTTCACCATCTACACTAATGAAAGAGTAAGATGCAAATTGACTATACCTTCGTGACGTCCACCAGCCAATCAGGAGTGAGTATGCAAATTAACCCAACAAAGATGGCGGGTTAACCCACTCGCTTGCTTTTTTCTCGATTCCTTTATTCTACTCGGGATTTAATTTTTTAAATACCCCAGATTTTACAAAGCGCGGCAGTAGAATAAAAAACTGGAGTTTCTTTTCATACAAACTTATTTATTTGGATTTTTTTATATTTCAAATTATTGATACATTGAAAGAGTATAAAAAGAGCTGCTACCGATGCTAACCGTGTCGAGTCACACTCGACATCCGAGTGCAAAAGGTTAATTTGCATATGCAGGCGCTGAGCCCGGGAGCGAGGCGGGACGCAGGCGTTCCACACTGCCCCAGCTGCTCTGGACCTCGCGGCAGCGTGGGAAGGCAGAAAGGCGGCTCCAGCCGGAGCGAAGGTGGCGCCGGCAGCCAAGGGGAAGGAAGGCCCATTCTTGCACGAATCTTCGTGCGTCGGGCCTCTAGTTCCTCTATATTACTAGTACCCAGCACATTCTTGCCACAGGACTAGCACTCAAGTGTCTCATGGTCTAAACTCATGGACCTCTCATGTGATTTCTAATATATTTTTTTCTGGCCTTTTTTGGTTAATCCTCACTAGAGGATATTTTTTCCATTGCTTCTCAAGAGTGAGTGGAAGGGAAGAAGGGAAGGAGAGAGTGAGATGGAAAGGAAGAGGGAGGGAGGGAGGGAAAGAGGAAGAGAGGGAGAGAGAGAGAAGAGAGAGAGGGAGAGAGAAAGGGAGAGAGAGAGAGAGAAACATCAGTGCATCAGTGTCAGAGAAGGACATTGATTGGTTGACTCCCACTCATGCCCCAACCAGGGAGTGGGGAATGAACCACGAACCCGAAAGCCAGATATGTGCCCTTGACTGGGAATTGAACCCTCGGCCCTTTGATGTGTGGGCCGACACTCTAACAGACACTGAGCAACACTGGCCAGGGCACTAGTCTTTTTTTCTGCTCCCCATGTCACATTGTGTAATTATAGAATATTGTATAATAAATTGTGTTCTTTCCCACTCAACATAGAAAATGCTTATGGTTTATTCTGTAATCTTTGTAACCATAATTTTAATTACTTCATTATAATAGTTAAGTAAAATATCAGTAGGTAATGTTCTTTGTGAAATACTAAGTTGTTTTCATTATTTTAAATTTAATTTCCAATTTTTAAGAATATATTCTTTTGAGTTAAGTTATGGAAAATATAAATAATATGACAAGAGGTATCTATGCTTACTGCTTAGTATTGTGCATAATATTTTATTCCTAATTTAGACTAATTCCTTGATACGGAATTACACAATACAGTATCAAGGAATTACTCTAGAATTAGAATCTTTTATTTTGGAAAATTTCAAACATCTAGAAAACTTGAAAGACCACTGCAGTGATTGCCAGTATACTTACCACCTAGATTTAGCAGTTAATAATTTGCCAATACTTACTTTGTATTTGTGTGTGTATATAAATATATTTACTTTGTATTTGTATGTGTATGGATATATGTATATATCCATCTACACCTACATATAGTTTTGCTCAGTCATTTCATTGCAAGTAATATGTAGACATTATAACATTTCAAATATTTCAGCATGCATGAAGTAAAAATTAGGACAGTCTTCTATATTACCATAATACTATTATTATACCCAGGAACATTAACAATAATTTTATAATATTCAAATCTATTTTAGAATTCCCCATATTATCTCAAAATGCCTTTTAAAGGTATTTTTTAAAAAAAGTAAAAGCAATGTTTCTATCTTCCTTCTCCCTTCCTCTCTTTCTAAAAATCAATTTAAAAAAAAGAATATTGTGTTTTAATTAGGGTTTGTAGGTTTTCTTTTCCTTTTTTAGAAAAATATATTTTTATTGATTTTAGAGAGAGGAAGGGAGGAGGAGAGATAAAACATGGATGAGAGAGAAACATCGATTGGCCACTTCCTGCATGGCCTCTACTGGGTATAGAGCCTGCAACTGGGGCATGTGCCCTGACCAGGAATTGAACCGGCAACCTCTTGGTGCATGGGATGACACTCAATCCACTATGCCACACCAGCTAGGCAGGGTTTTGTAGTTTTTCTTTATCATATTAAAGAAATCCTTGAGAGTTCTGAACTCTTTGGCATACCCTACTTTTAACCAATTTTTTTCTAAGCTTAGCAACCTGTAAAATTCTCAACTTTTAAGACTTTAATATGCTTTCTTAAAAAACTGAATTTTTCCTAATTTTTATCTTAGGTGAAGATATTTTACCATGTTGGGAGAAAATGACAAACCAGACAGACGAAGGGAACGCTGTGAACTTAAAAAAATTTGGTGATTCCTCAGAAGTTGTTAATAATGAGGAAAGGTATTACCCACATTAAAAGGAATAAGACATGTGATAATCCTATATAATAAAAGCCTAATATGCTAAGTGTCTGGTCATCTGTTCAACCAATCAAAGCATAATATACTAATGGTATGCTAAGGCCACTCCGCCGCTCGCTATGACATATACTGACCAGCAGGGGGCAGACAATCGATCGGTCGACCAGTTGCTATGACATGCACTGACCACTAGGGGGCAGATGCTCCGACCGGTAGGTTAGCTTGTTCCTGGTATCCGGCTGATCGGGACTGAGCGAGACGGGCCAGACACACCCTGGAGCCCTTCCGTGGTCCCTCTGCTGGCCAACCTCCCGCGTCCCTCCCTGGCCCTGATCGTGCACTGGTGGGGTCCCTCGGCCTGGCCTGCGCCCTCTCGCAATCCGGGACCCCTCGGGGGATGTCAGAGAGCCGGTTTCGGCCTGATCCTGCAGGCCAGGCTGAGGGACCCCACTGGTGCATGAATTTGTGCAGTGGGCCTCTAGTTTAATACAATAGCCAGCCATTATTATTGAGCACTTTCTTTTTTTGAAAGATCCATAGTTTTCTTGTTTTTGCTTGAAGATGCTTTTACCAGTACATATAAAGTTGAAGATACAACTTATCTCATACTGTCAGCAACAGAAAGAGGTTGGGGGATATATCAGTTTCAGTGGCTTTGACATTGTATTGGAAGAACCGAGCAAAGTTTTCTCATCTAACAAATATCTGGATAAAATTTTCTCTCAAATAGGTAAATCTAATTTTGGAGAAAAGAAAAACACATTAAATATTGGTGTCTCACATTGGTGTCACTTACAAATTAAAATTGTGTAAGTCTTATTATAGAATTTAAAAACTTTATGACATAAAATACCAATATTGAAGTTGTTTATTATTTTCTTAAATATTTGAAAATCTTTTGATATAAGTTATTGATGGGCAAATTACTTTAAAAATGTTTATCTTTATTTTTATTGATTTTAGAGGATGGGAGAGAGAGAGAAACATCAATGTGACAGAGAAACATTGATCAGCTGCCTCCCATATGCAACCTGACTGGGGATTGAACCCACAGCCTGGGTATGTGCCTTGACTGGTGATCAAACCTTCCACATTTTGGTATATGCGACAATGCTCCAACCAACCGAACCACACTGGCCAGGGGGCAAATGACTTTTTTTTTTTGTTAATCCTCATCCAAGGATATTTTTCCCATTGATTTTCAGACAAAGTGGGAGGGAGGGAGGTGGGGAGGAGAGAAACAGGGATGTGAGACACACTGATTGGTTGCCTCCTACAGGAACCCCAACTGGGGCTGGGGATTGAACCTGCAACTGAGGTACATGCCCTTGACTGGAATCGAACCCTCGACCCTTTGGTTGGCAGGCTGACGCTCTAACCACTGAGCACCGGCCAGGGCACATTGTTAATGATCTTTTAAAATTAACAAATGTGTATATAATGAACTATTTAAAAAAAAATCCTCATCTGAGGATATTTTCTATTGATTTTTAGAGAGAGTGGAAGAGAGAGAGAAAGAGAAACATTGATGTGAGAGAAACATATCAATTGGTTGCTTCCTGCACGCGCCCAGATCAAGGCCCGGGCCAAGGAGGAGCCTGCAACCAAGGTGCATGCCCTTGACCAGAATTGAACCTGGAACCCTTCAGTCCACAGGTCAATGCTCTATCCACTGAGCCAAACCGGCTAGGGCTATAATTAACTATTTTTGAAATATATTTTAAAGTTATGTAATGAATATGTTACTTCAAAAGTTAATCTGAAGTCCACAGATGGACTTCAGAAGGGTTTTTTTCAAATCATGTGGAGTATTGTATATTTCTGTATTTTGGGGGATGGAGCTTTCATTAAATTTTTAAAGGGGGAGGTGTTCCATTCAGGAGGGATGGATGACAGCCGTGTCGTGGCACGTAGCCTGCAACATTTGCTTGTTGTTGAGATGAGTTTGTCCCTCAATCCCAACCTGTCCTCAGTGGGTTGACAGGAAAGCCAGTGATGGTGAAACTGAAGTGGGGAATGGAGTTCATCTACCTGTATCTGTGGATGGCTGTATGAACATGCAGCCTGCAAACACACAAGAATACATAGATGGAGCCTTGTTGGGACACCTGGGTGAAGACCTAATAAAGTGTAAATAATGTCCTTCATATCGGGTGTTGAAGAAGAGGAAGAAGATAGAGAAATAAGAGAATAGCATCTTTTGTGGGGAATTTTTAAAATATATATTTCTAGAAAATAAGATCTTGGTTTTCAACTTGAAAAAAATTTTTTCAAGGAGGGGGTCTGTGACTTTGAAAAAGGTTAGTTATCAGTGCAATCCAGAGTCTGTATCAGGCACACTAAATGTAAAATATTCACCACGTCATGATTTGCATGTTAAATAACTTTATTTTTATGATTAGGCCTATTAAAGCTGCTATTAGAGAAAGGAAACAGACATTTGAAGACTACTTGGAGGAACAAATTCAGTTGGAAGAACAAGAATTGAAACAGAAACAGCTAAGGGTTAGCATCTGATTAAATTATCTAAGACTAGATATTTGTTTAATTTGCTTTAAATATACCGGAATTAATTAAAATTTTGTTCTTTATTGTAGGAAGCAGAAGGATCATTACTAGTCAAAGAAAAACCAAAACAACCATTCTTAAAACGAGGAGAAGGTTTAGCTAGATTTACTAATGCTAAATCTAAGTTTCAGAAAGGGAAGGACAGTAAACTAGTGACTAGTCAGAGCATTTCAGAGGACCAACCTGTGTTTAAAATAGACAGACAACAATTCCAGCGGAAAACTGCTCTTATAAATAAAGAACTGTGTACAGTGACCCCTCCTGTTAAAAAGAACAATAAAGCTAGAACCAACAGTGGTTCTGTCACACTCAGTCAGAAGCCAAAAGTGCTTAGTAGTAGTAATAGGAAAGGTCTCATTCCACCAGGATTGAAAATACTGGCAGGGGAGAAATGTGATGGGCAATTTAGAGAACAGGTTAAGTTAGGAAACAAATTAGAATCTAATAATAAAGAAAACGAACCCGAGTGTTCAAAACCTTGTGATATTGGTTGCAAAGTTTGGAATAACACACAAGTTAAAGATAGCCTTCCCCTTTTAACAGGGCTGGTTGGCTGCATGGCTTCTAAGAGTTCAATACGTGAGACCTTGAAAGAGTCAGAATCTTCTCTTGACATTTCTCTTCAGAAAAAGTTAGAGAATTGGGAACGAGAAAAAGAAAAGGAAATTTTGGAATTAGATGAATTTTTGTTTTTAGAGCAAGCAGCTGATGAAATATCATTTTCCAGCAATTCCTCATTTGTATTGAAGATCTTAGAGAGGGACCAACAGATCAGCAAAGATCACCGGCTGTCTTCTACTCCCGTCAAAGCTGTGCAGCAGCAAAAAGTGATGTCACTGGGTCTCACTAGTCAGTGTCACCAAAATGAGCATCTAGACCATATTGAATGCGAAAACGAGGGTGAGTGTGAGGTTGCACCCAAAGAAATTAACTCAGTGTTTTTACCTGAGGGGTTGGGGACACCGTCTTGTCAAGTCAGTAAGAAAGTGTTCCAAATGAGCACTTCTGAAAATCAGGTGAGATGGAATGCAGGCAATGATGGTGTAATGAACACTGACAGTAGCACAGACTCTGAGGAACAACTGGGCATTGTCATAAAACCATCAACTGAGGGTAGTGAAAGGGGTTTGAGTAGCAGAGAAGATAGTCCACAAGTCTGTGACGGGAAGGGACCTTTCAGGAACACTGGGACTCAAGAAGAAGATAAAAGGAGAGATGTGGATTTGGATTTGTCTGATAGAGATTATAGTGGTGATGAGTCTATCATAACAGAAAGCTTTAAAAATAAAAGTTCTGGATCCTCAAGAAGACCCTCATCTGTAAGTGTGAGTAAAATTGACTTTGATGATGAAAGAACTTGGACGGATCTTGAAGAGAATTCATTTAAAAATGATGTTATGCTTGGGAATGAAGCCATTTATGGAACTCCCCAGACAATCTACCCTAATAAGAGTGAGATAAGTACAATGGACAAAACAGTAAAAAGGAAAGTTGCACCAGTCAAGCAGGAAGACTTGAGCCAATTCAGCAGAGGCACAAGTCCTCCTCCTCCATCGGATCTGATGATGAAATTCTTCCCTTCTTTGAAACCAAAACCAAAATCAAAGTCAGATTCACACCTGGGAAATGAACCCAAGTTAAACATTCAAGAGCAACCCCCTGGTAAGTCAGAGCATTATAAAATATGTAGCAGAATGTTATAAGTTTAACATTTATTTTATCAGTATGTTGTCAGAATGCTTAAAATCCTAACTTTTCTGGTTGCTTAGTAAAGTCTAATGATAGGTGATTTGTTAAAATTTGATTTGTTTTGTGGATCTAAATAATGTAGTAGTCACTAGTATAAGAGGTTTGAATGAATTGCGGTTTCAGATTTTTCAAATTTAAGCTTGCATCTTATTCTCAAGGCTTTAACATTAATTGCTTTATTATAAAATGAGATAACATTTAAGTTTCTTTTATAACCAGGGAATACTCAATTTATGGTTTGTGTTATTGTGGAGTAAACTTTGTGCACACTTTCTTTTTTGCACACTTTTTTTTAATGACTATATTTTTACTTAAAATTTTTTTTTACTGCCTCATGCATTCACATGCCAAACATGACCAAGAAGAAATACAGTATAATCCAAGGTTCTTTATTTCCCCAGGTCTGGGCTCCTAGTCCCCTTTCCTAGAAGGGCCCACAACCCCATTTCGTTTGTATATGCTAAAAACATGCCATGCATATGAAAACATATGTGTGAGTGTAATTTCCTTTATATACAAATGAAAACATGACTAAAAATAACGTTCTTCATCTTATAATATATTTTGAAGATTGTTTTAACACACACATACATCTGCCTTGGTCCATTTAATGGCTGTATAGTATTCAGTTGATGCGATGGACTTTTTAAACCTATATTGAAAAGCTTTTCTATTATATCATGTTATATTATAAACTCTGAATGCCTTGCAAAGCATAGGTGCTTTAAAATATAAATTATAGCAAGTTATTTAAAAAAATACTCTGAATTTAAAAGTAGCACTTTTTGCAAAAAGTTTGGAAGATTAAAAAGTATAGAAGCAAAAATGTTTATAACTGAACTGCCCAAAGGTAACTGAACTGCCCAGTGATATCATTTTGGGATATTTTCTTTCAGTCATTTTTCCTATGTATTTTAAATATTGTATTATAACATGCCTCATTCATTTTGACCAAGTATATTACATGTGTTTGCTCTACCATTAACACTCTGTACTTAAAAAATGATTGCATAGTATTACATGAATGTAACATTTTTATTCAGTAATTTTTTAAAATATATTTTTATTGACTTCAGAGAGGAAGGAAGAGGGAGAGAGAGATTGAAACATCAGTGATGAGAGAGAACCATTGATTGGCTGCTTCCTGTATGTCCCCTACTGGGGATTGTGCCTGCAACCTGCGCATGTGCCCTTGACCAGAATCGAACCCAGGACCCTTCAGTCCACAGGCCGACGCTCTATCCACTGAGCCAAACCGGCCAGGGCAGTAATTTTCTTAATGTTAGACAAATTCTTTTTTATTAGTAGAAATACCACTGCAATGCATATCTTTGTGCAAAGCTGTAAGATTTTACAAGTTCTTTAATCAGATTTTTAGAAGTAGGGCCAAAGGGTAGATATGTGTATTTTAGTCTTGTGGTAGAAATCAGGTTTAGTTTCCCAAAGGGCAGTTGAAGGACAGAAGCATTGGCTATTTTACTCTCTTAAATAGCAAATTGATAGTGAAAAAAGCCTGCCCTAGCCAGTTTGGCTCAGTGGATAGAGTGTCAGTATGCCTTGGACTGAAGGGTCCCAGGTTCGATTCTGGTCAAGGGCATGTATCTTGGTTGCAGGCTCGATCCCTGTCCCTGGTTGGGGCACGTGCGACAGGCAACTAATTGATGTGTCTCTCTCACATCAATGTTGCTCTCTCTCTGTCTCTCCCTCTCCCTTCCACTCTCTCTAAAAATCAATGGAAAATATCCTCAGGTGAGGATCAACAGCAAAAAAGTCTTAATTTGTATTTCTTTGATTAGTGGTATCAATTAGTGATACCATCTTTGCTTTTTGGTATCAATTAGTGCTTTAGATATTTTGTGACTTATTTGTGTTCTTAAGCTATTTCTATATACTGGTCTTTAAAAAATTTATTCCAATGGTTTCCTTTTAAATGTAATGTTAATTCATTGCCAGATTGAAACTCTTGAGGTAGAATAATTTGATTCTTAAATTTAGACTGGTTTCATCTGGAAGATTAGGCCAATAAAAACTTAGACAAATTTTGTTACTTGAAATATTATTTCTAATGCATTTTAATGGAGGTGTTTACCATATTTTTGGCTCGTAGTGTTAATAGCTAGCTAGTATTTTTGCTGCTAAAGACCTCTTGTGAAATTCACTATTTATGGCCTATTTTATAGGTGACAGTGCTCGATCTGAAGTTTTGAGAGAGAAAGTTACTGAATTGGAAATGGAAATAGAAAAATTTAAAGCTGAGAACACATGTTTAGCTAAACTTCGCAGTGAGCGAGAAAGTGCCTTAGAAAAACTCAGGTATGTTTGCATCTATAATTTGGGGAAAAATATACAGTGCTTCAATTGATATCTTTAAGATCTTATCTAAAATACTGGAAACAATCTTTATCACTCTAACAATATAAATGGAAATGAAATCTGTACCACACGTAAATTTTTGTACTAAATTAAATGACTCATTGTGGTCAAAGATATGTTAAAAGGGAATTCTCTTGGTGATGAACTTTGAAATTGAAATTTGAAAAGCAGTTTGGGGTTATGAATTCAAGTCCTACATTGGCCAGTGTATTAATTTCCTAGGGCTGCTGTAACAAAGTACATACAAACCGGGTGGCTTAAAACAGCAGGAATTTATTTTCTCACGGTTCTGAAGGCTTAGAAATGCAAAGCCAAGTTGTCAGCAGAACCATGCTTTTTCTCCTGTCTTCTAGTGGTTGCTGACAACTCTTAGCATTTTTTGCTGCTGGACATTTGAGTTGTTTCTACCTTTCAATTATTGTGAATAATGCTATTATCATTGGTATACAGGTATCTGTAAGTTTCTGATTTTAATTCTTTTGGATATATATCCGGGGTGGAATTGCTGGATCATATGGTAATTACTTAATTTTCCTTTTCCATTTATTTTTTAGACAGGGTGCAAGGGAGGTGGGGGGGGGGGAGAGAAAGAGAGAGAGAGAGAGAGAGAGAGAGAGAGAGAGAGAGAGAGAAACAGAAACATCAATGTGAGAGAGACATATCTACTGGTTGCTACTGGCTGCCTTCCACATGTGCCCCGACGTGGGGCAGGAGTGAACCCGCACCCAGGTTCGTGCCCTTGACCTGGAATAGAACTTGCGACCCTTCGGTGCTCAGCCTATTGCTCTAACTACTGAACATGCTGTCCAGGGCAAGGAACCACCATACTGTTTTCCTCAGCGGCTGCCCCAGTTTAGATCAGAGAAATTGGTTTGCATATGCTGGACCAACTTTTAATTCAAGGGATGCATCTGACTTGGTCATCCTGTGTAACCCTTTTAATGAGCTGTTGGGTTTGGTTTTCTAGTCTTTCATTGAGGATTTTTACATCTATATTTGTATTGGCCTATAGTTTTCTAGTGATATCTTTGGCTTTGGTATCAGTGATAATAGCCTCATAAAATGAATTTGGAAGTGTTCCTTTTTTCTTTTTTGGAAGAGTTTAAGAATTGGTATTAATTGTTTGAATGTTTGGTAGAATTTTATATGTGAAGCCATCTGGTCCTGGACTTTTCTTTGTTGGGAGATTTTTACCGACGCAGTCTATTTGTTATTGATCTGTTCAGACTTTCTATTTCTTCTAGATTCTTTTTTGGCAGGTTGCATGTTTCTAGAAATTTATCCATTTCATCTAGATTATCCATTTTATCTGGGATTATAATTGCTCACAATACGATCTTTTTTTTCTTTTTTTCTGAGGCATTTTTGGAATATCTTCTCTTTCATTAATATTTATCTCTTTTTTCTTTTTAAGTCTTTGTAAAAAAATCTTTATTGTTGAAAGTATTACAAATGTCCCCACTTCTCCCCCTTCTAGCCCACCCTTTTCCCCTGGCCTTCCCCACCCTATTGTCTGTGTCCATGGGTTATATATATATATATACATATATATATATATTGCCTTGGGTAGTATGGACATTTTAATGATGTTGATTCTATCAATATATACAAGTTATATATATACAAGTTCTTTGGTTGATCACTTCCCACCCACCCATCCTCCCCCGCTTTGCCTCTGAGATTCCACAGTCTGTTCTCTGCTTCTGTGTCTCTGGATCTATTTTGTTCATCAGTTTATTTTGTTTATTAGATTCCACATACCTGATATGAATGAAATAATGTCATACCTGTCTTTCTCTGACTGACTTATTTCACTTAGCACAATATTCTCCAGGTCCCTCCATTCTGTCTCAAAGGGTAAGAGATCCTTCTTTTTTACAGCTGCATAGTATTCCATGGTATAAATGTACCACATATTTTTTATTCATTCATCTTCTGATGGGCATTTGGGCTGTTTACAGGTCTTAGCTATTGTAAATTGTGCTTCTACAAACATAAGGATGCATATCTTCATTCTGATTGGTGTTTGGGTCTCTTAGGATATATTCCTAGAAGTAGGATCACAGGGTCAAATGGCAGATCCATATTTAATTTTTTGAGGAAACTCCATACTGTTTTCCATAATGGCTGCACCAGTGTGCATTCCCACCAGCAGTGTACTAGGGTTCCCTTTCTTCTACATCCTCGCCAGCACTTGTCATTTGTTGATTTGTTGATATAGCCATTCTGACAGGTGTGAGGTGATACCTCATTTTCATTTTAATTTGCATCTCTCTGATGATCAGTGACTTTGAACATTTTCTCATATGTTTCTTGGCTATCTGTATGTCTACTTTGGAGAAGTATCTATTTAGGACCTTTGCTCATTTTTTTAATTGGATTGTTTGTCTTCCTTTTGTTAAGTTGTGAGTTCCTTATATATTTTGGACATTAACCTTTTATCAGAGATATCATTGCCAGATATGTTCTCCCATACAGTGGGCTCCTATTTTTGTTGTTGATGGTTACTTTTGCTGTGCAGAAGCTTTTTATTTGGATGCAGTCCCATTTGTTTATTTTCTCCTTAGGTTCCTTTGCCCTAGGAGGTGTATCTGAAAGCATATTGCTACGAGAGATGTCTGAGATTTTGCTGCCTATGGTTTCTTTTAGGATTTTATGGTTTCACAACTTACATTTAAGTCTTTTATCCATTTTGAGTTTATTCTTGTATATGGTGTAAGTTGGTGGTCTAGTTTCATTTTTTTGCATGTATCTGTCCAATTTTCCCAGCACCATTTATTGAAGAGACTGTCTTGACTGCATTGTATGCTCTTGCCACCTTTGTGAAGTATTAATTGATGTAATGACTTGGGTCAATTTCTGGGTTCTCTGTTCTGTTCCATTGACCTATATGCCTGTTCTTGTGCTAGTACCAGGCTGTTTTGATTATGGTGGCTTTGTAGTATAACTTGAAATATGGTATTGTGAGTCCTCCAACTTTGCTCTTCTTTTCAAGAATGCTGCAGCCTTTGGGGTCTTTTTTGGTTTCATATAAATTTTTGGAGTGTTTGTTCTAGATCTGTGAAATATGCCATTGGTATTTTAATAGGGATTACATTGAATCTGTAGATTGCCTTGGGTAGTATGGACATTTTAATGATGTTGATTCTATCAATCCATGAACATGGTATATTCTTATACTTGTTTATATATTTTTCTATCTCTTTAGTCAATGTCCTTTAATTTTCCAAGTACAAGTCTTTTACCTCCTTGGTTAAGTTTATTCCTAAGTATCTTAATTTTTTTGTTGCAATGGTAAACGGGATTGTTTGTTTAGTTTCTCTTTCTGAGATTTCATTATAGGTGTATAAAAAAGCCATTGATTTTTGGGTGTTGATTTTGTATTCTGCTACATTGCCAAATTCATTTATTAAATCTAGTAGTTTTTTGGTGGAGTCTTTAGGGTTTTCTGTGTACAATATCATGTCATCTACCAATAATGAGCATTTTACTTCCTCCTTTCCAATTTGGATGCCTTTTTTTGTTTTTAATATATTTTTATTGATTATAGAGAGAAAGGGATAGAAAGATAGAATCATCAAAGATGAGAGAAAATCATTGGTCGGCTGCCTCCTGCAGGACCCCTACTGGGGATTGAGCTCGCAATCCAGGCATGTGCCCTTGACCAGAATCGAACCCAGGACCCTCCAGTCTGCAGACTGATGCTCTATCCACTGAGCCAAACCAGCTAGGGCTGGATGCCTTTTATTTCTTCTTCTTGTCTGATCGCTGTGCTAGGACTTTCAGTACTGTGTGAATAAGAGTGGTAAAAGTGGACATCCTTGTCTTGTTCCTGTATTTAGGAGAAAAGGTTTTAGTTTTTGCCCGTTAAGTATGATGTTGGCTGTAGGTTTGTCATATATGGCCTTTATCATGGTGAGATATGTTCCCTCTATTCCAACTTCGCTGAGAATTTTTGTCAAAAATGGGTGTTGGATTTTGTTGAATGCGTTTTCTGCTTCTATTGATATGATCATGCAATTTTTGTCTTTCAGTTTGTTTATGTGATGTATCTCGTTTATTGATTTGCGAATATTGTACCAGCTTTGCATTGCTGGAATAAATCCCACTTGGTCATGGTGCATGATCTTTTTAATATATATACACACACACACACTTTTTTTTTTCTTTGTTAATCCTCATCCGAGGATATTTTTCCATTGTTATTTAGGTAGAGTAGAAGAGAGAGAGAGACAGAGAGAAACATCGATGTGAGAGAAACACATCGATTGGTAGCCTCCTACATGGTCCCTAACAAGGACCCGGGCCAGGGAGGAGCCTGAAACCAAGGTATGTGCCCTTGACTGGAATCGAACCTGGGGCCCTTTGGTCCGCAGGCTGATGCTTTAGATACTGAGCCAAACCTGCTAGGGCTGATCTTTTTTTTTTTTTAATTGGAGCTATTTTATTAATATATTTTATTGATTTTTTTTTTTTACGGAGAGGAAGGAAGAAGAGAGTTAGAAACATTGATTAGAGAGAAACATCAATCAGCTGCCTCCTGCACACCTCCTACTGGGGATGTGCCCGCAACCAAGGTACAAGACCTTGACCAGAAACGAACCTGGGACCTTTCAGTCCGCAGGCCGACGCTCTGTCCACTGAGCCAAACCGGTTAGGGCATAGGGCTGATCTTTTTAATATATAGCTGGATCTGATTTGCTAATATTTTGTTGAGGATTTTAGCATCTATGTTCATCTGGGTTATTGGCCTGTAATTCTCTTTCTTTGTAGTGTCTTTCTTTATATGGTTTTGGAATTAGGATAATGTTGGCCTCATATAAAGAGTTTGGAAGTGTTCCTTCCTCTTGGATTAAAAAACAAATTTTTTTAAATGTATCTTTATTGATTTCAGAGAGGAAGGGAGTGGGAGAGGTAGAAATATCAATGATGAGAGAGAATTATTGATTGACTGCCTCCTGCACACCCCCTACTGGGGATCGAGCCTGCAACCCAGGCATGTGCCCTAACCAGGAATCGAACCTGTGACCTCCTGGTTCATAGGTTAATGCTCAACCATTGAGCCATGCCAGACGGGCAGTGATGAATTCCTTTAGCCTTTTTTTTTGTTTGGGAAGCTCTTTATTTGACTGTCTATTTTGAATGATAGTCTTGCTGGATATACTAATCTTGGTTTCAGATCCTTGCTTTCCATTACCTTGAGTACTTCATGCCATTCCCTTCTGGCCTGTAGAGTTTCTGATGAGAAATCAGATGACAGCCTTATGGGCGCTTCTTTGTAGGTAACAGTTTACTTTTCTCTTGATGCCTTTAAGATTCTTTGTCTTTAATTTTTGGCATTTTAATTATGATGTGTCTGGATGTGGGCCTCTTTGGGTTCTTCTTGCTTGGGATTCTCTGTGCCTCCTGAACTTGTGTAACTCTTTTGTGCCATTATTTTTTCTTCAAACACGTTCTCTATTCCTTTCTCCCTTTTTGCCTCTTCTGGCGTACCTGCTATTTGAATATTGTTATGTTTCACGTTGTTCCTTAAACTGTCCTGTTTTTTAATTGTTTTTTCTTTTTGGTTCTCTGATTGAGTTATTTTTTTCAACCTGTCTTCTAATTCACTGATTAGATCCACAGCTTCCCCTAATCTGTGTATTCCTTCCAATGTCTTCTTTATTTGTGCTATGTCATTCTTTATTTCTGTTTTCATAGTTACTATATTTTTTCTCATGCTGTTGAGCATCTTTACTATCATTATTCTGAACTCTATATCAGATAAATCTCTAATCTCTGTTTCATTTATCTCTTCTTCTGGAGAGTTCTCTGATTCTTTCATTTGAGGGTGGTTTTTTTGCCCCTTCATTTTGGCTCCCTATTTGAGTTTGTTTCTATGTATTAGTAGATCTGGTATGGCTCCCAGTCTTGGTTAGATGGCTTTATGTAGTAGTTGACCTGTGGGACCCAGTGGCACAGTCTCTCTGATTACCTGACCTGGGTGCTCGCATGTCCATTGTGCACTTGGTGTTTGCCCTCCAGTTGTAATTGAGTGTTGATTGCTTTTGGCTCATGCATGCATGGGCTTGCCCCTCAGGTTGGCTGACAGTAAGGCTCAGCCTAACCGCATGCAGGCTGCTGTATTAGTGCTTGTCACACAGCGGAATTAACTTCAGCAGGGAGCCTGCCAATATCTCCCTTTTTTTAATATACTGCTTGTGAAGCTTATTAGATCCTGCTCTAATAAAGCTGGCCACTGGGCTTATTGATTTTGGGCCTCTTTGGAGGGTCTCTGGTGTAGGCCAATGTCAGATGGTGTTTGTGACTGGCCCTGAAAATCTTTTTCGGAGCTATCAGCGATCTAAATGCGTGTGGAAAGGTCCAAGCTGTGCACCAAGGTCTGCTTTTTCTAGCTCCAGCTCCAGAAGCAGGTAATGCAAAGATTCAAAGCACCCAGAGATCAGCTTTTGCTCTGGTTAATTATTAGTGTCAGTCATTTAGTGAGTCTCAGGCTACAGAGCTTAGCAGCATGCAAACTCCACAGGGTGGGGTGAGAGGGTTTCTAAGGGGTGGGACAATTGCTCCCCGCTCCCCACCAGGCTAAAGTTGCATTGATGAGTAAGCTTTGTCTGTGAAAGCTGGTTTCTGCAGAATGGGGAAATAATTCAGCACAGGGATCTGGTCGCTGTCCTCTCAGCTCTCTCCCCAGAGCCACCAACCCCAGACCATCCTCCCACAGCTTTAGTTCACTCTGCCCACCCTCTGCTGGAGCCCAAGTTGAGTGGCTGCAAATGAAATTTATTATGTTGGCCCTTTAAGAGGATGCCTGCATTTTTTTGCCGTCTGTTCCTCCCATATAGAACCTGAAGTGTTTTCACAGCAGTATGTTATGTGGGCATCTTTCCTGGTTCAGTTACTCTGGACTGGGGAGCCCAGCTTGGGGTTTAAATCCCAGACTTCTCAGGGGGAACCATCTCTGCCCACCCCCGCCATGTGAGATCTCTCTCCAGAACTTCAGCTGCTGCCTGTAGGCACCCAGCCATCCCTCTTTACTCTACACTTTCTACCAGTCTTGATGTGACCTCTTCTTTATGTCCTTGGTTATAGTCTCCTTTCTCATCTGACTATAACTGCCAAATATCTGTCTTCCAGTTCAGAGATTCTTTCTTCTGCTTGATTGCGTCTGCTGTTGAAAGTTTCTATTACCGTATTTTCCGGCGTATAAGACGACTGGGTGTATGAGATTTTCCTGGGTTAAAAAATCGTCTTATACGCCGGAAAATACGGTATATAGGACTATATTGATGGGATTAGATATAATGGATTAGATATATTGGACTACCGTATTTGCCGGCGTATAAGACGACTTTTTAACCCAGGAAAATCTTATACGCCCAGTCATCTTATACGCTGGAAAATACGGTACTTTTTTTTTTTTTTTTTTTTTTACTTCATCCGTTGTATTCTCAGCTTGTCAATTTCTGTTTGGTACTTTTTTATAATTTCTCCTAGTTGAACTTCTCGTTTTGTTTCATATATTTTGTTTTCCTGATTCTGTTGGGTTATTTATCTGTGTTCTAATGTAGCTTGCTGAGCTTCCTTAAAACAGTTATTTTGAATTCTTTGTCAGGCAATTTGTAGATCTCAATTTCTTTCAGATCAGTTTCTTGAGCCTTATTAGTTTCTTTTGGTGATATCATGCTGACCTCATTCTTCATGATCCATGTAACCTTTTATTGATGTCTTTGCATTTGTAAGAGCAAATATCCCTTCCTGTTTTTAGTGCTTGGTTTTGGCAGGTCTTTACCTTCTCCTGCCAGATCTCTGGACTGATGAGTCTGCTTCCAGAATCACAGTTGAGTGGAGTTGTAGCCAAATCATGTGGCTGCTTCTGGGTCACCTGTGGGGTCTATTGTTGGCAGGTCTGTTACCAGGGGTGTAGGTGGATATGGTTCATGCTAGATCCCTGGTTGGACAGGATGGCTTTTGGATCCATAGTCAGTTGGGGCTGGAGCTAGGTCATGGGGTTACTTCTGGGTCCACTGTTGAATCTTCAGGCAGGGGATCTATTGCCAGGGGTAAGGATGAGTGTGGCTTCCGCCAGGTTCCCATGCATCTTTCTGCTGGGTCCCTGGATGAGCAGGACTGTCTGCAACTACAGTACAGCAGTCTGGGGCCAGGTAACAGGGTTGTTTTAGGACAGGCGTCCTCAAACTACGGCCCGCGGGCCACATGCGGGTGTTTTTGCTGTTTTGTTTTTTTACTTCAAAATAAGATATGTGCAGTGTGCATAGGAATTTGTTCATAGTTTTTTTTAAACTATAGTCCGGCCCTCCAACGGTCTGAGGGATAGTGAACTGGCCCTCTGTTTAAAAAGTTTGAGGACCCCTGTTTTAGGATCTATAGTTGGGACTGAGGTGTGTGGGCCTGTTATCAGGGGCACAGATGGGTGTTGCTCTTCACAAGTCCTTTGGCGGATGGAGCTGGGGCTGAGTCCATAGGGGACCTAGGCTGTTTTCATTCTGCAGCCAGGACCGTGTTTAGCAAGTCTGCCACTGGGGTATGGGCTTGCCTTCTCTCAGTGGCTGTCCTGGATCTTAAGGCTTCACCAAGTTTTCCCAACCTCCTACCTGAATACTAGAGCTTCTACAAAAGCACTTATGTTCATGAATGGCTATTGGATTGTTGTTCCTATGGAGGGATGTGAGCCAGGGACCTCCTATTCCATTCTCTTGCTGATGTCACTCTTCCTATGCTCTTAACACAGCATGAACAATGAAACTTGGCTGTGACAGTCCCTCAGCTAAATCAACATTCTTCTCAGCTAAATACCAAAGTCCTCACAAGTGGTCTGTAAGAACCTAGTTAATCTGGCCCTTGTTTTATTTTATTTTTTTTTTCTGTTTCCTGCTCATTGTTTAGCCACATTGGCTGCTTAGCTTTTCTTTGAACACATCAGGCATATTCCTACCTCAGGGTTTTTGCATGTGGTGTTCCCTCTGTTTGAACTGTTTTGTCCAAATAACCTCATGGGTATTCTCACTTTCTTTAGGTTTTACTTCAAATATTATCTCAGCAAGATGACCCCATCTATAATTTTAATTTCCTATCCTGATATTATCTAACCTCATTCCTTGCTTATTTTTTTCCTTGCCACTCCTAATCCTATATAACAAAAGGGTAATATGCAAATCGACCGAACGGCAGAACAACCAGTGGCTATGATGCACACTGACCACCAGGGGGTAGATGCTCAATGCAGGAGCTTCCCCCAGCCTGCAGGCCCCAATTGCCCGATTGAGGCCTACCGGCCAACCTCTTGGTCCCTCCCTGGCCGGCAGGCTCCGATTGCCCAATGGCAAATAGGGAATCGAGTTGGTGGCAGCAGACATGGGCGGTGCCAGGCCAAGGCCCCTGCCCCACCAGTCGCCCCACACAGGGCGACCAGCAGCGGGGGGTGGGGGCTGCGAGCAGGCGGGAACGGCCAACCTCTCGGTCCCTTCCCCTGGCCAGCAGGCTTCAATCGCCCAATGATGAACGGGGAACTGGGGGTTGGTGGCAGTGGGGAGTGGGGCCGGCTGCCAGCAGTCGGGGAAGATGGCCCTGACTGTAGGCCAGGCCCAGGGACTGTACCTGTGCACGAATTTTGTGCACCGGGCCTCTAGTGTCCCATATATTTTACTTATTTATTCTATTATTTTCAGTCTCTCCTATCAGATACTAGAGGCCTGATGCACGAAATTCGTGCAAGGGGCTCAGCCCTCGCCACTGTGGCGGCTTGCCTCGTCCCTTGCAGCCCCGGCTTCGTCTGGAAGGTCGTCCAGAAGGTTGTTTGGCTGTCTGGTCTAATTAGCATATTGTGCTTTTATTATCCTATATAATAAAAGGGTAATATGCAAACAGAACAAACAGGAGAACAACCGAACAACCAATCAAAGCATAATCTTATATAATAAAAGGCTAATATGCAAATTGACTGAATGGCGGAACAACAGGTTGCTATGATGCACACTGACCACCAGGGAGCAGACGCTCAACGCAGGAGCTGCCCCCTGGTGGTCAGTGCACTCCCACAGGGGAATTGCCGCTCAGCCAGAAGCTGGCCTCATGGCTGGTGAGCGCAGTGGCAGTGGCAGGAGCCTCTCCCACCTCCGTGGCATTGCTAAGGATGTCCATCTAATGGCCCTTGGGGAGCGGGCCTAAGCTGTCAGTTGGACATCCCCTGAGGACTCCCGGACTGTGAGAGGGTGTAGGCTGGGCTGAGGGACTCCCTAAGTGCACGAATTTTGTGCACCGGGCCTCTAATATACTAATAATATGCTAAGGCTGCTCAATTGCTCGGTATGACATGTACTGACCACCAGGGGGCAGTCAACTGGTCAACTAGTCGCTATGATGTGCACTGACCACAAGGGGGCAGACAGTCGACCAGTTGACCAGTCACTATGACATGCACTGACCACAGAAGGCAGATACTCCAACTGGTAGGTTAGCTTGCTGCTGGTGTCGGCTGATTGGGACTGATCGAGATGGGCCAGACACGCCCTCGAGCCCTTCTGCAGCCCCTCCCCAGCCTGATGGTGCACTGGTGGGGTCTCTCAGCCTGGCCTGTGCCTTCTAGTAATCCAGGACCTCTCGGGGGATGTTGGAAAGTGGGTTTCAGCCTGATCCCGCAGGCCACTCCCCTTGGGAGGGCGCCAGACGCAGGGCTCATGGACTGATTGGGCGCAAGCCCTCAGCAGGCACAGTGGAGCCGGGATGAGTGGGAGCGGCAGGTAGGAGCTGCAGGCGGCGTTGGACTGAGGGTTTCGGCCCGATCCCTGGAGGCCACCCAGAGGGACCCCACCCATGCATGAATTCGTGCACTGGGCCCCTATTTATAGATAAGAGGCTTCACAGGAGTAAGGATGTTTATTATTCCACTGTGGTTCCTCCAGTGTACTTGATTGATAGTAGGTGCCCAGTAGGTGCTTGTCGGAGGGTGCTATGGATTGAAAATGGATTCACCGAGATTCCAGCTCCTCATTACCAGGCTGTTCCTGGTGTTTCATTTTGGTGCCACATGTGGATTATTATATTTACTGAGATGGTTGGTCCCTTTAGATCAGTGATGGCGAACCTATGACACGCGTGTCAGCACTGACATGTGTAGCCATTTCTGATGACATGCCGAGGATGAAACATTTGCTGCTCCTGAGGATGAAACATTTGCTGCTCCTGAGGATGAAACATTTGCTGCTCCTGAGGATGAAACATTTGCGAAATAATGTTTTTTCCTCAAAGTGACACACTACCCGAGTTATGCTCAGTTTTTTGGCGAAGTTTGACACACCAAGTTCAAAAGGTTGCCCACCACTGCTTTAGATAATCTCCTTAAATAACATGGTTTGATCGTTTTAGGAAAGAAATCACAGACTTTGAACAACAGAAAGCAAATGAATTGGCTCGAATAAAAGAGTTTAAAAAGGAGGAAATGAGGAAGCTACAAAATAAACGCAAAGTTTTTGAAAAGTATGCTACAGTTGCAAGAACTTTTCCAGATAAAAAGGAACGTGAAGAAATACAGGTATACCAATACTTATATACTCATATAAATTAATAAAGATTTCGGTTTTGTAAGAACCTTAGGGTTATTTGATATGTCAAAGAGATATTGGGTATCAATTTATTAGTCATCTATTGATTCAACAAATTATCTGAGACACTGCATCAGGAACATCTTTTGTAGTCTGGCTTTTAAAAAGTAAAATATTCTCTTAATAAAGGTTTCCAAACAAACAGAAAGAGTACGCTAATGACATGAATGAATTCATAAGCCAGGAGTTGGAAGCTCACTGTTGTAATGTTGGGTTAATTTGTTTGACTTACCACACAAGAAATACTGTTAAGTTTTGTTCATTTTTAATAATTTAAGGCCCATATACTTAATAGGTGTTTAATTCTAAAACTTATAAACTGATAGGCCAAATTATCAGTCCTTTTCATTTCAAAGTTAGAAATGGACATGATCAGAGGAATGTAGTACTTACATAGGACTAATGCATTTCTAGCTAAAATAAAGAAAAATAATGGAGGTGAATGTATTCATGACAGTGGCATAGGCAAAGACTTCCAAGAGAAGACAAAGAAATAAGTATGAAAGAAAAAAATGGATATATTGGACTTCATTAAAAGAAAAACTTAATTTACCAAGAGAAAAAATTTAAATGTCTATCTCTTGTTTATAGCATGAAGTGCAAACTCATCTTCCACGTCCATATTTTATTAATTATTATTATTATTATTATACTAGAGGTCTGGTGCACGAAATTTGTGCACGGCAGGTAGGGGTGGTGTCCCTCAGCTCAGCCTGCACCTTCTTGCAATCTGGGACCACTGGTTCCTAACTGCTCGCCTGCCTGCCTGCCTCATCGCCCCTAACCACTCTGCCTTCCTGCCTCATCTCCCCTAACCACTCTGCCTGCCTGCCTCATCACCCCTAACTGCTCGCCTGCCTGCCTGATCGCCCCTAATTGGTCGCCTGCCTGCCTGATCGCCCCTAACTGCCTCTGCCTTGGCCCCTGCCACAGCGGCTTCATCCGGAAGGTCATTCTGCTGTCTGGGCTAATTAGCATATTACACTTTTATTATTATAGATATATAATTCTTTATTGTTGTAGTATTACATATGTCCCCTTTTTTCCTCCATTGACCCCCTCCAGCCCACCCCCGCCTTCTTGCCCCAGGCCTTCAGCACCCTATTGTCTGTGTCCATGCCTGTCCATATTTTAAATACCAGTATTTTAGAGTTCTATCTTTTGATTTCTTTCTTTCTGTAGTATGCCATATTTGAACAATCTCACCTGCACACCTATAGCTTAAGTTATCATATGCCAAGTTGATTAGGGTCTTTCATCCTGTATTTTTACTCTGTGGGGAGAAACACATGCCATGTTTTAGTTAATGCTTGGTTTATTAAATCTGATAGACTTTAACAATCTATTAAATTTATTATTTCAAAAAAAGAATCTACAGTGAAATCTCTCACGCTTGCTCAGGCACCCAATTTTCCTCATTTGAGACAACCAATGTTACCAGTCTCTTGTATCTTTCCAGAAGAATTCTAAGCAAATGCATATATATTGCTAAGTTTAAAAAAAATTAATGGAAGTATATTGGAATCATTTGTATCTTAACATCAAGAACATCGTCATTCTTTATTTTACCATTGAATAGAATTGCATTATATGGATGTGCCATAATTAACTAAACATTTATGTTATTTCTATTCCTTTTCTCTCTATTAAGGGTGCTGTCTTGAATTACCTTGTACACAAAGCACTTCACAATAATTCTTCTACTTAGTCATTTAGCATGTGGTTATTGAGTACCTGTGATATAGAAGGCATGTGCTGGGAATATAGGAGTGAACAAAACAAATTCATCTTGCCCCCATATATCTTACATACTCAAGTGTATCTGTAGGATAAATTCCTGGAAGTGAATTTCTAGGTTAAAGAGGGGTGGTTGTACATTCATAGATAATGCCAGATTATCTCTTCATAAATATCATTTCAAGTTTTAATTCTACTAGCAATTATTAAGAACTAGAGGCCCGGTGCACATAATTTGTGCACCGGGGTGGGAGGTTTTTCTCAGCCCAGTGTGCACCCTCTCACAATCCGGGACCCCTCGGGGGAAGTCTGACTTGCAATCCGGGACCACTGGCTCCTAACCACTCCCCTGCCTGGACCACTTGCCTGTCTGCCTGATTATCCCTAACTGCTTGCCTGCCTGCCTGATCACCCCTAACCGCCTCTGCTTCGGCCCCCACTGCCACCAATTCGTCTGGAATGATGTCCAGAAGGTCGTTCGGCTGTCGGGTCTAATTAGCATATTATGCTTTTATTATTATAGATGTTTTTTGCTCTTTAGATTAAAAATGGATGTTAAACTTATTTGAATTTCTTTTTAAAATCTATAATCTAGATTATATATTATTTTTTATAATCTGTAATAATACAAATTTATCATGACTTTTTGTGAATACTTCAAATACTTTATTAAAATATTTTTAATTTATTAATTTGAGAGAGAGACATATATCAGTTTGTTGTTCCACTTATTTAGGCATTCATTGGTTGTATCTTATATGTGCCCTGGCCAGAGGTTGAACCTTCAACCTTGGCATATTGGGACGACACCCTAAACAATTGAGCTACCAGGCCTGGGCCACTTCAAATACTTTAAACAGTAGTTAAAATCAAATTCAGCTATTAGAAAATTTTTCCCTAAATTTAAAACCATAATCTATTCTAAAATATCTGCATAATGGATTTGTCATTTCATATTTACTGTTCCCGAGTCTCCCAGTAGAGTGATACTTACTTTGATACCTTGCTATGTTATAAAAATCTTAGAGAACCATAAGGAAAATAACACCACCACCCTTCTTAGACCACCCAAGATTATAAACTTGATTCCCCCCACTTTCCCCTCTTTGTCATAGCTGAAATTTCTTCTTCCAGTGTGATTCAAACCATAACAAATGAACTTTATTTTCGTTCTACTTACTTTGATGAGACTAACACAAAGTTTTTACTTTATTATAACCTGGTGTCTTTCCTGCAAACAATTTAACCTCTTATTTTCTAAACCTGTTCTTTCCAGTCTGCTAGTCATTAGCCACATGTGGCTATTTAAGTTTAAGTTAAATGAAATTAAATAAAACTAAAATTCAGTTTTTCAGTGATATTAGCCACATTTCAATTGCTCAGTAGCTGTTATGTGACTGGTAGCTATCACATTGGACAGTGCAGGTCCAGGACACATCCATCATTACAGAAAATTCTGGACAGTGTTGATGTAGAGGTCTCATTTCCTGGAGAGTTGGTGAGTTAGCTTTCCTCTTTAAGACATTAGACAATTTCATAATTTTGAAACCTTTTTTTGAACCCTCAATCTGCTTTGCTAATGTTGATTTAAGTATTGGACCCTTTTCAAAAAACTTGATATTGTGTGTAACCATGGGTGTTCATTATTTCTTTTGGTTGTGGGTACAGTTCCTTGTTTTTCTTAAACTATAGCTCATTCATAGTTTCCTATATTTATCCTTCTTTCTGCCTCTACAATGCAATTACATACTTTAAAAACAGGTATATACTTAATCAGAAACAAATCTATATTTATTGATATGCTTCTGATTATTAAATTATTAAAAGATTAAAGAGATGGTATAGACCAGTGATGGCGAACCTATGACACGCGTGTCAGCACTGACACACGTAGCCATTTCTGATGACACTCTCTTTGCTCCTCATCTGTTAAAGTTTTACCATGAATTTGTAGCAATTCAGTCACATGTAGGCTCCACTTCTAATTCTAGTTCTCTTGCTATTTCCACATCTACAGTTACTTCCTCCACTGAAGTCTTGACCGCCTCAAAATTATCCATGAGGGTTGGAATCAATTTATTCCAAACTCTTGTTAGTGTTTTGATCTCTTCCCATGAATCATGAATGTTCGTAATGGCATTTAGAAAGGTGAATCCTTTCCAGAAGGTTTTCAATTTATAGTTTGCCTAGATCCATCAGAGGAATCACTATCTTATGAATCACTATCTATAGCCTTATAAAGTGTGTTTTTTAATTAGTAAGACTTGAAAGTCAAAATTATTCCTTGATCTAGGGGCTGCAGAATGGATGTTGTTAGCAGGCATGAAAACAACATTACTCTTGTACATCTCCATCAGGGCTCTTGGGTGACCAAATGCATTGTCAATGAACAGTAATGTTTTTTTATTAAGGTATTATATGTGTACATATCTTACCATTGCCCTCCCTCCCACCCCACTCCCATACATGCCCTCACCCCCCCGTGTTTTGTGTCCATTGGTTATGCTTATATTCATGCATAGAAGTCCTTCGGTTGATCTCTTATCTCCCCACCTCTCCCTATCCTTCCCGCTTAATTTGACAGTCTGTTTGATGCTTTACTGTCTCTGTATCTATCTTTTTGTTCATCCTCTCTAATAAAACGGTAATATGCAAATTAACCATCACTCCGCTACATAAGCCACGCCCATCAGCCAAGCCACGCCCATCAGCCAATCAGGGCGAGTATGCAAATTAACCCCATCCAAGATGGCTACAGCCACAGAGAGCAAGGTTTCCCAGGTAACAGAGGAAGCCAAGCTTTCCATAGCCATTGCAGGCCTAAGTCTCCACTCAAGCTACAAAGTTTCAATTATAGAAGGTAAACAAATTCAAACAAATGGCGGCAGAATGGAGCTTGAGAGAGCAGGCCAGGGTTGCCGGCGGCAACAGGGGAAGCAAAGCTTTCCGCACACCCTGGCCAGGCTCAACCGCTTAAGGCTACAAAGTTTCAATTGTAGAAGGTGAATTAACTGCCACAGAAATGGCTGCCACCCCGGAGGGAGCAGCAGGCTTGGCTCCGCTCCAGGCTACAAAGTTTCAATTGTAGAAGGAAAATAAATTCCAGATACCAAGGCCTCTTGGGTTGCCAGGGGGCGTGGCCGGCCTGCAAACCACCACAGGCCCCTCGCTCAGGCTGCCCCACGCCCAAGGGAACCCCACCCTGATCTGGGACGCCCTTCAGGGCAAACCAGCTGGCCCCCACCGTGCACCAGGCCTCTATCCTATCTAATAAAAGAGTAATATACAGATTGATCATCACTGCAACACACAATATAGCTGCCCCCATGTGGTCAAAGATCCTGCCCCCATGTGGACACAAGATGGCCACTACAAGATGGCCAGCAGGGGAGGGCAGTTGGGAGGCACCGGCCTGCAAGGGAGGGCACTTGGGAGGGACCAGGCCTGCAAAGGAGGGCAGTTGAGAGGGACCAGGCTTGCAAGGGAGGGCAGTTGGAGGTGATCAACCCTGCAGGAGAGGGCAGTTAGGGGTGACCAGGCTGGCAGAGGAGGGAAGTTGGGGGCAATCAGGAAGGTAGGCAGGCAAGCATTTGGGAGCCAGCAGTCCTGGATTGAGAGAGGGATGTCCGACTGCCCTTGGGATCGGGCCTAAACGGGCAGTCGGACATCCCTCCAGGAGTCACAGATTGGAGAGGGTACAGGCTGGGCTGAGGGACAACCCCCCGCCGTGCACGAATTTCGTGCACCGGGCTTCTAGTCAGTTTATAATGTTCTTTATTATCCATAAATGAGTGAGATCATGTGGTATTTTTCTTTCATTGACTGGCTTATTTCACTTAGCATAATGTTCTCCAGTTCCATCCATGTTGCTGCAAATGGTAAGAATTCCTTCTTTTTTATGGCAGCATAGTATTCCATTGTGTAGATGTACCATAGTTTTCTGATCCAGTCATCTGCTGATGGGCACCTAGGCTGTTTCTAGATCTTAGCTATTGTAAATTGTGTTGCTATGAACATAGGGATGCATATATCCTTTTTGATTGGTGTTTCCAGATTCTTAGGATATATTACTAGGAGTGGGATTACTGGGTCAAATGGGAGTTCCATTTTTAGTTTTTTGAGGAAACTCCATACGTTCTCCACAGTGGCTGCACCAGTCTGCATTCCCACCAGCAGTGCACTAGGGTTCCTTTTTCTCCACATCCTTGCCAACACTTGTCCTTTGTTGATTTGTTGATAATAGCCATTCTGACAGGTGTGAGATGGTACTGCATTGTTGTTTTGATTTGCATCTCTCGGATAATTAGTGACTTTGAGCATATTTTCATGTGTCTCTTGGCCTTCCTTCTGTCTTCTTTCGAAAAGATTCTATTTAGGTCCATTGCCCATTTTTTTATTGGATCATTTATCTTCCTTTTATTAAGTTGCATGAGTTCCCTGTAAATGTTGGAGATTAAACCTTTATCAATGATAACATTTGCAAATATGTTCTCCCATAGAGTGCGCTTTCTTGTTGTTTTGTTGATGGTTTCTTTTGCCGTGCAAAAGCTTTTTATTTTGATGTAGTCCCATTTGTTTATTTTCTCTTTAGCTTCCATTGCCCTAGGAGCAGTATCAGTGAAGAAGTTCTTTTGGCATATGTCCGAGATTTTGCTGTCTGTGGATTCCTCTAGTATTTTTATGGTTTCCCGTCTTATGTTTAAGTCCTGTATCCATTTTGAGTTTATTTTTGTGTATGGTGTAAGTTGGTGATCTAGTTTCATTTTTTTTTTTTGCATGTATCTGTCCAATTTTCCCAACATCATTTATTGAAGAGACTGTCTTTTTTTTTTTTAAATATATTTTATTGATTTTTCACAGAGAGGAAGGGAGAGGGATAGAGAGCTAGAAACATCAATGAGAGAGAGACATCGACCAGCTGCCTCCTGCACACCCCCACCGGGGGACGTGCCCGCAACCAATGTACATGCCCTTGACCGGAATCGAACCTGGGACCTTCCAGTCCACAGACCGACGCTCTATCCACTGAGTCAAACCGGTTTCAGCTGAAGAGACTGTCTTGACTCCATTGTATGTTCATGCCTCCTTTGTCAAATATTAATTGAGCATAGTGGTTTGGGTCGATATCTGGATTCTCTATTCTATTACATTGGTCTGTATGTCTGCTCTTGTGCCAGTACCAGGCTGTTTTGAGAACAGTGGCTTTGTAATACAGCTTGTAGACAGCAGATATATGGGTTTTGTTTTCTTATCCAATCCGTTACCCTGTGTCTTTTGATTGGGGCATTTAATCCATTTACATTTAAAGTTATTATTGATAGGTACTTATTTGTCGCCATTTTTATTCTTTACCCCTGTGTTCCTTCTTCACTTCCTATATTCTTTTATACAGCAGACCCTTTAGCATTTCTTGCATTGCTGGTTTAGTGGTGATAAATTCCCTTAGTCCTTTTTTGTCTGTGAAGCTCCTGATTTCACCTTCAATTTTGATTGATAGCCTTGCTGGGTACAATATTCTTGGATTGAGACCCTTCGTTTGCATGACTTTGTATATTTCATTCCATTCCCTTCTGGCCTGATGAGTTTCTGTTGAGAAATCAGTTGCTAGTCTGATGGGGGTTCCTTTGTATGTAACTTTCTGTCTCTCTCTGGCTGCTTTTAAGATTCTTACTTTGTCGTTGGTGTTTGCCAATTTAATTATAATGAGCCTTGGCATCGGTCTTTTGGGGTTCATTTTGCTTGGGACTCTGTGAGCTTCTTGGATTTGTGTGGGTTTTTTCTTCCCTTTATCAGGGAAGTTTTCTGTCATTATTTCTTCAAACAGGTTTTCTGTTCCTTGCTCAGTTTACTCTCCTTCTGGAACCCCTATTCTATGGATGTTGTTTTGTTTCATGTTGTCCCAAAGTTCCCTTAGGCTCTCCTCCTGCTTTTTAATTTTTTTTCCCTAGAAGCTGCTCTAATTGGGTATTTTTTTCCACCTTGTCTTCTAGTTCACTGATGCGGTCCTCTGCTTCTTCTAGTCTACTCTTGATGCTTTTTATTGATACCTTTACAGCAGCGATGTCATTTTTAATTTCTTCTTGGTTCTTCTTCATTTCCTCTTGGTTCTTACTCATATTGTCGAATTTGTCTTCCATTCTTTTCAGACACCTTATGACCATTTCTCTGAATTCTTTCTCTGACATGTTGCTAGCCTCCATTTCGTTTAATTCCTTTTCTGGTGATGCCTGCTTTTCTTTCATATGCGGGCTGTTTCTTTGTCTCCCCATGGTCTCTCTTCTCTGGATGTCTGGTTATGTAGTTCTCTCTCTCCTGCGTTGAGTTAAAGGCACAAAATACAACACAACCAGGTACAAAACACAAGGTACTGAACAGAAATGTATTCACGCTATTAATAACCCCCAATAAAGGTGACCAGCAGAGAAATGCATTAGGGGATAGGAGAGAAAATAGAAGAGGAAAAAGAAATTAGGGGATAGGAGAGAAAATAGAAGAGGAAAAAGAAAAAAAAAAAAGGAGTGCCAAAATGTAATTGGGAAAAGGAAAAAAAAAAGTAAGAGAGAAAAGAAAGAGACTAAGAAAGGAAACGGGAACAAACTATATATATGGGGAGAAAACTCCAAGAGAACAGCCTCTAATTCCAGCAAATGCCAGCAACAAGTACCTGGAGATTAATACAAACTACAAACAACAACTAATATCCAGTGAGGTGAGGGAAAACAGAAGCAAAAAACAAATAAAAACAAAGCACACACAAAAAACAAAAAAAGAATAAGCAAAACAATCTCACAAAAAAGCATAAAGAATCGATATAGTCAACATTCAAGCAAACAACAGCATAAGGACAGATAGAAAAAATTTTTGAATAGTTAAGACAGAGAAGAGAGAGGTGGTATGGACTTGGAGCAGGGGATTGGAAATTAGATATATAAGTAGCGTGAAATTTTAACGGGGTAAACAGAAAGAATAGGGAAAATCTAAAGCAGGAAAGGGTTAAGATAAACAGGACACCAAAAGGGGAAAGGTTAGGAAGAGAGTGATGGCATAAAGGTAGAGTTGAGATAGAGTAAAACGATGCAAAAGGAACGATGAAAATAGAATGTAGAACACTAATCCCAAAGTAAAATAAAGTGAAAATAAAATGACACTTAAAAATAAAAATAAGGTAAAATAGTAATAATACTGATTGAAAATTAAAATGTAATAATTAAAAATGTAAAATCAAGTGAGGAAAAAAGAAAAAAATAGTTTCTTAAGTAAAAGATGAAGAAAATAAAAATAAAAAACAATAAAAAATTAAAAAAATAAAAAGTAAAAAAAATAAAATGTGCAGTTATGAAGGTCATTCACCTCCTCTATTGTTCTGTTTGGCATGCCTGTTTCCCAGTCAGGACTGTGTTGCAGATTCCTGCATTCCACTGCTTCTCAGTGTTGTAATCCAGTCCTGATTTTTAAGCAGGCGGTGTCTTAATTTCTTGTATTCCTTTATTTTTGATTACACAAGAGTCAATTGGTGATTCAGTCCCTGGGAAGCAGTGTTTCTGGATTGACTTCCAGGTCTATATATGGCCTCTCTAGGCTGTTTAGAGCCTTCTTTCCCTTTGGCACTCAATATCGGTTTGTGGGAGTGGGCTGCCTTAGAGCTGGCTCTTCGTCGGTCACTTCCCGTTCCGATCCCCAGGTTCCAGAAAAACAACTTTCCCCTGCAGTCTCCCAACTGGGTGATCCTATGTATTGGGCTTAGTAATCAGAAGCAAGGATTTGAAGAGGAAAAAGCCCAAGTGTGCGAACAACGGGGCTGCAGGCAAGTCTGCGTATCCTTCTTTCCCCCTTGGGTCTAAGCAGCTGGCACACTTTTAAAATTTTTAGGCTGTCCTTTTGCACCAGAACAAAATGGGTTGCTTTTTAGAGTTCCCTTCTGTTAGCAGCTCTGAGGACCCCTTTTCACATTCATGGATCACACCAGCCCCAACAGCCACGGATTTTTCTAGGCACAGACTTCCCAGGTCCTCCAGTTCCCGCAGCGCGCTTGTTTCTCTCCCGCAGGGACCAGAGACCTCACCTTATCCCAGGTGAAATCTGACCTTTCCGTGGTGGAGTGTAGACCTTCTCTGAATCCGCGTGTTTGCGCCAATTGGGGACCGGTGTTCTGGGGTTCGCAGCTGTTCGGTGGTTGCCGCAGTTGTAACTTTTCAAGCTTCCAATAAGATCCACTTTCCCCTTCAAGATGGCGTGGTCTCCGCGCCGAGCTGGTCGCTCTGAGAGGGGACCCAGCCGCAGTGGGGGCTGCCCAGTCAGGGGAACCCCATCCAGCAGTCCCCCACCTTCTCCTGGAGTATAGCTGTCCTTTATTTTGCCAACAAATACTCCCCGTGCGACCCTCAGCTGTTCTTTCTTTCTGCTCCGGGACAAGGCTCGGGACCCATCTGTCTATTTTGCCGCCATTTTTTTTTCTCTCAACAGTAATGTTTTGAAAATAATTTTTTTTTATCTGAGTAGTAGTCTCAACAGTGGGCTTAAAATAATCGGTAAACTATGTTGTATACAGATACGCTGTCATCCAGACTTTGTTGTTCCATTTATAGAGCACAGGAAGAGTAGATTTTGCATAATTACTAAGGGCCTTAGGATTATCAGAATGGTAAGTGGGCAGTGGTTTCAACTTAAAGTCACCAGCTGCATTAGCCCCTAACAAGAGTCAGCCTGTCCTTGGAAGCTTTGAAGCTGGGCATTGACTTCTTCTCGCTAGCTATGAAAGTCTAGATGGCATTTTCTTCCAATATAAGGCTGTTTTGTCTACATTGAAAATCTGTTATTGAGTGTAACCACATTCATTAATTATCTTAACTAGATCTTCTGGATAACTTGCTGAAGCTTCTAGATTAGCACTTGCTACTTCACCTTGAACTTTTATGTTATGGACACAGCTTATTTCTTTCAACTTCATGAACCAACCTCTCGTAGCTTTAGACTTTTCCTCTAAGCTTCCTCACCTCTCTCAGCCTTCACAGAATTAAAGAGTTAAGAATCTTGCTTGGATTAGGCTTTTGCTTAAGGGAATGTTGTGGCTGGTTTGATCTTCTGTCCAGACCACTATAACTTTCTCCATGTCAGGAATAGGCTGTTTCATTTTCTTATCATTCATGTGTTCACTGGAGCAGCACTTTATTGGCTGTTGTGAGGTTTATATGAGCATAGATGGACGTCAGATTGTCCGTGTGTGTTAATGAGGTGTGTGTTAGTGAGTTAGGATTCTCACTGTCTTCAGTCTCATATCTGAACAGGTTCTCAGGTGGGTGGTAGGTAATGCTTCCTCCTCAGTTACCTGCTGTTACACTCAGTTTCCTCAGTTTCAAGTCACTTCCCATGACTTGCACCTACGTATTCTGTGTAGCTAGCTGACTATCTCTCCTTAGTCTGACATTGATATTTATTTCTCTTTGTATAGTTACAGATGGCTTCTAGACATTTCCAAGAGTTTCTTCACTTATATCATTTAGTTCATCTAAAACAACTCATTTTCTTAAAACCTGTTTCTTATAAATTCCCAATAGGATCAGTTTTCAGGGTTGGTAGTTTTGAATTTGAATCTTTTATTCTTCCCTTTACCTCATCTCTTCTTCCTTCAGTTAGTAATTAATTCCTATTTATTTTTCTTCAACAGATAACCCCCATTTAATCTCTTCTATTTCAATCAATATCTATTTTAAATATATATATATTTTATTGATTTTTTACAGAGAGGAAGAGAGAGGGATAGAGAGTTAGAAACATCGATGAGAGAGAAACATCGATCAGCTGCCTCTTGCACACCTCCTACTGGAGATGTGCCCGCAACTAAGGTACATGCCCTTGACCGGAATCGAACCCGAGACCCTTGAGTCCGCAGGCCTGCGCTCTATCCACTGAGCCAAACCGGTCTTGGCTCAATTAATATCTTTTTAAAAAATAAATTTTTATTGATTTTAGAGAGGAAGGGAGAGTCGGAGAAAGAGATAGAAACATCAATGATGAGAGAGAATCATCAATCGGCTGCCTCCTGCATGCCCCCTACTAGGAATTGAGCCTGTAACCTGGACATGTGCCCTTGACAGAATCGAACCCAGGACCATTCAGTCTGTGTAGGCCGACGCTCTATCCACTGAACCAAACCAGCCAGGGCTCAATTAGTATCTTTATTATCTCAAGGCCACATTATTTCAGTGAATTCTTAAGTGGTGTCTGCTGCCTCCTCCTGATTCCTGGAATTAATTTTGCTGATGGTATGAAGTGAGGCTCTAGCCTGAACCCCTAGTCCCCTTTCTGAAAATCCCAGTGTTAGTCAAATGTGATTGAGCCTTCTCTTTTCGGTTCTCTGGACTAGGTTAGCTAGTCTGTATTTTTTCATCTGTTGCATTGTTTTAATTCTACTAATGCTTTTTTTTGGGGGGGGTGGGGGGTTGTCAGGCTTTGAAACAGCAGGTAACAGATTTACAGGAAGATTTGAAAAGAAAGGAAGCAAAATGGTCAAGTACACATGGCCGTCTTAGAAGCCAGATAGAAATGTTGGTCAAAGAGAACACAGACCTCCGGGAAGAAATAAAAGTGATGGAGAGATTCCGACTCGATGCTTGGAAGAAAGTGGAAGCCGCTGAGGGCAGCATCAAGATGGGCCAGTGCAGGACTGCCATGAAGAAAGAGGGGTCCATGGTAGGTTTGGAGACCAGCCGGCCTTGTCAAGTGAGGGGGAGATGTTAAATATTTGAGCATTCAGAGTCCTACAGACAGAAAGCACAAGGGCAGTTTCCAGGGCTGCTGGGAGGAGAGAGTGAGGGGTTAGTGTTTAATAAGAACAGAGTTTCAGTTTTGCAAGTTGAAGAGAGTTCTGTGAATGAAAGGTGGTGATGGTTGCATGACAGTGTGAATGTACTTAATACCACTGACCTGTGCACTTTAACATGGTTAAGATGGTAACTGTTGCCCTGTCTGGTATGGCTCAGTGGCTGGAGCATTGGCCCGTGCACCAAATGGTCACGGGTTCAATTCCCAGTCAGAGGTGCATACCTGGATTGCAGGTTTGATCCCAGGCCCCAGTCGGGGCACATGTGGGAGCCAACCAGTTGTTGTGTCTCTCTCATATTGATGTTTCTCTCTGTCTCTCCTTTCTCTCTCTCTCTCCCTCTTCTCCCTCCCTTCCATTCTCTCTAAAATCAATGGAAAAAATATCCTCCGATGAGGATTAACAACAAAAAGATGGTAAATATTATGCCATATATATTTTACCATAATTAAAAAAATAATTTTGAGCATTGCTATAGAGATAGTTTTCAAATTCATTTGTATAATTCTTTTTTTAAACAGCATATGATTATATTTAATACACAAGTTTGATACAACCAAAAAGTAAAACACCAGAGTAAAATGGTAACAAAAAACATGGTATTTCATTTGCAATGCATGAGAAATGGTTAACATCTTTAGTCATAAACAAGCTCTTAAAAACCAGTGACACTATAATAATGCAAGGAAACTGGAAAAATAAAATGAAAAGGTACAGGTGATGATGAAGCAGTGAGCATATGTGGTTTTGCTGAGCAGTGATGGAGGATAACTTCTCTGCAGTGTCAGTGAGCAGAATAAAGACACTGACACCTAACCGTCTACAGCGTTGAACAGTGTTGTGCCATTTGTATAATTCTGATAAGGGGATTATTATAAGCAGTAGGCAGACAGTGTCAGTTCAAACAGGCCAAGGGAAGTGTTTGCAGAGAGTCACATGCGTGTGACCTACAACTCTGGTTTGCCAGGCACTGCTTTTAGGCACTGCAGATAAAGCAATGACAAAACAGGCAAATGTCCTTGCCTTCTTGAAACTTAATATTCTAGTGGCAGGAGAAAGACTATAAATAAGATAGATAAATAAAATGTATGGTATGTGACATAGTGGTGGAAATGAAGAAGAAAAAGCAAGGAGAGGGAATAACTGTATGGGGTGTTGCAGTTACATGTAGGATGGCCAGGGAAGGCTTTACAGAGAAAGCAACATTTGAATAATGGCTGCAGAGGGACCTGGTGAGAAGCAGAGCAGGCACAGGAGACCTGGGCCTGGAGGCTGTCTGCTTGGAGGGCCTGGGGTTCAACAATGCCAAAGGCTGGTACAGCAGGTCCTCGAATAGTGTCATTTCATTATAAGATTACTTATATCAATCAGCCTGATAAACTTGTTCTCATTACACGTCATTTCACTTAAAGTCACAGAACATATCAAAGATGTTAAGTGAGCACTTACTGTAAAGCTGGAGCAGAGAACGGGGAGAATAACAGGAGATGAAACCAGAGATGTGATGAAGGGTGGTGGGTGCAGATTTCATTAGGCCTCAATAGTTTCTGTAAACACTTGGGCTTTTCCTCTGTGCAGTGCGAGCTCTTGCAGGGCTCTGATTGAAGGGGTGGCCTAACCCTTTATCTTAGTGTTTGGGGAAAGCACCCAACGTCTAATTCAGGATTGATTCTGAAGAACTGACAGATAACCTTATTCAAAATCATAGCTTTAATAAGAGAAGCTTACATGCATGGGTAAGGCAGCTGCTCCCAGTGGTGGCCTGCCTGGAAGAATCCTCTTCTTTCTAGGACGGGGTCTCTTTTTTTTAGGGGATTAAAAGTAAAACCATATGGTGGGTAGTCACATAGACCACCAGCAAGAACAATGTGTTTCTAAGGTAACATAATAACATCAGGCAGTTATCACACTCTATACATTCATTAACCTCCTTCCTGGGGACTGATGTTTATCTTTGGATGGCATTTGGCTTTCTGGGTAGTCAGCCAAGCCTGAGGCTATTGAGGGTTAAACAGAGTCCAACATTTCCCAGAGGCTTTTGCTGCTGGAGCCATATTGCATCTCTGAGTTCCCCAACACTAGCTCACTCTACTATAGACTTAAGAATAGATTGAGGGAGCCCTAGCCGGTTTGGCTCAGTGGATAGAGCATCAGCCTGTAGACTGAAGGGTCCCAGGTTCAATTCTGGCCAAGAGCACATGCCTAGGTTGCAGGCTCGATCCCCAGTGTGGGGTGTGCAGGAGGCAGCTGATCAATGATTCTCTCTCATCATTGATGTTTCTATCTCTCCTTCTCCCTTACTCTCTGAAATCAATAAAGAAATATATTTTTAAAAAAGGAATAGATTGAGGGGGTGGGAAACTATGGGCCCACTCAGGAACACCAAGGTGGACTATTGCAGTAATTCAGACTAGAGATGAAATAATAGTGGCATAGACTGGGGGAGTGGCAATGGAGGGGTTGAGGAGTGGACAGGATTTATTGATGAACTGGATATGGGGTGTGACAGCAAAAAAGGAGTCAGGAATGGCTTCCCCGTTTAGTGTTTTTTTTTGCTTAATAGAATTTCCATTTGTTATTAAAGTCCATAAGAGGACAACACATATTGCTCAGGTGCAGACAAGGTGAGTTTGAAATGCCAGTGAGCATCAGGTAAAGAGGTTTACTAGACAGTTATACATATTAGGAGACGTCAGGTTGGAGGTAGAAGTTTGGGGTCATCAGAATGTATGGTAAAGCCTTGGGCTGAGATGACTGAGGCTGAAAGTGAAGAGGTCCAAATACTGAGCAGAATGTGAGAAGCTGGGGGCACGGAGGACAAATAGCCATGGAGTAAGGAGGAAAGGAGGGCCACGTGGTGTTCTGAGGGCCAAGCTGAGAAGGCCCTCCAGGGGGACAGTGTGGCATACAGGCATCAAAGGCTGCTGCTCAGTAAGTTGAGGACTGAAGGTTGGTCCTTGGATTTACCAAGTAGAAACGTGTCCAAGATAAAAGCCTGACTGGATAAGAGAATGGGGAGAAGTTTCAGACAGAATATGAGATCCGTGTGGAAAAGTTTTGCAGTAAATATAAAAAAAGGGGGTAGTGGCTGTAGGGGAAATTGTTTTGTTTTTAAGATGGGAAATTAACAGGTGTTTGTATATTTGTAGAGTTGGTTTCAGTAGAGGGAAATGTGAGGTGATCATAAGTAAGGGGAGATGGGACTTAGGGAATGAATGATTGGATGAATGGAGGGGCTGGTTTTGGCCAGGAGCACGGGCAGTTGCACTTCAATAACAGAAGTTCTAAGGTCTGCACCTGGGGCTAGGTGTCTGGTGCTATTGATAGGAAGTTCCCTTCTGATGCTTTAACTTTCTCAGTAAAGTGGGAAGCATGATGCCCTGCTGATGGTGAGGGCAGAGAACGTGGGAGAAAGTGTAAGCTGTCTCAGAGAGAGGAAAGCCACGGGACCGGGAAGTGTAGTCTGAGTCCTGGGCTGCATCGGAGGCCCATGCAGGTTAGAGGTCATTATTCCCAGTGAGAATGGCTTGCATTATTTTTTTTCTTGTTTGTTTGTTTGTTTTCTGGGTGTCAGTTGGTGGAGAGTTATGTTGTAGGAGAGGTGTGGTCATCGGGGAATACCACAAAGCAGAGAGGGGCTTAGAGGTTCCCAGTGTGCAGTGACCCATGAACTGCTTAAGAAGGGCATAGGCTGCAGGGTTGTGAGGGACATAGAACACATGGGTCTGTGACGTGTGGGACCCTGTCGGCTGTAGCAGAAAGTGGAATTCTCCCTCCTTCTTCAAACGTTTCGTTGTGGAAGTTTCCCAGAGGCATTTGAAAAAAACAGTCCAATGGACACCTGACTCCTTACCTAGATTGAACCACCGTTAAGGTTTTGCCACATTGTGTTTTTTGCTGGACCATATGAAGGAAGTTGTAGAAATCATGGCATATCACCCATAGGTACATACTTGAACACTAAATGGCATTGGCTTTTTTAATAGACCAGGCTAGTTATTTTGTAGAATACCTCACATTCTGGATTCAAATGCTTTGAAATTGAACAGTTATTGATCATTGCAAATAGTGATAATGACTAGTTCTAGAGTTTGCCCATGGTAGTGCCTGGCTGAGATTGGAGGGAGAGTCGGTCAGGAAAGGCAAGGAGGGTGAGTACATGGCCGTGAGACTCGGAGCTTGGTGGAGGTGGGTGGGGAGGAGAGAAAGAAATTTGGTTGGAAGCAGTGATGGGGAGCAAGGAGGACACCTACTACCTCTAAGTCTAGGGTTGTGAGCTCTGAGAGCGAGAAACCTCCATCTCTCCAAGGGACAGTGGTGAGCATTCATCTCAGTGGGGCTTAGGGCTCAGTTAGGCAGTGAGGGAAACGCTAACCGGAGAAGCTGAGATACGAAGGTTTTGCTGATGGGTAACCACGAGTTCCTCCTCTCTCCTCTGGCTAGCCTGGTAACAGTCCACATAAGACTGTTTGGTTTTACATTGTCTGTTAAGCCCTTAACTTGAGGAATGAATATATTTACAGAGGTGGTGTGTGTGTATGTGTGTGCGCATGTGTGTGTGTTCACTCTGGTCTCTAGTGATAAATGAAAACAATGTAAATGAACAGACTTAAAACATTCTCATTGCAAGCTGAGTTCTGTTAGTTTAATTCATTGTACTAATATGTAGACTAACACTGATTTTATATTCAATTATATAATTATCTCTTACTGTAGAATTCATCAGTTCAAATTCAAAAGAGTCAAAATTCTTCAGGAACCCAGCTAGAGACATACAAGAAAAATAATTTGTCCACACAAGGTAAGAAGCTGCATGATCTTTTTAGAAGACATTTAAGGAATTTAAAGAATAGAAAATTAATCTACCTAAGAAATAAATACTGTGATTTTAATTAAAGCCTCCTGTGTATCCTACTCCCCCACTTAATTTTCACCTTGACAGCATTCCCGTGCTGGCTTCTCATTCTTTTACTGTATCGTGTCCATAAATTAATATAGTATTGTTTTCATACCTTATGTATTCCTTTGCAATTTGTTTTTTTCTCTTCATGTTTTAAGACTTACCACATTAATACATGTAAACTGTAGTTTATTGATTATAATAGCTATACAGAATCCACATGTATTTGCCAGTCAAGTTTTCCTGTTGACGGGCATTCATGTTTCATCCAGTGTGTCAATAACATGAATAGGGCTGCAGAAAGCCTTTTTTTTAAAAAAACTAAATTTATTGGGGTGGTTTCAGGTGTAGATTTCTGTGACACAAGATCTATATATTGTGCCCACACAATCCAAAGTCAAATCATTTTCCATCACCATATTTTAGGCACCGTTCACCCTGCCCCCATTTGCCTCCCCTCTTCCCTCTGACAACCACCACACTGCTGTTTTTTGTCCACAAGTTTCAGTTTTATATCCCACATATGAGTGAAAGCATATGGTTCTTAGCTTTTTCTGACTGACTTATGTCATTAGCATAATATCAAGATCCATCCCTGTTGTTGCAAATGGCAGTATTTCATCTTATGGCTGAGTAGTATTTCATTGTATATATGTATCACATCGTCTTTAATCAGTCCTCTACCAAAGGACACTTTGGTTGTCTCCATGGCTTGGCCACCATGAATAATGAACATAGAGGTGTGTTTGTGTGTGTGTGTGTGTGTGTGTGTGTGTGTGTGTGTATACTAGAGGCCCGATGCACGAAATTCGTGCACGGAGGTGTGTGTCCCTCAGCCCAGCCTGCACCCTCTCCAATCTGGGACCCCTCCAGGGATGTCTGACTGCCCGTCAGGCCCCACCTGGTGGGTGGCGTGGCCTGAGGTCCCCTGTCAAGCCCTGCCGGGTGGGAGATGCGGTCTGAGGTCCCCTGTCAAGCCCCGCCGGGTGGGGGGCGTGGCCTGAGGTCCCCCGGCCTGGCGCTGGGGCGGGGGGGAGCAGCCTGAGGTCCCCTAGCCCAGCACCGGGACGGGAAGTGCACCTTGAGGTCCCGTGTCAAGCTCTGCCGGGTGGGAGATGCGGTCTGAGGTCTCCTGTCAAGCCCCACGGGGGCGGGGGAGGGCATAGCCTCAGGTCCCTGCTGATTGCTCGTTAAGGCTCCTTATGGGAACTTGGCCTCAGCTGTGGGTGCAGCCATCTTTGTGATGGAGTGATTGTCAATTTGCATATTCCCTCTTTATTCTAAAGGATATCTTTGCGAATACATGTTTTCGAGTTTTTTGGGTATGTACCCAGGAGAGGGATTGCTGGGTCCTATGGTGGTAACTCTATTCTCAATTATTTGAGGAATCACCACACTGTTTTCTGTAGTGGCTGTACCAGTCTACATTCCCACCAGCAGTGAATGAGGGGTCCCTTTTCTCCACCACCTCTCCAACACTTGTTATTACTTGTTGATAATAGCCATTCTAACAGGTGTAGTTTTGATTTGCATTTCCCTAATTGCCAGTGAGGTTGAATATCTTTTCATATGTCTATTGGCTGTTCATGTGTCTTCTTGGGAGAGGTTCTGATCAGGTCCTCTGCCCATCTTTTTTTTTTTTTTTTAAATATTTTATTGATTTTTTACAGAGAGGAAGAGAGAGGGATAGAGAGTTAGAAATATCGATGAGAGAGAAACATCGATCAGCTGCCTCCTGCACACCCCCTACTGAGGATGTGCCCGCAACTAAGGTACATGCCCTTGACCGGAATCGAACCTGGGACCCTTGAGTCCACAGGCTGACGCTCTATCCACTGAGCCAAACTGGTTTCGGCTCTGCCCATCTTTTAATTGGATTGTTTGTTTGGTGTTGAGTTTTATGAGTTCTTTTACATATTTTGGATATTAAACCTTTGTCAATGCTTTTGTTTGCAAATATAATCTTCCATTCTGTCGGCTGTCTCTTGGTTTTGTTGTCGGATTCTCTTGTTGTGCGGAAGTTTTTAGTTTGATATAGTCCCATTCATTTATTTTTGCCTTTACTTGCCTTGCTTTTGGGGTCAAGTTTATAAAATGTTCTCTATGACCACTGTCCATAACATAAGTTCAGTACCTATGTTTACTTCTATGTAATTTATTGCTCCAGATCTTATATTTAGGTCTTTGATCCATTTTGAATTAATTTTTTGTACATGCTGACAAACTGTAATCTGTTTCATTCTTTTGCATGTGGCTTTCCAATTTTCCCAGCATCACTTATTGAAGAAGCTTTCTTTACTCCATTGTGTTTCTGGCTCCTTTGTTGGAAATTATCTTCCCATATACATGTAGTTTTATATCTGGGTTCTCAATTCTGTTGTTTTAATTGTCGTAGCTCTGTAGTATAATTTCAAGTCAGGTAGTGTGATACTTCCGGCTTCATTCTTTTGTCTCAGGATTGCTTTGGCTATTTAGGATCTTTTGTGAATCCATACAAATTTGATGAGTTTTGTTCTATTCCTTTAAAAAATGACATTGGTGCATGGGACAACTGATGGGATTTTGACGGGGATTGCATTAAATCTGTATATTGCTTTGGGTAGTATGGACATTTTAACTACGTTGATTCTTCCAATCCATGAACATGGGATATTTTTCCATTTTGTTGTAGTTTTCAATCTTCTTTAATAATGCTTTGTAGTTTTCAGTATATAGGTCTTTCATGTCCTTTGTTAAGTTTATTCCTAGGTACTTCATTCTTTTGGTTGCAATTACAAAGGGAATTTTTTTTTTCACTTCTTTTTCTAACATTTTGTTGTTAGTATATAGGAAGGCATTGGATTTTTTATTTTTCCTCACCTTAAGTTATTTTTTTTCATTGATTTTTAGAGAGTGGAAGAGAGAGAGAGAGAGAAAACATTGATGTGAGAGAGACACATCGATTGGTTGCTTCCTGCACACACCCTGACTGGGCCTGGGGATCGAACCTGCAACCCAGGTATGTGCCCTTGATCAAGAAGCAAACCAAAGACCCTTTGGTGTGCCGGATGACACTCTGACCACTGATCAATACCAGCCTAGGCAGCATTGGCATTTTGTACGTTTATTTAGTATCCTGCAACTTACTGTATTTGTTTATTGTTTCTAATAGTGTTTTTTTTTTTTTTTTTTTTGTAGAGTCTTTAGAGTTTTCTGTGTACAGAATCATGACATCTGCAAAAAGTGACATTTTCACTTCTTCGTTCCCAATTTAGATGCTTTTTATTTCTTTCTCTTGCCTTATTGCTCTGGCTAGGACTTCTGGAACTATGTTGAATAAGAGTGGTAAGAGTGGGCATCCTTGTCTTGTTCCTGGTTTTAGAGGAAAAGCTTTCAGTTTTTTGCCATTGAGTATAATATTGACAGGGTTTATCATATATAACCTTTATTATGTTGAGGCACTTTCGTACTATTCCTATTTTATTGAGTGTTTTAATCATAATGGATTTTGTATCTTATCAAATGCATTTTCTGCATCTATTGATAAGATCACATGATTTTTATCTTTTCTTTTGTTAGTGTGGTGTATTATATTGATTGATTTGTGTATTGTGAACCATCCTTGTGCAAGGCTGGGCCTGCCCCCAGATGGGCCAGGCCTTGCCGTGCACCTGCCTCCAGAGTCCCCCAGTCCCTTCAGCCCCCCAGCCACCCATGGCCGGCCCAAGGTGCATGTAAGCTTTGGATCACGGCTGCTCAGCTGCCCAGGGCCGGCCCGAGGCGCAGGCAAGCCTCGGATGGTGACTGCCCAGCTGCCCAGGGCTGCCTGAGGCTCAGGTAACCAGGGCCGGCTGAGGCTTGTACTGCTGGCAGTGGCAGCAGCAGAGGTGTGATGGGGTGTCGCCTTCTCCTGATCGCCGGGTCGCCTCCCGCCCCTGAGGGCTCCTGGACTGTGAGAGGGGGCTGCTGGGCTGAGGGACCCCCCCCCTCTCCAGTGCATGAATTTTCATGCACCGGGCCTCTAGTATATTATGATTTCCAGTGTAGCAATAATTAGCACCTTTATCACTATCACATACTTATCATTTCTTTTTAGAGTTTGGAAAAATTAAGATCTGGTCTCTTAGTAAGTTTGAGGTTTACAATACAGTTTTTTGTCTATATTCACTATACTTTGCAGTAGAAATCTAGGACTCATATTACTACTTGTTGCAAATTTGTACCTTTCAATAACATTTCTCCTATACACCAACCTTCCAGTTCTTGGTAACCACCATTTCATTCTGTTTCTATGAGGTTGCTTGTTTTTTTGTTGTTTTTAAAGTAGCCAGCCAGTGCCTCTAAGCATGAATCACTCTTTTTTTTTTTAATGTTTTTATTGATTTCAGAGAGAGGAAGGGAGAGGGAGAGAGATAGAAACATCAATGATGAGAATTGTTGATTGGCTGCCCCCTGCTCGTTCCCCACTGCGGATCGAGCTTGCAACCTGGGCATGTGCCCTGATTGAAAATTGAATCATGACCTCCTGGTTCATAGGTTGATGCTCAATCACTGAGCTAACCAGCTGGCTGAGTTTGCTTTTTTCAGATTCCACATATAAGTGTCTTTCTCTGACTTAGTTCAGTGCCCTCAGGGTTCATTCATGTTATTTGAAAATGGCAGAATTTTCTTCTTTATTTATCACTAGAGGCCTGGCGCACAGATTTGTGCACTTGTGGGAGGCGTGGCCTGCGGGTATCAGCCCATTGTGGGAGCGCAGCTCATCCTGGTCAGCCAAGCGGCGCTCCCACTGTGGGAGTGCACTGACCACCAGGGGGAAGCTCCTGCATTGAGCATCTGCCCCCTGGTGGTCAGTGCACATCATAGCAACTGGTTGACTAGTCATTTTGGTCGTTCTGCTATTTGGTCACTGGGCTTTTATATACATAGACTAGAGGCCCAGTGCACGAAATTTGTGCACTGGGGGTGTCCCTCAGCCCAGCCTGCACCTTTTCCAATCTGGGACCCCTTGGGGGATGTCTGACTGCTGGTTTAGGCCTGATCTCACAGGGATCGGGCCTAAACTGGCAGTCAGACATCCCTCTCACAATCCAGGACTTCTGGCTCCTAACCGCTCACCTGCCTGCCTGCCTGATTGCCCCTAACCGCTTCTGCCTGCCACCCTGGTCATCCCCTAACCGCTCCCCTGCTGGCCTGATTAATACCTAACTGCTCCCCTGCCAGCCTGGTCGCCCCCAACTGCCCTTTCCTGCCAGCATGATCGCGCCCCCAACTGCCCTCCCCTGCAGGCCTGATCTCGTCCCCAACTGCCCTCGTCTGCCGGCCAATTTGATTCTGATTGGTCGGTTTCTATGCCAGTCAGCGTCAAAAGCTCCACCTCCTAGGCAGCCATTGGTTCCTCACAGTTGACCCAGATTTGGTTCTGATTGGTTGGTTTCTGACAGTCAGCATCAAAAGCCCCGCCTCATAGGCAGCCATTGGTTCCTTGCAATTCACCCAGATTTGGTTCTGATTGGTTGGTTTCTATGCCAGTCAGCATCTCTGGGCCTATCTCCGGGCCTGATCATAGAGGCGGGGCTGATCAGCAGCCGCCCCAGGCTGCTGGCGAGTGGCTGAACTGCTGACCTCTGGGAGAGAGAGAGGCTTGACTGCTGGCAAGGGAGAGAGAAGCAGGATCTGATCACCCTGCTTCTCTATCCAGGCCTCACCAGCAGCCGCTGCCACTGCTGATCAGCCCCGCCTCTCTCTCTCTCCGAGAGGTCAGCAGTTCAGCTCACTCGCCTGCGGCGTGCAGCCTGGCAAATGGTTGAGCCTCCTGGTCATTGTGGATGTGACAGACCCAGGGTTTTTATATATTAGGATGGCTGAATAATGTCCTGTTGTGTAAATGTATTACATCTTTATTCATATTTTGAAAAAATGTTTTTATTGATTTTTAGAGAGAGAGGAAGGAAGAGGGAGAAGGGAGTGAGAGAAACATCAATCAACTGCCTCCCACACACATTTCACTGGGGATTGAGCTGGTAGCACAGGTATGTGCAACTGACCAGGAATTGAACCCAGTGACCTCTTGCTGCATAGGTTGACGCTCACCCACTGAGCCACACCAGCCAGGTTGTCCATTCATCTTTTAATTTTATTAATTTTTAAAATATGTTTTAATTGATTTCAGAGAGAGGAAAGAAGAGGGAGAGAGATAGAAACATCAATGATGAGAATCATTGATCAGCTGTCTCCTGCTAGCTCCTTACTGGGGATTGAGCCCACTATCCAGGCATGTGCCCTGACTGGGAATTGAACCCTGACCTCCTGGTTCACGGGTCGACACTCAACCACTGGGCCACACTGGCTGGGTTCCATTCATCTTTTTTTTTTTATTGTCTAAAGTTTTACGTATGTCTCCTTTTTCCCCACTTGACCACCCCCCTACAGCTATTCCCACCCCATTCATCTTTTGGTGTACACTTAATTTGTTTCCATATCTTGGCTATTGCGAATAATGCTGTAGTGAACATGGGGAATGCAGGTATCTCTTTAATATCCTGTTTTCATTTCCTTTAAATATAGACCAAGGAATGGAATTGCTGGATCATATGGTAGTTCTATTTTTAATTTTTTGAGGAACCTCCATACTGTTTTCCTTTGTGGCTGCACCAATTTGCTTTCCCACCAGCAGTGCATAAGAGTTCCTTTTCCTCCACACCCTTGCCAACACATACATCTCTTGTCTTCTTGATGATAGCCATCCTAACAGGTGTGGGGTGATATGTCACTGTGGTTTTGACTTGCATTTTGCTGATGTTTAGTGATACTGAGCATCTTTTTATGTACCTGTTCACCATTTGAATGTCTTTGGGAAAATGTATGTCTGGTTTCTCTGCCCATGTTTTAATTGGATTTTTTTTTTGTGGTTGCTATTGAATTCTGTGAGTTCTTCATTCGGATATTTACCCCTTATCGGTTATGTAATTTGCAAAAATATTCTCCCGTTTGAAAGGTTGCCTCTTCATTTTGTTGATTGTTTCTTTTGCTGGGTAGAAGCTTTTAAGTTTGATGAGTTTTTTATTTGTTGAATTTGCTTTTGTTTGTGTTTATAGTGTTGTATCCAAGAAATCATCGCCAAGACCGATATCAAGGAGCTTATTCTCTGTGTTTTCTTTAGAAGTTTTATGGTTTCAAGTCATATGTTTTAAGTCTTTGATACATTTCAAGTTTTTTTTTTTTCTATTTCCATTGGAATTTTGATCTGGATTGCATTGAATCTAAAGATGGATTTGGATATTATGGCCATTTTAAACATATTGATTGTTCTGATCCAGGAACATGAGATGTCTTTCCATTTGTGTCTCTTTGATTTCCTTCAACACAGTCTTGTAGTTTTCACCTTATAGATCTTTTACTTCCTTGACTAAATTTTTTTCTAGGTAGTTTTTTGGTTTTGGTACTATAGTGAATGGTATTTTATTATTTTTCAAATGTTTCATTTTTACTGGAAAGAAGTGCAACTAGTTTCTGTATGTTGATTTTATAATAACCTGCAACTTTACTGGAATTTGTTGATTAGTTCCAACAGGGTTTTTTTTTTTGTTTTTTTTTTTAATGGAATCTTTGGGATTTTCTATATACAAGAACACATTATCTGCAACTAATGACAATATTTCTTCTTCATTTCCAATGTGGTTGCCGTTTCTTTGTCTTGCCTGATTGCTATACCTTGGACTTCCAGTACTATCCTATATAATAAAAGCCTAATATGCTAAGTGTCTGGTTGTCCAGTCGGCTGTTCAACCAATCAAAGTGTAATATGCTAATGATATGCTAAGGCCACTCATGCACTGACAACCAGGGGGCAGATGCTCTGACCAGTAGGTTATCTTGCTGCTGGGGTCTAGCCGATAGGGACTGAGCGAGACAGGCTGGACATACCCTGGAGCCCTCCCGAGGTCCCTCCTCACCAGGGGGCAGATACAGTGAGCCAAGCAGTAAGGAGCAGCGAGCAGGTGGGTGGTAAGGAGCAAGGGATCCTGGACTGTGAGAGGGTGCAGGCTGGCCTCAGGGGACTCACCCCTGCAAGTGCACGAATTTTGTGCACCAGGCCTCTAGTCCTATATAATAAAGAGGTAATATGCAAATTGATCATCACTCTAACACACAAGATGGCTGCCCCCATGGGGGCTCAAGATGGCCACCACAAGATGGTTGGCAGCAGAGGGCAGTTGTGGGCGGTCAGGCTAGCAGGGGAGGAAGTTGGGAGGGACCAGGCCTGAAAGGGAGGGCAGTTGTGGGCGATCAGGCCTGCAGGGGAGGGCAGTTGTGGGTGATCAGGCCAGCAGGGGAGGGCAGTTGGGAGGGACCAGGCCTGAAAGGGAGGGCAGTTGGGGTCGATCAGGCCTGCAGGGGAGGGCAGTTAGGGACGACCGCGCTTGCAGGGGAGGGCAGTTGGGAGCGACCAGGCCTGTAGGGGAGGGTAGTTAGGGGCGACTAGGCCTGCAGGGGAGGGCAGTTGTGGGGGACTAGGCCTGCAGGGGAGGGCAGTTGGGAGGGACAAGGCCTGCAGGGGAGGGCAGTTGTGGGAGACCAGGCTGGCAGGGGAGGGCACTTAGGGGCGACCAGGCTGGCAAGTGAGGGCAGTTAGGGGTGACCTGGCCAGCAGGGGAGAGCAGTTTGGGGCAACCAGGCCTGCAGGAGAGGACAGTTGGACCAGGCCAGCAGGGTCATGCAGTTAGGGGCAATCGGGCCGGCAGGAGAGCAGTTAGGCGTCGATCAAGCTGGCAGGGGAGTGGTTAGGGGGTGGTCCGGCTGGCAGGCTGAAGTGGTTAGGGGCAATCAGGCAGGCAGGCAGGTGAGCAGTTGGGAGCCAGCAGTCCTGAATTGTGAGAGGGATGTCCAACCAGGCCTAAATGGGCAGTTGGACATCCCTCGAGGGGTCCCAGATTGGAGAGGGTGCAGGCTGGGCTGAGGGACGCTCTCCCCCCGCCCCCCCCCCCCGCGCACAAATTTCATGCACCGGGCCTCTAGTCTATAATAATAAAAGCATAATATGCTAATTAGACCAGATAGCCAAACGACATTCCAGATGTCCTTCCGGATGAAGCTGCAGTGGCAGAGGTGGCCAGAGGTGGTTAAGGGCTATCATGCAGGCAGGCAGAGTGGTTAGGGGTGATCAGGCAGGCAGGCAGAGAGGTTGGGGTGGTCAGGCAGGCAGAGTGGTTAGGGGAGATCAGGGAGGCAGGCGAGCAGTTAGGGGTGATCAGGCAGGCAGGCGAGTGGTTAGGGGTAATCAGGCAGGCAGGCGGAGTGGTTAGGAGCCAGCAGTCCTGGATTGCAAGAGGGATGTCCAACTCCCTACAGGATCGGGCCTAAACCAGCATTTGGACATCCCCCGAGGGGTCCCGGATTGCAAGAGGGTGCTGGCCGGGAGAGGACTCCCCGCCCCCCTCGTGCACGAATTTCGTGTACCAGGTCTCTAGTCCTATAAAATAAAAATGCAAATTGACCGAACGGTGGAACAACCAGTTGCTGTGACGCACACTGACCAACAGGAGCGCAGACGCTCAACAAGGAGCTGCCCCCTGATGGTCAGTGCACTCCCATAGGGGGAGTGCTGCTCAGCCAGAAGCCAGGCTCATGGCTGGCAAGCACAGCGGCGGGCCTAAGCTGTGAGTCGAACATCCCCGAGGGTTCCCAGAATGTGAAAGGGTGCAGCCGGGCTGAGGGACCCCTCCTGAGTGCACAAATTTCGTGCACCGGGCCTCTAGTATTGAATAAAAGTGATGAGAGTGGGCGTCCTTATCCTGTTCCTGATCTCCGAGGAAAACTTTTCATTATGTTTTCTTTTGTCATATACTTTATTTATTTTAAATAATTCTTTACTGTTGAAAGTATTATATATGTCTCCTTTTTTCTCCTCATTGACCCCCTCTGGCCTGCCCCCGCCCCCCCCCTGTTCCAGACTCTCACTGTCCCATTGTCTGTGTTCATGGGCCAGACATATATGCATACAAGGTCCTTGGAAAACCTTTTAGTTTTTCATCAGTGAATATATTAGGTGTGGGTTTGTTGTATATGGCCTTTATTATGTTGAGGTGTGTTATATTTTATCAAATGCTTTTTTTCTTGCATATATTGAGATAATCATGTGGGGTTTTACATTTAAAAATTTTTTTAAAATATATTTTTTATTTCACAGAGAAAGGGAGAGGGAAAGATAGAAACATCAATGATGAGAATTATTGATCGGCTGCATTGAGTCTGCAACCTGCAGCCTGGGCATATGCCCTGAACAGGAATTGAACCATGACCTTCTGGTTCATAGGTCCACACTCGACCACTGAGCCATGCCGGCCAGGCTGATCATGTGCCTTTTATCTTTCATTCTATTACTGTGCTATGTTACACTTAATTGATTTGTATATGTTGATCCATCCTTGCATCCAGGGTTAAATCTCAGTCATGGTGTATAATATTTTTAATATGTTCTTGAATTTGGTTTGCTAATATTTTGTTGAGAATTTCATGAGGGCTATTGTGTCCTTATACTGCCCTTATTTGGCTTTGGTTACAGGGTAATGGTGGTCTTGTAGAGTACGTTTGGAAATGTTCCTCATCTTCACTTTTTTGGAAGATTTTGAAAAGGATTGGCATTAGTTCTTTAAATGTTGGTAGAATTCACCAGTGAAGCTGTCTGGTCCTGAGGTTTTCTGTGTTGAGGTTTTTTATTACTGATTCAATATCTTTAGGCGTTCTCTTTAGGTTTTCTATATTTTCCTGTTTCAGTCTTGGCATTCGGAATGTCCCTTGTTTCTAGGAGTGTTTCCACTCTTTTCTCAGTTATCTCGGCATATAATTGTTCACAGTAGTCGCTTATGATCCCTATATGTTTATGTAGTATCAGTTGTAATGTCTCCTCTTTCAATTCTAATTTTATATATTTGAGTTTTTCTTCTTAGCTAAAGGTTTGTCAATTTTATCTTTTCAGAAAACTAGTTCTTAGGTATTGTTGATCCTTCTTATTGTTTTTCTGGTCTCACATTTATTTCCATTCTGCTCTTTATTTATTTTCTTACTTCTGCTAACTCTGGGCTTAATATGTCTGTATTTTTATTCCTTGGGTTATAAAGTTAGGTCTGAGATCTTCCTAATTTCTTAATATATACATTTATCATTATAAACTTCCCTCTCACAACTACTTTTACAGCAACCCATAGGTTTTGGTATGTTGTGTTTCCATTTTCCTTTATTCTGAGATTTTAACCTTTTGCGCTCAGATGTCGAGTGTGACTCGACACGGTTAGCATTAGAATAAAGGAATTGAGAAAAAAGCAAGCGAGTGCAAAGGGTTAAAGAATTTCCCTTTTGATTTCTTCTTTGACCCATTGGTTTTTCAGAAGTGTGTTGTTTTCTTCCACATGTTTGTAGATTTTCCAGTTTTCCTCTTATTGTTGATTACTAATTCTATATCATTGGAGTCAGAAATGATGAAATGATCTAAAATCTTTTTAAATTTGCTAAGGCTTGTTTTGTGTCCTATCATATGATCTATCCTAGAGAATATTTCATGTACACTCGAGGAGAATGTGTATTCTGCTGCTATTGGATGGAATTTTCTATATATGTCTGTTAAATTCATTTGGTCTAAAGTATGATTCAATTCCAACATTTCCACATTGATTTTTCTGTCTGAATGATCTATCCATTGCAAAGTGGGGTATTGAAATCCCCTACTATTTCAGTGGTCTCTTATCCACGGTTTTGCTTTCAATGACTTAAAATATATATTTTGATTTCAGAGAAGAAGGGAGAGGGAGAGAGAGAGATAGAAACATCAATGATGAGAGAGAATCACTGATTGGCCACCTCCTGCACACCCCCTACTGGGATCAAGCCTGCAACCCAGGCATGTGCCCTGACCAGGAATTGAACCGTGAACTCCTAGTTCTTAGGTGGTTGCTCAACCACTGAGCCACACCAACTGGGCTTCATGGCTTTTGAAATCCCATCTAGCTATTCTGTGCCCTTTGATTGGTGACTCCAATCCGTTTACATTAGTTGATTATCTTATATAATAAAAGCCTAGTATGCAAATCGACCGAACAGCGGAATGACCAGTCGCGGTGATGCGCACTGACCACCAGGGGGCAAAGCTCAATGCAGGAGCTGCCCCCTGGTGGTCAGTGCGCTCCCACAGGGGAGCGCCGCTTAGACTGAACCTGGGCTCACGGCTGGCGAGTGCAGCGGTCGGGTGGTAAGGAGTGAGGGGTCCCAGACTGCGAGAGCGCCGGACTGCGAGAGGGATGTCTGACTGCCAGCTTATGCCTGACCCCTGGGAGATTGGGCATAAGCCAGCAGGCGGACATCCCCGAAGGGGTCCCGGACTGCGAGAGGGTGCAGGCCAGGCTGAGGGACGACCCCCCTCCCACCGTGCAACGGGCCTCTAGTCTATACTCATAAAAGGGTAATATGCTAATTAGACCGGGAGACCTTCCAGACGTCCTTCTGGACAAAGCCATGGTGGCGGGGCTGAGGCAGAGGTGGTTAGGGGCGATCAGGCCAGCAGGGGAGGGCAGTTGGGGGCAAGCAGGCAGGCAGGCAGAGTGGTTAGGGGCAATCAGGCAGGCAGGCAGGTAAGTGGTTAGGAGCCAGCGGTCCCAGATTGCAAAAGAGATGTCTCACTGCTGGTTTAGGCCTGCAGTTGGACATCCCCCGAGGGGTCCCAGATTGGAGGGTACAGGCTGGGCTGAGGGACACCAGGCCACTAGTCTATATATATAAAAGCCTAAGCCATTGAATGACCAGTCGCTATGATGTGCACTGACTATCAGGGGGCAGACGCTCAATGCAGGAGCTGCCCCCTCATAGCCAGTGCGCTCCCACAGCCAACCTTCCCTGGCTGGCCAATCTCCTGCAGCCCCTTACCCGGCCAGCCAACCTCCCAAGCCCCTACCCCCGCTGTCCAATCTCCCACAGCCCCTCCCCCTGGCCTGCCAACCTCCCATGTCCCTGATTGGCCCTGATTGCCGGCAAGGCTGAGGAACCCCACCCATGCACGAATTCATGCATCAGGCCTCTAGTTGATATATAAGGACTTACTGCCATCTTATTGATTGCTTTCTAGTTGTTTTGTATTTACATTGTTTCTGCTTATCTTTGAAATCAGTGATTTTCCATCGTATATACTCTTTTTCCTTTTTTTGTTGTTTCATGGATGTACTCTAGATTTTTGCTTGTGGTTACCATGAAGCTGACATAGACAGAGATAAAAGTCTGTTTTGTGCTGATAGCAACTGCGCTTCCTTTTCCTTTAAAAGGCTCCAATAAAGGGTCCACCCTTTTACTCCTCCCTTTGTGGTTTGGTATTACAGTTTACCTATTTTATGCTGTGTATCTATTAATGAATTTTAGTAACCATAGTTATTTTTAATACTTTTCCTTTAACCTTTACACAATAAGTGGTTAATACACCATCCTGTTATAGAGTTTCTGTATCCGACTATAAATTTTCACCTTTACTAGTGTGTCTTGTACTTTTGTAAGTTTTTATGTTGCTCATTGTTTTTGTTTGTTTGTTTCAGCTTAAAAGACTACTTTCAGCATTTCTTGTAAGGCAGGTGTAGTAGTAATGAACTTGCTTAGCATTTGTTTATCTGGGAAAGCCTTAATTTCTCCTTCACATCTGAAGAATAATTTTGCCAGATAAAGTATTATTGGCTGACAGTTTTTATTTTTTAGCACTTTGATTACGTCACTTTGTTCTCTTTTGGCCTTTAGAGTTTAATTTTTTATTACTATTTTAAATTTTTATTTATTGATTAGAGGCCCAGTGCACAAAATACGTGCACAGGTGCGGTCCATAGGCCTGGCCGGAGATCGAAGCACAAGCATCTGTCGTGGAAGGGCAGGTCCCAGCTGACCTCTAGGCCCTGGGCAGCACCTGGGCCCCCGCATGCTCCCTCCCTGAGTCACAGCTCCCGAGTCCGCACGTGGAGATGCAGTGAGCACGGCTGGATGCCGCGGGCTGGGGCTGAGCATGGGCGTCTGGGATGCCCAGTGGCCCCGCATGGAAGCTGGGTGGGCAGCGTGCTCTCTCCCAGCTGGCCTCGCAGACCGGCTCCTGTACGAACCCACGGGGAGCCTGACCGGCCCCTGCAGTCCCAGTGGTTGCAGCCTGGCTCACCCGGAAGAGGCCGCCCAGGTGCGGGGTGGGCCCCTCGCAGGCGCCTGGCACCTGAGCGCAGCGTCTTCCCCAGCGTGCGAGCCCTGGCATCTAGGGGGAGGGAAGCAGGGGGAGTGAGAGGAAGCTTAGTGGAAACCCCACATTCTCACTGCACCTCTGTCCCCGTCACCCCCACTCTGGCGCCGCAGGAGGTTAGTCGCTGCCACCCACCCCCATTTCCCTGTCCCAGCCCAGGGCCCACCCCCGATCGGGCAGTCAGGGCCTGCTGACTGCTGGTCGCTGTCTGCAGGGCGATCGGTAAGGGACAGGCCCCCCGACCGGCTCCCTCAACGCCTGGGAGTCAGGCAGCAGCCCCGCCCCCCGCCGCTGCTGGTCGCGGGCAGTGATCGGGCAGGGTGATCGGCAGGCAGGACAGTCAGGCCTCTGCTTGCACCTGCCTTGGCCTGGCGCCTGCCTGCTCACCTGCTCCACCATCCTGCCACGGTCCCGCTCTTGGGGCCCATTGGGGCCAGTAGCGCCTCCACTGCTGCCCGCTGCCAGCGTCTCATCGCTGACAACCGCCATGTTCTGCGCCACCCCCTGGTGGTCAGCGCATATCATAGCGAGTGGTTGAATTCCCGGTTGAGGGGACAATTTGCATATTAGGCTTTTATTATATAGGATTTTAGAGAGAGGGAGGGAGGGAAGGCGGGGCAGAGAGAGAGAGAGAGAGAGAGAGAGAGAGAGAGAGAGACATCAGTTGGTTGCCTCCTGTGCATACCCTAACCAGTGATTGAACCTGCAACCTGGGTATGTGTCCTGACTGGAAATTGAACCTGCCACCTTTTGGTGTATGGGATGGTACTCCAACTAACCAAGCTACACCAGCCAGGGCTGCCTTTAGAATTTCTACTGAGAAATCCGCTGCTGGCCTAAGGGGTTCCCACATAGGTTATTTTTCCCCCCTGGCTGCTTTTAGAAGGTTTTCATTATCATTGATTTTTGACAGTTTCATTATGTGTCTTGGAGAAGTTTTTTGCTTGAGATTGTATGGTGGTAGCTTTGTGGACTTGTAGCTCCAAGTCTTTCCCTAGGTTTGAGAAATTCTCAGCTATTATTTTTTAAAATTAAATATTAACTAATTTCTTTAAATTAAATAAGCAGTCTGCCCTTCTCCCTTTCTTCTTTGGAAATACCAGTTATTCTAATATTAGCCTAATGGAACCTGACAGCTCTCATTGGCTTTCTTTATACTCTTCTAAACCGTAGTCAGTCTCTTCTAACTGTATTATTTCTATTCAGTTGACAGAGTTACGGGCCAACCACTTGTGGAGTAAAAAAAATCCATGTATAGCTTAATTCTGCTGTCCATATAAGTGGATTTTCAAATGTGAATTGAACTGTGCAGGCCGGTGTAGCTTGGTTAGTTGGAATGTTTCTTTAGTTGACAGCCTTGGCAAGCTCTTTAACCTCTCTCTCAACTTTGATTTCCTCTCCTATAAAATGGGGATATTAGTCTTTTCTATGGAAAGTGGGTGTAACATTTAGAAATGATGTAGCACAGAGCTCAAATTGTATAGTTTACTTTGCACCTGTCAGGTGGAGGAATTTGTTCTTTATCCTATCTGAAGAGCACTCCTCCTATCCCCACAACCTTGCCTACCATCTGCCTGTTTGCTAAAGCTAAAAACGTATGTGTACTTCTTGATTCCTTTTTTTGTATCCTTACCTCCCACTTCCATCAATCCCTAAAGTAATCCTTCTGATGTTGATATTATCTGAATTAAGTAGGTTGAACCATATTGAATTGCTAACATTTGGCAATTTGAGACCTATGAATCTAAGTAGACGCCGCACAAGCCTTCTCAAATTCCTACCAGCCTCTGGACTCTACCTCTAGTCTTACCTACTCTGTTCTCTCCAGAGCTTCCAGCATACATTCTAGTTTTTAACATGTAAACCAGAATCTGGCACTTGCTCAAAACTCTTCAAATTTATGAATATTTATAATGGCCTATTGGCATATAAGAAGAACATATTAGAACTTTAATATATTTTTAAAAGTTAACCTCAGTTTGTGGTAGGATGGCAGTAGTGTGTGTGTATGCTTATTTTATAACATATTGCAAATCTATAATAATAAAAGGGTAATAATGCTAATTAGACCAGACATCCTTCCAGACAAAGCCGGGCTGGAGGGAAGCAGCCCGGGTCCTGGGTGCTGGAGGGAAGCCGGTGCCGGCAGCCGGGGGAAGGAAGGCCTACTCTTGCACAAATTTTCGTTCATCAGGCCTCTAGTATAGTATATGATTGGTTTGTTGATCATGATCTAAAAAATGTATAGACTACAGCTGTTTGGTCTAGATTTTAATTAAATAATAGTTAATTTTTCAAGCCAAATTCTATTGTGTCTTATTGGATGCCTCTATTACCTGTTCTTCACACCTAGTCTCTACCTGAAGTCCTCATCGTTGTCTCCACAATACCTGTTGGCCCCTGAGGCTAGTTGAGTACCTATGACTTCCTCTCATTATAAACTCTCAGAGAACAGATACTGTCTTTGTCTTTCTTGGTCACTCAGGACTTCAGTACCTGAATACATATCTCAACTTATGTAATGAACTCCTGTGAATTAGTCAAGAAAAATATTCAGACTTCCTTAATTAATGAGTAATAGCACTTCACAAAAGAAAGATATGAACTAAGTGTTTAACTATAATGTTAATTTAAAACTTTCAATTAAATATTAAAACGCTGACAATTATATTTTAACAGGCAATCCATCTCGGAGATCCAAGTCTGTGTCTTCTCGTGACTTATGCAGTTTGGATAAGGGACAAGTAAATCTCTTTATATTTTTATATATTCAAACGTGACTCAGGCTTAAAGTCAATTAGTTAACTGACATAAGTTTCTAAATGACTTATAAAGGAGGCTTTTTATTTAACATTGCACATGTTTTCTATATAACACCAAACACCAGTCATAGATCCAATAATAGTAGAATCTAGCTTTTTGAAGTAAGTTTAAATTTTAGCTGCTTGAAATGTTATTGCATGTCCTACAGCAGCAGTCGCCAACCGGTGGTCTGTGAGGTTGGTGACTGCTGTCCTACAGGACAGCTGAGAGCCTCCTGTCCCTACAGACTGCCACTCCCAGGGAGCCCCTGGCCTCAGTGGATTTCCCGGATCCTGAATATAAAGAGGAGGAGGAAAAAGAGGAAAAAGAAGAAATTCAGGGAGAAATCAGTCATCCTGATGGAAAGGTTAGAATTTTAAAAATATGTATTATAAAAAATAAACATGGGTTAAAATAGAGTTGAAACACTTAGATTATAAAATAATAGATCTTTAAGACTGTTTATAGGGCTTAAAAATGTTAATACCTTGGGGCATGACCTTCGGTTGAATATTTGGACTTTTCTAAAAATGCTCAATATAGTCAGGCAGGTGTGGCTCAGTGGTTGAGTGTCGACCTGTGAACCAGGAGGTTACTTCAATTCCCAACTAGGGCACATGCCCAGGGTTGTGGCTTGATCCCAAGTAGGGGGCATGCAGAAGGCAGCCGATCGATGATTCTCTCTCATCACTGATGTTTCTATCTCTCCCGCCCTCTCTGAAATAAAAAAAAAAAAAAAGCTGAATATACAATATGCATTAGTTGCCATTTCTAGTTTAGAAATGTAGCAAAATGAAGAATAGAGTTCCTTTGTCCAAACCCTTTGTTCTTCCTCAGTACACAGCTAAAAGCCTCAGCCTCCCTGCAGCCTTTCCTGAATGTGTCCTGGACCAGTTACCTCTTTCCATTGTCAGCTTGCAGTTTTCTGCCCGTGCCTAGGAAAGGTTGTGAGCTGCTGCCTGGCTGGGTGATCCAACTTGAAGAGGGAATGAGAAGGGAAGGGATAAAAACAGTGTTACTGGGGAGGTGATAAGGGAATTTTTACTCAGCTTTATAGAAAACTTACTTTTCCAAATACTCTAATCTGATTCATTTTTAATTGAAGTTAATCATAAGGCCAGAGTTCATTGCTAGTCTTGTGGAATGAGGGAAGGACAAAGAATAATTCAAAAGGAAGTAATAGGTAGACTTTTCCTATACAAACTCTGCTTTAGGGAAACAAACTGTTGATGAGGAAAGCTTTTATGTTGTAGAAGAATTCCGGCTAATAAATGGAAAGGGAGTGAGAAAATTAAGGAATCATCAGATTTCCACCTCTAATGAAGGAAAGAATCTAGGCGGCAGTCATCAGTGACTTCTGAAACCCTAGGTCAGTGATGGCAAACCTATGACACGCGTGTCAGCACTGACACGCGTAGCCATTTCTGATGACACGCGGCCGCTGAGGCGGCCACATGCCGAGGATGAAACATTTGCTGCTCCTGAGGATGAAACATTTGCGAAATAATGTTTTTTCCTCAAAGTGACACACTACCCGAGTTATGCTCAGTTTTTTGGCGAAATTTGACACACCAAGCTCAAAAGGTTGCCCATCACTGCCCTAGGTGAAAGGATGACGGGTTTCATGGCAGACCTGACTGATGCGACCCAGTTAGTGCTGTGGCCATAGAAAGCTCACAGCAGCACCTACAAAGTATTCTTGTCAGAGTAATTCAGCTGGAAGTTAATCGTGCCTCTAGACCTAGCTACTAGTCTTTTTTTTTTTTTTTGACACGGACAGGATGAGGTTTATTGGGGTCTCGGAGACACCGGGGACTGGGACGAGGGGGTGAGGTCGAGGCTCATGGGGAGAACCCCCTGGCCAGCCCCCCCTTTCCCTTGGGTAGCTACTAGTCTTTTTAGGAAATAGAGGGGCAAAGAGAAACATGTTAGATACACCATCCTGGGAAAGCAATCAGCCAAGTCTGGAAGGTGGGAAGTTTCACCCCTTCAGTGATGCAATTCCTTCAACAATTGGCATAAGGGTGACTGTTGAGATTTAAGATCTATCAACTAAGTGTGTGTGGACTGGGTTTTGATTCTGATTCAAATGAACTGTAAAAAGCCTTTTTTATGAATTTAGGGAAAACCATGTAAATGGTTATATGATGAAGGAATGATAGTTTGTTAGGGGTGATACTGGTTTAGTTATGTTAATAAAGTGATTATAGGTGGTATCTGCAGTTTACTTTAAAAAGCTCCACCAAGAAGTTTGTTTGAGGGAATAAGGGAAATAAAGATGGTGATGTGTTGATAAATGAAGTTGATTGTTATGAGTTTATTAACTTTTCTCTCCTTTTGAGAGAATGTTTTTCTTTTTATGAAAAAATTTCAAAGTAGGCAATTAGGAAGAGAATGAGAGCTATTTTTGTTACTTGATAATGTTTTCCTTTTTTGTAGATAGAGAAGGTTTATAAAGATGGGTGCTGTGTTATATTGTTTCCAAATGGAACTCGAAAAGAAGTGAGTGCAGATGGGAAGACTGTCACTGTCACTTTCTTCAATGGTGATGTAAAGCAGGTCATGCCAGATGAGAGAGTGGTAGGTTTCCTCAGGACTTGTTTGATCTGTAGTGTAAACATATATATACAAGGCTAAGTGACCATTGCATCCGAAACAACCGAACGGACAACTGAACAGGCTGTGTGGGGTGACCAGGCCGGCATGGGGGTCAGTGAGGGGTGACCAAACCGAGCAGCAGGCTGTGTGGGGCTACCAGCCCTGCAGGGGAGGCAGTTGGGGGTGACCAGACCAGTGGTGGGGGGGTGCAGTGAGGGGCAACCAGGGTGGCGGGGGGGGGCAGTTGGGGGCGACCAGGCTGGCGGGGGGGGGGGGGAGCAGTTGGGACAACTACACCTGCAGGGGGGGAAGTTGGGGGTGACCAGGCCAGCAGCGGGGGAAGTTAGGTGTGATCAGGCAGGCAGGCAGGTGGGCAGTTAGGAGCCCGTGTTCCCGGATTGTGAGAGGGACATCCCCAAGGGGTCCCAGATTGGAGAGGGTGCAGGCTGGGCTGAGGGGACACCCCCCCACCCCGTGCACGAATTTTGTGCTCCGGCCTCTAGTCTCTGAAGAAAAGGCATAGTGACTCTGTGTCTTTACAGATCTACTACTATGCAGCCGCCCAGACCACCCACACCACTTACCCTGAAGGACTAGAAGTCTTGCATTTCTCAAGTGGACAGATAGGTAAAAACTTGCCCTGCCCTCTCCTTATTAAATTCTGCCCTTCTTTTAAAAATAAAATATTTATAGTAACCTTTTTAAAACAGAAAAACACTTCCCAGATGGAAGTAAAGAAATCACATTTCCTGACCAGACTATCAAAAATTTATTTGCTGATGGACAAGAAGAAAGCATTTTCCCAGATGGCACAATTGTCAGAGTACAACGGTATGATACCTGTTAAATTTGTTTCTAGATTTTCTAGTTTTAATGATTCAACTTTTATTACCAGTTGAATTTTTAAAAAAACATTTGGTCATGGCAAATGTTTCCCAGTGGTTAGAGTGTCGGCCTACGCACAGAGGGTCTGGGATTCTCCCTCTCCTCTCCCTCCCCCCAGTGCACGAATGTCATATACCAGGCCTCTAGTAAATAAATAAAATCTTTAAACATCTGTGTAAATCACTGAAAATTTCAGTAAGTTTAGAAGTGAGCAAAGACACAGAGAGCAGATAAGAAGTATTCTCAGCCTTTTGGAGTTAGAACTAGTTTGAGAGAAACATCCTAATATATAAACAAATCCTCGAGACCTAAAAAGAGTCTATGCAGCACTTTAGGAAAGAAGAATGGCAATCAGTTGTTTATAAACAAATTTGGTGAAATTTGAAAACAGTGAATGAGACCCAGAAGGAAAAGCTGCCCTGACAGTTTTAAGGTTAATCCAACAATGGCCACCATGGTTTAAGCCAGACTTTCTCCTCTCACTTATGTTTTCATTTTCTTGACCTTCCTGTCACCTTGTAAGCACTTTTCTCCTCTGGTCACCCTGACCCCATTCTTTAAAGTCAACACCCTTGAATATCCTGTTTCTAGAAGTTAGAAACTTTAACTGACTTCTCAGTCCACAGTAATGAGTATCATGTATCACCATTTTAATTCAAACCATGGTGAAGGTCTGTCAACCTTCTTCTCCTAGAGTGATAGTTAAGCACCCATTAACATGAATACAACTAACACATAGATGCATTGAACTAACTTGAATTCTATGATATAAACTTGCTCTCCCCCCCCCTAAAAAAAAGTAAAACATGAATTCTTTATCTGGTGTTAGTAAGTAAATAGCAGTTTGTTCCTAAATTGGAACAAAATCTTATGTGTACATTACACTTTGAATGTTTATGAAAACTCCTTGGACTCATCTCTCCGTCTTCAGGTATTAACTCCTGACCAACTTTTTTTCATCTGCACTCATATCCCTGTGTGAATGTCCCAGACACACAGTCAACTTGGTATTAACTATTTTCCTTATTCTACTTCATCACTGGCTTCAGGTCTGATCATGCCCTTTTCCTTCACCAGCCTGATGCAAACCAACACTCAGGTGGCTTTTAACTTTGTGTAAAGAATAATGTCAAAACTGAAAGCCATTATTTTAATACAGTGCCTACTTTTCTTAGAGGCAGAATACGTGTTATTTAAAAAACAAACAAACAAACAAACAAAAACCTAGGCATTTTGTGGTAAATATAGCAATTTATTTTTAAAAAGCTTTTTTGGATACATTTAAGTGCTAATCTGATAACTGGAATTATTCCCCTATAGCAGGAATACTGGAAGAATTTGCAAAGAAGGTTTTGTGCAGAGAAAAGGATACAAAATTAAATTCTATTTTAAATTTACAGAGATGGCAGAAAAATCATAGAGTTTAATAATGGCCAGAGAGAACTACACACTGCCCAGTTCAAGAGACGGGAGTATCCAGATGGCACTGTTAAAACTGTCTATGCAAATGGTCATCAAGAAACAAAATACACATCTGGTCGAGTAAGAGTTAAAGACAAGGATGGTAATGTTCTAATGGATACAAAATTGTAATAATCCTGTAATAATCATGAAATAACACTAACTTGATTTCTTGGTAAAAATGTACATTTCTTGTGGATTTTGTGGTTTAATTTATATATATATATATAGTGTGTGTGTGTGTGTATAAATGGAAAAGATTGTTGGAATATAAAATTTATAGCTTTTCATAATGTTTGAAATGCACAAGGACAGCTTTCATTTTTAATTCGCCTACTCTGTTAACACCTAAGGAAAGACTATTATTGTTAAAAACTGTATAAACTTTAAAAATAAGTAGGTGCTTTTATTGGTTGGAGATCCTTATAAAAAACAAGTACGCCCAGCTGGGTGGCGCAGTTGATTGGAGCATCATCCCGTACACCAAAAAGGTTGTGGGTTCGATTCCCGGTCAGGGCACATACCTAGATTATCCCTGGTTTGATCCCTGGTTGGGGTGTGTATGGGAAGCAACCTATCGATGTTTCTCAAATTAAAGTTTCTCTCTCTCCCTTCTTCTCTAAAAAATTCAATAAACATATCCTCAGGTGAGGATTTTTTTTAAAAAGTTCAAGATACACAATATTGCATAGCGTTTCCACTGGACATTAGCCACAGAACAAGGACTTGTACAGAAGATTTACTTGAGTAAGAATTTTACTAGTCAAAATATTACTAGGTATAATTAGTACAATTAAAGCATTTTATCTTTTATAGAGGTTCTTTAATTATAATGAAATGAGAAAGTAAAACAGGTAAAAGAGTTCATTCTTTGAGTACAGATGAACTGAGTGAAGAGAAAGCAGTTATAATTAGGGTGACATTGTAATTGGTCAAAATGTAACACTTGAGACTGGAGGGGGCATAGGTGATTGGCTACAGGTGCCTGTATGTTATGACTTACTAGAGGCCTGGTGCACAAATTTGTGTACAGGTTGGGTCCAGCTGGCCCGCCCTTATGGGGGCCCATCACACCGGTCTGGGCTGGTGGGGGTCGGGGGGCTGCAGGCAGTTGGTTGGCAGGCCCCACCCCTGATCAGGGTGGGAGGGAGATCGGGGTTGGGGCCGGCTGCGGGGAGGAGCCTCGAGCGGTTGGCGGCCGGCCCTGCCCGATTGGGGTGTTGGGGACTGATCAGGGCCTGGATCAGGCTGGTTGGCTGCCACAGTGCCACTGGTCGTTCTGCCATTCCAGTCGCTGGGCTTTCATATATATACTAGGAGCTTACTGCATGAATTTGTGCACCTTGAAAGGAACTGTGGACCAAGAGGCTGCTGTGGGCATAGGGGTGGGTCTCAGCCCATCCTCCGTGGCCCCTCTCGCCACGGCCTCCAGTCCCCTGGTCTGCTGGCAGCCCTGCTCCCGCCCCCACCACTCACACCCACTGACGGCGCGGAGCAATTGGGGCTGGTGCCAGTAGTGGGTGCGAGCGGCTGCTGCTGCCCCAGTCGCCCCTCAGGAGCAGGGGGAGGTGGATAAGCACTCAGGGGTGATCGGGACTGGCACTGAGTGCCAGCATCAGGTGCGAGGGGTAGCTCCGGCGCCGGCAGTGGGTGCAAGTGGCAGCTCTGGTGCTGGCAGCAGTTGAGAGCGCCAGGCAGGACCACAGCACGTGGGAGCAAAGAATTTTCAGTAACCACCAGAGGCTCGCCCCAATGACAGCGACTGGTGCCCTGCCATGGTTTGGCTCACCTGCTCCAGCATCCTGTGGTGGCTGACGCCTGCCATATTCCATGATCTGCCACCTGCTGCTGATGCCCGCCATGTTCCGCGCGTGCCCCCTGGTGGTCAGCGCATTTCATAGTGACCGGTTGTTCAGTTGTTCTGCCGTTCGGTCTATTTGCATATTAGCCTTTTATTTATAGGATATAGATAAGACAGTTGGCTGACAGAAGCAAGATCTCCTTGAAGGAAGGGCAAGTCATCTACATGTAAATTTATGTAATTAAAAATGGGTCTAGTCAGTGCAATATGACAATAGTGATGGCAATGACTAAGTAAAAAATCTGGAAAAAAATTTTCTCATATTGAGGGATATGTTTATTGATTTTTAGAGAGAGACATCAATGTGAGAGAGAAACACTGATGAGTGCTCCCAAATACATCTGACCAACCCACAATCTAGGTATGTGCCCTGACTAGGAATCGAACCCGCAACCTTTTGGTGTATGGGGTGACATTCCAAACAACTGAGCAACTCAGCCAGGGCCGCAATGACTTTTTGTTTTTTTTTTAAGCTTAATGTGTTAATTTCAGGTGATTTAAGAAATTAATATGAAGGTGAAAACTTTTCAAAGAAAATAAAAAATATATTACCTCAAAATAGAGAAGAATTGTTTTGTTTTTGTTTGTTTTTCACCTGAGGTGCTGGAAGCCAATTCCAGCATGTCAGCAAGGGCTGAATCATCTGGGATGGCTGAAAGGCATTTCCCCAAACCTGAAAGGGATGCATAAATTGATTGCTTGCTGCCAGACGGCTCAGGGCATCTTAATCTACATGTTATTGCCTCCTGTTGGCCAAACACCTGAACAGCCAAAGCAATTCCCCATTCTGACAATGGATTTTGTACCTAACCCTATCTTTTGATGTGTATATCTCCACCTTGTCTTAGGACAAATTGTGTTAATAAAAAGCAAGGGGTCCTGAGACAAGGAGAACTTGGTTTCTTCAGCCAAGCTCCTTTGGGGGCCCCCCCCCCAAATGCCTTTCAAAATTAGGTTTCGTCTCTGGATTCTTATTTAATTTACGTACCACCCCTTCTCCAGATTCCTGAACCCTTCCAGATGCCGTATCAAGACCCACCAGCGATACTGAGGATATTTTTTCCATTGATTTTTAGAGAGAGTGGAAGGGGGGGAGAAAGAAAGAAACATGAATGTGAGAGAGACACATCCATTGGTTGGCTCCCACATGCACCCTGACTGGGGATCAAACCTGCAACCCAGGTATGTGGCCCTTACCAGGAATTGAACCTGTGATCCTTTGGTGTGCTGGCCAATGCTCTAACCACTTAGCACATGGATGAGGGGGAGAAGGATTTTTAAGTAAGACATAGAAAGCCACAAAAAAAGTGACATAAAGATGCCATAGCCTGGCCAGTGTGGCTCAGTGGTTGAGCATTGACCTATGAACCAGGAGGTCACCATTTGACTTCCCGTCAGAGCACATGCCCAGGTTGTGGGCTACATGCCCAGTAGGGGGCGTGCAGGAGGCAGCCAATCAATGTTTCTCTCTCACCATTGATGTTTCTATCTCTCGCTCCCTCTCTCTTCTTCTCAAATCAATAAAAATATCTTTTAAAATGTCACAAAAATAGTATTAAGCCACAAACTTGGAAAGGATACATATACTTGACAAAGGATTCAATAATCCAGAATGTATAAAGAATCCTACAAATCACTAAGATAATTACCAACAATTCAATAGAAAAATGGACAAAGGACATGTTAACAAATAATAAACAAGTGACTATAATGGGCTACCTTTTTATACTTGTACCATACACTGCAAATAATTGTCTGGCCACAGCATGTGTTGGCAAGGAACTAATGATGGAGTAAACTGGTAAACCCCCTTTTGTAAAGCAATTATCCATGACTTTGTACTACTAATACACTAGAAAACCACTCACATGTACACAAGGGCTCCTACAGAAGAATACTTGTAACTGAGAAAAAACTGGTAACAACTTAAAAATATTTAGCAACAGAATAAATTATGTACACAGATTCTTATTAAAGTGAGTAAAATATACCAATACGGATAAACAGTGGAAATAAAATAGGAAAGTAACAGTAATTGTGTGGCATTGCACACATTTAAAAATATACAGAGTAATACTTTGTTTAGGGATGCATTCATAGACAGTAAAAAATTATAAAGATCTATATAAGAATGATAAACACCCAATTCACAGTAGTGTTCACCTTTACAGGGAAGAGAAGGATTGGGGAAGGGGTACTACATGTGCTTACATCTGTACTAATAATATCTTTTCTAATATACATATCCTATATAATAAAAGGGTAATATGCTAATTAGACCGGACAGCCTTCCTAACGAAGCCGGTGCCCGAGGGAAGCCAGCCCAGGTCCCAGGTGCTGGAAGGCGGCCCGAGGGAAGCCAGCCCAGGTCCCAGGTGCCAGAGGGAGGCCGGTGCCGGCAGCTGGGGAAGGAAGGCCTACTCTTGCACAAATTTGCATGCATTGGGCCTCTAGTTAATTATAAATGAAACTAAAATGTTTTTTCCCCATGCATCTAAAATATTTCAAAATTTATAGGAATACAAAAATTTTTAAAGAAAATATTTATTAACTATTTTTCAAACAATTCCTAACAATTCAACACAGTAGGGGGGAAATAGGGGGCCACCATTATTGCAGAACAAGTAAAGAAAAACAAGCATGAAATGGTCTACATACAACAGAAAACATTCTCCTGGGCTGTATACCTGAAAAACAAAATGTGTATTATTTAAACCTTTGCTTAATCTTCAAGTCTAGTTCCTGAATCACTTGTTACTTTATGTGAATGGATAAAGACAAAGAGTTACTAGCTAGTTACCCAGGTACTTTGATAACTTGGTTACTAGGACATTGATTGCTCAACAGTGCTATATGCATTCCATACAGTTATGTGTTTAAATTATTTATAGTGCCCCCTATCCTATGAAGAAGAAATCTAGGAGAGATTCTTATTGAGCTCTGTTGTCATTCCTTTGAGAAATCAAGGAAAGTCTAAAGGTGCCGTTATGGGCAACTTAGCCTTAATTTTGTCTATACTAGTCACCTACTTTATGCCAACTATACAGGTAAACAAGTCACACTTACATCATTCATCTCGCTCTGCAAGCCCCATTTCTACTAATGACATATGAACTGGATACTGTTCATCTTCATACAGTGTCACTATTTGTTCTGGTGCCCGAGCCTAAAATTAAGAAGCAGTTGTCAAGAAAACAAAATAATGTCTTTGCTGCCTTTCCCCTCCTACGTCTGGGAGGGAGGAAAAGGCATTCTCAAGCTTATTTATAATTTATATTCTGTACTTATAAAAGGCATATAATGGTTTCCTACTAATCATATTTTTTCCATCCTTTTACTTTATTTAAAATGAAACTCCTCGCCGAAACCGGTTTGGCTCAGTGGATAGAGCGTCGGCCTGCGGATTGAAAGGTCCCAGGTTCGATTCCGGTCAAGGGCATGTACCTTGGTTTCGGGCACATCCCCAGTAGGGGGAGTGCAGGAGGCAGCTGATCGATGCTTCTCTCATCAATGTTTCTAACTCTCTATCCCTCTCCCTTCCTCTCTGTAAAAAATCAATAAAAATATATATATATATAAAAAAAAGAAACTCCTCCACAAACTTTTCCTAGATTGAGGCAACAGGCTTAAAAAACCCTACAATTATTATTTTTTTTTAGATTACTTATTTTTAAATTTCTTTATTGATTAAGGTGTCACATATTTGTCCTCATCCCCCAATTCCCATCCCACACCCCTCCCCACGGATGCCCCCACCCCCCTGTTGTCCTTAACCATCGGTTAGGCTCGTATGCATGCACACAAGTCCCTTGGTTGATCTCTCCCCCCTACCCCCACCCTCCCCTACCCTCCCTCTGAGGCCCGACAGTCCGATCGATGCCTCCTTGTTTCTGGGTCTGTTCTTGTTCATTAGTCTATGTTGTTCATCATTTCCCCTAGATGAGTGAGATCACGTGTTACTAGAAACATACTTATAAGAACCGAATGTGAGACGAGCAATAATAGTTATGCTGACAGGCAAATGAATCAGTCTGTAGTGAGTTTCTTTCTGGACCAACAGTTCTTTTGAGACCCAATTTCAATGTCCACCAGTTCCTTATGTGTACATGTCGGCACTGACTTTTCAGCTCTGGATGGTGGACAAGTGGTGGTAATGCAGGTCCGACTCCCTCTGGTTTGTTCTTGCCCGGACCCAGGGGCGCAGCCTCACCCGGACCTGGGACCCAGCATCACCCAGGCCCCGGGGCGCGTGGCCTCACCCGGACCCGGGATCCAGCTTCACCCGGACCCAGGGGCGCGCGGCCTCGCCCGGACCCGGGATCCAGCCTCACCCGGACCCAGGGGCACGTGGCCTCTCCCAGACCCAGGGGCGCGGCCTCACCCAGACCCAGGACCCAGCCTCACCCGGATCCAGGGGCCTACAATTCTTGTTAAAATATATTTACATTCTACATATTAAGCATTATACCTCTGTGCATAAACTGACCAAGCTTTGACAGAAGTGAATAAATATGTATCTCTAAGAACACTTACTTGCCCTGTCTATATTTTCTTTCCGGGGCTTCTTGAGAGAAACTGCATAAGCTATTTACACCATTCTGCACAGATAGGAGCTGGATATGTACAGAGTTTTTTCAAAAAGCACTTTCTAGTTCACAGCATTGTTTCATTAAAAGCTCATTCTTGTCACAACCAAAACATCAGGAATCTCAAAATCTTGGGTCCCCAAATCATAAGTTTGGGTGAAACAACAGTGTGAGGGTTTCCATCTATAAAATGGTTGTTGGCACACCTCTCCAACTGACTGCCATTTGGAAGGGAGAGCTAGGGTTCCTAGCCTCCTATATAGTAAATAGGTAATATGCAAATTGACCATCACTCCAACACACAAGATGGCCGGCAGGGGAGGGTAGTTGGGGGGGAACAGGTCTGCAGGGGAGGACAGGGTTGACTAGGCCTGCAGGGGAGGGCAGTTTGGGGGGGGACCAGGTCTGCAGGGGAGGGCAGTTAGGGGCAACCAGGCCGGCAGGGGAGGGCAATTAGGGGTGACCAGGCTGGCTGGGGAGGGCAGTTAGGGACAATTGGGCTGGCAGGGGAGCAGTTAGGTGTTGATCAGGCTGGCAGGGGAGTGGTTAGGGGGTGATCAGGCTGGCAGGCAGAAGCGGTTAGAGGCAATCAGGGAGGCAGGCAGGCGAGTGGTTGGGAGCCAGCAGTCCTGGATTGTGAGAGGGCAGTTGGACATCCCTCGAGAAGTCCCAGATTGGAGAGGGTGCAGGCTGGGCTGAGGGACACCCTCCCCCCTACCCCTGTGTATGAATTTTGTGCACCGGGCCTCTAGTACTTTTATAATACTTAATCAGAAATCAGAAGTACAGACTTTTTTTTTGGAGGGGGGTAGAGATAAAATTTTTCAGTTTTAAAACAGCACTATATAAAATATGTGTGCAAGCTGGATTCTGCCTGTGGGCTGCCCTTTATGACATGCTAACCTCTATAGAAGAAAGCACATTTACACCAACCACCACCTTAAGTTTTTTATTTTGATACTAGAGGCCCAGTGCACTAAATTTGTGCATGTGGGGGGGTTGTCCCTCAGCCCAGCCTGCACCCTTTCCAATCTGGGACCCCTCGAAGGATGTCCGACTGCCTGTTTAGGCCCGATCCCAAATGGGCAGTCGGACATCCCTCTCACAATCCAGGACTGCTGGCTCCCAAGAGCTCACCTGCCTGCCTTCCTGATTGCCCCTAACTGCTTTGGCCTGCCAGCCTGATCACCCCCTAACCACTCCCCTGCCAGCCTGATTGATGCCTAACTGCTCCCCTGCCAGCCTGTTTGCCCGTAACTGCCCTCCCCTGCAGGCCTGGTCACCCCTAACTGTTGTCCCCTGCAGGCCCGGTCACCCCTAACTGCCCTCCCCTGCAGGCCTGGTCCCCCCCAACTGCTCTCCACTGCAGGCCTGGGTCCCCCCCAACTGCCCTTCCCTGCAGGCCCGGTCACCCCCAACTTCCCTCCTCTGCCAGCCTGGTCCTTTCCAACTGCCCTCCCCTGCTGGCCATCTTGTGGTGGCCATCTTATGTCCACATGGGGGAAGGATCTTTGACCACATGGGGGCAGCCATCTTGTGTGTTTGAGTGATGGTCAATCTGCATATTACTCTTTTATTAGATAGGATAGAGGCCTGGTGCACGGGTGGGGGCCGGCTGGTTTGCCCTGAAGGATGTCCTGGATCAGGGTGGGGGTTCCCTTGGGGTGTGGGGCGGCCTGGGCGAGGGGCCTGTGGGGGTTTGCAGGCTGGCCACGCTCCTTGGCGACCCAAGCGGAGGCCCTGGTATCTGGGATTTATTTATCTTCTACAATTGAAACTTTGTAGCCTGGAGTGGAGCCAAGCCTTCTGCTTGCTCTGTGGCAGCAGCCATTTCTGTTGGGGTTTATGTATCTTCTATAATTGAAACTGTATAGCCTTAAGCGGAGGCCTGGGCTGGCCAGGGTGTGCAGAAAGCTTGGCTTCCTCCATTGCCGGGGCAACCCTAGCCTCCCGCTCTTTCCAGCTCTGTGGCTGCCGCCATTTCTGTTTGGATTTGTTTACCTTCTGTAATTGAAACTTTGTAGCCTTGAGTGGAGGCCTAGGCCGGCAAGGGCAGGCGGAAAGCTTGGCTTCCTCCATTGCCTGGGAAACCCAGGTCTCCCTCTTGCTCTCTGTGGCTGTAGCCATCTTGGTTGGGTTTATTTGCATATTTGCTCCTGGTTGGCTGGTGGGTGTGGCTTGTGGGTTTAGCAGAGTGATGGTTAATTTGCATATTACTCTTTTATTAGATAGGACAGATTCTACTGCAACACATACTCCAAAATTAGTAGTTATGATAGTAAAATTCAAACCTTTCTATGACTGATCAGAATTCCCCTCTGGTCTTTCCTACTCATCTGCTAGGATGCAGTGCGAATGCTACTACCCTGACCTACTTTTTCAATGTAAGTACTGGAGTGCCTACTAAGGAGGAGCTCAACAGCATATCCCCATTAACCTGCTTCTTACACTGGCCCCCCCTCAACGTTAGATATCTCATAGGACTTACTTCATTCTACCTCATTAATTAGTGGTTTGCATGTTTCCCTTATTGACTCATCAGTTCCCTGATTATACAAAAGACTTTATCACTTTTATCTTAGTCATAACATCACTAAGACATTTTAGTAAGTCATAAAATTAATCCTATAGTATTTACAGCTTTATATACATTAAAGCATTTTGAAACTAGAGTTGAACAGATAGAAAGCACTTTAGAAAGTTAATAGGGACCCTAGAAATAGCTTGAAAAGGATTTTGGCAAATTAAGACAGATATTTACCATGGAAGAAGCATAAAGTTGTTTTCCTTGAAGACAGTCTATCATAGCCCACAAAGCTTCCATGCTCCATTTGGGACAATATGGTATTCTTGTCTTTCCTGAATCTTTTAAGGGAGGTTTAAATCCTGCCAATAGAACTTTTATGGCTCGGGCTGGGTACTGCATAAGGTGAAGAGGAATCTGACGTAGTCTGTCACAAAAGAAATTCTTAAAATGTTCAGGTTGTTACAATTAAAATTCTCTAGTAGCTAAAACTGTAAAACAGGAAGTTGGATTTTGCAATGATTTATTGGATACGAGACTAAAAGCACAGGCAATGAAGGGGGAAGAAAGGACTACATCAAATTAAAAACTTCAATGGAGCCCCGGCCAGTGTTGCTAAGCGGTTAGAGCTTCAACCTGTGCACCAGAGGGTCGCAGGTTTGATTTCTGGTGAAGGGGACATATCTGGGTTGCAGGTTTCATCCAAGACCAGTTGGGGCATATGCAGGAGACAAACAATTGCTGTGTCTTACATTGATGTTTCTCTCTCTTCCCCTTCCATTGTCCCTCCCTTCCACTCTAAAGATCAATGGAAAAAATATCCTCGGGTGAGGATTAACAACAAAACAGAAAAAAAAAAAAACACCCAAAAAACTAAATAACAACTGCAAAGGACACAACAGTGAAAAGGCAACCTACCGAAAGAATGAGAGTCAACATATATTAAAAAATAGACATTTCTTCAATGAAGATATATAAATGGCCCACACACATGAAAAGATTCTCAGCATCACTAATCATTAGGGAAGTGCAAATCAAAGCCACTAATGAGATACCACCTCACACCCATTAGGTTGACCACTATCACACAAAAAAGTGTTGGGGAGGATGTGGAAACTGGAACCCTTGGGACAGTGGGAATTTTAAATGATACAGCTGTTATGAAAAACACTTTGGTGGTTTCTCCAAATACCAAAAATAGAATGAGCATATGACCCAGCAATTGCACTTCTGGGTACATACCCCAAAGAACTGAAAGCGGAGTCCTAAAAGTTATCTGTACACCTACAGCAGCATCATTCACAATAACCAAAAGGTAAAATCAACCCAAGTACCCACTGATGGATGAATGGATACATACAATGTAGTAGTATACATACAATTTAGCCTTAAAAAGGAACAAAATTCTGACATATGCTACAACTTAGATGAACCCTGAGAACATTATGCTCAGTGAAATATGCTAGTCACAAAAATCAATACTTATGTTAGACTAGTAGCCCTGCGCATGAATCCGTGGACCAGTAGCTCTCTGCAGGGCCTGGCCGCTCCGCGCCCGCTGTCCAGAGGCTCTCCATGGCCCAGAGGCCCAGAGGCCCATCGGCGCCCCGGCCTGGCCAGAGGCCCATCCACGGCCAGGCATGGAATGCTTGCCTTGTCACTGCGGCGACGAAGCAAGCATTCCGCCAGGCTGCTCACACTGCCCACTCTCAGCGGCCAGCCCCCCGCCCCACCCTGGACTGGAGGACTTAGGCAGGGCTGAGAGGACTGGGTGCCGCCATCTTGTGGCTATGGGCGCCGCCATCTTTGTGATGGAGTGATGGTTAATTTGCATATTACCCTTTTATTAGATAGGATATCTACAATAGTCAAATTCATACAGACAGGAGAATGGTGGCTGCCAGAGGCTAGGTAAAGGGGGATGGGAATTTCTATTTCATGGGTACAGAGTTTCAGTTTTGCAAATGAAAACATTTCTGGAGATTGCTTGCACAACAATGTAAGTATGATTAACACTACTTAAGTATACATTTAAAATTGGTTAAGATGGTAAATTTTGCCGAAACCGGTTTGGCTCAGTGGATAGAGCATCGGCCTGCGGACTCAAGGGTCCCGGGTTCGATTCCGGTCAAGGGCATGTACCTTGGTTGCGGGCACATCCCCAGTAGGGGGTGTGCAAGAGGCAGCTGATGGATGTTTCTCTCTCATCGATGTTTTTAACTCTCTATCCCTCTCTCTTCCTCTCTGTAAAAAATCAATAAAATATATTAAAAAAAATAAGATGGTAAATTTTGAGACACCTGTATTTTACCACAATTTATAAAGCTATTACATATACACACACACACAAAAGATATTACAAACAACAACAACCCCCCCAGAAAATCCACCCCTAGGATGTGGAGAAATTATACATTTCTGGTGGGAATGTAAAATAATACAGCTGCTATGGAAGTTTGGCAGCTGTTATCATTTTATCAAAAAGTCAAACAGAATTACTGTATGACCCAGAAATTTATATAACTGAAAATAGGAACTCCAACAGCTACTTGTAATGTTCAGTGCAGCATTATTCACAATAGCCAACAGATGAAAACAACCCAAGTATCCAACAGATGAATGAAGAAAATGTATATACATAAAATGGTATGTCATCCACAAAAAATAATGAAATTCTGATACATGCAATAATTGGGAGAACTCTGAAAACATTACCCTTAAGTAAACTAAGACACTAAAGAACAAATATTGTATGATTAGACTTGTATGAGGTAGAATATGTGGTACCAAGAGCTGAGGGAATGGAAATGGAATATTACTGTTTAATGGCTACGGATTTTCTGTTTGGGATTTATGAAAAAGTCCTGAAAAGTGGATGGTGGTAATGGTGGCACAATACTGTGAATGTACTTAATGACAATTAATTGTATACTTAAAAATGGCTGAAATGGTTAAATTTATTTTGCCACACAAAAAAAAACTTACATTAAAAAAGTCCCAGTATCTGAACAGCTTTAAGATATTTTCTTTAAGAGGCAAAATCTTCCCAATAATTATTTAAAACAAACAAACAAACAAAAAGAAAACTAAGAATCCTAATTCAAGTAAGTTGACTTTTTTAAACCTGTTTATCGTCAGCTTTTCAGTTGATCCGTAATCCACAAATTGAACCAGGATGGCTAGAGGATTAAATTCTTTAATAGAAACAATCTTTGCTCTATACCATAAGCCATCATCATATTCTGCAAGGCAAGGCATTTCTGGAAAGACAGAAAAAGGAAAAAATCACATTGCCCTTTATTTTGTCAATGTTTTTTTCAAAACACAGTAAAGAACTAAGAAAATGCAATCACTGTATATCCATCCATTAGTCAGAATTAAACACTCAGCAATGAGGTGTATGTTGGCTTGTGCTCTTTTCTGTTCAGACTTTATAAACTTTGAAGAAAGGCATTCTCCCATGCTCATGGTTCCTGGTCCTGCTGTTGTCCAGGGCTTATGTCACCTTTCCACAGTCCCCACCTCTATATTCCCCCAATCCTATTTCATTTGGACCATCATTTTCTGCAAAGGATAATAAGTCAGTTTCTGCTATTCCTGCTTTCAAATTTGTGCCTCCACCAACTTCTCTATAAAACCCACAACCTAGGTATGTTCCCTGACTGGGAATGGACCCCAAAACCTTTTGGTGTATGGGACAATGCTCCAACCAAAGGAACCACCTGGCCAGGACTAGGCCTTTTTTTTTTTTTTTTTTTTTAATAATTCTTTATTGTTGCAAGCATTACATATGTCCCCATTTCCCCCCCATTGACCCCCGCCAGCCTGCCCCCACCCCAGGCCTTCAGCACCCTATTGTCAGTGTCCATGTGTTATGCATATTTGCATGCAAGGTCTTTGGTTGATTACCTTCCACCCACCCACCCTTCCCTGCCTTCCCTCTGAGATTCCACACTCTGTTCCATGCTTCCATGTCTCTGGATCCATTCCCTTTAACAGTTAACTTTGTTACTTAAGTTCCACATATGAGTGAGATCATGTGATACTTGTCTTTCTCTGACTGACTTATTTCACTTAGCATCATACTCTCTAGGTCCCTCCATGCTGTCTCAAAGAGTTAAGAGATTTTTTTTACAGCTGCATAGTATTCCATGGTATAAATGTACCACAGCTTTTAAATCCACTCATCTACTGATGGGCACTTGGGCTGTTTCCAGATCTTAGCTATTGTAAATTGTGCTACGAACATAGGGGTGCATACATTCTTTCTGATTGGTGTTTCGGGTTTCTTAGGATATATTCCTAGAAGTGGGATCACTGGCTGAAACGGCAGTTCCATATTTATTTTTTTGAGGAAACTCCATACTGTTTTCCATAATGTCTGCACCAGTCTGCATGCCCACCAGCAGTGTGCTGGGTTTCCCTTTGCTCCACATCCTCGCCAGCACTTGTCATTTGTTGATGATAGCCATTCTGACAGGTGTGAGGTGGTACCTCATTGTTGTTTTAATTTGCATCTCTCTGATGATCAGTGACTTTAAGCATTTTTTCATGTTTCTTGGCCATCTCTTTGTCCTCTTCTGAGAAGTGTCTATTTAGGTGCTTTGCCCATTTTTTAATTGGATTGTCTTTCTTTTAAGTTGTATGAATTCCTTATATATTTTGGATATTAACCCTTTATCAGATGTATCATTGCCAAATATGTTCTCCCATACAATGAGCTTTCTTTTTGTTTTGTTGATGGTTTCTTTTGCTGTGCAGAAGCTTTTTATTTTGATGTAGTCCATTTGTTTATTTTCTCCTTACTTTCCTTTGCCTTAGGAGATGTATCTGTGAACATATTGCTACAAGAGATGTCTGAGATTTTGCTGCCTATGGTTTCTTCTAGGATTTTTATTATTTCATGACTTACATTTTTAAGTTCTTTATCCATTTTGAGTTTATTCTTGTATATGGTGTAAATTGGTGGTCTAGTTTCTTTTTCTTTCTTTCTTTCTTTCTTTCTTTCTTTCTTTTCTTTTCTTTTCTTTCTTTCTTTCTTTCTTTTCTTTTCTTTCTTTCCTTCCTTCCTTCCTTCCTTCCTTCCTTCCTTCCTTCCTTCCTTCCTTCCTTCCTTCCTTCCTTCCTTCCTTCCTTCCTTCCTTCCTTCCTTCCTTCCTTCCTTCCTTCCTTCCTTCCTTCCTTTCTTTCTTTCTTTCTTTCTTTCTTTTCTTTTTTTTTTTTTTTTTTGCATGTATCTGTCCAATTGTCCCAACATCATTTATTGAAGAGACTGTCCTGACTCCATTGTATGCTCTTGCCTCCTTTGTCAAATATTGAGTATAATGGCTTGGGTTGATTTCTGGGTCCTCTGTTCTGTTCCACTGACCTATATGCCTGTTCTTGTGCCAGTACCAGCCTGTTTTGATTATGGTGGCTTTGTAGTATAACTTGAAATCTAGTATTGTGATTCCTCCAACTTTGTTTTTCTTTCTCAAAATTGCTTCAACTATTCAGTCTTTTTTGATTCCATATAAATTTTTGGAGTATTTGTTCTAGCTCTGTGAAATATGCTGTTGGTATTTTAATAGGGATTACATTGAATCCATAGATTGCATTGGGTAGTGTGTACATTTTAATGATGTTGATTCTAATAATCCATGAAAACAGTATAATCTTCCACTTGTTTTATCTTCTTCTGTATCTTGTTTCAACATCCTGTAGTTTTCTGAGTACAGGTCTTTTGCTTTATTGGTTAAGTTTATTCCTAAATATCTTAATTTTTTGGTGCAATGGTAAATGGGATTGTTTGTTTAGTTTCTCTTTCTGAGAATTCATTGTTGGTGTATAAAAAAAACCATCAATTTTTGGGTGTTGATTTTGTATCCTGCTACATTGCCAAATTTATTAAATCTAGTAGTTTTTTGGTGAAGTCTTTAGGGTGTTCTATGTACAATATTGTGTCATCTGCGAACAATGAGAGTTTTACTTGCTCCTTTCCAATTTGGATGCCTTTTATTTCTTCTTCTTGTCTGATCGCTGTGGCTAGGACTTCCAGTACTATGTTTAATAAGAGTGGTGAAAGCGGACATCCCTATCTTGTTCCTGATCGTAGGGTAAATGCTTTTAATTTTTGCCCATTGAGTATGATGTTTGGTGTAGGTTTGTCATATATGGTCTTTATCATGTTGAGGTATGATCCCTCTATTCCCACTTTGCTGAGAGTTTTTGTAAACAATGGGTGTTAGATTTTGTTGAATGCTTTTTCTGCATCTATTGATATGATCATGTGATTTTTGTCTTTCAGTTTGTTGTGATATATCACATTTATTGATTTACTAATATTGTACCAGTCTTGCCTCCCTGGAATAAATCCCACTTAGTCATGTGTATGATCTTTTTAATATATTGCTGGATCTGATTTGCTAATATTTTGTTAAGGATTTTAACATCTATGTTCATCAGGGATACTGGCCTGTAATTCTCTTTGTAGTGTTTATCTGGTTTTGGAATTAGGATAATGCTGGCCTCATAAAAAGACCTTGGAAGTGTTCCTTCCTATTGGATTTTTTGAAATAATATGAGGAGTATAGGTGTTAATTCTTCTTTGAATGTTTGCTAAAACTTCCCCTGTGAAGCTGTCTGGACCTGGGCTTTTGTTTGCTAGTTTTTTTTTTTTTTTATTATTGCTTCTATTTCATCAATTGTTATTAGCCTATTCTGGTTTTCTGATTCCTCCTGATTCAGTTTAGGAAGATTGTATTTTTCTAGTAAATTGTCCATTTTATCCACATTGTCCAGCTTGTTGGCATATAGTTGCTCATAGTATTTTCTTGCAATTCTTCTCCACTTTCGTTTCTGATTTTATTTATCTAGGTCATCTCTCTTTGTTTCTTGATGAGTCTGGCTAATGGTTCATCAATTTTGTTTATCCTTTCAAAGAACCAGCTCTGGGTTTCATTGATTTTTTTAGTCTCTATGCTATTTATTTCTGCTCTAATCTCTATTATATCCTTCCTTCTACTTACTCTGTGCTTTTCCTGTTGTTCTCTTTCTAGTTCTTTAAGTTGTAGGGTTAAGTAGCTTATTGCTGACTTTTCTTATTTTTTGAGGTATGCCTATAGTGCTATGAACTTCTCACACAGTATTGCTTTTGCTTTGTCCCAGAGATTTTGGGTTGTTATGTGTTCATTTTCATTTGTTTCCAGGAAGTTTTTTATTTCTTTCTTGATCTTGTGGTAACCAATTCATTGTTATTAATAACATGCTAGTTTCCATGTGTTTGAGTGTTTTGGGTATTTTTACATTTCATTCCTAATTTTATTCAACTGTGATCTGAGAAGATTCTTGATATGATTTAAATCTTCTTGAACTTGAGGAGACTTGTTTTGTGTCCTAACATGTGGTGTATCTTTGTGAATGATTCATGTGCACTTCTGAAGAATGTATATTCTGCAGCTTTGGGGTGAAATGTTCTATAAATGTCAATTAAATCCACGTGATCCAGTGTGTCCCTTAGAGTCACTGTTTCTTTGTTAATTTTTTGTCTGGAAGATCTATCCAGTGAAGTCAGCAGGGTGTTAAAGTCCCCTACTATGACTGTATTGTTGTCGATCTCTCCTTTAAAGTCTTCTAGAAGTATCCTATCTAATAAAAGGATAATATGCAAATTAACTGTCACTCTGTCACAAAGATGGTGGTGCCCATAGCCACAAGATGGCGGTGCCCAGTCCTCTCAGTCCCGCCGAGTCCCCCAGTCCCAGGGGTGCAGCCGCTGAGAGTGGACAGCATGAGCAGCCTGGTGGAATGCTTGCTTCATTGCTGTGGTGATGAGGCAAATGTTCCACCCCAGCCGCAGAGGGCCTCTGGGCACAGGCATGGAGAGGCCGCTTGCGTTGTTGCCCCAGCGACGAGGCAAGCATTCCGAGCCTGGCCTCGGATGGGCCTCTGGCCAGGCCAGGGCACAGAACACTTGCGGTGCTGCCCCAGCGATGAGGCAAGCATTCCATGCCCAGCTGCGGATGGGCCTCTGGGCCATGGAGAGCCTCTGGGCAGCGGGCGCGGAGTGGTCAGGCCCCGCAGAGAGCTACTGGCGCATGGATTCGTGTGCAGGGCTACTAGTTTTTTATATATTTAGGTGCTCCTATATTGGGTGCATATATGTTTGCCAGGATTATATCCTCTTGTTGGCTCGATCCCTTTACCATTATGTAGTGATCTTTGTTGTCTCTTGTGACGGCCTTCATTTTGAAGTCTATTTTGTCAGATATGAGTATTGTTACTCCAGGGTTTTTTTTCTTTTACATGGAAAGATTTTTTTCCATCCCTTCACACTCATCCTGTGTATGTCTTTTGTTCTGAGGTGGGTCTCTTGTAGACAGCATATAGTTGGGTCATGTTTTTGTATCCATTCAGCTACCCTATGCCTTTTGATTGGAGCATTTAATCCATTTACATTTAGGGTTATTATTGATACATACTTATTTATTTCCATTTTAATTCTTAATGCCTAGGTTTTTCTTTCTATTTCTTCTTTTCATTACAGCAGTCCCATTTCTTGTAATGCTGGCTTGGTGGTGTACTCCTTTAGCCTTTTTTGTCTGGTAAGCTCTTTATTTGACTGTCTGTTTTGAATGATAGCCTTGCTGGATATAGTAATCTTGGTTTCAGATCCTTGCTTTCCATTACCTTGAATACTTCATGCCATTCCCTTTGGGCCTGTAGACTTTCTGATGAGAAATCAGATGTCTGCCTTATGGAAGGTTCTTTATAGGTAATAGTTTGCTTTTCTCTTGCTGCCTTTAAGATTCTCTCTTTGTTCTGAAATTTTGGCATTTTAATTATGATGTGTCTGGGCATGGGCCTCTTTGGGTTCTTCTTGCTTGGGATTCTCTGTGCCTCCTGAACTTGTGTACCTTTTTCCTTTACCAGGTTAGGGAAAATTTCTGCCATTATTTCTTCAAACATGCTCTCTATTTCTTTCTCCCTTTCTGCCTCTTCTCGCACACCTGCTATTCAAATATTGTTGTTTCATCTTGTCCCACAGCTCACTTAATGTGTCCTCCTTTTTTTAAATTCTTTGTGTGTGTGTGCGTGTTTTCTTTTTGGTTCTCTGATTGAGTGATTTTTTTCAACCCTGTCTTCTAATTCACTGATCCGATCCTCAGCTTCTGCCAATCTGCTGTGTGTTCCTTTCAATGTGTTATTTGTGTGATGTCATTCCTTTTTTCTGACTGTTCTTTTTTCATAGTTACTATATATTTTCTCATGCTGTTGAGCATCTTTACCATCATTACTTTGAACTATGTTTCAGATAAATTTCTTATATCTGATTCACTTATATCTTCTTCTGGAGAATTCTCTTGCTCTTTCATTTGGGGTTTCTTTCTTTGTCTCCTTATTTTGAATATCTGTTTGGGTTTTTGACTATGTATTAGGTAGAGCCTCTACACCTCTCAATCTCTAGTGCAGGACTAACTGTATCAGGCAAAGACTCACAGCCTCAGGAGACCACCTCTGTCTATAGACTGATAGGATTCTGACTTGAATTGCCCCCAGGCAATTATCTTCAGGTGTGGTGATAGTTTTTTTCAACAGGGTGGGGCAGTTGCTTCTGCCTGGAGGCTAATTGTTATTTTTAGTGGCCTCAGGGCAAGGTGTTTTCCAATAAAGTGAGTCAACTATCTTCACCCCCTCCCAGGTGAGGCAAATGTCCATGTGGGAAAGGTGTCCTCTTCTGCATGAGGGAATGACTCAGCACAGGAAACTGGGGGTGTCATCCTTCTGAGCTCTAACCCCTGAATCCCCAATCATGGCTTCTGCTCATACAGCTCCAGTCCACTCTGCCCTCCCTCTGCCAGAGCACAAGGTTGGTGTCTCTACAGGGAATTTTGTGCATTGGCCCTTTAAGACAGTGCCTGAATTTCCAGCCATTGCTCCCTGGTGGACAGCAACTTCACTGCTTTTCAGAGTCAGATGTTATGTGGGTTCTGGTGCTCTCTGCTGGAGGGGGATGCAGCTTGGTTATTAGATCTCAGAGTTCTCAGTGGCAATCCCCCACCACTGAGATATCTCTTTGGAACTTCAGTTGCTGTCTGTGGGTGCCTGGCCAGCCCTTTCACGCCTCCGCCCCTCCTACCAGTCTCTATCAGGGTTCTCTCCAGCTAGTCTGCCATTGATTTTTTCAAGGAGTTTTTCTGTAGTTTAGTTGTAATTCCAGTTAGTTCCTGGGAGTGTGTACGTGCTGCATCCACTTCCTCTGCCGACATTTTTAATCTCCTAAACTCCATGTTTCTAAACCTTTCTGTCATAGCTTCAGAATTATGCACTTCTTTTTATGATAAACATCTGTTCTTTCAAAAATCACTCCAACGTGACTTCATAAAGCCGACTTCTAGCATGGTTTCTTTGACCCAATGGCACAGGCCACAGTTTTAATATGAGCTGTTCTTCTCACAGTGGATTTGTTCACATGTTCCTTCCCTGCTTTCCCACTAGTTCTCACACATTCCCACCATGCACCTGGTATAAACCTTTGCTCAGTAAAAAATGTGCTAATGCATGCCAGGCCTGAGTAAAGTTGAGGAACAATGATATAATAGTATGTGCTTCAGAGGAGACAGAATACACTGGGTACCTATCTTGCCCTACTTCCAGCCCTCCCTTTCTTTATCATATTATCTTCTACAAAATTTCCACAAAGAAAAGTAGTTGTGGCCAAGTGGTATTTAAATGCCTCCAATGTTGACATTTAAAAAACATTATTTTTATCAGAGTTGTAAATAATTTGAATATATAAAGGTTACCAATAGAACAGTAAGAATCTCATCTATAGAGGTGTCTGCATAGTAAACAACTGACTGAATCTTGGTCAACAGTCCCTTCCAACCTTTACCATTTCCAGCTTCATAAACATGGTTAAAGTTACTTCTCAAAATCACTGAAAAACCCCTACCTAGTTGTCCTATTTTAAATCTATAAAGCAACTCCTTCAACATAAATTCCTTATTTAAATATACATTTTTAATAGGCACTTGCTTATGAATCAATTGGTACAGGTGCATACTAAAGAATAAAGGGCCTACAGAAGAATGTACAAATATGTATACAGCTCCATGAATCATCACATCATACAGATGGTGTGACTTCCCTTCAGACAAGAACACAATGAGGATGAACTGTTTCTTCCAGACTATAAATCTGAGTTTACAACAAGAAAAAAAAAATCATAATGAATTTACTCTTTCATTCCACAGATATTTGTGCAAGGTGCCCTAATTGCTGGTCACTGCAGTACTAGGAGTCCCTATTTAACAAAGGAGAGTAGAAGGCATGGAGTATAATGGGGCAGGGAGGGTGGTGGGCAGAGCCACTCATACAGGCGTTCAGGAAAGACTTGCAATAGGGGGTGAGTTAGTCAGAGACCTAAAATCACATTCTGGGGAAGAACATTGCAGGCAGAGGGAATTCCAAGGGCTGTTTATCAGCCCAATATGGGTCTCAACTGATGAAAATCTCATTGAACAAAGGCAGGTACATCAGGCAGATGTTTTCCTTTGCTTTAGCATATCCTCTGTATGTACAAAACACCCAGAGTAAATACACCTCTGTATCACATATGGAAAGAAATGCAGAGACACCACACAGCACTCGGGAACTATCAAGTAAGTAGTGTACTTTCTTCATAGAAGAATCACATATACTTAATGAATATGGGTAAGAATAAGTTAAAAAGAAGAAAAGAGAGCAGGGCCCGGCTGGCATGGCTCAGTGGTTGAGCATTGATGTTCGATTCCCCATCAGGGCACATGCCTGGGTTGTGGGCTCAATCCCCAGTGGAGGATGTACAGGAGGCAGCCAATCAGTGATTCTCATCATTGATGTTTCTATCACTCTCCCTTTCCCTTCCTCTCTCTGAAATTAATAAAAATATGTTTGTTTTTTAAAAGAGAGAGCAGGGTTTGATCTATTCTGAGAGGACAGGACACAATCTGAGCTCCCATGCCCCCACTCTAAAATCACCAGTTTAGGTGGCTTGCAATGAAAATGACTGCCATTTGGGTCTGAATAACAACTCTCACAATTTGAGCTAGTGGCAAAACCTTAAGCTTAGACAAAACATCTTTGTGCAATTTTCCAATGAGCTCAAGTTCTGGAAAATGAAAGTGCTCGAGGGAGTATTTACCTCTTAGGTCACTTAGAAAATGGGGAAGGTCATCTACAGCATTCTGACTGAGAGATCAGCACATCCAGGAAGTGTGATAACATTAGAAATCACCAACCTCACCACCCGTTCAAACAAAACTAACAATCCCATTGCACTCAGAAAGTATGTGCTACCTGTTCTGAAGTCTGTCAGAGGTGGGAAGGTCTCCACATTAGTATTGAACCTCCGAAGAGCTTCATTGAGGCTCTCAGACTCAGATTCCCAGCTGACGCCACTGTCATCTGTGTCACTATGCTGGTTACAGAGATTACAATTTTCTACAGAATCAAGGCAAATGTATACCTAAGTGGGGAGAAGGGAAGGAGAAAACTTCTTTTAGTATTCATTTCTACAGATGAAATCACTGCAGTAGATGGTCTCCAAAAATGGCCCCAATGATCCCTTGTAAAGTTCCTCTCCCACATCATACCAGAGCTGATCTTTGTGACCAAAAGGACATGACAGAGGGTATGTGACTTCCAAGATCAGATTACAGAAGACATGAGACCTCTGTATTGATGGTGCTGTCCTTGTCTCAGGGAGGCTTTCAGCCGCGTAGGTAAGGGAGAGGCCCACAGGGCAAGGTACTGAGATCCTCAGGCAGCATCATGTGAGTCTTTTTGAGTGAATCCTGCAATGCCCTCCCTAACCCCAACATCTTGATTGTGACCTTGAGAGATCTGAGCTAGTACTGAATTAAGATGCTCCTGATTCCTGACTCTCCTGTGTATTGTTTTAAGCTCCTAAATTTGGGGTAATCTGTTATGCAGCAATAAATAATACCAAAACTTATTAAAACCAATAGTAATTGTACATTCCTATGCTCTCTGAATAAACTATAAAGCAAATCCTTTCCTTGCCATTGAGGGAAAGGTTTACTGTGTAAACTGGCTGAAGGGACTCTGCATTACTACACTGTCATTGCTTGCTTTTTTGTTGGCCAACGACGTGTTCATATTTATTGAGTGCCTACTATTTATCAGGCAGTATTCTAGGTTTGGGGGACACACCAGTGATCAAAACAGTCAAAAATCCCTGTCTTTGTGGAGTGACAGTCTAGTATGGAAAAGTAAAAAAGTGGAGAGGGCATTAGAAGGTGATCACTGGTATGGAAAAATACAAAGCAGTGTGAAAAGTGTCTAGACTTCATGTAATGAATAGGATAGGGGAGTGAGATGTCATAAGATTTCATAGGTGGAAACGGGTCCAGTTTAAAAATTTAAATACTTGATATAAATATAACTATGGCAACACTGGGAAAACAAGCCAGTGCTTAAGAAATACTTGCCTTATTAAATATAAACAAATATCTGAACAGGAAATTATAGGATGGTCAAACTAGAGGTCACCAAGTTTCAATTATTTAAAGTCAGTAAGATGGAAACATGAAGAATCCTAGAGTTTAAGACCAAGATTGAATGTTATGTTTTTAACCATCAATTAATCATGTAAATTAAATTACATACCTCATTAGGTGAGACCACGTGCTTAACTTGAACAGCATAGAGTTCTTCTGGGGGAGGCAGAGATGAAGGCAAATATGGTGGTAAAATAGGGGTCTCTGTTTCAGACAAAAGCAATTCCTAAACACCACAAATAAATTCAAATTCAGAATGACTACTCAGAAATCCATTACAATATCAAAATTCAGGACAATGTAACTTACACAATTAGCGGAAAGCAAGCTCTCTGATACACACAAACCACAAAATGGTTTCATTAGATTGCAGGACCAAAATATGACGAATAAATAAAAGATCTTTAGAATTCTCTCCCCACCTCAATTTAAAAAATTTTGTATGAAAAAACACTACATGAATGTTTATTTATGTATACACTAGAGGCCCGGGGCATGAAGTTCGTGCACTGTGGGGGGGGTGTGTGTCCCTCAACCCAGCCTGCCCCCTCTCACAGACTGGGAGCCCTCAGGGGATGTCCTACTGATGGCTTAGGCCCGCTCCCCCTAGGGAGCGGGCCTAAGCCACAGTCTGGCCTCCCTCTGTGGGAGGTGACTGGGCAGATCAGGGGAAGGTGCCAGCCCCATCACCCTGCTGCTGCTGCAACTGCCAGCCGCCACAGCCGCCAAGGTGTTTTCATCAACACGGACTCCAGTCCCTTCACCACGAAAAAAATGACAACTTTCTTTAGGCATTTTCAAGATGTGTCTTTCATGGGGTATGACATTTCTTTCTTCCTTTTTTTTTTTAATCCTCACCTGAGGATATGTTTCCATTGATTTTTAGAGAGCTTGGAAGAGAGAGGGGAAGACAGAGAGAAACATCAATGTGAGAGGGACACTTTGATTGATTGCCTCCTGCATGAGCCCTGACCTGGGCCCTGGCCAGGGAGGAGCCTGCAACCTAGGTACATGCCCTTATTCAGAATCGAACCCGGACCCTGTGGTCAGCAGGCTGAGGCTCTATCCACTGAGCCAAACTGGCTAGGGCAGGATATGACATTTCTTAGCCCCTCCAGCAGCGGACCTTAGCTTTTTCCTCCAGGAGTGTGGTGGAAAAACCCTAGATCACCTTCTTGGATTCCTATTACCCAAGTTACCAAGAACACTGCGAGTGGTGGCGTCCTGGGAGCTTAGCCAATGAGCAGTCAGAAAAGGTGTTTCCTCTGCAGCTCACGCGCAGAGGCCCCTTGCATTGTGTCTGCTGGGGTGGGGGCATGCACCCCTGTGTGCTGTGTCTCCACTCTGGCCCTCTGTGCCCGGGGCATGGGACGCTGACCTCGTTGCCGGGGCAACGATGCCAGTGTCCCGCCCCGGCCACTATGGGGGCCGCCATCTTTTGATGGAGTGATGGTTAATTTGCATATTATCCTTTCTATTAGATTAGATATTTGCACATACACAATGTTCTGGAAAAATGGTTAACAAATAGTTAACAGTAATGCCACTGTCTAGTAGGACTGGGGTGTTTGGACTTCTTTCCTTTTCACATTTCCATAGCATTTATTTTTAGAATAAGTATGTATTTTATAATAAAAACTAAAGTAATATAGGAAATCCCAAAAGATTTAAGTTAATATCATAAAAAATTAGTGCTCTTTTTTAAGCTCTATAAAAGCATAAGAAATAATAGAAAGTTACAAATATATATAAAAATGTGGGAAGTTTTTATTATAGAAAGTTTTTAAATATAGTAATTAGCATAAGAACTAAAATCATCACATTCAAATTTGTAGATTAATTTATTAGTATTTAATATCTCCAAACTAGTGGCAAAATAAAATGTATCTGAATCACTTAGCAGAGTTAAGCAAAAAGTGACTACCCCACTGTTGAATTTACTGATTTGTTACAAATCACTTTACAACAAGCTTATGATATTTTTATAATAGGAATGAAGTTCTATTTATAAATGAGAAAACTTTTACTTATAACTCTTACTTCCCTCACCAAAAAGCTCAAGTGACAAAATAAAAACCATATAAATTGGACTCATTACAATTAAAAACTCAGGTGCTTCCAAGAATACCACCCAGAAAGTGAAAATTTCTCCCACAGAATGGGAGAAAATATTTGCAAATCTGATCAGGGGCTTGTATACAGAATATATAAAGAACTCTTACAATAATAAAACCAGGATATTATAGGGTAGGTAAATCAGAGGTCACTAGCTAAAAACTGGCTAAAAAGGGGCAGAGAACATCTTTTTTCCATTTTTCTTAATTTTTACTTTCTATTTTCCCCCATTTTACTGAAATATAATTGATATATAAACTTGTATTAGTTCAACGTGAACAACGTAATGATTTCATATAGGTACATACTGTAAAATGATCACCACAATAAGTCTAGTTAATTGTCTCACATAGTTAGAAAACCAGTTTTTCTTCTGATGAGAAAATTTAAGATTTATTCCCTTAGCAACTATCAACTACAGCACTGTTAACTACAGTCACTATGCTGTACATTACATCCCTAGGACTTAATTATCTTATAAGTTTGTACCTTCTGACCATCTTCACCAGAGATCAAATGGCATTTGTCTTTCTCTGACTAATTTCATGGTATAATGACTTCAAGGTCTATCCATGTTGTCACAAATGGCAGGGTTTCCTTTTTTATGTCTGAATAATATTCCATAGTGTGTGTATCTATATATCTATATCTATGTACTTATAGACATAGATATACCACATTTTCTTTATCCAATCGTCTATCAATGGATAATCAGGTTGTTTCCATGTCTTGGCTATTGTAAATAATATTGCACTGAATGTAGGGGTGCAGGTATCTTTTCAAGATAGTGATTTTGTTTCCTTTAGATATATACCTGGAGGGGATTGCTGGATCATCAGGTAGCTGTATTTTTAAGTTTTTGAGGAACCTCCATACTGTTGTCCATGGTGGCTGCACCAATTTGCAGTCCTATCAACAGTGCAAAAGGGTTTCCTTTTCTCTGTATTCTTACCAACACTTGCCTCTTCTTTTTGGTAACAGCCATTCTAAAAGGTGATATCTCATTAGGGTTTTGATTTGCATTTCCCTTATGGTTAGTGATGTTGAGGATCTTTTCATATACCTGTTGGCCATTTGTATGACTTTTTTTGAAAAATGTCTATTCATATCCTCTCCCCATTTTTTTTGTTTTGTTATTAATCCTCACCTGAGGATATTTTTTTCATTGCTTTTTAAAAGAGTGGGAGGGAGGGAGAGGGAAAGAAGAGAGAAACATCCATGTGAGAAAAACCTGTTGATGGGTTGCCTCACACACACACCCTGACCAGGCCTGGGATCGAACCTGCAATGCAAGTAAGTGCCCTTGACTAGGAATCAAACCAACGACGCTTTGGTGCCTGGACTGATGCTCTAATCACTAAGAAACACTGGCCAGGAATGCCCATTAAAAAAAAAATTTTTTTTTTTGCTATTGAGTTGTATAACTTCTTTATATATTTTGAATATTAGCACCTTAGCAGATATATGATCTGCGAACATTTTCTCCCATTCAGTAGACTGCCTTTTCATATTATTTCTTTTGCTGTGTAGATGCTTTTTAGTTTGATATAGTCCCATTTGTTTAATTTTGTTTTTGCTGCCTTTGGCATCAAATCCTAAGCAGAGGATCTGAAGAGAAATTTCTTCAAAGAAAATATACAAATTTGGCCAAAGAGCACATGGAAAAATGCTCACCATCATTGATCATCAGGTAAATGCAAATCAAAACCAAAATGAGATACCACACTTCACACCTATCCTAAGATGGCTAGGAAAAGAGTCAGGTAGCAAGTGTTGGTAAGGATATGGAAAAATGAACCCTTGTACGTTCCCAGTACAAAAAGAAAATGGTACAGTCCCTTAAGAAAACAGTCTCATAGAGTTCCTTAAAATGGTAAACAAAGTCATCAGATGTCTTAGTCATTCCACTTCTAGGTTCATACCCAGGAGAAGTGAAAACAGATGTCCACCAAAAAAACTTGTACACAAATGTTCACCATAGTTTTACTCATAACTGAAAAGAGGTAGAAATAACCCAAGTGTCCATCAACAGATTAATGGGTAAACAAAATGTGGTTTATCCACACAATGAAATATTATTCAGACATAAAAAAGACACATGCTCCAACATGAATGAAGTTTGAAAACATTATGCTGAAAGAAGAAAGCCAATCACAAAGGGCTCTGTATTGTGTGATTCCATTGATGAGAAATGTACAGTGTAGGCAAAACCACAGAGACAGGACATTCATGGTCTCCAGGAGACTGACTGGGGAAGGGGAGAATGGGAAGTGACTATTGTTGGTGAGGTTTCTTTTTCAGGTGATTAAATGTGGAATTAATAGTCATGAAGATTGCACTCTATGAATACAGCTCTGTGAACATACTAAAAACCCACTGAATTGTACACTTTAAAAAGTTGAAATTTATGGTATGTAAATTATGCCTCGATGAAGCTGATATAAAAGAAAATGCTTACTTCCTGATTTTGTACCAAATCCTTTACATTGATAAAGTGTCCAAAGTTTCCAAAATATTTGGATTGAAACTTACCTCAAACCTTATTTCCCATCTTTCATCCTCATACTTTTTACTGTAATCTGCTGGTTTCTGAAATACAATATTATTAATGAATAAAACCATCTTTAACTATGTAACATCATTTTTAGGCACTTTCATATTTCATCTCCATAAAAACTGGATGCTTGCCCTTGTTGGCATTCATTTAGTTATTTCAGGTTAACTATGGGAAAATGTAATGTTTGGAGTAATCTGAATAGTGCAACAGTAAAAACCCTCAAAATCATGCTAACATATAAAATATGTCAACTGTTTCCTATACAAGTTCTGCTGAACTTCTTTCTTTATCACTAACTAAATGCAACACACATGCAGCAAAATTCCAACTGTTTCAGCAACTTTCAAATACATGCAAGAGAACAGAAAAATCTCAGAGATAAAATATTTAAATTGCTCAAGAGGCCTTAAATGTGTGAGATCATATGTTTTAGGAGGCCATGTACAAAGTAGTTAAGAAAAGAGTTAAAAAGGCTTGACTGCCAAGTTTGCAGGCCAACTTCCTTAGTTGTGGGACTTTTATCTCATTGTGACTCGGTTTCCCTATCTATAAAGTGGGAAAATAATACCAACTATCTCAGGGGGCTTCTGTGATTATAAATGCTGTGATATATGTAAAGTACTCAGAACATGAGTGGTGGTTATTATTATTTTAATTGTTATTTTCATGACTAAAAGCCTCTTCTAAGATACAGTTAACAGGTCCTTTAATGAATTGGCTTTTTTTAAGGCATTTTATGTATTTCCCTCTATTATTTAAGAAGTCCAATTAAATTGTGCAAAGTGTTTTATCATGTCATTTATTTTTACCATGGGAATAAAGGAGATAAGCTACTCATAAAAAAAATATGTCAACTGTATTTAGTTAATTGTAAGAGAGTGGGAGCTCTTACCTTTCATTTTAAATGTTAACACTGAAGAGTAATACTGAAAGAGAGTAGATAATCTTTCTAAAACCTGTTTAATAGGTTAAAACACCTTTACACAAACACATGGGGTGCACAACGTGCATGCACATACCCATCTCCGTAAAAGAAAAAGCCGGAGGTAAGAATTTCATGTACAAAGTTAAGTAGTATCACAGTTTCCATTTGAGAGAAGTCGTTTTCTATATTAAACTGAACACGTAATATTTGGTTTTCTTCTATCACTAAAATAAATATTCAGAAAACTAACCTTAGGTGAACTATAAATCTAGAAATAAAAATATCTTGCCATATAAAATATTATTTATGATGAATACCCTATTTCTAGAAAGTACTTATCTAGTACAGGCTAGTTATATCTTTTAAAATATTAAAAAACAGAAGCAGTAAGCAATTGGACTGAGCTACTTATTGAAGCTAAACTTAAAAACTGGCTTTGAGTTTCCTGTATTCAGAAAAATGGAGGAAATGTTATAATGCCAAATAAAAGGGAAAATATTTAATCTGGGAGACAGTCCTCTTCTAGCAGTGCATTCTATTAAGATTTTAATACTTACATCTCTATATTTAAACAACATTGGCTAACATAACACATGGGCTTCTCACTAGGTCTGAAGGTACAGAAACATTAAATGAATCTTAATGAAATTAGCCTTTTGTAGGACAATATAAAGCATGATATAGTATATTGCTTTCTCATTAAAATTTTTACAAATTCTCTATTCTCTCAACATATCAGACATGTTTAAAGACTTAAGGTATAAGACAATATAGAACATTTTAAGCAGAATTTGTTTTTCTATAATTTAGATTTTTATAGAAAAATAGTTCACTTACTTCTTTTAATATCTCCTCAGAATGTTCAAAAGTACAATATTTATGGTGTGCCATAAAATAAGAAAGTGACATTCCATCAAAATAGAGATGCACAGATAATTTCCCCCATGGATTTTCAGGTAATTCCTATTTAAATTAAATAAAAAAGATTATTACTATAAAAATAAAGTCTGTTTGAAGATTATAATTTTGTAGTAAGCAAGAATGAAATTAGATTTCTGAAAATCACAGTATTACCAGTTTAATGACTAATTTCATAAAATTTTCTTAATGGTATTTTGGCAAGTTATGAGGCAGTAATTATATTATTTTGTTTTTTGTAAAATATATTCACATGTCAATAAGGTAGAGAGTTTTATACTTATTTACTGGAAAATAATTTGCTATATATAATTTACTACCCCTCATTTTCAGACAATATCAATAAATATACCAAGTAGAAGGAGAAAGAAAACTTATTTTCAGGGGTAAAAAAGTGAAGTTTAGTTAAAAACTCAAAAATGGCAGAAATGGAAGAGATTAATAGCAGTCTAGAAGGAGTCATGATAATGGCTCTTTAATCCCTGGACTGTGATCAGGTACTGAGCAGACACATACTCAGCAGCTGATCTGTCCAAAGTCAGGTCTCTACTGAGTTTCTGTAATTGCCTGCCAGCAGAACTCCCTGCTTCTACCTTTTTCTACTATCCAGTTTCTATCAGGGCAGAGTGAAAACACTAGAACGTAAGGTCAGATCATGTCACTCCCTTACTCAAAACTTCAGATGGCTCTCCAAGTCAGGCTGACAGCAGAGCTCTCACAAGTCTCCTCCTGTCTCCACTTCTCTGTCTTATTCCTCCCGTTTCAGCCACAGAGGATCCTGGGCTGTCCTAGAACACTCTAGGCGTGCTCTTGTCTTGGAGCCCTTTGCACTATTCACCCAGTATCCACATGGCTTGTGCCCATTCTAAAGTCCTTACTTGAGTTTTACCTTTGCAGTGATATCTTCCCTGGCCACTATATTTAAAAATGTGACTTCCTCCCTGGCCTCACCTCTGTCATCCTTCCCTGCTTTATTTTTCTCCTCAGCACTTGTCACTACCTAATAGACCTTATATTTTATGTTTTTAATTTTGTTTCCCACCACTAAAATGGGAGCTCCATGAAGGCAGGAATTTCTGACTATCCAGTTCATTGTTATACCTCTGGGCTTAGGGAAGGTTTGATAGGCAGTAAGGGCTGCAGGGCATGCATATCCATTGTTTGGGAGAAACGGAGCAGTGTTTGGTACACAGCAGGTCCTTTAGTTAAAACATTAATAAGATGCCTAGAAACTTAACTCTTCATTTCACTTAAAGTCACAGACTTTATTAATGATATGAAGTGAGGACTTAACTGTGCTACAAGTTATTCTCCTATGTCAGTGATGGCAAACCTATGACACGCGTGTCAGCACTGACACGCGTAGCCATTTCTGATGACACGCGGCCGCTGAGGCTGCCGCATGCCGAGGATGAAACATTTGCTGCTCCTGAGGATGAAACATTTGCGACTAGAGTCTTGGAGTTCCTCCCCTATTAGACACTCTGTGCCGGAGGTCTGTAGGCCAAAACAACAGAAGTCCGGCACAGAGCGTCTAGTTCTGGGACTTCCAGTTAAGCCGGGATCTTTGCCCTCACTTCAGAAGGCAGAGCTGGGAGCAGCGGAACGCAGCGGGGGACGCATCTCTGGGGGCCCTGCCATTACCAGTAACCAAATAACAGTTAACCACAGCAACCATTATCTACTGTTCTGGGGTGTCATGGATTTCTAATCCATCATTACTGAGATAAGTGAGGGGGAGGCTGGGAGAGGCGAAGGTTTGTGGTGTACTTACTATAAGTGCTGTTTCCCGCCATTAGAAATAGCGGCAGCCATTTTAATTCCCATAAGGAACACCATCTTGCTCCATAGTGCAGACTCCATTTCACCACTATTACTGTTGTGCATCCTTATTAACTCCTATTTCTGCTTATTAACCCTGCCCTTTCCTAAAAGACAGTTATATGCACCATTTTGTGGTTAGTTAGGCTAGTTAACCCCTAATTGCCTGCAGGCCTAACAAGCTATCTATAATTTTATCTTCTGTCACTGCCCCCCTGATGGAGAACCCAAAAAATAAAAAACTAAGGTTAAGTAAAGGAAGTGGTAGTAGCAGTGGCCGACCCTTTCAAGAGACATGGACCGAGATGTATGGCTTTATAGAAAAAAATGGCAGATCATTTTGCATTCTATGTACTGAAACGGTAGTAAGCAGAATGTGGAATATAAATAGACATTTTGAAACTAATCATTCCCAGCTCTTGGAAAAAAGTGAGGATGAAAGGAAGGAATACATTTCTTCACCTTTATAAGAGCCAATCTAATTCCATCCTTAAATTTATGAAAGGCTCTACAAATTTAACATCTGCAAGTTTGAGCATTGCTCACTCTATAGCTCAGCATGGAAAAGCGCTCAGTGAGGGAGAATTTATTAAAGAAACTCTCCTAAGATGTGCACCAGTTCTATTTCACGATATGCAGAATAAAGATGCAATTATTAAGAGAATATCTGAGTTACCACTCAGTAGAAATATCATAAAAGACCGAATAATGAGACTGAACACAAACGTACAACATCCATTAAAGAGAGACATAAGGAAGTGTAAATATTTTTCGATCTCTCTTGATGAAACTACTGATGTCACATCAAATGCTCAGTTGGCCATTATTGGTCGATATTCTGATGGTCTCACAATGAGAGAAGAGTTGATAAAGTTAGTATCAGTGTCAACAAGTAAATCAGGAAGCGGTTGTTATATGTAAGGTTGTTATACAAACATTTTGTGACCTAAGCATTGATATCTCTAAAGTTGTGTCAGTGACGACAGATGGGGCACCAAATATGGTGGGGCAAAAAGTCGGATTTGTCAAATTGTTTACAGAAGCTATTGGACATCCAATTGTGCCTTTTCATTGTATTATCCATCAGGAGGCTTTATGTGCCAAGGCAGGATTCACCAACTTAAACGACTTAATGTCAGTTGTTACAAAAATAGTTAATTTAATAGCTGCTCGCCCCCTTCACAAGCGAGAATTTTCGGCACTTTTACTGGAGGTTGATTCCACCTACAGTGGACTGCTGATGTACAATAATGTAAGATGGCTGAGCCGAGGCAAAGTTCTTGAGCGCTTTGTGGAGTGCTTTGAAGAAATTAAGGTATTTCTTGACGATAAGGATCTGGGAAACTTTCCTCAGCTTAATGATGATAAGTGGGTCAACACCCTGATGTTTTTTACAGATCTCTCTGTTCATATTAATGAACTGAACTTAAAGTTACAAGGTTTTGGCAAAAGTATTGACGTTATGTTTGGATACATAAAAGCTTTTGAAAGTAAAAATTTTCAAGCGAGATGTAGAAACTAAAACTTGTAAGTATTTTCCTTGAGTAACAAAGTATTTTGAGAAGGCCAGTGCAGCTGTACAAAATGAAATGGAACTCTTGCATATGAAGTACCAGTATGTTTTAGACTCGTAATTGACCAGTTTAGTGATAGATTTAGTCAATTTAGAAGTCTAGAACAGACCATGAAAATAATTAAGTATCCTGATGTAGTAGTCTACAGTAGTTTGGAATTAAATGGTTTCCAATGAATGCAAATTGATGATTTGGAGATGCAACTTGCAGAATTTCAAGACAGTATCTGGGCTCAGGTGTTTGTCGACTTGAGGTCAAAGCTTGAGAATCTGGAAAGGTGCCGCTTGGAGAATCAAGAGGAGTGCCACTACGAATAGGAAATTTGGAGTGCCTGGAACCGACTACCAGACACTTTTAGCACCCTGAAAAATATAGCAATGGCTTTACTCACAATTTTTCCCTCTACATACTTTTGTGAGGCCTTATTCTCAGCGTTAAATAATATCAAAACCAACAAAAGAAACAGATTGATAGATGAAGTTAGTAGCGCTTGCTTGGGCCTGAAGTGTACAAAATACCAACCTTCAATTGAAGATTTAGCCAATGAAATTCAGCAACAAAAAAAGTCACTAATAGGCAGGTTAGTTAAAGAATTCCCCCGCCCCCTCACTTATCTTAGTTCACGGCACCCCACACAAGGTAAATAATATCAAGACCAACAAAAGAAACTGACTGATGGATGAACAAAGAAGTCACTAAGCAGGTAAGTTAAATATTTAGTTTTTGGTTTATTAAATACAACTATATATAACAATTATACATTTATGTTATTTAAACTATAAATATCGCGAAATAATGTTTTTCCCTCAAAGTGACACACTACCTGAGTTATGCTCAGTTTTTTGGCAAAGTTTGGCACACCAAGCTCAAAAGGTTGCCCATCACTGTCCTATGTTAAACTAAGTAGCAAAGAAAGCTACCTTTATAAACTCAAGTCCCACAGAGCCTATGAGTAACCAGAGGAGCTCTGGGTACTAACATAAGCAACATTAAAAGCTTCTCCAGGCCGGAGCTCCAGTGGCGCAATCGGTTAGCGCACGGTACTTATAAAAGCTTCTCTACTTTCTCATTCAAGCGGGTCTGTGGCTCTTCTTAAGTCTTTATCATCCTATCATCATAGCTTTCATACAGAAATACTCTCCTTACAGTTTTATATCTTTCTACTGGAATCCTTAAACATAGCTGCAGATTAATCTTCTTACCTCACTGCTTAGAAACCTTTGATGGAGCCCCACCGACTGACCTCTACCTTTCTTAAATCCTATTCACCACTACTTTTTCTCATGAAACCTCTATTCTTCTAGCCAAACAGTATACTACTTCCTAGAAATGTACCATGTCCATTTGTCTCCCTATGCTTCCTGGTGCATTCCATTTTCTTATCTTTTCTTCAAGGGCTACCTCAGTTCTCAACATCACTAAGTCCCGATGTACTTACTCATTTTACCAGCCAAGTGACTTCGTATATATAGCTCCTGGGCTTATATCTGGTGTCTAGTTGTTTCCCTGACTGGAGAAGGTCTTTGAGCATAGGGTTTTACCTGCACCCAGCACAGTGTTCCATGAGTAACAATGTCCTGAAAACTACCATGTGTATTTTTAAATGCCTCTCATTCTTTGACATTGCTCCCTGTTATCAAAATAAGTTAATATAAAATCTTCCAAATTACTGATTCTAATGCTTATAAAAGTTCTCAGAAACCAAAGTAATAACTTCTTTATATTAATGAGTAATTTACATTCACATAGGAAAATCGTTCAACATAAAAAGATCCCTCAAATTATGTTACTTGTAACACTTTATGGCAAATAATTTAAATCAATGATATATGCTTTAAGTACAAATTACCATAATGTGAATTTCCACCTCTCTCTTTGAAAGCAGTTCCTGAAGGAGTTCTATTGCATCTGGTTGCCAGACACTCCCAACCTATTTGGGAGAAATAAACTCAGATTTTTTCACACTTTCACAAAATAATTCATGAAGTAAATGAAGACACATCAAAAGTAGCAATAAACATATACCATTAGATAGTACAAAATATATAAGCAGTTTTTAGAGAATATCATGGGTGTAAGATAGAAATGATCTTAGGAAACTAGTATTTGTCTGAGCTTCTACCATCATACCCTTTTAAAGCATCTTATGCTTTAGAAATATGTTTTTGAAAAGGCCAATATGCCGAAGTGGTGCTTGTACAATATATTATAATGCCTACAATATGTGTTTTATTACAGAGCTGTGATTGCTATTTTTCACATGTTAAGAGCAAGGAACTGGGGCTTCCTGCTTCCTGCTAACACCATGCCCGTGAGCCACGTGGAAGTGGACCCTGTACCCGTCAGTCCCTGGAACGATGGCACTTCTAGTGACATCTTGACTGCAGAACCACCAGGAACCTTGAGCCAAACCACCCAACTAAGCTACTCCTAATCCCTGACCACAGAAACTGTATGAGATTTTTCAAAAGTTTACTGGTAATTTGGATCACAAGTTTCAGCTTAGTTTTATACAGAAAAGATAATTAATACACAATCCTTTATCTGACTTCCAGCTTCAAATCTATTAAAATTTTATTTGATGAAGGAGTAACACATTTTTACAAGTTTATGCCTTCCCAACTATGAAGATATTATGTCTCTTCATTTATTCAGATGTTTTTATATCCTTCAGTATAATTCTGTAGTTTTCTTCATAAAGTCCCTTTAGCTGTCATATTATTTTATTATTTTTGTTACAACTGAAAGGGATTTCAAATTACATGCTAATTTCTAGAAAATTACTGTTAATAAAAAACAATATTTAAAAATTAATCATGCTACAAATTACTGTTTACTCACAGGTATGGTATGATAGAGCTGACAAGGAATACAAAACTGGGGTGTGTCAGGATATAGCAAAATAGGGTAGAGATGGCATTGTGGGATCTTCTCAGTGAGTCCATGATCTAAATATTGTACCTGAAACAGGACAAATGCAGTTTCTATTTAAAACTTACTATTAAAGCCAAGGGACAGAAGAAACTCCTGTTGTTCTTTTTAAAAAATACATATTAAAAAGATATCTAAATCTGGACTTGAAAAATCAGAAAAAAGCAACATCATATCTCCTCATCCTACAGGGTATTATTGTCTAAATTTTTTTATTACACATAAACCAGAGTATTTTTTTTAATATGTTTTTATTGATCTCAGAGAGGAAGGGGCAGGGAAAGAGAGACAGAAACATCAATGATGAGAGCGAATCATTGATTGGCTGCCTCCTGCAGTCCCCCTTCTGGGGACTGAGCCTGCAAACCGGACGTGTGCCCTTGGTGGGAATCAAACCCGGAACTCTTTCAATCTGCAGGCGGATGCTCCATCCACTGAGCCAAATCTGCTAGGGCTGTTTTTTGTTTTTTTAAACTGGTTCTTACTAGATTTACAAATTCCTTGAGAATAATAAAATTTGCAGAATAATTTATAAATTTTGTTTTGTTCTCCCCCCCCCCCCAAATATGTTAGAAGTACTGATTTACATTTAATAAAGAAATATTTCTCCAATTCTCAGTATTTCTCAAACAATTTCACAGTTTGGGAAACTCTCTATGCAATGCTTCCTTCTTGGGTTGTCTTGGCAATCAGCATTTAAAAAATGAAATACATCACAGAGATGAAAAGTACATCATAGGAAATACAGTCAGTAATCCTATATAATAGAAGCCTAATATGTAAATTGTCCCCTCGGGCGATCATTCGACTGGGAGACCGGGAGTTCAACCACTCGCTATGACATGCACTGACCACCAGGGGGCAGCGCAGAACATGGCGGGTGTCAGTGATGCACTGCGACCTCTCGTTGGCTACCTGGGGGCGGGGGTGACGGGGACAGAGGTGCGATGAGAATGTGGGGTGTCTGCTGAGCTCGCTCTCACTCCCCGCTACCCTCCCCCAGGACTCCAGGGCTCGCGCACCAGGGAAGCCCCTGTGCTCAGGTGCTGGGTACCCACAAGGAGCTCGCCCCACACCCACGTGGCCTCTTCTGGGTGAGCCAGGCTGCAGCTGCTGGGATTGCAGGGGCCGGCCGGACTTCCCATGGGTTTGTGCAGGAGCCAGTATGCAAGGCTGGCTGGGAGAGAGTGTGCTGCCCGCCCAGCTTCCATGTGGTGCTGCTGGGCAGCCCAGAGGTGTCCTCGGCATCTGGCCACACTCACTGCATCTCCTCCATGTGGGGACTCGGGTGCCGTGACTTAGGTGGAGGGGGGCATGAGGGGGCCCTGGGGCCCAGGTGCCACCCAGGGCCCAGAGGTCAGCATGGACCTGCCCTTCCATGCTAGATGCTCGCGCTTTGATCACCAGCCTGGCCTAGGGACCGCACCCATGCACAAATTTCGTGCACTGGGCCTTTAGTATTGTAATAATTAGGTATGGTGTCAGGCCAGTACTAAGTATCAAGGAGAACACTTTGTAAGTTATATAAATATCTTATCACTATGTAATACACCTGAAACTAATATAATATTGCATGTCAACTGTAATTAAAGTGTTTTTTTTAAAAAATGAAAGAGTTGAATAAAAAATATGAGTGTATTACATGTAGTTAGAGTGAGTATGGTTTCATGTAATGTTTATTTCTTCGTCTTTTGTTAATCCTCACCTGAGGATATATTTTCCATTGATTTTTAGAGAGAGTAAGAAGGGAAAGAGGGAGGTGGAGGGAAGGAGAAAGATCAATGTGAGAGAGACACACAGACTGGTTGTGCCGCTACTGAGACAGGGATGGAATCTGCAACCCAGGTAAGTACCTTTGACTGGGAATCAAACCCATGACCCTTCAGTGTGCAGGCTGACGCTCTAACCACTTGACAACACCAGCCAGGGTTTCTTTCTTTCTTTCTTTCTTTTTTTTTTTTTTTTACAAATCACTTTTTTTTTATTAAGGTATTATATGTGTACATATCTTACCCTTGCCCCCCCACCCCACTCCCATATATGCCCTCACCCCCCAGAGTTTTGCGTCCATTGGTTATGCTTATATGCATGCATACAAGTCCTTCGGTTGATCTCTTATCTTCCCCACCTCTCCCTAACGTTCCTGCTGTAATTTGACAGACTGTTTGATGCTTTACTCCCTCTGTATCTATCTTTTTGTTCAACAGTTTATAATGTTCTTTATTATCCATAAATGAGTGAGATCATGTGGTATTTTTCTTTCATTGACTGGCTTATTTCACTCAGCATAATGTTTTCCAATTCCATCCAGGTTGCTGCAAATGGTAAGAATTCCTTCTTTTTTATGGCAGCATAGTATTCCACTGTGTAGATGTACCATAGTTTTCTGATCCAGTCATCTGCTGATGGGCACCTAGGCTGTTTCCAGATCTTAGCTATTGTAAATTGTGCTGCTATGAACATAGGGGTGCATATATCCTTTCTTATTGGTGTTCCCAGTTTCTTAGGATATATTCCTAGGAGTGGGATTACTGGGTCAAACGTTTATTTCTTAATGTCAATCATAGGTTAAACTTTGAAAGATATCAGGTTGGGAAAGAACCAAGATGGTGGCACAGGTAAACACCTTTACTTGCTGCCTCTCACAACCACATCAAAATTACAACTAAAAGGCAGAACAACTACCACCCAGAACCGTGGGAAAGCTGGCTAAGTGGAAGTTCCACAACTAGAGAGGTGAAGAAAGCACATTGATACTGGTAAGAGGTGCGGAGGTGTGGAAAGGGCTGGCACCTGGATGTGCTGCTCTTTTAATCGGGAGGGAGATATAAGCACCCGCTTGCTCTGAACTCCAGTTCCAGGCAAGACTCTGGGGGACCGAGACACATAAGGGGAGAAACTGGACTGTCTGGCATCGGGACAGGAATGCGAGGGCGGCTTTCTCTTAGAGGTGCTCACAGCGATAACTGTTCCTGCATGGGAGCGTGGGATGTGGAGACCTAAGGGCTTCTCTGGTGCAGGGCTGACTGGCAGCCATTGCTGTTTGCTCTGCCCTGGTGATTCCCAGAGACCCCACCCCACCCAATTTACAACCCACCCATGCTGTGTGCATCGGCTTTTGCATATGAATGGCCTGCCCTTTCTCTGCCTAAAAACTGTCAAACTGCAGCTGGGTCAGAGAGCCCCAGAGTTTCCAAAACAAGGCCCAAGGCTCGGCAGCAGCAGCCTGCCTTGCTTCACAGCTGGGCCTCATGTGGGAACTTCCAAACCCCAAACTAAGAGGAGAAATCTGCAGATCTCACTGTAGCTCCTGCTGGGTGGTCTGCGGCAGTGGCTGACCTTGCACCTCCTTGGAGATCCAAGAGCGAGTGTATCAGTGGTCAGAGTGAGACCATACTGGACTACAACTCTTCACGTCCATAAGAGACACACTCAAGGGGCAGACTCAGTGAGCACCAAAGCCCCACTGAAGCAAGTCCAGCCCCATAAGGGTGTCTCCTGCACAACAGATCTTCCAGTGTAGATACAGCTGGTCATCACAGCCAATTGGCCTAGAGGTCAATTCCTCCCAGTGATACCAACAGCAATCAAGGCTTAACTACAATGAGACTGTGCACACAGCCCACAAAGGGGTGCACCAAGAGCGTCCACCTTAGGTGACTGGGGAGGCTGAGCTACTGGGCACTATAGGACACCTAGCACACAAGGCCACTCTATCAACTCAAGGAGACTTAGCAGCTACTCAGTACATAGAAACAAACACAGGGAAGCAGCTAAAATGTGGAGACAAAGAAGTCACAAATGAAAGAAATGGATGAAAGCAAAATACTGGATATAGAGTTCAAAATCACAGTTATAAGGTTACTCAAGAATCTTCTAGAAACCTCCGAGAAATTTAGTGAGACCCTCAAGGATATGAAAAAGGACCAATCAGAAATTAAGCATATATTGACTGAAATAAAGAATAATATACAGAGATTCAACAGCAGACTAGAGGATCCCAAAAATCAAGTCAAAGATTTGAAATACGAAGAAGCAAAAAACACCCAACTGGAAAAGCAAAAAGAAATAAGAACCCAAAAATATGAAGATAGTGTAAGGAGCCTCTGGGACAACTTCAAGCATATCAACATCTGAATTATTGGGGTGCCAGAAGAGAGAGAGCAAGATATTGAAAACCTATTTGAAGAAATAATGACAGAAAACTTCCCACACCTGGTGAAAGAAATGGACTTACAAGTCCAGGAAGCGCGGAGAACCCCAAACAAGAGGAATCCAAAGAGGACCACACCAAGACACAGCATAATTAAAATGCCAAGGGCAAAAGACAAAGAGAGAATCTTACAAGCAGCAAGAGAAAAACAGTTACCTACAAGGGAGTACCCATAGGACTGTCAGCTGATTTCTCAACAGAAACTATGCAGGCCAGAAGGGAGTGGCAAGAAATATTCAAAGTGATGAATAGCAAGAACCTACAACCAAGATTACTCTACCCAGCAAAGCTATCATTTAGAATTGAAGGTCAGATAAAGAGCTTCACAGACAAGAAAAAGCTAAAGGAGTTCATCACCACCACACCAGTATTATATGAAATGCTGAAGGATAGTCTCTAAGAAGAGGAAGAAAAAGGTAAAGATAAAAAATTATGAACAAAGTGACAACAAATACATATCTATTAACAAGTGAACCTAAAATCAAATGAATAAAAAACCTGATGAACAGAATGGACTGGTGAATGTAATAGAATCAGGGGCATGGAAAGGGAGCAGACTGACAATTCTCAAGGGGGGGAGGGGTTGTGGGGGGTGCGGGAAGAGATTGGACAAAGAGCTTACATCTAAGGACGAGGTCAGTGGCGGGAGCTGGCGGGGGGGGAGGGGGGAGAAGGCCTGGAGTGGGGTGGGAACTGGGTGGAGGGGAGCTATGGGAGGATAAAAGAGGAACATCTGTAATAATCTGAACAATAAAGATTTTTTTAAAAAGAGAAAGATATCAGGTTAAGGAATGAAATGTGTATTGTGTATACTTGAAAGGTTAAAATGATCACAGGAAAATAAAAGTGATGATTAAAGTATTAAAATACTTTGAAATTAATTTTCAAAACAGAAAAAATAAATTTACCACCATCTTATTTACTTTGATTCCATATATATAAAATTCATGAATTATAATAAATTAGTAAAAGTCAATTTCAGTTCACTTTTGTATTAAAAAGGGGTTATCTAAACAATTCAAATGTATGTGAAAATGAACTCATATACATATAAGTATATGAATCTGTAAGTATTCATAAGCTTAAATAGTCACCCCAAATTTGAAACCACTTTATTTCTATTGAACCCATTCAAAGCTTGTAGTCCAGTAGAAAAAACAGAAGATTTAAATCAGAAATTTAGAAATCAGATGCTAAATTTCAATTTTCCTATTAGTAAAATAGAAATAACCTATATCTACAAACATGAATGCACATATGTGAAAGAATCTTATAAAACCAGAAGTGCTATGTAACTATTAGGTATCGTCATCAAATAGATGATAAAACCCATGAAAATAAAAAGGAAATTTTCCTCCCCTCCTAAAATTGAAATTTTAAAGTGCTGAATGGCTCATGATTTAGTTGCTTTGCTTTGTAAATACATTATTAAAATGGAAGTATTCTTATGTATCTTTTTATATACACATTTTTTCAAACTATACAGCTCTTTTTAAAGCTGTTGTATGAAATTCAAGTGCTATATCTCAGTATTCTGAAAGTAACCATTATCCTGATAGGGCAAATTAACTGGGCTGTAAATGAATTTGCTAAGGAAATATGTAATATACTAGAAAACAAGCTGTTTTTACTTGACATCATGTTTACAAACAGAGCTTCCAATGACAAATAAGTGGTACCATTAAAGTACTAGTGGCCAAATCTCTACCTGGAAATATTTTTTGGTTATTCAGGTTAATACTTATACTTAAAAAAAAAACACAGAAGAAAATACAAAATAAAAACAAAAATTCTTATCACAAATAAATATGTAATACATTGACCAGTCTTCCTATAGGATTGAATGCATTAAAAATGTTTTTATCAAACTTTCATGTATTTAGATTTAAAAGACCACTTAATGTTATAGCATTTAAGCTTTAAAATAGTTACAAAAGAATATCAGACTTACCCTGATAGTGCCACCAACGACTTCGATTACCTTGCCTCTATACCACATAGTATCTGATCCTCTTACTGCACAGGCTTCTCCCTTTTTCCAGAAATAAGGCTCCAAAAGACCAAGGCATTTTAAATTACTTTGAATTTCATTCATCATTTTTATTAGCTCAAATTCTGAAGAAATTATTAAAAATAGAAAGTACTTAGGAAAATTCCTACCATTTTCAAAGTAAGTCATCACTAACCTTTAATAATTTTATCATTTAGATAACATTATAAAGAATTAAAAATCAGTCACCATATATAAGAGCTTTAACAAAAATCTAATTCAGTCAGTAGCTTCTATATGTTTCAAAACATACCACTGACTAACAGCATGTAAAGAATTATTCTGCTCTCTAGTCGTAAGTATAAGCATTCTTTTGGGAGTGCAAGAATCATGAAAAACTCTAGTTATGTACCAGAGAGCATAATATAAAGGAACTCCTTTAAGATGTTATTTTGTTAGCACATCTAAGTAAAATAGAACATAGTTATGTATTATTACTTGATGCTGAGATACAGCAGAATGTTAGGATATAAAATTAAAATTCTAATGCTATTTATTGCTAATTGACCCATTATTTCCAGAGTAAATACATATCCCCATAACTGATAGCATAGAACACAGGCTCTGAAATTAGTTTCCTTAATAGTTCTACCACGTTAGTTGAGTGATCTTGGTAGTTCCTTTACCCCCCAAATCTGTTTGTTCTTCTGTGAACTGGGTGTAATAGTGCTTACCTGCATTATCAGGATTGTGGGGCAATAGATGTAAAGTGTGTAGTACACTGCCTGGCACATTATAGTCAAGCAGTTTTAACTATGACTATGTACACATGTCTGGATTAACTACTAGTGCTAGAGGTCTCAAACATTGTTCACATCTTCTAGAAGGGTTTCTTGCCTCTAGAATAGCCAACTACACAGATTTATTTGGTTTTTCAAATTAAAAAATAATATTTAGGAGATCAACAAATGAAACAAAAATTTAAACAAATTCATAGCCACCATCACCTTATCCATAGGTGGACTTACTATGGAACTAAAAGAGATTAAGTCACGCTAGAGTTGTTGGGAGTTATAAAGTACTAGAGGCCCAATGCACAAAATTTGTGCATGGCGGGGGGCGGGGGGGAGTCCCTCAGCCCAGCCTGCACCCTCTCCAATCCGGGACCCCTCGGGGGATGTCTGACTGCCAGCTTAGGCCCGGCCTAAGCTGGCAGTAAGGCATCCCTCTCACAATGTAGGACCGCTGCCTCCTAACCGCTTGCCTGCCTTCCTGATTTCCCCTAACTGCTTCTGCCTGCCAGCCTGATTGCCCCCAACTGCTCCCCTGCCAGCCAAGCTGCGGGACCCCGAGGCCTCACTGAGTGGAGCAGCCATCAGGCCCCTTCTCCGCTGTGCACATGACCATCTTGTGGCGGCCATCTTGTGATGACGTCGCATGAGGGTGTTACGTGACACCATCTAGGCTTTTCTTATATAAGATTCTGGACATGACTAGGTTGTAGAAAGGAAGAACTTGTACGTAAGCTTAAGGAGATCTCAGAAAAGCCTGAATATTCATTCTCAAAGGGCCCTGAATCTCTAGTCATTTGTGGTAATTTCTTTTCACATTCTAAATGAATATAAAATTTTATATTCTTTTTTCTTAGAGCCTCCAAACTTGCATAAGTACCTTTTAAAAGAATTATCCCCTTAAGATGTGTGGAACCTGGAACCACCACCATGCTTGCTTGCTTGCTTGCTTGCTTGCTTATTTATGTATTTATTTATGTATTTATTTATTTATTTATTTATTTCACCATGCTTATTTTAAGCTTAATGTCTATTCCCAATGTCTCAATAAATGGTTGTTATGTGCTAGGCATTGTGAAAAGCACTTTGCATTTATTCTTTCATTTAACCCTCACAAAACCCCAGTGAAAATGAGGTTGGAAGAGGTTAAATATTGTCCAAAGTATTTCAATCCATGTCTATCTTACTAGCTAGGACTTATACTGATGAATCCTACATAACATAAAAGATCTTACCTGACAACTTAGGCACCACAAATACTGTTCCATCATCACCAATGCAACTGACTACTGCCTCAAATACTTTCATATTAGGAATAACTGGTGGTTTATAGCATCCAGGGGTTCTTGGTTCTAAAATGTTCTCCTTAAATGCAGACACCTTGTGTTCACTGATAATATCAGCAGCTTTTTTGTCAGGGTCAAAGTTAATTTTAATACACTTAGTAACCATTGAATCTTCTTGTTTCAGGGGGATTTCCAGAGGCTTCTCAGATAATGAATGGCTGTTATCTAATTTATTAATTCTGTAACATCCAAAAAAGAATACATCTAAACATGAGCAATAAAAAGTTCTGGAGAAAACAATATAAACAGAACCCTTCTAATATAAAATTTGCTGTAGTCTAGTCTAATTTGTTACATGAAAGGAACATAATTTAAGTTATAATGAAAATTACTTGAAATTATGAATGAGCATAATAAAAAAGGAATGATTTCACTTAAATGTTCTATAATCTCATATTACATGCTATTCTCTCTTCAAATCTCATAAGTACATCTTAAGTATTACAAGTCAACTAGATGTCCATGGGAAATAAAACACCTTCATGTTGGTTCTAATTTAGTTCACATATACACGTGGCAAGTTATCAACATTCATAAAATAACACAAAAGATAATATGAGTCTCTTAAAAATATAGCACTATTCAGATTAAATGTTAATGGTAATATGCTATATACACTCCATTTTTAAAATTTCCTGTTATTCCCTTACAATTATAAAAAAGTATGTTTACAAAAAAGAATCCTAGAAGGAGATATTAGCATTGCTTATATTAGCAGAATTTATAGCAGATTTTTGTTTCATCTACTTTCCTGTATTTTCTTTTAAAGGAAGTAAGCATTGATAAAGTTACATAATTTCGCACCTTCCACAGCTCTCTTACAGTCCTCAGCCTTGAGACAGCTGGTAGTTTCAGTTCCATAAAAGCAGATACTATCTATCAGTGTTATTAATTTGCCCAGCATTGTTCATTTTAACATTTCTTTATCAGGAATTGCTTTAGTCTAAAGTCAGTGAACCAGAAGAGACACACGTGGGACTAAAGATGCAGGGGCAGCTGCAGGCCACTGCCCAGCATTAGGTTAGCACCTAGCAGGCATGGCTGACCACCTTATGACCCATTTCATTTCTGATTTTTCATTCTCCTTCCTTTTCATCAGGACTGAAGTCCAAATAAGAGAACATGTAATAATATAGTATAAAAAAAGAGATTTGGCCATGCATAGTACAAAGTGGCTACTTGGAACATCTATAGTAATAAAAGCATAATATACTAATTAGACTGGACAGCTGAACAACCTTCCGGACGTCATTCCAGACATCCTTCCAAATGAAGCTGCTGTAGCGGGGGCCGAGGCAGAGGTGGTTAGGGGCAATCAGGCAGGCAGGCGAGAAGTTAGGGGCAATCAGGCAGGCAGGTGAGTGGTTAGAGGCGATCAGGCAGGTAGGCAAAGTGGTTAGGGGCGATCAGGTAGGCAGGCAGAGTGGTTAGGGGCGATCAGGCAGGCAGGCAGGCAGGCAGAGGTGGTTAGGGGTGATTAGGCAGACAGGCGAGCAGTTAGGGACGATCAGGCAGGCAGGCGATGGTTATGGACGATCAGGCAGGCAGGCGAGTGGTTGGGGCGATCAGGCAGGCAGGCAAGCAGTTAGGAGTGATCAGGCAGGCAGGCAGAGTGGTTAGGGGTGATCAGGCAGGCAGGCGAGTGGTTGGGGTGATCAGGCAGGCAGGCGAGTGGTTAGGGGTGATAAGGCAGGCAGGTGAGTGGTTAGGGGCGATCGGGCCTAAACTGGCAGTCAGACATCCCCTGAGGGGTCCTGGGTTGTAAGAGGGTTCAGGCCAGTCTGAGGGACCCCCTTGCACGAATTTTGTGCACCGGGCCTCTAGTACATCAATAATTTCCATAGACCTCTACATCTAGAAGGAGAGAGAGTAAGGAAGCTAGGGCTATTGCAATATCATGATCATTCTCCCCATGGACCAAAAGTACTTTAACTGCGAAAGACGTACCTGAAAGGATCTTTAAATGTAAATATTGTTCAATTACATTTTTTGTTACCCATTTCTGTTTCACAAAAACACATTTTTGGTGTATACCAGAATTGTCAACATAAAGCTTAAACATTTCTGTCTAAGCCAATGAAGCCAAAGGGTACAGATCTGGTACCCACTATACCATCCGCTCATCTCCTTTCTTTTGGTTTGGAGTATAAATGCCAAAGCAAAGGGAAAAGTAGAGAAGCAAACATGTCAGTTTAAAGAGGGGTTTAAATAGGCAAGAGCTGATGGGGTCGAATAAAGGAATTGGCAATCATGAAGGAATCTGTTTCTGAGCTAGCTCCTTGGGGTTATTTTATATATCATTTTAAAGAGCAAACAAGATGCAATTAGGTTTGAAAGCACACAGACATGAAAGCATACAGGTAAATAAGAAGCCTTCATCACAAACTGATGTAAAAAAAGAGAAAGTCCATACCTCCTTTCTCTCAAGGCCAAGCCCTTTTTAATCAAATATTTAGAGACATCAACACGCTCTCCTTTTTCATTTCTGCAAAAAATTTTCACTGGTAATGGCCATGTCGTGTCGTTTTCCTAGTGGTTTAAGAGCAGACTAAGTGTGAGACACAAAAATGAAATCTCCTACACAATATACTTTTTTTGTTTTTTGTTAATCCTCTCCTGAGGATATGTTTCTATGTTTAGGGAAGCCCTCTAAGAGGAGATGGGGCGTGAGGGCAAGGGATAGAGGAAGAGAAGGAGGGAGGGAGGGAGAGGGAGAAGGAGAGGAAAAGGGAGATGAATGGAGAGGAAGAAAGAGAGAGAGCGCGTGTGAGAGCGGGGAGGGGAGGGGAGGGGAGGGGAGGGGAGGGGAGGGGAGGGGAGGGGAGGGGAGGGGAGGGGAGGGGAGGGGAGGGGAGGGGAGGGGAGGGGAGGAGAGGAGAGGAGAGGAGAGGAGAGGAGAGGAGAGGAGAGGAGAGGAGAGGAGAGGAGAGGAGAGGAGATGGAATCTGCAACCCAGGAATTTCTTGACCAGGAATCAAAACCGAGACCCTTTAGTGCACGTGCTGACACTCTAACCACTGGGCAATGCTGGCCAGAGCTACACAATATACTTTTCACAGGCATTTCTTCCACATTTCTCCAAGCTAGAAAGGCAATTCCCAGGCAAGTACTTTTTTTTCCCCACCCCAGAGAGGGGAGTGGGGAGCGTTATATCATCAGTTATAAGTTCTCTATTCTCCAAAACTCTGCAAATTATAGATTGAAATATATTTTTCCAGTTGTGGCTTATTTTTACTATAAAAAGCAAAAGAACTACAAAAAATATTTTGTTTCATATAAATCATAAAAATGAAGAAAGTACACACAGAAACAAAAGTAACATGGGAAAATTACTTCTATATGAGAATTCTGATTATTAATGCGATAAAAGGTATTAGAAAATGTAGAGGCAGAGTATTTTTTAATGTTCTAAAAAGATATATCATATATATATATATATATATATATATATATATATATACTCTTCTTAAATCCATACTCACACACACACTTTTTATGAAATAGTTTACCTGACTTCATTAGAAGCCCAACTAAAGTTTCCAGTTTGAAAGAATATCAAAAGGCTTCAGAAATACACTCTAGCACACATAAATTGTTTTGTAGCATGCAAATTATCAACTCAAGAATATTAAATGCTTTGATTCATTCATATGGTCATTTACGTTACATCTATTACCAAACAGGTATTATACCTTAAAATAAGACCAAGAATGTTTGCAAAAAAAATCAGTTTGCTGTTATTTTGTCAACAAGAAAATACATGGAATTGTAAAAAACATCAATGAAATAATCAGTACATATCTATTGGAACCCCATTGCACACCTGTAAGATTATAGTTGCTACAGCTCCAGTTAAGTACAATGAAAGACAGTCACAAGCTGTTGCTGTCCACTTGTCACTCCCACCAGTTGGTCTAAAACAAAAAATGACAACTTGTTTTGTAACAGCATAGGACACAAAAATAAAATAACCACCAGGTACAGATGTATTTCAATCAACTGCATATGTAGTAAAGCAATTAATTTAAACATGGATTTGTGTTTTTCTTCCCCATTTCATAGCCTTTTGTTCATCCCTCTATTCCAATGATGAGATAGTTCTTTGTGGGTAAGATAAAAAGAGGTTGGATAAATCAGTAACTTTAAATGGTCCATTAGGTTTTTATAATAACACTAGTGGCCCAGTGCACGAAATCGCATGCCGTCGGCTGCCTGCCACTTTTGTGGGAGCCACCGGGAGCCATGCTGCTTCTGCAGGAGCCGGCGGGAGCTGCACCACTTTTGCGGGAGGGGGGGGCGAGCCGTGGCCACCCACGGGAGCCAGGAGGGAGGGACCAAGAGGTGCTCTATGCATCTCCTGGTGACCGGTTGGACATGCAGCCCCACTCACCTGCACATGCCTGCTGTGCACGCAGCCTCCTGCTGAATGGTCATTACGCGTGAAGGCATAACAACCATTTGCATATTAGCCTTTTATTATATAGGATTGAAAGGGTTTTGGGATATTTAGCGTTATTTTTGAACAGATTTGTACTATTCCTATTTGTGCTATCTGAAAAATGTACACATACATATATATTAGAGGCCCGGTGCACAAAATTTGTGCATGCGGGGGGGGGGGGGTGTCCCTCAGCCCAGCCTGCACCCTCTCCAATCTGGGACATCCCTCTCACAATCCAGGACTGCTGGTTCCCAACTGCTCGCCTGCCTGCCTGCCTGCCAGCCTGATCACCCCCTAACCACTTCCCTTCCAGCCTGATCGACACCTAAATGCTCCCCTGCTGGCCCAATTGCCCAACTCCCCTTCCCTGCCAGCCTGGTCACGCCTAACTGCCCTCCCCTGCTGGTCCGGTCGCCCCTAACGGCACTCCCCTGTAGGCCATCTTGTGTCCACATGGGGGTGGCCATCTTGTGTGTTGGAGTGATAGTCAATTTGCATATTACCTCTTTATTATATAGGATATCTTTCAGCCAAGTAACAGTAATCGGCTAAATGGATTTGCTTCAAATTAGGGAGAAAATGCTACAATCCCAAATTATGAGCTTCCCTACATAATGGTTAACTGCAGGTAGTACACCAAAGCACCAAGAAAATGATCCCCCCCACAGGCTTTAATTAAAGATGGATCTGCTACCCCATAGTGAATAGTAGATAAGTCTTACCTAGCAATAGCTAATGACTCTTTTTAACCTCTGTAAGAAAGGCCAATTAGTTTTTTGGCAACATTGTTGCTTCAGTGACTAGGTAATCTGATTTTTGTCAACAGGAGATAGAAATCCAAATATTTATGTGGCACCTGTTTTTTAAGAAAACGTTGATAAATAGTTCAAAAATTTAAAAACTTTCTGTAGGCCAAATACATGATGCACATTACTTGAATCTGGCCCACAAACTGCAAACTACAACCTGACATAGAGATACGCTTTCAAATTTACAAATAATGAATTAGAAAGAACAGCCTGGATGTTAAAAAACAATATTTGAATTTCAAACCAATTAGATGAAATCTGACAGGAATAAATGTAAAACTGTATTTTGGTGAAAAAACAACAACACACAAATGATTTAAGTGTATAGAAAGCTATAGTTTCCTAGTAAGTTCCAGCAAATAAGAGCAAGTGTCACTCCTATGAAGCCCCGCGATGTGGAAAGCCCATGTGAACACATCAAAGCCATCTTGCCCTCCAGGTCAGCGCTGGGTCTTTGGTTGTAAACTCTGATTTGTTTCAGCTGGCGATATCTCCTTCTTTGGGGGAGACGGGGCATGATAATTCTGACAGTCAACAAACAGAGACTGATGTGCTTGGAAATGTCTATACTATCATTGTAAAACAAAGTAAAATGGAGTTACAACTCAGATCATTGGGCTTTTTACTAATATTCACAAAGTCTATGCAAGTTCAATAAAAACTGCTTAAGAAATTCAATCTAACTCACCTCCACAAAATACAAATTTAAATACACTATGCTAACCAAATGTAATTTAAAGAATCACATTTAGCCCTGACCGGTTTGGCTCGGTGGATAGAGTGTCGGCCTGCGGACTGAAGGGTCCCAGGTTCGATTCCAGTCAAGAGCATGTACCTTGGTTGCGGGCACATCCCCAGTAGAGAGTGTGCAGGAGGCAGCTGATTGATGTTTCTCTCTCATCGATGTTTCTAACTCTCTATCCCTCTCCCTTCCTCTCTGTAAAAAATCAATAAAATATATATTTTTAAAAAGAACCACATTTATAGTTTTAGTGAGAACTGCTCAGAATGCACCTGAAATAATTCTTCCAACTTAAACCAGAAAACATTTGGAGAAGCAGGAGAAATCTAAAAATCATGTTATTTTAGGATTAATTGACAAAACTGTAGTAGCCTGGAAGAAAAAATAGTCTTAGTGGAATGTGGTATCGACCTTTCCATATCTGATGGTTAGAAGAGTCAAGAGGTTGGTTTGTGAGACAAAATAAGGATGCGTGGAAGACATAAGGAGACCAACTGCAACGCAGCGTAAGGAGGTATCAGAAACTGGAGTTGCCTAACAGACAAGTTCCCTTGAGGGTAAATACGCTCCACAGCACTGGAAGTTTTCCAGCAGGTCTTGAATGTATATGTACTAGGACAGGTGTAAAAGAAATTACTGTCATGACACCTCTAAGTTGGATTCCAAGCCTAAGATTCTATAATTCTTGTTACAAAGACACTATAGCTTTATTGCCATGGATTTATCAATGAAGGAAAGTCTCTAAGAATCAGGAATTTGCCACTTCTTTATTGTTCAGAAAGAAGTCTGAGGATAATTAGACACATGCTAAGTGCTCCTGTGACTACTTTCTAGCCTGGGAAAACCATAAAATTCGGGTCAACACTGAGACTTATGAGAGCCATATTGAGTTTTACCAAATATTTCCTCTTTAATTATTTATTCAGAACAGACTGTATTTTGCTATATCCCTTTAAGCTATATCTTATTTATAGATTTTTCTTAATACCTGAAGATTATCTGAATATTTTCTTTAAAATCTGGTGAATTCACCTTTAAAAAGTTATTATGATAATTTCCAAACATATTCAAAAGCATAGAGAATATAAAAAATCTGATGTATCTATCACTCAGCTTCAACAATTATAAATACATGACCAATTTTATTTCATTTATACTTCTATATACCCTAATCCCTGATTATTTTTAACCAAGTCCCAGACATAACATTTTATTTGAAAATATTTGTTTGTATTTCCAAAAAAGTATTTTTAAACAAACTTAATCACAGTATTATCTCATCTAAAACATTTAATAATCTTATATAATAAAAGGCTAATATGCAAATCAACCAAAAGGCAGAATGACCGGTCGCTATGATGCACACTGACCACCAGGGGGCAGACACTCAACATAGGAGCTGCCCCCTGGTGGTCAGTGTGCTCCCACATGGGGAGCGCTGCTCAGCCAGAAGCCGGGTTCATGGCTGGCCAGCACAGCAGCAGTGGCAGGAGCCTCTCCCACCTCCACGGCAACGCTAAGGATGTCGGACTGGGCCTAAGCCATTAGTCGGACATCCCCCAAGGGCTCTGGGACCCCCCACCCTGAGTGCATGAATTTCATGCACCGGGCCTCTAGTTCTTTAATATAAACCATTCAGATGGTGGTTATTTTTTTCTGATGATTCCAAAAGACTGAATTGGTAAACAAAGTCCATATATCGTGAATGGGTGATATGTATGATTGTCCCTTTCATCTCTTTCCCTTGCAACTTTCTGTCGAAGAAACTGAGTCATTTGTCTGGTAGTTTCCATGTTCTGAACTTAGCTGCTTGCATTGCCACAGTGTCTTAACATGTTCCTTGTATTTCCTTTCAATTCATAGTGAGGTCTAGACTCTTGATCAGATTCAGGCTTGTATTTTTTTCCCCCAGCAACACTATTCATAGGTGGTACCGTGTACTTCTATCAGGAAGTACACAATGTCTGATTCTCTTTTTGTGATGTTAGTAGAACTGTTAACTGTCGTCTAGATTCCCTTCTGTGTTTATTTGGGTTATAAAATGATGCCATTCTAATGATGTCACTCTTCCTTTGTTAATTGGAATATTTATAAAAAATAACTTTATAAGTTGAACTGTAGATCATATAGGAAAAGCAAGACAAAAGCTCATTTCCCTTATTCACCACTTTTTGGAATAATGAAGTGATTCCCTAAAATCCTCTAAAAGTAACCAATGAGGTTTTGTTTTTTTGTGTTTGTTTTTAAATCACTTTATACTTAGGGATTTAAACATATCAAATGCTTTACCAATTACCATTATCCTACTGATGCTCAAACTGTCCCATCTTTGGTCAGTGAGTTATTCAGGTTGGCTGAATTCTTTTGTCATAATCCCAATAATCCTTTATAGCTTTCTTGCTTTTTGCTATGACAAGATATTCTAGGCTCATATTGTACATTTCCTGCCCCAGACCTAGAATTGAACATTTTCCCAAAGAGCATCAATTTCTGTTGAGGGAAATGGCATTTGGAGGCCTCAATTTGCATATCAGCATAGCTCATGACTTGGGCCTTCATGTTATAAGGCTAGAAAAGGTGTTTTTGTTTGTTTTTAACAATGAAAACACCTCAAGAGTTTCTGTTGATATTTCTAATTCAAAATCAGGAGTACAAGGTAAGTTAACCTTAGTCTTACACCTTTATCATCTGTACACCAGACCAGTTCTTAACAATATGTACGTAATTACTATTTTGACTTACCCCACAATACATGCACAGTAGATTCCACAACATTACAACCCACTTTTAATGAAAACAACTGATGATTGCGGGTAGGGAGGAGTTACTTTTTTGTTCTTAGGTTATATTCTGGTAAGACTGTATAGTCAACTTACTGTGTTTTAAGTGTTTTTGAAGAAGTTCCTCTCTGAAAGTCTATGCCATGGTATATACAGATAGTGAATTACATTTTTCTTACCATTTTACTGATTTGTTTATATAACATATTAATATAGTTCCAATATAAAATCAATATTGTTAGTAACCTCTTTTTGCTTTTCCCCAACATTTTATTTGAAGTACTTACTCCTAGTTAATACCAATAAGACAAACAGAAAGTTTATTCAAGTTTTCATAGGTACTCTACTTTCTCCCCTCATTTTTGAAATTGTGTCATATTTACTTTGCATGCTCTACTGTTTCCCTAATAATTATAATTTAATCATAGTTATGAGGTAAAATAAGTGTAATGTTCACCACCAGTCCTTATTTCATAATCTCTCATATCTTTTTACCTAAAGCTTGTTCTCTTACAGATTCCTCTGGAACAACACTACTGGTCATATAGTCTTGAAGGTCAGTTTGGTTGGCCTGCCACTTTCTTTTGAGTATTTAAAAAATGTTACTGCAGTATCTTCTGACATAAAGTGTTGGTGATGACAGTGTGATTTTGCTTCTTTTAAAAGTTCAATATTTTTACTAGATAATCTCTCAATGTTGACATTCCTGATTTCCCTTTCAATATATAGTTTTAAATTGTCTTTTATTTTAGAAACACTTTCTTGAATTGGGTTTTTAGCATTTGGTTCTATTTCTTTTAGTTTTCTTCTTTGAAATTCCTATTATATATATGTTAAGTCTTTCTTTTTTGTCAATTTAGGTATCTTTTGTTTCCTTTTGAATCCTTTGGATTTTTTTTTTTAATATATTTTATTGATTTTTACAGGGAGGAAGGGAGAGGGATAGAAAGCTAGAAACGTCGATGAGAGAGAAACATCGACCAGCCGCCTCCTGCACACCCCCCACCAAGGCATATGGCCTTGACCGGAATCGAACCTGGGACCCTCCAGTCCGTAGGCCGACGCTCTATCCACTGAGCCAAATCGGTTTCGGCGGATTTTTTTTTTTTTTAATTTCAAATATCTGTCCTTATCTTGTATTTATCTAAGGCATTGTTTATTGTGTATTTGCATTTTTTCTAGATTAGTCTACATTTCTGATAGAATTTTCTTTTCAAATTCTTTCCTGAGTGTTATCTTTTTCAAATCATCCTTTTTCTTTTTAAAAATCTTTATTGTTGAAAGTATTACATGTCCTCCTTTTCCCCCCATTAACCTTGTCTAACCCACCTTCCCCCCTCCCCACTCCAGGCCTTCACCACCCCAAATCATCCTTTTTCTGTAATACATCTTATTTCTGAGTTTTTCTAATTGTTTTATGTTGTTCTTCACAGTGTCTATCCTTTACAAAAAGTTTTAGTTCGCCAAAACCGGTTTGGCTCTGTGGATAGAGCATCGGTCTGCGGACTGAAAGGTCCCAGGTTCCATTCTGGTCAAGGGCATGTACCTTGGTTGCGGGCACATCCCCAGTAGGGGGCGTGCAGGAGGCAGCTGGTCGATGTTTCTCTCTCATTGATGTTTCTAGCTTTCTATCCCTCTCCCTTCCTCTCTGTAAAAAATCAATAAAAATATATTAAAAAAAAGTTTTAGTTCATTCTGAAATGTCAGATTATAGTTTATTATATTGTAAGCATGTCATTTTTGGCTCCTTATTCCTTTTTTTTTTGGTTAATCCTCACCAGAGGATTTTTTTTTCCCCATTGATTTTTAGAGAGAGTGGAAGGGAGGAAAGGAGAGAGAGAGAGGGAGAGAGAGAGAGAAACATCAATTCGGGAGACACACTGATTGTTGCCTCCCACACATGTCCCAACCAGGGCCAGGGATTGAACCTGTAACCCAGGTACATGCCCTTGACTAGGAATAGAACCATCAACCCTTCGGTGTCCAGCCGATGCTCTAACTACTGAGCCACTGGCCCTTATTCTTTTTCCTCATAATAATTTGCATGGAATTCAACTGTAACTCTTGCTTTTGATCATGTTTTAAGTAAAATACACTCTCCTGTGCTTAGGAGAAGGGGGTGGTTCATATTGCTTTTCTAGCTTCATGGCTGTTGTGCTGCTTTCCCAAAGTGACAGAAAACGGGGCCTCATACTTGATATTCCTCTACTCCTCGGCCCTGATTTATCTGTATCTTCTCTTTGCCCCATTCTGTCTTGCTCAAATCAGGCTCTTTTTCCCAGCTGTCTTTCCTCAGTTGTATGATCACAGAAGGGAGCTGAGATGGCTGAGAGCTTACACAGCTAGGAAAGCTCCAGCACCACAGCACTGGCACGTTACAGGTCTCTTGCATTCAACTACAAAGTCTCCTGCATTACTCCTTTCTCTGCTTGGGCTGTTGTTCTCATACTGCCTCAGTGAAATGCTCTTCCTAATTCCTTTTCTCAGAGCTGTTGGCAACCAGTCAGCTTTCCCTCCACATGCTCCCATACTACTGCTGACGTCAAACAGGTTGGTTTCTGTGTGCCACACCTATTTGTATTTGGGAACTCAGAGGTGAAGCCTTGTTGCCTATTTTTGCTGTAGGTGTTGACTGTACAGTTTTTAGTTGTGCTCTGCGTTTATGGTAGAATTCCAGTAGACTCAAAAACTATACACAATGCTATTTTCCCAGAATCCTCTCTAAGTCACTCTTTTTGGTAATTTACCCATTTTTAGCTTTCCACATAATCCTATGCTTATGAAATACATTTTATTTCTATTTGCTTGGTTCATCAAGTTTTTTTATTTATTTAACACTTTGAATTTTATGAAGATACCTGTCACAACCACCTATCTCTACTTCCTTAATACCACAAAAATACATGTGCTCCAAATTTGTATCTTTCCCTCTTCTTTAAAACCTTAAAATTAACTAGATTTTATGAAAGTTTCAAAATATATTAGCATAATTAAAGTTGAACGGAACCCATCCCAAAGGAAATATATTTAAAATCACATTGAATAATGAGAAAATTTACTCAGCTAAAAACTACCTTATATCAACAAGAGAGCATTCCAAACATAATCTTCCCATTGTCTTTAGGTTTTCTTGAAGTTCTCTTAAACAGTTAATATTCACTACTAGTTCAACACCCACGTCATACAGCAAGACCTATGAAAACAATAACTTTAAGTCTATGGAAAGATAATACATAAAAAATTTTTTTGCAAATGAAAAGCTTCATAAACTTGGATTAAGTAAATCCAGGATGAAAATACAAAATGCATTTACGTTCATGACTATATTTTTAACTCTGCATTTACCTCTACCAATGTGTCTGTAACCATTCTGATGATCTGGCCTCTTCGCCACTGATTGTTATCTGGAATCTTAACAGCACAGTGCATATCATTTTCCCATTTAATAGGTTCCCATTTTGAGTTTTCGTAAGCAGCTACCATCTTTTCTTCTAAACTACGTAAAGAAAAAATATTTTAACTTTCTAAACCTTTTCTGACAACATAAAATTCTCTGACCACATGTCTACTCCAGCCCAACTGAATCTCTTTCTTCCTTGATTACCCACACTATTTCCACTGTAGGGTCTTTGAACTAGCTCTTCCCTCTGTCTGACATGAACTTCCCCCAGATATCTTCATGGTTTACTTTCCTCGCCTCCATTAAGACCCATTTCAAATGTCACTGTCTCTGAGGTCTTCCTTGATCATTCTAAAATTATCTTTCTCCCCAAATGCTTTATTTTTTCTATTGTCTTTATCACCATCAGCTATACTAAATATTTTATTTTTTCACTGTTTCTCCCTCTACTAGAATTTAAGCTCTATAAAGCAAAGACTTGTCTGTGTTTTTACCACTGTAACCCAACACTTAGAACACTAGCTGTCAAATAATTAGTGCTCAATAAGCATTTGTGGAATGAATAAATTCTAATATAGTGAAGTTAGCCAGTAAAGATAGTAATTATATGTTTTTAACTAGTAAAAAGTAGACTATTTAGCTGAAATAATTTATCTACCTTTAAATTTCTACATTTATGCCTTAACCGGTTTGGCTCAGTGGCTAGAGCGTCGGCCTGGGGACTGAAGGGTCCCAGGTTCGATTCCGGTCAAGGGCATGTACATTGGTTGCAGGCACATACCCAGTAGGGAGGTGTGCAGGAGGCAGCTGATCGATGTTTCTCTCTCATCGATGTTTCTAACTCTCTATCCCTCTCCCTTCCTCTCTATAAAAAATCAATAAAATATATTAAAATAAAATAAAATTCTACATTTATGACTTCTAGATCTTTGAAATAAAATATAGAAAAAAGAATAAAATCATATGCAATACGTTTTCCTTATTTCATATACCTATTAATTAAGTTTTCTGTTAATAACCACTGAACATAAATCTTCTCAGGAGATATTACATTACAGATATGCACAGGCAGTTCCTTATTGTAAAGAGACTGAAGATTCTCATTAGGTAGAGATTTTGCCGTCACAGAATTTAAGTTGTTTACTTCATTTGAAATAATTTCTTCTGGAGAAGGATCCCACACTTCAGTATGCTTTTTGGAATTATCTTTGATGGTGTACCTGAAAAATAACAAAACCCATTAGCAAAAATAGTAGTTCACAAAGTATTTGTTTGCATTTGCTTAGATACAGAGATGAATGAGTTTTAGCTGTGACTCACTGCTTCACAGTTTTGATATATTAAATAGCAATTTTAGTCTTTTAAAAAATGTTATTAAATACCACCAAAGTAAGCACAAAAAGAAAAACCTAAAAGCCAAACTTTCTATCTTAAAAACACAGTTTAAAATACCAACTTTTGCCCTGGCTGGTGTGTCGGGATGGGGGGTCACCAGCTCGATTTCTAATCAGGACACATGCCTGGGTTTCAGGGGTTCAGTCACCAATTAGGGTGCATTTGGGATGCAGCTGATCAATGTTTGTCAGTTGGGGTACATATGGGATAGAGCCAATCAATGTTTCTCCCTCCTCTCTCCCTAAAAGAAAAAAAGAAAATGCCAACTTTGGCCCTGGCTGGTGTGGCTCAGTTGGTTGGAGTGTCTTCCCCTACACAGAAAAGTCATGGGTTTGATTCTTGGTCAGGGCACATACCCAGGTTGCGGGTTTGAACCCCATTGGGGCACATCAACCAATCTCTCACATCCTCTCTAAGATCAATAAAAGCATGTCCTTGGTGAGGATTTTTAAAAAGTACCAACTTTGCTCATAATTTCACCATTTCCCATTAATATTTTGTACTCACCAAGACTTCTCAGTTTTTTGATAACTTGAATATTTCTCCTCGACTAAAAAGTATCAATATTTGCCAATTAAAATGCAAGTGGAAAACAAATGCTATTAAAGGGTGTTAGGAGCAAAATTATTAAATAAAGAGTTTAGAATGTTTAATATATCTGATTAGTTCAGACTCTAACCACAGATAATTAGATGCCATTTTCTACTTCTATAAAGGAGAAAGTTAATTCCTTTCACCATAAGTTTGAGATTTAGCTAACCAAGATGACTGATTTTTTTGCTGCTAAATCTAATGGACAGTTTTCAGTCCTTATCTGACATGAACTCTGAGCACTAGCCAACAGCATAACTCAAAGAAATACCAGTTTCTATGACCAAGAAAGAACTGTACCTCTAACTTTTGGCTACAACAGAAGTAATTTAATTATTTGACATACGTCCATGTAACAATATTAATATTGATGAGTAACTTGAGGGCATGTTTTCAGTTTGACATATACATTTTATCTTCTACTGTGTGTTAACCATACTTTATGACAAGGTGGACAATATTTTTAAAATTTCAGCTTTACTGAGGCATAACTGATATATGACATTGTAAGATATTTAAATGATACATACATATTTATCAAAATCCATAACTATGCACCTTAAAAAGGATGAATTTTTATTGTATATGTTATATTTCAATAACTTTGACTTAACAAAACTCAGTCTAATATATTTAAGAGTTTCCTTTCACCTCTTTCTCCTCCTCACTTAGGACCTCTATTGGAAAAAGGACAGGCCCTCTCTCTTTTGCTACTAGTTCTTCTAGTGTTAGGGTGGGGAGGGGAAGCAAGACCACACACTGAGCACATGATTGCAGGCCTCTGCTGGGTGTCATTGCTTCTCTGGCTTACCCTTCTCTGGGTATTATCACATATTGGCTTTCTTAAGGGCTGTGGGAGTTCTTCAGAAAATCCATAAAGGGCCACCCCCCTGCATAAGTCCCTATTGTGGAAGAACTGCTTTGTCTTGACTCCAAACCCTCCCAAGCTCTTCCTCACCACCACTCTGCCCTTCTGCTTCTAGGGTCATCTCAACCACTGTCCTGCCCTGAGTATCAGCACAATGGCTCAAGCCTGCTTCTCTTTCAAAGTATCTACTTGAACTCAGGAAAAGTCACATTTCTCCAAATGGAAATGGGGGGTACTCTACCAGTACACTTATTCTGTATCCTGCCTTCTCTCTTCCTAATTCTCTTTTCAAACAGGTACAAGAGGCTGCCTAAGTAGACGTTCAATCTAGAAATAAGGTGCCAATATCCTTTTCTAACATGCACCTTCAATCTCTAGGAGCCATTCTCGTGGTTTCAGGATTCCTTAGGAATGGAGGGAAAGCCACTCTAGTCCCCATTAGACTAATGACTTCAATTGTTGTTCCCAACCTAACAACAGGGAAAAAATCCCACCTATGGCCCAAGTAGATACCCAAAGGGGAATGACATGCCAGTTTCCCTTCTTGGAATGAAGTGTTACATATGAACTAGAAATAAAAGTTTACAGGTCTACTTACCCTACTTCATAGGATGCTAGGCCCTCTTTGATTAGCTGGTCATTAATACTACTAGGAGTCATTCCAGGAGTACCAAGAGAATCAAAAAGCTCAACCAAGAGTACGTTATCTTCCAGAATTCCTATAAAACCATTAAGACTTGTTTAGGGAAAGAAATAAATATGTTGTAAAATATACTAAATGAAGCAATTAAAAAAACTGGAAACTTTTTTCATTTTGTGTACATGAGACTTCTTGCTGAATAATGTCAAAGTCTCTCTCTAAGGGTAAAAGTATCATTTTGCAGACATAAAAAGAATTGCCAATGTTATCTATAGCATATACAAAATAATAAAATGTTCATTTTATGCTACTGTGTGGTGTTCTATAATGAACCAAAAGCAGTTTAAAACTTTTAGATTCAGAAAAATATAAATTGACATATATTCATTGAAAAGTTGTTTTTTGTATGTTTTTACACTGTTTTATCAGATTCAGTCAAGTTCCAGAGGACAAAAAAATGAATAAAAATTAATTCAGGTCAGTGATTATTTGAAAAGGTTTATGGTTTTTATAAAAAGGGCACAAAGTTAAAAATAACAAAAACTCAAGCTAGAACCTTTAAGTAGAATTTTTTCTCATCCCTTAATCAACTAGATTTTAGGACAAACCATCTAAATTTCTTTTAGAAAACAAATTGGTTGATTATTTATTAGATCTATTTCTTAAACTAAACTACGAGTTGGCTGAGGGTAAAGTTTATATCGCATGTGCCTATTTACTTACTTATTATTTATGGGACACAGCATAGAGAATCTGCTCAATGAGTATCTGAATAAATGATAGAGGAATTTCTTTAGGCAACACATACTTCTAAGCATGGAGATCAGTTTAAGCCTGCACCTTCCATATATTAGTAGCTGCTACCTGCTAGTCAGAATGATGATTCCAAATGAAAAGATAAACTGTTACCAACAGTAACATCCTATATCATCTACTAATAAGAATACATACTAGAAAATGTTTTTCAAGAACCTGAAAACCATTTATAACTACTTTTCAATAGACCAGGTACATTATCTAGAAACAAAAGGCGGAAAGCCTCAATAAACTTTTATCTCCTTACTTTCTATCTCTTATGTTTCCTTCAGTTATCTGATTTCCTACTTCCCATGCATTAAGTTCTTTATTCCAACAGGGCCAGCTTTCCTTGTGTTCTGTACCTTCACCACCTCGCTGCACTGCTCCTACTTCAAATTTAAACGTCCCTTGCTTTATAAGTTAGCAATGCATATTAATGGGAAGCTCTCATTCTCATCTGTGGTAGTTCACTTTATTATAAATGTCTTGAACTCTCAATCTCATCATTGTGCAGGTTAGTGGGGAAAGCTATTTTAAGTTGAGCAGGGCCTTCTGGTTAGTAACTATGATCTAGGTTAATAACTATGGTACAACTAGTGTTTGGATGCTGTTGGTATAACAAATAAGTAAGAAAGAAAAGGGGAGTCAAGAAAAAAACCCAGGGAGCCCAGTCTGTCCACAGGAGGGGACATTCATGGGAGGAGCTCAAAATCAACAGAATAAATATCAAAAGGGAAGTTGGGAAGCATAATTATCTACGCCAGTGGTCAGCAAACTCATTTGTCAACAGAGCCAAATATCAACAATACAACGATTGAAATTTCTTTTGAGAGCCAAATTTTTTAAACTTAAACTTCTTCTAACGCCATTTCTTTAAAATAGACTCGCCCAGGCCATGGTATTTTGTGGAAGAGCCACACTCAAAGGCCCAAAGAGACGCATGTGGCTCACGAGCTGCAGTTTGCCGACCACAGATCTAGGTTAAAGCTCAAAATCAGTGGAGGTTACTCAAGGACTTAATTTATTGCTCATATCAGAGAAGCCAGATATAAAAATTCTATAGACTTAAGGATTCAATTTTTATAATCATATTCCTCTTTTATGGAACTATTTCTTCAGAAAAATTTCTTATATAAAAGTGAATAAATTATCACACGTCATCATTTCTAGGCTATGTGACCTTGAGCACTTGATCTCTAAGCTTCAGTTTCCTCATTGTAAAACAGGCTAATAATCTGACGATGGTTGGGTTCATTTAATGGTAGTATGAGAAAAGTGAAAAAATGAATATAGCTCTGGTTGGTTTTGCTCAGTGGTTAGAGTAGTGGCCCTCAGACCAAAGGGTCATGGGTTTGTTTCCCAGTCAAAGGCACATACCTCAGTTGCAGGTTCCCTAGCCCCATTAGAGGCTCGTGAGGGATGCAACCAATTGATGTGCATCCCTCGTGAATGTTTCACTCTCTTTCCCCTTCTTTCTTCCCTTCTATCTCTCTCTTCCCCTCCTCCCTCCCTTACGTTCTGTCTAGAAATCAATGAAAAAAATCTCCTCAGGTGAGGATTTAAAAAAAAAAAAAGAAAGAAAGAAAAGAAAAAAATGACATAGTAAAAGTTACCCTTAAAATCCCATAAATCAACCCTAAGCAGAATGGTCTTGTGTATCCTACACTAGTACTCATTAAAACCAACAAAGCCAATGTTGATCATAGCTTTGGAACATATAAAGCCTCAGATAAATAAGATTCGCAATCCCCCTATCCAAAAAATGACATAGTAAAAGTTACCCTTAAAATCCCATAAATCAACCCTAAGCAGAATGGTCTTGTGTATCCTACACTAGTACTCATTAAAACCAACAAAGCCAATGTTGATCATAGCTTTGGAACATATAAAGCCTCAGATAAATAAGATTCGCAATCCCCCTATCCAAGCCCCTTGGAATAAGACATGTTTCAGATTTCTTCAAATTGAGAAAAGTTGCATATTTTATAATAACCCCAGCAGATTCTGAGACAGCATCCCACAAATGAACATTACTATCCTGAAGTGGAATATATGCAGGTCCTTAAATTATGTCATTTTGTTATAACATTGATGAGATGCCTAGGAACTAAACTCGTTTATATCAATTAACCTATGGTAAAAATGGTTTTGTTACATGTTGTTTTGCTTAAGGTCTCAGAACCTATCGACCATGTTAAGTTAGGATTGACTATGTGACTATTCATTGTAAAGGAAATAGAAATTATATACATACATATATATGTGTGTGTATATATATATATATATATACATATACATATATATGTGTGTGTGTATATATATATATATATATGTATACATATATATATTCATGTCGATTCAGATTAGGTTTTGCCATTGAAGTTTTGATTTTCACAATTTGTTGGGTTACCAAATTGTTGGCTAGTATCAGCCTATGTCTTAGACTCAAATAATGCCAAAAAAGAAGTAATTTTCAAAATATACTGAGAGTCTATTGTTCAATTTACTTAAGTCAAATGAAATGAAAACAAAATAAAACTATTTACCAGTTATGTCTTCCCTCCCCTCACTTTCCTGCAAATTAAACACTGACATCCATCATTGCAAAATCAGGGACACAGTCCTGGCAAAATGCAAACAGAAATAAGAGAAGCTAATTCCTAGCTTTAGGGCTTTCAAGAGGCTGTGTTAAGGGTGATTTGATCTTTAAAAGTAATTTTTACCTCATGTACTGATTTAAAACAATAGATTGCAAGCATGTCAAACTCAAAGGCTAACCCGGGCCAAATAAACAAGATTTAAGTCTGTGTGGGCCACAAAAAACCAAAATCTTCAATTTTCATAGAAACATAGGTTTATTTCAATATAGACATGCTGAATACAAAGGGCTGAAATAAATGAGTAATCATTAACATAAAATAACAGAAAATTTTAATAAAAATTATTTTTTCTTGAACATTAACTTACCAGACACTGAATAACTGCACAAATAAGTGTAACACAAATAAACCTATTTTTCTTGTTCAAAAGTGAAATATTTCCTGTTGCACCAAACAAGTCAGTACAAGACTAATGACGTGGCAATCAGCTGCTAAAATATTCGCTGCTAGTATTAGTGGAGAGAAATGGTGGGCCTGCATGTAAGATGCTTAAGGGAAATGAATGCAACACGATTATAGTAATCAGTCATTAGCGAAGGTTGTAGTTCGTTATTAATAATTATGTATAACAGGATATTGTAAAAATTAAGTTATGACATTTTTATTAAAATGTGTCCTACATATTGTTATATTGGCTGGGCCACAAAAATGTTCATTGTGGGCCACATGCAGCCCAGGCAGCGAGTTCGACATGCTTGCTCTAGAGCATAGAAGACTACTCCATTTTACCTAATTTCAATAAAACTTATCTTTGCTACTCTTGTTGATGACACACTGAATTTATTATAAGATCTGGTGAATGTTATACTTATTTAAAATTATGTATGATCACAGAGCAAAAAATAAAAATAAAAATAGCTTACTAATGACTGAACATGTCATAAATTTATCTTGAGTTTTTTCTTCAAATTTTTCTTTAGCTTTTTTGGACCACTGCAATGTCCCTTTACATGGTTCAATATAGGCCAGCTTACATTTAATTGCCTGTGTCAAACAAAATTGCACCATTAAGAAAGTAAACTTAATTTCTAGTTATTTTAGAATTAAAATTTTATGTGTATTCAAACTAAACTTTGTGTTTGAATTTAATACATATTCAGAAAATAAATAAATATGGAAGATGCCTATGACAGTACTTTATAAATGCAAATAATTGGAATCAACAGGGTATTGTACACAGATACCAGAATAACAATCATCCATTAAAAGAATTATAAGAACCTTATGCTACATTATTAAATGAGAAAAGCAGGCTATAGGACTGTATACAGCATAATCCTATAATTATTAAAAAGAGATGATGCATCTTATGGAAGTATGTTAAAAATATTGAATAATTCTGAGTGATTACCCTCATTTTGCTTATCTATATTTTTAAGCTTTTCCTGTAACTTTCTACCCATTTTTAAAATGCAAAATACTGCTCAACAGCAATTCAGAGGATTACAGAAGCCTACGTTGTTCTTTTCTTCATTCTTGTAGACATCTCTTTCTCTTGCACATCTATATATATAAAAACCCAGGGTCCGTAACGACCAACCGAAGGCTTGACCGAACACCAGAAGTCAGTCCTGCAGCCACAGCAACCCAGCACTGGCTGCCATCAGTGCGGGCGCAGCGACCCAGTACTGACTGCCCAGGGGGCTGCGGATCAGGCCCAGAGAGAGGCCCAGAGAGAGAGGCAGGGTCTGATCCGCAGCCTCCGTGGCAGCTCTTGGTCAGCCGTTGCCTCTCTTTTTCTCTCCGGGCTTCGCCAGCAGCTGCACCTCTGTTTCTCTCCAGGCCTCCGTGGAGGCTGCTGATCAGCCCCGCCTCTCTGATCAGGCCCGGAGACACTGAGTGGCATAGAAACTGACCGGCATAGAAACTGACCTATCAGAACCAAATTGGCCGGCAGGAGAGGGCAGTTGGGGGCGAGATCAGGCCAGCAGGGGAGGGCCATTGGAGGCAAGATCAGGCCGGCAGGGGAGGGCAGTTGGGGGCAACCAGGCGGCAGGGAGGGCAGTTGGGGGCCAGATCAGGCCGGTAGGGGAGGGCAGTTGGGATGAGATCAGGCTGGCAGGGGAGGACTGTTGGGGGCAAGATCAGGCTGGCAGGGGAGGGCAGTTGGGGGAGAGATCAGGTCAGCAGGGGAGGGCAGTTGGGGGAGAGATCAGGTCAGCAGGGGAGGGCCGTTGGGGGTGAGATCAGGCCAGCAGGGGAGGGCAGTTGGGGGCAATCAAGCCGGCAGGGGAGGGTAGTTGGGGGAGAGATCAGGCTGGCAGGGGAGGGCAGTTGGGGGCAACCAGGGTGGCAGGGGAAGGTGGTTGGGGGTGAGTTCAGGCCAGCAGGGGAGGGCCACTGGGGGCAAGATCAGGCCGGCAGGGGAGGGCAGTTAGGGGCAATCAGGAAGGCAGGCAGAGGCAGTTGGGGGTGATCAGGCAGGCAGGCAGGTGAGCGGTTAGGAGCCAGCAGTCCCAGATTGTGAGGGGGATGTCTGACTGCCAGTTTTGGCCCAATCCCACTGGCAGTCGGACATCCCCCAAGGGGTCCCTGATTGGAGAGGGTACAGGCTGGGCTGAGGGACTCCCCCACTCCAAGCACAAATTTTGTGCACCGGGCAGGCCAATAGTATGTTATATAAACTTAAACATAAATGGATCATAGTAAAAGTACTTCTGTAATGAGCTTTTTTTTTTTTTTTACACATACTCTTACCACATTATATAGATATTTCAAAATAATATTAAAAGCTGCAGACCAGAAATTCTTATAAAGACACAAAAATATACACATATATGTTTATAATGAATACTCAATTTGCTAAGAAACACATTATTTCTTAAATAGCAACTAGAGCAACTCTATAGTCCATGTAACAGAAATCATTTATAGACAAAAATGTTAAGTTACCAGAACATTTCTATGGTAAAATGACTTCTAAAAATACTTTCATATGTGTGCTAATATTCTAACCTTATGATTCACAATAAATGGATTACCTTCTCTGGGGGATTCAGAAATTCATCCTTTATTTTACGCATTTCTTTAAGTGTTATTTTTGCAGTATTGCCAAAGTCCACATATTTAACTTCAACTTCACGATTTCCAGGCAATCCTTCAAAAATTATGAAATTAGAAATCACAAACTTGGAAAGAAAAATCTATCTAGAAAAATTTAGAGTGATTTAAAGTCAACTAATACTTAAAAAACATTAAAAAATTGATTTTAGTGAGAGGAATGGAGAGAGGGAGGAAGGGAGAGGGAGAAAAGGGAAAGAAGGAGAGAGGGAGAGAAGGAGAGAGCGAGAGAGGGAAAAGTAGGGAAGGGGAGAGATGTGAGAGAGAAACATCTACTGATTGCTTCCCATACATGCCCTAGCCGGGGACTGAACCCAAAACCTGGGAATCTAAAATCTCCAAGGTATTACCCTGAGCAAGTTAATTTTTCTCTCCAACCCTCATTATTTCATCTGTAAAATGGGTATATCAAACAATCAAATCTTGTTCAACTTTTTTTTTTGAGAATTTACCTATTTAAAACATTTTACAAGCACCAAGCATAAAGCAAGCACTTAATAAGTGTTGATTATCAACACAGGTCATCAAACAAGGCAAAAGATTTAATAATGAAAAACTAAGGGTTCATTCATATAATGATATAAACTATGGAATTTTCAAAATTTATTTTAGGATATTGTGAAAAAGCAAGTGGAGATAGACCTCTATGTCAATCTAGTGTCTATATTTTAAAGGATACCAAAGAAACCTCTGGAAGATTCAAAGACAATGAAGTTTGAATAAAGACCAACACAACGTGGCTGGCATAGCTCAGTGGTTGAGGGTCAACCCATGAACCAGGAGGTTATGGTTTGATTCCCTGTCATGGTACTTGCCCAGGTTCAGGCTCGATCTCCAGTAGGGGGAATGATGATTCTCTCTCATCCTTGATGTTTCTCTCTCCCTCTTTCTCTTTCCCTTTCCCTTCCTCTCTCTGAAAATTAATGAAAACATATTTAAAAAACAGACCAAACACAACTGACCTTTCTTAGAAAAACTCACAATACACAGTTGACTTTAGCTTCTCTCAGAACATGTATACAGTGCTACTAACCTTGTTGCCATCATTTTCAAATTTAAGGACAGATACTATATATGCTTTCAATATGGGAAAAGTACAGGCTTTCTTTGCTCCTTAACAGAAGCGGAAAAGGTAGAACAACACAAGTACTCAAGATAACAGGTCAAACAACTTAAGCCCTTCGGTAACTGAGGTGACTCGGGGGGGCACCTGTCTCTAAAAGGTAAGAAGGTCAGGGAACCTGTCCCCACTTCCACTGAAATCTTTATGTAGAACAGGAGTGGGGAACCTTTTTTTCTTCCAATGGCCATTTGGATATTTATAACATCATTCACAGGCTATATAAAATTATCAACTTAAAAATCAGCCTGCTATATTTTATCAAACATTTAATTAACTCACCCATAATGCCATGGTCAGGCCAGACCAAATCATTTCATGGGCCTTATATGGCACAAGGGCCCAACGTTCCCCTGATCTAGAAGAATATTCTCAACTGTACCACTACCATTAGAACCTTACCTTTCCTCAAGTCTCTGAAGGAAGATGCCGTTTTAAACAAAATAAACAAAATGATAAAGGTTGGAATTTAAACTTTTTACCCAAATTATCAATCGCATGAGAGGTAAGTCAGGCAACATGAAAGGTCTCAATATTTATTTTCTCTGAGGAAACAATCAGAAGATGCTCCACCAAACTAAGGGAGTAAACTGAAGAGGTAAACCTGAGATCCAGGAAACAAGGGATCCCATACAGAGAACAGTGAAGTATATGATCAAGTGAAATAAATTCCAGGATAACAAAAGTGCAGTAAACCTAGAGGACAAGCATTCTAATTGGAGCAGAAGACAGAAGAATGTTTTCACAGTTAAAAACTAAATAAAAGCCCTAACTGGTTTGGCTCAGTAGATAGAGCGTTAGCCTGTAGACTGAAGGGTTCCAGGTTCAATTCCGGTCAAGGGCATGTACCTTGGTTGCGGGCACATCCCCAGTAGGGGGTTGTGCAGGAGGCAGTTGATTGATGTTTCTAACTCTCTATCCCTCTCCCTTCCTCTCTGTAAAAAATCAATAAAATATATTTTTTTTAAAAAACACTGAATAAAAGACTTGTACTCGTAAACTATAGAATATGGAAAAAAAGAGATAGAAGACTATATAAACACATGAAAGAATATACTATGTCATGAACTGGTAGAATAAACATCATTAAAATGTCCAGCCCTGACTGGTTTGGCTCAGTGGATAGAGCGTCAGCCTGCGGACTCAAGGGTCCCAGGTTTGATTCCGGTCAAGGGCATGTGCCTTGGTTGCGGGCACATACCCAGTGGGGAGTTTGCAGGAGGCAGCTGATTGATGTTTCTCTCTCATCGATGTTTCTGACTCTCTATCCCTCTCCCTTCCTCTTTGTAAAAAATCAAGATATTAAAAAAATAAATAAATAAAATGTCCATACTACCCAAAGCCATATATAGATTTAGTGCAAGTCCTATTAAAATACCAATAGCATATTTCAGAGATCTAGAACAAACACTCCAAAATTTATATGGAAACAAAAAAGACCCTGAATAGCCACAGTAATCAAAAGAACAAAGTTGGAGGGATCATAAGACCAGATATATCAAGCTATACTACAAAGCCACTGTACTCAAAACAGCCTGGTATTGGCTCAAGAACAGACAAATAGATCAATGGAACAGAACAGAGACCCCAGAAATCGACTCAAGCTGTTATGCTCAATCTTGGATAAAGGAGGCAAGAATATACAATCGATTCAAGACAGTCTCTTCAATAAATGGTGTTGGAACAACTGGACAGGTACACGTAAAAAATGAAACTAGACCACCAACTTACACCAAACATAAGAATAAACTCAACATGGATAAAAGATTTAAATGTATGTCATGAAACCATAAAAATCCTTGAAGAAAACATAGGCAGCAAAATATCAGACATCTCACATAGCAAAATTTTCACTAATATAATGCCTAGTGCAAGAGAAACAAAAGAAAAAATAAACAACTAGGACTACATAAAAAAAAAAAAAAAGAGCTCCTGCACAACAAAAGAAATCAGCATCAAAATATAAAGAGAACCCACAATCTGGAAGAGCACATTTGTCAGTGATACATCTGATAAAAGGTTAATATCCAAAATATAGAGTACTCTTAGAAATCAACAAAAAGAAAACAAATAACCCAATTAAAAAATGGGCAGAAGACCTAAATAGACACTTCTCCAAAGCAGACATACAAATGGCCAAGAGACATATGAAAAAATGCTCAACATTACTAATCATCAGAGAGATGCAAATTAAAACAACAATGAGGTACCACCTCACACCTGTCAAAATTGCTGCTATCAATTAATTAACAAACAAGAAGTGCTGGGGAGAATGTGGAGAAAAAGGAACCCTAATACACTGCTGGTGGGAATGCAGACTGGTACAGCTACTAGGAAAATCAGTGTGGATTTTCCTCTAAAAATTAAAAATGGAACTGCCATTTGACCCAGTGATCCCACTTCTAGGAATATACCTTAAGAAGCTTGAAACACCAATCAGAAAGAACATATGCACCCCTATGTTCACAGCAGCGCTATTTACAATAGCTAGGATTTGGAAACAGCCCTAGTGCCCATTAGTAGATGAGTGGATAAAGAAGTTATGGTACATCTACACCACGTAATACTATGCAGCAGTAAAAACGAAGGGTTTCTTACCCTTTGAGATAGTATGAAAGGACCTGGAAGAGTATTAAACTAAGTGAAATAAGCCAGTCAGAGAAAGACAAGTATCACATGATCTCACTCATATATGGAATCCAATGAACAAAATAAACTGATGAAAAAAATAGACCCAGAGACATAGAAGCATGAAACAGACTGTCGAATCTAGAGAAAAGGCGGGGAGTGGGTGGGTGGGAAGAGAAGAAACAAAGAATTTGCATATATATATATATATATATATATACATATATATGCATAACCCATGGACACAGTAGTGTGGTGAAGACCTGGGGCGAGGGGCAAGGGCAGGCTAGAATGGGTCAATGGGGAAAATAAGAAGACATAAGTAATACTTTCAACAATAAAGATAAAAATATATTATGTATTAACTAGAGGCCTGGTGCACGAATTAGATAAAAATATATTATGTATTAACTAGAGGCCTAGACCCTGGGCCTGGCCTGCGCCCTCTCACAATCCGGGACCCCTCGGCGGATATTGGAGAGCTGGTTTCGGCCTAATCCCTGCAGGCCAGGCCAAGGGACCCCACCGGTGCACGAATCCGTGCATCAGTCCTCTGGTATGCATATAAAATCTTTGGTTAATCTCTTCCTGCCCTCCCCCCTCCCCCTTCTCCTCTGAGATTCATCAGACTGTTCCATGTTTCCATGCCCGTGGTTTCAGTGTTGAGCATCTACCCTCTGGTGATCAGTGCGTGTCATAGCTACTGGCTGGTCGGCCGGTCGCTTAGGTTTATATATATATATAGATTATAAAAGAAAAATAAATAAATAAATAAATAACCTGCTCTGGCCAGTGTTGCTCTGTGGCTAGAGTGTTGGCCCACGTACCTGAAAGGTTATGTGTTTAGTTTCCGGCCAAGGGCATGTACCTGGCTTACAGGTTCAACCCCACCCCCAGTTGGGGCATGTGCAAGAGGCAACCAATCAATGTGTCTCTCTCCCATCAATTCTCTCTCTCTTCCCCTCCTCTCCCTCCCTCTCTAAAAAGTAATGGAAAAAATATCCTCAGGTGAGGATTAAAAATATGAAAATAATTAAAGCTAATATTATCTCAAAGTCTAAAAATATGGAAAACTGTTTTTGAAGTATTAGGCATATGTAGCCAAAAATTAAAAGAAAAAGTAAAAAGTTGATGCAATTATTAACACAGAATTAAACAAAGTGTATTTTATGGCTTACCAATGAAAATAGTTACATAAAATATTAATTTAAGTAAAAACTGTCAGACAAATATGAGGGGACAAAAGAGCTATAAGAGATCTAAAACTTATCTAACAAAATAAGTAACATGTAAGAAAATATCAACAAAGTACTATATGTTATTGAAAAGAAATAACACAGGTAAATACCAAAAGAAATGGCTGAATTAAAAGTATTTGCCTTTTAGGAGAGTGGAGTGTAAAGTCATTTAGCACTTTTTAATTTCTTAAATAAAGCAGACATTAGAAAACAAAAAAATGGTCAAATCAAATGAAATCTAAGGAGCCTCTCAGAGATTCATCTCCCAACATTATCACTAGCTTTCTAAAGACAGATGACAGATAAAATTTATAGATCAAATAATATCACTCCCAATATTCAATTTATACCTACTCAAATGATATCAGTTCTTAAGCATAACATTTCCTTGTAGAAATAGTGTGCAAAATTGCCTACCAATGACTTTTGCCCGGTACCAAACTCCATCTTCAAATTTGGCTACACATGCTTGATCTTGAACTGGACAGAGGATTTCTAGATTTTCCCCATCTTCACTTTTATAGAAATCTTCAATTGTCTTTAATAGAAATAAAAAATCCAGGCTCTCTATCTAAGAAATAAAGGGATTAAAATATTGCAGTTTCATAGAAACTTAAATTTTTAATATTGCATATATTATAAGCATGGTTTATAAAATTAAGAAATGTTAGAATTGGAATTAGATAGAAATCATCTATAATAATAAAAGGGTAATATGCTAATTAGACCAGAGGTCTTCTGGACGTCATTCCGGACATCCTTCCTGACGAAGCCAGGGCCGGCAGGAAGCCAGCTGGGTCCCGGGTGCCCCTGGGCGGCCCGAGGGAAGCCAGCCCGGGTTCCGGGTGCCAGCAGGCAGCTGGAAGGAAGCTGCCTGGGTCCCGGGTGCCAGAGGGAAGCCGGTGCCGGCAGCCAGGGGAAGGAAGGCCTACTCTTGCAAGAATCTTCATGCATCGGGCCTCTAGTGTTATATAATTTAAATTTGAAATAACTTATTTCAGAAGCATATAAAACTAGCATAAAATAAACACTTTTAATCACATTCCTCCAGATATCTTAAATGTAGATCCTTCTGGATATTTTCTGACGCTTTCCATACCTTCGTTTTTTTTATCAAAAAATGAGATCATACCATACATATAATTTGACAACCTGCATTTATAAAAATCAACTCTCACCTTTTTTGTGTTCCTATTAGTATTTCTATACCAATTTAGATTTCTCCAACTGACCAAAACTAGTATCCAATCCAAGACTATACATATCTGGTTATCTTGGTAAGTCTGGTGTAGTGTTCTTTTAAAAATGACCCTGTCTTATTGAAGAATCTGCTACTTTTTCTATAGAATGTCCCATCTTTTGGACTTATGGGTTTATGTCTTCATGCTGTTATTTAACTTATTCCTTTGCTGAGTTGGGTCTCTTCCCTGAATTTCCTAAAAGGTGAAAATTTTATCTATAGGTGTGATGGATTGAAGCCAATGCTTTTTGACTAGAATATATCATAACTAAAATTTATGAAAGCACTAAGATTCACATATGGATTGGAGTGATGATTCTAATTCCTGCATTGTACAGTGGCCATAAAGTAATTCATGTAGTACAACTTTGGCATTGTGTCCAGTTTCCTATCAACCATTCCATCTAATAGTTTTTAAGTGAATTGATAAAATATTTAAATTAATAATTTCAGTAGGATTTGTGAAATGGCAGCATTATTGAATAAAATAGAGCTTTCTATTATTAAATGGACTATTTGGTTACCTTAAATGGTAGTTCCTAAATTTCCAAAAGTACCTAAAACATAGTTCTTAAAACAAAACAAAGATAAACATTTATTTCTCCAAATAGCAATTCTTTTATTTTTTATTGTTTAAAGTATTACAAATAGTAGTACATATGTCTACTTTTTTCTCACCATTGATCTTCCCCCGGCCTCCCCTACCCTCCGGCACATGCCCTCACCCCTCCACTCCCCAGTGTCTTGCGTCCATTGGTTACACTTATATGTATGCATAGAAGTCCTTCGGTTGATCTCTTACCTCTCCCCCGCCAATCCTCCCCAGCCTTACCGCTGTAATTTCAGTCTGATGCTTCTCTGCCTCTGTATCTATCTTTTTGTTGATCAAGTTATAATGTTCTTTATTATCCATAAATGAGTGAGATCATGTGGTATTTTTCTTTCATTGACTGGCTTATTTAACTTAGTATAATGTTCTCCAGTTCCATCCACGCTGCTGCAAATGGTAAGAATTCCTTCTTTTTTATAGCAGCGTAGTATTCCACTGTGAGATGTACCATAGTTTTCTAATCCACTCATCTGCTGATGGGCATTTAGCTATTGTTTCCAAATCTTAGCTATTGTAAATTGTGCTATGAACACAGGGGTGCATATATCCTTTCTGACTGGTGTTTCTGTTTTCTTAGGATATATTCCTAGAAATGGTATTACTGGGTCAAATAGAAGTTCCATTTTTAAATTTTTGAGGAAACGCCATACTGTTTTCCACAATGGCTGCACCTGTCTGCATTCCCACCAGCAGTGAAGGAGGGTTCCTTTTTCTCTGCATCCTCTCCAGCATTTGTCATTTGTTGATTTGTTAATGATAGCCATTCTGACAGGTGTGAGGTGGTACCTCATTGTTGTTTTGATTTGCAACTTTCAGACGATTAGTGACTTTGAGCATGTTTTCATGTCTCTTGGATTTTTGAATGTCCTCTTTTGAAATGTGTCTATTTAGATGATTTGCCCATTTTTTGATTGGGTTGTTTATCTTCCTTTTGTTAAGTTGTCTTAGTTCCCTGTAAATGTTGGAGATTAAACCCTTATCTTACCTTATAATAGACAAATATGCAAATTGACCGCACCTTCGCTATGCCCAAGCCACGCCCACCAACCACGCCCACCAGGAAACCATTGCAGGGACGTTGGGGTGTGGCGGAGCCCAAGGCCGGGAAAGCTTTCCTCGGGCGGCTTTCCCGGCCTTGGGCACCAGCAGGGAGCCTGCACGGATCCCAGGAAACCACTGGGGGTCGGCTCCTGCGATCCTTAGCAGGGATGTTGGGTGTGGCTGAGCCCAAGGCCATTGCCCGGGGCCAAGCCCCGACCCTGAAAGAAGGCAGAAGGCGGTGGCCACAGCCAAGGCCTGGGTCCCCGGTGCCGGCAGAAAACTGGTGCAGGCAGCCAGGTGAATGAAGGTCTATTGCACGAATCTTCGTGCAAACGGCTACTAGTCAGAGATAACATTGGCAAATATGTTCTCCCATGCAGTGGGCTTTCTTGTTGTTTTGTTGATGGTTTCTTTTGCTGTGCAGAATATTTTTATTTTGATGTAGTCCCATTTGTTGATTTTCTCCTTAGTCTCTCTTGCCCGAGGATCTGTGTCTATAAGATATTGCTACAATATATGTCTGCAATTTTGCTGCCAATGGAGTCTTACAGGATTTTTATGGTTTCTCCTCTTACATTCAAGTCCTTTAGCCATTTTGAGTTTTTTTTGCATATGGTGTAAGTTGGTGATCTAGTTTCATTTTTTTGCATGTATCTGACCTAATTTCCCAGCACCATTTATTTATTAAAGAGACTGTTTTGACTCCATTGTATGCTCTTTCCTCTTTTGTCAAATATTGAGTATAATGACTTGGGTCAATTTCTGGATTCTCTATTCTGTTCCATTGGTCTATATGTCTGTTCTTGTGCCAATACCAGCCTGTTTTGAGAACGGTGGCTTGGTAATATAGCTTGATGTGTGGTATTGTGATCCCTCCAACTTTGTTCTTCTTTCTCAGGATTGCAGTGGCTATTTGGGGTCTTTATAAATTCCAGATGAATTTTTGTAGTTTGTTCTAGATCTTTGAAATATGCCATTGGTATTTTAAAAGGTATTGCATTGAACCTATAGATTGCTTTACGTAGTATGGACATTTTAATGATGTTGACTCTACCAATCCATGAACATGGTATGTTCTTCCATTTGTTTATGTCTTTCTTTATCTCTTTTTTCAATGTCCTGTAGTGTTTTTAGTACAGGTCTTTTACATCCTTAGTTAAGTTTATTTGTAGGTATCTTAATTTTTTTGGTGCAATGGTAAATGGGATTTTTTTCATTTCTCTTTCTGTGAGTTCATTTTTGGTATATAAAAAGGCCATAGATTTCTGGTTGTTAAATTTTGTATCCTGCTACATTGCCAAATTCATTTATTAGGCCTAGTTGTATGTTTTATGGAGTTTTTGGGGTTTTCTATGTATAGTATCATGTCATCTGCGAATAAGGACAGTTTTACTTCTTCTTTTCCAATTTGGATGCCTTTTATTTCTTCTTCTTGTGTGATCGATATGGCTAGTACTTCTAGTACTATGTCAAACAGGAGTGGTGAAAGTGGGCATCCTTGTCTTGTTCCTGCTCTTAGGGGAAATGAGTTTAGTTTTTGCCCATTGAGTATGATGTTGGCTGTAGGTTGGTCATATAGGGCTTTTATTATGTTGAGGTATGATTCCTCTATTCCCACTTTGCTGAGAGTTTTTATCAAGAAAGGGTGTTGGATTTTGTCCAATGCTTTTTCTGCATCAATTGATATGATTACGTGATTTTTGTCTCTCAGTTTGTTTATGTGATGTATCACATTTGTTGATTTGTGGATATTGTACCTTCCTTGCATCCCTGGAATAAATTCCACTTGGTCATGGTGTATGATCTTTCTAATGTATTGCTGAATCCAATTTGCCAGAATTTTGTTGAGGATTTTAGCATCTATGTTCATCAAGGATATTGGCCTGTAGTCCTCTTTTTTGGTGATGTCTTTATCTGGTTTTGAGATTAGGGAAATGCTGGCTTCATAGAAAGAACTTGTAAGTGTATCTTACTCTTGAATTTTTTGAAAGTCTGAGGAGGAAAGGTTTTAGTTCTTCTTGAATGCTTGGTAGAATTCCCCTGTAAAGCCGTCTGGACCAGGGCTTTTGTTTGCTGGGAGATTTTTGATCGCTGTTTCAATTTCTTTGATAGTTATAGGCCTATTCAGGTTTTTTGATTCTTCTTGGTTGAGTTTTGGGAGCTTGTATTTTTCTATGAATATGTCTATTTCATCTAGGTTGTCCATTTTGTTGGAATAGAGTTGTTCATAGTATTTTTTCACAATCGTTTGTATTTCTGTGGGATCAGTTACTTCTAACCTCTTTCATTTCTGATTTGTTTATTTGGGTCCTCTCTCTCTACTTCTTGGTGATCATGGCTCGAGGTTCATCAATCTTGTTTATCCTTTCAAAGAACCAGCTCTTGAGTTTTGTTGGTCTTTTGTATTGTTGTTGTTGTTTTTTGTCTCTATGTTGTTTATCTCCGCTCTGATCTTTATTATTTCCTTCCTTCTGCTTACACTTGGCTATTCTTGTTGCTCTCTTTCTCTTTGAATTGTAGGATTAGATAATTACCATTTTTTTTTTTGTTTTTTGAGGTAGGCCTGTAGAGCTATCAACTTCCCTCTCAGGACTGCTTTCACTGTGTCCCATAGATTTTGGATTGTTGTGTTTTCATTTTCGTTTGTTGCCATGATATTTTTTTATTTTTTCTTTGATCTCTCTGGTTACCCAGTCATTGTTTAACAGCATGCTATTTAGCCTCCAAATGTTTGATTTTTAAATTGTTTTTATTGTAGTTGATTTCTAGTTTTATGCCACTGTGATGTGAGAAGATGCTTGATATGATTTCTATCTTCTTGAATTTGAAGAGACTTTGACTCTGTCCCAACATATGGCCTATCTTTAAAATGACCCATGTGCACTTGAGAAGAATGTATGTTCTTTGGCTTTGGGGTGAAATGTTCTGAAGATGTCAATTAATTCCATCTCATCTAGTGTATCATTTAGGATTGATATTTCTTTGCTGATTTTTTTTTTTAAATAAATCGTTATTGTTCAGATTATTACAATTGTTTCTCCTTTTTTGCCCCCATATCTCCCCATCACCCGGTTCCCTCCCCCCCGGTGTCCTTATCCATAGGTGTATGATTTTTGTCCAGTCTCTTCCCATACCCCCCACACAGACACCCCTTTCCCCCTGAGAATTATCAATCCACTCCCATTCTATGCCTCTGATTCTATTATGTTCACCAGTTTATTCTGTTCCTCAGATTTTAATTCACTTGATTTTTAGAATCACTTGTTGATAGATATGTATTTGTTGTTCATAATTTTTATCTTTACTTTTTTCTTCTTTTTCCTATTTTTAAAGAATACCTTTCAGCATTTCATATAATACTGGTTTGGTGGTGATGAACTCCTTTAGCTTTTTCTTATCTGTGCAGCTCTTTATCTGCCCTTCAATTCTGAATGATAACTTTGCTGGGTAAAGTAGTCTTGGTTGTAGGTTCTTGCTATTCATCACTTTGAATATTTCTTGCCATTCACGTCTGGCCTGCATAGTTTCTGTTGAGAAATCAGCTGACAGTCGTATGGGTGCTCCCTTGTAGGTAACTAACTGTTTTTCTCTTGCTGCTTGTAAGATTCTCTCTTTTGTCTTTTGCCCTTGGCATTTTAATTATGATGTGTCTTGGTGTGGCCCTCTTTGGATTCCTCTTGTTTGGGGTTCTGTGCGCTTCCTGAACTTGTAAGTCTATTTCTTTCACCAGGTGGGGGAAGTTTTCTGTCATTGTTTCTTCAAATAGGTTTTCAGTATCTTGCTCTCTCTCTTCTGGCACCCCAAAAATTCGGATATTGGTATGCTTAAAGCCATCCCGGAGGCTCCTTATGCTATCCTCACACTTTTGGATTCTTCTTTCTTTCCACTTCTCTGGTTGGGTGTTTTTTGCTTCCTCATATTCCAGATCTTTGGTTTGACTCTTCAGGTGCGGTGGTCTACTCTGTATATTCTTTATTTCAGACAGTGTATGCATAATTTCTGACTGTTCCTTTTCCATTTTTTTGGTATTCTCATTTAGGTCCTTGAAGGTCTCTTCAAGTTTCTCAGCGGTTTTTAGAAGATTCTTGAGTAACCTTATAAATATGGTTCTGAACACTGTGTCGTCCATTAGTTTGCTTTCATCTATCTCTCCTACTTGTGACATACTTCGATATCTCCACATTTTGGCTGCCTCCCTGTGTTGATGGAGTGGCTTTGTGTGGTCGGTGACCTATAGGGGCCGGTAGCTCAGCTTCCCCAATCACCCTAGGTGGTCGCTCTTGATACTCCCCTTTGTGGGCTGAGTGGAAAGTCTTGGTGTAGTTAAAAGCCCTGATTGCTGTTGGTATCACTGGGAGGAATTGACCTCTGGTCCAATTGGTTGTGAGGGCCTGCTGTGTCTATAACGGAAGGATTGCTGTGCTGGAGACACAGTAGGGCTTTGGTGCTCACTGAGTCTGCCTCTTGAATGTGTCCCTTATGAGAGTGGTTGAAATCTGGTGTCGTCCACACCGACAGAAAAGTCACTCTCACTCTCCGACCGGCCGAGAGTCCCGTAGGTGTCTGGGTCCCCTGCGTGTCCCCAGAAACTGGAGTTCAGAGTGGTTGGGATTGTTGGTATCACTGGCGGGAATTGATCTCCAAGCCAGTTGGCTGTGAGGATCAGCATTGTCTCCGCTGGGAGAGCTTCTGTGCTCAGCTTGGATGGGGCGGAGTCTCAGGGTGGCACAGACAAGCTTTGGTTTCCCGTCTGCTCCACCCTAAGAGGGGCGGTTTCTCCGTGCCTGAATTAATGGCTGCGTGCCTCTGAGAGAAGGCAGCTTTCGAGCCTCTCCCGCTGCCTAACAGACCAGTTTCTCCCCAGCTGGGGCTGGATTTCAGTGCAGACCAGAGGTTTTGTTTTTCTCCCAAACGAGAAATCCAGTCACTGGGAGGGCTGTGCTCAGCTTGGATGGGGCGGAGTCTCAGAATGGCACAGACAAACTTGGTTTCCGTCCGCGCCGCCCTAAGAGGAACGGTTCCTCCGTCCCCTAATCAATGGCTGCGCGCCTCTGAGAGAAGGCAGCTTTCGAGCCTCGCCCGCTGCCAAACAGACCAATTTCTCCCCGACCGCAGCTGGATCTCAGTGCAGTCGGGAGGTTTTGTTTTTCTCCCAAACGAGAAAGCTAGCCACGCAGCGTCTGCTTCCCTCCCTCTCCGCGCGCTGCGAGCAAGCCTGCCGTGTATTCAGCTGCCCGCCCTTTCCGCGCTCACAGATCTCCGCACCTCCACAGCTCCTGAGGCTCAGCGTCCCCCTCTCTTTTTTTCTCTAGTTGTAGGTTTTCCACTCTGCCAGCTTTCCGGTGGTTCTGGACGGTGTGCGCTCTGTTTTCCACTTGTAGTTTCAAAATTGTTGTGGTAGGCAACAGTTAGGTGTTTACCTTATGCCGCCATCTTGGTTTCTCCTGATTTTTTGTTTAGAGGATTTGTCTAGTGGTGTTAGTGGGGTATTAAAGTCCCATACTATGACTGTATTGCTGCCAATCTCTCCCTTGATATCTTCCAGAAGTTTATTTTATGTATTTGGGTGCTCCTGTATTGGGTGCGTATATGTTTACCAGAGTTATATCTTCTTGTTGGATTGCTCCCTTTAGTATTATGAAGTGGCCTTCCTTATCTCTTTTTATGTCTTTCACTTTGAGATCTAATTTGTCAGATATAAGTATTGCTACCCCAGCTTTTTTTTTTCATTTGCATTCTCCTGAAATATCTTTTTCCATCCCTTCACCATCAGTCTGTGTGATTCCTTTTTCTGAGGTGGGTTTCCGGTAGACAGCAGATATATGGGTCATGTTTTCTTATCCACTCAGCTACCCTATGTCTTTTGATTGGGGCATTTAATCCATTTAGAGTTATTATTGATAGGTACTTGTTTGTCGCCATTTTTTTCTTTACTCCTGTGTTCCTTCTTCGCTTCCTATTTCTTCTTTTTACAGCAGACCCTTTAACATTTCTTGCATTGCTGGTTTGGTGGTGATAAACTCCCATAGTCCCTTTTTGTCCTTGAAGCTCCTGATTTCACCCTCAATTTTGATTGATAGCCTTACTGGGTACAGTATTCTTGGATTTAAACCCTTCCTTTGCATGACTTTATATATTTCATTCCATTCCCTTCTGGCCTGATGTGTTTCTGTTGAGAAATCAGTCGCTAGTCTGATGGGGGATCCTTTGTAGGTAACTTTCTGTGTCTCTCTGGCCGCTTTTAAGATTCTTACTTTGTCGTTGGTGTTTGCCAATTTAATTATAATGTGCCTTGGCATCGGTCTTTTGGGGTTCATTTTGTTTGGGACTCTGTGAGCTTCTCGGACTTGTGTGAGTTTTTTCTTCACTGTATCAGGGAAGCTTTCTGTCATTATTTCTTCAAACAGGTTTTCTATTCCTTGCTCAGTTTCCTCTCCTTCTGGAACCCCTATTATGTGGATGTTGTTTTGTTTCATGTTGTCCCAAAGTTCCCTTATGCTCTCCTCTTGTTTTTTAAGCTTTTTTCTAGATGCTGCTCTGCTTAGGGATTTTTTCATACCTTGTCTTCTAGCTCACTGTTGTGGTCCTCTGCTTCTTCTACTCTACTGTTGATGCTTTCTATTGAGTTCTTTATTGCAGTGATGTCATTTTTCATTTCTTCTTCATTTCCTCTTGGTTCTTACACATATTGTAGAATTTGTCTTCCATTCTTTTCATCCACCTTATGACCATTTCTCTGATTTCTTTCTCTGACATATTGCTTGCCCCCATTTCGTTTACTTCCTTTTCTGGTGATGCCACCTTTTCTCTCGTATGTGGGCTGTTTGTTTGTCTACCCATGATCTCTCCTTTCAAGGTGTCTGGTTATGTAGCTCGCTCTCTCCTGCATTGACTTAAAGGCACAAAATACAACACAACAAGGCACAACAAACAAGGCAATGAACACAACTGTATTCACAATACTAATAACCCCAAATAAAGGTGACCACCAGAGAAGAGAGAATTAGGGGATTAAAAAAAAGAGTGCAAAAATGATATTGAGAAAAGGAAAAAAAGTATGAGAGAAAAGAAAGAGAATTAAAAAAGGGGAAAAAACTATTTATATGGGGAGAAAACTCCAATAGAACAACTATTCCAAAAAAAATGCAAACAACTAACACCCAGATATGAATGCAAAGTACAATCAACAACTAATAATAAGCGAGGAGAGGAAAAACAGAAGCAAAAAAAGAGAAACAATCACACAAACAAACAAAAAATAAAAACCAATCTAATCAACAAATTAACAACAACAATAGGACAGAGAGAAAGAAGGGCAAAACAAAACAAACAAAAACATAAATAAAAAAAACAACAAAAAACAAAAAAATGTTTATTACTGCTTAAATTTCATCACTAGTTATTAGGCTATTCAGATTTTCTGATTCTTCCTGATTGAGTTTTGGAACAGTGTATTTTTCTAGGCATATGCCCATTTCCTCAAGGTTGTCAAGCTTGTTGGAAAAAGCTGTCCACAGTACTTTTCTATGATCCTTTGTATTTCCATGGGGTCAGTTGTTACTTTATCTCTTTCTTTTCTGAATTTGTTTATTTACGTCATCTCTCTTTGTTTTTTTGTTTTTTTTTGGTGAGTCTGGCTAGAGGTTCATCAATCTTGTTTATTCTTTCAAAGAACCAGATCTTAGTTTTACTGATTTTTGTATTGGTTTTACTTCTTTAAAATATATTTTTATTGAATTCAGAGAGGAAGGGAGAGGGACAGATAGAAACATCAATGATGAGAGAGAATCATTGATTAGCTGCATTGCTGGTTTGGTGGTAATAAACTCCTTTAGCCTTTTTTTTTGTCTGCAAAGCTCTTGATTTCAACTTCAATTTTGAATGATAGCCTTGCTGGATAGAGTAATCTGGGATTTAGTCCCTTGCTTTTCATCACTTTGTATATTCTAAGCCACTCCCTTCTGGCCTGAAATGTTTCTGATGAGAAATCAACTGATAGTCTAATGGGAGATCCCTGGTAGGTAACTTTCTGACTCTCTCTTGCAGCCTTTAAGATTCTTTCTTTGTCTTTAAGGTTAACATTTGCCATTTTAATTACGATGTCTCTTGGTGTAGGTATTTTTGGGTTTGTATTGTTTGGGACTCTGTGTGCTTCCTAGAATTGTGTAACTTTTTCTTTCCCGAGTCAGGGAAGCTTTCTGGCATTATTTCTTCAATCAGGTTTTCTATTCCTTGCTCAGCTTCTTCTCTTTCTGGCACCTCTACCATGTAGATGTTGCTTCGCTTCATGTTATTACAAAGCTCCCTGAAAATGTCCTCCTGCTTTTAAATTATTTTTCCAATTGCTGCTCTGATTGGGTGTTTTTTCCTACCTTATCTTCTAACTCACTGATTTGGTCCTCAGCTTCTTCTGGTCTACTGTTGAATTTTTTCAGGGTATTCTTTATTACAGGTATGTCATTCTTCATTTCCTATTGATTTTTATTTATATGGTGTATTTCACATGCGGCTCTTTGGACCCTTGAGTGTTCTAACGCCACTTCTTCAAAATAGACTCGCCCATGCCGAAAACTGACTTCTGTGCATGGGCCACGAAGTTTCAATTGCACTGTACGTGCGCGCCTGCACGTGGTATTTTGTGGAAGAGCCACACTCAAGGGGCCAAAGAGCCGCATGTGGCTCGCGAGCTGCAGTTTGCCAACCACTGCCTTACACCATATACAAAAATTTAAAATGAATCAAATGCCTAAATGAAAGAGCTAAAACTAGAAAACTTTTAGAAGAAAACAGGAAACGTTTCATATTTTAGATCTGGCAATGATTTCTTGCAAATGACACCAAAAGCAAAGGCCACAAAAGAAAAAAATAGAGAAACTGGACTGTATCAAATGAAAAAAATTTGTGGACCCTGTCCAGGAAGCTCGTTGGTTAGAGTCTCATCTAATACGCCAAGGTTGCGTGTTAGAACCCCAGTCATGGCACATGCAAGAATCAATGAATGAATATATGAATAAATGGAACAACATATCTTTTTCTTCTTTTTCTTTCCTTTCTTCCCCTCCCTCCCTCCCTCTCTCCCTTCCTCCCTCCTTCCTTTCTTCTCTCTCCCCCTTACTGTCTCTCTCAAAATCAATTTTAAAAACAATTTCTGAATCAATAAAGCTACCAAGACAAAGCAAAGGCAATTGAAAGAGAAAAAATATCTGAAAATAATAAAACTGATAAAGAATTAATATCCATAATGTATAAAGAACTCCTAAAACTCAACAAAATAAATAATCCAATTATAATATGGGCAAATAACTGGAATAGATATTTCTCCAGAGAAAATATACAGATGACCAATAAATAAGGACATGAAAAGTTGTGTTCAACATACTAGACATTAGGGAAATGCAAATCAAATCCACAATGAGATACCATTTCACACCCTTAAAATGGCTATTATTTTTTAAAAACCACAAGTGTTGGAGAGGATGTAGAGAAACTGGAACCCATATGCACTGCCTATGGAAATGAAACATGTTACAGCTGCTATGGAAAACAGTTTGACAGTTCTTCAAAAAGTTAAAGAGAACTGAAATACTCAAAGTGATCAAAAGCAAGGACATACAACCTAGACTACTCAGCAAGGCTATTATTTAAAACTAGTGACCCAGTGCACGAAATCATGCACATTAAAAAGGGATTCATTAGAGGAAATAATTTAATATTGCTATTTGCCCTTTCACTATAATAGAAGTGTCAGAGATGAAAGAAAATTAGTAAAATGTATATGAAAACCTTCCTCCTGTCAGAGTCTGGGGCTCACCACGGGACCCAGAGTCAAGTCCCCACCCACCCACATGCACCTCAAAATCATGTGAGACCCAGACCCGGCCGGCTCCCACTCACTGGGCTAGATCCAGACCTGGCCAGTCCCACCCTTGTCAAGCCCTGCCAGGCAGGGAGCGTAGCCTCAGGTCCCCTGGCCCAGAGCCAGGACGGGGGCGTGGCCTAAGGGCCCCCAGCCCAGATCAGGGCGGGGGGCGTGCCTTGAAGTCCTCCATCAAGCCCCGCCAGGTGGGGGACATGGCCTGAGATCCCCTGTCAAGCCCCGCTGGGTGGGGGGCATGACCTGAAGTCCCCCATCAAGCCCCGCTAGGCGGGGGGATGCAGCCTCAGGTCCCCTGGCCCAGCACCAGGAGGGGGCACAGCCTCAGGTACCCCGTCAAGTCTTGCTGGGCGGGGGCACGGCCTGAGTTCCCCCGACACAGCACAGGGGGTGCACCTTGAGGTCCCCCGTCAAGCCCCACTGGGTAGGGGGTGTGGCCTGAGGTCCCCTTTCAAGCCCCGCCAGGTGGGGGGGTGCGGTCTGAGGTCCCCTGGCCTGGTGCTGGGGGGCACGGCCTGAAGTCCCCTGTCAAGCCCCACCTGGTGGAGGGTGCGTCCTGAGGTTCCCTAGCCTGGTGCTGGGGCAGGGGGAGTAGCCTGAGGTCCCCTAGCCCAGCACAAGGGTGGGAAGCACACCTTGAGGTCCTCTGTCAAGCCCTGCTGGGTGGGAGGCACGGCCTAAGATCCCCCGTCAAACCCCATGGGGGCGGGGGACGGCATAGCCTCAGATCCCTGCTGATTGCTCGTTAAGGCTTCTTATGAGAACTTGGCCTCAGCTGTGGATGCAGCCATTTTTGTGATGGAGTGATGGTCAATTTGCATATTCCCTCTTTATTATATAGGATTGAAGGAGAAATAAAGAACCTCCCAGACAAGAAAAAAGCTAAAAGGATTGTACTACCACTAAAACACTATTACAAATGTTAAAGGGAGAAGATGGCAACCAGCAAGAAGGAAGGGAGGGAGAGTGTGTGAGAGTCAGGGAGCGATAGAGGAGTGTGTGGACGTGTGTGGGTGTGTTTGTGAGTGAAATAGGGACAGTTAGATCCTGCAGGTCTTCCAAGGGGCTGCCAATCCGGGCAGTCTTCGATGGCAAAACCCCGCTGCCACCGCAAACACTCCGGGGAGGACACTGGAGGCACAGAGACCACGCCATCTTGAAGAACAGAACTGCTTGAGCCTAGGATCCTAGCCTCGCCACCACCCAGTCTGGTCTCAGTAGCAAACCGGGACCCTAAAGCCACTTGGGTAAAAGACCTGCAACCACAGCTGTAGACCCAGGGACAGCAACACTCCAGGCACACAGGCTGCAGATTTCTGTGAGTCACAAAGCCAATACCCCTCCTTGCTGGCCCCGTGGCAGTGGCACAAGAATTGCCAGACCCCGGATGCACAATCAGGCTTTCTGCCCACACACAGCAGTGGCAGCTCTACCTGAATTTGAGCCTTGGTGTGCGGACAAGGGAAGTTTGTTTCCTGTGACCAGGCTCTGCACCCAAGCAGGGAGACTGTGCTGAATTAGAGCCTAGGGGCGCAACCTTGGGGAGATTGTTTTCTGCAACCTGATCCCACACCCATGCAGGGAGACAGCGCTGAATTTGAGCCTGGGGGCACGAACCTGGGGAGTTTGTTTCTCTTGTCCAGACCCGCCATCCAACTAGGGAGGCTGCACTGAATTTGAACCTGGTCGTGCAAGGTTGGGGAGTGTTTCCCACAACTAGACCAAGCCCAGGCAGGGATGCTGTGCTAAATTTGAGCCTAGGGGACTTCGAAAAATGGCGACCGGCAGGTAGGTAGGGAGGGTGAGCGTGTGATCGAGTGAAGGAGTGACTGAGGTGTGTGTGGACGTGTGTGGCTGTGTGTGTGAATGAAATAGGGACAGTTGGACCCTGCAGTTCTTCCAGGGGGCATCCAATCCAGGCAGTCCTGGTTGGCAAGACCCCGCGGCTGCTGCAAACACTCCAGGGAGGACACCAGTGGCACAGAGACCCCGCCATTTTAAGAACGGAACTGCTAGAGACTAGAATCCTAACCTTACCACCACCTAGTCTGGTCTCGGAAGCAAACCTGGTCACTACAGCCACTCTGGTAGAAGACCTGCCATCCCAGCAGCAGAAGCGAGAACCCTGAGACCTCCATCTGCAAAAGTGCGCCGCTGAGGGCGGTAAGTGCAACCTCCCCCTCCCCAGTGCCGGAGCTCAGGACTCGCCGCGTCCCCAGCCCATAGGCACCCGGGCACTCCACTGCCCAGGCAGTGCTGGGGAACCACTGAGAGCCCCTGAGGGGGTGATTCTGCACAGTCAAGGGTGCGCGGCCCTACAGTGGAATCTCTGAACTGCCTCTTCCTAAATAACTGCCCAGGGACACCCCTGCGGTGCAACTTCAGTGCCAGGGGGCTTCAGAGCTTTGCGCCGTCGGGCGCGCCACCAGTTTGCGCACACTCCAGGGCTGGCAAACTCAGGGCCACAGCAGGGGAAGGCACCCTGAGCCCATATATCCACAGGGTCCTCTGGAAAGCTGCTTGGGGCCCCTGCTGGGTGTGATTCTGTACAGGCAAGGGTGCGCTGCCCCACAGCAAAAACTCTGAACTCCTTTCTCCTGAATAACTTCCCACATACACCCTACCTGTGCAACTTCAGTGCCAGAGTCGCTCAAATTGCGTCAGAGGTGTGCGCCAGCGGGCGCACCACCAGTTCGCGCACACTCCAGGGCTGGCAAACTAAGGCCCACAGCAGGGGAAGGCACCCTGAGCCCATATATCCACAGGGTCCTCTGGAAAGCTGCTTTGGGCCCCTGCTGGGTGTGATTCTGTACAGTCAAGGGCACGCTGCCCAACAGCAGAAAATCTGAACTCCTTTCTCCTGAATAACTTCCCACATACACCCTAGCTGTTCAACTTCAGTGCCAGAGTCGCTCAAATTGCGTCAGAGGTGTGCGCCAGCGGGCGCGCCACCAGTTCGCACACACTCCAGGGCTGGCAAGCTCAGGCCCACAGCAGGGGTAGGCACCCTGAGCCCACATATCCACAGGGTCCTCTGGAAAGCTGCTTTGGGCCCCTGCTGGGTGTGATTCTGTACAGGCAAGGGCGCGCTGCCCAACAGCAGAAAATCTGAACTCCTTTCTCCTGAATAACTTCCCACATACACCCTAGCGGTTCAACTTCAGTGCCAGAGTCTCTCAAATTGCGTCAGAGGTGTGCGCCAGCGGGCGCGCCACCAGTTCGCGCACACTCCAGGGCTGGCAAACTCAGGCCCACAGCAGGGGAAGGCACCCTGAGCCCATATATCCACAGGGTCCTCTGGAAAGCTGCTTGGGGCCCCTGCTGGGTGTGATCTGTACAGGCAAGGGCGCGCTGCCCCACAACAAAAACTCTGAACTCCTTTCTCCTGAATAACTTCCCACATACACCCTAGCTGTCTAACTTCAGTGCCAGAGTTCCTCAAAGGGCGTCAGGGCAGTGCGCCTGCAAACACACCTCCACAGAAGGGAATATACAACAGGCAGGCACCCTGAGCCCATCTACACACAGGGTGCTAGTGGGAGCCACTGGGAGATCTCCCAACAGACGGTTCCTGGGTGCCACTGTGAGTTCCCACTGGACACGCGCGATTTCAACTAAGGGTGCAAGACAGCAAAAACTGGGACACTCCACTCCAAAGCTGCTGACTTTTAGACACCACAGTTGTGCCTCTCAAGCTTCCAGGCCTACATAAAGAGAACCCAAGTAGCTCAAGTAGGGAGCTACACTAGATTATCAAGCCCAGGAGAACTGAGAGATTATACCAGTAGCACCATCACCAAAAGATCCTGGGTAGCAAAGCAATTGGAACTACAATTAAAACATTACAGGAAAACATGGGGAGACAGAAAGGAAATTCTCAAAGGAAGGAACAGGAAGAATCACCAGAAAGGGAGTTAAATGAACTTGAGGCTAGCAGCTTAACAGAGAAAGAATTCAGAGTATTCGTTATAAGGATGTTTAAACGAATGGATGACAAATACACACAACTCAATGAGAGCTATAAGGAGCTGAATGAAAATGTCACCAACATGAAAAGAAACCAAGAGGAGATGAAGAACGACATAGCTGCAATAAAGAACACAATGGAAGGCTTAAAGAGTAGAGTAGAAGAGGCTGAGGACCGCATCAGCGAATTAGAAGACAAGGTAGGAAAATACACACAAACACAGCAGCAATTGGAAAGAAGACTTAAAAAGCAAGAGGAGAGCCTAAGGGAGCTTCGGGACAACACAAAACGAAACAACCTTCGAATAATAGGGATAAAAGAAGGAGAGGAAGAGAAGCAAGGAATAGAAAACCTATTAGAAGAAATAATGACAGAAAACTTCCCTGATATTGGCAAGAAAAAAACTATCCAAGTCCAAGAAGTACACAGAGTCCCAAACAAGTTGAACCCCAAAAGACCGACACCAAGACACATCATAATTAAACTGACGAACACCAACGACAAAACAAGAATCTTAAAGGCTGCCAGAGAGAAACAGAAAGTTACCTACAAGGGATCTCCTATCAGAATATCAACTGATTTCTCAACAGAAACACACCAGGCCAGAAGGGAATGGAATGAAATATACAAAGTGATGGAAAACAAGGGACTGAATCCAAGAATACTATACCCAGCAAGGCTATCATTCAAAATTGAAGGTGGAATCAGAAGCTTCACAGACAAAAAAGGGCTAAGAGAGTTCATCACTACCAAACCAGCAATGCAAGAAATGCTAAAGGGGCTGCTGTAAAAAGAAGAAAGAGAAAGGCAAGAAGAAACACAAACACTAAGGAAAAATATGTCAACAAACAGGTACTTATCAATAATAACAGTAAACGTAAATGGATTAAATGCACCAATCAAAAGACATAGGGTAGCTGAATGGATAAGAAAACATCACCCATATATTTGCTGTCTACAAGAGACCCACCTTAGAGCAAAAGACTCACACAGACTGAGAGTGAAGGGATGGAAAAACATTTTTCAGGCAAATGGAAAGGAGAAAAAAGCTGGGGTTGCGATACTTATATCAGATAAAATAGACCTCAAAGTAAAGGCTTTAATAAGAGATAGGGAAGGCCACTACATAATACTAAAGGGAGCAATCCAGCAAGAAGATATAACTCTGGTAAACGTATATGCACCCAACGCAGGAGCGCCCAAATACATAAAAAATCTGCTGGAAGACATCAAGGGAGAGATCAACATCAATACAATCATAGTAGGGGACTTTAATACACCACTGACATCAATGGATAAATCCTCTGAACAAAAAATCAGCAAAGAAACAGCAATTCTAAATGACACACTAGATCAGATGGACCTAATTGACATCTTCAGAGTATTTCACCCCAAAACCAGGGAATATACGTTCTTCTCAAGTGCACATGGGACATTCTCAAAAATAGACCACATATTGGGTAACAAGCAAAGTCTCCCCAAATTCAAAAAGATTGAAATCATATCAAGCATTTTCTCAGACCACAATGGCATAATATTAGAAATAAACTACAATAAAAACATTCCAAAAAATTCAAACACTTGGAAACTGAATAGTATGCTACTAAACAATGATTGGGTTATCAATGAGATCAAAGAAGAAATTAAAAACATCCTGGAAACTAATGACAATAAAAATACAACATTGCAAAACCTATGGGACACAATGAAAGCAGTCCTGAGAGGCAAATGTATAGCTCTACAGGCCTACCTCAAAAAACAAGAAAAAATGTTAATAGATCATCTATCTCAACAACTCAAAGAATTAGAAAGGGAGCAACAAGAAAAGCCCACAGTGAGCAGAAGAAAGGAAATAATAAAGATCAGAGCAGAAATGAATGACATAGAGACCAAAAAAACAATACACAAGATCAATAAAACCAAGAGCTGGTTCTTTGAAAGGATAAACAAGATTGATGAACCTCTAGCCAGGCTCACCAAGAAACAAAGAGAGAGGACCCAAATAAACAAAATCAGAAATGAAAGAGGTGAAATAACAACAGACCCCACAGAAATACAAAGGATTGTCAAAAAATACTATGAACAACTCTACTCCAACAAACTAGACAACCTGGAGGAAATGGACACATTCCTAGAAAAACACAACCTTCCAAAACTTACTCAGGAAGAGACTAAAAATCTCAATAGGCTGATAACTATGGAAGAAATTGAAGAAGTTATCAAAAAGCTTCCAGCAAACAAAAGCCCGGGGCCAGACGGCTTCACAGGGGAGTTTTATAAAACATTTAAGGAAGAGCTAAAACCTATCCTCCTCAGACTATTCCAGAAAATTCAAGAAGAAGGAACACTTCCAAGCTCCTTCTATGAAGCCAGCATCACCCTAATACCAAAACCAGGTAAAGATAACACAATGAAGGAGAATTACAGGCCAATATCCCTCATGAACATAGATGCCAAAATCCTCAACAAAATTCTAGCAAATCGAATCCAGCAATACATCAGAAAGATCATACACCACGACCAAGTAGGATTTATCCCTGGGATGCAAGGATGGTACAATATCTGCAAATCAATAAACGTGATACATCACATAAACAAATTGAGAGATAAAAACCATATAGTCATATCAATTGATGCAGAAAAAGCATTTGACAAAATCCAACACCCTTTCTTGATAAAAACTCTCAGCAAGCTGGGAATAGAAGGATCATACCTCAACATAATAAAAGCCATATATGACAAACCCACAGCCAACATCATACTCAATGGGCAAAAACTAAAACCATTTCCCCTAAGAACAGGAACAAGACAGGGATGCCCACTCTCACCACTTCTGTTCAACATAGTGTTGGAAATACTAGCCATTGCAATCAGACAAGAAGAAGAAATAAAAGGCATCCAAATTGGAAAAGAAGAAGTAAAACTCTCCTTATTTGCAGATGACATGATACTGTACATAGAAAACCCTAAAGACTCCATCAAAAAATTACTAGACTTAATAAATGAATTCGGCAGAGTAGCAGGATACAAAATAAATGCTAAGAAATCTATGGCATTTCTATACACCAATAATGAACTTACAGAAAGAGAGACTAAAAAAGCAATCCCATTTACCATCACACCAAAAAAATTAAGATACCTAGGAATAAACTTAACTAAGGAGGTAAAAGACCTATACGCGGAAAACTACACAACACTGAAAAAAGAGATAGAAGAAGACATAAACAGATGGAAGAACATACCATGTTCATGGATTGGTAGAATCAACATCATCAAAATGTCCATACTACCCAAAGCAATCTATAATTTCAATGCACTTCCCATGAAAATACCAATGGCGTACTTCACAGACCTAGAACGAACTTTCCAAAAATTCATCTGGAATAAAAAAAGACCCCGAATAGCCACAGCAATCCTGAGAAAGAAGAACAAAGTAGGTGGGATCTCCATACCAGATTTCAAGCTATATTACAAAGCCACTGTTCTCAAAACTGCCTGGTATTGGCACAAGAACAGACATATAGATCAATGGAATAGAATAGAGAACCCAGAAATAGATCCAAATCACTATTCTCAATTAATATTTGACAAAGGAGGCATGAATGTACAATGGAGTCAAGACAGTCTCTTCAACAAATGGTGTTGGGAAAATTGGACAGATACATGCAAAAAACTGAAACTAGACCACCAACTTACACCATACACAAAAATAAACTCAAAATGGATCAAGGACTTAAACATAAGACAGGAAACCATAAAAATACTAGAGGAATCTACAGGCAGAAAAATCTCTGACATATGCCAAAAGAACTTCTTCGCTGATACTGCTCCTAGGGCAATGGAAGCTAAAGAGAAAATAAACAAATGGGACTACATCAAAATAAAAAGCTTTTTCACAGCAAAGGAAACCATCAATAAAACAACAAGAAAGCCCACTACATGGGAGAACATATTTGCCAATGATATCAACGATAAGGGTTTAATCTCCAACATTTACAGGGAACTCATGCAGCTTAACAAAAAGAAGATAAACAACCCAATCAAAAAATGGGCAACTGATCTAAATAGACACTTTTCGAAAGAAGACAGAAGGAAGGCCAAGAGACATATGAAAACCTGCTCTAAATCACTAATCATTAGAGAGATGCAAATCAAAACAACAATGCGGTACCACCTCACACCTGTCAGAATGGCCATTATCAACAAGTCAACAAATGACAAGTGCTGGAGAGGATGTGGAGAAAAAGGAACCCTTGTGCACTGTTGGTGGGAATGCAGACTGGTGCAGCCACTGTGGAGAACAGTTTGGAGTTTCCTTAAAAAACTAAAAATAGAACTCCCATTTGACCCAGTGATCCCACTTCTAGGAATATATCCCAAGAAACTGGAAACATCAATCAGAAAGGATATATGCACCCCTATGTTCATAGCAGCACAATTCACCATAGCTAAGATTTGGAAAGAGCCTAAGTGCCCATCAGCAGATGAGTGGATTAAAAAACTGTGGTACATCTACACAATGGAATACTACGCTGCGGTAAAAAAGAAGGAGCTCTTACCATTTGCAACAATATGGATGGAGATGGAGAACATTATGCTTAGTGAAATAAGCCAGGCAGAGAAAGATAAATATCACATGATCTCACTCATTTGTGGAATATAATGAACAACATAAATTGATGGGGAGAAAATAGATCCAGAAACAGAGAAACATCAATCAGAACGTCAAACCTCAGGGAAGAAATTGTGAGATAACCAGAAACCAAGAATGCCTGAGAACGCCTTTCTAGCCACGCTAGCAATCATCAGATGTACGGTAATTTTACCTGGGACAAGAGGGTAAGTATTTTGATCTTATGTTTCTGACCCTTCATGAGTAAGACCCCTTACGTGGGCTGATCCCCTGACTAATGTAGTTACCAATAATACCAAACACCCTGGACATATAGGAGGTCCATGGGTGGGGCAAGAAAGTATAAATACACAGGGGTCTCCACCCAGCTTCCCTTTTGTAGGACACGAAATCAAAACAATGCCCCTTTGTGTGTACAATTAAAGAGAGGTTTCTGGCTTGTGTGGATACCAAAGAAAGGGTGTCACTACTATCACTACGTGCCCCTGGTAGAGGTGCAAAAAATGTAACTAAGACCTTGTCTACATAAAAAGAAATGGACAGCCAGTTTGAAAGGGAATTCCCATGGATGAGAACAAAGAATATCCTTGCATGATATTATTCTACACTATCATTAAAATTTATCACCAGATTTGGATCACCCCCAATACTTATAATAGTTCCTCGCACCCTTGGGAATAAAAAAAAAAAAAAAGTCATCTGTTTGGTGCTTGGAGACAAACTTAACACATCTCTTGATACTTTAGAATTACTACAGCATAATATATAATTATCCCAAGCAAACGTACAAACTAATTCTTGGAATGTCTGGCAGCAATTTAAAAAGGACATGTAAGGATTTAACCCTTTTCGTTGTGTGGAGGGCCTCCTGGGAGGGCACCTGAGCACTCTATATTGGTCCCTCTTACCCTTTAGGCCAAGAGAGACCCTCTTGACACAATTCAATTGCTCACAGCTGTTGCATGAGCTCTCTGTTCATGTCGAGGTTGAAGTCTCGTTATGGCTGGTGCCATGGATCTGTCTCTCACCCAGTAGGGCGAACTGAGCCCCCCCTGGAGAAGAAACCCGGGTTCCAAAAGATATGTGATCAGGGCTGGGGCCCCGCCAGCAGGCGAGGGGATCCCAAGACAGGAGCTGGGCATGGAGGCCACGGGGGCATAGGCTACCAAGGAGACAAAACTGAACCTCACGTCACCCTGCTTGGCCCCGGAGGATGGCTGGTTAGCCAGAGACGGGTAAGATTCCTCAAGGAAGGAACAACCTAAGACAGGCACAGTCGCAGAGGGGCCATCAGGAGAGAATTTGGGGATCAACAGAGGTGGGGCACAGACCCTCACCCCCCCAACATTGCAGGGGCCTGAATCCTAGCCCCTTCTGAGGGAGGTCTCCTGCCCCCATGGCTGCTTCGTGCTTCCCATGCCCAGCTCAGATCAGGACCCAGGTGACCGACAGAGACTTGGCCGACAGCAGCTGCCCTCTCACTCCAACAAGAATTGTTTGAGTTGTCTTGTACCCATGTTGTGGGGAAGGGGGTTTATGATATCTAAATCCAGCCTACCACCAGGAATGCTCAGGACCTACTCAAGAAGGCAAATAATCCCTTCCACCAATATTTACAGGGTAAAACAAGATTATTGTTAGAGTAATAAATTTGACAGTAAAATAGTAGTCAAGTTTTCAGGCAAATTTAAATTGGCCAGTTGAAACAAGTGAATATTCTAGAAAAATAACTGTACTGGACAAAAAGGTGTTCCTAAAGTATCAACTAAAATCTTTATTGGTACTTCATCTCACGATAAAATTGTGCACCATGTAATGAACCTAAAACAGTAATATTATAGTACAAAAAATTAAAATTTAAAAGCCATCAAGACTACATTATAAAATTTTCAAAAGCCTCCTAACATTTAAATCAAAAAAGGAGGGGATAGTAGAGTAATATCATGTAAGGAAAAATATCCTGTAAGTAAATTACATCTAGAAAATTAATACTTTAGAAAATTAATTGTAAGGCTAAAAGCAAGACACCCATGAAAAACACACAAGGTGATAAAACAAGCCAGAGGAAAATCATTTGGGCAAAAATTGAAAAAGGATCCCCAGTCAAATTTATAGAAAATATTCCTTTATTAACTTTTGGTCGAGAATATGTTTGTATATTTTCAGAAAACAACTCCGAGACCATGTGGATTCTAGCAAGAGAAGAATCGACAGGACTACTCCAGCCATGAATACAGAAGAGAAGCAGTCCAGAGACAGAAGACGCTGATGTGGCCTTCCCATAATAGCAGTTAGCAGCTGTGCATCACTGCAGATTGCCCAGGACCAAACCAGACAGAGTCGGACCTGCATTACCACCAGTTGTCCACCATCCAGAACTGAAATGTCAGTGCTGACATGTACACATAAGGAACTGTTGGACATTGAAATTGGGTCTCAAAAGAACTGTTGGCCCAGAAAGAAACTCACTACAGACTGATTCATTTGTCTGTCACCATAACCATTATTGCTTGTCTCATTTTCGGTTCTTAAAAGTGTATTTCTAAGAGCACATGATCTCACTCATCTAGGGGAAATAATGAACAACATAGACTGATGAACAAGAACAGACCCAGAAACAAGGAGGCATGGATCAGACTGTCAGGCCTCCGGGGGAGGGTAGGGAAGGGTGGGGATAAAGGGAGAGAACAACCAAAGGACTTGTGTGCAGACATATGAGCCCAACCAGTGGTTAAGGACAAAAGGGGGGTGAGGGCATGTGTGGGGAGGGGGGTGGGATGGAAATGGGGGGACGAGGACAAATATGTGATACCTTAATCAATAAAGAAATTAAAAAAAATAAAATAAAATAAATTTGAGCCTAGGTGTGCAACCTTTGGGAGATTTTTTTCCACAATCAAATCCCGTGCCCACGCAGGGAAACCGCACTGAATTGGAGCCTGGGGGTGAAAACCCGAGGAGTCTTTCCCACAACCAGACCTTGCACACAAGCAGGGAGGCTGCGCTGAATTTGAACCAGGACGTGCGAACTCGGAGGGTTTGTTTCCACAACCAGGCTCTGTGCCCAGGCAGGGAGGCTGTGCTGAATTTGAGCCTAGGCGCGCGATCTTGGGGAGATTGTTTTCCGTGACCAGATCCCACGCCCACGCAGGGAGACAGCGCTGAACTTGAGCCTCGTGCCGCGAACCCAGGGAGTTTGTTTGCCATGTCCGCACCCTGCACCCAAGCAGGGAGGCTGTGCTGAATTTGAGCCTAGGCGCGAGATCTTGGGGAGATTGTTTTCGGTGACCAGATCCCACGCCCACGCAGGGAGACAGTGCTGAACTTGAGCCTCGTGCCGCGAACCCAGGGAGTTTGTTTGCCATGTCCGCACCCTGTACCCAAGCAGGGAGGCTGCGTTGAATTTGAACCTGGAAGTGCAAACTCGGGGAGTTTGTTTCCCACAACCAGACCCTGTGCCCACACAGGGGGACAGCATGGAATTCGAGCCTGGGTACATGGACACGGGAAGTTTGTTTCCCACAGTGCACACTCGCGTGAACAGACCCCACACCCACACTGGGCAGCAGAGCCACCTGACTTTGATTTTGGGCAAACACACACAGAAGGCTGTTTTACACAGGGCAGGAATGGACCTCCTGCTGACACAGTGCAACTGTGCAACCCGGTCTCCCAAGCAGATCGGGGACCCTGAATCTCCACGCAAGAGGCAGCAATGAGCACCAGTGACTAGACTCTGCTTCTCACTGTGTATGTCTGGGAACCCTGATTTCCAGTACATTCACACTAAGAGCCAGCGACTCCAATTCTTGGCACATGCGCACACAGGGACCCTGATACCCGATGCGAGGCCACACCAAGCAACAGAAACTCTGATACTTGATTTTCTGCGTGGACACAAGGAGCCTCTGACTCCTGACACACACTAGGGGACTTTGATTTTTGGTACACGCCAGCGAGTTCTCTGTTTCAGCATGACACAGGCAGGGTTCCCGATCCTAGGTGCACACACGAGGCCACACTAAGCACCTATGACTCTGACCCGGGGCAAATGTGGCTCCCACCAACCCACAGCAGCCACATGTCTTGGTGTCAGAGCTCTTCAGTAACACTTGGGGGGTGCAAAACTCCCACTGCACATGGCCCAGGCCCCCGCAACTTGACATTTGAACCTTCTGGTGATAGTCAGAATGAGGAGACAACGAAGCAATCCCCAGAGGAAAGAAAAGGAGGAATCGCCAAGAAAGGAAATAAGTGAAATGGAAGCATGCAACATGACAGAAAAAGAATTCAGAGTAATGGTCATACAGTTCATACACAGGATGGATGAGAAAATCAACAACTTATGCAAAAATAAGAAAGAAATGAAAAATGATATAGCTACAATCAAAAACACCATGGAAGGCTTCAACAGTAGACTAGAAGAAGCAGAGGACCAAATTAGTGAGTTAGAAGATAAAGTACAGAAACAAGCTCAATCTGAACAGCAACTGGAGAAAAAAATTAAAAAGAAGGAGAGCTTAAGGGAGATTTGAGACAATGCAAAACGAAGTAACATCCTATCTAATAAAAGAGTAATATGCAAATTAACCATCACTCCATTACACCCACCAGCCACGCCCACCAGCCAATCAGGAGCGAGTATGCAAATTAAACCAACCAAGATGGCTGTGGCCACAGAGAGAGCAGGAGGGAGGCTTGGGTTTCCCCAGCAATGGAGGAAGCCAAGCTTTCCGCACACCCTGGCCGGCCCAGGCCTCCAATTAAGGCTACAAAGTTTCAATTATAGAAGAACATAAACCCCAACAGAAATGGCTGCGGCCACGGAGCGAACGGGAGGCTTGGCTCTGCTCCAGGCTACAAAGTTTCAATTGTAGAAGGTAAATAAATCCCAGATACCAGGGCCTCCACTTGGGTCGCAGGGGGGCGTGGCCAGCCTGCAAACCACCACAGGACCCTCACCCAGGCAGTCCCACACCCCAAGGGAACCCCCATCCTGATCCAGGACACCCTTCAGGGCAAACCAGCTGGCCCCCACCCATGCATCAGGCCTCTATCCTATCTAATAAAAGAGTAATATGCAGATTGACCATCACTCCAACACACAATATGGCTGCCCCCATGTGGTCAAAGATCCTTCCCCCATGTGGACACAAGATGGCCACCACAAGATGGCCAGAAGGGGAGGGCAGTTGGGAGGGACCAGGCCTGTAAGGGAGGGCAGTTGCGGGTGATTGGGCCAGCAAGGGAGGGCAGTTGGGAAGGACCAGGCCTGCAAGGGAGGGCAGTTGGGGGTGATCAAGTCTTCAGGAGAGGGCAGTTAGGGGTGACCAGGATGGCAGAGGAAGGAAGTTGGGGGCAAACAGACTGGCAGGGGAGCAGTTAAACATCAATCAGGCTGGCAGAGGAGTGGTTAGGGGGTGATCAGGCTGGCCGGCAGAAGCAGTTAGGGGCAATCAGGAAGGCAGGCAGGTGAGCAGTTGGGAGCCGGCAGTCCTGGATAGTGAGAGGGATGTCCGACTGCCTGTTTAGGCCCGATCCTGGTTGGGCCTAAACGGGCAGTCGGACATCCCTCTATAGGTCCCAGATTGGAGAGGGTGCAGGCTGGGCTGAGGGACACCCCCTACCCCATGCATGAATTTCGTGCACCGGGCCTCTAGTAAGGTATAATAGGGCTGCCAGAAGTACAAGAAGAAAGCAAGGATTAGAAAATTGATTTGAAGAAATAATGACAGAAAACTTCCTGATATGGGGAAGAAAAAAGTTACACAAGTACAGAAAGTCCCAAGGAAGATGAATCCCAAAAGACCCACACCAAGACACATAATTACAATGGCAAATGTTAATGACAAAGAGAGAATCTTAAAGGCTGCAGGAGAGACACAGAGAGTTACCTACAAAGGATCCCCCATCAGATTATCAAATGATTTCTCAACAGAAATACATCAAGCTAGAAGGGAATGGAAGGAGATATACAAAGTGGTGCAAAGCAAGGGACTGAACCCAAGAATACTCTATCCAGCAAGATGAGCAATCAAAATTGAAGGGGAAATCAGGAACTTCGCAGACAAAAAAGAAGGCTAAGGGAGTTTATCACTACCAAGCCAGCAATGCAAGAAATGCTAAAGGGAATGCTGTAAAAAGATGAAATAAAAAGGTAAGAAGGAACACAGGCTCAAAAAATAGAAATGGCTAGAAATAAGTACCTTTCAATAATAACTTTAAACGTAAACAGACTAAGTGCTTCAATCAAAAGACATTGAGTGGCTGAATGGATAAAAAAAAACATGACCCATATATATGCTGTCTACAAGAGACCCACCTAAGAACAAGGGACTCACACAGACTGAAAATAAAGGGATGGAAAAATATCTTTCAGGGAAATGGAAAGAAAAAAAAAGCTTGGGTAGCAATACTTATATCTGACAAAATAGACCTCAAAGTGAAGGCCATAACAAGAGATAAGAAAGACCACTTCATAATACTAAAGGGATCGATACAACAAGAGGATATAACCCTGATTAACATATATGCACCCAATGCAGGAGCACCCAAATACATAAAAAACTCCTGGAAGATATCAAGGGAGAGACTGACAACAATACAATCATAGTAGGGGACTTTAATACACCACTGACATCAGTGGATAAATCCTCTAGACAAAAAAATCAGCAAAGAAACAACAATCCTAAATGACTCACTAGATCAGATGGACTTAATTGACATATTCAGAACATTTCGACCCAAAGCCGCAGAATATAGGTTCTTCTCAAGTGCACATGGGACATTTTAAAAAATAGACCACATATTGGGTCACAAGCAAAGTCTCCCCAAATTCAAGAAGATTGAAATCATACCAAGCATCTTCTCAGACCACAATGGCATAATATTAGAAATAAACTAAAATAAAAACAATCCAAGCCGAAGCTGGTTTGGCTCAGTGGATAGAGCGTTGGCCTGCGGACTCAAGGGTCCCAGGTTCGATTCCGGTCAAGGGCATGTGCCTTGGTTGCGGGCACGTCCCCAGTGGGGGGTGTGCAAGAGGCAGCTGATCGATGTTTCTCTCTCATCGATGTTTCTAACTCTCTATCCCTCTCTCTTCCTCTCTGTAAAAAATCAATAAAATATATTTAAAAAAAATAATAATAAAATAAAATAAAAACAATCCAGAACACTCAAACACTTGGAAACTGAATAGAATGCTATTAAATATTGATTGAGTTACCAATGAGATCAAAGAAGAAATTAAAAACAACCTGGAAACTAATGACAATAAAAACACAACAATCCAAAATCTATGGGACATAATGAAAACAGTCCTGAGAGGGAAATTTATAGCTCTACAGGCCTACCTCAAAAAACAAGAAAAAATGGAAGTAAATCATCTAACTCTACAACTCAAAGAATTAGAAAGAGAGCAACAAGAAAAGCCCAGAGTGAGCAGAAGGAAGGAGATAATAAAGATCAGAGCAGAAATAAATGACATAGAGACCAAAAAAAAAAAAAACACAAAAAACAACTATACAAAAGATCAATGAAACCAAGAGCTAATTCTTTCAAAGGATAAACAAGATTGATGAACCTCTAGCCAGGCTCATCAAGAAGCAAAGAGGGAGGACCCAAATAAACAAAATCAGAAATGAAAGAGGTGAAATAGTAACAGACCCCACAGAAATACAAAGAATTGGTAAAAAAATACTATGAACAACTGTACTCCAACAAACTAGACAACCTGGAGGAAATGGACATATTCCTAGAAAAATACTACCTTCCAAAACTCAATCAGGAATATTCTAAACATTTCAATAGGCCGATAACTATGGAAGAAATTGAAGCAGTCATCAAAGAGCTTCCAGCAAACAAAAGCCTAAGACCAGATGGCTTCACAGGGGAGTTTTACCAAACATTCAAGGAAGAACTAAAACCTGTCCTCCTCAGATTATTCCAAAAAATTCAAGAGGAAGGAACACTTCCAAGCTCATTCTATGAAGCCAGCATCACCTAATACCAAAATCAGATAAAGACAACACAATGAAAGAGAATTATAGGCCAATATCCCTCATGAACATAGATGCCAAAATCCTCAACGAAATTCTAGCAAATTGGATCCAGCAGTACATCAGAATGATCATACACCATGACCAAGCAGGATTTATCCCGGGGATGCAAGGATGGTACAATAGCCGCAAATCAATAAACGGGATAAATCACATAAACAAATTGAGGAATAAAAATCACATAGTCATATCAATTGATGCAGAAAAAGCATTTGACAAAATCCAACACTCTTTCCTGATAAAAACTCTCAACAAGGTGGGAATAGAAGGATCATACCTCAACATAATAAAAGCCATATATGACAAACCCACAGCCAGCATCACACTTAATAGACAAAAACTAAAACCATTTTCCCTAAGAACAGGAACAAGACAGGGATGCCAATCCTGTTCGACATAGTACTGGAAGTACTAGCCATTGCTATCAGACAAGAAGAAGAAATAAAAGGCATCCAAATTGGAAAAGTAGAAGTAAAACTGTCCTTTTTCGAAGATGACATGATATTGTACATAGAAAACCCTAAAGACTCCATTAAAAATTATTAGACTTAATAAATGAATTTGGCAATGTATCAGGATACAAAATTAACGCCAATAATTCTATGGCATTTTTATACACCAATAGTGAACTTACAGAAAGAGAGACTAAAAAAACAATCCCATTTACCATCGCACCAAAAAAATTAAGATACCTAGGAATAAACTTAACTAAGGAGGTAAAAGACCTTATGTGAAAAACTACAGGACAGTGAAAAAAGAGATAGAGGAAGACATAAACAGATGGAAGAACAAACCATGTTCATGGATTGGTAGAATCAACGTAATTAAAATGTCCATACTACCCAAAGCAATGTATAGATTCAATGCACTCCCCATTAAAATACCAAAGGCATATTTCACAGACCTAGAAAGAACTCTCCAAAAATTCATCTGGAATAAAAAAAAAGACCCCGAATAGCCACAGCAATGTTGAGAAAGAAGAACAAAGAAGGTGGGATCTCAATACCAGATTTCAAGCTGTATTACAAAGCCACTGTTCTCAAAACAGCCTGGTACTGGCACAAGAACAGACATATAGACCAATGAAATAGAGAACCCAGATATCGACCCAAACCCCTATGCTCAATTAATATTTGACAAAGGAGGCATGAACATACAATGGAGTCAAGACAGTCTCTTCAATAATGGTGTTGGGAAAATTGGACAGATACATGCAAAAAAAATGAAACTAGACCACCAACTTACACCATATACAAAAATAAACTCAAAATGGATAAAGGACTTAAACATAAGATGGGAAACCATAAAAATACTAGAGGAATCCACAGGCAGCAAAATCTCAGACATATGCCGAAGGAATTTCTTCACTGCCTGGGCAAGGGAAACTAAAGAGAATATAAACAAATGGGACTACATCAAAATAGAAAGCTTTTACACAGCAAAAAGAAACCATCAACAAAACAATAAGAAAGTCCACTGTATGGGAGAATGTATTTGCAAATGTTATCACTGATAAAGGTTTAATCTCCAACATCTACAGGCAGCTTATACAACTTAATAAAAGGAAGATAAATGATCCAATAAAAAATGGGCAACAGACTTAAATAGAATCTTTTCGAAAGAAGACAGAAGGAAGGCCAAGAGACATATGAAAACATGCTCAAAGTCATTAATTATCTGAGAGATGCAAATCAAAATGACAATGCGGTACCATCTCACACCTGTCAGAATGGCTATCATCAACAAATCAACAAATGACAAGTGTTGGTGAGGAGAAAAAGGAACCCTCGTGCACTGCTGGTGGGAATGCAGACTGGTGCAGCCACTGTGGAGAACAGTATGGAGTTTCCTTAAACAACTGAAAATGGAACTCCCATTTGACCCAGTGATCCCACTTCTAGGAATATATCCCAAGAAGCTAGAAACACCAATCAGAAAGGATATATGCACTCCTATGTTCATAGCAGCACAATTTACCATAGCTAAGATTTGGAAACAGACTAAGTGCCCATCAGCAGATGAGTGGATTAAAAAAACTGTGGTACATCCACACAATGGAATACTATACTTTGGTAAAAAAGAAGGAACTCCTACCATTTGCAACAGCATGGATGGAACTGGAAAGCATTATGCTAAATGAAATAAGTCAGTCAGAGAAAGATCAATATCACATGATCTCACTCATCTATGGGAAATAATGAACAACATAAACTGATGAACAAAAACAGATCCAGAGACAGAGAAGCATCTATCAGAATGTCAAACCTCAGAGGGAAGGTAGGGGAGGGTGGGGGTTAGGGGGAAGAGATCAAAGGACTTGTATGCATGCATATAAGCCCAAGCAATAGACACGGACAACAGGGGGGTGAGGGCATGAGTGAGGGGGGTTTGGGAAGGTAATGGGGGGATAAGAACACATATGGAATACCTTAATAAAGAAATTAAAATGAAAAAAAGAAAAAAAATGTTAAAGGGACTTCTTTAAGAAGAAAAAACATAGTTATAAAGAAAGAAATGGTGCCCAGTCAGCGCAGCTCAGTGGTTGAGTGTTGACCTATGAACCAGGAGGTCTCAGTTCAATTCCCCATCAGGGCACATACCCAGGTTGTGAGCTCGATCCCCAATGTGTGGCGTGCAGGAGGCAGCCAATCAATGATTCCCTCTCACTGTTGATGTTTCTATCTCTCTCCTCCCTTCCTCTATGAAATCAATAAAAATTATTTTTTTTTTAAAATGAAGCCCTAGCTGGTTTGGCTCAGTGATTAGAGTGTCAGCCCGTTGACTAAAGGGTCACTGGTTTGATTCCAGTCAAGAGCACATACCTCGGTCATAGGCTCAATCCCCAGCCCTGGTTGCAGCATGTGCGGGAGGCAGCCAATTGATGTGTCTCTCTCACACTGATGTTTCTCTCTCTCTGTCTCTCCCCCCAACCCTTCTACTCTCTGTCTAAAAAAAAAAAAAAAATGTGAAAAATAAAAAAAGAAAAAAAAATCAATGGAAAAAGTATCCTTGGCTGAGGATTAAGAACAACAAAAAATGGACACAGACTACAGGGTGGTGGAAGCCTGGGGCAGGGAGCAGGACGGGGGGGGGGGGGGGGGGGGTGGCAGGCTATAAGTGGTCAATAGGAGAAAAAAGGGGACCTATGTAATAATTTTGACAATGAAGATTTTAAAAGATGCATTGCTCAGCTGGTGTGGCTCAGTGGTAGAGCGTTGACCCATGAATCAAGAGGTCACTGGTTCAATTCCTGGTCAGGGCACATGCCTGATTTGTGGTGTTTCTCTCTCATCAATGTTTCTATCTCTCTATCCTCTTTCTTTTTTTTTTTTTTTTAAGATATATTTTATTGATTTTTTACAGAGAGGAAGAGAGAGGGATAGAGAGTTAGAAACATCGATGAGAGAGAAACATCGATCAGCTGCCTCTTGCACACCCCCTATTGGGGATGTGCCCACAACCAAGGTACATGCCCTTGATCGGAATCGAACCTGGGACCCTTGAGTCCGCAGGCCGACGCTCTATCCACTGAGCCAAACCGGTTTCGTCCCTATCCTCTTTCTTCCTCTCTCTCTAAAAAGCAATGAAAAAAGAATGAAATGGTAATAAATACATACAATCACTTTAAATGTAAATAAATTAAATGCTCCAATAAAAAAACCATGGTAGCTGAATGGATAAGAAAACAAGACCCATGTACATGCTGTCTATGAGAGATCCTCAGAATGTAAGACACACACAGTCTGAAAGTAAAGGGATGGAGAAAGATATTTCATGGGAACGGAAATAGAAAAAGAAAAAGAGCTGGGGCCAGTCCAGTGTGGCTGAGTGGTTGAGTGTCAACTTATGAACCAAGACATCATGGTTCGATTCACTGTCAGGGCACATGCCTGGGTTGGGGTTCAATCCCCAGTACAGGGCATGCAGGAGGCAGCCGATAAATGATTTTCTCTCATCATTGATGTTTCTATCCCTTATCTCTCTCCCTTCCTCTTTCTGAAATAAATAAAAACATACTAAAAAAAAAAAAAAGCTGGGGTAGTAATAGTTATATCAAACAAAATACACTTTAAAACAAAGGCTATAAGAGACAAAAAAGACATTACATAATCCAACAAGAGGATATAACCTTTGTAAACATTTATATACCCAACATAGAAATACGTAAATTTATAAAGCAAATCTTGACAGACATAAAGGGAGAGATCAACAGTAAATACAGTCATAGTAGAGAATTTTAACATCCCATTGACATCAATGGACACCTCTTCAGACAGAAAATCAACAAGGAAGTAGCAGCCTTAAATGACACACTAGACCAGATAAATTTAACTGGTATTTTCAGAGCACTTCACCCCAAAGTAGCAAAACATACATTCTTTTCAAGTGCACATGGGACATTTTCTAGGCTAGAGCACATGTTAGGACACAAAACAAATCTCAATAAATTTAAGAAGACTGAAATCATATCAAGCATCTTCTCCAACCACAATGTATGAGACTAGAAATCAATTACAAGAAAAATAATGAAAAACATATAAACACTCAAGACTAAATTACATTACTAAACAATGAATGGTTTCACAATTAAATCAAGGAAAAAATAAAAAGACACTTTGAGACAAATGAAAATGAAAATACAAAACCTCAAATCTATGGGACACAGCAAAAACATTTTTAACAGGAAAATTCGTAGCATTACAGGCCTACCTCAAGAAATAAGAAAATTCTCAAATAAATAACCTAACCTTACATCTAAAGGAACTAGAAAAAGAACAGCAAACAAAGCCCAAAGTAGAAGAAAGGAAGTAATAAATATCAGAGTGGAAATAAACAAAAGAGAGTCCAAGGCAAAATAATACAAAAGGTCAATGAAACCAAGATCTGGTTCTATGATCAGATAACAAAATTGACAAAACTTTAACCAAACTAATCAAGAAAAAAAGAGGACCCAAATAAATAAAATTATAAATGAAAGAGAAGTAACACTTGAAACCACAGAAATACAAAGAGTTATAAGAAAACATCCTATATAATAAAAGACTAATATGCAAATTGTCCCTTCGACTCGGAGTTTGACCGCTTGCTATGGTGTGCACTGACCACCAGGGGGCAGCATGGAACATGGTGGGCATCGGCGACACAGCACTGGCAGTGGGAGGCAGAGGAGGCGCTGCCGGCCCCAATGGGCCCCAACGAGAGCAGGACTGTGGCAGGATGGTGGAGCAGGTGAGCGGGCAGCGCCAGGCCAAGGCAGGTGCGAGCAGGGCCCGATTGCCCTGCCGATTGCCCTGCCGATTGCCCTGCAGATGGTGACCAGGCGCTGAGGGAGACGGGCAGGGGCCCGATGACTCAGGTAGAGAGGGGGCGCGTGGGGGCCCAGGAGCCCAGGTGCTTCCCAGGGCCTAGAGGTCAGCTGGGACCTGCCCTTCCATGCCAGACGCTTGTGCTTCGGTCGCTGCCCAGCTCTAGGGACTGCACCCGTACATGAATTTTATGCCTCTAGTTATTATATGCCAACAAACAGTACAATCTGGAAGAATGGATAAATTCCTATAAACATATACTTTTCCAAGACTGAATCAAGAAGAGACAGAAAATCTGGACAGACTGATTAAAATCAATGAAATTAAAGCAGTTATATAAAAAAAACTCCAAACAAACAAAAGTCCTGATGGTTTCACAGTTGGATTTTACCAAACATTTCAAAAACTAATGCCTATCCTTCTCAAACTATTCCAAAAAATTCAAGAGGAGGGAAGATATCAAAGCTCATTTTATGAGGCCAGCATTATGATAATCCCAAAACAGAATAAATTACACTAATAAAAGAGAAATATGCAAATTGATCATACCTCCGTGACACCCACCAGCCAATCAGGAGTGAGTATGAAAATTCACCTGATAAAGATGGTGGCGGCCCTGCCCCCCGCCACTCCAGGCCTCTGGGCAGCACTCGGAGCAGCCCTGCAGGGCGGGATGCCTGCTATGAGGGGAAGGGCGGGGGGCGGAGGAAGCTACAGGAGCGGCGCTCTGGCTGGAGTGAAGACTGCAGACTCTGGCTGGAGCGAAGACATAAGGCAGTGGTCAGAGCGAAGGCCTGGGTCCTGGGTGCCGGAGGAAAACCAGTGCTGGCAGCCAGGAGAAGGAAGGCCTATTGCACAAATCTTCATGCAATGGGCCTCTAGTGAGACTATAAGTAAAGAAAATTATAGAAGCCTATCCCTGATGAACATAGATGCAAAAATTCTCAACAAAATTATTAGCAAACTGTATTCAGCAGTACATTAAAAAATCATACACGAAGATTGAGTGTGGTTTATTCCTTGGATGGAAAGTTGGTACAATAACCATACATCAATTAACATAATATAACACTTAAACAAAATGAAAGGTAAAAATCATATGATCATATTAATAGATGTAGAAAAAGCATTTGACAAAATCTCGTATGCACTTATGATAAAAACTCACAGCAGAGTGGGAATATAGGAAACATACCTTAACATTTAAAAGCCATATATGACAAACCCACAGCTAACATCATACTGAACAGGGAAAAACTAAAAGTGTTTCCCTTAAGATAAGGAACAAGGCAAAAATGTCCACTTTCACCACTCTTACACAACATAGTACTGAAAGTCCTAGCCACCACAATCAGACAAAAAGAAGATATAGAGGCATCCAAATTGGAAAGGAAAAAAAAATGTCATTATTTGCAGATAATATGATACTGTACATAAAGAATCCTGAAGATCCCACCAAAAATGCTACTAGGACTGATAAATGAATTCAGTCAAGTAGCAGGATACAAAATAAATATTCAGTAAATCAGTTGCATTTCTATACACCAAAATGAACTATCGGAAAGGGAATTAAGAAAACAATCCCCTTTAAAACTGCATTAAAAAAAAATATGAGAATGGCTATGTTCTGAGCGATCCCCTTAGTATCTCCCTCTGAAATTTCAATAAGTGATCAGCTGTAACTCAAGAAATGATTCTCTGCTTGACATACAGGCAAGCCTGAGAGATCTGTGCATTAAAGCATCTAAAGGTGGGCAAAAGGGAACAGGGGAGGAAAGAGGGACGGAGAGCTCAGACTGGCCATGGACGAAGACCTGCAGCTGGCTGTAGCAGGTGCTTCCCATAGCTGGGAGAAACACAGTCTCCGTGGGCACTCCAGCAGGAGTGAGCAGTGGGAACAACTGAGTCAGTCAAGAGACTGGGAAAAGGGCACAGCACAGGGGTTCTGCCAGGGCTATCCACTGCTGTGTGGTCAGTTTTCCAAAAAAAAAAAAAAGATAAAGAAAAAAAAGAAACAAAGCCACAGAGCCCAGTACCTTAGACTTCCCAAATTTGCCTCCCATTGCCCTTTGGTGTCAGGTTGAGGAGCACATTCTTTGCAAATTGAGAACGATTATTGCAGAATTGCTATTTCCCTCTGTGACTGATCTCTGGTAGGGGCATGTGGGGGCGGGGAGAGGCGGGGGGGGGGGGGGGGGGGGGGGGGGCGGGGAGAGGCGGGGAGGAAGGGAGACATCCAGTGGAAGTCTGGATCACCATTACCAATAGGTAAAAACAAACCCCACCCCCAAATGGTGCAGCTATACTGATGGCAGCCATGGAGGTCAGCTATGAGATTTCACAGAGCTAAAAAACTGTGATTCAGCCCCACATACTGAAAAATAGTAGAAAGACCTCTTCATAGAGATCTCTTAAGAAATGCCAATATGTAGATCAGGGGTCCTCAAACTTCTTAAACAGGGGGCCGGTTCACTGTCCCTCAGACCGTTGGAGGGCCGGACTATAGTTTAAAAAAAACTATGAACAAATTCCTATGCACACTGCACATATCTTATTTTGAAGTAAAAAAACAAAACGGCAAAAACACCCACTTGTGGCCCTCGGGCCGTAGTTTGAGGACGCCTGATGTAGATGCTTAGACAGAGAAGGAGCCCATCAAATACCATGAATAATCAAGGCAGGGAGGCATCTCAGAAAGAATATTGGGGGGGGGGGGGGGCAGGAAAAGGCCTGCCAAATAGGCAGACCTGTTGTGCACCTCATCCCAGGGTCAGACTGGAAATACAACTAAATTGGAGAACATTCACCTGGAATTACCAACTGAGATCCAGCTGAGGAGGAGACTTATATCAAGGAAGGACAGAAAACACCTGGAGACCAGTAGGAAGGGTGAGGTCACGAGAGGAGCTGACTCAGCTTCCAGGGGCGGCAGGGCGGCAGAGAGATGAGGGAGCTCAGGGCTATAGGAGAGTCTTTTCCCTCAGAAGATAGAGGCCCAGAGCCCAAGTTGGGCTCCACAGCCAGGAGCACCAGAGCTCAAACTGCAGCCCATATAACATTCAGCCAGGAAAGGTGGCAGGGCTGCTGACTGCCTGGGAGTCTGGAGCCTGCAGACCAGAGCCAGTTGGAGAGAAAGCTATAGTTTTGTTTTGTTTATTTTTCTCTAATTCCAGAGCACAGGAGTTTTCATTTGTAACTACTAACCCGAGGTTTTCGTGCAGGGAGGGAGGTGCAGACTGAAGGTGCCTGAGGAGAGGCTAGGGTGAGAGACGGGGCAAAGAAAAGTGGAAAAGCAATAGCCAGGAATCCTACATTTGATCATTCATCCAAACCAAAATGGCCATTCTTCCTAAAAAGAGCTAGCCACTCCCAGTAGCCTCAGGCTTACCCTCAGGAGTCCTGCATGCCACACCCTGCATTTTAAATTTTGCAGAGGAAAAGCAGAGGCCAAACTTAAAGGGGTCTGAACAGTTTCCAGGAGCCCTCAGTGACTGGATTGGAGGAGGGGCCTTCTGCCCAGCTATTCTGGAAACCAGACTGATAAAAACTCCAGGTTCCCAACTGTCTCTGCGGTTCTCCATACAAGGATCTTTGTCCAGCCAAGGGCAGAGTAATATTTTGGTCACTGGTGGAGGAATAGCTCTGGGACAGGAAAACACACCCACCATATTCCCTGAAAGCTAAACAGCACCTCCCCCACCTTTCAGAAGCAGACCTTTGAGTGAATAAGATTGATAGCTGGCAATCAGACAAAGGCAGAGCCCAGGGAACCAGGGGAAGTTTGCTGATCCAGGCCTGGACCCTGTGTGGCTAACACCCTACTTTAGAGAGCAGATCAGCCCCTCCTGCTTGCAGCCAAGGTCTGTGGAGACAGACACAAGCAGTGGATCAATGGATCGCTTGGAGCTTCAATCAGGTTACTGAAAGCCAAAAAAGAGTGCCTGATAGTGGTTAGCACCTAAGTACCTAATAGGAAGCTCAGAATTGGCAGAAAGAAGAGTGTAATCCAAAGCAAGTTCCCATGGGGCATTAAAAATCAGCTGCAGCGGAGGCCTCTTAACTTTTCTTTCTTCTATCCTCTTCTCCATTTTCGTCTCTTTTCTCTTTTTTTAGTTTCTCTTTCCTTTTTCCCATTTAAAATTTATCTTCTTTACCGATCTGCTTTATTGATTTGCTATTATTCAACATAGCAGTCATGTGTACATTCTTGTTTTGTTTCTTCTGTTTCATATTTTGTCTTGTATTTTGTTCTGTTCCGTCAGCACCTCCACAACAGCTTGCATGATGTGGTCAGGGATGAACCACATAGTCAGCTAGCCTGAGAGGAAACACCATTCATGAACAGGACAACATTCAAGACCCAACTACAACAGGAGAACCCAAATGATTCAAGTAAGGGTTCGTAGAGTGCCTACCTCAAGAGATCTGAGATACAGCACCACTGAATCTCACAAAACAACTACTAAATAAAACCACCCCCCAAAAATGGGAGGCATAGAAGCTTAATCTAATACATAGAAACAAATACAAAGGGACAGCAAAAATGGGGAGATAAAGAAACCCCCAAAGAAAAGGAGGAATCACCAGAAAAGGAACTAAATGAAATGGAGGCAAGTAATCTGTCAGATAAAGAATTCAAAGTAATGGTTATAAGGATGCTCCAACATCTGCGTGAGAATTACAAGTAACAATGAGAATTATAAGGAGCTGAATGAGAAATACACCAACATGAATAAGAATCAAGAGGAAATGAAGAATGACATAGTTGCAATAAAGTATATCCTGGAAAGATTCAATAGTAGACAAGAAACTGAGGACCAAATCAGTGAGTTAGAAGACAAGGTAGAAAAAAACACCCAATCAGAGCAGCAATTTGGAAAAATGTTTAAAAGCAAGAGGAGAATTTAAGGAAGATTTAGGACAACATCCCCGTAATAGAGGTGCCAGAAGAAGAAGCTGAGCAAGGAATAGAGAACCTGATTGAAGAAATAATGACAGAAAACTTCTTGACTTGGGGAACAAAAAGTTACACAATTCTAGAAGCACAGAGAGTCCCAAACAATACAAACACAAAAAGACATACACCAAGACACATCGTAATTAAAATAGCAAATGTTAACCTTAAAGACAAAGAAAGAATCTTAAAGGCTGCAAGAGAGAGACAGAAAATTACCTACCAGGGATCTCCCATTAGACTATCAGCTGACTTCTCAATAGAAACACTTCAGACCAGAAGGGAGTGGCTTGAAGTATACAAAGTGATGAAAAACAAAGGACTAAATCCAAGATTACGCTATTCAGCAAGGCTATCATTCAAAATTGAAGTTGAAATCAAGAGCTTCACAGACAAAAAAAAGGTTAAAGGAGTTTATTACCAGCAAACCAGCAATGCAACAAATGCTAAAGGTACTGGTGTAAGAAGAATAAATAGAGAGGGAGGAATACAGGCATAAAGCATAAAAATGGCAACAAACAAGTACCTATCCATATATATAAAAAGCCAGCGACCGGGACTCCGAAACAACCAGAATAACTGGTTGCTATGACGCCCACTGCAGCCAGTGAACTGGCCCAATCGAGGGGTGGGGCCAGCAGCCAACCTCCCGCAGCCCCTAACCCTAGCTGGCCCCATGCCTGATAGCCCCCTCTACCCAAATAGGGGGCGGGGGTGGCTGGCCAACCTCCTGCTGCTCCTCCCCCTGCCTAGCCCCACCCCAGATTGTCCCCCCCCACTCTAATCAGGGGCAGGGCCAGCCAGCCAACTGCCTGCGGTCCCTCCCCACAACTGGCCCTGCCCCAGATGGGCCCCCACCACCCTGATTGGCCTGTGGCTCCTCCCCCAAGCCAGCTTTGCCCCCAATCAGTGCCCCCCCGCACTCTGATCAGGGTCAGGGCCAGCCGGCCAACCACTCATGGCCTCTCCCCATGGCCAGCCCCACCCCCGATCAGTCCCCACCACCCTGATCGGCCTGTGGCCCCTCCCCCAAGCCAGCTCTGCACTGATCGGTCCCCTCACAACAATCGGGAATGGGGCTGGCCGGCCAACCTCCCACGGCCCCTCCCCAAGCGGCTCACTGTCAATCGGCCCACACACACCATTTGGGGGCGGGTCAGCTGGCCCACCACCCACAGACCCTCCTCACAGCAAGTCCCCCCCCAACGAGCCCCCTCATCCAATCAGGGGCAGGGCCCACCGGCCAACTGTTCACAGCCTCTCCCCGCAGCTGGCCTAGCCCTGATTGGACCCCAAACAGGGCAGGCTGGCTGGCCAACCTCCAGCCATCTCCTCCTCCCAACAGGCACAGCCCTGATCTGCCCCAATTGGAGCTGGGCTGGCTGGACCCCACCTGTGCATGAATTCGTGCACTGGGCCTCTAGTCAATAATAACATTAAATATAAATGGATTAAAAGCTCTAATCAAAAGACATAGGGTAGCTGAATGGATAAGAAAACATGACCCATATATATGCTGTCTACCTCAGAATAAAGGACTCATACAGACTAAAAGTGAAGGGATGAAAAAAATTATTCAGGCAAATGGATGTGAAAAAAAAGCTGGGGTAGCAATACTCATAGCTGGCAAAATAGACTTCAAAGTGAAGGCCATAACAAGAGATAATGAAGGCCACTTCATAATACTAAAGGGGTCAATAAAACAAAAGGATATAACCTTGGTAAACATATATGCAACCAATACAGGAGCATCCAAATACATAAAAAAAACTTCTGGAAGATATCAAGGGAGAGATCAACAGCAATACCATCATAATAGGGGACTTTACTCCCCCTTGACATCAATGGATAGATCTTCTACACAAAAAATAAACAAGGAAACAGTGATCCTAAAGAACACACTAGATCAGATGGAATTAATTGATATTTTCAGAACATTTCACCCCAAAGCGACAGAATATAGATTCTTCTCAAGTACACATGGGACATTTTCAAAGGTGGACCACATGTTAGGACACAGGCTAAATTTCTACAAGTTCAAGAAGACTGAAATAATATCATCTTCTCAGATCACAGTGGCATGAAATTAGAAATCAGCTACAATAAACACATTCAAACACATGGAAGCTAACTAGTATAATACTAAACAATGAATAGGTTACCAAAGAAATCAAAGCAGAAATAAAAAAAGACCCTGGAAACAAATGAAAATGAACACACAATAACAAAAAATCTGTGGGACACAGTGAAAGCAGTCCTTGAGAGAGAAGTTCATAGTACTACAGGCCTATCTCAAAAACAAGAAACACCTATAATAAGTCATCTAACCCTACAACTTAAATAATTAGAAAAAGAATAACAAGAAAGCCCAGAATAAGTGGAAAGAAGGAAATAATAAAGGTAAGAGTGGAAATAAATGACATAGAGACTAAAAAGCAATACAAAAATCAATAAAACTAGGAGCTGGTTCTTCAAAAGGATAAACAAGATTGATGAACCTCTAGGCAGACTCATTAAGAAACAAATAGAGAGAACCGAAATAAATAAAACCAGAAATGAAAGAGGTTAAGTAACAACTTACCCCCCAGAATGCAAAGTATTGTAAAAAAAAATACAATTAATGACTTTATTCCAACAAGCTGGACAACCTGGATAAAATGGACATATTCCTAGAAAAATAAAATCTTCCAAAAGTCAATCAGGAAGAATAAAAATACCTGAATAGGCCAATAAGTACTGATGAAATTGAAGCAGTAATAAAAAAAATTTCCAGCAAACAAAAGCCCTGGTTGGGATGGCTTCACAGGGGATTTTTACCAGACATTCGAAGAAGAATTAACACCTATCCTCCTCAAACAATTCCAAAAAATTCAACAATTCCATGCTCTTTCTACAAGGCCAGCATTACCCTAATTCCAAAACCAGGTAAAGACACTATAAAGAAAGAGAATTACAGGCCAATATTCCTGATAAACATAGATGCTAATATCCTCAACAAAATATTAGTAAATCAGATCCAGCAATATATTAAGAAGATCATACACCATGAACAAGTGGGATTTATTCTGGAGATTAAGGCAGGGACAATATTCAAAAATCAATAAATGTGAAACATCACATAAACAGATTGTAAGACAAAAATCACATGATCATATTAATTGATGCAGAAAAAGCATTTGACAAAATCCAACACCCTTTTTTGATAAAAACTCTGAGCAAAGTGGGAATAGAGAGATCATATCTCAACATAATAAAATCCATATATGACAAATCTACAGCCAATAGCATACTCAATGGGCAAAAACTAGAACCATTTCCCCTAAGAACAGGAACAAGACAGGGATGCTTGCTTTCACCACTCTTATTCACCACAGTACTGGAAGTGCTAGCCATAACGATCAGACAAGAAGAAATAAAAGGCATCCAAATTGGAAAGGATGATGTAAAACCCTCATTATTTGCAGATGACATAATATTGTACGTAGAAACCCCTAAAGATTCCATAATAAAATAACTAGATTTAATAAATGAATTTGGCAACATAGCAGAATATAAAATTAATAAGATTTATGAACACCAATAATGAACTCTCAGAAAGAAGAGAAACTAGAATAAAAATCCCTTTTACCATTGCAAAAAAATAAAAATTAAGGTACTTAGGAATAAACTTAACCATGGAAGTAAAAGACCTGTACTCAGAAAACTACAGGATGTTTAAAAAAGATATAGAGGAAGATATAAACAGGTAGAAGAATATACTATATTCATCGATTGGTAGAATCAATACCATTAAAATATCCATACAACCCAAAGCAATCTATAGATTCAATGCAATCCCTATAAATTACCAACAGCATATTTCACAGATCTAGAACAAACACTGCAAAATTTGTATGGAACCCAAAAAGACCCCAAATAGTTGCAGCAATTTTGAGAAAAAAGAACAGATTTGGAGGGATCACAATACCAGATATCAAGTTATACTACAAAGCCACTGTACTCAAAACAACCTGGTACTGGCACAAGAACGGGCATTTAGGTCAATGGAACAAAACAGAGAACTCCGAAATTGACCCAAGCCATTATGCTCAATTAATATTTGACAAAGGAGGCAAGAGCATACAATGGAGTCAAGACAATCTCTTCAATAAATGGTGTTGGGAAAATTGGACAGGTACATGCAAAAAAATGTAAGTAGACCACCAACTTACACCATATACAAAAATAAACTCAGAATCGATAAAAAACTTAAATGTTAAGTCGTGAAACCATAAAAATCTTAGAAGAAACCATAGGCACCAACATCTCAGACATGTCTTACAGCAATGTTTACCGATACATTTCCTAGGGCAGTGGTCGGCAAACTCATTAGTCAACAGAGCCAAATATCAACAGTATAACGATTGAAATTTCTTTTGAGAGCCAAATTTTTTAAACTTAAACTTCTTCTAACGCCAATTCTTCAAAATAGACTCGCCCAGGCCGTGGTATTTTGTGGAAGAGCCACACTCAAGGGGCCAAAGAGCCGCATGTGGCTCACAAGCGCAGTTTGCCGACCACGGTCCTAGGGCAAAGGAAACAAAGAAGAAAATAAACAAATAGGACTATATCAAAATAAAAAGTTTCTGCACAGCAGAAGAAACCATCAACAAAATGACAAGAGAGCCCATTGCATGGGAGAACGTATTTGCCAATGATACATTCAATAACATCCACAATATATACGGAACTTATACAACTTAACAAAAGGAAAACAAACAACCCAATTAAAAAATTGGCAAAGGACCTAAATAGACACTTCTCCAAAGTGGAAATACATTAGGCCAAGAGGTCAATGGGGGAGATAAGGAGCATATGTAACATTTTCAACAATAAGGATTTTTAAAATAATAAAAAAATACTCTAGAATTTTACATTCAACTTTGCCCTCATTTGTAAAACATAAATTCATTCAAATAAAAATTATTTTCCATGATCTATTCAATGATATAGGCAGCTATTATTCAATGCTTTGTTCTATTTTTAATTTTTTATAATCCCTGTTATTATATGCAAATATAAGACCTTTTTGGGTAGGCAGAATGGGAGATACTAAATAAGTCAAATATTAAGTAAGAAAAAAAATCAATTTTAATTAATAAAGCTCTGTTTCTGAAAGTGATTCTATCTATTTATTTAGTTTGTCTGAATAGAATTGGAAAATGTCAGGCAGTGAGAACTAGGAAAGTGGTCTGATGACCATGCTGAGGTAAAGTCAGGAAAAGAACATCTATTTCAAAATTTTCCAAGGGATTCTCTATTACTCTGCATTCATAGGACTATTCAGTAATACTTCAAACGTAAGAAATATTTAGCCCTATTAACTGCATAATAAAGTATACCTTAATCACATGCACTTAGGGCTCAGAAAAAAAGCTCAAAATATTTTTTACGTGTTTTTCCAAATTCAACAATATGATTAGATGCTTTTCGTTTTTATTCTTAACTTAGATTTAAAAGTAGCACTTTGGATTCACTTTCTCTCCACTTATGCTTTCAGTTTAGTACATAAGCAAAACCCTTGGGCGCCCTGCCGGTGTAGCTCAGTGGTTGAGCATTGACATATGAACCAGGAGGTCATGGTTCGATTCCCGGTCAGGGCACATGCCCAGGTTGTGGGCTTGATCCCCAGCGTGGGGCATGCAGTAGGCAGCTGATCAAGATTCTCTTTCATCATTGATGTTTCTATTTTCTCTCCCTCTCCCTTCCTCTCTGAAATCAATAAAGATATATTTAAAAAACAAACAAAAACCAAAAACCCATGGGAACTAGGGACACATGTGGCAAATTTCTACAAGTCCTCAGTTTCTTTCACTGCCTTTTTCCTCACTTGCAAAATTCTTCAGTCACAGGAGAAAGAGTAAATCCTCACTATAGACAAAAGAAATGATTCCTGTTATTAAACTCATTTTAAACACACACTACTTCCTTGGCTATTAATTGCTTTGTTTTATTCTCAAGTTCTCTAGAGGGTTTCCAAGGCCATTCATAATCTTTTCCCCTTTTTCTGTCCCCAGACATCATCTCTACCTCATTAGATTAGTTACTTAGTGGCCCTCCTCTTGTCTTCATTCTGCTTTGTCCTGTGATTTTCATTTGACTAATGGAGCCCTTCCCACCTTTATTCACCTTATAACATCTGTATATATTTTCATGTACACTGTTTATTTACGATGTGTCTTTCCATAGGCTATAATTTTCATGAAAGAAGGAGTATTATCTGTACCCTAGCAGCTGGCATTTAATAAGCAATACATATTAGATAAATAAATCAATTCTACTGTTTTCTTTTAAATGAAAAATCTTCAGGAAGCAAACTGGAACACATGGAGGTATCATACTACCTGACTTCAAATTATACTATAGAGCTATAATAATCAAAACATGTTATTGGTAGAAAAACAGACACAGAGATCAATGAAACAGAATTGAGAGCCGAGATATAAAACCACGTGTATATGGGCAGATAATTTTGACAAAAGGAGCCAGAAATACACAATGCAGTAAAGAAAGCCTCTTCAATAAATAGTGCTAGGAAAATTGAAAAGCCACATACAAAAGAATGAAACTAGATTACAGTTTGTCAGCATGTACAAAAATTAATTCAAAGTGAATCAAATATCAAAATATATTATCTGAAACAATAAATTACACAAAAAACATAGGTACTAAACTTACAGATCTTGTTCATAGAGAAGACTTGATGAACTTGACTCCAAAGGCAAGAGAAGGCAAAAATAAATGAATGGGACTATATCAAACTAAAAAGCTTTTGCATAGCAAAGGAACCTGACGACAAAGCAAAGAGGCAACCTACCAAATGGGAGATGATATTTACAAACAAAAGCTACAACACAGGTTTAATATCAAATATATAAAAAGAACTCATAAAATTCAACATTTACCAAACAATCCAATTAAAAGATGGGCAGAGAACCTGAACGACACCTCTCCCAAGAAGACATACAAACAGCCAACAGATATATGAAGAGATGTTCAACCTTACTAGCAATTATGGAAATACATATTAAAACTACAATGAGCTACCACTTCATACCTGTTAGAAACAGGAGGCAGCTGATTGATGTTTCTCTCCCATCAATGTTTCTATCTCTCTATCCCTCTCCCTTCTCTCTAAAAATCAATAAAAACATATTTTTAAAAATGTCCATTTTACCTAAAGCAACCTATAGTTTCAGAGCAATTCCTATCAAAATACCAACAGAACTAGAACAAATAATCCAAAAATTTATATGGAACCACAAAAAATCCTGAATAGCCTCAGCAATCTTTTTTTTTTTTTTTTTAGCCTCAGCAATCTTAATAAAGAGGAACAAAGTTGGAGGTATCAAGCTACCTGATATCAAACTATACTACAAGGCTCTAGTAATCAAAACATCATTATACTAGCATAAAAACAGACACACAGATTAATGAAACAGAACAGAGAACTCAAAAATAAATCCATACCAATATGATCAGTTAGTATTTGACAAAGGAGGTCAAGAAAATACAATGGGGTAAAGACAATCTATTCAATAAATGGTGTTGGGAAAATTGAACAGGCACATGAAAAAAATTTAAACTAGGTGTTTAATTAAACTAGGCCACTTCTAACAACATATATAATAAACTCAAAATGGATAAAAGACTTAAATACTCGAAGTCATGAGACTCCTAGAAGGAAATATAGGCAGTATAATCTCTTGACATTTCTCTTAGCAATATTTTTCTGATATATTTCCTTGAGCAAAGGAAACAAAAGAAAAAAAAAACAAAACAAATGAAACTACATCAAACTAAAACGTTTTTGCACAGTAAAGGATACTTTCAACAAAACAAAAAGGCAGCCTACTGAATGGGAGAACATATTCGCCAATGGCACATCTGATAAAGGGTTAATATCCAAAATCTATAAAGGACTCATACAACCCAACACCAAAGAACCCCCAAATAATCCTATTTAAAAATTGGCAGAGGACCTGAATAGACACTTCTTCAAAGAAGACGAACAGATGGCCAACAGACATATGAAAAGATGTTCAACATCACTAATCATCAGAGAAATGCAAATTAAAAGCACCTCATATCTGTCAGAATGGCTATCATCCATAAACCAACAAACAAGTGTTAGCGAGGATGTGGAAAAAGGGAACACTTGTGCACTATTATAGGTGGGAATGCAGACTGGTGCAGCCATTATGGAAAACAGTATTGATGATCCATACTGTTTAATTTTAAAAAAATTAAAAAATCAAGCTACCTTATGACCCAGCAATCCCACTTCTCAGTATATAGCTGAAGAAACCCAAAACACTAAGTTGAAAGAATATGTGCACCCCTATGTTCACTGCAGCAACCCAAGTGCCCATCAATAGATGAGAGGATAAAAAAGCTGTCATACATATGGTATATACAATGGAATATTACTTGACCATAAAAAAGAATGTACTCTTACAATTTGCGACTGCATGGATTGTCTTAGAGGGTATTATGTTAAGTAAATCGGTCGAGAGAAAGACAAGTACCATATGATTTAACTTACATTGGAATCTAAACTATATAAATGAAAAAAATACTAGCAACAAATTCATAGATACAGAGAAGAGACTAATGGTTACCAGAGGGCAGCAGGGCTGGGGGACAGGGTGAAAAAGGTGAAAAGATTAAGACGACTAATTGGTAGTTACAAAATAGTCATGGTGATGTAAATTATGTATGGTGCCAGGTGGGTACTGGGATATACTGGGGGAACCATTTTGTCAAGTACATGATTGTCTAACCAGTGTGCTGTATACCTGAAATTAGTACAAAAATAATACTGAAAAAAAATTTAAAACAGATTATACTATAATCCAGCAATTGCACTCCTCATTATATACCTAGGAGAGACTCAAACAGACCCATGTTCACAATAGTATTATTCAAAATAGCCAAAAGGTTAAAACAATCCAAGTGTTTATCAAGAGATGGATAAACAAATGTGGTATATACAAACAATGAATATTAGTCAATTATAAAAAGGACTGAAATTCTGATACATGCTACAATATGTAAACAACATACTACGTATAATAAGGCACACAAAAGGAAAACTAGTATTTGTTTTCCAGTTATAGTTATCTAGAATAGGTAATTCACAGAGAGAAAGTAGAATAGGTTATAGACACTGGTGGAGTAGAATGGGGAGTTACTGTTTAATGGGAATGGAGCTTCTGTTTGAGAAGAACAAGAAGTTCTGGAGAGGAATGGTGGTAATGGCTGGACAACATGGGGCATATATGGCACTGAGCTGTACACTTAAAATGGTAAATTTTGTTATATATATTTTACCTCAATTTAAAGACATTAAGTAAAATTCAACAGAAGAAATACATGTAAGTTCTACTTAGTGCCATATAGGGAGATTTCCACAACCCCTACAGGGAGGTGGCCTAGCGTGGTGAAATGTTTGAGGTGAAAGGTTCTGAATGAAGCTGCACTGCCCAGTTCAATCCTGACTCTATTCTTTGTAGCTGTATGACCTAAGGCAAGTCGCTTCATCCCTCTGGTTAGGCTCCACATCTAAAGGAAGATAATGGCATCTTTCTCATTGGGTTGTTGTGAAGATTAATGAGTTAACTCACACATAGCATTATGGCCCTTAGAATGAGTTAATTCATATAAAGCACTGATGTAAAGAGATCAATAACAATGAACTCCTTGTTAGTAGCTACCTAAACCCACCAGTCACACATCCAAAATTTAATTTGAAATGTCCTTAATCTGAAACTATTTTAGTGTTCAAATTCTGAAAATTACCTAGTACTAATTCATAAATTCTCAGGTATACATGATCAGAAACAGTTTTTATCATTTTATTTTGGTTTGTCAGTTCTATGTGCTTTTCCTACAGTTGACTCTTGAACAAACGGGTTTGAACTGCATGCATCCACTTATATGTGGATTTTTTTTTTCAATAAATATTGTTAAATGTATTTTCTCTTCCTTAAGACTTTCTTAGTAGCATTTTATTTTTTCTAGCTTATTTTATTGTAAGAATACAGTATTTAGCACATAAAACATACAAAATATGATAACTGACTATGTTATTGGTAAGGTTTCTGATTAACAGTAGGTTATTTATTAGTAATTAGGTTTTTTGGGGAGTCAAAAGTTGTACACGGATTTTTTATTGCACGGAGGAGGGGTGAGGGTCAGCATTTCATGTTGTCCAAGGGTCAACTATAGATTTCAGATGGTAGTAAGAAACATTTATACATTATACATCCTTTACTGTCTCTTCCCTCCACATATCACTAATTTGCTCCTTCAATTTACTAAGTCACTGCATCTGTTATGCAAAGTTGCACCCACGAAGACACTTAAATTTATAATAGGTTCATAGCAGTTTATTTGCTCTAAAATTCATACTACGTACTCATTTCTATTATACATTTCTACTTAAAACTTGCAAAAATATTTTGTCTCAAAGGAACACTATATACTTACCAACTGAAGATAGAAATCAGTAGGACTATTTATATGACAAACCATAACGGAAACATCTGTCATTTCTTTAGGCAAAATAGGTGGATGATAGTGTAAAATCATATTTTTCTCAGAATGACTTCTTGGTGAGTGTGACCTAAACCTAATTAAAAGAATAATTAAAACATAAGCAGGAGCCATTTTCTTGAAGTCTCTTCTCTCAGTGACTTGATCTGAAGAAAGGACTTGCACATACATTGATTTATCTACCAAGAGTATTCCCTTTCCAATTTCTCTCTTCTAACTTATAACACTTCTTGGTATTGTCTCCAATTATCAAACTAGGTTAAATAAGATGTCAAGCCCTGGCCAGTGTTGGTCAGTGGTTAGAGTGTCAGACCACACACCAAAAGGTTGAGGGTTCGATTCCCAGTCAAGGGCACATACATGGGTTGCAGGTCCGATCTCTGCCCTGATAGGGAGGCAGGCAACCAATTGATGTGCCTCTCTCACCTCTCTCCCCCCTACCCCCCACTTTTCCACTTTATCTACAGATCAATGGGAAAAATATCCTTGGATGGGGATTACAAAAAAAAAAAAGTCATCTCAAAACTCAATAATTAATCTTCAAATTGGTGTTGGAGCATTTTTCAGCTGGATCTGTAAACTCTACTCAGAGTCTAAATTTCTGCTCTTTTAGTTGAACTGGTAACCACTCTGTGGTAGCAGTCAATGAGGACAGTTGTGTGCTCTCCATGTCTCCTTCTGGCTCCCAGACTCTACTCTTATTTTTCAGAATGGAACCTACTTGGTTCACTTCCAGAGTTGTATAATCACTCAGGACAGAAAGTATCTTCCACTACTCTGTGGTAACTTAGTCTTCTTCATTCATCAGAGATGAAGAAGGAAAGGAAGTTATAGTACCCACACTAGAGGCCTGGTGCACAAAATTCGTGCAGGGGGGGGGGGGTTCCCCTCAGCCCAGCCTGTACCCTCTCCAATCCGGGACCCCTTGGGGGATGTTCGACTGCCTGGGATTGGGCCTAAACCAGCAGTCAGACATCCCTCTCATAATCCTGGACTGCTGGCTCCTAATCGCTCACCTGCCTGCCTGCCTGGTCGCCCCTAACTGTCCCCCCCCCCCCGCCGGCCTGGTTGCCCCCAACTGTCCCCCTGCTGGCCTGGTTGCCCCCAACCGCCCCCCTGACCCCGCTGGCCTGGTCGCCCCTCATGGCTCCCCCCCACCCCACCGGCCTGGTCGCCCCACGCAGCCTGCTGTTCAGTCATTTGGTCATCCCTCACTACCCGCCCTACCGGCCTGGTCATAGGCAGCCATCTTGTGAGGGTGTGAGGGTTAATTTTAATATTACCTCTTTATTATATAGGATTCTAGAGCCATATATTAAATACAGAATGGTTAGAATATTGAAGTCAGGAATTGTCAAACTACAATTATTAAAATCCTAGTGTAGTTACTTGTGAACTTATCAAGAGTATAAAAAATGTTCAGTAACTACACATAGTTTCTACTTTGAGGTACCTTACTTTCTCTATTTCCATAAATCAAATGATCTGAATGTAGTTTTCACAGGCAATTGTAATTAGAAAACTTGACAGCAATATTTTTAACCTCTTACAGAGTATGTTGAGGTTTACTTTGGGCCCATAGTTTTAAAGGTAAAATCTGCTATTCCAATTTATAGCTATTATCTCAAAAAACATTTAAGGTTTAATAAATTACTTACCTGGCCAGTTCCATAAAAACTAATGCATCTCTAAGAGACACAGGCATGTCACTGCTTATTTTATTTGTTGGTGGTTTCTGCAGATCTACAATAAGCACACCATCTTCTTCTCTAAAAACTTTCATTAAAACAGCCTTGTTATTTACCATTTTCAAAAATTCTACTTTAGCTTCTTCTCCCCAAGCTTCATTCTGTGTAAAAAGTTAAGTTATAATGTACTTCATAATTATAATTAGTTCTAATGTTACAATATTCTGAATTTAGCTTTAAAACAACCAAAGTCTGAAAATCTGAGCAGAGGCAGTGAGCCAACCACAGATATTAAGTAGCAGCTGGGGCCACAAACCTAAGGACAGTCTTAGGGATGCATGGAGTGTGGGTCATACTTTGATTTATAAATATTGTCTCAAGGTTCCATAGCTACTGCACTTCAGGACTTAATTTCATGTCTGAATATTAGTATGAAGATTATAAATATTTCAAAAAAAAACTCCAGTATTACATATGAATTTTCCACTTAAATGATGAAAATTCAAAAGATAATTTTTGAAGTATAATGAAAGCCATGCAATACAATCAAGATATTTCTAATCATTAGTTACCTTAGTTCTCATTACTAGCAATATGTGAAGTATACACTACTTAAATAATAAAGAAAAATATTCACCAGTTGGAAAAAGGTTTTTTAAGTTGATTTTTGAAATTTTTAGTAGCTAAACGTAAAGTAAATTTTAAGGATCAAAAGTACACATTCCTTAAAAACAAAAAATAAAACATCTTTCTAAAGATTTTATGAGTATAAAAGTAAAGCCTACTTAGAATAAAAGACTTAAAAAAGAACAATTTTACCACTTTGAGGAAAACACCAGTCTATTATTTTTATATTTCCTCCTAGATTTTATTTATTCATTCTTTCAAATATCTGCTAAATGTTTACTATGTGTTAGATGATCTGTTACATGCCTGGAGTACAATGATGAGCAAAGAGAGACTTCTTCTTGCATAATAATATAACTACTTGACATGCATTCTTATCTCCTAGGAGTTTGCAATGTTGCTGGGGAATATGCAGATATCTATACTAATAAAAGAGTAATATGCTAATTAGAGCAGACTTCTTCCAGATGTCCATCCAGACAAAACCACAGTGCCTGTGAGGGCCTAGGGTCGGCGCTGCGCGGGAGGGGAAGGCCAGTCCAGCACCACAGGAGATGGGGGAGCCGCAGCTCAGACAGCCATGGCAGCTGCAAGGGCCTGGGCTCAGGCAGCCGTGGCGACTGGCAATGGTAGCAACAGCGGGGTGATGGGGGCGGCGCCTGCCCCTGATTGGCCAGGTCGCCTCCTGCAGAGGGAGGCCAGATTGCAGCTTAGGCCAGGGGCGAGGCAGAGGCGGTTAGGGGTGATCAGGCTGGCAGGGGAGCAAGTTAAGTGCAATCAGGCCAGCAGGGGGACAAGGTAGGGGCGATAAAGCTGGCAGGAGGTCAAGGTAGGGGCAATCAGGCTGGCAGGCAGAGGCAGTTAGGGGCGATCAGGCATGCAGGCAGGTGAGTGGTTAGGAGCCAGTTGTCCCGTATTGCGAGGGATGTCCGAATGCTGGTTCAGGATTGGGCCTAAACTGGCAATCGGACATCCCCCGAGGAGTCCCAGATTGGAGAGGGTGCAGGCTGGGCTGAGGAACCCCCCAACTCCTGTGCACAAATTTCGTGCACCGGGCCTCTAGTTAATAAATAATACAAAGCAGAATGCTATATGGGCTATAAATAGAGTAATGAACAAAGTGCCATGGAAACAGTGAAGAAATGTACAGAAACACAAACCACAACGTATTTTATTTTTCCACACTTATTTGACTGCAAAACTTAGTGGTTTACTTGGATATTTCACCTATCACTATGTTCATATATGCTTATTCAACTCAATTTCCCACTAAGAACATTTCCAGTTGTGGAAAATGAAGTTCAACTCCTTTTTCATTGGCACTATCAGATAATTATGTAAAATGTATTTACTAGAATTGGTGCCTTAAACCTATACTCAGCAATCTGACTGACAATACCTAGCTAAAACTGGAATACTTTAGCCCCCGAAGAAGAAAGCATAATTTCAGTTTTACTTACTGAATTCTGTGGAACAATGTCCTTCAATGAGCATGGCTGTGCTAATGGCTGGAAGTCTTTCAGCAGCCCTTCAATATATGGTTCAGACTTCCTTAGGACCAGACATAAGTCATTTAGTACTATATGTTGCTCAGCAATGTGTTCTGATTTCACATGGGTATCACCAACTCTAGGAAGAATTCCAGTAATATTTTTTGAAAATAATGCTTCAAACCCAAACTTGCTTTCTAAGGATACTCTCCTTAGGTTAAATCTTCTAGAAAGTTATATTCTAGTTCATACTTTCTTACAATATAGATTTAATCTAGCTTTTTAAAAAATATATTTTATTGGTTTTTTACAGAGAGGAAGAGAGAGGGATAGTTAGAAACATCAATGAGAGAGAAACATCGATCAGTTGCCTCCTGCACACCTCCTACTGGGGATGTGCCTGCAACCAAGATACATGCCCTTGACAGGAATCGAACCTGGGACCTTTCAGTCTGCAGGCCGACGTTCTATCCACTGAGCCAAACTGGTTAGGGCTAATCTAGCTTTTAAGTATAGACACTGTTGCTACCTATATAATTAAATCTCAATTGCCTTTACCTGAATTATCTTTCATATATCTACTTAAACTTAAGGGGATAATAATGCCCCGAGTAGAAATCTATTTATTTATAAAGCTATGACTATTAAGTAATTAGTGATCATGCTGTAGTTAATACTGGTCCTTACTACAGAAAAATTTTCAGTTTGTTTTATTTTCCTAGAACACTGAGAGAAACATTTTTGAATATCTAGAATGAGCTAGACACTATACCACTTTAACATGCATTAATAAAATTATAGAAAACTGATTAAAATTTTCACTCAATCATCCTGCAGCTAAAAAGGAACTGTTTTTATGCATAATTCCCCTGCTTTGAAGCACCAAAGAAGAGTATTTAAGTTTGGATACATCAAAAAGCTCCTTTTCCAAGTTCCCTGTCTAGTAACACTGATAAATGATATTACTGTACTAATTTAGTAATTAGTAAGACAAATTATAGAGGAAACTTAGAAAGCATATGCCATGGAAATGAAGATATATAAATTACTCCTCTCTACCCTTTCCCAATTTCCTTTATTCTTTAGTATTGACCCTCTTCCCAATCACAAATGTTTCCAAGCAGGCCAGGAATACACAATAATTATAAAGTAGCATACCCTGCAACAATTAGGACTTCAGAATTTCCAAAATCCACCATGAATATTTGTATTAGTGCAACTTCACCAACTGAAAATTTAGTTGGACTACAATGTTTCCTAATCTTTTCATTTTCTATTGGAATTAATTCAGTGATAATACCTCGACACCACATTCCATTTCCAATACTGCTGACGAATACTGTTGCACCTAAATAATGAGGGAGACAAATCATTATCAATGTTAATGGAGAAAGAATACCTAATAAGCTCTAATTTACAAATGTGTACCTTAGTTTAACCACTAAGAAGTCTTAATTAATTTATCTACTGATGATATAGTACTATGTCAAGAGCTATGAGAAGGGTGAAGGTAGTATAGTATGACAGTTTCTATTATACAGAATCTTTTGAACTAGATGGGGAGATAAAAACGAAGAATATTCAGCAATCACTTTTTGAGGACCTATGTTTCATGAACTATAAAAAAGATGAATGAGAGCATGCTGCCATCAACACACTCAAGAAAGGCCCTGTCTAATGTTGTTAAGTGGTTAGCGTTGGCCATGCACCAAAGAGTCTCAAGTTCGATTTCTGGTCAAGGGCATGTACCTGTGTTTTGGGTTTGCTCCCTGGCCCCGGTTGGTCGGGGAATGAGTGCTGAAGGCAACCGATACTCTCTCTCTCTCTCTGTCTCTGTCTCTTCCCCATCCTGCTTCCCTTCCATGCTCTCTCTGAAAAGCAATGGAAGAAAATATCCTCGGGTAAGGATTAGCAGCCACAACAAAAAAAGGCATTCACGAAAGACAGGCAAATAATGACTCTAATACATTGTACTTATAACAATAAAGACCTTCTACCCTTGTGCATGTACACACATGTATGTACAGATATACACATACTAAAATCTGTATAATACTTTGGTAACATAAAAAAGAATCAATTACTTTCTCTTGGTTATCGGGAGAGTAAAGAAACAATGAAAGGCAGAGTGTGAAATGCCAAAATTAAATTAATACACAGTGGAGTTCAGAGAAGGGGAAGATGAATCAAGGACCTAATAGTAGAGAGATCAGATGAATTACAAATTAATAACCGGGGAGGGTGGAGAGTAAGAAAGAAAGAGACCTGAATTTGAATGCTTATTATGAGCTCAGCAATGTTCTTAGTATTTTATGTTTGAATTCACTTATTCCCTCAACAAACCTGTGGAGATGGTACTTCTATCACATAGGTGAGGAAATCAGGCAAAGAGAGTTTGAAAAGCTAGCCCAAGCCACACGGCTACTTAGAAGAGGTAGGAGGAGAATACTAGTCTTAGAGCCCATTCTCTTAAAAACTAAGTTATGCATCACAGAAAAATTTGGTAATACTTGATCACTGATTATATACAGAGGAATGCTGAATAATCCCCTCTAATAAAACAGGATAGTTGAGAGGCACATCAAGGTGGCCCTTTAAAATTTTAAGCTCTACCAAAACATTTGTTTGGCCTTCAGATTGTTGTGGACCTTCTCTTATTTTTATATACCACATAACCAATATTCTTAGTTTTAAACTACATATATTAAACCATTATTTCTTGCAACAGATAAGAAAAAAACACCTGTTAAAGCCATTTGTTGTTCTATAAAATGAAGAACAGGTAGGAAAAGGGAACAGCCTTCTAAAGTATCGTATCACAGTTCTCCCCTTCTCAAATCATAAATGAGTATTTAAATCATGTGTACTTACCTTGAAATAATAATAATTCTTAAAACAAAGGATGACTTTTTGGCTTTCTTAGAACATTTTCTGAATGTAAGCTGAGGTCTTTTGTGCACATACTAAATTTTGGAGAATTATTTTTGCCATAAAAATTAAGTTTAATACTATACTTCCCTCCTCCTAAATACTCATAATTTAAGCATTATTTTTTGTTTTAAAATTACTAATTTTTGTCAAAAGTATATGATGATCCTAGGCTTCTAATATTCTGTTAAGCTACAAAGATGAGCTGAGAGTTAATTACACTTTTAAAGAACTACTATATAAGGCTAAACAGATAATACTTTTTGGTATTAGTTACACACAGATATTGCTATTAACAGAATGAGAAAAATGTTCTATTAGTAAGTCAAGCAAATCATATCTTCCTCTTATTACAGAGCGTAATCAAATTTAGTCAACAGGGTTATAAGGAAAATATTCATAAGGAAAGCTCAATTATGGCAAATTACACATACCCTTAGAATTAGAATAGAACGATGAAGTTTCCCAACTACCTCCATGAGGTCCTAAGAAATGGATGCTGCTGTCCTCCTGCATCTCATGAAGTGTTCAAAAACATCCTCAACATTCATGTGTGAATGTCAAGGGACTGTCATCACACCACGAGGAATCATCTCAGAGGAACAGTTTCCCCTGGAGACAAGGGGGCAAACTACTTAACTCCCCTGCCCTGAGTTTTATCATTTAAACAAAACGCATCTTGCTCCATAACAGTTTTTGTGTATATCTCACTCAGCAGCCAATTTTAATATTTAGCTAACTTACCTAAACAAAATTTAACTTATGTTAAATAATTCCAAAACTTTTATGCTTGGAGTATAAATCTGTATTATATATTTATATGGGTTGGCCAAATATTACAATATTTACATAAACCTGACATTTTAACTTGGAGTAATATTTCATTACCTAGCTCCAAAATGTCTGAAGGATCAAGGTGTAAACTCTTATTGCAAAACTGATTTACCATCTTTTCCAATACTGTTGCATCATTTATTTGTGAATACTTCCGAATGTAGAAGTGGCAAGGATGTATTACATGACTTACAAAAACTAGCTCTGGAGAACCTAGATAAAAACATTTAAACCACATTAATAAACCATAAGTTAGGAAAATAATTCACAAAAACTGAACGCAATATCCTCTAAACAAATAATAAGTGTTTTGTGGCACTGCAAACTCTAGAACATGCAGGTCCCACAAGAGTCTAAACCCAAAATAGTAACTAGACAAATAACTCTTTAACTATCTGAATTGCAAATATTTTACTTTACTTGTAAAAATGTTAAATAAGTAGAATTGCAGTTCACCTGGTAGATTCTAATGTCAGTTGTATGTTTTACTCCTTTTTATTACACAAAACTTCAGAGTTTATTTATGAACATATTTGGAACCCAGAACCCCATTGATAATGATTAGGTTTCTACTATAGCCTCCCAAACCCTATTTAATCTATACTATACCCAAAGAACTAATAATTAGCTCATAACCTCTCTGAATCCAAAATCTTATAGGTTAGAAAGGGGAGAAAAAAATGTCTGGGCAAAGTCAACATATTGAGCAACATTTAGGGGAAGATGCGTGTGTTTTGATGGACAGGGATGTGGCAGAGTAAGACAGTGAGGGATTTCTTGTATATAACAGTAATTAAGCCAAATGTTGCTACTGATAAGAAAAGATCTCTGGAGTATAATGTTAAGAACACCATTCTGTTTTAATTCCTTCCTTATAGGTATTAATAGGTATGCTATGTTTTGTGTAAAAAAACACACACAAAAGAAAGAGTTAGAAAAATAATATGTGTATATCTATTTGTATATGCATAAAGAAACTCTGAAAGGGAAAGATGAACAGGATGGAATGGGTTAGAATAAAAGTTTCACAGGGTATTTGAATACATATATTTAATTTTTGAACAATGTTGATGTTTTATCTAGTAAAAATGTTTTAAAAACCTGTAGGAGGACTGGAATTAGAGATAGCCAATAATGGATCGTTACCTAATACAAATCACAAAATACAGCTATATTGAGGATGGGGTAAAGGGATATGTGTAACTGGGAAAACAGCTAGAGAAGTATGATGTATTTCAGAAACATTTTTTGCCAATAACTACCAAAACTTTTAACATTGAAAAATAAGTTTCAGTTATCAGTAAAATTCATTTTACTCATTGCCTCACACTACATAAGAGTTACTATACATACAGTAAACGCCACAACATCAAGTTCAGAGTTGTTAAAGTACCTGCTTTTGATCCAAAAGGAGCAGATGATTTTTTCTGAAGAGGCTTGTTTGGATAGCCCATAAGATCATCTGTGAGGCATGCTTCATCAAAATAGAAAATAAAGGCAATTGTACTAATTTTAGTTGACAATGGTATATTATTGTTTAAAAAGCTGTACCTGAATTGACAAAATACTGGAAAGGCAAGACCCTTTGCATCAGTAGATAATGTCATGAGAGGCTTCTTAACTCACTGAGGTATCAGAGATGATTATACAGTAGAAATGAGAAAGCAGCATGTCCTTTATGTCTTTTTTTCTGAATGTAAATGTCATTCTGAAGAGTCCATCAGTGAAACTAATGTGTGTGGAAGGGAAGAGAACCAAGTGGGTCTTAAAAATGATCCTCAAGAAGACTGGTAGTGTAACTACACACAGTAGTATCTCACTCTCATGTTAGTGGAGAGAACACCAACACTGGAAATTTAATCAAATCATTACAATAAACTGAAATGTTACAAAAGAGATGCTATTACATTCATGATAGTTCATTTTTAGAACACATTATATCTAAGATTTAAGAGAGGATGTTCTTAAATTTAAGGACAAAGTCATGTGATTGTTTTTACAAATCTCATTTATATTTTCATCTTTTATACAATGTTTATATGTGGGACATTAAATAGTCAAATACCCTACTTAAATCAAATATCAAATTTATATCTGAGTTTACCTATATTATTGCAATAAAAATTAAAATTATCCTACTTTAGAAAACGTGACAGTAGGGAAGTTGTATAAGCTAATAGTAATTCCTTTCTGTGAAGTACAGGGACAAAAGGCACTAACTTTGTTTCTAATTACAGACATGATCTATTATTTCCTTGCTTTTGTATTGTCACTCACTTTCCAGGTTTTCTTCAATAATTTCTTCAATGATCACATCAGGGCTAGATCCCATCTGGGGTAGAGCAGCAATGCTTTTAGGGGATGTTGATGCAACAACCTCTTTCTGTGGCTGAAAGTTTTTTGTTTCCAAATGCACATCATCAGTTTCTGGTTGCAAAGGAGGTGGTAGGGGTTCATTAGTTAGGACAGGCATGTCAACCCTTTTCTTTGCTGGCGATGGGAATGTATCACGACAAGAAAATTTCTTTTCGTGATTATATTTCTTTTGAAGATTCTGGCCAATTTCATTTTCTTGGGGGTATCTGTTGAAAACAGAAGCACACATCTACTTTAGATCACTTCATAAAGTCTCTATGTCCATCCTCAAGCCATTTCCTTTCCATAGGACAGTTAACACTTGTCACACACACAAAGGGGTCAAGTTATATAGGTGCACAGGATACTTTTAAACAGCTTTCTTGTGATATAATTGACACAAAAGAAAATTCATTAAATTTTGTTAAATTCACAGAGTTGTGCAACCATTACCGCAATCTAATTTTAGAACATTTCTATTACGAACACCCCCCAAAAAACTATGGCCCATTCCTAGCCCAAGGGTTGGAAAAGGGCAACAAGAGGCATAATCAATGGACACTGACAGTCACACCACAATGATCTGATCCTAAAAGAGCAGTGGATATATGTTTTCAAAAGAAGTCATTTTGATTTGGCTTAGGTGTTTGATTTTAAATTATGTTGAGTATTTCTTCTTTTAATTCACTGACTTAAAAATAAAGTGTAGGAAACTTCATACTGTCTTCCACATAAGTTAAAAATGGAACTCCCATTTGACCCAGTAATCCCACTTCTAGGACTATATCCCAAGAAACCAGAGACACCAATCAGAAAGGATATATGCACCCCTATGTTCATAGCAGCACAATTTACAATAGCTAAGATTTGGAAACAACTTAAGTGCCCATCAGTAGATAAGTGGATTTAAAAAACTGTGGTACATCTACACAATGGAATACTCTGCTGCTATACTAGTAAAAACAAAAGAACTTTTACCATTTACAACAGCATGGATGGAACTGGAGACTGTTATGCTAAGCGAAATAAGCCAGTCAGAGAAAGATAAATATCACATGATCTCACTCATATGAGGGATATAATGATCAACATAACTTGAATAGATCCAGAGACCAATGGCAGGGGAGAGGGGGTTAGAGAGCACCCAAAGGACTTATATGCATGCATATTAGCATAACCAATAGACATAGACACTGGGGGTGGTGGGGGCTTGCCCGGGATGGGAATGGCTGGAGGGGGCAGGGAGGGGGGTCAATCGGGAAAAAGGAGACATATGTAAAACTTTAGACAATAAATAAATAAGAAAAAAAATAAAGTGTAGGAAACAGTGAAGAGTATGATCCTAAGCAAATTGTTAGAAATCTCTACCTTGGCTAGAAATCACCATTAGTCTGAATCCTTTGGGTAAGACTTTGAAAATGACTATTCACTAACTCACAGCTGATTATTTATTCCATTTACTCCGTATTTTTCTATCTTCTTCATTTAGCCACACAGATTTAGGCCATCAAGTATACAAGTATAGAAATTTAATCCAAGATATGAGATTGGATCTCAAAAGCTTGTATTTTAGTTAACCCATGATGGATTTAACTTGGTCACAGATCAGCATTTAGGAAGCATTTTAGAATCAACAAAGCCAGATGGATTCAGTAATGATAAGTCTTATCTGTCTCTTCCAACAATAGGTGTACACGTAACTCACATAAAATAAGTACACGTGGAATAAAGGTCCAAGCACCTGCTGAGGATGCATGTATGTGCATAGCTTTGCAATCCAAACATTTTTTATAATAACTTTTATCTGACCTTACTAAGACATTCAATAATTAACCAACTCCAGTCTCAAACGTAAACTCCTCCTATGACTTCTCTTGTTTGTCTTTCAGCCTCTGCCTGATCCATTTCAGTTTTTGTGTTGTTTTGTTTGTTTGTTTTTCAGGTTACTCTTTATATGTCCTAAAATTTCCTCTTTTTCCAGGTTACTGTCCTTGACCTACTTTAATACCCGCTTTCACTGGGCAAACCCACTGTTTAATTACCACTTGTAATCGGTAGGTGCAGGTTTTATAGTGAAACTTTCCTAAAAACTAGGAAAAATTTTAAAAGTCTATTGAGTTAAATTTAAAATCAAGACAAGATAAACATAAACTCTTTAAGAGACAGAATAACTTTTGATACTTAAAATATTTGATAGTAACCATATTCAAGTTATGAAAATATCTATAAAAGACATGACTGAAAAAGTGATTATAGAGGCAAATATGGGGCAGGGCTCCCTATCAAGGAGGATGACTTGAGCCAAAGTCCTCTGGGAAGCTCTTCCCTGTGGTGGCAAAGAGTACAGTAGGCTATCTAGGCCTAATGCTGTTGGGCCATTTAATCTTATTCCCTTTATTACAAACAAGACTGCAAACAAAGCAACTTCTGACAATTTGGCTTCTTGTGTCTATCTGGATACTGGAAAAGAATGCCGACATTAAGTTGATAAATTGGCATTCTGACTCTATATCAGTTTTGTGAACTTGTTGTCTCTGAGTTCTTCTGACTTAGTGTGGATTGGCTCACATCTGTTTCTAGGCTTACAAGACCATGGGCTGCACTCTGCTTAGTTCCCTCGAGCAATAAATGTGATGCTCCTCGGGGGATGATTTCCCTCGAGACACACCACCTACAAGTGAATGAACTCATTTTCTTTTGGGGTTTATAAATCATCTACCAGTATATTCTGATTACTCCTAAACCCTGAATCAAGTCCAAGACCACATCTTAAGTTTCAGCACATATAACCAACTGCCATCTGGACATTTCTCCCCAATACATGGTAAACAGCAGTTACTCAACATATCTACTCTTCCATCTCCCAACTTTTCTTCTTGTATTCCCAGTCTTGGTGAGTAACCCCACAATCCATCAATTTAATCACCAAAGCCAGACCTGTAAATCATCCAGGATGCTTCCCTCTTCCTTACTGCTCACACTCAATTACAAAGTTTTATCAACTTTCCCTACTTAGCATTTGTTATATCTATCACTCTCCAGTGTTATTACCTACTTTTGATTTCTCATCATTTGCTGATATTGATAAAATAGTCCAACTGATCCTTCAGCCTCCAGCCTCATACTCTTCCAAATAATCCTCTAAATGACCACAGAATTAATGTTTAAAAATGTAACCTAATTATTTTTACTTTCATGCTGAGAATCTTTTCATGGTTTGTCTATAGCTGTGTTATTCAACAGAACTTTCTGTGATCATGAAAATGTGTTGTGCAGTCCAATGTGGCTACTGAGACTTAAAATGTGGCTAGTAACTAAGGAACTGAATTTCTCAGTTTATTCAGTTTTAATGCATTTATGCTTAAATGTAAATGACCACATGTGGTTAATGGCTACTATAATGGACAGCATAAGTCTAGAAAATGGAATTCAAACACCTCTGTACAGCACACAAAATTTTTAGAATTTAGCCTCTATGTTCCCTCTGCCAAATGCATTTCCCTGAATGTAGTATGTTATTTCACTGCACACACATCTTTCTGCTAAGATGCCTATCTCCCTGTTGCCCTCCTTTTCCATTGCTACTCATTTGTCATAGATAAGGGAAAATAAAATCTTCTTTTTCCAGGTCCCTTGTTATCCCCAGAACTGACCATTCCCTTCCTTTGCATCTCCATTAAATTTTGCATATATTACCATCATAACAATTATGCACTTTGTTCACATGTGTCATCCTCTACTTATTGTAACTTCTCTGACATATATTTCAACATCCAAGGTTATGCCTAGTACAAAATTAATGTTCAATGCTGGCTGAATAAATGAATCCCTAGAAATAACTTTGACACACATATCAATGCATACTGATCCCTCCTAGATCTTTTTATTCTTAAACTAGAGGCCCGGTGCATGAAATGCGTGCACGGGGTGTGTGTGTGTGTGTGGGGGGGGGGAGTGTCCCTCAGTCCAGCCTGCACCCTCTCCAATCTGGGACCCCTTGAGGGATGTCCGACTGCCCATTTAGGCCCGATCCTACTGGGGCAGTCGGACATCCCGGTAGGATTGGGCCTAAATGGGCAATTGGACATCCCTCTCTCAATCCAGGACTGCTGGCTCCCAACTGCTCGCCTGCCTGGCTTCCTGGTTGCCCCTAACCGCTTCTTCCTGCCAGCCTGATCACCCCCTAACCACTCCCCTGCCAGCCTGATTGATGCCTAACTGCTCTCCTGCCAGCCTGTTTGCACCTAACTGCCCTCCCCTGCAGGCCCGGTCACCCCTAACTGCCCTCCCCTGCCAGCCTGGTCCCCCCCAACTGCTCTCCCCTGCAGGCCTGGGTCCCCCGCAACTGCCCTTCCCTGCAGGCCTGGTCACCCCCAACTTCCCTCCTCTGCCGGCCTGGTCACCCCTAACTGCCCTCCCTGCAGGCTTGATTGCCCCCAAATGCCCTCCCTTGCAGGCCTGGTCCCTCCCAACTGCCCTCCCATGCTGGCCATATTGTGGCGGCCATCTTGTGTCCACATGGGGGCAGGCTCTTTGACCACATGGGGGCAGCCATTTTGTGTGTTGGAGTGATGGTCAATCTGCATATTACTCTTTTATTAGATAGGATAGAGGCCTGGTGCATGGGTGAGGGCTGGCTGGTTTGCCCTGAAGGGTGTCCCAGATGAGGGTGGGGGTTCCCTTGGGGCGTGGGGCGGCCTGGGTGAGGGGCCTGTGGTGGTTTGCAGGCCAGCCATGCCCCCCAGCGACCCAAGCTGAGGCTCTGGTATCTGGGGTTTATTTATCTTCTACAATTGAAACTTTGTAGCCTGGAGCGGAGCCAAGCCTTCTGCTCACTCCATGGCGGCAGCCATTTCTGTTGGGGTTTATTTACCTTCTATAATTGAAACTTTGTAGCCTTAAGCAGAGGCCTGGGCGGGCCAGGGCAGATGGAAAGCTTGGCTTTCTCCATTGCCAGGGGCAACCCTAGCCTCCTACTCTCTCCAGCTCCATGGCTGCTGCCATTTTTGTTGGAATTTATTTATCTTCTATCATTGAAACTTTGTAGCATTGAGTAGAGGCCTGGGCCGGCAAGGGCAGGCAGAAAGCTTGGCTTCCTCCAATGCCAGGGAAACCCAAGCCTCCTGCCTGCTCTCTGTGGCTGCAACCATCTTGGTTGGGTTTATTTGCATATCTGCTCCTGATTGGCTGGTGGGCGTGGCTTGTGGGTGTAGCAGAGGTACAGTCAATTTGCATATTACTCTTTTATTACATAGGATATTTTACGTAGAATATAACTGATTGAAGCTATTTTGCCCTTTATTATTTTTCAACTTTTGAATCACATATATTATAGTAAGAATCAATTTTCCTGTCTCTTAGGCCCTGTTATTAATAGTATTTTGTCATTCTTATACTTACTTTGTTGAGTCCTCAAAGTCAATCTTGATCATATTGTTGACCACAGAGATGATCTCACTGCAACTCATATTCAACCTACAATAAATACTAGCATGTAAGTAAATGTCCTAAAATACATTTATTACTTTCTCTAGATAAAAACCAGTTGCTTACATAAAATATTCTTAAAGACAGAACATTTAAATAACTTTCTTACTTATCATAAATTACACTTATTTTAATTTGCTTGCTAAGTTGGAAAACATTTGTGACCTAAATTTTCAATTTATAATTGCTTGCTATTTTAATAAATCTAGGCTCTAATATGTTTTCATACTTGTTAGGTTCTCCTAAATTATAACTTACTTACCTGGGAGATTTCCTTAGTTTTAGAGCACTAACTTGTGGCAATTCATTCTCAAAGGTTAACTTCAAGGTGCGGATGATCTAGAATCAAAAAAGAAGTGTCTATTTTGTTCATTAGACAAAAATAGACCCAGAGACATAGAAGCATGGAACAGACTGTCGAACCTTGGAGGGAAGGCAGGGGAAGATGGGTGGAAAGAGATCAACCAATGAACTTGTATGCACATATGCATAACCTTCGGACACAGACAATGGTTTGGTGAGGGCCTCAGGGTAGGGAGGTGGGACTGGGCTTGAAGAGGTCAATGGGGGTAGAAGGGAAAGTTATATAATACTTTCAAAAAGAAAGATTAAAAAAAGAGATCTGTTTTTGTTCATCAGCTTATGTTGTTCATTATAATCCACAAATGAGTGAGATCATATGATATTTATCTTTCTCTGACTGACTTATTTCACTTAGCATAATGCTCTCCAGCTCCTTCCATGCTGTTGCAAATGGTAGGAGATCCTTCCTTTTTACACAGCAGCATAGTATTCCATTGTGTAGATGTACCACTGTTTTTTAATCCACTCATCTGCTGATGGGCACTTAGGTTGTTTCCAAATCTTAGCTATTGTAAATTGTGCTGCTATGAACACAGGAGTGCATATATCCTTTCTGATTGGTGTATCTAATTTTTGAAGGTAGGGGAGGGTGGAGGTAAGGGGGAGAGATCAGCCAAAGGACTTGTATGCATGCATATAAGCATAACCAATGGACACAGACACCAGGGGGTGAGGGCATGAGCGGGGGGTTGGGGGTGCAATGGGAGGATAGGACACATATGTAATACCTTAATCAATAAAAAAAGAAGTGCCACTCATATGTAAAATGTCTTTTAATATTGTTGAAGCTGAGTAAGATTTTAGAAGAAAAAGTATATCCTTTAGGTATTTCACTAATTAATGTGTTCAAGATTTGATTTTAAGCATTTGAAGGAAGGAATGCAAATAAGTGTTTATGACTTTTTCCCCTAAAAGGAATTTAAAATCTTTTGGAAATATTTATTAACAGATAATAACAACAAAAGACACTGGTTAACAAATTAGATATAGCTACATGACCAGAGAAAATTCTGACCAGATTCATTTTGTATCTGCATTGCTGTCATCAAATGTTTCTCTCTCTTTTTTTTATCTTCCTAATGAGGCTAACTAGAGTAAAGACCAAATCTTACCACTTTTTTTAACTTCCTAATGACTCACATGTAATACACAGGAAATGACTATTATTGTTTTAGAACTACAATTGGAAGCAGGCCTGGACTAGTAAGACAGGGGTAAAATCTCCTTTCATGTAAGGTTAGAGACTTTTGAGACAGAAACCAATGGCTTCTATTTTATACGCAGTTCAGTTCAAACATCTGATCATCTATGGCAGTGATGGGCAACCTTTTGAGCTTGGTGTGTCAAACTTCGCCAAAAAAATGAGCATAACTCGGGTAGTGTGTCACTTTGAGGAAAAAACTAACTCCAAGACTCTACTCGCAAATGTTTCATCCTCAGGAGCAGCAAATATTTCATCCTCGGCATGCGGCCGCGTGTCATCAGAAATGGCTACGCATGTCAGTGCAGACACGCATGTCATAGGTTTGCCATCACTGATCTATGGGAAATGAGGCCCTGAGGATTCAAAAGTAGAGTATGATCTATTGCCCTAAGGGAGAAAGGGAGAAATTAACAAAGGGATCAATGGTTAATTCTATTCCTGCCCAATGATCTCATAAGAAACATGTTTCTACATTTTTGCCCAACTCTATCCCTTGGGCACATGATTAGATGACAGGACATAGCTAAGGCATCTTGTTTCTTCACCTGCACATCTTGGGAGGCAAGAGGGAAAGGAAAAAACCAGAATGGAATCTTGAATTAAATTTTCAAGTCAAGAGTTGACAGTAATACCTATATTGAATGTAAAAAGAAAACAGATTCTTATTTAGTTTGGTACCCTTATCTGTCCTGATTGTTTATTCAAATATCCTAGAAACATCAACATTCAACTCAATGTCATCCTACTTATTCTCACATCATGTGTTATAAAACCTTACTATATCATTTACATAATTGATAAAAATAAAAGGCTAAACAAATTTATTAATGCTTGTTTTAGAACTCAAACAATGAATAATTCTAAATTGATGCCAATGTGAATTAAGAGAATCTGAAATACAGATTTTTGTTAATTCTTAAATATTATATTTGAAAACATGTAAAATAAGCTACTTCAGAAATAATTCACATCAAATCACAGCAATCTTGAGAAAGAACAACGAAGTCAGAGGTATCATGCTACCTGATATTTGAAACTATACTACCAGGCTCTAGAATCAAAACAGTATGGTACTGGCATAAAAACAGACACATAGATCAATGGAACAGAACAGAGAACCCAAAGATAAACCCACACTTATATGGTCAATTAGTATTTGACAAAGGAGGCAAGAACATACAATGGGATAAAGACAGTTTACTCAATAAGTGGTGTTGGGAAAATTGAACAAGCACATGAAAAAATTAAACTAGACCACTTCTAACAACATGTACAAGAATAAACTCAAAATGGATGAAAGACTTAAATAAATATAAGACTCTGGAGTCATAAAACTCCTAGGAGGAAACACAGGCAGTAAAATCTCTGACATTTCTCTTAGCAATATTTTTCTGATATAACTTTTTGAGCAAGGGAAACAAAAGAAAAAACAAAACAAATGAAACCACATCAAACTAAAAAAAAAAGTGTTTGCATAGCAAAGAATACCATCAACAAAACAAAAAGACAGTCTACTGAATGGGAGAACATATTCGCCAAAGACACATCTGAAAAGGGGTTAATATCCAAAATCTATAAAGGACTCATACAACCCAACACCAAAAAACATCAAACAATCAAATTAAAAAATGGGCAGAGGACCTGAATAGACACTTCTTCAAAGAGGACATGCAGATGGCCAACAGATATATGAAAAGATGCTCAACATCACTAATCAGAGAAATGCAAATTAAAACCACAATGAGATAATACCTCATATATGTCAGAATGGCTATCATCCATAAATCAACAAACAAGTGTTGGTGAGGATGTGATAAAAAGGGAACCCGCATGCACGGTTATAGGTGGGAATGCAGACTGGTGCAGCCACAATGGAAAACAGTATGGAGGTTCCTCAAAAAAGTAAAAATGAAACTGCCTTATGACCCAGCAATTCCACTTCTGGGTACATATCTGAAGAAACCCAAAACACTAATTTGAAAGAATATGTGCACCTTTATGTTCACTGCAGTGTTATTTATAATAGCCAAAATATGGAAGCAACCTAAGTACCCATCAATAGATGAGTAGATAAAAAAGCTGTCATACACATATACAACAGAATATTACTCAGCCATAAGAAAAAATAAAATCTTATGATTTGTGACTGCCTGGATGGATCTAGAGCAGTGGTTCTCAACCTTTCTAATGCCGCGACCCTTTAATACAGTTCCTCATGTTGTGGTGACCCCAACCATAAAATTATTTTCATTGCTACTTCACAACTATAATTTTGCTACTGTTAATGAATCGTAATATAAATATCTGTATTTTCCAATGGTCTTAGGCGACCCTCCTAGCGATTCTCAACCTGTGGGTCGTGACCCCACAGGTTGAAAACTGTTGCTGTATTCTGGATCCATCCGGGTGAGGCTGGGTCCCAGGCCCTGGTGAGGCCACGCGCCCCTTGGGTATGGGTGTGGCCACGTGCCCCTTAGTCCGGGTGACGCCGTGCCCCTGGGTCCGGCCGAGACCAAACCAGAGGGAGTCGGACCTCCGTTACCACCATTTGTCCACCATCCAGAGCTGAGGGGTCAGTGCTGACATGTACACATAAGGAACTGCTGGACATTGAAATTGGGTCTCAAAAGAACTGTTGGTCCAGGGGGAAGCTCGCTACAGACTGATTCATTTGCCTGTCAGCATAACTATTGTTGCTCGTCTCACATTCAGTTCTTATATCTCTGGTGACACATGATCTCGCTCATCTAGGGGAAATGATGAACAACATAGACTGAGGAACAAGAACAGAACCAGAAGCAAGGAGGCATCGATCGGACTATCGGGCCTCAGAGGGAGGATAGGGGAGGGTGGGGGGAGGGGGAGAGTTCAACCAAAGGACCTGTATGCATGCATATGAGCCTATCCAACGGTTAAGTTCAACAGGGGGTTGGGGCATGCGTGGGGAGAGGGGTGGGATGGGAATGGGGGGATGAGGACAAATATGTGACACCTTAATCAATAAAGAAATTAAAAAAAAAAAAAAAAGAAAGAAAACTGTTGCTGTATTGCCTCAGACCATCGGAAAACAGATTTACATTACGATTCATTAACAGTAGCAAAATTACAGTTATGAAGTAGCAACCAAAATAACTTTATGGTTGGGGGTCACCACAACATGAGGAACTGCATTAAAGGGTCGCGGCATTAGAAAGGTTGAGAACCACTGATCTAGAGGGTATTATGTTAAGTGAAGTATAAAAAGCTATGGAATATTCGATAGACGATGATTGCCAGAGGCCTATGGCAGAACTACCTTATTATGGCAATTAAAATTTTTGTACCAAAAATTGTAGTGTTTAACTTACTCATTTTATTCATCAATTGAATATTACAAAATCGAATATTACTCAGCCATAAAAAAGAATGAGATCTTACCATCTGCGATAGCATGGATAAACCTAGATGGTATAATACTAAGTGAAGTAAGTCAGTCAGAGAAATATAAGTACCACATGTTGTCACTTATATATGAAATCAAAAGAAAAAAAAAAACAAAAAATAGAGACTCAAAAATACAGAGAAAAGACTGATGATTGCTAGAGGAGATGGGAGTTGGGGTACTGGGTGAAAATGGTGAAGGATTTAAGAACTATAAATTGGTAGTTACAAAATAGTCTTGGTGATGTAAAGTACAGTGTAGGGAATATAGTTAATAATATTGTAATAACTATTCACAGTGCCAGGTGAATACCTGAAATATCAGGGGACCATTTTGTAAAATATATGATCATCTAACAACTATGCTGTGCATGTAAAGCTAATACAAAATAATACTGAATATAAACTTTAATTGAAGAATAAAATAAATAAAAAAGAAATAATTCACATCATGAACTATTAAAATTACCTGATTCAGGTCACAATAAGTCCTTAGAGAAGGTGCTGACTTTAACTCTCTTGCTATCTTCATAGCTGCATTCAAATCATTTTTTCTCTCTTCAATGCAGTTTTTAGCCATTATTACATTTGATAAATAATCATCTGTTTTTCTTGCTACTTCTTCACACAAGTTCTTTTTCCTTCGTGTAAGATCCCAAAGTTAGTTGCACAATTCACAAACATTTATATGAACGTGAGTTATAGTAACTAAATAGTATTAAAAGAGTAATTTCACTAATTTATGAACTTAACATGGCTAAATAAGGCATTAAGTTGAACTGAAATGTATTACAATTGAAAGCTATATATGGATAACTAGAAAAAAAGTAAATTTTGTAGGTTATAGTTACATGGCAAATACAGCTGTCACAGAATTACAAGGTTAAGACAGACCCTAGATGATTCCCTTTAAAATAGAAATCCTCGCTATCTTATACTCACTGGTGCCAGTACAAAAACACATTTATATTCACTTCTCAGGAGGATCTACATGCACATTTTAAAATTTTCATCAGTAGACACATAAAATATTTTAAAATAGGTTTCACCAAACCATAACTTAGGTATCAATTAACTATAATCTTCAAAGTAATCACTTAGTACTGCTATATATTTATTCTTTCATTACTTGTACCTCAGTCAAAATATTTTCTTGGCCTATGGTGGAACTACCTTATTATGGCAATTAAAAATTTTGTATCAAGAATTGTAGTGTTTAACTTATTCATTTTATTCATCAAACAAATGTCTTTTGATTATTTTCTCAAAACCAAATCTGGCCTCAGAAAAGGATAGTTTGCCACACTGAAGAGTAACAAGAATGTAATATAGGTTCTGAAGGTAAAGAGGCATTACAAAAACCTTTAGTAATTTTATACACACACACACACACACACACACACACACACACACACACACACACATATTTGAAATTGATGTCTTTAGGGGAAAAAAATGTCATTTAACAAGTTCTAGGATGGTTCCTAAAAATTCATGCCTATGTAGTGATGTTAGCAAAGAGGCAGATTAGGAAACTTTAAGCCCTCGTTCCCCAATAGAGATGTCAAAAAGCTTGCAAAAATTAGTGAAATAAACTTACAGGAATTCTGGAAAACAAATAAAGGTGTACAGAAACAAAGCAAATGCCCAATTAACAAAAAGTCACACTCAAAACAGTAGGACATGTCATGGTGTTTTTACTTGTCCCTGTCTATCCCCTTCTTTAGCTATGCTCTTGGTCTGAAGACAGCAGTACAGTTCCCAATTCCTTCCCTCAAACCAGAGGGAGCAAAGCAGACTTTATTTGCAATTTTCTTATAAGTCTGGAGACTGCCAGAAGAACTAGTCTGTTTCACCTAACTTGGAGCTCAGCAATGAGAAGCAGTGGGCCCTGCAGGAGGACTACAGCTGTAGATGCCCGGGCAAGAGATTACAGATAAAGAGATACAATAGACTATCTGAGGTTCAGAGAAGTTGACTCTTTGGGAAATTTAGACATTTAAAAGCAACCAGGTGGGGGGAAAAGCAGGACAATATGTAATACTTTCAACAATAAAGATTTGTTTTAAGCAGCTATGTATGCATAAGGATAATAAAAAGTCACACTCAACCCAGGCAAGAATTCTCAGAAAATATCTGAGACTTTCATAAACCATCATCTCATGCTAATCCCAAGGGTACTCAATGAAGGGCAGGCCCAGCAAAGAGCCAGTTTGCAATAATTGGGAGAGGTGACTGTGCCAAATTTTCAAAAGAACAACACAAGGCATGCAAAAGAAAACAATGAAGAATCAAAATGTGAATATCAACAGAGATAGAAATTATAAGGAGAAACCAAACATAAAATCTGGCACTCAAAAATACAATAATTGAAATGAAAAATTGACTACAAGAGTTCAACTGCAGATTTAAGCAGGAATAAAAATCAGTAAATATGAAGATAAGACAACTAAAATTATTAAGTTTGAGAAGCAGAAAGAAAAAAGAATGAAGAGAAGTAAACAGAGTCTAAGGGACTTCAGGGACACCCTTCAAGTTGACCAACATATATGTTATATTTCTCAGTGATATTTCATCTAGAATAGAAAAACCCATCTTAATAGTCACATGGAACCTCAAAGAACCCCAAACTGTCAAAATAATCTTGAAAAAGAACAAAGTTGGAGGGCTCAAACATCCTGATTTCAAAACTTTCTACAAAGTTAATCAAAACAGTGTCTTACTGGAATAAGGAGAGGCAGACCAATGGAATAAAATGCAGAGTCCAGAAATAATACTTTACCTATATGGTCAACTGAGTTTTGACAAGTGTGCCAAGACTATTCAATAGAGAAAAGACCATCTTTTCAATAAACAATGCTGGGAAAACTGAATATCCACATGGAAAAAAATAAAGTTGGACCCTTTCCTCATACCGCATGCAAAAATTAACTCAAAATGAATCAAAGACCTAAACATAAGAGCTAACACTACAATACTCTTAGAAGATAACATAGGGGAAAAGCTTTACATACTAGATCTGGCAATGATTTCTTGCATATGACACCAAAAGCATAGGCAACAAAAGAAAAACTAATTGGACTTTATCAGTAACTTTTGTGGATCAAATAATGTGATCAAGAAAGTAAAAAGATAACCTGTAAGAAGGGAAAAAATATCTGAAAATGATATATCTGATAAAAGGTTAATATCAATAATATATAAAAAACTCCTACAATCCAACAACAAAATAAATAATCCCAAAATAAATAAATTCAGATATGGGTACTCAGCCTGGCTGGTATAGCTCAGTGGTTGAGCATCGACCCCTGAAGCAGGAGGTCATGGGTACATTCCCAGTTGTGGCACATGCCCGGTGGTTTTGGGCTCGATCCCCAGTAGGGGGCAAGCAAGAGATCACTGATCGATTATTCTTTCTCATCATTGATGTTTCTATCTCTCTCTCTCTCCCTCTCCTTTCCTTTCTTTTCTTTAAAGCCAATAAAGACATATTTTTTAAAAAGGGCACTCATACAAGTTAACACCAAAAAAAAAAACATTCCAATTAAAAACTGGACAGAGGATCGGAATAGATATTTCTCCCACGAAGACATACAGATGGCCAACAGACATATGAAAAAATGCTCAACATCACTAATCATCAGTGAAATGCAAATTAAAACCACAATGAGATTATCACCTCATGCCTGTCAGAATGGCTACCATTAAAAAAAAATCAACAAATAACAAGTGTTGGTAAGGATGTGGAGAAAAGGGAGCTCTTGCACACTGTTAGTGGGTTTGTAAATTAGTGCACCCACTCACTGTGGAAAACAGTATGGAGATTCCTCAAAAATTAAAAATAGAGCTGTCAAATATCACTCAATCTCACTCATACGTGGAATCTAGTGAACAAAATAAACTGATTAACAAAACAGATCCAGAGATATAGAAGCATAGAATAGACTGGCGAATCTCAAAGGGAAAGTGGGGGTGGGGGGTGCGTGGGGAGAAATTAACTAAAGAACTTATATGCATACTAGAGGCCCAGTGGACAAAATTCGTGCACGGGGGGGGGGGGCGGTGTCCCTCAGCCCAACCTGAACCCTCTCTAATCTGGGATCCCTCAGGGGATGTCTATCCCCTCACAATCCAGGACTGTTGGCTCCCAACTGCTTGCCTGCCTGCCTGCCAGCCTGATCACCCCCTAACCACTCCCCTGCCAGCCTGATCGACCTGGTGGCCCCTGTCGATCTGGTGGCCCCTAAGTGTCCTCCCCTGCCAGCCTGATTGCCCCTAATGGCCTCTGCCTCGGCCCCCACCACCATGGCTTTGTCTGGAAGGACGTCTGGATGGATGTCCGAAAGATGTCTGGTCTAATTAGCATATTACCCTTTTATTAAGATTAGCATTTTACCCTTTTATTAAGATGTCTGGTCTAATTAGCATATTACCCTTTATAAGATATATGCCCCTAAAAAGTTCTATTATTTTACACGCTTTAAATTATACAGTACATTCAACCTCTTTTACCCTGTTTTTTTTTTTTCCTTTTTCTTTTTCTAAATGTATCTTATTGATTTTTTTCACGGAGAGGAAGGGAGAGGAATAGAGAGTTAGAAACACCGATGAGAGAGAAACATCAATCAGCTGCCTCCTGCACACCCCCAACTGGGGATGTGCCTGCAACCAAGGTACATGCCCTTGACCGGAATCGAACCTGGGACCCTTCAGTCCACAGGCCGATGCTCTATCCACTGAGCCAAACTGGTTAGGGCCCCCCACTTCTTTTTTTTCTTTTTAGATTATCCACATTTGTAGATATGGCACAGGCCAATGCTCTATCCACTGAGCCAAACTGGTTAGGGCCCCCCACTTCTTTTTTTTCTTTTTAGATTATCCACATTTGTAGATATGGCATTAATTCATTTTCCATTGATTTTTAGAGAGTGGAAAGGAGAGGGATAGAGAGAGAGAAACATCAATGTAAGAAACATCCCTTCAACTGCCTTCCTTAGGAGCCATGACCAGGGATCCAACTTGAAACCCAGGTATGTGCCAGGTATGTTCCCTGACCTGGAATTGAACCTGCAACCTTTCGGTGCACAGGACCACATTCACGCTCAACCAACCTATCCACTTCAGCCTGGCTGTTATACAATTTCTGGAATTTTATTTCAATTAATTCTCACAAAGTCTGTGGTTTAGGTAATATTCACATTTTGCTGATGAGAAAAAAAAACCCAACCTCTTTGTTTTGAGACATTCTTCTTCCTTCATTGCTGCATTTTCTGCCAGCTGTCCTGGAGGGCACAGAGGCTAGGTAATGGAGACAACGACAGGATTTGGACCACTGGAGCCACCATATCCACCTTTCCTCTCCATGCTGGAGAAGGCAGGGCCAGCAACTTCCAACAGCACCTAGCTTCCCGATAGGCCAGCGTTTGCAGGGCTAGGTCTTTGAACACGGTAAGTGCTTCAGTCTCTCCCTCTCAGGAGCTGCTGTCACCCCTGAGGTTATAGGGCTGCCCTGAAAGTCCTCTGCGCACCTCCTGTCTGTGGCAAACATGGCAGTGGATTCCATGATGGAACCGCTATTTTTAGGTACTTTTAAACACCCCAGCGCTGAGGTAAGACTTTGCTTCTTGATTCTGACTCTGCTTCTCGACTGTGGGACATGTACAAAAAATCCTTAGGCATGCTTCAACTTTCCCTCCTGCCAGTGGCCTTAAATTCTGCATGTACACACCTCCTCCCCCCAGCGGGGTGTGGGCACCACGTCTACGGGAGAGCATCGGTGGCCAGGACATTTCTCTGCGTTATCTTAGGCTCCTGCATCTTTGGTTGAGTTGGCTGTTCTGCTTGCTTTGCTCCCCTGCCTCCTTACCCCTGTCAACTTTGGGCCTTGAAGATATCTTGGTTCTCAGGTTTAGCTCAGTTGGTGTTTGGGAGGGTCTCAGACTGCCTGTGTTTGACAGCAGTTCTGGAGACCGAGCAGGTCACGATGGCTTCGTGATTCCTAAATCCCTCCTCTCAGGTCCTTTTTCTAACGGGCGTTAGGTTGCCCAGATGTGACACTCATTTGGTTTAGGATTCACCCATTAGGACATGACATATTTGCATGGAAGGCTTTTGTGCGGAGGATACCTGTGAGGAGGGGAATCAGCAGTGAAAGGAACCAATGGCGGATTTGGAACCCCCAGACAGGGAACCTCGCTCACTCCCCGCATGTCTCCCCACTGCACTCCCTGCATGTCTCCCTCAGCAGCCGGCCTGGGCGTGCAGGAGGCTTGGCTTCCTTCGTCGCCCGGTGACAAAGGAAGCCAAGCCTCCTGCCCACTCTGCCGGGCTCCGTGGCTCCGGCCTATGCTGCCATCTTTGTGGCTATGGGTGCCACCATATTTGTGGCTATGGGCGTGGCCATCTTTGTCGTGGAGTGATGGTTAATTTGCATATTACCCTTTTATTAGATAGGCTATGCATAGCCCATGAACACAGACAATAGTGTGGCAAAGGCCTGGGGGAGGGATGAGAAGGGGGAAGGGGGACAATGGGGGGGAAAAGGGGGATCTGTAATACTTTCAACAATAAAGATAAATTTAAAAATATATAAAACTGTCATATGATCCAACAATTCCACTTTTGAGTATTTACCCAAAGAAAACAAAAACACTTAATTTGAAAAGATATATATGCACCATGCTTACTGCAGTATTACTAATAATAGCCAAGATATGAAAACAACCTAGTCATCGATTGATAGATGAATAAATAAAGATTTGTGTATAAATTGAATATTATTCAGTCAGAAAAAGAATGAAATCTTGGCATTTGCGACAACATGGATAGAACTAAAGGTATTATGCTAAGTGAAATAAGTCAGAGGATGACAAATATCATATGATAACACTTATATGCAGAATCTAAAAAATTCCCAAATGAATAAACAAAACAAAACAGACTCGTAGATGTAGAGAATAAGCTGATGACTGCCAAAGGGGAGAAGGAAGGGGATGTGAATAAAAATAATTTAAAAATTTAAAAATGGGCAAAGGACTTGAATAGACATTCTCCCAAAAAAGTACACAAATGGCCAATTTGTAGAAATTTGCATTTAGTAGAAATAAGCACAAGAAAAGATACTCAGCAACACCAGTCATGCAAATAAAATCACAATGAGACACAACTTTATATCCATCAGAACATGATTATAAAAAAACAAACAAAACGCCATAGGAAATAACTCTGTTGGTGAGGATATAGAGAAACTGGAACCATGTGCACTGCTGGTGGAAATGTAAAATGTGTAGCCAAAGCAGAGAAGAATTTGTTGTTTCCTCAGGAATTTAAACTTGAAATTACCATATGCCACTAAACTGTACACTTAAAATGGTTCAAATGGTAAACTTTGTTATGTATATTTTACCACTATAAAATCTGTAAAATAAATGCATGCATAGGACCTATCACTTAAATGTTATAATTAAAGACCAGATGTGAGATAACATCAACATGGAAGAATATCACCAAATATCACCAAAGAATATCAACTGATTCGCTGATGGTGTTTTAGGCATCCTAATGAGATTTTTAAAAGAGGAACTAAGTCAAAAGGACATCATCATCACTAATATATTTCTTTGCACATATCACAACTTTCTTCAAATGTAAAATGTGAATTAGATTATTGAAGATCACATAAATCAGAGTTTTTAAAAAAGTGATGGATATATAACTATATATTTGTTTAGAAACAAATATTAGAAAGTATTAGAGCATTATTTGTTCTGTTGCAAATAAACACATGGAAAAAAGTATGGAACTTTGTATAAGAAAATGTTTGCATTTTCCCATGTAAGCTGAATTCTGCAACAGATTTTGCAAATAGTTTTCTGTACTGTTTTAAGAAAGAAGTTTGTTTATTTTAATAGTTAGCTTTGGAACCAGAAGACAAATTGCCCAAATAATAAAAAAAATGTACAAATTGTTCTTCATTTTGAAGTTGTAATCATCAACCTGTAGAGACCAACTACTACCTCCCAAAGTTGTTTAAAAGTTACTCATTACTTGAATCTATATAAGAAATAAAATGACAAGTTAATGTTAAAACTTTAGTTTCATTAAACCTATATTTTTAAGTTATTACCTGGAATCAAGAGAAGTAAAAAGTTGATCAAACTGTTTCTCCAGATCCTTTAAAAGACTGACTGTCTCCTCTTGTGTTTGACTGTGTATGTGTTCGAGCATCTAGGAAGAACATAATACAAAGACCTAATTTGGTATTTTTATTTTGTAGAAATTGTACTGTTCCAAATAATTCTGAAAATAAAAGGCATAGACTTTTCAAAATAACAACACAAGAGAAGATCAGATGATAAACTTCAAATCCTGGTACCTGTCACATCTTTGTTGGCACTGTATACTGACAAACTGGCAAAATGGCCTAGAAAATCCACTAAGTTTTCTAAACTTGTTTCTTATCCTGTTTTGTCATTACAGGAAATAAGTAATTTTAAATAGCTGAATTTCTCTCTGGCACCTTTCCTTAAATTAAAAAAGTAATATTTTAATCCAAGTATTTTTAAAATATTGACTATTCTACAAATTGCATTTTTAAACAAAGAAGTGTTCCTTTAGATCGGTGACCCATTTGAAATTCCTTCAAATTTCTCCCTTTTGGAATGGGAATGTCTATCCTATCCTTGTCCAACCAATTATTTTAGAAGCAAATAATTTACTACCTAGTTTCACAGACTCACTGTTAAAGAGGAATTTGGCCCTTGAGCTCAACCCATACTTCATTTAGGAAATATTCAGATGAGATTTTGGATTTAGAGCTGACACTGGAATAGGTTAAGACTAAGTTGGGTGGGTGAATGAATGTATTTTGCATGTGAGAAGGACATGAGACTAGGGGAGTGGAGCAGAGGGCAGACTGTTATGAATACCCCCTCCCAAGTTCATATGTTGAAGTCTTAACTCCCACATCAGGTATAATCTTTTGAGTGCTTTGGTTGTAAATTTGTTGCTTGTTCTTTGTCACCAAATGAGTGAGCCTCTCTTTTGGGGAATGGGGTAAGGGAGAAAAGAAAGTAAGACTCTTTATATAAGGGTATACAGCCAAGTAATGAGCATGTTAGAAAGATAATCTGCAATGCTCAGAGATAAGAAATCATGGTTCCTTGATAGAGCTTCTTCATTAGTGGGCTGCTAACACAATGCTGCGAGACCAATCCCAGCAGGCCATGTGAGTTTCCCAGTCTTCTGTGTATTTCTCTGTCACTAGATTATCATGCTTAATAATCTCTAACTTCAGTCTTAGAATATCCAAGTATACATATTTAAAGAGATTATGCCCTAATTCATGATAGAATTTAATCATTCAAAATGCTTACTTTTACAGCAATACTTAATTGTTCAAAATTATTGCCTGCTATCTTTAATGCTTCATCAATTTCTTCTGTAGTTTTAGTCTCCTAAAAAGGGAAAAGGGGACCATATACAAATATAAAAATAGATACTTAGATATATTAGTCACAAAAACATCAGGCTATCATTTTGGTTACAACAGTAACATAGACCTACCAAAGAAATCTGCAATCAAGAAAAATAACACTGTTTATCTTACTTACCTAGTAAGTAAGCATTTTAGAGTTTCAGTTATAGCATCCCAGATTTTTTAAAGATAACTTTTTGAAAAAATAAGATTATGTCCTGTAACAATTTTAAGCTTAAAACTATCTTGAAAAATTTATCATGGCAATAAATGTACACATGTAAAAATGAACAGTTTAAGGAAAATATTATAATTTGGCTATGTTAACATTTAAACTTGAAGTAAAAGATAGCAAGATTAAGTGCTCTCTCTCATCCACCAGCCCACTAAAGATTTCCTTAACAGCCTTGTCTAGGTGGCTCAGTTAGTTGGAGCATTGTCCCATACACCAAAGGTTGTGGGTTTGATCCCCAGTCAGGGTGCGTATGGGAGGCAACTGATCTTGATGTTTCTTTCTCTCTCCCTTCTCCTTTCCTCCTCTCTCAATTCAATAAAAATGTATCCTCTGGTGAAGATTAGAAAAAAAGATCTCTGTAACAAAAGGACAATACTTCATTCAACATATTTTGGAGTTTATTCTTTTTTCTAGTCTTAAATTTAAAAAATACACTAAAGTTATCAGGTGTAGTAACGGGTAAAATTGAATCTTCCAACAATAACAACAACAACAACATCATCATCATCATCATCATCATCATCATCATCAATAACAAATGCCATCAGGCCTTTTGGATGCCATTAAAATAATTGGAAAAAATCACACTTAGAATTTATACACGTGTACTTTATATACATTTCACAGAATCTGAATTCAATAACTAGGTTTAAAGGGAAGAAGCTAATATAGGTAAATATCAAGAACACTAACAGAGTTGTCAAAGGTAGCATGAGCTGCCTTGGGAATAAAAGAGAATTTGTTCAAGCATAGTTTGGAATAAAACAAGAGGCTCAAGTAAGGAGTGTGTTTACCTCTTACCTTTAAGCTTTCTAAAAGAATCTGTAATTATAGGAACCTTGAGAGGAGAGGAAATTTAAGCTACCAGAGACAAAGTAAAAATGTCTGGCTTCATCTTACTTCACAAAATAACATTTTTCATACCACCATTACAGCTGATGAATTCAAAACAGTCCTGTGTGTGGATGGTGAACCAATGTGTTCTAAACCAATAGTTAGCTGATCAGCAGTCTTTTTGAAGTCCTGAGAACAATTCTTTATCCTGAAAAATGTCAAGTATATTATTTTAAATACCAACATTAATAAAACAGTTTTAACCTTCTATTCTGATGTTTACTCTCTATAAAAAATAATTCATGTGATGACTTGTAAGAACACACAAACTGGGTTCTCAATCATCTATTTTAAGCAAAGAAAGGAAACCATGATTAAATATACTTTCATATAAAACTTAATTTTAATAGAGAATTCAATTTCTTAACAAATTTCTAAAAATAATAGCTTACAGTATAAATTGTGCTTTAATTTCCTAACCACCTCTCCTTACCTGATATTTTTTAGTAGAGATGTTGATAACCATTGAACTGTCTTAAACTCAATTAAAGTCAGTACTTATACACATAAATGCCAGCTATTAAAAATGTACTTACATAGCCCTGGATAATTTACAAAAAGGTAATGAATTTACTACGTAAGTTAATTTTCAAGGAAAAGGTTCCATTTCAAATCTATTTTTACCTTTATATCCTCATATTGGCTAGCACACAGTAAGCACTATGCTGAATAAGTTACTCAAAACCTGTAACAATTTATAGAAGAATCTATGATGTTTACTGTTACTCTTATAAAGAGAAATAGACTAAATATTTTTTAAACATTCAATTACTTTGAAAAGTGAACACCCATGTTCTTAAAAATATGAGTAGATTAGCCCTGAGGAGTCTATATTCAATTTCTGTTACAAAATAGTAAAGATAAATCATAAAGAAAATATATCAGATATCAAGAGATGCTTCTATTTAAAATATACAACTACTAGAGGCCCAGTGCACGAAATTCATGCATGGGTAGGGTCCCTAGGCCTGGCCGGTGATCAGAGCCAATATGTGGAATAACCAGCAGGGTATCGGGGGGGGGGGCCCTCCCGCTGGCACCCGCCTTAGACAGCCTGGCACCACCAGCTTGCCGGCCCTGCCCCCGCCACCAGCGCCAGCCTGCTCACCAGCTGGCCCAGCCCTCTGATTGCCCCACCACCGCCGGTTGCCTGCCTCCCTAGCCCTGATCATGCACCAGTGGGGTCCCTTGGCCTGGCCTGCATCCTCTTACAATCCAGGACCCCTCAGGGGATGTCAGAGAGCCCGATCCCACAGGCCAGGCCAAAGGACCCCACGGATGCACAAATTGTGCACCAAGCCTCTAGTCCTTTTATTAATCACCTCTCAATCTATCTCTTCCCCAAATCCTCCACTGTATTGTACTCTTGCTCCTCTCAACAGTCAACAGAGAAATTCTTATTCTTTCTCCATGTCTTATTCTCACCCAGCACCAACAGCTTCTGCTAGAATCATACTCTCAGCTATCCTTGATCTGACAAGGTAATCTTGCTTTCCTTTTCTTTCCACTTTAAATAAGGACAAATTAATACTGCTTCCTTAGGAGCTGGATTCTCCATTTAATTAACAGCTAAGACAAATTATAAACTTAAAGAGCAGTTTATAAACAATGGGTTAGAAACAATGATCTAAAAATATTTTAGTAATGCTAAAATTACTCTTTCAGAAATATACTGAATTTTAAATATTAAAGTAAGTGCATATAGAACATACTTTTTAGGCTGCAGTTTGTCCATAAAAGAACCTTCTTTAACATATCCATCTATTGGATAATATCCTTGTCTAGTATTTATAGATGTAGCAACCTTAGGACAAAATAAGAAAAACAAAAACAGTAAGTCAGTCAATAAATTCTGTTTATGCAGAATTCAACCAACCAATGTGCCATTCACAGATAAATTTGATAATAGCCTTAAAGATCCTTGAAACTTCATTAAATCAAAGAAAAAAATTGAATATATATGATGTTTTTATTCTATTTTAATCAGTAAACAAATCAGTAATATGGCAATTATGAGTTAAACAGAACATTAAATTAACTAAAACACTTCATTCTACCACAATTCTAAAGAAATGTTTGCAACAATACTTTATAATTTTACTGTAGCCCTGGCTGATGTTGTTTAGTGGTTAGAGTGTTGGCCTGTGCACCAAAGGGTCGTGGGTTTGATTCCCAGTGAAGGACATGTACCTGAGTTGCAGCTTCGTCTCTGGCCCTGGTTGGGGGCACCTGCAGGAGGCAACCAATTGATGTGTGTCTCTCTCACATCGATGTCTGTCTCTCTCTCTCTCTCTCTCTCTCTCTCTCTCTCTCTCTCTCTCTCTCTCTCCCTCCCTCCCTCCTCCCTGCCTCCCTCCATTCCACTATCTCTAAAAATCAATGGAAAAATAAGTGAGGATTAAAAAAAATTACTGTAAAAATTTTACAATGATATGTTAAGGTATGTTCAAAACTTTAAAATACTTAAGAATAAACCTACACTAATAAAAGTGTAATATGCTAATTAGACCGGGGCTGCGAGGGAAGCCCAGGTCCCAGGTGCCTGCAGGTGACCGGAGGGAAGCCAGTGCCGCAGCCTGGGGAAGGAAGGTCTACTCCTGCACACATTTCATCCATCAGGCCTTAGTTTAATAAGAAAAATATAAGCTCTAAGCAAAGAAAACCAAGTAACTTATTGGGGATTATAAAACAAGAACTGAATAAATGGAGAATTATATCAGGTTCCTGGAGACAAAGATTTAATATCCTAAAGTACATCTAATATAAATTAATAGAATTCTCAAGTTCATATGGAAAATACATTATGCAAGAATTACAATAATTTTAACATACCATTTGGGAGAGATTTATCCCACCAGAGAATAAAAAACTACTGTAACTAAAATACTAGGGTACTGGCACAATAGAGAACAAGAGTCCTAAAACAGATCCATGTATACATGGGAACTTAATACAGAATACAAATGACCAATTAAACAGAGCAAGGAGTATTCAATAATTATTCTTGGAAAGTCCACTCATCATTCTGAAGAATAAAGTTTATACCCACTTTACAGCATATATGAACACTTAAAAAGATCAAGTACAAACCTTTAAAAAAGCATGATATAAGTATTTAAAAATATATATAACTCTGAGATGGGAAGGTCTAATAAAAAAAACAAACCCAGAAGCCATGGAGGGGGGAACAAAGAGGGAAACATTTCTGAAAGGCTAAATGTAATTGAAAATTTAAGTGAAAGATTGGGAGAAAACAGTTAAAGACACAGGACAAAGTGTTAATATCCCTATTACATGAAGTGTTTCTACAAATTACGAAAATACAAAACAAAAGGGAAATATGCAAAGTCAAAGGGTCTACTGAAGACCTCTGAAAGTTGCTCAATTTCACTAGTAGTCAGGGAATTGCAATTTAAAACAAGGAGATATCCATTTTTGGCCATCATATTGCCAAACATGAAAACAAATATCACAAATTGAAACGTGGATTTATCTTGGAGCTAGAAATTACCAGAACTCATTAATGGAATATTTTTGGTAGGGGTAGGTTTGAAGAACTATGTAAAGATATAGAGAAAAATTGTGAAAACCACCTAAATGTCTATAATGAATAGACTGGATAAGAATCACACCAATTATGTACAATTGTTTATTATGTAGGCATTAAAAGTAACACAGGAGTCTCTCATGAGAATAAGTTAATGTTGCTAAGAGAAATAAAGCAGATGACTAAATGTTATGTGGTCTCAAATTTAAATACACATCTTTGGTGGGGAAGATGATGCTCTGTCAAGGTTTTAAGTAAAATACATTATTAGATAATTAGGGGAAAGTGTTACCTTTAACAAATCACATTGAACCAAATGTAATTTTTAAGAAAACCTCATCCCAAAATTGAGGGCTAAAACCTTAATTTCTATCAGCCTCCTCATTCATTCCCCTTTAACTTGACATTTCATAGTAAGAGGTTAATGTTATTATCAACAAACTAGAGGCCTGGTGCACGAAATTCGTGCACGGAGGGGGGGTTGTCCCTCAGCCCAGCCTGTACCCTCTCCAATATGGGACCCCTTGAGGGATGTCCGACTGCCCGTTTAGGCCCGACCTGGATCGGGCCTAAACGGGCAGTCGGACATCCCTCTCACAATCCAGGACTGCTGGCTCCCAACTGCTTGCCTGCCTGCCTTCCTGATTGCCCCTAACCGCTTCTGCCTGCCAGCCTGATCACCCCCTAACCACTCTGCTGCCAGCCTATTTGCCCCCAACTTCCCTCCTCTGCCGGCCTGGTCACCCCTAACTGCCCTCTCCTGCAGGGTTGATCACCTCCAACTGCCCTCCCTTGCAGGCTTGGTCCCTCTCAACTGCCCTCCCTTGCAGGCCGGGTGCCTCGCAACTGCCCTCTCCTGCTGGCCATCTTGTGGTGGCCATCTTATGTCCACCTGGGGGCAGGATCTTTGACCACATGGGGGCAGCTATATTGTGTGTTGCAGTGATGATAAATCTGTATATTACTCTTTTATTAGATAGGATAGAGGCCTGGTACAGGGGTGGGGGCCAGCTGGTTTGCCCTGAAGGGCGTCCCGGATCAGGTGGGGGTTCCCTTGGGGTGCGGGGCAGCCTGAGCGAGGGGCCTGTGGTGGTTTGTAGGCCAACCACGCCCCCTGGCAACCCAAGCGGAGGCCTTGGTATCTGGAATTTATTTTCCTTCTACAATTGAAACTTTGTAGCCTGGAGCGGAGCCAAGCCTGGGGCTCCCTCCAAGGCCAGCAGCCATTTGTGTTGGGGTTATAATTGAAACTTTGTTGCCTTAAGCGGGTGGGCCCGGCCAGGGTGCTGAATGCTTTGCTTCCCCTGTTGCTGGCGGCAACCCTGGCCTGCTCTCTCAAGCTCCAATCTGCCGCCATTTGTTTGAATTTATTTACCTTCTATAATTGAAACTTTGTAGCTTGAGTGGAGGCTTAGGCCTAGCAAGGGCAGGCGGAAAGCTTGGCTTCCTCTGTTACCTAGGAAACCTTGCTCTCTGTGGCTGTAGCCATCTTGGTTTGGGTGAATTTGCATACTCGCTCTGATTGGATGGTGGGCGTGGCTTGTGGGTGTGTTGGAGGTGTGGTCAATTTGCATATTTGTCTATTATTAGATAGGATTTATTTTTTAAGCAAACATACCCTCAAGATTTTGTCACATAATAAAACAAAATATGAAGCTTAGAACTGAATCCCTCATCTCCTCCCAGTTCAAAATGCTTGCATCTCTAGTTTTTTAAAAAAATCTTTATTGTTGAAAGTATTAAATATGTCCCCATTTTCCCCCCATTAACTTATTCTACCTGCCCTGCCATTCACCCCAGGCATTCACCACCCTATTGCCTGTGTCCAGGGGTTATGCATATACATAAGCATACAAGTTCTTTGGTTGATCTCTTCCCACCCACCCACCCACCCACCCACCCTCCCCCACCTTCCCTCTGAGGTTCCATAGTCTGTTCCATGCTTCTTCTATGTCTCTGGATCTATTTTGTTCATGAGATTCCACATATGAGTGAGATCATGCGATACTTAGCTTTCTCTGACTGGCTTATTTTGCTCAGCATAATACTTTCCAGGTCCATCCATGCCATTGCAAATGGTAAGAGCTCTTTCTTTTTTTACAGCTGTATAGTATTCTTATCTTCTCATCTGCTGATGGGCACTTGGACTGTTTCCAAATTCTGGCTATCGTAAATTGTGCTGCTATGAACATAAGGATGCATATATTCTTTCTGATGTTTCAGTTTCTTAGGATATATTTCTTGAAGTGAGATCACTGTGTCAAATGAGGATTGCATTTTAAATTTTTTGAGGAACTCCGTACTATTTTACACAGTGGTTGAACCAGTCTGCATTCCCACCAGCAGTGTACTAGGGTTCCCTTTTCTCCACATCCTCACCAACAATTGTCATTTGACGATTTGTTGATGGTAGCCATTCTGACAGGTGTGAGGTGATACCTCACTGTTGTTTAATTTGCATCTCTGATGATTAGTGACTTTGAGCATTTTTTCATATGTCTCTTGGCCATCTGTATGTCCACTTTGGAGAAGTGTCTGTTTAGGTCCTTGGCCCGTTTTTTAATTGGATTGTTTGTATTCCTTTTATTAAGTTGTATGAGTTCCTATAAATTTTGGAAGTTAACCCCTTATCATTGTATCATTTCCAAATACGTTCTCCCATACAGTGTGCTCCCTTTTCATTTTGTTGGTTTCTTTTGCTGTGCAGAAACTTATTTTTATGTACTCCCATTTGTTTTCCTCCTTAGTTTCCTTTGCTCTGAGATATGTATCTGTAAAGATATTGCTAAGAGAGATGTCTAAGATATTTATGCCTATGGTTTCTTCTAGGATTTTTATGGTTTCACAACTTACATGTAAGTCTTTTATACATTTTGAGTTTATTCTTGTGTATGGTGTAAGTTGGTTGTCTAGTTTCATTTTCTTGCATATACCTGTCCAATTTTCCAAACACCATTTATTGAAGAGACTATCTTGACTCCATTGTATTCTCTTGCCTCCTTTGTCAAATATTAACACATTAAGCGCCCAGCCTGTTTTGTCTTCTGGACAGAAAGTATAGTGTCAGTTACCGCTGACTGACATGGGGCTTAACGTGCTAATTAAACACAATGGCTTGGGTTGATTTCGGGGTTCTCTGTTCTGTTCCATTGATCTATATGCCTATTCTTATGCCAGTCACAGGTTGTTCTGAGTACTGTAGTATAACTTGATACCTGGTAATGTGATTCCTCCAACTCTGTTCTTTCTCAAGATTGTTGTACCTATTTGGGGTCATATTTGGTTCCATATACATTTTTGAAGCATTTGTTCTAGAACTGTAAAATATGCTGTTGTTCTTTTATTAGGGACTAGAGGCCTGGTGCCCTAGTGGAGTCCCTCAGCCTGGCTGCGGGATCAGGCCGAAAGTGGCTCTCCTACATCCCCTGAGGGGTCCTAGATTGCGAGAGGGTGCAGGCCAGGCCAAGGGACCCCACTGGTGCACGATCATGGCCAGGGAAGGACGCGGGAGATTAGCCAGCTGGGGAGGGACCATAGGAGGGCTCCAGGGCGTGTCTGGCCCATCTCGCTCAGTCCTGATCGGCTGGACCCCAGCAGTAAGCTAACCTACTAGTCAGAGTGTCTTCCCCCAGTGGTCAGCACACATCATAGCAACTGGTCAACTGGCCAACTGTCTGCCTGCTGGTGGTCAGTGCATGTCATAGTGAGCGGTTGAGTGGTTGATTATCTGTCCCCTGGTGGTCAGTACACATCATAGCGAGCAGTTGAGTGGCCTTAGCGTATCATTAGCGTATCATTAGCATATTATGCTTTGAATGGATGATTGGACGACTAGACACTTAGCATATCAGGCTTTTATTATATAGGATTGCACTGAATCTATAGATTGCTTTGGGTAGTATCGACCTTTTATTTATTTTTTAAACATATTTTATTGATTTTTCACAGAGAGGAAGGGAGAGGGATAGAGTTAGTAACATCGATGAGAGAGAAACATCGATCAGCTGCCTCCTGCACACCCCACACTGGGGATGTGCCTGCAACCAAGGTACATGCCCTTGACCAGTATTGAACCTGGGACCCTTCAGTCCGCAGGCCGACGCTATATCCACTGAGCCAAACCGGTTAGGGCAGTATTGACATTTTAATGATGTTGATTCTACCAATCCATGAATATGATATATTCTTCCACTTGATTATATCTTCCTCTATATCTGTTTTCAACGTCCTGTAGTTTTCCAAGCACAGGTTTATTACCTTCTTGGTTAAGTTTATTCCTAAGTATGTTAATTTTTTTGTTGCAATGGTAAATGGGATTTTTAGCTTCTCTTTCTGAGAGTTCATTATTGGTATGTAAAAATGCCAACGATTTCTAGGTGTTAATTTTGTATCCTACTACCTTGCCAAATCTATTTATTAAATCTAATAGTTTTTTTATGGAGTCTTTAGTATTTTTTAGGTACCATATCATGTAACTTGTGAATACTGATAGTTTTACTTCCTCCTTTCCCATTTGGATGCCTTTTATTTCTTCTTGTCTGATTGCTATGCCTAAAACTTCCAGTACTATCCTATATCATAAAAGCCTAATATGCTAAGTGTCCAGTTGTCCAGTTGGCTATTCAACCAATCAAAGCATAATATGCTAATGATATGCTAAGGCCGCTCAACCACTTGCTATGATGTGCACTGACCACCAGGGGGCAGACAGTAGACTGGTCAACCAGTCACTATGACGTGCACTGACCACCAGGGGGCAGATACTACGACTGGTAGGTTAGCTTGCTTTTGGGGTCTGGCCGATCGGGACTGAGCAAGACAGGCCAAACATGCCCTGAAGCTCTCCCGTGGTCCCTCCCCAGCTGGCCAACCTTCCACGTCCCTCCCCAGCCCTGATTGTACACTGGTGGGGTCCCTCAGCCAGGCCTGCACCCTCTTGCAATCCAGGACCCCTCAGGGGCTGCTGGAGAGCTGGTTTTGGCCCAATCCCACAGGCCAGGCCAAAGGACCCCACTGGTGCACAAATTCATGCACTGGGCCTCTAATGTTGAATAAGGGTGGTGAAAGCAGGCATCCCTGTCTTGTTCCTGTTCTTAGTGGAAATGGTTTTAGTTTTTGCCCATTGATTATGATGTTTACTACAGATTTATCATATTTGGCCTTTATCATGTTGAGAGTTTTTATCAAAAATGGGTGTCATTTTTTGTCGAATGCTTTTTATGCATCTATTGATCTGATCATGTGATTTTTGCCTTTCAATTTGTTTATGTGATAGATCACATTTATTGATTTGCAAATATTGTACTAGCCTTGCATCCCCAGAATAAACTGCAATTGGTCATGGTGTATAATCTTTCTAATATATTGCTGGATCAGATTTGCTAACATTTTGTTGAAGATTTTAGCATCTATGCTTATCAGGGATATTGGCCTGTAATTTTCTTTGCAGTGTCTTTATCTAGTTTTGGAATTAGGGTAATGCTGGCCTCATAGAAAGAGGTTGGAAGTGTTCCTTCCTCTTGAATTTTTTGGAAGAGTTTGAGGCAGATAGGTGCTAGTTCTTTAAGTGTTTGGTAAACATCCCCTGTGAAGCCTTCGGACCAGGGCTTTTGTTTGCTGGAAGTTTTATTACGGCTTGAATTTCATCAGTAGTTATCAGCCTATTCAGGTTATCTGCTTCTTCCTGATTGAGTCTTGGAAGATTGTATTTTTCTAGGAATATGTCCATTTTGCCCAAGTTGCCTAATTTATTGCAATATAGTCATTCATAGTACTTTTTATGATCTTTTGTATTTCTGTGGGGTCTGTTGTTACTTCACCTCTTTTGTTTCTGATTTTTTTTTTGAGTCCTTTCTCTTTGTTTCTTGATGAGTCTGTGTAGAGGTTCATCAATCTTGTTTACCTTTTGAAAGAACCAGCTCTTGGTTTTATTGATCTTTTATATTTATATAAAATATATATATATTTTTAGTCTCTATGTCATTTATTCCCAGTCTGATCTTTATTATTTCCTTCCTTCTACTTACTCTGGGTTTTCCTTATTGTTCTCTTTCTATTTTTTTAAGTTGTAGGATTAGATACCTTATTAATTAAAAGTTTTTGTTTTGTTTTGTTTTGTTTTGTTTTAGATAGGCCTGTAGTGCTATGAACTTCCCTCTCAAGATGGCTTTCACTTGTCCCACAGAGTTTGGGTTGTAGTGTGTTCATTTTCATTTGTTTCCAGGATGTTTTTTATTTCCTCTTTGATCTCTTTGGTAACCCATTTATTGTTTAATACCATGCTGTTTAGCCTCCATGTGTTTAAGAGTTTTTGAATGTTTTTACTACAATTAATTTCTCATTTCATGCCATTGTGATCTGAGACGATGCTTGATATGATTTCAATCTTTTTGAACTTGTAGAGATTTGGCCTGTGTCCTAACATGTGGTCTATCTTTGAAAATGTCCCATGTGCACTTGAGAAGAACATATATTCTGTAGCTTTGGGGTGAAAAGCTCTGAAAATGTCAATTCCATTTGATCTAGTGTATTGTTTAGGATCGCTGTTTCCTTGTTAATTTTTTGTCTAGAAGATCAATCCAGTGATATCCATAGGGTATTAAAGTCCCCTACTATGACAGTACTAGTGACCCAGTGCACAAAATTCGTGCACATTAAAAGAGAATTAGAGGAAAAAATTTAATATTGCTATTTGCCCTTTCTCTATAATAGAAGTGTCAGAGATGAAAGAAAATTAGTAAAATGTATATGAAAACCGTCCTCCTGTCACAGTCTGGGGCTCACCATGGGACCCAGAGTCAAGTCCCCACCCACCCACATGCACCTCAAAATCGCGTGAGACCCAGACCCAGCCGCCTGCCCCCCCCCCATTGGGCTAGATCCAGACCCAGCCAGTCCCACCCTTGTCAAGCCCTGCTGGGCAGGGGCATAGCCTCAGGTCCCCTGGCCCGGTGCCAGGACAGGGGGCATGGCCTGAGGTCACCCAGACCAGGGCGGGGGGCGTGCCTTGAGGTCCTCCATCAAGCCCCGCCAGGTGGGGGACACAGCCTGAGATCGCCTGTCAAGCCCCGCTGGGTGGGGGGCATGGCCTGAGGTCCCCTGTCAAGCCCCGTCAGGTGTGTGTGTGGGGGGGAGAGGCGAAGCCTCAGGTCCCCCGGCCCAGCACCAGGAGGGGGGCGCAGCCTCAGGTCCCCCGTCAAGCCCCACCAGCAGGGAGGCATAGCCTCAGGTCCCCTGTCAAGTCCTGCTGGGTGGGGGCACGGCCTGAGGTCCCTGTCAAGCCCAGCCAGACAGCGGGGTGCAGCCTCAGGTCCCCTGGCCTGGTGCTGGGGCAGGAGGAATGGCCTGGGGTCCCCTGTCAAGCCCCGCCGGACAGGGGGTGCGGTCTGAGGTCCCCAGGTCTGGTGCCGGGGTTGAGGTAGCAGCCTGAGGTCCCCCAGTCCAGCACCAGGACAGAAAATGCACCTTGAGGTCCCGTGTCAAGCCCTGCGGGGTGGGGGACACAGCCTGAGGTCCCCTGTCAAGCCCCACGGGGGCGGGGGAGGGTGTAGCCTCAGGTCCCTGCTGATTGCTTAAGGCTCCTTATGCAAATTTGGCCTCAGCTGTGGGTGCAGCCATCTTTGTGACGGAGTGATGTCAATTAGCATATTCCCTCTTTATTAGATAGGATTGCTGTCGATCTCTCCCTTGATATCCTCCAGAAGTTTTTTTTTTTAATGTATTTGGATGCTCCTATATTGGGTACATATGTTTACCAGAGTTATATCCTCTTGTTGTATTGATTCCTTTAATATTATGAAGTAGCCTTCATTATCTCTTGTTATGGACTTTATGTTGAAGTCTATTTGGTTAGATGAGTATTGCTACCCCAGCTTTCTTTTCCATTTCCATTTGCCTGGAATAGCTTTTTCCATCCTTTCAATTTCAGTCTGTGTGAGTCCTTTATTCTGAGGTTGGTCTCTGTAGACAGTATATATATGGGTCATTTTTTTATCCACTCAGGTACCTTATAACCTTTGATTGGAGTATTTAAGCCATTTATATTTAAGACTAGTGGCCTGGTGCACGAAATTCATGCACAGAAGTAGGGGTTCCTCAGCCCAACCTGCACCTTCTCCAATTGGGGACTCCTTGGGGGATGTCCGACTGCCGGGTTAGGCCCGATCCCACAATCTGGGACCACTGGCTCCTAACCGCTTACCTGCCTGCCTACCTGATCACCCCTAACTGCCTCTGCCTGCCTGCCTGATCGCCCCTAACTGCCTCTGCCTGCCTGCCTGATCACTCCTAACTGCCCTCCCCTGCTGGCCTGATCTTGCTCCCAACTGCCCTCCCCTGCCGGCCTTATCTCTCCCCCAACTGCCCTCCCTTGCAGGCCTGGTTGCCCTCAACTGCCCTCTCCTGCCGGCCTGATCTCGCCCCTAACTGCCCTCCCCCATCAGCCTGGTTGCCCCCAACTGCCCTCCCCTGCCAGCCTGATCTTGCCAAGTGCCCTCCCCTGCCAGCCTGGTTGCCCCCAACTGCCCTCCCCTGCGGCCTGATCTCGTCCCTAACTGCCCTCTCCTTGCAGGCCTGGTTGCCCCCAACTGCCCTCCCCTGCCGGCCTGATCTTTCCCCAACTGCCCTCCCCTGCGGCCTGATCTCGTCCCTAACTGCCCTCTCCTTGCAGGCCTGGTTGCCCCCAACTGCCCTCCCCTGCCGGCCTGATCTTTCCCCAAATGGGCCTCCCCTGCCGGCCAATTTGGTTCTGATTGGTCAGTTTCTATGCCAGTCAGCGTCAAAAGCTCCTCCTTCTAGGCAGCCATTGGCTCCACACAGTTGACCGAGATTTGGTTCTTTTCTTTGGTGGGGGTGGGGGGGAGTGGGCTGTTTATTAAGTGGTTATTACAGGGGTCAGACCACATAAGTGGTGTCAGCCTGGGAATGTGACCTGTCAATGTTGATCACAAAGCACCCAAGGCTGGTCCTGGTGAGCCCCAAGGTCAGAAATGAAATGAAAGGCCTTGGTCACATGCTGCTTCCAGGTGTCCAGGCTGGGCAGCAGGGAGGAAATGCCCATAACATGCCAGGTCTCCCCATTGGACACCACCGAGGTTTGGTAGGACAGCAGCTGCACACCTGCCTCTGCCAGGAGCCCAATCATGGTAGACAGCATGGCAGGGTTGGAGGGCTGAGCCCGGAACAGGAGCAGGGCCAGACCCCTGAGGAGAGGCACTTCTGGTCTGAAGGCAGCTCCATTGAGTGCCTGCAGCACAGGTGTGGTGCCCTGGACAAAGCCCACAGCATGGTAGGGGGCACCTGCCAGGGCCACACTCAGGAGGCCTTCCCCGCATCCTTGCTCTCCTGGCACAGTGGGGTTATGGGAGGTGGTTACATTGAGGCCGGCCTCCTTCACCAGCAGCTTGGCATTCACCAAGTTCACATCCGCATGATTATAAGCGTCTTTGAGGAAGCCGACAATGACTGCGGGGCTCAGGCAGTTCCTGGCATTCTTCAGGGATAAACCCTGTTTTACCACCTGGATGGTCCCTTTGGGGGACCCTGCCCAGGCTTGCATCAGAGTCCTCAGAGCATCTGCCAGAACGATCAAGGTTTGGTGTGTGGAGAGAAGGCGCTAGTAAGGGCCTGGGCATTCATGACCCCCACAAGGGCTCCCCGCTTCACCATATCCTCGAACTGGACAGCGATCTCCTCCCCACAGTGGCTCTGGGCCTCCTTGGTGGGGATAGCTGATGACGTTCTTGTGGTCCATCAAGGCGCTGTCCCGAGGCAGCTCCTCCGTGAACACGTCCAGTGCTGCGCCCACGCACTGCCCCGACTGCAGGGCCTGGAGCAGGGCACCCTCGTCCACTATCCCTCTGCGGGCGCAGTTCACCATGCACATGCCCTGCTTGCACAGGGCGAAGGTGCTGTCGTTCAGCAGGCATGTCGTGGAGGGCAGGAGAGGGGGTGTGCACAGTGATGAAGTCACAGAGGGCCAGATCTCCTCCAGGGGCAGCTGCTGAATGCTGAAGGAGGTCAAGACCTCTGGTGAGATGATGGGGTCGTACCCTACAGTCTTCATCCCGAAGGACTGCATCTGGATGGCCACCTCTCTCCCAATCCTCCCCAGGCCAAGAATTTCCAGGGTCTTTCCATTCAACTCGGTTCCCATGAACTTCTTTCAGTCCCATTTGCCATTCTTCATCGAAGCGATTGCCTGGGGAATCTGCCTGGCCAGACACATGATCACCCCACAGGTGAGCTCCGCAGCACTAAGACTGTTCCCATTGGGAATGTTCATGACCAGGATGCCCTTCCTCGTGGCGGCCTCCAGATCCATGTTTTCCACACCAGTGTCGGCCCTGCCCACCACCTGGAGCTTCTCTGCTGCATTGATGACATCTGTGGTCACCTTGGTGGCCGAGCAGAGAATAAGGCCTTCACAGTCCTGCAGCTCGGCTATCAGCTCCTCTTTGCTCAGGTTTTGCTTCTCAACCACCTGCAGCCCTCCATCTTGCAGGATCTTCTGGCAGCAAGGGGTCCAAACTGTCACTGATGAACACTTTCTGTAACTTTGCGAAGGCCATTGCTGGAGCCAGCCTCGGGATCGACTGCTCTCCCTGGACAGAAACACCTCTAAGCCCCCAGATTTGGTTCTGACTGGTCAGTTCCTATGCCAGTCAGCATCTCTGGGCCTATCAACGGGGCCTGATCAGAAAGGCGGGACTGATCAGCAGTCCCAGTGGAGTCCTGGAGAGAAATGGAGGCGTGGCTGCTGGCCAGAATGGGAGAGAAAGAGAGAGGCAAGTGCTGGTCAAAAGCTGCCACAGAGGCAACGGATCAGTCCCTGCTTCTCTCTTCAGGCCTCTCTCTGGCCCTGATTCGCAGCCCCCTCAGCAGTCAGTGCTGGGGCACCATGCCTGCAGCAGAAGCAGTCAGCACTGGGTTGCCATGGCAACCCAGCACTGACTTCCGGTCTAGTCAAGCTTCGGTCGTAATGGTGTTACACCCTGGCTTTTTATTATAGAGATTATTATTGACTAGAGGCCCGATGCACGAAGATTCGTGCAAAAATAGGCCTTCCTTCCCCTGGCTGCTGGCACCTCCTTCGCTCCGGCTGGAGCCGCCTTTCTGCCTCTCCCCTTGTCACATCAATTTGCATATTCCCTCCTCATTAGCTGTGGGTGCCTTCTTTGTCACAGAGTTATGGTCAATTTGCATATTCCGTCTTTATTAGATAGGATAGGTACTTATTTCCATTCTTACTCTTCACGCCTGTCTTCTTTTTTTTTTTTTTAAATATATATTTTATTGATATTTTACAGAGAGGAAGAGAGAGGGATAGAGAGTTAGAAACATCGATGAGAGAGAAACATCGATCAGCTGCCTCTTGCACACCCCCTACTGGGGATGTGCCCGCAACCAAGGTACATGCCCTTGACCGGAATCGAACCTGGGACCCTTGAGTCCACAGGCCGACGCTCTATCCACTGAGCCAAACCGGTTTCGGCTGTCTTCTTCTCTTTCTCTCTATTTCTTCTTACAATTGTCCCTTTAATATTTCTTGCTGTGCTGGCTTGGTGGTAATATATTCTTTTAGCCTTTTTGTCTGCAAATCTCTTTATTTCACCTTCAATTTTGAATTATACCTTGCTGGATAAAGTAGTCCTGGGTTCAGTCTTTTGTTTTTCATTACCTTGTATACTTCATGCCATTTCCTTCTAGCCTGAAGTGTTTCTATTGAGAAGTTATCTGACAGTCTAATAGGAGCTCCCTTGTAGGTAATTTATGTTTCTCTCTTGCAGCCTTTAAGATTCATTCTTTGTCTTTAATATTTGCTATTTTAATGCATATGTGTCTAGCGTCTTTCAGGGTTCATCTTGGCTGGGAATCTGTTTCCTGAACTTGAGTGACTTTTTCCTTCAACATGTTAGGGGAATTTTCTGCCATTATTTCTCCAAACAGGTTCTCCATTCATTTCTTGGATTCTTCTCCTGCGGGTACCCATATGATGCAAATGTTGTTTTTTTTCATGTTGTCCCACAGCTCCATTAAATTCTTCTCCTGTTTTTAATTTTTTTTTTCCATTTGCTGATCTGAATGAATGTTTTTATACCTTGTCTTCTAATTCACTTATTTGGTCCTCAGCTTCTTCTAGTCTACTGTTGTATTCTTCCAGGGTGTTCTTTATTTTAGCTATGTTGTTCCTCATTCCCAATTGATTCTTATTTATTCTTTCAACCTCTCTTTTCAAGTTGGTGTAGCTCTTGTTAAGTCCCTTAATATTCTCATTAATTTCCTTCTAATTCACATTAAGTTGCTTGTAGTTCTCACTGAATTGTTCGAGCACCCTTATTAGCATTATTCTGTATTCTTTATCTGACAAATTGCTTGCCTCCATTTCATTTAATTCCTTTTATGGCGATTCCTCCTTTTCTTTCATTTGGGGGTTGTCTCCCCATTTTTGCTGTCCCTTTGTATTTGTTTCTATATATTAGATCAAACTGCCATGCCTCCCAGATTTTGGGGGGGTAGTCTTATATAGTAGGTGTTTTGTGGGACCCACTGGTGCAGTCCCTTATATCGCCTGAGCTGGGTGCTCTAGGAAAGACCCTTACTTGAGTTATTTGGGTTCTCCTGTTAGAGTTGGGTCTTGAATGTTATTGTCCCATTTGTGGATGGAGTCTTCTCTCAGACTGGCTCACCCAACCATATCATGGGAAGTGCTGTAGAGGTGCTGACCGCATAGAACAAAATACAACAATACAAAACATGAAACAGAAGAAACAAAACAAGAACATACACAAGACCCCTATAGCACTAACAAAAGCAACCACCAGAAAAGAGAGAGTTAGGAAAGAGAAAAGAGAGCAAGAATGATTGAAAAAATAAAGGATGATACAGTGAGAAAACAAAACAAAACAGACATAAAAAGCACAAACCAGAAATAGTAAGAAAGGGGTGGTGGGGCAGAATATGTAGATGTATAGATGAAATTAAGAAAATAATAAAAAATCAAAGGACTAGGGAAAGGACAATGGTTTCAAATAAAGGAGAAAAGACAGGAAAATAATTTGAAAAGGAAAATACAGGAGAAAGCAGATAGGCCTAAAATAAGAAAAAGAAAAAGGATGAGGAAGCAGGAGAAAAAGAAGAGAAAAAAATATTTGGTGAAAAAAAGAAAAAAATTGAGTAGAAAACAGGAAGAGGAAAATTAGATATATGAATGAAACAATAGAGATAAGAATAATAACAAACCAATAAAGCAGATAAAGAAGATAAATTTAAAAAGAGAAAAGGAAAGAGAAAAACTAAAAAAAGAAAAGAGAAAAGGAAAAAAGAGAGAAAGAAAAAAAAATGAAGAGGTGTTAGCTTCAGCCGAGTTTAATGCCCCCTGGGAGCTTGCTTTGGATACCACTCTTCTGTTTTGTCTGCCAATTCTGGGCTTCCTGTTAGGTACTTAGGTGCTAATCACTATCAGGCACTGTCTTTTGACTTTCAGCAATCTGTTTAAAGCTCCAAGTGATCTTCCAATCCACTGCTTGTGTCTGTCTCCACAGGCCTTGGCTGCAAACAGGAAGGATCAACTGCCCTCTAAAGTAGGTTTGTTAGCAGCAAGGGGCCCAGGGCTGGGTCAGCAAACTTCCCCTGATTCCCCAGACTCCACCTCTGCACACCTTTGCCCACTAGCCAGCAGCCAATCTTAATCACTCAAAAGTCTGATTTTGAAAGAACTTTAGGCAGGGGAGGTGCTGTTTAGCTTTCTGGGAATATGATGGGTATGTTTTCCTGTCCCAGAGCTACTCCTCTATGAATGGCCCAAAGTATTACTCTGCCCTTGGCTGGTCAGAGATCCTGTATGGAGAACATGGGGTCGGCTGGAAACCTTGAGTTTTTATCAGTTCTCCCGTGAGGGGAACATATCAGTCTGGTTCCCAGCAGAGTGGGGAGGACGGCCCCTCCCTCAATCCAGTCACTGAGGGCTCCTTGAGACTGTTCAAACCCTTAAGCTGGGCCTCTGCTTTTGTTTCCTCTGACAAGATCAAAATGCAGGGTGTGGCATGCAAAGCTCCTGAGGGTGGGGCAGGCTGTTTTGTTTCTTTACTTGCTCTGTGGCTTCTGGGAGTGGCTAGCTCCTCTCAGGAAAAATGGCTGTTTGGGGGCCTACAACCAAATGCTCCTGGTGAGAGGAGTTAGCTTGATATGCAGGCAGATAGGGCAGGGATCCAGTGGAAAACAAAGGCAGGTGAAACATAGGCAGGGGCAGACATGGCAGTTTGAGCAAGCCTGATCACAGGAACCAACCAAGCAGAAATAATAAAATGTTCCTGGACTCAAAGCAGGAGACATGGGAACCCAAGGAAGGGCCTTCAGTAAACAAAATGTACAAACACACAGAAACAGAAAAAGTTCAACATAGGAACAGAGAAAGAACACATAGAAACAGGGAAAGTTTAGGTCTGTTGCTGGGCAAAAACAATTGAGGGAATCAATCAGGTGATGACACAGGTAAACATAGAGCAGGCTTGTAGCAAATATATACCCCTGGACTACAAGGCTTTAACGGGCAACCCATTCTTGGGTCCCCCTCTCCTTGTGGGGAGTCTGAATCTGCTTGAAATAAATTTTCCACACTTTGCTTAAATCTTCTGGTCCGAGTAGCTCATTCTTCCGCATCTCAAGACACGACCCCGAGAAAAACACCTCAGCTCACCATTCCGGTTATCAGTTTTGGGGGCCTCATCCGGGATCCAACCTCTGTACATCAAACAGTGAGCCTATAGACTCTATCACTTCTTTTGATGTTTCCTTTGTAATTTTGGAGGCATTGCTGGGTGCCTGTCAGCCACATAATCAGGCTGCCATCTCCAGCAGGCATTTTTCTTTTTTACTTTCCAAATTCAGTCTCCAGCCTTTGGGCCATTTGAAAGTGAGTGTGGGACAGCCAGATAAAAATCATTAGGGTGGCTGCCACATAAAAAAGTTCCCATGGAAGAATGAACTGGCTGTTGGACCGGGCTAGAAAGCAGTAGGCTTCCCGCCAGTTGCAAGACAAAGTCCGACCAACGGCTAAATGAGTGCCTGGGTACCTACCTACCCAGGCTCCGAAGATCAAAGAGGTAAATTCATCCCTCTGGTTCAAGAATCTCGAATGTCCTTACATGAGTGAGGAGCTCACAGAGGTGTCTGGGGTTGAACCCTAAGATATGCAGGGGGACCTCATAGGGACTCCAGAATACAATTATAATTAAACTCTGACCTATCCAGGGAGTGCAAATAAGAGCTGGTCACTCAGTGCTCCAGGTCCTCACTGCTGTTTTAGACAGCTGGGAGAGAAACAGACACATAAGAGGAGAGAAATGACCAGTGGTTTCACTGCCTCTGGGAGTTCCCTCCACAAGCAGCATACTTTGACCCACTACATACAGCCCAACCCTGGCCTGTTCCCTTGTTAGGATTTTTGCCAGAGATCTGCTCAAACTTTCCTGCCTTTTTCCTCCTCCTGCCTGAGGTTGGGGGTAGAGGGACACTAAGTTCTTCCGATCCTGGCCTAGGCTAGTTGATCTGCCATTCTTGGTGTCCCCTACCACAAATGAACCCAGCCATGCATAAGCGGAGGATTCCTTCATCCCCTCAATGCCTCCTTGGACCTGACCCCCATAGATCTGATTTCTTCCGTCTCCTTGCAGGGGCCTTGTAGGGACGAGAGGGGATTCGGGTCTTCAATAGAATGTTAGGGGAGCCACAAAGGGAATGCCCTTGCCTGAAGGGCACAGCTTGCCCCTGGTGTTTGATAGACTCACCTTTCCTTGGAATGTGATTACTAAACACACTCGTCCCTGGAATGGCGATGACTTACTGACCTTTCCCTGGAATGTGATTACTAAACACACTCGTCCCTGGAATGGCGATGACTTACTGACCTTTCCCTGGAATGTGATTACTAAACACACTCGTCCCTGGAATGGCGATGACTTACTGACCTTTCCCTGGAATGTGATTACTAAACACACTCGTCCCTGGAATGGCGATGACTTACTGTAAATGTGATATGGCCCCCACACAGAAGGAACACCTTGTATGAACATATACATTGACTAACCAACCAGCTCTCGCCAAGTACCCCAAGCCCTCGTGCCTTCCTCATTCTCCTTAAAAAGAGTTCTAACCGCTGCACGGGCTGCTGCTCTCCCTTTGCGAGACAGCCCGGCAGTCTTTCCTCTAATAAAGCCTGTGTCACCTGGTTTTCAGCCTCCGACTGATCTTTCAGTGTTCACATCACATCATGTGCTAGCAAGCACTTAAAGTAGGATGGGGAGGTAGATCAAGGCATTTTCCATACATTAGGACCTTAGGTCACCAGACAGGATGGAGGAGGACTGCAGGATTTGGGTTTACAACAGTGCTCAAGGCCCATCAGCACTTTCTGAAGTGGTCTCTTGCAGTTCCTAGGACCTTTGCAATGTGGCTACCTGGTCAAAAACTTTAGTCTGGCCATCTTTAAAAGTACAAGTTTCTGGGAAAAACTTAGCCATGTGTGCAGAACAAGTTAACCCATTGCGGCTTTGATTGCTAGATCGCCTACTTTTATCTATATTGCCAAAGGTCTGTAAGGTGGACTTGGAGCTGTTATATCTTTTGCTTTGTTGTGAATGTGCTTTGAAACTAAGTATGTTTAAAATATGTTCATAAGGGGTCATTCTAAGGAATGCTGGTTGTTTGCTTTTCTTGGTTATTGGAAATTAAGGCTTCTAAGAATTATTAATTGAAAATTATAAAAGGTTTATGAGAAAAATGTTAAAAGGAAGTTAAAACAAAGCCAAACAATGTGGGCAACTTACAGCCAGCTTGTAACTAACCAACCATTCATTACCTTCTCCAGCCAAGGACACAAAGCAAATGGTTAAAAAATAAAAACCTCCCTTCAGAAAGGGAGGGGTGAAGGGGGAAGGATAAGAAAAGGCCGTTTTACTCCCTAGGCCAGTGACGGGCAACCTTTTGAGCTTAGAGTGTCAAACTTCGCCAAAAAACTGAGCATAACTCGGGTAGTGTGTCACTTTGAGGAAAAAACATTATTTCGCAAATGTTTCATCCTCAGGAGCAGCAAATGTTTCATCCTCGGCATGCGGCCACCTCAGCGGCCGCATGTCATCAGAAATGGCTACACGCGTGTCATAGGTTCACCATCACTGCCCTAGGCAGAGAGGCCGGCAGTCTCAAGGCTTGGCAAGATAAAGTTGCCAGGTGCTTCTCATGATTTCTGAAAAGACTACAACAAAACAATAGGGAATCTTAAGAAAATCTGTACCAGAATACTCAGCGGAGCAATTTTAAGACCTACAGACAGGGGGGTATGTGATGCCTTGGGCCCCCACCTGGCCTGCTTTTCGAATTGGCTGGGGGCCAGTCTATGTTTCATGAACCACAACTCTCCAGACTGATCCTTTCTTTTCTCCCCTCCTTGGCCTTGGAATCATTGAACACTAAAACACCTTTCCTGTCACTGAATCACTTGTCATAATTCTTGTTGTTCAGTTTGTCTCCACCAGGTTACAAGTTCTACTTGCACACAGGGAATACCACCTCTAAATACTATCGCCATCTCCTTCCGTGACCAGGCCTCACTGTCCCTCTGACAAAGAACAAAATTTCCTGGATCTGAAGAAAAACATCATCTCTTTTAATGTAGAATTTGTTTAGTCCTTTTCCAGTCTGTTATCAAGGAGATTACCTCACCAGTAGTTACAAAGCCCTAGTTCTTGCTTTCCACATAAGTCCCTCATTACTAACAGACAGGGGAGACCAGAATGAAGAAGACAGATGTTTTAATAGTGAGGGCACACAAAGGAATAAGGCTGGAGCTGTTTGTACTCTCCCTGGGCTCTGGGTACTGGCCAGTCCAGAGATCTGGATACTAGAGAACTCTCCGAGCCCTCGGCCTACAGGAGGGCTTTTTAAAGTCCTTTAAGAAACTCAGTGGGTACTTCAGAAACATTGGAACCATCTCACTTTCAATCAGACACAGGTTAGTACAGGCTTCCCCACATCTGGAGCAGGAAGGGTGCATAGTAGGACCTCGCTGGTAAATGCGCACAGTCCAGTAGGTCAGATCTGTTAGTGGGCGCACACTTACAGGTTTTTTCACACTAGATCTCGCCAGTTAATTGCAACTAAGTCTGGCAGATCCTCTTCTGTGGTCGCACACAGGGAGGCATTTATCTCATGTCCCATATCTAGGAGGGGGATACCCCAAACAGAAAAGGGAAGATCACAGAGGATGCTGGACATCCTTTCATGTGTTTTCTTACAGATGGGAAGTGCTTTGTCCACACCCCATGCAGATAGTCCTTTGGGCTGTATTCTTAAACACTGGGATACATTAGACCCTCAGACCCTTAAGAAACACCTGATTTTCTTTTGTACCCAGACATGGCCTGAATATCAACTGATAGAGAGACACGGCCCTCAGAGGGAAATATTAACTACAATACCATCTTGCAATTAAATCTTTTCTATATAAGGGGAAGTGAAGTAGTTTAAGCTCTCATATATCCAGGCTTTCTTTAATTTAAGAAACAATAAAAAACTATGTCAGCAATGCAAAATTAAACCCTAGCTCTCAACAGTCAAAATAATACCAGAGAGTCAACAACCCCTAAGAAGGTGACTGGGCCTAGTGGCCCACAGAATATACCTAAGCCATCTTGTCCTCCTTATAATACAAACCCCCTGGATGGACAAAACCCAAGGGAACTCAGCCACACAGACCCCCGAGTATCATCTGCCCCCAACAGGCAATGGCAGGGGGATAGTTTTGACCCACCCAGGCCCAGGTATAGTTTTCCATACAGGACTTAAAACAAATTAAAGAAATAATGCCATCTCTAAGAAGCTAGATAGTCCTTTGTTTAGCAATTTCTATTGCTTATCTTTGGTCCTTGCTTGTTAAACCTCCTAATATGTCTTGTTTCTTCTCACATAGAGGCTATAAAAACCCAAATGCAGCCCCAGATGAAGACAAATGCCTTTTACCATGGACCCCCTAGACCAACCTCCTCTGATGGGACCTGATGACTGCTCCCCCACAATGCCCACTGTCAGCATGAAGTAGCCAGAGTGGTCGTCGGCCCTGCTCCCAACAGCAGTTGGGGTCTCCTAATTGGAGGGGGGACTGAGAGGAGTTAGCTTGATATGCAGGCAGATAGGGCAGGGATCCAGAGGAAAACAAAGGCAGGTGAAACATAGGCAGGGGCAGACATGGCAGTTTGAGCAAGCCTAATCACAGGAACCAACCAAGCAGAAATAATAAAATGTTTCTGGACTCAAAGCAGGAGGCATGGGAAACCAAGGGAGGGCCTGCAGTAAACAAAATGTACGAACACATAGAAGCAGAAAAAGTTCAGCATAAGAACAGAGAAAGAACACATAGAAACAGGGAAAGTTTAGGTCTATTGCTGGGCAAAAACAACTGAGGGAATCAATCAGATGATGACACAGGTAGACATAGAGCAGGCTTGTAGCAAATATATACCCCTGGACTACAAGGCTTTATTGGGGCCCCCTCCCCTTGTGGGGAGTCTGAATCTGCTTGAAATAAATTTTCCACACTTTGCTTAAATCTTCTGGTCCACATAGCTCATTCTTCAGCATCGTGGGACACGACCCTGGGAAAAAAAACCTCAGCTCACCATTCCGGTTATCACTGGCTGCTATTTTACCAAGTCTCCCCACAAAGCTTCCCACCTCAGCCTCTTCTTAGGCACCTCAAGTCCACATCTCCCTCCCTGAACCAAAGCCTCTGTTGAAGAGTCGAAAATGAAAATTCCTAGGCTCTGGGTTTAGAGAAAAGAAAAAAGTCAAAATTGCGGCTTTCTTTCCAGCCAGCTCTGGTCTATGGGCTCCAGGCTCTGCCGTGGCCAGCAGCCCTGCCACCTTTCACAGCTAGATGTTATGTGAGCATCGGGCCTCAGCTCTGTCGCTCAGGACTATGGAGCCCAACCTGGGTTCCAGGCCTCTACCTTCTGAGGGAACAGACTCTCCTGTAGCCAGGAGTTCCCTCCTCCCTCTTGGCCCGCTGGCCTGTTGCCCCTGGGAGCTGAGACAGCTCCTCTCATGACCTCCTCGCCTTTCCTACAGGTTTCCAGGTGTTTTCTGTCCTTCCTCGATATAAGTCTCCTCCTCACTGGAGCTCAGTTGGTAATTCCATGTGAATGTTCTCCAATTTTGTTGTATTTCCAGTCTGGCACTGGGATGAGGTATACTACAGGTCTGCCTTTCGGCTGTCATTATTTCCTCCTCCAAATGCCTGCATCTCTTACCATAATAGCCAGCATTCTCTTAGAATGGACTCAATGCATTCAAACCTTAGCACAATCTTCTTTGCAGTTTTAGCCTTTTTGCAGAAAATTAGCTTAATCTGCCCTCCAAAGCCACTCTGCTTCCTATTATAACATTGCTTTCCCTGTGCAAACAGAATCCTTTTCCTTCCTGTACTGTTTCCTTAGAGGGTGATGCTTGACACACTTCTTACAGAAAGTCTGGTGGATTTTAGGAACATTTACCATGTTTTTGAGAGCATTAGTGGCACAGAAAGAAGACCATCAACAGATTTGATGCAGGACATTTCTTCCAAAATTAAAAATATATATATAAAATACAACTGATTTAAAAGATTTCAGTTAAAACTGTACAAAGATTCTTAACTTGTAATATATATAATAAAAGCATTCTTCCTCTCCCCACCCCAGCTTGTCATTTACGTGTGTTTTTTATGGTGGTGTTTTTGTTTGTTTTGTTACTTGTAAATAAAAAATTATGGTCAAATTTAACCAGCATTTCTTCTTTGGATTCTGATTTCAGTGATAAGTTTAACAAGGCTTCCCCTTTTAAGAATAAATTACTAGTACCTATATTTTCTTCCAGTTTACATCTTTAATTGTATATTATTAACATTTCCAATCCACATGGAATTTTAATATATATTAAATATCTGTTGATTGAATAAACTATCCTTTCTTTGTGCACAATATATTTTTGGACTCAGGTCTGAAAGATAAATAAAATGTTGGTATTTCTGGAATGATGTCTAAGTATGATCCTATTTGAAACAAAATCTGCCACCTTGCTGTGCAAAATTATAGGATGGATTTTATTAAATAACCATTAATATCAATCAAAAGCACAGAAGGGATAGTAAAAAACCCTATACAACTATGAAAGATAAAGATTGGTAGATAAATAGTATTCAACCAAACTCAGAAATAAAAACAAATGCATACCCTTAATCCTGAATGAAATCATTTTAGGCTTAAGTTTGAAATAAATAACATTACCTTAAATATTACAGATAAATTGTAAGTCTAATGTAAATATAGCTACTTAAATCTTTATAGGGCACATACTTTTTAGGGTACACATATAAGTTAAAAGCAATAAACTACACTCCTTAAGTATTCACACTCTCACTAATTAAGACTAGAATCTTCCATTCTCTCTTATTCCATATAAATGCTAGACATCAGCAAAAATGTAAACTTTAAAAACTAAGAGCGGTAACAATTTCAGGAAGGTTTCTTGAAGGACTCCTTTAAATAGCAATCGGCTTTGGTGCGTCTGAAGAATCTGAATATAGTCCCTTGCTAACAGCACCAGGAAGGGGGAGAAAGAATGGAAGGATGGGACAAATCACATGTCTCCCAAAGACAGAGTCAGAACTAGTCAGAATGATACAAAATAGATTTATCATGACCTTAAATCAAAACCAATATTTGTAAATACACTATACATATTTGTATAGATGTTAAACAAAATAATACAGTATAATGATTTAAAACCATTAAACATGAAATCATTTGCCAAAAAAGGGCACAAGTTACTACTATAATAAATTTGTCTGTGTTTAAATATTAGAACAGAATGGATATGGGCAGAAACAGTTCTGGCTACCTGCTTCTTCCCTTTCCCTTACTCTTTTCCCATCATAAGAAGGAATGGGTCAGGGATCTTCCTTTATAACTACAAGAGCTAGATCCCCTCACCCCTTGTCTTAGCTATGTAGCCAACCACATAAGAACCTACTGTTAAGAAAGGAAAGGGAATAAGAATTTCCCACAATTGCTCTGGCTGTTGTTGCTCAGTGGTTAGAGTGTTGGCCCAAGCACCGAAGGATTGCACGTTCAATGGCCCCAGGTGGGGTGCCCTTGGGAGTCAACCAATCGATGTGTCTCTCTCACATCAATGTTTCTCTCTCTCTTTCTCTTCCTCCTTCCACTTTTTCTAAAGATCAATGGAAAAAATATCCTCCACTGAGGAAAAACAAAACAAAATAAAAAAAAATAATTTCCCACAATGAAGGCCTTACTTTGTAAAAGTATGTAATTCTAAAACAGACATCTTCTAATATGTACATGTTTCTGCTACAATTAAAAATTTCACAAATTTATATACATATGTATATATGTATTTTTACCATGTTTAACCTGCAAACCAGTTGATCCACACCTAAATAACCAAGGGTTGACTAGAACATTTATTTTAATGGTCTTGAAGCTTAGAGAACTTTTACTCTTACAATTTGACTCTTACAATCCTGAGATAAAGCAGGTATTATTTCCACCAGACAAATAAGAAACTTTGGGGTTAGTGTGACAGAACTAGGATTATATTCCACCTCTTCTGCCTCCAGAGTAATTGTTTGCCACACTGCCACAGAAAACAATAAATACAAACCCTCATCATCTGATCTCTCAAGTGGAACATTAAGAATTTAGAGATTAAGACAACTTTCCTGAAACATACTAAACTATATAAAACAAGTTCCATTAGTATTTGTAGCAAATGGAAACAATGTTCATTAAATTTTATTTTAAACCCTTGACCTGTTCTCATTATTATGGGTCCATAGTTTTAGCTCTAGTGCAACTGTACTATTTTTAATGCTTCTGAAGTTAACATTAACTGTAGGCCACTGTTTTGTTTTTCTTTTTATACTATGGTATCTCTACAAATATAAATTTGATGACACACAAAGATTGAGGGGCAGGTAGTGTTCAAAATTTGAATAGTTTTGATGTGGGAAAGAAGGGTACTGATTTGTATACTTAACTATAAAAAAAAATAAATAGAACAAATTTTTTTTTTTAAATCCTCACCCGCGGATATTTTTCCACTGATTTTTTAGAGAGAGTGGAAGGGGAAAGGGTGAGACTGAGAGAAACATCGATGTGAGAGACACACATCGATTGGTTGCCTCCTGCATGCACCCCAACCAGGGCCAGGGAACCGGCAACCAAGGTATGTACCCTTGACCGGAATCGAACCCGGGACGCTTCATTTCACGGGCTGATGTTCTATCCACTGACCTAAACCGACTTGGGTGAGAACCAATTTTCCACAGAATTCTCCTCAGAGTCAAAATATGTATGCTGATTTATGTATGACCTTAGCTGGGTTTTCTTCTTGATCACTTTGAACAATTATAAAATGGATGGAAAAGCTTTGTATTTTGTTAGGATTCTTGGCTTAACGATTCAGCAGTAAAAATGCAACTAAAAAGTTTCTAATCAGAAATATGTTTTATTTTGCTAACATTTTTACCTTTAACATTAAGTTGTAATGTATTCAATATGAAAGACGGTAAAACTTACCTCACAAGCAGGGCATATAATTGTGCTATATTCTTCAGTTAATAAACACAGTTCACATAAAGCATGTCCACACTGAAATTCATGGTGGTGACCTATTGATGAAATTATGCATTAATCTTTCCACAGTTTGTTAACATTGTGCAGCACTAGACAGAGTGGAAAGTTAAAGGAATTCTCTCACATAGGAAGATAACAAAGTTAGCTAGAAATGGATGACTTATTAAACAAAATTCAGAAGGACATATACAAGTCAGAAGGAGGGAGAAACAGAAGAAAAGCCAGGTAGAGTTATATTATATTGTTTGCATTAATTTAAGGTAGTGTTTGGTACCTATGATACTTTCAATTTGTCATATTTTATAATCATACAAAGTGCTCTGACATACTTCACTGCCTCTGTGTAAACATCATGGCTAAGCAGGCTGGGAATGTTATATGCAACCTGGAGATGGAGAAACATTTTGGTGGTGAGGCTAATTAAATGGTATAATCCAGACTCCCGCCTGTTTATGTTTCCAATGCAATGTTCTTTCTCTTTGATCATCCTGCCCTCTACTAATTTATATTTCCCATCCTGCTAAGTGGACAGGGAGGGCAGATAGGAAACACTGGCAAGACCCACTCTTACAATGATCTAGGACACCGGCAAGGCCAAGGACAGAAGCCAGATGCTACTACTACCACCTACACAACCCACATAGAGATCATTTTCACAAAACTAGCTTTTATAAGGGAAATACCATAATCTTAACTGAAAACCTATCATCAAGATTTTATCAATAAGTAGAATTTGAAGTTTATCACAATAGGCATATTTTTAGCTATGTAACTTCAAAAGTATGTCATTTTAAAAGACTTTGCAAGACAAAAAGGAAAAAGAAACTAGGTAAAATCAGTCATCTTTTACCAGCAAAAAATTAGTGTTCTTGCTGATTAATAACTACATGCTTTTGATTTAAAAAAGCTTTAGTTTTTAAGCCAACAGAAATATCCGAAACTTGCTTACAACCAAGCTAATTTTTAAAGCTCTATTTAAATTCCAGAAATATTACCAAAGAAATAAAAACTATTTAACTGTTTTATCTTTATAAAATTCAGTTTACTGTACAAGTCAAAATAACTTGTGGTGTATTACTGCTTACAAAGGGGAAGCACTTTCACAATTCTAGATGCATAACCACCACCTTTCCAACTGAGTATTTTTTTAAAATATATTTTATTGATTTTTTACAGAGAGGAAGGGAGAGGAGAGAGAGATAGAGAGCCAGAAACATCTATCAGCTGCCTCCTGCACAACCCCCTACTGGGGATGTGCCCACAGCCAAGGTACATGCCCTTGACCGGAATCGAACCCGGGACCCTTGAGTCCGCAGGCCGAAGCTCTATCCACTGAGCCAAACCGGTTTCGGCCCAACTGAGTATTTCTAAGCATTGGTAACACAAATGCATGGAAGAACCAGTGATTTTATAAGGTCATGTTTTAAAACTTTATTTTTTAATAGTTATTTCCCTCAAACAATGGATCGTTTCCACAAGACAGTCGTGGTCAAACATTAAACAGTTACACAGGGAAACAACAAGAATTTTCAGCAGCTCCAGGAGTTGAAATTCAACAACTCATCCCTGTCAGAGACAGAGAACTCCAGCATTTTAAATTATATTAAAATAACCTGAACCTGTTTTCACTTGAGTAGACTCTAAATTAGCGGATCAATGTGAACTTAAAAGTGCTCTAAAACAAAGCCTAATATATATAAAATAAAGATCTTGTGTACAGAAAAAATATTTGCAGATCAACAGGAGGGCGGTGCATTTCTTCCCTTGGGGTACAGAGAACACAAGATGAATAAAGGAACTTTTCACGGCTACCTGAGCAGTAATTTCACCCCCCTCCTCCCCACCCAAAAGTAAAATCAGGAACATTTCATGGTCTACTTATCACTTCCACAACTAAAACCACACAAGAAGTCACGTTTCATTACCTCCTGACCACAAGGCAGCAGGTTAAGTTCCTACACCGACGGCTCGTGAGCCTGGGGACGTTTGGAACGGGTGCTGGGGAGAGTCCGGGAGGAGCGGGAGGCCTCGGCGGGCAGGCGCCACGCCCCCTCAGCCCCTCAACCGCCCGCGGCGTCTACGGACCGCGACCCTCGGGTGGGCGACGGGAGGGGGTGCCGTGCGACCGTTTCCACGCCGGCCCGCCCCCGCCCCCGCCAGCCCCGCCGCTCCCGCCCACGCTGGCCTCGGCCTCGCCGTCTCCACGCCTGCAGCCCGGGACCACGCCGGCCCTCGAAGCCCACCCTCGGGGTCCTTACCAGAAGCTTTGGTCACCATTCTCCCGCACCGAGCGCACTGAATCTCAGCAGCTACCCAGGGCCGACCCTTCCTTCCCGTCTGCTGACAGGAAGACAGGGTGAGCCGAGCTGTCGAAGATTCAGCCGCCATTGCTGCCTACTAGATCCGAGGAAAGCACCGCATGCCAGTCCCAGCGTCCCTCGCGCCAGCGATCAATCATCGAAGGCAATCGCTGCAGGTAGCCAATCAGCAGGCGAAGACATTAAAGCCCGCCCCCTCCAGTTGACCCCGCCCCTCCGCTTGACCCTCGCCTGCGGCCACGCACGTGCAGGGAGGCGGCGGGGAGCGGGGAAGGAGTTGGCTGTTTTAGTTTTACCCCAGCGGCTTCACGTCAAGGAGGAACGCCAGACTTTCAAACACCATTTACTTTCAAACCTCTACCGAAAGCGTCACCCCTGAGCACTCGGTGCGTTCGAGTCCAGATTTCACGTATTATTACTTACACCCTGTGAACCTCAAGGGCAGTGATCAATCCTTATGTTGAAGGGATTCCCAATTCACTAGTTGTCAAGGCCAGAAAGTCGAAACCTGTGGGGAAAAAAAAGTATTTCAATTCCATATTTAAATCATCTGCTAAGAATTCGAGGGCTTGACTACTAGTAGCCTCAATGGAGAACTATCAGTGGCTACTGGTGGGGGAATTCATTAACCATTTCAAACTAAGGGGTGGCCATCATTGCTAACAGTTGTTGAGCTGGGAGTGGTTGGGGAAGCAAAGAACTTGTAAAGAACAGGTTTATCACCTCTACCTAAAACAGTAACCTCTGCTAAGGTAGCTTGTGGTTAAGTGCCAGAGAGTGGAGACAATAAAAATCACTGCACTCTGGAAAGATGATGTCAATATGGTATAAAAAGCCTTCCTAGAGGACACAGCGTTTGCATTCGACCTTAAAACTTAGGTGGGACTTAACAGGAGTAAACAGAGGGAAGGAAGCATTCCAGTGAAAAGGAACAGCATAAGCAAGAGAAAGTAGGAAGGAGATGCAGTGGCCTCTTACAATTTAGAGATCACTTGGCCAGAGTATTAATTTCCTTAAAGTGAGATTTTTTGAGAGGTATGTTGGGATGGAATTTTGGACGGTCTTGAATATTGGGCTAAAGAGTTTGGACTTTACCCTTCAAGCTGCAGAGTGCTGGCTAAGTGTGTGACCAAAGGATGGAGTCATCTGGTGGCAATGTGGCAGGTGGATTGTGGAGGAAGCACCTGGAGATGATGGCAGAGTACTTTCAGTGATTAATAAAAGCCTGCAGATATTCCTTATTTTCCCTTCAACATTTTTTGGGAACATAAACAGAAGTTCAAAAGCTCACCCTTGATTAAAAAAATCTTTATACTTTGTTGTCCCCAGGAAAAAGTATTGCTTCTTTAGCCCATCCTCATGCCACCTACCCAATAGTTTCTTTTTTTTTTTTTATTTCTTTATTGATTAAGGTATCACATATTTGTCCTCGTCCCCCCATTCCCCTCCCACCCCCCTCCCCACACATGCCCCCATCCCTCTGTTGTCCTTAACCGCCGGTTAGGCTCATATACCTGCACACAAGTCCTTTGGTTGATCTCTCCCCTTTACCCCCACCCTTCCCTACCCTCCCTCTGAGGCCCGACAGTCTGATCCATGCCTCCTTGTTTCTGGGTCTGTTCTTGTTCATCAGTCTATGTTGTTCATCATTTCCCCAAATGAGTGAGATCATGTGCTATTAGAAATACACTTATAAGAACCGAAAATGAGACAAGCAATAATGGTTATGGTGACAGGCAAATGAATCAGTGTGTAGTGAGTTTCTTTCTGGGCCTACAGTTCTTTTGAGACCCAATTTCAATGTCCAACAGTTCCTTATGTGTACATGTCAGCACTGACATTTCAGTTCTGGATGGTGGACAAATGGTGGTCATGCAGGTCCGACTCTGTCTGGTTTGGTCCTGGGCAATCTGCAGTGATGCACAGCTGCTAACTGCTAGTATGGGAAGGCCACATCAGCGTCTTCCATCTCTGGACTGCTTCTCTTCTGTCTTGATGGCTGGAGTAGTCCTGTCGATTCCTCTCTGTTCCTGGAATCCACATGGTCTCGGAGTTGTTTTCTGAAAATATACAAACATATTCTCGACCAAAAGTTAATAAAGGAATATTTTCTATAAATTTGACTGGGGATCCTTTTTCAATTTTTGCCCAAATGATTTTCCTCTGGCTTGTTTTGTCACCTTGTGTGTTTTTCATGGGTGTCTTGCTTTTAGCCTTACAATTAATTTTCTAAAGTATTAATTTTCTAGATGTAATTTACTTACAGGATATTTTTCCTTACATGATATTCCTCTACTATCCCCTCCTTTTTTGATTTAAATGTTAGGAGGCTTTTGAAAATTTTATAATGTAGTCTTGATGGCTTTTAAATTTTAATTTTTTGCACTATAATATTACTGTTTTAGGTTCATTATATGGTGCACAATTTTATCGTGAGATGAAGTACCAATAAAAATTTTAGTTGACACTTTAGGAACACCTTTTTGTCTAGTACAATTAATTTTTCTTGTTTCAACTAGCCAATTTAAATTTGCCTGAAAACTTGACTACTATTTTACTGTCAAATTTATTACTCTAACAATAATCTTGTTTTACCCTGTAAATATTGGTGGAAGGGATTATTTGCCTTCTTGAGTAGGTCCTGAGCATTCCTGGTGGTAGGCTGGATTTAGATATCGTAAACCCACTTCCCCACACCATGGGTACAAGACAACTCAAACAATTCTTGTTGGAGTGAGAGGGCAGCTGCTGTCGGCCAAGTCTCTGTCGGTCACCTGGGTCCTGATCTGAGCTGGGCATGGGAAGCACGAAGCAGCCATGGGGGCAGGAGACCTCCCTCAGAAGGGGCTAGGATTCAGGCCCCTGCAATGTTGGGGAGGTAAGGGTCTGTGCCCCACCTCTGTTGATCCCCAAATTTTCTCCTGATGGCCCCTCTGCGACTGTGCCTGTCTTAGGTTGTTCCTTCCTTGAGGAATCTTACCCGTCTCTGGCTAACCAGCCATCCTCCGGGGCCAAGCAGGGTGATGTGAGGTTTAGTTCTGTCTCCTTGGTAGCCTATGCCCCCGTGGCCTCCATGCCCAGCACCTGGCTTGGGATCCCCTCGCCTGCTGGCGGGGCCCCAGCACTGATCACATATCTTTTGGAACCCGTGTTTCTTCTCCAGGGGGGGCTCAGTTCGCCCCACTGGGTGAGAGACAGATCCATGGCACCAGTCATCACAAGACTTCAACCTCGACATGAACAGAGAGCTCTTGCAACAGCTGTGAGCAATTGAATTGTGAGAAGAGGGTCTCTCTTGGCCTTAAGGGTGAGAGGGACCAATATAGAATGCTCAGGTGCCCTCCCAGGAGGCCCTCTACACAATGAAAAGGGTTAAATCTTTACATGTCCTTTTTAAATTGCTGCCAGACATTCAAAGAATTAGTTGGTACGTTTGCTTGGGATAATTGTATCTTATGCTGTAGTAATTTTAAAGTATCAAGAGATGTGTTAAGTTTGTCTCCAAGCACCAAACAGATGACTTTTTTTTTTTTTTTATCCCCAAGGGTGCGAGGAACTATTATAAGTACTGGGGGTGATCCAAATCTGCTACCCAATAGTTTCTGCTACTAATCCATAATGAAACCCGTAGTACTAACTGAGCCAATGTTCCCCTGCAACATGCTGAAATCTTCTACAGTTTTGTGAGTGGTTTTCCCTGTTCTCCTATCTGGAATGCCCACTCCTTCCTTTTTATTGACTTGTATTCTCCTCATCCTTCATGGCTCAGCCTTTGAACCATCAACTCCTCCTTGAAACCGTCACATTTCTCCCTGCAGTCACTACTGTTCTAGCAAGTAGCCATAATCCCCTTTTCCACTAGGACAGTGATGGCGAACCTATGATGACACGCGGCCTCTGAGGCAGCCTCATGCCGAGGATGAAACATTTGCTGCTCCTGAGGATGAAACATTTCGAAATAATGTTTTTTCCTCAAAGTGACACACTACCCAAGTTATGCTCAGTTTTTTGGCGAAGTTTGACACACCAAGCTCAAAAGGTTGCCCATCACTGCACTAGGATATCTGTACTGCAATTGGAATAATGACAATCTAATTGCATAGGGGTTCTTCTTGGGTCATGATATGCATCTAATGTGGTACAGTACAGAGGAGTCATTTCTGAATATCATCAATTGTGCTGGAGAGAATTATGCCCTTGGTAATTCCAGTAATTAAAAAATCTTGGATAAATCAGGGCCAGTAAGAAATACAATGGTAAATGTTTAGACTCCACATGTCAGGTCATAATGGTACAGAGAACCGGAATAAATCAAGCAATGCTTGGAGAGTTTGGAGTCACACTTTATTCACCGTGGTGGGCTCAGAGAAAATTAATTCAAGTTCTAAGCAAAGCTATAAGCAGAACTTCCCTTTTTATTAAAAAGCCAGCCCTATGTGTGCTTAGTGGTTATCTCGCTGCTGGCCTTGAAAACAACACAGTTCTATTCAATTAAAAAATGCACCTGGCATGGCATTGAGAGTATGGGCATATCTAGTCTCTGGCCTACAAGGTCAGATAGCTAAGTTTATCTTCCTTCTTATTCAAGCAGGCTAAAGCAGGCTGGAAAGCAAAGTTATTTTTTTAGAATAAGAGGCCGTCTGAAAAATAGTAGAGAATTCCAAACAGTAGTTTTACAAAATAGGGGTTAGCCTTCCCATTAATACTTATGGGTCCTCTCAAAAAAGAGAAGCCACCATTATCATCTTTACATGTAATTTAGGTTGTTTAAATCTTTTGTCTGGAGTCCTTTAGTGGTTTCCCATTTCAAAGTAATGTCCATCGCTAGCTACACATTTCCCAATCTTTCAGGTAATTTGTGGATACCATCCCAATAGAACTTTTATTGTTTTGAGGCAAACCATTCAGAGACCCAGTTTTTCACTTCTTCGTATGTTTTGTAGTGCTGCTCAGAAAGTATGTGTGCCATCGATCGGAACAAATAGTAATCTGAAGGAGCAAGGTCTGGTGAAATAGCTGGTGGGTTAAGACTTCCCAGGCAAGATCTTTTAATGTGTCTTTAACTGGTTTTGAAGTGTGTGATGGTGAGTCATCATGAAGTCGAATCAAGACTTAACTACAACAAGGCTGTACACACAGTCCACAAAGGGGTTCACTAAGAGTGTCCACCTCAGGTAACTGGGAGGCTTACCCGTTGAACCAATAGGACACCTAGTACACAAAGCTACCCTACCAACTCAGGGAAGCAGAGAAAATGAGGAGGCAAGAAAACAGATCACAAATGAAAGAAATGGAGGAGAACAAACGAATGGACATAGAGTTCAAAACCACGGTTATAAGGTTTTTCAAGAATTTCATGGAAAAGGCCGCTAAATTTAATGAGACCCTCGAGGATATGAAAAAGGACCAACTAGAAATTAAACATACACTGACTGAAATAAAAAATATTATACAGAGACCCAACAGCAGACTAGAGGAACACAAGAATCAAGTCAAAGATTTGGAATACAAAGAGGCAAAGGACACTCCTCCAGAGAAGCAAGAAGAGAAAAGAATTCAGAAAGTTGAAGATAGTGTAAGAAGCCTCTGGGACAACTTCAAGTGTACCAACATCAGAATTATGGGGGTGTCAGAAGAAGAGAGAGAGCAAGATACTGAAAACCTATTTGAAGAAATAATGACTGAAAACTTCCCCCATCTAGTGAAAGAAATAGACTTACAAGTCCAGGAAGTGCACAGAACCCCAAACAAAAGGAATCCAAAGAGGACCACACCAAGACACATCATAATTAAAATGCCAAGGGCAAAAGACAAAGAGAGAATCTTACAAGAAGCAAGAGAAAAACAGTTAGTTACCTACAAGGGAGCACCCACACGATTATCAGCTGATTTCTCAACAGAAACTATGCAGGCTAGACGGGAGTGGCAATAAATATTCAAAGTGATGAATAGCAAGAACCTACAACCAAGATTACTCTACCCAGCAAAGTTATCATTCAGAATTGAAGGGCAGATAAAGAGCTTCACAGATAAGAAAAAGCTAAAGGAGTTCATCACCGCCAAACCAGTATTATATGAAATGCTGAAAGGTATTCTTAAACCCTTTGCACTCGCTTGCTTTTTTTCTTGATTCCTTTATTCTACTCGGGATTTAATTTTTTAAATACCCCAGATTTTACAAAGCGCGGCAGTAGAATAAAAAACTGGAGTTTCTTTTCATACAAACTTATTTATTTGGATTTTTTTATATTTCAAATTATTGATACATTCAATAACTGTCACACTCAACATCCGAGTGCAAAAGGTTAAAAAGAGGAAAAAGAAGAAAAAAGTAAAGATAAAAATTATGAACAACAAATACATATCTATCAACAAGTGAATCTAAAAGTCAAGTGAATTAAAAATCTGAGGAACAGAATAAACTGATGAACATAATAGAATCAGGGGCATAGAATGGGAGTGGATTGATATAAGATGACTGGGTGTATAGAAGATTTTTCTGGGTTAAAAAGTCATCTAATACGCTGGAAAATATGGTAATTCTCAGGGGGAAAGGGGTGTCTGTGTGGGGGGTATGGGAAGAGACTGGACAAAAATCATACACCTATGGATGAGGACAGTGGGGGGGAGGTAAGGACAGAGGGAGGGTGGGAACCAGGTAGAGGGGAGATATGGGGGGGGGAGAGAAGAGAAACAATTGTAGTAATCTGAACAATAATGATTAAAAAAAACAGTCCTCAGAAATAATATATGCATCCCTATGTTCATAGCAGCATAATTTACAATAGCTAAGATTTGGAGGCAGCATAAGTGCCCATCAGCAGATGAGTGGATAAAACAAAACAAAACTGTGGCACATTTATTTACACGATTGAATACTACACGGCAGTAAAAAAGAAAGAGCTCTTACCCTTTGAGCAACATGGGTGGATCTGGAGAGTATTATGCTAAGTAAAATAAGCCAGTCAGAGAAAGATAAGTATCTGATTATCTTACTCATATGTGGAATCTAATGAACCAAATAAACTAATGAACAAAAATAGACCCAGAAGCATAGAAGCCTGAACAGACTGTTGAACCTCAGAGGAAAGGCAGAGGAGGATGGGTGGAAAGAGATCACCCAATGAACTGTATGCATATTTTCATAACCCATGGATACAGACAATGGGGTGGTGAGGGCCTGGGGGTGATGGGAGTGAGCTGGAAGAGGTTAATGTTGAAGAATGGGGACCTATGTAATACTTTCAACAATAAAGATTACAAAAAAAAAAAAAGACATAGAAACCATAAAAAAGGGTCAGTCAGAAATAAAGAATACAATTATCTGACTTCAAGAATACACTGAAAGGAATAAACAGTAGGTTGGATGAAGCAAAGGATCAATTATAAATCAGTGATTTAGAAAACACGGTAGAAAAATACACCCAATCAGAGCAACAAAAAGAAAAAAGAATGTAAAAGAATGAGGATAGCCTGACTGGCATGGCTCAGTGGTTGAGTGTTGACCCATGAACCAGGAGATCATAGTTTGATTCCCAGTCAGTGCACATAACGATTCAATCCCCATTAGATGGCATGCAGGAAGTAGCAGATCAAAGAGTCTCTGTCATCATTGATGTTTCTATCCTTATCTCTCCCTTCATTTCTCTGAATTCAATAAAAACATATTTTAAAAACATCTTTAAAAAATGAGGATAGTTTAGGGACCATTGGGACAGCATGAAGTGTAAGAACATCCTCATCATAGGAGTACCAGAAAGAGAAGAGAGAGAGCAAGGGATTGAGAACCTATTTGAAAAAATAATGACCGAAAACTTAACTTTTGTGACAGGTTGGGTGGACTATTGTATTAAGTGAAATAAGCCAGTCAGAGAAGACAAATACCATATGATCTCACTTATATGTGGAATCTAATAAGAAAATAAACTGATGAACAAAATAGAAACAGAGGCATGAATACATGGTACAGACTGATGGCTGTCAGAGGGGAGGAGGGTGAGGGCACTGGATGAAAGAAGGTGATGGTTATTAGCCAAAAAACATATACATAACACATAGATATAGACAATAGTGTGGTGATAACCAGAGGGAGAGGGGGTGTGAGCTAGGTGGAGGTGGGCAAAGGCGGGGAAAAGGGGATGGAAAGAAACTTTGCTTGGGGCAATAGGCACATGATGCAGTAGGCAGATGACATCTTATTGAGTTGTACACTTGAAATCTGTATGGTTTGGCGAACTGATGTCATCCCAATAAATTCAATTAATAAACCAAAAAGATTTTCAATTTGTGGATGGATCTAGAGGGTATTATGCTAAGTGAAATAAGCCACACTGAGAAAGACACATACTATATGATTTCACTTATATGTGGAATCTAAAAAACAAAATAAATGAACAAACAAATAGAAACAGACTCATAGATAAGAGAACAAACAGATGGTTGCAGATGGGAGGGGGAAGCGGGTCCTGGTCAAAATGATGAAGGATGTAGAACAAATTGGTTGTTACAAAATAGTCACTGGGATGTAAATGCAGCATAGGAAATATAGTCAATAATATTTTTAATAACTATGTGTGGTACTCTATCCATAAGTCTATTTCTATTTTGCTTGTTAGTCCAGTTTGTGCATTAAATTCCACCTATGATTGAAATCATACGGTACTTGTCTTTCTCTGACTGGCTTATTTCGCTTAGCATAACGTTCTCCAGGTCCATCCATGCTGTTGTAAACGGTAAAATGTACTTCCTTTTTATGGCCCAGTAGTATTCCATTGTGTAAATGTACCATAGCTGTTTTAGTCACTCATTTACTGATGGACACTTGGGCTGCTTCCATATCCTGGCCATTGTAAATAATGCTGCAATGAACATAGGAATTCATATATTCTTTTGAATTAGTATTTTGGGTTTCTTTGGACAAATTCCCAGAAGTAGAATCATTGGGTCATAAGGCAGTTTCATTTTTAATTTTTTGAGGTAACTCCAAACTGCTTTCCACAGTGGCTGCACCAATCTGCATTCCCACCAGCAGTGAACAAGGGTTCCCTTTTCTCCACATCCTCACCAACACTTGTGTGTTGATTTAGTGATGATAGCCATTCTGGCAGATGTGAGGTGATATCTCATTGTGGTTTTAATTTGCATTTCTCTGTGAGCATCTTTTTATATGTGCAGTAAACCATCTGTATGTCCTCTTTGGAGAAGTGTCTTTTCAGGTCCTTTGGCCATTTTTAAATAGGATTAGGCTTTTTTTAATGTTGAATTTTATGTTATTTATAAATTTTGGATATTAATTCCTTATCGATGTATCAAGGAATATTCAGTGGATTCAGTTCTCCCATTCAATGTATTGTGTTTTCATTTCTACCAACAGAAGGCCTGAGTGGAACCTGCCACAGAACTTAAGTGTCAGGGAGAAGTGTATCTTCAGGAAGAAGTGCAGCAATTACAGCTACAAGTCCAATAGTGAGAAAGTAAAAAGAGTAAATTTTTTTTAAAAATTTCTTTATTGATTAAGGTGTCACATATTTGTCCTCATCCCCCCATTCCCATCCTACACCCCTCCCCACGGATGCCCCAACCCCCTGTTGAACTTAACCGTTGGATAGGCTCATATGCATGCACACAAGTCCTTTGGTTGATCTCTCCCCCCTCCCCCAAACCTCCCCTATCCTCCCTCTGAGGCCCGATAGTCCAATCGATGCCTCCTTGTTTCTGGTTCTGTTCTTGTTCATCAGTCTATGTTGTTCATCATTTCCCCTAGATGAGCGAGATCATGTGTCACTAGAGATATACTTATAAGAACTGAATGTGAGACGAGCAATAATAGTTATGCTGACAGGCAAATGAAACAGTCTGTAGTGAGTTTCTTTCTGGACCAACAGTTCTTTAGAGACCCAATTTCAATGTCCACCAGTTCCTTATGTGTACATGTCAGCACTGACCCCTCAGCTCTGGATGGTGGACAAATGATGGTAACGGAGGTCCAACTCCCTCTGGTTTGGTCTCGGCCGGACCCAGGGGCACGGCTTCACCCGGACTCAGGGGCACGTGGCCTCTCCCAGACCCAGGGGCGCGTGGCCTCACCCGGACCCGGGACCCAGCCTCACCCGGATCCAGGGACACATGGCCTCACCTGGACCCGGGGGCGCGTGGCCTAAGAGTAAAATTTAATTTCTTATTTGAATGGAGAACTGGGAACAATTGCACTCCGCCCCACTTTACAGCCCCAAATAGTTTATTCATTTAATAAATAAGTGCCTATTATGTTCAATGTATTGTGATACTGGCCAGGGATATAAAGTCATGCATAAGAACTTCTTCCATGACCTCATGTGGATATACTATATACCAAGTCATTTGATCATGGGGACAAGTAGCAATATAGAGAATCCATATGAGATATGGATAATATTAACAAGAAAGTACACATTTATAAGCAGATATATTTCAAACTCTACCACCTCCATTGAGGGAATGTGCCCTTTTACTTTTTGTGTGTGTTGTTAATCCTCATCTGAGTATATTTTTTCCATTGCTTTTATTTTTATAAAAAGTAGAAGGGAGGAGAGGAGGGAGAGAGGAAGTGAGGCACAGAGAGAAAGAGAATAGATAAGAGAGAGAGAGAGAGAGAGAGAGAGAGAGAGAGAGAGAGAGAGAGATATTAATGAGATATATCAATTGGTTGACTCCCACTGGAGACCCTATGGGGCAGAGTATGGAACCTGCAACTCTTCAGTATGTGAGCTAATGCTCTAATCACTGAGCCAAACCAGTCAGGGCAAGAGAATGTACCCTTTTAAAGGGTCATAAAACATTTGCAAAATAGTGTTGATATATTAGTGTGTTGATATAAAGAAAACTTAAATGAATTCCAAAGAGCCAAACAGTACAGACTATATTCATTGCACTATAGGCATTAAAATTCTTAAATTTCTCTATAGAGGAAATTTATTTTAAATGTTTATTTTCTCCCCTTGAGGTATGAGAAAAAGGATGTAAGGGTCTGTTTATTATGGGATTTTTCTTAGAAATATAATATTATTTATTATCACATTGTGTACTTTAAATATCTTACAATTTTGTCAATTACACTCCAATAAAGCTGAAAAAAAGTCTGTCTAAAAAAGGATTAAATATATTTTAACGTTGATTCTGCTTTTGTTTCAATAAAACCTTTAACTTACCATTTTTCTTCTAGACTCATTAAAAGTATCAGGTTATCATTAAAATTGTTACAGTAAGTAGATAGTTATTAACAAAGGATGGGAGCCAATGGAATCAGACATTAAGACTGATTAACTCAGACAGGGAAGCTTCACAGCCTCCCCAGGGACAGCCACATCCTCTCCTGAAGGGACTTAATTCTGGAGCAGGCAGGAAGAACTGGTTTTCCAGTCTCTCTGGGAGACATCCCCCCTGAGAGCAGGGATTACCAAGGGGCGGGGTAAAACAGTAGGGAAAATACCTTTCCTTAGCACATGTGCAGGAGAAGCCAGATGATGAAGCAAAGCTTTGAGGAATGCACAGTAGGAGCCAAAATGGAGACATAAAGTGTAGGAGTCTACCCGAGGAAAATCTGGAAAATGGATAGATAGGATAAGGGCACAAAATCTCAGGATGACACAGGAAAGGGATTGGATGGGGGTAAGGTGGGGGGTAGGGGGTGGGAGGCCCAGCACAAGCCTGAAGAATTAGGAAGAAGGTTGGACAGTTTGAAAGAAAGCCTGCTTGTTCTCGGAATCAAGAAAATGTATGGAGGATTAGCAAGAATTTGGGGGCAGTTGCTCCCCCCAAATTCTCCAAGGGCATATTATTTCTTCTCACCCCAATAAATCTTGCCAATATGCTTAAACTCCCACATGTATGCCCTTTGAAATTCTTTTCTTGTGACACTGCAAGGACCCACTTTCTCTGGCAACAAAATAATATTTTATACAGCATTTGCAGAGTCTCATACACTTTATGTTTCTGCATAAATGTAGTGGCATGTACTCATGTTAAGTCGGAACAAAAAATGGCAGAAGGGAGAACACACTAACATTGCTCCAACCAGCTTGACATCGCTCAAAATGCACCAGGTGGCGCCAGACCCATAACAAATGACATTTGCAATTTGGTTTGTTCCTTCTTTTGTGAAGGTAGTTTTAAGGTCCTCTGCTACCTTGCCTCTGACCTTTCTGTCCTGTCACTGGCTATCAGAGTTGTGTAGTGAAAAAGTATGAGGAGACAAAATAACCAACTTTTTCAAGAAGTGACTCCAGCTTTTTTTCTGAAAAAATTGCAGGGCAGTGAAGCAGGAAGAACCTTCGGAAATCACTGACTCCCTCCTCCTCATTTAGGATGGGAAACCAAGGCCCAGAACCACTCTGACTTTCTTAGGAAGAGCGAGAGATGTAGTATTCTGATTTCCGGACCATGCTTCCACAATTTACTACGCCAATTCCCACATTCACTTCCAGAATTCTCTACTTTGGGGAATTATAGCAAAGATGGACTATAGGGATATAAAATTTTAGATCTTTTAGACATGACAAGTGCCACTCCAAGACAGGTTTGGGGGTCTTTTGTGGGGATCAGCAAACTTTAACCTTGCTGTTATGAAGAGTTAGAGGGCAGAATGGAGATTGCAGTGTCCCTTCTTTAATATATATATACTAGAGGCCCGGTGCACAAAATCCGTGCATGGAAGGGGGGTTCCCTCAACTCAGCCTACACCCTCTCCAATTGGGGACCCTTTGTGGGATGTCTGACTGCTGGTTTAGGCCTGGTCCCAGGGATTGGGCCTAAACCGGCAGTCAGACATCCCTCTCACAATCTGGGACCACTGGCTCCTAACTGCTCACCTGCCTGCCAGCCTGATCACCCCTAACTGCCCTCCCCTGCTATCCTGGTTGGCCCCAACTTCCCTCCCCTGCCAGCATGATCTCGCCCCCAATGGCCCTCCCCTGCAGGCCTGATATTGCCTCCAACTGCCCTCCTCTGCTGGCCAATTTGGTTCTGATTGGTTGGTTCGTATGCCAGCATCAAAAGCTCCGCCTCCTAGGCAACCATTGGCTCCCCACAGCACCCAGATTTGGTTCTCATTGGTTGGTTCCTATGCCAGTCAGCGTCAGAAGCTCCACCTCTTAGGCAGCCATTGGCTCCCCATAGCACCCACATTTGGTTCTGATTGGTCAGTGTCTATGCCAGTCAGCATTAGAACCTCCGCCTCCTAGACAGCCATTGGTTCTTCACAGCACCCTTATTTGGTTCTGATTGGTCAGTACCTATGCCAGTCAGCATCAAAAGCTCTGCCTCCTTGGCAGCCATTGGCTCCCCACAGCACCCAGATTTGGTTCTCATTGGTCAGTTCCTATGCCAGTCAGCATCAGAACCTCCACCTCCTAGGCAGCCATTGGCTCCCCACAGCACCCAGATTTGGTTCTCATTGATTGGTTTCTATGCCAGTCAGTGTCAAAAGCTCCGCCTCCTAGACAGCCATTGGTACCCCACAGCACCCAAATTTGGTTCTCATTGGTCAGTTCCTATGCCAGTCAGCATCAAAAGCTCCACCTCCTAGACAGCCATTGGTTCCCCACAACACCCACCTTTGTTTCTGATTGGTCGGTTCCTATGCCAGTCAGCATCTCCAGGCCTATCTCTGGGCCTGATAAAAGAGGTGGGACTTAGCAGCCCCCCACAGAGGCCAGGAGCAAAAGAAAAGCCTGGCTGCTGGCGAAGATCAGAAAGAAAGAGGGAGAGAAAAAGAGAGGTAAGTACACTGATCAACAGCTTCCATTGAGGCTGCAGATCAGACCCTGACTCACTTTCTGGGTCTCAGCCACCTGGGCAGTCAGTGCTGGGTGGCCAGGCTGAAGCTGGGCAGTCAGTGCTGACTTCCGGATGGTCAGTGTTTGGTTGTGAGTGGTGGTTACAATCCTGGGCTTTTATTATTAAGACTAGAGGCACGGTGCACGAAATTCGTGCACGGGAGTGTGTGTCCCTCAGCCCTGTCTGCACCCTCTCCAATCTGGGACCCCTCGAGGGATGTCTGACTGCCCATTTAGGCATGATCCAGGTAGGATCGGGCCTAAATGGGCAGTCAGGCATCCCTCTCTCAATCCAAGACTGCTGGCTCCCAACAGCCCGCATGCTTGCCTTCCTGATTGCCCCTAACTGCTTCTGCCTGCCAGCCTGATCACCCCCTAACCACTCTCCTGCCAGCCTGATTGCCCCTAACTGCCCTCCCCTGCAGGCCTGGGTCCCCCCCAACTGTCCTTCCCTGCAGGCCCGGTTGCCCCCAACTTCCCTCCTCTGCCAGCCTGCTCACCCCTAACTGCCCTCCCCTGCAGGCTTGATTGCCCCGAACTGCCCTCCCTTGCAGGCCTGGTCCCTCCCAACTGTCCTCCCCTGCTGGCCATCTTGTAGTGACCACCTTGTGTCCACATGAGGGCAGTCATCTTTGACCACATAGGGGCAACCATCTTGTGTGTTAGAGTGATGGTCAATTTGCATATTATTCTTTTATTAGAGAGGACAAGATAGGATAGAGGCCTGGTGCATGGGTGGGGGCCAGCTGGTTTGCCCTGAAGGGTGTCCTGGATCAGGGTGGGGCAGCCTGAGTGAAAGGCCTATGGTGGTTTGCAGGCTGGCCACGCCCCCTGGTGACCCAAGCTGAGTCCCTGGTATCTGGGATTTATTTATCTTCTATAATTGAAACTTTGTAGCCTTGAGTGGAGGCCAAGGCAGGCCAGGGCTGCGGAAACTTGGCTTCCTCCATTGCCGGGGGCAACTCAAGCCTCCTGCTCTCTCCAGCTCCATGGCTGCTGCCATTTTTGTTGGGATTTATTTATCTTCTATAATTGAAATTTTGTAGCCTTAAGCGGAGGCCAAGGCAAGCCAGGGCAGGTGGAAAGCTTGGCTTCCTCCATTGCGGGGGAAACGCAAGCCTCCTGCTCGCTCTGTGGCCGCAGCCATCTTGGTTGGGTTAATTTGCATACTCGCTCCTGAGTGGCTGGTGGGCGTGGCTTGTGGGTGTAGCAGAGGTATGGTCAATTTGCATATTACTCTTTTATTAGATAGGATATATCAGAGAGAACAGGAGAGGGAGAAAGAGATAGAAATATCAATGATGAAAGAGAATCATTGATTGGCTACCTCCTTCATGCCCCCTATTGGGGACAGATCCCCAAACCTGGGCATATGCCCTGACCGGGAATCAAACCTTAACTTTCTGGTTCATAGGTTGAGGCTCAACCACTGAGCAACACTAGCTAGGCTGCAGTGTCCTTTCTTGAAAAAGAATCCCAAGAGCTCTGGGGTCCTAAAAGTTGGAGTAGTGAGCTAAAGGGAACTGAGTCCTAATGTTGAGGTTAGGACTTCTGACTCTTCAGTGAGTCCTGTACATTTCTCTCATTCCCGCCATTCCAAAACATATATGCACTGTTGTCTACATCAGGTTTTCTTCTTTGGAGAACACAAAGCTGAAGACACCGAGGCAGAAGGAGCACCCATGTTTTCAGTGATTCTATTTGTTTGCATTGAGGCAAGTTATTAGGATTAAGAAATCTATGAGGGATGGGGGTGGAGGGGTGTTGAAGAGTCAGTTCAAGCCTGCACTCTGCATCCATTCTGTGGTGAGGCAGACAAAGGGAAGTGCATTTGGGGTTAACTTTGAATAGAAAAATACAGCGTGTTGGTTCAGACTCTCACAGTCACTGGTTGTACATTTACGATGTGGACTGTAAGGCATTCCTGCCCAGTGGGCCTTTCCTCAGGAGCTTTTCACAAGGCACCTGGCCAGAGACAAGGGTAGGTACATACTTGCAGCCCTGTGTTTTCTATCTTTCCAAACTCTGACCTGCCTTTTCTTATGGAGAGAAAGCTCTCCATGTCTCCTCGCAGATGCTGCAAAAGAATAAAAATATTTCCTGCAACTTTTGAGTAGCAGAGTCACTTCTTGGGTCTTAGACAGTGTCTTGTGTTGTTCTCTGGCTGCCATTTTTGTGTTCTAAATGGCATTTTTACTTCCCCATTCTAGTCAGATATGCAATTAAATGAGGCTCACAAACCCTGGTTATGATTCTAACAGAGATGGCATCAATTTTGATGATGGCTTCAGGGAGAAGATGAAGTAAATTAAAGAAGATTTGGGAATTAAAGGCAAAGGAGGATTTGAGAATTACAGAAGAATGGAGGTGAGGTGATGGCAGGGGTCACATGATTACTTGGATCACACAATCACGGTTACCACCCTTTAGTCATGGGGGAAATTCAAAGCTCAGCCTTCTTCTCCCTTCTGAAGGTTCTCTTATTATCTCCTCCCACCCCCTCACCTTTCATCGTAAAGGCAAATAAACTCACATCTGAATTGATAGGACTTTTCTGGAAAACAATATTTGTTGGCCTTCCTATATTCGCTGCCTTACCTCATTTTAGTGAAAACAACATATTCAATGTCATATTTCACCTTTGTGTTCACACAGAAACCTGCTCTCAAATCCCTAGTGCCACCTTCAAATCTTCTCCCCACCCCACCTGGCTCAATCCAGGAATGGATTCTCACCTGCACTAAACACTCTTCACATCTCTAGTTGTCTGTACTATCCATATTAACACCCACTTATGCTCTTTCCTATTAGTCTTTCATTGCTTTTTGAGACATATGCATTAATTTTTTATTGAATTTATTAGGGTGACATTGGTTAATAAAAATATATAGGTTTCAGCTAGGTAATTCTATAACACATCATCTGTATATCGTATTATGTGTTCACCACCCCAAGTCACATCTCCTTCCATCACCATTTATTTCCCCTTTACTCTTTTCTACCTCCTCCCACCCCCTTTTCCTCTGGTAATCACCCATACTGTTGTTGTCTGTGTCTATGACTCTCTGATTCCTTTGCTTAATCCCTTCACCCTTTTCACCCAGTACCCCATCCCCATTCCCCTCTGACAGCTGTCAGTCTGTTCTTTGTGTCTATGAGTCTTTTTTTCTATTTTGTTTGTTTATTTTGTTCATTAGATTCCACATATAAGTGAAATTATATGGTACTTGTCTTTTTCTCACTGGCTTATTTCACTTAGCATAATATGCCCCAGATCCATCCATGCTGTTGCCAAGACAAGATTTTCTTATTTTGTACAGATGAGTAGTATTCTATTGTGTAAATGTACCACAGTTTTTTCCCCACTCATCTACTGATGGGCACTTGAGCTGCTTCCAAATATTGGCTATTGTAACTCCAGATTGAATTTTATTTTTTTTTCCATTATAGTTCACATTCAATATTATTCTGTATCAGTTTCAGGTGCACAACATAGTGATTCGACAATCATATACTTTACAGAGTGGTCCCCCTAATATTTCAAGTATCCCCTCTGGCCCGTACATAGCTATTACAATATTATTTTTCCCCTCCACTGACCTCTCTCCAACCACTCCCACACCACCCCCACCCCCCAGCACATGCCCTCACTCCCTAGTGACTTGGTAATGCTTATATGCATGCATACAAGTCCTTTGGTTGATCTCTTATCCCACCCCACCCCCCTTACCTTCCCTCTAAAGTTTGACAGTCAGTTACATGCTTCTGTCTCTGGTTCTATTTTTGTTCATCAGTTTATGTTTTTCAGTATATTCCACAAATGAGTGAGATCATGTGGTATTTATGTTTCTCTGATTGGCTTATTTTGCTTAGCATAATGATCTCCAGACCCATCCCTGCTGTTGCAAATGGTAAGAGTTCCTTATTTTTTTACAGCAGCGTAGTATTCCATTGTGTAGATGTACCACCATTTTTTATTCCATTCGTCTACTGATGGGCACTAAGGCTGTTTCTAAATCTTAGCTATTGTAAATTGTGCTGCTATGAACATAGGGGTGCATATGTCCTTTCTGATAGATGTTTCTGATTTCTTGGGATATATTCCTAGAAGTGGCATTACTGGGTCAAATGGGAGTTCCATTTTCAGTTTTTTGAGGAAACTCCATACTTTTTTCCACATCCTCTCCAGCACTTGTCATTTGTTGATTTGTAGATGATAGCCATTCTGACAGGTGTGAGATGGTACTTCATTGTCATTTTGATTTGCATCTCTCGGATGATTAGTGACTTTGAGCATGTTTTCATATGTCTCTTGGCCTTCTGTATGTCCTCTTTCAAAAAGTGTCTATTTACATTCTTTACCCATTTTTTGATTGGGTTGTTTATCTTCCTTTTGTTAAGTTGTATGAGTTCCCTGTATATTTTGGAGATTAAACCCTTATCGGAGATAACATTGGCAAATATGTTCTCCCATGCAGTGGGCTTTCTTGTTGTTTTGTTGATGGTTTCTTTTGCTGTGAAAAAGTTTTTTATTTTGATGGAGTCCCATTTGTTTATTCTCTCCTTAATTTCCATTGCCCTAAGAGCTGTATCGGTAAAGATATGGCTATGACAAATGTCTGATATTTTGCTTCCTGTGGTTTACTCTAAGGTTTTTATGGTTTCCCATCTTACGTTTAAGTCCTTTATCCATTTTGAGTTTATTTTTGTGTATGGCGTAAGATGGTGGTCAAGTTTCATTTTTTTACATGTATCTGTCCAATTTTCCCAACACCATTTATTAAAGAGACTGTCTAGACTCCGTTGTACGCTCTTGCCTCCTTTGTCAAATATTAATTGTGTATAATAGCTTGGGTCAATTTCTGGGTTCTCTGTTCTGTTCCATTGGTCTATATGTCTGTTCTTGTGCCAGTACCAGGCAGTTTTGAGAACAATGGCTTTGTAGCATAGCTTGATATCTGGTATTGTGATCCCTCCAACTTTGTTTTTCTTTCTCAGGATTGCTGCGGCTATTTGGGGTCTTTTTTTTTTTATTCCAGATGAATTTTTGGAGAGTTTGTTCTAGGCCTGTGAAATATGCCATTGGCATTTTAATGGGGATTGCATTGAATCCATAGATTGCTTTGGGTAGTATGGACATTTTAATGATGTTGATTCTTCCAATCTATGAACATGGTATATTCTTCCATTTGTTTATGTCCTCCTCTATATCTTTTTTCAACATCCTGTAGTTTTCCAAGTACAGGTCTTCTACCTCCTCAGTTAAGTTTATTCCTAGGTATCTTAATTTTTTGTTGTTGTTGCAATGGTAAATGGGATTGTTTTTTGAATTTCTCTTTCTGCAAGTTCATTATTGGTGCATAAAAAAGCCATAGATTTCTGGGTGTTAATTTTGTATCCTGCTACATTGCCAAATTCATTTTTTTAAGTCTAATAGTTTTTTTTTGATGGAGTCTTTACGGTTTTCTATGGACAATATCATGTCATCTGCGAATGACAATTTTACTTCTTCTTTCCCAATTTGGATGCCCATTACTTCTTCTTCTTATCTAATTGCTATGGCTAGCACTTCCAGTACTTTCTTAAACAGGAGTAGTGAGAGTGGGCAACTTGTCTTGTTCCTGTTCTTAGGGGAAATGGTTTTAGTTTTACCCATTGAGTATGATATTGGCTGTAGGTTTGTCATATAGGGCTTTTATTATGTTGAGGTATGATCGCTCTATTCCCACTTTGCTGAGGGTTTTTATCAAGAAAGGATGTTAGATTTTGTCAAATGTTTTTTCTGCATCGATTGATATGATTATGTGATTTTTATTTTTCAGTTTGTTTATGTGATGTATCACATTTATTGATTTGTGGATATTGTACCATCCTTGCATCCCCAGAATAAATCCCACCTGGTCATGATGTATGATCTTTCTAATGTATTTCTGGATTTGGTTTGCTAGGACTTTGTTGAGGATTTTAGCATCCATGTTCATCAGAGATAGTGGCCTGTAATTCTCTTTCTTTGTAGTGTCTTTATCTGGTTTTGGGATTAGGGTAATACTGGCTTCATAGAAAGAGCTTGGAAGTCTTACTTCCTCTTGAATTTTTTGGAATAGTTTGAGGGGGATAGTTCTTCTTTGAATGTTTGGTAAAACTCCCTTGTGAAGCCATCTGGCCCAGGGCTTTTGTTTGCTGGACGTTTTTTGATGACTGCTTCAATTTCCTCCATAGTTAATGGCCTATTCAGATTTTTTATTCTTCCTGATTGAGTTTTGTAAGGTCATATTTTTCTAGGAATATGTCCATTTATTCTAGGTTGTCCAGTTGTTGAAATAGAATTGTTCATAGTATTTTTTTTTACAATCTTTTGTATTTCAGTGGGGTCTGTTGTTATTTTGCCTGTTTCATTTCTGACTTTATTTATTTGGATTCTCTCTCTTTGCTTCTTGGTGAGCCTGGCTAGAGGTTCATTAATCTTGTTTATCTTTTCAAAGAACTAGCTCTTTGTTTTATTGATCTTTTGTATTTTTTTTTTTTTGGTCTCTATGTCATTTATTTCTACTCTGATCATTATTATTTCCTTCCTTCTTCTCATTCTGTGCTTTTCTTGCTGCTCTCTTTCTAATTCTTTAAGTTGTAGAGTTAGATAATTTATTACAAGTTTTTCTTGTTTTTTGAGGTAGGCTTGTAGTGTTATGAACTTTCCTCTCAGGGCAGCTTTCACTGTGTCCCATAGATTTTGGATAGTTGTGTTTCCAGTATGTTTTTAATTTCTTCTTTGATCTCCTTGGTAACCCAATCATTGTTTTTTTGTTTTTTAATAAATCTTTATTGCTCAGATTATTACAGTTGTTCTTCTTTTTACCCCCCATAGCTCCCCTCCACCCGGTTCCAATCCCACCCAATGCCCTTACCCCTCCCCCCACTGTCCTCATCCATAGGTGTATGATTTTTGTCCAGTCTCTTCCCGTACTCCCCACATCCCTTTCCCCCCAAGGATTGTCAGTCCACTCCCTTTCTATGCCCCTGATTCTATTATATTCACCAGTTTATTCTGTTCATCAGATTTTTTATTCACTTGATTTTTAGATTCACTTGTTGATAAATATGTATTTGTTGTTCATAATTTTTATCTTTACCTTTTTCTTCCTCTTCCTCTTCTTAAAGAATACCTTTCAGCATTTCATATAATACTGGTTTGGCGGTGATGAACTCCTTTAGCTTTTTCTTATCTGTGAAGCAATTTATCTGACCTTCAATTCTGAATGATAGCTTTGCTGGGTAGAGTAATCTTGGTTGTAGGTTCTTGCTATTCATCACTTTGAATATTTCTTGCCACTCCCATCTGGCCTGCATAGTTTCTATTGAGAAATCAGCTGAAAATCATATGGGTACTCCCTTGTAGGTAACTAACTGTTTTTCTCTTGCTGCTTTTAAGATTCTCTCTTTGTCTTTTGCTCTTGGCATTTTAATATTGATGTGTCTAGGTGTGGTCCTCTTTGGATTCCTTTTGTTTAGGGTTCTCTGTTCTTCCTGGACTTGTAAGTGTATTTCTTTCACCAGGTGGGGGAAGTTTTCAGTCATTATTTCTTCAAATAGGTTTTCAGTATCTTGTTCTTTCTCTTCTTCTGGCACCCCCATAATTCAGATGTTGGTATGCTTGAAGTTGTCCCAAAGGCTCCTTACACTATCTTCATATTTTTGGATTCTTTTTGCTTTTCCGGTTGGGTGTTTTTTGCTTCTTTGTATTTCAAATGTTTTTCTTGATTCTTGTGATCCTCTAGTCTGCTGTTGAATCTCTGTATAATATTTTTTATTTAATTCAGTGTATGCTTAATTTCTAGTTGGTCTTTTTTCATATCCTTGAGGGTCTCACTAAAATAATCGGCGGTTTCTAGAAAATTCTTGAAAAACCTTATAACCATGGTTTTAAACTCTATATCCTCTATTTCTTTCATTTGTGACCTGTTTCTTTGTCTCCACATTTTGGCTGCTTCCCTGAGTGGCTTTGTGTGCTAGGTGTCCTATAGGGCCCAGTGGCTCAGCCTCCCCAGTCACCTGAGGTGGACACTTTTGGTGCACCCCTTTGTGGGCTGTGTGCACAGTTTTGTTGTAGTTAAGCCTTGATTGTTATTGGTATCAATGGGAGGAATTGACCTCCAGGCCAATTGGCTGTGAGGATCAGTTGTGTCTACGATGGGAGAACTTCTGTGCTAGAGACACCCTTATGAGGCAAGACTTGCTTCAGTAGGGCTTTGGTGCTCACTGAGTCTTTTCCCTGAGTGTGTCCCTTATGGGTCTGAGGAGTTGTAATCTGGATGGTCCCACTCTGACTACTGGGTAGACTGGCTCTTGGATCTCCAAGGAGGTGCTAATTTAGCCTCTGCCTGAGGCCACCCAGCAGGAGCTACGGAGAGATCTGCAGATTCCTCTCTTTGTTTGGGTTTTGAAGGTGCCCAGATGAGGCCCAGCTGTGAAGCAATGCAAGCTGCTGTGGGGCCTTGGGCCTTCTTTTGGATGTTCTGGGTCTCTCTGACTCAGCTGCAGTTTGTTAGGTAATTTTAGATTTCAAAGGACCAGGCCATTCATATGCAAAAGCCTCTGCGCACAGCTTGGATGGGGTGGGGTCTCAGGGTGGAGCAAAAAGCAATGGCTTCCCATCAGCCCTGCCCTAAGAGGCCCCTGGATCTCAGTGTCCCTTGGTAATCGCTGCAAGCACCTCTGAGAGAAAGCCGCCCTTGAGTTCCGCCTGCTGCCAGATAGTCCAGTTTTTCCCTGTATGAGTCTGGGTCCCCAGAGTCTTGCCTGGAACTGGAGTTCAGAGCAGTCGGGAGCTAGTGTCTCCTTACCGATTGAAAAAAACAACCGTGTCCTCAGTTGCCAGCCCTTTCCGCGCCCGCGTGCCTCCTTACCTCTGCGCTTTACTTCCACAGCTCCTCTGAGTCTCAGTGTGCTTTTCTCTTACCTTCTAGTTGTAGAATTTCCACTTAGCCAGCCTTCCTGTAGTTCTGGATGATGGCCGTTTTGTCTTTTAGTTGTAGTTTTGAAGTGGTTGTGCGAGGCATCAAGTTCAGGTGTTTACCTATGCTGCCATCTTGGTTTCTCTCAACCCAATCATTGTTTAATAACATGGTATTTAGCCTCCAAGTGTTTGAATTTTTTGGTTGTTTTTATTGTAGTTGATTTCTAATATTATACCTTTGTGATCTGAGAAGATGCTTGATATGATTTCAATCTTCTTGAATTTGGAGAGACTTTGCCTGTGTCCCAATATGTGGTCTATCTTTGAGAATGTCCCATGTGTACTTGAGAAGAATGTATATTCTGTAGCTTGGGGGTGAAATGTTCTGAAGGTGTCAATTAAGTACATCTAATCCAGTGAGTCATTTAGGATTGCTGTTTCTTTGCTGATTTTTTTGTCTAGAGGAATTATCCAGTGATGTCAATGGGGTATTAAAGTCCCCTACTATGATTGTGTTGCTGTCAATCTCTCCTTTGATATCTTCCAGAAGTGTTTTTATGTATTTGGGTGCTTCTGCCTTTGGGAGCATATATGTTTACCAGAATTATATCCTCTTGTTGTATTGATCCCTTTAGTACTATGAAGTGGCTCTCCTTATCTCTTGTATTGCCTTGACTTTGAGATCTATTTTGTCAGATATAAGTATTGTTACCCCAGCTTTCTTTTCCATTTCCATTTGCCTGAAAGATATTTTTCCATCCATTCACTTTCAGTCTGTGTGAGTCCCTTGTTCTGAGGGGGGTCTCTTGTAGACAGCATATGTATGGGTTATGTTTTCTTATCCATTCAGCCGATGTCGTTTGATTGGAGCATTTAATCTGTTTAAGTTTAAAGTTATTATTGATAGGTACTTGTTTGTAGCCATTTTTATTCTTTATACCTGTGTTCCTTCTTGCCTTTCTATTTCTTCTTTTTACAACTGTCCCTTTAGCATTTCTTGTATTACTGGCTTGGTAGTAATAAATTCCCTTGGCCCTTTTTTGTCTGTGAAGCTTCTGATTTCCCCTTCAATTCTGAATGACAACCTTGCTGGATAGAGTATTCTTGGATTCAGTCCTTTGCTTTGCAATGCGCTGTATACTCATTCCATTCCCTTCTGGCCTGTTGTGTTTCTGTTGAAAAATCATTTAATGGTCTAATGGGAATTCCTTTATAGGTCACTTTCTCTCTCTTTCTTACAGCCCTTAAGATTCTTTATTTGTCATTAACATTTGCCATTGAAATTACAATATGTCTTGGTGTGGGTCTTTTTGGATTCATCTTGTTTGGGACTCTGTGTGCTTATGTGACTTTTCTTCCCCAAATAAGGGAAGTTTTCTGTCATTATTTCTTCAAATAGGTTTTCTAATCCTTGCTCCTCTTCTTGTTGTTCTGGCACCCCTATTATACATATGTTACTTTGTTTCATGTTGTCCCAAAACTCCTGAGGCTCTCCTACTTTCTAATTTCTTTCTCCAATAGTTGTTCAGATTGGGTGTTTTGCTATCCTATCTTCTAATTCACTAATTTGGCCCTCCACTACTTCTAGTCTACTGTTGAAACATTCCATCGTGTTATTTATTGTAGCTATATAATTTTTTATTTCCTCCTGATTCTTCAATAAGTTGTTGATTTTCTCATCTATCCAGTTTATGAACTGAATTCTTTTTCTGACATATTGCATGCCTCCATTTCATTTAGTTTCTTTTCTGGCCATTCCTCCTTTTCTTTCCTTTTGGGGGTTGTTTCTTTGTCTCGCCATTCTTGCTAACACCAGTCCGAGGCTCGCTGGCTGCATGTGCAGAGCCTGGGCTGACACCTTGGTCTTGGAGGGCAGCAAATGCGGTCAGAGGCTTGTCTGTGGGAAGTGCAGGGTCAGGCCAACGCTGCTGTCTTGGCTGACAGGGAACACAGTCCCAGGCTTGCCAGTTGGATGTGCTGGATCTGAGGCCCACACTGCAGTCTTGGAGGCAGGGAACTCAACCAGAAACTCGCCTCTGGGATGTAGGGGGCTGGGGTGATACTGGGGCTTGGCAGGCAGGGAACTCAGTCAAAAGCTCGCCTGCAGGACTGCAGGACTGGGCTGTTGCCACTGTCTTGGCTGCTAGGAAGTGCAGTCCCAAGCTTGCTGGTGGGATGTGCTGGGTCCAGGGCCCACACTGCGGGCTTGGCAGGAAGCGGATGCAGACAGAGGCTTGCCTGTGGGATGTGTGGGGCAGGAGATGCGTCCGCAGTCTTGGAGGCAGGGAGCTCAGCCAGAAACTTGCCTGCAGGACGATGGGGCTGAGGCAACGCCACAGGCTTGGCAGGCAGTGTACTTGGTCAGAAGCTTGCCTGCAGGACCTCAGGGCCAGAGTGATGCCAACAGCTTGGCGGGTTAGGGTGCACAGTTTGAGACTCACCAACAGGATGCTTGGGAACTACGTGGTGGGCTGGTGGAAGGGAAGCACACTCCAGGACCCACAGGAGTCGGTGTCCAGTGAGGCTGGAGTCCTGGTGTCTGTGACTCTGCAGCTGAGGTAGCAGGTCTTTGGCCAGAGTGCCTATAAAATCTGGGATGGCGTCTGAGTCTGGTCTTGGTGGTGGTGAGGCTGGGCTCCTGGTCACAGCAGCTCTCCCCTTCAAGATGGCATGGTTTCTGTTGAGCCAGCCACCCTGGGAGTGATTTCAGCAGTAGCAGGAGCTCTCTGCCTATGAGAGCCTGGTCTACCAGCTCCCGAACATCCTGTAGGTCTAACTGTCCCTCACTCACTCACATACATACACTCCACACACATCCACACACTTCCCTTTCACTCCCTCAGTCACTCACACTCCCTCGCTGCTGTCCTGCTGGCTGCCATCTTTGATCTCTTGAATCTTCTTAAAGATAGCCCCTGTGTCCTGGCTGGTTTGGCTTAATGGATAGAGTGTCAGCCTGCAGACTGAAGGGTCCTGGGTTCGATTCTGATTAAGGGCACATGCCTGGGTTGCAGGCTCAATCCCCAGTGGGGAGCATGCAGGAGGCAGTCAATCAATGATTCTCTCTTATCATTGATGTTTCTATCTCTCTTTCCCTCTCTGAAATCAATAAAAATATATATTTTTTAAAAATTGGCCCCTGCAATGTGTTACTGGCACTCTTTCTGGCAGTGGTGATGGGTGTTTCTGACAGTGGGTCAAAATGAAGCTGGAGTGGTGGCCAAAGGCATATCATGTACAGCACTGTGGTCTTTGCTAAAGCTTTGGATTTTATACAGCGGGGAAATGACCTGACCCAACTGCTTTGGTAGCAGTGGGTCAAAGAGCTTCATTTATTGTTGATGTTATGCCAGATTAAGGAAATACTATGCACATGGCCTGGGACTCTCCTATCCAGGATGCTGTTTACCAAGGATATGAAAAAGGATGTGTGCCTGCATACCAAAAGGGCAGGGCAGTATAGTGGAAAGGCTTAGGTTGGACAAACATGGCTCTTAGACACTTCTTACCTATGTGACCTTGGTAAGTAAGGTCCCCTTTCTGACTCTCTTTTTCCTTTTCTGCAAAATGGTCATAATAGTCCCTGCCTCATAGAGCTTCTCTTGGAGTTACTGAGATAACACATGCAGAGGATTCCCACAGTGCCCAACATACAGTGAGAGCCATGAACAAAGATGGAAGCTCACTGACTCCCTACTTGCTCAGACTTTCTGTTTTACTCTCTCAATTTTATATATATATTGATTTCAGAGAGGAAGAGAGAGGGAGAGATAGATAGAAACATCAATGATGAGAGAGAATCATTGATTGGCTACCTCCTGCATTCCCCCCACTGGGGATTGAGCCCTGAAGGGAATTGAACCGTAATCTCCTGGTTCGTGGGTCAATGCTCAACCACTGAGTCACACAGGCTGGGCTAACCCTATTCTTAAGCAACTTATGAACTTCCAGGTTCCTGCTGAGGTTAATGAGTGGAATTTGGGCTGTAGTGGGGGCAGCCTATATTTATAAAGATGAGTAGTGTAAAGTAATTGAGGCAGCCTTTCCATGACAATGTTTTCTGAAATCCCATGGCCAGGCTGCATCAGCATGTTATTGCAGGAGTGAGACATGGAAAGTGAGCTCTCCCATTAGTGATAACTTTTCCAACTCTGCTCTTTGGTTGAACTCAAAATCACCTTTCAGAGGTTGGCCCAGGTGAAGTATGAAGAGTCAGAGTGCTTTATTATCCAGGACTCACTTCTCAGAGCCTCAGTGACCCTCCTACAGAATGGAAGTGTAGCAATGAACCTATGTCCCCATTTCATTCTCACAGATGCCATAAAACTAAATGGAATTTTAAAAATTGTGTAAGACCATTAAAGTACTTTTGAGGTTTTCTTTTTTATGTTAATATGTAAGAATCACGATGAAAAGTCTTCTTGGAGAGTGTGTTCTCTTCAAGTAGAAGAGACTAAAATGAATAGTTTTGCAGTTCATGGGCATTTGTGAGAGACAGTATCACATAGTAGTTAAGAGCACAGACTTTGGAGTCAGACTGATTGGGTCTGAATCTGGGCTCTGTGACTGACAGCTAATTCTGTGTGCCTGGGTAATGCACATTGTGTATATAAACCACATAGTCTGTATCCACTGCAGCATCGATAAAGCAAAAGGGAGAGCCAGAAGACAGGTCTGTGGATGGCTGGGTGAGCCCAGTGGGAGTCGGTAGCACAGTTTCCCGTGTAGGCAGCTGGAGCTGGCCAATGTTTAACTGTGCCAATGAAAAGGAAAATGGGGGGCTTGCAACCTAGCTCACTATCTGGTTAAAACTGTAGTCTTACTTCCCCACTCTGTCTGACCTGGGCTGAGCTGCAGAGCCTAATCCTAGGGCCCAGCCACAGCTGACTTGGGTGGAGCTGCGGGGACTCTCAGGGGCCCACCATAGGGGTTTACAGGTCAGAGCCTCCCCACGAGTTCAGTTCAGGCTTTGGATCTGGAATTCCCTGGACTAGCAGATCTGCGAAATAAAGATTAAACTTTCCTCCCTCAGAGTGCTGGCTGATCCTTCTCCCAAGCGTTCTGCCACAACACCAAGACTAAGAGTGCTCCTGAAAGGATTGAAAGCTGGATTTCTTCTCTTTTCATTGTGAAAGGTCAATTTTCAAAGAAAAAGTAAACTCATGACTCTCCTATGTATGTAAAATGGTCAAATGTTAAAGAATGTAATTAGCTCACTCTTTAGGTGATGGAACTAGGCAGGTATTAGATGCAGTTCAAAGGAGCAAAGCACAAGGCATTTATCTGGATTCCAGAAACGTTACTGTGTAAAGGGAACAGGACTGTTTTTTTCAGAGGAAGGAGGAGCTGCTCTTACCAGGCGAGATCATTTGCTTATCTGTAGATAGGACTATTTTAACCTCAGAGTTAAAAGCATCTCTGAAGGATAAGCTCTGGATAGTGTATAGTTTTCCATGGGAGTACAAATCCTCCCCACACCACCCTATAGATTCCTCAGTTGAGCCTCTTAGCAGAGGAGAAGAAGTCCACAGTGCCGGGCAAGTCACCGACCCTCTACGTCTGTCTCTCTATCTGTAATGCAAGGCTGAGGCTACTGACGGGTGTGGTCGTGAATGTTAACCTGAGAATGAAAGGCCAAAGGGAGAGGCAACGAGTGCTTATGTGAGATCCAAAAGAATAGCTATTTGGGACGTGCTGATTCAGCCAGAAACCCAAACGGTGTTCTGATTAGGGGTGAAGGCAAGGGTTTTTATGAGAAGGGGAAGGAGAATAATTACATGAATAGGAGGAAGGAACTTCTACTGGTTTTAATATGTTAAGATAGGATTTCTACAGGTGAACATAAGCTAAATTATTCTTTAGCTATACATGATGGTGCTAGTCCTATATAATAAAAGTGTAGTATGCAAATTTTCCCCTCGACTGCGAGTTTGTCCAGGAGTTCAACCATGGGGCGGGGCTGGTGGGGGGAAGGGAGGGAGGCCCTGTCCGGCAGCCGGGCAGCCGCTAGGGACCCTACCAGTGCATGAATTTCATGCACTGGGTCTCTAGTTATAAATAATGTCTTTAACTTTCAGTCCTGTACTCAGAATGTCTACTTTCCTGTCAGCTTTGCAAACCCTTGTTTGGAAGACAGTGATGCTTTAGGCCCAGTGAAAAGGTTATTTTGTTCAGTTTAAACATTAAAAAGTTTGGGGAGTAAGACATGCGAGGCAGTTCTTCTGGAATGGCAGCTCTGACTCCATTTTGAAATGGATCCATTTGTGTTATTTTTCACACAAGCATTAACAAGATGCTTTTAGGAGGCTATCACAGTGCCAAGGACACAATAGGCATTAAATATCAGTTATTGTTATTGTTCTGTTAAGAGAATTAAATTGTGCTAGTGAAATGATGGCAGAGTGAATGAATGTGGAGAATTGACAATCTTTGTAAGTATGGAGTCAGAAGGAAGCGCATGAGTGCATTCAGATATCATGTTATATTTTAAAAGTCCTTGCCTTAGTACCTTCTCTTCCCCCTTCTTGATAATAACAGTTTGTCAGGGAAGGGGTGGCCTTTCCAAGGGCCTGATCTGAACACATCCCAGTTTGGATCTCAGCAGGTAACCTCCCTTACAAACACCTCCAGGGGAGTCTGTTTATCCAGGTAAAGGTGCACGTGCATGCGCACACGCACACACACACACACACACACACACACACACACACACAAGTCAAGCACTTCACATGCTGGCATTAGCTGCTTTGCCAAGACTGGAATGAAAGGTCATCCTAATGCCACCTGGAAGGGTTTCCAGTTCACTGGAACTACTGATAAAAGATTAATTCCAGGTTAACTGCATGATAACTATGGCTGAAAATAGAGATTAAAAACCTCGAGGATGGCAATATTATTTTAACTTAAAGATACACATTATAATCTATTTACATAAAGTTACCATGCTCACCCCTGACCTCTTTCATGCTTCTAAATGTGACCCTGAGAATATGGTACAGAATTGTGGCTCTAAGTTGCTTTTTCCCTGTCCAGAGATCTGACCTAGACCCACCAGCAGCAAAATGTCTTTGTCTAAATAAGTAATGGAGGAGGGGTGACATGGTACAGGCCAATGAACGAAAAAGGAGCTCTGTCCAGTTTGTGCTGGGAGTGCCATTGATGGAAAGGCTGTGGACACTACTCTCCCTGCCCTCTCTATGGAAAAGCTGTATTCTCTATAGAAATCCTGACTTTAAAATGTGGGCCCATCAGAGACCCAGCATACAGGGTGGAGATGCTGGTGAGGGGAGAGTTGAAAAATTCCTGTATTTTCAGACCTTCCATAGAAAAGTAAAATGAATGAAAGAAAGAAACAAAAAAAAATTGAAATACCATCTTATTTTTGGGTTTGACCTATACTCTGCATTCCAGAAAAGCTTGAATTAATTGGAACACCACAATGAGAACTGGTTTTATAAAATACCTTTTACTTAAAAATGAGCTCTTTCTGGGGCTGTCAACATGGATGTAAATAAATCTAAGTTAAGGCATGAAACATGAGAGATATAAAATGAGTGCTGGAGGGTGCTTTGCAACTGTTTTACAAGAAATAAATATTACTGTTTTAAACAACAATAGTTCTCTACTGAGACTGAATCCTGGGAAATGAAAATACCTTTGAGTCAAGAGAGCACTTGGAACAGGATATGCAAAACGAACTTGAAGTTCCATTTTGGAGTAGTTGGTGGTAGGGGTGGAGGGCAGCATGGGATGGAGGGAGGGGTCACACTGGTAGGAGGGAGAACACCAAGGATGGTTGAGGTGATGCAGCTAGGTGGCTGAGGATCTTTAAGAAGGACATCTCAGAGTCACAACTAAGGTTGTCCATGTTTTTGTGATGTAAACCTACCATCACTTCCATATCTTGCAAACCTTCAGCTGCACTGGCCCCTTTTGAGCAGGGTAGGTATGAAAATATAAGTTCTCTGGGAATTCACAGAAATCTTTGGGAGGTCATTGAAGTTTTAACACGTTATGGAATGGAGGTCCAAGCAATCCTATGAGAACTTAGGGAGCAGAGACCCCAGCAGATTTCTGGATTACCTGACTATTTCATGGGAGTGAGCTTTATCCTATATAAAAAAAGCCTAATATGCTAAGTGTCTGACTGTTCAACCATTTGACCAGTCGCAATGATGAGCACTGACCACCAGGGGGCAGATGCTCCAACCGGTAGGTTAGCTTGCTGTTGGGGTCCGGCCAATCGGGACTAGGCGAGATGGGCTGGACATGCTCTGGAGCCAACCTCGTGAGGTCCCTCCCCAGCCTCTAAAATATTTCTTCTAATTAATTTCCTTTCAATGTACATGAATTCATGCACAGGGCCTCTGTATACATATAAATACATCAGTTTTCCATATGCATTACCTTGAAATTCACATCCTTTTATGTAAGGAGGTGTATATCTAATGAAAATCATATATAAGTAGTCAAATCTCTGCTTTACAGTATAAACATCTGGTAGTGTCTTTCCTACAGTTTTCTGTCTTCTCCTGAATGTATTCGGATGATGTCCCAGATGTGGCCAGGAGATGGAGAGGAATGTCCTGGTGTTCTGGTGGGAGGCTTGGGAAGTAGGTGGTCTTAATAATACATGTTCTTATCCCACCAGCCTGCAGAGGTAGAAAGTGAGTTAGAAATGGATAATCTGTGGAAGTGGATAGGCAGAGTCTCAAAGATCATCCTACAACTTACTTCCAGGGTAGAGTCTGATAAAAAGTTTCCGCACCTCATCGTACACCCAGATGAGAATGGCGTGGGGCACAGCCACAAACCAGTACTGAGGCCTGGAAGCAGAAGGGGGAGGTGAACCTGAATGCACTGAAGGGAGGACCCAACCCCTGGCCCCTTGGAAAGAACAGATCCACTGGGTCACACAACATGAAACTAGAAAGTTTCTTATTTAACCTGCATTGTGACCACTAGAAGTAGCATCTGCCTTTGAGGTGACCTGTTGGATGAGGGTAGAGATGGGATGGTGAGGTGTGGGAAACCCATTTCCTCTTCGGGAAAACTAGCAGGTCAAAGCCTCTGACTAATATGGAACTGCTCCGTTTTGTCTCTATTGAGAGACTGAGGGGAACCTCCCCCCTCTCCCCAAGTCCTAATGTTTATTTAGGCTGTGACAGCTCAGAGCAGGACTGGCCTTTTCCTCCCCACTGTTGAAGGAACTCACCGGAGCATGGTGAAATTCAGGGCTGTGATGCTTCCCAGGCCATAGGAGAGGATTAGAGCGATGATGATCTGGGAGGCAATCCCCACCCAGATGACTTTATTTCTACAAGAAACATTAAAGCATGAAGATTCTGAATGCTTTTGGCCCAGGACCACATACCCAGCACCAGCAGAGTCAATGCCTCTCATGGTATGCTGCCTCATCATCTAGGAGTTGAGGTGGGATACAGGTAGTACCTGAAGAGACCCTGCTGGAAGATGGAATTCCTCCGGGTTTTCCTGATGATCAGATCTGCTATTTGCTGGACCATGATGCCAACAAAGAAAGCCGTGTAGCCTGTCCATTCTAGGTATTTCCTCTGGTAACGCGTCTGTCAGTGGACAGAGAGAGAGAGAGGAGACCATGATACCTCACAGGGAAAGCTTCAGAGAGACTTCCATGTAGTTCTGTGAAGCTCTACTCTCCCGACTTCCCGGAGATTGAGAGCAGATCACCTCCTTGTGTTTGGAAAGGAACATAGTTGTTTTTTTGTTTATTTTCAACCAGGCAAGCAGGAAAAGATGCTAACTTAATTGATTTGGCCCAACTGTGGACATTGTTGGGACTGGCCACTCTTCCCTAAAAAGTGACCTCTAGGCATCCAATTCAGGAGAAGAGGTGAGTCCCAGCAAAGGCCACAGCAATGTCACCCAGGAGCCCAGAAGCCCTGTTAACTTAGAAAACGTTCACCTTCTTTGTGTCACTACAGCCATCCAGGGAAGCCTAAGTTCTGTGTCAGCTGAGCAGGGCAGTGATAGGAGGGGGGGAGCAGGAGGACCGAGAAGGCAGAGCCCCTCCTTACCCATTCTTGTCCATAGCTATCTTCCAAGTTGTTCACAGAGTCCTTCTCCCATTCCACCCGTAGGTTAATGAGGGTGCTGGGTCTAAAGCCCTCCTGTGCATACACGGTGAAATACACAAGAAAAGCTCCCAGGGACTGCATGAGACCTGAGGGAATGAGAGTAAGGCGTAGATTCCACGATGCCTTCAGAAATGCCCTGTCCTTATTCTCCTCGTGGTTCCTCCTCCCACCCCAACCACACCCCACAAGGAAAAGCACAGCTTCTGACTGTGACTGGGTAGTCCCCTGGGTGACAGGACATGCCCTCATCATACCTATGTGCAGATAAGAGTATAAGGCAAGCGGCTTGTTCACCAGTCGATCCTTCTTCTTGTGGCGAGGCTTCCTATTCATAATGTCACTTTCAGCTTTCTCATAAGCTAAGGCGATGGACGGAACCTGGAGGGGAGAGTCTTGAGGCCCACCCCTTGAACACTATGCTCTACCCACAGGATTTCAGTAGGAGGCTGGGGAGGGTGGCGGGGAGGATGGTTTAAGGTGACAATGGGCTATGGAACTGGTCTATTCAGGGTGAAGGCAAGGGGTGGGGTGAGTGCATTGTCTGCAGTCGGCTTTAAAAATCAATCTGCTTTCCATCATCACCATGTGCTGGCAGTTCTATACACTGTGAGTTATAAGTATTTTAACTTAAACCTGGGGCAGGTTTCTCCTACTGTCCCCTCCCCTGGATTCTCTCCCAGGTCTTCCATCCTAGAGGGCCTGTTAAAAGACAGATAATGGCTCCACTGCTCCTCCCCACTTCCCACAGACTTTCTGATCCACAAGGTCCTGGCTAGGGCCAGAGACTGCATTTCTAATAAGTTCCCTGGGCCACACTGGAAGAACCACTGCAGTGGAGAAAAATGAGCAAATCTAAAGGACCTGGAAATGATCTGACTGTAGCCTTGGCTGTCCATTTCCCCTCTGAGGTAGAGCTATCTTGTCTCCCTGCATGTGGAGGTTGTGTAGAGCAAGAGAGGGCAAGGAGGCAATTTGCAGGACTGCTGTCCTCACTTGGAATTCAGACCGCTCCCCGTTGCCTTTCCTCCTTTGCCTCTGTAAGCCAGAGACACATGCACAATGTCACCAAGATTCCTTACACAGATGCGAGCTTGTAGAGGGGAGGGTTTAGGTGACAGCATTGTAGGTCAATGTGAAGCTTTATAACTGTGGCTTCTTATTGTGTTGAGGTGAGGAGCCTCCGGATCACAGATCCCTTTATTTAACAAGGAGCTGCTCTGGGTTATCACTTTAGCCACTGGGTCCCCAGCAACACAGGAACTATCTTGGTGACAGCTGCATCTTCTCTGACCCTGACCAATAGCATATGTTTTGGAGGGTGAAGAACTCATGTTTGAAAAGCTGTTATATGAAGTGAAGTGTTGTTAATTTCCAAACGTTTGACAGATTGGCATCACGGAAGAGCTCATTAGAAATGCAGAACTTCAGGCTCCTTCATGGCAAAGTTTAGTTTATCTCCTTGCCCTTGAGGCAATGACTCTGAAGTTTACATGACCTGGGTTAGTTATCAGACCCTATTCCCTGTAGTGCTACTTACAATGTCTGTGCCCAAGTCGATGAACAAGATGGTGATGGTGCCTAAGGGCAGGGGCACCCCAACAATGATATAGATCAGAAAGGGGCACAGTTCGGCGATGTTCTTGGTCAGGGTGTATGCGATAGTCTTCTTGAGGTTGTCAAAGATCAGGCGACCTAGGCAAAGATGTTTCTCCTCATAGGACTGGCTCTTCTCCCAGTGACCCCAGTTTTCAGGAAGACCACTTGGAGGAAGACTACGCACCTTCCTCCACCCCGGTGACTATGGATGCGAAGTTGTCATCCAGCAAGACCATGTCGGCTGCATTTTTGGCGGCATCTGAACCTGCTATCCCCATGGCAATCCCAATATCTGCCTTCTTTAGAGCTGGAGAGTCATTCACTCCATCACCGGTCACAGCAACAACTGCATCCTATGCACAGGGACACAATGAGAAAATGGGAATGAACAGCACTATGGGGTCCCAGGTCTGGCAAGAATACTGTTTCCCTTTTGTCTTGAGGATGGAGGACAACTGGAATGGAGACAAAGGGCCTGGTTTGGGATTTGGGGGAGAGATAAAGATGGGAAATCCCAGATGACAGATAATGAGCTCCAAACAGGATTTATTTAAATAATTAAAATCCATGTGTGTGGCAGGCAAGAGGGATACAACTGGTGCTCCATAGCCACAGGTTTCCCATCTGAAGATTCAACTGAGGATCAAAAATATTCAGAAAAAATAAACCCCAGAAAGTTCCAAAAAGTGAAACTTGACTTTGCCACATGCTGAACACTATGCTGATGCCACAAAAATGAAGTGATGTGGAGCACACCCTGCTATAGCTTCTGTTCACATGTAGGTAATGTGAAAAGGTCAGTTATAGGTAAATATAGGTTACATGCAAATAACACTCCATTTTATATAAGCAACTTGAACATTCATGGATTTTGGTTTTGTGTGGGGGGTGGGAGTGGGGGCAGGATGAGGGGGATGTCCTGGAACTAATCCTCTGAGGATACTGAGGGATAACTGTATATTTTACATTTTATGTCTTTACATTTTTGTTCTCTGTCTTAAATTTTAAATCTTTCTGTACCCACACTGACCATAGTACCAGATGTTTCACTGTCAGAAAGCCCTTTGGAGAGTGTGCAGCTGCGTGTGCGAGGGAATCTAAGGAGGGCAGAGGGTCAGCCTGAGATGTGGCAATGTGAGATAATGAGGACAGGCAAGGAACTATCTCTAGAGGTTGAAAAGGCACCAAGCCTTGACCTGGGATCTGACTCTTAGCCATGCAGTTCCCTGCAGATGGTGAGGGACTGGGAGGTCCTCTGAGCACTGCTGCCCACCCACCTGCCTCTGGCAGCCCTCCACAATAATCAGCTTCTGCTGGGGGGATGTTCGGGCAAAAACAATCTCTGGGTAGCTGGTTAAGACCTCATCCAGCTGGTCCTTGCTCATGTCCTTCAGCTCCATGCCAGTCACCACCACAGCTTTCGCATCCCTAGAAAGGTCAGAAGGAACTGGGTGAGGCCAAAGGTCAGATCTTTGGCTGAAACACCCTTCTGGGCAGGATGTGGACTGAAGCCTCTTTGATTTCACTTGGGAATCCAATGTCCTTGATATCCAATACTTGAGTGGGATGACGGGCGTTTTGAATACTGGGGACACTTTGGTTTCCATTTCAAGATGGTAAACTGAGGCTAAAAAAGGACTCCATTTTTCCCCAATAGGAATAACCAAGTAGCCTTTTCCTGATAGGAATGGGTGAGAAGTGGAACTTCCTGGGCAGTGTTTTACTTAACAAGGAAATGAAGGATTAAAAAACACTGCCTGTTTATATGTTTTGGGTCCTAGAATTCGGCTTATGCCAAAACATGGGTAACAATTCCTGTTGTTTATTTCAGATTTATAGAGTATCTACTGTGCAATGAGCTAGGTAGGAAAAAATATATTGAGGTCTTCTTTGAGAAAAATTGTTGTCTGCTACTCTAAAAGGAAGGTTCTAGAAACTCTGATTTTTCAGATCTGATTGTGTTGTCCCCTGTTAAAATTCTTTAGAGGCTTTCTTTCCATTAAGCTTAGAGCAGACCCCAGGTGAAGCTGGCACGGCCAGGTGCAGCCCGTGCTGTTGAGTCTCATCTCATGTCCCCTATGTTTCAGTTCTAAGCCCACAGGCCCTCCACAGCCCAAAGGCTTGCACAGTTCTTGCTGCCTCATCTTTCCTTCACTAACACTCCACTTTTCAGTCTTCAAATCTCAGCTTAAACATTCTGTACAAAACACTTCATGCCTTTTTCTTTATATTTTTAAAGCTTTGAGCTTTTTCCTGTAGGTCTGTTTTTTCCTGCTGGTGCTAAAAACTGGAATTCTAGCACTTGACTAAAATCACAAATCTTCCTAAATTCTGGTAAGAAAATACAAAAGTAAGATAAGAAGGAAAGGGTGGTTCCTCCCTCCTCCAGCCGGGAAAGTCATTAAAGGAGCATGAAGCTAGAACTGATAAAGTGGATAATTAAAAACATTCACAAAAGTATCCACCCCACTTTTTTGTTCAATGTGGTGACTTGTGTGAAAATGTATAATCATATTATTTAAAAAAATAAAACAAATAAATAAAAGCTCTAAACCTGTTTTCATGGATGAATGTTATTTCCACAAAGGAGAAGACACTTAGCCTTCACATACTGTTGTAGTGCCCAGAGGTTGTAATTCTGTTTGGTTGTTTTAATTAGTAATTTGTTGGCCTGGTGATAATTATTATCTGACAGCTGTGTATTCCTAAAAGGCATGAATACGTGGGTAAACCAGAATTGGTTCACTGGTCTTTCCCTGTTTCCCCCCACATGCATGCAAGTATAATAAAGCCAATGACATTTATTTTCACAGTGTGACCTGTAATCTAATTATTTAAATTATCAGCTACCTCTTCCCACACTGCCAGCTCCTCGGTGCAGTGTGTCTCCTTCACTGTACTCATCATAACCATCAGTTCTGAGTTTTCTGTCCCTCCGATTAGATAGAAAGAAAGAACGCTCCCTCAGGGTGGGAGTAGTGGCCAGTCTATTTGTTTCTATAGTTCCAGTTTCTTGCAAGGTGCCTGGTACATAATTGACACTCAGCAATTGATAGTGGAAAGAATTAACACAAAGAAAAACTGAGTGTTTCTTTAGGAAGCTATCATGATATTTACTTGCAAAAAAAAAAAAGAAAAAGAAATGCACAAAAGTCAGAAGGTTCTTAATATTCCAGATTATACAACTGGATCACTGGCAAATAATTTCATATCAACCCTTTGTTTCAGATTTTCTCACTCTAAATTAGGCATGTAATGTTTTAGATCTACTTTATTGGATTTTGAAATTTCACACAAGGGTAATTTTTGTGGTATTAATACAGTGCCTGGCACATAGTAAGTACTCAAAAAAATTCAGAGTGAATGAATGAATATATAAGTTAGAGAGGAAACCAGCCTAGCATCACCCTGAGAGAGTGTTTGGCAAGAAGGGGATTTGCTCCAAATAACAGCTCTTTAGAGCCAACAGTGTCCCACTGAACTTGAGTTTCTGCAACACTGGTTTTATGCTTACTTACTGTTTGTTAACTTGCTCCACAGCAATGTTGAGGCGTTTTGCAATGTCTTCCACAGTCTCACTGTTGGCTGAAATGATACCTACACTCTTGGCAATAGCTTTGGCTGTAATTGGATGATCTCCTGTAACCATAATCACCTAGAACACAAACATGGAAATGGCATGGGAATAATGAGGAACTACCTGGCCAGAGTAGGGGCAGTTCCGTATCACCTGCTCTACCGTGACTCAGTAGAACATGGTTAGCGTTGACTGTGTTCTGCTCTTACGGATAGTTCTTGATCTTAGATCAAAGACACAACTGTCTGTGAAAGACACACTGATCCCACTGGATCTATCGTTGCTTCTAAGCTTCTTGCATTTCCTCCTCTGATTAGAGGAAGCCCTTTTCCTTTGATGTTGCTGTATTTGTGAAAGGGCTGGTAGCTGTCTACCTGGGACAGCCTCATGTGGTTTCAACAATCTTGATATTAACATGGTAATGAGCCGAAACCGGTTTGGCTCAGTGGATACAGCGTCGGCCTGCGGACTCAAGGGTCCCAGGTTCGATTCCAGTCAAGGGCATGTACCTTGGTTACGGGCACATCCCCAGTAGGGGGTGTACAAGAGGCAGCTGATTGATGTTTCTAACTCTCTATCCCTCTCTCTTCCTCTCTGTAAAAAATCAATAAAATATATATTTTTTAAAAACACACATGGTAATGGAATGAAGATTTTGGTTTCGATATCATGAAGGCAACTGGATTGCTGAGGCTAAACCTCAAGAGGTTATAATAAAACCTTTTATTGTCTATTATCTAGGGCAAACTATGGCTACTTTATGGCACAGGGAGTTAGCTTCTCACTGCAGTTATGATTGTGCTTTATTTTACACAGACATAATCATTTTGCTTTTATTTGCAGTTACTGAAAGCTTAGGGTAGTGAAAGTAGAGATTTTAAAAAAGGAATTAAAGCCCTGGCCAGTGTGGCTCAGCTGGTTGTCATCCCGTGCACCAAAAGGTCCTGAGTTTGATTTCGGATCAGGTCACATACCCAGGTTGCTGGTTCGATTTCTGGTTGGGATGCTTGTAGGTAGCAACCAATAGGTCTCTCTCTCTCTCTCTCTCTCTCTCTCTCTCTCTCTCTCTCTCTTTTCTCCTCCTTCTCCTCCTCCTCCTCCTCCTCCTCCTCCTCCTCCTCCTCCTCCTCCTTCTTCTTCTTCTTCTTCTTCTTCTTCTTCTTCTTCTTCTTCTCCCTCTCCCTTTCCTTTCCGCTTTCTCCAAAAAAAGGCGGGGTGGGTGGGTGGGTATTATGGTATTTACTTGAAGAGACCTAAATACTGACTATCTCTTCTGACAAATGTCCTTAGAAATGGATGCAACATACATGGAGGACTTCTTCTTTTGTTTGATTTTGTTTTGTTAATTCTCACCCAAGATATTTTTCCATTGATTTTTAGTAATAGTGGAAGGGAGAGAAAAAGAGAGACAGAGAGGAGAGAGAGAAATATCAGTGCAAAAGAGACATCAATTAGTTGCCTCCTGCACATGCCCCACTGGGGGCTCGGGTGAAACCTGCAACCCATGTACCCTTGATCGGGAATTGAACCCAAGACCCTCACCAGCCAGGGCCATGGAGGACTTCTTAAGTCAGGAAGATAACTCCCACCTTGATCCCTGCACTCCGACATTTGGTGATTGCATCTGGGACAGTCGACCGAGGGGGATCAATCATTGACAAGAGCCCCACAAAACAGAGATTGGACATGGGAAAGTTCATGGCATCGACATCAAATGAATAGGTTTCTGGAAACTCGTCTGCTGGCAGGTAGAGATGACAGAAACCTGGAATGGGTGTGGATTTGGAAGTCAGTGTCTCAGGACATTTTCATATACTCTCAGTCCTTTATTCTTTTATCAATAGAGTCTATCAGAATTCATTCTTTCAATTTCATAATGCATGTTGTTTTAAGCAAAGAAATAGCTCATCCAAAAAATTCATGTTGGGTCCCGGGTCCGGGTGAGGCCGCGCGCACCTAGCTCTGGGTGAGGCCACGCGCCCCTGGGTCTGGGAGAGGCCACGCACCCCCGGGTCCGGGTGAGGCCATGTGTTCCTGGATCCAGGTGAGGTCTCGCACACCTAGGTCCGGGTGAGGCCATGGGTCTGGGAGAGGCCACGCGCCCCTGGGTCTGGGTGAGGCCATGCCCCTGAGTCCGGGTGAAGCCGTGCCCCTGGGTCCGGCCGAGACCAAACCAGAGGGAGTCGGACCTCCGTTACCACCATTTGTCCACCATCCAGAGTGAGGGGTCAGTGCTGACATGTACACATAAGGAACATGAAATTGGGTCTCAAAAGAACTGTTGGTCCAGAAAGAAACTCACTAAGACTGATTCATTTGCCTGTCAGCATAACTATTATTGCTCGTCTCACATTCAGTTCTTATAAGTATATCTCTAGTGACACATGATCTCGCTCATCTAGGGGAAATGATGAACAACATAGACTGATGAACAAGAACAGAACCAGAAACAAGGAGGCATCGATCGGACTATCGGGCCTCAGAGGGAGGATAGGGGAGGGTGGGGGGAGGGGGGAGAGATCAACCAAAGGACTTGTGTGCATGCATATGAGCCTATCCAACGGTTAAGTTCAACAGGGGGTTGGGGCATCCGTGGGGAGGGGTGTGGGATGGGAATGGGGTGATGAGGACAAATATGTGACACCTTAATCAATAAAGAAATTTTAAAAAAAATTCATGTGCCATTAGGTTCTCTTATGTTCTAGGGTTATGAAAATCAAGAGTGGACAGCCTTTACTTCTGAAGATATCCCAGTTGAGTGTGGGGACAGAGACATAAAGAAATAAGCATAATGGAGCACAATGAGTGTTATTGAAGAGAGCTACACTCCAGCCACCTGGGGAGTCAGGAAAGACTTCACCAAGAAGGTCGTATGTGAGCTGACTCTTGAGAGAGTCATTAGGGAGGACTGGAGGATGGGAAGACCAATTAGGAAGACAAAACAGCACGTGCTACTGCACAAATGGGGAGAAGGGTCTGGGGCATCAGGGGAATGGTACAGAGCTCAGTCTTTAATCAAGATAATTATGAGAGAAAGGCCAATAGTAGTGGAGCAGATGGTATCTGGCTCTCACAGTTTGAGGTGAAGGGATCCCTGTGTCTGGTGGGACTTCAAGGTCATGTGACTTTCTCATCAGCTTTCACATCAAATTTATTCTCATCATGGCCCACCACATGGCCCACACGTTTCAGTAAAGCACGGACTCTAAGAGGTCAAATGTGAGGTTCTTAGAATGACCCTAATTAGATAAGTATCAGTCTTGCCATGAAAAGGATACTTGGTAATGTGGGCTATTTGATAATACGTTAAGCATATCATCTCATTTATACATTTTACTTGTTTTACAAACTCAAATATCCTTAGATTTCTGCTCTATTGGCAACAACTTTCATTATGTCTATTAAGCCTTATCATCGACCATGAACTTGTTACCTTGAATTTATCATTCTGTAGTTCAGAGGTGCCACTCTGTCAACCCATGATTCTCATAACAGGACATACTTTGTGATATCACTGAAGTGACCACAATTGGGTTCCTGCCACAGTGTATTTCTATAGTTCCTTCTACCTCTAATATCCCCTATCTCTGTTACTGGTAGTATTTGCCCATAATTGCTAAGTAAAATAATTCAACCTTTTTAAAAACTTACTTTTCTCCTCCAATAAGTTGATAAATCTTACCAATTCTTTCTCTAAAAGTGTCTCTGATAACTGACATCTCCTTCATGTTCCCATTGCCCTGGATCAAATTTCTATCCTCTGTCACCTGAATGAGAGCAGCCACCTCCTCCTGAGACCCAGGCCTGTCTGCTCCCTGATGCTGCCAAGCATGATCCTTTAGAAAACACTGACTCTGACCAGTTTATTTGCTGCAAAGCCTCCAGCGGCTCTGCCCTGACTGCGGAATGAAACCCAGTTCCTCACCCACTTAAGGCACTCCAAACCTTGACCTCCAGTCTATCTTTCCAGCCCTACCTTCCATGATGACGTGATCTCCTCAATCCTGCAACACTCCACATTGACTAGCTTCCTGACAATGCTCCCCCCTCGCCCCACCACCACCATTCTTTCTACCTCTGGGCTTTGGCCTATGTTGTTCCCTTCACCGTTAAACCTATCCCTCACTTCCCTTCAAATATTGTCATTCAAGGCCACATTACAGTTTAAATGTAATCCTTCCATAGAACCTTCCTTGATTTTCCTGTCCTGGCAGCAACCCCACCCTCCTTGCTGCCATCATGTGATATTCTCTTAATTTGTATACCATTCTTCTTGTGAGTCCTGTGGAGGCTACAGCTACTCTGCTGGATGGCCAGCCTGTCTCATCTTGTGCCCTAACACAGCACAGAGCCTTGCACTGAACAGGTGACACATAAGGGTTCTGCCACGAAGAGCTTACCCAGAACACGCTCCCCTAGACCTCCCAGTTCCATGTATGCAGTGTAGAAGGCCTCAGCTGTGCTCTTGTCCAGAGGCTGCTCCCGGCCATTGACCATGATGGTGCTGCACTTCTCTAAGATCTTCTCAGGGGCCCCTTTCATCACCATGAGGAAGCGCTTGTCAGTGGGGTCATCTGTCTTATGTATGGAGAGCTGGGAGGGAAGAAAGTGGACATAAGTATAGCATGCTAGTAAATCACGACACTGTCTCTATTACTGAGGGCCTGAATTGTACCGACCTTTTAATTAGCAACATGACAAGATGAAAGCAACTTTTTCTCTCATTGGGCTACTTATTCTTGAAATGTAAAGGAGGAATTTTACAGGTGGGTTCTCTCCTTTTCATTTTCTGGCTAAGAGATATGCAAGACATCTGGACTCAGCCATCTAGTCCCAGCCCAGCTTTAGGGGGGCCAGATGTGCTGTCCGCTTATGACATCTTCTTCTGCCTTGAACAAGATCTGCAGGGGTGCCTGTGGGGTTAGGGGTTGTAAGCCACCTCGTCTCATCTCCCATCTCTCCCTCCTCTGGGCTATTCTGAGTTCAGGCAGGCCTTCCTGTGCCTCTTCCTCTCTAAACTGATCCAGTATTTACTGCCTGGATCTGAGACAAAATGGGAGGGGGTGTGGAAGTGGGCAGGCTCACGTCCGGGCTTTCAGGAGAAAAGTTAACTAACAGGTATCTGGTGATTAGCCTACCAATACCAACACCCTTGATCTAGTAGTTCTTCTTCTGGACTCATCCTAATAAGGTAATTGGGAAAAGTGTGAAAAATTGTATAATAGTAAATGGCTAAATCTTACATAGTCCTTATTATATACCAGGCACTCTTAAGCCCTCAAAAGGAATTTCAAGCAGCTGGAGTATTTGAGAGAGAATGAGTAAGTTTATGAGAAAAATTCTACTATTTTGGGTCTATCAGTTGATTTTTAGACTTTCGGATATCAGAGATGAGTACAATAAAAAAAATAGAGGGCAAACGTAGTTTGCCAGCCTTTTAAATTTATGGTCATGTAATGACATTAAAAAGCAACTAATCAACCAAAACCAAAACCAAACCAAGAGCAAACCTCCCATCTACTATCACCATCATTTTCTCAAAGATAGAGCATTTCAACATTTAAAAAGTAGGAATAATAAACACTTAGGTAGCGTGTGCTGTCCTAAGTGCTCACACAGTAAAGTAATTCTCAAACTGCCTAAAGGCTGTGGGTGTTCTTATCACCATTTACAAGGCAGGAATCTCAGGTGCAGGAAGGTTAAATGACTCATGCAAGGTCACTCACTAACAGGTGGCTGAGCTGGGGTTTAATTCAGGCTGGCAGGTGCGAGGCCTCACCCTGATCACATAGGATGGAAAGGATAATTGTTTAAATGAAACACACTCATCTTTACATAAAACTTTATAAAATATTGTCTAAAAATCCAATTTGTCATAAACTACTGAAAATCTCTTCAAGGACCAGCCTCATTTTGGGGAATTGCTATTCTAAGGCCCATAAGATGTGGACTTTCTACTTTGTTTCTCTCAGTTGACAGAACCCTCACAACTTTCCAAGGTCACAACATCTAATTCTCATTGTTCATGGCTAATTTTTGCTCAGGTATAACTTCAATTGGCACCAACAACATCCAAAGAGGTATTTTGGCCTTGTCAGCAGGCACACACACAGGCCCTCTATTCTTTCTAGTCCCAACTCTGGTTAGCACATTTTCGCCTTCTACTTTTGGTACATAAGGCCTCATGGGATCTGCTTTTTCTCATTTCTCACATGCTGAAGGAAGTCTTTACTGGAGTAGATAAAGTTTTCTAAGTATAGACTAGTTTTTAAGAGCACAGACTAACAGGGTCTGTGTGAGTCCTGGCTCAGCCCTCACCAGCTGTGTGACAAAGTTATGTGCCTCACTCCCTACCTTACAGAGCTGTGGTGAAAATTGAGTGATTTAATACATATGGAAATTAGCACACATGATTACTATTATTATTTTAGGATTGTGACTCATTCTGTTTTCACCTAAGTTTTGAAAGAGAGATCTGATTTCCTGGCTCTAATATTTGACATCTCACACTTTTGTATGTTGTCTATTTGGTTAACTGCAGTTCTTCATTGGCCCATTATTCACAAAGATGTTTGCAACAGTTTTTTTCCATCCAAACAAAATGGCAGGCTAATCACCAGAAACTTTGACACAAACATGGCTATCTTATTTATACACTTTATTGTTAATGCAAGGCAAAATCATAATGCCTATGCTCAGTTCTGGAGTCTAGTGGAAAGCCCATTGGCAGCAGGATCTTGGGCTACACGCTGTCATTTGTCCAAACACAGGAAGGATGGGGGGATTTGGTTATTGGCCACCCCTAAAATGAGGGGAGACAACTAGGCAAGGACAGCCATTTTCTTCCTGAAAAATGAATGGACGGAAGATCCCTCTGGGGCAGGACTGGAAAGCCACTTGGCTGGTCATCAGAGAGACTCCTCACTGGTTTCATAAAGGCAAGGCTTCCTCATATGGCCTGAGCGAAACTGTTCTGCCTCTGACTTACATGGTAGAAAAAGCACGTGTTCAGGAGTCAAACAGATGTGTGAAAATTGGTTGTGCCACTTTGATGCTGGAGTGAGTCTGAGGACATTAACACACTCAGGGTCTGTTTCCTTACCCATAAATTGGGATTAATTAGTCCCATTTCATACGCTTACTGTGAGGATCAATGAGACAATGTATATGAAGCACCTGCACAGACTGAGGACACAGTTAGCTCTATCCCTTCCTCCACCTTTCATTTACCTTTTGGGCTCTGGCTGTTGCCCCTCACTTGTGCAAGTCACCCCACAGGGGCACGTGTGAATGAGTGAGGATGTGAGTGAATGTGCCTGTGATAGAGATAGATTGTTCTAGGAGAAGCCGGGCTGACGAGATTCTTTTTCTCTATCTGCCCCAGGTAGAGGAAGGAGACCAGCAAGAGAAAACCTGTTCTGGGTTTACGAGACACCCAGGCCATCCATCTCAGAGGACTATTTTTAAAGTCAAGTGTCATTCAAAACTCGTACTAACCTAAGAGTACTTACAGATAGAAATGTCATTCTCCTGATAACAGAAATTCAGTTGTGAGGAACAACTCACCTGAAATTTGTTGGTTGAGTTAAAAGGGATTTCTGCTACTTTGTGGTTTCTTTTTCTAATTTCCATCACGTTACCCAAAAGCACCTCTGAGAATTTCAAAAGAGCAGTTTCTGAGGCATCTCCAACCACAACTCTCTGAGAATCAAAAGAGATAAAAATAAATATTTGTATCACATAATCTGGTTCTTTGGGGATTATTTTCAATTAACCAACTAGCTAGACAGACAACATGATAACACACAATTGTGACTGAGTTAAGACCATGGTAAAAATATTAAAGTGAATAATGCCACCTACTGGCATTAGCAAAGCTCAAAGTTAGAGCTCTGAGAGCTGAAGGATTTCATGAAAAAACAAACAACACAACAACCAGTTATGAATTAGATCTTGAAAGATGGTTACAAAGAGAGGAGGAGAAAGCCCTTCAGAAGCCAGAATGCCATGAATGGAGGTGAGAAGTGGAAGACTTCTGTCCTAAGTGCTGGGAGTACAGATGAACATGGAGGGCCCTTAAATGCAGGCTGAGGTCTAGGTTCAAGAAGCAGAAAACAGAAGCAAAGTAAGTTTTTGAGCAAAGTTAGGTGATGTATTTCATCTAATGTAGTTTTTAAGGAAAATTAGTTCCATGCAAGAAAGACTGGAGGAGGGATAAACTAGAGTTAGGTAAGCCAATTAAGAGGCCGATACAGTTATTTTGATACAAGAAATTGGTGATAATAGAAATGTAAAATTATAGATATACTAGAGGCCCAGTGCACAAAATTTGTGCACTCGGGCGGGTGGGGGGGGGGGTGGTCCCTCAGCCTGGCCTGAGCCCTCTCACAGTCTGGGAGCCCTTGGGGGATGTCTGACTTAGGCCCACTTAAGCCAGGAGTCAGACATTCTTAGTGCTGCCACGAAAGCGGGAGAAGCTGCCACCACTGCTGCTACGCTCGCCAGCCGTGAGCCCAGCTTCTGGCTGAGTGGCACTCCCCCTGTGGGAGTGCACTGACCACCAGGGGGAAGCTCCTGCATTGAGTGTCTGTCCCCTGGTGGTCAGTGCGTGTCATAGGACCAGTCGTTCTGCTGTTTGATTGATTTGCATATTAGCCTTTTATTATATCGGATTTTAAAAAACATACCTTTATTGATTTCAGAGAGAAGGGGGTAGGGAGAGAGAGATAGAAACATCAATGATGAAAGAGAATCATTGCTTGGCTGTTTCCTGCACACACCCTACTGGGGATTGAGCCCACAACCCCAGGCATGTGCCCTGACTGAGAATCGAACCTCAACCTCCTGGTTCATAGGTCAACGCTCAAACACTGAGCCACTCTGGCCGGGCAAATTATAGAAATTTTGAAGCAAGAATGATAAGACTTGGTGAGGAGAAAGTAAAGATGACTTCTAAAAGTTTTGGCCCAGATGACAAGTAAAATGGTGATGTCACAGAAAAAGAGAAAAATTGGGATAAGATCTTAATTTGAAGCCAGGTTGGGTACAGGTGGAAGGTGACAAGTAGTATATGTTTGTTGAGACAGTCAAAACTTCCAAGTGCAAAACAAACACACAGCTAGCTGGAGATCCATGAGTTGGGATGAGAAATTAGAACTGGACATAAGGATTTGAAAGGCAGAGAAGAGATTGGCTGAAAAGAGAATTGATGAGCTAGCTGAGAAAGAAAAACAAACAAAAAATACAAGAAGGTAGGGGAGGGTTCGGGTAAGGGAGAGATTAACCAAAGGACTTATATGCATGCATATAAGCCTAACCAATGGACACAGGGGGGTGAGGGCATGAATGAGGGAGTAGGGGGAGACTGAGGGGATAAGGACACATCTGTAACACCTTAATCAATAAAGAAAAAATTTTTAAAAAATACAAGAAGGAGTCAATGAAAATAATGACAAAGAGAAAAGCCCGGGGGACAGATTCAGTGACTCATTGGGAGGGTGAAGAAGAGAGAAAGGGAGGAAGAGGGAAGGGAAGGGAAAGGAAAGGAAGGAAACAAAGGGAGTTAGTTTATTGCATATTCCAATGTTTTAGGACCCCTTAGAGCACCTGCAGCCAAGAAGAATGTGTTCTAAGATCAGTCCTTCATTTCCATCCAATTATATTTTAAACTTCAGTGAATGACATTTATACAATAAAAATTTTTATTATATCTACTTATCTGATCAAGAAGTTAGGAAAATAACTTAAGGACATACTCATTTTCTGGAATAAGACGAAATTTTCAAAGGACTGAGATCAATCTGAGAATTTTAGATGTCTTTGTGATGGTGCAAAGCTAGTTAGAATGAGCAAAATCTTTTGCAGGTCTTGGAAGCCAGGCTTGCTCTTACCAGTACAAGCTTTCCTGTGTTGGAGAGATTAAATCTAGCACCAAATTAGAACAGGAAAAGTGACTTCAAACTGGCTGTGGTTTAAGACAGTGATGCAGACACTTTACCTTCATGATGGGGACTCTTTCCTGTCCTGGTCTGAACTCGGCTCGGTTACACAATGTAATTATCTTTGATAATGAGGCCCATGTTCCAGAGCTTTGATCAAAGGTTTGCTCTGGAAAACAGAAAGCACAGGGGATGCTGTGGGTGCTGGGCCCCCTCTCCACAAACCATTCTACTCACAAAATTTTGAGACTGCACACCAACGCTGCCACGTTGGCTGTGCCCCTCTTCTCAAGTCCACGGCTTTAGGCCAAACTGAATGCTCCAGAAGACTTACTGAAATGGTCTTCACTGGTGTCAGCCATAAAGATCTGATTGTCAAACCACAGATGGGCCACGGTCATCCTGTTCTGGGTCAGAGTCCCCGTCTTGTCGGAGCAAATGATGGAGGTGGAACCTAGAGTCTCCACGGCCTCCAGGTTCTTCACCAGGCAGTTCTTCTTAGCCATCCGTTTTGCTGTCAGTGACAGAGTCACCTGGACAGAAGAGAGAAGAGAAAAACCCATTTGAATACAGATACAATAACATAAAAGTAGCTAAGGCTGGACTAGTTTCAGGCAGTACCTGATAAATCCTATAGGTTTTAGTTAAATATGGGATATTTCTTTTGTCCTTTTACACCTTAAAGAAATGATCCTGAGGAATTCACAGGTGACAAAACCAGGCAAGGTTGCTACGGCCTATACTGATGTGTAATTATAGAGGGAGCTTTGGTCACCTAGCTCCTGGCGGACAAAAGCGTGAATGCATAAGGTTTGTGCCAAAGAGCTTGTCCCAAAGGCTTGCTTGTTGCTTTGATGAATCAAGTGTTTGTATTTCATTTGAAGAGGTCCAGATTTTAAAGGTTCTTAGCTCTCTCTTTTAAGCCCTGAGATCTCAAAGGGTACTTTGGACTCAATTTCTTCAAATCACTACCTGCTGGAGTCAGAAGGGACATGGAGTTCAGAAACGTCTGTCCATATTTGCTGAGGACAACAGCAGGCCGATGATCTGAGGCCACCTTTACGTGTTAACTGGAACCACGAGTCCCTCTCCCCCACCCCACAGGGCCTCCATAGCAGAGACTTGAGGGGGCATTGTTTAAGGATTAATTGGATTGGTCCTACCAAGGGAGACCCAAAGCTGAATTTGGGGGAAGGTCCAGGAAAGGGCTGTATTTCTCCGCAGAAGAAAGGTGTTTGTGTGTCTGTGTGTGTCTAAGGGAAGAGAATTTAGGTAACCAAAGTGCCTAAGTTCCTCAGCTGTAGAAACTGCTAAGGAAATGGTGGAAATGTGAGAAAGACATCTGGCTGCTCAAGAACCTGTGAACGATGGTTCAAACCTTATCTAGATCTTACAGAGCAAAGTTACACATGTGATTCGCAGATAGATCTCCTAAATGAAAATACAAAGTTTTCAAGGACAGTGCATTCAAATATGAACAACCTCATAATTCCTCTGTCCCTCTAAGAAACATTCAATTCAGAACGTCTCCTGGTTGTCTCTGACCGGGAGGGAGAACTGCTCTGAGCTGGAGGAGTGGGAGCTACCCCAGCGTAACAGGGTGGCATGTATTAACGGGGTCAGGGGACAGGCCACTTAGCAGCATGGACTCACAGTGACAGTGGCCAGGAGGCCCTCAGGTACATTGGCCACGATGATGCCAATGAGGAAGATGATGGAGTCCAGGACACGGTACTTCATGGATACCGCGATGACGAAGAAAAGGACCCCGATGGAGATGGCCACTCCCGCCACAATGTGGACAAAGTGCTCGATCTCGGTGGCGATGGGTGTCTTCTCGTTCCCGACTCCTGAGGCCAGTGAGGCGATCTGCCCAATGATGGTGCGGTCACCCGTGTTGATGACCATGCCAGTCGCTGTGCCTACAGGCGAAATGGATGTTGTATTTCATGAGTCCTCAGCTGGGAGAGGACCACAGCCTCCTCGTCTGGTGGCTTATGTGGTCAATTAGCACAGGGCATTACAAAGGCCAACAGCAGTTCTCTAGGCCCTGCAATTCCATGTTTTCTCTTGGACAAGCTTTGTACAAGAGATGAAAAGAGATACAAACATAGAGCCCAAAGGGGCCCAGGGATGTGGGGGGTCCTGAGAGCTGGCAAGACTTACCTTCCAGACAGGTTGTCGAATAGAAGGCAATGTTCTTTGTCTCCAGGGGGTTGTCATGGGTGAACTCACAGGAGCGGGGCTGGGGCTCAGACTCCCCAGTGAGAGATGAGTTGTCAACCTAGAAGAAATTGCGAAGAAGTTCAAGATGAGCCCTGACCTGTGTTTCCCAGTGGTTAGAGCATCAGCCCACGCACCAGAGGTTTGTGGGTTCGATTCCAGTCGAGGGCACTTACCTGGGTTGCAGATTTGATCCCTGGCCCTGGTTGGGGCATGTGTGGGAGGCAACCAATTGATGTGTCTCTCTTACATTGATCTTTCTCTCCCTCCCTTCCTCTCTCTGAGAATCAATGGAAAAAATATCCTCAGGTGAGGATTAACAGACACACAAAAAGAAAACAACAAAAAATTCAAGATGAGGCGCTGTGTCCCCTGCTTTAGTTACACCAAGGACTGGAAGGACCACAGAATGCCAGCCAGTTAGCAGCCTGATCCTTGGGCACCTGTGACACTTACCTTGCACCCCTGGGCAAACAGCAGCCTGATGTCTGCAGGGATCTGGTCCCCTCCTTTAATCTCCACTATATCTCCCACCACCAGCTGCTCTGCAGGAATTATCTTCTTCTCTGAATCTCGAACGACAAGCGCTTGCTACAAAAGCAAATGTGGCAGATGCCTTAAATTGGGGAATGATGCTGATGCTTCTCCACCCACCACTGACCAAAACTCAGACAGCAAAACTCAAAATGGCAAAAGCTGAAACGAAAGACTTTGTCTTGGGCCTGAAGACCCTAATAACTATTTTTTTTTTCTTGAGGAGTAGCTCTTAGAGAGACATTCTTGGACACAGAAAATGTCCAGTCACTTTGCTATATTGTGGGCAGATATAGCAAAGGGACAGCCCTGGGTCTGACGGAAAGGAATGAGTACTCCTGCCTTCGATGTCAGAGAAGAATCCTAAAGGTTGAATCACAGGGCTTAATCATCTTGCTCAGCTCAGGAAACCTTTAATACTGGAGGAAGTGAATCTCCTCCACCATTAGCACAAAAGATCTCCAGAGTCCCCTCTTGCTGGCCGCCCTGGGGCCCAAGGACAATGTGGTGTTCCCACTGTGCTGACAGTGGAGCACAGTCTCCCTAGAGGACACCTACCAGGGACCCTTGTAGGGACAAAGGAGCAGTGGATGCCCCACACTGAGTGCATTCTGGGGCCACATGCAGTGAAGCTCAGCAGTGGCAGCCAAGATGGTCACAAATAAAAAATCATGGGTTGATGTCCTTGGCTACCAGACCACCTGAATGACTTTTGTCTCAACAGTTCGCCAACACTTCCAATAATAGAAGATACTGCACAATGACTAATGTTTCCATCCTACTCTATTCGTGACTAAGCATTTTCCTGTCTCTGACCTCACTGATTATCTCAGTGAGGAAGTGGGGGTTCATAGAGGTTAGGTCACTTGCCCAAGACTTCCCAGACAGAAAAGGATGAGCCTGAGCCTGACCACAGGCCCTGTGCCTCCAAGGCCTCCTTCTCCTCACCTGAAGTCATGCAGAAATGGAAGAGGGACAGCTGCTACTCACCTGTGGAATCATCTTACTGAAGCTGGCCATGATGTTGGTGCTCTTGGCTTCTTGGTAGTAAGCAAAGATTCCTGTTAATATGACGACCAGGGCAAGCACGGTGCCCAAGTACACCTGGGCCAGGAGGAGAGGCATCGGTCAGAAAAACCAGCCACAGGGCAACGCAGTAACAGAGGGCTAGTTCCTAGGCTGGAGCTCTTCCCGGGAAGGCCAGATAGATGGCAGTTGTGTCCTGGTGTAATTTACAGGCCACAAAACATATCCATTTTAAGTCTATAATTCAATGATTTTTAAAACATGTACACAGTTGCTTATTGAAGTTGCAACAATTGCCACAATTCAGTTATAGAGCATTTCTGTACTCCCAGTAAAACATCTTGTGCCCAATGGCAATCTCCCTGCTCCCCCCCCTAGCCTAGCAGCCACTGATCTGCTTTGTCTTCAGGATGTGCCTGTTCTGGGCATTTTATACCAATGGAATCATATGGTATGTGGCCCTTTGCATCTGGCTTCTTTCTCTCAGCCTCACATTGGCCAGTGTGGTTTTGTTGCTCAGTTGTTAGCAGGCACACATGTTCTCTACATTAAAAGGAATGAATTAACCCGGCCAGTGTGGCTCAGTGGTTGAGCATCGACCTATGAACCACATGCCAGGGTTGCCAGCAGGGAGCATGCAGGAGGCAGCTGATCATGTTTCTCTCTCATCATTGATGTTTCTATCTCTCTCTCCCTCTCCCTCTCCCTTCCTCTCTGAAATCAATAAAAATATATTTTAAAACATTTTTAAAGGTGAGCATTAGCTTTTAGGAGAGAAAAACCACAAATACTTCACATGCATATACTTTTTTTTTTCACTTAGGAACTTACAATGTTTCTCTCTCTCTCTTTTTAAAATTCATGCTCATACTGCATCTGAAACATCAGGTAGTCAGATGTAATTTCTGTTTTACAGCTGGGAAAATGATTGATTTTGCCAAACCCATGCAGCGATTGGTCAGCGGGAGACTCCTGATTCCACCCAGGGCTCTGCCCCTGAAAGGTCTCACTTTATAAATCTGTTCTTCCCTGTTACCAATTCAGTAAAACCAGGCAGGAGACCCCAGTGCCTTACATTGTCTAGGGATGATGACTTATCGTTAGAGTACTGGATCCCGTACGCAATCCAGCACAGAATGGCTCCCACCCACAGAAGGATGGAGAAGCCTCCCACCATCTGCTTCAGGAACTTGATAATCTCTGGAGTTTCCTTGGGAGGGGAGAGGGCGTTGGGCCCATCTCGAGCCAGGAGCTCAGCAGCTTGGGTGCTGGAGAGACCCTGAGAAAGTTGAACAAAAGTAAGTAGAATTATGAAGTACAAATCGGCAGTTGCAAAATAGTCACCGGGAGGTAAAGTATAACAGAGACGATATTTAATAATTTTGTAATAACTATGTATTGTGCCAGGTTGGTACTAGACTTATTGGGGGAAATCACTCGGTAAGTTATTTAAATGTCTAGTCACTATGCTGTACACCTGAAACTATTATAATACTGAACGTCAACTGTATTTGAAAAAAATTAAAATGAAAACAATAAAAACAAACAAAGAAACAAAAAACCTCAAACAAAATTAGACATTTCTCTGACTTGGGTTGGATATTATACTTCAGGAGGTTGTGGAGAGGGGTCACCATGCTCAGGGAAGGCCTGGGAAAAGTGGGTGATGCCTCCCCCACCCCCACCTTGCTTCTCCCAGAATTGCCTTTTGAAAACTAATCTTACCAAGTTGTTTCCTTGTTTTAAAAGGAATGCTTAATGTCAGCCAGGCAGTATTTTCCATATATTTACTCATTTTATTTTTCAAAATAACCCTCTGAAGAAGAAACTATTATTATCCTCATCTTATAGATGTGGAATTTGAGGCAAATGATGGTTAAGTCATCAGGACTCGACCAGCATCTGGACCCAGAGCAGCTATATTCTGTCTGCTAAGATGGTTGTGTTTCTTAGAGATTTACCCAGAGATAGCAGCAATCTGATTTGAAATATAAAAGCTAGTCATCAAGGTTAAGGGCCATGCAATAACATCCAGAAAATACTCTCTCTTCTGGAACTGCAGTATAGTACATGGCTGATTTTTCATGCTTAAGTCTGGTGCTTTTCTGCTTTTCTAGATATTGGCCCTGAGTACTAAGTTCTTGTTCATCTTCAGAGTTACAAGTCCTACCAGCTTGAGGCCCACATGGCCAGGCACTTCTGGCCAGAAGCCTCCACCCACAGGTGCACAGAGCCTTGAAATCCCGAACTATCATCTGTAGGGTTCCCCCGCAAACTACCTTTTATCGAGAAAGTCTTTTACATTCCTTCTCTCCTTAATTATGTTGTAAGCCAGTTAAAGGTTAAGGACCCTATCCTTGTTCATTTGTGTGTCCTTTACAGGATCTACTGCTTTTTCTGTCGTAGATTACAAACAGTTGTTAAATAACTGGATTTGTAATCAGCAACTGGATACCATCACCCCCATTTGCAATGCCTTTTCCAGAACCTCAGACTCACTATCACCCCTCCCTCCCACTGCCTTCTCTAATCTCTCACCCCCACCCCTGGGGTCCAGCCCACAACCTGACCCCCTGCCCACATCTCCTTTTCCTGCTGGATTAAGGATTTGTTCAAAAACCTCAGTGTCTCTTCTGCACCCTTCCCCCTCCCATCTTACTGCTGCTGCCTAGTTCACATGCTCTTCTCATAGTCCTGCATTCTTCTAGACCTTTCCATCTCCCACTTTAAAATGAAATGTGTGAAAAAAATATAATATATCCTAATATGTAAAAAGCCAGGGGCCGTCACGACCGAAACAACCTGACAGATGACCAAACAGCAGACTGCGTGGGGCAACAAGACCTGCAGGGGGGTTAGTGAGGGACAACCAAATGACTGAACAGCAGAATGTGTGGGGTGACCAGGCTGGCAGGGGGGTTAGTGAGGAACGACCAAATGACTGAACAGCAGGATGTGTGGGGTGACCAGGCTGGCAGGGGAGTTAGTGAGGGACGACCAAACAATTGAACATCAGGCTGCGTGGGGCAACTAGGCTGGTGGGGGGGGGGGCAGTTGGGGGCGACCAAGCCAGCGAAGGGGGGAGGGGGTTGGGGGCGACCAGGCTGGCAGAGGGGCAGTAGGGGGTGACCAGGCTGGCGGGAGGGGGCAGTTAGAGGTGACCAGGCAGGCAGAGGGGGGCAGTTGGGGGGTTAACCAGGCCAGCAGAGGGGGCAGTAAGGGGCAACCAGGCCAGTGAGCGGGGGGCAGTTAGGAGCGACCAGATTGGTGAGGGGGGCAGTTGGGGGCAACCAGGTCAGTGAGGGGGGCAGTTGGGGGTGACCAGGCTAGCGGGGGGGGGGGCGTTGGGGGCGACCAGACTGGCAGGGGGAGCAGTAAGGGGTGACCAGGCTGGTGGGAGGGGGGCAGTTGGGGGTGACCAGGCTGCCAGGGGGGCAGTTAGGGGCAATCAGGCAGGCAGGCAGGCAGGTGAGCAGTTAGGAGCCAGAGGTCCCAGATCATGAGAGGGATGTCTGACTGCCAGTTTAAACCGGCAGTCGGATATCTCCCAAGGGGTCCCAGATTGGAGACGGTGCAGGCTGGGCTGAGGGGACCCCCTCCCCGTGCACGAATTTCATGCACTGGGCCTCTAGTATATATATATATTTGTCTTCTCCCAGAATTGCCTTTTGAAAATCAATCTTACCAAGTTGTTTCCTTGTTTAGAAATTATTTTCTTTATACAACTAATATAGTCGTTATTCCTTACTTCAGTGGTCGGCAAACTCATTAGTCAACAGAGCCAAATATCAACAGTACAACGATTGAAATTTCTTTTGAGAGCCAAATTTTTTAAACTTAAACTTCTTCTAATGCCACTTCTTCAAAATAGACTCGCCCAGGCCGTGGTATTTTGTGGAAGAGCCACACTCAAGGGGCCAAAGAGCCGCATGTGGCTCACGAGCCTCAGTTTGCCGACCACTGCCTTAGTTTAGTATGAAAGTGCTGGACAGTTCCACCAAAATTACCTCTCCCCGACCTGATTTTCTACTTTACCTCCCTGCCATCAATTCCATGCACTCTGTCCTTCCTGCTCCTTGGATATTCTGGCAACTTAAATCCAAGCCATCATCCTACATCCTAATTCAAACACTTCCACTGGTCAGAATTTAAAAAAATCTCTCAGCATGTGGTGTAGTCCTCTTGGTTGCCCTCTAAGTGGAACAGAGTGGATGATATGATACTTCCCTATACATCTGGCCCCCACTCTGAGCTGATAACTCCATATGACAGGGGTGCCTGTTCCTCTCTGCTCCTCTCACTGCTAGCCCAGTGCCTCACACAGTGGGTATTTTTGTTGACTTAAACAGATGTAGCCAAATCTCCTGATGTCAAGCCACCAAAGCTTTTGAAATAAGAGTTGAATGTGAATTCATAGAAGGAAGCAGTGCCTCTGTGATGGGAGAGTTACGAGCCATCAGGGACCACTCAGTCCTTCTCAGAAGAGGAGGAGGAGGACAAACAGGTCTAAGGATGTCACCCCAGACCCTGGCTTCTTAACACTGGGTCTCCCCATTCTTTGATAAGGCCATCATACTTCCTGTACACCAGGATTAAAACAAACTGACCATGACAATGAGCAAGCATCTGAACCTTCGTGGGGAGACCATAGCTTTTGTAGTCACAGTCAAAAGAATTGTAGCGTCAGCATACAGCTCAGCCAGGGAGCTTGATCAGGGCCCTGGTTCAGAACGCTAGCACCCGATGTCAGCTCCCCTCTGCCACTCACCACGGCATCTCAACGTTAATGCCATAAGTCACTCATCCTAATGGTGCCCTCAACTTTCCACACACCCTTTTCCTTTACAGTGACAGGGCTACTACTCCTGACTTGAGTTCCCTCGTGACTTACCGTAACAATATTTGTATGATATTTATTTTCCAATTCCTTATTGGTGAGCTTGTGGTCATCCTGAAGTTCATGAAAAGAAGAACAGAGTGAATTAGATAATTCCAAAAGACTCAAGCTGGAAACTCTGCCAAGCCCCATGGGAACTAGGAGAGGGGCCAGAAAGTGTGGGAGTAAGAGACCGGGCCCTGGGTACCAGGTGGCCATTGCAGAGAGGGACGGGAGGGTCCTGCTGCAGGAGAGGCTTGTCCCGATTCAGGGGACTTCCTGGCCACCCCGGGAAGAGTTTAGACTTAACTTGCTATTTACCACATTGTTTTTATGAACAACGCAATGCATCCACCTCAGTCTAAGTTCCAGCACATGCAAGTCTGAACCTACCTGGTGTCCAGGTGCTAACTCAGACATGAATGTGGGACCAATGGAGGGCGACCAGCAATACCAAGCAGCCCCATTTCACATGCCCTGACAACTTGGGACCCATGCAGCCCTTGCTGGGAAGGTAGTCTTTGGGAGAGGGAAGCATGACTTTCCTTATTCAAGTACTTGAGACTCAGGTAGGTCACTGGTTACAGAAACCCCGCACTTCAAAAACCTGTCACATAATGCCATTATGGTCCACACTCACTACTTTTGACACAGGATCATTAGACTCAAGCAGCATTTCTCAACCTGGGCAACATTGACATTGTGGGCCAATAACATGTTTTAAAGACTTCTACTCACCAGCAGCTTCCCTCAGACCCAGGACAGAGTCTTTACGCCCTGACTGTCCAGAACAAAGATTTACACTTGTGACTGGGGCCAGAGCCACCTCTTCTCTTAAGTGCATGCAAAAAGCATCATGTTAAGAGATTAAGACTTTACAAAATTTTTTTTTCCTTTTCCTCATCCAGAATTTGCTTTGCTCATTCTTTCATGTCAATTGAAGATGACATTGCCAAGGGTTCAAAGGGTTAAGATACAGTTCTGTGCACTGTGTGCTAAGTTCTGGGCAGGTACAAGGAACAGGGAATGGATGAGTAGAGCCCTGTTTGCATACATGGACTGGTTTTTAACAGGCTGCACTGGAAGGCAGAGCACCTGTCCTCCTCCTCCCTTTGGCCTTGGTTCTGGGGATGAGAATGCCGAAAGGCTGGGACTGGGCCCCTCTGCTGGCCAGAACTGGAGTAGCACAGGGCAGTACCCTGGGCTGGGTTTGGGTTTATTCAAAAGCCAAGAGTGCTTTGGCTCTCATCAAGTCTCTGATTTGCTGGACAGGCCAGGGTGCAAGAGCATCCAGGCACATTGTCCAAATCACAGGATTCTTGGGGAGCAGGAGAACACTGGCTAATCCCATGGAAATTATTTTTCAGTATTACACATCTTCACAAACTGCTCAAGAAGAGAGATTCTCATCCTAATAAACAGGCAAATGACAGAATGGATATATTTTCATGTATACATAGAAATTTCAAGGAAGACTATAAAGTTTTCAATCCTGAATGCTAGAAAAACATAGGCAATAAGAATGGCTGTCTATTATCTGGTGCTGTTCTCATTCTTCCTCCTGCTGTATTTCACTGAACACTCTTAACCAGCTTATGTGGTAGGCAGCATTTTTCATTTTTTCAAAATAGGAAACTGAGTTTCCGTCAAAGTGGGAGTTGAGTTTAGGTCAGTACAATTTCAGGGCTATGTTCTTAGATGTCTATCAGGATAGATACAGACAAATGCCTAGTATGCTGCTCTAAGTTTCACAAGCTCTCCGGGAGAAACAGAAAGCCCTGATGTATAGCATCTGATCATTTCTCACCACAGCCAAATTTCAAGCTACTAATGCAATGCCGAGATGTTGGTCAGCTTGTCAAATTCCTGAATATTTAACCACTGGCTCTCTAGCCCCCCAGGAACGTGTACCACTACTGTCTGCTCAATCATAGAACTTTAAAGTCTGCAATGAACTTGAGTGTAGAAGCTTCCCCTTGGATGGTCCTGAGACGAATGTCATATTTCAGTGCTGAGGCTGTCCTTTTCTACGGTGGCCAACGTCTTTCTTCAATTGTAATAATATTGAGCTCCCATAAAGCACTTTAATTACAAAATACTCTTATTCTTTTCTCACTTTCCCCCATCACAGACCCATGCAAATTCAGCAAAGCTAGGTAGTTGTTCTCAGTTACACGTAGAACTTCAATGGGTTGTAAAGTCATCTGACTCCAAGCCCAACAGTCTTATCACCTTCTCATGGAGCATATATGCCCCAAACCCAGTAAATCTCAAATGGTTTCACTTTATCAGCTAGAAACTGGCAAATGCTTACTTATATTTCACTGAAAGGAGAGCAGTGTGGGCCAAGCCTGTGGGGACTGGAATCCCAGAGGCTTCCCTGAGTCCCACCTGGGAATGCCGACAATCAGAACGCAGGTGCTCTGCAGAGGCTTGGCCCCTGGGCAGATATTATCCTACCTTTCTCTTTCTACTTTAAAAAAGAAAAGAAAAGAAAAGAAAAGATCTTATGAGGAAATTAAACCCTTCAGAATGCTTTTCTTTTGGAAAAGGGAGGGTATGGGGCAAGGTCCCTACAAGCTTCCCAGCGGAGGGGCAGCGCTCAGGGGGTCCCCTTGACTTCAGGGCCCACTCCACTGACCAGGTCAATTTCTTTTGTCGGATGCTCTTTGTGGTGACTCTTTCTGCGTTCCAAGCAGGTACCCCGCAGGCCTCTGTACTTATCCTTGCCATCCCCCTTGTCTGTTTGCTTCATGTCTTTGGCTCCACTGAGCTCCACAGAGTAAATTTGGGGTGTTTTCTGAAGGAGAAGCAGAGGTACCGTATTAGCCCCAAGTGGGTTTTCTGACTTCCCCTGGGGGTCAGGAACCACCATCCCCGCTGTCATCCCCTCTCCTGGGCAGAGGAAGGAGCAGGATTGTGGGGAGGTTCCTCCACTTTCAAACAGCAGCTCCCCAGCCCTCTCTTCCCTCTCCCGTGTGGAGGGCAGGCTGGGGTAACCCCTCCCGGGTGGAGGGGAAGGTGGGATGTGATTTCCCACCTAGAACGAACGCCTCTCCAAGAAGCCAAGGGGTCTCTCTAGGACCTTGTTCCCCATTTCTTGGGTAGAGGGAGCTCACTGTCCCACCATTTATTGGGTGGAGGGTGCCCACTGCTCCCTGTTTTTCTCGGGTTGGTGGGGGCCTGTGGGGGTCCTGCCCAACGAGCTCCTGAACCTCAGCCCCAGGCGGGCGCGCCTTACGCACCTGCGCACTACGGTGCATTCGTGCATTCGCATCAGCCCAGCCAAATGCTGCCCTGGGAATAGGAGCTGCCCCCGGACACCAGCCCCTTCCCGTCTGGGGCTGGGTCGTCGCCCGGGGGCTCCAGCTTCGACTGAGGGCTCGGGGCTGGGCGGGGAGAGGGGCGGCGCGGAGGCCAGGGAGCAAGAGGTGCTGGCGGCCCTCCACATCCCCGCACCTCTCCGCCGGCCCGGGGTCGGGGCGCACGCACCTGGCCCATGACGCAGTGGAGTCCCGGCCGCGGCTGGCGCGGGTTTGAGGGCGGGCGGGTCCGGTCAGGCGGCGGCGGCGGAGCGGCGCTGCAGGAACCTGGGCGGCAGGTGCAGCCGGGGCTGGGGAGGCGGCGGCGCCTTAAATGCCGCTCGCCCCGCCCTGGCCGGCCCCGCGTTCCGGCTTTGGGAACCCACGTCTGCCGCCGCCTGAAAGTGCGCCTGCGACTTGCTTACCAATGAAGGCCCCGGTACAGACACACCGTCGGCACAGCGTGCACACGGCGTTCTGGCGACGACTGTGCTCTAAGGTGCCTTTAGAGAGGAAGGCTGCTCTCGGACCTTGTGCACAGGTGCGCATCCGAGGGGCGTTGGGGACAACCCAGAGCCTCTGGGGGGCAGCTGAATTACTCTGCAGGATCCAGATAGGAATTTGGAGTTGGAAACAGTCTGGGTGAGCGGGAGAGGATGGGAGACGTGAGGGATGCAGCGCCAGCCGAGGGGCGGGCGGTTCTGAGGGCTGGACCGGGTTGCCGGGGCGCAGAACTGAGGTTGTAGGCTGCGCATCCCCACCCGCTCCTGCTGGGACCCAGCACTTCCGCTCCGGGAACCACACTCACTGCCAACCTCCCTCCTTTTCCCCTCCCTTCCTTTCTTCTTTTCTTCAAGCATGACAGATGTTAAAGCCTACCCCCTCCCCGCAGCACAGAAGAGCAACATCCATGAGTTACTCCTTACCTAAACTAAACAGGAAGGGCCAGGGAGTCCTGGGAGTCACGCTTGGTTACAGGGACACATCACAGGTTCTTTAGAGCGAGCTTGTCAAACTCAGAGGCTAACGCGGGCCAAATAAACACGGTTTACGTGTATGTGGGCCGCAAAAAAAACAAAAGCTTCAATTTTCATAGAAACGTAGGTTTATTTCGATAGAGACATGCTGCATACAAGGGGCTGAAATAAATGAGTAATCGTTACCATAAAATAATAGAACATTTTAATAAAAATTAATATTTTTCTTGAACATAAACTTACCTGACACCGAATAACAAATGCAAATAAACCTATTTTTCTTGTTCTCCGAAAGCAAATATTTCCTGTTGCGCACACCAAACAAGTCAGTCCAAGACTAATGGCGTGGCAGTCGGCTGCTAAAATATTCTCTGCTGGTATTAGTGGAGAGAAATGGTGGGCCTCTGTGTAAGGCACAAATGAATGCAACACGATTATAGTAGTCAGTCGTTAGTGAACGTTGTAGTTCATTATTAATAATTATGTATAACAGGATATTGTAAAAATCGTTACAAAATTTTTATTAAAACATTTCTTACATATTGGCTGGGCCGCAAAAATACTCATTGTGGGCTGCGAGTTTGACATGCTTGCTTTAGAGTGTGTGTGTGTGGGGGGGGGGGGCGTTAAATTGTCCAAACTCAAGTAGCAGTGGACTTCTGGGGAGGTCGGCTCTTTCTCCCCTGCAGAACGCTCTTCAAGGGAAGATGTGAAGGTAAGGGGAATGAGATGGACTGGTGTCAAACTGATGCTGCCCCTGTTTGCCGGGAGTCTGGGAGGAGGGGTTTTACAGGCAGCAGAGGCTGCTGCTCACCTGCACCTGTTCCCGGGTCTGCCTGTGTCTGGGACAGGTTTGGCACAGACAAGCAGGATGCTGCAGAGATGCACCAGACCTCATGTCCAGTCCGAGCTTAAGAGCAAATCCCCGTTCATACTGATCTGACTGGGGAGAGGTGGGGCTCATGCAGTGGTGATGGCATAGGTTAAACATCAGAAAATTGTAACCACTTCCCTTAGAGAAGATTTATTCTTGATGTCAAGTTTGGAACAGTGTTAGTTATGACCAAACCAGACAAAATAGAACATTGTCAGATTCTCTAGTACCTCTAAGGTCCGGCAGGGTACCAGTCCTAGCCATCGCTACTGTGGCACATGCAGCAGCCTCTGAGGCCATCAGGTGTCCTGGAATGCAGCCTCTCCCAAAAAGGACAAATGGAGCCACTCTCCCCACACCCACCCTGACTCCAGAGTTATTGCTTTGCTGTCACCAGTCATGCTGCTCCAGAATACAGGCATCCCATTATTCCTTGAGGGAATGGCCTATGTGATGTGGCAACTGGAGTAGTCCTCACCTGATAGAACTGTGAGCTGGATTTCCCCGGAAACACACAGTCTCACCTCTTTTTGGCTCCAGGGGCTAAAACCAAGCAGTTCTAGGCAATGGACACCAAACTCCACCCAATTCTAATGACCTCTCCTGAGCTGCCCATAAAACCCAGGACACCTCCTCAGTGCTCATACTCCAGTGGTGACTTCTGCATGGGGTTTTCCTGTCTTTCAAAAGAAACCTATTTATGCCAAAAGTTTCTTCTAGAACTGTTCTGATCAACAAATATTATGTATTTGGGACAGACTGTCATATTCCTAGCTCATTTTAACACACTTAACATTAATTCACTTAATGAACTTGAAACTGTACTAGACGTAAGAGGTGGTGGGGAGAAATGGTACTAAATTGTATCATTCTCTGATCTCAAGGAAGTTATACTTGATCCATTGGAGGGAGAAAATTAATGGATAAACAGTAAGAGATCTAAGACAGAAAAGAATTAACACTGAATGTTATAGGCTCTAAGTGCTTTAAGAGTTAGAAGGAAAGATGGGAGGTATGGCAAGGCTTCTATTCCTTAGAATTAGTTATTAAGATTTTTTTTCTTCCCCTTTGCACCCCCCCCCCCATGAAATATGGGAGAGAGGTAGAAAGAGGGGCTGATTCAGGGCCTGGTGTCTAATGCTGTTGGTGCCCTGAAAGGCCCCGTGCTGCAGAGTCCTAGGTAAAGGAACATCCACCAGCCACCTCATAGGTGGGAATGTGAAGATACCTAGATGTGGAGTTTGAAGGCTAGATACAAAGAAGGAAGAGGGTCTAGGTGACAATGAGAAGGGGAAGGTTTCCTTCCGGCCTCACATCTGGCTCAGCAGGTCCCTCTGCCCACTGTCTTCTTCCTCTCCTAGATTCCTCTCCCACACAAATGGGCAGTCTCCACACACCTGTGTCCACTTGTCGGCCCTGGCTGTGGGTAGGCAGCGTTTCTCCCCTGACAAGTGCTGTCAGGAGTCGAGGTCAGAATGAAAAAACAAAAACAAAGCATCCGGGCACACTTCTGCACTGCTTCCTCATTGCCTCATGTGGAAGACACCCTGGGCCGGGGGTAGGAACTCCTGCCGAGGACAGCCTGCTTCCAGACACAGCACATGTGCTGTGCTGATGGCCTTGCCTGGGACTCTTCACCAGAGCAGCTGGTGCTGCTCTCGGGGCAGGTAAAGGCCCACAGGGGGCTCACCAGGGCACAGGGGCAAGTACGAACCTGTTTTCTCCTTATGTGGATGCAACTCCCAAAAACGTTAGCTTACCACAGGGTTCATTCTCTGTCACTCATTTTGGGTAATAAGATTGTTTTTGAGCAAATTACTATTTATTTTTTAATAGGTGACTGAAAAAAATTGACTTCATTCTGAAGTTTTTAAATTTGTTATTTTAATGATTTTTGTTTTTTAATCTTATATTTTTCCTCATTTGAATGCTCTTCATTAGATACAATGTAACATATACGACATATAACTTGCATGGCATGCAGGATATTATTCACACAAATATGCTCAGTTAACTTTTCAGGAATTTTTCTCTTCTGGTGAGTAAGGTGACACTCTCTTGGTCATCAGCTCTCACATTCCTCAGTCAGGGAGTCCAAAGCAGACACTCAAATATTTATCCCTGAAATACGTATTGGAAGCTTATGTAGGCGTGTAGCACCTTACCAGGTCCTTCTTCTGAAGGAGCTCTCAACCCAGTTAAGGATCTCAGCTATGTCACCCAGTTAGAATCCTATATAATAAAAGCGTAATATGTAAATCAACCTAACAGTGGAATGACCGGTCAGTGAGGGGCAGGGCCGGCGAGCAGGCAGCACCAGGCCAGCCAAGGCACATGCTAGTGGGCAGAAGGAGGGGATGGCGATGGGGGGGGGGGGGGGTCGGCCGCTTGCTGCCAGTGCCATCCCCTGATCGGCCTGCCGGTTTCCTCCGGCAGAGGGAGCACTCCCAAGGGGAGTGGGCCTAAGCTGTCAGTCAGACATCCCCTGAGGGCTCCCAGACTGCCAGGCTGAGGGACCCCCCCCACCCAAGTGCACAAATTTTCATGCACTGGGCCTCTAGTATTAACATAAGACATGTCAAAGGCTGAACATGGTCCAGCATTGGGTGGGGGCAGACACCAGGGTTCCAGAGGTGCCAAGGAAGGTGGCAGCTTTGTGCAATGGAGTGATGGGCGCTTCTTGAGGTGGGCTAAGTGCACGTGGAGTTTGAGGCTAGGTAACCTGAAAGAAGTAGCGAGGAGGAGGAAGAAGGTACTGGCTCCTACAAAGACACAGCTGATAGGAATGACAATGGTGGCGTTTCAGGGAGAACAAGGGACCTGATAGCCAGAGAGGACAGGCTCTCGCAGGGATGGGCAGGAGGTCCAGCTGTCAGGGTGGAACTGTGCAGACACTGGGCCTTATCCTAGGTCTTGGGAGTCCTTGAGAATGACAGTAGCATAATAGAAACAACATTTTGGGGAAGATGAGAGTTTCTCTAGCAAAACCCAAGAGCCCTCTTGACTCTGTGAAGTTGTGGGATTGCAGCCATTCCAACATGAGACTTGAACCAAATTATTGTATTTTAGGTTCCTATCACTGAGCAACTTGTCAATGAGGCAGCTTGCTGCTTTTGTCATTTATACTTTAGCACCCCTGAGCATGTCTAGTCTGTAAGCAACTGTTAGTTCAGATATCATTGATCTGTTGTGTCAAGTGCTTTTGAAAGGAAACCAGGGGAAGGGCAAATGATAGTCACCTAAGTTAAATAGTCACAGTCTAAGTAGAGAAGTTTATAGGATTCTCCATTCTCCATACCTCAATCCTATATAATAAAAGACTAATATGCAAATTGACCAAATGGTGGAATGACCGGTCACTATGATGCGCACTGACCACCAGGGGGTAGACGCTCAGTGCAGGAGCTGCCCTCTGGTGGTCAGTGTGCTCCCACAGAGGGAACGCCACTCAGCCAGAAGCCCTGAGCTGGGCTCATGGCTGGTGAGCTCAGCGGCAGTGGCAGAAGCTTCTTCTGCCTCCATAGGATGTCCGATGGGGAGCAGGCCTAAGCCATCAGTCGGACATCCCCTGAGGGCTCCCAGACTGCAAGAGGGCACAGGCCGAGCTGAGGGACACCCCCCACCCGCACCCTCTGAGTGCACAAATCTTGTGCACTGGACCTCTAGTAAATACATATTTATCCTGTGTTTCCAGGGTAAACTGAGCTGTTCTAAGAGCTATGTGGGGAAAAGGAGCTATGGAATGGAAGAATATCCCTAGGAGACAAGGTCCGTCCCTTCCATAAAGATCAACATCAATCTCGTAATCTTAATGTGGCTGCCAGAGTATGCCCTTAGGAAATAAAGCCACCCATTGCTTTGAAGCACAAGATGCCTCCTGCATGATTACAGCCTGGGAATCAGGGTCTCAGTGGGGCTGGTTGTTGTCTCAGTTGTAGTGGCTCAACTGCACCGGCTTCCAACTACTACCCCATTTGAGCAGTATTCATCCAAGAGCCTTCTCACACTCTGGACTGATCTTTCCCTTCTCCTCGTCTCTCTTTCCTCCCTCTAAGGGCTGCCAGGTAAAATACAGGGCTCCCATTAGAGTTGCATTTCAGCTAAACAATGAATAATTTTTTAATATGTCTCAAATATTGCATGGGACATACTTATACTAAAAAATGTATTATTTAGCTGAAATGCAAATTTAACTGGATATTTTTGTTTGCTGACTCTGGCAATACCACTTCTTCTAGATGCCTTGAGGGTCAGTCCAGAAGGTACATCTGGGGACATTGACCTACTAGTAAGTTCTCCCGATCTTCTCATTGCTAAGACAAACATGGAAATAAAAACACATTCAGAATTTCTCTTTTTGCTGTGCCAGTCTCTCCCAAGAGCCACGTGAGCAAGATTTGTCTCAACTTGGATGAGTATGGGCATAATATATATATATTAACAAATAGCTTTTCAGCCAGAAAATTGTTACCACTGTGCAGAGGTCACATTCTTGAATCTGAGAAGAGTTTGTGGGAATACAATGCATCTTTAAACCAATTTTCAGTTTTAGAGAGAACCAGTAGAGGGGGCACATTCTACAAATATACCAGGCTCAGGTATCAGGGCGACACCAATACCGTCAAGGCCACCTGGAATCACTCAGGCACCAAGAATTGATAGAATCCCTGTGGGCTTTGCAACTGCATGCCAAAGACTTCATTTCTGATGGAGCAAAGGACAACTTGGGTAAAAGACAAACCCTGAATAAACAAATCAGAAAAAAAACTATACCCACTAGTAAGAGAAAAGAAACAACCAAAAAAACTCCAGTACTAATTAGCACGAAGAAATAGTGCAGTACAAGATTATAAGAAAAGACAAATTGTGAAAGTTTTCCTGCTCCTAGGGCTGGCTGGGATTGAGAACATCAGATTCAGCCTTTTGAGACGTGCTTCTTCTGTGAGGCATTCCAAAGGGTTAAGGTGTTCATAGTCTTGGCCTTACAGCCCCTGATTGCTTCCTGTCACTTGTCTCCTCCTCACTAAGGAAATATGCTTTTTGATGCCAGGTCTTATACTTTTTCTTTGGGTCTCTCAAAGACATGGCCACAGTGACTGGCACATAGTAGGTGCCTCCATGTCTCAATTCTCTTAGAGAAATGAAAGAATATTTCTAAAATATTTAAAAAGGAGATCCCACAATCTCCCTTCATCACCCTTGATTTTAGTGATTAATTCTTGCAAATAAGAAAGTTTTTCATATAAATTACTGAAAAAAATTTCATTTTGCAGCTGAAGTTTATTTCTAGATGTAAGGAGGTCCTGATGAAATAGAAAAAAATATGCTTTAAATTTTTTATGAAACCTAAAACATAAAAATAGATTTTTCTTCCCAGCTTGAAAGACTTAATTTTAATAATCAATAATTTTAATAGTTAATAATTTCTTCATAAATAATGTTGAATGGGGACTCTGTAGACCTGAGCTCTAGTTCTGGTTTTCTTGTTTGCTAACCGTATTTGCTGGGGCAAGACTTGTAACATCTCTGTTAACTGGTGGTTCCCAAGCCTGCCTGATCATAATCTCCTGGGAGTTCTTTTAAAATTCCTTAGCTCTACACACAAATAAATCTGTGGTAAGTCCTAAAAGTTTATTTTTTAATTATTTTTGTTTTTTGAGAGAGAGAGAAAGGGGAGAGATAGAAAAAAACATCAATGTGAGAGAGAAACATTGATTCGTTGCTTCCCACATGTGCCCCAACCACGCATCCAACCCTAAACCTAGGTATGTACCCTGATAGGGGATCAAACTCACAACCTAGAACAATGCTCCAACCAACTGAGCCTGGAAGTTTATTTTATAAAGCTCTACCCCCCACCCCTGATGATTCTTATAAGTTATGGGCTTAAGAACCACTGGACCAGGTTACTGGTCTTCAAGCTGCTATACTGATTCCTGAACCAACACAGAGGAACTCCAGTGAATGGTGTGAGCTGAGATTGAACTACTTCCGGTGGTTCAACTGTGTAGCCAAGATCAAGGGCCCTGATGTTGGACACTGTTCAGGCCCCCACCTGGAAGCTCTGTCGTGCCTTGTGTAAACACATACACACATCAAGATTTTTAAAGGTCCCTTTGATTCTAACACTTTATGGTCTGAGAACCTCTCCCTTCCTTTATAAGTACTTATGTGGTAGTCTTATTGCATTTAATTAGATTGGGAGCTTTTGCTCTTATAGCTCAAATCTGTAGACTAAAGAGCAAATGTCTTGTAGCCACCCTCAGAAAAAGGGCCCCTGTGTTCACAGAAAAAAGGGATGTGTGAGTGTATGTGAGTCAGCACAAGCCAGTTACACTGTGAAGGACACAACCCTAAGTACATCCATCAATAACAAATTGAGTGTCCCAGCCATGTGCTGGCTTCTGATTATGTTTCAGTATTATTGACATTTGTACAGCGCTTTTTATAAACAGGGATGTAGATTCATTCTACAAAATCATATTGAATTGTGATGACACCAAACTAACCACATTTCAAATTATTTCCATATTTTTTAATGTAACTAATGTGTGTATGTTTACACAAGGACAGAGGAATAGCCAAAACCGGTTTGGCTCAGTGGATAGAGCGTCGGCCTGCGGACTCAAGGGTCCCAGGTTCGATTCCGGTCAAGGGCATGTACCTTGGTTGCGGGCACATCCCCAGTAGGGGGTGTGCAAGAGGCAGCTGATCGATGTATCTTTCTCATCGATGTTTCTAACTCTCTATCCCTCTCTCTTCCTCTCTGTAAAAAATCAATAAAAAAAAAAAAGAAAAGAAAAAAAAAAAAAAGGACAGAGGAATACATTGCAAGAATGACAGGGCTTCCAGCTTGAGCCTAAATGGAGTCTAACATCAGGATATGACTGGCATGGCTGGGTAACTGGCAGGGAAGAGCAAAAGGAAGGAGGTGGAGTGGAGGAGTTTCCTTGCAGGGAAGTAGGAGCCAGGTATGCACAGGACAGTCCAGTATAAAAATCTGAGGCATTGGAAGGACAGTTGCAGAGTGTTGTCTTCTGACTTGTCTCATGGCCCAGCTTATGGATGAATCTCTGGCCCATGGAAGAGGGAAGACTGATGGTAAGAACTCAGAAGCCTTTCATAGATCTCCATAAATGCCGAGGTTTGGACACCTGCAGGCTCTATGCCTTGAAAGTGGCAAAGCCTCAGGAACTTGCAGGAAGTGGTGAACTCGGTGTCTGGTGGATGAGGAGTTAGTTAGCAGTGGACTGTGACCAGGAGCAGAGGAAGAGATAGAGGGAGACTTGACCTCTCCTGGCATCCCAGAGCTGCTGGAGGTCTCTGTAGACACCAGGGTTCTGGGTTAGCAGGGGGAACAAAGACCAGCAGAACACAGCTCACACTTAGGTTGTCAGTTTCCAGCCCCCATGATCTCTTCAGAACATTTTTCAATTCAGTTCAGCAAACTGAGAGGCTCTGTTGATTGTTCTCTACTCCTCTATGAGTTATGTGGTGTTGGTGCTAGCATAGGAGTGTGTAAGAGTTAGGTCATCTGCAGTGACAATGGCATTGCTCCTGTGGTGAGCGAGTGACTGGAAATCCCACTAGTCCAGGTGACAGCTGTTGGGATCTCCAATACCAGACACCTCTTCTCACTGAACGCCTAGAGAAATTTATCAGCACCTCTATGGTGACTTAGAGGCATCTTTCTCCTCCTCTTCCCCTCCCTACATGAACAGGAAGGACTAGCTGTAGCTGGTTTTAGACTAGAGGAGCCAGTGGGCGTGCCCTTGAGCCCCCACCTTTCCCAGGGGCTGGGCCTGACACTGGCTGGGAACCAGACCCTCTGCCCAGGAGCAGGGATCAGCTTCACTCCAGCAGGCAATGAAAGGCATGCCACAGGGAAGCAAAAAGGCTGGTCTCAGTTCAGGCATGCCATCTTCTGAGATGGCCTTTCAGCTTCTGGAAAATTCTGGAACTTGCTGTTGACACTTTATGTGTTAATTCCCCTAGGCCATACTACCCAGTCTTTGGTCAAACACCAGTCTAGATGTTGTGAAGGTATTTTTTTTGAAATGTGATTAATAGTTAAATCAATAGACTTAATGTGGGTGGGCCTCATCCAATCAGCTGAAAGACATGAGAAAACAAACTGTGGCCCCCAGGGAAGAGGGAATTCTGCCTCCAGACAGCCTTTGGACTCCAGCTGCAACATCAAGTCTTCCCTGGGTCTCCTGCCTGCCAGCCTGCTCTGCAAATCTTGGGCTTGCTAGCTCTACAATTCCTTTAAAATATACCCTTAATCCTCATCCCTAAACCCTAATTCCTTAAAATAAATCTCTCTCTTCTTAAACATTTTATTGGTTCTCTGTCTCTGGAGAATCCTGAGCTAATACATGCTCCTTACACTCATCAGCCCAGAAAACCACACAGAAAACTTCTAATATATAGAAATCCAACATCAGAGCCAGTTCTCAGTCATTCATCTGCCATCTAAGGGAGACTTATATGCTTGATGGCCTTTTAGGACAGGGTTTATATGAAAGAACTATTGATGTTGTCATAACCAGATGTTATCACCCACTGCCACATTTTAATAAGTACTATTTTAAAATGAGATTTCCTTGTGATTTGCTCTATAGCCATTTTTCTCACCTTGGGGTGTCTGGGCAGTAGTAGTGTGTTGTGGGGCGAGGGGGTACACAATGAACACTCAGCTCCGGGTGAGAGAAGCACTGAGCATAGGCTCCTGTTATGAATTTTTTGAGAGGCTGTTAGGAAGTGATTTGATTCTCTTTTCCTAGGAACTCAGCGAGGCCAAGATACTTATGCTAAAAATACAGTTTTTAAAAAAATTTTAATGAGTAGCCAGCATGCAGGCAACTAGATATTCTAATTTCTTCCCAGAGGAGTGGTTAAATAGACATTTTAGAGTCATCAATTTTTAGGTAGTAGGTAATTAAAGCCATGGGACCAGATGTAATTACTTAGAGAATATATAGAAATACACAGATATTACTTAGTTATATTTGATCTTTTGATTTAATTGAATGGTCCTTTTGGCCCCAGAGTCTAAGCTTAAGTGAATGTGCCTGAGCTGCATGAAGGTTTAATAAATTCTGGTGTTTGTGTAGGGGAGACACACAGCACCATCAGTTAATTACTTCGTGTAACAGTCTGGGCATAAAACACCTTCTCCTTTACCTTTGCAGCACTCCCACGTGGAGAGAGAACCCTTGCCTCCTTAAGGGCAATCTGCGTGTTTCCACTTGGGCAGCTCGGTGAGGCAGAGTGCTAATTCCCGGAAAGCATCTACTTACAGCCAAGGTGGAGCCATTTTCCCCAGAGAATGTCAGTCTATTTAATTCCAGCAATTAACTGGATTCCAGGGGAAAGGACCGGTTGAGTGGTCTGTGTCAATTACATGGTGATTATGCAGTGGCCAAACCTATGATTACCTGACTTAACCAAGAATGTACAGGGTAACAGGCTCTTTGCTTCTTGTTAGAGAGAATTCATTGTGTCTGTGCTACACCACAGGTGACTTCTCTCCTTCCCTATGTCTCCTCTTCCTATGAAAAAACAAACATCTATAAAATGGTTTCTGAATTAAACCCAGTGTTCTGGAAACCATATGGGCTATTTTTCATGAACAGCTCAAGGTTTGAGAATTCCAGTGTTTTTCTGTACATAATTTGAAGTACCATGAAGGCCTTTGAGCTTGAAGACTTCCCTTTAGTAATTTGCATATCCTTGTCTATACTTAAAACCTATAATTTTTTAAAAATTTATCTTTATTGTTGAAAGCATTACAGATGCCCGCCCCCTTTGTTCCCCATTGACTCTCCCCCCACCAGGGCTTCACCACACTATTGTCTGTGTCCATGGGCTATGCACATATGCATGTGTTCCCCAGATAATCTCTTCTACCCACCCAACCACCCCACCTTCCCTCTGAGATTCAACAGTCTGTTCCATGCTTCTCTGTCTCTGGATCTATTTTGTTCATCAGTTTGTTTTGTTCATTAGATTCCACATATGAGTGAGATTATGTGATACTTGTCTTTCTCTGACTGGCTTATTTTGCTTAGCATCATACTCTCCAAGTCCCTCCATGCTGTCTCAAAGGGTAAGAGATCCTTCTTTTTTACAGCTGCGTAGTATTCTATGGTGTAAATGTACCACAGCTTTTTCATCCACTCATCTACTGATGGGCACTTGGGCTATTTCAAGATCTTAGCTATTGTAAATTGTGCTGCTATGAACATAGGGGTGCATATATTCTTTCGGTTTTTTTAGGATATATTCCTAGAAGTGGAATCACTGGATCAAATGACAGTTCCATTTTTAATTTTTTGGAGAAATTCCATACTGTTTTCTATAGTAGCTGCACCAGTCTGCATTCCCACCAGCAGTATACTAGGGTTCCCTTTTTTCCACAACCTCCCCACCACTTGTCATTTGTTGATTTGTTGATGGTAGCCATTCTGATAAGTGTGAGGTGATACCTCATTGTGATTTTAATTTGCATCTCTCTGATGATCAGTGACTTTGAGCATTTTTCATGTCTCTTTGTCATCTGTATGTCCCCTTTGGAGAAGTGTCTATTTAGGTTTTTGTCAATTTTTAAAATTAGTTTGTTTATCTGCCTTTTGTTAAGGTGTATTGAGTTTCTTATATATTTTGGAAATTAACTCTTTATCAGATGTATCATTGCCAAATACGTTCTACCATACAGTGGGCTCCCTTTTCATTTTGTTGATGGTTTCTTTTGCTGTGCAGAAGCTTTTTAGTTTGATTTATTCCCATTTGTTTATTTTCTCCTTAGTTTTCCTTGCCCTAGGAGATGTATCGGCAAATATAGTGCTACCAGAGATGTCTGAAATTTTGCTGCCTATAGTTTCTTCTAATATTTTTATAGTTTCAAGACCCACATTTAAGTCTTTTATCCATTTTTAGTTTATTCTTGTGTATGGTGTAAGTTGGTGGTCTAGTTTCATTTTTTTGCCTGTACCTGTCCAATTTTCCCAATACCATTTATTGAAAAAACTGTCTCTGTTCCATTGTATGCTCTTGCCTCCTTTGTCAAATATTAATTGAGCATAATGGCTTGGGTTAATTTCTTGGTTCTCTGTTCTTGGTCTATATTCCTGTTCTTGTGTTAGTAACAGGCTGTTTTGAGAACAATTGCTTTGTAATATCCTATCTAATAAAAGAGTAATATGCAAATTGACTGTACATCTGCTACACTCACAAGCCACACCCACAGCCAATCAGGAGCAAGTATGCAAATTAACCAAACTAAGATGGCTGTGGCCATGGAACGAACAGGAGGCTTGGGTTTCCCTGGCAATGGAGGAAGCCAAGCTTCCTGCACACCCTGGCTGGCTCAGGCCTCTGCTCAAGGCTACAAAGTTTCAATTATAGAAGATAAATAAATCCCAACAAAAATGGCTGTGGCCACGGAGCAAGCAGGAGGCTTGGGTTTCCCCAGTGATGGAGGAAGCCAAACTTCCTGGCTGGCCCTGGCCTCTGCTCAAGGCTACAAAGTTTCAATTATAGAAGATAAATAAATCCCAGATTCCAGGGCCTCTGCTTGGGTCACCGGGGGGCGTGGCCAGCCTGCAAACCACCACAGGCCTTTCGCCCAGGCCGCCCCATGCCCCAAGGGAACCCCCACCCTGATCCAGGACACCCTTCAGGGCAAATCAGCTGGCCCCCACCCGTGCACCAGGCCTCTATCCTATCTAATAAAAGAGTAATATGCAAGTTGACCATCACTCCAACACACAAAGATGGCTGCCCCCATGTGGACACAAGATGGCCACCACAAGATGGCCAGCAGGGGAGGGCAGTTGGGAGGGATCAGGCCTGCAGGGGAGGGCAGTTGTGGGCAATCAAGCCTGCAGGGGAGGGCAGTTAGGGGTGACCAGGCTGGCAGAGGAGTGAAGTTGGGGGGTAACTGGGCCTGCAGGGAAGGGCAGTTGGAGGGGACCCAGGCCTGCAGGGGAGGGCAGTTAGGGGTGACCAGGCCTGCAGGGGAGGGCAGTTAGAGGCAATCAGGCTGGCAGGGGAGCAGTTAGGCATCAATCAGGCTGGCAGGGGAGTGGTTAGGGGGTGATTAGGCTGGCAGGCAGAAACGGTTAGGGGCAATCAGGAAGGCAGGCAGGTGAGAAGTTGGGAGCCAGCAGTCCTGGATTGTGAGAGGGATGTCCCAGATTGGAGAGGGTGCAGGCTGGGCTGAAAGACACCTTCCCCACCCCCCACCCCGTGCACGAATTTTGTGCACCGGGCCTCTAGTAACTTGATATCTGGTATTGTGATCCTTCCAACTTTGTTCTTCTTTCTCAAGATTACTATTGGCCACTGTGGAAAACAGTATGGAGTTTACCTGAAAAATTAAAAATTAAAAATGGAGCTTCCATTTGACCCAGTGATTTCACTTCTAGGAATATATCCTAAGAAACCCAAAATACCAGTCAGAAAGAATATATGCACCCCTATGTTCATAGCAGCACAATTTACAATAGCTAAGATCTGGAAACAACCTGGTAGGTGAGTGGATGAAAAAGCTGTGTTACATTTACACCATGGAATACAATGCAGCTGTAAAAAAGAAGGATCTCTTATCCTTTGAGACAGCATGGAGGGACCTGGAGAGTATGATGCTAAGCAAAGTAAGCCAGTCAGTGAAAAACAAGTATCAGATTATCTCATATAATCGATGGGATACAGTGAAAGCAGTCCTGAGAGGGATTCCAAGGTGAACTGGAATATGTGGAATCTAATGAACAAAAACAAACTGATGAACAAAATAGATCCAGAGACATAGAAGCATGGAACAGACTGAGGAATCTCAGAGGGAAGGCGGAGGTGGGGGGTAGTATGAGGAGAGATTAACTGGGGAACTTATATGCATATATGCATAATCCATATATACAATAGTGTGGTGAAGGCCTGCGGGGGATGTGGGGTGGAGGAGGTCAATGGGGAAAAAAGGAGGGGACATCTGTAAATACTTTCAACAATAAAGATAAGTTAAAAGAAAAAAAACTAAAAAAATTGCTGTGGCTATTTGGGGTCTTTTGGGGTTCCATATAAATTTTTAAAGTGTTTGTTCTAAATCTGTGAAATATACAGCTGGTCTTTTAATAAAGATTACATTGAATCTATAGATTGCTTTGGGTAATATTGGCATTTTAATGATGTTGATTCCATGACCAATCCATGAACACAGTATATTCTTCCACTTGTGTATATCTTCCTCTATCTCTTTTTTCAATGTCCTGTAGTTTTCTGATTATAGGTCTTTTACCTCCTTGGTTAACTTTATTCCTAAGTATCTTAATTTTTTTTTTTGTTGCAGTGGTAAATGGGATTATTTGTTTAGTTTCTCTTTCTGAGACTTCATTATTGGTGTATAAAAATGCTATTGATTTTTGGGTGCTAATTTTATATCTTGTTGCTGAATTCATTTATTAAATCTAGTAGGTTTTTTTGGTGGAGTCTTCAGGGTTTTCTGTGTACAATATCATTTCATCTGTGAATACTTCCACCTTTCTGTGGGGAAGCACGGGACTTGATTTGAAAGTTTGTGAGGAGGAATCTCGGAAAGGTCAGGAGCCTCCAAAGGGAGCTGGCCAAAGGTGACCACCCTGCCTTGACTTTTCTAAACAAATCTGAGTCCCTGGGTGTTTTACTGGAATCTTTATGTTTAGTCTTTAGACGTCCTTGCTTAAAGGACACTGCAGCCAAAACCGGTTTGGCTCAGTGGATAGAGCATCAGCCTGCGGACTCAAGGGTCCCGGGTTCGATTCCAGTCAAGGGCATGTACATTGGTTGCGGGCACATCCCCGGTAGGGGGTGTGCAGGAGGCAGCTGGTCGATGTTTCTGGCTCTCTATCCCTCTCCCTTCCTCTCTGTAAAAAATCAATAAAAGTATATATATAAAGGACACTGCAGATGCATGTGTCTTCTCAAGGATACTTACCCTGCTGATAGTATCTAGAAGTTAATTTTAGTTCAAGCTGTTGTTATAATAAAAGCCTAAGGAGACAGGCGAATGGGACTGTTTGGTTCCTATAGCCAAGCAGTCCTTTAGCCCTCTCTTTCACAGAAACATGTGTCAGAGTAATCATTCATTCGTTGCTCAGACACCTTTCTAATTTGGATGCCTTTTATTTTTTTGTTCTTGTATGATTGCTGTGACTAAGAGTGGTTAAATGGACATTCCTGTCTTGTTCCTGTTCTTAGGGGAAATGGTTTTAGTTTTTGCTCCTTGAGTATGATGTTGGCTGTAGGTTTGTCATATATGGCCTTTATTATATTGAGGTATAATTTCTCTATTCCCACTTGGTTGAGAGTTTTTATTAAAAAAAGGGTGTTGGATTTTGTCAAATGCTTTTTCTGTGTCCATTGATATGATCATGTGATTTTTGTCTTGCAATTTGTTTATGTGATGTGTCACATTTATGGATTTGTGAGTATTATACCAGCCTTGCATCCCTGGAATGAATCCCACTTGGTCATGATGTATGACCTTTTTAATGTATTGCTGGATCTGATTTGCTAATATTTTGTTGAGGATTTTAGCGTCTAAATTCATTAGGGTATTGGCCTGTAATTCTCTTACTTTGTAGTGTCTTTATCTGGTTTTGGGATTAGGTTAATGCTGGCCTGATAAAAAGAGGTTGGAAGTGTTCCTTCCTCTAGATTTTTTGGAATAGTTTGAGGAGGATAGGTGTTAGTTGTTCTTTGAATGTTTGGTAAAACTCTTCTGTGAAACTATCCGGACCACGGCTTTTGTTTGCTGGTTGTGTTTTTGTTTGTTTGTTTTTTATTACTGTTTCAATTTCATCAGTAGTTTTGGCTTATTCAGGTTTTCTGATTCTTCCTGATTGAGTTTTGGAAGATTGTATTTTTCTAGGAATATGTCCATATCGTCCAGGTTGTTATGATCCTTTCTATTTCTGTGGGGTCAGTTGTTACTTCACCTCTTTTGTTTCTGATTTCATTTATTTGGTCCCTTTCTCTTTGTTTCTTGATGAGTCTGGCTAAAGGTTTATCAATCTTGTTTATCTTTTCAAAGAACCAGCTCTTGGTTTCATTGATCTTTTGTATTTCTTTTTTAGTCTCTATGCCATTTATTTCCACTCTGATCTTTATTATTTCCTTCCTTCTACTTACTCTTGGATTTTCTTATTGTTCTCTAATTCTTTAAGTTATAGGGTTAGATAATTTATTAGAAGTTTTTCTTCTGTTTTGAGGTAGGTCTGTAGTGCTATGAACTTCCCTCTCAGGACTGCTTTCACTGTATCCCATCGATTTTGGGTTATTTTTGTGTTCATTTTCATTTGTTTCCAGGAAGCTTTAATTTCTTCCTTGATCTCATTGGTAACCCATTCATTGTTTAATAAAATGCTATTTAGTCTCCACATATTTGAATGTTTTAAAGTGTCTTTATTGTAGTTTATTTCTAATTTCATGCCATTGTGATCTGAGAAGGTGCTTGATATGATTTCAATCTTCTTGAACTTGTAGAGACTTAGTTTGTCTCCTAACATGTGGTCTATCTTTGAGAATGACCCATGTTAGCACCTATGATTAAAGTACAGGCCATTATGACATGCCTGCAACTTCCCAAAGCATTCTTTCTTTCATTGTTTTTGGACATTTTATAATGTTTTTATCTTATGAATACTTTGTGAATGGTCACTAAAGCCCATTTATAACAAGCACCTATGAACATCCTGGTCTTAAAAATCAGGAAGCAAAAATTAATCCCTAAACTGTGAGGTTACTGAAGTATATCAATCTCTGAATGTTTGTCACCAGCCCTTTTAAGAGAAAAATGTCTTTTTTAAAAATATTTTTATATAGTTTATTTAAACCACACACAAAAAGTTCACTCATTTCTTCCAAGCCCCGCCCCCTGCCTCTTGCAACCACCAATCTGTTCTCTGTATGCATTTGTCTTTCTCTGTCTTACTTTTTTACTTGCATAATATTCTCTAGGTCCATCCATGTTGTTGCAAATGGCAAGATTTAATTATTTTTATAGCTAAATAATATTCCATTACATGTATATATGTACCACTTATTTTTTATCCATTCATTGTTGCTTCCATATCTTGGCTATTGTAAGTAATGCTGCAATAAACATGGGAATGCATTATTACACATGTCTGGGACTTGGCAAGGACAAACATTCATGTGAGGGTCAATCAGTTTGTTGTGTCCACTTGGCAAGGCTGCAGTCCCCAGTTACAATCAAACACTCATCTAAGTGTTGTTGTGAGGTATTTTAAAGATGCGATTAAAGTCTATAACCAAGGAAGATTGTCCTGGGTATTGAAAAACCTTGAAGGCCTAAAGAGCAGGGCTGAGGCCCCTAAAGATGGATTCTGCCTGTGGACAGTAGCCTCAGTGCATGGCCTGGCGTTCCATCCAGCCTCCCTTCCTGACAGCCTTCAGACTCGCCCTGCCAGCCTCCACAATTTTGTAAGCCAATTCTTTGCTAACAGTCTCTTACTATCTATCTCCTACTGATTTTGTTTCTCTGGTTGAACTTGCACTGATACAGTTTCTACAAGCACTTTGTAGATGGGCAAATGGAAATTCAGTGGGGATACCAGGATTCCACAGTGTCACCAAGAGAGTGAGTGACATCCAAGGACCAGCTCCAGGCCTGCAACCTGGAGTTATTTCCGCTGTGTACCTCTTGTCATTTTTCTGACTCTGGATAAAAGGCAAAGAAAGATTTGTTCAACCTTCTCTGTATAGTTTCCCAGAAAGTTTTGTGAGAGTTGATGAGTTTTATGACAAGCAAGACGCCTTCCTTTGAAGCGCTAGAAACTATTTGCGCAGCCCTTTCCCTTCTTCACACTCCAAGAATAGCACAGACTCTTTAAGAACTTGAGAGAGGAACTCTTTTTACTGCTGCTTGCCTTCAAAGTGCTGGTAGAGGTAAGCTGACTGCTGGTGCAGGTAGTAGCACTGAGACATCATGGGAGACTTGATGGGCAGTATCATAAGAAGAGGTGGCAAGAAGGGATTCCAAGGTGAACTGGCAATTATATCTAAGCAAACTTATTTCCCATCTCATAGTCACACAAGAAATATTGCCCACAGTCTATGTACTTGACTGGATTGAAGACAACAGAAGCAGGACAAGAGGAGGGAGGACTGTAATATACTTCCTCACAGGAAAAATGTAGGATTCTTTTCTTGGAAACCTGGAAAAACTGATTAACTCTATAGACAGAGAGATGCATAAGAAAGTCTTGGAAAATTTCTCCCAGGAAAAATATGTTTGTATATAATGAGCTACAAAATTCATCCTCCCAGTTTAGAAGAAGGATAGCATCTCCCAAACTAGATAAAACACTGGGCATCAAAAGGGAGACAATGATCCCCAAATATATAGGATGTTCCCCAAAATTAATTAATTAATTTATTTATTTATATATTTTGGTTTTTGTTCCCCAAAATTTATACACACACTTTGAATAATTATAAAGGCAGTGTTTATTAAAATACATTTCATTTTCACTTAACAGCTATCAGCTGTTAAAGTGTGTATAAATTTTGGGGGGACACCCTGTATTTACTTGGAATTAAACTTTGTAGTTTCCTTATGAGCTCATCAGATCTTTAAAATAGAATTTTCATCTGTGTTCTCATAAAGGCTGTGTAGCCCTAGCCAGTTTGGCTCAGTGGACAGAGCATCGGCCTGGGGACTGAAGGGTCTCAGGTTCGATTCCCGGTCAAGTACACATGCCCAGGTTGCGGGCTTGATCCCCAGGAGGGGGTGTGCAGGGGGCAGCTGATAAATGATTCTCTTTCATCATTGATGTTTCTATCTCTCTCTCTTCCTTCCTCTCTGAAATCAATAGAAATATGTTTTTTAAAGGGCTGTGTAAATATGGATTCTAATATAGGTAGGAAAATTGCACATTCAAGGTCAGATGTGTAATTTACACAGAAGATTGTTTCCTCAAGTAATTCCCTCACTTGGGGAGCAAGGGACCAGAAGGATGATGGAAAGAAGTTCTCTTCTTTTTGAAATGTTAATTATAGCAGCAGCAGCAACTGAGTTGCTTCTGGTTTACTGGGGCTATAACAGAAGCCTGTGCAGGCCAATATACTGAGCCTATGATGTAACTTTTCAATTAAAACACAGCTGAGCAGCTGTTTAAGTGGTGTTACTTTCCTGAATGGTCTTGGGAGACCTCTTTAAATAATTCCACGATTCTCTAATTCATTTTATGGCATGGTAATTGGCATGATCATCCTTTAAAAAAGGAGAAGTTAGCCCTGACCGGTTTGGATCAGTGGTTAGAGCATCAGCCCCTGATGCTCTAACTGGAGGGTCACGGGTTTGATTCTGGTCAAGGACAGGCACCTAACCAGATTGCCTCTCAGCGGCCTGAGCCTGCTTCTTTCTCCAGCCCAGCTCAAACTGGATTCTAACCATGGTTATCACGTAAGTGATCCAGATTGGACTTGCCTTCTCTTCCATTAACTAAAATGCATTTATAATGTTAATTTTTATAAATATTTTTTTTAAAACACACCTGTATTCAACAAATTCAGCAAACATTTACTGAGCCCTTATGATGTGTTATGAGTTACTCAGCCCTTACAGGTGTTATGAATGACAATTGAGTTCTGAATTCGTTATGAATTGTCAATTCGTTATGAATTGACAATTGTTATGAATGACAATTGAGTTCTCTAGCTCTGTTAGTACTGCCTACCACATGCATCATGAGCTGAATAAACATGTGAAAAAAATGGCCTGGAAAAAATGCATTTACAGTAACAGAAGGTAGTAAATAACTAGCAAAGGTAAGTGGAGCTCCCTTCTATCTAAAATTGTTTTTAGGGTAAAAATACTTCTGGCCAAGACACTCTTTTGAGAGTGATTATTTTAAAGTTTTTCTATATGAGAAAATCCTTAATACCCTTCTTTGAGTAAAAACAAACAAACAAACAAAAAAAAACACACCACAATCAAACTACAAAATACTTCAAATTAAAATAAACAAAAATGTGCAAGAACTTTATTAAATCAGTTATAAATATTATTGAAAGGCACGGAAGATTCAAGTAAATAGAGAAATGGACCAGGTTTTTATGATTGTAGAGAGCAATATTAAAGAGATGTAAATTATACAGAAATAAATCTCTAGGTTCAGTGCAATTCCAGTAAAAAATTATCATGCAGGTATAGCACTTAAAACACAGTGGTATTGAATAAAAAATAAACAAAAGGAATAGAAATCAAATGCATGTTTACATGAGAAGTTGATGTAAGATAGTGGAGGTATTACAAATTAGTGGAGGAATGATATTATATGTAAAAAAATGAAATTAGATTCCTACCTCATACCATATACAAAGAAACAAACAAACAAAAAAGGAAATATGGTGTCCGACCGACATAGCTCAGTGGCTGAGCATCAATCTATGATCCAGGAGGTCATGGTTTGATTCCCGGTCAGGGCACATGCCCAGGTTGTGGGCTTGATCCCCAGTGCAGGGTGTGCAGGAGGCAGCCAGTCAATGATACTCTCTCACCATTGATGTTTCTATCACTCTTTCCCTCTCCCTTCATCTCTGAAATCAATAAAAATATATTAATAAACATATACTAATATAAAAGGAAATATGGTAATCTTAAGATAGGTAAATAATGGAAGAAACCACAAAATAAAACATCAATAGATTTGTTTATAAAAATGTAAAACTTCCAATATCAAACAAATGAAAATATATACACAATATTGAAAGAGAAAGTATTAAAATTATTCATATCTAAAGAATTCTTTTATTATTGTTTTTTATTTTTTATTTTTGGCAATCCTCACCAGAGTATATTTTTTCCACTGCTTTTTCAGAGGTAGTGGAAGGGAGGGTAGGGGAGAGAAACATCAATGTGAGAGAGACACATAGATTGGTTGCTTCCAGCACGTGTCCCCACTGGGGATGGGAGTGAGCCCACAACCCAGGTACCTGCCCTTGACCGGGAATTGAACCTGTGACCCTTCAGTGCTCAAGTCCATGCTTTAACCACTGAACAGCACAGGTCAGGGCTAAAGAACTCTTTTAAATCAATGAAATGAACATAAACACTTTGATATAGGGAAACGACTGAGCACAAAAGAAATACAAATTGGCCCTAGCTGAATTTGCATGTCATCCTTGCACAGGGGCATGTTAATCTCTCTGTCTTTCTAATTTTCATATACGTGCTGCCGACTACAGCACTATGAATTGGTTCAGCTCACTTGGTATGAAGCTCTTCTTTTGAGTGACAGGCCGACAGATTCCGTTAAGGCTGTTCCAGGTTTGAACAGAAAAGGAGGCTGTGCAGCTAACGCAGCCAGTAGGCTTAGCAGGCTATTGAAATGTCAGTTACAAAAAAGAGGCCAGCACACCAGTCTGCTTCCCATTGTTTATAACTGGGCTTTGATCCTTTAGAAGCTGTTTTAATTATTTTGATGCTGGTGGAAGCATTGTGTTGCAGGGTTTGAAGAGCCAGTGAACATAAGTACAGGGTAATGTTGGGGTGATGATAATCTTTATCTCCAAGGGTTTGTGAACCAAACAGGCTCCCTGTGACCTGGACCTGTGCTCTTCTAACACCGTTATTTTCTCCTAACACCTTTTAATTTCACACCATTATCAGTGTACCAAAGTTTTGTTCACAGAACACAATGTATGTGTATTATTAATTAATTAGTGATGGGTAGGTATGTTATAAATACATAAAGTAAAATTAAATAAGTTAAAGATAAATATAAAGTAACTTAAAATTTTATTTTATTTTTTAAAATATATTTTTATTGATTTCTGAGAGGAAGGGAGAGAGAGATAGAGAGATAGAAACATCAATGATGAGAGGAAAACATTGATTAGCTGTCTCCTGCTAATTAGCTGTCCCCTAACATACAATTTTAAATATTATTAGTAACTGGAGGCCCGGTGCATGCAAATTCATGCACTGGAAGGGGGCGTCCCTCAGCCTGGCCTGCCCACTCTCACAGTCCAGGAGCCCTCAGGGACGAGAGGCGACCCGACAATCAGGGGAAGGCAACGCCCCATCACACCTCTGCTGCTGCCACTGCCAGCAGTGCAAGCCTCTGCCGGCCCTGGTTACCTGAGCCTTGGGCGGCCCTGGGTGGCTGTGCAGCCACCATCTGAGGCTTGCCTGCACCTTGGACTTGCCCTGGGAGGCTGGGGGCCTGAGGGGACTGGGGGACTCCAGAGGCAGGTGCCCTGGCGGGGCTGAGGGGACTGGACGTCGCCATATTGTGGCTGTGGGCACTACCATCTTTGAGGGCATGGCAGTCAATTAGCATATTCCCTCCTTATTGGCCGTGGGCACTGCCATCTTTGAGGGCAGGACAGTCAATTAACATATTCCCTCCTTATTGGCTGTGGGTGCCACCATCTTTGAGGGTGGGACAGTCAATTAGCATATTCCCTCCTTATTGGCTGTGGGTGCCACCATCTTTGTGGTGGCATGAGGGTCAATTAGCATATTCCCTCTTTATTAGCTTATTAGATAGGATAATACATTCAGGTATTTAATCAGTGATCATGTCAAGATAACAGGTAGGGTTCCATTCATCCTTAAAGACAGTGCATATACAGCCACATTTGAAATGTCTTCTTAGATAATTCAAAGTTTTTGTTGTTGACGAATCTCATTAGAACTGTCATTGCATTTACTTTATGTGTGACTTATGGAGCCTGCACTGGGCTAGGATCACCAGCTGGCCCATTTTCTTCCTGCCAGCTCTGCTTGCATCATCAGTGTCTTCTACAATCAGGGTTCCCCAGGGAAACTTTCTAAGCCATTAGTTAACTACATCGTAATACGTTTTTTAAAAGGAAATATGTCTGAGAGGGTGTGAGTTTGTCAGAAATAGTAAGCCTGTCACCTTCGAGGCCTGAGAAACCCTGTCAGTTATTTGAGGGACAGAATTCTTTACCTTCCTCAGTTCAAAACATCTTGAACCCCATTGTTGTTCGATGCAGTTTTTTGGGTAAGCAGGCCTGGTCACTGTATTTTGAGTTTTGTTTTGAGGATGTAGAAACCAGGATAGTGAGCACAAGAAAAGCATGGGTTGAAAAGTTTGTCCAAATCTCTCTCCTTGACTGAATTGGAGCACCTAGAATAAACCTAGACACCATGTCTCTGCCATGGTGCACTGGGAGGAAAGATGGCAAAATGTGCCTAACAGTCTCAGGGGGTCTGGAACTGTTCTTGTTGTTTGGGCTGCATGAGTGTAGAAGAAAGTCTGCTTGTCCACCCTAAGAAGGAAACATGCCAGGGAACCAGGACCAGGCGAGGGGAGACCAGGACTGTCAAAGGCGGGATGGACTTCTTGGGAGGAACAAGAGTGCTTAGTCTGGGCAGGCATTGCTCAGAAACAAGGCTCCAGGCTTGAGGAGGTCAGGGCTGAGCAGCAGAGCAGGGTGGGAGGGGGCACAGTCTAGGGGGCAGGAGGGACTGGAACCTCAGAGGCAATGGCCTGTCAGTTGGTAGATGGTGCTGCTGTGGACCCACTCTCCCCTCTGTAGGGACAATGTGGTGGCACTCAGGACTGATAGCAGCACAGAAGGGGTGTCGACCAATCCCATGAAGTGGAACCAGTGGGCCATGTCAGCAGTGAGTCCACTGAGTGACGGCCCTGGGGACCCAGACGTCCACTCTGGTGGCCAAAGGCGTGAGTTTGCAAAGAGACTGACTGGAGTGTTTGCTATCTACCTATTCAGTTGCAAATTGGCCCTAAGAGGTAATAAAAGCTACTTTATTAGAGCTCACTAGTTTAGGCACAGGGAGAGTCCACCTTGACAAACAACCCACAGAGGTATGCCTCCTAGAATTTACCCTTGGGCACACCTGCACCCACTCCAGGTGTACACGTCAGCACAAACCACAGAGGCATTTGTCAGGAACCCCTCCCTCCTCTCTCCCCATCAGGCTTCTTTCAACACCTCACCTCTAGATGACAGTCACATTCACGTTGCTTCCCCATTCCACCCCACTTCAGGGCTCAGGAGGTGAGACATTTGCATAGTGTTCCAGAATAATTATTTACCAGAAGTGTTTTTCCTCCCCAGTCTCACCCACTTAAATCCACAGCAGAAAAGACTCTTTTGTGCATTGCTCTAAAGTTTAATAAAAAGAGCTTCAAACCCAAGGAATGGCCAGTGAGTAGAAAACTATTCATATCAGCCTATCTTGACATCTGAGTTGACTCAGGTTGCTGTGCAATGCTCCCTGCAGGGGAGGAAATTGTGTAAAAATCCTGTACCAGGCTGCCCAGCCTTTAAGTCAGTTTAATAACTGCAATTATCCTTTGTTGAGGGAACAGGATAGAACCGGTGGATTTCCCCATAGAGGCTGCCATGCTTCCTGGCTTTTAGGCTTGACTTAAGCAATAGCAGTCTCCAATTTTCAGCACTTTCTTCTTGCATGTTCTGATGGTCCACAATTCCCCCTCTCAGCTCAATCCTGTAGACCCATGCAGAACTCAGGTGTGTGCGAGAAATGCCCAAGAGACTCTGCTCACTAGACAGAAAGGGTGAGATATCTCAAGCATAATCCTCATCTCAATGAAATACTCCAGTGTGCAGTGAGATGGGCAGGAGTCTCAAATACTTTCTAGATCCTTTGTGTTTTTCTGTATATTAACTCTTCCTAGCCCTGAATGATTAAGACACAGAGATTGGAACAATATTTTCCATGCTTTATGAAGAGGTGGTATCAAGTGGGGGCTCCCAGCCATTTGCACAGGAGACCCTTCCACAGCCTTAATTTCCTCACCTGTAGAATGGAGTCAACATACTTCCCAGGAATGTATTAGTACAGGTTGTGGTATGTAGTAAGCACTCATCAAGGTGGCTATTGTTGTCTTTTATAGAATAGAAGTCTCTATTAAACATACTTTATTATTTTTTATATTTTTATTGATTTCAGAGAGGAAGGGAGAGGGAGAGAGAGATAGAAACATCAGTGATGAGAAAGAATCATTGATTGGCTGCCTCCTGCACGCCCCCTACTGGAGATCCAGCCCGAAACTGCATGTGCCATTGACTGGAATCAAACCCGGGATCCTTCAGTCTGTAGGTCAATGCTCTATCCACTGAGCCAAACCAGCTAGGGATATTAAACATACGTTAATATAAGATGCATAAAAGGCATTATTGGTAATGTGTACTACCTTAAGAGATTTATGGGTCAAAATGGCAGTACTGTAGTTCCTTTATATGTGAAAGCAATCTTAACAATTTGTTTATTGATTTCAGACAGAAATGCTTTATCTTACTGAAATCCTTGTGATAGAAATGAGAACACACATATGTGCAGTCATTTAAACATGATTAAAGAACAAGGACAATGGCATATTTTTACCCTTGGTTTTTATACATTAGGCCCAAAGCTAGAGACACTTTGAAATATGGGGAAGCACAGGACTTGGTTGGAAGGTCTGTAAGGAGGATTCTCCGAAAGGTCAGGGGTATCTGTGAGGATCTTGCCGAAGGCGGCAGCCCCTACCTTGACTTTTCCAAACAAGTCCGATCCCCTGGGGTGTTTTGCTAGAATCTCTTGTTTAGTCTTTAAAGACCCGACCTTGTGGAAACATGTGCTTTCTCAAAGAAACTTACCCTGCTTATTGTATCTAGAGGTTAATTTTAGTTCAAGTTGTTGTTACAATAAAAAGCTAACCAGGCAGGCAATCGGGGCTATTTTGGTGCCTAATGCCAAACAAGCCCCTTAGCCTTCTCTTTCACAGAAACACGTGTCAGAGTAATCTGTTCATCCGTCGCTCAGGGTCTGCTGGTCATACCTGGCATTGAAATATACACTTAATAATTTGTTAAATGGATATTGGAACAGAATGTATAAAGTCAAAGCCTTGAGTGAGTAGAATATTTCCTTGATTCATTTTGTTGAACTCCTGATTTTCAGTATAGTATTTCCACAGTCATAAAAGGGGGGTGTATTCAATATTTGAAAATGTCAAAAGGGCTATCCAAACCATTACTGATGATCTGTTCTAGGGGTCTTTTCTTTTTTTATCTTCTTTAAATATTTTTATTGATTTCAGAGAGGGAGAGAGAGATAGAAACATCAATGATGAGAGAGAATCATTGATTGGCTGCTTCCTGCACGTCCCGAAATCTGGGCATGTGCCCTTCCCGGAATCGAACCAGGGACCCTTCAGTTCCCAGGCTGATGCTCTATCCACTGAACCAAACTGGCTAGGCTGCTCTAGGGGTCTTTTAAAGAAGATTTTTAAAAGTCTGCACCAGTTGAGTGATTATGTAACAATCATGTCCAAGATCCTTTTCAGCTCTAAAATATGTCTATATTCCTCTGAGATAATAACTAGGACAAATTTAAATATAACTTTCTAATAATTTATTCCAGAAATATGAATCTTTATTACTTTTCAATGCAAACCACTTCTTAAGCAAATAGTTGCCTAAGATTGGCAAACTTTGGTCGGGGGGGAAGGTGAAAAAAGTTTGGTAGTGTGTGGATAAATTTTAATGTGAGAATCACCCCTGTGTTCATGGCCCAAACAGGAGAAATGACATAACAATGACAAATAGTCCTTTCTGTGGAAAATCTTGCTGGTTGATTTGAATGATAACAAAGCTTAATTGAAAACAGCTACACTTTCTCCACTGTGAAATGGGGGTGCAAAGTGAGGGTGGGGCAATCATCCAGCCTCTCCCTAACGGAAAGGTAGGAATAAAGACCATTAGTAACCAAAATAGGAACATAGTGATTATGGCATAGACAAAAGCTACTTTCCCAGTAATAAATATTTGGTAAATGCTAATGAAAACTCACGCAGAATTTTCATTAAACCATGCTCCTTTTCCCTAGTGTGTCCCTATCCAATACATTCCATCATTCTTTCCTTACACCAGCTTCAGCAGCTCCTTCAGGGAAGGCCTTCCTGCACTCAGAGAAGCCAGATCCTTTCCTCTAACATCTTCCCTCCACCAGGCCTCACCTCACCTTCCTTTTCTACCTCTCTTTCACCATTTTTCTGCCTTAAGGAAGCTTCCCTTCACTGAAATTCCTCACTCCTTGCTAGTTGTGCTACTCTCAAACTATGTCCCGGGGGAAGACAGAAAGGAAATCCATCTGTATTGCATGATAAAGGAGATACATCTGATCCATAACATGGTCTGTGTTGATTTTAAAGTATGTCAGTTGCAATTCAAAATGGGCTTCCTCTTTTCTTCACTTTTTAGTCCATCAAAAACATTGGATTCCTATTGATTTATACCTTTTGGGACTTCAACTTCTTGAATTTGAAGATGTAAATAATTATCTGCTCTTATCTGCCTATTTTCTCCTGAAACACCTGTTAGTATGATGGCTTTTCTGCTGATTTCCATGTCTCTGAGTTCCCATGCAGAAGTTTGATCTCTTTATTTCAGATGCACCTTTCAGTTCTACCAAATCTCTCTTATACTGTGTATATTCTGTTATTTCACCTTTTTGTGGAACTTGCAATTAAAATAGTATATAGTTTTCATTTCTGAAAGTCCTAATTGTCGTTTTCAACCCCTCACCACCCTTTATTTTTAAATAGGAGCTTGCTCTTTTTTAGAAATTTGATTCATTGCTTTGTATCTTTACGGGGTTCAGCATTCCTTTCATATGGCCATTTTATCATCTCAAATAGTTACAGCTTGAATGTTGCTGCCCATTCTGTTTGTGAAATTTTGCTAACTGTGGGCTGTTTCCTCATGAATTTTGTCAGTTTGATTACTAGCTTCTGTTTAGTAGGGCTTACTTCATTCCTAAGAATCTCCTGTGGCTTCATTGTAAAAGTCCTTACAGATTTGTTTTGCAGCCAATTTTATGATGATACTAGAGGCCCGGTGCATGAAAATTCATGCACTGGAGGGGGAGGTCCCTCAGCCCAGCCTGCCCCCTCTCTCAGTCCGGGAGCCCTCAGGGGCGGGAGGCGACCCGACAATCAGGGGAAGGCGACACCCCATCACACCTCTGCTGCTGCCACTGCCAGCAGTGCAAGCCTTGGCCAGCCCTGGTTACCTGGGCCTCAGGCAGTCCTGGGCAGCTGGGCAGCTGCCATCCAAGGCTTGCCTGCCCCTTGGGCCGGCCCTGGGTGGCTGGGGGACTAAGGGGACTGGAGGACTCCAGAGGCAGGTGTGGGTAGTGACTGGGCCCACCTGGGGGCGGGCCCGGTCTTGCCATATGCCTGCCACCCCAGTGGGGCTGAGGGGACTGGGTGCCGCCATCTTGTGGCTGTGGGCACCGCCATCTTTGAGGGTGGGGCAGTCGATTAGCATATTCCCTCCTTATTGGCTGTGGGTACCACCATCTTTGAGGGAGGGGCAGTCAATTAGCATATTCCCTCTTTATTAGATAGGATTGTGGCTGGGAGATGCTAGGGTGATGTCAACTCAAGTTCCACCTCTACAAAGAGAAGGCCTGGAGTTCTGCATTCTCAGGGGAACTTTTCCTCTAGTGCTAAAGTAGACCAACCTCTTTTCAATGGCTTGTGCCAATGGGTCAGGTTTTCCTCACCCACCAGATTATGTACAAAGGGTTTTGAGAATTAAGTATTTTGTTTAGGCTTGTTCTCCGTTCCAATTACCCTCCTTGTGAGAATTCAAAGTCTTGTTTCCAGTTCAAGCTCTCCATTAAGGCAGTTAGGACCACCCTTGTCCCAGGGCATCGGTCGAACACTTACGGTGCCAGCATTTGGATTCTCTACAGTTTATGGCACTTGGCAATTATCCTTCCCCTCCCTGCCCCACACTTCCTTCTGTTGAAAGATTCGCCTTGTATTAAACAGTTGTTCTGCTTTGGCAATCCTAAGGATTTTAGGCAATTTAAATCAGCCCTATTGCCAGAGAGCCCTATTATAATCACCAATATATTTGGATAATTTGTCAGTAGGCATGGCTGTTTCTGCTAATCAGTGGTGATTGGACTGAGAGGCTGCACTGCTGTATTAATGAGCATGTCTGCATCATCGTATGCTATATACACTGCATATCTGTACTCATGCTTTTTAGGAGTTCGAGGATGCCGTTCCCTCAGCTGCTGCCACGCCCACAGGTCAGAGCTCAAGCTTCCACATTCTCCACACCTGGGTTTCAGTACCAGCTCCATCACCCATCTTGCTGTGAGATCATGGGTTGCTTGTCTTCTAAACTTTAGTCTTCCCAGATATAAGACTGGGACAGTAACGACTGCCTTATCTGAGTACAAAAAGGATTAAATGAGATTCTGCACATAAAATACTTAGAATCAAGTGCTTGGGTAACTGCCACCAGTAAATAGTAAGTATTCTTGCCATTGCCCCCTAAGAATAGCGATCAAACCATTTCTAAGCTCGCCAATGCCTGTTTTGAGCCCAGCTTTGTAACTCTGCTCTTTTTTATGTCATCTGCGTCATTCAGGGTGAATGAGTGTGGGAGAACAGGAGACCCCAGGGTCTTTGGTCCAAATCCCGTTCTGCAGCTTGTTGGCCATGGCAGATGACAGCTTCTCTAAAACTCATTTCCTTTGCTCTAAAATTGGGATATGAACATATTGGTGCGCAATGAATGTGAAAATGCCCAGAGTGGCACAACTTCCCGCCAAGTCCAGACCCGTGTGGGCCGTTCCTTCAGACATCTCTTGCTCACTGCACTGTCTACTCTGTGCATGCTGGGCTGAATGGAGTGAACGAAACCAGGAAGGAGAAATGGGACACGCATGGAGCAGGGCAGGACACAGCAGCTCCATATGTGGCCATGGGAAGTCAGAGTCCAAGTGCTCACGTTTTAGCTGTGGGAGTTTTGCTGTGTGTGTCAGGAACATTGTTTCTACTTTTTTTATCTTCCCGTAGAGCCCAGAACCAGCTGCACTAGGGACTTCATCTGGCCAGCAATGCTGAAGCCTAGACTTACAGCCCACCCCAGATGGGTGGAGATGCCTAGAGGGAAGATGGGTCACACTTGGCTGTTAATAAAAAGGACCTGTTTCTGCCTGAGTAGCTGGCAAAGGGTGTGGAGCCTTTGAAAGACTGACTGGATTCTCTCCCTACTTTGCATAACAATCTTGAACTTGGCATTTCTACTTCCACAGGAGGGGAAATACTGGAGAGTTCTGAGTGATAACACAAACCTTCCTTCTTCAGTGGCTCAAGAGTTTCACTTGAGCAGTAGAAGGAACCAGAATGTTCACATAAAACCAGGACAAGTTCGCCTGGACATTGAATTGGGGCTCTAAAAGCCATCAGCAACATCAAGTGGTTGCTCAGATTCCCAGCTGGGCATTGTCTGTGTCCATCTATTACCTCTTCCATGTTTCCTCCCCTTCCTTCTAACTGGCAATGTGCCCGGAGTGTGCCAGGTGCTTTGTGTTCCCATTCATCCACCCAAGTTCTCAGCACTATCATATTAACATGCCCACTTTTACAGATAGGAAGCTTAGGGTCAGAGAAATAAAGGGATTTGCCCAAGAGGGAGGAGACAGCAACATGTAGGAGTACCTGGCTCCAAAGTTGGCTTTGTCCATTGTCTCATGTGGCCATCCCACCACCAGGCCCTGGGTCCTGCTTCTCTTGGAAAGCCCAATCAGTGCTCCAGGCTCTTCTCTGACTCACAAACTATAAGCTCAGGGAAGTCCCTTCCTCCACTGGGGCTTGGCTTCTTTAGCTATAAAATGAAGGGTGTATTAGAGGACCTCTAGGGCTTCAAGGATTCTTCTAACCAAGTTTGGACTGCCATGGAATCTCTTCACCTCACAAACGCTCACCTGAAAGTGTCAAGATAGAATGCAGGGAACTAGTATTTATTAAGAGCTGACTTTGCACCAGAATTATGCTGGGTGCCATTAGCCAAAGTTCCTGATTTTCATTAGGCCTGATGCTAATCTCCTTTAAATTGATTCTGGTATTTATAAACTCTTCCTCATTTCTGGGATTTGTTGTCTTTAGGCTCCTCTGTGTCTACAATGCTTTCTTCCTGTCCCCTCCCTGCCAAAGAACTGGAGCAAGAGCCATTTGCTTTGGATGGCACTGCACAAGAATGCCCTCCTGTGTTCATTTTGGGTAAAAGGCTCGAGAAAAGAGGCTGGGAAGGAAGGTTGGTTTAACAAGAATGAGCATAGATGATTTTTCTCTAAAGGGCTGAACATGGTGTTCTGACTTCTCATTAATCTGGACCTTTTGAAGGACCTCCAGGGCCATGAAACTGATTCTCTTTGTGGACAGGGATAAAAAGATTTTTCTCTTATTTCTATAACTTCCCGGGAATTGTTTTTGGCATGTGGGAGTGTCTTGCTCAATCATCACTATTCATTCAGGGTTAGAATTCATGGGTGACTAGGAATCATGAAAGAAGCTGGGTAGAGAAGTATCTCAGAAGACTTTGCCCTTGGCCGGTAGATACTTCGAAGTGAAATTGGCAATTAAGAACCTTGTAAAAAGTCTTAGAGACCAGCCTTTAAGAAAATTATAGCCCCAGCTAGGTGGCTCAGTTGGTTGGAGTGTTATTCCATACACACACAAAAAAGGTTGTGGATTTGATCCTCTGTTGGGGCAAGTATGGGAGGCAACTAATTAATCTCTCTCTCCCTTCCTCTCTCTCTAAAATCAATAAACATATCCTCAAGTGAGGATTTAAAAAAAAGAAAATTATTTGAGGAGGCCACACCCACCCACACTTGGCAACCCCCATGGTCATGGTTGGGACTCTGAGGCTTCCAACTTCATATTTTATTGAAACATACAGGCTGAGAAGCTCCTAGGAAGACTGACGCTTTAGCCCCTGCTAGCTACAACTCTTAGAATTTAGTTAAATTTACATCAATTCAACAGATTTATCAAAACCTTGCTATTTGCTTTGCTAAACCCCAAAGTTTCTCTGGCTTAGTACAACTGAAGTTGATTTCTGGGGGAGGACAAGAGGTTGGGTGGGAGTTGAAGGGATTTCCTCACAGTCCTCCTGGAACCCGGTTGGGGGAGGTTCTGCCCTGGCCTCGCCCTGGGTGACTACACCCAGTTGGGGGAAGGAGGAAGAGAGTGGGACAATCTCTTAGGAAGGTGCCACAGGGCAGTTATGCCAATCCACTCTGGGTGGCCCAGACTTACCCACATGGATCCACCTACTATAAGAGAACTGGGACATGAAGTTCCCAGCTGGGCAGTGTGCATGCATACTGTGTGTATGGCATTGTGCTCCCAGAGGGCTGACAGTGCAGGTGGAAGTAACAGTCACTTCCCTTGCTCCCTGCACCCCCTTGCCACTCCCTAAGCACCTTTCCTTCATCTCACCATTCCCTCCATCCTTTCTTACCTCCAACACACACACACACACACACACACCCTCATTGCTTCAGGCCTAGCATTATTTTCCCACAATGTAATTTTCATCAGTCCCTGCCTTGCCTAGAACTTGAGGGGACACCTTGCTGCTGCATCAAGGATACACTCCTTTGCCCTTTGCTTTAGACCCCTTATAATATGACCCCACTCTCTAGTCCCACATTCTATGAAGCCTCCCAACAGCTCTTGTCTTAATTGGAACTCCCACTTGTTTACGGGAAGTCCTGCAGTTTTTATACATTTCCCTATCAATTCTGTATGTCTGTTTTAGTGTTCTTTGTTAGGTTGTACATTCCTTAAGCAGAAAGAACAAGCCTAGAACAAGCTCCTGCTTGTCCCTGCTCAGTGTTCTGCTATCATCCTCCAACTTTGCCTTTTCAGACAAGCGGAGTGTAGACCTAGGCAATGTTCTTTCGTGTGTGAGTGCCCTCTGGTGGTGAGAGTCACTGTGGGCTCAGAGAAGACATTTCCTGACCAATCAGGACCCACTCGTGAGGATTAATTTTTTTTTCCCTTGTTAGTGTCTTTTCTGATAGAACACCAAGAATCCATTTCCACCCCCTGTCAATGGGCAAGGAGACACCTGATTGGTGGTGTTGCCCTTATATCAATCAGGGGCAAAGCAGATGTACAGTCCTTAGTTCATCCTAGCTTGATGCCTGTGTCGGTGGCCAGAGTTGTTTCATGCCTGAGGCACATAAAAAAGAAAAGAAAAGAAAAAAAAGAATCCATTTCAGCCAGAGTTGGAGACTGATGTTTCTCCTTTGTTTCCCCAGAGCACCTAGAAATTGATACACACTCGCTGGTTACTTATTTAAAATAAAAAAGCTGCGGCCCAAGTTCTTTAGTGTCCATGCTTTATTTAATGTCCATCATGGACCAGGGCTTTATTTATTATGCATTCACATATATCATCTCAAATTGTCCACAGTTCAGTGCCATAGATATGATCATCCCCATTTTTTTTCTAAAAAGAAAACAGGGGCTTCCTATCAAGGAGGAGGTGAAAATTATGGGCCAGTGAGTAGAAGAGCCAGATCTTTGAATTCAAGTCTCTTGGCTTCAAATCCTATGCTTTTTTTCTACTATTAATTGATGTTTCAACACTAAAACCCATGTAATTGGGACTTAAGGGGTTGGGAAAGAGTTATTTGGCAGACCCAGGTTTTAATTCTGAAACAGCAATTGACTTCATTGAAGCCACCAACCTTCTGGAGCCTTCCCCTGTTTCAATCCCAACCTGTGCAGATCAAAGAAACGCTGTGCTCCTCTGGCGTATTCTTTTGCTAAAAGCTTTTTTCTTTTCCTTTTTTTTTTTTTTTTTAATATATATGTTCCAAGGACAAGGAGAAACCAAACTTGAAATCCACCTGTCTCCAAAGCACATGACCCAAGTTTCTTTCAGGGTGTTGCTATCTTCTAGACAAGTGTGTTCTGATACCAAGAACTCTAAACCAGCCTGGGAATTCAGATTACAAGCTCAATGCATTCTGGCTCTGCCTCAAGTTTGGCACCAGAGTGCAGGGTGACAGCAATGGATGGCAGCACCCAGCAGCAGCAGGAAATGCTCCCAGCCCATTAGCCCAGGCAGTTTCTCTTCTCTTTTCATGTTGCATCGGAGCCCAGAAGGTGACCCTGCTTCCTCCATTGCCTGGGAGGGCCCACAACAGAGACTACTGATGTTTGCATAATGATCTAAGGTTTCTGCAGTGCTTCTTAGACACAGCTAAGCATTCAGTCTTTGCAATAACCCATGAGTTGGGTGTGTTATATCGCCCATTGTACATCTGCGGAGTCAGAAGGTCAGATATTGAATGACTCACCAAAGATCCCCCAGTAAACAGCAAACCTCAGCTTCGAAGCTGCTCCCTGGACCAGGTCCTGCTGTGCTCAGCCCACCCCCCTGTGTCCCATCCTGCACCAAACCATGGCTCTCGAATATGCTTCCTTCCCAGGCTCCAGGCCCTGCTCTCTGCCTGGGAAATTCCATCTCCGTCCACCATCTCCAACTGCAGAATCCCAACTTCAAGGCTCAGCTTCAGTGTCAATTTGTTACAAAGGTCTTCCTGATTTCCTCTTGAATTTTTCCTCTCCTGTGTTTCATGCACTTAAAAAAAATCATGTCACTGCAGCCTACTGAGTGTTGTAGTTACTGTGTTCACGTCAGCCTGTGGTTTGCAGAGTCTAGAAGAATGCCTTATTGTAGGTGGCATGTTCTCAATAAAGTGGTTATCCAACTGAATTCTTATTATGAACCAAATAAAATAGTAACAGTCAACATTTGTTGGCACTTTCTGCCTGCCAAGCTTTGCACATCTCACGTAGTCCTCACCTCCAGCCTAAAAGGTAGGTCCCGTCAGTGTCCATATCTCAGAGGTGAGAAAGCAAAACTTCAGTTTATGTAACATGTTTAGGGTCACCCTGCTAGTAAGTGATAGAGCTGGGCTGAACCGTTTCCCCCACTGCCTGTAAGGTGGGGACGAGCTCCTGGGCCCTAAGAATTGTATGTTTATTTTCTTCCCCAGAAAGAAGACTTGGCTCTAGGATGGGACTCAATTAAGGCAAAATTGTCCTTTGACTTTGCTAGTCTTCCTTTTGGCCAGCGATGGGCAGTGATCTGTGGAAGGTTGGCACTCGCCCTCATCCTCAGCCCAGAAAGAGCCTGGAAATAGAAGCCAAGTTCTCTTGAACTTGGCGTGAAAGAAAGGGAAGAGAGGGCTCATCCTGACACTTGAAGTCAGCTCAGGATCCCTGCCCGCCTTTCATATTAGGGGTAGGACCCCTCACTTTCCACAATTTCAGAGCCTCTTCAAAATGAAAATGGTAAACCAACCAGCTTGCCATTTGTAGAATGCCAGCTGCACATGGAAAGCTCAGTGCATAGTATTTCTGATTCTGAACAACACAAGCCTTGGGAATCACCCTTGTTTTGCTGATGGGAAACAGGTGCAGAGAGGTTAAGTCACTTGCTACTTGCTGCTCACTCAGGAGGTGACAAAGCCAGCAGCGAGCTGGGGTCCAATGCAGGCTGCAGCTCTGCCTTGTAGGAGAGGGAGCCACAGTCCTGGGACCCTGCAGGGAGTTGCCATTTGTCCCAGGCTCATCTGTGCGTGAAATGCAAACACCTTACCCCGGTTGGAGCATAAGCATCTTTCACAGCACAGGCCCTTCCTGCTTCTCTCGGTAGCGGGTCCTTTCCCTTTGTAAAGCCACCTGCAGGGGCTGCAGGGTTGCCCACCCCAGGAATGGCTCTGCTTCAGTCCCCTGACCTTCCCGATACCTTAGCAGTGATTGGGGGCAGGCTTGGAGGCTGGACTGTCCTTGGCACATCAGAGCTAAGAGTAAATGTTGTCAAAAGCACTGGGAGAAAGGAATGCAGGGCAGAATGGGGAAGGGCTATGACCCAGGCCCTGCTGAGTTTTGGGACTGTCCCTCCTCTGTAGTAAGGGAGGCGTGGCAGGGAGCTCCTCCAGTCACGGAAATGCTGAAGGGTTTTCCCCAGAGACACTACCCACGCAGGGAAAATGACAGGCCTTCTCTACGAAACTAGCTGAGGCCCAGGGCTTCACCCTGAGGGGCACCAGGGGTCACTGCAGGGGCTCGGTCAGTACCCACAAGGTTCTCTCTAAGGAGTGTCTTACTGCCAACAAAAGCTAAGTAGGAGGCAGTGTTGAGGTAGAAAGAAAAGGGCACCTTTTAGTACTATAAGTTATCTTGTGGATTCAAGTTCATGAAAGTAACTTACTATAAACTAGCCAATGAGAACAAGGAGGCTCTTCTGCCAGATACACACATTTTAAACAGGAGGCATGGGTGGTGTTTGCTGAGATTCATGCCAAAGTCTCATTTATATTTTTTGGTGGCACATTATTGAGAAAAACCCATATTCATGTGGATCAACTATCACACATTCCCAAAGTGTCTTGCTTTGCAATTTCAGGATATTTTATAATTAGAGTGGGCAGAAGACTTATTTCAGAGTCTACATTCAAACACACTAACCTAGCAGCTGAAGTTAAAACTTGGTGATTTCCAATGATTTATATGTTGGCTGTTACATCTTTGAATTATTTTCTGTATCAGATATAGTTAAGAAATTATACTTAGGAAGTGAAGATAAATCCTTGTGCCTCTCTGACAGCAGCCCAGCTGGACCCTGGGTTTCTGTGGAGGGTGTGTGGGAATCACTGCCCAACCAAGTCGAAGATGACTTCCTATAGAACTCTGGCACCTGCTGGGCTGCTCATTGCAAATTGTGTGTAGCGTTTAGCACAATCCCAGTGAGCCTGTTGCTGGAAATGACTGCATTGTAGTGCTTAAGAATATGGGCTCTGTTGTCAGACAGAATAGGAATCCTGGGTCTGAATAGGAACCCTGTTACTTAGCAGTGCGTTTCCACTCTCTGAACAGAAAAGGTAATATTTCTGTAGAGATGGAGCAAGATCACGTATGTAAAGCTCTGAGCCCAGGCGTTGGTATTTAGAAAGCATTTACTAAGGGGGAGGGGGAACAATTACATGGGTGGCTGCCATGGGCTGAGCACTGTGCGGGCTACTGGGCGCTATATGGAGTCAAGGTTGAGTCAGGGCTCTCCTGTACCCAGGTCCACACACACAGCTTGTACTGGATTAGGGTGTCCAGTAGCAGCTCAGAAACAACCAGAATTCATCACCTCAGACTATATTAATCATTATTATGGTTAATGATCTTAAAATAATATCCATCTTCCTTACCAGGGCAAATGACCTGGGACTCAAGCTGACGTCCACAGACCAGCATCCTGGCGTCCATCCTGGAACTTGTTACAAATGCAGATGCTCTGGCCCTCTGTAAGCACATGGTGTTGGTTATGTGCTGAGCCCACTTCCCCTCTGAGCTCTTCAGGGCTCACTCTTCTCTTGGTGCAGGATCTCTGCATTGTGAGAGCCTGCAGCCACCCCTCCTCCTTGTTCCCTCTGAATGAAGGTTGAGCTCCACATCCACTAGGGCCCTCAGGAAGTGGCCCTGCGCTCAGGTCTGGGTGAACAGGCGCCCACTCCAGCTGGCTCTTTCCAGGCTGATCCTTCAGACCACAAGCAGGACCCCTCCCAGAGGCCACTAGGAAGCAGTCTGGATACACAGAGAGCTGCCTGGAGGCTGGGTTGGGGGGTGGGGAGTGAGTAGCATCATTAGTGGTGTGGTTTTTTTGCCTAGAGTGGGGAGTGGCCTTCCTTCTGTCCTGGCCCAGGGACTTGCTGCTACTAAGAGGGACAGTGGTCACTCACCTCTGTGGAGAACAGTGAACATTTCGGAGAAGGTTGTACCAGCCAGAAAAGCAAACACCAGCTGGCGGTGAGCAGACCAGCGCTTCTCTCTTTGTGCCCCAGTGAGGACTGTGGCCTCTGTGCAGCTTATCCCTCCTCAGTTGCCTGGAGCTCTGATTGCACGATCTCCTGGGTAGAAGAGACCTTGGAGACTTATAACCCCTCCTGCAGTGGCAGCTCCTGAAGCGTGGGAACATGACAGGGGTGGCCACACTAAGGACCCAGTGAGGAGCAGGGAAGGCCTGCTCCCCCAGGCTCTGTGCAAACAACTGCTGAGACCCCCTGGCTCGCTCCTGGAGCACAGCTCCACGGAGGTGCCTATACACTTTGACCAAGTTGACAAGATGTCAGAGTCCAGGTGTGGCTCGATCTGGCTACTGTGAGGGCTGGGCGTCTTGACTCTGCACTGGCCGTTAGAAGAGGTGAACACAATTCTGTGGCCTGGCCATGGGTCAAGGAGCTCTAACTGGGGAAAAGAGGGGAGATGGAGCCAGGCTTCCCTGGGGCTTCAAGACACTCACACCCCTACTTCCTCCTGTGGTTTCCTCTTCCTAAAATCAGGACTCTGCTCTGATTTTTTTGGCCAATACCTTGCCTGCTCTTTCCTCTTTCCACCCACCTAACTAACCTTGCTCCTTTCCAACCATGCTTGTTTCACACCCCACAAGGTTTGGGCTTTAGCCCTTCCTTGAAGTTATTCCAAGGCCTCCAGCCCTGGAGCCCCATCTCCCTTACCTCTGAATGCCTTCCTCCATCCTACTTTGTTCACCAGGCTACCTACCACTCAGTTCTATGCTGTTTTTTCCTACACAGTTTCCCATGCACTGAGGCGGCCCCATTGTGACTGTGATTGAGGAACAGACTCAGTGATAGGAATGCATATTGATTTTCTCAATTTGTGTAATTTTATTTTCACTTCAAAGGACCACAGACAGAAATCAGCACTAACCAAGGCCCAGGCTTTGAAAAAAAGTCTGAGTGTGTCAGAGACCGGTGCACACACACCTGGCCCCAGCAGCCTCTCAGACACCCACTCCTTCTTACCAGGAGTGAGCAGATTCACTTGGTCATGTTCTCCATGAAGAAGGCACTCCTACAGATGGCCACCGCAACATCCTGTGTGACTCAATGTCTCCCCAGGCACATGTGCCGCCATCTGCCACCTGAAGGAGCAGGGACAAGTCCCACTCCAGGTCTTCAATCCTCTGAGCTAGGTAGGCCCTCCTCACCTTTAGCATCAGGGCCTGGTCGCTCTTTAGGACCCAGGTTCCTGGATGCCCTCTGTCTGGGCCACCTGTCTCCCCTGAGTTAGGTCTGTCTTCCTGCCATTCAGAAGGGAAGATGCTGGAATCACCTGAAAAGGACACAAATGGAAAAAGGAGAGGTGACCCCAAGAAAGTTCTGAGCTCACTCTACCCTGGACCCACCAGATGACCCTGGCATAACTGTTGTCACTCTGACAGTCTCCAGGCAACAATACCCATCAGAACACTTGGGAAGATGCTAACAAGTTACTCCAGGGACTGACCTCACGAGTCATTAATAAAGACATTGTGTTCCCTAATTTTATGTTGCCACATTAATGCATAACAACTAATTATATCATTGCCCAATCATCATGTTTAATAATTTGAAGCAATTATTGAATAATTAAATCTTGTTACATTTTATAGCCCCTTAACTCATCCTGTGTTTTCCTTCCTTAATAGCAAGGATATTTACATAATGTCTCTTTAAGCATGAAGTTTTCCTGTTACTTTATTGTCACCAAATCAGTCATCTGAGTCCCTTGATACATCTGATGACAGGTCTCTGTCTGTACCTGGTCCTTCCACAGTGGAACTGCGATAAAGCTCAGGGAAGGAATGCTAGATGTGTTGAGATTAGAACACAGGGAAGGCTGGCACCTGCACTTGGATTTCACAGGAGGATCAGCCTCGAGGGTTCAGGGGTTCAGGGGTCCTTTGGATCTCAGGAGACACAGCTCCTGCAGCCCTGCTGGGAAGGGCATCTATGTATTTCCCACCATTGTTTGGTGGCACAGATATCTTTCTTGTCATTTTTGTCTTAAGAGAGAGGTCAGTTTAATCAAGACTAACTGATTTTCCAGGCCCTCCCCCCCCGCAACATCAAGACCCAGGCACATATGATGTTCTCATGGAACTCTGAATTCAGGGAGCAGCACAGCAATCCCTGCCCCATCCCTGCCTGGGCCCCCACTCCAAGAGTAACTGTGGCAGGTGCTTCTCTAGTCATGAAGAGGGGACTCCTTGGTGACATGAGCATCCTGGCATAAGCCCATTCTAGGAAGCCTGGAGACAGGTGGTGCCTACCCACGCCCCTCTACCACCCAGGGTATTGCTCACCTCAGCAGGGTGGGAATGAGGGTGAGATGAGGGGGCACTGGGCTCAGGTTCAAGGGTCAGGGGGCCACAAAAAAACAACCCCTCAGGCCAAGAGAAGTAGTACTTTAATGCAGTATTTTTTTAAAAAATCAAACTGGCAAACTGAGGCCCATCAGCCAGCTGCAGACACGACAGAATTACTTTTATCTCTTGTCTTTTTCCCCTCCAACCTTCCTTATGTCGATGCCTCCAGAGACCTGAGTGAAGATGGGGAGTAATCCAGATGGGAGATGCTTCTCACGGACAACTCCTTATTCCAGAACTAGGCACTATTAGTCAGGCTGCATCTAGAAGAGCTGTTTTTATTGTTCCCTTTTCATGTCCTTCCTCAATCTTTCCAGGTCATCAATTTGCTTAGACACCTGCAAGCCCAAGCAGACTGAGTGTGCTTCTCTGTCTCTAGACCCATTTGCCAAACCAAGCAAGCAAAACAGGACTTTGACTTGCGAACTTTCTGGTCAGAACTGGTTGTTCTGGTCCCAACCCTTTCTATTGAAGCGGCTGTGACTCCCTGGGTACCACACTGTGGACAGCCCAGGCGCTGAGAAGGTGATCTGTTGGGCTCACCATGAATGTACTGCCCTCACTTGGGGATGGTTGGCCTGGCTTGTCCTCTTTTCTCTGGAGCTCTAGGGCATGAGCAGTGAGCTGGAGGAACTCCTCATTCAGCTCATCCAAAGTGTCTTCTACCTGCCATATCTTTCTCTAGAAACAAGGGACCTGTGGTCTTCATTATTTTCAGTTTTATTCTAATTTCATTAAAAATTCACAGAGCTCTTGCTTCACAATAGGAAGTGGGATCAGTGCTGGAGAAGAGCTGAAGTCAGGTCTGCTCTCAAAGAGCTCAGAGCCTAAAGACAAGTAAACCCAGACACACCATCCTGCACAATGAAGGCTACCGTGGAGACTGCAGGAGCAGGTCATCTACCGCAGGCAGGTATGGTTAGGGAGAACTTGCTGGAAGAGGGGACATCAAAGCTGAATCTTAACAGATGAATAGTAATTAGCTGGTGGACAATGTTAGAAAGGCATGCTAGGCGCAGGGAAAGCACATGTGAAAACACACAGATATGAGAGAGCATTAGGAACATTCGTCCAGCTGTCAGTCCACCTACCCATCCATTAATCTCATAAGTAAGATTTATTGAGCACCCAGCATGTGGCAAGCCATTGGCCAGTTCTGGGACTCGTAAACTTCCATGGGGTTTCCAGTCTATCAAGAATGGCAGGCATTGCCCTAGCTGGTTTGGCTCAGTGGATAGAGTGTCAGACTCCGGACTGAAGGGTCCCAGGTTCGATTCCGGTCAAGGGCATGTACCTTGGTTGCGGGTACATCCCCAGTAGGGGGTGTGCAGGAGGCAGCTGATCGATATTTCTCTCTCATCGATGTTTCTAACTCTCTATCCCTCTCCCTTCCTCTCTGTAAAAAATCAATAAAATATATATTTTTTAAAATGGCAGGCATGCTCCTGCCCCCATGGCTGCTTCATGCTTCCCATGCCCAGCTCAGATCAAGACCCAGGTGACCGACAGAGACTTGGCCGACAGCAGCTGCCCTCTCACTCCAACAAGAATTGTTTGAATTGTCTTGTACCCATGGTGTGGGGAAGTGGGTTTATGATATCTAAATCCAGCCTACCACCAGGAATGCTTAGGACCTACTCAAGAAGGCAAATAATCCTTTTCACTAATATTTACAGGGAAAAATAAGATTGTTGTTAGAGTAATAAATTTGACAGTAAAATAGTAGTCAAGTTTTCAGGCAAATTTAAATTGGCTAGTTGAAACAAGCGAATATTCTAGAAAAATTAATTGTACTGGACAAAAAGGTGTTCCTAAAGTGTTAACTAAAATTTTTATTGGTAGTTCATCTCATGATAAAATTGTGCACCATATAATGAACCTAAAACAGTAATATTATAGTGCAAAAAATTAAAATTTAAAAGCCATCAAGACTACAATATAAAATTTTCAAAAGCCTCCTAACATCAAAAAGGGGGTGGGGGGAATAGTAGAAGAATATCATGTAAGGAAAAATATCCTGTAAGTAAATTACATCTAGAAAATTAATACTTTAGAAAATTAATTGTAAGGCTAAAAGCAAGACACCCATGAAAAACACACAAGGTGTCAAAACAAGCCAGAGGAAAATCATTTGGGCAAAAAATGAAATAGGATCCCAAGTCAAATTTATAGAAAATATTCCTTTATTAACTTTTGGTCAAGAATATGTTTGTATATTTTCAGAAAACGACTCCGAGACCATGTGGATTCCAGCAACAGAGAGGAATTGACAGGACTACTTCAGCCATGAAGACAGAAGAGGAGCAGTCCAGAGATGGAAGACACTGACGTCACCTTGCCATACTAGCAGTTAGCAGCTGTGTGTCATTGCAGGTTGCCCAAGACCAAACCAGAGAGAGTCGGACCTGCATTACCACCATTTGTCCACCATCCAGAACTGAAATGTCAGTGCTGACATGTACACATAAGGAACTGTTGGACATTGAAATTGGGTCTCCAAAGAACTCTTGGCCCAGAAAGAAACTCACTACAGACTGATTCATTTGCCTGTAAGCATAACCATTATTGCTTGTCTCATTTTCGGTTCTTATAAGTGTATTTCTAATAGCACATGATCTCACTCATCTAGGGGAAATAATGAACAACATAGACTGATGAACAAGAACAGACCCAGAAACAAGGAGGCATGATCAGACTGTCGGGCCTCAGAGGGAGGGTAAGGGAGGGTGGGGGTAAAGGGGAGAGATCAACCAAAGGACTTGTGTGCATGCATATGAGCCTAACCAGTGGTTAAGGACAACAGGGGGTGAGGTATGCATGGGGAGGGGTGTGGGATGGGAATGGGGGGATGAGGACAAATATGTGATACCTTAATCAATAAAGAAATTTAAAAAAAATGTCAGGCATGGAACAAGGGAGTATGAGTGGCAAGCGTTACCTGAGGGGAGTGTTAGGTTGCTATGGGGAGTAGTCAAAGCTCAGCTTGGTGGTAGCATGTAATTTGTTAAGGAAAATGGAAGGAGATTATGCTGGAAAAATGGAGGTGGTGTAGGAGCTGGGGACAGCAGGCCGTGAAGTACCTTATGTGCTGATCTTGGCTATTATGGCTGAGACTTTCTTTTCTTTTCTTTTTTAGTTGTGACTTTCTTATTAAGAGAACCCTCAATTTGTTGGGAGTGTTACTGTACACAGCTAAAAAAAACCTGTTCTTCTCAGATTCTTTTATAGTTAGAGATGATCATGGGACTAATTTTGGCCAATATACAAAAGAAATTATTGAAGAAATGGATTCTGGAAACTTCTTTAAAAGAAGAGCTGACTTGGTTGGCCTGTGCCCTTTTACCTTCCTACCTTTCTAGCAGCCATCATGTCAACAAGTGACCATGAAGATGAAAGCTGTGAGCTACGGGCTGTGAAGCAGAAGGACAGAAGCATCCTGGAGTTGGTAGGACACCATAGGTGCGGATGGGTTTGCTTTGAGCATGTTGATTTAGGCCCCGTGAGTTCATATACTGTCTGACTGCATGGTGGACTCAGCTGTCACAGAAAGCCTACCTCTTGCTCCATAAATGAAATACCATGTAAAATACAAACAAGTGCAGAGCCATGTTTGAATGGAGACTCTCCCAAAGCCAGAAATGAAGAGGTGAGTTAGGGGTAGGAGGGAGCGTAAGGCACGAGGTACACGGTTAGCATGAGGCCTTAATTCCCACCTTGGGAAGGTGGTGAGGTCACAAGGCAATCCATGGTGGGGGAACTGGTCCAGTGCTGCCTGAATCAAGTCTGAACCCAGGAGATGGCTGTCCCTTCCCTTAACTGGAATGCTAGCCTGGCCACGTCCTTCTCATAGTGGTGGCAGAATTACAAAAGGCCTCTTGAAGCCCTTAGCAGGCATCTTGCTCAGGGTTGAGGATGGAATAAAATTGACAGGAGAAATTGGAACCATGAGGCTGTGCAACCACTGCAAGAGGCCAGAACCCTCCACCAGATGAGAGACACAGAAGCCAATGTACCCCACTGTATGTGAGAAGAGATAACCACAATTGCTCCACAGGGCACCTGCATGCTCATACAGGGGACAACCCCTTGGGCACAACTCATAGACAAAAACACAACACAGAGGGAAACCCAACAGCATGAGGGCCAACAGACAACGAAAATACACCCAAGAGACTAGAGAGTGCAGTGAGATCTGAGCACAACTGTCATATAGCATGTTTAAATTATGAGGAAGACAAAAGAACTATAACCCATAAGGCAACACTAGGAACATTATAGAGAAAAAGGGAAATCTAGAAGTAAAAAAGAGAAAAGTGATGAGATTAATGGATTGCAAATGGACCAAGCTATGTTGAGTTTATAGCAACTTGTGAGGGAATTACTACGTGGGATGGAGCTTAGAGAGGCTAACAGATGGCAAATCTAAGGGAGAAGTGAAGAAATACAGATGTAGAAATTTTAAGTCTGGTCTGGCAGTATCCAGACAAGTATGTGCTTTTTTGCACACACATTTCTACAGGTGCCTGTATTAGGTGTGTGGTTTATCATTACACCAGCCTCTGGGATGCCCTGCTGAAGTGATGTCAGTTTCTGGAGTAGGGCAACTAGGTTTGTAACATCTGAATGCCCTGCTCCCTCACCTAACCCCTCTCCTGTAAACACTGGTGGGAAGGGACAGGGCAAGACCTCCTTGCTCTCATTCATCTACTAGTATGTCTCTTGAGGAAGAGAGTGAGGAAATAATATGGACTCACTATAGTCACGCTGATAACTTACTAAAATCGAATGGGTTGAGTTATGAGGAAACAATTCTGTTCTTGTTCTAACTAGTCTGGGAACATCAGTTTCTGAACGAGTATGGTAATATTGCCAATATTGTCATGACCACTGAGGTAGATCCCCAGGGTCCCCATTCTCCCCTTTGTGCTTGTGCCTTGCTCTGTTTTCTTGCAGGCAGGGCCCTCCCGTGGGGGAGTGGGGGGTGGAGAGGGCGTTTTCTCACCCTTTGCCACTGGGCTCCACTATCTGACTTGCTTTGGCTTTTAGGACAAGCAGATGTCACCCTACGCCAGTCCTTAGCCTGAGCTTCAAGAGGCCTTTTGCAATTCTGCCACCATGAGAACGACATGGCCAGACTAGCTCACTGGCCCTAGAAGGGGGAGGAGGGACTCAGAGCACAGTTGTCCCGGGCAAGTCCAGACCAGAGCTGGGGCACAGGCAAACCACAGACAACGAGAACTGCTGGAGAGAGTCAGGCCAGATCAACTGAGCCCCCAGAACAGGAGAAAAAAGGCTTATTGTTGTCTGCTGTTTATCCTGCAGCAAAGCTAACTAATACGCCCAATAATCATTTCAGTTTCTCTCTCTCTCTTCCACAAGCTGGTCTCACTCCTGCTTTTATGGCCCCCTCTATCTCTGTTGTTCCCTTTGTAAGAAATTGCATGTACTCACAGATGAAATCCTGTCATGCATGCAATTTTCCATCTTCATTTTTTATTTTAATAGCATTAAAAATTCTCTACATAACTTTTAGGAGAGACATTAATATTTCATGATAGGGCTCTCCCATAATTCAGGTAACATATTTTTAGAAATTTAGGTCATTTCCATTTACTTTTTCCCCCATTTACTTTTATATCATAAAAAATTACAAGGAAAATGTTTCTTCCTGTTTGCCTGTATTTAAAATTATTTTCCTTAGAGGAGAAACCAAGATGGCAGCATAGGTAAACACCTAAACTGCTGCCTTGCACAACAATTTCAAAACTACAACTAAAAGACAAAACGGACATCATCGAGAACCACAGGAAGGCTGGCTGAGTGGAAATTCTACAACTAGAAGGAAAGAGAAAAGTACACTGAGACTCAGAGGAGCTGCAGGAGGCAGAGGTACTGAGATGCGCGTGTGGAGAGGGCGGGCAACTGAGTGTGCGGCTGGCTTTCTCAAGCAGGAGGAAGACAAAAGCTCCCGACTGCACTGAACTCCAGTTCCAGGTGAGACTCTGGGGACCCAGACTCATACGGGGTGAAAATGGACTGTCAGGAAAGAGAAAAGCACACTGAGACTCAGAGGAACTATGGAAGGCAGAGGTACCGAGGCGTGCGCGTGGAGAGGGCGGGCAACTGAGTACACAGCTGGCTTTCTCAAGCGGGAGGGAGACAAAAGCTCCCGACTGCACTGAACTCCAGTTCCAGGTGAGACTCTGGGGACCCAGACTCATTCGGGGAGAAACTGGACTATCTGGCAGCGGGTGGAACTCGAGGGCAGCTTTCTCTCAGAGGTGATTGCAGCGATTACCACGGGACACTGAGACCCAGGGGCCTATTAGGGCAGGGCTGATGGGAAACCAATGCTGTCTGCTCTGCTCTGAGACTCCGCCCCATCCAAGTTGAGCACAGAGGCTTTTGCAAGTCTTGTCTCATAAGGGTGTCTACAGCATAGCAGTTCTCCCAGCATAGACACAGCTGATCCTCACAGCCAATTGGCCTGGAGGTCAATTCCTCCCAGTGATACCAACAACAGTCAAGGCTTAACTACAACAAGACTGTGCACACAGCCCACAAAGTGGTGCACCAAGAGTGTCCACCTCAGGTAACTGGGGAGGCTGAGCCACTGGGCCCTATAGGACACCTACCACACAAAGCCACTCCATCAACTCAGGGAAGCAGCCAAAATGCGGAGACAAAGAAACAGATCACAAATGAAAGAAATGGAGGAAAGCAAACGACTGCATATAGAGTTCAAAACCACGGTTATAAGGTTTTTCAAGAATTTTCTAGAAAAGGCCGATAAATTTAGCGAGACCCTCGAGGATATGAAAAAGGACCACTCAGAAATTAAGCATACACTGACTGAAATAAAAAATATTATACAGAGATCTAACAGCAGACTAGAGGATCCCAAGAATCAGGTCAAAGATTTGAAATACAAAGAAGCAAAAAAACACTCAACCAGAAAAGCAAAAAGCAAAAAGAATCCAAAAATATGAAGATAGTGTAAGGAGCCTCTGGGACAACTTCAAGCGTACCAACATCCAAAATATGGGGGTGCCAGAAGAAGAGAGAGAGAGCAAGATACGGAAAACCTATTTGAAGAAATAATGACTGAAAACTTCCCCCACCTGGTGAAAGAAATAGATTTACAAGTCCAGGAAGCACAGAGAACCCCAAACAAAAGGAATCCAAAGAGGACCACACCAAGACACATCATAATTAAAATGCCAAGAGCAAAAGACAAAGAGAGAATCTTACAAGCAGCAAGAGAAAAACAGTTAGTTACCTACAAGGAAGCACCCATACGACTGTCAGCTGATTTCTCAACAGAAACTATGCAGGCCAGACGGGAGTGGCAAGAAATAGTCAAAGTGATGAATAGCAAGACCTACAACCAAGATTATTCTACCCAGCAAAGCTGACATTCAGAATTGAAGGGAAGATAAAGAGCTTCACAGATAAGAAAAAGCTAAAGGAGTTCATCACCACCAAACCAGTATTATATGAAATGCTGAAAGGTATTCTTTAAGAAGAGGACGAAGAAGAAAAAGGTAAAGATAAAAATTATGAACAACAAATACATATCTATCAACAAGTGAATCTAAAAATCAAGTGAATAAAAATCTGATGAACAGGGTAGATCCAAGATGGCAGCGTAGATAAACATCTGGGCTGCTGCCGTCCACAACAATTTCCAAACTACAACTAAAAGACAACGTCTATCACCCAGAACCACGGGAAAGCTGGCTGAGCGGAACCTCTACAACTAGACCGAAAGAGACGGGCGCAATCAGGGCACAAATGCTGAAAAACTGAGGTACAGGGGAGCGCATGGGTGATACGAGCTGGCGGTGGAGCCCAGCTGGAGGCGGGTGTTGCTTTCTTCAATCCGAAGAGAGACAAGCCCCCAATCTCTCTGAAATCCAGTTTCAGGGGAGAGACTGGGCTGTCTGCCATTGGGTCGGAGTGAGGGTGGCTTACTAGCAGAGCTGCGTGGTGGTAGAATTGTTGGCTGCGCCGGGGCGTGAGACGGCGGGGACGCGGTCAGAGGCGAGGGGACGCAGTCGGAGGTGGCTCATTGCCAGTCATTGCTGTTTGCCACGCCCTAGCCTAGTGACGCCCTGAGACTCTGCCCTGCACAATCTACAAACACACCCAAGCTCCTAGCAGCGGCTTTTGCATATGAATGGCTTTCTCTATTGCAGTTTAAACTAGTAAACTTGCAACCCAGTACAGACAGCTCCAAGGCCTCCAAGCTCCAAGCAGGGAGGAGAGGACGGCAGTTCTCGCTGTAGCTCCTGCAGGGTAGCCTTAGACAGCAGCTGAACTGCACCCCATTGGAGATTCAGAAGCCAATGCACCTAGTGGTCAGTGTGAGGCACCAGATTTCAACTCCTCACATCCATAAGTGACACATTCGGGAGGCGGACTCAGTGAGCACCAAAGCCCCACTCAAACAAGCCCTGTACCACAAGCGTGTCTCCAGCGCAGCAGTGCTTCCATTATAGACACAGCAGGTCCTCACAGCCAATTGGCCTGGAGGTCAATTCCTCCCAGTGTACCAACAGCAATCAAGGCTTTTAACTACACCAAGACTTTCCACTCAGCCCACAAAGGGGTGTACCAAGAGCGACCACCTAGGGTGATTGGAGAAGCTGAGCTACCGGCCCCTATAGGTCACTGACCACACAAAGCCACTCCATCAACACAGGGAGGCAGCCAAAATGCAGAGACACCAAAGTATGTCATGAATAGAAGAGATGGAGGAAAGTAAACTAATGGACGACACAGTGTTCAGAACCACATTTATAAGGTTACTCAATAATCTTCTAAAAACCGCTGAGAAACTTGAAGAGACCTTCAAAGACCTTAATGAGAATACCAAAACAAATGGAAAAGGACCAGTCAGAAATTATGCATACACTGTCTGAAATAAAGAATATAAAGAAACTCAACTGTAGATCACCATACCCGAAGAGTCAAACCAAAGATCTGGAATATGAGGAAGCAAAAAACACCCAACCAGAGAAGTGGAAAGAAAGAAGAATCCAAAAGTGTGAGGATAGCGTAAGGAGCCTCTGGGATGGCTTTAAGCGTACCAACATCTGAATTTTTGGGATGCCAGAAGAAGAGAGAGAGCAAGATACTGAAAACCTATTTGAAGAAATAATGACAGAAAACTTCCCCCACCTGGTGAAAGAAATAGACTTACAAGTTCAGGAAGTGCACAGAACCCCAAACAAAAGGAATCCAAAGAGGACCACACCAAGACACATCATAATTAAAATGCCAAGGGCAAAAGACAAAGAGACAATCTTGAAAGCAGCAAGAGAAAAACAGTTAGTTACCTACAAGGGAGTACCCATACGACTGTCAGCTGATTTCTCAACAGAAACTATGCAGGCCAGATGGGAGTGGCAAGAAATAGTCAAAGTGATGAACAGCAAGAACCTACAACCAAGATTACTCTACACAGCAAAGCTATCATTCAGAATTGAAAGTCAGACTAAGAGCTTCACAGACAATAAAAAGCTAAAGGAGTTCATCACCACCAAACCAGGATTACATGAAATGCTGAAGGGTATTCTTTAAGAAGAGGAAGAAGAAAAAAAAGTTAAAGGTAAAAATTATGAACAACAAAAAGACATCAAATACATACCTACCATCAAGTGAATCTAAAAATCAAGTGAATAAAAAATCTGAAGAACAGAATGGACTGGTGAATATAATAGAATCAGGGACAAAGAAAGGGAGGAGACGGACAATTCTCAGGGGGAAGGGGGCCTGAGGGGTGCAAGAAGAGATTGGACAAAAATCTTACACCTATGGAAGAAGACAGTGGCAGGGGGTAAGGGCATGGGGTGGGGTGGAGAATCAGGTGGAGGGGAGCTATGGGGGGGAAGGGGGTGGAGAGGAACACCTGTAATAATCTGAACAATAAAGATTTATTTTTAAAAATCTAATGAACAGAATAAACTGGTGAATATAATAGAATCGGGGGCATAGAAAGGGAGTAGACTGACAATTCTCGGGGGAAAAGGGTGTGGGGGTACAGGAAGAGATTGGACAAAAATCGTACACCTATGGATGAGGACAGTGGGGGGGTCGGGGTAAGGGCAGAAGGTGGGGTAGGAACCGGGTGGAAGGGAGCTATGGGGGAAAAAGAGGAACAATTGTAATAATCTGAACAATAAAGATTTATTAAATTAAAAAATAAAATAAAATTATTTTCTTTAGATTCTTGGAGTTGGAGATATTGAGGCAAATGGAATGAATATTTTAGAGGCTTTTGATGCAAAGTTGCCAGATAGTTTTCCAAAAAGGTTTTAACTTTTTACCTTTAACCATCTGGATATGAGAATGTGGATCTCTTTAATTCTCACAATTACTTAAGACTTTAGTTAAATGTTTTAAGTAGGTAAAAAGGGCATTTATGCCTAGCCAGTGTGGCTCAGTGGTTGAGCATTGACCTATGAACGAGTAAGTCATGGTTCAATGCCCAGTCAGGGCACATGCCCTGGTTGCGGGATCAATTTCCAGTAGGGGGCATGCAGGAGGCAGCCGATCAATGATTCTCATCATTGATGTTTCTATCTTTCCCTCTTCGTTCCTCTCTCTGAAATCAATAAAAATAAAAATAAAAAATATCTTAATAATAAAAGCCCAGGATTGTAATGACTGCTCACAATCAAACACTGACCATCCGGAAGTCAGCACTGACTGCCCAGCTTCAGCCAGGCGACCCAGCACTGACTGCCCAGGTGGCTGAGACCCAGAAAGTGAGTCAGGATCTGATCTGCAGCCTCAGTGGAAGCTGTTGATCAGTGTACTTACCTCTCTTTTTCTCTCCCTCTTTCTTTCTGATCTTCGCCAGCAGCCAGGCTTTTCTTTCTCTCCCGGCCTCTGCAGGGGCTGCTGTTAAGCCCTGCCTCTTTGATCAGGCCCAGAGATAGGCCTGGAGATGCTGACTGGCATAGGAACCAATCAGAACCAAAGGTGGGTGCTGTGGGGAACCAATGGCTGCCTAGGAGGCAGAGCTTTTGATGCTGACTGGCATTGAAACTGACCAATCAGAACCAAAGGTGGGTGCTGTGGGGAGCCAATGGCTGCCTAGGAGGCAGAGCTTTTGACACTGGCATAGGAACCGACCAATCAGAACCAAATTGGCCAGCAGAGGAGGACAGTTGGGGGCAACATCAGGCCTGCAGGGGAGGGCCGTTAGGGCAAGATCATGCCAGCAAGGGAGGGCAGTTGGGGGCAACCAGACCAGCAGGGAATGGCAGTTAGGGGCAATCAGGCTGGCAGGGGAGGGCAGTTAAGGGTGATCAGGCAGGCAGGCAGGTGAGCAGTTAGGAGCCAGTGGTCCCAGATTGTGAGAGGGATGTCTGACTGCTGGTTTAGGCCCAATCCCTGGGATAGGGCCTAAAATGGCAGTCGGACATCCCGCAAGGGGTCCCCTATTGGAGAGGGTACAGGCCTAGTTGAGGGAACCCCCCCTCCATGCACAAATTTTGTGCACCGGACCTCTAGTGTGTATATATATACACATGGCATTTAGTGTGTATATATGGCATTTAGTTTAAGTAACATTTCTCTGCTTCTTTAAATGTTTTTATATAATTTTACTGGTTTCTATTTCCTTTTTCTTAGAGCCACTTACACATTGTTCTAATAGAGGAAAATAGGTTAGGGGTAAATTTCTGACCTAGAAAATCCTGTTTTGTGTTATTATGGAATCGTGTCTATTGGTGCTTCCCTTTGGGTTTTTCCCCCCATTGTTTTAGAGATTCTTTTAAAACTTCACAGGCTTTGACCTGCCCTCAAAATATTGCACAGCACCCTCAGAGGTGGCAATGAGAGCAGGTGGCCCAGCGCTCCTCCTGTGAAGGTGGCTTTGGCCTCAGAGCCGGCTCCTTCCTACCTGCAGCTCAGGAAAAACTCGGTGTATGTGCCCATGTCCAGAATCTGGGCTCATGGTTCCTCCTTTGCTGTCATCCTGGCGGGGGGGGGGGGGCGCAGCGGGGGAGGGGGTGGGCTATCCAAGTCCCTGGCCCTGCTGGAGGCTAGGAATAAGAGGAATGATCCTTTAAGGTCTCTGCTGCCCAGTAGCACATCCCAAAAACCCCACAACCAGAATAAAAAAGACATTGGCTCCCTAGCTGGTGTAGCTCAGTTGGTTGAGTGTTGTTCCATGTACCAAGAGGTTTCCTGGTCAGGACACAGGGCTGCATCCCTAGTAGGGTGTGCAGGAGGCAGCCCATCAATATTTCTCTCTCACATCAATGTTTCTCTCTCTCTCTCTCTCTCTCTCTCTCTCTCTCTTTCTCTCTCTCTCTTTCTCTCCCTCTCTCTCTCCCTCTCCCTCTCCCTTCTCCCTTCCTCTCTCAAATCAATAAAAACATTAAAAAATACATTGGCCACTTTTAACTTTTCCCGGAGGTACCTGAGATTGGAGAAGGATGCGATATTCATGTGATGGTGAAAGTGACAAACCCTCAGATTCCCTGAAGCTGGACTAACCACCCACACAGCCTCCCTGACACCCCAAATATGCTGTATGGATTATTTTGAGCTAAAGACAATGAGAAGAAACAAATACAAGAATAGCTCTCTGCTTTCCCCTATTTGTCTAAAAACAGGACATAGCATTTCAAGATGTCACCCCTTTACCAAGGAGAACAGAAGTTAATCACCTGAGGTGACACTAGATCCTTATCAGTCCAGACACTACCAGGAATCTACATGAAGACCTTGCTAAAACTAGCCATCATTGACTATTGTTTCCTTTTCACAATTTGCCACTCTAGACACTCAAAATTCTTTTTATTCATCTTGTCACATCTCTAAAAATGTGTCCTTTTGTGGACCCCTGTTCTAACCACCCCTCTGAGCACCTCATCCCTGAGGCTCCAGGTTCTGTTGGTTTTTCTCTTATTGATCGGTCTTTGTCAATCTCCTTACAGGATCCTGTCCAGATGGGTAGAGGAAAAGAAATTTTTCCTTCCTTACATCTGGCTGACTGTGAGCACCTCCAGTAGGCAGCACTGGTCAGGGCCTCTCTGCACGGTGCTTCTTCTGTGGTCCAGTAACTGTTGTCTGTCCTCCAGGCCTAGGAGGGCAGAGATGGTGGCCCGGGGAACTATGCTGATCTGTATGGTTATATGTACCTGCCACACTCTTATATGTCATCTCTTATTACACCCTCCTCAAATTTCCATCTAGAATATTGCATTAACTTCCTGCTCAGACCCTGGTCAGTACATTGCTGTACTGTTCAGATGCCCCTTGGGCAGCTCAATTCTAGATCTTATTTCTACATCTTGAAATGAGAGGACTGGACATCCCCTGGAGCATTGGGGCCCCTGGGACTGGCCTCAGTTTCTGAGCCATATCTTTATGTCTCCATCAATGCTGCTTCCCTCCACACTGAATACCCTTCCCAAACTTTGTAAATCCTTTCTCAAATGAAACTACGCCACCAACTTTTCCTGATCCTCACAGCCTTAGTTAAGCATCTAGAGCCTTTTATTATAATTACTAGAGGCCCGGTGCATGAAACTCGTGCATGGGGTCGGGGGTGTCCCTCAGCCCAGCCTGCACCCTCTGCCAGCAGTCGGACATCCCTCTCACAATCCGGAACTGCTGGCTCCTAACCACTCGCCTGTCTGCCTGCCTGATCACCCCCTAACCGCTCCCCTGCCAGCCTGATTGACACCTAACCACTTCCCTGCCAGCATGATTGACACCTAACTGCTCCCCTGCCATCCCGATCACCCCCAACTGCCCTCCCCTGCAGGCCTGGTTGCCCTCAACTGCCCTCCCCTGCAGGCCATCTTGTGACAACGTGGGGGAGACCATCTTGTGACAACATGGGGATAGCCATCTTGTGACATGAGGGTGTGAGGGTCAATTTGCATATTACCTATTTATTATATAGGATTTGTCCTTTCTAACTCCTTAGCCTGGCATCAAAGGCAGCAACAAACATCCTCAGGTTGTAGCTCATGCCACTGGCTAGAAAGTGTTTACTCAAGATTTACAAGGTGGCACATCCAGACCTCTGAATTCCAAACCTGCCTTTCCCTGTGTTATCCTTCTTTCTGGAGTCTTGATCCTCCAGGCCCTGGGACTTTAGCAGGAGTGTCTACTATATACACTGAGTGGCCAGATTATTATGCGTTCAGAGATCATAATAATCTGGCCACTCAGTGTAGATCCTCCTCCCTTTGCCTTCAGGAGACTTGAATTATTTGGATATGCTTTCTAGTCACCATCAGTAAGAAAACCAATACGAGAGATGTTTCTGGGAAGAAGGACTGCCCACCACCTACCTGTGTGGCCCCAGATGTGCTCCATAATTTTCAGGTCCTGTAAGTAATACACCTTTATCTCTTCAAAGTTTTCTGATGTTTATTGCTGAGGGCATCATGTAGTGATAGTAAGAACCACAAGGGCTGGTCCAACCACAACATTGGTTATTAATGTGCTGAGACCAGCTCACAACACGTGGACAGAAATCAAGTCAACATAAGCAAGCAAGTCCATCTCAGCCTCAGGTTGACTTGGGAGAAGAATAAACAAGTGGGACCAATCATAATAAATGACATGAGTTCTAATGACTGACTCAAATGAGCGAACTCCTTGGCAAACCAGAGTGGCCATGACAGTTACTGTGGGCAGAGAGCCCCTGAAAACTTGAGCTGGATTTGAGCAAGTTAAGGCTTTAAATCTGATTCTGGTTATGAGAAATAAGATTACCAGTGCGAGGGAGCTAAGGGCTGCACCCTAAGAACACAGCTGCTGTGTGAAAACCTCAGTGCGATGCCTGTCCGTCCCACCTTGCACTTTGGTGCTCCTCATATGAGAGCAGGAGCGGGGCTTCAGGAGCACATCATTCACCAGCTGAGGGTCTTGTTGACAGGCGGAGAGAGGCTGTTCACCAACCTGACCAAAGGCCTTGAAAGAACAGATATTCCTGTAACCTTCCTTCAGTTCTGGGCCCAGGAAAGGATGTGGTGGACAAAGACAGTGTTGTTAAATCAACCTGGGCACGTGCACTGATCTGAGTTGTGAGTCCCCATCTCTGTGTGACCTGGTGCCTGATTACCTGGTTCTCTTAGGGGCTCCAATCATTTGCCCTGTAGTAGTTAAGACCCGATATAGGTTGTGGCCTCCCTTTTAATACCTTCAGACACCCAGGGACATGTGCCATGGGCATGAATTCTGCCCTATTGCACTGCGGGTGCCATGCCCTCTGTGTCCACCCTCCCTTTGATATGATGTTTTTAGGGCAGGATCTGTGCCTGGTGACCCGCGGAGCTCCATATGAGGGGCCAGATCACAGACACACTGGGGAGTTTGTCTCCACAATCTCTTGGAGATGATTGAGAGCTGAAACTGGGGACTAAACTTTGAGCACAGACCATGCACCTGGGTTTGTGACTAGAGTGCAGAGCCACCTGCAGAATCCTGGGTGTATGTGAGTGTGATATGTGACGACTATCTAATGTATGTACATGTGTATGTACATGTGTCAGTGTTGAGTGTAAATGTGCTCAGGTATGGTTGAGTATCTGTGTTTGTGAGTGCCTATTGTATGCACACAAGTGTATATGAGTGTGTCTATGTGGCCTGAGTATGTGGCATATTGCATGTGCATAGTGTATACATGCATGTGAGTGTTGTGCATTTGTGTGTGGTTGTGATTACATGCACATGAGTGTGTGTATGCCAGTGGTCGGCAAACTCATTAGTCAACAGAGCCAAATATCAACAGTACAACGACTGAAATTTCTTTTGAGAGCTGAAAACTGACTTCTGCACATGGGCCATGAAGTTTCAATCACACTGTACATGCGCGCCCGCACATGGTATTTTGTGGAAGAGCCACACTCAAGGGGCCAAAGAGCTGCATGTGGCTCGTGAGCCGCAGTTTGCCGACCACTGGTGTATGCATATGGGTATGTGTTTGTGAGTGCATGTGTGTGTGTGCACCTAATGAGTCTCCATGGGTCAGACAGAGCAGCTCTACACAAGTGGGCTCTGTTGCCTGAGGGCTTTTCACCTTCCTGCTGGTCCCAGCTGGTGGTTCGCATGCATGAGAAAGTGCAGATGCCAGGGCCATAATCACACAGTCAAGCTCCAGCTGAAAGCTCAGGGGAAAGGCGCTGGGGGTGCAGCCTGGGGAGGAAAACACTGAACAACCTCAGACACATTCATGCCATTTGACCACAGACGCCTGGCCTGATCTCCATTCACTGCTCCCCAGTTTTGAAGCCTGTGTGCCTCTCACCCCTTATTCTGTCTTTGCTTCCTATCCCAGAACCCACTTCCATATCTCCCTTTCCTCTAGGCAGCCACGCCAGTGTAGACTTTTGCTTCCTGTCTGTAGACTATTCTGTACCTACAGAACTTTTATGAGGAGTCCTTTAGAAAAACAAAACTAATGGTATAATCTAGGGAGACTGTCAACAGCCTTGGGATTCTGGTCACTCACATCCCACACATGACCAGCCCTAAAGCACGGTAGTGGATGTGCCGGCAGGAGAGCTGAGGGGGGGGACTTTGCTCTGCCATGTGTTACCTGAGTCTTCCCCTCTTCCTAGCAAACAGTATCTCTGCCTGGGCCCAGGACCATCTGCGATCAGGGTCGACATTATGGCACAGGGCACTGAGCACAAAGTGAGAAGGTAATCTTGAGATGCATGGCTAGGTGCTCCTCACATTTAGAGTTAATATAATGACTTTCCACCTGCCTACACAGCCCCACCCCTGCACCTGCCACTCACCTGAAGGACACTGCCAGCACTCACTGGGAGAAACTGTGGGGTGGCCCCAGATTCTTTATGCTGTCTGATGTCTGTCCTGGTGGCAGCTTTGGACCCTGTCTTAGTCAGGCTGAGGCCTTGCAAAAGGTCCTAGAAGAGCCAAGGGTGTGACACTCACTCAGTTATGAGTGTCCTTCTTGTCTTGGGCAGTTTCCAGGAGTGGGTAGCTGACCTCTGGGGCAGTGGGGATGTCTCACCTTGAGTCTCCAGAGCTGCTGGCTGCCTCCCCTGTAGAAGGCCAGTGCATTGCTCCTGTGCTCGCTCAACTGGAAAAGCTAAAAGAAAAAAGAATCCAAAAATATGAAGATAGTGTAAGAAGCCTCTGGGACAACTTCAAGCGTACCAACATCAGAATTATGGGGGTGCCAGAAGAAGAGAGAGAGCAAGATACGGAAAACCTATTTGAAGAAATAATGACTGAAAACTTCCCCCACCTGGTGAAAGAAATAGACTTACAAGTTCAGGAAGCGCACAGAACCCCAAACAAAAGGAATCCAAAGAGGACCACACCAAGACACATCATAATTAAAATGCCAAGAGCAAAAAAACAGAGAATCTTACAGGCAGCAAGAGAAAAACAGTTAGTTACCTACAAGGGAGCACCCATACAATTGTCAGCTGATTTCTCAACAGAGACTATGCAGGCCAGACAGGAGTGGCAAGAAATAGTCAAAGTGATGAATAGCGAGAACCTACAACCAAGAGTACTCTACCCAGCCAAGCTGACATTCAGAATTGAAGGGCAGCTAAAGAGCTTCACAGATAAGAAAAAGCTAAAGGAGTTCATCAACACCAAACCAGTATTATATGAAATGCTGAAAGGTATTCTCTAAGAAGAGGAAGAAGAAGAAAAAGGTAAAGATAAAAATTATGAACAACAAATACATATCTATCAACAAGTGAATCTAAAAATCAAGTGAATTAAAAATCTGATGTACAGAATAAACTGGTGAATGTAATAGAATCAGGGGCATAGAAAGGGAGTGGACTGACAACTCTCAGGGGTAAAGGGGTGTGGGGGTGCAGGAAGAGACTGGACAAAAATCGTACACCTATGGATGAGGACAGTGGCGGGGAGGAAAGGGAAGAGGGTGGGATGGGAACCAGGTGGAGGGGAGCTATGGGGGAAAAAAGAGGAACAACTGTAATAATCTGAACAATAAAGATTTATTAAATTAAAAAAGAAAAGAACTCAGGGCCTGCTGCCACCAGGGCTGTGTGCCTGGGGAAGAATGCTGTGCTCTAGCCCCTGGTTTCACCATGCTCCAGGGGCACCATTTGCCCATTGATGCTCACCTTGTGGCCCCCAGAGCCACCCTGACTGCTGTAAGCTTCCACAAATGCTCCTTGATTCAAACAAGAGACTGGAACACAGCAGGAAATGGTGAGTGACCTAATCACTCCACCATTCTGCACAATACTGTGACTCTGGCTCTATAAGGAAGGTCCTGTGTCTTGTCAGGACATGAACTCTTGGCACAAAGGACTGAACATTAACCAAACAGCCCGGGAAAAGTGCCTGGCACACAGAGGACTCCACACATGCTACCTGTTCTCACTCCCCTCAGGTCTTTCTTCCCGCAGTTGCAGGGTGGTGTGTATCTGGGCTGACAGTCCTTGTTGCTATTGCTCTCGTCACTCTCCAGGCCCCTCTTGTCGTAGGACTCGTGTCTTGCCTGGCAGATGCAGGACCCATCTGACTTCTGGAAGACCCTGTTCAGGCCCTGACATGTGCAGTGGGAGGAACCTGGACACAGGCCCCTGACAGTGAGCCAGAGACAGAAGTCAACTCTCCATCCCTGTCCACAGGGAGTTTGTGATGCAGACACCTATCTTTACCAAACCACTGGCTTTAGGGTCTTTGAGGGCATTGAATAAGATCTTCTAAATCAGTGATTCTCAACTTTGACTTTGTATTAGATTCATCTGGGAAGCTTTTAAAAAGCATTACTGTCCAGGTCCCCTTTAGACCAATTAAGCAAAAATCTCTGAGGTAAGGCAAGGCATCTACCTTTTAAAAAGTCCCTTGAGGGTTTTAAGGTGTAGACAGGGCTAAGAACTATTGAGGTAGGTGAAAAAGTTGATGCCTTGTGAAAGGTGTGGTTCCTGTTCACGATTAAACAAAGCCATATGGGGCCAGTCCTGGAGGATGGGCAAAGGCTCTGTCTCCCGGGGACAAGAGGCGAGAGCTCTGCAGAGACAGAGGCCTCTCCAGAAGCTTGAAGGATGGACTGGACTGGAGGGGAAGAGCTGGGCGAACAGAGATCCTCAGCAGAGAAGAAAGTAGTGGGAGGGAAAGTTCAAGTTTTATTTGGGAGACAAAAGAGTCCAGGTAGATGTTTTTCTGGGAGAGGGAGCTCAGAGAGAGGTGTGATTGGGACCTCCTAGTGGAGTAGGGTCCATTGCAATTCTGGCCGTAATGGCATTTGTGTCTGTTCATCGGGGGAAAAAACCACTTGTGAAGTTTAGCCCTTGTCAGTTTGGTGTAGGTGACCGCTCATATCCAGTGGATTGTGTCCAGTGGAACTGCAGCAGAATTATTTGAATGAATTGATTGAAAGTTGACTTTTTTTTTCTAACATGGTCATATTCACTTCCCAAAAGAATTCAGAGACCATTAATAAGAGAGATAATTATTTCCACTGTACAGAAGGAAGGGACTTAACTCAATATTAAAGTGACAGAGAATATTTTCCCATCAGTCAGGTTCTAGATGTTCAAGCCCTCTCTAATGTTCTGTATTCTAGAATGTTCTTTGGCTTATCTGGACCAGCTCCCTGCCAAAACCCTGGGTACGACCACGATCTAGGAGTCTTTCACGTCTCCTTGTTGTCCAGAGCACTGGGCTTCAAACTTGGTTTTTGGAGCTCTGTGGTACCACAAAGGTGTATTGGGGACTTTCTGGGTTTAGGAGTGACTAAGTGGAAGTAGTTATGGGACTTCACTCCTTGGTTCAATCTGAGCCACTTTGCTTTTACGTGTTTTATATTAATTCCTTAAATGAGAACTCTTTTGAAAAAGTATTCTGTTGTTAAAGAATACTTTGAACAAAAGTCTGAACTGTTGGTCTGGCATTGATGACTATGGAATTAACCACAGATCTATATAAAAAGCATCATTTAAAAACTATCTTCCTCCCACCATCTCAACCCAATAAGATTTTACTCATCCTCATTCCTGCTTAAATACAACGTTTTCCATAAGTTTCCCTGATCCTGCCATGCAGAAGCAATTTCTTTCTATTTTGAACCATATAGATTTCCTTCCTGGTGGCACTTGACACTTCTGCCAATTTGTTATATATTTTCACTTTTTTTCTATTATACCTATCAGTATATTCCAAAGTGTCTTTGTGGCACTAACAACAATAATTGGAGGTTAGCATTTGTGAGATTACCTTTAAAATAAATTAACTAAAAAAATTATCCACCTCATCCCCAAAGTGGAAAAGGCTGTTTACAAAAGTGTATATTCTTACAAGACTTTTTTTCTACCTTTGGCAATGGCAGACTCACTTATTTCAGGCCAATTTTCTGATAAGTTACAACCAGAGAAGCAATATATATATTGGATAGAAAGGAAATCCAGAGGGATCAGTCCTACATATGGGACTTCAGGATGTTTCATAAGGCCATAAGGGCAAAAATTGGGCCCACCAAGAAGGAGGGCCTCTGGGAAACTGCACAGGCTTTCAGTCAGACCACTGAAGGGCTATCCCCTAGTAAATACTGACTGCAAGTAAATCAACTCTGTCAAAATCTGATTTTCTGAACCCCTGATGAACTGAGCTGATTTGTTCTCACTGTAACTGCCTTTCAGAAAGTAATTCCTCTATGGAAGAAGTAATGGCATCCAGAATTTCAAGTGTCCTCTAAAATATTCATTCATAATGTCCAGCATTCAATAACAAAAATAACCAGGCATACAAAACATTCCCACAAGAATTATCAAGAAATCAAGAGGAAAACCAGATAATAGATGCAGGCTCTCATGAGATCCAAGTGTTGGAGTTATAAGATATGATATGCACTTTAAACTGTGATTAGTTTGTTGGATAAATCAAATGACAAGATGGAGAATATCAACAGAGAACAGGGAACTATAAAAGACTAATAGGAATTCTAAAACTAAAAAGTTCAATAGCAAAAAAATAAAATATCAATAGATACATTTAATAGGTTATATGGAGCTGAAGAGAAAATTAATGTAATGGAATATAGGGCTTTGAAAAAATATCCAGGTTGAATCTCAGAAAGAAAAAAATAAAAGATGAAAAATGTAGAAAATAGATTTCTGAAGGTTCCTGCAGTGCGAGAGACATGTGCATGGTAATATCCTATATAATAAAAGCCTAATATGCTAAGTGTCCTACCGTTCATTTGACCATTCGACCAATCACTATGACATGCACTTACCACCAGGGGGCAGATGCTCCGACTGGTAGGTTAGCTTGCTGCTGGGGTCCGGCTCATCATCTGGACTGGGTGAGACAGGCTGGACATACCTGGGGCCCTCTCACGGTCCCTCCACAGCCAGCCAACCTCCCGTGGTCCCTCCCTGGCTGGCCGGCCCCAATTAACCCTAATCGGGGACTAGGCCAGACGCCCCGATTGGCCCCGATCAGACCGGTTTCAGCCCAATCCCCGCAGGCCAGGCTGAGGGACCTCACCGGTGCACAAATCTATGCACCAGGCCTTTAGTACTAGTATATAACATGTGTGTAATTGGAAACCCAAAAAGGAAAGGAGAAAGAGAATAGGGTACAACAAATATTTTAAATATATAATGGCAAAGAATCTCACAAAATTGATGAAACATCAAACCACAGATTCAGGAAGTGCTAAAGAAACTAAAATAGGATAAATACAAACAAAAAGTACAGGCAGAAAACTTTAGTTGTATTACTGGAAACCAAAGACAAACTCTTAAAAGCACCAGAGAAAAAGGACATTTACCTCCAAAGAGTAAACATGAGACTTCCCAAAAGAAATAATACAAGCAAGAGGCAATGGAAGTATGTCTTTGAAATGCTGTAAGAAAGTAACTGTCAAGCTACAATTTTCTGCTTAGTTAAAATATGCTTCAAGAATAAAACTTAAAAAAGACATTTTAGACAAACAAATCATTAGAAAATGAAATTATAAATCCTTCATAGCTTTTATAATAATATCAAAATACATCAAGTATCTAAAAATAAAGCTAATGATATATATACAAGGGCTCTTCCTAGAAAATATAATAAAACAAAAATCATTTAAAAAAATAAAAGGACCTAAATAAGAGGAAAGTTAAGCCATGTTCAAGAATTAGAGGACTCAATATGATAAAGATGTCATTTCTTTCCCAAAGGATCTGTTGTTTCTATGCAATCCTATAGAAATTCCAGCCGAAACCGGTTTGGCTCAGTGGATAGAGCGTCGGTCTGCGGACTGGAGGTCCCAGGTTCGATCCGGTCAAGGGCATGTACAATGGTTGCGGGCACATCCCCCGGTGGGGGGTGTGCAGGAGTCAGCTGGTCGATGTCTCTCTCTCATCGATGTTTCTAGCTCTCTATCCCTCTCCCTTCCTCTCTGAAAAATCAATAAAATATATATAAAAAAAAAAAAAAAAAAAGAAATTCCAGCAAGTGTTTTTGTGGATCTGATTATATAGAAATTCAAGGGCTACAAATAGCCAAGACAATCTTAAAAAAAAGAACAAAGTTGGAAGGCATAGACTATTATATTAAAATTTATTTTGAAGCTAAAGGACATGATGATGTTTATACAAGGACAGGATAAAAGACCAGTGGAACAGAACAAGATTCCCAAACAGACCCATGTGTATATAGGATGCTCAATTGAGGATAGACATGAGTGATCTTTTAATAAAGGTCACACACACACACACACACACACACACACACACACACGCACACTGGGGCAGTGGAGTCACAGGAAAGTCCATTCTCTCACTTGTAAACAACTATTCTCAACAATGAAGTCTTTCTCCAAAGTCCTACACAGCTGACTCTCAAAGCTGCAGGGCCCAGGAGAGATGGTGTCCTGGGACCCTGTATCTGGACACAAGGGCAGTTACCTCATTGGGGGAGATGGGAATGGGTGACACTCACCAGGGGGAGAGAAAGCAGAGTTCCCACAGGGAAGGCAAACCAGTCTGGCCAGATTGGTCACTGAAGGTGCCAGCAGGGCATGGCAGGCGCTCTCCAGCGGGGCTGTGAGTCCCTGAAGGACAATAGTGCCCCCGGGGCATGGCTGGCTGTAGAACTGCTCTGTCCCTGCAGGGAAGTGGAGTGAAATTCTGAGCCATGGACTCCGGTGGAGGCGGGGATGGAAGCAGCTGTGAGAGTAAGAATGAACATGTTGAGGGAAGGAGGTGAGGGGTGGGGGAACAGCAAAGCAAATACAGGGGGAGAGTCTGGATTATAGGGAGGACAGCAGAGGCTCTGTACCCTACCCCACCCCAGCTTGATCCTCAGAGCACACTTCCATCTCAGCAGACATGGGCGCCGTAGCCAGCAGTGCTGACCACTAGGTAGCAGTTGTCCTATTTTCAAGAAGACCTGCGCTACTGGCTCCAAATACTAACTTGCATGGTAGGTACATAGCCTATAATTCTCAGGTCTTTAACTCTCACACCCAGACAGATGTGGCCCCAACCTGCTCTGTACCCTCCTTCTCTGCTGTTCTCCCCACATTCTTCTTCTTTTTTTTTTTTTAGCAGACTTAAATCATCACTTTATTTTTCTTGTATAAAATTATGTGGTGGCCACAGCTGGAGCCTGGGTCCTCTGCACAGACACTCTGGTGTGGGTCTTTACAAGATGGTCAGTGAATTCCTGATAGGGAGACTTGGTGAACACAGTCTCCTTCCAGAGATCAGGGTGAGATAGCTGTAGGTCTTAGAGATGGCATCAAAGGTGGCCTTGGCGAAGTTGCCCAGGGTGGCAGTGCAGCCCCTGGCCGAGGTGTAGCAGTCATCAATACCAGCCATCATCAGCAACTTCTTGGGCACAGGGGCCGAGACAATGCCGGTACCCCTGGGGGCAGGGATGAGGCGCACCAGTACAGAGCCACAGCGGCCAGTCACCTTGCAGGGAACCGTGTGGGGCTTGCCGATCTTGTTTCCCCAGTAGCCTCGCCGCACGGGCACAATAGAGAGCTTGGCCAGGATGATGGCTCCACGGATGGCAGTGGCTACTTCCTTTGAGCACTTAACACCCAGGCCAACATGTCCATTGTAGTCCCCAATGGCGACAAATGCCTTGAACGGGTCCTCTGGCCAGCACGTGTCTGCTTTTGCACAGGCATGATCTTTAACACCTCATCCTTGAGGGATGCCCCCAAGAAAAAGTCAATGATCTCAGATTCCTTGATGGGCAAGGAGAATAGATAGATTTCCTCTAGGGATTTGATCTTCATGTCCTTGACCAGGCGGCCCAGCTTGGTGACAGGGATCCACTCCTTGTCCTTGGCCTTGCCTCCCGAGCTCCGCGGCCTCGGTCCCTGCCCCGACCCCGGCCGCGACCCCGGCCCCGGATGCCGCTGCCAAATCCTCCACGGAAGCCGCCGCGACCTCCTATTCCGGGGCCCCCGGGGCCTCCGGGCCCTCCGGCAGCACCGGCGTCATCCGCCATTTGGTGTTTCGTCGGAAAAGAAGCCTCCCCACATTCTTGAGTCTTTTTCTTTTCTTTATATACACACACACACACACACACACACACACATATATATATATATATATATATATATATATATATATATATATACACATACTAGAGGCCCGGTGCACGAAATTCGTGCACGTATGGGGGTTGTCCCTCAGCCCAGCCTGTACCCTCGCCAATATGGGATCCTTCTCACAATCCAGGACTGCTGGCTCCCAACTGCTTGCCTGCCTGCCTTCCTGATTGCCCCTAACCGCTTCTGCCTGCCAGCCTGATCACCCCCTAACCACTCTGCTGCCAGCCTGTTTGTCCCCAACTTCCCTCCTCTGCTGGCCTGGTCACCCCTAACTGCCCTCTCCTGCAGGGTTGATCACCTCCAACTGCCCTCCCTTGCAGGCTTGGTCCCTCTCAACTGCCCTCCCTTGCAGGCCGGGTGCCTCCCAACTGCCCTCTCCTGCTGGCCATCTTGTGGTGGCCATCTTGTGTCCACATGGGGGCAAGATCTTTGACCACATGGGGGCAGCGATATTGTGTGTTGCAGTGATGATCAATCTGCATATTACTCTTTTATTAGATAGGATAGAGGCCTGGTACAGGGGTGGGGGCCAGCTGGTTTGCCCTGAAGGGTGTCCCGGATCAGGGTGGGGTTCCCTTTGGGTGTGGGGTGGCCTGAGCGAGGGGCCTGTGGTGGTTTGCAGGCTGGCCACGCCCCCTGGCAACCCAAGCGGAGGCCCTGGTATCTGGAATTTATTTTCATTCTACAATTGAAACTTTGTAGCCTGGAGCGGAGCCAAGCCTGGGGCTCCCTCTGAGGCCGGCAGCCATTTGTGTTGGGGTTATAATTGAAACTTTGTTGCCTTTAGCAGGTGGGCCCGGCCAGGGTGTGCAGAAAGCTTTGCTTCCCCTGTTGCCGGCGGCAACCCAGGCCTGCTCTCTCAAGCTCCATTCTGCCGCCATTTGTTTGAATTTGTTTACCTTCTATAATTGAAACTTTGTAGCTTGAGTGGAGGCTTAGGCCTGGCCAGGGCAGGCAGAAAGCTTGGCTTCCTCTGTTACCTAGGAAACCTTGCTCTCTGTGGCTGTAGCCATCTTGGTTTGGGTTAATTTGCATGCTTGCTCTGATTGGATGATGGGCGTGGCTTGTGGGCGTGTCGGGGGTATGGTCAATTTGCATATTTGTCTATTATTAGATAGGGTGTGTGTGTGTGTGTGTGTGTGTGTGTGTGTATAATTGATTTTTTTTACAGAGAGGAAGAGAGAGGGATAAAGAGTTAGAAACATTGATGAGAGAGAAACATCAACCAGCTGCCCCCCTCCTCCCTACTGGGGATGTGCCAGCAACCAAGTTACATGCCCTTGACCGGAATCGAACCTGGGACCCTTGAGTCCGCAGGCCAACGCTCTATCCACTGAACCAAACCGGTCAGGGCTGGACTCTTTTTCTATCAGGTGGCTGATCCAACCGTTCCTTGGCATGCTCCTGGGGCTCTGCAGGTAGGTCCCTCTCTGCCTGCTGCATCTGCCCTCCTCACCAGGCTCTGCCCATTCATGTCTCAAGGCCCAGGCCCCCAAATTCACCCTGTTGGCAGCTAAGTCCAGGGGGACAGGACTGGCAGGGCAGGGCATCTAGAGTCTGGCTACGATAGGTGCCCGCATCACAGAGTCGGCAGCAAATGTCCTCGTAAACTCTGAGGCCACTCCGGTTCAGGGCCTCAGAGCCCCCAGGGCACACATGTGGATGGGTACTGCCCGGGGAGCAATAGTAGGGAAACACACCGCTGCACAGAGACACAGCCCCCCAGATCCCTTTAATGCTGGTGGGGTCTGTGTGTGTCTCATCGCACTAGCAGGGTCCTCTGATATTCCTAGGCTTTGTCCTTAAGCTGGTGGGGGGTGCAAATCTCTAATATTATCCTAAATGGGGGCCCTGGATTGCCTTGCATCTGATGAGGCCTAAGCAGGTCAGGATGCCTTCCTAGAGGAGGCTGAGCTATACTTAGGTGGCCAGGCCATCAAACAGAATCCAGGTCTGTGCTCACTGCCTACTGCACCTGGGCAAAGGGATGTGTAGATCTGATTGTCTGGGATGGGGGACACAGTCAGGAGTGCTGGACATACTAGTAGGCTTAGAGTCGCCAGATGAAGTCCATGATACCTAGTCATAGTGGAATTTCAGATAATCAACAAGTAATTAACAATGAATAAACAGAGTATAATTACTCCCAAATATTGCAGGGCCACGTGTATACTAAACATGTACTTGTTTACCTGAAATTTAAATGTAACTGGATTTCCGATATTTTTATTTGCTAAATCTGGCTGCCCAACACAGGATTGTCCAGGAGATTGCCGAAGGGCCTTTCAGTGCAATTTGCTTCTTTGTCCTCCTCCCCGGACAGAAGCAGGAGCTGGGAAACCAAAGCAAGGTGCACCCCCATCCTGGTTTCTAGCCCTAAATCCTTTGGGACACTGAATAGTTGACTCCTGTCTGGAGAGCCTGGAGGCTGCATAGGCCTCTCCTCTCCAAAGCCCTCAGCATTTGGCCTGGAGGCAGCATCTCACCTGGGAATGGGCAGTGGTACCCAGCGGGGCAGGGGTGGCACTCTGTTCAACTCTGGCCTCCTTCTTCTGCCAGGTAGGTGTGCTCTGAGCAGGCCTGGGGGCTCCTGCGTGGATCTTCCTCCCTCCAGGGCGGTAGTGGGCAGCAGGGCAGGGGTGGGTGGCTGGATCTCCTGGAGAGCAAGGACTGTGCTCTTTCCATCCTCCTCCTGCTGCCCAAAGGGCTTCCCGCAATGCCTTTGTCAGGACCAGCACCCTTCGGGCTGCAGTATGGGTGTCTCACCAGCTTTGCACCAGCGCCCAATGGGCAAGGTTCACAGTCCTCTTGCTGCTTGGCCCTCGGGGCAGCTGCCACGGTGTGAGGTGGGCACAGGGTGGGCTCTTCACTGCCCTCTGGGCAGTGAAAACCTGAAGCACATGGGGACACGTTGGGTCCTGTGGAAGACAGGGAGGCTGCCCACTGTGGGGAACATGTATTCAGGGGGTCTGGGGACTCTACTGGTCCAGGAGTTGAGAGGTCTGGATGCCAGTGTTGGACCAACCTGCTTTTGTGTTTATCAAATCAGTAACTATCTAATTGCATTAGATACATATTCATATTACATCATGTCACGTATGTAATCACATACATGTGCATATTCATATACATATTAGATGTACAGCACTGGGAGTCAACTCTTTTTAGTCTGTTTTGCCTGAGGGGTTCCTATGGGGACAGTTGGACAGCCTTACTCTCTGCCTCTTTCACACCCCAAGGGCAAGAAACCAGCTGCTACCTGGCAGGCACGGCTTGGCACACAGCTGTCCCTGGGAACACAGGCTCTGGGAGTCCATGAACCCTGGTGTTGGCAGTCCAGCAGGCCCAGGTGGGCAGAAATAGCCAGGAGGACATTTCACCCACACCTGTCACCTCTAACAGCCAGGGAGAGCAGACAAGAATGAGGACAGGATGGAGGGTTAATCTGGGTCTGGGCCCCAGGAGAATGCAGCAATATACCCATGTACACAGGAAAACACGACAAGACACGTTACCTAGTGGTGAAAGAGGCATGAGGCCCAAAGCTCCCTGCCTGTGTGCCCTTTAGCAAAAGGTAGACTCCTGCGTTTCTTTCCCCTGAGTTTGTGGAGCTCAGTGGATAAAGAGCGGTACTTGGGGCTGCCAACAGCAGGACACGCCCCTTCAGAAGAGCTCCTGAGCCCCGCTGTCCTCACTGTGGGAGTGAGGGGAGAGGGAACCAGCTTTCCACCTTCACTGCCTCAGGAAATGTCTGGGGCCTGCTGGGCCTGGGCTCTGAGGGCCACCAGTCTGATCTCCAGCTCTGCAGCAGGAAAAGCAGGCTAAAGCTAAGGGTGAACTTCCTAAGATCAGGAGATGAACCTCTAGGAGAGTCTGAGGAACCCTCTGCTATCATGTTTTAAGTAGAAAAGATTCTGCTTTGAAGCAGGTTCACCTCTGCAGGAAATGTGAAGCAACTCTTCTCTTGACAACCCTATTCCCAGTCTTAGGAAATTGTAGTCTCATGTGCCTTCAACAAGTGTTGGGAGCTTTCCCTGAACTAGTCTTCAGCGTGCTTTCCTTCTGCCTGGCTACTCTGGGGACTTGGGCCCTGGGCCCGCCTCTACAGTCTTGAGAAAGGATGGAAGCTGGAGGGTCCCCACTCAGTCCTGGAGGCTGTGAATCCCTGAATCCCTAGTACAGCATGCTCCCAGTGACTTTGCTCCCTCAAGAGTGTCCCCTCTGCCAGATGTGGGAGACGGGCACAAAACACACACTGAGTGGGTGAGGGGCGTTCAGGTGGAATTTGGGTGCCTCAGGGCCTGCTCTGATGGTGCTATTTAAAGGTGCCGTGTATTGTCTCTCCAGCCCAACCCATTACAAAAGCTATGCATATTGTAGAAAATTCCAAAACAGAGGTGGGAGAAAGGATGGTCCATCTTTCCCCCTGAGTGTATGTGCAGAACACTGGCATCACCTAGACCAGTGATGGCGAACCTATGACACGCGTGTCAGCACTGACACGCGTAGTCATTTTTGTTGACATGCGGCCGCTGAGGCGGCCACATGCCGAGGATGAAACATTTGCGAAATAATGTTTTTTCCTCAAAGTGACACACTACCCGAGTTATGCTCAGTTTTTTGGTGAAGTTTGACACACCAAGCTCAAAAGGTTGTCCATCACTGACCTAGAAGCCCAAAGAATTTTGCCTTTAAGGACTTTCCCTGTGTGTTTAGGCTGAGACTGAACAGAGATGTTTTCATTTCATACTAATCCTCCCTCAGTTTGTTATCTAGGTCTGTGCTAACTGTCCTGGCTCTCTTTACTTCATTGCCGGGCTTCTCCCTCCCTGCTCAGGCCTGTATGGCTGGTGTGGCTGTGGTCAGACAGCCAGCCCCTCACCCACAGGCCAAGGGCTGTTGGACCGCTCCCCTAAAGGCCGCAGTCTGACTGCAGCGGCCAGAAGTGAGTGACTGGGCTGGTACCGACCTGCAGTAGTGGCCAGGGGACACACAGAGCAGCCACCTTCTTCCTGGAGGCCCACGGTGTCCTGGGGAGTGAAGGTTCCTGGGGCACATGGCAGAGGGGACCGCATTCCTGTCGGAGGGGAGCAACTAGTGAAGATGGACAGCCAAGGGCGGAGGTCACATCAGTGCTTGGCCCCGCCTGCATAGACTAATCCAAAAGGGTGTTGTCCCTGCTGCCCTGGATGGTGTGTTTGTCGTGTTGCTTTTCTCAGAGATGATGGAGTGATAAAATGGCGGTGACTCAGTCCGTCTCCCTAGGATCATCATCCTTTTACAAAAGAGTAACTCCCTGGGGGGGGATTTTCAGACAGTAGTGAAGCTATTTTGGGAGAGGGGCTATTTATGTAGCCAATGGGCTCAATGAGGCGCCTATACTACCAGCTCGCAGGCCGAGTTGGAAGCACGTTGGGTGCATCTCACTTGGGAGTCACCCTGCTGCCCTGCCTGGTTGGACAGGATGTGCCTGTGCCCCCTCCTCCAATCCCCACTCCCCACCCCACCCACAGCTCTCATCCTCCTGGGTGCCTGAGTGTTTCCTGGTGCACATGGGATGTGCTGGTACGTGCCAGGTGCACACCAGTGTGCATATCTTCAATGAGAAGGGAAGAAATCCTGCAACAGGTAAAAGGTTTAACGGGAGTAGCTGGATTTACTGCGGGGGGGGGGGGGGGGGGGGCGGGGGCGGGGGGGGGGGGATATGACCAGGATTAAGAGGCTGAAAGGTGCGAATTCAGTGAAAGGGGGTTGAGAGTGAGAGTCAGCACCTCAGCAAGAAGGGGCCTGGGAACCCAGGGGAGCAATGCTTCCCAAAGGGGGGCGGGCCGTATGTCCAGTACAACACAGAGGTAACCATGGTGGCGGGGGGGGGGGGGGGGGGGGGGGGGACAGTCCAGGCTTTTTTTTTTAAATCCTCACCCAAAGATATGTTTCTTGATTTTTTAGAGAGAGAGGAAGGTAGAGAGAGAAAATCATTGATTGGTTGCCTCCCGCACTCACCCTGACCAGGGATCAAACCGACAATTTAGGAATGTATCTTGACTGGGAATCGAACCCACAACCTTTTGGTGTATAGGATGATGCTCCAACCAACTGAGCCACCTGGCCAGGGCGGCCAGGCTCTTTGAAGTTGGAATGTCCTGAGTATTCTGAGGAGAAAGGCCATTCATTTAAAAGGGGCACATAGCCCTGGCTGGAGTGGCTCAGTTGGTTGGAGTGTTGTCTTGTATACTGAAAGGTCACATGTTCGATTCCCAGTCAGGGCACATACCTAGGTTTAGGGTTTGATCCCCAGTTGGGGTGTACATGTAGGAGGCAACTGATTGATGTTTCTCTCTCTCTCTCTCTCTCTCTCTCTCTCTCTCTCTCTCTCTCTCTCTCATCAGTGGACATATCCTTGGGTGAGGATTGAAAAATAAATAAATGAGATAAAATAAAAGGGGTACATATATCTTTCATACCATAGTCCTGGGGAGAACCATCACCTGTGAATCAAATACATGCAAAGGTAATACATGTACAACTCCTAAGCCATGACAGACTATTAACACCTATTTGTGGACATTTATTTGTCTGCTAGGCTACTTGGGGACCACATATATATGTGTGTGTACATCTCTGTGTGTGCATTTGCATGTACGTGTATAGCGAATCTGTATGTGAGTGTGCATGTGTGAGTTTGTGTGTGAGTGTGAGTTCATGCCCAGTGTTTCAGACTCATGGACAACAAACTTGTGTTCGCAGTGAGACCACCGCAGAGCCGTTTCATGTGGTGCACAGGGAGCGATTCCCAGATGATCAACCCAGATGGGCACAGTGACAACACGTGTGTGCCATCACCTCTGCTGCAGGAGTTCACCCTGCCCAGGCTGAGTGCAGGGAAGAGCAGGGCATTGACCATGATTCAGAGAAGATGAAGAGAAGAGAAACAGGGTGGGACAGGCTGGATCAGGCTTGGGGGGAGGCAAGGGGAGCTGGAAGGCTGTGAGCATGCTCTATATTGTTGATGTTCCCAGTGTGAGCATAGTGCCTGGCATACAGTAGGCACTCTATGGAGTTTGAATGAAAGGAAAGAAGAAGGGGGTGTTGGAGAGAAAGAAGAGGGCCCCTGGGCATACCGGCTAGGCAGTAGGTGTGTGCTGGGCAGAGCCTGGGCACTCTGGAGCCAGGATGAGGGCCGTGAAAGCCAGGTGGGCATGGAGGCAGGTGTCAGAGCTCAGGGTTGGCTGGTACTCCCCTCGGTGGCATGGGACAGGCCAAGCAGCCCCTGGTTGGCAGAAGTGACCCTGGGTATTGAACACAAAGTGGCACTTTTGAGAGCCAGGCTGCGTGTGGTTGAGGTGCTCAGGGGCTCAGGAGGCCCGGGATGTTGTCCTGCCTTCTGGCCAGTTCAGGTCTCGCTGACTGGAGTGCAGGAGGCCCGGAGGTTGGGTAGGGCTGTTGGGGAAAGAGTCAGGGCCAGGAGATGGGGGTTTTGAGGTTTCTCCTGTGGGGCACTGAGATCCAGCCTGAGGCCCACAGTTGGAGGGCCTTGGGGTCTGGGCTCCCTCCCCCACCTCCTGGAGAGGTACCTCAGGGCAGGGGAGAGTCATGGGGCTGGAGGCCTGGGGGTCCATGGGCATTGGGAGCCCACCACACAGGGGCCAGTGGGAGCGCTGAGGCCCAGGCTGGGGCAAAAGGAGCCGCTGGACAGGGCACAGCTCCCCTGGGAGATGCCACCTGGGAGGGAGGGGGGAGGGCCCAGGCCCTTTGTCCTTACAGTGGATTTCAGCCCCAGAGATGGAACCTTTCCACTTGCTAACTCACTGCTGTGTCCCAGAGCCAGAATAAAGCCTAGGCACAGTGTCTTGAATGAAGCAGCTGCTGGCCAGGGACTCCCTTAAGGTGCCTCTGCCTTGGGTTGCCCAGCAGCACAGCTGGCGTTTGTGGGCAGAGCCCTGCATTGGACAGTGTGTGGGCCCCAAAGACACCCCCACAGTGGGAACCCCAGAAACCCTGACCAACAGAGGCTCCTGCAGTGCTGTTTGTGTCTGTTCCCAGGGACTGGGCAGATTTGGAAAAAGGAGGGGTCCACAGCTGGGAGTAGGGGAAGCACGTGGCAGAGCCTCACCTGGCTTACTCCTCATTGTCCCCAGGGGACAGGGCTCAGGATGCAGAGTCCCCTTCGGGCAGTCGTGGCCAAAGGGACAGGGTCTATTGATGGGGAAGGCAGAGTTTCTCCTGGGAGTGAGGCTCGCAGCTCCCCCCTCACAGTAGTACCCAGCTGAGCAGGTCCTTGGATGTAGAAAGACAGACTTTTAGGGCAGCTGCCTGCACTGTGGGAGGCCCCTATCTTGCCCTCTTCTGCTCCTTGCCTATTGTCCCCTAATCCCAGAGAGTTGTGGAAATTAAAGTAGGAAGAAGGAAAACAAGGAATTCCTGAACAGCTGTTGTCCTTGGTCTGAGCAGGCTCTGCATGGAATCTAGGGTGCGGACCAAAACCAGAAGGGCAGCTGGGGGCCCTTCCTGGGCACCAGGTACTGTTCTCAGTCTGCATTCTCCATAGCAAGTAGGAAGGTGAGTACTGTCATCACCCCATCTTACAGGGGGAGACTGAGGCCCCAGATGACATGTGACTTGTTCAGGTCACACCTTCAAGGCTGTGGCCTCTTCTGGGAGGGAGGGAGCAAGGGAGGGCGAGAGGAGCAGAGCTCCAGGCAGGAGGCCAGAGTAGGACTGCGCTTCGGCCTGTGAGGGCAGACCTAGGGAAGTGCTGCAGGGGGGCCGGACACAGCTCGGCTGGGTGCTGGTACCTACCCTCAGGCTGCCCCTTGCCCTCCCCAGGGCAGGCCCTGAGGCAGAAAGCACCTTCGGGGGTTCAGGGTTCCCTCTGGGCAGGGAAGAGCCGAAGATGTCCCTGCTGGGCAGTAGTGACCTGCAGGGAAGGCCAGAGTGAGTGAGCATTGAGCGTCTGGCCACACAGCTACTCCCTGCACCCCACACCTTCCATTATTTATGGCACAAATGTCAGGGCAGCCCTGAGGAGTGCAGAGGGCTCAGCTGGAGGTGCAGGAGGGGGTGGAAGGAGGAGGCAAGAAGGGTTCAGAGTCTAGGCTAGTAGAGGGTGGGCCTCCATGGGAGATCTGTCAGGGCAGCTGAGGTGTGCACACGTGTGTACATATGTGTATGCACATGTGCATGTACAGGGGTGTCAACACTGAGGTTGCAGGGTCATTACTTAGTGTCTGTAGGGCTAAGGGAGAGAGTCTGCACCTGGGATGGGGCTCTGACAGGTTCCTGGTCTCTCTTTGTAGACAGGCTGTGGTTGCCCAGAATCTGGGTAGGGACTGACTGGGATATCCTGTTTCTCATGCCTGTGTCTTCCCTCCAAGACACATATATGCTCACCTTCTGGACACCCACTGGGAACTTGAGGTGAGCAGGAAGGTATGGACACAAGACTGATCTTGTGAGGGAGGGTACTAGCACTGTCTCCAGGGGGGCGTGGCTCCCTCAGCAACTTTTCCCCTGTCCTCCTTCAGCGGCAGGATCAGCCTCATTTTATAGGAAGGTCACTGGCCTCGCCAACAGCATGAAGTTCCAGGATGGAGCCCAGTGCAGGGAATGAGAGGTTTCATCTATACTGAGCCCTGAGGTACATCATCCATTGTGGCCCAATGTCACTGTGCCTCTGAGAGCAAGTCCTTCCTTACCTTTAGGGCAGGTGGTGGGCTCCATGGTGGCGGCCTTTGGCAGTAGGTGCCCTCAGGGCACGGCAGGCAGGTGTCAGCCCCAGACAATGAGCTGAAGGTGCTAGGCTCACAGGGCAGCTCTCTGTGGGCCCCTGGGGGACAGTGGAACCCGGGAGGGGGAGGGACATCTGTATCCGTGGGTTCCATCGGAGGGTGAGGGGACGGTGCTACCTCCCAGGCAGATGTACCCGAGGACATGGAGAGCTGTGGCTGAACCTCCACATGACACAAGTCCTGGCCAGGCAGAAGAAGACAAGAGATGGGGTAACCTTGGAGCCTGGGCATCAGGGTGTGAGGCCAGTGTGACCACAGCCACGGGCTGTCCCTGTGATGAAAGGCTCTCAACTCTCAACTTACTTCTGGCCCCTTCAATAGGAAACTAAGTAGTAGGGGCTCAGGAAGGCAATCTGGGAAGTAGTGACATCTTCCCGAGCAAGCACAGCACCCTTCACACCTTCTCTGTCCTCAGGGCCCCTGAGCAGATGGGCAGGTCTTTCTTCACACAGAATATGGCCAAGCTTACTGGTGTCTGTGGCCAGTCTCCAGCCCTTTCAACAATAAGGCAAAATGCACCTAGCAGGAGTCTGGGATGCCTGTTGGCAGAGTATGTGGAGACCATGGAAGCTGTGAAGGCCACCCTGGGGCCAAGCGGGACCACAGGCTGGCCAGCATACCCAGAGTTCCTTGGACTGGGAAGGTCAGTGCCGGGGGGCCGGTGGGGGGCGGGCCTGTGAGGGTGTGCTCAGTTCAGCTCTGTATCTAAGGCATGGCACATGGGGGGCCCCCGTGCCTGGGGAATACAGTCATCCTGGCCTGGGCTCCCCAGAGCATCTGGGAGAGACCCTGGAAGCTTAGGATTAGTCTGTGACACGGTGCCCTGGCAGGCCTGACTAGGGGCCCTCCTTTCTCAGGCCATCACGGGTCCCTCACCCTGCACTGCAGAGCCCTGCTTCCAGGGTGCGGGACATCCCAGGGCTGCGGCAGTAGTGCCCTGGCGGGGCACAGCTGGCACTGGTCCTCTCTGACCAGGCCTGGGACTGAGGAGTAAAACCCAGGCCGGCATGGCACTGGGGCACCCGTTCCCCGGGGCAGAAGAAGCCAAGGGGGCAGATGTCATTCCCAGAAAGTCCTGGAGCCTCCACCTGTGCAGCCAGAAAGAAGAAAGAAAAGACTTCAAATTAAGGCCTCAGGCTGAAAAGACTGAGGTTGGCACTTAGCAGGGAAGACATGGCATTGATGTAAAATGAGGCTGCATTGCAAATAACAAAACATGCAAAATTTCTGTTAACGTGTGCTTTTAACTGTGCCGAATAAGACCTGGGAGACGTTTCTTCGTAAATCATAGCGTTGACCCAGTACCCTCTCCTCTCTTTTCCTTATCTCCTGGCCTGGTCTCTTTTCGGTGGAATCGGTGACTTCCAGAGGAAGGGGCAGTCTCTGTTCTAAAGGGGAAGCCAGGGACAAGAGGGCACGGGCAGGCATGTCCGAGATCACACCGCAGGTCAGTACCAAAATGAGAGTCAGAGCCCATCAACCAACACCAATGCTCATCAACATCGTCTGTGTGCCCACCTACCCAGCTAACTCTCCACTACCCTGCCCTGCAGTCTAATGAGGTTGATTTCTCACCATGTGACCTTGAGAAAGTCCATTAGCCCACATGCCCCTTGGTGTCTTCTTGTTTACAATGGGGCAACTATGGGGGTGCTGAGTCAGTGTGTTCACAGAGCAATCTAAGTAAAGACTCTGTGAGGGCGACCTGCTGTGACAGATACACCCAAGATGTCACCTACTGAAAGTTTAATGATTTCAAAGAAAAAAATCACTGTTATGATTGCCAGATGCCATGACTTATAAGATGCTGCTGATTTTAGAGACGTTAAATGTGGAAAAGACACATACCACAGAATCATTTAAATAAACTATCACTGGGCCCTGTGCCAGGCCCTGGAGACATGAAGTGGGAGGGTCTTGCTCTCAGGCCACTTCAACCCTGGTGGGACAGCCCCTCAGCTCCTCAGGACCCAGCCTCCTTTGTGGTCCCATAACACATGGGTGCTATAAGGTAGGCTGTCTGGGTTACCGTGCCCAGTGTCACCTACCTCTTGTTTGATGGGGGTGGGAGATACTGCTCCCCCTGAGCAGTAGTGGGAGGCATGGCAGAGCCCCGAGGGCCGGAACAGCCCTTCCAATGAGCAGAACATCCCTAAAGAAGCAGATTCAAGGGGCAGGTGACAGAGGGGCCACTTCACCTCCCTCCTACTCTAGCACCAGCCCTGCCTCTCTTGGCCTGTGCCCCCTTCCCTCTACCAGGCTCTCAAACTAGCGCAGGGTGCTGGTGTGATAGGGCGTGAGGGGCAGAATGATCAGGGGGGGACTTCTTTTCTGCCAAGAGCCATTTGGATATTTAAAACATCATTCATGGGCCATACAAAACTATCAACTTAAAAATCAGCCTGCTCTATTTGGTCAAGCATTTAATTAACTCACCCCTAATGCCTTGGCAGGGCCAGACCAAATGATTTCAAGGGTCTTATACGAGGGCCAGATGTTCCCCACCCTGAAGAGATGTGGAGCTGCCTTGATCAGGGCAGTGCTCTCTCCAGCAACACCTGGTCCCTGGAGAGCACACAGAATTGGTCTAGTCCTGGGCCCTAGAGGTGCATGTGGAGGTCCCGGGCTCTGGCCCATGTGGACCTGCCTTTCCTTTCCTTGACCAGCTACTGAACGTATTCCCTCATGGGCCTGTTTGCTTCCCCTCATTCCTTCCTTAGCCTTCAGCTAGGCTTCCTGAGGGCCTATGGTCCAGAGTCCACTAACCTGCGGGGCACAGCTCACAGTCCAGCTCAGCAGCAGCTCCCCGACGTCCCCAGGCCCAAATGTCCCCTGAGGGCATGGGTAGGTGGTGGCTGAGTGGGAGCCAATGGGACGGAAGTATCCCTGGAGGCACAGTCTGGGGCCAGTGGCTGTGGGGCCTAGGGGATAATGGCAGGGTCAGACGGAGCTGGTGATGGGAGCCCTACCTGAGCATCAGGCTCTGAAACTGCCCTGGGTCAGCCTTCAGGTGCTTTATTCTTCATCTAATTTCTGGGCATGTTGTCTGGGAGGGGCCCCTCAGTGGCTGACCATCTGCCATTGCAGTAGAAGGTACAATGTCCAGGAAACCTCTGTGGCCCTCCAGGGGCCCTGGCTATTGAGCACAAAGCTTCCTTCTCTAGGATGTGGCACTTGTTCGTGTTGGTCATACTGGGGCCACCACTCCTGGGTTCACTTGTGGCCTATAGACGCCCCCCCCCACCCCCACCGCCCTGCTCAGGCCTCTCTGCTGGGACTGTGGGGACAGCCAAAGCCATCACACCTACAGCATATATCTTGGGGAAACTGAGTGGGGCCACAGCCAACTACATCCCAGGGCCCTAGAGCCACCACCCTGGGCACTGGTATCCTGGCTGAATCCTGACATGCCTTTGCCTTGTACCTGGCCTGTTTTAGAGTCCCCTCCCTCCACCCTGCTCAGTTGTCAAGGGCTACATGTGGATCAAGACACTGATCGTGACAACCATGCTTCTGGCTTAAGAATTTCTGAGATACATTCTGAAACCAAATCCAAACAAATGCATATGGGAACACCAGGGCTCTGTCACCCTGAGCCACCTCAGGGTGGCTCCTCCCCTCTCTCTGAAAAGTTGGCACTGCTTCTGCAGGGGACCCAGTACCCCGTGGGGGCCTTGTGCTCAGCCCCAGTGAGCCCACCTGTGCTGGAGGCTTCACAGCAGAATCTGGCAGGGCAGAGTTCACAGAACCCCTCTGCCTCCTGAGGCTAGAATGTTCCGCTCTCACAGGCCCTGGCTGTGAAGACCCTGCGGGACAATAGGAGCCACGGGGCACTGGAAAGACGTGGGGGTGGCTGAGGTCTGGCCAGGGTGACAGCAATAACCTGCTGCACAGGGCCCATCTGGGAAGCTTCTCCTGGCCCCTGGGCAGTGGGTGGAGACAGTGGGCCCGGCTTTAAATGAGAAGGAAAGGAGAAGGGAGCAAGCTTGAAGGCACAGTGCGACATGGAGCTCAGGGCACAGGGCTTTGGAGCCAGACTGGGTGTCCCCTCCTGACTCTCCGGCTCACTACCCATGCAGCTGTGTAGAAGGCCTTTCCGAACTCAAACTTTTCATCTATAGAAGAGCAGCTTTGTGGTGAGGATAAATGAATTAAAAGGCCTGTCTGGCCCTGGCTGGTTTGGCTCAGCAGTTACGAGTGCCAGCCCACGGACTGAAGGGTCATGGGTTCGATTCAGGCCCAGGGCACGCACCTCAGTTACAGGTTTGTCCCGGCCCCTGCGGGAGGTAACCAATCGAGGTGTCTCTCTCACAATTATGTTTCTCTCTGTTTCTACCCCTCCTTTCCCTCCCTTCCCCTTCTGGCCCTGCTGGTGTGGTTCAGTGGTTAAGCGTGGACCCATGAACCAGGAGGTCATGGTTCAATTCTCTGTCAGGGCACATGCCCAGGTTGTGGGCTCAATCCCCAGTAGGGGGCGTACAAGGGGCAGCCAATGGATGTTTCTCTCTCATCAATGTTTCTATTTCTCTATCCCTCTCCTTTCCTCTCTCTCTAAAAAATATCAATAAAAACATATTAAAAAACAAAAAAGGCTTGTCTGGCACAACCCATGGGTAATGCAGAGTCGAAGCAAGGCAGCATTGGCTTAAGAATCAGAAATACAGGCCATACTGTGATAGTTGAGTCATGGGAGGCTCTGCTATCCTGGCCAGTGCCTCACACCCCGGACTTATTCTAGTGTGAGACACTGTGCTCCTGTGGGAGTCCCCGGGGTCCTGGGGACCATTGGGGGGCGTTCACACCTTCCTTCTTCTGCTTCCCAGCATCATGCACTGTCCACTTCCTGCCAGCTGTATCTTGTTCCAGGTGATTTCTATAGATATGGACTAGACAACCAAAGCTGGCAAATGCACATCACACGCCCTCCTCTTACTCTCTCTGCACGGTCACTGCTGTGTTCACCCGCTCATCCTGGGGCTCTTTCCTGGCAGGGTCCCCTGTAGTCCTACCCCGGAAGCTCTAGACAGAGCCCCTGCTTCCTGAACAAGGCTGGGTACCTTTGAAGACTGCAGCAAGTGCTCCAGGAAACTTCCGCCCCCCTTCCTCGGCCAGCAGAATGCCCCTCACCCCCAATCTGCTGAAATCAGAGTGTGCCTGGCTGGAGCCTTCACCGTCTGTCTTTTCACCCTTTCCCACTATGAGCTCCTGGGGTCGGGACCAGGTCACCTTTGTGGATCCACACATGCCCATGCCTCAAGCAGTGTCCCCTATATGTGAGGGACCTAGGCTGTCCCCGCAAAACAAACAAGTCAGTTAAGGATCTTGCCAAATCCCAGAGAGAGGGCTGTTGTCACCTGAGTCTGAGCAGAACTGTCCTGCGAGACAAGGCCTGCATCCTCAGCACGGTGTGCGGCAGGCTTCTCTCGGAAGGTGCCCCTGGGACACGGTGCTGCGTGGGGGTCTGGGTACCCAAAGGGCAGTAGTAGCCAGCAGGAGAGTCCACTGGCCAAACTGACCTGGCCCCTGGTCCCTGGGTCCTGCAGGGACAGAACCTGTGGACATAGCCAATTGGTGGCCAGGAATGAAGGAGTCGCTGCCCCTACATCCCCAGGTTTTCCAGAAAGTGAGGCTCCACCAGACAAAGGAAGCTCCTGGGACATGGAGGATTTGAGCAGAAGCAAAACCCTCACGGGACCATCTGAGGTCAGAGAAAATAGATGCCAAGGTGGAGAGCAGCCTCCTGTCTCACTGAGTCTTGGGAATGGTGCCCGTAGCCTCCCAAGACCCCTGAGTTGGTGTGAGAATGTTTGTTACACTGGACTCTCTGCAGGGCAGTGGGGGCCTGCAGTGCTGTAGTCACTGGTCCCCGCAACATGTCTGAGCCCCTCTGGCTTCAGTGGGGGGACAACAGGAAAAGTCAGATGTCACCCAGATATAGGAAGCACTCAGTCCCAGTGACAGCTCCTCCCTTTCCAGCTGGGCATGTCTTGCAGAGAATCTGTCCAGGTTCATCCTGATACTGCCTGGGGCGGGGGGAGAGGGGGGGAGGCAGAGCTGGGGTTCCAGGCTTCCCTGGGGACAGGAGTGCCCAGTGGGGCAGAGAGTGCCTGGAAAAGCCCAGGGACACAGTTGTTTCCTCCTGGGACATCTCCATCTCCTCTCAGCCAGAGCCCGGATGACCACTTCTGTCTCCCTCTAGTTAGTGTGGCTGAGCGAAGGGCTGTGTGGTTCATGGTGCCTGTGGTGGATCACACTCCTAGGTCATCGTGTTCTCAGTTTATAGTTGAGAAATGAGGCCTAGGGGGCAGAATTGTGCCAGTTCTGCTCAGGGGAACTCAAATGCACCCTTGTCCTTAGTCTGACCTTCTGCTGCTTCTCCCACGGGCCCTGGTCTCACAGGAAGGGTGAGGACCCTTCATGTGCCCTCGCAGTGTGTGGCCTGAGAATACATTTATTCCCTCCCCCAAAGACAGGTTTATCCATCTTTGTCTGGCTTTTCAAATATTTCTTTTTTCTTCCCTTCCTCTCACTTGTCCCAAGCATGTCTGTCCCCCTTTCTGAACTCATGGCCCCAGAGGCACCTGTCTGGCTAGCACATGGCGTTTCTGTCCTTCCCACAGCCAGTCCAGGTTACAAGGGGTCTGTTTCCCTCCAGGCCAGCCCACTGGTGGTCCCACAGGAGGGTCCGCCCCTACCTGGACTGTGTCCTGAGACAGAGACCCTGGGGCAGAACCAGCTCCTTCACATAAGCCTCCAGAGTGCTCAGGCCGGCCCGGAGCAGAACCAGCCAGCCAGGCAGGGCTGGCAGTGGTCCAGCAATGTGGCTCCAGGGATGGGCAGGAGAGAGCCTGCAGGTCCACACACTGTGGCCACCTCCAGGAGGCCTCCCAGATGTAGACCCATGGTCCCCCATCTTGGATGCGCCCGTGATCCTGCTCTGCACACATCAGTGACTGTAAGGTTCCCCGGCCTCCTAGGCCATCCTGTCACCTGATGTGCTGGAGCCTGGACTCAGCTGACAGCTGAGGTACATGTCATTCCCCTTCTCTTCTGCCAGCATCACTCACTCCCCGCTGTGCCTCTGCCGTCTGCCCTCCCCCCGCCCTGCCACACACAGCCCCCCCTCCCCAGTCACACACACAGTTTCCACCCCCAGCCTCACACTACGAGGGTGCAGGGTGGACAATGGGTGTTTATCCTGTGTCCCCTAGGACTCCCAAGTGCAGGCCTCCACTTCCCCTCTCAGGAGCCCAGAGCAGACTCTGCACTGCTGGTGCCCACCAGTTTGTGACTCAGCTGGGGGGCACGGAGTAGGCCTGGAGCTGCCCTGGGGACAGAAGTGGCCTGGAGGGCAGAGGTCTCCTGTGATCCCATCCGTGGGATTTGAGACACACAATCCCCAAGTGCAGTGGAACCCTGCCCTGCAGGGTCCAGACACTGCTGCCAGCCCAAGGAGTTAGACAGCAGGAGCCTGCAGGGGAGAGGAAAAGACAGGTTCTCCAGGGCTTTTCAGGGGGGTGCAGGGATGGTGGCACCTCCCCAACCAGCAAATGTGGGCTAATCTGATGGGCACTGTGGGCTGTGGCTAAAACACCCCCATCTGAGCCAGGCCAGAGTCCTGGCCTTGCTGGCCAGGAAGGGTAGGGCCTAATGTGGCTGGGGCAGGGGTGTGTCCCTGCCTCCTTACCTGGCTCACAGGGGGTGCAGTTTGACTGCTGGACACCCCCTCTCTGTGGCTTGTAGGTGCCCCTGGAACAAGGGAACTGAAAAGCAAAGGAGGTGGAGGCAGGGCTGTAGTGGCTGGCTGGACACTTATTCCCCACCACAGAGGAGGTGTTCGCTGGGCAGAAGAAGCTGCAGGGAGATGCGTAGAGAGGAGAGGACTCAGAGGAGTGGGGAGGAAATGGGTGCTAGGCTCACCCTCCATCTCTGGCCTCAGGATTAGGTCAGGCTGGGGACACAGCTCTGCTGCAACTCAAGCACTAGTGCAGGGTGTGTTGGGGAGGCTAAAAGACTTAAATGGGCCCTGACCGGTTTGGCTCAGTGAATAGAGCGTCGGCCTGCGGACTGAAGGGTCCAGGGTTCGATTCCGGTCAAGGGCATGTACCTTGGTTGCGGGCACATCCCCAGTAAGAGGTGTGCAGGAGGCAGCTGATCAATGTTTCTCTCTCATCGATGTTTCTACCTCTCTATCCCTCTCCCTTCCTCTCTGTAAAAAATCAATAAAATGTATTTTTAAAAATAAATAAATAAAATAAAAGACTTAAATGGTAGCCAAAGAGATCCAGGTTTGAAATTGGGTGTGACTCGGTGACATCCAACACAGAGGTTGAGAGACATAAAGAAGGACAGCTGGGGGAAGTTGTGGAAATTCTTCTGTGTCTTCTCAAAGTCACAGAAAACTCAGGTGGAAAAGAGTCTTAGTGAGCATCACCTGCAATAGCAGGAAAGCAAATGAGTGCCCAGTTGGACACGTGGTCCCAAAGGGCTCACAGCACTCACCCCTCAGGACAAGCCTCAAAGTGGCCTTGGACAGGCTGTTATGGGTGCCTGCTGGGCAGAGCCTGGGGGTAACAGGGCTTGGGGGGCAAAAGTGTCCTGAAAGGGAAGCAGACCAGAAAGGTCAAGACCACAAGATGCTCTTACTTCCTGGCATTCTGAGTGGCCCCATGCTCAATCCAGTTCCAGAAGGGCCCAGGGGACCTCTGAAAACCTCCTGTGGCCCTTGCATTATCAAATGATTTCTCAACAGAAACATATCAGACAGAAAAGAATGGAAGGAAATTTATAAAGTGATGCAAAGCAAGGGACTGAATCCAAGAATACTCTATCCAGCAAGGCTATCATTCAAAATAGAAGGGGAAATACGGAGCTTCACAGACCAAAAAAAAAAAAAAAAAAAGGCTAAGGGAGTTTATCACTACCAAGCCAGCAATGCAAGAAATGCTAAAGGGACTGATATAAAAAGAAGAAATAAAGAGGTAAGAAGGAACACAGGCACAAAAAATTAAAATGGATACAAACAAGTACCTATCAATAATAACTTTAAATGTAAACAGACTAAATGGTCCAATCAAAAGACATAGAGTGACTGAATGGATAAAAAAAAAAAATGACCCATATATATACTGTTACAAGAGACCCACCTCAGAACAAGGGACTCACACAGACTGAAAATGAAGGGATGAAAAAATATCTTTCAGGCAAATGGAAATGAAAACCTGGGGTAGCAATACTTATATCTGACAAAATAGACCTCAAAGTAAATGCCATAACAAGAGATAAGGAAGGCCACTTCATAATACTAAACGAATCAATACAACAAGAAGATATAGGAGAAACCAAGATGGTGGCATAGGTAAACACCTAAACTGCTGCCTCGCACAACAATTTCAAAACTACAACTAAAAGACAAAAGGGATATCATCGAGAACCACAGGAAGGCTGGCTGAGTGGAAATTCTACAACTAGAAGGAAAGAGAAAAGCACACTGAGACTCAGAAGATCTGCGAAAGGCAGAGGCACCGAGGCACATGCGTGGAGAGGGCAGGCAACTGAGTACGCAGCTGGCTTTCTCAAGCGGGAGGGAGACAAAAGCTCCTGACTGCACTGAACTCCAGTTCCGGGAGAGACTCTGGGGACCCAGACTCATACGGGGAGAAACTGGACTGTCTGGCAGCGGGCAGAACTCGAGGGCAGCTTTCTCTCAGAGGCGCTTGCATCAATTACCGAGAGACACTGAGACCCAGGGGCCTATTAGGGTAGGGCTGATGGGAAACCAATGCTGTCTGCTCCACCCTGAGACTCCGCCCCCATCCAAGCTGAGCACAGAGGCTTTTGCAAGTCTTGTCTCATAAGGGTGTCTCCAGCACAGAAGTTCTCCCAGCGTAGACACAGCTGACCCTCACAGCCAATTGGCCTGGAGGTCAATTCCCCCCAGTGATACCAACAACAATAAAGGCTTAACTACAACAAGACTGTGCACACAGCCCACAAAGGGGTGCACCAAGAGTGTCCACCTCAGGTAACTGGGGAGGCTGAGCCACTGGGCCCTATAGGACACCTAGCACACAAAGCCACTCTATCAACTCAGGGAAGCAGCCAAAATGTGGAGACAAAGAAACAGATCACAAATTAAAGAAATGGAGGAAAGCAAACGACTGCATATAGAGTTCAAAACCACGGTTATAAGGTTTTTAAAGAATTTTCTAGAAAAGGCTGATAAATTTAGCGAGACCCTAGAGGATATGAAAAAGGACCAGTCAGAAATTAAGCATACACTGACTGAAATAAAAAATATTATACAGAGATCTAACAGCAGACTAGAGGATTGCAAGAATCAGGTCAAAGATTTGAAATACAAAGAAGCAAAAAACACTCAACCGGAAAAGCAAAAAGAAAAGAGAATCCAAAAATATGAAGATAGTGTAAGGAGCCTCTGGGACAACTTCAAGCATACCAACATCCGAATTATGGGGGTGTCAGAAGAAGAGAGAGAGCAAGATACTGAAAACCTATTTGAAGAAATAATGACTGAAAACTTCCCCTACCTGGTGAAAGAAATAGCCTTACAAGTCCAGGAAGCACAGAGAGTCCCAAACAAGAGGAATCCAAAGAGGACCACACCAAGACACATTATAATTAAAATGCCAAGAGCAAAAGACAAAGAGAATCTTAAAAGCAGCAAGAGAAAAGCAGTTAAGTTACCTACAAGGGAGTGCCCATATGACTGTCAGCTGATTTCTCAACAGAAACTTTGCAGGTCAGAAGGGAGTGGCAAGAATTATTCAAAGTGATGAACAGCAAGAACCTACAACCAAGATTACTCTATCCAGCAAAGCTCTCATTTAGAATTGAAGGTCAGAGCTTCACAAACAAGAAAAAGCTAAAGGGGTTCATCACCACCAAACCAGTATTACATGAAATGTTGAAGAGTATTCTAGAAGAAGAATGAGAAAAAGAAGAAGAAGGAGGAGGAAGACAAGGAGGAGGAGGAGGAGGAGGAGAAGGAGGGGGGGGGGAGGGAGAAAAGATAAATAATATGAACAATAAAATGGCAATAAATACATATCTATCAACAATTGAATCTAAAAATTAAAATAAATGAACAAGAAATCTAATGAACCAAATAAACAGGTGAATAAAATAGAATCAGAGGCATGGAAACGTGAAATAGATTGACAAATATCAGAGGGAAGGGAGTGGGAGGGTGGGAAGAGATTAACCAAAGATCTTACCTATGAACTCAGACAGTAGGGTGGGGAAGGCCTGGGGTGGGGCAGGAACCAGGTGGAGGTGAGCAATGGGAAGGGGAGGGGAAGAGGGACATCAGTAATATTCTTAACAATAAAGATTTAAAATTTTTAGAAATCTGGAAAAAAATAAGGAAATCTGAATAACTAGGTACTGTAGTCGATATTAACATATTAATATTGGTTCGTTAATTATAACAGTGTATCATAATAATGTAAGAGGTTATTAATAGGGGAAACTGTAGTGTGTATGCATGTTTAGAGGGGTGTTATGTTGGAACTCTCTATATTATCTATTCAACTTTTCTGTGAATCTGAAACTGTTCTAAAATAAGTTTAAAAATAAATACAGATAGCAATGGATTATAACTTTTTAAGAGATACTTGAATTCATAATGATAGTAAAGAAACAATAAGGAGGATTCTTATACAGGGTGGCCCATAAATTGCTTTACAACTTAAATATTTAATAAATTTTTTGTTAGTTTTTTCTACTTTTAAAATAATATAAAGTACAGAAAATGGGAATTTTTTAAACTATGTATGAAAAATGATGTCACATAAATGACCTCCATTTTTTGCTTCACTAGCATGGGCTCTTTCTATGGTATTTTCCATGACGGCTCTTAACATGTCAGGCTCCAACACTTGAATTTCTTCCTGTATATTGTCCTTAAGCTGCTGGCTAGTCCTGGACTTTAGTTCATGCACCAATTGCACCTTGTATGGGTACATGTGTAAATTTGTTTGTATGCACTGCAACGAAGTCCATAAGGTTCCAAGCTCTCGAGAATCTTCCAGGGGATGTTCCTGGTTTTTCCTGACTGCTCTGCTATACACACTCAATATTTTCCTGCGCACGTACCGAATGTGATCTCCTGACGTGGCAAATCACTAATAGACACTTGTTGCTGGAAACATTGAACTAAGTGACGTATTGCTGGTTTTGGGGGTGGATTCCTGACATGAAAAAAGCCCATGTATTATGCTCTCTGTGTTAGAACAATGGAGTGCTGATTTTCAAAATAAAATTCAATGATTTTTACACATTGCTCCTTCATGAATTTTTCCATAATAAATTTCCAGCGAACAAATTTTCAAAATTTGAAACAAACAAAAAAATAATTGTCACCCTGGCAAGTTTGGCTCAGTGAATAGAGTGGCTGTCCAAGGATTGAAAGGTTCCAGGTTTGATTCCAATCAAGGGCACATACCTCAGTTGCAGGCTCAATCCTGGGCAGGGTGCGTGCGGGAGACAACCAATTGATGTGTCTCTCTTGCCGGAAACCGAACATTGTCACTCGGTAGTTTTGTGAAAAGGGAACCCGGGAAGGCTGGTCAACCTTGAAGCTAAAGGTCAGAGCCAACCACTCCCTATCTAATTGAGACAATGGTAACTAAGGCAACTTCCCCACCAAATAATCCTGTAAATCCTTACTGATAAGGTAATCTGCCTGTTACTGGAATTACCTGCCTAAGGGCAATGGGTGTATCTCAGGACCCCAATAAAAGGGATGGCAAAGGCCAGAGCAGGAGTAGTCCTCCCACTAGAGGTGGCCTCCCGCCTGGCCCCCCATTTACCCAAATTGATTCTTTTCTAGCTTCTTTTCATTTTGATTGCGGCCTTCTCCAGAAACCGGACCTGAACGGGAACCCTGAAACACGCAGGACGTGATAAGGGATCCCACACTCTCTCTCTCTCCATCTCTTCCCCTCCCGTACACTCTTTCTAAAAATCAATGGGAAAATATCCTCGGATGAGTATTAACAACAATAAATTAGTGCAAAATAAGTTATGAAATTTTTAAATGGTAAAGTGACTTATGGGCCACCCTATAGCAGCATCAGGACCAATAAATGTGAAGGATTTGAATGAGTTGGAAAAAAATCAATATTTTGTAACCTTCCTGGTAAATATTGGTTGCAGCAAGAACATCAATGGAGGCTGAACCATAAGGTAGAGTTTGAGAAGGAGCAAGGTATTTGCTTGGTCTCAAAGTATCTCCTCACAGATTGCTCATAACACCTTGATCACATGATAGAAATTATTATCACCTTACAATGGATAGCTAGACATCCTGTGCCTCTGGATGTAATATCCAGAAAAGGACCCACTTCATTTATGTGGCTGTTTCAAGGGAGGATGCATAACTGGAATCTACTAAGGAGGAAATGTCAAACAAATGTCAATGTGGAAATCTGTATTTGAGGAAGATTCTTTCTTTGTAAGGGAATGAAATGCTTTGCTGAGTCCTCTTGTTCATAAGGCTGTTAAATAACCAAATGCAAACATTCCGTACTGTGATTTTAAATATTGTATTTATAAGTTAAAACACTATGACAACAAAGATTTATTTAACTATGAAGAGATTAGCAGTTACCCTGGCAGGAATAGGAAAGAATGCCGGGCAGGGTGGAGGTCTAGGGAGAGGGGACCCTGTGCAGAACATTACCAGTTGTTCAGTTCGTATCATTCTTTTCTAATTATTATTTTTTATTGATTGATCTTAGAGAAAGAGAGAGGAAGGGGGGGGGAGACTTCACTTTGTTGTTCCACGTATTTATGCATTCATTGGTTGCTTCTTGTATGTGCCCTGCCGCAGGCGGGGCAGGTGGGATCTAACTAACCTGCAACCCTGGCATGCCAGGAGGACGCTCTAACCAAGACCGGTATTTATTTCTAATTTAATAAACACATAGCCTTTCTTTTTTTTTTTTTTTAATTTCTTTATTGATTAAGGTGTCACATATTTGTCCTCATCCCCCCATTCCCATCCCACACCACTCCCCACGGATGCCCCAACCCCCTGTTGATCTTAACCATTGGTTAGGCTCGTATGCATGCACACAAGTCCTTTGGTTGAACTCTCCCCCTTTACCCCCACCCTCCCCTACCCTCCCTCTGAGGCCTGATAGTCCGATCGATGCCTCCTTGTTTCTGGTTCTGTTCTTGTTCATCAGTCTATGTTGTTCATCATTTCCCCTAGATGAGCGAGATCATGTGTCACTAGAGATATACTTATAAGACCTGAATGTGAGACGAGCAATAATAGTTATGCTGACAGGCAAATGAATCAGTCTGTAGTGAGTTTCTTTCTGGACCAACAGTTCTTTTGAGACCCAATTTCAATGTCCACCAGTTCCTTATGTGTACATGTCAGCACTGACCCCTCAGCTCTGGATGGTGGACAAATGGTGGTAATGCAGGTCCGAGTCCCTCTGGTTTGGTCTCGGCCGGACCCAGAGGCACGGCTTCACCTGGACCCAGGGGTGCATGGCCTCTCCCAGACCCAGGGGTGCGTGGCCTCACCTGGGCCCGGGACGCGCATAGCCTTTCTTTTTACCAGGCGCTGTTCTAAGCGCTTTTCACATACTGTATGTATTGACTTCTAAATGGGAAAGTTCAGTAATTGGTCTTTATCTCTCAAAACAAAACACTACATGATTTTATCATAAGCTCTGCTGCAGCGATGTTCTCCTTCAGTGGAAGAACATGAGACTACAATTACTGAATGGTTTTCGTAAAAACAAGGGCAGCTCTACTTTGCGATACCAAACGTTGAGTTTCATTTGAAAAACCTGATTCTTTGTAAAAAGCCTTAAAAGCACAGAGGGCCGCTTACGTATGTTTTTGGGGTGCAGACACTCACGTTATCCATTCCTTTAAGGGTGAATCCCACAGCATGACACTTTCTTGGCTGAAGTTGGAGTTTTAAGTAACATCCTCACTCTAGGAACCAGTTCCGGGTTAAGTTTGTTGCTAAATCAGCGGGTTAATGGCGCAATGGAGTCTGGGAAACCAGTCGTCCGCCGAGACAGGCCGACCGGTGTGACGCTGGACTTCAATTCCCACAATGCCCAGCGCGAGCCCGCGACTTCTTCTGGGTCACTGTGAGGTGGCCGCCATTTGTGCGCTGACGGGAGTGGCTCGTAGTTGTGGACCGGGCTTTCCGCCCTCCAGGTTTTGCTCTAGGGCCGTGTTTCCGCGTCTTCCAGCGTCTCAGAGGCCTGTCTTTCCCGAGGACGGCTTTATTGCTGGGTGGCGGTCAATGCGGAGCGGCCCGGTAAGGTGAGTCAACAGCCAGGTTCTAGTGTGTGTGTGTTGGGGGGCGGGGGGGGGGGTAGTGGTGGTGACTTTTTCCGTTTTTTCCTTCTAATGTCGGCGATGCGGGTTCCCGCCGGCACTTGGTCAGACGCTCCCGTTAGCTGTGCACGGATTCTCGGCAGAGCCTGGACTTGTTTCTGTTGGGACCGAGAAAGCGGTGACGCACTTCTGCCGCCTCCCGGGGAGGCTGTGGGCGCAGGCTGTGTGCTAGGCTGCGCTCCGGTACCGCTGCCCCACCTCTGCCCGGGACTTTCCCGACCTTCCTAGGAGGAAACGGGAAGCGGAGAGGTGGCCGAGCGAGGGCTGTGGTGGTCGGCGTGCTTTCATCTGTGTCTTTCTCTGGCCTCAGTCCTGTGGGTCCTGTTCTCCGTTCGCCTTTTGCCTTTTCCTTCGTGTTGGAGGAACCCCAGAGAATGGGCAGAACGGAGAACTGAGCAAAGCAAGCTTCCGGGTTGTATCATTGAGGGCCCCTCGGGAATGTCGCAGGAAGCGGAGTTTATCTTCGAGATGGACCGAGGAGCGCTTTGAGTTGGGGAGTTGCCAGAAGTTCTTTGCTAAACAAAAATGAAGTTTGTATTGGCCTCATTTTCAGTGCAGCTAAAGTAGTTTTTTCTTTTAAACGATATTATATCATCAAAATGTATGTTATTTATTCAACTTTACAGATTTATAAAGTTTTTTAAGTTCTCTAAGTTCAGAAATGTGTCATTTAGATTAAAGGAGAGGTATATCTTTTTTTTAAAAATGACATACGTGCCGAAACCGGTTTGGCTCAGTGGATAGAGCGTCAGCCTGCGGACTGAAAGGTCCCAGGTTCGATTCCGGTCAAGGGCATGTACCTTGGCTGCGGGCACATCCCCAGTAGAGGGTGTGCAAGAGGCAGCTGATCGATGTTTCTCTCATCGATGTTTCTAACTCTCTATCCCTCTCACTTCCTCTCTGTAAAAAAATCAATAAGATATATTTAAAAATAAAATAAAATAAAAAAATAAAAAATGACATACGGTTACCTTCAATGAGATCCCTCTCAAATTATAACAATACTTAAATAGTAACTATAAAATTACAAATATATAATTTTTGTATTTTGGGAAAATGTTACCATTTACTATCACAAATTTAAGTGCCTTTTCCTATTTTCTTGTTTCCAAAGAAACTTGTTTAAAATTTTTTAAATATTAGCTATTAATTGTATGATTTGTGTGCTCCTCAGATGCCTTATGGTGAAATTGAAGCTAAATCCTTGGGATATGGGGAAGATCTAACAAGTGAACCATGCCATAAAAAATTGAAGTTAACCAAAGAGTCTTTTGTTTTCTCCCATCATGGTAGTTCTAACTTTCACAGAGTCCAAGAGAAAGTTGGAAATGATTGGATCCCTTTGACCGTCCTTGATGTCAGAGGACATAGTTCTCTTCAGGAGGACAATGCCAAAACCACAGATTTGCTGAAACCTGTGCATGATGAGATGCCTGCTGAGAGACCAACTGTTATTGAGTCCATTGATTCACAAGTTTTACAGGCTACAAGTCCTCCATTGGTATCCACAGATGATGAGATATATAGCACAAGTAAAGCATTTATAGGACCCATTTACAAACCCACTCAGGAAAAGAAATGTAATGAAAGGAAGAATCAAGCAGACACTATCAATGGTATAGATGGCAAAAGAGGACAAGAAGAGAAACATAAATTTAACTGCAAAAAATCAGAGATTGATAATGAGTTATTCCAGTTTTACAAAGAAATTGAAGAGCTTGAAAATGAAAAAGATGATTTAGAAGGCAGTAGTAAGGAAACTGAACCCTCTGAGGAACAATTTATTTCATATTATCAAGGCCATAATAATGATCTGATCAAATACGAAGAAGAAAAGAAAAGAGATGTTACTAACGTTCTTCAGTCACATTGTGGTTATCAGCAGTACGTGGGGAATGAGCCAGGCAAATATTCTTGCCATGGACAAGGAATACCTACATTTTGTGACGTGTCCTTTACTTCCTTCAGGCCTGAATGGCAATCAGTGCATTCTTTTATAGTACCCCGAGGTCCTCCTCTTCCCAGTTTTAACTGTTTAAATATTCAAAGATTCAATGCTCCACCAAATCTACCAAATATTTTCCATGGCCCTCAGATTCGAAATGGATGTTATGTAAATAATTGTCACATTAACTGGAATTGCTTGACTTTTGATCAAAACAATGAATATACTGACTATGAGAATATCATTAGTGATCTTCCCTATGGAAATGACTACACTGTACAAGATGGGTCTGTGAATAATGGTTTCTGTGAAACCAGTGAAGGATGCTGGAGAGATCCTTCTATGGGCAAGTATAATAGAACAGACAGGTTTATGAACCAGCAGTTTCAAGAGGAAAAATTAAATAAATTACAGAAGTTACTTATTCTTTTAAGAGGCTTGCCTGGTTCTGGGAAAACAACATTATCTCGGTAAGTAAAGGATACCAAGTGAATACTTGGTAATTCATTACTTTGAAATCATAAATGATAGTTGTGATAATTAGTGACAAATGCTTTCATGTTTCTAGTAGAAAATTTTTATTCTTGAAAATGGCATCTGACAGTGTAAATATTTTTAATTAAAAGATGTTTTCTGATAGAGGAAGGGTGAATTGGCATATCTATATTAATAATTTGCAAAGGTCTTTAATAATAAATACACCATTATTATATTTTAATAATAAAAAACCCATGTGTAATTATGACAGTGGTGAAAGCAAATGCTATTTGAGAACTGTGCTGGCCTTCACTTTTAAGTCAGCTATTTAAGAAGAGTTGGGCTTTGACTCAGCTATTTCACTTTATGACCATGGACAGGTTTTGCTGTCTGTTAATAGAATGAGTAATACTTGAGAAGCAAATGAGATAACCCAAGGAAAGTAATTTTGAGCATGTTTTAAGCACTGTGCTCTGTTCATACCATTGACTGACAGAGGGAACCCTTGTTTTTGGTTTCTTTGAATTTAAAGGAGTTTGACATGAGCAATATACAGGAGGTTTACAATTGTTTGTATGGAAAAATAATACAACAATTAATAAATAATAATACAAGAATAAACTATCACACTCACAGCTGTAAATCTACTTTTGCCCACCCCTCTATGAATTAGTGGAGTTAGAACTGGTGATGTTTTATCTGACAAAAATATTTCATTCCGGTCAAGGGCACCTGCCCAGGTTAAAAAAAAAAAAATTTCAAATTCATGTTTTTGTTTACATTTTTTAAAAAGAATATTGTTGCACACAAATACATTTTTGCAGTTGTGAAAAATAATACAAAGAAATACAGTACAAATTCTTTACAATTCATGTAGGATGATGGAAGTTTTGTGCCAGATAAGGAGAAAAAGAAAATTTATGTGGTATTTTCAGGGGGAGGATAAAGAATTCCAAGGAACCATTTTGTAAATGTTTTATATTTACTTGCAAGACAAACCTGAGCAATCTAAACAAAAGTTTCTTTAGAAGCAAGAAATTAGAGTAAGATTAAATTTATGACATAGACATTTCAAACTAGATTGTAAGCTGTGATCATTGTAAGTAAATTTTAAATTTATTTTAGGTCTTTACCTTTTGATTCCTCTTTAGTGAAGATTTTGTAATGATGAAATTTCAGCTCTTTGAAAGGATAGAAATTAGAAGTGAAGTTGTCACAAACATGGGCACTTTTCTAGATTCAGAATATAATATCGGAAAAAGGTATTAGTTGAAATTTGGAAATTTAATCAAGGGATCTTCTAGCTAGAGACAGCTGACTAAGATTTAGAATAAACATAAGAAAGAGAGTAGGTTTGGGACAACATATTGGAGTATGTTGAAATTGAAGATGAATAAAATAGTGGTAATTCAGTATAATTTCAGGGAGATAGTTATAGTGGGAGATGATAAAATTGATAATATGTAGTATGTATATTTTATTAAGGGATTAGGTACATATGTTATAAGAATGGAAGTTATAGTAGAAATTACCATTTGTGTTACAATTTGCAGAGTACTTTGATATATAAAAATCTTGAGATGGGTTGTGTTCTTCTCATTTTATAGAATAAGCAGAGGCTAAAGAGAATAAATTCAACTTAAGGGACTTGGGAGAATTTTCTAAAACTGGTAAAAGAACAAACTAGTGATATCAATAATAGTGTTTCTTCCCTACTTTACTTTAGTATCTGATGCATGAATAGCTCTGTGTGTGATTCCTGACTTGGAGTAGCTTGGTTAAAGAATATCTCTTTGGTCAACAATCTATACTAATAAAAGGGTAATATGCAAATTGGTCAGGACGCCCTTGTAGTAACGACCCAACAGCAGGCTCCGTGGGGTGACCAGGCCGGCAGGGGGTTTAGTGAGGGATGACCAAATGACTGAACAGCAGGCTATGTGGGGCAACCAGGCCGGCAGGGCGGGGAGGCGCAGTGAGGGGCAACCAGGCCAGCAATGGGGGCAGTTGGGGGTGACCAGGCTGGCAGGAGGGGCATTTGGGGGCAACCAGGCCGGCATGGGGGGGGGGCTGTTGGGGGCGACCAGACTGGAGGGGGGGGCAGTTAGGGGCAACCAGGCTGGCAAGGGACGCAGTTGGGGGCGACCAGGCTGGCGGGGAGGGGGGCAGTTCGGGGCGATCAGGCTGGGCAGAGACGGTTAGGGGTGATCAGGCAGGCAGGCAGGTGAGTAGTTAGGAGCCAGCGGTCCCTGGATTGTGAGAGGGATGTCCCAGATTGGAGAGGGTGCAGGCTGGGCTGAGGGGACCACCTCCCCCAATGCACAACTTTCATGCACCGGGCCTCTAGTTTTTTAATAAAGCAGGATTGTTTGTTTGGAATTGGATATAAAGCCACATACTCTCTGGTGAGGAATCTATATATATAAAAGCCTAAGCGACCGAACACCTGAACAACCAGCCAACCATCACTGTGACGCGCACTGACCACCAGGGGGCAGACTCTCCACACACACACGCACACACACACACACACTCTCTGAGTGGCCAGATTATTATGTGTTCAGAGATCATAATAATCTGGACACTCAATGTATATCTGTCTGCATTGAATTGGTACCTGCCCTCCACTGCAAGAGACATAATACTTCTCCATTCATGAACAAGGACTTTCCTTGTTCAAAGGTTCTCTTTAAATGTTCACTTTTCGAAGTTTTGGCTTAGCTCAGCCCTCAGTAATTCTTTTCTGGACTCAATATTTGCCATTACCACTCTTTGCATTTAATGTCAGCTGCACAATACCTTTCTATTTGTTGATAATTGACCAAAGCCACTTGGTTAAAAGGGGCTGAGGCTTAGTTTATCCACAACTTTACTAATACTTTTTAAAAAAATATATATTTTATTGATTTTCTTTTACAGAGAGGAATGGAGAAGGGATAGAGAGTTAGAAACATTGATGAGAGAGAAACATCAATCAGCTGCCTCCTGCACACCTCCTACTGGGGATGTGCCCGCAACCAAGGTACATGCCCTTGACTGGAATCGAACCTGGGACCTTTCAGTCCGCAGGCCGACGCTCTATCCACTGAGCCAAACCAGTTAGGGCTACTAATACATTTTAATGAAATCAGTCTTGGGTTAAATTCTGACAAGTACAGACTTTAAATATTTATGAGTAAGCTAAAGTGCCAGCTCTTCGTCCATTTAGGCAAACAGCATTTTAATGAAAGGTTCATTTGAGGCAATTTCAACAATATTCTAGAGGTATAATTTTATTACTTCTATAGTTGGCAACAGCCAAACAGAATCCTGACTCAGTGGATGGACAAAGGACCGGTTAGGGATCAACCACTGAGTGCCTTTCCCAGGGTGTGGACTATAGATTTTGCAAGCTTCTTATACTCTGTTCATGCAAGGATGAGGGGTAAATCTAAAATATTTTAGCTAACCCGCATTTTTTTAAAAAAAATTATTTTATTGATTTTTAGAGAAGAAGGGAGAGGGATAGAGAGAGAGGAACATCAATGATAAGGGAGAATCATTGATTAGCTGTTTCCTGCACACCCCCCTGTTGGGGTTGGAGCCTGCAACCTGGGTATGTACCCTGACCGGAAATTGAACCAGTGACTCTTGGGTCATGTGTCAACACTCAACCACTGAGCCACACCAGCTGGGTTAATCCACACTTTTTACACTCTACTGATTTCACCAATGAGAGAGTATATTTTCATAAATAGGCCATTAATTTCATTATTAGCAAAATGTCTGGAGTTGATCAGAGAGAAAAGATAATTGAAGCACTTGGCCGAGAGGAGAGAAGATGCTACATGCTGGCTTTGAAGATGAAAGAAGGGACCCTGATCCAAGATACGTAAGGTGTTCTTTAGAAGCTGGGAAGGGCAAGGAAACAGATTCTCTTTTAGGGCCTCAGTGAGGAACACCAGCCTGCCACCCCTTTATTTTAGCCAGTGAAAGTGATTTTAGACTTCCAACCTTCAGAACTGTAAGATAATAATAAATCTGTATTGTTTTAAGCCACTAAGTATGCGGTGTTTTGTTACAGTAGCATGGGAAACTACTATATTTATGGTAGTTTAAAGAGAGATGGGAAGATGTCCTCCTCCCCCCCCCCGCCCTCCCCCCCCGCTTTTGAGGGAGAGCTTGGTTTAACCTTTTGCACTCGGATGTCGAGTGTGACTCGACACGGTTAGCATTAGAATAAAGGAATCGAGAAAAAAGCAAGCGAGTGTAAAGGGTTAAACTCCAGATAAAAGATTTATCTTGCCTTATGTAGGTTTCTATTCTTAAGTCAAGGAGTGTGCAGAGAGTGAACTGCCCAAGTAAAGTAGTCTTGGGCTATGGGTATGCAAGGCCACTCAGTACATAAGGAGGTAAAGGGTTCATGAAGTGTCAGTTTTTACTCAGATTTTTCTGGGAAAATCACTTCTAGTTTTAAATGCACATGGATGTATTTAAGAAAATAATATACAGTTCTTAGAAATTTCATAAATAAACCATGAAAATTAACTATCCTAGTAGGCCATTTGGGGAATAAGGTTCCCAAAACAGGGTTTAAGGAACCCTGTTCCTTAAGTGAAAAAGTATAAGCACATAGTGCATTAGTTATCCATGGTTGTGTAACAAATTACCCTAAAACTGAGTTGTTAAAGCAACAAACATGTATTGTCTCTCAGTTTCTAAAGAACAGGAATCTGGGTGCCTCTGGTTCAAGGTCCCTAACATGCTGTGATCAAGATGTTGGCTAGGGTTGTGTTCTGATCTGAAGGGCTTGTCTTGGGGAGGATCTGCTGGGAAGGTTTCTCACGAAGTTGTTGACAAGATTCGGTTTTTTGTGAGCTTTTGGATTGTGGACCTAAGTTCTTTGCTACTTGGACCGATTCACAACTTGATGGGGGAAACTGAGCCATCCCTGAGCCCAAGACAGAAGCTACTTTTTCCCAGTAATCTAAACTCAGAAGCAAAATTTCATCACCTCTGCCATATTCTTCTTTTTTTTTTTTTTAATTAAATCTTTATTATTGAAAGTATTACTATGTCCCCCTTTCTTCCCCTAGTAACATCTTCTATCCTGCTCTCATCCCCACCCCAGGCCTTCAGCACCCTATTGTCTGTGTCCATGGATTATGCATTTATGCATACAAGTTTTTTGGTTGATCTCTTCCCACCCACCCCCACCCCATCTTCCTTCTGAGATTCCACAGTCTGTTCAATGCTTCTATGTATCTGGATCTATTTTGTTCATTAGATTACACATATAAGTGAAATCATATGTCTCTTGGCTATCTTTGGAGAAGTATCTATTTAGGTCCTTTGCCCATTTTTTATTTGGGTTGTCTTCCTTTTGTTAAGTTGTATGAGTTCCTTATATATTTTGGATATTAACCCTTTATCAGATGTATCATTGCCAAATATGTTCTCCCATACAGTGGGCTCCCTTTTCATTTTGTTGATGGTTTCTTTTTTTTGCTGTGAAGAAGCTTTTTATTTTTATGTAGTTCCATTTGTTTATTTTCTCCTTAATTTCCTTTGCCCTAGGAGATGTATCTGTAAACATATTGCTACTCAAGATGTCTGAGATTTTGCTGCCTGTGGTTTCTTCTAGGATTTTTATGGTTTTGTGCCTTACATTTAAGGCTTATATACATTTTGAGTTTATTCTTATGTATGCTGTAAGTTGGTGGTCTAGTTTCATTTTTTTTTTTTTTTTGCGTGTATCTGTCTAATGTTCCCAACAACATTTATTGAAGAGACTGTCTCTGCTCCAATGTATGCTCTTGCCTCCTTTGTCAAATATTAATTGAACGTAAATGCTTGGGTCAGTTTCTGGGTTCTCTGTTCTGTTCCATTGATCTATATGCCTGTTCTTGTGACAGTACCAGGCTGTTTTGATTACGGTACCTTTGTAGTATAACTTGAAATCTGGTATTGTGATTCCTCCAACTTTGTTCTCTTTCTCAAGATTGCTGCAGTTATTTGGGGTCTTTTTTGGTTCCATATACATTTTTGGAGTATTGGTTCTAGATCTGTGAAATATACTGTTGGTATTTTAATAGGGATTGCATTGAGTCTATAGATTGCCTTGGGTTGTTTGGACATTTTAATTATGTTAATTCTCCCAATCCATGAACATGGTATATTCTTCCACTTGTTTATATCTTCCTCTATCTCTTTTCTCAATGTCCTGTAGTTTCTGAATACAAATCTTTCACCTCTTCGGTAAAAGTATATTCCTAAGTATCTTAATTTTTTGTTGAAATGGTAATTGGGGTTGTTTGTTTACTTTCGCTTTCAGAGAATTAATTATTGGTGTATAAAAAAGCCATTGATTTTTGGATATTAATTTGGTATCCATCTACTTTGCCAAGTTCATTTATTAAATCTAGTAGTTTTTTAGTGGAGTCTTTAGGGATTTCTATGTACAATATCATGTCATCTGTGAATAATGAGTTTTACTTCCTCCTTTCCAATTTGGGTGCCTTTTATTTCTTCTTATTTTTTGTTGCTGTGGCTAGGACTTCCAGTACTATGTTGAATAAGCATGACGAAAGCGGACATCTCTTTCTTGTTCCTATTCTTCGGGGAAATGGTTGTTCTTTTTTTTAAATATATTTTATTGATTTTTTTACAGAGAGGAAGGGAGAGGGATAAAGAGTTAGAAACATTGATGAGAGAGAATCATCGATGAGAGAGAAACATCGATCACCTGCCTCCTTCTCACTCCCCACTGGGGATGTGCCCGCAACCAAGGTACATGCCCTTGACCGGAATCGAACCTGGGACCTGGGACCTTTCAGTCCGCAGGCCAACGCTCTATCCACTGAGCCAAACCAGTCAGGGCTGGTTTTATTTTTTGCCCATTGAGTATGATGTTCTCTGTAGGTTGTCATATATGGCCTTTATCATGTTGAGATATGATCCCTCTATTCCACTTTGCTGAGAGTTTCTAAAAAGAGGTGTTGGAATTTGTTGAATGCTTTTTCTGCATCTATTGATAAGAGGTCTTTTAATTTGTTTATGTGATGTATCACATTTATTGATTTGCGAATATTGTGCCAGCCTTGTATCCCTGCAACAACTTACACTTATTCATGGTGTATGATCTTCCTCTCTAATAAAAGAGTAATGTGCAAATTGACCGTACTTCTGCTACACCCACAAGCCACGCCCACCAGCCAATCAGGAGTGAGTATGCAAATTAACCCAACCAAGATGGCTGCAGCCACGGAGCGATCAGGAGGATTGGGTTTCCCCGGCAATGGAGGAAGCCAAGCTTCCTGCACACCCTGGCCGGCCCAGGCCTCAGCTCAAGGCTACAAAGTTTCAATTATAGAAGATAAATAAATCCCAGATACCAGGGCCTCCGCTTGGGTCACTGGGGGGCATGGCCGGCCTGCAAACCACCACAGGCCCCTACCCAGGCCACCCCACGCCCCAGGGGAACCCCCACCCTGATCCAGGACACCCTTCAGGTCAAACCAGCTGGCCCCCACCCATGCACCAGGCCTCTATCTATCTAATAAAAGAGTAATATGCAAGTTGACCATCACTCCAACACACAAGATGGCTGCCCCCATGTGGTCACAAGATGGCTGCCCCAAGGGGACACAAGATGGCCGCCACAAGATGGCCAGCAGGGGAGGGCAGTTGGGAAGGATCAGGCCAGCAAGGGAGGGCAGTTGGGGGCGATCAAGCCTGCAGGGGAGGGCAGTTAGGGGTGACCAGGCTGGCAGAGGAGGGAAGTTGGGGGCGACCGGGCCTGCAGAGGAGGGCATTTGGGGGGGGGGGGATCCAGGCCTGCAGGGGAGAGCAGTTGTGGAGGGACCAGGCCTGCAGGGGAGGGCAGTTAGGGGCAATCAGGCTGGCAGGGGAGCAGTTAGGCACCAATTAGGCTGGCAGGGGAGTGGTTAGGGGGTGATCAGGCTGGCAGGCAGGAGCTGTTAAGGGCAATCAGGAAGGCAGGCAGGTGAGCAGTTGGGAGCCAGCAGTCCTGGATTGTGAAAGGGATGTCCGACTGCCCGTCTAGACCTGATCCTACCGGGATCAAGCCTGAATGGGCAGTCGGACATCCCTCGAGGGGTCCCAGATTGGAGAGGGTGCAGGCTGGGCTGAGGGACAACCCTCCCCCCACCCTGTGCATGAATTTCGTGCACCAGGCCTCTGGTTTTAATATATTGATGGATCTGTTTTGCTAATATTTTGTTGAGGATTTTAGTATCTAGGTTCATCAGGGATATTAGCCTGTAATTCTCTTTCTTTGTAGTGTCTTTATCTAGTTTTGGAATTAGGGTAATGCTGGCCTCATTAAAGCAGCTTGGAAATGTTCCTTTTTCTTGTGGTTTTTAGAATACTTTGAGGAGGATAGGTGTTAGTTGTTTTTTGAAGGCTTGGTAAAACCTCCCTCTGAATCCTTTCAGACTTGGGCTTCTGTTTGCTGGTTTTTTTTTATTATTATTACTACTTCTATTTCATCAGCTGTTATTAACCTATTCTGGTTTTCTGATTCTTCCTGATTCAGTTTTGGGAGATTGTATTTTTCTAGGAATTTTTCCATTTCATCCACATTGTCTAGCTTATCTATACAAATAAAAGGGTAATATGCTAATTAGAGTGAATGTCCTTTCAGACAAAGCTGAAGCGGCTGTGAGGGCCGAGGCTCAGGCAGCCATGGGCGGCTGCCGAAGGGCTGAGGCTCAGGCCTGATCCACCAGGTTGCCTCCTGCAGAGGGAAGCCATATTGGGGGCCGAGACAGAGGCAGTTAGGGGGGATCAACCCGACAGGGGGCCAAATTAGGGTTGATCAGGCCGGCAGGGGGGCAAGCTAGGGGCGATCAGGCTGGCAGGTAGAGGGGTTAGGGGCAATCAGGCAGACAGGCAGGCGAGCGGTTAGGAGCCAGCAGTCCCAGATTGTGAGAGGGATGTCCGACTGCTGGTTTAGGCCAGATCCCTGGGGACCGGCGGTCAGACATCCCCAAGGGGTCCCAGATTGGAGAGGGTACAGGCTGGGCTGAAGGAACCCCCCTGCCCCGCGGTGCACGAATTTCATGCACCGGACCTCTAGTTGTCATATAGTTGTTCATAGTATTTTCTGTGTTGTCAGTTGTTACTTCACCATTTTGTTTCTGATTTTATTTATTTGGGTCCTCTCTCTTTGTTTCTTTGTTTTTTGTTTTTTTTTTTAAATATATTTTATTGATTTTTTACAGAGAGGAAGGGAGAGGGACAGAGAGCTAGAAACATCAATGAGAGAGAAACATCGACTAGCTGCCTCCTGCACACCCCCTACCGGGGATGTGCCCGCAACCAATGTACATGCCCTTGACCGGAATCGAACCTGGGACCTTTCAGTCCGCAGACCGACGCTCTATCCACTGAGCCAAACCGGTTTCAGCTCTCTTTGTTTCTTGATGAGTCTGTCTAATGGGTCATCAATCTTATTTTATCTTTTTAAAGAACCAGCTCTTGGTTTCATTGATTTTTTTTTGTATTGTTCTTTTAGTCTCTATGTCATTTATTTCTGCTCTAATCTTTATTATTTACTTCCTTCCACTTACTCTGGGCTTTTCTTGTTCTTTTTCTAATTCTTTAAATTGTAGGGTTAAATAGTTTATTATTTGTTTTTCTTGTGTGTGTGTTTTTTTGTTGTTGTGTTTTTGAGGTAGGCCTGTAGTGCTACAAACTTCCCTCTCAGGACTCCTTTTGCTGTGTCCCATAGGTTTTGGATAGTTGCATGTTTATTTTCATTTGTTTCCAGGAAGTTTTTTATTTCTTTCTTGATCTCATTGGTAACCCATTCATTGTTTAATAACATGCCACTTAGCCTCCAGGTGTTTGAATGTTTTTGAGTGTTTTTACGGTAGTTGATTTATTTTTTAATTCCATTTTGATCTGAGAAGATGCTTGATATGATTTCAATTTTTGAACTTGCAGAGACTTGTTTTGTGTCCTAACATGTGGTCTATCTTTGAGAATGACCCATGTGCACTTGAGAAGGATGTATAATCTGCAGCTTTGGAGTGAAATGTTCTGTAAATGTCAATTAAGTCCATCTGATCCAGTGTGTCCTTTAGAGGTACTGTTTCTTTGTTAATTTTTGTCTGGAAGATCTATCCAGTGAAGTCAGCAGGGTATTAAAGGCCCCTACTATTACTGTATTGCTGTCAGTGTCTCCCTTAAAGTCCTGTAGAGCAGAGGTCGCCAACCTTTCGGATCTCACGGACTATCGTTTGGCGACGGCTGCTGTAGAGGTTTTTTTTTCATGTATTTACTAGAGGCTCAGTGCACGAAATTCATACACTGGGGGCGGGGAAGGCGTCTTCAGCCCGGCCTGTACCCTCTCACAGTCCAGGACCCCTTGGGGAATGTAGCCGTGTGCCAAGCTGCAGGCAGCCAGGGAGAAGCCCAAATTGGGGCTGGGCACCGCTCATACTCATCCTGACCCACTGCACCTGCTGCTGTGGAGTCGAGAGAGGCTCCCACCGTGGCAGCTGTGCTCACCGGCCATGAGCCCAAGCTTCTGGCTGAGCGGTGCTCCCCCTTTGGGAGCTCACTGACCACCAGGGGCAGCTCCTGCGTTGAGTGTCTGTCCCCTGCTGGTCAGTGACACATCATAGAGACCAGTCATTCTGGTCTTTCCGCCATAATGTTCGCTTAGGCTTTTATTATGTAGGCTAGAGGCCTGGTGCATGAATTTGTGCACCAGTGGGTTCCCTCGGCCTGGTCTGCAGGATCAGGCTGAAACCGGCTCTCCCAGCATCCCCCAAGGGATCCCAGATTGTGAACAGGCACAGGCCAGGCCGAGGGACCCCACCAGTGCATAATCAGGGCCAGGGAGGGACGCAGGAGGTTGGCCACCCACGAGAGGGCTCCAGGGTGTGTCCAGCCCATCTCGCTCAGGCCTGATCGGCGGACCCCAGCAGCAAGCTAACCTCCTGGTCAGAGCGTCTACCCCCTGGTGGTCACTGCACATCATAGTGACCGGTTGACTGCCCACTGGTGGTCAGTGCACATCATAGCAACTGGTTGACTGGTTGACTGTCTACCCCTGGTGGTCAGTGTACGTTATAGCAAGCAATTCAGTGGCCTTAGCATATCATTAGCATATTATGCTTTGATTGGTTGAACGGACAACTGGACGGCCGGACACTTAGCATGTTAGGCTTTTATTACATAGGATGTGCTCTTATATTGGGTGCAAATATGTTTACCAGGATTATATTCTCTTCTTGGATCGATCCCTGATCCCTCTAGTATTATATAGTGACCTTTTGTCTCTTGTGATAGCCTTCATTATGAAGTCTATTTTGTCAGATATGAGTATTGCTAACCCAGGTGTGTGTGTGTGTGTTTGTTTTGGGGGTTTTGTGGGGGTTTTTTTCATTTCCATCTGCATGAAACATTTTTCTCATCTCTTCACTGTCATCCTGTGTGAGTTTTTGTTCTGAGGTGGGTCTCTTGTAGACAACATATTTATTTGGGTCATATTTTTTTGTCCAGTCAGCTACCCTATGTCTTTTGATTGGAGTATTTAATCTATTTATGTTTATGGCTATTGTTGACAGGTACTTATTACCATTTTAATTTTTTATGCCTATTCTTATCTCTCTTCTCATTACAGCAGTCCCTTTAGCATATCTTGCAGTGCTGGTTTGGTGGTGAAAAACTCCTTAGGCCTTTTTTTTGTCTGGGAAACTCTTTTTTTGTTTGTTTGTTTTTTCACTATTTTGAATGGTAGCCTTGCTGGATATAGTAATCTTGGTTTCAGATCTTTGCTTTCCATTACCTTGAGTACTTCATGCCATTCCCTTCTGGCCTTTAGTTTCTAATGAGAAATCAGGTGTCAGCCTTATCGGAGCACCTTTGTAGGTAACAGTTTGCTTTTCTCTTGCTTTAAGCTTCTCTCTTTGTCTTGAAATTTTGGCATTTTAATTATGATGTGTCTGGGAGTGGGCATGTTTGGGTTCTTCTTGCTTTGGACTTTCTGTGCCTCATCAATTTGTGTGACTTTTTCCTTTATCAGGTTAAGGAAATTTTCTGCCATTATTTCTTCAAACATGTTTTCTATCCTTTGCTCACTTTTTTCCCCTTCTGGCACTCCTATTTTGCGAATATTGTTTCATGTTATCCCACATTTCCCTTAAGCTGTCCTCTTGTTTTTTAATTGTTTTTTCTTTTTGGTTCTCTGATTTATTTTTTTTTTACCGTATCTTCTAATTCACTGATCCAATCCTCAGCTTCCCCTAATCTGCTGTGTATTCCTTCCACCATGTTCTTTATTAGTGCTGTACTATTCTTCATGCTGTAGAGCATCTTTGCTATCATTATTCTGAACTCTGTCTGATAAATTTCTTATTTCCATTTCTTTTAGCTTTTCTTTTGGAGAATTCTCTTGTTCTTTTGTTTCAGGTGTTTTTGCTTATTTCCCCATTTGGGCTGTCTGTTTGGGTTTGTGTCTGTGTATTAGGTAGATCTGATATTACTTCCAATCTCTAGTGCAGGACAATGTCAGACACTGTTTGAGACTGTTCCTGAGTACTGTTTGGAGCTATCAGTAATCCATAGCTTGTGGCTCCCTCTGCTGTGGCTGGGTGCCTTTATAAAGGACCATGATGTGTACCATGGTCTGTTTTTCCTAGCCCTGGGCCCAGAAGGAGATCAGGCAAAGACTCAAAGCCTCCAGAGATTCTTCTCTGCCAGCAGTCTGATTGTTATCAGCCTTGGTTAGCCTGAGGCTACCAACCAGTAGGTGGGGCAAGAAGTCTTCCAAGGGCTGGGGCAACTGCCTTCCTTCCCAGTAAAAATCATCTGGATAGCAGATGTCCCTTGGAGAAATATGTCCTCTGCAGTGTGAGGGCATGACTCAGCACAAGAAACCTGGGTGGCTGCCTTCAGAACTCCAACCCCAGAGCCCCCAACCCTGGACTCTACTGACACAGCTCCAGTCCACTCTGTCCTCTCTCAGCCATAGCCCAAGGTGAGTGGCTGCACACAAAATTTTGTGCGTTGACCCTTTAAGAGGGTGTCTGCATTTACAGCTGTCTCTCCTTGGCCGACATCAACCCTGTTGCTTTTCATAGCCAGATGTTATTTGGGCACCTTCCTCAGTTCTGGTGCTCTGGGATGGGGAGCCCAGCTTGGGGTTTAGACCCCAGAGTTCTCATTAGAAACCCTCCACAGCTGAGATATCCCTCCAGACCTTCAGCTGCTGTCTGTGGGAGCCCAGCAGCCCTTTTGCACCTCCGCACTTCCTACCAGTCTCTATGAGGTCTCCACTTTCCATGCTTGATTATCAGGGTTCTCTCCAGCTAGTCCTCAGTTGATTTTTCAGGTTGGTTCTTCTGTGTTTTAGTTGTATTTCCAGCTTGGTCATGGGAGAGTGTCAGTGTAGCTTCCACTTACTCTGCCATTTTGGAATCATTTCTGCCATATTCTGTAAGAAACTCTAGTCCCTGACTGCAACCCGTACTGAGGAGGGGATTATACAAGGGTATGACTATCAGGAGCCAGGGATCATTGTGAGCCAAATGGTTTTGGCGCTTCCACCTCTATTTATGTAACTCTGGTGGCCCGATTTCTGAAATTATTTTCGTTTCTGATTTGTTTAATATAAAATTACCAAGGTTGTTGTGAGAATTAGATAAGGTCATAGATATATATAAAATGCTTGGCCCATAATAGATTCTCAAAACAACAGCTGTTTAGAAAATATACATAGCAGGTGGCCAGCAGGCCTATGTCTGAGTTTTGTGTTGTTTTTTTTTAAATTTTATTGGATACTTGATTTTTTCAGAATGTTGACATTCTGAGAATCCATTTTGGTATCTGACTTAACTCGTAAGAATTCTGATGGAATCTGACTATAATGGTTTTGAAAATACTCGTATTCTTTAATAATTTATTTTTGTTAAAGTGGTTGGTATGACATCAGGTATATTTGGATTGATACAGGCATTTTAAAATACATATATATATATATATTTGTGATTTCAGAGAGGAAGGGAGAGGGTGAGAGAGATAGAAACATTAATGATGAGGGAGAATCATTGATCGGCTGCCTCCTGCATGTCCCCTACTGATTTAATGTCTTAAAAAACTGAAGTTTGATCATACTGTGGAGGATCACTGGTTGTTTCACAATATTAAGCCTCGAGCTATTTCTGACTCCTACTTGTCGGTTTTACATTTGTGCTTCATGGAAATTAGTTTATCAGCGCTATCCTGGTTTAAATACAGTTTTCCACAGGTGAATTGCTTGCTTATGCTTACTTGCCCTTTAGGTTATCTGCTGCACTATATTTAGGCAATTTTAGACACCAAATGCACATTCACTAAAGAAAAACATGGACAGTAGTTGACATAATTTTGTGATTGGTTGAAAGACTTTTTTTAAAGTTTTAACATAAATGCTGCTTTAAGAAAAGTTTTTGAAACTGGCTATAACTGTACACTTAAGTGTGAAGTGATACTTGAAATCTGCAAGGTTTTTAAGGTCCAGCTCCTGTGCTATATATTCTGTTTGCAATATACTTACAGGTGTGTACCTAAAATTCATTCACTAAGTTTTGCTAATGGCTATACACTTTATAAATGGCACTTTATGATTTCTTTTATTAACAGAATTCTGCTTGGGCAGAGTCGTGATGGCATTGTGTTCAGCACTGATGACTATTTTCACCATCAAGATGGGTACAGGTATAATGTTAATCAACTTGATGATGCCCATGACTGGAACCAGAACAGAGGTTTGTTTTAGGCCAAGTCTCCTGGGATAGAATATTTGACTAGGAGTCAGAGGACCTGGATTTTTTTTTTTTTAATATATATTTTTATTGATTTCAGAGAGGAAAGGAGAGGGAGAGAGAGAGAGAAACATCAATGATGAGAGAGAGTCATTGATTGGCTGCTCCCTGCATTCCCCCTACTGGGGATCAAGCCCACAACCCAGGCATGTGCCCTTGACTGGAATTGAACCTAGGACCCTTCAGTCCACAGGCTGACGCTCTATCCACTGAGCCAAACCAGCCGGGGCTGGATTTATATTCCTGACGACTTCTACCAGCTGAATGACTTTCATAAGCCATTTGAACAGCTTTGAGACCCAATTTTTTTCATTTACTAGAACCAGTGATACTTGCAAGATTGTTGTGAAAATCAGAGACTTTAGATAAAATACTTTGTAAACTGTAAATAGTGTACCAGTATAAACTGGTAAAATAGAGGGTGGGATATTTTGGTAGGCTTTATTTTATATCTCTTGAATAAATTCTGAGAACTGATACTATAGTTATGTATTCCAAAAAGTTATTTCCCTAAGAGTAATGTTAATGTTTTTTAAGGCTTAATATAAATGCTCTGAATATTAAAAGTTTTTTTCATTGATATGACTCCATGAAAAATCTATTTAATATATTTTTTAGAAACATAGAGGTCAATTTCTTTTCACCATGCAATAGTGGTTCTTAATCTTGGCTGCACATTTTAATTACTTGGGGACCTTTTTAAAAAAAATATATGCCTGATCCAGACCAGGTCGCTCAGTTGGTTAGAGTGTCATCTTGTACACCAGAAAGTTGCAGGTTCGATTCCTGATCAGGGCCATGTACCTAGGTTGTGGGTTAGATCCCCTGTGAGGGTGCATACAGTAGGCAACTGATTGCGCGCGCGCGCGCTCGCTCTCTCTCTCTCTCTCTCCTCTCTTCTTCTTCTTCTTCTTCTTCTTCTTCTTCTTCTTCTTCTTCTTCTTCTTCTCTCTCTCTCTCTCTCTCTCTCTCTCTCTCTCTCTCTCTCCCTTTCATTTCTCCCTCCTTCCCCGCCTTCCCCTACAAAAAACAAAACACCTAAGCCTGAGTTAGACCCAGAGATTCTGGTTTAATTTGTCTGGAGTGGATCTAAGCATTGGTTTGAGTGGGTTATTTTTGAAGTTACCCAGACATTCTCATGTTGCAGTCAGATTGAAAACTTGGTCTAGAATTATGTTGCTAAATGTATACAGTGTAAGTTAATTTATTTTCTAATAGATGAAGAATGCATTGATGCTAGCCCTAGCTGGTTTGGCTCAGTGGATAGAGAGTCAGCCTGAGGACCGAAGGGTCCCAGGTTCGATTCCAGTCAAGGACACATACTCGGATTATGGGCTTGATCCCCAGTAGGGGGCATGCAGAATGTTTCTATCTCTCTCTCCTTCTCCCTTCCTCTCTGAAATAAATTAAAAAAAAAATATATATATACATATATATATATATATAAATATACACACACACACACACACACATATAAAGAATGCATTGATGATTAAACAAATTGATTTTATTAAGAGAAAATATAAACCTAGAGTCAGGAGATTACACTAAACCCCATATACTTATCACTCAGAATTATCAGTTACCATACCAGTTGCCATATTGACTTTATTTTTGTTTTCACTCCTCACCTTTTCTAATTACTAAAGCATTTTGAAACAGTTCTAGACATTATACTTTATGCATTTCAAATTAACCACCTTCTTACTTAATGTTATTTAAATATAGTACCATCATCACACCTAAAAAAAACCCATACAATTCCTTGACATCATGTAATATCCAGTCTGTAATCGAATTTCTCCTATTGTCTTAACTGTTTACTTACGGTTGTTTTGTGTGAATCAGGATCCAAACAAGGTCCTTATATAGTACATTTGATTTTGTTTTTTTAATTGTTAATGTGTAGCAGTTTCTCCTCTTTTCACCCTTATACCATTAATTTGTTGATGAAATTTGGTTGTTTGTCTTGTAGAATATCCCATATCCTGTAGTTGTCTATTTGCTTCCTTGTGTCGATGTAAGAAATGTCCAAACTTGTAAGAATTTTTATGAGTTTATTTGAGCCAAAGTGACTACAATTGCCGGGAAGCAAAATCTCAACAGGTTGAGAAAATGCTCCAGAAAAATAGCATATTTACTACTTATTTTATACATCAGCATCAAAGGGGAAGATGTATGGGGTTACATGAAATCCACTGTTCATAGATTAGGGAGTTGAGATAAAGCAAAGTGGGGAAATCTCTGAAATTGGATAAACAGTAAAACAGACACCCACACTGCTTTTACATTGGTGGGTATAGGATAGTTAACAATTAACATTTACAGCACATAGAGATGGTATAAAAAAGAGGGGTTCTCTGATCTGGTGGGAGATTGTGCCATGAGGGGTCTGGGAAAAGGGATTATTCTGACTTTCCAAAGGCATGTTATTATAGGTGCAAAGAGACAATAGACTGGCTCAATTAAGGTATAGATTGACCTTTGTCAAGGAAGATACCATCCTAGGATATGACTACCTACTATGACTTGCTTTTAGTTAGGAAGTTTTAATTTCAGACCATCCTATATGGTTGCTTTAGGTCTCTTGTGTTTGTAAGGCTGCCATGCAGGCCTCCCCTGACCTTGTCAGGTTTAGTTTGTGGCCCCTTTTTCGGCCACACATAGGGTAACCATTTAACTTGTTTCTCTTTCCCCTATATTGCTTTAAATAGAAGTTAAGTGTACAGGAAGCAATCGATCGATATGTCTCTCTCACATAGGTGTTTCTCTCTGTCTCTCCCTCTCCCTTCTACTCTCTAAAAACCAATGGAAAAATATCCTTGTGTGAGGATTAACAAAACACAAAGAAGAGGATTAATTATGTTCAACTTTTTTTGCAGGGGGTAAGCAAAGTCTGATTATCTCATTTTTAGTGATGCTAAGAATGACCAATGTTAGGGTTTTGGCTGGTGATGTGGACTGTGAAAGAATTCACTGCTAAAAGAAGAGATAGATGCAGGAAGTTTATTTTTACTTAACCAGAAGGGAAAGGGCCAGTGCAGTGCTAACCAATACAAGGGCAAGTAAAAAAACAGCTGCCTACTCTTTTAAAGAGTAATGGCTGCTGTGGCTAGGTGACAAGGAAGGGAGGGGAATTTGGGGCTGAGACAGTTGGCAGATATCTAGGGAGGTGTCTTTTCAGTATTTTTCCCAAGCCTGTAAAACATGCTTAGAGTTAAAGTTATGAAGAGTTCAAAAGAGGCTTGTTTGAAGAGGAGGGGGAAGGGAACTTTCTACTAACTAGAGAATTTTCAGTGCAAATTATCCCTGAGTTGTAAAAATAGCAGGGAAGAGGGGTATGCAAGAATGTAGTCTTGAAAGTAACTTGTCTTGCAGTTTGAACAGAGCAGCTATTTGAATCAGAGGAGCTAACAATCTTGGGGTTTACCAGGTGCTTCTCTTAAATTATGGAAAGCTAAAACAAGGAAAAAGAAAAGCTTTTTTTCTGTCTTTACAAGTAGCTTCAAAGAGACAGCTTGTTCCCACCTTTACCAAGTTCTCTTGTCAACCTTGTATCTAATGGGTTATCCAACAATGAAATGTTTCCTGAATTAGTTCTTTCATTAATGGTTGCAAAATGGCAATTTTTCTAGGTCTGTTGTTCCTTTCCTGTTTAGTAGCTAGAATTCTTTTTTTTTTTTTTTTAATTGTATTGAGAGGAAGAGAGAGGGATAGAGAGTTAGAAACATCGATGAGAGAGAAACATCGATCAGCTGCCTCCTGCACACCCCCTACTGGGGATGTGCCCGCAACCAAGGTACATGCCCTTGACCGGAATCGAACCTGGGACCCTTGAGTCCGCAGGCCGACGCTCTATCCACTGAGCCAAACCGGTTTCGGCAGTAGCTAGAATTCTTATGTAATGAGAGCTTCCTCTCAACTAGAAGTAGCAACTAGGGTCACCCTAAAGTACAGTATGTACAGGAAAACAAGATAAATGCTTTTTTAATTATTATTGATTTCAGAGAGGAAGGAAGAGGGAGAGAGAGATGAGATAGAAGCATCACTGATGAAAGAGAATCATTGATCAACTGCCTTCTGCACGCCTCCTATTGGGGATCACACCTGCAATCCAGGCATGTACCCTTGACTAGAATTGAACCCGGGACCCTTCAGACCACAGCCTGACACTCTATTCACTGAGCAAAACCAGTTAGGGCAGGATAAATGCTTTTTTTTTCTCTTAATTTTCAATTTTCAGAGTAAGAAATTTCAGGGAGGATATTTTTGAGTAAAATGTTTCACTCTGTTGCAGTCCATGGTTTCATAGAAAAGTTTAAATGTCAGAGAAGTTTGATTTTAAGACTATTTCCTACTATTGGTTTTATGACATTGTAGGATATTTCCAAATATATTCGTGACATAAAAATCTCAAAAAATATTAATATTTTTAATTTCTAAAAAATTGCCATAGGATATTATTGCCCAAATAAAATAATGTTGATATTGCAATTCCCAAAAATGTGTGGTGTTATTGGCCTAAAGTTAGGGGAATAAGAATAGGCGATAAGTAGAATGAATAAAGGCAGTGGGCAAAGCCAGATACCTTTGGTAGACTGGGAAGCTTGTTTGTGTGGGACATTTTTTCTGTTTGCAGAACTAGTCTAAAATTTTCATTATATGGTTCATGCCACGTGAATTATACTGCTGAACAAAACAGTGATTTCTAGGTAAACTACTGGTTTTATTAGTATAATAAATACTGACTTTTAAAAAGTAATTTCTACCTTTTTCAGGTAGAAAATTGAGAAACTAGCAACTAGACATTTTGAAATTAAACCATGTTTTATTTTATTTTTAGGGCAGAATTTCTCTTTTCAACAAATATTTATTGCATACTTTAGAGGCTAGGCCATTTTCTGAGAATGTCTGTCTCATCTTTATTAGAAGAAGAATCTAAATTCATCTTAGACTGCTTATAAATTGAAAACATCTCCAAGGTATCAATATTCTATTTCTTAGAATATGGTAGTTAATTTATTGAGGTATTCAAACCTTGTTTCTTTAGGAGCTCTATTTTCCTGGAGTGTAGTGCCCTGTACTGTGATATTGGATGATGGTGATTTAGGAAAGAGGATGATCTTCCCATTAATTTGTTGATAGACTCTTCTTCTGGAACATAACTCCTTGGAAGAGTAGGCCTAACTAACTATCAGACATTAGGAGAGTTACTTTAAATTTTTATTTGTTTGTTTTTTATTTTTCATCTAATCCACCTCCCTTGCTTTGCAGAGCCTAGAGAGAGGTGTGACCAACTAGGGCACCAACAGCTAATTTGAAGCACATCCTGGATTTGTCATCACAGATTGTTCTCCCTGCAGAGGACCTTAGAGCCCATGTAGCTCAAAAATTTAGTTTCATGGATTGTGGATTGAGGCCCATGGTTTTTGTTTTTGTTTTTTTGTTGTTGGTTTTTTGGTGTTTTTTTTTAATGAAAGATTTGGTCACTTTATGATTGGGGATAGAGCAGTGGGGATGTGGATAGCATCTTGGTGTCCTATTTAATATGACCCAAATTCTAAATTTCTATTGGTATTTAGAGATACCTTCTTCCAAATATGTACTCAACCATAGTCATTACTACTTAACTAACTAACCTTTAGAATTCTGTCTGCCCTGGACCTCTGTATAAATATTTTCATTATGTAGAACTTACTAAATCCCAGGAAAACTTCTCTATCATTGCATTTTGCCTCAACCTTTTAAATTTTATTATGAGCTCTTTTTTTATTTTTTATTATGAGCTCTTAATTATATTTGTCTGTTTACACTTAAGAGTTATATACTTTTGTCATAACAGTGGTTCACTGTGGCAGTGATTTTCACCTCATGGGAGGAGAGATGGTGTAGGGATAGGGAGATATACTTTTTAAAAGTTCCTTCTATTTCAGCTCCCAGTTTGAGTCATAGTCCTAAGAAATATTAACCAGTTTTGCTGGGTAGGATAATCTTGGTTATAGGTCCTTTTATTACTGTGAAACTTTATTGCCACTCCCTTCTGGCCTGCAAAGTTTCTGTTGAGAAATCAGTTGACAGTCTTATGGGAACTCCCTTGTAGGTAACTAACTACTTTTCTGTTGCTGCTTTTAAGAATCTCACTTTGTCTTTTATCTTTTGCATTTTATGTGTCTTGGTGTGGGCATCATTTTTTGTTTATTTCTTTTGTTGTGTGTGTCTCTTTGGGTTCCTCTTGTTTGGAACTCTCTGCGCTTCCTGAACTTGACTCAAAAAAATAATAAACGAACAAGCAGAACAGAAATTGACTCATAGATAGAACATTTTGAATGGTTGCCAGATGGGAAGCGTGTTGGGATGGGTGAAAAGGTGAAGGTAAGAAGTACAAATTGGTTGTTAGAGAATAGTCATGGGGATGTGAAGTACAGCATGGAGGTTATAGTAAATAATATAATAACTATATCTGGTGTCAGATGAATACGAGATTTATTGAGATGATCACTTAGTAAGTTCTGTAATGTCTATTTCTAATCACTGGGGTATATACATGAAACTAATATAATATTGTATGTCAACTGTAATTGAAAAATTAAAAAATGATTTAAAAAAATAACCACAAAGTCAGTTGAACTGTTAGTATATATACCAACTATTAGTTGTTATATAAAGTTTTGCTGGTAAGGAATGATAAATCCATAGCATTTTTTTAAAAGCATTATTTGTACCCTGGCTGGGTAGCTCAGTTAGTTAGAGTGTCATCCCGATAGTCCAAAAGCATCATTTGTAATTGTAAAACATTGGAAAATACAGATAAGTATAAAATGGCAAATATTCTTACCACCTATAGAATACTACTTTTGATATATTAGCAACTCTTCTTATATCTTTATATCTTGACCAAAGTAAGATCATACTTGCATATTATCTTGCAACTTGCCATTTTCAGTTAACAAATCTCCATCTTTCCATGTCAATAAATGTTCACCTCTTTCCATATTCAGACCATATTCAGATGTAACTTACTCCTGTATTTCCTATAATGAAAGTTAGCTCTAGACTAAACTCTTCACTAGGTATAAGCACAAAGTTTCCCCAAAATGTCCTTTACAATTAATCAAAACCAGTATCTGGTCTGGGGAATACACAGGGCATGTGATTGTGTCTCATAATTCCCTTTTAATCTAGCAGAGTCCTTTTTTCCATGGCACTAACTCAAGAGATTACATAGGTTTGGTTTTCAGTATAGAGATGTAGAAAATTTCTTAGTAATGAAAATTTGAGTTTTATTTCTGTATTTTAACCTAATAGTTCTTTGTTTTTATTTTTGTTTTTTAAATTCATTATTTATTTCAGCTAAACAAGCTATCAATCAGGGGAGATCTCCAGTTATAATAGACAACACTAATACACAGGCTTGGGAAATGAAACCATATGTGGAAATGGTAAATATGAAATATGAGAGCATTTTTATATTTTATTCTTATTAATTTTTTTATATTCTGGAATTTTAGTTACTTTGATCTTTATTATTAAAACATTGTCCTTGTTTTCTAAAGAGGTATGATTGTTTATTTAATTTAAAAAATATGGGAATATTGCTTATTAAGGAATATGCTTATCTTGTTAGTTTTGCCTGGACTTGATAGTAACTGGAATTTTACTATCCAGTTAAATGGTATTAAAATTAATTTACCAGTTAAGTGGTATTAAAATTTTTGTAAACTATATTATTTTAAAAGTAAAATTTTTCTTGGTGGAGCAAATTTAGAAGTATTACCTAAATGAAATTTATATCTGCGTTCTTTTTACTTTATAAGAAGTATTCTCTGGGTTTGTGTTTTCTTCCTTTCCTCTGCATAGGCCATAGGAAAAGGATACAGAGTAGAGTTTCATGAACCTGAAACTTGGTGGAAATTTGATCCTGAAGAATTAGAAAAGTAAGACACTCAAATTTATTTTGAATATTTTTCTTTTTTCTTTCTTTTCTCCTTTACATGATCAATGTCCACTAGCTTTGCTTATCATGTCTTTACTGCTTATGATTAGGAACCACTACTTCTTACTTTCTGTTAAGAGGAACATTGACTTTAATTCAGTGTTTTTGAGACACCTTGCTTGTTAAATTTTATTAATATTTTGTTGTAGTTAAGTATATTTGAGGAAAAATTAGAACTTTTCCCTCTGGTTTTGAGCTAGGCCACTTCTCTGCATATTCCTTCCAACTTCATCGCCTTCCTATTTTAGGTCTCATAACCTTTTTACCTGGTATTTTCATCTTGCTCCCTCTTTTCATCTTTACTACTACAGCTCTATAATCCCATAACCAAGATCCTTGGAATCAGTGTGTTTTGGAAATCATATTTGGGGGGTGTTAGAAAGGTAATATAGTGATGTCAAAACACCCCCTAGCAGAGTTTGGGCAGCTTGTCATAATCCAGTATCTTACTATATCTATGGCAAAACATGACTAAGCAGTCTAAATAGTTAAGAAACACTGCATAATCTATTGTCAGTTCAAGAAGATCGGGCTGCCAAATGAGTACAGGTCTGGTTATGTTTTGCTGCTATATGAGTCAACAAAAACTTGAGTTTTCAGAGCATTTTAGGTTTCAGAATTTCTGTTAAGGAATTGTGGACTTATATTACTTTCAACCCTGCTCTTCTGTTTGTATTGACCTTTATCCCTTTCTCCTCACAGTGCTGGTTTTCCTGACTATGACTTTTTTCCTTCACTTTCATACCCCTCCATCCTTTTGATAAGAACTTTGAGATAAAATTCACATAGTTTACAATTTACCCATTAAAAGTGTATAGTTCAGTGGTTTGCAGTATATTCACAAGTTGTGCAACCATCACCTCCCCTTTTTTTAAAAAATATATTTTATTGATTTTTTTACAGAGAGGAAGAGAGGAAGAGAGAGTTAGAAACATCAATGAGAGAGAAACATCGATCAGCTGCCTCCTGCACTCCCCCAACTGGGGATGTACCCGCAACCAAGGTACATGCCCTTGACCGGAATCGAACCTGGGACCCTTCAGTCCAAAGGCCGATGCTCTATCCCCTAAGCCAAACTGGTTAGGGCACACCTCCCTTTTTTTAAATCATTTTTATTTTTCACACCTCAGTTTGCCCTCTTCCAGCTTAAAGTGCTATTCTATGTGGTATCCAACTAATTTAATTATTTCTCCCTTGTCTTTTATTCCTTTGATTACCTTACTTTCCCTTTCTGACTTATATGCCATGTGTTCATATATGAATAAATAAACAGATGGATTTACTAATATATGGTATTATTTACCTGCTCTGAGTATATTGCACCTCAGGTAAAAGAGAAGTTTAAATAAGAAAGTTATTTGGGTTATGATGAACAAATGAGTTGATGAAATACAATTAGAATTTGTTTACATTTAAGGGACTGTTGAAATTTATTATAAGTCTTAATATAAATTGATTTTACAAACTAAAATCAGTTTGATGTCTGGTATAATTTACTTTTTTGTATAAAATTGATTGAATCATCAAATTGGTTATCTTGCCAATTTTCAACCTGAGGTCTCTTTTTTAGTCTTCTTCTCTTTTGCTTTCTCTTCTTATCTTTAACACTAGAGTCCTGGTGCATGAAATTTGTGCACGGGGGGTAGGGTGTTGTGTCCATCAGCCCAGCCTGCACCCTCTCCAATATGGGATCCCTCTCACAATCCAGGACTGCTGGCTCCCAACTGCTCAGCTGCCTCTGCCTGGTTGCCCCTAACTGCTTCTGCCTGCCAGCTTGATCACCCCTAACTGCTCTCCCCTGCTGGCCTGGTTGCCCCCAACTACCCTCCCCTGCAAGCCTGGTTGCCCCAACTGCCCTCCCCTGCAGGCCTGGTCACCCCTAACTGCCCTCCCCTGCTGGCCTGGTCGCCCACAACTGTCCTCCCCTGCTGGCCATCTTGTGGCAGCCTTCTTGTGTCCACATGGGGGTGGCCATCTTGTGTGTTCGAGTGATGGTCAATTTGCATATTACCTTTTTATTATATAGGATGAGCACCAATGTTTTGAAAAGTAAACATTCCTTCTGTGTCCTTTTTCTGGGAAAAATGAATTAGTAAATCTAGAACTATAATATTAAATGTGTAATACATTCCTGTGTGTTTTGCCATGTCCAAGTCAAGTTATGGAAAACCTACGAGGATAAAATAAGTTGTAAAAAGTTCTTTGAGGGTCAAGTATAATTTTTAAACTGCTTCTTCTTTTCATAAGTAAATTCACAGAAAAAAGTATATAAAATACAAACATAGGACATGTCCTAAAATAAGTTTTAAAAAGTGACAAATATTTGATACGGATTTTTGTAAGTCCTCCAAATTCACTCAATTCTATAATTCTCAAAACTGACTCTTGCCCGGCCGGTGTCCCTCATTGGTTGAGCGTCAACCTATGAACCAGGAGGTAATGGTTCGATTCCCAGTTGGGGCACATGCCCAGTTTGTGGACTTGATCCCCAGTGTGGGACGTGCAGGAGGTAGCTGATCAATAGTTCTATATCATTGTTGATACTTCTCTCTCTCTCTCTCTCTCCCTTCCTCTCTTGAAATCAATTAAAAATATATATTAAAAAGAAAACTGACTCATAATCTTTTATTTTTTAAAAGAAGAGATTAATTCAGTGGTTCAGTGAATCAGTAGTTAGTTCTGTGTGATGAAGATTTAACTATTTAACATTTTGCTCTGATTTATGGTATCTTTAAACCTTTTAAAATTACTGTTAAAGTTTTTGAGAGAGCCATTATAAATCTTTTGGTATAGAATGCAGGTAAATGAGATGTATCTTCTAGTATTTATTTGCTAAAAATAATTTAGAGTCGGTACTCTTACTCTGAAACAACTTACTCTCTAAGCCTATAAATTCTTTAAAAAGAATTAAAATCTTTTTCTTTTTTGTTAGGAGGAATAAACACGGTGTGTCTCGAAAGAAGATTGCTCAGATGTTGGATCGTTATGAATATCAAATGTCCATCTCTATTGTAATGAATTCAGTGGAACCGGTGCACAGAAGTACACAAAGACTTCCTCCCTCAGAGGAGAAACAGAGGTGGGGAGGCTCTCTAGGCTCACACAGTCAAGTATGTGTCACATTCAATCAATAAGGTGGCTATTTTCAGCTAACACATTTGTTGCTTGCCCTTAAAAAACATTAATGAGCCTTTTTTGAAGTTTAAAGTTTTAGATTTTAAAAAAAGACTACATTGCACCACAGAGGATGTTCCCTAAATTCTAAAGTGTAAATAAAAATTATGTAAAATTGTATTTTAAATGTTTTTATAATCTTTTGTTGTGATACCTTCGGTTATAATGAAGACACATGAGTGAGTAGGAACTAGAATGTTTTCTACAATTGAATTTTAAACTAATTTTATCTATTTTGTAAATAGTGTTGAACAGTTTTATAGTTCAGACTCCAAACTGACTTTTCATAAAATTTTAGTATTTTTCCTTAAGCACCTTAAATATATAAGAAATACTTCCTTAACTGGTTTGGCTCAGTGGATAGAACATTGGCCTGCAGACTAAAGGGTCCCGGATTTGATTCTGGTCAGGGGCATGTACCTTGGTTGCAGTCTCGATCCTTGGCCCTGGTCAGGGTGCGTGTAGGAGATAACCAATTCATGTGTCTCTCTCACATTGATGTTTTTTCTCTCTGTGTGTCTTTCCCTCTCCTTTCCACTCTCTAAAAATCAGTGGAAAAATATCTTCAGGTGAGGATTAACAACAACAAAAAATAATAAAATAAAAAGAAATACTAACTTTTTTTTCCTTATTCATAGTATATTCTTTTGACCTTTTTTAAATTATTGTTTTGTTTTGTTAATCCTCATTCGAAGATATTTTTTCCATTGATTTTTTTTTTCTCTATTGACTTTTAGAGAGTGTGGAAGGGATGGAAGGGGAGAGAAAGAGATAGTAATTTGGAATATAAGGAAGCAGACAGAAAACACCCAATTAGAACAGAAAAAAAATGATAGTATTAGTAGCCTCTGGGACAACTTCGAGTGTATCAACAATAGCATCATGGAAGTGCCAGAAGAAGACAGAAATTGAAAACCTTTAAAAAAAGAAAATAAGAGAAACTTCCCCAACCTGGTGAAGAAAATAAATACACAACTCCAGTTAATGCGGAATATCCCAAACAAGATGAACCCAAAGAGGCCTACACTAAGACACGTCATAAATAAAATGCCAAAGGTTAATCCTGGCTCGTGTGACTCGGTTGGTCATTGTCCTGTGCACCAGAAGATTTGTCAAGGGCATATGCCCGGGTTGCAGACTCGATCCTTGGTGGGGGAATGCAGGAGGCAGCCCATATATGTTCCACTCTCACATTGATACTGTTCTCTCCCTCTCCTCTCCTCTCTCTAAAAATCAAACTATTTTTTTTAATGCCAAAGGTTAAATCTAAAGAAACTCAAAAAAGGGGACATCTATAATACTTTCAACAATAAAGATAAATTTTAAAAAGGTGGAGAGTCTCGAAAGCAGCAAGAGAAAAGCAGTTAATAACCTACTTAGGGAGCTCCCAGAAGACTCAGCTGATTTCTTAACAGAAACTTTGCATGCCAGAAGGGATTTACAGGAAGTATTCAAAGTGATAAAAAGCAGGGCCCTACAATCATGATTATCCAGAAAAGCTATCATTTAGAATAGAAAAACTAATAAAGAGCTTCCCAGACAAGATAAAGCTACAGAAGTTCATTGTCACCAAACCAGCGTTACAACAAATGTTAAAGGGTCTTTAAGAAGTAGAAGAAAATGATTTAAAAATATGAATAATAAAGTCATAAAAAATGAAATCTTACTGTTTATGACAACATTGATGGAGCTGGAAGATATTATGCTAAGTGAACTAAGTCATTCAGAGAAAGATAAATACCATATGATTTCACTTATATGTGGATCTAAAGAACAATATAAATGAACAAACAAAATAGGCTCCTAGGTACAGGGAAAAGATAAGGATTGGCAGAGGGGAGGAATGTTGGGATGGGTGAAAAAGGTGAAGGGATTGAGAAGTACACATTGGTAGTTACAAAATAATTTATGGGAATGTAAAGTACACTGTAGGAACTATACTGGAATAACTATGTATGGTGCCACTTGATACTGAAAATATCAAAAGGGAACACTTTGTAAAGTATGTGATTATCTAACAACTATGTTGTATTACTGATACTAACATAATATTGAATGTAAACTGTAATTGAAAAAGTTTTTAAAAAATAAATAAGTTAGAATATATACTGTAGGAACTCATTAAATACTAGCTGAAGGATTTTTATACTCATTCTATTATTAACAATATTGACCCCAAGTGTATTTTCTTCTTAGACCTGTCCTTTGAACTCCAGTCTTTATAATTTAATTGACTACCTGACATTTCCACTTTCAAGCCTGAAAAATTGAACTGTGATCTGTCTTCTTCCTGGATCTCCAGGATTTCCTTGCACAGCAATTGGATCTACCATCCATCTATTTATTTATATTTTTTTAAAATCTTTACTGTTGAAAGTAATATGTCCCCTTTTTCCCCCATCGACCCCCTCCAGTGCACCCCCACACCAGGCCCTTACCACTCCACTGTCTGTGTCCATGGGCTTCTGCATATATATATACAAGGTCTTTGGTTGATTACCTCCCACCTTCCCCCGCCTTCCCTCCAAGATTCCATTCTCTGTTCCATGCTTCCATGTGTCTGGACCCACTCCGTTCATCAGTTTTATTTTGTTAATTAGATTCCATATGAGTGAAATCATGTGATACCTGTCTTTGACTGACTTATTTTAATGAGCATGATGCTCTCCAGGTCCCTCTGTGTTGTCTGAAAGAGTAAAAGATCCTTCCTTTTTATAGCTGCACTAGAGGCCTGGTGCACAAATTCGGCCTGGCTTTCGGGATCGGTCTGAAACCAGCTCTCCAACATTCCCAGAGAGGTCCTGGATTGCAAGAGGGCACAGGCCAGGCCAAGGGAACCCACCAGTGCATGATTGGGGCTGGGGAAGGACCACGGGAGGGCTCCAGGGCATGTCCGTCCTGTCTTGCTCAGTCCTGATCAGCCGGACCCCAGCAGCAAGCTAACCTACTGGTCAGAGTGTCTACCCCCTGGTGGTCAGTGTACATCATAGCGACTGGTCAACTGTCTGCCCCCTGGTGGTCAGTGCACGTCATAGGGAGCGGTTGAACAGCCTTAGCTTATCATTAGTATATTAAGCTTTGATTGGTTGAATGGCTGATCAGACACTTAGCATATTAGGCTTTTATTATATAGGACTAGAGTCCGGTGCACGAAATTCATGCACTCGGTAGGGGGGGTCCCCCAGCCTGGCCTGTGCCCTGTCACAGTGCGGGAGCCCCACGATCAGTCACCCCAAAGAGGTAGGACCCACCCACCCATCCGGGGCTCCTCGATGGATTGCCCCAAAGAGATAGGCCAGAGCCGGGAGGAGGCAGGACTCCCCAGGCCTCCCCGTGTGGAGGTGGGACCACCAGGCAGGCCTCACCACATGGAGCCAGGGGACCCCCAGGCAGGCCTCACCGGGCCCCCAAGCAAGCCTCGCCTCAAGGAGCCGGGGGGACCCCCAGGCAAGGCTTGCCTCATGGAACCAGTGGACTCCCAAACAGGTTTCACCACATGCAGCCAGGGAACCCCCAGGCAGGCCTCGCCGGTCCCCCAGGCAGGCCTCGCCGCATGGAGCGGGGTACCCACAGGCAGGTCTCATCGGACCCCAGGCAGGCCTCACCGTGTGGAGCCGGCGGACCCCCAGGTAGGCCTCACCAAACCAAGCCAGGGGACCCCCAGGCAGGCCTTGCCTCGCGGAGCCAGGGGACCCCCAGGCCAGTGCAACCGGGAGGAGGCGGGACTTCCAGGCAGGCTCTGTGCCATGCACGCAGTGTCAAGTCCAGCCCCGCTCACCTGTGTGCACGCTGTGTGCGCAGCCATCTCATGACGGCGTGAGTGCATCACGGCATGACGACCACTTAGGCTTTTATTAGTAAGGATAGTATTCCATGGTATACATGTCCCACAGCTTTTTTATCCACTCATTTACTGATGGGCACTTGGGCTGTTTGCAGATCTTAGCTATTGTAAATTGAGCTGCTAAGAACACCAGGGTGCATACATTCTTTCTGATTGGTGTTTAGGGTTTCTTAGTATATATTCCTAGAAGTGGGATCACTAGGTCAAATGGCAGTTCCATACTTAATTTTTTGAGGAAGCTCCATACTGTTTTACGTAATGGCTGCACCAGTCTGCATTCCCACCAGCAGTGTACTGGGATTCCCTTTTCTCCACACCCTTGACAGCACTTGTCATTTGTTGATTTGTTGATGGTAGCCATTCTGATAGGTGTGAGGTGATACCTCATTGTCATTTTGCATATCTCTGATGATCAGTGACTTTGAGCATTTTTGCATATGTCTCTTGGCCTTCTTTGGGAAAGTGTTATTTAAGTCCTTAGCCCATTTTTTATTTGGGTTGTTAAGTTGTATGAGTTCCTTATATATTTTGGATATTAACCCTTTATCAGATGTATCATTGCCAAATATGTTCTCCCATACAGTGGGCTCCCTTTTCATTTTGTTGATAGTTTCCTTTGCTGTGCAGAAGCTTTTATTTTTATGTAGTCCCATTTGTTTATTTTCTCCTTAGTTTCCTTTGCCCTAGGACAGTGATGGGCAACCTTTTGAGCTTGGTGTGTCAAACTTCGCCAAAAAACTGAGCATAACTCGGGTAGTGTGTCACTTTGAGGAAAAAACATTATTTCGCAAATGTTTCATCCTCAGCATGTGGCCGCCTCAGCAGTCGTGTGTCATCAGAAATGGCTACGCATGTCAGTGCTGACACGCGTGTCATAGGTTCACCATCACTGCCCTAGGAGATGTATCTGTAAACATACTGCTACGTGACATGTCTGAGATTTTGCTGCCTATGGATTCTTTTAGGATTTTTATGGTTTCACACCTTACATTTAAGTATTTTATCTGAGTGTATTTTTGTGTGTGGTGTAAGTTGGTGGTCTAGTTTCTTTCTTTTTTTTTTTTTTTTTTGCGTGTATCTGTCTAATGTTCCCAACACCATTTATTGAAGAGACTGTCTCTGCTCCAATGTATGCTCTTGCATCCTTTGTCAAATATTAATTGAGCATAATGGCTTGGGTCAATTTCTGGATTCTCTGTTCTGTTCCATTGATCTATATGACTGTTCTTATGCCAGTACTAGGCTATTTTGAGTACAGTGGTTTTATATTATAATTTGGTATCTGGTATTGTGATTCCCTCCAACTTTGTTCTTCTTTCTCAATATTGCTGCAGCTATTCAGGGTCTTTTTTGGTTCCATATGCATTTTTGGAGTATTGGTTCTAGATCTGTGAAATAGCTGTCAAGTTTTGGGTGTTGATTTTGTATCCTGCTACATTACCAAATTCATTTATTAAATCTAGTAGTTTTTTGGTGGACTCTTTAGGGTTTTCTATGTACAATATGTCATCTGCGAATAATGAGAGTTTTACTTCCTCCTTCCCAATTTGGATGCCTTTTATTTCTTCTTCTTGTCTGATCACTGTGGCTAGGACTTCCAGTACTATCCTATCTAATAAAAGAGTAATATGCAAATTGGCCATCACTCCAACACACAAGATGGCTGTCCCCATGTGGTCAAAGATGGCTGCCCCCATGTGGACACAAGATGGCCAGCAGGGGAGGGCAGTTGGGAGAGACCAGGCCTGCAGGAGAGGGCAGTTGTGGGCGATCAAGCCTGCAGGGAAGGGCAGTTGGGAGGGACCCAGGCCTGCAGGGGAGAGCAGTTGAGGGGGACCAGTCCTGCAGGGGAGGGCAGTTAGGGGTGACCAGGCCTTCAGGGGAGGGCAGTTAGGGGCAAACAGGCTGGCAAGGGAGTAGTTAGGGGGTGATCAGGCTGGCAGGCAGAAGCAGTTAGGGGCAATCAGAAAGGCAGGCAGGCAAGCAGTTGGGAGCCAGCAGTCCTCGATTGTGAGAGGGATGTCCGACTGCCTGTTTAGGCCTGATCCTACTGGGATCAGGCGTAAACTGGCAGTCGGACATCCCTCGAGGGGTCCCAGATTGGAGAGGGTGCAGGCTGGGCTGAGGGACACACACACCCCCATGCACAAATTTCGTGCACCGGGCCTCTAGTTTATATATATAAAAGGCTAAGCGACCATCTGACTGGTAGCTGTCATGCACAGTGACCACCAGGGGGCAGAAACTCAATGCAGAAGTTGCCAAGCAGCAGTGACTTGGCAGCCGTGGTTCTTGGGTTACCCATCCTGGAACCAGAGAGGAGGGAGCCCGATTCTGGGGTGTGTCACCCAAGAACCGCCCTCTTGCAATCTGGGACCCCTCGGGGGATGTCGGAGAGCCAGTTTTGGACCGATCCCTGCAGGCCAGACCCCACTCACTCTGCAGACGCACTTCGAGCCTCGGCACCGCCCCAGGTGCGGCCGGCTGGGGAAGGACTACGGGAGGTTGGCTTCAGGGCGTATCTAGCCCATCTCGCCCAGTCCCACCCCACTATCCACCTTCTAATTAATTTCCTTTCAATGTGCACGAATCTGCACCGGGGCATTAGTGTTGAATAAGAGTGGTGAAAGTGGACATCCTTGTCTTGTTGCTGTTCTTAGGGGAAATGATTTTAGTTTTTGCCCATTGAGTATGATGTTCACTGTATGTTTGTCATATATGGCCTTTATCATGTTGATATGCTCACTCTATTCCCACTTTGCTGAGAGTTTTTATCAGAAATTGGATTTGGATTTTGTTGAATGCTTTCTCTGCTTCTATTGATATGATCATGTGATTTCTGTCTTTCAATTTGTTTATGTGCTGTATCCCGTTTATCCATTTTTGAATATTGTACCAGTCTTGCATCCCTGGAATAAATCCCACTTGGTCATGGTGTATGATCTTTTTAATATATTGCTGGATCCGATTTGCTAAAATTTTATTGAGGATATTAGCATCAATGTTCATCAGGGATATTGACCTGTAATTCTCTTTCTAGTGACTTTATCTGGTTTTAGATTTAGGGTAATGCTGACTTCATAAAAAGAACTTGGAAGTGTTCCGTAATCTTGGGTTTTTTGGAGTAGTTTGAGGAATATAGGTATTAGTTCCTTGAATGTTTGGTAAAATTTCCCTGTGAAGCCATCTGGACCCAGGCTTTTGTTTGCTGGGGGTTTTTTGATTACTGCTTCTATTTAATCAGTTGTTGTTGGCCTATTCAGGTTTTCTGATTCTTCCTGATTCAGTTTTGGGAGATTGTATTTTTCTAGGAATTTTTCCATTTCATCCACATTGTCGGCATGTAGTTGTTCATAGTATTTTCTTGCAATCCTTTGTATTTCTGTGTTGTCAGTTGTTACCACAGCTTTCATTTCTGATTTTATTTATTTGGGTCCTCTCTCTTTGTTTCTTGATGAGTTTGTTTAACAGTTCATCCATCTTGTTTATCCTTTTAAAGAATCAACTTTTGGTTTCATTGATTTTTTGGGGGGGGTTGTTTGTTTGTTTTGTTTTTTTAGTCTCTATGTCATTTATTTCTGCTGTAATCTTTATTATTTCCTTCCTTCTACTTACTCTGGGCTTTGTTATTGTTCCCTTTCTAATTATTTAAGTTGTAGGGTTACATAGTGTATTATTAACTTTTCTTGTTTTCTTGTTTTTCTGTAGTGCTATGAACTTCCCTCTCAGGACTGCTTTTTCTATGTCCCAGATTTTGGGGTGTTATGTGATCATTTTTATTTGTTTCCAAGAAGTTTTCTATTTCTTTCTTGATTTCTTTATTAAGCCCATTCATTGTTTATTTAGTCTCTGTGTGTTTGAATATTTTGGGGTGTTTTTACTGTAGTTAATTTCTCATTTCATTCCACTGTGAAGATGCTTAATATCATTTCAATCTTCTTGAACTTGTAGAGACTTGTTTTGTGTCCTAACATGTGGTCTATCTGTGAATGATCCATGTGCACTTGAGAAGAATGTATATTCTGTTGCTTTGGGTTAAAATATTCTATAAACGTCATTTAAAACCATCTGATCTATGCCGAAACTGGTTTGGCTCAGTGGATAGAGCGTCGGCCTGCGGACTGAAAGGTCCCAGGTTCGATTCCGGTCAAGGGCATGTACCTTGGTTGCGGGCACATCCCCAGTAGGGGGTGTGCAAGAGGCAGCTGATCGATGTTTCTCTATCATCGATGTTTCTAACTCTCTCTTCCTCTCTGTAAAAAATCAATAAAATATATTTAAAAAAAAATAAATAAATAAAACCATCTGATCTAGTATGTCTTTTAGAGTCACTGTTTCCTTGTTAAATTTTTGTCTGGAAGATCTATCCAGTGAAGTCAGAGGATGTTTAAATCCCCTACTATGACTGTGTTGTTGTCAATCTCTCCCTTAAAGTCCTATAGAAGTATATATGTGTGTATATGTGTGTGTGTGTGTGTGTGTGTGTGTGTGTGTGTGTGTGTGTGTATGTATATATATATATATATTTAGGTGCTCCTATATTGGGTGCATATATGTTTACCAGAGTTATATCCTCTTGTTGGGTCAATCCCTTTAGTATTATGTAGTGACCTTTGTTGTCTCTTGTGATGGCCTTCATTTTGAAGTCTGTTTTGTCAGATAAGACTATTGCTACTCCAGCTTTTTTTTCTTTTCCATTTGCATGGAAAAATTTTTTCCAGCCTTTCACTTTCATCCTGTGTGAGTGTTTTGTTCTGAGGTGGATCTCTTGTAGACAGCATATGGTTGGGTGATGTTTTTGTATCCATTCAGCTACCCTATGTCTTTTGATTGGATCATTTAATCCATTTACATTTAAGGTTATTATTGATAGGCACTTATATATTGCCATTTTAAATCTGTATGCCTAGGTTTCTCTCTCTGTTTCTTCTTCTCATATAGTAGTCCCTTTAGTATTTCTTGTAATGCTGGCTTGGTGGTGATGAACTCCGTTAGCCTTTTTTTGTCTGGTAAGCTCTTTATTTGACGGTCTATTTTGAATGATAGCCTTGCTGGATATAGTAATCTTGGTTTCAGATCCTTGCTTTCCATTACCTTGAGTACTTCATGCATCCCCTTCTGGCCTGTAGAGTTTCTGATGAGAAATCAGGTGTCAGCCTTATGGGAACTCCTTTGTAAGTAACAGTTTGTTTTTCTCTTGCTGCCTTTAAGATTCTCTCTTTGTCTTTAATTTTTGGCATTTTAATTATGATGTGTCTGGGCATGGGCCTGTTTGGGTTCCTGTTGTTTGGGGTTCTCTGTGCCTCCTGAACTTGTGTGACTTTTTCCTTTACCAGGTTAGGGAATATTTCTGTCATTATTTTTCAAACACATTCTCTGTCCCTTTCTGCCTCTTCTGGCACACCTGTTATGCTAATATTGGTACGTTTCATGTTGTCCCACAGCTCCCTTAAGCTGTCTTCCTGGTTTTTTTAGTTGTCTTTTTCTTTTTGGTTCTCTGATTGAGTAATTTTTTTAACCCTGTCTTCTAATTCATTGATTCAGTCCTCAGCTTCCCCTAATCTGTTGTGTATCCCTTCCAGTGTGTTCTTCATTTGTGCTATGTCATTCTTTATTTCTCTTTTCATAGTTACTACATCTCATGAAGTTGAGCATCTTTACCATCATTATTCTTAACTCTATATCAGATAAATTTCTTAATTTCATTTATCTCTTCTTTTGGATAATTCTTTTGTTCTTTATTTGGGGGTTGTGTCTTTGTCTCAATTTGGCTGCCTGTTTGGGTATGTGACTATGTACTAGATAGATCTGCCTTGCCTCTTAATCTCTAGTGCAGGTCAGTGCCAAGCGCTGTTACTGATTTACTAGATCAGGCAGAGTCAAAGCCTCTAGAGCAGTGATGGTCAACCTTTTGAGCTTGGTGTGTCAAACTTCGCCAAAAAACTGAGCATAACACGGGTAGTGTGTCACTTTGAGGAAAAAACATTATTTCACAATATTTATAGTTTAAATAACATAAATGTGTAATTGTTATATATAATTGTATTTAATAAACCTCAGCGGCCGCGTGTCATCAGAAATGACTACGCGTGTCAGTGCTGACATGCGTGTCATAGGTTCGCCATCAGTGCTCTAGAGACTGCATCTGCCTAGAGACTGATAGGATTTTGTCTTGAATTACCCTCAGGCAATCATCCACAGGTATGGTTAGAGGGTTTCAACAGGGTGGTACAATTGCTTCTGCCTGGAAGCTAATTGTTATTCTCAGATACTCGGCACCATGTGGCAAGGTGTTTTCCAATAGGATGGTTCAGCTTTCTCCCCCTACCTCCTCCCCCTCCACTCCGCCCCCCCTCCACCCCGCCCCTCCCCTGGCAAAACCACCTAGATAGCAGTTGCCTGCATGAGAAAGATGACCTCCACACTGGAAGGAATGTCTCAGCATAGGAAACCTGGGTGTCTGCATTCTGAGTTCTAACCCTAGAGCCCCCTATCCTAGCTTCTGCATAGCTCCAATCCACTCTGCCCTCCCTCTGCCAAAGCACCAGGTTAGGGAAGTGAGTGGCATCACAGGAAATTTTGTGCGTTGGCCTTTTAAGTGGGTGTCTGCATTTCCAGCCATCTCTCTCTGGTAGACAGCAACCTTGCTGCTTTTCCCAGCCAGATGTTGTGTAGGTACCCTTCTTAGTTCTGGTGCTCTCTACTGGGGTGCCAGCTTGGGGATTAGACCTCAGAGTTCTCAGTGGCAACCCCCCACAGCTGAGATATCTCTCCAGAATTTCAGTTGTTGTCTATGGGAGCCCGGCCAGCTTTTTCACCCTTCCGCTCCTCTTACCAGTCTCTATGTAGTCGCCACTTTCTGTCCTCGGTTATCAGGGTTCTCTCTAGTGAGTCTTCCACTGATTATTTAGGAAGTTTTTCTGCGTTTTAGTTGTGATTCCACTTTGGTCCTGGGATCCTGTCTGTGGAGCAAGCAATTACTCTGCCACCATTTTCAGTCTCTCTCATCCATCTATTTCTGCAAGCCAGAATCTTGTGTGTCACCTTCAATGCCTCCTTTCCCCCTTCATATTTAATCCATCAACTGGGGTCTGTTGATTTTGCTACTTAAATATCTTTAAAAAATATATATTTTGAGTCTATCTCTATTTTTGACTGCCATCTTTCTAGTTTGAATTATCTTTTACTGAGACTGGGGTTCCCACATCAATACTGGCTCTGTTCTAGCCCTTTATCTCCACATTCTAACAAGACTGAGTATAAAGTACACATAGGAAAGTGCTTAAAGAGCGCAACAGATTTTCACAATGTGAACATATCTATGTAACCAGAACCCTGGTCAAGAAATAGAACCTTATCAGCACCTTAGAAGCCCTTATTGGCTCCGCCATGCCTGAACAATCTTTGTAGTCATGTGTAAACCTTCCACAAGCTTCCCATTGCTGTCAGGATAAAGACCAAAAACCATAACATGATATTTAAGGCCCTGGTTGATGGTAACTTCTGTTTTGATTCAACCTCATGTTTATTACTGTTCTTACTTTCTGTGTTCCAGCCCTAATGGGCACTTCTCATTCCTTGAGTGTGCTATCTGTTTTCTCTTGCTGGAAAAATTTAATGTGCACACATCCCTTCCATACTCATTCTTCAGTTTTGAGCTCTTAAAGGAAGCCTTTTTGGATATACCTAGTTTGGTGAGGTCCAAATTACATGTTATATGTGCTCATGTACTTTTCTGTTATTAATTTGTATAAATAAAGGCATAAACCTTGTTTTATTGTGGTTTGCTTTATTGGTCTCTGCAGATATTGTGGGGTTTTTTTGTTTGTTTTTTTACAAATTAAAAGTTTGTAGAAACCCTGCATTGAGCAAATATACCAGTGCCTTTTTCCCAGCAGCATTTGCTGACCTGGTATGTCTGTGTCATATTTTAGTAAATCTTGCAGTATTTCAAACTTTTTCATTATTTTTGTTCTTATGATCTGTTATCAGTTATCTCCAGTATTAATATTGTTATTGTTTGGGGCCACCACAAATCACACCCACATAGGAACACAAACAACTGATAAATATGTGTGTTCTGGCTGCCCCACCAACCAACTATTCCTCTGTCTCTCTTCCTTTCTTTAGGCCTTCAACAGTATTGAAATCAGGCCAATTGATAACCCTATAATGGCCTGTAAGTCTTCAAGTTAAAGTAAGAGTTGGGTATCTCTAACTTTAAATCAAAAGCTATAAATTGTTAAGCTTTGTGAGGAATGCATGTTGAAAGCCAAGATAGTCTGAAAGGTAGGCCTTTCACACCAAACAGTCAAGTTGTAAATGCAAAGGAAAAGTTATTAAAGGAAATTAAAAAGTGCTACTCCAGTGAACACATGAATGATAAAGCAAAAAGGCCTTATTGCTGATTTGGTGAAAGTTTTAGTGGTGTGGATAGAAGCTATCCACACCATTCTCTTCAGACAAAACCCTAAGTCTTAAATTCTGCCAAGATTGAGAGAGGTGAGGAAGCTGCACAAGAAAAGCTTGAAGCCACCAGAGATTGGTTCATGAGGTTGCAGAAAGACACAGTCTCCATAACAGAAAAGTTCAAGATGAAGCAGCCAGTGCATATGTAGGAGCTGCAGCTAGTTGCCCAGAAATCCTATCTAATAAAAGAGTAATATGCAAATTAACCATCACTCTGCTATACCAACCAGCCACACCCACCATCCAATCAGGAGCAAGTATGCAAATTAACCCAGCCAAGATGGCTATGGCCACAGAGAGAGCAGGAGGGAGGCTTGGGTTTCCCCGGCGATGGAGGAAGCCAAGCTTTCCACACACCCTGACCGGCCCAGGCCTCTGCTTAAGGCTACAAAGTCTCAATTATAGAAGATAAATAAATCCCAACAGAAATGGCTGCCACCATGGAGCGAGC